>NC_059135.1:63445428-66420428 GCF_020740605.2 Lemur catta
GGCCTTCCTTTTTTTCTTTTTTGTTTCTACTTAATATTTCAATTTTTAAATAAAAACAAAATATAAGAGCAAAATCAACTAGAATCCATATGAAAGAAAATCCACTTCTTCACACTTGCTGCAATTAAGTTATAGATCCTTTGCCCTCAGGTGAACATGTCCGTGACCAAGCTTTCATGGAAGCAACAAAGCTCCATTCAGAGAAATTCCCATTTTAATTTACTCTGAACATCTTAGAGATGCTCCACGTAAACACAGACTAAAAGAATGGGGAGACTTTGGAGGTAGAACCTTAATGGTGACAGCAGAGGATCTCATATGAATTGTTGAGTTATAACCAACCTAGGTCTTACATTTCTTGTCAATGATAAATAGATTGGGCTAGAAAATACCAGATGGGTTATTTACTCTAGGCCTTTATGGGAGGCTGCAAAATCAACCAGCAAGTATCAATTACAGTTGGGGAGGAAAACCTGAAGGATCAGAGACAGAAAAGCATCCTGAGTGCCAAGTGTGTGGGATGAGGCAAGGTATAAACAGTCAAGGAGTTGTGAAATGAATGGAGGCAGCAGCTTTGGGAGAGATAACAGGAGTCCCAATTTTGTGCAGCCTTGGCTGTGTGGCAAAGGGAATTCATAGTATTTGTACATCCTCCTGGGAGACTGTGTCCAATGCAAACTGTAACACAGTCTCCTTGTGAAAGTAGAAAACACCCTATCGCCTGCATGACATCACTTCCATTGATACGCACATAACGTGTACTGCCCTGGTCTTTGATCATTTTGTGTACTGGTTATATAACATTTTCTTTGTGGATTTTTTGTCTTCTCCAATTGTATTTAAACAATTTACAAATAAAGGCTATATTTTATACTGTGCAACCATCAGGGCGCTAATAAAACTATTTCATAGCAGACCCTTCAGTATGTCTTTTTAAGTTACTAACTGAATGTATAAAAGCAAGACAATGATAAGATATCATTTAATCACTCATCCATCCAAAATCCAATCATTCATTTATTATGTACCTGTTATGTGTCAACTACAGGCTTAGATGCAAGGGATAAGGAAATAAACCAGAAAAAAAAATCCCTGTCCTAAGGATCTCACTCTAGATGGGGCAGTCAAGCGCACACAGCATTATAATATCATGTGGCCAGCGCCACACCTGGAAGCAGTAAGAGCAGTGAGCCTCCAGTCTCTTCCCGGGCAATCCAGATGGGGCTGTCAGGGAAGGCTTCACAGAGGAGGTGATATTTTTTCCCTTAGTTTGAAGGCTAATTAGGAGTTTTCCAGAAGGACAACATGTGGAAGTGTGTAATACAACCCATTAAGTCTGTCTCCATCCCAGAATTCCTAGGTTTAAAATGGAGGAGGATGACATTGGAAAATATGAATGGACTGGACTGGGATAGGGCTTAGATGCCATAATAAAAGGTAATCAACATCTTATAGGACAGTTATTCCTAGAATTTTGAATTTTATAGACCAGTAAATTTCAAAGACATTTTAAGATGACCAAGCTTTTAGTTGGCCAAATTAAATCATTTTTTTCAAACTGACATTTGCAAATAAATATCAGGATTTCATAAGGGAAAGGATTTTTTAAAAATACCAAAGAGTAGGAAGGATATAATCCCAGGAAAAAAAAACACAGTCATTTCAGTGAGTAAATTTATTTCTATGAAAAAAAATCCCAAAAATTACCTTTATTTTTCCTTTAGGTTTGATATTATTAAAACTTTTATCACAGACTGGTGCTCATTCTATGAGATTGAGTCTGAAAACCTCAGATGTAGCCAATGAGGAACCAATGAAGATTTTCAAGTAAGAGAATTACAGAAACTTCTTTTTTTCTAAATGAAAATAACTCTTACATTCCATTTGGATCATTAGCCATGTGTTCCACAAACATTTTCTATTTTATATAATTGCCTACTTCATTGTCTTAACAATATGGGGCTTGGATGTCAAAGGGACATTAAGCATGAGGTGACAGCTATACTGGGGGCCACAAAGCCAAGCAAGGGAGGTCAGATGTGGCCTCAGGTTCCACATACACTGCTCAATTTCCTCATTGAAGCAGAATAAGGAAATCTAGAAAATTGCATCAGACTCCCCAGAGAATGCTGTACTTAACTATTCTGAAAATCATTTGAAAATATAAAATTTTAAATAATTTTTAGGCTTAAACTTGATCACTATACTCAGAGACCAACTTGATTTGTTTATTGGTTTGTTCATTTTCACCCTGTTAATTCCACAGAGGAGCCCAAGTAGCCATACTTCAAGAGATCTTGTATTTTTGTGATTAATGGTGACATGTAACCCCAAATCAGAGAAATGCTAAGTGATGGATGAAATTCTGAAGCTCTACAAGTTCAGTCCACTTGGAATTCACATCAAAACGTACAGAGGCATATCCCAGGCTCTTGCTGAAACTGCTAAATTGGGCAGTAAATCTAATGAGAGTTCAGCACATGAAATCTCTGGTATTTCCTGCTTTTAATTTGTCTAGAAATACTTCAAGGATAGCTTTTCTTATCATATTTCAGAACATGCTCTTGCAAAATGGGGGCATATAGAAGAGATTTGGTTTGTGTTAATAAGTTTAATTTAAATTTGGCTCTATACTAATGAGACCAATTTATGCATCCTTTAGCCAAAGGGAAGATGGAAAACTCTTCACAAATAGCAGGAAGCTATTTGGTAAGGTAATGTAAGATATTCTTTAATTTAACAAAAAAAAGAAAAAGAAAACTTCTTACAAACCCAAAGTTATACCATATAGCAGAAATTCACAGAGACAGAAACAACACCATTTTCAGTTGGAAGAACTGAGAAATTATCCCCCAAAGCCATCAAGCTCTTCATATTTCAGTGTTGCTTTTCATTTTTATTTTTTAAATCATTCCCCTGCTCCTATTTTTCCTTTCTGTTTTTGGATGGCTAAAATGTCAAAATTCTTTGACCCTGCAATCCATACTTGATGTCCTCAAAGAGGCATGTGCACATTTTTCTTAGTCCAATGGTTTATTCCTTTGAGAGGAAGCATCAATAATCTGGAAGCATGCAAGGAGAGGCACGAGATAGAAATGAACAAAGAACGTCAGCATTTGTGTTGATAACATGCTTGACTAATTGATAAGCCTCCACCCCCTTTTTTTTTTTCTTGCAAACTCCATGGGGGGTACCACCTGGGATTTGGCAAATGGTTCTAGTTAATTGGCTATTCTATATAAACCTTACCCCGGCTTCTTTAGTTTCTCAGGGGATTAAGGATATAGTAGGCTTCAGACAGAGGAAGTTTCATATTTTGTGGGACTTGAAGCTTATACAATTTGGAGAGCTACTTTTAAGAAAAAGAACATAAAATTACAAATACAAAATTAGGTAAAAATGAGGTACATTTTTGAATGAGAAAAAGAATTTCAAGAAATATTGACAGTCTCAGAGATTTCTTCTGAGATCTCTCACTAGAAATGTGCTTATATGAAATACTTCCAGACCACAACCTGACTCCCCCTAGGACACAACCAGCAGCTCCCACATCCCCATGGTGTCTGAGGGTGAGGAGCCCTTTATTTTATGAGGAAGTCTACAAGAAAAATATTTTTGCAGTTTTTACTGACTTTTATGAGCCTTTGAATTTGGAGATGGGCCAAACTATTTGAATTTAGATTGACATTGATGTCCCTTTGAAATTTTATGAAAATATTACCTACCATAAGAGAAAAGGATGGTAGGAAAGGTCTCTTGACTGGGCAGTTAAAAATTGCCAAGTGATTAAAGCAAAGACCTATTTTGGCCTCTCTACCAATCTGGTAACCATTTTTTTTTGTTGCTTATCCAGCTATCAAAGGCCAACCTTCCTGTTTGAGAGATAAGCAAATCAACAATTCCCCTACACCTAGGTAATGTGGTTTTAATATGAGAGTCTAGTGGTGACTTTAATAAAAAAAAAATGGTCCTGCTATGCAAATATTGCCTTAAAAAAGGACTGTGATAATTCTAAAACCTAAAGTCAACCATTCTGCAACCAAAGTTATAATTTTTGATGATTCTCCCTAACTTATAACTGGTTTATGGCTAGTTATTTCCACATAGCAAGTATCTCCATTTAGTTACTTTGGAATGTATTTTGCAAAGATTTATTTCAGAAGCTATACCAAAGAAGTGGCAACTGTAGGTATTTCTGGGGATGTAAAAAATAGTCAAGATGACTAGTACATGCAAATCATCATAGCTTTGGAAAAAGGTGTCCGATTTTGGAACTTTGTTTGGTCATTAGTTTGTGCATTGGTGTAGATTTAAAACTGATTTTGATGAAATGAAGAGTCCAGTCCTGCCAGTGCTAATCCCTTGGCATTGTAGGTGCCCATGCATTCAAGCATGCATCCTTGTGAAAACCTTAATTTTCACAGAAAGAAGCCTGCTCACTTCCACAATGTGTACATGCACACACACACACACACACACACACACACACATGTGCACACATGAGCTTGGTGGACTGTTAAGGCATATGACTCTCACTTATGTATAGCGTGACTGACTATCCCAGTTTGTCTGGGACTGTTTTGATTTTAGCACTGAAATCCTGTATCCCAAGAAAGCCCTCAGTCCCAAGCAAAACAGTTAGGGATGGTTGGTCACCCTACTCATATGACAACAGAGATAAAATAAGTCCTTGCTGCTGTTAAATATCAATAATACAGATTGGAGCTGGGTCCTTAATCTGAAACTTGAAAACTCTTAAGTCTGTAACTCCTTGAAATGGTAGAAAATTTGGTGTGTATGTGCAATTTTTTGTTCAGAGATCTGAGGTTTTCATCAAATTTTTAATGTAGTTCACCTAAAAACAAAATTAGAGAAAGCCTAGCTATGGAGGATTGCCTGAAAGATGTGTGGTCCATTTATTTGTCTAAATACTCTGATTGTTTTGCTTCATTGCCCTTTGGATGAGACCATCAGTTACTAGAACTACCCAGAGATGTTTGTTGCTGTAGGGATACTGACAAGAACATTGTTTTTTATGCCCCACTGTCTCCCTTTTACAAGCAGCCTTGCAAAGAAATATCTGTCTTGTCTTGCCATCAAAATTCATTTTCTTCTCCTGAGTAAGTTTGCTTTTCTCTTATAGACAAATATTATAACTGACCACATTTCCCTCTTCCTGTTTTCTTCTAGACATCTTAGCAACAAATATCTGACCTGCCCATAGAAAGTATGTAGCACTTCATGGCATGCACTTCTGGTTACATTCCTGGTTCCCCTTTATGTCCCTGCCCTTGTTTTCCCTTTGTCTCATTTTTCTCACCAACTTCTAGTATTTGTTATTCTATGAGTTAGAAATCAGGTTTGGCTGTGAGCATGAGAAAGTCCCCATATAGGTGCTTAAACAAGTAGAATCTTATTAATACTTTTACATAACAGGAAAGAAAGAGATTCCCCCTCCCAACCCCACAATTGTCCTGTGCTCTCAAGATGGCTGTTCTACTCCAGTACCAGATCCCTACTCCAGGAATGTAAAGAAGAAATACAAATGTCAAAAGGCACAGACCATTTATACTTATTTTCGTTAGCCAGAACTTTATCACATGACCAATGCCAGCTGCAAGGGACACTGGGAAATGTAATTTTCTTTTTTCCTGGGCCCATTGTCACCTGGACAAAATCAGGGGTGATTGATAGAAAGAAGAGAATCACAACCTGCAGTGACTGGCACAATTATCTTCTGGAACTTTATGTTATCTTTAAATCTACCTTAAGTCTCGTTGGGGAGGTGTCATAATAATAAATTAAATACATCAAATTACAATAGGCTACTGTAAAAGGTTTTCAGATGGTTTCCGATATGATGTAATTACACCTTGGGCATGTGAGGTATAATTCCTGACTAACCTGCCTTCTAATTCAAAATCACAGAGTTGCTCCACTGAAGATATGGTTCCTGCTCTCAGTTAACTGCCAAAGAAAGAGATCCCATTCTTCATTCATGCTGAGTATCTGCCTTACACCAGGCAGTATGCTGGGTTCTGAGAATTTAAAAGTCAGTTCCCTAGCCCCAAAATGCACAGTTATGTATAAGCAACAGGGAGCAAACCCACAACTGTGGCAGTGTGCAATAGTGCTATGGTAGGTGCATGTGCATGGCACCAGGAAAGCATGGAAAAGCATGGAAAAGGGGCCATAACCTGCCTGGGGTGGGAAGGCCAGGGGAGATGTTCTGGAGGAAGCAACACTTGACCTTGAGGATGAACTGGGATTAGCACAAGGATGTGTAGAGAGGGGATTTACAGGCTGATGTGCATAAGTGGAGAGGTTGCAAGCAGCCCTAAAGTATGTCTGAGGTAGCGAAGCAAGAGATAACACTGAAGAGTTCCAGACGCCAAAAGGCTTGTGCACTAAGCTAGGGAGTCCGGATTCCCCACTATAGACAATGGGCAAAGTAGCAAAGGGCTTTTTCCTATGGGGAGGAGTCACATCCACATATCTGAATATTAAAAAGGCTACTTTGGTAGCTGAGTGCTGCACGGATTGGAGACAAGAAGAAGCGTTTGGCAGTTGTTGCAATGATGCAAGCCAGAGAAACTGAGAGACTCAACTAGGGCAGTGTCTCTGCGGGTAGAGAAGTAGGGACAGAGTTGAAAGTTCCCAGGACTGTAGACTTGTCAGGACTTGACGACTGATCACACAGAGCAGGTGAGTGTTGCCAGGAGCTGAGTGTGACTCTATCTCCAGGCTTATGATGTCCTAAACTAGACATTTTAGTCACCGGTTGATATCATTTACTAAGAGACAGAAATTAGGGCAAAGAGCTGGGCCTTGGGGGAGGCGTTTGGGGCAGAAATCTCAGGAGAGGGGTACGGAAAAGGGGAGAGATGATTTCCAATTTAGATGTGTTGGAAACACCTTTGCAACACCCTTGTGGAGTTGCCTAGAGGTGGTCAGAATTCCACTTCCTTCCTTCTGACTTCTCCAGGAACTGCCTGTGGCAATTGTCCCCTTTCCCTTCTTTATCTCCAACCTCATCTTCTCTGTGACCTCCTGTTGGTTCCAGGTCTATGCCATGTGCTCTCCTACCTCATGGCCCTTGCACAGGTTTCACACTTTGCCTAAATGCTCTCTTCGCTCCACTCCATTCCTTTCACCTAACCAATTCCCACTCATCCCTCCCCAAACCCGTATACAACCATTTTATATTTCCAAAGCACTTGATATGGCATGGCAATTTGTCTTATTATAATGGTTAATTGCAAATACAATTATAAATACAATTGTTCAATGCTTGTCATTTGTGCTAGACTTCTGCTCCATGAGGGCAAGGGCCTCGCCTCACACAGAGCTTAGCTTAAGTCCTAGGTAGGCATGTACTGACTAATTGATGATGTGTGAATCTTTCCCATCTCAGCAATGAAAATAACTCCTTCCCAACCCTACATTCATCTCTAGCCTCTGCCATGTATTTCTCTCATCTGTCTGCCATCAGGAATCTTGAAAGATGTTGTCATGCAGATTGGGGCAGAGAAGGCAAGCATAGGCCAGGCAAAGACGGTATGATGGAGACCTGTATACTCCGCTAAACACAAAGAATGTTCTACACTCCCTCTTTTCATAGTGTCCTCTACCATTTATTATTTAACCCACAGCAAACTGACTTCACATCCCCGTTCCTCCTCTGACTCTGCTTGGGCAAATGTACCAGCTGAGCTGACCATCATGAAATTTAACTGCTGAATTTCAATTGTCAAGTCGACCCCTGAAACACTGAATGCCATTGCCCTTCTGTTCCTTTGATGGTTTCTCTAACACTACCTCTTCCTGGACCCCTTGTGATAATCCCTTCCCTGTTCCTTCATTGTCTTTTCTCCTTTCACCATCTAGTAAATGTCACGTTTTGTCCCTAGTTCCCTTAGCTTATTGCTGCACACTGGGACAATCTCACTCAAAATCAAGCCAAGATTCTGGCTGCCATCCATAAAACTTCCCAGTGGAAGTTCTACTTCTTCCCATGAAAGATGAGTCCTTACTGTGGCATCATCAGGGATGAAATGAAAAAGTCCAGTTTGGATGTAGGTAATTTTGTAGGGTAGAGGCTTAGGAGTTTGCCTGTGGCCTCTGCTTCTTGGTGAGGAAGATAGGAGGCATTTTCCTGGGACTGAATGTGACAGATGTGGAATGATAAGGTGGGGTAATGATGTGGATTAGAGACCTAGGAGAACTGGAGGAGCATCTGTCCAGGGATGTGTACTAGATTGTCAAAGTGCTGCTCAAGCACTGAGGAGTAGGGGCCACCAGTGGGCTTAGAGAGTCTCTAGCAGTTTCAGTGAGCCAGCTTGGCTTAGTTCAGAAGCCATAATGGCTAAATCCATCCAGGATTGGAGGTTTGTATGACAAGTTTTGTGGGAAAACAAGGGGGAAAGGGAAATGATGGTGCTGGGGAGAGGATAGGTGAGGATATAGAATATAGAGCCTGGGCTGCAGAGGGAGAAAGAGGAGCTAGGAAGGCATCAGTAGACTGGGAGAAAATCGGTGATCAAGGATTGTCTAACTCCTATCAACCTAAGGGCTGCTCTTGGAGGATTTATCTCCATAAGAAAAGAAATAGGAAAAGGTAGCCCACTCTCTTCCTTTTCTGACTTCAGCTTACTTTCTCTTTCTTCTTGCGTGTCCTCTCTATATACAGAATCATATGAACAATTACACCATGAGCGCTAGCTTTGGACACATGCAAGTCTGGCTCCCCTACTTACCATGTGACCTTGAGCATGTTCTTTAACCTCTCTAAGCTTAAATCTTCTCAGCTAGAAAAAGACAATAATAATAGTCGTTCACTCAGAAGTTTGGTGTCAGAATTAAGTGCATCCACACACACAAAGCTCAGAAAGGTACATGATACATAGTAAAAGCTCAATAAAAGTTAGTTCTTGTAGGGGCACCATGGCTCACACCTGTAGTCCCAGCACTATGGGAGGCTGAGGCAGGAGGATAGCTTGAGGCCGGGAGTTTGAGGTCAGCCTGGGCAACCTAGAGAGACCCTGTCTTTACAAAATATAAAATAATTAGCCATGCATGGCGGCACACACTTGTAGTCCTAGCTGCTTGGGAGGCTGAGGTGGGAGGATGGTTTGAGCCCAAGAGTTGGAGATTGCAGTGAGCTGTGATTACATCACTGCACTCCAGCCTGTGTGACAGCATGAGACCCTGGCTCTTAAAAAAAAAAAAAAAGTTGTTATTAACATCTGAAGAAATTAATATTTACTAAGAAATACCTTCTAAACAAGAAAAGTTTTAAACAATATTTCTAAGTTGAAAAATCTAATAAATATTTTTTTACCCTGAGAGTATATCCTTTGCTGAATTAGCAGAATACTTAAATTGATCGTGAGCCATTTCCCAGTCTAGGTCTGATTCTATAATGCCCAACTGGGCTTTTATTTTAACTTTGGAATATAGAAAGCTTGGGATTTACAAACTAGTGGAGAGATTGGCAACTTTATTCTGAAAGCATACTTCCTTGCCCAGTGGTGACAATGCATACTCTTTATTTGTCAAATTAATGTCCCTGGCCTCATGGCATCATTTCAGCATGCCTTAAATTGGAATTTTGGATGGATGAGAATTTTCTTGAGCTAACTGTTTTTGTCAATCACTGGAACCAAGCAATTTCTGAATTTGCCACATCAGCATGACACTGTATTCAGTTCTTGTTCTTCATAACCCTGTAAGCATGAAGGCAGTTACCAGGTTGGATTTGGGAGTCAGACAGAGCTACTATCTAATTCTGACTATGCCACTTACTGGCTTCTGATTTAAAGCAATATACTTAATGTCTCCAAGCCTCAGGGTACTCATCCGTAGAATGGGATGATAATAAGAATAAGAGTGCCAACCTCATAGACTTGTGGTGACTACTAGAGAAAATAATATATGACAAGAAATGCATACACAGAGTGCCTGGCACATAGTCTACTCAAAAAATGCTGGCTACTTACTAATGTTTATTATCTTTTTAATTGGTCTCATTCATGTTGTTTTATCCACCTAAGTGAAAGAGCAGTTGGAAAAAAAATGGTCAAGTTATGGGGTTAGTCTTACCGATAAAAGAAGTACAGCAGATGGCTTAGCCCTTGAACTAAAGACTTCAGTAGTTTCGAATGATTCAACCACCTTAGATATACATGAACGAATCATCAAAATAGAACATTTATTTTTAAAAAATGGTGTATGAATAAAATGTAAAAGTGTCACTGTCTGACATTTCCTGGATCAGGCGGTGCCGTTTCCGTAAGTGGGTTCAGCAGTCTTTGCTGTGGTTGTGGTGGCTGCCGCCGTGGCGTTGGTGATGCTCTGTGCCTGCACCTCCGCCTTTCGGACGGCAGCGCAGGAATCAGAAGGCTAGGTAGGGATCCAGAGAACAAGGCAACCCTGCGTCTGCACCTGCGGACAAAGCCTTTTTGGGGGTCTTTTCAGTGTGGCTAAGATTTCTGGGTCTCTGCTGACCAGGACTAGAGAGGACAACGTTGGCTGAGGAGCCCTCCAGCAGCGCTTCCTGAGCAGACCGACAGAGTCTCAGTCCATCTTCCCAGCCTGGATCTTGGCGCTGATCCAACTTTAAAATATGAAAAAGATGTTCCCAAACATTAGCAGTGGTTGCTTAACTCTCAAGGATGGGCTCTTCTGCCTTGTAATTAACCTGAATCTCTCTTCTTGGGGATTAGACTGCTTTCCTTTGTTCTTTCCTCTAGTAGAGATGGAGGGAGGGTAGAAACGTGGGTGGGCAGCAAAAAAAGTGAGGGGGATAGTGTATCGTGCCGACATCCATCCCTCATATTTTATACTCTTGGGAATCTCAAATCATGGTGCCTTTTCCAACACATACTTCTCGATTTCTTAAGAACTATTTTTAAAATCAGTAACATCATATGTATCAACTCTAAAAGTATGTTGTTGGAAATTGCATCCAAATTATATTTACCATACCTGGGGAAATGGTCACTTTCAATAAAATAGAGCTATGGATCCCATCTAACTAGATTCCATGCACTGTTCTAATAGGCAATATTAATTTTTCAGTTAGTCTAAACAACTGCTTAACTTCACTGGAGGTAAATTTACAGTTGGGATTTTATGGATCAAATCACATTTGATTGCAACAGTAAAAAAAAAATGTTATTCTAAGAATCTGTTACTATCTCAGCTAAATAAAATATTTACGTAGCCCGGTTTCTGCAGAGCACAGAGTTTTCATTGACGGCTGCTCCCTGTGCCTTCAAGCTCAGTAATACTCAGAGACTACTCAACACCGACCAAAGTTCTATTCATCATGCACATTTTGTTCTATGGATTTCATTTCACATTTACATTGGCTTGCGATAATTTAGCAGCAGAAATCCACACAAAAAAATTACCAAGTTGGATCTCAGCTTCGAAAACACTTCAGTCCATAAACTGATACTTGGGGAAAATCTAGGCAGTGCTTTTCCAAACACAGGCAGAGGGAATCCCTTTGCTGACACCATAAAACCAAACCATCCTTACTACAAGATTCAGGAAAATTCTAGGCTCACAGCACATAGAGAAACAATCTGCGTCTGAATTCAGAACACCTCCTGTCCAGCTCCCTCGTCTGGAACAGTAAATTCAGTTCATCAGCACTCACCAGGAGAGTTAGTCTCCCATGTTCAAGAAGAAACATCTGCCTGTTAAAAACTCCAATGAGTTTTCTGGAGGAAGATTGTGAAATCGCCTTTCTTTCAGCTATCAGCCTCACTTGAAGGTTTGCAAAAGTACAATTTACACAGGATGAAGAATAGCCTATTAGTAGACAGGCAGATGTTTCTTTGAATCTAAACCAAATCCTTCAGCTACAGACCCCTCCTTTACCTTTTTCTCTTAGGTTTGTTTTAGCTTAGGAAATAATTCCTACTGTTTCCACTCCTAGCAGGAGGGCACAGTAAGTAGACCAGAAAGTGGAGCCAACATCTCTGTTGAGACTACAGCTATTCATGCCTCCAAGGGTCATGCTTACCATTTACAAATGTTTTTGAAAAAAAATTTTACGAGAGAAATTTTTGAAAGGTACACACACACACACACACACACACGCATACTCATGCATACATGCATGTGCATACACACACACTTGCACAGATGCTAACCCTTACAAATATATGGTTTACAATTTTTTGTGTTCTCATTCAATCACTGGCCATATGCGTGGCAGATAATTCAATATCCAAAGTGATTGCAAAATATCTCCCATTCCACTTGCTCTTCTGCATGTGCCCTTGCCATTCTCTCAACAAGAAGTAAAATCTCATTGCCCTCTCTGGAATCTGGGCTGGCCTCAGTGACTTGCTGGTAGCCAAGAGAATGAGGCAGGAGTGATGCCACATGACTTTCACGGACGGGCCAGAAAAGGTCATGCAGTATCTGTCTGACTCTCTTGAAATGCCTACCCTCCAGACAGCCCCTTTGGGCTGTCCCTCTTAGGACCCAGCCACCATGCTGGGAAAAGTCCAAGCCACATACGAGGCTTCAGTCAACAGTTCCACCTTTTGAGTCCTCTAAACCCAGGAGCCAGAAATCTGAGAGGAGAAGCCTCCAGATGATTCTAGGCTCAGCTAATCCAGCCACCTCCAAAAGTTTTCCAGGCTGAAAACCCACACTCTGTGGAGCAAAGACTAGCCATTCCCACCTACCTAATTCCTAACCAGAAGAATCTGTGGGTATATTAAAATAATTATTGTTTCCTACCTCTAAGATGTTTGCTACTTAGCAATCAATAACTAGAATAAAATGAGTATGTGCTTTTTCTTAGCTTTAATCATAGGAATGTACAATTTTATAACCTTCACTTTTCACCACTCAGGCTTTTATTAATCACCAATATGCTTGTTGTCATCGAAAGGACAGTTTAACTGAAAGACGACGTGTTTTAGAGTCATAAAGCCCTGGCTATCTGGGTACCTCAAGCAGCTGAGAGATAACTACTTATTTGCTCCAAGTGTCAGTTTCTCCGTCTGTCATTGGTGATACTAACACTTACCTTTTGGGATTATTGTGAGGATTAAATGAGATAAATCGCAGAACAATCAGTGACATGATGCCTGACACATGGCAGATTTCTGGAAATATTTCCCTTTTCCTATGTAGACTTCATACCTGTTACTTTATTGGCTTCATTCTTTCTTCACAAATAAAAAGATATATTGCCAACTTCCAGTTATTTAGAAGAATGCCATAACAATAACTTAGTATTTCTTTAAATGAGATCTCGCATCCTTCCCCCATATAAGCTGAGAATTTATCATCCTACATTATATGTGTGCTTTTGACTTCCCTCCGAGTGTTAACATATGAAAGGGTTTAGAAAGCTGGCTGGTATCTGTTGAGTACTATAAAAGTGTTTAGCTGTTATTACTTTTCACTTATTTCTATTGAACTGCCTTCTGTTGGTTTCTGGGTAGTGTTCAACTTTATTGAAGCAATTTTGAAGCTGGAGTTTCTGCACAAAAATGCTTCTGTAGGTGACCTCACTCTTTTTGGTCTTTTAATGTCCTGGCACTCTTATTTGCTCCATTAAATATGAAACTAGGTAGCCCATCAGGTAGCCCCAAGCCCTGCCTGCTGGACCACTGCTTCTCCCAGCTTCTGTGATGATACAGATGTCTGGGAATGATTCTAGGCTCAGCTAATCCAGCCACCTCCAATCGTTCAAGTTTTCCAGGCTAAAAACCCACACTCTGTGGAGCAAAGACTAGCCATTCCCACCTACCTAATTCCTAACCAGAAGAATCTGTGGGTATGTTAAAATAATTATTGTTTCCTACCTCTAAGATGTTTGCTACTTAGCAATCAATAACTAGAATAAAATGAGTATGTGCTTTTTCTTAGCTTTAATCATAGGAATGTACAATTTTATAACCTTCACTTTTTACCACTCAGTCTGTGTTTTCACATCTATTTTGTGATCTATATTATTAATGAAAGTGAAGTACTAAGTCTAGAACTTAACCCTCAGTACTACTGCCTTTCAGATTACCCTTTCCTGTGGATTTAAATTATTCAGGAAGGAGAATTCCCCATATCCTCCACATATTCCAAAGAATAAGCCTCCATGATCTCTGAGAGTTACATATCCCAATGTTTCACACCCAGAAAATCCCAGGGAAAGGGATTTTCCTAATCTTTCATAAATTCCTCCTTCTGCAGATACAGTTTATTCTCTCCTTATTAAGGCATTCAGTTTCACAAAATCATCCATCCAATATTGTTCAACTCCTTGAGGATCATTAGCTGCCCTCGTAGCATTTTATCTATGAGACATGTAGGAACGAAGCTAGTTTTCAAACTTTAAATCATTTTTATATCTCTCCAAGTGGACAATGAACAATTAATAATAATGCTTTAATGTATTCCATGTATCACTTTGATCAGTGGCTGTCAGAAGAAATCTGTCAGATTAACCCACCTTAAAGTTTATCTTGCCAAAGCTTTGACGGGGATTAATCAATATCTTTTTTTCTGGGAATTTAAAAATGAAAGTTTTTTATAATGCTTCCCTATAAATTTTCTAGACTTGAAAATTAAACTTATTCATTCATGCTTTTCAGAATTATTTTGTAAACTAATACAGTTGTCTTCCCAACACTCCTGCTCTTCTCAAATTCTAAAAATTGATAGCAAGTGTATATGTAATGATGTCAATAAATTCCTGTGGATATTCATCACATCCCATTTATTTTGAAATTCATCATGAGTTAATTCCTTGTCTCTGATCAGTCTCCTGATTTTCTATTCCTTGTTGTCTATTCTGATATCTTGATCTCCTAGGCTAAGTATAAAATGAATTGACAAATGAGAGCGAGCATGTGTGTGTGTGTGTGTGTGTGTGTGTGTGTAGTTTTTCCACTACTCTCTTCTCTCTGGTTATAGAAACAACATATTTCTTAATTTTTATCCCTAATTTTTTTTTCAAAAGTCTCGTATTTCTTTCTGATCTCTTTTATTTTAGCTTATTCCTTAATTTAGCACCTCTTTTTTTACTATTAAAATCTACTTTTCTTCCTTTTCAGCTGTTTGCACTTCATTCATTTAGTCACAACTATCTAGTAAATGCCCACTGGGTACTATGCGCGATGCTGGGCATGAGACAGATCCTCAAGATGCATGTCAAGGATCACATCTGGGTAAGCGTGGGGCTTGGTGCCTGGTCCGCTCCCACCGCTACCAGGTTTCTACTAGTGAAATAAGATAACGATGAATTTAAAAGATAGGCTTGTGTGAAAGGTAAGATCACACGTGAACAACTGGAAACCTGAGCATGATGCAGAAAGAAGCAGAATCAAGATCACAGATGGAGCACACGGACCCCTTCCCTTTGTGCCAGGTCTGGGAGTTGACTTCTTCACCAGCCAGCATTGGTCCTCACTCCCTTCCTGTGTGTCCCAGACTCCCTTGCCCCCAGGGAGCTGAATGGGCTTAAATTTCTCCCAATGAGATATATCTCATGATTTGGAAAGCTGAAGGGAAGAGACTTGAGCTCAGTAGAGGTGACATGTGGTGGTGACGTTTATAGCTGTCCCCAAGGTTTCTTCGGAGAATCGCCAGCCTTGGTGCTCTGACCCTGCGGGAGCCTATGCCCTCAGTGACAGTTTTGTGCAGTTCTGACCCAGTTCAGTGGAACTTCAGATTCCCCCAAAGCTGGTGAAGACTCTCAGGGCCAGGTGAATGCCTTCCCTGACCTTCCTGGACCTTTGGTCCTCTTGCTCTTCCAGGGGCTTTTCAAGCACCCAATTTCCTGTCCTTTATTTCTTGAAATTCCTAGGTTGTCTGCTTTGGAGGTTGGACACTGACTGATACATTGGCCCAAATTCCTTGAAATAACAGACAAGATATTTTTAAATATTATTAAAAATACAATGCCTTATCAGCAGACCAGAAAATTTGACTTATGCTTGAAATATGGCAAGCACATGGAATCGATCTATGAAAAAACAAAATCGAAGGAAGCCATCATCTAAAAAATACCCAAGAAAAATCTGTTGTGAAGGTGGGAGTGGCACAGGGGAAGGTCTTCCAAATTTAGAATCACTGGAAACAGGGAGTGAGGAACAGAGAATTGCATATTTTGGTAAATATGGTCAGCAGTATGTCCAGATTGTTCGATGTGCTCAACAAATACAGAGGACATTTATCAGGGCAATTAATCAGAGAAGTGGATTTGGCACTGCTTCACTGTCAGTCTCTCCCTTGCCTCATGCTTGTGCTAAAGCAGGTAACACTAGTGGAAGACCCCAGGCCAAAGCAGCCAGGGTGGGCATGGAACTAAAGGGGCAGAGTATTATTATATCCAAGATAACTGCTTGTCCCTAGGAGGAAACAGGAAAATGTCTGATAAGAAGACAAGTTACCAGTATACCTTTATGTCAGCTTATCCCTTCCTTGGTCTACAATTGTCAGTGGTAATATACAGTAAGCACAGTTAATAATCACAGAGCAGTAAACAGGGATTTTCAAATGCAAATGTGGGCCAACAACCAAGAATCCCCTAAATATTTGAGGGAAGCCAATAAATGCCCTAAAGGAGAGGACTGGACCTCTATTCACGAAAGAACTTATCCCCAAGAAAAAGGAATTAACATAGCAAGTAGAGGACTTTAAAATAAGTAAAATTAATGCTCACAACAAGATTTGAGAGGACAATGCCTTTGTGAAAAGAAAAAAACTGAAAATTTCATAAATTAAAAATGTGATTGATAATATTAAAAATACAACATTTAATCTGAATAAAAGAACATTCACAGCTAAGGAATACTATTAAACTAGCAAGTCAATTCAAAGAGTCTCTTGCAGTGCAGCTTAAAAGGAGAGAGCTGTGGAAAGCATAAGAGCTGTGTGAGGGACATAAACGATAGACTCAGAAGTCCAACATCCATCTAATAAGAAATCCAATCTGGGAAACAGACAGCATGGAGAGTGGGGTGGAGAAAGTATTCAGTAAAATAATCAAAATTTTAGCTGAAGAAAAAAACTTGGTTTCTCAGATTTAAGAGCTGAGCAGAATTATAAAAAACATAACACCTAGAAATGTCACAGTGAAATTTCAAGCTGCCGAGAAAATCCTCAAAGTTCCCAGGAAGAAAAAAAATCATATAATCATATAAAAAAGACAATCAGATTGGTAGCAGATTCTTATTGGCAATACCAAGTGTAAGAAAATAGTGGAGAGATCTACCAAAGTTCTGAGAAAAAAATACTTTTAGTCTAAAATCTTATATTTTCTAAGCAACTGTGGTATTTTAAAATACCAGACATCAGACAAACTAGAATTCTAGAAAATACACATTTTTAGAATGAGAAAATAAACTTATATTTTCCATTGATTAAAGGTATAATCAACCAAGAACCTTCACACAGCAGACAAAACTTTAACCACATAACTCAAAATATCATGGAACTATAAGGAGAAATTGACAAACAATCATAATCAGACTGCAACATACCTCTCTCACAAATCAAAATTGCAAGTAGACTGTGCATCAAAGGACAAAATCAACAGAGTGAAAAGACAACCTACACAATGGGAGAAAATATTTGCAAATCATATCTCATAAAGGGTTAATATCCAGGATAAAGAACTCATACAATTCAACAACAACAGCAAATCTCAATTTAAAAGGGGACAGAGAACATTTCTCCAACGAAGACAGACAATGGCCAAAAAACATGAAAAGATGCTCCGCATTGCCAGTCATTAAGGAAAGGCAAATCGAAACCACAATAAGATATGACCTCATCCCATTAGAAAGGCTGCTATCAAAAACAAAAACAAAAACAAACCCAGAAAACAGCAAACGTATTGTCAGTGGGAAGGTAAATGGTGCAGCCACTGTAGAAAACACTATGAAATTTCCTCAAAAAAATAAAAAATAGAATTCCTGTATGATCCGGCAACTCCACTTCTGGGTATATCCTCAAAAGAATTGAAAGCAGGGTCTTGAACAAAGATGTGCACACCCTTATTCATAACAACATTACTCACAATACTCAAAAGGTGGAAGCAACCCACAGGTCCATTGACAAATGAATGGATAAACAAAATGCACTGTATATATTACATATATACAGTGGAATATTATTCAGCCTTAAAAAATAAGGAAATTCTGACACATGCTACAACATGAATGAACCTTGAGGACATTATGCTAAGAAAAATAAGCCTGTCACAAGAAGGGCAAATACTGCATGATTTCACTTATAGGAGGTACTAGAATATTCAAATTCACATACAGAAAGTAGAAGGGTGGTTACCAGGAACTGGGGAAAGGGGATAAAGGAGAGTTATTGTTTAATGAGCACAGAGTTTCAGTTTGGAATGATGAAAGAGTTCTGGAGACAGATGGTGGTGATGCTTGCACAACAATGTGAATATACTTGAAGTCATTGTACTGTACATCTTAAAATGGTTAGATTGGTAGATATTAAGCTATGTGTATTTTACCACAATAAAAAAATTCAAAAAGAAAGAAAGAAAGAAACAAACAAACAAACAAACCACAGATAAGGTTGGGAGCATCTAGGAAAAGAAAAGATTTGAGCTTTACTTCTCAGGACATAACCCCCTTCCCTCTACCCCTGGCATTCTGGATGGAGGTACCTCCTAGAGGTTCTTCCTCAATATGGATTTCCATGGTAGGGTGGAAATAGAGAACATCAAGGGAGAGAGGAGTATAAAATAGTGCCTTCCCCAGTCCTGGATGAGAAGTAGAAGTTTCAAAGGACCTCACTGGGTACCATATTTGAAATCTCTCCATAGCATTTATAGCATTTATAGCTATCTATTCCCTTTTCAGTTTATCTATTTGTGCATTTGTTATATGACCCTTTCCACAAGATTGTAGTCTTCTTGAAAACAAGCAGTTCACTGTCCTATATTTAGAAGAGTACTGGCTCTCAATATGGGCTTCAGGAATATTAGTTGAATGAATAAATAAATATCTTGAAAATGACTCTTTGTACATATATGCAAGTATTTCTGTAAGATGAATTCCTGGAGATACAATGGCTGCATCAAAGGACATATGAATTGCATATTTTGGTAGGTATGGTCAGCAGTATGTCCAGATTGTTCGATGTGCTCAAAGTAGTCAGTGTGTATTAAGTGGGCATTACATCTGGACAGCAAGTGCATATGGTCTCATCTACACATACCCAGATGGTTCTACTGTGCAACCAAAATGAAGAACCACTCTTTCAGACCATCTTCTATGTTCTGGTTCAACTGGGTATGGTTTCCACATTATTGCCCCAGCCAATTCATCCACAATTATATAGTCTAGTGATTCATATAACCCAGATTTTATTTATAAATGTTGACACTGGCATGTAAGAAGTAGAGAATAATCGTTTTAAGAGTGTGTGGTTTGAGTAGTGTTTAATTACTCAATCTTTTCTAAATAAAGTTCATAACTGGTGCAATGTATGATGTTAAACACGTCACCTATTTCGGCATTTAATTTCTTACCTAGAAAAGTTTGTACAAGAAATGTGCATACAAGAAATGTACATGCAACTGAGACTGTCACAGAGAAGGGCTTTGGCAAATTCTGTTTATAAGGTCCACAAAGTGTATGCAGTTATGGATACAGAAAGCCCTTGCAAGCATCCTCTCTTTGCATTTATTAAGTATATAACTCAAAAGAGTAAAATTTTTAAATGCTTTAGCAATGAAATATGTGAATAAATAACCAAAATGTGTTGGTGTTTTATTAATGTTTTAAGATGTGCAAGAATGATATGTGTTATCCTAGGAAAGTTAGTTAAGAAAAGGTGGACCAGAATTAAAATGACAAATGGAGACAGAGAATAGGAAGCTAAGAAAAACGTCATAAAAAATTGGGATTTCCTGAAAAAAAAATACTAGAACTGATGGACAATGGCAATGGAAAAACTATAAATTATAACATAAGAAAATGTCCATGAGGGAAGCTGGCATGTTAAAAAAAAAAAAACAAAACCAAATCAAAGAAAAACAAAAATTATAACTAAATAAATTCTGAAAAATTCTAGATGACAAAAAGAAAACCTGCACAGTTTTCAAGAATGCAAAACAATATCAAGTTATGTACAAAGAAGAAAATCAAATTAGCCTCAAAACTTCTCTTCAATACCCAAGGTACAATTGTACTGTGAACCCAGAATTCTCAGATGTGTAGTGCATGTGTATAGGCAATAGATAAATAATTATATACAAGAGCTCAGAAAATATTTTATGCAGGGAGTCTTCTTTCCTCTCTTTTCCATGAAAAAAAAAAAGTTACTCAAAGACATACTCTAGCTGAAAAAGAGATTAATGAGATTAACAATTCCAGTTTTTAATCTATAAAATGTGCAATGATCAAAAATCTTGATGGTACACAGTGTTGGCAAGGATGTGACAGGAACAAGGCACTTATTTCTTATTCATGGGAGTATAAATTGGTGCAATTTCTTTTAAAAGCAATTAGAAATATCTAACAACATTGGAAACGCTTGTATTCTCTAGTAGTTAGCAAACTACAAATTGCAGGGAACAAATGTAGGAGGCGGCACAGGATTGTCATGGCAACATGCCAGAGACAGCTAGGGACACCAAAATTTGCACAAAGGGTAGAGGGTATCACTCATGGAGCAAACCTTGGTAGGTCATAGAGAAAATGGGAATTTCTTGACACTGTTGTGATGCTAAAAATTCAACTAAGGAGATGCAGAAGCTAACTCTTGTTGAAAGAGGTCAGAAAATAGTCATGGGCTTGGAGCACAATGAGAAACCAAGCTCAATTGCCTCCTCTCCTTAATGGAGGCCTGGAATCAGAAAGAGGACAGGAAGAAAGCTGTGTTTAATTGGTGAGATTCTCGTATGGGCATCAGAAATGGAGGCAGGAGCCCTAACTATGAAGAAGAGAACACACTGGATATAGAAGCCATCTCCTTTACATCCATTCCATATTCTCTGTTTCATTTGCCATGGTGATCCCATCTCTCCTGACTGGTTCGGGATCCATCTAAAGCCACTGAGAACAGGATCAGTTAGAGAATGGACATGTGACCAGTGAGAGGTGAAGGAAAGTGTGCTGAGGGCTTTTGGGAAAAGCTTCCTCTTAAGAGAAACCCCTGGAAGATATTCTCTCACCCTGCTCTGGGGGGGGGCTTTGTGCACATGTGAGGCCAGGAACTTCTGTACCTATTATGTTTTCTGACCCCTTGAAGAAAAATGACAGTAAAAGGAGGATTAAACAAAACATAAAGCCTACCTACTCCAGGACTTTAAGTCAGCTAATCATTTCTCCCTCTTTTTTTTTATAAACTAGAGTGAAGTGGGTTTTCCTTCACAGTAGTCTTTGGCCTCTTACGTGCTACAGAGGATGCGGTGAGAGGCAAGCTGGCCCTTCAGGACACTCTGGGCCAAGCCTCAGCCCTTCAACAGTGGAATTTGGGTAAGGTCAGCAATCCATCCCCACTCACCTAAGGCCTCCTAGAAACTTTTTTTGACTAAAAGGAAGAGGGCTTTTCCTGGACAGTGTACCCCAGGTAAGGAGAGACTGAGATGGGGGGGAGGAGACCTGATGTAGAGAGGTAGCACTTCAATTTTTATGCTAAATTTGTTCCAAATCCCTGTGTAATATGCAGTGGGAAACAACCTAATCCCTTTCCCAATGTCTCTGGGGAACCATAGGTGTGCTAGGAGAGGGGAAGGGTGGGGCCTTATTTATATTTTTCCTGGTACCTTCTAGTTTCAAGTACCTATTGCTGCTGCATTTTTCATCCCCAATGTCTGCTTTCTGCATGCTGTCTCCCATTATTGCTGGGCACTGCCTAATCCCTTCTCTCCCCAGGGGCTGCGTATAGCAGACCCTACTGCAGGCGTGAGGCCACAGAGTGTGTTACAGCCAACAACTTAACACCAAATCTTAAACACCCATCTCCTGACAAAGTCCGCCTTATTTCTGGCTGTCTCTTCTACCTGAGCTTCAGTTTCTTGCTGATCCTTCTTTATCTTTTGACCTTCTTTTCTTCTCCCGAGCTCATTTACTCCCTCCACACACACACACACACACACACACACACACACACACACACACACACAAACTTATTTCTTGTCAGAGACAGTTTAGTTATCTTGTTGACTTATCCAGCCTTTTCCAGTTATACCCAGAAAGACTTAACTATCTTTAAAATAACATAGTTTTTCTCCTTGTACATTTGTAAGACTAACAACCAAACAATGCAAACAATGTAACTGCTCAGTAGCAGGAGCTTATTTAAGCAAATTACAGTCCATCCATATAGTGGAATACCAAGCAACCAGTAATATCATAGTGTGGTTTTCCGTTTCAATATGGCAGATGGAGCACATCTCAAAGTAAGGGCAGTAAAGAAGTACAAAAAAGGATAACTGTAACGGTGTTGTGAAGGTGAGGAGGAAGCATCAAAAAACCAGAACTTTCGATAAATCTCTGGGAAAAAGTAGAATGGAGTCTGAAAAGGTGGCAAGCAGGATAGAAGTCATGTTCCTCAACAACAAAGCTAAGGGGAGGCTCTAAGCTTGGAAGGAGCTGGGCTAGGAAGAGAAGCAGAAATCAAGGTGATTAAATCAAGGGTTATTTACACAGCAACTATATGACTTGGCCCTTCCTCAACCCCATCCACCCTGTCTATGATAGTCACAATGTCTGCCTCCAAGATAAACCAAAAGAACTGATGTCCAAAGAAACTAACGAACATGCCTGGGAAAGGACAGGGCCCCTGGGGAATGGAATCACCCCAGAGCAAAGCCTGCCTCACTTGGTTGGAAACTGGATGAAGTCAGTCTGTTTGCTTCCCTGCTTTCAGCTCTTCCTCCCTTAAGTGAAGCTTTCCAGTAACCACTTTCTGCTCATATTCACATGCAGGCTTCCATGAATGGGGGAAACTTGCTGTTCAACAGGTCTAAACACCTACAGAGGAAATCAAACCAGTTACCTATGCTAAAAAAGCGTGTCTTTTTGTCCATTGTTCTTAAATATAATGAGGAAATAAAACAACTGGCTTCCAAAGAAACAGTGACAATTAAGGGAACAAAAAATAATTTTCAACTTTAAAAATATTAGCATGTTGTCTACAGAAAATAAGAATACACTGCTAAGAAAAATATGCAATCAAAGAATACTAAAGCATTTGTGGAAATTAAAAATGTCATTGCAAATATAAGAAATTCAATAGAAGTTCTGAGGAAAAAATTAAAAAGATGTTCTAAAAGATAAAAAATAGAACTTGAAAAAAAAGTTAAGACATAGAAGATCAATTCAGGAGGTTCAACATCTATCTAACAGGAGTTTCTAAATGATAGAACAAAGAATATAACAATATAACAGAGAGGGAGAGAAGGTAATTAAAGGAAATTTTCTAAAATTGAAAATAGTATGGTTTTGAATTGAAAATTCTTACTCTATGCTACTGGTAGATTGTTTCCAAAGATAGCCACACAAAAAATATCTCTTATTCCACATGACCTTTGCAATGAGATTTTGTCACTTTTTTCATCAAAATGTGGAGTCAGTTTCTCCTACCCTTAAACTTGCACTTATCTTGAAACTTGCTTTGCCCAACAGAATGTGGCAGAAGTGTCACTGGGTAGCTTTGAAGACTAGGCAGCATTGAGGCGTTGCACCTTCTGCTTAGCCTTCTTTGGGGAAGCCAGCCGCCATGCTGCAAGAGAGCTGAGACTATCAAATAAAGAACACCATCTGGAGAAAGCACCCAAGTGGAAGAGCACTGAGGCAACAAGGATATGAATGAAAGCCGCTCCTTCCTTCCAGCTCATGCCAGCAGGCAGCTGGACACAACTGAATGAATGATCCCAGTTGACCCCAAAGGAGCAAAAAAATTGCCCAGCCAAGTTCTGCACTATTTCCTGACCAGCAGAATCACAAGAAACAGTAACTTGCTAGTGCCTTAAAACACTCTTTTTGAGTGGTATGTCATAATGCTATCAATAGTTTTTTAAAGGCGCTTACTTAGACATAGCCAGAAAATGTTCAGAACTCTAATGATAAAGATGAGATCCTCCAAGGTTCCTGAAAGAAAGAACAATTATGTATCAAGGAATGAGAATCAGAATGGTGTCCAGCTTTTCGTTTAGGACATTAGTTAGATACCCTAAGCCAGTTAAGCAACGCCTTAATAGCACTGTTTCTTTTGAAGCCGGTTGTTTTATTTCCTCATTATATTTATGAACAATGGACAAAAAGACACACATAGGTAACTGGTTTGATTCTTCTGTAGGTGTTTACACCTGTCGAACAGCAAGTTTCTCCCATTCATGGAAGTCTGCATGTGAATATGAGCAGAAAGTGGTTACTGGAAAGCTTCACTTAAAGGAGGAGGAGCTGAAAGCAGGGAGGTAAACAGACTGACTTCATCAGTTTCATACCAAAATATTATAACAAAATAATATAGATTATTTTGAATCTATAATTGCATTTCTAGCCAAAATATCAATCAGATGTGAGTACAAAATAGATATATTTTTAGACATGGAAGTAATCAGAAAGTTTATCACAACTCACAGACTATCTATGAAAATATTCCTGCAGGATGTATATACCACAGGTAATTAAAAAGGTAATTTGTCAAAAAAGATATGAAATACAAGGAACAATGATGCTAACCAAGAATGCAATGAAAAGAAATCTCAAATTGACAGCAATCAGCAAAGTTATAAAAAATCAGCTAAAACTTCTGTGAGTCACAAGCTTCAACAAGAATATCTTCTAGGGGAAAGTATTTGTAAGAAATATATGAGTAACTATCTAGATTATTTTTGTAAGAAACATAAAAGCAGGCCAGGCGTGGTGGCTCACGCCTGTAATCTTAGCACTCTGGGAGGCTGAGGCGATGGATCGTTTGAGCTTGGGAGTTCGAGACCAGCCTGAGCAAAAGCAAGACCCCGTCTCTACTAAAAAAATAGAAAGAAATTATCTGGACAACTAAAAATATGTATAGAAAAAAAATTAGCCATGCATGGTGGCGCATGCCTGTAGTCCCAGCTACTCGAGAGGCTGAGGCAGGAGGATTGCTTGAGCCCAGGAGTTTGAGGTTGCTGTGAGCTAGGCTGATGCCACAGCACTCTAGCCTGGGCAACAGAGTGAGACTCTGTCTCAAAAAAAAAAAAGAAAGAAAGAAAGAAAAGAAATATAAAAGCATGCAATAATAAGAGATAAGGAAAACGAAGATTGAAATATTTCTTTCTTTCTCTCTTTCTCCTCCTAATCTGTCTGTAGTAATATTCTATTTTCGATGACACAGATTTAGTGACATAAGAATACATGTCATATTTTCCAGGGGAAATTCCTGTTTTTTATTGTGAACTCTCCTATATGATTTACAATTTTGTTACCAAGTGCATATGTTACTTACACAAAATATTTTTATATATGGCTATAAAACATTTATAAATATTGCTGTAGAAGTTTTTGTTATGGGGAAATTACCATTTTTTAATTTTTTAAAAAAGTATATGCTTGGAAAGAAAGGGTATCTTTGGTTTAAAAAGTTATTTAACTATATTTTTCCTTTGTGGTCTTTCAAATTTTCTGCACTGAAAACTGAAAGTAACAATAAGTATTATCTTAAAAAAATCTTATAGCTCTCAAAGATAAACAGAGAGTAAAAATTCAGCAGGCAGATCATGTCAGAAAAATTGAAATATTTTGTAACGGCCCATACTTTCCAAGCTTAACTTCTCGAAGCTTATATTACACCTTTGGGTATTAGGAGTTGACATATCCATTTTTATATCAATTTTAGTTTTAGTTTTTAATGTCTTAAATCTTGTACATCCATTGTGTACTGAGAATTTCTTGACATATGTATTAATATATATAGTATCCAGAAGCTTCCACCCTGTTTAAAGTCTAAATGCAAAAAACTGAAACTAACACACTTTTTGTTCTCCCTGTAATTTAACGTTGAAGAGTTTTTGTCATGACCTGACTTTCTTGATTCTCGGTTGTTCATTGTTATAAAGAAAGATCTACGCTAGTATTTAAGCCTTAGCATTTTACCACAGACAAGAGCCAGCAGAGATGATTATATAAAAGGCAAGTGATTGGAATTTAGTTACCTCTTAACATCACCCATCTGTATATGGAGAATGTATAAATCCTACAGGAACTGAAGTAATTTTTAGTTAAAGAGCAAGAAATAAGCTGGTGGATGTAAGATAGCAAAATTTTTCAAGTAAAAAAGACTTGAAGGGAAACATGAAACAAAATAGAAGACAAAAGAAGGGAATGGTGGGTTATTCAGTTCTCCAATTGCTCCAATTGGGTTTGGAGACCAATTGGGACTGGACTCAAAGCATCTGGTAAGGTACTTGAATTAAAATGAACCAAAATCCAGGGGAAAAAAATGTTTTTCACAAGATAAAAGCAGTTTTGACTCATTCTTTCCAAATATCCTTTCCAAGTAACACCAATTCTAATAAAAGTTGTTTGTTCCTGCAGAGTTGGAGGTCAACAGGGCAAAGCATTTCTTCCTCACCTTGAAATAAAACGGCTCTTCTATTATAAAGCTTGGTTTTTGAAGCCCGGAACTATGAACCGGGTATAAGCAGCACCAATATGCAGGCTGGGACTCCATCTCTGATCCATGGAAAATTGTCATCAGACAGCAGATAAAGAAAGGCAGCAAAATCACTGTTCGGGCCAAACCAGCTCAGTCTGGAAAGACAAAGGAAAGATCTTTAACAAAGCCCTTTAACTATGGAGCGGTAAAGGGGGGAGAACAAAAATGAAAAAAGAGGGACTAGGAATATCCAGAAAGGAAACAGAAAAATAAAGGAGGAAAATGAAAGAGGGGAAAGAGAAGGAAAAAGGAGCAAGAGGAAGAAAGGAAAAGGGAAATAGGAGGAAGGCACGAGAGGCAAAGAAATGGCTGCACCTGACATGCCCGGCAGGCCCAGGGCAGACTCCAGGCTGGGGAGCAGCCCTGCGCACTCCTCACTCCTTCCCACAAGTACTAGCCTCTCACTGGGCACAGGCTCCCTGCTCTGGGTCCTGAGCTTTCCAGAGTCCTGCACTGGTCCTCCCCCAGCTGTGCTCTATCACATAGGAGCCAAGGGGACAGGGCCAAGTGGAAGTGGTCACTCATAGCCCATGTCCCCATTTCTAGATCTCATTCCGTGTACTTTAGACTCTGGAATTCCCTACACAAATGGCCCCCAGGTTCCCTGTAGGTCCCCAGGATCTACATAGGCCTCTTCCCTGAACCATCTTCTGGAAAGTGATCTACATCTCTGATGTTTGCACTCCTAAGTCTGAGGGGTGGCCAAGGAGCAGCCACTTTTAGTTGAGACTATAACTGGAATTTGGGTATAGAGTGGGTCGCCCACATGTGTGTGTTTGAGGTCTTTCAATTTTGATGGAGCTAGTGAGAGGAAGGGGAGAGAAGTGGAAACAGGAGCCAGCAGTCAGGGGCAGCCTCTCCTATCACATTTGGCCTAAAACCCCTAGGGTTCCAAAATTCTAAATTAAAATCTGACCTTCCAGGTTGTTATAAAGGAATATTTTCCAAGGTAAGGGAATGGAAGTGGTTTCATCTATCATGTTACTAACTTGATTTGAAACTGTTAAATATTTAAATAAATGATATGTGATTCTCTATCTGTACTTTTGCTCCAGGCCTGTAATGCCTAGATGTGGGCCTAAACAAGAGCAGGACAGACAGATAGACTTTATTCATATATAGATAGAGGAGAATTTTTGAAAAAAAAAAAAGAAAATTTCATTAGTATTTCTCTATAACAGAGCTACAATGTACCTTGAAACATAAAACAAATGTGACTATTTTTCTCATCCGCCATCTTGATTCCAAGTCCACAATCTAATCCAAATGTGACTATTTTAAGTATTAAAATACTTCTGCACACAGTTACCTGATTTAGTAAGTTACTAAGTGTGGCAGATTGTGGTTTCCAAAAATGGCCACAACAATTCTTCCCATACCATACGTTCTTCTAGAGCCTTGCCATTCCCTCATCAAGAAGTAGAGTCTATGTCTTCTTACTTACACCTGAGTGAGATTTTGTGATTTCTTCAATTATTAGTTTAATTACTATTATTAGCAAAAGCAGGACCATGTAATTTTTAAAAATAAGTCATAGAAGGCAACTACAGAGAGAACTCCTCCTTGTTCTCTCTCAGGACACTTGCTTTTGGAACCTAGTCGCTGTGCCATGAGGAAGCCAAGAGTTTACATGGACATGCCAAGCGTAGGCATTCCCGCCTGCATTCTCAGCTAAGGTCCCAGCCAACAGCACCCACCAGACATGTGAGTAAACGAGCCTTCAGAATATTCCAGCCTCCACACCTCCACCCCAGTTGATATCAAGAGGAACAGAAATGAGCAGTCCTCTCCAACCCTGCACCAATCATTGAATTGTGAGTGAAATAACTAATCATTGTTTTAAGCCACTAAGTTTGGGGTGCCATTTATACATTATACAGCAGTAGATAAATGGACTTCTAAGTGTGAAATAATCTTATTTAAAAATGTATGATTATATAACACATACCTCCTTTTTAAAAACAAACTTTAATAAAGGATAGGCAACTTAAGCAAAACTTGAGTTACGGCTTTTTCTACATGTACAACAGGCATAACTCTATTTCATAATTTTAATATTTGATTTTAGTTAAAATTAATTGAGGACCACCTCACAACCATTAGAATGTCTACTATCAAAAAACCGAAAAACAAAAAACAAAAAAAAAAAAAGGAAATAGTAAGTGTTGACCAAGATGTGAAGAAATTGGTGGCCATGTGCTTTGCTGGTGGGAAGAGAAAATGGTGCAGCCACTGTGGAAAACAATATGGCAGTTGCTCAAAACTTCAAAGATAGAATTACCGTGTGATCCAGGAATCCCTCTTCTGGGTGTAGACCCAAAAGAACTGAAAGCAGAGTCTCAAACAGATACCTTCATGCTCACAGTAGCATTATTTATAATAGCCAGAATATGGAAACAACCCAACTGTCCATCGACAGATGACTGGATATACAAAATGCAGTATACGTACACAGTGGAATATTATTCAGCCTTATAAAGGAAGGCGATCCTATCACATGATACAACATGGATGAACCTTGAGGACATTATGCTAAGTGAAATAAGCCACTCAAAAAAAGACAAACACTGTGTAATTTTGCTTCTATCTATTGCCTAGAGTAGTCAATTCATCATGACAGAAGGTAGAATGGTGGTTACCAGGAATGGAGAGTAGTTATTTTATAGATACAGAGTTTCAGTTTTACAAGATCAAAGGAGTTCCAGAGATTGGTTGCACAACAATATGATTGTGCTTAACACTGTTGAACCATACGCTTAAAATTGTTAAAATGGTAAATTTTATGTTATGTACTTTTTTTCTACAATTAACATTTTATTAATTAATCAGATATTTTTCTCCATGAGCCGAGAGTTCGCCTCAGTCTTAGTCATTCTCATATCATATAGGCATAGTTAATATTTATTAAAGAATAAAGTCATCAGAATTTTCTCTAATATTTGTATAAGCAAAGTTGCTCATGAAATTTAATAATATTTAGGCCAACAAACAGTTTGGGAATTTGACACTTATTTCATTGGTTCATTAATAATGATAATTCATTCTATACCCAATAAATTGTGGCATGTAACAATTTTTTGAAGGCTAATAATCAAGGTCTTTTTAGTTTATTTCTATCAAAGTTCATCCTTATAGCCAATTATAATTCATTCATATTTTATATTTTAAGTTTTAAATATATACAAACTTTTTGACTCTCATATAGTTATATTTCTAGATGTGATCCATTAATTTTTATGGTAAAGGATTACAATTTGCAAAAGTAAACCTGTTTTTTTATCCTGTGCAGCAAATAGCTTAGCTTTCTCATTTTACATTGTTGGACAAATTGAAAATATTTTGCAATGACTTTGAGTTGTTATTAATTTCAAAACAGAAAATATTATATCATTCTATGGGGAATTTGTAATTCTAATTTCACAAGCCACCTACCCAATAGATGGACTATTTTTTTTAAATGCTCAAAAGCAGAGTTGAAGTTTGAAAGAAAAAAGAGAAAAATCACAGTAAAAAATAAGTAAATAAATTTTTAAATTAAAAATAAAAAATTCATGTAAGAAGTTATAATGAAAACTGATTAGAACTTAAAATTATTCCCCGTGCCTTTTATGTATTTACATTGGAAGGGAGGACCTGTCATCAGAGCCACCTCCATGAAGACAGTGCTGAATGAGAGTGTTTTGACCTAAGTAATTTGTTGTGACTTTTGTTTTCTACCTTAATATTTGGGTTATCACAAAAGAAAGAGAAAGAAAGAAAGAAAGAAAGAAAGAAAGAAAGAAAGAAAGAAAGAAAGAAAGAAAGAAAGAAAGAAGGAAGGAAGGAAGGAAGGAAGGAAGGAAGGAAGGAAGGAAGGAAGGAAGGAAGGAAGGAAGGAAGGAAGGAAGGAAGGAAGGAAGGAAGAAAAGAAAAGAAAAGAAAAGAAAGAAAAGAAAGAAAGGAATTTCTTCTCAACATTCCCCTAGTTGAGATTATTTTTCTGGTAGGAATAATTTCAGAGTTTCATCAAGCAATTTTTTAATAATAATACTTTTTGGTTGTTTATAATACCATGATCCATGTGGGTCAGTCTCAGAGCAGCATTGTGGCTAAAAGTATACAATCCTTGCAAACAAATTTAATTTCAAAATAAATGAAGTCCTTTTTCTGTATTTCCTGAACACTATGATGAGAACACATGAGTCCCAGGAATTCTTCTTAAAATCCTCTTTTTTTCTCTTTTCCCATCTGTCACTGTCACATATGACTGTTCCTGGACCTTTCTTCTAAAACCTCCAAAAAATCTCCTCCTCTACCTTCAACCCACATGACCTACTTTTCCTATTATTATTTTCAACTTATGTTCCCTCTCCTACCCCCTCATTGTATAAATTGACATTCTATATAAATAGGACATTAAATATATATCGACATAAATCATTCTCCCTCATCCTCCTACTATTCCAGTCTATCTCTCTGCCTGTTATTCTATTCTTTCTCTCCACAGCCAAGAAAAATGGAAAGACACTTTCTGAGGGGAAACAAAAAGACTGAGCAAAGCTGAAATTCTCTTTTGCAGACAGGTTGGTTAAGTATGAGAGAGAAACTAAAAATCTTCATACACCAGTAAGTTTTAATCTGTTGCATTCTAATAGCTACAAAATTTACTGTCCTTTCAGTGAAGGTATAAAGCTATTCACAGACAGTCTCTAAACTTAAAATCCTGAAGCCATCACCCCACCTAAACCATAATGTTTAAATAGCATTAGCAGCAAGAGCTTAATAAATTGAAGACTCTCTTCACTTCCTTTCAACTACCTCAGAGCTTAAAACCTAGAATAAGAAAGAGTTAGTGCAACTATTTTTGCTCTACACATTTTTGCTTTGGAGAGTTGTAGTGGTTTGGGTTAAAATTTTGACCCTAAGCACCATGAAATGATGCAAGTCCCAAGAAACACCTGGAGTCTTCTGCGATGAGTCTCTAAATCTTCGTTTCCCCACATGATAAACACACAGGTTGCACATTATGAGCTGCACAATCAGCTGCCTGGAAAAACAGGCACTTAGAATTCTAATACACCGGAACCGGTTCTAGTGTTTTAAAATTAACAGCAGGACCACACTTACACCCCAGGACAGCACTCAGTCAAGAGTTCTTTATATCTGTTTTACAGTTCCTCTCTTTGTACAAAGTAAACTTTTCTTCCTTTGGTCAAAAGGACGTTCGACGAGCTATCTAAATGAAAGCACAGTTCTCTTGTCTCTCATGAATCACTAAGTGACTTGGTTCAACATTAGGTCACTGTGGAACACAGACTATAACAGAAACACATAAAAGCTCTAAAAAGGGAGGGGAGAGACGCTATTCTGGAATATCGTTGCCAGAGTAACATAAACCTTGTGTGTTTTCCCAAGGAAATGAGTCACTTGTTTCTGTTGGCTAAAACTCTGTTTTCTTTAATTTCATATCTTAGCTGTCTAATATATGCTGAAAGAGCCCAGGGTTTCCAGTCTTCAGACAGAGATAACTTGCTAATTAAAAGCTCAACAGAGGGTTTTGCGTGGTAATTAAACAGAACTGGGTAAAAGAAACACTCAAGCAACTAGGAGCACATAGCAAATGCAAGGGTGAGAGCCCTCAAACTACAATCAGTTCTCCAAGGGAGGCCCAGGGAGGGGGACCTCTACACGTGGAAACAATTCAGAAGACAACAACAATAACATTTACTGAACCCAATTTGCTAAAAAAAAAAAAAAAAAAAAAAGTAGACTCAAAGGATACTTTGCCTGGAATTATTGGTATCTTAATGTTTTTCTTTCTTTTTTGATGATTTAGCATCAGAAAGCATTAGAGCAGGAGCTGATAACGCAAATGCCCGCATGGCTCAAGCTGGTAACATAAACAAGCGAAGCAGGCAGGCTGGGGGAGAGCGGGAATGATGCGGACCGCAGCATTCAATCAAAAAGTTTCAAACACTGTGCCACGCAAGCGACACGTGTCTGTGGGCTGTGTTCATCGTATGGGGTACTAGATTGGGACCGCTATTCTTGAGTGCCAAGAAACACATTATTCTTCACTGTTATTTGAAAGCCAGCTTTCTTTTAAATATATTCACTGATAAAATGTCAATATCCATTCAAACTTTTTTATTATTATTACTAATAGCAGCTGTGTATCTTAAGCTTCCCAGTACTTGCTTTTAGAGTTCATGTGTAATGCCTTTTCGGGTTCCTGTTTCGCCTTTGCTTTCCAAAATATATGGCCATTTGGTACTAGTCTGGCTATATTTTTTCCTCCCTGCTTTCCTTAAAACCTCTTTAAGCAAGTAGCCATTCCTACCTACCTGTAATATATTAGAGCCTCTCCTCCCACACCCCAGAAACCTATCCTCAACTGCGCACTTTACCGGAACAATTGACCTCCTAAGCACCATCACTGATGGATTTTTTCAGTCCTTATTCCCTTTGGCCCCCCTACTCTGTTAGCGATTCCTGGGGCCTCTCCTCACTTGTAATGTTCTTTTCCATCAGCTTAATTTCCCTCTTTATCCTTCTTCCCTCTGACGACTTCCTTACTTAAATTATCCAAGATCTCTGTCCCTAATTATCTTCTGAACATTTTTACTTGATAGCCAATATTCCACTCCACAAAGGTACAGCATTTTTAAAGTCAAACTCCCCCTCTACTGCCTCTAAACCAGCCTCTTTTCCTGGCTTCGTTATTTCTGTCAATGCCACTGTCATCCTCTCTGAAAGACCATCTCAACCCCAGGAGTTGTCTTTGTTTCTTTCCCTTCCTTCCTTTCTCCTACACTTCTGATTAGTCACCCAGTCTGTTGGTTCTTGTGAAGTAATCTACTCTCTATCCATGCCTTCTTTTCTGATCCCATAGCCACACCCTTGTCCAGAGCCTTGGTTATTATCATGTCATGCCTAACTTATTACAAGTTTCCTAATCAGTCTCTCTGCCTGCAATCTCTCAGTGCTGTAATCCATCCTGGTAGCTGTAGCCAGATAAGCTGTATTCTAAATCTCCAGTGTGGATGGCTCACCTCTGCTCAAAGCTTCCAGTGGCACCCTGTGCCTGTAAGAGGTTCAGACATGGCGGTCTGCTGTTCAGGTTCTCCGTGAGGGTACCTCTTCATACATCCTTACTTTCTCTTCCCCGTCTCTCCCTGGAAATCCTTCTCTCTCCTGTCTCTCTCCCTCCTTGCTCCTTTTTTTTTTTTTTTTTTTGAGACAGAGTCTTGCTCTTTTGCCCTGGCTAGAGTGCCATGGCGTCAGCCTAGCTCACAGCAACCTCAAACTCCTGGGCTTAAGCAATCCTCCTGCCTCAGCCTCCCGAGTAGCTGGGACTACATGCATGCGCCACCATGCCTGGCTAATTTTTTCTATATATTTTTAGTTGTCCAGATAATTTCTTTCTATTTTTTTAGTAGAGACGGGGTCTCGCTCTTGCTCAGTCTGGTCTCGAACTCCTGACCTGGAGCGATCCTCCCGCCTCGGCCTCCCAGAGTGCTAGGATTACAGGCATGAGCCACCCTGCCCAGCCCCTCTTTGCTCCTTGTCTCCACTCAAATACTGCCTGCCCCTCCTCCTAGAAGCGCACCCCTTCCCTGCTCCTGCCCACTATCTCAGCTCACTTCCCTAACCATCTCCTCCCTGAAGCCTTTCCTGATCACATAGACACTTTCTGCCATATTTCAGCTTCTATTTATTAAATTCTTCATGAGTTTGGGTCTTGTGCCCTTCAATAATTCTTAGCCATCTAAACGGAAGTCTTGTTCATGTATTCTGTAGTCACAGTGATATAGTTGCAGTGGGTTTTCTATAATTATTTCTTAAATAAAGATGGTAATTATCTTAATAATGTCATCTATAGCTACTAAGTTGTATGCTGAGTTGAATATACATTTTAATGAGTGTTTTCAAGATTTTCATAACTTCTTTTATAGACATTATTTGTTCATCTTTCACACATGCCTGAAAGATTTAAGAACATTAATTAAATGTCTCATCAATTTGCATCATAATTAACTTCATCCAAATCCTTACTTAGCATCCATGTTCTCTCTTTTCTCTTTAGAAACACTTTCTTTCTTTTCAGGGATTTTTTTTTTCTCCTATATTTGTATTTATTATATATGCTCTACTAAGTCTCATTTTTATCACTTTCTTTTTAAACTGTTATTTAATTTTTAGAATTCAAACTCACAAAGTATAATATATATATAGTCTCCCATTTTTTTCTGTTGACTAGGATAATTTCCAAGAAATAGAATTGCTGGGTCTAAGTCTATATGAATTTGTACTTTTAACAAATACATCAAATGGTCATCTATAATAGAAGGAACTATTTTATACCCATAAAAATGATGCATATGAATGTCTGTTTTTCCAGAATATTACTAATAGAGTGCAGTAGGAAACTTTTGGGGTTTTGTCAGTTTAACCAGTGAAAAATCAAGGGTAGTTTTTAAAAATCACCTTTATTGAGGTATAATTTATATAATAAAATTTATTTTAGATGTACAATTTGATGAGTTTCAACAAGTATATATGGTCATGTAATTATTTCTCTTGGATAAATAACTAAAAGTAGTATTGCTGAGTTGTATGATGTGTATTTTTAACATTATAAGAACTTTCAAATTGTTTTCCAAAGTTGCTCTACCATTTTTTATTTCCACCAGCCAGAGTTTCATTTACACCATATCCTCACCAACACAAGTGTTGTCAGTTTTTAATTGTAGTCGCTTTAGTGAATATGTAATGGTCACTGAGGTTTTAATTTGCATTTTCTTCATGACTAATGATGTTGAGCATCTTTTCATGTGCTTATTTGCCATTCATGCATCTTCATTGGTGAAGTGTCTGATCAAATATTTATTAGGTTGCTTTTTTATTATTGAGTTTAAGTGTTCTTATGTATTACAGCTTAAGTCTATTTTAGAGCTATATTTTACAAATATTTTCTTCCTGGCTATGGTTTGCCTTTCATTTTCTTAATGTAGTCATTTGAAAAGCAAAGGATTCTGATTTTTTATTTTAATGAAATCTAATGTAACAGCTTATTAGTTTTCAGTTTGTGCTTTTGATTTCCTATCTAACAAATCTGCTAACCAAGGTCACAAAGATATCTTTTAATATTTTCTTCTAAAAGTTTAATAATTTAGCTTTTATATTTCTGCTTATTATCCATTTTGAGTTCATTTTTGAGTATGATGTGAGGTAAGGGTTGAGTTTCATCTTTTTACATATAGATATCTATTTTTTGAAAAGACTATGTTTTCCCTGTTGAATTACTTTGAAACTTTTGTGAAAAATCAAATGATCATATATATGTGTGTGTGTGTATATATGTCTATGTCTATTTCTGAACTTTCTATTCTGTTCAATTGATTTAAGTGTCTATCTTCACATCAATGTTACCCTGCCTTAATGACTTTAGCTTTATAGTTAGTCTTAAACTCAGATTGTGGAAGTCTTATAATTTTGCTCTTTTTCAAAATGATGTTGTTATTCTAGATCCTTTTTATTTCCATATACATTATAGAATCAACTTGTTAATTTCATAAATAGCGTTGGAATATTGATCGGTATCCTGATGAAATTATAGATCAATTTGGGGAAAAAAAATATTTTTTTTTATTTTTTTAAATTTTTTTTAAAGACTAATCAAGTGCAGTAGTGAGAAGGGGGGAAAGTAGTAGAACAAGAAGTTCAATTTGTAACTGACTATGAACAATCAAGTGAGATAACTTACTACCTTCGGACTACCTTCAGCTACAATTTGGGAAAAATTGACATTTTAATAATATTGAGTTTCTAATCCATAAAAATAGCCTTTGTCTTCATTTATTTAGGTCTTCTTTCATTCCTCTCAGCAATGTGTTATATTTATATTTTATTGTACAGATCTTGAATATTTTTAAATACCTAATCCTAAATATTTCAGATTTTGATGCTTTTATAAATGGTATTTTTATTTTTATTTCTGATTGTTAATAGCATAAAAATATACTTGATTTCAGTATGTGGCCTTCTGTTCTGATTCCTTGCTAAATTTATTAATTTTCTATACATATGATCATGTAATCTGGATGTGGAATTATTTTCTTTCTTTGTTTCTTTCTCTTGCTTCTTTCCTTTCTTCCTTTCTTTCTTTCCTTTCTTTTCCCTACTCCTGCCTTTCTTTTTGCCATATTGCACTAGCTAACATCTTCAGTATAATGTTGGAAAAAATGATGAATTCCTTTGCCTTGTTGCTCTGAGGGGGAATTTAAGACAAATTTAAATGATTTAAAATATGGGGTTTTTTTGTAGATGCTTTTTATCATATTAAGGAAGTTCTCACCTATTCTTAGTTTGCTGAGAGTTTTTTTATAAGTAAATGTTGAATTTTGTCAAATTTTTATGCATCTATTGAGATGATTATGTGCTTTTTCTTTTATAATCTGTTGATATGGTGAATTTCATGTATTGATTTTCAAATGTTAAAACAACTTTGCATTCCTGTGATGAACTCTACTTGGCCATGATGTGTTATCTTTTTTATTGCTGGATGTGATTTACCAAAATTTTGTCAAAGATTATTGTTTCCATGTCCATGAAAATTACTGATCTGTAGTTTTCCTTATCTTTTATGTAATTGTCTTTTATGGGTTGGTATCAGTGTAACTTTGGCCTCAGTTTTGGGAAGTATTCCTTCCTAATCTGTTTTCTGTAAGAGATTGCATAGAAATTGTATTATTGTTTTTATTAACTATTTAGCTAATTTACTAGTGAAGGTTTTGGGACCTACAATTTTCTTTTTGGAAAAGACTTTAACTATTTGAAACTATTTGTGTTACCCATTTCTACTTATGTGCACTTAACTAATTGGTATCTTTCATGGAATTTATTCCTTTTATCTTTATAACAAATTCAATGCCATAGAGTTGTTCATAATATTTCCTTATTATCCTTTTAATACCTGAAGAATCCATGGTAATTTCAGTCATTCCATTTCCAAAAAAAAAGAATGTTTTACCGCTTTTTTTTCTGATCAGCCTGACTAGAAGTCTACCAATATCATTGTTCTTTTCAAAAATCCAACTCCTGGTTCCATTGGTTTTTTTGTTTGTTTTCTATTTGATGGATTCTGGATTTGTCTTTATTATTTTATTCCTTCTGCTTATGTTAAGTTTAATTTACTTTTATTTTTCTAGTTTCTTAAGATGTAGACCACAATCATTGACTTAAGACCTTTCTCCATTATTTTTTTTAAGAGATGGTCCTCTCTGTCTCCCAGGCTGGAGTGCAGTGGAGCATTCATAGCTCACTGCAGCCTCAAATTCTTGGGCTCAATGGATCCTCCCACCTTTGCCTCCAAAGTAGTTGGAATTAGAGGAGTGACCCACCATGCCCAGACTGTCCCTTCTTTTATCATAAGCACCTAATGATATAAATTTCCCCCTAATAAGCTGCATCTTACAGATTTTATTTTGTTGTTTTCCACTTTGACTCAACTTAAAATATTTTCTAGTTTGCCATTTTGATTTCTTCTTTGAACCATGCATCATGTAGAAGTGTGCTGAGTAATTTTCAAGTATTTAGGATTTTCCATTTATCTTTGTTATTAATTTCTAATTCAGTCTTATTTTACTCAGACAAAATACTCTTTATGATTTCATTACTTTTATATTTATTGAGATTTGCTTTACAGCCCAGAATATGGTCTATCTTGATAAATGTTCTGTGTTTAGTTGAAAAGAATGTGCATTTTGCTGTTATTGGATGGAGTGTTCTATAAATATCAGTTAGGTTAAGTTGGTTGATAGCATTGTTTGAATATTCTATAGTATTTCTGATTTTCTGTCTACTTGTTCTATCAATTTCTGAAAACTGAAAGAGTGATGTTTAAATGCTACCTATAATTGTGTATTTATCTATTTCTCCTTTAAGTTCTTCTAGTGTTTGTTTCATGTATTTTAAGATCTGTTATTAGGTGCATGTGCATTTAGGATTATTATGTTCTCTGGATGAACTGACCTGTTTATCACTAAGGAAATTTTCCTCTTTCCTTGTTATTATTCCTTGTTCTAAAACCTACTCTTTTTGATATTAAGAGAGCCACTCTAGCTCTTTTTATTTAATAAGTGTTTGCATAGTATAAATTTTTTCATTTTTTTAACTTTTAACCTGTTTTTAGATTTTACATGGGTTTCTTGAAAACAGCATATCAATGGATTCTGAATTTTTATCCAACATGACAATCTGCATTTTAATTAAGACATTTAAACTACTGACATTTAATGTAATTAGCAACATGGTTAAATTTAAATCTACCGTATTCCTACTTCTTATTTTTTGTCTCATTCACTGTTTGTTCCTTTTCCTAACTTGTTTTAGGTTGAGTTTGGTTTTTTAATGATCTCATTTTATAATCCCTATTGACTTATTATTAGCTATGTCTCTTTGTTCTATTATTTCAGAGGTTGCCTCAGGGTTGCAATTTGCATCTTTAGCTTATCGCAGTCTACTTCAAAATACTATTATACCCTTAATAAATATAGTGTAAGAATCTTACAACAGTACACTTCCATTTCCTCTCTCTTGTCCTTTGTGCTACTTTTGTAATGCTTTTTTACTACTACATGTGCTGTAACTTCTACAATATATTGTTAGTATTTTTGCTAAACAGATAATTAGCTTTTAAAGAGATTTTAAAAGTAAGAAAAGTATGCCTGTTATATTTCCCATATATTTTCCATTTCTGATGTTGCTTCATTCATTTACGTAATCCAAATTTCCCTCTGCTAGCTATTGCTTTCCTTCTCCTTCTCCATGATGAACTTTTAAAAGTATTTCTTGAAGTACAAATATCCTAGTGGTAAATTCTTTCAGCTTTTGTATATCTGTCTTTTTTTACTTTTCATTTTGACAGTTAAAAAATTCTGGGTTGACAGATTTCTTTATTTTAATGCTTTAAAGATATCTCTCTACTGTCTTCTGGCTTACATAGCATCTGATAAGAATTCTATCATTCCTAATTTTGTTTCTCTGTGCATAATGTGTCTATATTCTGTGTTGGCTTTTAAGATTTTTTTCTTTATCCATGATGTTCAACAATTTGATTTTGATATGCTTTGTTCTAGTTTTCTTTATGGTTAATCTGTTGGATTCATTGGATTTATGGATTTATGGGTTTATGGTTTTCATCAAATTTACAAAAAATTTGATCAGTATTTCTTTAAGTAATTTTTCTATCCCCACTCCCTTTTCTGGGACTCTAATTAAATGCATATTAGATTGCTTGATAGTGTTCTATAGGTCACTGCTGCTCCATTTTTAAAAATATTTTTTCCTCTGTGTGCTTTATTTTAGATAGTTTCTATTGATATATCTTCAAGTTTACTGATCATTTATTCTACAGTTGCCAACTTGCTGTTAACCCCATCCAGTACATTTTTTATTTCAGACACTGAATTTCCATTTATTTGAAAACGTTACACAAGTACTATTTATTTATTTGTTTCTGTCTTCCTTTTCTCTCCTCATAATATCCATGCTTTCTTAAACATATGAAGCATATTTTATAATAGCTCTTTTAACATCCTTATCTCCTAGTTCCATCATTTCTGTCTGTGTGTTTGTTGATTGATGTTTTTCCTTGTTATGGATCATATACTTTGCATTTTTGCATGTCTGATAGTTTTGGGGTTATTATGGTTTTATGTTGCTTATTGTTAGATTTCTTATATTCCTTTAAATAATGCTGAATTTTGTTTTTATCTATAATTGGGTAATTTGAAATCAGTTGGATCATTTCAAGTCTTGCTTTTAAACTTTGTGTAGATAGGTCCAGTCAGACTTTAGTCTAGCACCAACTTTGCCCTGCTTCTTAGGATTCTACTTAATGCTCACATATTAGGTCTTTCCACTTGGGCTGTTATGAACACAATAAACTATTGCCATCCCTGCGTGAGATCCTGAATTTTGTCTGCCTACTGATTTCCAGTGGCCATAGGTAGTTTCCTCTCATGTATGTATAGATGAGTAATTAATGAAAGACTCAGGGGAATCCCCTGCCCCCACATATTCCCAGAGCCCTCTCTCAGAGCCAGTCCCTCCTCTTCAGTATCTGCCCCACAGTATCTAGCCCGTGGCCTCCCTGAACTCTAATCTCTGTCTCCTCCTCTCAGTAAGACAGCCTAGCTCTGTTAGGATAACTCTTTCTGCACTGAAGCCTAGAAACTGTCTCCAGGCACAGGAAGACAGTTCAATTATATAGGTCCCCCTTTTTCTTTCTTTTGTTCTTTCTTTCATTGTTGGTGTTGTTTGTTTGTCTATTTTTCTCTGGGATCCCAGAACTGGACTGCTTGTTGTCCAATGATTGAAAACTATTGTGTCATATATTTTGTCTAGATGGAAAATTAAATGTGGTCTCTCTGTCTTGGCCAGAATTAGAAATTCCTATCAGTTTTAATATGAATTTTTCTCACTATAAGTGAGGTTGAGTATCTCATCACATATTTAAGAAAAGGCTTTAATATTTCTGCCTCTCTCTGTGAATGTGTTCATATCCTTCATCCGTTTTTATTGTGTTGTGGGTTCTTTCATCATTTTCAATAACATCGTTTAATTCTAGAATTCTGCTTCACTGATTCCATAGTTCCAAAAATAGTTTTCTTATCCATTTATATTTCAATAGCTTTTCCTAAAATAATTTTCAATGCTATTCTACTGATGTCCTAAAGATTCTTCATCTCATTTTTATATTTGGATATTTTTATACTTCCAGCATAAACATCAATTAAAAAAATATTTCTTAAGTATCTTGGTCCCTCATATAACTATTTGCAAAGAAGAGGTAAACCAAGGAAAAGATACATTTTATGATCTTAAAGAGTTTATTATATAGGTGGGGAGAAAGAAAACTTTATGGATGTATATAAAGTTGGCGGTGGGAGGGAGACAAAGCCAAAATTACAAAATGGACTAAAATGGACTAAGATTTGTCATGAAATTCTTCTTGGAAGAGGTGAATCTTGTGCAAAATTTGAGCAAAGTAATAAAATCTAAATATGTTGGGAGAAAGCAGGTGAGGTGAGCTTTCCAGGGTCAATTGAAAAAGCAGAATAGGAAAGCGAAGTGGAAATGGGAGGAAATAGCCAGAGAGGTGAGCTTATATGAGGCAGTAGCCTCCACCCAGATGCCACTTACCTTACTTCCTGTCCATTAATTAGAAGACAGTGAGGATCCTGAGACACAGCTTTTACTGCTTTTATTCCTGAGTTCCCACCTGCTCAGCTGAGTAGAAAGTCCCTCCTTCCCCAACCCCAGCAACCAGCAGGTTCCTTCCACTAATGTGCTGGAAAATCTCCTGCAGCACCTCCTGCTCTCTCTATGGCCAGTTCCCAGTACTCAATGCGCTCCATAGCTGGGACTTGGACATCTCCCCCTGAAGGTGGAAATATACCACAGAACTTCTCAGAGAAGTTAGAGCCTCCCATGTAGCACTTGACCCGGCTTCCCCACTGCTCACTGGGAGGAACATGTGAGGCCCTCCTTCCCAGCTTTCTGGAAAATGTCAGGAAGTGGAAATGCATGGCCCTCTATTTCAAGTTCACGTGTTTGCTAAGAGTTCTCAAGCATGTGGGTCTTGCAGGGCTTATATTCTAAAGGGGGAGATAGAAAATAAACAACTAAACCAACAATAATATAATAACAGGTAGTGATAAGTGCTATGGAAAACATAAAGCAGGATAGACCAGTCAGGAAAACAATAGTCCAACAAACAGCAGTTCAGAATTTAATATGGGGATTTAGTTACAGCGTTGTTAGAAATACTTAAAGAGCAAAAAGCTGACAATAAGGCAGCCCAGAGATTTGCAATTGCCAGTCTGGCTAAAGAACAAAGGAAAGAAATGGTATTATTGAAGCCCGGAAGCCAAGGTGATTTTGCAGATGCTGGAACCATGGAGGAGTCATGGTCATATCTGGAGATGCCTCGGAATGGAGTGAAGAAAGGAGAAATCTCTTGGATTCTTCCCACTTCCTTCCTCCTCTCCTCTGCCAAAAGAATAATGTCTCTCATTGACCAAACTAGCAGAAGGCAATTGGCAAAGGAAGCTGAGAGATGTAATTTGCAGGGATCAATCTCCACCGTACAGAGGGAGTGGAGGAAGGTGGGGCATGAGTCTGAGATGAAACTGACACCCCTGCTCCTGCCCGCTGAGAGAGGGATTCCCAAAGACAGGGGAAGGGTGAGGACTATTTTAGAGAGGATGGTTAGGAAAGATACATGAGGAGGTGACACTTGAGCAGACATGTGAAGTGAGAGAGTAAGTCATTTGAAGATCCAGGGAACAGTGCCCTAGGCAGAGGGAAGAGCCAATGGAAAGACTCAGAAGGAAGCTAGCCAGGGATGTTCAAGGAGCAGGCAGGAGGTCAGCATGGGTTGGGCAGGATGAGCAAAGGGTAAAACAGCAGGATAGGAGGCCAGAGCACTCAGGGCCTTCTAGAACACGGCCAGGAACTTGAAGTTGGTGATAAATGCAATGGGAAACCATGGGAATGTTTTGCATAGGATAGTGATGTGCACTGATCAACATTTTTAAAATATTCTGTTCATCTTAAAAATACAGGTAACTTCAGCTGCTGAATACGCACATGTTCCCACAAATCTCTATGTCTTTCCTTCCCACCCTGCCCCCTGGGCCATCAAAGTAACCCTGGAGAGCCAGGGTTCAAGGGCTCTTCCCAGAGTCCGGGGCAATTCCTCCTTGAGCACACTCTCATCTTTGGAAATGACTGGTTGTGGTGATAGGAAGATAACTTCTGACAGCTTGTCTGTGCATCAAGACCCCATCTATGGCAGATTCCAAGGTGATTCCTTACACTAATCAGTCCACTACATTAGCCAGAAGTCTGACTCTCCCAATCAAGAATAAAGTCATTTTTTTAAAAAATTCTTTATAGGTTATAAGGAGCTTATAAGCCAACGTCCAAAGCCCTCCTTCCTTATCCACTTGCCTGCAAACTTTGTTACAATTATGGCCCTAGACTCCTCATACAGAATCACTTAACTTATCCAGTTCTGCCTATAGACCCAGCCCCAAAGAGCACATCTTCTATTAGTCACGTCCTAAATTGTTAAGCAGAACATCCCATGAGACCCTTCTGGGACTTGCAAACCTGGGTACAGCACAATCACAGTCTGGGCATAGTATGACTTTTTCCAGAGCAGCCCTATCACCACTGTCACCTGTCAAACCACATGGATGGAAGCAGGCTTGAGAGGACAGTGACAGAACTATCTGGGTTGTATTGGGCACTCTGCTAGTTGGATCAGATCTGTGAAAAGGTCAGAAATGTCTTAATGAAGAGTAGAAGTTCTTGGGGAGGGGAAATGCCAGGTAGTTTTCTTCCCACAAGAATTCCAGCTGCTAAGATCCATTTGCTCTTTTCTTTACAGGAAGTTAGTTGGAATAAAAATATGAAGAGGACTCGTGTATCACAAAATATTATTCTCATGATTTTCTTCAACATTTAGCAATATAAAAACCATGCTTAGAGCCATACAAAAATAAGCGGGTGGGTCAGATTTGGTCCATGGGCCTGAGTTTGCCAACCCCTGCTCCAGAGTGGAGTCTAGCAGTTGACAAATCTTCCTCCATAGACAAAGCTTCCAGTGGCTTAAGTGTGAATGGAAAGCCGGAGATCACTAGATAGCTGAGGAAAGTTTCTAACAGGGGAGTCAGAAACCAAAATAAAGAAATAGCAAAAAGAGGAAGTTACCGGAAACAAAACCAATGCTGGGAGCAGGAAGAAACCTGCCCCAAAGCACTTTGGTTCTAAAAGGGACCCAAGAGATGAAAAAGGAGGAGTGTCAGAGACAAAGGATCCAGAAACAACATACCATCTGGTCATTCAATTCCAATACTAGAAGCTAGAAAACAACGGAGCAATGACTTCAAAATGTTGAACACAAATGATTTCCAACCTCGAATAGGTAGCAGGCCTTGAGAGTAACCAGATCATACTGGAACATGAACATGTATCAGTACCAGGGCCTCTGCTTTTCATGGAGATTTAGGGATGAATTAGTGGTATGTATATAGATAACTAAGCTAACAAAAGCCAGACAATTATTAACAGGAAATATAAGAAGTCAAACAGGAAAGGAAATATAATAATAAATAGTATACCAAATGTCTCAGCTGTAACTATAAATCATATCAGAACAAGATAGACACTGAATTTTGATCTAGCCTGAAATTATGATGTGGTTCTTATTAGGAAGATCTGGTGGGACTGAGAAGGGGGAGGTATTCAGGAGAGCTAAATTCTCATCTTCCATGGTAAATAGGTAGTAAAAAGATAGTAACTAAAACAGAAAAATCATGTAAAAGCAATTTAAATATGTGAATTTTGAAATATAGAGAAAATAACTAATGAACAACTAAAAGAGTTGAAAGTGGTTACTGCTAGAGACAGAAAATGGAGGTTGGGGAAGAGACCAACTCTTTGTTATTTGTGTGAAATATTAATTTGGGATACATTAAACTTGAGAATCTCATGAAATATTCAGCTGTAATGTGAGAAAATAACTTCCCAGAACTGGATTATAATGGTGACCAGCTTCTCTGATTTTCATAAGAAAATCACTGTGATAGGCATAGTTTTCTACACACACACACACACACACACACACACAGAGTCATATTTCAATCTAATTTTGGAAAACCCCTCCTGTGAGATTAAATTTCCTGAGTAGCAAGGTGAGTCACTTTATCGATACTCAAAAGATGACTATTTAAATCTTATACTCTAGGGTTGTTCAGTGCACAACCTACACAATGCTCCATATTTACAAACTATTAACATAAGATAAAATCCAGAAGGAGTGGCACTGATTTGCTGAAAATGTATTCATCTTTTTACTGAACAAGTTGTTACTGTTTTCATTTTATTTAGCAAATTATTTTAGAATAAGACTACAACTGATGAATGGAAACATTTAAATATACTCCAAACCCAGCTTGAATCCAACCCTCCCTAAAGTATTCACGTGGAGAGAAGCAGATTCATGGCAAACACCAACCTTCTCGGAAGTGCTTCCTGGGGGCATTTTCCAGTCGAGGCCCTCGCCCCTTTCTCCAGTGCTCCGTCTTTACACCTGAATCGCATCAGGGTAGCCAGATGCCCTGAGGACCGGCACAGACAGAACAGTGGACACAGATTTGTGTCAAAAAAGGAAAGCAAACCAAAGCAAAGAAGCTGCTAAGTCAAAAAACCTGGGCTAGAAAAACAGCCACATGAAAAGCGACAAACAAAGCAATTCAAAGCACCCTACTGACGTCTTCGCAAAGTCAGCAGATGCTCCAAACACAAGTTGCAACACCTTTGATCAGAGACTGACAGAAAAGACGGTGGCACTGAGGTCAAAGTTGAGGTTTTTCCGCAAACCTTACTTTGTTCCCTGCCGCCCTGACTCTAGCCCCACAGCTAACAGGGGGGCCGTGTGGCTCCTGGGGGGCCCCCCCAACGGAGGAACACGGAGCCAGCCCGCAGACTGCATGGACTACACATGTCGGCAGCTTAACAGGTACCAGCCTGCCAGGTTTTATTACTTCTTACACAAACAATTCTAAATACCACAACTTCTGGGGAAGTGATAAGCTTCGGTGAGTTTGCTTGGTTAGCATTCCTTTCCCTTCTTTCCTGAAAGCCTTTTCCCCCAGCTCTTGGGCTTTCTGGGCTGGGCTCTGCATTAAGGCCCTTAACAAACAAAGATTCTTTTTTGTTATACAATTAACTAGACAGTGTCTTTTTGTTAGGTGCTTCTTAATACATATATTATTATCTTAGCTGAATTATCCAGTGAATTTTAGTGCCTGGAAGAGACTTTGTTTTATGTCTTCCTAAATCTACCAGATCAACTCTTTGTTCTGAATGTACTAGACACATGCAGTTAAGCAATTCACCTGGTCTCATCTGAGTTTTGTGGTTGTACTGGTGTGTTATTGTGCTTAATCGGCATGACAGCTTAGCCAAGAATGTGAAAAGGCAGTGTGTAGGCATAGTTTTCTACACACACACATACACACACACACACACACACACAGAGCCATGTGCACACCTGCAATACTTGCTGAAGCAGATGAGATTCTTGTATTGAAGCAGATATTTTAAAAACAGCCCTTCATTAAAAATGAGTCTTTTTTATTAGCAAACAGCATAATTAATTTAGAATACTTTAACGATTAGTCTCAGAAATGTCAATTGTGTTAAATTAACAGGACTAGATAGTGCCAACTGAAGACTAAATAGGCTCTCAAAAGAAAGACCTGAGTTAGTATGGAAGGACACATCTAAGTTTACTCTGCTAAAAGATATTTGGGAATGTCCTGGCAATTGACTAACTTTTGGTGTCACTTAGAAACAGGCTGAACTGTAGCTCGGGTAATAGAGACCCTATCACCAAAAAAAAAAAAAGAAAGGAAGGAAGAAAGAAAAGAAAGAAAGGAAGGAAGGAAGGAAGGAAGGAAGGAAGGAAGGAAGGAAGGAAGGAAGGAAGGAAGGAAGGAAAGAAAGGAAGAAAGGAAGAAAGGAAGAAAGGAAGAAAGGAAGAAAGGAAGAAAGGAAGAAAGAAAGAAAGAAAGAAAGAAAGAAAGAAAGAAAGAAAGAAAGAAAGAAAGAAAGAAAGAAAGAAAAGCAAAGAAAAGAAACAGGCTCAATTTCTCCTTTTACCAAATGGCAAAAGGTCTTCCTACCAGCCTGAAGAGACAGTGGTAAAGATTTATATCCAGGAAGCAAATGAATTCCCTTTTAAGTGCCAATTGTGAATTTTAAACTAAAAGATACACAAGTATAAACCATTGAACTAATTCTGCAAGGGCAGAGGTTATGCTGATGATAGTAGACATTATCCAAATAACACTAAATATATGTGTTCATTTGGACTATCCACATACTAGCAATCATTGCTCAGATTATTAAATGAATTTCCTCTTTTAGATTAGTGCTTCTCCAAATTGGGCAAAATCACCCAGGAACTTTTAAAAACCACAGATTTCCCAGCCTTACTCCAGATAGCAATGTCCAGGAGCAAAGTCTGGGTGTGTATTTTTTAAAAGAGCTTTAGTGATTCTAAGCCAGATTTGGAGTTACTGTCTTAGAAGGGCAAGATAACTGGCTTTTCATTTGTTATGTTTGGTTACTTTGCTTGTCTTAAAAAATAAATATATCCATCATCTGGTGATTAGTAATGTATATGGTTGAGTCGGTCAATTTTTCATGCAAAACAATTTCCTAAATTGGAACTTTGGAGAGACCCATTAATGTGTCCACATCCCTGCGACTTTGCGTTGAAGACTACTCTCTTGGTCTCTCTATTCAGCTCTAATCTACTAAATTTAATGTACCATCCAGACATAAGGAGACTGGGTAAATGGTTTGAAAATCCATTGGTACATTTAATGTAGCCTTGTTAATAACTTTGTGGCTGGATATTTGATAGACTACTTTATAGGCTTTTGCTCCTTGTATTTTCCACCTTCTCCTTCCCCAGTTTATCCATATCAAGCTCTCCTCTCTTGTGTGTGGTTTTATTGTCTCAGGGGTGGAAAACAGAGGAAGGCTTCCTCTCTGCTGTTTTCAAAAGTCTAATCCCTTAGGAGAATTTGCAAGACTTGAAGAAAAGGTAAGAGGGGACATAAATTTTGAAAGAAGAAACAAGGAACAAGGTGATTTGGAAAAGCAGGCAGGAGAAAGGGGCTACCCCTAATAATATTAAAAATTCTCCCTGAGCTAGGAAAGGCAATGAGGAAGGCTTAGGTCTCCTATGCAGTAGCCCAGGGTGTGTCAGAGTCTTAAAGCCCACCGCTTGATGTTCCAGGCAAAGAGATCAGAGGTTCTTGAGGTTTCTGTTCCTAAAACATACCTGAGTCTCAAGCACGATAAACAAACAGCGAGAACCTCCAGGCCTGAGGGGTCACGTCAACAGGGACAATGGACTGCTCAATACTGTCTATGTGGTCCAAAGAGCAGAGACCAGATGCCCTGCCACCCGATCCCTGGCACCTTGTATGGTATAAGGCCTTGTATTGATTTGTTATGGCTGCCATTACACAGAACCACAAACTGGGTATCTTCGAACAACAGACATTTAATATCTCACTGTCCTAGAGGCTAGAAATTTGAAATCAAGGTATTGGCAAGGCCATGTTCCTCTGAAACTTTAAGGGAGAACACTTCCTTGCCTCCTCCTAGCTTCTGGTGATGCTGGCAATCCTTGGCATTCCTTGGGTTGTAGATGCATCATTCCAATCTTTGTTCTTATTGTCACATGGATGTCTTCTCCCTTTGTGTTTCACTCCTCTTCTTATAATCTGCCAGTCATATTGGATTAAGGGCCCACACAACTCCATAATAATCTCATCTTAGCTAGTTATATCTACAATGGCCCTATTTCCAAGTTCACATTCTCAAGTACTGTAGGTAATGCCTTCAACATACCTTTTTGAGGGAAACAATTTAATCCATAATAGGGCCTAACACTTTAACCTGATGCTAGAATGAGAAGGAGCCCCAAGAATTCCTCAGGTGAAATTTTCCACAAACTGGTAAGTTCAGGACTTGTATTTGGATATCATATTAAACTAATTGAGAGAAAGTAAAAAGGGGAATAAAAAATATATCTTGCATACTTGAGTTTGTAGACTGAAAATTATGTTCACTATAATTTTCATTCAAATGTTTAATATGGATATGAGGTGCTTAATATTTTAACAATCTGTTGTGTGCAATATATCTGCACTTCTCTGCAACAGCTTCCTATCCTCACCCTCCATATTTATGTTTAGCAGTGTAAGTACCTATGAAATATGAAATAAATGAATAAATAAATGTATCAAGGAGGATTCCAACAGAAAATATACAACTTACTGGATATTAATACAACAGGATATTTTTCTCTGATGATATCAAAACTACTTATAATAAAGTAAGTTTCTCTTATTTCTGAACCTGATGTTACTATAAAAATCATTTCAGTTAAAGAAACTTAGCTTCATTTATGAGGCTCTTTACAATTTTCATAGTTACTTTTCCCATAATTTATTTGGGTTTTTTTTTTTTCCTTATTCAAAAAGTAGTTCACAAGGGAGCTGCAATCTCTCCAAAAATTCTAAATGCAAGCACAACATTTAAAGCTCATTTGATTAAAAATCATTCCTTAGAACAGTGGCTTTTTGAAAAGGTTAATTTTCTTCTAACGTAGTCAAATTTCTAAATCAGAGCACTAGTGCTCCAGTAGCTATATTTATTCCAGAAATGTCAACCTAAATTTCAGACCCTTATAACCAACTAGGAAAATAATAGTTACAGAACCCATGTCACTCTTGAATTATAGCAAAAAGACCTTATGTATTACAGAGAAACGTTTTTAAAAGATGCAACTTTGATTTAACTAACATAACATATTTAGTGACCTTGTTTCATGAGTAAAAATAGGCAAGCTTTCCTCTGTGTCCTCATCTTTTTGAGGAAGAAACATAAGGATAAAGTTAAATGTTTGCATTGTTGGGTTTGAGCTTCACTACAAGGGGCATTTAAAGCTTTCTCATAGCTCTTGAATTCATAATAAAAGATTTATTTTTTAAAAAATGCCGTGTGTGTGTGTGTGTGTGTGTGTGTGTGTACACATATATGTGTGTATGTGTTTGAAAAAATATTTGAGTTAACATCAACCCAAGAATCACAAACTCCCTGATCTCTGGCCATGAAGGAGTAACATCATTTTCGATGTTACCGTAAAAGACTTCTAGCTGTTCAAAAATAATTCAAGGCCATTAAGCTAGTTTTAAAAATTAAATTCTTGTTTCTGAAATCATAAATATATAAGGCAAAGATGGAAACTATAGCCCACAAATAGATATGGGTTTAATTTTTAATATCTGCTCAATTCATATCCATCCCACCACTTTCTTCCACATGTTTTAGTATCATTATGTTAGGACTTGAAATACTTTAGAATCACAGAAAGATAAGTTTGAGGAATTCATTCATTTTATCCCTCCTTCCTCAAGAGGAACTCTTAAGTCATCCTTAGATATTGAGGTTAGAGAACTTTCTAAACTATTTTGTATGGATGTTTTCTTTCAAAGGTGCAGAGTTTTGGGGGGACCGGGAAAGCATAGTTGGAGAGTCTTAGCACAATTCCCTGCCTCCCAAATGTTGACTGGACAAGGAGATAGAATGAGAGGAGCTCACAAGTATTTGACCTTATCCTTGGCAGAACACCAGAAGAAATGCCAGAACCCCAGCCTTGACCTAATTCAATTTGGTTTTATAGAAATGGAAAGGCTCAAAAGAGAAAGTAGTGTTCTCAGAGAAAATCATGATGGTGCTAAATTAGAGCCGAGTTTCAAGATAACTAAATTATTCTATGAGATTCAATGACCAAGGTCATCTTCTTCAACAAAGCAAAGAGACTCTAGAACCAAGTTTAAAAAAATTCTTATTTGCTTCAATCTTGTCCTGTTCAATGACTGTGAACTTTATTAAATGACTGGTTCAGAGACCAGAAAACTCTAATGAAGTTCTCAGGTATAAAGAAGATGGTTGTGGCTAGCATGTTATTCCTACTGTGAAGATAAATGAAGAATAATCCATATTTAGAATTCTTTCATTTTTTATATAAACCTTCAACTTTTTTTAAATAAACTTTTTAAAAAAATTTTTTGCCATGGTTATATAAAAGTTTTGGAACTGGGACTATGAGGGAAAATTTGAAAATGAACTTAAAATTAGACATCTAACTATTTAATAAACAGATATATTAGACACTAATAGCTCCTAGATACTATGCTATGTGTTGGGCATACAAAAATGAAAACAGAGACCTGTCATCATAAAGCTTAAAATTTAGTCGAAATTGGCAATAAAAAGGAATGAAATTCTGATAATTGTTAATACTACAAAATGGGTGAAACTTAAAAACATTATATTAAGTGAAAGAAACTGGTCACATAAGACCATAGATGGTATGATTCCATTTATATAAAATTTCCAGAATAGGCAAGTCTATAGAGACAGAAAATAGATGAATGGATGCAGGGAAAGGAGGGAAAAGGAAATAGGAAATTTCTGCTAATGGATACTTTGTTTTGTTTGGGGATGATAAAACAGATTGTGATGGTTGCACACTTCTGTGAATATATTTTTTAAATTGGAATTGTAAACTTAGATAAATCTTATGTATTTAAATTATGTCTCAATGAAGATGCTAAAAAAATTAGTAGAGACAGACATATTCTAAAATGGCATAAATAGCATGATTAGCTCTATGTGAAAAATGATGAAAAGAGGGATAGGATGTACTGAGAAAGGGGCAATTAATTTCAAACACAAGACAAGAAGAAGCATGTGAGATTGATAGTCCCTAAATAATCAGTACATGGTTATTCCAGAACATTTCTCTGTGATTTACTGAAAAATGAACTCTACACAATGATATAATTCCGTTTGAGAACTAATAGGACAATGCCAACTCTTAGGTAAAAGTGGAAGATTGAATTCATGCAATTATCTCCAACAATTCCAAAAATTAAAGTTAAATATGTTTTAAAAGGTTAAAAAGTCACAAAGACAAAGAAAAGGCAAGAATTAATGACAACGGAAAACAAATTGTTGGAATTACCATCAGCAAAATTGAAATATGGAATTTAATGGAGGAATACTTTCAAAATTTTGACAAACAATGATTTCTAAATTAGAGTTCTATACCCAGCCAACCTATCACTCAAGTTTGAAGCTAAAAAAAGACATGTTGAAAATGTATTCTCATGAACCCCTTCCCAGGAAGCTAATAAAGGATATCTTCAAAAAACTAAATAAATAAACAAACAAAAGCAAATGAGTAAATCACAAAAGAGGAAAACACGGGGTCTAACTCAAAAGAAAGGTAAAGGGATTTCTCATGATGACAGCTGTTCAAGAAACTTAGAGAGCTGTCTCCAGATTGAAATGAGAACCAAGAATTACAAGAGAGAGTCCCGGAGGGTGGAGGTGTGGTCAGGGATGAAACTGAGAGATTATTTAATATGTTCAACCATATTGAGAAGAATTTTATAATTTTTAAATTAGAGGTAAAAACACAGCCCATTTTTTAAATGACAATGTGAGACATTATTAACTATAAGAAACACAGAAAGTTGTATAATAAATAAATTGTGATTATAATACACTACTTAGCGAATGGTGAACAATGTTTATATAAGTATAGAAATATAAACACTGAGTATTAGTTTATCAAAAATCATAATACAATTATCTTAAAAAGAAGAAGGTGGGAAGTAGCAGACATTGGAGGTAATAAGAGATTTGCAAGAATCAAAATGCCAAGAAATGTTGTTTACAAATATCGAGTTAAGTAGCTCAACAAACACCTACACAACTTGAATGTGGCTGACCCTGGGTAATGAAACTAAGGGAGGTGTGGAGTAAGAGACTGCCACTTTTTAGTCCGTCTTGTAATAGTACTTGACATTTTTAACTTTTTGATGTATATCTTTCATAAAAAAATAATTTTTGAAAACATATAGCACTGAAAATACTGCCAAGTCGAGAACATATAGAGTGCAGTGATATGTTTTATTCTTCTTTGAGCTTCCCCACAGAACTGAAACAGTGCCTCAAACATATAATATTAGGAGCTCAGTAAGCATATACTATTTAATAATTGCCACTCAAGAGTTAGGTCAGTAGGCTTGGCAAGGATTCCTGCAGGATATAATCTGCAACCTAATTTTTTCCTTCTAAAAAAGACCTAGAGGTCATAGCATGTTGTGCAGTTCTTTGTCTTGATACTGAAAAAAGTGAATGGCAACTAGGGGAAAACAGGGCTATTTGTATTTACTATATAATGTCTGGCACAATGTGGGTGTTCAATCAGTTAAACAATACCTTCCACTAGCAAGTCTAGTAAACTGACAATATGAACTGGGTACTTCTACTTTTTATACTTTTTGTGCTCTCTAGAGCTTTGTATTCTGTTTCCGAGACTTTCGAAAAGATTCTTTTCTTTTTTCAAAATCAATCAATTTAAGACATATTTGTAAGAAGTATCAGGGATGGCAAATATGTGGGGCTCATGTCACCTCTCTCCCACCTCTGTTACCCAAGGCAGTATTTCCATCTGAATGGGAGAGCCTTGGATAAACTTTTAAGGAAAAAAAGATAATCAACAGTATTAAATACCCCAGAGAGATTTAATGGGGTAGTAACTGAGAAAAATGTCACAGGACTGGTATAAAAGCACAGAAAAAAAAAATCTTTTCAGGTGTCTGCTGGAGGCGGAAAGCAGATCGCAAAGGCCTAATATGAGGATAGATGATGAAGAAATTAACACAACCAATATATTATTCCTGCTCAGGAATTTGGCAGTGAAAGGTGGTTGTTTTAATGCAGTGGCTTGAAAAGGCAATGAGCTGAAGCAAAGATTTATATTCCAAGCTAGGGAAAAACCTAGCCATGGTTAAGGGCAGAGAATAGTAGATTTTGTCATGAAGTCAATCTTAACCATAAAGAATATACCTCAAAACACTGAGAAATCCATTAAACTTATCTTTGCAAATGTAGTAGTCAGCCAACATATCATTGCTTCCAGACAACCCTGGGCCTAAAGCCAGGTAAAGTGCATCTTATTAAGATCAGTAGGAGGTGATGTGCCTCCGACTCCTTGCCCCTCATCTGGGAGTGAGACGCTGGCCAGGAGGAGCATTTTGAACATTCAGAGGAGGCGGCTGATTCCGCCAGCTCAGGATCAAGGCCAGGAAGCTTACTCCTGGGATTGGAGCAAGGGCAGTCAGGAAATGAGCGTCAGGGGGTGGGGTGGGAGATGAATCAAAGGGAACACTCAAGAGGCAGATGTTTCACAGACATTTGAGTGGGTGTTTATGTCATCACTTGGCAAATCTCATGGCAGAGTCAGGACCCGGGGATTCTGAGGTGGCAGTCTGTCTCCACTGAATAGGCAAGGGACTGCCTTGCATGACAAACAGGCCCACTATCGATGCATCTTATACCCATTAAACCAGTTGAAACTAAAGGACACAGGCTTGTAATTAGCCTGAGGTGCCGGTAGATACACAGGCTAGCGCTCTCCAGCTGCACAAACCTCCCACACACCTGCGAGGTAAAAGGGGCAGCAGATTTGCATTTCTCCTGGATCAGTGCTAGGATCGAAGGAACCTGGGAAAATCAAAGCTTCATACTCTGGAGTTCCCAGTATGACACTAGCAGAAGTGAGAACAGAATCTAGCATCCTTGCTTCCCCTGCTAGAGGTTTTCTCATTAGCTATGCTGACTCTCTGCTCTCTCTAATGAGTGACCCCTGGTGCAACCAATTTGGTTATTTGACATTTATTGTATTTTCAATTTGAATCAGAAGCTCCTAATCCAGTGTTGAATCTTTAGGCAATAAGTTTGTCCTTTCCAAGCAGCATAGGTAAAAACCCTCACCTTCTTTAAATGCCCAGAGCTAACAATTAACTTTCTATCTTTATTTCTACATCAAATCTACCAAACAGAAAAATCAAAAACACCCTCCCTGGAACACAAAATTCAAAAGCTGAAAAACATCTTAAGAATTAATCTTGATGCCCTATTCTTTGGCTGGCAGGTTAAAAACTGAATTTGCATAAATCCATAGCAGTCAGCCCTCTCTTGTTTGTGAGGATAAAAGAGGTCTTTATGCTGAAGGAGGTGGGGGGGGGGCATGCTCTTACAAAGTCATAAAAAGTGGTCCAAGGAGGAGAGTAACAGAGTGCTGTAACTAGGAGCCTGGAGGTAATCCTAAAACAAACTACCCAGGGGTTAAAAAGGGAGTGAAAAAGGGTTAAGACTACTACCCCTGGCATATAGACACAGTCTAACCATCAGCAGGAGGGACAAGGGAAAAGAAGGTTGAAGTTCAGATGGGAAGTATCTGGGATTTAGTGAGCCTAGCCCAGGATAAAGACCCCTGTGAACTTCCCCTCATGTTTCACTAGCTCCCTCCATCCCATATGGTAAGGCTATGGTGCTCATAGAGCCTGACGATGGCATCTCTGCTGAATGGTTGATATCATGTTATATCTCATTCAATATTTTAATATCACTCCTGGGTATATCCAAAATTACCCATCACTGACTCTTAAAAGCTGAACTCATTATCTTCCTTCCTTCTTATGGGCTTTCTTTTCTCCATGCTACCATGTTCCTAATCACTCAGTAAGCCTCAGTTAGCTTTTGACTCCTGCTCCACATTTGTCTACCTTCCCCCCAAATCCAAGCTGTTCCTGAATCCAATGGAGTCCATCTGACATATATTGAGATTCTGCAGGGAACCACCAGTCATATTCTAGAGAGACAGGAAGATCAAACTAGGCATTACTTGTGCCCACTGGTGGGTGGCTGGAGAGAGGAACAAATGCAAGGGGAGGTATAGCTACTGGTAGCTCAACCTAGTGAACAAGTATGTGTGGAGTTCTCCAGCTATAGACCAGGTAGTCTGTGGATTAGGGGGTGGGCGGGTCTAGGAGTTGAGTCATTGGGTGTCTAGAGCTGCTAAAACTTGGAAGTTGTCACATGGTTGGGCACATGGTTCATGGTTGGTCTATGGACAAGTGACAGGGCTGACGCTGGCCTAGAGTTCAGCCAGGGTCCCAACAATGGTGGGGAAAGGGAGCAATAAGACAACACAGACCAACAACCCTTGAATATGACTGTCTTACTGAGCAATTAGTGCAAGAGAAACTTGGGAACAGGGATGAAGGCAGGAGGGCAGTTGTAAAAACTGTGTTATGAGGCAGTGCAGATAGGGCCCCAGAATACGGCAGAGTCTTTATCAGAACTTAACCATTCAAGAAATATTTACCAACTACCTACCATGGGTCCTCAAGTGGATATTGGGAAAGAGTTTAATCAAAGTGCAATTCAGTGTGATAAGTGCCAAATCCAGACAAGATTCAGAAAGGCCCAAAGGAGGGGATGGTCAGCTCTACCACATGGAAGTGTTATGTGAGGCTGCATAAAGGAGAGGGTGCTCAGCCAGGTTCTGGAAGCATGAGTAAGCCCCAGCGATGAAGGGAAGGGACCTCAGGTGGAGGGTGGAGCAAAGCTGCTGAGGATGGGCTGCCTGGAGAACTGCAAGTGTTCGTGCCCAAAGCATTGGCAGCGAGGGTGGCACAGGGTGTGGTGAGCACCTCCAGTCTCTGGCTGGAAGTGGCCCTGCATATCCAAACAGGGCTGAGCTCAAAGATCAAATCTGAGTGAGGCGGCGAGGAATGCAAGATGTATTTGAGATACATCAGGCTTGACACTTCTGCACCTGTCTCCCTCCGTTTTCCAGGATACTACTCTAATTCATACCACTAAAACCTTTTAAGTTTATCTAAACTGCTGCAACAATTCTTTTACCAATTTTCCCAATTAGATTCCTCCACTTCCTGCCACTCTACCCCACACACAATTGCTTGTTGACTCTCCCTAAAGCACAACTTTGAACATGCTATTCCCCTGAGAAAAATCCTTTCAATGGATTGAAAGGATCCTTATACTGGGATAATCAAGATTCTTATTTGCATTTTATATTGGAAAGACTACAGTAGGACTTCATGAAATATATACTTGTCTCACGTGTTGAAAATAATACAAAAATTCTTACAGTACAAGGTGGCATTGACAGTGGAGGTGACGGGTGAAGGGTAGACAGCATGGTTAGATGGGGCCAACACCACAGACCAACTATGCCTACTCATCCTCTGGCTTTCCAGCCCTCAAAATCTCTTTTTTCTTTCAGTTTTTGGAACACACAGCCAAGGAGCCAGAGAGGATGTGGATGACATCTTTGAAGCTTTTGTCATACAGTGTCCTCTGTGGCACTGCCCTGGTTTTTTGTTTTGTTTTTATTGGTTGGCTTGTTTGATGGTTTAGATTTTATACTTTCTAAATTTAATGAGTACCTCCAGTTTTCTGTACAAAATTTATTATTTGTGTGTGTGCATGTGGAAGGAAATGCATTTTGCTTGTGAATTTCATGAGCACATAAAAATAGATTTTGAAAAATATGATGGTGAAATAAAGGATATCAAGATATTTTTATTATCTCAACATTTAAAATCTTGAACCAGTGAAGCTTTAAGTTGAAAATAGTAAGAAATTTCTAATTCTAAAACCTCCCACTTTTTTTTGAATGTTGAATGTCATATACAGAAGCGGTAACTGCAGTAATATATGATTATAGAAAGTCAAAAGTTGTGTCTATGAAGGGGGATCAGTCTAAATCAAAAAAGCAAGTTTTGGCATTATAAAAAACAAAAGGAAAGTAGAAACGTAAGATCAACAATCCTTCTAATTTATTTTTTTCAAGGGGCTCCTGTAAATTTCCAAAAATAGTATTGCATAACTTCATAGTTGCCACCCTATTCATAGATACATAGCTCCTCCCATCACAGTATAGTCCAAGGGTCTGGGCTCAATTTCAGATAATGCTTACAATAGTGAAAATAGTTTACCTTATTGAGGAAGAGACCTTTATATATGGCACCATTTTCAAAAGACATAAATGGATCTGTTTGTTAATAGTCTGCTTTCAAATTGTATTCTTCTCATCAGCCAGGCATGATGGGTCTCCCAGAACTTTGGGAGACTGAGGTGGGAGGATCATTTGAAGCCAAGAGTTTGAGACCACTCTGGGTAACATAATAAGATCCTGTTTCAGAAAAGAAAAGAAAGCAAAAGCAAACGCAAAAGCAAAAAACTAGCTGGGCATGGTGCCTGTAGTTCTAGCTACTCAGAAGGCTGAGTCAGGAGGCTGAGCTGGGAGGATCGCTTGAGCCCAGGAGTTTGAGGTTAGAGTGACCTATGATTGTGCCACTGCACTGCAGCTTGGGCAACAGAGTGAGACCTTGTCTCTATAAAAGAAAAAAAAATACATTCCACTCATATTACTGAAGAGACTACAATTTATAGGCCATATTCTGGTAAATAAACTGTCCAAATATCCATAAAACCAAAACCAAAAAGCCATTAGCTCCAAACCTGAGATTTTGTTACAAATGACACAGGAGTTTGACACAGCAAGGACACAGGGTCAGGCTGCCTGATCAGGGCTAGCAGAGCAAATTCTTACGACTTGTAGATAGAGCCTATTTCCAAGTGCAGCTGACCACAATTATGTTCCCTGCCATCTTAGGAAGAGTTCAAAAAGTACAGTGTACTCTGCCATGGAAGTGTCCAGTCACAATCCCAGGGGCCCCCTTCTCAAGGACTGGAAAACCAATTAGGATGCTTTGAGCTGCAAGGAACAGAAAAGCCTACTAACAGTGACTGAAACGAAAAGGGCATTCATCATTTCACAAAGTAAGCAATCTGCAAGGAAGGGGAGTTCCACAATGGAGGCAAGAGCTCCACGATGCCATTGAGAACCCAGGCTCTTTTCATCTTTCTGGTCTGCTGTACTCAGAGCCTTTTGCTTCAGTGATTATGGAATGACTGCCTTGGTTCCAGGGTATCATATCTGCACATAATCAATGCAAGATGCAGAAGAGACACATCCTCCATGCGTCTCCTTTCATATGGGAGGAAGACGTTCCCAGCAGTCCCCAGTCAGCTGCCTTTCAGGTCCCTTAAGCCCGGATAGGGGCACATGCTCGAGCCCTGGCTGTCAGGAAGGAAAGCAATATTGGTCACTTTCGTATCTTTCACTCTTGCCTGTCAAGGTCTGACAGCAGGATCGAGGTGGTAGCTGGGCATAGAGCAGGAACAGCTGCAGGGTGTAATTGGGTAGGCAACCACAGTGTGACAGCAAGTTAACCACTTTTAATGGCAGCCCATATTAAGCATAAACATTTAAAATGTACTTCTTTGTACTTACATATGACATCTCTCACTAGAATACATTGCTATGTTTGCACACTTAGCAAATAAATGAGTAATAAATGAGAGGGCATATCCATCTTCCAGGTGATGATAATGATGATGATAGATGCACAAAATACTGGTATTTGCAGAATGTTTTTCTAAATAATGGTCATAAAACTGGAAATTTCTGCATGATTTTTTTTCCTTAGATAACAATTCTTCAGGACCTGATCCAGGTATTTACACCATGAGACTCAATATCCTCATATGTAAAAATGGGGATAGCGTGAATAACATCGTAGAGAGAGTTACATGTATACATGTATATGTATATGTGCACACACACTTTTTGTTAACAAAATGGATTTTTTTCTAATTTTTTTTTCTAAACTTGAATAAATAAAGATTGATTATGTCAATTATTGGCTCTTTCCCCAAGAGCAGAGTTGGCATGGGAGGGCCCCGGTTGGTCTGTGGGAGAAAGAGTATCATAATCACTACATCATTTCACTGGGCTCTGTCAATATTTGTTTGATTTCCCAAAGCTACAGTACTGCTTATTAACAGCTCAATTGCACAAAAAGTTAATCAACACGTTCTACAGGAATACTGTGCTGGCATTTATAACCTACTTTTAAGATGAAAGATAGGCTCATAAGAGGAGAGAATTCATTAGCCTATGTTAGGAATTTTGGAGCCATGGTTCATTATTTTAGTTACTTGATAAATAGACTGGTACAAGTCAATGACAGTACCAGCAAACTTCCTCCCCACACCCCTCCCCTACCTTACCCCTCATCCCTCCTCGCTCACAATCATACTCTCCCCTTACAGCTGTTTGAATGATCACATGGGTGGAGACAGTAGAGGGAGAGAAACTACAAGCTGCAGAAAGCCAGGGATAAAATGCAAGTTTGTAATGGGTACAATGTACACTATTAGGGTGATGGCTACACTAAAAGCTCAGACTTTACTACTTACTATACAATATATGCATGGAATGAAACTGCACTTGTACCCCTTAATCTATAAAATAATTTTTTTAAAATACAAGTTTGTTACTTGGGGAAATCATTAATATGCAGTTTTCTGTTATCACATAGCAAAAAAAAAAAAAAAAACAAGCCCTTGAGGGAATGAGACTGGGTTGCAGGGGAGATGGCAGACAGCGAGGGAAGGCAGCAGGGAAAGATGGCCTTGCTGGGATGCCCAAGGGTGCCAAGAGTGTTGGCACCACCTGGGAGCTTGTTAGAGATTCAGAGTCTTGGGTTCCACCCCAGACCCCCTGGATCAGGATCTGCATTTTAACAAGAGCCTCAGACCCGCACAGGTTAAACTCTAAGAAGCACTGCACTAGGGCAGGAGGCAGTAACTCCAAAGAATAAACCCTGATGGAGTGCCAGTGCTTGGAGCCTCAACAGTCAGGAGCAGTCTGAGCTGAAGGTGAGGCATGGTGACGTGAAGGGAACAGGCAAGCTTAGGTGCCAAAGGGTACCTTTGATATCCTAGGTGCCAATGGCAATTGTTACCGCCAGCATCACTGACAATGTGGCGGCACTATGGTGGTACTTTTCTTGCATTGTTTTTCATCTTATAGGTATTATTAAAAAACAGAAGCTCAGAGAGGTTAGGTATTAATAACTTGCCAAGGCTTATATAGCCAGCATGCAATGGAATCTGGATTGACTCTCGGGCTTTAAAATCAGAGAAATCCAAGCTCAAATCCTCAGTCTGCTTCTTACTAGACATATAATTTTGTCAAGTGCATTCCCTCTCCAGGCTTCTGTTTCCTCCCTTGGAAAATGAGGGTAAGGAAACTTATTTAGCTTTCAGTATTGTGAGGCTGAAATATTATATGTGTGTGTGTGTGTGTGTGTGTGTGTGTGTGTGTTTATATATATAAATAAATAATATATATGACCAGAGATTTTTGTTTTTGAGTAGTATAGATGATTAAACAGTAGTAGTATATAGCATTATTACTATTGACACTAAGAAAGTCTCCAAAAACAAAGCAATTTCTTCTTAATTTTGCCCATGTTGGCCCTGTTTCAACGAGTTTACTTGGAACAGTGCACAGTGAGAAGTTCAAAAATGAGTATGATAGGGTCCTGACCCTCATTCAGCATTCACCCCTGTGATGGATCTTCATTCACCAAGACAGGCTAGTCAACTGAATCATTCTTGAAACAAAAATGTATTAAGCATTTACCATGTCAAAATAAAACGCAAAGCCCACTAACAGTCCCTGCACTGAGGGAGTATTTGCAATAATTCAATAATTGCCGTACAAGAGGCATGTTCTGCATACGTGGAATGTTGTGGAAACATAGAGAAGTGCCAGGTACTCTGGTGGACTCAGGGAAGGCTTCACAGAGCAACTGCTCACTCCTCCATGCCTTCAACAATTATTTATTTCTCATGTTAGAGTATAATTTTTAAAAGTTTAGACAATTATACTCATTCAACAATCTAATGAATATATATCAAAGTTTGTATTTAATTTATTAATTAATGAAGGAAACCATGAGATGTTAAACTTGCTTCAAATGAGAATTTGAAGAGCAAGTGTTTGTAGGCAATTTAATAAAATAAGATTAGGATAATATTGCTGGACTACATACAAAACTGTTTAATGTCCTATAGGTTAATAAACTACAACCTTTGGAATTATCTTTTTTTGCTAGATAGAAATTACAGTCATGCACTACTTAACAATGGGGATACATTCTGAGAAATGTGCCGTTAGACAATTTTATCATTGTGCAAACAAACCTAGATGTTACAGCCTACTCCACAACTAAGCTGTATGGTACCATAACCTATTGCTCCTTGGCTACAAACCCATACAGCACATTACTGCACTGAATACTGTGGGCAACTGTAACACAATGATAAGTATTTGTGTACCTAAGCATATCTAAACATAGAAAAGGTAGAGTAAAAATACAGTATTATTATTTTATGTGCCCACCATCATATATGCTGTCCATTGTTAACTGAAACATTGCTATTTGGCACATAACTGTACGTGCATCTCAACCACACTTCTATGAATGTTAAAAAGGAGGATTTCCTGGTTTCTCAGCCTTACCACTTTGTAAAACAGCTGAGAGGAAAGAGTTTTAATTCCTCTGTATTCTTGGGACTTTCCTTTAACAGTATTTTTTAAAGTAAAAGTAAAATGTGAGTTTAGAGAAATGCAGAATTATCTGGAGTCACCTTTCTGAGTATATAGCACTGGTTCTTGGGATGCTCGTACCATTCACCAAACTTGAGAATCAACTAGGTGTGGCAGAAAGGACCTTGGTCTGGGAGTAGTTAGAAGACCTGGGTCTACTCTAGCTTTGCCGTTAAATGTTTGGGTGACTTTCTGAATATCATTTCCCCTCTCTGAGCCTCATCTAAAAATCAGGGGATTGACTAGATGGCTTCTAAGGGAGTTAGTCTCAAACTTCAGTGAGCGTCAGTGTTACTGGGGAAAACTTGGTAAAAAATAAAGGAAGGAACAAACAAATATAGATTCCCAGACCCTTGCAGCCAGAGATTTTGAATCAAATCTAAAACCCATTCAAATGGGTCCCAGGATTCTGTTGTTGTATCTTTTCATTTTAACAGCACCCCAGGTGATGCCAGTGCGGACCACACTTTGAGGGACCCTGCTTGGAGAGCTCTTCCAGGTTCAGCCATCCACCACTTGGTACCCATGTGGGGAGCCCAGAAGCCTGGGGTTGAGACACCTGCTGATTCTCTTGTCAAAAATAGCTCATGAGTATCCACAGGGATTTCTTTGTCTCTTCTTTCCTTTCAGGAGACTGTGAGGATTGATAAACTGGCATTGGTACAGCACTTAATGCTCCTGAAAATAATATACTGTTATTGCAGACGACCTTCATGGAAGGTTTTTAGGTTGTATATTATTGAACTCCAATTTATTGTTTTACTTCTGAGTGGTAAATTGGTTTATACATTGTTACAACATACTGTTTTCTCAGTTAATATTATGGAAGAGATTTTTTTTAAATCTTGCAGCCACATATTTATAATTTTCTGAGAGCTAGAGCCATAAATTGTCTTGGGTGAGTTTGCCTTTCATCTTTAGTTGTGTTTTTTAATTGATTCTTCTAGTGCAGCAATTGAGGTCATTTAAGTGTGTATTAACAACATATAAACATCAGTATTAGACCCAGATAAGCTTATATTTGTGTGCTACAGGAAAACATGTTTATTCATGTCATTCTTTGTTTCTATAAGAGGCTAATAATGACTTTTAGGAGATTTATATAAGTAGAAACAACATTTAAATTAACAAAGAGATCAAGGAAACTCAATTTTGTACCTTATACATAATAAGAACTTTTTATGATCAAACAGAAAATTAATATCTTGTTAGCAGAGTATATATGAACGCATAACACATACACACAGACACACTCCAAAATCACACACATCCAAAAAATAGTCAGAATTCTAATTAGAGAAAAACATAAGTAAATGGTGAAAATGCAACTGATGCTTAAATGTTACGAAAGCTTGTTATTTTTCAAAGTAGAATTTGGGCTTTCTTTTGAGTCTGATTAGCACTTCCTTCTATGACTAAAAAACAAGAGTACCTGGAAAGCCAAAATAGCAGAACAAGTAAATTAGCTCTTCCTCCTAGGGATGACAAAATCTCACTAGTTAAGGTGGATGGGAGATGAACAAACAATCAATGTTAAGATCTGAATTAAGACTATCTGCCCATCTTCCATCCACCTTATGGTGGATGAGTCCAACCAACTTCATGACTGCTTTGAAGAGACATCTCCATCTCCTACACCTCAGGGGCATCTCTGCCTATCACACAGCTCTGACTAACAGCAAATGAGATAAATTGCTTACTACTCAGAGCCCCAACCTCACTCAGAAGGCCTCTGTCTCAAATCTTTTCTTCCCAGTAACACCAATCTTCCATTTATCTGCAACTCTCTTTCTCATCTGCTTCACACTGCCCTCAGCCTCTTATACCTGTGCATGCACAGGATAGCTGGATAAATGAAAAAGAACTTCTGCTACCCATCTTTCCATCTTTTCTTGTTCTCCTTATTGGCAAAGAGCCTCCTAAGTCAGTTGAGGGAATTGCTCTTGGGTTGAAGCACATTCAATCGTTTATCTAAGAGGTTCCTCACTGTCTTTTAAAGTAAACTTTGTAGCAAAGTCTTAAAAATACCCCCAAGAAGTGCACCAATCTCAAGCATAAAGAGTGATGACATCCACATATTCAGCACAGAAAATTAGCACCACCCCAGAATCATCTCTTGTGTCCACTTTTAGTCACGAACTCTGAAAGAAAACCACTCTCATTACTTCTAACACCACATATTAGCTTTGCTTATTTTTGAAATTTACATAAATGAATTCATGTACTATGTACCCTTACTTGACTATCTTCTTTAATTCAACATTGTGTTTGTGAGATTCATTCATGCTGAGTGTGGTGGGAATTTGTTCATTTTCAGTGCTGTATGTCATGCCATTTTACACAGACACCATGATTTATTTACCCAGCCTACTTTTGATGGACTGTTGATTTCTCGCTTAGTGCTATTATGAATTGTCTATGAACAATCTTGTACATATTTTTTGATGAACATATATATGCATTTCTGTTATATGTAGAACCAGGGGTGGAATTGCTGGATCAGATTTAGTAAATACTGCCAAATGGTTTTCCAAGATAGTTATACCAATTTACATTCTCACCACCAGTTACTCCAAAACCTCATCTGGGTGCATAGTACATATCATTATGGCTTTAATTTGCATTTCCCCAAAGTTCAGTGAAGTTGAGCACCTTTCCGTAGATTAATATTTATGACAATTCAGATTATCTACCTTTATGAAGCACCTATATATTAATAAATAAGTCGTTTGTCCATTTTCAACTGGGCTGCCTGCATTTTACTTAAAGAAACTCCTACATTTTTGGAATAAATTCTACTTGGTTTTATTGAACTGTCCATTTTGTGTATTATTGGATTTGATTTGCTGTTTTGTTCAGGATTTTTGCTTCTAAACTCATGAAAGAGATTGGCTTGTAATGTTCTGTTCTTGTAAACTTCTTTTCAGGCTTTAGTAGCAGGTTTATATTGGTTTCATGAAACAAATTGGGAAATATTTCCTTTTTATGTACTCTGGAAGAGTTTATGTAAAGTTGGTATTATTTCTTCCTTAAATGTTTAAAATAATTCATCAGTGAAGTGATATAAACCTGGCTTTTTCTTTGTGAAAAAGTTTTTAATAATGGGTGGTGGCACGCCAGTAGTTCCAGCTACTTGGGAGCCTGAGGCAGGAGGAGGATTGCTGGAGCCCTGGAGTTTGAGGTTGCTGTGAGCTACGGTGATACCACTGCACTCTAGCTTGGGGTAACAGAGTGAGACTCTGTCTCAAAAAAAAAAAAAAAAGTTTTTAATAATGGATTTGATTTCTTTGGTAAAAATAACAAGGTCCTTAATAACAAAGTTAATTGTTAGAATTTTTTTTGAGGAGTTTGTCAATTTCCTCTAAATTGCCAAATACATTGGTATAAAGTTGTCTATAACATCTTGGTTTTATTTCTTTTTTTTGTTTTTTTGAGCTTTTTCCTGTTACTGTTTTGTTTTTATTTTTATTTTTGCCTCAGCCTCCCAAATAGTTGGGACTACAGGCATGTTCCACCATGCTTAGCTAATTTTTTGTTTGTTTGTTTTTTAATAGAGACAGAGTCTCACTATGTTGCCTAGGCTGGTCTTGAACTCCTGGGTTCAAGTGATTCTCCCACCTCAGCCTCCCAAAGTGCTAGGATTACAGGCAGGAGCCACTGTCCAGCCAATTTTATTTCTGTAATGTATACATAATCTATATTGATGCTCAATTTCCATTCCTGATATTAGTAATATGTATCTTCTCTTTTTCATGAGCAGTCTTACTCATGAGGTTTATCGACTTTAATATTTTCAAAGAAGAAAATTTTAGATTTATTGACTTTTTTCTACTGTAATTTTCTTTTCTATTTCATTGATTACTTCTTTTATCTTTATTACTTTCTTTCTTTGATTTAATTTGTGATTGCTGTTCTTTTATTTCATTTCTCGAAACGAAAGCTTAGATCATTTTTTTCTGTCTTCTTTCCTACTATGTGCCTTTAAGTACTTTAGTTGCATTGCACAAGTCTTAATAAATTGTATCTTCTTTATCTTTCTGTACATAATATTTTCTAATTTCTGTGTGTGGTTAAACTTAGAAGTACATTGCTTAATTTTCAAAAAGTTGGAAATTTTCTAGTTAATTGATTTCTAACTCAATTCCACCATGGTCAGAGAACATATTCTGAATGATTGAATCTTTAAAATCTATTGAGGCTTGTTTTATGACCTGGCATATGGACAATTTGGGCAAATGTTCCATTTGCACTTGAAAATATTAGTATTCTGACATTGCTGGGTGCATTGTTCTATAACTATAAATTAGCTCAAATTGGTTAATTTTATTATTCAGATCTTTTATAACCTTATTGATTATTTTGTCTCTCCTATCACCTATTAAGAAAGGTGAGTTAAAGTTCCCAAATATGATTGTGGATATTGTCTGTTTCTTCTTTTATTTTCATTAATTTTTGCTTTATACATTTTAAACTGTCACTAGATGGCTACAAATTTAGAATTGTGGTATCTTCCTGGTGCATTTACCCCATTTTCATTATGAATATCTCTTTTAGTCTGTTTTAATATTTTTTACCCTAAAGTCTAGTTAGTCTGCAACTTGGACCTTTCTTTGGTTGGTATTTACATGATCTATCTGTTTCTATCCTTTTAATTTTAATTGTTCTGTGTCCTTACATTTAAGGCATGCCACTTTTAATTAGAATATTATTGTTTTATTTTTTAATCAAGTTTTAATTTTTTAATGGCAATATCCAATCTATTTTATTTAATTTAATTGTAATAAATTGAGGTTTATAGTTACCATTTTTCTTTTTGTTTTCTATATGACCCACCTGTTTTATCCTCTTTTTTCTCTTTGTTCTTGTATTCTTTTCAATTAATCAAAACTATTTGTTGTGATTTCATTTTTCTATGTATTACCTTGTATTTATGCTTTCTTCTAATATTCTTTCAGCATGCATCCTTGATCTGTTACAATGACATCAAATTATTTCTTTTACAACTTCCCTGAGAACAATAGATTTTGGAACACTGTAACTCCACATAGTCCCACCCACCTCCTGCATAATTTTTATTATGAACTTCATTTCTATATATTATAAGCCCATTAGATATTATTAATATTTATGGTTTTTACAACCAAAATTTATTTATATTTAATCACATGTTTACCAGTTCTGATGTTCTTTATTCCTTCTTGCATTTCTGTTTTTCCATCTGGAGTGATTTTTCTTCTGAATGAAGTACTTCCTTTAGCTTTTTTTAGTGGAGATCTGCTACCAAAAATTTCTTTAGTTTGTGCAACTCTAAAGGTATCTTTATTTCACCTGATTTTTGAAGAATATTTTTGCTGGGCATGGAATTTTAGGTTGGCAGATACATTTTTCTCATCACTTTAGAGATGTCATTCTGTTGTCTCCTGGCTTTCATCATTTCTGTAAAATGCCAGGTTCTAATTCTTTTTGTTGTTCCTTTGAAGCTAATGAACCTATTTTGGGTGCTTTACATTTTTTCTCATTGCTTTTAGTTTTCAGCAGTTTTTACTGTCGTACGACTTGGCTGTTTTTCTTTTATATATCCTGTTTGGATTTGAGACATTTCTTAAATCTGTGGGTTTATCAGTTTAGGAAAATTTTTTACTAAGATATATTCAAATGTTGCTTTCATCTTTCCTTAAGTATTCAATTGACATATAAAGTAGAATTTTTCACTGTTTTCCATGTGTCTCTAGTGTTCTTTCTATATTTTCAATTCTTTTTTTCTCTCTGTGCTGCAATTTTAGATAATTTTCTATTGGCTGGTCTTATGCACTAATCATGTCTTCTGCTGAATCTATTTTTCTGTGAACAACCATCTACTGAGTTCTTGTTTTTCATTTTTAAAATTTATATTTAATTCTTTTTAATAGATTCCAATTCTTTGATTAAAAAAATTTTATCTTATCTTCTATTTTCTTTACCTTTTCTCTATTTTCTTTAACATCCTAATCATATTAATAGTTATGATCCTTGTATGCTAACACCAATATCTGTATCACCTGTAGGCATGTTTCTGTTATCTATTTTTTCTCTTACTATTGATTATATGATTCTATCTCTTGGCATACCTGGTGAAAAAAAGTCAAAATATTTTAATCCAAAATATGTTTCTTTGACATATTTCCAGATGACTGTCAGAGAGCAGGCAAACAGACGTATCCCTGCAAAGCTATCTTTTGTGGGGGAAATTTGCATCTGTAGAGAATCTGCATTGATGTAGCCAGGCCTCCCCTTGTCCAGATCTAGGAAAGATTAACTGTGAGTCTGACACCTTAAAGATCTGAAAGAAACATTTACCATCTGCTCTCTCTGAGGGGCTGCTACCTGTGAGATTTCAACCACTTAACAGACCACATTTGCTAGCCTGGCCTCTTCTTCACACCATCCCATCACCTGTCTTGCCACTATAACCCAGTTTACCACCATAACCTGTTTCTTGCCATTCTCCGAGCCCCTATTCTTTCTTTAACCTCAAGATGGTTATAAGCTTCTGCACCCCATTGGATGATGGGGTGATCACTCTGTGTACATGTTCATAAATTTGTATGCATTTTCTCCAATTAATCTGCCTTTTGTGATTTGATTTTTTCAGTGAAACTTTGGAGGGCAGAGAGGAAGGTTTTCCCTTGACCCCTATACCAGTAATTTTTTAACGGAATACTAGACTACATATATGTACAAACAGACACACACAAAAACACTGTAGAAGCTCCATATGATGCTAACTTCATCCAGAAAGAGTTCATCTTTCCTCTGCTAGGCAGAGTGATAACTGACCAACCTAATCTGATCAGGAAGTGAACTGACTCAATGCTGATTGCAATTTTGGTATGACTAAGTCTGTCTCTGGTTTACTTCACTCCTGGCTAGGTCCTGAACTCCAATCCTTATGTTTCTGCATGGCAAGACTGCTGGGAGAAGTTTTCTCTGATTTTTGTAGGCTTTCTGCTTAGCTTCTTGGCCTTCTGAACTACAGCTTTAGGGTTTAGCAAATGTATTATGCTATATTTATCGACTATTTGTCCATCTCAGTTTTTTGCCCTACTTTTTCTTAGTCACCCCACCATCCCCTCTCCCCACTGCAAAAATCTCTGCTGGTTTTTCTGTCCCCAACCAGCAGCTGTCCCTCTGGGAGGCATATTTCAGATTCTCAGACTCTTTAACCATGCCCAGAATCAGCAGTGCCCCCAGAAGGGAATAGAAGATGCAGACCATTGGCTGAAATCTCTGAGGTTTCCCCATTTTTAGAATATTTCTCCTTCACCCAAGTCCTGGTTGTTTCATTAGCCTTCCAATGCCTGGAAACTAATTGTTTTATTTTGTTTTATCTAGCTTTTCTAGTTGTTTTGGGCTAGAAAGTGGTCTGCTGAAAACTATTTTAACATCACCAGAAGCAAAAATTCATATTGTTTTAAAAATGAGTTCTGGGGAGCCCTTGCCATGGAAGAAAAGAAGAGCTACTGGAAGATGCATCCTTTGGGGGTTTCCTGGGTGATGTTTTGCCTCAGTGTATCCAGGAGTCAGAATAGATGGTTGTAACTATAACTCTTCATTAACCTGCTGAAAAACATAGACCAGTCATTCAACTTTCAGCACTTCAAAAGCGAGGACATTATCTACTCTTCCTACTTGACAGAATTGTTATGAGAAACAAATACTTATTTAAGAATTTTAGAAAGGTAAACATGATGCATCTTATGAATATAGTCAGTTATTTCTACGTTATCAAATATGTGTTTGTTTCTCTAGCTGTTTATGGGTTGGATGTCTTTCTCCCCCACCTAGACTATAAATACTTTAAGGACAGGGCCTCTGTCCTCTACTTCCATCTTATTTCCTGGAGTTTCAAGTTTTGTGTAATTCACAAAATAGGTATTTTTGAAATATTTTGCTTAAAAAAATGCTATCTTACCCTGTGTCTGTATATGTTAAAGTACTCTGAGGTGCAGGACATCAGCCTTGCTGTGGTCTGAATGTGTGTGCCCCCCCACCAAAATTCATACGCTGAAATACTGACCCCGAAAGTGATAGCACTGGGAGATGGGGCCTTTGGTAGATGATTAAGTCATGAGGGATCTGACCTCATGATTGGGGTTAATGCCCTTATAAAAGAGACCCCAGAGAGCTGGCTTGCCCCTTCTACCATGTGAGAACACAATGAGAAGATGTCAAACATGAATCAGGCCCTCATCAGCCTTCCAGCCTTCAGAACTATGAGAAATAAATTTCTGTGTTTTAAGCAATGGGTATTATGTTATTGCAGCCCAAATGGACTAAGACAAGCCTCATTTTGATTTTTATCAATCTACGTTGGTAAATCCCAGCTTTGAGATGTGTAATGTTATGTGATGACTAATTTAGAGGACAAATTTTGATAATTAGCTTCTTCTCTTTCATCCTTTCAGTTAATAAAGTGTTAGGATAAAGAACTTCCAACTGTGTGAAAGAGCAGATGACTTCACTTGCTGATAATCATTAGACCCAACTTCTTTTTACAGTAATTACTAGTATGTGGTAGAAATGGATCACTTCTCATAAAGATGAACACTTAAGGCAAAACGTTTCTGTGTACCCATCCATTCCCCACCCCTCTGACCCTTCCTTTTATCCAAAAGCAAAAGGAATCAGTTGCTTATTTCAAGGTAGTCTTGAAAATCATTTAGGCATAATTAAAGCTTGCAATATCCTGTAAGTAAGTATTATATTCTAATATTTCTGCCAAGAATTGAATTTGCTAGGCATGACACATTTATTGCTGGCAGTAGATGTACCAAAACCTACCAACACTGGGGAATTAATAAATACCACAGCCCTCCTATGGAGCAAGTTGCATGAATATTTAATAGGAAATGCATGATGAATTTCTTGCATGATTATGCAGAAAAACATTTGGGAATGGTTGCAGCTGTTACATGAACTAGCTCAGTCTCTTTCCCCCATCTCTTTCAATCTTTATCAATCTCAATATCGTACTTTAACTTCAGCAGTAAGCTATCTCCAAAGATGAGTATTGCAGACACCTGTCAACATTTTAGGGCATGCGTGACTCTGTACATATGCTATCTGTGTTTGTGTACCTTACAACTTTCAGTGGTGCATTCTGAGGGAACAACTGAGAGGTTCTTAGAAAATAGAAGGGCCATCAGGGAAATCTGAGTCAAAAGAGAAGGTGAAAGAAGCTAAAAGGTAACAGCTGCCACTTTTATGGATGTGTCAAATTTTCTCTGATGACACCTTTACATCTCCACCTAAACCCTATGAAAATATATTCCAATCTAAATTTAGTGGGTTTTTTTTTTGCACAGTCTTGATGTTTTTTAGTATCACTAAGATTTTTTTCTTCTCTTATGTATATTATATATTCTTTAACTACCCTCCCTTTCAAAATATGCACTTGTTCAGCAGGTGAAATATTTCTTTAACATTTTTGAAATTTCTGGCACATTCTTAAGGTTGAAAGATCATGGGACAGAAGAAATTTTTTAAATCAAGAGTTAGAAATAAAAAGATCATTCATCAAACTTGAATAGTGAGGACAGATGAACATGTTTTGAAAGCCAGTCAGTTTGGGTCCTCCAGGAATTTAAAGGGCATCACTCTAAAACAATCTCTGATTCCATTCAAATCCCAATGTATAGAGAGCTTCAGCATCATGTTCCCAGGAAGTGGGGATTTCAGAAAAGCCTTAAACTCTAGAACCTCCATAGGCAGAACACAATGTTATCAAATCACTGCAGAGGGCTCAAACATGCTCAGTTTTTGACAATGGCCTGTGACCGTCTAATGAATGGCAGATGACACAATGTCTATGCCTTCTAAAGCAATTTAGTGCTTACTAAACAGCTTCAAAGAGTTGGCATCCTTTAAATTACCAAGTGGTAATTATATTCTTAGCTTCAAAACAAGAAGAAAATTCTCCTTTGGTACACATTTGTCCCCCAAGTGTGGCAGTGAGATGAGCTGTACCTCCTAAAATGGCAACTTTCTTTACTGCCCTCACATTTTGGGGATTATTTTTGGTAAGAACTCTTGGTCAACTTGGACAGAGAGTCTGCAGTCACAAAAATAAATACATCTTCTCTGAATCAAATGTATCTCTCTGGAAAAAAGTTTAGACAAAAGAGAGGGTAAAGTTAAAATGCCAAAGCTTAAAGATATGCACTCAAGTTAAAAATAAATCATGCACAATACTAGAAAGTAACTTTCTTTTCCAAAAGTTAAAATGTCACAGAAAAGCAAGACAGTTTATGTCCTGCCATCCCTGACAGTTTCCCAGTGGAATCCAAATGTCTAACATGTGAGGATTCTTTGACAGGCCCACCAAGAAAGGCCACAGAAGTGTTTCCCACTATTGAGGACATCCAGTGCTGCACTCGAAAGCCCTTACAAACATATAGCACACAGAATATCCCCAATCTGTGCAAAGAACCTTCCCATGTCAGGGAATGAGTGTCCATCCTTACCCATCACAGAACCTTCATCAGCAACATAGTACCTTGGGGATAAAACTTAAGAGGAAGTACTCTCACACCCTCTCCTCCTTCCATCTTGCCAAAATCTAAAATTACAACTAGTTCTTGTGCAAAAAATCAAAAAGGACAACTCATCATATGCTAGAATTAACCTAAATGCTTTATTTTGGAGCGTCTATCTTTGGTACATTTAGAATACTTTTATGCAGGAAGAAATATGTATATTCAAGAAGGAAAAGCCAGAGGACCTTTTGCTGTGCTACACAGAGACAACCGAAATGCATATCAATCTGACCATTAGAATATTATTTCTATTGTTAAAGCATAAATTTTGGTTGTGATGATGACTTACTATAAGCTTCAATTACAGTATGGTCAGGGGAGTGGTAGAGGAGAAAATTCCAGTTTTAATGGTCCCAAAAGACCTTTTTCTTAATCCAGCATTACCAGCTATAGTTAACTAAAATGGCCAAAATACTTACACTAACTCACAATTGAAAAAATATTGTAAGGAAATTGTCTTTCCTTCTTTTTGTATCTTGCAGGTTAGAGTTCAATGTTACCTCTCACATGAATGAAAATGAGAAAATTTTCCTTCTAAATGAATAATACTGCTTAGAGCTAATCTGCAATATTTTAAATTTTATATTTGGAAACTGACCTGACCCAACTCAGACTTGCTCTAAAGGAGTCTGATTCAAGCCACCCATTGGGAAGGGGCCAAAGCACTGCCATCAGCTTCCTGTTGCCTGGATCTTTTATTACATTGGCTCATTAAAACTTCTTGTTTGTATTTGCATTTTACTCTTGGGCAATTTTACAACACAGAATAGTGATAAGTTTGCAGACTGATCCTACTCATTATGTTTAATCATGACTGCAATAAGAGAGACCATCGTATCATGCCTCTATCTCAAATACACTGCAGTGATTTTAAAATAGAATCAGTCCCTTACAATAGCCTTGGCACATGCTCTCTCTATCTCTGTCTTTTTTCAAGATGAGTGTTTGAAACATAAAATAAAACGCATACAATAAACTTGGAAAGGTACTGATTTTAAATTAGAATGTATGATTAAAACTAGGAAAAAGCCTTGCCTGAAAGCCAATGTGTGGAGAGAGGGAGAGAGAAACAGAGAAAATAGATGAATATCATTAAAAGGTTAGCAGATCTTCTGTGGCTGCCCCACACATCCATCTTAGTGTGGCCCAAGAGGACCCTCCTGTTGTCTCAGGTTGGTCTCCTGCATATTCGGGTTTATATTATAGCTTAACAGAGCCAGTGCTTCAGTTTCTGGCATCAGTTACTAATTTTCTTATATTAATGAAAAACACACATCGACTCCTTGAAATTCCCAAAAGCAGCATCAGTTTTGTCACTAATTGCAGAACTGTTAGGGTGGTGGAGGGAGAAAGGAGTGATTCCATTAGCTATAGTCGGGACAGGGCTCTTTGCCTCCCTGAGTGGTCCTCTAACTGAAAACATTTGAGACTCGCCCCTCCTGGCCATAAATTCTCATGAATTTTAAGAAATTGGAAGCTCCCAGGAGCTTGATGAAATAATGGAACTCTGGAGGAACTCTGGCCTAGGAGACATGAGGAAGAAAGTCTGGGTTAAACTTCAAACCCCGGCAGAAGGGAATTTGAGACATACCCATTTGATCTTCTGTCTCAACCCGACAAGATATTCCTCTTCAGGGCCAAGTGTACTCATGTTGGCTTTTCCAACAACTGATACCTTATGCATGAGAATATGCTAATGAATCTGACATGCACAAATATAATAAATTGGTTTTCCATTAAACATAATTTCTTAAACAACCAGAGGACTTTGGGATACTGAAAATTCCCCTGAAGTTTTGGGGAAATCACCAAAGGGGAGGATTTCAGAATTTTTCCTCTTCTGAAACCCATTCAGAGCCTTTCTAATCCTAGTTACCAATCCATAAAAATCAGATTTGCTCAATAGAATGTATTCTATGGATAAAAACAGAAATGTCACAAAAGGGTTGAAGACCCTATTATACACAATATTTCAACTTGTGCATACTCAAAGCACACTTGCTCGGCAGATATTTTGCTAATATTATTTGCTGCAAAACATGAACCAGGCAGGAAGCCTATGCACAATGAATTGATTTCCAAGTCTCATTTGTTGCTGATTTGAGGTTAGAGAGCATTTCTGTGCTGGGTGGAGTGGTAAAATGAATGTTTATTGTTTAGGATTTAAAAGGCCCATTATCATGCAGGCTCAGTAAGGTTCTGCCACACAAAACTGAATGCCAGGCCAGCAGGCAACTGATTCAAGTGACAAGAGGTGAGCTGCAACAGCCCTTCCATGTTAATAAAACATGTCCCAGCACTCAGAAGGAACCCTAGCCCAGTAGGAGAGCAGACAGAATTTATTAATCAGAACTACTGTTAATTCTAATTATAGACTTCCCCCCAAGTTAAAAAACAAATGGATGCCTTGGCAATAAAGCAAGGTCTTGTATATTGAATCCTATATTTCCACTGGATCCTCTTGTCATAATTTAAAGTGAGTTTTGATAGAAAAAAGCCTAAGCCCATTAATAGGGACTGTGAGATAGCTCCCTATCCAATTTCTCGCTTTTAACCTTGTAATCTTTAGTTCTGGCTGACGCGTTTGTCTAGGAGTCAGAAAAAGTGACGTCTGCTTCTGGTTCTGCCATTTTATAGGGGAGGGACCTTAAGTGAGTCAATTTCCTCTTCTGCCCAAGTGAAGGTGTTAGACTACATCAGTTCATTGCAACTGTTGGGAACCTCATGAAAGCTATGGGCACTTTCCCCGGAAAAATATATGTACACACATACACAGGACCTCTGGCATACAATTTCAGGAATAAATCAATATCAGTCTATTCAAGAATCCCAAGTTTAAAACCCCTGAACCAGATCATCTAAAGTAATTTGAGCTTTTAAATGGTCTGTGATCTGGTTTCTTGACCAGCTTCCACACGGAGAAAATGGATTATAGACATTAGACTTAGGTGCATTCCCAGCCTATTGCTGATTGACCCAGATGGCTGTGTACCCCCTTCCTCATGTCAGCTGCCTCTACACAGCATGGGCAGGGAGAGATTTTGCTTTAGGTGACACATACTCTGCTACATCCCATGTGTATCACCATAAAATAAAGGACACCTACCTGGACGAACAGGACAGAACTTCAAAAGACATAAGTGCAGGAAGATTCCATTTAATAAAGCCCTAAGGAATGATGTCACTATGAAGTGATGTCACAGAGGCTCTAGGTGTGGTAGCACAGTGTTACACTGCACAACCTTCCATCTCCATAGAGTGTTTGTGCCGGTCCATGCTGTGGAGTTCTTGCTACCACCATTTTGAAACATTAAAAATAAATTGACATTACACCTAAAAAATTACTCTTTTAGCTTTTAAAATTATTGTGTAATATATTTAAAGCCTTCCTGCTCATCCCTGACCCTCACCTCATCCTTGATACTATAATCCCAACTCTTAGTTTACCCTTAGATACAACCTGTCTTTTAGGTGAGGATCTGTGGAGGTAGAGAGAGAGTCAGGACAAAGATGAGCATCAGGGGAATGACGGTCAGGAACAGGACTGGTACTCATAGCTAAGGACTTTCTATTTCAAGATCACTGAATCCATATACTTCTCCCTCACTACTCTTATCAAAATTTGAATCCCAAAGAGTGTTTTTAGTCTCTGTAAAGAGACTTTTACCGCCACCCCCCCAAAAAAAAAACAGAACCTTGAGGGAATCAACCCCAAGTTACTCTGGGAAGTTTGATTTGCCTAGTGATGATTCACCAAAGAAGACAAAATGGTAAATACTAAGTTAATTTCTGTCTGCCCAACATTGGGGCAGTTCCAGTATTGACATCCCCAGCTGTGTGACAGAGTGACAGCATTGTAGTAGGAAAAGATACGTACAATACATACAACCTAATGTATCCAGGGTTTACAAAGATTTCTACAAGTCAAGAAGGAAAAAAATGCCAACTCAGCAGAAAAATGAGAAAGAGACTTGAGAACACACTTTGAAAAAGAGGATAGCCAATGGCTAATAAATACAAGAAAAAGTGCTCAATCTGAGTTTTTATCAAGATAATGCAAATTCAGATCCAATTAAATACCACTACACACAAGACAAAAAAAGAAAAAGGCTGACAATACCAATTGGAATATAAACATGTGAAGCAACTGTGACTTTCACACACTGCTGGTAGGAGCACTAAAGTTGAAGATACCTTTGGACCCAGCAATTTCATTCCTAGGTATGTCCCCAAATGAATTGCACGCACATGTGCACCAACATTATGTACAAAAGAATGTTCACAGTAGCATTAGTCATAATAGCCCCGAATTAGAAACAACCAAAATGTTCAACAATAGTAGAATGAGTAAACATATTGTAATATATTCATACAATGGGAAATCAAATGACAAACTACACTTACACGCAAAAAAAAAATTAATGAATTTCACAAAAATTAATTGGGCAAAAGAGCCATACACAAAAGAATATAACTGTAGGAATTCACTTATATGAATTTCAAAAGTAGGCAAAACTAACCTGTTATTTTAGAATTTAGGATGGTGGTTACCCTTGGGGAAGATGGAAGGGTTAGTGATTGAGACAGAATTCAAGAGAGGGCGGCGCTTCTCTGACTTTTCTATTTCTTGACAAGTGGTGTTTTCCCACATGGAATCATTTTTGTGAGAATTTATTGTATCATACAATATTATAATCTGTGTGCTTTTCTAAACAGATTATACTTTAAAATAAAATAGTTGAGGGAAAGAGAACATAGGCTTAGGAGCATAGACTCACTCCAAAGAGTTGAAATCTTGATTTCTTATTTACAAACTATGACTTTGGGTAATTTATGTAATTTCTCTGATCCTCAGTTTCCTCATTTTTAAAATGAAGATAATAGTACTTAGCTTTATGAAAGGACAATTTATGAAAATTATTTAGCACAGTAAATGTTTGCTTATCTATTCTGTCCCTGCAATTTCCAAATGAAGAAACCCAGAGACAGAGAAGTGGCATGTCTTGTTCACAATCCCCTACCAAGCCTGTTGCCAGAGCCAGAATTTAGGCTTACAAAGGATAACACTCCCAGGCAAAGGCAACTACTGTACCAGGAACTGAAATTAAACAGAAGACACCCTTTGGGCCATTTTGTTTGCTTGTTCATGTGCATTGACAACGCCAGACAGAGATTTCTTTTTTACTGTGATCTTGGCTATAGCCACAACTCAGCCAGTCTCAACAGAGTGGCTTTGGAAAAGAGATAGTCAAATAAATCAAGTAATTAATTCGATTCGATAAATATTTAGTGAGCACATACTCTATGCCAGACACCCTTCTAGGCCCTTAGAATTCATCAGTAAACAAAAGAGACAAAACAACTCCCCTCCAAGAACTTGTTCTAGCTGATAGAGGGAAGAGAGACAGGGAGTTGGGCAGTGAGAATTAACATGACGAGTAACATATATTGTTTTTGAAGGTAATAGATGCTTGTTTTAAGATATAGGATCTATTATTATTCAGATATGGTGAGGCAAACAGATCGGGGGCAACTGCCATTGAGAAGTTAGCTGTTACACTCACAGGTGCCAAGAGGAGGGGCCACGCCAAACCGCAGGAGCCACGAGGGCCCATCAGGAGGCAGGAGGAGCAAGAGGAAAATATGAGCGAGAGCCTTTATTGTGGTTTCTGCAGGAAGGGATGGGTGAAGTGGGGTAAGCAGGTTTCGGATTGGCCTGTTTTGAGTAACACCAGTGGGCTCTGGGGAATACGAGCCTGGCCATGGGATGAGTAGGGAGAGAAAAGTGGCCTGGGATGTAAAAGCACAGCCAAGGAGGTGGTTGGGCATCTGGGCTCTGGATTGGTTGGTTTGCTCTCTCTGGGAGCTGGCTAGCCCTGAGAGGACAGTCTCTGTAGGGTCAGCAAGACTCCGATGCCAAAGCATCAGGAACCGCTGGGCGCGGTGGCTCACGCCTGTAATCCTAGCGCTCTGGGAGGCTCAGGCGGGAGGATCACCTGAGGTCGGGAGTTAGAGACCAGCCTGAACAAGGGTGAGACCCTATCTCTACTAAAAATAGAAAAAAATAATCAGGCATGGTGGTACATGCTTGTAGTCCCAGCTACTTAGGAGGCTGAGGCAGGAGGATTGCTTGAGCCCGGGAATTTGAGGTTGCTGTGAGCTAGGCTGACGCCATGACACTTTAGCCCAGGCAACAGAGTAAGACTCTGTCTCAAAAAAAAAAAAAAAAAAAGCATCAGTACTCTGAAAAACAAAGAGGGCAGGGGACAGGGAATAAGAAGCATGACCAAACTTAGAAGATGTATCACATAGATCACCAGAGGGACATCTGAATTTTTGTTGAACTAGACTTATGTGTTTCCTTTTACTTGTATATCTGAGTCCTTAGCCATCAGTGCAGAATTCACTCTCCCATGCAGGAGAAAACCTCCTATATGTGAAAAATAAATCACATTTTGTGACTAAGCACAACACTCTAAAATAACATAAGTAATGGTGTTTGCACTGCTATCAGTGTACTTGTGTAGCATAGAAGCCACCCAGCCAAAAACAAGCTTTCAGTCATCATTCTGCCAGAGTAACTGTTTATTAATACTTGATGCTTACATTCTGTACACACAAGTGATAATCTCGTGGTTAGGTCAGCACCCCTAACTCAGGAGCCCCATGTACCTAGAGCTCTATGAAGATATAGTATGGAGATGACAGAGCAATTTATTGTTATATATAGTTCACTATATATGGTACTAAACATTGAATAATAAAGGCTATATACAATGATTCTGGCTCCAATCTTTAGACTTTCCTCATTGTGAAACAACTGCTATCTTTAAGCAGTGTGGTTAAGAAAATAGTTCTGATCTGCAGCTAGGCTTAATCCTCTTCATGGTCAACTATCAAGAAATAGTAGCCGCTGGGTGTCGGTGGGGCAGACCTTGGTGAGTACGGGAAACAGAGCAAAGGACAATCGAAAGTTGGCAAAGTAATAAGTGAGAGTTATAAATGATAAATCCAAAAAAAAAAGTCAAAAGGAAAATAATTCTGCAAACATTTTAAAAACACTGCTATTTTATGCATAATTAAGGCAATCACAACCTGTTCTAAGCATGTAACACTTCTGAATAGATGTTGTCAGAGACTGGGGAGTTTTAAGAGGCCCCAGAGTGGTTAATGGGAGAATTAGCACAATTCAGAAAAGACATTAATTACGTCAATCTGCAGTTTTGAAAAACTTTAGCACCTCTCCAATGCTATTAGTGAATTAATGACCCCAGTCACTGAACAATAGACAAAGATTAACACAAAAATTTGGGCTGTTAAAGCAGACTAAAGGGGAAGTCCAGAGAAAGAGCTAACAAAGTTGGAAAACTACAATAAGAATTAATGGGAGTGTGTTTATGAATTATAAAAACAGACAATGAAATAATGAATCATTTATAAAGAACTCCTCAGCACAAATCTAACAACAAAAAGGAAGAGACTGTCCAGTGATATGATATTGATCCTAACAAGAGAGATTGTGTAACTTCTCTAAAATAGAAATTTTAATTTCTATAGAAATTAATTTCTATGAATTTGCTCAATAATACTTGGAAACAAGAAACATCCCAGTAATATGTTGATCTTTAAATTAATTTTGTACCAGTCAGGGTGGGGTGTCATATTTTAGCAGCCTCTCCCAATGGGCATTACAGAATCCAGGCATTTATGTAATGCCTCCAAACAGAGAAAGGGCCTGTCCCTAAATGCCATGGTGCTTCCCATGGCTGCTGCTCCTTCTACTGCTTGCTGTAGACCCTGGCCCTCCACTCTGCCAAGCAATGCTGCTCCAGAAAGGGCAGAGCTGTCCTTCCCAGCAGCCCCCACCAATGACTACCAAAACTCTTGTAGGAATTCTGCAATATCACCCCATAGGGCCTGATGGGGTAAGTGCAGGCCCTTTCCCAGATATGATAATATAATGTCTTGCAATCTGTGTGTTGCAAATAACACTCAATTGTTATGGAGAGGCCTGGGATTGCATAATTCAAAATGCTACTTGTTTCAAAACACAGGATACCAGGCCAGGTGCGGTGGCTCCTACCTGTGATCCTAGCACTCTGGGAGGCCAAGGCACGAGGATTGCTTCAACTCAGGAGTTTGAGACCAGCCTGAGCAAGAGCGAGACCCCATCTTTACAAAAAACAAAAAAGTTAGCCAGATGTGGTGGCACACAGCTGTAGTCCCAGCTACTCGGGGGGCTGAGGCAGGGGGATCATGTGAGCCCAGAAGTTTGAGGTTGCTGTGAGCTATGATGACGCCACTATACTCTAGCCGGGGAGCTGGGGCAAGAGGGCAATGTCTTAAAAAAAAAAAAAGCCCACAGGATACCTTATCAACACATTCTGCCACTGGGAAAATTATGCAATGATCAATCAAATCTCAAGACTATCTGCTCACTTTTTTGTGGAAAAACCAAGGCCTTTGGCATATTTTGCCAACCAACTTAAGATATGTTACCTACACTCTCCCTTACCATACTGTAAAAATCAAAATTCACTGTCAAGAACTAAAGCTTCTGCCTCCACACAAATAATTGCTGAATATATTGTGAGTAGTGTGGCTGGGGGAAAAAAAGGTAATGATTATTTTCCAGAGTAACTGTCAAGTTACCATAGAAAGGATTCTTTATGAATGGCAAATCGTATTGACTGACTTGAATTTCTCAGGATGGTTTTCCACTTCCTACATATCTATTTTAAGATTTGCTATGTGAGATTTCACACAGTTAATCAATTGCAGAGTTTGATCAGCCTTAGCACATAGGACAGACAAGAAAGCATTTTAACAGTAACATCTCCCGTGGGAGGTGGGACAGCATGATCTGGAATCTGCAGGGAGAAAGTGCTAAGGGCAAAGGCTTGATGATGCTCTTCCAGGTTTACAGACAAGTTTACAGTAATAGACACTGGACAAGAGGGTCACAATTAAAGGGTTTGGTTTCTTTCTTTAAAAAACAGTCAACACAAATTTTAGAGGCACCTTTAGTGGTAATTGTGGAACTTCACAAGAGCAAGGGTTTTGTGATCAATTTCTGTGTCGTTCTGCTCTATGGATTACACTGCGCTTGAACATTACACAATTAGTGCCTCGGTGCTGTCTTGCACTTGCACATGACTTGGCCCAACCCCAACACTGAGAAGAAGCGTCAGAAATAAGAAATGGTGTGTGTGGACTATCTCAATGTACTGGTCATATGCTAATGTTGAAATATGCCCTGCAAATTCATCAGTGTGTCAAAGTGTCTTGCCTGGTTTTGCTCACTCTGGACACCACACCATTGAATTGCATAGTTAGGTAGGTAACAACTCAGGAATCACAAGTAATAATCCCCAAAAAGTTTCTCAACGTGGGATTCTAGGAAGATGACATAGGATTACTGAGAATAACCAAACCACATTCAGTAATGAGAATTCGACTCCATTTGCTTCACATGTGTGTATATAATAAACTACAGTATAAAAAAGAAATACGCTTCTGGAATCAATCTCCGGTTCTGCCTCACCGTAGAACTGGTGATAATCTTTAACCAGAGCAATTAAGAGCATAGTCTGGTCCAATCTGGATTCTCGTTAGAGCTTTGCATTGCCCTTATCCTACATTTTCTCACATATGCTGGGGCGGTCTAGTCACTTCTGGAGAGTAACACAGCAATGCTGCAGGCCCTTGCCTGAGAGCTCTGTGCCTGGGGTAAAGAGCATAAAAAGCATCCTACTTAAATGGAGATTCATAAAAATGTAAGTGAAACAAAAGGGAGAGGGAAGAAGCTGGGTTCCCATGGGACACCCAGGAGTCTCCAGGCCTGCATCCCTCTGACCTCATTCATCCTGCCCTAAGAGCAGTAGGAGGAGTCACAAGTCACAAGAAAGGGGGCTTACATTTTTGCAGTAACTTTTTATCTTGTTCCTGCCAGACACTGCTGTGGAATCTGTCTTCCCTGTGCAAAGGCAGCACTCTTCTTCAAGCTATAGCAATGGGGATATTTAAACCCCTTTGGGTTAAAAAAAATGGATACCGTGGTCCTTTCTAGGTAATACTAATAAACAGTGACTAATAACAGTGACTTCAGGTATTCCCAGTGGGTCATTTCTCTCCCCAAACTGTCAAGGTTACAATACCATGGGCTCAGAAGTCTATGGATTTTTTTTTCCATATTCCAGAAAGTATCATCATGCTTGGAAATCCAAAGTTATTGGATTCCTTTCAAACCATAAAATTGGGTAGCTCTAGGAGGACCACATTCTTGCTTTATTTGTACCCTGGCCCTATCACAGATTCCATTTTCTCCTTCCTGACTAGAAGTAATACTAGGTAGTTTACAAAGGTGGCGCTGGATGTTCCTCATCTTTTTTTCTTTTTTTGACAACAAATTATCATAATGACGAGAGCCTGTCTGAAGTCTATCCATGGGTTTGCCCTCTGTGAACTGCAAAACCAAGGAATCACTGAAACGAGGTAACACATCCAAGTTCTAGAAATCACTATCTGATTGGGGCATTAGAGGATCCAGAAGTGATAACTGGGCATCTATAGCATTAGCATGCACAATTTTGAGCAAGAGCCACTGTTGAAAAGATTCATCCCTCTGAAAGAACAGTGAGGAGCTTCTCTACCCATCTGGGTTTAGGGCTACTTAGGTATCTTAGAAAGTCATCGTATGACTAACCAGTTTAAGGACTCCTTGTTGATTAAAGCACTCTTCATATTAGATATTTGAAATTTTTAAGGAGAAATGAATAAGAAAACAAAAGATATGTATTATGACTCTTAACTATTTGCCACGTGCCAGGCACGTAGCTAAGTATTTTGCAAACATTATGCCATTTAATTCTTACTGCAAACCTAAGAAGTGAGGTGGCATTCAAAATACTCTACAACAATTACAACACTGGCACTGACCAATAATTTAATGGACATTTAACCCATCCAAAGCCCCTCTAGTCCTTCTGCCATACCAGTGTATAACTGGCTGAATATTAATCACATTTTGCAGGTGAGAAAACTGAGGCTCAGAGAGACTGAGTAACTTGCTCACAGCATATGACCAGAAAATGGACAAGTCAGGATTTGAATACAGATCTGCCTGATTCCAAAGCTTGAGATTCTTTTTCCTCTTCTCTTACTTAGGTAAAGCCATTGCTCATACTTTACCTAAGTCAGAAATGCCCTCTAGCCTTTAGTCCCAGCTGAAATCCAGTATCTCTTTTAATGGCCAATTAATAGTTGCCTCCTATACCAGGCAGTTAGCCTGCCTGCCCCCATCAACATCCCTGCAAGGGGCCCCTCCTTCTACACACTCATGCCCCTCAGCAGTGGCTGGCCCAGGGCCAGCCTGTCCATCAGTGGGTTGGCAACCATTCAGGTTCCTTCCCAAAGTCAGAGAGAGGGGTCAAATGATGCTAAATGCAAGACCCACAAGGTTCTGTCAAACTAGGGCTGGCAACACTGCAAGGCCAAGTGAAAGTAGGAGAAGCCAGTGGACACAGAGAGAGGACAAAGAAGAGCAAAGAGGGATCAGAGACAGCTTCTGCCAATTTATCGGCCCCAGACCCCATTTCCCATGATGCCTGGGTGTGTTTTCGTTTCATGTAATCTTATATTCTTTCAACACCCTTCTTTACTTGAGTTAGCTTGAGTAGGTCTCTTCTTCTGGAAAACAAAGAGCCTTGCCTAGAGATTAGGTTTCTCTGCTTACTGCTCAAAATTTAATATCTTCCTGCTTGGCATTTCACTCACCCTTTTTATTTATACTTTAATTTTGGAACTTTTACCTCACCTTCAATTAATGTTAATTATGCATACCTCTGTCTCCCCACTTCCTTCAGACCAAGTCCACTCAGCACCTGTAGAATCTGACATGCACTAGATTCTTAACAAATGTTTATTGAGTTGAGTAATACTTAGTGATGTCAATAACCATACCACATTAAACAGGTCTTGTGAAACTATATTATTGACATATCATAAAAGGTTTTACCATCGCTAGCACCCACACACTTGGAGTGTCTACTCCTACAAGTTGGCAAAGAAGGAAAGGGATGCAGTGACCCTTAGCCGATCACCCCACATTTGTATTCCCCTTCCACAGCGTAGAGATCTTGCTAGTAAATGGCTTCCCAGCCAGGATCCATATTTCCCAGTGCCCTCGATGTCTCAGTAGGGTTAACATACAGTTCTTTTCCACAGGACGTGGGCCAAGGTGATGGAAGCCTCTTCCAAACCAAAGGGGTCAAGAAGTGCCTGTGAGGACCTTCAACATGGAAGGATCCTGGGTCCCCAAAAAAACCCACAGAACACTGCTGACTGGGAGATCTTTCAATGGACTGTGGCAGAAGCAAAAAGTAAATTTTTATTGGGTTAAAATACTGAGATTTCCAGGCTTATCTGTTACAGCAACTGGTGTTCATTAAACAAATAAAGAAGAGCACTGTCCCATTTTCTCTTAAGGTTGAAGTAGTCAATGTCTTGTATTCTTTCACTCTGTCTTATGATATTGATATTCATTGATTGATCGATTGACAAGTTTTCTTCATCACCATTTTTTAACCTTTAATGGGCCCTCTTTACATTTCTTTCTACATATTCTTGTATCATGTTTTCTTGATGTTTACTAGGACATCTTAAGGGGGAAAGGTGGGTAAAGAGTGCATGTGGAGCCAATAATTTTTATGAATTTGATTCAAGTGCTGGGGGCCTCCACTGGCATGTGGATAATTAAGATTACCTAACTCAAGGTGACCTGGAATACTAACAGTTTCTGGATGGCAACCTGATGGAAAGAAACTTTTGTCTTATGGAATCTGTACCCTGCATCTTTGATTCATCAAGCAAAATGTGGCTGTTGGCTTTTTTTTTTTTTTGAGTCATTAACATGCTGATTTTGATTCAACCAAAGAGGCCTCGCTGGAGGATTTCATCATGAACTTCATATTCAGGGCAATCCTACAGTATATTATCAAAACCAATTTACAAAATTGTGGATTTAAGGCAGATGGTGCAGCCCTAGTAAATAGTAATGCCCTTGTCGTGGTGAGATTCCTTTTGTGAAATTTAAACCTCTGAATGATGATTAAGGGTGCTGGAGAGAAGCATGCCTTGGATAAACCTCCAAGTTCATTAGATGCCTTACATACATTGGCATGTGTTTGGATCCCACAGATCATTAGGAACAGAGTGTGCTTTTGTTCAGGGACCTTATTTGGTTTGCATTTAAACCAGAATGAGAATGGCCCTTAGCTAATGAATCAAAGGAATCTTATTCATGGACATCCCACTGTACAATAAATATGCCTTGATATGACCCAAAGCCATGATGTTAAGCATAGAGTTGGCTCAGTTTTTCAAATGTTCAAATGTTTGCTGGTAATACTGGAACATAGTAATAATAGTGAACATCTATTAGGCTATGGCTACATAGACTTTGTGTTAAGTACTTTCCATTCATTGTCTCTCTAATCCTAGCAGTAACTGTATGAAGATGTCTTGTTATCAGTGATGCTTCAGAGTTGAAAAAAGCAAGGCGTACTGAGGTCAGTAACTTGCCCAAGGTCACAGTTTTAATCCAGGACCAGAACCATGGACTGGAACTAAGATACTCTAAATCAACATTTTATTAATACATAAATAGTACATGTGTGAGGTAAAAAAATTAAAAACAGAAACAAGTACAGAAAAAATTAAAATATCACATTTCTACTACTTAGAGATCACCAGTATAACACCTTATAGCAAATACTTCCACATCCTATTGTTTATTTACACATTTATTTATATCAAAATGAGATTATACTGTAATCTACTTATAAAAGTTTCTTTTTCAGTCAACAAGAATTTCAGTATATTTTCTTCTTATCTAATTCTGAGACCAAATTCAAGTTTCCCAATGACCCAACAATGTCCTTTACAGTTGATTTGTTTAAATGAATATCCAATCCAAGACCACATGCTGTGTCTGTTTGTTACATATCTTAAGATTCTTTTTTTTAATGACATTAATTTGTTGAACAGACTAGCCAGTTGTCCTACAGAATGTCCCATATTCTGGATTTGCCTCATGGTGCCTTTTAGCTTGTTTATTTATCCATTGTTAGTTGTGAATAAGAGATCATACATAGTAACAATGGTTGGAATTCCAACCCATAACCAATCAGGGATGTATCTTTGAATAAGATACTTAACTTGATTGAGCCCTGAATTTTCTCATTAAATATGTAATACAGATGAAAAAGCAAAAGAGCATCAAAAAAGTTGTTAACTTGGAGATTCCTGGAATGAAAAGGTTTCTAACTGAGCATACATCTTGACATGTTCAAAATTTGGGGAGCTATTTCACTTTATCTTGTCTATCAAAGCATTATTTGTGGGAGAGTACTCATTAAGAGGAGCTTGTGAAAAGAAAGAAAATTTTCAGGTGTGAAAGTTCTAATGCTTATATAATAGATGCTTTGTTGGAATGCCACAATTTAATATCAATCCCCAAAGGCTTTTAGAAGTTTGAGAATTAATAATAATAAATTGGGTTAAGTACCCAAATTATATTTTGAAAAGGTAGTCAAAGGTTTATAACCATAATTTTTATAAATATATGAGAAAAGACACCACCCAAATTCAAGAAAAAAGTTGTCAGCAAAACCACCCAAGTGATTACACCTTCTCAACTGCTTTCCTGAACATGTGATTGCCTTAAAATGTTCATTGTATCATGTGGTAGATATGCCCCCAAGATAATTGTGAACAGAGTAGTTCAATGTGCTCATTCATTACAAAAAAATGTATCAAGTATTTACAGTGTGCCAGCCATATGTTCAAAGCACTGGAGTTACAGAAATGAACAAAACTCACCAAATCCCTGCTCTCAAGAACTTTATATTTGAGGGCAGGAGAGCAAGTATGTGAGCAAAATGATGATAATCAATACATATACATATAAACATTATATGTATATATGCTATAAAAGGGGTCACAGAAATGAGTCAGTAGCCTAAGAGAAATGTGGGGTCAAGGTGTGACTAGTTTCTAAGTGAAAGATATTACATATGTTTGTATTTTAGTTAATGTTACAATGGATGATGATGCAAGAGGAAGAGAGAGCACACTTGCCATTAGGCAGGAGGCGATGAGATCCATTGCAGAAGTAAAGGAGTTGGCCTTAAGTCAAAGCAAAAGTTTGCAGTTCAGCTCATCCCTTGCAGTAGGGCTAATAGAAAGTATGGTTACAGATGCAGAGACGTTGGCAGATCGGTGCTGTGGGCATGAGGAAATGCTTTGTGAAAAGGAAAAAAAATGAATTAAAGCATAGAAGAGAATGAGAAAATAGAAAATAGTCATCTAGGAGAATGAGAGTTGCAATGTGAATAGAGTGCAGAAATATACTATGACTGTCAGGTAGCAGTAAGAGCCCACCAAAGTCTGTGATCATAAATTTAAATTGAGGCAACTCAGCCTGGCTGAATATGTTTCTCTTTCAGGTGCTTAGGGGCATGCAAAAAGTAAGCAAGAAGGTTGAATTGCACAAGGGAATGACTGAGGGGTGCTGGGTGGTCTGGGTAACAGACAGTAAAAAGTTAAGTCAGTGGATTGGTTAAAGAATTGTCAAAAGGACAATTCTAGAGGTAGGGAGAGAGGGAGAGAGGAAGGAAGGAAAGAAGAAAGGGAGGAAGCAAGGAAGGATTTATACATTGTGGTCAGAGAGAGAAATGCTTGAAAGTGAGATCAGGAAGGGAGAGCAATTTTTGATAATCATCATATAGGTAGCTAAGAAGCATTGGAGGAACAAAGATGCCAGGTTATTAGAGTGATCATTTATGTCAACGTGGAATCACCAGGTGGTGATGGAAAGAGACAAAGAGCCAGGTACTAAATTCTTCATAGGATGAAGAAAAGTGATCTAAAGTCTGTGGCTATCTGACCAGGAGGATTAGCGTGTGCTTTAAAGACACTTTAAAGTTAGTGAGAAACTGCATGAAAACTCATTTTAGGAATTTTAGAGAGAATGATTAGTCTGCAAAGAGCAATGAAGAGCAAAGAGGAAACCTTGTCCACCTCCAAGTCTTGAGGAAGAGAAGATGTTCAGAGAACACAAAGACCTCAAGGACAGCAGGTTTCAATTAGAGGAATGTTTCACAACTTATTTTTTATTATTGCCCCCCTTAGGAAGGCTTGTTAGGTGTTTTGCCTAATTGTCTCTCATGAAATTTTAATACCACAGACCTATGCTTTGTACCTAAAGTGTATGATTTTCTTCACCTCCCCAAGAACTAATTTTTACCTTCATTGACAATTCATGAAATAGAGCAAGAAGGTGAAAGGAATAGTCATAGAAGAGATTTAAAATAAATGAAATCCATAACAGGAAATACACAGATACCAGGTGCATTCATATATATCATTAAATTTCTTACATAACCTGCGCATACAATTAGTTAACAAAAAAAAATAGAAAATAGCTGGAAGTAAAAAATGGAATCATCATGGAATCCATGATGGAGGAGATTATAACACAATAGATACTATCTTCATAAATCTCAATATTTTGGCATCCCAGGGACAATGTTGAATAATCTTAAAAAGTTTTTTTTTTCACAAGAAAAAAATGCCAGTCATTTAATATTCATCTATATTTGAAAAACATACCAGAGAAAGTTCTATGCTTTAACCAAAATGAGTTATCCATATCCTTACTATTAATATTATCTTCAGGAAACTTATAGTACCCAGATGTCCAACATGTCTGGGCTATGTGAATCAACCACGTAGCAAGCTTTGTTGTTGTGAATACATCTGTTTATATCCTGTGAAAATGTCGGTGATTTTATTTTAAAGGAAAAACACACAAGTAATTGAAATGTTGCTATCATGTAGTTATGAAACAAGAGGAGGAGAGGGACATTTTAGAATCAATGCACCAAAGAGGAGGAAAGAACTACAAAGTCATGGCTGACACAGCAGCTGGAGCTCTTAAAGTCACTTGACCCAGGTTCCTGGAAATATCCCCACCTCAGTAGTCATTCCAGACCACCTTTGAGGTGGCTACAAAGCTCACCAGCAGCCCTCCTAGCACAAAGTGAAGAATGGGTTAACTTTTATAGTCCTCTTGAAGAAAAAGATAGACTAGAGCAGTGAGTTTCAAACACTAGGTCTTGAACTATGACTGTGTCATGCAATCCACTTCATGGATCACAACCAGCATTTTAAAAAACAGAATGGAATGGAATGGAACAGAACAGAATAGAATAGAAATACACAGAATGCATCACACATAGTAAAGATAAGACTGTTCCATGAAACTTCTGGGTCAGTTATAGGAATCCATACACATACGAACACATGTAGGTATGTGGCTCCTGGGTCACGATATGGAATGTATTTTTTTAGTTTGTGTCACAGTCAAAAAGTTTCAAGACATCAGCAAGATGGCTGACTAGAAGACCCCAGCATTCATTTTTTCCACAAAGACAGCTGAAACACTGAATAAACAACTACATTATAATGAAAATAACTGAAGAAGAATCTGGAGTGCCTCAAAGGAGTAAGAGAAACCCTGGTGAGCAAAAAAACTCAGGATAACCACATAGATAAGGAAAGAAAACAACACGTCCCCACCACCCCATCCCCCAGCCAGGATCAGTTGGGAACCAGGAAGAACTTCTCCTTACAGCAAAAAGGTAGCCAAGAGGATCCCAGCAGCCCCCATCAACACCATGGACACTACAGTCTTCACAGTTAGGGTCCCCTGAGGTCCTCACAGACACTAAGCCCAGCTGAGGGGGCTGCCTAGAGTCCAGACAGCTGTGCTCCCCTGAGAGCAAGAGCTGACGCTGTGCCCCATCCTATGCGGCCTGCACAGCTACTCTGCTGCATCATCTTGGAACTGGAACTAATGCTGAAGTGTGTGTTGCTTTGGAGGCAAGTAGCCACAGCACCCCTTTATCCCTGAGGCTAAACCACCAGACAGCCACCTCTGTCCAGTGACATGACATCCCCCCACTGAACTACGAGCCACTGTCATACCCTTCCCTGTGGGGCCAAGCAGCAGAGGAACTGCTCCACCCACCCCTGGCCCCACCTCCTTGGGCTGGAGCTGAAGCTGCACACTCCCAGGGCTTTGGCAGAACAGCTCCACCTATCTCTCTCGGCTGTGGCTGTGCCCGTCCCCTAAGGGCCTGAGCTGAAACTGCACACTGCCTCCTGAGGAAACAGTACTTTGGCAGAGCCCTGCATCCCAGGGAAACAGTGCCTGGGCCACCCAGAACAGTCACACCCCATGGGCCTGAGCTAAAGTGGCACATTGACCCCTGAAGAATCAGTGCCTTGGCCAAGCTGAGCAGCTACACATGCCAGGGCTGGGCTGACATAGTACCCTATGTCCCAGGGAAACAAAACAGTGGCCAAGCTGAGACACCTTACCCTACAGGTCAAACAACACTGGTACCCTACTTCCCTGCAGCTAAACTAGCACCCTAGAGTCTGAGCTGCTAAGATACCCCTCTCATCAGGGAATGGAATCATGGCTGTGCTGCTCCTGGCCCCCCAGGGCACAAATGACAGCAATGCTTGGCCATTCTCGGGTACTTGCCGCCACTGCACCTGGCCTCACAGAGTCTAGGATACTGCTGAGCCCCACCATCCCAGAGTCTGGAGTCACCACTACCTGGTTTCTCATCCCAAGGACCTGAGTTGCCACTGAGCCCTACTGGCTCAGGCTCCCAAATTATGACCATATCCTGTGCCCTAAACCCCAGAGTACCCTTTCTTCCCCAGTCAGACCAGGGCTGTGCCCTGCACTCCAGAGGTAGAATTATAGCTACTACAAAACCCTCTGGACCTGAGTTACCAGGGGGTACCTCAGAGCTAGCACTGTGGGCAGCATACATCCAACCATGCCACAGAGGGCAAAGCTGCACCAAAAACCTGCATCCCAAGACCCAGGTGCCACAAGAGTTTTGCAAGAGCATGAGGCTAGAACCCTGGCCCCATGGACACTCTGAGAACCTGCACTTGGAATCCAGCACCACTACAGCTACTTGTAGGCCATGTCAGAGCTGACATCAAGAGGGATTGCCTTGATTAAGTCTCCCTATTTGGAGGAAAATGAGAATAGAAGGATCCCAAAAGCCCTTACCACTGAGGACATTAAGAACCTACACCACTGCCACCATTATTGCAAACTTCTATGGCCTAGACCACTGAGTCACTTGGCTACCTTTTTGCTGTAAGGAGAAGTTCTTCCTGGTTTCTGGCTGATCCTGGCTGGGTGATGGGGTGGTGGGGTCCTGTTGTTTTCTTTCATTATCTATGTGGTTATCCTGAGTTTTTTTGCTCACCAGGGTTTCTTTTACTCCTCTGATGCACTCCAGATTCCCCTTCATTTATTTTCATTGTAATGTAGTTGTTTATTCATTGTTTGAGCTGTCTTTGTGGAAGAAATGAATGTGGCTGACATTTAACAGCCACAGAGGCAACATGGAAAGTATATAAATGCACCTACCTAAAAACACAGTCACCACATCCTTCCCAAATAGCACATTAAGAGCTAACTGTAGGTGAAAATCTTTCTTGCAAAATCCACTCTAGAAAATTTGGAAGAGGCAATTGTTCCACGAGATGCACAGAAATCAACTGAGTGACATAAGAAACATGAAAAAGCTAAGAAACATGACACCACCAAAAAAACACCATAACTCTCTGAAACAGACATAATGAAAAGGAAATCAATGAATTACTGGAAAAGGAATTCCAAATAATGATCTTAAGAAAGTCAATGAAATACAAAACAATACAGATAGATAATTAACTAAATCAGGAAAACAATTCACAATACGAATGAGAAATGCAACAAAGAGAACAGTATCATAAAAAGAACTAAACAAACCCCACAGCTGAAGAAGTCAATGAATGAAATAAAAAATACAATAAAGATCTTCGGCCGGGCACGGTGGCTCACGCCTGTAATCCTAGCACTCTGGGAGGCCGAGGCGGGTGGATCGTTGGAGCTCAGGAGTTCGAGACCAGCCTGAGCAAGAGCGAGACCTCGTCTCTACTAAAAATAGAAAGAAATTATATGGACAGATAAAAATATATATAGAAAAAATTAGCCAGGCATGGTGGCACATGCCTGTAGTCCCAGCTATTCAGGAGGCTGAGGCAGAAGGATCACTTGAGCGCAGGAGTTTGAGGTTGCTGTGAGCTAGGCTGATGCCACGGCACTCACTCTAGCCCGGGCAACAGAGCAAGACTCTGTCTCAAAAAAAAAAAAAAAAAAAGATCTTCAACAGCAGACTTTATCAAGCAGAAGAAAGAATCTCTGAACTTAAAGACAGGTTGTTTGAAATTACTCAGAGGGGAGAAAAAAGAAATAAGAATGAAAAAGAGTAAAGAAAGCCTACAAGACTTATGGGACACTGTTAAGCAAACACATATTCACATTAAGGGAGTTTCTGTCTCTATGAATCTGATCATTCTGGACTGTCCATATAAGTGAAGCCATAAAATATGCGGACCTTTTCTGTCTGGCTTCTTTCTTTACCGTGATGTTTTCACAGTTTATCCATGCTATAGCATATATCAGTACTTCATTTTTTATGGCTGGATAGTATTCCATTGCATGATTCTACTGCATCTGGTTTACCCATTTTTCTATTCATCAGTGGGTGGACACTTGGATTGTTTCCACTTTTCACTATTATGAATACAGCTGCTATGACTGATCATTTTTGAAAGGAAGCTTCTGGAACCCTGGAATTTGTAAGAAGAACTTCAATTCTCTTGACAATATCTTTCCAACATCACCATTTTCACTAGCCCTCCTCCAGTTTTAACTCCTCTCTTCTTAACTTTATCTCCTTCAACTTTATGACCACTTGGGGCAAGAAATGAAGGCCTTGGCCCAGAACTTCCTTCCACAAAGCTTGCAAAGAAAAGTGGTGATAAAGGAAGAGCAACTGGGAGGGAGAGAGAAGTAGCAACAGGGAACCTGTGCAGAGAGCCTGAGGCACCTGGGTGGGGGAAATGCCCCTGCTAAGGGACGGTACCAACAATCCCAGACCATGGCTCTCAGCCAGTGTGCTGTGCCCCCATGGCCCCCGGGGCCTGTGCTTCACTGAGTGGAAGAACAGGCATAAACACGAGGTGGCCAAGTCCCTCGGCTCAAGGCAGTCAGGCCCAAGAGAGAGGTGATAATAAAGGCACCACCATGGAACATTTCCAGCTCTGGGAGAGTCCAGCCACATTTTACCCACCCCAGTTTCTTTGTCTGCTTGTCATGTCACCCTCCCAACCCCCACTGAGCAGATTTGATTCTAGATTCATCCATATACTTAGACATTCCAGTCTGCACTTAACTTGGACATCTCCCTACTAGGAACTCTAACTAAGCCCCGCCTGCCCCGATCCTACTGTTCCCTTCAGAAATGCCTCCCTGCGCCTGGCTTCTGACCTCAGCCTGCCCCCAGCTTGGTTCTGACAATTCCTAGTGATCTCACCCCACTGCTGAGCCTAGATAGGACAGTTGTGTTCAAAAAGGTCACCAGTCAATGGGGTGTTTGGAACTCGAAGAATTTCCCCATAGAAAAAAATCATTATAAATAGTGGTATGGTTCCCAGGCCGATCTACAAAGGCCTATTTAGCCAACCATGGCGCTGGCACAGCTGTCCTTAGGTCCCCTAAGTGAGGTCGACCCAGGGGGAAAGAGGCGAGAGAGTGGAGGCCCTTGGCAATGTAACAGTTCCCACGGAAACATGAAGAGGGAAATTCCAGTGGCGGAGGAGGCAAGGAAGAGGCTGAGCAGTGTCCCAGAGGTGATGCAACCAAGCAGAGGTGAAGGGGGCGGGGAGCTCAAGAGGCAGAGCAGAGGGCACCCCTGCGCGATGATGTGCTCACAGAGACTGGGAAAAATCTGGGGTTGGGGGGGGCACCCTCTGATCTTCCATAAGCAAAATAGCATTGCTGAAGGTCTCCTCTTGGCCGCTGCATACCCGCCCTCCTCCTAACTCCATCCCGGTCTCTGTTCCTATGAAGTGCCTGACCCTTCTCTGGCCTTTTGACCACCCATCTCATCCTGCTTGCTGGATGCCCCCAGTGGCTGGCTTTTTGCAGAGTGACATTGACTTTCATTGGTTTGCTTGTGTTTTGGTTGAGGGGTCATTTGTTTTGACTCCCCCACATCCACTCCGTTTCACACTCTTACTTTGAGTAAGTGCACCATGAGTTTCTTCAGGGGAATCCTTCTCTCCCATTGCATACAGACTGGGGGCTTGTTGATCAAGGTGCCAGGCCCTCCGCTAGCCAAGGGATCTGCTATCCTCTCCTAGCTCACTCTTCAGCCTTTCCTTAATCTGTAAGTGCCTTGTTAGCCTTTCAGTGAATTGTTCTGTCCTTAAATCCACCAGATTTGTGACTAGTGATCTCTGATACACATAGGATGTCAGAGTGTTCTGCACTTTCTAATACGCTCCCTGAACGCTTGCTGGTCACCTGGCTCCAGTTCACTCCCGCACAGACTCCGGCAGTACCATATGCAATGCCCTGCTTGCCAGGTACCCCCCGATCGCTGCTGCTTAGGACTGGCTGTAACCCCTACATTTCTCTTCCTTGCACGGTTCGGGCTGAAATGAAGGCAAATGTCCACAAGCTGGCCTTCTTAGCCCTTGTCACGTCTTCCCCTTCAAACTAGACAGCCCATTCTGTCGCCCTGACAGACTCCCTCTGGCACAAGACCTCAAGGCTTTGGTTAAATATTCCTTTCACTCTTCATGGATAGTGAGAGGGACACAAATGGACAAATGCTAACAGGAACAACAGATAACAGCTCCATCCCCATGAATCAATTGGGAAATTTCAAAGTTAACAGTTTTTTCCAAGTTGAATCTCAGTAAAATTTTTTTGACTGCTGAGGCAAGAGGAGATCTGCATATTGATAAAATGGCAGATACATTGGTGGGAAGACACACACACTTACACCCATTTCCCTTTTGTCAGCATTTTATAATTCAAAGAATAAAAGCACATGTGCACAATGAGCCAGTCGCCATCCCAAGCTACCTGATCCAGGAAAGCAGAAATAGCTCAGAGCCCCAGGTCCATCAGCATTCGGTATATTAAAACTGTCCCGGAAAAGCCTTTGTGCATCAGACTGTAAGGAAGAGCCCGCATCAAAGGTGGGAGGAGGGACGACTGCAGAGCACAAAAGGGTTTTCCAGCCCTCATTTCTGTCCTTCTGTGCAATGGAAAATAGCGGAAATGTTGGCGGCAAGACAAAACAAATGGTATTTCAGACTTTCGAGAAGTATTATATTATATCCAGTTCTTAATGATATCGAGTATTAATCTAAAACTAACACCCAAGGCCAGCTCCACGGTATGTTTTATGATGATTAAATGATACGACATTCTGAATGTCTGGGAATAGACAGTCTTGCAGGGGAAGTGGCCCGGAGAGCTAGCTAAGAAGCTGGGTTTTATTTGTTTCAACATTTTCCTCTCTAACTTCCTATCACTCCCTTCTTTAAAAAAGAAAGAAGAAAAAAAAAAAAACTACCCGTAGTAGCTGTTCTAGTTTCTGCCCTTAGAAATCTGCTCTATTTATTAACTCCTCCTCCGGTGAAGAAATTCCACTGAAATTCCTTCAGGGCCTGGCTGCCTTTCAGCTTCTCTCTGCACATTCCTGCCTCTATGTATGTCACCATCTTAAATAGCTGAGCCTTCTGTGCTTTAATAAGGTCTCTCTATAATCTTTTTTTTTTTAAGAACAAGACCTAGTTTTGCTAAGTTTCTGAATATCTCAGATTGTGAAGCCTCCATCATGCTAATTAATTTCTGTTCTACCTCATCTATGTCCTCACTGGTCGGCTAATAACATAAGGACCAGAGCTGACCTCATTACAGTAACTTCTTAAATTTCCTACATTGTAATCGAAATGATTCCTCCAGGCTGGTATCCGAATTACATCCCCTCCTTCCTACCACCTCCCCAAACCCCGAGGCACCATGTTAAAGATTTAGACATCCATTCTTCATAGATTCCAGTTTTCTGGGTCCCAAATTTTTGGTACTGAATTTTTTAGAAGGCATATTCTTTTTCTGTGCTAAGTTCATGACATGTCCAAGCATTGCACTATCTGCATAAAAGAAAACTAAACATTGCAAAGCATGGTTCTGCATTATCACCAGCCAGAATTTACTAAAAAAAGAAAGAAAGAAAGAAATCTGTAAGCATCCAATTGTCTTTCTTATGACAGTGCCCTTGCTTGAAAAGAAGCTTTCAGAAGCTCTCAGAAAGAGTATCCCACCCTTAGGGTATAAGCAGTCAGCAAACATTTCATCTTGATTTTACCCAGATGGAGGCTTTTGAGTTGTGGTCTTATGAGACAATCCCAGAACTCTCTCCACAAATTCAGATTAGTGAAGTATTTTGTAAATGCATCTTCCTCCTTCCCCATCCCCACCCCATTCCCCTTCTTAAATTACCCCCAGACCCTCCTTGTAGTAAAAACCAGTACTGGAGCTCAAAATGTACTGGCTCTTTTTGCTGGTGCCTGAACAGGATGAAAAGTACCTCTGTCCAAGTATTGGGACCCCCTCAGTTTCCTATTCTGGTGGCCTTCTGACATTTCCCATCAAGCCGGGGTGCACTCTCAAGGCAACGGTGCCCTGTATCCACAGTCTACGTCGCCATGTTCAATAGTAATATATCCAGTGCTTACTTCAGGCTCACCATGATCCTCCTCTGGTTCCCTCTTGCACTAGCTCCTTTAGCTTTCTCCCTCTTGGGAGAAAGATCTTCCTGTACCTGTACAGAGAACTCCCACTACCAGTGACTTTTAACTTGTAGGTTTGCATAGTCATAATGCCATACATGGTTTGGATGGCACTATGATTTTCTTACTGAATTGTGTTCCACAGCTCACATTCAGCCTAAACAATGCCCTTAAATTATGTCACACAAATGAAAACCAAATGTTAAGAAGAGAATTATTTAGACACTTCATGGGAGGCTAAGTTGCCTTTGAAGATCTCCCCACTACAGCGGCCTGTGGCAGCTAGGGATTGGGTCGCATGGCATGATTTTCCAACCCCATTGAAACACAGCCCTCTTTCTTTTGAGGAGCTCCTATTCTCACCCCTGTGATGCCAGAGGCAGAGCTTCGCCACTCCCCCTGGAGCTCCAGGGAGGCTCACAGGGCCTGGGCCAGCCACGGGGCACTGCCTCCCCCCAAGTCATGCCGATCGGAATCTTTCCTTGAAAGTGACACTCAGACTCTGGATGAAAGAAGTCCTCTTGACATAGGTGTGGATAAAATCAGATGATGCATTCTGGAGCTGGTGATGGCCATTTTTTCTGCCACATGGAGAGGGTGACAGCCATACTGCAAAATGAGGCCCAGCAGGGGTAAGAGAGGAGTCCATAGTTCTTGCCCCTGTGGCTCTGGTGCCTCAAATTGTTCTGTGAGCTACTGTATCTTCTTGAGCTTCTTCTGTGAGCTCACTTCTGTAAGCCTCCAGCAGCTTCAAATTTATGAGTGCAAATTCATTATTTTATGCTTTGTATCATTTATATTGGGTTTCAGTCACTTACAACCAAAAACACTGTGACTAAAACCTCGTCCCTTGTGAATGGTAGAAATGTACTAAAGGGAAATCCAAAGAAACAAAAGAGAATGCCAGCTCTTGTCTAACTAAGGTGAGCACAGTGAACACCATGGAAATGTCTGTGGCAAAATTATTATAAAGCATCCAGGTAAGGGAGTTAACTGCAAGAGCAGTGACTGCACAAATGGCTGATGTGAAAAAGGAAAAGAGAGAAAGGAGGCAGGAGCTACAGTGTTGAAAAGTGAAGTCGGAGAGGGCAGCCACGCAGAAAAGATGAAGATAAAAAAACAGCTACAGGTGCAACCACAGAAGACAAGTAAGAAATGTCACCTCATTTCAAATATGTCCAAGGAAATCACATCCACAAATGTGCTTTCCAAATGTAGGTTTCAAAGGGAAGACAAGGGGCATGCTTAAATTCCAAAGCAGTCCAACCACAGGCCAGAGCCAGGCCGGCCATGGCGCAGCTCCAGAACCTCCTGTCCTCCAGGCCAGCGGTCCCCAGCCTTTTTGGCACCAGGAACTGGTTTCATGGAAGACAATTTTTCTATGGACCAGGATGTGGAGGAGATGGTTTCGGGATGATTCAAACACATTACATTTGTGGTGTGCTTTATTTGTATTATTGTTATATTATAATATTTAATAAAATAATTATATAATTCACCATAATGCAGAATCAGTGGAAGTCCTGAGCTTCTTTTCCTGCAATTAGATGGTCCCATCTGGGGGTGATGGGAGACAGTGACACCTGAAGTGTGTTGCTTATGTCCAGTCTACTCCATAATCTCGTTTGGTGGCTGTCACTGCACAAAACCCTGCTTCACAAAGATAGGATGTGGAAATGGCAGCAGACTTTTCAGTGCTTTTGTGGCAATCTTGGGATATTCTGCCTTGACTTGAATCCAGAATGTATGGAGATTTGAAGTTGTCTCAAACATACTTTTAAGGCCACCATCACTTGCGATCTCAAGCAGTTGATCCTCTCTAGCATGGACAAAGTGAACTTACCTGGCTTATTCACAAATGGGTCACGGATCCATTCCTTCTCAGCTTGGGAGTCCTTTGTCAGTGGGAAGTAATGCTCAAACTCTTTTGAAAGCTGAGATAGGTGATCATGCACCAGCGGGGAGAAAGAAGGCCCTGGCTCAGTCTCTTTCAAAATCTCTACTAATATTTGAAACACGTCAAAAATCCCAGTGTTCACTTGTCACCCCATAATTCCAGTTTGGCTTTGAATGCAGTCAGTCTGCTGACTTGAACACCATTGTCATTCTCCCCTGAAGTGACAGATTGACTTCGTTGAGCAGGTTAAATAGGTCACAAAAGTAAGCAAGTTTTGTGACCCATTCTGTATCAATGAAATGTGCTGCCAGTGGTGACTGTTTTTCTAAAAGAAATCTCTGAAGTGGTTCTCATAACTCAAAAACCCTGGCCTTACCTTTAGGAAGCCATCTCATTTCTGTGTATAACAGAAGACATGTGTGCTCTGCATCCATCTCCTCACAGAGCCACGTGAACAGACGTAAGTTAAGGGCATGTACTTTAACGAGGTTCATAATTTTAATCACATCCTGTAAAGCATTGTTTAGTTCAGGTGACATTATTTGGCTAACCAGCATTTCTCTGTGGATGACACATTGTGTAGACTCACATTCAGAAGTGAACTCCTTGACCTGAGTAGTGAAACCAGAAAGCCATCCAGTCATGGCAGTTGCTCCATCTGTGCATATACCGACACAAAATGACCAGTTCAGTTTCCCTGATATGTAATCATTCAAAGACTTGAATAGTTCTGCAGCTATGGTGTTGATTGGCAACAAAAGTGCACATACCATATCCTGATGCACATCCTCCTGAAAAATATATCACACAAAAACAAACATTGTTGCCTTGTCGTCAACATTGGTAGACTCATCAACCTGGATTGGGTACCATAGTGACTCATTAATCCTCTCTAACAACCGTGCCTTATTATCCTCTGCTATTTCATCAAATTGTCTAGTTATGGTGCTAGCCGAAAGAGGAACACGTGCCACCTTTTGAACTGCAGCCTCTCCTAAAAGTTCACAGCAAATGTCCTTAGCAGCAGGCAGGATCAACTCTTCACCAATAGTAAAGGGCTTCTCAGCTTTAGCAATGTGGTTAGGCACTAAGAATGATGCTCTCAGTGCAAACACAGTTGATGAAGTGGTGGCCTTCAATAATTGCTTCTGTTCTCATGTTCATGTTTTTTTTCTTTTGAAAAACTCCAAAGGCTTGTATTCTAATGCAGGGTACTTGGTCTCTATGTGGCGAAGCAGTTTTGAAGTTTTCATGGCTCTGTTGGATAGCCGGTCACCACATATTATACAAAGCAGGCTTGGAGAACGTGAGTCACCTGTTGCAATGAACCCATAATTTAAGTAGGACTCTTGGTATTTTCTTTTAAATGCAGCTTCCATATTGTTGGTAGTCTTAGAGTCTTCTGCTGTCTCATCACTGGATCTTTCCCCCTTTTCAAAGAAGCTCTCCAGCTATGCTTGCTTTTTACTCATTTTTTTTTAGGGTTAGCTTATGGACTCACCAAAACTGTGACTGAGACAAGTGTGCAGGACAGGAAACAGGCGCAGGTGGAACTGGTAAATAAACTAATGGGCGGGCCATGCATGGACTAAAATAAGTGTCAGACTCTGACTTAAAACCTGCCACCAGATGTAGCTATACAATTGAAGTACATCAACTCCCTTGCCACTATAAAGCCTGCCACCAGATGCAACTGAATTTTCACTTGCCATTCACTGATAGGGTTTTGATATGAGTCTGCAAGCAATTGGTTTATTATGGTCTCTGTGCAGTCAAACCTCTCTGCTAATGAGAATCTGTATTTGTAGCTGCTCCCCAGCACTAGCATCACTGCCTCAGCTCCACCTCAGATCATCAGGCATTACATTCTCATAAGGATGGCAGGTTCTCTCAATAGGTTGAATGTGAAAATAAAAGCAAACCTGTATGAAAAAAATTCTCATAAGGAGTGTGCAACCTAGATTTCTCTCGCACGTGCAGTTTACAGTAGGACTCACGCTCCTATGAGATCCTAATGCTGCAGTGATCTGACAGGAGGCAGAGCTCAGGTGGTGATGTGAGCAATGGGGAGCAACTGTAAATACAGATGAAGCTTTGCTCGCTTGCCCACTGCTCACCTCCTGCTGTGCAGCCTGGTTCCTAACAGGTCACGGAACGGTACTGGTCCGCAGCCCAAGGGTTGGGGACAACAGCTCTAAGCCTTTCCAGGGCGTCACAAAGTGCATATTGTGTCTGGCTAACAGTCTACCAGTCTAATCGCCTCAGCCACTCTCTTCCCAGGAACTCCTACAATCAAATCAGACGTCAAGAGGGCCCTAATCTTTGGCTTTATGTTAGCCATTTTGTTTTAGAAATGTTTCATCATTTTTCTTTAATTATATTAGTGGCACAAAAGAAAATCTTGTCTTGCAGCAAATAAAAAGATAACCAAAATACAGTTGATCGTATTCAAAGGAGCTTGGACTCTAATAAGACAGCTACGTCTAGAAGGAACTCACCCAGGAGGAGAGGGAATGGTGAGGTTGCCCTTGACGGGAGCTGGATGGTGTTCACCAACCGCAGTGTGATGCCTTTAACACCTCCCTCCATGGCATTACAGCCTAACAGAGAGAGGCACAGCCTCCCAGAGCAGGCTGCCCAAATCCAAACCTGGGCTCTGCCTCTCACTAGTTGTACAATCTCAAGCAGGTTATGTAACCTCTCTGTGCCTCAGTGCCCTTATCTGTAAAATGGGAGAGTAATGCTCCACATATCTCCCAGAGTTATTGGAAGGACTAGATGAATTACTATGGATAAAAAGCTTTGAACAATGCCTGAGACATAGTAAGTGCCATAAACGTGCTGGCCAGTGTTGTTATCATCCCGGCTGGGCTGGAAATACCTGAGTGCTACCTGGCTATGAGGTAGGAGGGCAAGCCAGACTTTAAAGTTCTTTCCTAGAAGCAGCTTCTACAGCATGGTGTGTTAAGAGAATAGCTTAACCCTAGACAGAAAATATTAGGCCCAGCTTTTCATTGTCTCCCTCTTCCTAGCTCAGTACACAACACGCTCTCCCACGCTTCTTCAATGGCTTTTTCTGAAAACAGTTTGGCGCTTTTTAAACAGCGGAATTTTTTGTTTCAAAGGAAATCTGAAGTGTAATTCCCCTAATATAAAAAGCCACAAGTGTTCTTTCATTCTCCTTAGCACCCAGTATTAGCACCCAGATACAGTATATTTAAACTGTATCTGGTTGGTTGGTTGGTTTCATTGATTGATTATTTTATTCATTCATTGTTTCATTGTATCAAGAAAATCTAGATTCTTAGAGAGAACGATTGTAAACAGTACTTTTTTTTTTTAACAGCTTACCTTGAATTCCTGGGAAACTTCAAGTAAAAAGAAAGGACAAGAAAAGTTCTCTACTAAAATCTGCACAAAAGTGGTATGTAATATACTTAAGAATGTGTAAACAAAAATACTTTTATTATGAATTTTAATCTAGTTAAAATATGTTTTAGGTAAATTCTAATCCAATCTTGGAAGTACCTTTAATTTACCTCCTGTAACTTTGTGTTAGGCAAAATTCTAAGATGGGCTCCAAGATTTCCATCCCCTCGTGTACACACTCTATGTAATCTCCTCCCCTGAGTGTGCACAGAACCTATGGATAAGATCAGATGTCACTCTCATAATTAGTATAAGTTGTGTGACAAAAGTAAAAATATTTTTTTCAGAGGTAAATCATGACCCTATTCAATTGACTTTGAGTTTCGCAAAAGGAGTTACTTTGGGTGGGCCTGACCTGATCAGGTGAGCCCCACAAAGAGACTGGAACCAGCAGCAGCTGTTCTCCACTGGCCTTGAAGAAGCTGCCATGTTGTGAATGGGCCATGTGGCTGGCTAGGACCTGAGGGCAGCCCTCAGCTTCCAGCCAATAAACAAGAAAACGGGGACCTCAGTCCTACAACCACAAAGAACTGAATTCTGGCAAAAACCATTGAGCTTGGAAAAGAACCCTGAGCCTCAGATGAGATCAGAACCCCAGCAACACCTGGACTTCAGACTTGTGGGACCCTTAGCAGAGGACCCAGTTAGCCCATCTCTGGACTCCTGACCCACAGAAATTGTGTGATAATAAATAGATGTCATTTGAAGCCACCAAGTTTACGGTAACTTGTTACAGAAAATCAATACAGTCTCTGTAGAAGACAGTGTATGCTAAATAGTGGAGAATGCCCACCTAGTAGTAAGGGTATCCCGGGAAATGTCCCTGAAATTGACATGGATGTCTTCACAGAACAAAACCACTTTTCAGAAAAGTAAAATCAAAAGCTTGGTTAAGTTAGCCCTGGGAGAAGGAAGCCTGAGGAATTAACAGCATAATTTATAGCCTAGGCCATGGGCCTAGTAGAGGTGTTGAAAACACCTTCTCAACACACATGAGAGGAAAAAAAAGGGTTATGAAACATGAAAGATAGCTACAAAATTATAAACAACTTTTTTATTCCAATTATTCAAATAATACATACTCATTAAAGAAAGTTAAAAAATGAACAGCAAAGAAAGATAAAAAGAAAACATGTATTTTTGACATAGTTGTAAGCATATGTAATTTGTATCTTGCTTTTTTTTTAACCCAATCAATCAGTGCTATCCCGGGTCATTACATTTTGTCATCTGCATCATTTTGAAGGCTGTATACTATTCCATCTCATGGCATGTGCTGTGATTTACTTAAACATTGCCCTATTGTTAAAAGTTAAAGCTGTTTTCAATTTTAAAACATGTATTCTGAACTTGGGAAAAACTTTCAAGTATCAAAACCTGTAGGAAAGTGTATTAGTTCATAGAGCTTCTTGCCCTGGCATTTGACTACATTCACCACTTTAAAACAGTCTAAAATAAAGCTAATAGGGGTTCCTTCTATATAAAATTCTATATTAACCTTAGAGTTTTCTCTGTCCTCAGGTATTCTTTTTGTTCAAACAGGCTCTGGCTTGATCCAGATTACTTATTCTCATTGCAGTTTCCTCCCCTGGGAAATCTGTTCTTTCCTCGCCTCTCTCCCTCGGTCTCCTTTGTAAACATTAAGGTATGATGTGATATTTGTCCGAAGTAGTGTTTACTTTCTCGTTTAGTAAAAGGCCTCTTCCATCTCTGAAAAAGCCCTATTGTTGCTATCACTAGTAACTCATGCCTTGTGCACATGCAATATAATCCTTACAGGCCCCTGGGTGATCCTTCCATCCTCCCACTGCGTGACCTTCATTTGTCATGTTTTCCTTACACTCTCTTGAATTACTTTGTAATCTCTCCAGTTTGCCTGTCTGTGTGTCATATGTTTACACCCAGCACAGAAAAGCCACAGGAGCTACTGGATGGTGGCTTACTCCAGAGGGCAGGCCTTGAATTCTGGTCTACTTTTAATGGGTGACTGGCAGACCAGATGGGAGTAGGGCTCCCTAAGAGACATGCCCTGCACTGTGTCTTTGGGGAGTGGCACAGTATAGTGCGTGTCACATGGGTTTCAGAATCAGACAGACCTGAGGTCATCCACCAATTTTGGAATCAAAGACAAGTTACCTTATCATTCTTTGCCTCAATTTCCTCAGTTGTAAAATGTAACTGATAGTAGTACTAACATCACTGGGTTGTTGTGTGGATTGAATGAACTGATGCAAGTGCCCTTAGAAGAGTCCTCAGCACATGGTATTAAAGTAAAATTAAAACTATGATTACTGTCACCTTGGGGATTAAGTTAAAAACAAAAAACAAAACAAAACCAAAACCATGACTAGTATAAGTTGCTCTCTAACTGGGGGGTGTTAGAGAAAAGTGAGGACTAATCTGACATCTGAAAGTAAAGGGTGGGGTTGGAGGAGGTAGGCTCAACAAGAAGAGAATTCCATGCAAAGAGAATACCATGTGCAAAGGGCCTGTGGTAAAAGGCAGCTTCACTTATTGAGAATACCAGAAGGAAGAACAGAGCAGCTGATACAGAGAGTAGAGTGGTTGGAACATACAAGGTTAGCAAGTGCCAGGCTAGGCAGACCTGTATGGCTTGTCTGTGATTTGGCTCTTGCTCCTAAGTGCAATGGAGAAGCATTCAAATATTTTCAACCACAGCTAGTGGAAGGGTGGGGGTGATGGAGTCATATTTGCATTTCAAAAGTTAGTTCTTTTAGGAGTGATGTGGAAAACGAACTGGAAATTATTACTATTGCCCTAGAACAGGCAAGGGATAATTGTAGATTAGACAGGCTATTGGTTTTGATGATGGAAAGAAATAAGTAAAATTGAGAGTCATTGACAAAGAATAAGGGAAGAGAAAACTTTAAGAATAACTTCAAGGGTACAGGCTTGCACAGTTGAATAGCTTAAGGGGCCATTATCTGAGACAGGGGACTTGCGAAAGAAAAATGTTTAGGGAGGTTGTGGCATGTTGAGTTTGAGGTGCCTTTGAGACACTCACATGGACATGCTGGGTAGGAGGCCAATCTGTCAGTCTCGATCTCAGAAGAGGTGCATTCTCCAGAGGGAGGTAGCATTTGGGGCAGTTGGCATGAACGGAATTGGGAGTACTGAACATGATCAGTTAAACCCCAGTGTCTGGGAGTGAGGTTCCAGGGAGCAGTATTTTTAGAGCAGCAGGGGGTGCTGATGTGCAGGGAGGACTGAGAACCATCGCCCCAGCTCTCTGTTTTGTGGGGCAGGAGAAAGGGTCTGAGGAGGGATGGGGGCTTCCTGCATAGCTAGCTCCTCTTGTGGTCCACTCCCTCCTGGCTGTTCTGGCTAATGCTGAACCGAGCTCAAAATCCTCTGCCTTCTTTGTAGAGCACCCTGTGAACTCTCCAGAAGGCTCTCCGTTTCAGGGTGGGAGTCTGTCCTCGGTTCTTGGTGTGCTCTTGGCTAAAGAATGACCAGACACGCCAAAGTGTCACGTCCAGACTATCATCCTGGTCCTCTGCTCCTTGCTTGGAAAAATCACCAGCAAGGCCAATGCAATGGAATGACCTCAGGCAGGGAGCAGTTTCACACAAGCAGCTCTTTATTATAGAATAAAATGGGTCTAACCCCATGAGTGGAGAGACAGACTGACTCACTCCCCACTCTCTCACTCTCTCACTCTCAATTCTCGCGTTGTTTCTTTTTATTAGCCCAGTCTGGGGGAGGGCTTTCAGGAGGTGTAGGATGTTATCAGATGATCAACAGGTGTGCTCAAAATTCTATCTACATAAATTCTATCCCTCTCCAAAAGGCCACCTGTGGGAGATGGTGAACCACAATGCAGATTCAAGCTAATGGCATAGTGATTACCCTTAGGTTACTCTAGGTCACTTTCTAAACCCTATTATGCCTGGGCTGGGGAATTTCCAGACTGATAAAGCATTCCCTCCTTCCCCAGGTGCAGCAGTTGCTCAGGATAGGATTAAGGGTGGGGCAACACCAGAACAGAGTACCCGCCCTTATCCTTCTTCCAACGTAGAGCAATTGCTCAAGACAGCACCAAAGCTGGGTACCCTTGTCCCTAGAAGAGCCAAAGATCCTAACTATCCACCTACCATCAATGCTTCCCCACTGTCCTGCTGTGAGGGTCCACTGCCAGCTTAGCTTCCTCAGCTCTCACCGCTAGCATTTCATCCCTCTTACTGTTAAGATTCCCTCAATCAGGGGTCCCCTCTCTTGGGTAGAGCAATAGCCTGAAGACTCCAGCCTGATGACACTTGTGTGATATTCCTTGGTGCATGGGAAATGTGAGACAAACAGTGGCTACAGAGGTTCCTTCACTTCTTTGAATGCCATCTCATATCCAATTTAGCTGCTTAAATTCCAACCATTATGCCTTCATTCCAGCCTACAGGAAGGATGAAAGATCAAAGACTGGCATGCAATGCCCTCTCTTTAAAGACCTTTCTCATTAGTTGTAAATAATACTTCCACTTATATGCCATTAACCAGAACTTAGTCATATAGCTATACCCTGCTGCAAGGGAGTCTGGGAAAATATAGTCTTCTCTGGGCAGGCATATGTTCAGGTCAAAACTGAGACTCTATTAGAGTACTGGCACAGAAGAGATGATATTGAGGGAGATCAAGGTAGAAACAGCACTCTTGACTATAAAGATGAACCACCAGTGCATTGTTTCATCCCCCCTTTCCGTCTTTATTCAATCAAAACTTATCTATTGAGTTCCTATTGTCTAGAAGTAAACAAGACAGGCACAGTTCCTGCATTTATGAAGAGCTCAAACCTTAAGCAAATAACCACCCAGATGAATATGTGATTACAAATTCTGATTAGTGCAATGAAGGAACATTTTGCTGAGAGGGAGCCTAATGGGGATGGGAGCTAATTCAGATGGATGGAGGGAGCAGGGAGAGAATTTGAGGGCTGTGAGAGAAGCGTGGCAGGGGGACACTGGCACAAGGGTCAGCTGGCAGTGGACTTGGCTTTTCCAGAAGAGGGAAACATCTACACAGGCCTGGTACAGGAAGGAGCTCTGTGTGTCGAAAAACAGAAGGTCACGTGGTGGGATCTGGTGAGGGAGAGGAGAGGTGTGAGATGCAGCTGGAGATGTGGGCAGAGGCCAGAGCCCAGGCTTTGTGGGCCGTGCTAAGGGTTTGGGACTCAGATATATTAGGAAAGCACTGGAGGATTCTAGGAAGAAGACTGACATGGTTACTAGAATCTAAGCAAATAAGGAAGTTAGAAAATAGTGGTTTCTTATTTTTCCTGTGTTACATTTTTTCCATACATTACCCAACTATTTTTATCGTTCTTTGTATAATCATTTTTCTTTGAACATTTTTCCTTCTCCTATTCAGATTCATGCAGTAGTATTTGCATTCTTCTGAATTGGCCTTGTTAGAATTCATCATTGGTTTATTTTTATTCCCTCTTAGGTCCCTGTTTATCATTTGCTATTCTCTAAAAGAGGTAGAAAAACATAGGGTGATTCATTCAAGAAAAAGAAACGGTTATTTAGTATGCTGTAGTTTAGGACCAATCCTCAGTCTTCCTTCTGTTACGACTATTATCAGCCCTATTTTTTTATTTCCAGGGCTGGCATCAACCATAAACTTCCAGATTCTTCCCTGGCCTGCACAGCCCCAGTGATGAGAGGGAAGGAAGGGGCGCAGTGGAATTCTTTTGGCTGCTGCTCCCAGGCTTGAGCCCTGCTGTGATTCCCACGTCCTGATTTGGAGCTTGGTCCTTGATTCCTGGCAATGACACATTCAAGCCTGATGCTAGCTGTGACCTCACTAGACTTCTGGCTTCCAGGTGTTCTCTACAGACCTACACAGTGGCTCTGCTGCTGCTCTGGGGAACTCTGACTCAAGCCTTGAGTTTTCTCTTTTTTGATCTATTTTTATATTTTTTTGATATCTTTAGATTTATATCTAGCCATGACAAGTCTGAGCAACAGAAGATAATTTTGCTAAGGGAGAGACTAATAGGGATGGAGGTTAATTCAGATAAAAAGAGGGATCAGGGAAAGCCTTTGGAGGGTTGCAGGGAGAATTGTGGCTGGGTACCCCCTTCAGTGGGGTAGGGGAACATGTATTTATCACCTGTTTGTGTCAGCACCATGCTAGGTGCTGGAATTCAAAAATACAATGTCAGAGAGAATCAGGGAAGGATTCACACAGAGAAACTGCCTTAGCTGAGACTTGAGGCATGCTGAGAGGGTAACCAGCTGAATACGGCATGGAGGGACACTCCAGGGAGGAGAAGCAGTGTGGGCACAAGTACGTAGACATCAGAGCATAGTCTGTTGTGACTGTAACACGTGGGGACTCGTGCAGAGGGTGCAAGAGGCAGAGTGTCGAGATGTGAGACCGGAGAGGCAAGCAGCACCTTGATATGGAGGCCTTGTATCCTGTAGGCAGTGCAGAGTAATTGAAAGGTTTTAAGTAGGAGACTGAAATGAGGAAATCTGCATACCAGAATGAACCATGGAAGAGACATTTGAGGGAGTGAGCCTGGAAGCAGGGAAGCCAGTTTTTGAAGTAATCTCAACCGAACTTGAATAATGGTAATAAGATTTGAGTTATTTGAGGAAGGCACAGCCAGAGAGACAGAATGGACACACCTTGGGAAATAATGGGATGAGGGGTGGGATTGACAGTCAGGGATCAAAGGCAAATCCCCAGTTGGTGCTACTGAGCAATGCAGATCATGGAGTTAAGCAATGCAGGGAGAAGAGCAAGTTTGGTGGGAAAGAAGATGAGTTCATTTTCAGACATGTTGAGTCAGCCGATTTCAATGGGTAGAAGGTAAGTTGACTTTAGTTCCAACCCATTTCTATTTTATTGTTTCCTTACTGGATGTAAAAGCTAAGAGTAAAGGAGATTAGTGGAAAAGAAAGAGATGAAAGAGAAGCCAGGATACATGAGCAAGCAATTATACTGCTTTAAAATTCATGACAGGTCATTCATTTCACAAATATTCACAGAACATGTACAATCCCCAAGGTGCATTCTATAGAAATTACAAAGATCACTAAGCTATATGTAAAAAACATAAGCTTGAAATGTAACAGAAATATAATACTAACATTCAATTAGCAATCACATGGGGCTATAACAACACCAAAAACAAAATGCAAAAGTGAGAAATACCCTTATAAGCAAGAAGAGCTGGTAGTCATGACCTTATTAAATGATCAAGCATATTATCACTGGAGGTAGGACATCCTGACATGTTGTGTTTCCTGGTGTGATGCAATATGAATTTAATAGCAGCATTTTCTTGCCAAAAATGTTTAACTTGAATTTAATCAAGGCTTTATACATAACTTCTAAGCCATAAAAATACAGAAAAATTAGGAACAAATCCAGCAGCACCAAGAGAAAAAAAATAAGAAAAGTCCAGGGATATTTGGGAAGACCACTGATCTGGTCTCTCCAAAAAGTTAATATCATAGAGGAAAAATAGTACATTTTAGATTAAGAAAGACTAAAATAGTAGAATTGTTTTAGATTAAGAAAGACTAAAAAGATATAACAATCAAAAGCAATGAGTATAATTTGATTGGATTTAGTTTAAAGCAATCACTATAAAAAGCACTTGGGAGCAAGTGAGGAAATGTTAATGGGGACTGGAGATGATATTAGGGAGGTATTCTTAATCTTCTTAAGTGATAATGGTATCAAGGTTGATGGAAGAATGTCCTTATTTTTAGGAGAAACTTGAAGAATTTAATGGCTGTGTTATTCAGTATCGAGAAAACAAAACTCACACACAAAAAAGGAGTTCAAAAGAGGGGATTCAATACATAGAATTGGCTGAAATGGTGCTGGAAGAGTTGAAAGGGCAAAAAGGAGACAGAAAGACAACCCAGAGATTAGCAAAAGCAGGAAGCTTTGGTTTGGAGGGACAAAGGAAGGAGGTGGTTTGCCAGAGTCCAGGAGCCAGGGCTGTCCAGTGGAAGCCTGGATTGTAAAGAAGGGGCTGACAGAAGTAAAAGAAGACACTTCCCTAAACACACAGAGGGTGGTAGAAATGTCCTGTCTTCTCTTATCATCCAATCTCCAGCTAGTACCTCCCATTGGCCAAAACCTGGACAGTTGCAAGGGAGTCTGGGAAATGTAGTTTGCAGGCACTGGCTCACTAAGACACTCCAACAGTGCAGGGGGAAGAGCAGGGGAATGACTGGCCCCAGGGAGAATTGTCAGGACGCTTGCAACTTATTTTAAAATGGTTCAGAAAGCAAAATTCATACATATAACTGCAGATAAAGCAAATTTGGTCAAATATTGAATCTATGTGTGTATATGGATATTTGTTACAATACTCTTTCAATTTTTATATATATTTGAAATTTTTCACAATAAACAGTTGGTGGAAAATCCATTTAGATACTCTATGAAAGAGATGATAGGAAACTGACACAAGGTCATGGCCAAGAAAATGGAAAGAGGAAATACTAAAATTGAATTGGACAAAGCTTCTCATTAAATCCTTATCACCAAGATGAAAAAATGTGGGCCAGAGCAGCATTTATCACTTTTTTCCTACCATTCCACATTTGATAGTTGATTTTCATATTTGTCACTCTCCCAGTAACATTTCCACTATTATTCCTATGCTGGCTATAACACCACCCTACTTATAACACTCAAGAAAAGCTTGATAAAATGGAAGTGAATAAGAGTGGCTTTAAATTTGTGGTAATCTTTAATCTGCTCTATTTTTTAAAGAAACAATTTAGTTATGAAACACTTCACAGTCCATTGCAACACACCAGCGTGTTGTGACATTACAGTTGAGAAACCTTCAGTTAGAAAAATAGTATTATTATAAAGCCACAAACATGATTGAGTACTTCTACTCAAAGCTGTTGGTTAATGCCAAGATGCCACCCTGGAGTGTGGGAGTGTGGCTCCTTAGGATGCATCAGAGGATATATATATATTTTTTTTGGTTTGGTCCTGTCCAGTTTTACATTTTTATCAATAACTTGAATGAGACTTAAAAACAAAGCTGATCAGAATTGCTGACGGCATGAAACCTAGGGTGAGAATGAATGTCAGCTCAGGATACACAAAGATTTGGATCAATCAGAGTAATGAACCAATGAAAATTGATATCTAACAGAAATATGTGACCAGCTTTTCACTTGGGTCCAGAGAAGCCAACTAAGTATGAGATGTTTTATACATACAACTAGAAGGCTTGAATTCATTCTCTGCTCTTCCACTAATGACCTGTATAAACGTCAGCAAGTTACTTTCTCTCTCATGAAGTGCCTCAGTTTTCAGATCAGCGAATAGGAATAACAATAATATCTACTTCGTAGTAGCTTGACTGAGTTACTATATATAAAGCAATTGACTAGTCCCTGGCACAGGTAACAGAAGAAATGCTACTTGTTACTAATGATGTGTGTGTGGAGGATGGTGGGCTATATCATCTAGTAAATAGTATGAGAAAGATTAAGTAATTGATACTATATTCAATGTGTTTCAGTTGTGGGGCTGAGTTAGTAAAGGGGTCTCTGACATTTAAGGCTTTATTTTGTTCAATTTTCTTATTGTGGTAAAATATATGTAACAAGATTTACCCTCCAAAGCATTTTTAAGTGTATACTTCAGTGGCATTAAGTGCATTTACATCATTGTGCTACATCACCACCAATTGCCTCCAGAATTCTTTTCATCTTGCAAAACGGAAACTCTATACCTATTAAACAATAAGTACTGATTCCCCCTCCCCCACCCTCTGACAACCACCATTCCACTTTCTGTCTCTATGATGTTTGATTACTCTAAGTACTTCATGTAAGTGGAATCATACAGTATTTTTTTTGTAACTGGCATATTGAAGCAAATGTCAAGACCATCTTCCTTTCTAAAGCTGGATAATATTTCACTGTACGTACGTACCACATTTTCTTATCCATTCTTCTATCCATGACCACTTGGGTTGCTTCCACATTTTAGCCATTGTGAATAATGCTGCTATGAATATTGATGTACAAATATCTTTTTGAAATCCTGCTTTTAATTCTTCTGGGTATATACTCAAATATAGAATTGCTAGATCATGTGATAATTCTATTTTTCTTTTTTTTTGAGGAAACACCATATTGTTTTCCACATTGACTATACCATTTTACATCCCCACCAACAGTGCAAAAGGGTTTTAACTCACATTTTCTCCAACACTTGTTATTTTCTGGGTGTTTTTGTTAGTAGCCATCCTAATGGGTGTGAGGTGGTAACTCATTGTGGTTTTGATTTGCATTTCCCTAATGATTAGTGATGTTGAGCATCTTTTCATTGGCCGTTTGTGTATCTTTGGAGATAGGTCTGTTCAAGTCCTTAGCCTACTTTTGAATCAGTTATTTTGTTGCTGTAGTTGATAAGACTTTAATAGAATCTCACTCTTTGCAATGAAGCAGATGAAAGTCACGGTTTCCTCTGCTCTGCACAGATTGCAACTACAGCAAGGAGTTGAGACTGGGTGCCATAGTTGCAAACTATCATAAACAAATCAGAGTCTGCCCAATACAGAGCTGAAATGCAAGAACTGTTGGCAGAATTGGAGGTGTCAGGCTGTCTAAAAGTTTAATGAGCTGTGGAATAGAATTTTGAATTTGTTTTGTGGGTCCCAACTGATTTCTCCAGAGCCAATGTGTAAAAATTACCGTGACACAGATTCTGAGTCCCCTTCCTTGTGATCAGAGTTGGGAAGAACTGTTTTGGGGTGTGCTGTTTCCTGGCCCTACAATGATATGGCATCATATATTACAGTGACCACGTGGCAAGGGTATGATGGGATTCAAACCCCAGATGTGTGATTGCATTAGGTGTCTTTTAAGGTTGACCCCTAGAAATCCTGAGATTTTATCCAATGAAATTCTGAGGATTCTAGATTTGTTTCTAATTACATACTTAAATGCTTCCCTTACTGCTGCCTCTTAAGCTCTTATTGGGTTTTTTTAGGCTTTGTGCCAAAGGGACTGTACTTTTTTTTCCCCCACCACCAAATAGGTTAAATACTTAGTGTGTTCATTTTTTAGGAAATGAAGTTGAAATGATTAAACAGGAAATATGCACTTAGCTCCTTAATGCTAGCTACCTCAAGACAAAAATCAATTCCATTTCAAATGGAATGCTATTGGAGAACTGTTTAGAAATTTGTTGATAGGAAAGAAATATTGAAGGTGAATGCACCAGAGACAGGAAATGAGAAACTTAAAGATATCTCTTAATGCTAAAAGGCACTCTGTCTTTCCTGTTCTCAAAACCTTAAAGAAATCTCTAAAATGCTCTGCTCATTTGAGACATAAATATGTTGAGCTAAAAGGCAATGACACCTGGATAAAGAATCAAGATTTTCTCTATTAGGTCCTCTAAGGAAATTGAGAAATTTTAATGCTGAAGATGCCCAAATCACTGACCACAACTGCCTCCCTTAATATACACAGATATTAAGGTGTTAGTTCTGGCACTTTTATGTGAACAAGCCGATAATCCACATGGCCTGAGTTTTCAATTGGTAAGCATTCTTTTTAAGCCTAAGAAGTAGCATTCACAGATTACATGGAGCAATGTCTCACTGCCTTCTTAATGACTGGCTCTGCTGCTTTGGCAAAGGGAACATTTTCCAACTCTCTCAACATAGTTAAGTGGCTTACCCCAAACAGTGTGAGTTTTTCAAACTGGTACCATTCAGCTGCACCTAGGTTTGTGGGTTTCATTAAATACCAAAAAGTACATTCAGAATCACTGACCTCCAGTCAAAGATGAAGATGGAAGCATAAAATCTAAGTTGATACATCGTATTTTTACACTGTGTTAGGTTTTCTTGTTTTACTCATGGGGCCAGAGGGACGGGGATGGGGGGGACCAAATACATATTTTAAAGACTTATATTTTAAATCAAATATATATCTTAATATACCTTCAGGGGAATTTTATATTCTTGAAATTTAATCAGACTAGTCTTTCCAAATTTTAGAATGCAGACTAATTTAATGCAGCTTATAAAAACTAGTAATAAATGAAATGACAACCAGCAAAAATTTGTCTTGCAGTAGTTTAAAATGATATTTTCTCACAAGATCTCAGGTTCTTTGTTTTCCAGCGTTCACAATTTTTACTTCTAGCTCCAAAATTCTTTAGTTCACCAGATGTTGGGCCACGTGTCCCAGCTTCCTGATTAGAAAGCATTCTTACTTTTAAGTCCAGGTACCTTTCTAAAGAACTATGAGACGCTCCCTCTGCTACGTATTAAGAATATTTGGGTTGGGTTGGGTTGGGTTTTACTAGAAATTCCAGCAGAAGATGGAGATGGATATTGGAGGCCAAGGTGGCGGACTAGAAGCGGCCTGCACAACGCCCCTCTCATGGAAAGGATGAAAAATGGTGAGTGAATAGATACCCACCTTTGGATGTACCGTCTGAGCGAGAGCACTGGGAATCCACGGAGAGGCAGCAGGAGTGAAGTAAAGAAGACAGAAGTGGGACGAGCTGCTCAGCAGGACTGGAGGTAATCAGGGAGGGCGCCCACACGTGGGAAAGGGAAACAGGAGAAAATCCCAGGCGCCATGCTTCCCCTGAGGATACAGCCAGCAGGGGGGCGGGAGGGCCCCTCCACTGCAGCAGGCCTCTGGACTGAGAGACCCGACTGGAGGCCGTGCAGCTGCGTTTCTCCAGAGAGGAGGGACGGCTGGCGCTACTGTGACATTTCAACCTCACCACTGCCGCTGCTGCCACTGCCTGAAAGGCCCCAAGTGAGATGAAAGCCCGCGCAGCCGGCGCCTTTGGATCCGGGCAGTCTGCACGCCGCAGACCCGCGCCGTCCTGCGCAGGCGCCCCGGGAGCCCCACCTTGCCCGCCTTTGCCCTGTCCGCGTGCCCCACCCTGCAGCCACCCTCCCCGCACACATGAGCGCCATGTCCTGGTGACCTACTCTAACCGAAGTAGGCACCTACCCCGGGGGTCCGCCCTGTCTGGGGGTCCCACTCCATCTTGCATGGGAACGCTGGTCTGCTGGCCTGCCCCAGAATGGGTGCCACACTGCCTGTGCCCCATGGCCTATGGGACCACTACACCCTGAGTGTCTGCTATGCCCTGCCCTGCACCCTGCACAGACCTTGCCCAGTCCACACACCTGGCACCTCGGCTGCCCAGGCCTGCATGTATGCACACGGAGCCCAACGGACCTGCGGTCCTGCTCCATTATGAGCACATGCTCCATCGTGCCGGACAGCTCCACCTCGTGTGCACAGCTGGCACCAGGAGCTGTCCTACCGGAGGGGCCCAGCAACAACCACAAGGGAACAGGAGAGACACAGCAGAGCAGAAGCATTAAAGGCTCTCGGCGTATCTGCCCCTCTCCCGCCTGGTCAAGCACCCCAGCACACCACCCAGGGACCCATCCCTATCTTCACCAAACAACAAAGGTCTCAGCAAAGGAGAACAGGTGTACCATATCTGCTATCTGTTTTCACCTGAGAGAAGCGGCTCCAGATGAGAAGGCACCAGCATAAAATTTCCAACAACATGAAAATAATGGGCTGTCTTGATACCCCAAAAGGATCACAACAGCTCTTCCAATCAAAACTCCAAGCAAAAGGAAATTGTTGAAATGACAGATATGGAATTCAGATTATGGATGGAAAGTAAGATGAATGGAATTGAGAAGATAGTAGAAAACCATCTCAAAGAAACCAAAAAAATAATTCAGGACATTAATGAAAAATTCACTAAAGAGATAATATCAGAAAAGACATAACAAAACTTAAAAGAGTCATTCGGGAAATTTCAAAATGCATTAGAAAGCTTTAACAACAGACTAGACTAAGCAGAAGAAAGAATTTCAGAGCTTGAAGACAAGGATTTTGAAGTAACCCAGTCAATAAAAAATGCAGAAAAAAAGAACAAAGAACAGACTGAGTGTGCTGGCTCAAACCTGTAATACTATGACATTGTGAGGCCAAGACTGGGGGTTGCTTGAGGCCAGGAGTTTGAGCAAGAGTGAAACCCTATCTCTACAAAAAATAGAACAATTAGCCAGGCACAGTGGTGCATGCCTCTAATCCCAGCTACTCAGGAGGCTGAGGCAGGAGGTTCAGTTCAGCCAAGGAGTTTCAGGTTGCAGTGAACTACAATGATGCCACTGCACTCTAGCCTGGGTGACAGAGTGAGACTTGGTCTCAAAAAAATAAAAAATAAAAATAAATAAAAAGAACAATCACTAAGAGAAATATGGGATTATGCAAAGTGAATGAATGTAAGAATCAAAGGTATCCCTGAGGGAGAAGAAGAAAAAGCAATAAGCGTGAAATATCTATTTGAGAAAATAATAGAGGAAAATTTCCCTAACCTTGCTAGAGGTTTAGGTATCCAGACACAAGATGGTCATTGAACACCTGGAAGATTCATAGCACATAGGACATCACCAGGACATATAGTCATCAGCCTGACCAAAGTCAAAGTGAAGGAGAAAATCCTATGATCTGTGAGACAAAAGCAACAAGTTACACACAAAGGAAAACCCGTCAAACTAATAGCTGACCTCTCAGCAGAGACCTTTTAGGCCAGAATAGATTAATATCCCATTTTTAGTCTTCTTAAACAGAATAACTGTCACTCAAAACTGTTGTATCCTGCAAAACTAAGTTTCATAAATGAAAGAGAAATAATGTCTCTCCCAGACAAACAAACACTAAGGGAATTTGTCAACATTAGACAGGCCCTACAGAAAATATTTCAAAGTGCTCTATACGTGGAAAAGAACAATCAATACCCTCCAATGTAGAAACACCCAAAAGTTGAGTCTCACAACCCCTATAAAATAGTAACACAAGGGAGAAAATAAAGCAAGTAAGTATTATTTAACATGATGAACAGAACTGTAGCTTACATATCAATATTAACATTGAACATAAACGGTCTTAATTCTCCTTTTAAAAGATATAGACTGGCTTAATAGATTAAAAAACATACCCCAAGTATCTGCTATATTCAAGAAAATCATCTAAGTCACAAGAATACCCACAGACTCAAGGTAAAAAAATGGAAAAAAATATTCCACATGAATGGAAACCAAAAGTGAGCAGGGATAACTATTCTCCTAGGAGATAAAATAGACTTTGAATTAACAATGGTTAAAAAAGGCACACAAAATCATTAAATAATGATAGGGGAACAACTCAGCAAGAAGATATAACAATCCTAAATATATATGTACCTAACAAAGGAGCTCCCAGATTCATAAATAAAATGCTACTACACCTTAGCAAAGAAATAAACAGCAACACCATAATTGCTGGGGACTTCAACACTCCCTGACAGAAATAGACAGATCATTGAGCCAGAAGATCAACAAAGAAACATCAAACTTAAATACAACTCTGGAACTAATAGACCTAGCAGACATATACAGAACATTCTGCCCCAAAACTGAAGAATATAAATTCTTCTCATAAGCACATGGGACATTTTCCAAGATAGATCATCCATTATCCTACAAAGCAAGTGTCAGCAAATTCAGAAAACTTGAAATCACTCCATGTATAGTATATTCTCAGATCATAGTAGAATAAAACTGGAAATCGACTCCCAGAAGAACTGTCAAATCTACACAGTCATGAAAATTAAACAACCAGCTGCTAAATGATCCTTGTGTCAATGACAAAATTAAGGTGGAAATCAAAAGATTTTTCAAACTGAATGACAATCATGATGCAAGCGTGCAAAATCTATGGGATACAGCAAAAGCACTGTTTAGAGGGAAATTCATAGCCATAAATGCTTACATCAAAAAGACAGAAAGATCACAAATTAACAACTTAATGTCACACTTAAAAAACTAGAAAAAGAACAAACCAAATTCAAAGCTAGCAGAAGAGAAGAAATAACAAAGCTCAGAGTAGAACTAAATGAAAGGAAGCCAAAAAAATACAAAGGATCAACAAAACAAAAAGTTGGTTCTTTGAAAAAATAAACAAAGTCAACAGACTGCTAGCTAGATTAATCAGAAATAGAAGAGAAAGGATCCAAATAAGCTCAATTAGAAAAGAAAAAGGAGACATTACAACTGATACCACAGAAATATAAAATGTCATCCAGGAATACTATGAAAATCTAGAAAATGCACACAAACTAGAAAATGGAGAGGAAATTGATAAATTCTTGGAAACACACAACCCCCCAAGCCTGAATCAGGAAGAAATAGAAATTCTGGACAGACCAATGGTGAACAGCAAGATTGAAGCAGTAATTTTAAAAAAATCTACCACCAAAAAGCACTTCAGACCAGATGAATTCACACCCGAATTCTCTCAGACCTACAAGGAAGAACTGGTACTTATCCTATAGAAATTATTCCGTAAGATCAAGAAGGAGGGAATCCTCCCTAACTCATTCTATGAAGCCAGTATCACCTTTATATCAAAGCCAAGGACAGACACAACAAAAAAGAAAACTACAGATCAATATTCCTTATTAACACAAATGCAAAAATCCTCAAAAAAATACTAGCAAACTGAATTCAACAGCACATCAAAAACATAATTCACTATAATTAAGTAGATTTCATTCCAGGGATGCAAGGATGGTTTAACATACGTAAATCAATAAACATGATTCACCACATAAACAGAAGCAAAAACAAAGACCACATGATGATTTCAACAGATGCAGAAAAAGTATGCAATAAAATCCAGCACCCTTTCTTAATAAAAACTCTCAACAAACTAGGCATAGAAGGAACATATCTCAAAATTATAAATGCCATATATGACAAACCCATAGCCAACATCATACTGAATGGGGAAAAGTTGAAATCATCCCCCCTAAGAACTGGGACAAGACAACGGTACCCACTATCACCACTTCTATTCAACATAGTACTGGAAGTTATAGCCAGAGCAATCAGGCAAGAGACAGAAATAAAGGGTATCTAAATCAGTAAAGAGGAGATCAACCTATCACATTTTGCTAATGATATGATCTTGTATCTAGAAAATACCAAAGATTCCACTAAGAGACTCCTAGAATTGATAAATAAATTCAGCAAAGTCTCAGTTTACAAAATCAATGTACACAAATCAGTAGCATTTCTATATACCAATAACAGTCAAGCTGAGAGTCAAATCTTCTTTAAAAAAAAAAATTTAACACAGAATAACTTATAATTCCCAGAAGTGACCATCCATAGATTAAAAATATCCTACTGTTCTGGAGAAAATGAGTCTTTTATTTACCTAAGTCTTATGTGATTTGTAACAGAGTAGACACTTGATAAAAGTTTATTGAATAAGCAAATGAATGAGGATGGATGAAACAAGAATGGAAATACCACATTATAAGAGACTAACAAGTAGCTGAATTTTCAAACTGAATTTTCAAAGTGTCACCTTGTAGGGTGACGGTAATGATTAATATAGGCAACAAGCTATCTTGATTCCACATCATTTTATTATTTAATAGGTTTTCTGATTTTCTTTTAAGTATGTGCCTAATAGGCAAACACTCACCTGTGTATTTGCAAAACCCATATTTACAAGTTGCATGACCTTAAACATGAAACTTAAGCTCTCTGAGACATTGATTTCTTCATCTGAAAAATGGGAACCACAAGTTTAGTAAAGTTAAATGGTTTGGTATTCAGAAAACACTTAGAACAGGGACTGGCATATAGTAAGCACACAATAATCATTAGTTAAAATTATGATTATCATCATCATCTTCAGAGAAAATAATAACAAATAACTTTCAAAAGGTTTTAAAAATCAGATCATTTTATAGCAATGGTTTTAATTTGTCTTAAACTCAAGTTCTTAAAAATGGAAAAGAGGTTTACAATTTTCCTCTCCTCAAAGGCAGAGACCATGAACACTTAGCTTTGTACCTCCCATTACATCTTACAAGCTGTCTTACAGTCACAGATCTAAGGCAGTCGAGATCTGCTTATGAAATATATGAAAGAACTAATGTATAATAGAGAAAATTCTCCCCCTACCTTGAATTGACCTCACCAAAATTCTGTTCATAAGGATTTACATTTATATTCCTTTTTCGGCAGCTTCAAGTTCCATATAGGAGAATGCTGAGTCAGTCCTCTTGGCAGTAACAAGAAGAGGGGAACATGAGAACTCAAAGTAGAAAAGGAAAGTAAGGCCAGGCGTGGTGGCTCACGCCTGTAATCCTAGCACTCTGGGAGGCTGAGGCGGGTGGATCGCTCGAGGTCAGGGTTCGAGACCAGCCTGAGCAAGAGTGAGACCCCATCTCTACTAAAAATAGAAAGAAATTATCTGGCCAACTAAAAATATATATAGAAAAAGTTAGCCGGGCATGGTGGATGGTGGCGCATGCCTGTAGTCCCAGCTACTCGGGAGGCTGAGGCAGTAGGATCGCTTAAGCCCAGGAGTTTGAGGTTGCTGTGAGCTAGGCTGACACCACGGCACTCACTCTAGCCCGGGCAACAGACTGAGACTCTGTCTCAAAAAAAAAAAAGGAAGGTAAAGCACATGGTACAATCAGAGTAGAGAGTTTTGCAGTGAAGATCTTTGCAAAAAAGAAAAGAATGTCAAGAGATAGTAATCCCCAAGCTTAGAGCTACACACTCATGTTTATAAGGAAGACAGGAATGAGAGAGATACCAGTAAAAGTGGACCAGTAGGCTTCAAGAGCTTTGGCACGAATAAAGACTCTTGTCAATGCTCACTGAGCCTTTACTATGTACCACATAGATCAGATCATTTGGTCTATCCTCACAGCAACCCTATTGGAGAGGCAGTATTAGCCTGACTCTACAGACAAAGATGCAGAGTCATAGAAAGGTTTAAATGTGCCCAGGCTAGTACATGGCAATACAGGATTTGAGCCCAGGCAGTCTGACTCCAAAGACTCTGTGCTTAAACACTATACAGCCCTGTCCTCATGACTAAATCTATATAATACTCTGTAAGGTGGCAGAGTATGAGATATGCTGACTTTGTTATGCCAGAAAGGTTAAATAAAAGCTATGCAAAGTCTCCACATCCCAAGAGCTCTAGTTCTGCTTCATCTCTAGAACCCAGAATGAGGACAAAATCAAAACTGAGCTAAAAATTAGAAAGATAAGGGACAGGAAAGAAAAAAAAATAAGCCTCTTTGTATAGAGGTTATCCACAGGAAAGTCAAACAAACTTAAAAATTTATTGAAACTCTAAAGAAGGAAGATTCCAAAGATTTCCTTACAAGATCTTAAAGAGAATAAATGGAAACCAATCACACACTACTCAGTTGACCCACTATGGCTGTGGTTTTCACCTTCCTTGCTCCATATTTCTCTTCTGAAAAAAGCCTCCTGGTTTTCCTTTGAGAAATCACCCTCCCCCACTCTCAGAGCAAATTCTGAAAGGGCTGACTTCACTCCCAGCCTGAACATTAAAAGTTCTGAATCCCTCTAATCAACGCATGCGGTGCCTGACAACCAGCCATGGGATTTTCAGCAGAATCACCAGGAAAGAGGAGGGTTCTGCCCAGGGACTGGCAAACTGACGTGCTCTAGGTGTGGACTTGGTGATGGTAATCTTTTTGCACTACTGGGCGAAGCCTGTCTCAAATGAAGACAACACAGGGGGTGTCAGGTAAGACGTGTGAGAGAGACACAGATTCCAGAGGGTCCCGAGACACAGATTCCGTGTACACCTGGATCCTGCAAAGCCTGCTTGACTTCCCAGTTATGTGGACCAAGAAAAGAAAATGTTTTTAAGTTAAGTTGGTTTGATTTGGCTTTCTGCCACTTAGACAGAATCTAGTCTACTACACTAATACGAGACATGTGAAATACCCAGTGATAATCTATTTAATCAGACATCTTTACTATTCTAATTTTGTGTTCATACAAAGAAATATATGAGAAGAGTCTTACTTAGGTCTTTAATGTCCCCAACCTCTTTATTCTTTTATGTTCTAAAATTTCTTGCCTGGGAATTCTCCTTCCATGGTGACTTTAGGTACCTAAGCCTCACATATCAGGTGGACTATCGTATCATATATTAAATATTTACTCATGCAGCTGTGTGATTAAGGTATTATTAATAAGTGCAACAGGCCGAAGACTTGTTAAGAATGTAATATTGTAGGGTTCCTTAAGCACCACATTAGATTATTTAGGAAATTTCTTCTTAAAAAATTAACAAATCTAATGGAAATCTGAAATTAATGAATTTAGGTAGAATGCTGGCCCTCCAATTTTAAGGTGCATGAGACTTACCTGGAACACTTAATGAATTGAAGATTCCTGGGTCCTACCCTCAGAAATACCAATTTGGAAGTTTCAGCATGAAATCCAGGAGTCTAGATTTTCACTAAGCTCTTGAGGCAATTCTGATGTAAGTAGTCTCAGACTGGCCTTGAGGTTCTAATTGAGCATCAGTAAAGATATTAGTTTGAGTTTATAAATTGTGGATCTGTGTCTCCAGAAGTAGTCAAAGATCCTTAAGGATAAACCCAAAAATTCCTCTCATTTTACTTTCTTATGGTGTGGTCAGGATTCAAAAAGTTAACACATATAAAGGACTTCATGCAATTGGCATGTACTCAGAGCAATAATACTTAACATGCTTGTTAAAATGGAGCTAAAAGACAACAGACTTAAGCATCCATGTGTATTTATAGAGTCCAGCTCTTATATCTCTCTGAAAGTATTAAGATTCAAGAAGACTAAATACTATGCTGGTTTTTAAGCTTTTATCTCTCAATCCCAATCTCTGAGTCTCTCCGGATATGGGGAAAATACATACCACATTTGTGTGTACTTAGTCACTTGTAAGGCTGCAAATTTCAAGCAGGCTCAGGGTAAGAGAAGGCTCTGCAGCAAGTCCAGTCTGCAGTGCAAGCTGCTCTGCCCCTTCAATTTATGGCCCAGTACGTCCCACAGTGGTTGAAGCAGACTGATTTCACCCAAGACTATCAGAACAAGGGCCCCCCAGACGCCAAAAGCTCTGATTACCTCTCACTTTGCACATGTTGAGTTTTTACCTCTTGGTTATTTTCTTTCCTCTTAGTTGGCTTAAGATTGTAAACTGTTCATGGGTACCGCTAACCTTTAATCACAGAACCTAAGATCCTTGCCCCTGACAATCACTAGATATGGAACTAATTATTCAGACACTGGCAGAATTGAGAAATCCATATTCAAATTAATGGGAAAAACTACTTACTTATTGAAGATCCAAATAGATTATGAGACATAGCTTCATGGCTCAGATTTGAAAGTCTATTTTGTTTTGAAGTATCTTACAAACTTTAATAATAATCCTTGTCTTAGTATTTGCTGGTGTTGCAGAAGCCAACTGTGTGATCTCCAGAGTCTTAATTGTCGCTACCCAGCAACAATGCCGCATAATTCAACAAGTGATCATCCAACAAAGAGAACAGAAGGCCTGATATTAAAGAGATAAAAAGAACTACCATTAAAAACTCAATACGCAGTTATGACCTATCAAAGAGCAGTACAGGTCTGGATTGCTCACATCCGCTGAAGATAATGTCCCTCAGAAAGGGATTCTGATGAAGTGGAAAAAACACCTACTGGTAGCTGCAAAGGGGAATCTGGGAATTGAAGCAGGGACCACAATTTGCAAAATGGAACTTAAACTCACAAAGCAGATAAAGTGTCCTAAACAATGACATGTAAGAGAAGCAATCTAAAATCAGAATCTTAACACAGCTCATTTAGACTCATGTGTTCCATGTGACCACTGACAAAGTGACCCAGCGGTAACTCTGCAAGGACTCGTGTGTTGGAAGTAAGGCCAACGACTGTGCCAGCAACTTGGCTGGTTTATCGAGTCTGATCAATCCCTGACCGGGCCATTCTATGACTAATTCTAGCTCCCAGAACCCCATAAATACCCTTCCCTGATTCACCTATTGCAAGACACCCATGGTTCCCCAATATGTGCACTCTCCCTTGCTACAACAACCCACTAACACCTAATTTTGTGTTTCTGACACAATTTAACACCCATAAGTGGCTAGCCTGATAGAACAGTGAATGACTTACTGAAGATTCAGTTATAACACCAATTGTGAGACAATCTCCTCAACTGTTTGGTTTCTCCCTTGTAGGCTACCGTATAAGCTTTGAATCAATGACCAATATGGTGTTGTTTCTCCCATAGCCAGAATAGATGGGTCCAAGAAGAATCAGGGGTGGAAGCAGGAGTGGCTTCTTTCAATATTATACCCACTCAGAGATTATTTTAATTCCTCTTCTCCCTGTTTTGAATTCTGCGTCTTTGGAGGTCTTAAAGGAACCCTTCCACCAAGGGACACAGCAATGATTCCACTGAATTGGAAGTTGGGACTGTTACCTGGACATTTGGAGCTCCTTAGGCCACCGTATTGACAGCCAAAGAAAGGGGTCACTCTTTTGACTGGAGGAATGATTGATCCTGATTACCAAGAGGAAGTTAAGTTGTGGCTACAAAATGCGGGCAGGAAGGACAATAAATGGAACCTGGGGTATTCTTCCAAGTGCCTCTTAGTACTTCCATTTCCAATAGCAACAGTTATTGGAAAACTGTAACAGCTGAAGGAAGGCATGACCACTAAAGATCCAGACACTTTAATAACAAAGATTTGTTTCACCCCACCAGGTAAAGGATTTAGGCCAGTTGAAGTGCTGGTTGAGGGCAAAGAAAACATGAAATGTTTAGAAGAAGGAAGTTATAAATAACACTATAATCTTATAAACTAGGACTACAACCATGGTGCTTATTTTCTTCCTTGTTATGTAAATATAATATGATATTATCTGATATAATATTATATTACTGTAATGAGTTATATTTTTATTTTATTATGTTTTATGTTATGTATTATAGGTAATATGCTGTGTTTTATAATATGTTGTATATATACTTGCATATATTAACAAATTTCTTTTTTCTTCTCTTTTCCCTAATTATTTTGAAAAAATTATTGATAGCAATTAACTTTATAGTTTAATCATCAGATTACAGAATAAATGTAAGCTACTAGAAATGAATTTAAGGAGTAGTTAATATCACCTAGAGATAGACACCATGATTGTCACCATATTAAATATTAAATATGTTAAGATATAATTTAATTTGACTACAGTCAAATTACAGTGACTATAGCCACCTCCTCAAAGGCTTGATCCTGGCCCCTCAGGGTCTCCATCCCATTAGCTAGGTTCTAATAATTCCAAATTCTTCCCTTGGTTCTTCCAGTCCCAGAGCAGTAGCTCTTCCTGCCATTACTACCTCTATGTAAATGCAGTGTCCCCTTTTTACTTTTTGACTCCCTAGAAACCATTTAACCAAGGTCTTTGATTAAATTCTCCCAGTTGGCCCGGTGTAGTGGCTAAAATCTGTAATCCCAGCACTTTGGGAGGCCGAGGGGATAGGATAGCTTGAGGGTAAGACTTCAAGACCTCCCTGAGCAACAGAACGAGACTCCATCTCTACAAAAAAATTAAAAATTTAGCCTGGTGTGGTGGCACATGCCTGTAGTCCCAGCTACTCAGGAGGCTGAGGCAGGAGGATTGCTTGATGTCCAGGAATTCAAGGCTATAGTGAGCTATGATGACACCACTACACTCTAGCCCAGGCAACAGAGTGAGACCCTATCTCACAAATAAATAAATAAATACATACATACATAAAAATTCTCTCTGTTGAAATAACTAGTACAGTTTATTTTTTCTCACTGAACACTAACAGACACAAATACAAACAGCACTGTCACAATCCCTTATTCAAAGTTTTCAGGGCCAGAAATGTCTCAGAATTCTTCAGATTTTAGAAAAGCAAAAGTGCATATATATACATTAAATTATATAATAATTCCAATAGAATGTGGGGCAGTACCTCATAATTAAACACTGGAGGGGACAAATATTCCCTCAAATCAGTTCAGGTCAGCCTTTGCTACCAAATGAGTTGTGAAAAAAAAAAAAGCAAAACAAAAAATTGTGGTTTTCAGAGCTTTTTAATTTTGGAATTGTGGGTAAGGCATTTTGAACCTGTATTAGGAAAAGCAACCAAATGATTAATCAAAGGACCCATTTTTTAAAAAAAATAAAATCTAAGATTGAATTGTTTTCACGAAAACACTGAATAAATTTTGGCAGGGAAGAAATGCAATATCTAACTTTAACATAAGGAAGATGACAGCAGAAACAGAGAGAACTTTTCCAGACTACTCTGGCTGTCTTCAGGAAAAATTGCCCCCATTTACCTGACATTCAATGAATTGGTTCTATGGCAGAAGGAAAAATCTACTTTGACAGCAAACCATAAGGAGCCCTTATTTGAGACTAAGTTAGTGAAGTTGCCTACAAAACTCAGACAGCGCAACCCCATCAGGGGAATTGTGATGGTGCCGTGGAGCATGCCCTAACATGCCAATTTATCATTTTGTTTCTCAATATACTGCAAAGTAACCAGAAAAAAATATTTACATATAAATATTTTTCTGGTAATTTAAATATATCAAGTTAGCTGTTAGGAGAACCAGGAAGAGAAACAGTAAAAGTGATTGCTCTTGGGAAGTGGGACTGAGGAAATGGAGAAAGTGGCAGAAGGCTCTTTATGTGGCCTCTTCTGTAATACAATCATCTCTCTGAGGACCATTGTTTCCAGCACACTCGTTGGATACCCAAATCCATAGATGCTCAAGTCCCTGATATAAAAGGACTTAGTATGTGCACATACCCTAAGCACATACTCTCATACTTTAAATCATCTCTAGGTTACTTACAATACTTAATACAATATAAATACTATGTAAATCATTGTTATACTGTATGTTTAGGGGATAATGACAAGAAAAGATGTGTGTACATGTTCAATACAGATGCAACCATCTATTTTTCTCTCAAATATTTTCAATCCATGATTGCTTGATCTGCAGATGCAGAACCCACAGATATGGAGGGCCAACTATATTTGATTTGTAAACCAATGAATATATAAATCTAATAAAAGAGTTTTAATTACTGTTCTAAAATGTAGACACCTAGGATGAAACAAGTCTCTATGAGTTGCAAACAAGTGATTAATGTATAGAAAATAAGTACACAATTTTGTCTTTCTAAATAGCAATTTCAAATTTGATTTAATACAATTGATTTAAGTCAAATTGACTCAACTTCTAGGTGACCTCTCCTCCCTGAAACCCACCTAAATAATAAGAAGAATGATAAAAACAGAGATAAAACTGCATCTCCAATAAAGCTGGAAAATAATCACAGCCCCAAGCCAAAAACTATAAAAAAAAAAAAACAGCTGCCAAAGACAGGATTCTGGACCACACCAAAAGAGGCAGATAAAAAAGACACTGAAAGACAGATCGTATGCGGTGGGCTGTGTTTCCCCAGATCAGCGTGTGGCCCTGAAGGCCTCAATCAGTGATCCTTCAGCTGGAACAGCAAGTTCTTGGAGTTTGCTCAGAACTGCTAGTGGCAGGGGATGTGGTACACTGAGACATGACAAGACATTTACAAGAAGGCTGCCAGTGTAAGGATGGAAAAGAGACGAAAAGAAGCAGTCAGATTTTGTAGCAGGTGATCACAGACAGCTTTTTTGTTTTTATAAACACTGAGGTTTACTCTTTGCCAGGAACTGTTCAAAATCCCTTACAAATTTTAACTCACTTAAGCCTGATATCCTTATGAGGTAGGCACTATTATTCATCATGCCCATGTTACAGGACATGAAACTGAGGCACTGAGAGGTTAAGGAACTTTCCAGGGCCACAGCTGGTAAGTGACAGAACCTGAGTTCATACCTAGGCAAAGTGGCTTCAAAGTTCACGTTCATAACCAGGAAGTTATGGTGCCTCTTTGAAGAGAAATAGGAATGAATTAAAAAACGAAGGAAGAAATGGAAGGACTCCTCATCACACACAAAAAACTTTATCATTAATAAAATAAAAGCTACTTGCTCACTCAAAGAGGGTACAGAGAATACTAAAAACACAGAGAAGAGGCATTCTGAGACTTTCAGAAGTTCCATATACTCTCAGATTTCTCGAACTACTGTTACCTGAGCTTAACCCTCTGAGTCTAAACTGCCTGCTGCTTCAGTTCACCCTCTAGGTCCCTTTCCTCCAAATTCCTGAGGTCATAGCTAGTTATGACCAGACTCTTCTCCTTCAAAGATGAGTGGTAATCAGAAATAGAACTAGGTGGCCAATGAGGAGGACAAAAAAAAGTGAAACAAGGAAGATTGACTAGACTACAGGAAGACATGCAAAGTGAACAGCTGAAAGAAAAGAAAACAGATATAGTAAATAAGCAGGAAAAAAACTAGACTTGACAGTTCTTAAAATAGAGTCAAGGATGTGGAGGAAATCTAAATCTCTCTCTCTCTCTCTCTCTCACACACACACACACACACACACACACACACACTCACACACAGCACACCACACAAGCCCTGTAGGGTACAAGACTTCGCCATGAGCCAGGGAGAAATCACACTATCCCAGAGATGCCACATGCCCATAGGCCAGTGCTCTAAGGAGAGAGACTCCAAAGACAAAGATTTCTCAAACTACTGCTACCTCAGCTTAGTCCCCTGGCTCTTCCCCCATGTTTCTCCTAAAATAGCTTGTCCAGGGAGAATTTCCCTCATTTAGAAATCAGTAATTTTAAAAAATAGAATCCACACAAAAATACTTAGGGAAAAAGAGAGTTGGAAAAAACAGATGAAGAACACATGTACACACGCACAGATTTTTACCATGGAACAAGCTAAAGAGTTCTTCATTAAATAAAAGAACTTAAAAGGAAACAACGGTCTTTACACAACAAGACGTCAAAGTAGATAGCTAACATTTACTGAATGGTTATTAAGTCCCCAGTACTAAGTTAACTATTTAAACTTAAATGATTAAAAAGATAATCCTGTGAAAGTTCAGGCAAGAAGAGCAAGAATAAGAATAATGTTCTCTAGAAGGGTTGAAAAAAGAAGCCACCTTTGTTGTGGATTTCTGGAGAGCCTTACTCAGCTCTAGAAAACGATGGAGAAATGCCTACAAAGACCATAGGAAAAAAGCCAGCCATTAATTCAAATATAAGAACAATAGCTATTTTCAAATATGCAATAATTTAGGAATATAGTTGTGGTGTTAGGATATATGCATTGGTTTTCATCCAGGGTTCCTAGCTCATAACTCCCATAGTCCTTGTTATAATGTTGGGGTGCTTTAGGCCTCAGGAGCAGTCCTCAGGAGATAGAATCTCTCTCTCTCTGACCTTCTCCTCCAGAAAGAATCTGAACAGACAGGACTTGCTGGGTTTAAATCACGCGGTTTTTTTTGTCCAATCACATTTCCACACAGGTGTCAATCATGCCTGTGTAATGAAGTCTCCCTAAAAACCCAAGGGGACTGGGTTTGGAGAGCTTCCAGGTAGCTGAACACAAGGAGGTTCCTGGAGAGTGATGTGTCCAGGGAGGTCGTGGGAGCTCCATGCCCTTTCCCCGATACCTTGCCCTATGCATCTCTTCATCTGTATCCTTTGTAATATCCTTTATAATAAATTGGTAAATGTAAGTGTGTTCCTGAGTTCTGTGAGCCACTCCAGCAAATTAATTGAACCCAAAGAGGAGGGGAGTCATGGGAATCGAACTTGAAGCTGGTTGGTCAGAAGCTCCAGAGGCCCGGACCTGAGACTGGTGTCTAGGGGGGTGGGTTGCCTTGGGGACTGAGCTCTCACCCTACTTGTCACTATCTCCAAGCATATAGTGTTGGAATTGAATTACAGGACTTCCAGCTGGTGTTCACTGCTTGGTGTAGCGGGGGAGGGGGGAAACCCCACATTCGGTCACAGAAGTCCTCTTCTGTGTTGATTGTTGTGGAGATTAGAGGAAAACATGATTTGGGGAATGTTTTTCCCCAAGTAATAGTTTATCCAAATCTTCTCTCAAAATTTTCAACAGGAACTTCACTAACCAAGAGATGAATACAGAAAATGTGGCTAAAGTACTGGTGATGATCTTTAAATTGACTTAAATGTAGAACTAAGATTAAACAATAATGGAGTTACAAAATAAAATGTAAACATTATAAACCAAGACACTATAGAAATAATATTACTTAAAAAAATGTAGATGTTGAGGGGTAGAGATAGACTCATCTTTCATGGAAAGGAGATGACATGGTCAATTGATACTATTTATTTTGTTCTTTTTTTTTTTATTCTTTTTTTGCTTTTTGCAACAATGCCACTTTCCAACCATTGATACTGTTTAAAAATCAATGAAGTCTTCAACCAAGTTCATACTTAGTGATGAAAAACTAAATGCTTTCCTCATAAGATTAAGAATGAAGCAAGTAAGTCCACTCTCATTACTACTATAGAATATGGTGTTAAAGGTTCCATCCAGAGTAATAAAGCAAGAAAAAGAAATACAAAGCATATGGATTGGAAAGTAATAAACAGAGATGTTTTTGCTTCTAGTATATATCATCTTCCATAATCAGAAAAAGCTAAAAACTATAATACCTTGATGAAATAAATCAAAGAGCCCCCCAAAAATGGTAAGATACACCACTTTTGTGGATCAGCAGATTCAATATCATTAAGATGTTGTTCTCCCAAGATTCACCAGTGGGTTCAATGCAATTCCCAATCAAAATCTCAGAATTCATTTTCATAGAAATCAACAAGCTGATTTTAAAATTTGTGTGGAAAATCAAAAGTCCTAGCACAACCAAAATGATTTTGAAAAAGAAAAGCAAAGTTGAAGGGCCCTTAATATCTGATTTTAAAACTTATAAAGCTATTTTGATCCAGAAAGTGTGATATTGGCAAAAGGAAACACCTGGAGATGATGGAGCAGAACAGAAAGTCCAGAAATAGACCCATGTATAGATGGTCAAATTTTGACAAAGTGTCAAGGTACTTCAATAGACAAAAAATAGTCTTTCCAATAAATGATTTTGAAACAATTAGGCATCCATACGTAAAAAAAAAAAAAAGAACCTTGACTCAAACCTCCAATCATATTTAAAAAATTATTCAAAATGAATCATACACCCAAATGTAAAACTTTAAACTATAAAACTTCTAGAAGAAACATAAGAGAAAATCTTTGGAGCATTAGGCTAACAAATATTTCTTAGCACACAAAAGGCACAAACCATGGAAAAAAATTGATAAATTAGACCATATACAAAATATTATATACAAAAATTAATTTGAAATGAACTTTTGATCTAAATGTAAACCTGGAACTGTAAAACTTTTAGGAAAGAAAAATAAAACCTTTGTGACATTGAGTTAGCAAAGTTTTTTTTGTTTTGTTTTGTTTTTTGTTTTTCTGGGACAAGGTCTCACTTTGTTTGTTTCCCAGGCTGGAGTGCAGGGGCACAATCATAGCTCACTGCAACCTCAAATTCCTGGGCTCAAGCAATCTTCCTGTCTCAGCCTCCCAAGTAGCTGGGACTACAGACACACACCACCATGACTGGCTAATTTTTTTTATTTTTTGTAGAGACAGGGTCTCACTCTGTTGCCCAGGCTGGTCTTGAACTTCTGGCCTCAAGTGATTCTCCCAGTTCAGCCTCCCAAAGCACTGGGATTACAGAAGTGAGCTATCATACCCAGCCAGATTTCTTAAGATACAAAAAGTACAAAACGTAAAATAAAAAATGACAAATTGATTGGTACCCAGAATATATAAAGAACTCTCAAAGTACAATAACAAGAAAACAAACAACTCAATTTTTTAAAACATAAGTATAAAACTTGAACAGATACTTTTCCAAAGGAGAGATTCAAATGGCAAACAAACATATGAAAATATGTTCAACATTATTAGTCATTAGGGAAATTTAAATTAGAGCCTCCATGATGTACTATCATACACCAATTAGAATAACTAAAATTTTCAAAGCTAATAATACCAAGCGTTGGCAATAAAGCAAAGCAACCTCATCTTTTATACATTTCTGTTGAAAATGTAAAATAGTATTAAAGCTGCTTTGAAAAACAGTTTGACAGTTTCTAATGAAGTTAAACATATACTCGTCAATCAATGCTAGGTATTTATCAAAAAGAAATAAAAACATATGTCCACAAAAACATCTGTATGCAAATGTTTAAAGCAGCTTTATTCATAATCCCTAAAAACTAGAAACAATTCAAATGTATATTGACCTGAAAAGAGATAAACAGATTGTGATATATTCATAAAATAGAATCCATAGTCAGTAGCATAAAAGAAGAAACCACTGACACATGAAACAGCATTGGTAAATCTCAAAACCATTATGCTAAGTGAAAGAAAGAAGACACAAAAGTACGTAAGTCTTTACTCAGTTTAGATGATATTTTTGAAAAGAATGGCAATCAAATCAGTGGATGCCAGAGTCTGGGGGTGAGGTAGGGGGATGAATACAAAGGCCAACAGAAGTCTTCATGGAGTCATGGAACCATTCTATTATACATTGATTGTAGTTGTGGTTATACTATTATACACATTTGTCAAAACTCATTGAACTGCATACCTAAAAAGGATGAATTTTTCTTTAGGTAAATTATACCTCAATAAATCTGATGCTTACAAAGACATTGACTTCAACAGAATGAAAAGCCAAGCCACAGACTAGGAGAAATATTTGCAAAAGACAAATCTGAAAAAGGACTATTATCCAAAATAAACAAAAGACTCTTAAAACTCAACAATAGGGAAACAAACACCTGATTTTAAAATGGGCCAAAGACCTTAAAAGACACCTCACCAAAGAAGATATACAGATGGCAAATAAACATATGAAGACGTGGGGCGGGGTGGCTCATGCCTGTAATTCTAGCACTTTGAAAAGCTTAGTCAAGAGGATCACTGGAGGCCAAGAGTTTGAGACTAGCCTGGGCAATATAGAGACCCTGTCTCTACAAAAAATTTAAAAAATTAGCCAGGCATGGTGGTGCATGCCTGTAGTCCCAGCTACTCAGGAGGCTGAGGAAGGAGGATCACTTGAGCCCAGGAGTTTAAGGTTGGAGTGAGCTATGATGATGCACTACACTCCAGCCAAGGCAACAGAGTGAGACCATGTCTCAAAAAAAGGGGGGGTGGGAAACATTTGAAGAGATGCTCCACCTCATATATCATCAGGGGTATTCAAATAAAAACAATAATGAAATACCACTACACCCCTATTAGAATGGCCAAAACCCAGAACACTGACAAAACCAAATGGTGACCATGAATGTGGACAACAGGACCTCTCATTGCTAGTGAGAATGCAAAATGGTACCTCTACTTTGGAAGATAGTTTGGCAATTCCTTACAAAACTAAACATACTCTTATCATATGATCCAGCAATGACACTCCCTGCTATTTACTCAAGGGAGCTGAAAACTTCTTTCCACCCAAAACCTGCCTATGAATATTTATAGCAGCTTTATTGAGAATGGCCAAAACTTGGAAGCAGTCAACTTACTGAAAGACCAAGATGTCATTCAGTAAGTGAATTAATAAATAAACTGTGGTACAACCAGATGATGGAATATTATTCAGTGCTTAAAAGAAATAAGCCATCAAACCATGAAACAATATGAAGGAAATTTAAATCCATATTACTAAGAAGCCACTCTGAAATTGCTACATACTGGATGATTCCAATTATATAACATTCTGGAAAAGGCAAAACTATAAAGATAGTAAAAAGATCAGTGGTTGCCAGAGGTTGGGGGAAAGGAGAAATGAATAAGCAGAGTACAGAGGACATTTAAGAAACTAAAAAATACTCTATATGATATTATTCCCCCATGTTTCTCCTAAAATGTATGTCTTTATACATTTGTCCAAACCCATAGAATGTACAACAAGAATGAACCCTACTGTAAACTATGGACTTTGTGTAATAATGAAGTGTCAATGTAGGTTCATCAATTGCAACAAATGTACCATTCTGTTGGGGGAGTTGATAATGGGGAGACATGCCTGTGTGGGGGCAGGGGGCATATGAATGTCCCTGTACCTTCCTCTCAATTTTGCTGTGAACTTAAAACTGTTCTAAAAAAAAAAAATGAAGTCAGTTTTAAAAAGATACAATCAGCCACAACCATGAATTAAATTTTAAAATAAAGTCTGTAATTCTCTTATAAAAAGAGAAAATAAATCAATTTATATAATTATATAGATTATATCTTCGCTTTGGGGGTTAGGGCTAAAAAGTTATGTAGATTATAGCGAGAAAGAAGAATTAAAGGAAATAATATAATTAAAATTAGAAGTTGAAAGAGAGGTATGTGGAAGTTAACATAAATTAATTTTCTTATTCATAGTAGGAAGTCAATAGGTACTGTCAAAAGTCAATAAATCAAAAAACGTAAGCTTAAGTATATTATTAAAAGTTATAAAATAACCAAGAGAGGGCTTAAAAACACATTATAAATCTTCTGAACTATCAGAAGGAAAACATGCATGCACGTTTAATTTTAAAAATATAGATCATTTGGCAAAATACAAAATAAAGCAATAACAGCAGAAATCATAAAAGGTAAGAGAACTAAGACCAAATCTATCTGCATGTTAACATATGTAAGTGAGATAAAACTGCTGTCTTGGTCCCTTTGTGCTGCTATAACAGAATACCTTAGACTGGGTAATTTATAAAGAATAGAAATTTATTTCTTATAGTTCTGGAGGCTGGGAAGCCAAGATCAAGGCACCAGAGTTGGTGTCCAGTGAAGGCTGCTCTCTGCTTCCAAGAGGGTTTGTTGTTGCCGTGTCCACACCTGGTGTAAGGCAGAAGGCAAGACAGCACCCCCTTCCACCTGAAACCCTCTATAGGAGTGCTAATCCCACTCGTGAGGTTGGAGCCCTTATGACTTAATCACCTCTCAAAGGCCACATCTCTTAATTCTCTTGCATTGGGGATTAAGTTTACATATGAATTTTGGAGGGGACAACGTTATTCAAACCATAGTAGCCACCTATTAAAAGAAAAAAATTCTCAGGATGGTTTAGAAAACCAAACTTAACTATTGTTGCATGCAAGAGATACATTTTCAGCAAAGTTAAGTACCAGGCACATACATCAGTCAGTTACCCCCCCAAATAACAGAGTAATTACATCAAACAAAGTTGAATTCACAGCAAAAAAAAAACATTAAATAAGACACATAAATTCACTTTATAATGATAAAAGAGTCCATCTACAATGAATATCTGTCAGGGATCATTAATACCAATGATCCTAGCATGAAAATTCTTAAGGCAAAAGCTGCATAAAATACAAGGAGAAATAGAACTACAGAAATAAGAGGGAAAGTTTACTCTTTCTCTTCACCACAATAGTTCAAGTAAACACTAAAAAAAGTAAATATATAGGATCAAATTCTATAATTCACAAAGTCTCCCTAAAAGCTATATATCACACCCTTCATCTTGAAAACAAAGAATATTTCATCTTTAAGTACCCAAAGAACATTCACATAATTCAGTATATGTTGGACCACAAAATACTCTCAATATATTCGAGTAGAAATAGTACAGATCATATTTTCAAATTATAATGCAAAGAAAGTAGAATTGATTTTTAAATAGAAAATAAAATCCCCAACTGCCTAAAAATTAAAACTATTAAAAAATTAAAGGCAATAGAAACTGAAATTGAAGAGTATTTAGAAAATAACAATAATAAAAACACTATATATCAAAATCCCATGCGTTATGGCTAAAATCAATGCTTTGAGGAAAAGTTCAGAGTCTTAACCAAATTATTAAACAAGGAAAAAGAAAAAAAATGAGTTTATATTTAAAGCAAGACATAAAAAAAAGATTAAGAAAACAAATCCAAGGAAAGCAGAAAAAATAAAGACAAAAGCAGATGTTAATGATTTTGAAAAAAATATAGATGTAATAAACATAAAAACTGATCACTTAAAATATCCAAAAAATGTGTAAAATGATAGATCATCTCATTTTTTTTGCAGTAAGTGTAAGAAAAACATAAACACACAAAACCAGCAATTAGAATGGGTTAAAAGGAAACCAAAACAATTATAAGAAAATGCTTTGCACAAAATTCTGCAAATATACTGAAAATCTAGATAAAATAAATCTGTTTCTAGGGAAATATAAATTATCAAATTGATCTTAGAAAAGATTTGCAAAAACAAACAGACCAATTACCAGTTAAAAAAAATTACAAAGGTTATCAAAGATTAACCCCTTGCAAGAACACCAGGCCCCATCAGTTTCACCAATGACACTATTCAAAATATACAGGAACACATTATTTCAATCCTAAGTGATCCCTAAGCATGGAGAGAGAGAGAAAGAATGACAGTGACATTGAGCCTGACAAATAAAGTGCAAAAAGGTGACCTACAAACCAATATACAATTTATAAATAGTGCAGGAATGCCATAAAATATATGCTAGTTAATAAATTAATACACGATGATCAAATGGGGTATATTTTTGGGCTACAAGGGATAGTTCAAAATTAGAACATCTATTCATCTATTTTTATTATATTAATAGGCTAAAGGAGAAATCTCATTTAATCATCCCAATAAATGATGAAAAGGCATTTTGCAAAGTCGAATATACTTCCCTGATTTAAAAGTCATGTAGAGAGATTTACATATGTGTATATATAGAAATATTGCATATATATATGCATAACCAAAATCTAACATCATTAGAAAAATCATTAGAACCTAGTTTAATGAAGACTCATTACAATTATTTTTGTTACCATAAGAACAAGATGGATAAACACAGCCTGCATAGAATGGCCTGGAATGAGCTGTCAGGGGAGCCTGGTGGTAGCTGGTAATAATGAGAACAGCATTGGAATGGGGAGGTGGAACATTTCAGGGCAAGCCAGTACCTGTGTCCCACTCAAGGACAGCCCGGCAGGATGAGGAAATTAGCTTGTCCATGCAGGTGACAAGCATGCAGGTGACAAATAAGTACATTTTCTAAAGATAATGAAAGACAGGTTTTCTCATAAATTAAGAGAGAAAAAACAAATACAAAAAGGATGAAAGTGGAATGAATCTTGTGGTATTGAACTGGAATTGGAGCTACATGAACTCAGGAATATTGTCTGTACCTGGCGCTGGGCCCACTGAGAGGGTCTGGGAGCAGCAACACTCCAGTAGCCATGAGCACACTTAGCACCCACATCTTCCAGATAAAACTCTCTACTAAAGGAACCAGGACTTCTTGGAGAAATGGCTAATTCCAGGGCTAGGCAGGAAAGGTACAATATGAGCCCAAACATCTGCTATGCTAGAAAATACTCAAAGAATCATGGAATGTGTCTAAAGGGCATGGAAGGCAGCTTGAAGGGTCTTCTAACATCCACATCTGGGTCTATGTAAGCATCAAAATAAATAAAGATGGTGATGCATTATAATCTATGAATGAGAGTCCCCAAGTCCATACTGATATAAGTAAATGAATAAGTAAATAGGGAAAAGAGAAAGCTTTTTCTTACTGTAGAAAGTCAGAAAATAAATGTAGAAGAAATCATGGAATTACAAAATCATTTGGCAATCTTCAGAGTAATAACTCAGATAAGAAATATCAGGACTGGGTGCAATGGCTCACACCTGTAATTCTAGCACTTTGTGAGGCCAAGCCAGGAGGGTCACTTGAGGTCAGGAGTTCAAGACCAGCCTGAGCAATATAGCAAGACTCCTCTCTACAAAAATTAGCTGATGCTGGTGGCACACCTGTAGTCCCAGCTACTCAGTAGGCAGAGGCAGGAGGAGTTCAAGGCTGAGCCCAGGAGTTCAAGGCTGCAATGAGCTATGATGACACCTCTGCACTGCATCTTGAGTGATAGAACTAGACCCTGTCTCTAAAAAAATTTTTAAAAAGAAGAAAGAAATACCAGTGGGTGCTAAAACTAGCGGGTGAAAGTAGTATAAAAAATGGAATATTTACATACTCTCAAAAGTATCTCCTCACAAAATACATATTAATTATAAAGGGAAAGAAAGTAACTTTACAGTAGAGCTATCTAGCAGACATCTCTTAATTAAGTACTCAAGGTTAAGACCATGAGTAATGCTACAAATTCACTTTGTGCGACACCATATAGCATACATTGAAGTGAACACAGCCTCACTGCTGTGATATTCCTACCAAAGATGCATAACCTGGGTCCAATCATGAAAAAAACCTTGGACAAACCAAAAAACAAAAGGCATTTTGAAGATTTTGTCCAATCTTCAAAAATGTCAACAGCATGGAACTCAAGGATAGACAGAGAAAATGTTCCAGATTGAGGGAGACTAGGAAAACATGACAAGTGGGAGCAGCACAGAATCCTGGGCTGGATCCTCTTGCTATGAAGGGCATCATCTGAACGTTAGTAAAACTTGATTTGGTTAAAAGTTGACAACAAAATTCCTTTATTGTAAAGGTAGTTTTATTTTTTTCCTTAGCAATTAGCATTTGTGCACCATAAGATAGTCCTTCTCTACAACTATCTACCACCTAATGACTTTAGCCTTCAGCATCCATGGATCATCCTGGCATGAATCAATTATTTGATTGGGAATTGCAAAATAATGATTTTCTAATTCTCTATTTTCTTCCACATTTATTAGCTGATATTCTTTTATTAACATAAAGAAGAGCTTTCCCTTTATCATCTGCTAAAAGATGTGGTAAATGATAATTCTTTCCCTTGAATTGCAAATTTTCAGAATAAGGAATTTTTTTTTTTTTTTTTTTTTTGCCTTTTAAAAAAAATATTGTGGGTACTTAAAAGGTGAATATCTTTTTCGGGTACATGTGATGTTCAGAGTAAAAGTCACCTTCAATATGGCAAGTGAGACATGCTCACTCTCTCTGTCTCTCTCACTGTGGACTTATGGGTTATGATCAATTACAGTTAGTATGCTTTTTAATGCTAAAATTGTCCCAAATTTGGCCAGTGGGAGCCTCTTCAATGTGGCTGTCAAGTATTTTTTTTCACATGTTCATTGGTCTTTGATCACTTCCTTGCTTTTGAAGACTATAAGACATCCTGGGCTCACTTTGTACTTTTCATGTGACATACCTGAGAATCAACCATGATTCCTTTCAGCTCCAAGGAGTTTAGAAACCAAGATGGTACTGTGAAGTATAAATGTTGCTACAGGAGTATCACTGCATAAGAAGAAACAGATAAATAAATAGAACAGAAGAGAGTCCAGAAATAGACCCACACATACATGGTGAATTGATTTTTGACAAAGGTGCCAAGGTAACTCAATGTGAAAAGGATAGTCTTTTCAACAAATGGTGCTGGAACAACTGGATATCCATATAAAGAAAAATCAATCTTGATATATCCTTCACACAATACACACACACAAAAATCTATAAATGGATCATAAGCCTAAACATAAAAGCTAAAATTATAAAAGTCCTAGGTGAAAACATAAGGGTAAAGCTTTGCAACCTTAGCGTAGGCAGAGATTTCTCAGATAGGACACAAAAATCATAAAACATAAAAGAAAAACTTGATAAACTGATAGTCATAAAAATTACAACTTTTGCTCTTTAAAAGATACCATTAAGAAATGAAAAGGCAAGTCACAGACTGGGAGAAAGTATTTGTAATATATTCACTTGATAATGGCTTTATATCTAAAATCTATAAAAGACATATTATAGTGCAATAATTTTTTTTAAAGGTAATCCAATTTTTAAAAATGAGCAGAAGATTTGAACAGCTACTTCATGAAAGCAGATATATAAATGGTCATTAAGCACAGGAATTAGATAGTCAACATCATTAGTTTCCAGGGAAATGCAAATTAGAATCACAATGAGATGCTAGGACACATCCAAATTCAAATGACTAAAATTAAAAAGACTAAAAAAAAAAACAAGAGTTGGCATATAATTCTCATGCTTTGCTAGTGGGAATGCAAAATGCTCACTTTGGAAACACTTTGGGCAGTTTCTTACAGAATTAAGCATATACTTATCATATGACCCAGAAATTTCACTTTTAGATATTTACTCAAGAGAAATGAAAACATAGAAATGTAAATATATATAAATGCTCATACTACCTGGTTATATCCACTTTTGGTAGAAGGAAACACGTCCCAAGGTTATTATATATATGATTCAGAGCCAGTGGCAAACAGCCTAGCTTTTTAGCCAGAGGCCAAAGAAAGGTCAAATGGTTGGAGACCTGAAAAGTGAGAAAGTGGAAGATTAAGTACAAGGAAGTCTAAGACAGAGGCATTTGAATAGACATGGGAGTGGGCACAAAGTGTGAAGATCTATAAACAACATGTCAGCACCCACCGGAGACCATCCACAATAGAAAAGACATTAACCAACCAAGTAGACAAGATGACTTGGACATCTGACATGAGTATCCTCACTTATTGGTCACATGGGCCAGAGCCAGAGATTTGTTATCCCAAAATAGACACATATTCCTGAGATGGGTTTGCCTTTCTTGCCTGCAGGACCTCTGCCAGCACCACTATCTGAGGGCTAACAGAGTGTTTGATCCACCAGCATATAATCCCACACAGATCAGGGGATCCACTTCACGGGAAAGAAGAGACCAGAGTCTTCTATGGCTGTAGGACGCACTGTTTGATCATATCCAGCATCAGCCACGAGCAGCTAGGAGGATTTGCTGCACAATAGTCTTTCAAGGTCGCTCTTAAGTTGTTGGTTTGTACCCACTAATTGGGCAGATCCACCACATATCAAGTTTAGGTTATTTCCTCTTCCATCAGCTAGTTGTAATGAATCCCCATGTAGCTGTAGTTGTCAGCAAAGGTGCTTCTCCAGACATGGGGTCTGAGATTTCTGCTCACACAACTTGCTTGTGCCCACCCCCAGATGTGTCACTGCCATCTCTACGGGATGGCTACTGGGTCTGCCTGACCTTGTGACCTGGTAGGATTGACACATTCAGATCATGATGGGCAGTTCCAAATGTATGGTCACTTGTTCAGGCACTTCATCCCTACCAGGGCTCAATTTTAACCTTTAGTAAGATGACATTTTCAATTAATCTTATTTTTTCATAAAGCAGTTTTGCTATGCAGTCTCCAATTTCTGTACATAATACATTCCTGAAACAATATGCACAAAAGTTGAAAATGTGAAAATCAAACAATAGACCCATATGCTTAAAAGGGTGCTGATTCTCAGAAATCAAAAAATATAAAAATCCTAATCTTACCTCATGTTCAAATCATAACTTTGTGTTCTGTTCTTGTTATTCATTTTGTTCTTTTCTTTCTTTTTTATTTTATTCATTTTGTTTTTGAAATTGAAGACAAAGTTTAAGTTCAAATACAACTAAAAGCATTTCAGTTTTTGCTATGCTTTAGGGTTGCGTCTTTGTCTTTATTTTATTAAGCATATAAAAAGCCCCATGATTAACATTAGCCCTTTTATTTTTTATTACAATTGAGGCAAAAGTCAAAATAAAATACTCAACTAATTGCCTAATTCAACTGACAAAGATGTTGATGTCACTGTAAAAGCTGTCAGAATCAAAATGGAGTCACTTGTGTTTAGAAAAAAAAAAAAAAACAAGCCAGGCATGGTGGTTCACGCCTGTAATCCTAGCAGTCTAGGAGGCCAAGACAGGAGAATTGCTTGAGGTCAGGAGTTCAAGACCAGCCTGAGCAAGAGCAAGACCCTGTCTCTACCAAAAGCAGAAAAAATTAGCCAGCTGTGGTGGCATTTGCTTCTAGTTTCAGCTACTCTGGAGTAATGCACCCTTTACTGGTGCCTTCCCTTCCCTGTCCCACTTCCCCACTCCCCGACCAGTGCTGCTTTGTATCCTATGACCCCACCACCACAGCCACAACTAATTGGAACAGCAGTTGGCAGGCTAGTAACCTCTGAGACAGGAGGATCCCTTGAGCCCTGGAGTTTGAGGTTGCAGTGAGCTATAATGATGCCACTGCACCTTACCCAGGGTGACGGAGTAAGACTCCTGTCTAAAAACAAAACAAACAAACAAAAAAAAGACAGATTTGTAGAAGAACTTGAAGAAAGGATTTTCATGCACAAATGCCTGATAACAAAAACTATCACAAAAAAAATGTAAAAGCCACAGCCTTGCACAAAGTCTGTCACAACCTTACACAAAAAATACTTTCGAGAGGACATCTGCCCAGAAACTGCCCGTCCAGCCTTGGACTGATGCCACCCTTGTTGCTGATCTTTGTAACCAGAAGTAATTATCTCAAAACAATTGGGTAATCCTCCTCATTTTTACTTTAAAAACCCTTGTCTTCCTTTATCTCCTTGAATATGCACATAGTTTACTGTGGCACATGTATTACCATTGCAATGCCTATTCCTGAATAAACATCATCTTCTCTTAGAGAGTCTTTCTCTCTGTTATTTAGGTTGACACCACCGAAACTATTGGTTAGCACCCCGCATCACCACCGAAAAGCTTACTAGTCATTTATCAGCTAATGTACAAATATCTAAGTGCATATCAAGAAGGGTTTTTGGGCCGGGCGCAGTGGCTCACGCCTGTAATCCTAGCACTCTGGGAGGCCGAGGCGGGTGGATCGCTCGAGGTCAGGAGTTCGAGACCAGCCTGAGCAAGAGTGAGACCCCATCTCTACTAAAAATAGAAATAAATTATCTGGCCAACTAAAAATATATATAGAAAAAATTAGCCAGGCATGGTGGCGCATGCCTGTAGTCCCAGCTATTCAGGAGGCTGAGGCAGGAAGATCGTTTGAGCCCAGGAGTTTGAGGTTGCAGTGAGCTATGATGACAGCCCTGCACTCTAGCCTGTGCAACAGAGCAAGACTGTCTCAAAAAAAAAAAAAAATTTAAATTGAATTACTGCCCTAATCAAAATGGTACTGGAGGAATCACGAAGCCTATACATGAAAGGCATGTCTGCTGGTAAGTGGCTATGAGTGATTTCTTACCGGTAGGTACCACCTAGGGTAAATGGCACCCTGCCCAGATCCCTCAGGCCTGACCACTGCCATGAGCGCCAGCACTTCAGCTGCCAGCTGAACTGCCTCCCTTTGCCACCGGAGTATGGAAGAATGAACACCCTTCCTCTGCCTCCTTCCCAGCACTCCTCAACCAAGGCCGAAGGGGAGGGAGTTAGTGTACCAATGTTCCAGCTCCCTTGGCTTTCACTGGGGTAACACTGTGGAGCGTGCTTTGGGCCATTTCCCAGGACTTCTCCGGCCACCCATGGCACTTGACAGTGGGTGCTTGATAGTGCATGCTTTACTGGCTGCCTTCCCTTCCCTGTCCCGCTTCCCCACTGCCCCACCAGTGCTGCTTTGCATCCTACGATCCCACCACCACAGCCACAACTAATTGGAACAGCAGTTGGCTGCCCAGTAACCTCTGAAGTGACCTATTTTGAGACCTACGAGGGTGCTGAATACTGAATAGACCGATGAACCCAGGCAATCCTCTCCTGGGAAGTTCAAGTGTGAAATACTTGAAAACGGAGTTGATTGTGGTGACAGAAGCTCAGAGACACCCTGGCAGGGGGCTGAGAGAGCAGGGAGAAGAAGATCAGAGGCAGTGGCACAAAACGTCTTCAATAGTCATGGCAATCAAGTGTTTTATGTGTGTCAAGGTTTCATTTTATAATGAATGAACCTGGAATGAAAACCAGTATCTTCCGCCTTTAATGTATCTACTCAGATTTCTACATTTTCTTTTCTGTAAGCCAGCAATATCTTACACGTTTCAAATATATTATTTCAAGTATCATTGTATCCCTGAAAGTTTTTCTTCTATACCTGACATTCCAAAGGTTCAATAAAGTAAGTTAACCCTGGAACTTTGCCAATTATTCCAAAAGGCCCTAAACTGAAATTTTTCATATTTCAGGGCTTAAGAAGCATAAAATGTTCCTCTTTCTTTTGTAGTCTGCTTCTTTCCACACTTCTGTGAATGTCAGTAAAAAAAAAAAATTTTTCAAAATATCAGCATTTTTCTTCCGGTTAGAGGAGATATAACTTATATCCATTTATGTCATAGGCCAAATTGTAGCTGAAAACATTTCTGTAACTTGGGGCTGAAAGATTTTCAGTGTTGTACATGTGTTAATGATGCTTCTTAAAGCTATTTAAAAGAAAACATGCACCCTTTTGCAGCCTTTTGGAGTCTAATATAGATAACAATAATGTGTTAGAATTTTTTGGAACATTTGTAGCCATTATCTTGTGTTCTTGGTTCAGGAACCCATGAGATAAGGAGGGCAGACATTACCCTACTCCTGAAAGATGAGAAAACGGAGATACCAAACATTTAGTTAACCTCAACAAGGTTCAGATGAACTCTTGGTAAAGCCAGGATCCTCCTGGCCTGAGACTCTTTGTCCTCCACAACTATAAGGTTGGGTAATCTGTAATCTATAATTTTAACATTGTGAGTTCCTTGGGGGCAGGGGTCATGTCTTCCAATTTAATGACTTAGAACACTGTGATACACATGGAATGCACTAAATAGACATTCATCTATTACAGTTTAAAGTATTTCTCATAGGCCCAAAATATGTTAAAAGAGCCTCTGAACAAGAAACAATCCCTGAAATTCTTATTAATTTTGAGAGAGCATGGATTTTTATTTTTTAAGTCAGAAATACCCACAAGAACAATTTCTCTCTTCATATGTTCTATCTAATAATTTCTTTTAAAAATTAGGAAAGCAAGAATTCATATTATCTTTCATTTTGAAAATGAAACAAAGCTTTTTAAATGTATCTAAACTCCATTGCTAACGAATTCCGGCAGCATTGTGTCCCATTTTGTCCCATAATACTTCTTGGCTAACGAAGGTCATAATTATTAGCAAGTATTATTTTCAACTTCATATTAAAGAAATATGCATCACAGTTCACTATAAATTTATAGTTTAGAGGCTACGTGTTCTATTTTGAACATAAACTTGAAGTTTTCTTTTGCGACTTTTAAAGATCTAGCATTTTATTTCCATATCCATTAAACAGTGGAGAAGAGGTGGAGTGACTTCTATGAGTTCTTCCTTTTAAGGAAAATGTGTGTGACTTGAAGCACAAGGCCTCCACTCTCGTTCCTTCAGACTTAAATCAGGACAGGGATTTCTAGCTGAACTGTTCAGTCTGATGACCTTTATTTCTAGCTAACTGTGGCATGGGAGCTCAGGAATCTCATAATTACACCCTGTGGACCAGCTCCAGAACCAGCTTCCAAGGAGGACTTTGGAGAGTCATTTCACTGTCAGTCCGTAGCTTCAGGGCACAGAGCCAGGGCTCCCTTTTACCTTAGCCGAATCTTCTCATCGCTCTTGGAAGTTTATCGGCAGGTGCCACCATCTGATATCCAGTCTTCAGATACTCCATTATTTCTGCTGAGATGACAGCATTTCAAACTGTGTTTCCAAAAGCCCAAAGCTCTCAACTGGCAAAATCCAAAATTCTTTTCACCTTCAATTCCACTTGTGTATCTTTCTAGGCAGTGTTTCTCACCCTGTCTTCACCAGGTGAAGATTGCTTTTCCTTCCTCACCAAGGTCACCTTTAAAGCCCCTGTGGAAATTTTTGAATGTGTGTGGGGTCTGGGCTGTCAAAGCATATTCCTCAGATCACAGATCATTCCCATCTCCCTCTCCTGTGCAATTCCTAAAGCTCAGAACAGGCTGCATTTTGAACTGAGAATTCTTGAATTAACATTGATTTTCAATATGGGCTTCGTATCCTGATAACCAAGAACAAATTCATTTGTATGGGTTATCAGCAACCTCTGACAATATTGTTTCTTGGAAAAGGCTGATGATAGCACATTTATATGTGAATCTGATTCCTAAAATTCTGAACTTCTTGCCATGTGTGTATTTGCTTTACTTGAACGTAATATACTGGGTTGACAGAAAAAACATCTAAGGAACACATCCTGGAAAACTTAACCAATGGTTCCTGTTCCATCGCAGACACAGAAAATGAGAGATCAATAAATGAGCAAATAATTACATAATTAAGAGAAGTCATTTAACCCCATCACCCTTTAAATCCACAATGTATTGCAATAAGCATTAATATAACGGTATGTGTTAAATGTTAAGATGCCATTAAAGATAGTATCTACAGTAGACATTGGTCATTTCTGTCTGTTTGATATCCACCTCTCCTTCTTATCTGTCAATTTTTCTATGGACACCTTGTATTTCAGAAGTCAAATGATCCAGAAACCCTCTCCTCCTTCTCCATCACAGCCAGGGGAAGGGCAATGAATGTTGAGTCAGGGATAAAATTATTTTGTGAGGGTTCAAAATTATCTCAGGGGTCATCCCCACAGTGTGACCTTCATCTTAGCTTCTGTTGTCAAGCTCTTGGACCCTACTTTGGCTCGTGCCCACTCTCTAAGCTGCATCCTCAAGCTTCCCATTAATTCTCTGCACCATGAATTCTTTCCAATCTTTTAAAAAAAAGACTGAGTTGTTTTCTGCTGCTTATAAGAAAGAACCCACACTTTATACTGCACTGGATCAGTCAGGATCCCAAGAGAAAACAGAATTCTGCTTAGATAACTCCCCTGAAGGGACTTTAATGAAGAGATAGTTTACAGAGGTGTGGGCAAGGTTAAAGGGACCAACAAGGGGGATGGGTGGAGAGGCCCCCAGAGATTAGTACCATGACCACCTCTCGGTCTAAAGGGAAAAGGAGAGGAAATGGTGTTACTAGAGCCCAGTGAGAGTTGAAACCAAGAAGGAAAGGGCTGCCCAATGTGGGGGAAGAAAGATTCCAACATTTTTCTTCACTTGCCCCAATCTCTTGTCTGTGGCTCCCATTGGCTGAGCTCTGTCAGAAGGCTCTCCATAAGGCGAAGCAGGATGCAGGGGGTTGGAGACAAATGGAGAATAACCAAGGCAATAGTAATAAAGAGGCTTGATCTCTTTAATATTTTCTATATCATCTGATAATTAACTATGGATATAGCATTGTCATCCACAGTTCTGCTATTGCCTAATTGTTTGTAATTTGTATTTTATTTATCAAAAGTTGTACAGACAAAATGTCTTTCTGAAATTAATACCAAAAATAAATTGAATACAGTGGTTATAATTCTCTACTATTAAAATTTTATTTTATGAAACTCAATTTTAAAAAATAATCTTATGTTTCATATTATTTATTTTCCATTTCAAGCCAATATTTTGAGATCATATCATATGAATTTATATAAATGTTACAACAACTCTGAAAAATGTTAAACAGTTTATATAATGCAATGTAGCATATGATTTTTAAAGAAAAAAAGTCAAATTGTCAATATTAATTTATCTCTATAGATTTTTAATAAAGCTAAAGCTTCATCATTCAGCCAAATTATGGGGTAAAATTATGTTAGAAAGATTCAGACAAAAAGAAAGTAGTGATTATAATATTAATATCAGTGCAAATAGCATTTAAGGCAAAAAACACATTAAATAGGAAAATTTTAATATCAAAGGGGCATTTTATGTTAATGAAAGACAATCAACAAAGATATTAACAGTCATGAAACTATTTTTCAAATAAAATATATAAAGTAAAAAAGGTAAATAAACAACACAATCTCAATGGCTTAAATATATGTCTTACTTCTTGACATACCAATCAAGGAAAAACTTGTAATAGTGAAATGCTGAATAATATAATTAATAAGTTTGATTTTAATAACTACGAATTGAACTTGTACTCAACAAATAAAAAATACACTTTCTGTTTTAAAGACCCTTAGAAAATTTATAAAATTGATCATATATTAAGTCACAAAGAGAACCTCAATTAATTCCAACAAAATAGAAATTATACAAGACAAAGCCTCTGACCATAAATCTTTATAACTAGAAATTAATTTCAAAACTGTAAACTGAAAACCAAAGATTTTGGAGTGAAAAGCAAAACCACTAATAAATAGCTTTTGGGACAAATCTGAAATTACGGAGTACTAAGAAAAGAGAAATAATGAGAACATGACATAGCAATACTAATCGGACAAGACCAAAGCATTTATCTGAGGCAAATTCAGAACATGATAACAAAAAAGAAGTACATATTTAATTCAAGAAATCAGGAGAGAGCAAGAAAACAAATGCAAGAGAAGCAGGAAAAAAATAATTTTAAAATAAATAAAAATAAATGACCTGAAAAACAGAAAAAAGATAAGTAGACAAAGTAACAGCTGCTTATTCTTTGGGGAAAAAGATACAATACTTAGTCTAATGAATTGAAAAACAGATAAAACGTAACTACATAAAGAAACTAATAAGAGTACATAGTCACAAGATTAAAAATCATAACACTATATGCAAAACTAAAAAAAATAAATTTTTTAAATCTCAAAAAAATGGACTACTTTGTAGGAAAATGTAAATGACCAATATTGACTAAGAAAGAGACAGATGATCTAAACAGACCACTAGCATGAAAGATACATAAAAAGCTATCAAGGCCTTATCTACAGAAAAAGCACCAGGCACAGACGGTCATTTGAGAAAGTATTTTCAAACCTCAAGGAGTATACAATTTCCATGCTATATCAACTATTTTGGAGTATTAAAAAATATGGGTATTTTCCAAATTCAAATTCTGAATTCTAACCCTTACAATGGAAATAGATAGATGGATATATGGGTGGACAGACAGATGACAGGCCAGCAGGCAAATGGGCAAGCAGGTGGGTGGATAAAGAGATTACTCTCACTCTTAAATATAGATGCAAAAATATATACAGAATCTGACCACTTCTCACCATTTTTACAGCAACCACCCTGGTCCCAGCTGCCATCAGCTATCCTTTCAATTATTATATAATCTCCAGACTGCTTCTCCCTGATTCTGCCCTAGCCCCCTATGGCTTATTTCTCACACAGCCACCAGACACATCTTTTTAAAATGTGAAGTTACAGCATATCATTCCTCTGCTCATACTCTTCCAATAACTTGTTGTTTTCTCAGAGTAAAAGCAAAAGATCTTCCAATAGTCTATGTCTAAACACTGACGTGATTTGCTACCCACACACATGCCCCCACCTCTCAGACCTCTCCTTCTATCTAATACTTTCATTACTTGCAAAGTTCCAGCCACTCTTGCCTCCTTGAAATTTTTTAAACATAACAACCGCACTTCCACCTCAGGGTCTTTGCACTTACCAGTCTCTCTGCCCAGAAGTTCTTACCCCAATTAAAGGCACTGTTCATTCCCTTACCTTTTTTTTATTTTTTTTCTACACTCCCAATTTTTTTTCATGTTTTTCCTTTTATGTTCTTAATTAGTAATTATTAATAATTAATTATTATGTGTACACAATACCTTTATAGAATACATGTGATGTTTTGATACAGGCATACAACTGAATTAATCAAATCAGGGTAATCAGAATATCCATCACCTCAGGCATTTATCATTTCTATGTGTTAGGAACATTCCAATTCCACTCTTTTAGTTATTTTTAAAGTATACCCCAACTTATTGTTGATTATAGCCACTTCGTTGTGCTTTCAAATGTTTTTCATTCTATTTAACTATCTAACTATATTTTTGTATCCCTTAGCCATCCCCACTTTATTCCCCATTCCCCACTACCCTTCCCGGACTCTGGTGACCATCTGCCTCTGTCTCCATGAGATCAATTATTTTTATTATTTAGCTCCTACGTACGAATAAGGACATGCGAATTTGTTTTTCTGTGCTTGGCTTATTTCACTTAACATAATGTTCTCCAGTTCCATCCATGTTGTTGCAAATGGCAGGATTTCATCGTTTTGTGTGGCTATATAATATTCCATTGTATGCATGTGCCGCAATTTCTTTATCCATTCATTCATTGATGGATACTTAGGTTGATTCCAAATCTTGGCTATTGTGAATAGCGTTGCAGTAAACATAGGAGTGAAGATATCTTTTTGATATGCTGATTTCGCCTCCTTTGGATATACCCAGCAGTGGGATTGCTGGGTCATATAGTAGGTCTATTTTCAGTTTTTTGAGGAACTACCCCACTGTTCTCCATAGTGGTTACACTAATTTACATTCCCACCAACAGTGTATGAGGGTTCTCCTTTCTCCACATCCTCGCCAGCATTCATTATTGCCTGTCTTTTTAATAAAAGCCATTTTAAATGGGATGAGATAATATCTCATTGTAGTTTTGATTTGCATTTCTCTGATGACTAATGATACTGAGCATTTTTTCATATATCTATTGGCTACTTGTATGTCTTCTTTGGAGCTATGTCTATTCAGATCCTTTGCCCATTTTAATTGGATTATTTTATTTTTTCTTATTGAGTTGTTGGAGCACCTTATATATTCTAGCTATGAATCCCTTGTCAGATGGGTAGTTTGAAAATATTTTCTTCCATTTTGTGGGCTGTCTCTTTCCTTTCTTGATTGTTTCCTTTGTTGTGCAGAATCTTTTTAGCTTGATGTGCAGAATCTTTTTAGCTTGATGTGATCCCATTTGTCCAATTTTACTTTGGGTGCCTGTGCTTTGGGTGTATTATTCAAGAAATCATTTCGCAGACCAATGTCCTGAAGCGTTTCCCCAATGTTTTCTTTCACTATTTTCATAGATTCAGGTCTTGGTCTTTAATCCATTTTGATTTGATTTTTGTATATGGTGAGGGATAAGGGTCTAGTTTCATTCCTCAGTATATAGATATTCAGTTTTCCCTGCCCCATCTACTGAAGAGACTGTCCTTTCGCCACTGTATATTCTTGGCAACTGCGTCAAAGGTAAGTTCACTATAGATGCGTGGATTTATTTCTGGGTTCTCTAGTCCATTCCATGGTCTATGTGTCTGTTTTTATGCCAGTACCACGGGGTTTTGGTTGCTACAGCTCTGTAGTATAATTTGAAGGCGGATATGTGATTCCTCTCATTTTATTCTTTTTGCTCAGGATGGCTTTGGCTATTCTGGGTCTTCCGTGGTTCTATATAAATTTAAGGATTATTTTTTCTATTTCTGTGAAGAATATCATTGGTATTTTGGTGGGGATTGTATTGAATCTGTAGATTGTTTTGGATAGTATGCACATTTTAACAATATTAATTCTTCCAATCCATGAGCATGAAATATCTTTCCATTTTTTTATGTCCTCTTCAATTTCTTTTATCAATGTTTTATAGTTTTCATTATAGAGATCTTTCGCTTCTTTGATTAAGTTTATTCCTAAGTATTTTATTTTGTTTGTAGCCATTGTAAATGAGATTATTTTCTTGGTTTCTTTTTCAGATTGTTTACTGTTGTCATGTAGAAATGCTACTGATTTTTGTACATTGATTTTGTATCCTGCAAGTTTACTGAATTTGTTTATCAGTTCTAATCGTTTTTTGTGGAGTCTTTAGATTTCCCTAGATATAAGATCATGTCATCTACAAACTAGGATAATTTGACTTCTTCCTTTCCAATTTGGATTCCCTTTATTTCTTTCTCTTTTCTGATTGCTCTAGTTAGAGCTTCCAGAACTATGCTGAATAATGGTGGTGAAAGTGGACATCCTTGTCTTATTCCAGATCTTAGAGGAAAGGCTTTCAGTGTTTCCCCATTCAGTATGACACTTGTTGTGGATCTGTCATATAAGGCTTTTATCGTGTTGAGGTAAGTTTCTTCTATACCCAGTTTTTGAGAGTTTTTATCATGAAAGGATGTTGAATTTTATCAGATACTGTCTTAGCATCAATCAAAATTATCATATGGTTTTTGTCTTTAGTTCTGTTAATATGATACATCACATTGATTGATTTCCATATGTTAAACCATCCTTGCATCCCTAGGATGAATCTCTCTTAATTATGATGAATAAACTTTTTAATGTGTTGTTGAATTTGGTTTGCTAGTATTTTATTGAGGAATTTTGCATCTATGCTCATCAGAGATATTGGCCTATAGTTTTCTTTTTTTGTTGTATCTTTGTCTGGTTTTGGTATCATGGTGATTCAGGCCTCATAAAATCAGTTTGGGAGTATTCCCTCTTTCTTGATTTTTTGGAATAGTATAAGTAGGATTGGTATTAGTTCTTTGAAAACTTGGTGGAATTCAGAAGTGAAGCTCTGAGGTCCTGGGCTTTTCTTTGATGGGAGAATTTTTGTTACTGCTTCTATCTCATTACTCATTATTGGTTTATTCAGGTTTTGGATTTTTTCTTGGTTCCATCTTGGTAGTTTATATGTGTCTAGTAATTTATCCATTTCTTCTAGATTTTTCAATTTATTGACATATATTTGCTCATTGTAGTCTCAAATGATCCTTTAGATTTCTGCAGTATCAGTTGTAATGTCTCCTTTTTCATCTCTGATTTTACTTATTTGAGTAAGTAAATCTCTCTTATTTTCCTAGTCTGACTAAAGGTGTGTCAATTTTGTATCGCTTTTCAAAAAACGAACCTTTCATTTTGTTGATCTTTCATATTTTTTTGTTTCAATTTCATTTATTTCTGCTCTGGTCTTCAGTATTTCTTTTCTTCTGCTAATTTTGGGTTTGGTTTGCTCTTATTTCTCTAGTTCTTTGACATGCATTGTTAGGTTGTTTACTTGAAGCTTCTCTACTTTTTTAATGTAGACACTTATTGCTATAAACTTTCCTCTTATTACTGCTTTTGCTGTATCCCACAGGTTTTGATATGTTGTGTTTTCATTTTCATTTGTTTAAATTTTTTTTTAATTCCCTTCTTTTTTTCTTTTTTTTGAGACAGAGTCTCGCTTTGTTGCCCAGGCTAGAGTGAGTGCCGTGGCGTCAGGCTAGCTCACAGCAACCTCAAACTCCTGGGCTTAAGCAATCCTCCTGCCTCAGCCTCCCGAGTAGCTGGGACTACAGGCATGTGCCACCATGCCTGGCTAATTTTTTCTGTACATATTTTAGTTGGCCAGATAATTTCTTTCTATTTTTAGTAGAGACGGGGTCTCACTCTTGCTCAGGCTGGTCTCAAACTCCTGACCTCGAGCGATCCACCCGCCTCGGCCTCCCAGAGTGCTAGGATTACAGGCGTGAGCCACCGCGCCCAGCCTAATTCCCTTCTTTATCTTTTCATTGACCCACTGGTCATTCATGAGCATATTGTTTAATTTCCATGTGTTTTTTATAGTTTTAAATGTTCCTCTTGTTATTGATTTCTATTTTTATTCCATTGTGGTCAGAGAAAATACTTGGTATCATTTCAACTTCTTTGAACTTTTTAAAAGTTGTTTTGTGACCTAATGAATGATATATCCTTGAGATCCATAAACTGAGAAGAATATATGTTCTATACCTGTTAGATGAGATGTTTTGTAAATATAATATATATTAGGTCTATTTGGTCCATAGTGAAGGTTAATACCAATTTTTCTTTTATTTTGTGCCTGAATGATCTATCCAATGCTGAAAGTGGAGTGTTAAAGTCTTCAGTGATTATTGTATTGGGGCCAGTCTCTCTCTCTCTCTCTCTCTCTCTCTCTCTCTCTCTCTCTCTCTCTCTCTCTCTCTCTCTTTGAGACAGAGTCTTGTTCTGTCACCCCAACTACAGTTCAGTGACATCATCACAGCTCACTGCAACCTCAAACTCCTGGGCTCAAGCTATCCTCTTGCCTCAGCCTCCTGAGTAGCTGGGACTACAGGTGTGCAAGACCACACCTGGCTAATTTTTCTATATTTTGTAGAGACTTGGTCTCACTCTCACTCAAGCAGGTCTCAGATTCCTGAGCTTGATCAATTCTCCCACCTTGGCCTCCCACAGTGCTAAGATATAGGCATGAGCCACTGCGCCCATCCTCTCTCTTTAGCTCTGCTTTATGTATCTAGGTGCTCCACTATTGGGTGCATATATATTTAGAATTGTTGTATCCTCTTACTAAATTTACCCCTTATCATAATATAATGACCTTCTTTATCTCTTTTTATAGTTTTTGTATTTAAATCTATTTTACCTGACAGAAGCATAGCTACTCCTACTCTTTTTTGGCTTCCATTTGTGTGTAATATCTTTTTTCATCCCTTTATTTTCATTCTATGTATGTCTTTATGGGGAAATGTGTTCCTTGCAGACAACATATAGTTGGCTCTTGTTTTTTGATTGGAGAGTTTAGTCCACTCACATTCAATGTTATTAATATTATTGATAGGTAAGGACTCACTATTGCCATGTTGTTATTTGATTTCTGGTTGTTTTGTGGTCCTCTCTTTCTTACTTCCTTCCTATCTTCCTTTGTTAAAAGTGATTTTCTGGCAGTGTATTTTAATCTCTTGCTTTTTATATTTTTATATCTGTTATAGGTTTTTTGATTTGAGGTTACCATGAGGCTTGCAAAAAACATTTTATAGCCAGTTATTTTGAGCATATGACAACTCTGCTTACAAACAAAAAAATAAATAAGCAAAGAAAAATCTAATAGAAATTCTACCCTTTAACTTGATCCCCTCTTCCACTTTTTAACTTTTTGTTCTTTCATTCATATCTTCTTATGTTATCTATCTCTCAAAACGTTGTTGTAGTTATTTTTGATAGGTTTGTCTTTTAGGCTTCCTACTCAAGATATTAGTGGTTTATGCACTGCAGTTACAGCAATCTAGTACTCTGTATTAGTGTACTTACTGTTACCAGTGAGTTGTATACCTTACTGTTCATTACGGTCCTTTTCTTTCAGATCAAAGAACTCTTTTTAGTATTTCTGTAGGACAGGTCTGGTGTTGATGAAATTCCTCAGCTTTTGTTTGTCTGGGAAAGTCTTTATTCCCCCTTCATGTTTGAAGGATATTTTTGCAGGATATAATATTATAGAGTTAAGGTTTTTTTTCTTTAGCACTTTGAATATGTCAAGCCACTCTTTCCTGGCCTGTAAGGTTTCCACTGAGAAGTCTCCTGCCAAATGTATTGGAGCCCATTTTTATGCTATTTTTTCCTTTTTTCTTGCTTCCCTCAGGACCTTTTATTTATCAGTGACCTTTGGGAGCTTGATCATTAAATGCCTTGAGGTACCCTTAATTGGCTTGGTGTTCTAGGACCTTCTTGACCTGAATATTGATACCTTTCTCTAGGTTTGGAAAGTTCTCTGTTACTATTTCTTGGAATAAACTTTCTATCCCAATTGCTCTTTCTACCATGTCTTTAAAGTCAATAACTCTCTTAGATTTTCCCCTTTGAGGCTATTTTCTAGGTTTTGTAGGGGTGCTTCATTCTTTTTTATTTTATTTATTTTATTTATTTTCTCTTCTGACTGTGTATTTTCAAACAGCTTGCCTTCAAGTTCACTAATTCTTTCTTCTGCTTGGTCCATTCTGCTGCTGAGAGACTCCGATGCATTTCTCAGTTTGTCAATTGAATTCTTAAGCTCCAGAATTTCTGCTTGACTTTTTTTTATTATTACTTCAATCTCTTTGTTAAGTTTCTCTAATAGGCTTCTGAATTCCTTCTCTGTGTTATCTTGAAGGTCATTGAGCTTCTTCGGGACAGCTATTTTGAATTCTTTGTCTGAAAGTTTCCCTATCTCCATCACTCCAGGATTGGTCACTGGTACCTTATTTAGTTCATTTGGTGAGGTCATGTTTCCATGGGTGTTCTTGATGTTTGTGGATGTTTGTCAATGTCTGGGCATTGAAGAGTTAGGTATTTATTTTAATCTTCAAAGTCTGGGCTTGCTTAAACCTGTCCTTCTTGAGAAAGCTTCAAAGATATTCAAAGTGAATTGAGTGTTGTGATCTAAGTTTTTGATCACTGCAGCCATATCAGCACTGGGGCTGCCCCAAGCTCAGTAAAGCTGTGACTCTTGGAGACTCCTGGTGGTACCACCTGGTAGACTTGGGTAAGATACAGGAGAATTCCCTGGATTACCTGGCGAAGTCTCTTACTCTCTTCTCTCACTCTCTGTGCTGGACTGCTGGAGATGGGGGAGGTGGGGGGGCATGTGATATGGGTGCTCCCTTATGGCCACCAGCGCCAGGTCACACCTGAAGCCAGCCCATTCTCACCCAAAGTTAATGGTGACTGTTGCCTGGCTACCTCTGATGTTTATTCAAAGCCCAAGTGCTCTTTAGTCAGCAGGTGGTGAACCCTGACAGGTTTGGGTCCTTCCCCTTCAGGGCAGCATGTTTCCTTCTGGCCCAGGGTGGTTCAGAAATGCTTTCCAGGAACTAAGGCCTGGATTCAGGGGCTTCAGGAATCTGCTTAGTACTTAATTTTACCGTGGCTGAGCTGGTACCCAAGTTGCAAAGCATAGTCCTCTGAAATTTTCCTTTTCCTTTCCTTAAGTGGAAGAAGACTCCCTGAGCCACACTGCCTATAGCTGGGGGTGGGGGGGTGGGGTGGAGGGTGTGACATAGGCACTGGCTTGGCCTCCATTGCTGGTGTCTCACTGGGTCACATGCACCCTAAGTCCACTAGATCCAAGCCAGCACAGCCACAGGAATTGCCCAAGGACTACAGCCCTTGTGGACCAACTGCCTTATGCATTTACTCTTAGCCTCTAGGCCACTTTTTATCAGCTGGTGGTGGACATAGCCGGAACTTGGTTTGGGGGCAGAGGATTTCCCTCTGGCCCTGCTGGTCTAAATGCTCCCTCCACAGGCATCAGCAGAATTCTTCCCCGTACTGTGTTCCCCTGTGACAAGGCGGCCTTGAGTTTCAATGCAAAGTCCCACAGTCACTTCACTTTCTTTCCCCCAGACACATGCTCCACTGGGCAGGCTGGCACGGCACTGCCAGGGGCTGGGGGAAAGGTGGTGTAGACAGTGCAAGACTGTCTTTTCTGCCCTCTTCAGTGCCTCTTTCCTTCATATAATGTTAAAACCAGGTAGTATGAGCCCTCACCTGATTTTTGGTTCTTCCAAAAGTACTTGCTTGCGTTGTTGAATTTGGTGTTCTTGTGGAGGGATGATCACTGGAGGTTTCTATTCAGTCATCTGGCTCCATTCTCCCTATTCCTTTCCTTTTTCAGATATCTGCTCAGATGTTGCCCTCTTGGTAGGTCCTCAGAAGACCTCGTTACAAACACACATCCTTGTCTGCTTTATTTTTCTCTATAGTGCTATCACCAGCCAACCTACTACATATTTTATGTATTTGGTTTATTATCTCTCTCTCCCCTTATTAAAATATAAGCTCCACACTAGGGCAAGGGTTATGTTTTGTTGACTCCGTGTATCCCCAACTCTTAAAACAGTGCCTAGCACATATTAGATTCTCAACAAAAATGAGTGGAAATGTTGAAAAAAATCAGTATGAAAAAGAATGAATGAACACCCCACAAAAATGAGCAATTTGCTAAGAAAATAAGATATCCTACGTATATGCTTTAAAAATTAATTTTACTAGTAATCGAAAAAAATGTAAATTAAAACAAGCTGGCACATATGTCTTATTAAATTATTAAAAAATTCATAAAGTAATAATAGCCAGTACTGAGAATGGGGAGAAAGCATATTATCAAATCTTACTGGTTGTGCTTCGTCGATTGGCCCAGAGGGCAGTTTGGCATTATGTATGGGAAGCTTTTTAAAGTGTTCTTATCCTTTTTCTCAACTTCTGAAAAATTTGTTGTAAAAAAATTAATGAAGAATAGTCACGAAGATTTGGCTACCCAAAGATGGTTGTCACTGTCCGGTTTATAATAATATAAAGTATAAAGAGATAAAAAATTATTAATACAAGTGTCCCCAACCTTTCCCCACCTGCTATGGGGAGATTCTGTCTTTGTCAGCTTGTGTGCTGGGCTTTAGTGCTGCAAATCTGTAAAATGGGTAGAAGCAGTACAGGAAAAGAAAACAGTGATTTTTTTTTTAAAAAATTTTTTTCTTTTTTAATTTTTTAACTTTGCATATTTCTATCACTGGCAAGGATGTATAGCAAAGAACATGGTGATTTTTAAAGAGGAAAAAGACTAAAAGCTCACAATAATTACCTTATGTGATGGGATTATGGCTGATTTTTGCTTTTTTATGCTTTGTCTTATTGATGAATAAAGGAAGCCACAACTTAGAACACACATGGAAGGAGCTACAGCCAAACAGGCAATCACACAGGTGAACATGGGAAAGGGTAGGGACCCAAAGACAGCCAAGTGGGACCGAGAGCTTGGCCTCTATTGCTGGTGTCTCACTGGGTCACATGCACCCCAAGTCCACTGGATACAAGAAGTGGGGAAGAAAGGGGTGGATAAAAGTTAGGGAATCATTTCCAGGTGAATATATTTAACAATCAATGTGTCCCACACCTTCCCCGCATGAAGAAGAGCTTACAGTCAAGCTCTTCATGCAAAGCAAATGAATTTGAGGGTTCTTTTCTAAAGAAATTGAGCTGATTATCTAGGAAGCACTGGAGTGTGGGAGTTGGTGCTTCATAGCGAAGTTCTTGTCATCTGACTTAATTCAGTGCCAGCTTCTGACTCACACTAGAACCAGGCTTTCCAGTCAGCAAGTCTCACCCACAAAACACCTCAAAGTCAACACTGTATCTCTCATTTTAAAAATGTGAATGGACAACCAAATGGATTAGTCAGGCTGGGCGCGGTGGCTCACACCTGTAATCCTAGCACTCTGGGAGGCCACAGTGGGAGGATTGCTTGAGGTGAGGAGTTCGAGACCAGCCTCAGCAAGAGCAAGACCCCCATCTCCACTAAAAATAGAAGAAATTAGCTGGGCATGGTGGCAAACGCCCATAGTCCCAGCTACTCGGGAGGCTGAGGCAAAAGGGTCACTTGAGCCCATGAGTTTGAGGTTGATGTGAGCGAGGCTGATGCCACAGCACTCTAGCCTGGGTGACAGAGCAAGCAAGACTCTGTCTCAAAAAAAAATATATATATTAGTCATATAAATAAAGCTTGCAATGTGAAAAAAAAGAGACTAATAAGAATAGCTCACGTTTATTGGGTGTTTACTATGTGCTGAGAGTTGTCTACGTATGCTCATAAACAAACTCTCTAAATCTTCACAGCAATTGTGTCAGTTTAGTATAAGTATTATGCCCCAGGAAACAGGCAGAGCTGGCTTAAGTAACTTGTCCAAGTTTGCATAGTTAGCTTGTATCAGAGGTGGAGTTTACTGTTTGCAGCTTGCACTGATAACTGCTATGCAATATTGCCTCTCATAAATAAATAGAAAACTGATCCCAGAGGAAAGAAATTACCTAAATCAAACAAACAAACAAAATGTATTTATATGTTTTTAAGGAGTTCCTTGAAAAACAAACATTTAATTAGAAATTCCAGAAAATATTACACTTGTAAAATAATATGAAAAAGGAACAATTACTGAATAAATAAGGAGCTCTTGAAAATTTCAAATATAGGCCAGATGCAGTGGCTCATGCTTGTAATCTTAGCAGTCTGGGAGGCCAAGGTGGGAGGATCACTTGAGATCAGGGGTCCAAAGACCAGCCTGAGCAAGAACGAGACCCCATCTATACTATTGGACCCCATCTATACTATAGACCCCATCTATACAAAATAGAAAAATTAGCCAGGTACAGTGGTGCACACCTGTAGTCCCAGCTACTCAGGAGGCTGAGGCAGGAGGATCACTTGAGCTCAGGAGTTTGAAGTCTCAGTGAGCTATGATGATGCCACTGCACTCTAGCCTGGGTGACAGAGGGAGACTCTGTCTCAAAAAAAAAAAAAAAAGAAAAGAAAAGAAGAAAGAAAGAAAGAGAAAATTTCAAATATAATTAAAAAAAATTATCAACCCAAGAAAGGACAATAAATCACCCCTTTTAGGAAAAAGAAAACTAAAAAACAAAAAGTAAGGGGACATAGAAAAATCAGTTAGGTCAAATATCTACCTAATAGTCATGTTGGACATACAGAATAAAGAAATAATGAAGAGAAAATAATTAAAGGAATTTCATAAATCATTTTCCAGAACTAATAGGAGAAGCATATCTTCATTCGGAAAACCCCCCTATCCTGCCAATGAAATAATAAGGACCAACACTCAGCATACCATTGTCTAACTTCAGAACCAGAGATAGGAAAATTCCAAAGGCCTCCAAAGAAAAACCAATAAGTAAATCATCTACAAAAGTATGATTATCAGACTGGTATCAAAATTCTCATCAGCAACTAAGAGATTAGAAAGAATACCCTCAATATTTAAGAGAATCTTTTTTTAACGTGCTAAGATACAACCACGGTTCTCCAGCAGAAACCAGAATTAATAGTATATATATGTATGCATATGTATTAATATGAGACAGATTTATTTTAAGGAATTGGCACACAAAATTATGGGAGATGGCAAGTCTAAAACTTGTAGAGCAGGCTACCAGCCTGGAAAATCAGGCAGGAGTTGATGCCGCAGTCTTGAGGCAGTTTTTTTTGTTGTTGTTTTTATTTTTATTTGCTATTAAGGCCTTTTAGCTGATTGGATAAGGCCCACCCACATTAGGGTAATCTTCTTGACTTAAAGCAAAGTAAATGTTTTAAATTGACTTTACTCAAAGTCAATTTTAGATGTGAAGGACATCTACAAAATATCTTTACAGCAAGATCTAGACTAATTTTTGATTAAATAACTGGGTACTATAGCCTAGTAAGGCTGACAATAAAATAACCATCACAGGTACTTTATCCTCACTCCTCATCCCACCCCCATTTTTTAAAAAAGTGTGGTAAAATACATATAGCATAAACTTCATCATAGCAATTTTTGAGGGTTCGAATTTATGCACGTTCTTGCCAATACTTTTTTTTTTTTTTTTTTGAGACAAGAGTCTCACTTTGTTGCCCGGGCTAGAGTGAGTGCCGTGGCATCAGCCTAGCTCACAGCAACCTCAAACTCCTGGGCTTAAGCAATCCTACTGCCTCAGCCTCCCGAGTAGCTGGGACTACAGGCACGCACCACCATGCCCGGCTAATTTTTTCTATATATACTTTTAGTTGTCCAGATAATTTCTTTCTATTTTTAGTAGAGACAGGGTCTCACTCTTGCTCACGCTGGTCTTGAACTCCTGACCTCGAGCGATCCACCCTCCTCAGCCTCCCAGAGGGCTAGGATTACAGGCGTGAGCCACCGCGCCTGGCCTCTTGCCAATACTTTTTATTTTCCTTTTTTTTTTTTTTTTAAGTATGGCCATCCTAGTGGGATCTCAATGTGGTTTTCATTTGAATTTCCCTAATAACTAGTGATGCTGAGTATCTTTTAATGTACTTCTTGGCCACTAACATATCTTCACTAAATAAATGTCTGTTCAAGTCCTTTGCTCATTTTTAAATTGGGTTTTTGTAAGAACTTTTTATTTATTCTAGATATTAGCCCTTTATCAGATATATGATTTGAAAATATTTTCTTCCTTTCAATGGATTGTCTTTTCTCTCTCTTGATGGTGTCCTTTGATGTATAGAAGTTTTTAATTTCAATGAAATCCAATCGATTTATTGTTTTCTTTTGTTACTTATGCTTTTGATGTCATATCTAAGAAACCAATGCTAAATCTAAGATCACCAAGATTTACTTCTATGTTTTCTTCTAAGAGTTTTATGATTTTAACTCATCTATTTAGGTGTTATATTTTGATCTATTTTAAATTAAATTTTGTATATGGAGTGAGGTAAGGGTCCAACTTCCTTCTTTTGTGTATGAATATCCAGTTGTCCCAACACCATTTGTTGAAGAGACTATTCTTTTTCATTGAATGGTCTTGGCATTCTTGCTGATAAATTGGATGTAGATCTATGGATTTATTTCTAGACTCACAGTTCTATTTCATTGATCTATATGTGTATCCTTGTGTCAGTGTCACACTGTTTTGATTACTGTAGCTTTGTAGTAAGTTTTGAAATCAGGAAGTGTGAGACCTCCAATTTTCTTGCTCTTTTTAAATGTTGTTTTAGCTATTTAGAGCCCCCTGCAATTCTATATGATTTGAGGGTCGGCTTTTCCATTTCTGGAAAAAAGAAAGAAAGAAAGAAAGAAAGAAAGAAAGAAAGAAAGAAAGAAAGAAAGAAAGAAAGAAAGAAAGAAAGGAAGGAAGGAAGGAAGGAAGGAAGGAAGGAAGGAAGGAAGGAAGGAAGGAAGGAAGGAAGGAAGGAAGGAAGGAAGAAAGAAAGAAAGAAAGAAAGAAAGAAAGAAAGAAGGAAGAAAAAGAAAAGCTGTTGGAATTTTGATAAGCATTGCACTGAATCTGTAGATTGATTTGAGTAATATTGCTGTCTTAACAATATTAAGTCTTCTAATTCATGAACATGTTATGTCTTTTCATTTATTTAGGTCTTCTTTAATATCTTTCAGCAAAATCTTTTGTAGTTTTCAGGGCAAAAGTCTTTTACCTCCTTGGTTAAAATTATTCATGTTTTGTTCTTTTGGATACTATTAAAAATGGAACTGTTTTCCTGATTTCTGTTTTGGATTGTTCATTGCTAGTACGTAGAAATACCACTGAATTTTGTGTGATCTTGCATCTTGCAACTTTATTGAATTCATTTATTAACTCAAATAATTTGGGGAAATTTTTTAGGATTTTCTACTTATAATATTATGTCATCTGTGAATACGTAGTTTCACTTCTTCCTTTGCCATCTGCAAGTTTTTAATTTCATCTTCTTGCCTAATTTCTCTGGCTAAAACTTCCAGTACAAAGTTGAATAAAAGTGACAAATAGTAAGCAATCTTGTCTTGTTTCTGGTCTTAGGGAGAAAGTATTCAGTCTTTCCACTGAGTATGGTGTTAGCTGCGAGTTTTTCATAAATTCTTTTTATCATGTAAAAAAGTTCTAAGGGATTTTTTTTTCCCTCCTAGAACTCTACACTCAGTGAAGCTTTCAATCAGAGGTGAGAACAGAATAAAAGACATTTTCAAACTTGTAAAATCTCAGAATCTTTCATCTTATGCATTTTTTTAGAGGCAGTTACTTGAAAAGGTACTACAGCAAAACAAAGGAACAAAGTAATCAAAGGGAAGATGTAGGATCTGAGAAATAGTAGAGTTGCCCAATCCAGGAGCACAATAAAAGGGACCCATAGGATAACATCAAATCTAGAAAGCAACCAGTCCAAATTATAATACTGGTAAGATGAAAGGATTCCAAGAAGGAGATCTGTGGTAAGGGTTTGGAGTAGGGGAAGTATGAAAGTCTTAATCCACAAATGAAGAAACTAGTCAAATTTATACAGAAAGTTAGGAGCCTTACAGAACAATGAAATATATTCCAAGTTATAAAAAGGGTAAGAAAGAGACTATTTAGGTAAATACATAGTGAGGAAAGCATCATAAGAAAACAGTCTGAACTAGAAAGTATGAAACAAACTAAACTGTGAAATGATTTTAAGTTCATTTGAACTTAACACAAGAAACAATCATTGGAATGGCACCAAAATCATGAAATTGTACCTTTGGGAAGTCTCTGATTGACTAATTATGTACTAGCTACATAAATATGTTAAAGCTATTTATTGGTTTTCAGCATCCAAAGCTATAGACAAATCAAAGAAAGGTTTAATTATGGTTATAGAACAGAATGAAAATGTAACCAACAGTCCAATGGGAAGACAAAACAAATGTTTTGTACTATCTCTTGGACAAGAATTTGTTCCCAACTGTCTCTTAGTCAGATTGTGTTCTCTGTGGTAATGCACTCTACAGATGTTGGAAGGGTGAGAAGGAATGTCAGGTATATAAGGCAATGTGAAGATTGGTGGCTTGAAGTCCTAAAAAGGAGATGTAAAGGAACCTTTTCAAAAACATTGGTTAGAAAAAAAAAAGTAGGATATTCTTTCATCCTCTAGGGAAGAAAAATAGAACTGGTGATAAGAATACTTGAGGTAGAGGGAAAGAAAGTTTCAGGAAAATTTGCCAGATTATTCTGAAAGTTCCATCATTGTTTAACTAGTTTCTAACTTTTGCCTGAAAACCGAGAATGGTATATCACATTCAATTCATTTTAAGCATAAATTTGAATCCATGAATAAAGTTTTTCATTTTTGCAGACACCACACCCTTTTCCTGTTCTCTAGTTCTTTTCAATTTTGTTCCATAAGACAATTGTGCCATTATGCTCCATGGAAACCATTCCACTCATTCTTGGCATCAGTTTTTGGTCCTCTTGGTATCTTTAATTCCTACTAATATGAATGGGCATGACATCAGTATCAAAGGGTCATTTAGTCTGGTGCACAATGTGAGCCATGCTCATAATGAATTATTTTCTGTGCACATAATATATACAAATTCAAATTCAAAGCTTACCCAGAATAGAAATAGTTCCTGAATATATTCTGTCCTTTTTGAAAAGTAATGCTGTATTTATATGCACAAATTCCATGATTTCTCCTAGCCATTTTGGACATATTATATGTGACTTCACCAGAAAAGGAAAGTAGAAAGTTAAGCAATTATCCAATGAATGTGCTTAATGGAGACAGTCAGTCTGGGCCACAGAAGCGGTAAAACATTTTCTCAGAATCTCTTTTTGAAACTTGAATTATCAACACAGTCACCTTAACCCCTCAGTTATTTGTGTATGTGCTGCAGATTACTCAGAATGAAGATATTAAGTGGCAATATTTTGCCTATTTTCATAGAAAAAGAAGAAACTGACCCTGTTTAAATAAATGTTAAAACCTTCTGAGGTGAACATTGGCACGTTTAATTTTTTTTTTTTCAATGAAGTAAATAATGTACCCTAAGCTCTAGCTGAATTCTCAAGTTGTTGCTTAACTATTACTGTGGACCTCCTCCAAATACAACTTTACCTAACACGCTAGACGTGGAAGAGGCAGGAGGGGGAAGAGATTCCCTCTAGAGAGTTCACTGACTCATTTTAAATGGTCTTTGACATGCTTGTGTATGTGTAGTTAAGAACCCTGGGGCTCAGGGTGCAAATATGTAAAATACATAAATTAACACCTTGAATCAAAAGCCAAGGTATGTTTTTAAACCAGAACTGAAATATGGATAAGCTCTCCCTCCCACTCTTCCACCCTCTTAAAATGGCCCCACAGGAAGCAAGGTAGGAAGATTACTTTGTTTTCCACCCTCTCCAGCCCTACAGTTCTGTCCCAGGCAAAGACAGCTCACTGGAGTTGTCCCAGCAGGCTTGTTATATCTGAGAGTGAGGAGGAAGATGCTGAGAGCTGGGCTTGTTAGTTGCATGTTTTCCGGAGCATAGTGTGGGTGTGCTGTGAATACTGAGATGACATCAATTACAGAAGATAATACAAAAACTTGCTTAGCATTAGGTACAAGACAAAGCCAAGCAGATCTTCAGCTGGATACCGATCTACCACCTGTTTTCAGGACTGGTTGGCAAGAGAATAATGTAGTTGAACAATCTCTGCAACGATCTACCGATCTCTAAAACATGCTTCCTTGTTTCATGGGGACTTCAGTCTTCCTCAGCCTGTGTGAGCATCTTCATGATGTCCCATCCCCAGCATTACCCTTCCTAAAACTGACCCTATAGTTCTTTAATCAACTGATTTGCTATTTCTTCCATTGCCACCCTAAATCTGACAGTCATGAGTCCATGTGCCTCAACCTCCAAAGGTGTCTACCCCAAGAATCTTCACTCTAAAATTTCCCACGATCAGAGAGCTTCACATTTGACATCCCTCCTCCATCAATTCAACTCCCTCTGCATTTGGTTATCAACAAACTTCAAATATCTGCCATCTTCAGCTTTTCTTTCCATCTTACTGTCTGCTCTCCCTGGGCGGTCATTTAAAATTTGTCACTTAAATGATCCTTTCTTTTTATTACTTACAGAAATAAAACGTACTCATGAACACTTCTTTCTTTAGCTTCACACAATTCACTATTCCATAGTATAGATAAAATGGTTGACCATCAACAGTATGTTCATCTGGAATCCTTTAGATATTTATAAACCACTATTTGCCCTCAGTGGACTAGATTCTGTTTTCTCCCTTTCCTGCTCCCAGGCTGATAAATGTCATTTAGAGCAAGTCACAAAAACCTGTTGATGCCATTTCTAATTCATGCCCTGTAAGCTCACCTGGCTCCTTCTTAATTGTTGGTGATCACTATTTGAGTCTCAACAACTGCTATTCCTCACTTAATTCACTTTCCTTAATCCTCTACTCCATTCTTGATCTGGGACAATGTTTCATTTGTGGGGAAAAAAAAAAAAAGGAAGAATAAGAACTCCATCCTTGATTTTTCTCTTTCTGGACAGATACTTTAACATCATCACACTTTACTGAAAAGATAGGCATCATCTGATTTGCCATATCCTGCAAAATTCCTGTGGTCTTTGCTGCTGCTTTTCTTTAGCAAATGCAAATCTGAGCTTTTCCCCCAGGCTGCTCTCTTCCCTGCCCTTTCACAGAGAGGTTAAATAATGACTTGCCCACACCCACATAGTTTGCAAGTGGCAGAGTTGGGCTTCAAACCCAAGCAACTTGGCTGTCAATGCCTGTGCTTAATCACTATGCCCAGCTGCCTCTCGCTTATGCTATTGCCCCCATCTCCCAATTTTCTGAAAGAATCATCTTTGCCTCTTAATTAAATCCTTACCATCCCCTCCTTAATCCTCTACAATTCCCTTTATAACCCCTGTCCATCAACAGGTGACTAGATTAATAAATTGTTTTTTATATTCAAAAAATGGATAACCACTCAACAATAAAAAGGAATGAACTATGATATCTGACAACAACATGGATGAATCTCTAAAGCATTATGCTTACTGAAAGAAGCCAGGCATAAAAGATTATATATATGAAATTCTAGAAAACTCTAAACGATATTGACAAGAAGATCAGTTGTCGCTAGAAGCCAGTAGTGAAAGAGAAAGGTTACGAATAAAGGGACCAGCCTGGAGTGGTGGCTCACACCTGTAATCCTAGCACTTTGGTAGGCCAAGGGAGGAAAATTGCTTGAGACCAGGAGTTCGAGACCAGCCTGAGTAAGAGCAAGACCCCATTTCTACAAAAAATAGAAAAATTAGCCAGGTGTGGTGGCGTGCACCTGTAGTCCCAGCTACTTGGGAGGCTGCAGCAGGAGGATAACTTGAGCCCAGGAGTTTGAGGTTGCAGTGAGCTATGATCACACCACTGCACTCTAGCTGGGGTGACAGAGTAAGACCCTCTCTCAAAAAAATTAATAAATAAGTAAAGGGGACAAGGGTGAAAATGTTCTATATCATGATTATGGTGGTAGTTTCACAGCTATAACATTTGTAAAAAAAAATCAACAATTCCCTTTAAATGTGTGAATTTTATTGTACATAAATTATACCTCAATAAAACAAATTAGAACTATAAAAGGAGGGGCAAGAAAATTTGAAATAATTAGCAATTAGAAAAGCTACCTTGACCGTGACTATGTTCACCCTTCGCCCTCCCGTTATTTCTTTTCTTCTGGTCCTTCCATTTTCCTCTACAGTCTTTTCCCCCATTTCTCAAATTTTTATTTCCACAAGTGATTAGCTCTGCAAATTACCTGGTAATTTTTAATCATAGAAAGTGACTAACACATACACTGGAGACAGCCTTGGTGGAATTGTGTATTCAGGAGTTTCTCGTGACTAGATAAGCAGAGCTGTGTGAGAGAGAAACGTGAACACGACTGTTGTCACTGCAATGGCTGCCAGGAAGGCAGAGCCGTGTATGATGCTCAGTCACAGCAACCGTGCTGGCCCTTTGGGTTGACGTATTTCCTCTCTCCTCCTTTCCATGGTCTTGATTCTCTATTTCAGTTTCAGCATCCTTCTGATACATCTCTTGTTCATGAGCCACCTAAATTCCTTTTGAAAAAGAAAAGGAATATAAATAAGGGAAGTAACATTATAATGATGATGATGATGATGCTTATGATAATGTTATTATTCCTATATATAGAAAGGGCTGAGGTGGTTTATGCCCTGCTTATGGTTCTTTTCCCAAAACACAGAGGTAATTAACATTTCCCAGTACCAGTGTGTAATACTCTGAAAGTACAGGAAAAAAAAAATGAAACCTGTTCTCATCGTTTCTTACTTACTGCTGCACTTGTGAAAGCAACCTCATCTGGCCCTCTAACTTGAGGACTTTTTCACACCTCCTCAGTAGCAGTAATGTCCTGATGGGCAGGATGCTTGCTGGTTGCCCTTCCAGATCAGCTTTCTGCCCGTCTCCTTTTGGACTATATCAAAGGGCATCTTTTTTTTCTGGCGTCTATTTTGGTTTGACCCATGGGAGACACCAACAGGAGGACGGGAGGAAAATGAAGTTGTGTGTTCATTCCCTGGCTCTCTTTATGCCAGACCACATGTTAACTGAGTTTCTCTTCCAAAAGCTCCACTGCTGTCATGTGCCCCCTCCCCTCCCTACAGGGCCAGCGGCTGGCTCTAGTTCTGTCGTGTGCGTCCTCCCCTTTCTCCTGCATGCCTAGCTGTGGTCCAAACAACCCCATAGGGCTCCACTGTTCCTTGTTGTTTCCCCCAACCCTGCCCATCGTGGGTTGAACGGTGGCCCTGGAAAAGATATGGTCACAACCTAATCCTCAGAAACTGTGAATGTGACCTTTTTTGAAAAAGATCTTTGTAGATGCAGTAACACCGAGGACCTTGAGATGAGGAGATCATTCTTGACTACCTGAGTGGGCTCTAAATCCAGTCCCAGATGTCCTTGTAAAAGAAAGGCAAAGGCGGTTTGACAGACAGAGAGAAGACAGAGACAGAGAAGGTGACAAGAAGACAGAGGCAGAGATTGGAGTGATGTGGTCACAAACCAAGGAAGCAAGCCACGGAAGGCCAACAGCCACCAGAAGCCGGGAGAAGCAAGGAAGGATTCTTCTCCAGAGCCTCCAGACAGAGCACAGCCCTGCAGACACCTTGATCTTAGACTTCTGGCCTCTAGAACACTGAGGGAATAAATTCTTCTTGTTTTAAGCTGCTAAGTGTATGGTAATTTGTTATGGCAGCCCTAGGAAACAAATACACCTGCCCACACCTTTGTAAACAGACCCTCTTAAAACTCTTGCCAACTACACGGTTTACATAGGCCCCATCTCCTGCCAAGATCTGCCAGACATATCTGGTAATGAGTGAGACCTCTAGGAGTGTTCTGGTGATGTAAAATGCAAAGTTGGCATTTACAGTACTTATCCTTATTAAACATTTAAATTTGTACACACTAATAACTCTATTCAGCATAAGGTGGGTCTAGATGCATAAGGTAAGCTTCAAAGTCCCCAAATGACCTTACTGTGGCATTGTTTCTCTGGTAAGATATCTCCACGGTAAGAATTATAGTTTCTAGAATGTTCTATGAAAGTTTCTTTGCAGTGGGAGTTGATATCTGCACAAGGAGACTTTCAGTTATTATTTCGCGAACAATAATTTCTATGTGGAGTCACCAGGTGGCCTACTAAAACAATCCCTGTGGGAGAGATCAAGCCAACAGCAGCAGGAATGTTGTTTATAGACAGCTGGAGCCATGACAAATTCCAGGGAAAGTTAGGCAGAGAATAGCCGTAGGACAGCTCTGGAGGGAGCACCTGTATTTGAGGTGCAAAAGGAGAAAGGAAGTAGAAGAGCAGTTAGAAGCACAGGAGGAGATTCAGGAGTGTGAGGAGTTTCAAGGGACCTGAAAACATAAAAGTGTTTCTAAACCTGAGCCTCGGAGTTTCAGAGGAATGAGTGCTAATAAAAGGCCATTAATTTGGGAACTTTCAGGAGAGTGCCTGGGACAAAAGCCAGACTGCGAGAAAAGGGTCTGCTGATTACTGATAAGGGTCTACTGCGCTGGGGGAATTTTCAAATACACAAACAGCAACTCTTTCAGAGCAGCGGCTCCCCATGCTGACTGTACATTCTGCTCCCTGCGAGCTTTAAACAATACCAACACGGAGGGTGCATCCCAGACCAATCAGATCAGAATTTTAGGGAGTGGAGTTCAGCCAGTACCACTGTTTGAAAGCTTCTGGGTTCTTCTAATGAGCATCCAAGACTGAGAATCACTGCTATGGAGGGGTTCACAAACCCAGGCCCAAATCAAACATCCTATTTTTATAAAGAAAGTTTATTGGAAAACAGCTTCACCCATTCATCATCTGGGATATTGTCAGTGGCTAGTTTTGTGGTACAATGGCAGAGCTGAGTAGCCGTGATGGAGACCACATGGCCCACAGAGGTGGAAATATTAACTATCTGGCCCTTAATAGAAATAGCTTGCAGACTCCTGGTATAGAACAGAGTTTCTCGGCCTCAGTGTGTTTGACATTTTTGATGGGATAATTCTTTGTTGTGGGAAGCTGTCTTGTGCATTATAGGAAGTTTAACAGCATCCTTGGCATTTATCTCCTAGATCCCAGTAGTACCCTCTTCCAACCCTCACCCTGCACCTAGTCATGACAATCAAAATGCTTCTAAATATTGCCAAATGCCCCATGCATGAAGTACAGAATCACCCTGATTGAAAGAGTAAGAAAGTATACACATATACAGTCAATTCTTATTATTCATAGTAGTTAGATTCTATCAAATCACTCTAAACACTGAATTACTGAAAACTGAGCCATTGCTCCTAGAGGAAATACAGGGTTAGGTTCCTACAAGCTTCTGGTTATAACTTTTTGTCCACTCATCAATATATAATCTTATTTTATGTGTGTTTCTGTTTGAAGACATCATACTTAATATAATATATATTTATAACAAATAATTATATGCAGTATTTCTTTATAATAAAACACTAGCCTAGAGGGATTTAGCATTTTTCTGACCCTGGGTAACAGAGCTGTAAATTTCTTTGGTTTTCAGCCTCACAATTCATCTTCTCATAAATCCACAAATCCAGCCATTTTTCTATCTTTTATGTTGCTTCATTATTCCCTATTGATGTTACCTGAACAGTTTCCAGAGCAGTCTCATATACAGGTTGGCGAATTTCCTCTTATTTTTTCTGGATGTACAGTATTACTGATTCCCTAACATTGAACTCACCAGCCCACAGCAGCACTGTAACTCGTGCTCGAATGAAGCTCATCCAACACTTATTTTCTCCATACGGCACGACAGTCTTCTTGTGTTTCGAAACTCGTTCAGACAGTACTTCAGCACTACAGTTGGGACCTTTTTAAACAGTGAAGTCACCAATAAAAAAGAGAAAAATGCAAAAAAGTGGCAATAAAATAGACTGTAAAAGGATACAGTTTACTGCAGGAGAGCTGGAACAAGACAGCAGGAACATTGCCTTGTTTGACTTCAACTAGAAACATGCTCGACAAGGGACTCAAATTTTTCACCACTCTGACCCTGTCTACAAGTGACTACAAAAGTGCCACTAGTATTGATTTTGGAATTAAAAAAAATATTTAGCAAGTAGCCTAAATAATAATTAGGATCGACTGTATAACAGATCAACTAACTACCAGAATATAAGTTCCATAGGAATAAGGACCATGGATTTTTTATTTTTATGTACCAAGTGCTTAACATAGGAATGTTCAGTAAATAGATGTCTAATAAATTAATGAATATTTAAAATGAGAAAGTATTCTGATTGTGGTGCTTTTAAAATTAAACAAGTCTTACAGTGCAAAGAAGAGGGAGAATTTCCAAAAGACCTAGTGACTTTTGCTGACCGCTCCATGTCATCTGAAGGAGTTTGAAACTTAGCGATTGGTTATTTAAATGTGGAGAACACAAGTAAAACTTAGAGAGAGCACAATGGAACAAGTAGAGAAGGTGACAAGCATGAATTTTAGGAAGTTTGCAGGTTCTCTTTAACTAAAGGAAGTTTGGGAGATGGATGCCTGCCCATCCTCACCTCTCTAGACTTGATCACATCAAGCCAACTCTGTATGTGTCAAGAAGAGTCATGATTAATTGCCTCTGTGACACTTCATGACAGTTAACTGAACCTTAAGAGTCATTTAATCACAAAGAGTAGTAACTTTGATCAGTAAAGGGTAAATTCTTTTCTTCATGTTTGTACATCACCCAGGAGTTCCTGTGCTGTCTGGAATGTCTATGAAGAATTCCTATTCTCCTGGAAATCATCTTTAAATACCATATTGCTAATGCCCAAGATCACTGTAATAATAGTGACAATGAGACCTTACATTTTAAAATGACCAAATCACAGCTTGGTAAGAGAAAACAAAACTTAAAAAACAAATTTAAAAAAGTAAAATTAGCAATAATAGCTAACACATAGTGCTTATTATTTACCAGGCACCTTTCTCAGTGATTTGATAGATAGACTGACAGATAGATACACACACACACACACACACACACACACACACACACACACACACACACATATGAGGGCTGTCCAGAAAGTATCCAGCCATTGTTAATGTAACAAGAACTGTTACATGGCTGGATACTTTCTGGACAGTCCTTGTATATATACACACACACACACACACACACACACACACATATTAAAAATACACCCCATGAGAAGGAACAATTATTGTCCTCTCCATTTTATAATGAGGAAGTTGAGGCACACAGAGGTTAAGTAACTTGTACAGGGTCACACAGCAATTAATGGAAAGGGTTTAACAATAACAACAAAAAAGGTAGCTACATGAGGTGGTGAGTATGTTAATAGCACAACTGTGGTAATCATTTCACAATGTATGTGTACATCAAAAATCACACTGTATGCCTTAAATACATAAAATTTTTACTTGTCAATTATACTTCAATATAGCTGAAAAAATTAAATAAAATTAAATAAGCACAAGAGTTCAAACCTAAGTCTGTCTCTAGACTCCTACCCACCAAAATCCATTCATATGTAAAATATAAATAAACTGCACCATAGTTTCATATAATCAGGAAATAAATCTTGGACTAAATTTTCTTTGAGTCTGCAGACCTATGAACCACTCAGTAATACTTGTTGATCACTGAACACTGGTAAAATACAAAACTTGCCCTTGAGGACTTTATATATTTTTGCCAGAGCCTAATGGGAAAGATATCTTTCTCTTTGTTGTTGTTTTATTTTGTTATCTCTTTCAGACTATCCTCTTTTTCTCTTTTTTACCAAAGTCACTTGCCTCAAAATTCATTATAACATGAAAAATAAAGTCATGTCTTTGTCATAGGTATTTTATAAGTCATAAAAAAAGATCAAGACAACTTGTCAAAGTGATATTAACCATTTTCATAAGAATGAAAATATGATCCTAGAAAGCTGAAGAGGTGCTCTAGCGTAAATGGAAGAAAACATTGTTTCAAGTAAGACATACTTTACTGCGCATAAATTGAGATGATTCAAGGGGGAGAATAGCTTCATACAGTGGCTCCTGGAGAAACCCTGAAAACAGTATGTTTTGCCCATAACAAAATTAATCATGTGCAGAATGGCTAAATCTGATAGACAACTCTTATCTGGTGCTTGTGGCTACATATCAGTCTCAGTGCCAAAAGGAAAAAAGAAAACAAAAACAGACAAGAGAAGACAGGAACAAAGGGAGTGTTTACACTATTGTTTACATTCTTCAAAACAGAAATTTTGTAAGAAAAAGCAAATGAGGAAACCTGGCCTGTCAGACTGTTGATATTAAAGGAAAACAATCAATCTATTTTTGTAGGATGGATTTATAAAATAAAACTCACCCAAACTAAAGTATTAACACATGATGCTCTAGGGAAACCTGTCTCACCTATTAAGAAAGATTCCCATGCAATATCAAACAAACATTAGATTTGGGGTGGGAGCTGGGTGGAAAGTATAAAAGTTAGAATGTTCAGCAGATTTGAATTAAAGTAGCCACTTCTATCTTTGACTATTTGTCCTTTTAAGCCTCCTCAAAATTTTCAGCTTCCTGATGTTTAAAAGAACTGAAATAAAAAGCTGATGGGAAGCAGTTAGCAGAACATCAGCAAAATGGTAAATAGTAATTTTTTTCCCAAAGCAATCTAACCTCATTGAACAAATAAATACAAAACTATATTTTTTCATTATCATGTATCTTAAATACAATCTTGTTTAAATATATCTAATCTCACTAAGCAAGAATGAAATCATTTGCAGGTGGGTAACTGAGGGTGTATCATTATCTTCCCCTTTAAATATAATCATATATTCCCAGTAATTGCCTCCCAATATTTAAGATACTTATTCACACTTACAAAAGTTGGGATTTTTAGTAAATAATATCGGCTATATATATCTTAATGTTATGACATGACATTATGCCTGTATATCTAAAATCATAGACAATCTAAAATGCAGCTTGTTTTCTGTTTGATTCCTATTTATTATAGGAATTTAATTAAAATTTTAATTTAAAAGTAGTAAAAAATGTCTCCTTTACTAGATCTAAAGTTCTGAGAAGTGCATGGAGGCTCTCTGTTAACAGCATGAAAATTAAACTGAAAGTGTGGATACATTCTGAAGTGGGGTTATTGAGGAAATGAGGAATGCTCCCGTCCCTGGACCTTGTTAAAAATAGGACACAGTCTCATCTGTCTGGGCTGGTCTGGGTGTGACCCCGACTGGAGGCAGGAGGATGGACTAGAATAGATGACCGCACGCTGTCCCTGACATCCTGCGGACTCTACAATCCTAGGAAATGCTTGGACTCAGGCACCATGGGAGGGAATGAGAGAAAAGCCCTTCTGAGTTTTATTGAACCGCCAGGGCCTACGAAGTAAACACATCCTTCACTTCTGTAGGTTTCTGTAACTGAACAACACCTAGAATATATGGGTAGCCTCGTTTTACACAATAATGCATTAATCATTGTGGTGCTAGAAAGGACCTCAGAAATGATCCAGCCTTAGGCAGACCTTCACATATGTGCACAACTCTTGATTTTGAGAAACTGAATCCCCCAGAGATTTGGGGGAGCATGCTATTTAAAGGAATTGTATACTGAATCCTTTCATTAAGAGAGTATTCACCCTCTGTTTTGCTTTTTTTTTTTTTTTTGGTCATAATTCTGGTTTTCCTAAAGTGAGGTGTGCTTGTACTGCCTTAATTCTCACTGCTACATTTAAGAATTTTTTTTCTTTTCTTTAAAAATTTGTGACTTTGTTTGGAAATACATTTAAGAATTTTTTTTAAATGATTGACTATTTACTGAGTGCATTATTGTGTGGTTACTAAAATTATAACTATAAAAACTACACAACACGGAAAAATGTAAATGAAATGTTACATGAGAATGATGGAACCTGAAATTGTGCATTTATTATGATAACAACTATGTAAAAATCATAGTTATATGTAAATTAAGATCAGAAGAAGCTTTTACAAGATGGGAGTAGGTAAAGACACAATGTTAGAGAAATTTTTACTTGAAATGTGCCATGAATTTCACAATTGATTATAAAATTAATAACTGAATTGTTCACATCATCCATTGGCTCTTGGCTTAAAGTGAAATAATGAGGCATCATGCAATTCAAATCCTGATTCCTCTATTCTGAAGACTAGGGTGATGCTCGGGTATGATGGTTCCCGCCTGTAATCCCAGTATTTTGGGAGGCCAAGGCAGAAGGACCACTTGAGACCAGAAGTTCAAAACCAGCGTGAGCAACATAGGGGACCCCTTCTCTACAAAAAAATAAAATAAAATAGCCTGTCCTTGTGGTGCGTGCTTGTAGTCCCAGCTACTCAGGAGGCTGAGGCAGAAGGATCACTTGAGCCCAGGAGTGCAAGACTGCTGTGATTGAGCACTGCTCTCCAGCTTGGGTGACAGAGTGAGATCCTGTCTCTAAAAATAATAAAAATTTAAAAATTTTTAAAAAGACATGGGTGACATGTAACCTCACACGGTTTTGTTTTCTCATCTGCAAATGCAAAGCTAGTAGCCTACAAAGCAGGGAGATTGTGAGGATTAAGTGAGACAATATTTAGTAAGTGGCTGATGTTGTGTAAGAGATATAGAGTATAACAGATTCATGGAAGTCAAAGATGAGCTTGACCTCCAGGAAACCAACTAGAAAATGGCTGTTTTTCAGGTTGGATCCTAGTGTGGCAGGGGTACCCTGAGCTAACCACACTTTGCCCATTCTCCACCAATACCAGTGACCCAGGGGTTTAGTAGGTAAACTAAGTAGGCAACCCACACAATTATCAGGCAATCCAGTCTCCTTGCACAATACTCGCTGAGGGGTGTTAGCTCCTCCCTTGGAGTACATAAAAGACAAATCTTTCAGAAAGTTAGGATATCCTAATGATTGCACAGCAGTTAATACCACTGCCCTGTAATCACATTACCCAGGGGTTTAACTTACTTTCTTCTAGACATCAGGGTACAGGTGCTGTTCTTCTGAGTGCTAGATTAGATTTCCTTCAACCCCCTAGGCCAGACATCTTCCAAATACAAAGGATTCCATAGAAAGCATTTTGACAGCACAGGATTACTCACCTTTCATTATCCTTGCTGTGTCCATCACAATGTATATACCAAATGCAGAAAGTCCTGACAGAGATTGGACAGTTTACAATCACTGCATTCTGCATTGTGCATACAGGAAATGGAAACAATTGAGGTTCATATGAGGAGGAATTTAGTCCTCTAGACAGATTTACAGTCTTGCTTATGCTCCAATATCCATTAGAGTGTGAAGGTTGCAAACATAAAAAGGCTCACGCAATCCTAGGAGCATAATTTGATGTGGAGTAATATTCCCAAAAGTGCAGGTGAATAGCTCAGTGTCAATCTATGTGAAAGCTACCACACTGGAGGTGAATTTTAGGTCCCCAGTGTTGGTCAATATTCCCTGTTAGTAACAAAATGGAATCCGGAAAATTCTCAATTCTGGTATGATATCAAATATGACAAAATTATTAATACTTAAATACAGGAAGAAAATTGGTGCTCTTTATAATTTAGAGATATGTGTAAAACAAAGGATTTTAGTAGAAAACTGAAGGAAATATTAACATGTACTCTGAAATTGAAATATGCTTAACTGAAATAATAAGAGAAATGAAGATCCAGACAAACATCAATATATGGGCTTGAGATTATTATGGAACACAAGTTACAGATGCTAATAAATCTAGTGGATTTGTCTTGCTCCTGTTTATATTAATAATAATAGAACATGATACCATCTTAAAAGAAGGGTGTACTATGAGAACTCAGTAGAGCACATACTTTAATGAGCATGAGACAGCACTTTACTAGACTATCCAATTGAATCATTATGTAGCAAATTACGGGAGATCTAAAAAATACATCTAAATATTAGAAAATATTTACAGGAAAGATGAAAGGCCTGGGGTTATTTAGTCAATAGAAAAGATGCCCAAGAAGCTATTTATATCATAGAGGACTGACTAAACATTATCCATCATCCACAGAACAGAATGTGATTTCTTAATGTCCTAAATTGCAATGTGAGCACCTAGAAATAAGAAGGGATTTCTTGATAATAAAAATGGCTTTACTCTTGAGTAAGTTATTGAAGGAAGTTGTATGGTCCTGTACAGTCCATAGGTCCATAATAAATGAGAAGCTCTGCTTTATGTAAGCTGGTTTGGTGCTAAGGAGGCCCAAGGTATTAGATCAGAGAATGTCTAGGAGTTTTAGCCAAGTCTTGTATTCTATAAACATTTTGACTTAATTCCTACCTTTGGCCCACTGCTCTCTTTTTCCCTGTGTGCTCTCCTTAGGTGATCTCATCCTTCTGTTGATTTTAAACAAAGCTCATATACTGTTGCTGATTCCCAAGTCTGTCTCCATCTCCAGCCTTTCCTCTTAATGTCAGACTCTCAGACAGGGGTCCCTGCTGGACACGCTCACTCAGCTGTTCACTGGCCCCTGAACATCGGTACCCTACTCCCCTGAACAAATACTTTTTTTGTGTGTGTGCGTCTTTACAATTTATGGACCTGGTTTCCCACCAGGACCGCAGTCGAAGAATCGCTCAGCCGTGGCAGGGACGACACACTGCTGCCCAGGTCGCAGAGCTTCTCCTGGAGGGCATCAGCTACAGCAACCTTATCCCAGCTCCAAACTGGATGCCAACGAATACTTTTATGTTCATCGCAGCACTGTTCACAACAGCCAAAAGATGAAAACAACCCAAATAGCTGACAACAAATGAATAAACAAATTGTGATGTATATGCACAACAGAATATTATTCAGCCATAAAAAGGAATGAAGCACTGACACATGCTACAATGGGGATGAAACGGAAAGCAGATTGTTGGTTTCCAGGGGCTAGGAGTAGGGAGGAATGGGGAGTAACTGCTTATTGAGTAATTTTCTGAATTAAGTTCCATGTGGCATACAATGTTTGTTATATGAGTAAGTAGAGCAAGTAAAAGAGTACGTAATAAGAACGTGCTCATTTGAAGTTTCTATATCTGTTATTGTGCTAGTCAGCCTCCAAAAGTGACCTGTAACGATCTTCCCCTCCTGGTATTCATGTCTTGTGTACTCAGTCCCTGGCCACATGGTGACTAATAGACTATGGCAGAATTGATGGTTTGTCACTTCTGAGATGAGATTATAAAAGACACTGAGTTTTGCTTGACCAGGTGCTCTCACTCTCTCTGGATCATTCACTCCAGCCACCACGTCGTCGTGAGCAGTCCTACAGAGGGAGACTCGGAGAGACAGGGACCGAGCATGCCAGCCACAGCCACGTGAGTGAGCCAAACCTTCAGCTGGCCACTGCCCCACTTGACGGCCCAATCTCGTGAGAGACCCTGAGCCAGAACCACCCAGCTAAGCCACTCCCGAATTCTCGATCCTCACAAACCACATGAAATAACGAATGCTTATTATTTAAGCTGCTAAATTTGGGGGGTAATTGTTAATCAGCCATAGATAACTAATACCATTATTAAACCTTAACAGTGACCATGACAATAGTTTGGAACCTAGACCAACAAAACTTTTTTTCAGGGGTGTGTGTTTTATTATTAACATTGTTTATAGATAAAAAGGGTGCACAGTGATAATATAAAGCAGACTGGTTTTTAGTTACTTTCTTAGTGCTTTTAAATTCTCCATCGACAATACACCCCTTACTGCCTGCACCTAGAATGGATCACTCCCACTGCTCTTGCACATCCTGACCCTAGTTTAAGCCATTGTCACTTCTTCCCTGGAGTAACTGGGGTTTCTGATTCTAGTCTCACCCACTCCCAGTGACTCTGTCTACCATGCTGATGACAGTGTAATCTTTCTGATCATAAATCTGACCTTGTAACTTAGATCGCAACTCAGATTTCTTAAAACTCTTCAATAACTCCCTTTTGCCTGCATAATAAAGTCCAGGTGACTTACAAGGCTCTTCATGTTGACTATGCTTAAAATATCTGAAAATTTCACTTATTGTACGCTGGTATTCTAATAAGGTTCTCATGGTCTGGCCCTATATAAACCTTTCCAGCTTCAATTCTACTCACCCCTGCAGGTGTTTTAGTTCAATTGTGCTGCTATAATAAAATACCATGGGACTGGGTAATTTATAAACAATAGAAATTTATTTCTCACAGTTCTGGAGGCTGGGAGGTCCGAGATCAACGTGCCAGCATTCAGTGTCTGGTGAGGGCCCTCTTGCTGCATCCTCCCAAGACTGAAGGCAGAAGGGCAAATAAGGCCTAACCTAGTTCCTTCCAATCCTTTTATAAGGCATGACTTAATCACTTCTCAAAAGGTTCTACCTCTTAATACCACCACAGTGGGGATTCAGTTTCAACATGTGATTTTAGGGCACATTCAAACCATAGCAGCATGTACTTGGAATTGTAAGTCACAATGAATAATTTGTAGTTCTCCAAGTATATGCTTTTGCACTGATCTTTTTGCCTGCAATTCTCCAACTCCCCCCCAACTAACTCTACCCTACTTCATGCCAGTTGTATCCTTATTTACAAGGTAAATTCACTGGATTGATGTCCTGAGAGAGGTTCAGACTGGGCGCCATGGGTGGGGTGCTCGACCCAACCTGGTGGCTGAAAGAAGTTTGGATGGAATTGAGTCTTAAGGAAAGAGTAAGAGTGAACCAGGTGAAGAAAGGTGACAGATGCTCTAGGCAGAAAGGGTCAAGTCCGGTTGGAGTTGAACAACCATGTGGTGAGGGCTGGAAGGAGCAGGCATGGAAGGGAGGATAAAACTACAAGCCAAGAGGTCACATGGTGGAAGAAAGTGAATGTGGAAAAATGGGAAGGGAGTTATCAGTTGTGGTATGAACTGGGCACTAAACAGTGCTTCTCAAACTTTGGTGGGGCTAGGAGAACACAGTCTGAGAATTTTACAATTTTGATGATTTCTTTAAAAGCATATTACCATTTGTAAAGCAAATACTTTTCTTTAGCAATGACATATAATGAGATTTTTTTTATATACTTTGTAAATGGCTAGCCAGAATCCCAACATCTTTGCTGAATAGTGAGTATTTGCTCCTCTAATTTAAAATGCCAATATACTAAATTCCTTATATGTTTGTGTCCATTTCTGGACTCTCATTTCTTTTCTTTCTTTTTTTTTTTTTTTTTGAGAGAGAGGGTCTCGCTCTGTTGCCCGGGCTAGAGTGAGTGCCCTGGCGTCAGCCTAGCTCACAGCAACCTCAAACTCCTGGGCTTAAGCAATCCTCCTGCCTCAGCCTCCCGAGTAGCTGGGACTACAGACATGCGCCACCATGCCCGGCTAATTTTTTTTTTTCTATATATATTTTTTTAGTTGTCCAGATAATTTCTTTCTATTTTTAGTAGAGACGGGGTCTCACTCTTGCTGAGGCTGGTCTTGAACTCCTGACCTCGAGCGATCCACCTGCCTCGGCCTCCCAGAGTGCTAGGATTACAGGCATGAGCAACCACGCCCGGCCATGTTATAATGAGATTTTAGTTTCTTAATTCAGAGCTCAGCAAAGTAAGGTCTGAGGATTAATGCCTGAGAAACATCAAGCTAGGAGACTTATACATAAACATTCCTGAAGACTGTAAAACAATTCCCTGTTTATGACAAAACCTCATTGTCTTTTATAAGCACTGGTTCCCTTTTATCTACATTCTTATTTGTCTAACCCCCTAAGACCTCTAACATATATGCCAGTCACACTTTCATCTTGTAAAAACCGTGTTGCCTTTCCGTTTAAGTGTTCAGTAAATGTATTGTAGATATCACCTAGTTACCTAGTATAGAAGCAACAGTACTCAACAACAAGTAATTCTCCAAGTTCTGCATGAGGTCTTTCTCATGTACCTACATCCCATTTACAATTCACTGATGCCGTAGCACACCGGCTTTTTGTAGCAAAATGTCTCATTTTATCCTTCAATTATTTCAATACTCTCAGGCAGTTAGCATTAGAACAAAGGCATTAATCAAAGCTAATTTGTTTGGCCCACTTTTGATTAACTATACCAAAAAATATTTACCATTGGCTAGAAGAGAAACCAGATTGGAGATCTCAGGTGGGACAGTTCAAGCCTCAAGGTCCTTAACTTGTTGCTTCTTCTGCAGAAACACAACCCTCTGCTTTTTACCCCATGCGGAGTACTTACTGCTGACCCATTCTTATTTACCACGCTTCCTCAAAGAGGGTTTCCCCAACTACTCTACTTAACTTCTTAATTTAATTATCACGAAGTTATTTTCCCCCATTATCCTGTTGCTTTCTTTGTAGAGTTTATCACAATTTATCATTGTTTTATCTCTATCTTCCTCATGAGATCATAAGGTCCATAAAGGCAAGCACCGAGTCTACTGTGTGCTCAATATTCTGCACACAGAGGATGCTTCTTTAGTGTCGGTGAAGGTGTAAATGTATAACCTCTCTTGGGAAAAAAAATCACTCAATGATTCATACTTTCCTGCGGGTCACCTTGGCACAAATTTCTATTAAGAATCTTTCATGAGCTCCTTCCCACAAATGTGATAAGTATGTAGAACATATTTTAAATAAATTGTTATTATTTTTAATTTTTTTTTTAAAGCAAACAGACCTGGATTTTTTAGAGAAATGGCTGATTCAGGTCTGTGCATGAACTGTGTAAGATTCTGGGACAATCTTATATACTAGAAAGCAAAAAGAGGAACCAAAAAGACTACTAGGGTCTGGTTAAAAAAAAAGACACAGAAACGAATTCAAAAGGGCTTCTTTTGGCCAAAGATGGGACAATTTGAGCATTAACAGGAATAATGACTGCAATGGATTGAAGCAATTTAAATACAGCATAAAAAGTCATCAATTCAGAATGCTACTTAAAACTGGTTAGCTTTGGCGTTTTCTGTGACACTAATTCATTATTCTTAAATTTGTAAATAGGGGGAAATTTATTCTCTTTCCCATGCTAACTGCATTTCAAGTTAACCAAAGACCTGAAGAGAGAAAGTTCTTCTCCATAGACAATTTCCAACTAATAAGAGCAGAAGAAATGATAAAACATGAAAAACCACAATTTTATAACTCATAATGAAATAATGGATTGAGGCAACACCCACGACTGTTTAAAACCATCCTGCGAATGGTTGATGGGTAACTTTATAATGGATAAGTCACACTGATAATACCTGAACTTCTGATCAATCTTTTTTGGGGGGGGATTGCATTAAATTTATAAATTTATTTGATATTATATGTTAAGTTATACAGAAAAATTGATGTGTTTATGATGACATATCCAAGAACATGGAATGAACATCTATTTGGTCAAGTCTACTTCTTTATCTTTCAGGAGTCTTTACACATTTTTTTCTCACATAGGCTTTGTAATATTTTTCTAAGTTTATGCCTAAATATTTTATTTTACTATATTTTGCCATGTGTATTGAGTTGTCTCTCCCATTTTATGTTCTAACTGGTATTTGTTTGGATATGTTGATTTTTTTTTTCTATTTGGCCCTTTTAAAACTCATATGTGTCCTCATATGTCTCATCTTTTCTCTACTTGTTCAAATTCCACTAGTTCCTCAATACACGTATTTGGTAATACAGCCTCCATGAAATACTTTTCCTACTTGAATAAAATATTTTTTTGTTTCTAACCTGCATTAAGCTACATTTGTAGTTTTTTTTAACACTTACCATATTCTACTTTGCATTATATTTGTTTACATATTTGTCTTAATTTCTCTTTTTTTCTTTCTGTATTTTTAATTATTGTGAATATATAATAGTTGTATATCTTTATGGGGTACATGTGATGTTTTAATGTAGGCACACAAAGTGAATTAATCTAATCAGGGGAATTGGGGTTGTCCTGATGTGATACACATCACATCCCCTATGTGTGTTCAGTACCATCTAGGAAGTATTCTTTACCAAAAAGAAGTGAATCTGCATCTAATCAAACCTCTAGAACTAACCATCACTTTAAATTACACCAGGAGGTTGTAATCAGCCATGGGGGAGATTCTATAGGACAAATGACCCAAATCTTTTAACAAATAAATATCAATTTAAAAAGTGAGTGGGGACACTCACTTAAAAGAGTCTTAGGAGACATATCATCTAATTTAAATGTGGACATTGTTTCATCCTGATTGAAATAAATGAACCACAAAAAATGATTTTTGGACAAGAGGAGAAAAATGAACAATAACTGGATATTAGCTGGTATTAACAAATTATTGTTAAATTTGTGAGGTGTGATGTGGTATTGTGTTTTTAAAAAGTTATTTGTCAGAGGAAGATACTAAAATAGTTAGTGGTGAAATATGATGCTTAAGATTTGCTTTGAAATACTCCAGGAAAATAAAAGTGTATGCGCGAAACAAGAATGACAAAATGTTGATGAATGTTGAAGCTAGGTGTTAGGAACAGAAGAGTCATTATTCTCTCTGCTTTTGTATCTGCTTGAAAATGATCATGTTTAAAATTAAAAGCTGATTCTTGTTTTAAATGTTTCGGTATAAAATATAGCAAAAATACAAAAGAATCTATAAACTGCTTAAGAAAAAATATTGAAATAATATTTTTATGTGCACCATTTCTCTTGGTGCACATATAGAAGAATTTCTTTAAGGCATACACCTGTCACTGTGCTGTAGGATACATGCAAATGAAATTGAGTAATGACAAACCATTTTCTAAAGTCGTGGTTGTACCAATTTACACTTTCTCCAGTAAGCAATGTTTTCAGATTTCCACCTTGCCACATCTGTACCTACTCTTACTATGTTTAGAATTCTTAATTTTTGCCAATTCTGGTAATCCAGAACAAAACATGGAACATATAAGTCTCCTTGGTTCCTCCCTAAACACTTCATCCCTCTCCCTCAGAGATACTGTCTCTGAATTTTGTGTTATTATCTTCTTGGGTTTTTTTTTTAATAAAAGCTTTATTTTTTAATACTCTTGTACCTATTCTTACACAACATACTGTTTAGTGATATTTTCTGTTTTTGAACTTCATACAAGCTAAATAATGCTTTATGTATTCTGTTGACTTGTCTTTTTTGTTCAACACAAATTTTGAAATGATCCATGTTAATGCTTTGAACATAGTATTCATTTTACTGCTGCAAAGAGTTCCATTGTGTGCATATACCACAACCTTTTAAATCTGCTCTAAGTTGGTAGACATTTGAGTTATTTTCAGTATATTATGAACATTCCTGTACATTTCTCTTGGTGCACATATAGAAGAATTTCTTTAAGACATACACCTGTCACTGTGCTGTAGGATACATGCAAATGAAATTGAATAATGACAAACCATTTTCTAAAGTCGTGGTTGTACCAATTTGCACTTTCTCCAGTAAGCAATGTTTTCAGATTTCCCCCTTGCCACATCTTTACCTACTCTTACTATGTTTAGAATTCTTAATTTTTGCCAATTCTGGTAAGTATGAAATGGCATCTTGTTATTATTTTAACTTGAATTTCTCTTTTTATTAATGTGCATCATTTTATGTGTTTTCTGGATATTTGTTCTTCCTGTGCTGTGAAATACACACTCATTCTAATTTGCTAATATTTTGATTAGTTGTTTCTGTTTTTCTTATTGATTCCAAGGAGTTCTTTATATATTCTGTATATTAACCTTTTGTGTTATATGCATTACAAGTTACTGTTTTGTGGGGTTTTTTTTTCACTCCATAAAATCCTTTGATGAATCAACGTTCTTAATTTTAATACAGTTAAATTTATTAATCTTACACTCTTATTAAACCAACCCTTCCCTATCTCAAGGTCAAAAAGATATTCCTCTATGTTGTCTTCTAACAGCTTTACACTTTTGTTTTTCATATCTAGGTCTTGATTCATCTGAACTCTCTTCACCCCCACTCTTTGGTATTTGTGAGGCAGGGCTCCAATTTCATTTTTTCCATATGGGTAGCCAATTGACCCAGCATCATTTATTGAAAAGTTCATTCTTTCTCCTCTGCTCTGTAATACCAGTCCAGTCATAAATCAAGTGTCTATATAATTGTGAGTCTGCATTTGGGATCTCTAAAACAGGCTGGATTTTCATCATCCAGAAAAAAACATAAGTGGAACAGTCTAAGTTTGGTAGTTTCCCTTATTGCCTCAGACCTAGAACTTCTTAGATTGTTCTCAATGTAATTCTCTTCCTTTACTCCTCCAAACCATTCTTCCTAGTTTTTCTAGGTTCCTAAAACACAAGTTAGTGTTCATATCAGTTCTCTGCTTAAAATCATTAAAGGGTCCCACATTGAAACAATATAAGAAATTTTTAAGCTCCCCTAGCTAGACAGTGAACCACTCTAACTTTCAGGTTGTCATTAACCTCAACAGTGCCCTCAATATAGATGATGCTAAGTAAATCCTAGCTTCCTTACAGTATTTCACATAGGTGAACAAGGGGCGACATGATTTGCCTCCTGGCATATCCAAAATGTTCTCACATGAGGTTACATTTATCTTATTTTTGTCAAACATGTATGACCTAGAAATTTGTCTAAATCATATAAAGATTATAAGGGTTTCAGTTCACTATTTCTTCATTATTTCAAAGTATCTTACTAAACCTGCTTTAAAATGTTATCATATAAAAATGTAACTGTTTAACAAAATCATGCGTTCCAATTAAGTCTGATTTCCCTTGTGTTAATAACAGATTCTCCGAAAACCAAAATGACAAAACAAAATAATAAAGGTCTATTTAATAACAAATGAATTTTTTTTATTAGATGTGCAAGATCCCCAATTTGGGGATGCTTTCTTACCTGTGCTATTTGTACATTTCAGTATTATCTCTCTTTTTGAGCTAGAATATAAAAGTCTTCTGCAGGCAGCTTCGGGGACCAATTAACTCCATTAAATTATATCCAGTTATGGAGTGAACTGAACCACTGCTCGTCTGGGGCTGTCTAAAGCTGTGACAATTAGGAGATGGAGAGAGGCAGAAAGGGAGAGATTGATTTTATATGTCACCGAAGCACACTGCAACAATATGCCAGCGTGACTTTCAAAATGGCCTTAAAATATTCCAAACTCAGGGAGTTTCCTTGCTCCTGAGTGGGAGTTGACAGACTGTCTGGCAGCATTAGAAAGAGGCAGAGAAAAGCTGATGTCTATATTGTGTCCTCTAATAACATTCTGCCTCTGCGGCATCTCCCCATAAGAAAGATCCGTGTATTTGTTGTGAGGTGTGTGGGGGGTGCAGGGGGGATGCGTGTGGGTGAGCTCTGCCTCCCCTTTGTGCAGGGGGCCTGATTTCACCTCTCACATCTGGGAAAACCAAACCGAAGGACACTAGCCTTCCCAAGGTCACCTAGAAAATTAGTGTGTGGCCTGGGGTGGGCGCGAGAGGAGAACCCAGGTGTCCCGACTCCAGCTTTGTGGTTGGGCGCTAAATCATTTTTCCTCCCTGTGAAAAAATATCACTGGGCGGGGGGGAAGTGAGAGATTAATCAGACTTCCTCTTTTTCCTTGCCTCCCCTCCCCCTTACGGAGATAAAACTCGGGAAAGCAAAAGAGGTGCCTGCTCTGCAGTTCTTAATCTGGGTCCCCCAAATCCACCCCCACCTTCACTTCCCCACCCCCGACACAAAGCGATCCGGGTCCCCAGGGCTTCCGCCCGTCCAGCCGCGAGCCCGGGAGGTGAGGAGTGGTTAAAACTCAGCCCTCACCTCCAGCGGGTCCCGGGCTCGGCGGCGCCCAAGCCCCGCCCCCGCGCGCCCTTCCCCCACGGCCTCGGCTCGCCAGCCCTTCTCCCCTCTCCCCATCGGGCGCACCCACCCCAGATGCCGCCTGGCACCGAGCGCAGCCGCCGCCGCCGCCGCAGCACTTTCCACTTGTACTGATCGCCTCCCAGCCCGCTCAGCCTGCCCGCCCGAGCGCAGCGCGGCCAGCGCGCCCGCCCTTGGCAGCCCGGAGCAGTCGGGCTCCGGGAGGAAACTCCTTGGGAGCGCCCTGTCCGGGGTGCCCTCTGCGCTCTGCGGTGTCTTTCTCTCTGCCCGGGAGGAGGAGGAGGAGGAGGAGGAGGAGGACGTCTGGTCCCGGCTGGGAGGTGGAGCAGCGGCAGCAGCAGCCGCCTCGGCAGCCGCAGCCGCCGCCGGAAAGGGAGAGGCAGGGGCGAGCGAGACTTGGAAACCCCGAAGTGTCCGCGACCCTGCACGGCAGGCTCCCTTCCAGCTTCATGGGCAAAGTGTGGAAACAGCAGATGTACCCTCAGTACGCCACCTACTACTACCCCCAGTATCTGCAGGCGAAGGTGAGGGGGCGCGGGGGTGGGGGACGCCGGAGGACGGGGTGCCGGGGGCGCGCGCAGGCTCGGGCCCGGGGAGGGCGCGCCGCGAGCCCCCGCGGCCCCCGGGCGGAGTTGATGGAAGGTTGCTAACTATAGCGCTGGCCGGGGCCGAGCCGGGCGGCGCGCGGGGCGGCGGCTTCCCGGTGAGCGGAGTGCGGAGATCGGGTTACAGAAAGCCGCGGGGGGAGAGACTAGACAGGAAAGAGCCGCCAGCCCCTTCCTGGCCCGCGAGGCGGGGAGGGTCGCGGGGCGCTGGCTGGTCAGCGGCCGACGCCTGGGGTCCGCGGCTGGCCCCGCTGGGGGCGCGGCTCTCCGACCCCTTCTCCAGGGCCTCGCCCTGTGAGCGGTAACTCTTCGCCTCCCCCGGAGTGGCGCGGAGCCTCACCCCCATCCTCCCCAAGGGACGCCCCTCAACCTCCCGCGCGCGCCTTGTCTGGAGCTTGAGGGGGGGCCTGGACATTTTCCTCCCCGCCTCCAGCCCGGTGCGCCCGCCCCTCGCCTCTGATCTTTGTGCGGTGTGGCACTTCACCTGGTTACTGATTTCTACTTTTACGCTTGTGTTTTGGGTAGAAAAGTGGCCAAAGTTCACTCAGCGTTCATTGAGGTCCCTTTTAATCTTCTCTGTAGCTTTTGCAAAGGAGGGACAATGGGCAGATGACAGTGGAGAAAAAGAAGTGACTTTGTATTTAGTTAAAAACAAAACACCAAACCAAAAGTACCTTATATGTTTACCACAGATCGATTTCCAATGGTGCTTTCTCAGAAGTGGCCTCGGCACTCTTAGGTAACAACAACTGATGACATGTAGCCATATAAATTGCGACTGGCTTTCTAGGGACCCTGGGTACTTTGTTCATGGGCCTATCTTATTTTATGATAAGAATTTGATGCCTCCTGAACTCACTGAAAAAATTATTGGGGTCCATGAAGACTGGAGATTTCACTGCTTTGGAAGCTTCTGCTACATGTGGGAGGGTAGGAGTAGGATACACCAGCCTTCTTCAGCCGGTAACATCCATCACTAACATCTGTCAATACTCAGGCTGTCTTTCTAGATCACAAAAGAATCAGGTATGGATGCAGTGTCTGAACTTTCTTTGGGAGGTGTTAATCATGCCCTAGTTGCTGCATTTCTCGCCTGGTACAAAGAATCTCTGATTCAACCCTGATAAGCTTTTCTTTCTTAGAATGTGTGTGGTCCATGTTGTCATGTACCTACAATGCACCCCTGTATTTGTCTATGTAAAAAGCACACTTGTCAGCGTTGAGACCAGAAATTTCCTAGCATTTAAGGGCCCCGTTTTCACTCCACTCAATTCCCATTTTACTTTGGATCACCAGAAAGCAGCAAGATGGTAACAGTAAGGATACCTATTATTTGTGTGTGGTTCTCAAGTATTTGTTTTCAGAAACTTCAGGGGGATGCTAATTTTCTCTGTGAGTTACATTGTAGCTGTTCAAAGAAATTTTGTGGTGTAATCAATGCGCTGCCTTTTAGATGTCTTATATATTTAATGCACTTGTTTAAATTATGCAGCATTGGGTGCCTAAAGGACAGCCTCTTCAACACTTAACAATATGAATAATAAATACATACACTCAGGTGAAGAAGGAAAAAAAGCCATGGTTCTACAGGCACATTTACCTTAGTAATTTTTATGTACCATTAGTAAGTTCGAAACCAAGTACATAACATTTAATATAGCTAATGCAATGCCATTTGGCTTTTTTTGCCCTGTAAATAATTGAAGAGAGAGACAAACAGCAGAGCCTGCTCTAGTAATTAGGGTCGGATCCCAGAAAGCTTTAGGGCTCATTTTCTGATAGTGTGCTTCCTGCATAAAGCATTTAATATTGATTTGTGTTGCGGTAAATGACAGTCTCAAAACATATTTTGCTGTTTCTGCTATGAAATCTGAAATCCTGTTACTCTGAATCCCTTTGTTTCAGAGAAAAGTGCACATATTCACTTGACCTATATAACATGGTATTAAAGTTAGGTAATTAAATCTAAATTCCCTATCGTAAATGTATCTTGGTTATCTCAGAGAGGGGCGTGTTCTAAAAATGACACATGATTAGATGCAGATTTTAGGTAAGCAGAGTTTGGAATGCATAATCTTTTTTTCCTCCCTTATGTATCTGTTGGTACCATGGTAGTAGTACCATTAAAAAAAGAGAGAGAGACTTTGTTTGGTTTGTAGTTAAAAACATGTTGCCTAATCTGCCTAAAAAGTTAATAAGCTCACTTAGAATCTGTTGTCTACTGTCATGATCCTGCCTCCTGCGTGTGTGTGTTTTAACCTTCCTGAAATATGGGATAGAAAACATCACTCTGTTTAAAGTACAGTGATGTGTTTGCTAGCCGGAGTTGTTTTGAAACTTCTGTTTGGAAGCTATATCAAAAACTGAGGAGTGGCATAGTTATTTAAAAAGTGATATTTAACTTGTGATCAACAGATAGATGTGATTTTCTTGAATCAAGTAGGAATAAACAGATGTGTTTTCTTTTCCTCAGAAGGAATAGATGATACCAATTAAAATGGCACTTAAAAATGCATTTTGTTACCATACTTTAAAAAATTACATATGCCAAACTGTTCTTGTGTTAATGATACAGTTAAAGTCTATTTTGGCAAATTTATTTTCTGATTTTTTTCCCATAAAAACATATTAGTTCTACATTTATTAACCAAAAAATAACATCTAAGGTGCTGTATTAGAGCAAATGACCATATTGGTATGCTTTGTGCTTTGACAGAAAAAAAAAATCACTAGAAAAAGTAATAGTCTGCATTAAACATAAAGTAAGTTTAAGAGTACTGTGGAAGGGCAGGACATCTGTAGGAATAAAAAAGATTGTATAATTTTCATAATACCTTGGTGTAGAGTAACATAAATTTCAAGTAACCTGATTTTACACACTGTTGGATGTTTTTGGGTTTCTCAGTCAGGATGGTCTTATCCCAGCAGGTTCTCTTTATCACCTGACACATTCATTCTGAAATGTAGTCTGATGCAGCTCCATCAATGTAAGCGCATATAGTTCTAAAGAGTTTTCTGAATTTTAAAATGACCTATGCTGTGCTATATTAAATTTAGTATTCACTTTTTCACGTCACAGAAAAAAAAATTGGTAATCTAACATTTTAACTTAAAGATTTGTATGTCCACATTTTCAACCAATGGGTGTATTAATTTCATTTATTGTACAGGCAACCCTTGAATCATGGTCTGCTTATTTCAAAAATTCCACATACATTACTGCCAGTGGAGGTATGGAAATGTTTATGGGGATTGAAATACGTAGTCTATTTCTTTTGACAAAAAGGATGTACAAAATTTTCTTTACATGATTAGTTAGCTATTTTATATCAACAAAAGGCAATTTGACACATTTGTAATCTTTATTCACATAGTTCTAAAAATATATTTCTAAAAAGAAAACAGTAAGACAACTGAGAAATCACTTAATCTCTCCAACTCCCCCACCTACCACCAAATTAAAAAAAATAAAAATGTATTTCTATAAAATATAACAAAAGCTTGATTTTGAAGTTTTTGTATATAGAGCAGTATTGTTTTCTATGCTGAAGAAACAGCTATACTAAAGAAATGTTTGTTTCTGAAACTAAACATAATTTTTTCTTTTAAGTCATTTTTGTATAAGTGTATGGCAAAAAGAACATATCTGCACCTATCTTCAAAATCTGAAAAATAATAAATGATATTAATTTGGGATTCCATTAATAAAGGCTACTAGGACAAAACAGTTTTTCTGAATTAAACTTTTCCATACACTAACTCTTACTTAGTTGTAGCCAAATGAATAGTATCAAATGATCTGTTTCTCCAGAAATTAGAAGTCCTGATTTGATACATAATACTACTGAGTATAATAAAGTGGATTGGAAGTATGAAAGCATAATAAATATTAAGACCTGGGGTGCTTTTTGTCTTAAGAAGTAGCCATGTTTAGGAGATGAATAAAATTTGCTTAAATATATCAATTTAGCAATGCAATATTTTGCACTGATGAATAAACCTTATTTCCTTAGGGGAGTGGGATATTGTGACTGTCTGGAAATGGTATTGGAAGACTTAAGGTCATATAAATGTTAAAATGAAGATGCATTATAATGCAACATTGTAGCACTCTTCTCTTCCAATAGCTATTTCTTTTGAATTGCCTGTACTACTTCTATTTTATAAGTTATCTCTTCCTATGTTGGGAGCCAAATCTTAAGCTACTAGAAGGGAACAAGAAAAGAAAGTGAAGAAAAGTAGGAAAGTATTCATTTAGTATTAGTATAGCTAGATAGACTTTACATCTTTGGCAATCTTGGCTTGGAATTTAAATTCAAATATGGGTACTTTCCATGTAATATATATTCAAGAAAAAAATTTTGAAAACTTTACTGATCTGTTGCTCTTTGTATTTTGCTTAATGGTTTATTAAAACTTTAAAATTACCTCAGCTTACTTAATGTGTACTCAAATTTTAAGTTACAGATCTCTTAGCCAAACACAAAGATACCTTTTTTCCTTTTCTTTTTCCTGAAGGAGTTGCCAGAAAAGAAAATCATTTTTTTCTGTATCTGTTTAACCAATAAAAATCATATGAGATAGATCTAGAATGGAAGTATAAGTACTCAGTAAAAATGTCATGGACACTTAAAAATTGCTCATTCTTTTTAGAGATGAAGAATTTATCTAGTTTATTTGCTATTGTATGCTCAATTAACTAAAGTTTATTTTCTCCAAGTCAAGTATGATCTTGCAACCCTATTGTAAGCCGGTCTTCAAAGTATGTCAACATCTTAGTTTCTTGCTTGATTCCTAGAGCAGTAGGTGCTAAATAAATGCTTGTTAATGAACTATTATTATTTAGAAAAAGTGCGTGCAAAATTTTCTTAGACCAGAAAAATTTGTAGACCAAAATCTACAAATACAATAATCTAGCTTAATTTTCTAATGAATTCTCAATATAGTTTGATTTGTGCTTTGATTTATTTTGTTCCTATAATGAAACCTCTCAAATATTTTATGAGTTGAGTAAGATCCTTAAGATGAATCATATATCAGTTGGACAATGCTTAATTTATGGAATCGAAAGTGTCTTTTGGTGTAAATTTTATTAAAGAATATGGGTGCCAGAGAAAATCTCATAGAATTATATTGAGGGGGAAAATGTTACACACTGAATCAGTGACTCAGCCTGTCTATGTCTCCTATCACCAGGATGCTCCTTCCCCAACAACAGCCCAAATTTTGTCCTGCTTAATTTTCAAGAATATCTCTTTTTTCAGTGTATTTCAGACTTGCTAAAAACATTTATTGATTTGATGAATAATAACTAAAGTATGAACTAGGATTGAGGTGTTGGGAATTACAGTTATCTCTCAGTTACTGATTGTTGCATAACACTAAACATGATACTTGGCCATCTAGCTTACAAATTGGGAGAATATCATTTTAATCCCATTTATTGAGATATTAAAGAAATAAGCAGGAATATATCAGGTTGCTCTTAAGTGAAAGTGTTTTATTCAACGTAAAATAGCTTATTTTAAAGAAATGTGGTAATAGTATGTCAGTTATTTAAATGCAGCACCATAATATTTGGTATAAAACCAAATCAAATATTCAAACATTGAACATTGGGCTTGGGGATTTTATGCGGGATGAATTAAATGTTCTGGTTTCTTTGCTGTTTCATCTTAATGAATAAATAGTAAAACCTGGTAGAACACGGCTGTGTCTCAGGAGAGGCAGCACTTGGATGGTACAGAAGTTTACCACTGGGAGTTAGGTCAGGTGATACACAGCAAAATGTCTTCTTAGAACTGTGTGTTGCACACACATACAAATTTGAGCACACACATAAATTTGATAATAAAAACTAAATATTTCTTAATCTGATGGATACGAGGGTAATAGAAAAGTGTAGAGGGGACAGCGACAGCTAAGCCAATGAAAAACTGAACATATATCTTCCATAATCTAATTCCTTACTTTTGCTTAATGCATCTATTCTCCTTAACACAATTATATGAGTATTTTAATTTTTCAAACAAGCACTGGAAAATAAGCATGTCAAAAATGATGAGAAATAAAAAAGAGAGAGCAAAAATCAACATCTAGATATCCTAGGGGAGAAGAAATGTATAAACCTGAGCATTATCATTCTCTCTATATTGTCTTATGTTTAATTCTTAAAAGGATGCATCTGTCATTTTAGAAGATGGAGAATAGGTATAGTCTTCTGGATGCTGAATTTGAAAAGTAAGCCTCTAAAAGAGAGTTTGGATGCTAATGTGAACAATTAAGTTACAGGTAAATCTGGCACTGTAAACATGCAAAATCAATGTCAGTGGATGATTTCCTACATTGGCTATAATGTCTGTATCCTGGAATTCAGTAAAGTTTTTAGCTGGCATTTTGTTGGAAAATTGTTGAGGATCATGAAGGGCTAAAACACTAGCCAATCAGTTGTATTTACTGAGTGACCCCAGTGCACCATTCTCTCCACTTGACACTGGGAAAATTTAGGGAGTGAAATATCTGGTCCCTGTTCTTCAGCACCTCACAAGCTAGCAGGGAAGACAGAAGAGACACAACATAAGAAAAAGCCAAGAATATTTACAAATAATATACCCACGAAGGCAGTATACCAGCCAAGCTTCAGAGTGACACGGAAGGCACTAAGATATATGTGGGATTAAAAATTGCCATGTGTTTCATGAGAAAAAGTAACGTGCTAATAAAAGCTGCAATAAATCTGGGAATTTTAGAAAGAAATTAGGCTTTAAGTAAATGAATGAAAATTGTTTGAATTGAGAATCGCATCGTTTTTTATTTTTTCTGCTTTATAATCCTATTGAATACTTAACATTTTAAAAGAATGATTTTTTTGTACTTAATATAAAGTACTCCTTCCCCTCAAAATTTCACATTCAATTAATTTATTTCATATTATTATTTTTTCAGTTTTCTGCTTACAAATGTACTGTAAAGCCAACCTATTAGAGGTGTGACAGCCTGGTAATATAATCCTTAAATCATGACATAATGGTTATATAGAAATGTTACTTTTATTGTTTTGAACCACTTGAAATGATGTGTATTTCTCCTAACTCATTAGCCTTGCCTATGGCAAAGGGGAAAAAATAAGTTTGAGCTTTTGTAATGCTGCTAATTAGATCACTGCTTGCCTGCAATCTATACATTGATAATGTGTCTAATGTAAGCTGGCATTTCTTCAGAAAATAAGATTTTAAAAACTATTCCTGATCTTTCATAGATATCTCTTTATCTGGCCATTATCTAGTTTAATTCTTTTAAAATAAGCTGTTATTCACCTCTGCAAATGGAACCCAGTGCTGCGGGAGTCATACTATCCTCAGACCCCAGAGTCCGTCCCTCTGGCTGCCCATTGAACAACATGTGCTATGCAGTTGGGCTGCTGGGGCCCAGATAAACAGTGATTTCAGGGAAAGTTTCTGTGCAATAAAACAAGATCACTTTGTAGATGTCATAATAATTTTCACTGGTCTTGAAGGGAAATTACATCTATCTTCCCAGCTCTGTAATTGTGGCCCCATTTCACGCACTACCAGTTGTGTTTTTTATGCATTGAAAAACTGAATACTTAGAATGGCAGAAATGGACAGATACATCATGGAATACCATGCTCTTAACTTGAGTTTCTTAGTGGGGAGGAATCAAAGTTGCCAAAAATGAATTTTATATTATTAGCTTATACTTATATTATCCTCAAATAACAGTATACTGTTTCCCCTGCTAAATACTTTTTAAACATGGTGATTTTTGAGTTGCTATTGGGAGTATATTTGTACTGGAGAACCTCTAAACCCTCTCTTAGCCGCAGAATTACAATGAAATATTTTCACAGTTTATATAATAAAGTCCCAAATGAAATATTTGGTTATAAGGAAAAAGTACATTTTATTAGAAACTTGTAATACCATCAGCTTTACCTTTGTCTTCTCAACAACAATTTGGATTCATCACCAAGCAGGCTTTTGACAAATGCAGACATTTATAAAAAGAAAAATTTATTTTCAAGTCATTAACTGAAATACTCTCACGACCCTCTCTGCCTCCTACAATGCACAGCTCTGATTAATTTCATTGTTTTTAAAATGAAAGTCTAAAAAAAAAATGGTGCCAAATCCTAGCCTCTTCTTAGGTTTCATTCCACATGATCACTTGCATACTTTTATTTTAAAAAAATAAACAACACAGAAAGAATTGGCTACCAGAGAACTGGCTACTAGATGATATTTTTCTTGTGCTCTGTGTGATTTGTTCAATAATTGGTGTACTGCAATTTATAAGAGAGTTGTGTTTCCAACAAGTTTTATTCCAAATAGTTAGCTTGTCAGTTGGATATTTAGACCTTGAAACTCATTTCATATATAAATAGTTATACTTAATGATAGGGTCCCCAGCCAACCGATAAGAGCCTGTAAAAGTAATTCACTTTATAATTCACATACAGTTTTCTACTAATGCTACCAAAGAACCAAGTCACCATACCAGACATTATTTCTTGGAGAGAGAGGTACGAATTCAGACTTGGAATTCCAGGAACCTATCTCTGCCTTCTTCAGAGGAGTGGGGAGACAGGGCTTACCTGTAGTCCTTCAATAGGGCTTAGAGATTTTAGGACTAGGGAAGGAGTTTCAAGAAGATAGACAGTGGGGCTTGTGGTCAGATGAGCCAGGAGATTGTTGGCACTGGAGCTTCCCACTGAGGTCAGGCCGTGGGAGCTGTCCTCACTGCTAAACTAGCTCCCCACTCATCTGTTTTTTCTTCTTGTGCTGGCCTCGGAGGTAATCTCTTGTTCCCTTTTCCCCTCCAATTAAAAAAAAAAGAAAAATTATTATTATTTTTTTAAGCAGCCTGAGGGTTGCTAGTTGTATTCTTCACCCTGAGCTCACCACTGGCTAGATTATTACAACCTCACAGCTTTTCCTCGCTCTTCTCTAGCCCTAAACATCTCTTGAGTTTGGTAACAAGAAGGAAACGTAAAGACAAAGTATAAACTGTCCAATTCTGTGATTTTTCTTATTTTTAACGTGTCCTGGTCCGTTGATGGTTCATAACTCTTAGGGGAACCCCAGACCTCCTTGAAAACCTGATGATGGTGCATATTTCCATCAACCTCAAATTTTTACTTAGAATCAGCCTGTGGAGCACAGGTTAAGAGTCCTACCCTGAAAGGAGGACAAACGTGGAACCAATATATGCTTAAGAGGATGACTCAAACTAGAGACCCCGAGGTATTTTGTTTCTGGGTTTTGGCCAATAGACTCTGGGATGAAGAGCGGGACAAGGCCCAATGGCCTGCGGAGTGGGAGCAGGTGAGAGTGAAGTGCCGGGCCCTTCCTAGCAAGGGTTTGGATAATCCCAAAGTGTCTTTCCTTTCTCTCTTCTCTCCCACTCCCGCCCCCAGCTTTTCTTCTTGCACTCTTAGAGTTGAGCCACTCTGGACTTATGTCTGACCACTAACAAGTGAGTGTGCTAGTTGGAGATCTGCCAGGATGATTATCACATAAGCTCCTCCCACTTGATCTGCCCCAGTCAGGGGCCAAGCGCGGCTGACTTAATTTGGCTAAAAAACATCTTTGCTACCTCTTAATGCTATAGATTATGATTAAGAATTTGCTAACTACAATTGCCCCTTTGAGTCAGATTTTCTCTTCTGATTCCTAATTCAATTTTATATGGAAATTTTAAATTTTATTTGGTAATGTATAAGTGTGTTATAGAAGCACAGACATGATGTAATACTTTAAATAAAAGTACATAATTAGCATAATAGAAAATATCTTGATGATAAATGTGTACTCCTAATGAGATTAGAATTTAAATATGACATGGTCAAATAGTAAGCTATTAATATTTTTTCTTAACTCATAATAAAATTTAAAATCACATCACATTTCTTCTATTTCTTGACTATGTCACTAAGTTATTCTTTGTCTAAAACATAATCACAAAAAAGTTGTGTTTTTTTAATTTGCCAAAGACTAAAAAAAGATGTTTCTTACTTGGTAATAGTTTCTTAGATTTTAATTTTAATAGCAGAAATCTTAAACATTGATTTTGATTACCTTTTTTTAAAGGAGTAGGTTATTTTTTAACATAAAGATAGGATTTAAAATGACAGGGGGTGATATCTGGTATTCTTTTCTCCCCTCTGTTTCTGACACAAAATTCAAATTCATGTTTCGGCAGTACAGGATGTTCTTCAGTGCACATCCTTTGAGCCTTCAAAATTTGATTTGACTGTGGTCTGACGATAGCATGTTGAGATAAGTACATTGTGATAGTAATCTGCGCGTCTGAGCCCTAATGAACATCTGCTTTCTAGGGCGCCACAACAGCACCTTTCTTTGTTTTGTCTTCCTTGGCTTCTTTGATTTGAACCCCGTTAAACCCTGCATATGGGGTCTTTTGGGGGTTTGTTTTTCAGTATGCAAATGCTCCTTCCTCTCTTTTTGGGGGGGGAAAAAACCCCTGTATTTTAAATATGAATGAATGCACTGGGAATTTAAAAGGAGTATGGAGGAAGCACACACTTACAGTTCTTCTGTTAGCAACTCAGACGTATACTGAAATCATGTAGTTAAGATCATATAGATGGAACTACCTGGCCAGTTTAATTGAATTCAGTAAACACTTACTGAACCGGCCTTGTATTAGGCCCTGGAAAGTGCAAATATGTAATGAAGACATAGTTTGTGTCATCCTGGAACTCAGTGGGATAATTTTATTTGTTTATTTAAAATTTGTATGGAGGCGTAGTGCACAAATTTTAAATATATAAGTTGATCTACTCATGTAACAGCCACTCAGGTGACAATATAACGTGTTCAGCATCCAGAAAGCACCCTCATTTTTACCTACCAAAGGTGACTGACTAGTCTGACTTCTATCTTTGTAGATTGGTTTTGCTTATTATTGTTCTTTATAAAGATTGAATTATATAGTTTGTATCCTTTTGTGTCTGGACTCTTTAGCTGATCATTATTTTGGTTTGATTCACTGATGTTATGTGTGCAATTGTTGGTCTTTTTTTTTTTTAATGCTTTGTAGTATTCCATCACAGAATATACTGTATCACAATTTATTTATCTGTTCTATTATTAATGGACATTTGGATTATTTCAATTTGGGGCTATTATGAATAAAATTGCTATAATTATCTTATTCATATCATGTGTTCAACATATATACTTACTCCTAAGAGTGGAATGTGTAGGTCTTAGTGTATGTGTTTGTTCAGTTTTGGTAAATATTACCAGTTTTCTACTCCTGCCAGCAAATCATGAGAAATCTAATTGCTCTGTATCCTCACTAAAACTAGGTTAGTATCAGTCTTTTAACTTTACCCCTTCTGGTGGGTGGCATCTCATATGGTTTTAATTTGCATTTTCCTGATGATTAATGATATTGGGCAGTTTGTCATATATTTATTGGCCAATTGGATATCCTCTTTTGAGAAGTCTCTTTCAAGTTTTTTGCTAACTTTTTAAAAATCACAATTTTATTGAGATATAATTTACATACCATACAACTCAACTTTTTGCTCACTTTTTAAATTGGGTTGTCTTTTTAATTGATTTGTAGGCTTTTAAATATATTTTGGATACAATCCATCAGACATATGTGTGAGAATATCTTCTAATTTTCAATTTTCCCTTTCACTGTTTTATTGATATCTTTTAATAAATAGATGTTCTTAATTTTAATGAAGTCCATTTACTAAACTTTTATGATTGCTTTTTGTGTCTAAGAAATCTTGGTTTACCTGAAAGTCATGAAGATATTTTTCAACATTTCCTCCTAAAAGCTGTATTTTATCTTTCATATATAGGTACACAATCCATTTTTAATTAATTTTTGTGTTTGATGTGGATAGGGTCAAGATTTGTTGTTGTTTTTTCCCCATATGGATATCTAATTAATTGATCCAGTACCATTTATTGAAAAGACATTTTCCCCCTTTGAATTTCATTGTTGCCTTTGTTGAAAATCAGGTGATCACATTTGTGTGGTTCTTCTGGACACTTGTTTGTTCCATATGTATTCTTGTGCCAATGCTACTACTCTGTCTTACTTCCTGTAGCAATACAGTAAAGTATGTATTCTTCAAAGTGATCTTATCTAGGTCCTTTGCTGTCTTAACTACTGTAGCAATACAGTAAGCATGTATTCTTCGAAATGGTCTTCACTATTCTAGGTCCTTTGCATTTCCTTATAAATTTTAGCATCAGCTTGTCAATGTCCATAAAAAAGAAATTTACTAGGATTTTTAGTGGAATGATATTAAATATATACATCAGTTCTGGGAGAATTGACGATCTTAACACTGATGAGTCTTCCAAACTTTTAGTAGGATATATCTCTTATTTATTTATGAACTTAACACTTTTAAGTAATTAATAATAAAACACAATGAAAAGTTACTATTGTTTTAAATACTTGTTTCATAAATACATCCAGTGATTTCTTCAAGATCTACAATATGGTAGTTGGCATAGATTCTGTGAAGAAAATAATTCTTTTGAAGAGATAGAGAGAATATTTATTATCAGAGATCAAAATTAATTTTGAAAAGTAGCTTGCCACTGAAACTTACCCTTTAAGAACAGATGACATTTTTTAAATTTTTCTTGAATGTATCTCAAAATATGAAACTGTTTCCTCTTTATACTTTTTATTCACTTTTTGAGGTTTAATTTGATGTTGTTGTGACACCCCCTTGCCGTGTCTTATATATTTATAAACATAATAATAAATTGAAAATTAATTTTGTTTGGAGGATTTTCTGACATCCCTTATGATTTTTTAATATGCCCCTGATATTGTAAAAGCAAAGATTGAGAGTTGCTGCCTAGACACTAACTTCTAAGCACTAGAACATGCTGCTCTATGGGCCTCAGTTCCTTCAAACTTTTTCTTAGATGTTCCAAAAATCTTATATATATATTTTTTCATGCTTTATATTGAAGGTTTTAAGCTTTGATTATTGCCATATTCAGCCAGCCAAAAACAACTACATAGAACGTTCAAAGCTTATTAGTTCTGGCTAGGTTAGCCTAGGTTGAGTAGGAGGTTGAATAGATGACTTCTGAAGTTCCTTTCAACTCTAAATTTTATGATTCTGGGAATTTATAACATCCAAAAATCACAGAATGTTAGAATTGGAAGGAACTTTGGGATCATCTGGTCTAAGCCACTCATGTTACAGATGAGGAAGGCTACCCAGAGTGAAGAGAGAGAAGTAGAGCTCTGGAGAGGCAGAGTAAGGGGGAAGTGGCAGGGGGGCGGGGGTTGCGGAGGGCCGGGGCCTAACGTCACGTGACTTGTCAATGCCTTGGCCTGCAGAGGAAGAACGGAGAAGGGAGACCACACAGGGGCCTCAGCAGTCATTCCAGGAAACTGATCACAGAGGTTGGATGGGATGTGAATGGGGCCAGTGGCACCAGCTGGTGTCTAAACAGGAATCAGTAGTGGTCACTCTGTCTGAGGTCACCCAAGAGTCAGGGCTGGCCAGGCTTCTGTACTTCCTGCCACTAGCATGGCTGCTTCTCTTGATTTCACAGAACAGTGTCCAGAGCTGATTCTGCTTTGCTCTCATGTTTCTAACCCACTGACGATTAGCTACATAGCCCATGGCTGGGCCCTGCCCAGCCTCCATGCTCCTGGCCTATGTGTGGCCCTGTTCTGTTTCTGGATTTTTCCTTCACCACATTTCCGACCCTCTCACCTTTGCAGCATGCCTGGAGCTTTCCCACATTGGCAGGTTAGACTCCAGAATACTTCATTCTTGCTATACTTTCTCTATTCTGCCATGACTACCTGCTGTAACCTGTTTGGTCAACAACAACAACAGCAACAAAACCCAGCAAGGTTCTGATTAAACACCACCTCTATCTATTGATGCCAACCCTCTTGTTCACCACTCTGATGGGAACCACTTTCTCCCTAATGCCAAGCACTTTACACCAGTCTCTGTTTTTTTTCCTGAGATATCTGAACACAGTTGGCAGGTGGGCAGCACTCAACATACAATTAGGATTTAGGAGCTCTGTTTTAGTCAATTATATGGACGATCTTGGAAAAACAAAACGCACAGTGGGTGGCATCAACAAGCCCATTGTACTATTTGGGCACAGCTTTTCCCTCATGCTGTTTAGATCATACACTCATTAAGTCCACTAGCTGAAAATGTCACAACTGGCTATGTGCCATGCCTTAGAGAAATCAAATACAGGAGAAATGGGGATATATTAAGCAAATAAGAAAGAAGATTTTTCCACAATTTACAAAAAGATTCTACAGTGAAAATGCCTCCGTAGTTCATTTACATATTTTAAAGATTATTACAGATCACTAACTCTTTGACAGAAAGCATAGTTTAAAGTTAAGCCATCATCCAAATGCTGGCGAGAATGTAGAGAAAGGGGAGTCCTCCTATACTGTTGGTGGGAATGTAAATTGGTGCAACCACTATGGAGAACAGTATGGAAGTTCCTCAAAAAACTGAAAATAGAACTACCATACAACTCAGCAATCCCACTGCTGGGTATATATCCAAGGCAGGGGAAATCAGTATATCAAAAAGATATATGTATTCCCATGTTTATTGTAGCACTATTCACAGTTGCCGAGATTTGAAATCAACCAATGTCCATCAATGGATGAATGGATAAAGAAATTGTGGTGTATATATACATAATAGAATATTATATAGCCACAAAAAAGAATGAAATCCTGCCATTTGCAACAACCTGGACGGAACTGGAGAACATTAGGTGAAGTGAAATAAGCCAAGCACAGAAAGACAAATATCGTATGTTCTCACTCATATGTGGGAGTTAAATATTAAAACAATTGATCTCATGGAGACAGAGAGTAGAATGATGGCTACTAGAAACTGTGAACGGTAGTGGGAGTGGGTGGAGATAAAGTGGAGATGGTTAAGGGGTACAAAAATATAGTTAAATAGAATGAATAATATTTGATAGCACAACAAAGTGACCATAATCAATAATAAGTTAGGGTATACTTTAAAATAAGTAAAAAAGTGGAATTGGAATGTTCCTAACCCAAAGAAATTATAAATGCCTGAGGGGATGGATACCCCAATTACCCTGATTTGATTAATTCACATTGTATACCTGTATCAAAACATCACATGTACCCTATAAAGATATACAACTATTATGGACCTATAATACTTAAAAAGAAAAAAGAAAAAAAATGAAGTTAAGCCATCAGGAATTATGGCATATTAAAGATTAATTAGATATTAAGAGAAATGGTTTGTGAAATTTCTTCAGTCCATGGGAACAAATAAGTTTATTTTATTGTATTTGATTTACACCCAACTTCTTAGGATGGCATAACTGAGTAAAAGCACGGTGCAACTGCAGCTAGCTTTGTTTGTGTTTGTGTTTGTTTTTATTTATTTCTCACTGTTTCAAGGATCCTCTGCCCTGCTTGGCTCAAACCTTTCCCTTCTGTAAGTATGTGTGACCATAACTGATGAACCCTGGAACCTGTGGGATACACAGACAGAAAGGACTATGGACAATTTCAAATCGTGTTATCTGTAAGAAAACCAAGTTGTGTGTGGACCATTATTATTTGACAAGTGTCGTAGACTTGTGGGGAACCTTTTTATGTTGGAAGTCTATATTAATTTAGCTGTAATCAAATAAGGCCACATTCAAGAAACTTTAATTAGGTACACTTAAAAATGTACGTTATTTTATAAAAATTTAACTTAATATATACTTAATTTCAAAAAATGAAAACTATTAATTTTAAAGTGACTAACCTTTTAATGACTTTGTTGTGTCTGCTTGTTGTTGGAAAGCATTTGAATATTTGGTTGCAACATGGAGGTCCACACTTTCAGTTGATCCTCTAGATGGGTATCAGTCATTTGTGACCTTAAGGGCATCTTGATTTGGGTTAAGTAGGAGAATGTGGATTCACAGGAATAAATGGTTGAAAAGCAAGAAAGCATTTTACGGGCATGTTGCTGAAGGTGCAGGTATTCTACTGCATTTTTCCATATTTCAATTGAATCTTTCTTAGCATCCATCAATGACTTTAACATATCATCTGAGAGCTCAATCAATTCCATGTATAGTTCTTTAGGTGCCTTGGTGATATCAACTAGGTGAGGCTGAAATGCTAATTTGAGTGTGATGTCGTGATGCTCCATTTCATTGTATTCTCCATTTAATAAGTCTATAACAGCTGTGTATTCTTCAAATGATTTGCATATATCATCCTGCTCATAAATGACCTTTGCTAACTGGGGAAAATGTTTATCCAAAATTTCCTGTTGAAGAAGAAGTGTTTTGAAAAAAGATGCTTGGATTTTTGGCCACATATCATATATAGACCTTGCAAAGAGATATTCAAGATGTTTTGATTTGACATGGTATCACACAGAAATGCTGCATTCCTATAGAAATCTTCTTTCAATAATTCACATTGCTCATTCTGTTCTTCATAAAATTTAACTATGTGTTCTCACAGAAATAAAATTTTGGCTAACACCTCTCCCTGGGATAGCCAATGCCCTTTAGAATGATACCTCAGCTTTCAACTTTGGCATGTTACAAAACTGAAGATGCTGTGTTGCATTTGCATGAATATAGTTAACAATACTTATAACTTGTTGCAAAGTGTCACTTAAAATAGTGGCTTTAGCACAGAGATTTTGCTGATGCAAGATACTGTGAAAAGAAATGAGAACATCTGGATCTGTTAATACTTCTTTTATCTGTGCAGTAAACCCTTCATGTTTTCCTGTCATGGAAGGTGCACTGTTTGTATATACACTCACTAAATTTACCAAATTCAGTCCAACTTCATGACATTTATATTGAAAGTTGTTGAAGATAATCTATTCCTCATGTTCTGTTTGCAAGAGTTATGACCCAAATGAAGTATAAAACCTGCGCCGAGTCAGTAGTATCAGTTGATTCATCCAAAGAGATTGAATAATATATATTTTCCTTTTGAAGTATTGCATGAAGTTGTTCTGTAAAGTTGAGAGCTAATTCGGGCTGCCGATCAGTTCTCCTTGAAAGTGGCAGTTGTTTGTACTTTGAAACGTTATCTGGGTCTGAGCATCCTACAACTTCAACAATGCACTCTTTCACAGTTTCTACATCACTGAATGGCTTCCCTTTTTTCCCTGAGTATATAAGCTACTTTATAAGTTGCTTTAGTGGCATTATTTCCAAGTCTTATTGCTGCTTGAAAGAATTGTCTTTGCTTTTCATCTTTTAATTTCTGCAATACAACCTTTTGCACCTGTCCCTCTAATTTAAAATATTTATGGTCCTTATGACTGTTAGCACTGAATTTCTTTAATGTTGATATTGCAGTATCACAAAGCAAGCAAATCATCTTATCTTTACCAGAAACAAGATAATATTGCAATTCCCAATCCTCATTAAAAAATCTATTTTCTTCCTTCAGCGTTCTCTTGTTCTTTGATGTGATGGGCTGTTAAGCAGACAGAATTAAAAAATACTGTTGAGCTGTACACCTATTCACAAATTCCACTTCAAACAGAAACATAGTGCACCAATGTCAAAAGCTGATAATAGACTGGTGTTTTAGACCCCTATAAACTCTCACCAACCAGCCTCACGTGGTAGTGGTGCCAGCTAGGCAGGAGAAGTTAGAACTAAATCATGAGTGTAGCAGCCGTCAGTTTAGCCCTTATGGCTTACTAATGTTCTAATTGTGCCAGTCAATCTGGGATAATTATTTCATTGAAACTTATTATATTCTTTGGTATTTTAAATACGTTCATGTTAAAAATAAAATAAAAATATAAAAGGCAAACAAAAATGTATTAATAAAAATAAAAGGATTTGTTCTGTAAAATTTGGATTCAGTCAAAAGGCTACACTTAAGGACCTAGAAGGCCGCAGGTTCCCTACCCCTGGTCTTAGTCAAGGAGGTTTTCAGTGAGGTGGTGTGGTTAGAGAATGGGGAGAGACATGCCTTTGTGGACAATTTAGGATGGCTTTTTTATAGAGCAATTGACTTCCTGGGCCAGAAGATTCTCTCTTTTGAGATCGAGGGAATCATTTTACATAACATGTTGATTCAAAACATTCTGCTGTTAATAATATTTGTGTTTAAATAAATTGTTCCAAACCTCTCTCAAAACACAGCAGTAGCCTAGTATTTAGATATCCTTTACTTACTTGATTTTCAACACTGAAAGATGGGTATGCTGGACACTTTAGAAGTCATATGCATTCTTTGTTTGAGTTAAAAATGAACATATTCAATCAGAAAGATTTAAAGTCCAAGAGGAAAGTGAGGGTTCAAATAAGCAGATGAGGAATTGTTATCCTTAGAAATACAAGGAGTTTTCTTTTTGATACAAGTTTACTTCTTAAAATAAAAGTTTCTGGTTTTAGTACCTTTCATCTAACTTTCTCAATGTATTATGAAGCTTTTGAGCATAGTTCACCTGCATTTTTAAGACTAGGCAGGCAAATTGAAGCAGATATAATATATAAAATTCTATGTTGGTTGTGAACTCACTCTTAGGCAGCCTGTAAAATCTCATTCTTAGGATGTCTAAAAAATGGAGACATTTAGAGTTTACTAATTTGATTTTTCTTTTTCTTATTATATTGTAACTTTCACTAAGTGGCATTTCATTTAGACTATAATGTATAATAAATTTACATTTAATGTTAGACGGAAAAAGACTGAGAAAGGAAATATCAGGAAAGAAAAACCACAACTTAAAATTATATGTATATTTGGTAACATTTTAATAGAGCATTTTGTTAACAGTAATTTGTGTACGTGTGGGCCTCCTTCACAAGAATGTAAGATCCTTAAAGACAAGAAGTATATTTTGTTGAGTTTTGTACCTGTTATAATGCCTTGCACATAGTAGGGACTTAATAAATATTTATGGAATTGAATCCATATCTTTTGTTTACTAACATGATAAACGGGAATCTGAGGCACAAACAGAACTCTTTAGGGATGAAATGTTTCTGCTCCAAATGCATACATGGTTAGGATAAAAATGGGCTTTGGGGGTAAATTACCTCAATTATGTTCTCAATCTTGATGTTTATTATTAGACTTGATCATAGTGTCCTTGAAGGTGATCACTACTATTAAGCTAATTTGTCATTGTCATATAAGCACTAAGTGAAGTACAAAAGCAAAATAGCCAATGCCTATCTTAAATTAAATTTGATGAATATAATGTGTATAGAAATGGGGGGCCCATTTCTACTCTATTAGTATAATTTGAAAAATAACATAGATGGGGCATTATTATTGAAAAACAATTAAATTTAAAAAGTGAAATAAAAGGCTACGTTTCTAAAAATGGTATTTCTTAGGGTTAGCTGGAGGTCTCTAAGGGCCTAGAACGGTGTGTGACAAGAATACATGATTATATTGGTCAGAGTTCTGATAGGAAACACATGACACACTCAAGCTTGGTATTTAAGGAATGTTTAGTTTACAAATGTGTTGATAGGACTTAGGGAAACCGAAAAGAGATAATGACGTGTTTTGAGGCCAGCCAACGATGGGTACCTTCATTGTGCAAAGCCTGAAGTAGCAAAGGGTGGGAATAGTTACCAGCTCTGGAGGGGAGCCTTGAGAAGGAGTGATGACTTTCAGCCAGGGACAGCGCCAGCCCACCTTGCCCAGACATCACTCACTCTCTTCCCACCCTTAGATCTCCTGCCAGTGCCTCCAAGTGGAGCCAATAGGGGACCCCAGGGAGGACGATCCCACTGGTGCAGGGCTCAAAGTCGGCCTCCCAGGGCACAGAACCCAGTGGAGACATGGAGAGGCCCATGGAGGTGTGGGGCCCCATACAGTCTGTTGACTAAATGAATGGCTGCTTACTACTTTTCTTAGTGGATAGTTTTGTTTCTTTCAGTTAACTGTGCTATTCATTGCATTCTTAGAAGTCCCTGTTATTACCCAAATGAATGAGATCAGCAGTATTTAGTGAGTGCCTACTACATACAAAGCATTTTAACAGGCCTGTGGAAATTTTCTAAGAAAATTAGCTGCTGGTGGAGTTATACCTTGCTTTCCATAATAAATACCTAAAACAACCAAACAAGGGTTGACATTAAATACTTTGAGGTGACATTATAAAGTAATCCAAAGCACCTCATTTTAAGTGAATTTGAAGCTTACTATCTAAAGCAATCCTCTAATGAAGCTCTGTCCAGTAGAACTTTCTGGGATGATGAGAATGTTCTGTATTTGTACTGCTTGATACAGTGGCCCCTAGCCTCACGGTACTATTAAACCCTTGAAATTTGGCTAGTGCAACTAAGGAACTGAATTTTTAGTTTTTAGCCACCTGTTACTAGTGGCTCTCACATTGGACAGTGCAGCTATAGTAATTTAAGTAAATATACACTCTTTGATTTAATTGCTTTATTAATCCAATTTGATAGAAAAAGTTGGGTCTTGCAGTTCCCGATTTTCAGATTGCTTGCCTTCATCTATAGGAACCCTGCCAATAATGGTGACCAGAGCATAAAGGGAAAAGAAATCAAAAGTGACTGGAGTGGGGCAGCTCCTAAGGTTTTGGCAAATAAAAGCAAAGCAAAAATAAAAAACCATACAAGAACGATTTTATGTTATATGGTATATGCTTTACAAATGTAGGTTATATCTATTTGGGCTGAATTATAGTTAAAAATAGACCATTGTGTCCAGGTGCATCACTTAAAAAGCTACTTCAATTAAAAAAGAAAAAAATTCAGGCTGGTATGGTGGCTCATGCCTGTCATCCTAGCACTCTGGGAGGCCAAGGCGCCCAGGAGTTGGAGGTTGCAGTGAGCTATGATGATGCCACTGCACTCTAGCCGGGGCGGCAGAACAAGTCTCTGTCTCAAACAAACAAACAAAAAACCCCAAATCTATTTCTATGATGTCATTATTCTGGATATTTGATCCTTAACACAGTGACTGCCATGTGGGTTGTATTTTAACTCAGGCTAAGTTTGAGCCCGGGGCTTCGTGAAGCAAAACGCTGCAGCTGGTTTGTGAAAATCTTGTTGATGTTCTTATTGTTATAATTAATATTGACAATTTAATTCTAAAAATGTGGATTGCATTGCATATAACTCACACACAGAATACAATAAAAAATAATAATAAATTAAGAAGGATCATTTTGTTTTGTGGCCCCAGGGAAAAGAATTTTTTTCTCTAGTGTGGCAGTCAATGTGTTAATTGCCACACTAGTTGCTTCCCAGTGTAGGCAATTGAATGCAAAGACGATATTCAAAGAATGAAGATAATTGGCCACAGTTTTTGGGATGGAAATTTAAGAAAACTTGAATGAAGATAAGAAATCTGCTATGTGCACAGCTAGATGAAAATATAACTGATTACATACTAAATAAAGGTATATTTATCTTCCCTTCAAGGTTGTGATATTACGTGGCTTCATTTTATTTGTTTTCCTGGGTCTATTGATGCATCTATACACATATATAAAAATATATTGAGCTTTATGATGTCTTTAAGTCTGATCTGAGAGTTCCCTTGGCCCTTTTCATGACACTTTTTCTTCTTTTTAGCTTGTCTGCAGAAATCTGCATTATCCTAAGTCCAGAATCAAAAAAAACCAATCATTTGAGGCTCATAATTATTCCATAAAGAGAAACAGATTATTACATCATAAATATGACATATTCCCTGCAATGCAACTGAAAATACTTTGTGGGACATTGACTTCATGGATATTTGTTTCCAGTTATTCTACTCAAGCCTACTTTTTGCCTACCTTTTCTACATCATGCCTTATTTGATCTATTTTTAGTAGGACATAAGAATTATATTTGAGACTTTGCCTTTTAAAAGGAACAAATTCTAAATTTCATTATGACAGATTTTAAAAGTGACCCTTGCTGTACCCATTCAAGAATATTTTTATTTTGTTTGTTGTGGTAAAAGAACATGAAATCTGCCATTTTAATCATTTTTGTATGTGCAATTCAGTAGCATTAAGTACATGTACATTGTTATGCAGCTATCACCATTGAAGAATATTTTTTAATCCTTAATATTGAGAGATGCTGTTTCTAAGTTTCATGGAGATTTCTTTTCTCTTCCAAAAAGAACAACAAAATCCCATGAATCCTCATTTGTTTATATCAGTAATGAATCATCTGCTAAAAGCTCATCATGACATTTTAAAGTGGTATTAAATTAGCAAAGCTTTTGTGAACTTGTTCATCAACATATATAAAAAAAAGAACTTGTTGAAAATAATTTTTTTCTTTCTTTTCTTTTTCTTTTTAAAAGAGATGCGGTCTTGCTCTGTCACCCAAGCTGGAGTGCAGTGGCGCAGTCATAGCTCATTGCAGCCTTGATCTGGTTCAAACTATTCTCTTGCCTCAGTCTCCCAAGTAGCTGGGACTACAGGGGCACACCACCACACCTGGTTAATTTTAAAAATTTTTTGTAGAGATGGGGTTTCACTATGTTGTTCAAGCTGGTCTCAAACTGCTGGGCTCAAGTGATCCTCCTACCGTGGCCTCCCTAAGTGCTGAGATTACAGACATGAGCCCTCGTGCTCAGCCCCCAAATAACTTTTAAAATGAAAATGTCACTGTAAACAGGAAGATGATGTTATTTTGCTTCTTTCTGTTTCAGTTCTAAGGGAATTTTGTCAGAAATCCAGCCAACACTATAGACCAATGATGTGGTTGGCTGAAGAAAGATTGTGGTTGTCAAGTGTATAGGGTATGTCACACTTTGTGACTCACCTTCCTTAAATGAATTTTTCAAGTTTATATAATAATATCTAGACTTAAGTGTACATTCTTTTGTTCATTTAATTGAGTTCTTGAGATGATAACACAACAATGAAATTTTTAACTTTTATATGCTAAAATGCATCATTAGCTCATAATGCTTTATGAAAATAGAAAAGATAAAAACCAGCTTTCTTCCACACCATAGGTCCACCTTCCTTGTTGCCATAGTAGCCAGGTAAACACTAATAAAACCAAATGGGCATCAAAAAAGTTTTTCACATAAATTGTGTTGAAAATAATTCACAGTACCTTTACAAAAATAGGTTATCTGAGTAGAGGAAGAAAAGACTCCAGTAATGGAAGAAAAGTAGTCCAACTTCATTTGAACATAGAAAGAGAGTAGAGGGGGTGGAAATTTGTGTTGCTGAGAAAAAGAGTTTTCAGAGTAGACTGTTCTGGTATTTTATACCAATTATGTGCAGCTATTGCTTTGAATAAATTTTGCTGCCCTGCTGAGATTTCCTTTTTACAAATCCTGGAGCAATTATAAGATGGAAGTCTGGAATGTATAAACAATGTCCTTTGAACAATAAATGAGCCTCATTCTTATAAAACTCAAGGGTAGGAATGTACTACTTTTTATCCTATGGTTCCTTGCCTTTCCTTCCCCTAATCATACCACAGAAATTAGTGTCTAAGAGTGTAAAAAACATGAATTTTTGCCTAAAAATACTTCTAAATGATAAATTTCATCAAATTAACAAAATCTATCTGTGGCTGCATGATAACCAATGTACTTAACAACTGTTCAATACAGCTATTGATTATATATTCTCATTCTATTCTATTCTGTTTCTGACCTTAACACAAGAATCTGTAACGAATTACCTTTTTCTGTAGACCTGGAAACAGAACACTGCACCAAGTCATTGTACATGAGGAAAAACGACACCCTTAGAGCGTAACATTAGGCTGAGTTTCCAAATGCCAAGTTGTTTTATGTGACAAAGCAATCTGCACTAATTAAGGCAAACACTATATGCAATCCTAAAGAGAAGTCAATTGTCACTTAGCGTTAACTGTAAAAGCCTGAACTCCACTATTTTGCTGAACTTACAGACCTTATACAATGTTTACAATACGGTTTGGAGAGTTGCCTAGCATTGGAATATATGCAATTAAACAACATAGTTGCACGGCCCTTTTATGTCAGCACTGCTAAAAGACTGCCATTATACATACTCAGGATAGTCATTCTTGGAACTCTTAACATAAACAGGAATAGAGAACATTCATTTGTAATTCTATCTAAGTACGTGTGGGATTTTATTTTATTTTATTCACATAAAACCCCCCTGGAAACTAAAGATAGCAATAATAAAGGGATCACTGAATGAAAATTATTTCTTTGACTGTCAAAGAATGTAACACTTTTGTTTGCAGCTGAGCCTAAGCACTCAACTTATTTGGACTTTTATTTAAGCTTGTATAAACATGGGAGATTGTATTTAAATTCATTACAAAGTGAATTTTATTTGTTTGAAAATAACACCAGAAATTAATACAAAATGCACTTCCTGGTTCCCTCTTTCGGGCATTTTCTAGAAATAGCAAATGCAAAGAGGCAACAGAATATTATAGGTTAAAATGAAACAAAACACAGGCTAAATTTTAAGCTCACATCGTGTTTTGGTAAAATTTGATTAGGCCAACTTAATAGTTATAGCTAGACGAGAAGGGTTGAGCCTTCGGCATTGATAACAACAACAAGATGGAATGACACACATCTGAAGCAATTTTTTTTTTTTTTTAGGAAAGTGGAAATATTTAAGAGACTGATTTATAGTTCTATCATTCAGAAATATAAATACATATTTTTAATGTGCATATTGGGTTTTCCCTGAAGTATTTTTTTCCTGCCACTTTCCCAGGGATGTTTGGCTTTATAATTCTGAAAAATAGCTTACATTGTCACAAAATAAAGCATAAGTATATCGACTGACACAAAAAGATGTGACTCGATATGGGGAGGAAGATTTGAGCTTAATTTAGGTCACTGGATTTTTTGACTCCAGCTGTTTTTGCCTCCAATTTCTAGTCTGTTGTCTGAAATTTGGGAATTTGTTAAGCATGTCTCTAGAAAGATTTGAACTGCCTGACACAAGCTTACCTGTTGTGGCAAAAAATAAATAAAAGACTATCAGCCTGATAAATGAAAGATTTGTAGCATGATGTTTGAATGATTGAGTGCTAGAGCACCTTAAAATATTAGAAAGTTACCTGCAATATAATATTTTGATTTAAAAAAATGTTTTCTTCCCTCTAACACTGGCCCGTAACTTGTAGTTCAGAACCCTCAATACAGACTTTTTGTCTATTACTTTCTCTTATATTATAAACCCATCTCCCCACTTTCAAAATACCTAACAGGCCTCAACTTGGAATCAGAATATATGAAAGGTTATATTAAGTTAGACCAAAGGATTTCTCAAGCATAAGTTTTGTCTCTTCTTTTGGAAATGAGGGAGGGGCTTTTTGGAGTGTTAGTTGTGAGTTACAAGAGATCAACCAGTTGCTCCAAATATCCTTTAAATAAACAGTGGATCAATTATCTGTGAGTGTGACTAGACCATTCTTGGACTTATTTTTGTGTTTAGGATACTGAGAGCAATGTGATCTGTACACATTTATGAAGTACTGCTGGCTTCTTCCCCCCCCCCACCCCGGAAAATACATATTTCAAACATTTTTCTCTATTCCTCATTTTTCCATAATTTGAGGAATAAGTTCAGTTATGATTTTATAAACTTTAAAATTATCTCCTTTAAGTTAATATTTTTCCAGATTGAAGAATCCTAGTTTTAAAATTTATACTTACATAGAAATCGCTCTATGTTTTAAATCATTTTAGTAGTTCTTTGTTTTGTTGTTCCAGAAGGGCAATATTTACAACTTCTTAGAGTGACCAGTTTAGATGCACTTGAATTTTGTACAGTAGTCACATTGTATTTTCAGTTTTATTTCCAATAAGTGATTTTTTTCTCCATGCCTAGTATTTATTGCCTTTTCCAGTTATGGTTCACGGTGGGTTCCTACCTTTCAGGAGCAGTCCAAGATGACTCCCAAACACTGTTCCCATTGTAACTGGTTATTTAGTGGGCTACTTTAGTCTTTTATGGATATTGAAGATCTTCTGTCACTTTTCTGACTCACTTTTCCCCCAGCTCATCCCCATCAGCTCCGTATATCACTGTGACGAAAGGGTTGAGTGTTAACGTGAAGATGTGGAGATTTCACTGTGGACTGCTTCTTTCCAGTGCTATATAAAAATGTTAAATTAAGTAGACATGGGTCGGAGAGAGACCATTCTTGGAACTGAAGGCAAGAATTATATCATGATTCCCATGCTGATTTCTTGTTAAATTTTCTTACATAATAACGTTCATTGCCCAGATACTCTTAACCAGGCACGTGGTGGATTCAAAGGTCAAAAGACATATCCCCTCTCTGAGATAGTATAGTACAATCTGCTAGAGGAAATAGAATATAGTTAATAGACAGCAATAGTCTAATGTGAGGGCCATGGATGGTATCAGGCAAGATATCTACGGAAAAACTGGAGAAACAAACCTCACTTCTATTCAGGGAAGACCAAAAAAGCTCTGTGGGTGAGGGGACATCCATCCTGCACAGCTGTAGCAAGTTCCTGGCAGGTATAGACTATGATATAATTAGAATTCCTCATGATAACGGACATTGTTAGTATAACAACAACAATAACAACAATAGTAATGATAATGATTACAGCTAAAATTTGTTGAGTACTTACCATGTGACCGGCACTGTTTCAAGGAATTTATATGTGCACAAATCATCGTTGTTAAAATATAAACTACAGTTAAGTATGAATGTATCTTATGTTAGAGTAAATAATAGGAAAAAAGGAAAAGGATAACAAATTGATGTGGTTGATAAACCAAATAAATTTGCTCTATAAATATTGTCCCTTTTCACATAATCAGGAAAATACCTATCCACTATGCATTGTGGGAAATGACAGTGTTTTATAATGACAACAATTGAAAAACTCTGTAACATGGTTAATCAACATATGCTAGAAAGTAAAAATAAATTGGGTTTACAGAATAATATTTGAGGTGTGTGATATGGAGCTATTTCAGGCAGACTACCAGCTAGAATTTGGTCTTTTATATCTGCCCTCGAACAGCCTCGTGGATTTAAAAATGTATCTGTGCTGTTTTGCCATCTTGACTATGGAGTATCATACTCAAGGAAAATCCTAGTTAGCAGCATTAGGCTCCAAATATTGTCAGTGCAGGCCAAGCATCTTTTATTAAGAATCTTTCATATGGGCTGGGTGCGGTGGCTCACACCTGTAATCCTAGCACTCCGGGAGGCTGACGCAGGAGGATTGCTTGAGCTCAGGAGTTTGAGACCAGCCTGAGCAAGAGTGAGACCCTGTCCGTATAAAAATAAATAAATAAATAAATAAATAAATAAATAAATAAATAAATAAATAAATAATTAAAAAAAGAATCCTCCACATCATTCCTCTTTTCAGAAATTTATGGCCCCCCCATTTTCATTGTTTTATATATTCACTATGAAGTCAACTTTTCATCTCCTTTTTTTTATTTTTTTGTAATCTATTACTCACTTGTGAAGTTACTTTCCCAAATGTGTATGTCCTATAATTATATATGTTATCGTATGACCACTCTCTGGATCCCCAGAATAATTTCTGAGTTGATGTGCTTGTGTGGGAGTTAGTCATAGGGATACCGGTAATGTCCTGAGAGGAAACAGAAGGTCTGGATATAAATGCTGAGATTAGTGACTCCCTGAAGAAAAGGGTGTGTGGGGAGGGGGTCACCAAGAGAGGCAACCAAGAGAGGAACCTTTGAATAGGGATCTGGTTGAGTGTTGTCCAACCGTGAAGAAACTGGAACCTAGGAGAGAAACAATGAGTTTAGAAAACGGCTGGAAGCTCTCAAGGCCCTGCAGCCATGAGTTGGCCATCAGGGGCCTTGGTATTCAGACACCTTCTGTGGACAGAGTCCAAGGAAGCCTGGAATCAAGCCTGTGGTGGCAGCAAGAACCCAAGGGGTGGGAAACAGGCCCAGGCAAGAAGCTCTGGGTCCTGTCCTGCCTTTCTGGCAGAGGACACTGGTTTGAGTCAAGTTTGAAAGTGAAGGTGAACTTGGAAAAGAGACTGCAAATGCAATGAAGCAATGATCTAATGTGTAAACAAGAGCCAGGCCATGTGGCATTTGAGAGTGTCCCTGTATGTCTAATTTGTATGCAGTTTATTCCCTGAGATTCTTTTTTTTTTTTTTTTTTGCTTGTAAATAGTTACCAAGTCAATCATTTTGTATATTCTAAATGACTTTCTGAACCTGTGGTGCTGAAGGACCCAAGGTGAGAATAAGGATCTGCAAGAAGGGTTCAAAGGCATGAATTCAAATGGCTCTGTCTTTGGAGGAAAAACCTGTATTCTTTTACATGATGGTGACAGAACATTTCCCAAGAAATGGTATTAGAAACTTTGTGTTTAGCAGTCCCCTGGGGCTGGCTTTTGACATATGTATATGTAATAATTCTAACACAGATACATACTGACTCTGTCATAGGTAAGGGCAGAACTAATGCTAACAAATAATTTTTTCAGTGAGCTGTTATTAAACTAGCTCCTGATAGTTTATGTAAGAGTTTGAATCTCTTGAGCAAGAAATTAGATGTTCACTCTTCAAAGCTGAATTAATGGGTAAAAGTTGCTTTAATGATGCCTTATATTATAGAGTTTTTTAAAAAAGTCTTAAAGATGAAGTTCCCTCAGACTTTCTTGCCTCAAATAGAAGTTAATCATATCTACTTAATCTATACATTTTATAATAACCAAATGGTCAAAATTACATATCCCGTGTGCTGTATGTAATACTGTTAGTTTGAATGAAAGCTAATCGAAGTGATCAGAAAGTAGCTTGTATGTTTTTTGTTGAAATTAGAGGAATAAAAATAGATTTACTTCTATTAGGGCTAACTTCAATGCTAGACCATAAAAATAGACCCAACATTGGGGCAGAGTGCATTTACCCATCTAACCATTTTGTAACTATTATAACCATATTAGCAAAAAGTTAAAAAACTAAGTCAGATAGAAACATCAATCTGTGTTCCCAGAGAGATTGTTTGTAAGCCACTTGTGAGCAGGGGTTATGCCTTCAATTAACTTGAACCTGTCACTCATACGATGGATGTATACTAATAAATACTTATTGAGTAACCCAAACTCATATGTAATATCAGCTTATTCTCAAACAACTGCTGCATTTCTTTAATTTTAATGCTCACATTTCCCCCTATATTTTAATATCCCTGAAATTGGGGTGTGTCTTACAGTTGATGGCATGTTTCAGTGGGTCATCAGCCTGGATTAAAGTCGAGTTCTCACAGAGGGGATTTGTGGCTCTGTGTTTGCTTGTGATAGCCACCTGGGGACACTACCAGTCTGAGACTACTTGAAATTAAACCTGAGGTTTTCTTGTGCCACACTGGTTGTGTGGATGCAGTACCAGTTGGTAGCTGAAATTCTCAGGGGAGATTTTTTTTTTCTTCAGCTGGTCACAAACTTAGGACATCCCTGTTTCCTCTCTGTCTCTTTCAAGCGTGGTGAGTTTGTTTCTCATTAGCCCTTCCCCAGAAAATGTGACCCTTTGGTGTCCCAGTTTTCTGTAGCAGTCTTCCATCAGATTCCTCAGTTTGGAGCCTTTTTTATTTATTAGTGGTACGTGGAATGTGGTGTGTCCTACTGTTGGTGGCATTTTAGATTTGATGAAATATAGTATTTGTTTGGGTTGCTGTTAACCAGTTGATCCATGACATTTGAAAGTCCAGACAGGTTCCACTCTGTTGGCTGCTAGTGGGACCAGAAAGCTTATTTTGTATGGAAGATGATTATGGTGCCCTCGCGGATTCAAAATTATGGGTAAGTCCAGATGACAAATAATGTCTTAGCAGTGTTATTTCTACTAAACCTATCTGGAGTTTGGGAAACAAAGCCCACTGTAGTTCCTTTCATCGCTGTTTCTTGCTGTGCCTATGGTTCACTTTGAGATGGAACTCAAGTGATAAGCTTAGGAATCCAAGTGGTGTTTAATCAAAAGTTCTGATTCTTATTGGCTCTCACTAAATATCCTTTCTTTCCCTTTATGGCTAGACTTCCACTTTGTACACTTACCGGTCAGCTGAGTCTATTTTGCATTCCTTGTAGTAATTAGCCCTCACCCATCTTCTTGATGTCACCTGCAGAGGAATGTCTTCCTGAATTACAGCCTTCACTGCTTAACATCCTGTGCGTTTCTCTCCATCCACACTTTCGTAATGCTCTGTCCCTGGGTGATTCTCATCTTCTTAAGGAAAAGAGACTGGAGGAGGAGAATTAACATTTATTACCCACTATTGTCAGGCACTTTATGAAATTGTTTTATCTAATCCTCACAACAACCTGTGGCAGATAATTATTATTATCCCATTTTACATAAGAGGAAGCTGAGGTTCACAGAGGTGAAGCACCTGCCCAAGGCCATACCGCAGGTAAGGAATTGAGCCAGGATTTGAAACCTCTGTCAGACTTCAAAGTCAAACTATTTTCACTCTACCTCACTGCTTCCCTTCAGGCAGAGCTTCGCGTAGCTTTTTTTTTTTTTTTTTTTTTTTTGCTTCTTTTAGGCAGATTTAAGTGACTTATTCACAATAAAGATTCAAAACACATAAAGAAGTCAACTAAAAGCAGATGCTGCATCCAGTTGCATCATAGGTATAGGCTCTGGAGCTTGAAATTTGGGCTTCAATTTTTTTATTTGTGTGTGTGCACTGTGTGCATGTTGGCTTTTGGTTGTTGAGAAATGAGTAGTACTTCAGATAAAAACAAAAGCTGAGGCCCTCCACTGTTCTAGTTCTGAAATTTAAAAATCTTAAAATTAGCCTGACATCTGCTTTGATGTCTCATTTTCACATGGATGTCTAATTTAGAGAGTTTTTTTCCTCTTTAACTAGAGTTTGGCAAAGCATCAATTGAAAGCAAACAATATTTTATATTTACATTTAGTTATATTCTGAGGAATCTCTAGAATGAAACACGACAATATAACTCATTGAATAAATTTAATGTCATAAAATAAAATGATTTTAGAAGCTTTGGTTTTTATAGGTATGATAGACATAATGTACCTCACTTGGGATGGCAATAAATTGCAATAGAAGTATAATGAAACCCTTTGCATGTGTATGTACCATGTGATAGTAACGTGTAAATACATTTTCAAGCTAACGAACACTTTCCTGATAAGTGTCAGTATTATCACGACAAGGAGACTTTGTGGAAGCTAGATGACATTCATAATTACTATGTAAAGATTGAAATTCTAGAAATGTGTGTGAGAGAGAGAGGAGAGAGAGAGAGGTGTGTGTGTCTATGGGGGGTGTAGCCCTGCCAAGGCCCAATTTGTTTACCCAGGCTTTTGTTCCCTGTTACTTGATCACCCCTAAGCATACGCTTGGATTATCTGAATCAATTTTGTAATCTGATGGGCTCTACCAAGAGCTTTGATGACTGATGAGTGCACTCAGGAAAAGGCACTAGAGAGATGAGAGGGTTTGGCCCCACAGTCCTCAGTCTTGGTTCCTGGGCTATGCTTGCTTAGAGTTTATACTTGGATTCCTTGCTCCTGATATTGGTTGTAATCTGGTTAGTATCTGACTTTTGCTTACCCATAGATCTGGTCCTTCTTTGAGAATAATACTCAGGGTAGCCTGCCTGTAGGCCTGAGGGCTGACAGTTGATGCTTGACAAAACTGGCACTTCTCTCACCTTTATCAAATAAAAAACTTGAATGAAAAATGTAGGATTGAATTTACAATAGCCAAGATTTGGAATCAACCTAAGTGTCCATCAACAGATGCATGGGTAAAGAAACTGTGGTACATATACACAATGGAATATTATTTAGCCATAAAAAAGAATGAAATCCTGCCATTTGTAACAACATGGATAGAACTGGAGAACATTATGTTAAGTAAAATAAACCAAGCACATTAAGACAAATCTCACATGTTCTCACTCATATGTGGGAGCTAAACATTAGAACAATTGATCTCATGGAGACAGAGAGTAGAATGATGCTTACTAGAGGCTGAGAAGGGTAGCAGGGGGTGGGGAGGATAAAGTAAAGATGGTTAATGGGTGCAAAATATATAGTGAGATAGAATGAACAATATTTGATAGCACAACAAAGTGACTACAATCAGTAATAAGTTAGGGTATACCTTAAAATAACTAAGAGTGGAATTAGAATGTTCCTAACACAAAGAAATGATAAATGCCTAAAGTGATGGATACCCCAATTACCCTGATTTAATTAGCATTTTACACGTGCATTAAAACATCACAGGTACCCTATAAAGATATACAACTATTATGCACTCATAATAATTAAAAATTTAAAAAAATAAAAAAAATTTAGAAAAGAGGCAACAGCCTAAAAAACTCAAGAAAAAAAAAGTGGGATTGAGTTGGGAAGGACTAATATTGGAGTTAGCCAACAATACTGGGGACTGATGTTTTTCAGTAAAGTTGGCGATGTATGTTTGTTGTGCAAAGATTAAACATGGCTACCTTAGAGAAAAAGAAGATGGATAAGACTTTTAGTCTTGAATTTCTAGAGAATTGAGTCATAAGTTGTTGAAAGTGCTGTTATATTACAGTGACTATGCCAAATTCATGTTTCACTGTATCACGTACTGTTGTCATTAATAGTGACAGGTTGACCAAATAATCTGTTTGGAAAACTTTCAAAGAAAGATTAGCTTATTTGACTTTTTGTCATTATGATAGAGAATAATTCACTTTGGAACATCTTCAAAACTCATTTACTTATATGCCCTTTAAAAAACTCTTGGCGAGAAGATAGTTAAAGACAAATATTGACAATTATATTTTTGGAAATACAGTAGCCTACTGTTCAGTAAATAAGCACATTGCAGTTACTCTTGGGCAGTTTCAAACCTAATGAAAGTCCTTCTTTACTATATACAGAAACCTATATTGTGGAATACGACAGGATTCCTAAATAGAAATTAGTCCATTTAGTGTGGGCCTTGGAAGTGCAAGGATATTTTCATATCCCAGGATTAGTGACATGCTCAGCAAATATTCGTTGAATGTATAAGCACACTGGCAATTGGATGATTTTAAGAAAATGTGTGACTTTTAAATAAAATGTACTCAAAGCCACATTATATTAATGCAAATGTAACATCCACAAAGCTGCAGAGAATGATATAAAAGGTACCCCTATGTCCACATGAAAGTACGAGCAGATTAAAGCATCGGCCATATGTGCTTTACCTCCTTTTTTTCTTTTTAATAAAAGAAAGAAAATACTTCCTCCTTCCTCAGAGGCACCTCTCATCATGAATTTCAAATCTACTCTTCACTGTTACACTTTTCCTACGATTATGTATATTAATAAAACAATATATAGCACTGTATTTTGTTTTTAGATTTACATTTATGATGGCATAATCTGTATCCTTCTGCAGTTCCGTTCATTCAATAGTTTTTGAGATGTGTCTGTTGATATTAATAATATATATTAATCTATTTCATTCATTTTATTCTTAGTTTTCTGTTTTTTAAATATATCATAATTTATTTGTCTGTTCATTTTTTGATGCATATGTAGGTTACTGCTGGTTTTTTCAGTTACAGAAATGTTGAGGTGACCCTCCCTGCACGGGTCTCTCTGTGCGCATGTGCGGGAGCCTCTTGCAGGCACGTGTCTGCAAGTGGCGTGGGGAGTCCTAGCACGGCGTGTGCTTCCTGAAGGGCTGTCCTGATTGATCCTTTCACTAGCGTGCAGGATAGCGCCTTTACCAGATATTTCTTTTAAAAAGGCTTCAGTGTTAATAAAACAGGCAAAGTGTTGTTTTTTTTTTTTTTTTAAGTTCATAGTGGGTGATTTAACTGCTATTTAATTTTGCAAAATTCAAATTCCTTTCATAACATTAGAGAAAGACAACACAATAACAAAACACTTGTGAGAACAGCCCTGGAATAAAATAGGAGACATAAAGTTAAAAAGGCTTTTGTTGCCCTCCATTGAGGTTGCTGTTGAACTCTCCAAAGTGCATCACATTCTGAAAGGGGGGGAGGCTAAACCTCCAGATGACAGCACTTGCTGAAAAGACTGCATAATAATCATTTTTCAGCCCTAAATACTTAGTCTTGTATCAACTTGAACTGATGTTTTTTGAGAGATATATTATAAAGTGAAAGTAGATATCTATTGAAAAGTTCTGGATTAAATAGTTTAAGTGACTAAGAATAAGCTTCTACAGTTATTGGATTAACCATCCTGACCACTCTGAACATCTTTTTGAACATCTTTTTTCTAGAAAAAATGTCATTTATTTTATGTGAAAACTATTAGCAGAAATGAAACCCTGGTTTTGTTGTATGGGAAAAAAAAAGCATTATAATTAATTTTATGGATCATATTTTTTTCCTTTCTTCTCCTGACAGTGGGTTCCATTTTCTTCTCAGTTCTGCAGAAAGAGCCCATTTTCCTTGCCATAATTTCCCTTTAATGTATAATGTAAATAACAAATGTTATACTGCCTCTTTAACCTCATATCTCTTCCATTCATCTTACAGTTTGATTCTTCAACGGAAATACCCATCATCTGAATTTAGAAGTGATCTTGGCTAATATGATGTTGCATATCTTTTGCCCAAAGTCTCTCTTTCTCTTGCCAAATATTCTTATTGTTGAGAGTGTCTTTTCCACTTACTCAGTACTAGAATCTCCAAAATCAGCTAGTTTTAAAGTCTTCCACCTGGGTGCCACACATTGCCCTTGTCATCAAAGTATCACTTTTTCCTCTTCCTTCAGTCACCTCCTTTCTGCCCTAATCTGACCAACGTGATATGTTAAATTGTAAGCCAAGAGAATGTCTGCTCAGGGCTGCTACCTAGAAATCCAGGCAAAAGGCATATATAGGAGCAAAGGGCAGGGATCATGTTTTTGTTAGTTCATTACAGTACTTAGCACATTTGTGAACTCAGCAAATATTAACCATAAACTCTTGAGTGTTCACTTGCCAGTTATCTGTGATAAATGGCACAAAACAGATTGGTTTTCCTCACAACACAACATGTTGTCAGGCCACTTAAATACCATCCCCAGATTAATATAATGCACATCCAAGCTTAGGGCCCACTGGGCTAAGCAGAAGAGCTTGGAAAGCAAGTTGATGGGGGAAGAGGACATAAGGCATCCCCTAGCTAAAAAGAGTAATAATAACATTTGTGTTATCTGTTGTTCTTGGTCATCTGCTTGGCCACTTGCCTTCCGTTGTCATAGGAAACTGAATATTGATTGAAATTACTGAAACAAGAAGATGGCAATAATGATTCCATGCAGCTGCCTGCAAGCCTGAGGGATTCTTTACAGCTAAGCAAACAGCCACATGGCTAATGCCTAAAAGAAAATAACTAGCAGGTCCAAGGGAAATTAAACTCTATCTCCTTTCTGTGACCCCCTTTCTATCATTTTCTACTGGAAATTTGTATTTGTGAAAAATTTCTGAGTCGTTTGCTGTAGGCAAATACTTGTGCGAGCCTAATGGAGTATAGAGCAGTGAGAGCGGAGGTGATTACTCAGGGAGGAAGGCAGTGAGTGACAGTGATGGATGTGAGCCAGGCTGGGTGTAGCCAGGCTACAGTCTTTGCGGCCCCGTGCATACACTGTGGCCCTGTAGTGCTCATGAAGGCAGATGGCCACCGTGGCTTTCCTTCCAGAGGTGATGAAGGTGCAGGCTGTGGCCCTCAGTGACTATTGGGCTGACTTTACAGAAATAAAGTGAAAGGGACAGGAAGTCACATCCTGACCCTCCACTTACTTGGAGTGAAATAAGTTCTAGAACCTCAGACAACGCCACAGCTGCACTGCCTCTCACTCTGCTGCTTGTAATGCCACCATTTACACTTGATTCTTTTCATCAGTGCATTATTAGTGATTTTTTAAAACACATTTTCTAACAGGGATAACGTTAAGCTTTATTGCCTATTTAATTCTTATTGTAGTAGACTAGTTGAAGAACAAAGAACACAAGAGGACGCTGTATGTCTTTAGAAGAGTTCCAACAGGGTCATGGGAAGGGAAGGTGGAGGGGGACAGTCATTCCTCAGGGAGCTTAGTGACCAGGGAGGGATGGAAGAAAACACACCTCCCTGCCTCACATATCCACTCAATGTGGTTGTATTAGGGAAATCAGAGTAAGTTTAGTAAAGGGAAGCATTAAAATGGAACAAAACAGCCAAAGAAGAAAATATGAAGAAGCAATAGGTTATCTAATGTTCTGTGTTGGAAACAGGAGCAGGCACAGCTATGTAGTGGCAGTTCCAGAACCCTCTTCCCCTGCTAACTAGCTGGCAGTGGCCACACTCCACTGACCTGTGGCCACACTCCAGTAGTCCTAATGGGACTTTAGGTGAGACTGCTAGTCTCTCAGAACCACAGTGTCCTTATCTGCAAAACTGGGGAAACAATGCTTACCAGCTGTTGCTAGGATTCAATAAATTGTCATTTGCAAAGTCCCTGGTTCAAGGCATGTGTGTGTGACCTGTGTTGATTCCCTTGCCTCGTGGTGACATGCTGAGAGCTGAAGGCACCCAGATCTGGTCACCACCCGTTCTCTTCCTGCTCCTCTGACCTGGTGCCTTTCAGCATCATTAAGTGCCCTCAACTTCCTATTCCTCACAGAAAAGTAGATGTCTCCCAAAATTTATGACCAGAAGCAGGGCGTTCACCTTGATTGCCTGGCTTTAGGTGAGGACAGAACAGTTGGGGGAGGTTGGGCTCATCACCTGCTTTGGGGAGTGTCTACCTGCTGTGGGCCCAGAGGTTTGTTTTAATTTATCTACAAGGTTATGGATTTCATTGTGTGTTAGATTGTAATTAAGAATTCTTCCCAATTAAGGATGCTGGTGTAGGAAAAGCCATAAATCCTCCCATGGCTCAGCAAGTTTAGGCTTGAAGTAATGTGGTGTTTAGAGGAAGTTTCTCTATCCTAATATATACTTTTGTGCACATTGGGTTCAATCAATATTGACAAACCAATCTCTTAGAAAGAAGATATGTGCATTAGACCTCGGCTCATCTATTAAGTAAATCAGTGGCTATGCTTGGAGTATTAGTGTTGGACACTATTCTGAAACATTACTTTGCAAGTAATGGAAAAGTTCAATAAATTATTTATTGAGAACTTTGGTCATAAAATCCCCCTGATCACAGGAGTCAATAAGATTAACCGTGTAACTTGTGAAATAATATGTGATAAGTTAATGATGATAAGTGAATAGAGGAGGAAAATGTTTTTAAATAGGTCAGAAACATAATGCTTATGTTGGTTCATACTTCTGTTTGAAATTTTAAAAGATTAGCATATGTATCATTTTCAGTTATTTGAAATATGCTATTAAGAATTAAGGATTTAAAAGTTTCCCAAAACATATTTAATCTTTTAAGCATTTGTGCTATTAAAAAGATCATGGAGGATCAAGTAAAAGCATTTTAAATGTAAATCTTAGAAGCAGAAAGAATGGCAGTACTTTGTGTGGTGTCCTGTTTATTTTTCTAAGATGAAATTAAATGTCATGGACTTGGGAGGCCAACTAGAGTTTTTTCTAAAGGAAACAACAATTTAGTAACCCTAAGAAATAGTAGATACTTATGGGAAGTAGGAATAAATATGCCCATGTTAGAAAGGAGACAAAGAAAGCTTGAATCTACACGAATAAGAACCATGTAAAGTGCCATAGACACTCTATTAACAGGATTATTTGGAACATGAATGTGGACCAGCCCTAGGCCAATCTCAAAACATAATTGCATCACAAAAAAACAATTAGACCACATGGTGGGTATTAGGTCTTGTCTCCAAAGCAGTATCTTAAAGGTGCCATCTGAACCAAGAAGCGACGTTAGTTAGCTGATGCAATGTTTGCTTGGCAGTTCTGATTTGTGGTCAAAAAGAAGTCAAGCCAGCACATAAAGGCTGTGCGAGTCTACAGTGAATGCGATGTAGGGTCCTGCCCCATCCCATAAGCCATTTCTCCACAGCTCTGCTTGTAGTATACATTAATGGCCTTCGCGTTTAAAAAGTTTTATAGAGATTTGTCTGTGTGTTCTGAAACCCAGGAGCCCAAGATGTAATGAACAATTCTTTTTATACATCTAAGAAAGTTTTTTGGGGTGTGCTTGCCATATGAAGACCTCTCTACTCTGTGTAAGGACTTAAGTAACTTTAAATATGAGTAAATTGGGAAGGTGCTTTTTAATGTAATTTGACATTTGAAATAACTTCTATGGCAAGTTTCTGTCTGGATCCATTTTTTTTTTTTTTTTTTTTTTTTTTAGGAGACAGGATCTTGCTCTGTCACCCAGATTGGAGTGCAGTGGCGCAATCATAGCTTACTGTAACCTCAAATTCCTGGGCTCAAGCCATCCTTCTGTTTCAGCATCACAAATAGCTGAGACTACAGGCATGTGCCACTATACCTCGTTAATTTTTAAATTTTTTGTAGAGACGGAGGTCTCACTGTGTTGCCCAGGCTGGTCTCAAAGTCCTGGCCTTCGGCTAACCCTTGCCTTGACTTCCCAAAGTTCTGAGATTACAGGCATGAGCCAACATGCCTGGCTTGGATCCACTTTTTAAATATTGACAGTTCTAATGATCATTGTGAGTAAATGAAGGTACATGTTAATCCAATTACAATAACCCAACCCAAGTAAATATCCAGGGTTGTATACTATAAAAAGACTTACCTCTATCCCTGCCATTTAGAGTAATATGTAGCACAGAGCATCTGTAATACAGAGTATCTACTTAATAAATATTGGTTAAATAAATAGAAGACTTCAGACAATCAGGCTGAAATAAAATTAAGTCTAAATGGGTGAGATAAATGGATTTCTGAATAAAGTGATCATTAAAGCTTTTGTGTAATAATATGCAAAAATTGATGTTAGCAATATTTTTATTTCAAAAAATTTGTCTTAATGAAACCTGTGTTTCTTTGGATATTTGTTTTATTTCTGTGCACTAATCTAGGGCCTTGAAAGTGGTGAGCTGTATGTACCCAAGAATGCCAGGAAATCACCAAGAAGGGCACATAATGTATGACAGTGTGACATTCAGGCTGGCACCTATTAATGCATAGGCAGCATTGCCCAGCTGGTCATATGTCATATGTTGCCTGTTTAGCAATCTCTGGTCTATGCTTTAGATTTTATAAGATTATAAGACCATCTTCATGGTATTATAATTTCAATATGGGTTTATGATATTATCCGCTACTTACCACAGAGTAAATACATAAAACAAATTGTGGCTATTTCTTGATGCCATTAGTTTTGCAAGAAATGGTTGTTTCCCTTCCCCCACCCCATTTGCAGCAGTGATGCTTAGGAATCAGAAAGACCGTGTTCAAATCCCAGCTCTGTTACTTACCAACTGTGAGAACCTGAGTTGCTTATTATTAATATTTCTGAACCTCAGTTTACTCTTCTGTAAAATGAGGCTACTACTGCTAACTCACAGGACTGTCAGTCTTCTCAACCTCTGGGATGCTACACAAAGTCTCTCGAATCTGGCTGGCTGAGGTTTGCTGGAAAGAAGTGCAAGTTTTTTTGGGGGGGTGGTGGTGGCACAGTATCTCTGCTATCACTGTTGAGAAAATAGCCTGCAGAGCACAAGTGTGGGTCAAAGTAGACTTTATACAACTGTGTTGAATTGCACGGATTGGAATTCAGCAGGCAGTGGGTGGCGCAAGAGGTGGTTGGAAATGCAGCTGAATTGGAAGAAGGGAAGAGCAGGCTGCTGCTGGAGCCCAGCACCCTGACAGCGGCAAGTCAGAGGTGGCAGCCTGGCAGTGAGGGAATAGACAGTCAAAAGTCAAAATATAAGAAACAGGAGCAACTCAGAGAGCATTCTGCTTCCATGTAATGTAGAAGCAAATCGTCCTTCTGTATCTGAGTAGCTCTTGAGGCCGTTTTAAGGCAGAACATGATAGCTAATGTTTAAATTATGCTTAGTCTATTGTGAATTATTAAGAGAACTTTAAATTGTGCTCTAGATACTGTGTTTAAGAAAGAAGGAAAATCTGAAATGTGACTTAGGAAACTTTCCATTAAAAGCAGTAAGATAATCTATGTTGTATTTTATTTAAGGCTTGGATATCCAGATTAAAAATAACAACAACAAAAAACCTACCTGGTATTCATTTGCAAAAGCTTCAGTCAGACAAAGCTGACCTCACACTCACATTCTAGCTTCTTGATACTGGATTTAGCAGCAGTTTGCTCATTTTTCAAATGGAAATAAAAATACTACTCACCTTAGAGCTGCTAAGAGGTTTAAATTAGATAAACCATGGCAAGTACTTAGCACAGTACCTAACATGTAGTATGTGCTACATACATGAGCTTTTATTATTGATGCTGTTGTTATCAATGCCACAACTATTGTTTTACCTTTTTTAAGTTTTTATTTTTGTTATTCCCTGAAACCATTAGGTACAACTGCTTTTACATTGACTGTAGATCCTTGTTCTCCACGCCTTGTTTGATCTCTATTTCTTTTTCTTTCACTGATTTTCCAAACATTGTTTTTTATAATGGGTAAGTCACTACCCATAAAAAGCTTAAGAAAGGAGTTTATATCACATTGTATGTGATAGTTATAATTTTTACCCCACTCTCTTTCTTTTCTTGGCTTGGCTGGATGTTGGATATTTCCTTGATGTCCTCTCCATGAATGTTCGAAATTTTCCTTCCCAAGTGGTAAATACCATCCATGCAGCCTTACTGCTTGCCAGCCGCAGTTGATAAACTGAAGTGTGCAAATATGTTCCTGTTAGTCTTTGTTCAATCTGCAACTATATTTCTCTTCTTTCCTCTCACCCTTTCTGGTTGTAACATTTCTTTTGGTTTAACAAAACATTACAAGAACATTCTTAAAAATGATACTGCATTTTATCTACTTTTTTGTGACATAACTGTAACGGGTGAATTTGTTCTCAACAGAGAAGATTGTGACATTTCCAAACAAACAAAAATAGCAGCCTTTCCTGTGTTGTATATGCCATTCATAAAGCATCAGCTCAGGAACAAAAGGCCAGATTTTCAACTGAAGTTAGAATGAAAAATTTGAGTTTCAATCAACATCAGATACTAGTCATTATTTTGACAAGAAGCTTTAAACTCTTTGGAATGATAGCTCTGGTTAAACATTTGATGTCATGTACAATGTGGCATTCTAGGAACCAGGATCTGTACTGTAACTTTGTATAGCTGAAGTATACTTTTCAGAGAAACAAGAGCTACAGAGGTGGTTTGGGTTTAACTTTTAAGAATGATCAGAGACAAATATTTGACTGAGGAATATGATATTTGACTGATGGATGTTCAAATAACTATTATTCTAAATATACTGAAAAATCAAATAAATGGAGAACTTTTCCATCTCACTAGTAATTCTACCTAAAAGAAATTTTAATTCTTCACTTCAGAGTGATATTTAAAAAATGTAATTCTGATCCTATCACCCCTCTCCCCCCAAATCCCACGTTGCCTAAAAGCTTTAATGGTTTACAGCTGCAGTCCCCAAGCCCCAGGCTGCAGACCAGTCCCTGTGGTAGGGACCCTGCTGCAGAGCTCAGCTGCACCCCTTTCCATGAAACTTGGGTGGGGGGTGGGGCACACAGCAGGACGTGAGCGGCAGGTGAGCAAGAGAAGCTTCATCTGTATTAACAGCTGCTCCCCATCACTTGCATCACCGCCTGAGCTCACCTCCCCCCACCCCGTCTGTGGAAAAATTGTCTCCTATGAAACCAGTCCCCGGTGCCAAAAAGGTTGGGGACCATTGGTTTACAGGGCGCTTAGAAGAAAGCGCAGTCTCTTTCATCGAACCAGCACACCTTAGAGGAGCTGCAAGTTGTTCACCACTGCCCCCTTCCTGACCAGATTCCAGACATACTGACCATCCTTCATTTTCACAAACACGCCAGCTCCCTCCTGCCTCACTACCTTGCAGGACATTCTCCTTTGGGAATTCTCTTTCTCGCATGCTTTACATGGCTAATACCTCCTCAGCCTTCACTTGTCATTGTCACAGTTGCTTCCTTAGACAGGCCTTCTCTGGTACCCTGATTTAAATTGGGACCTCAAAATTATCGTCTTCTCTTATTCTTTTCCTATATGTTACCTACTACAGTTTGTAACTATGCATTTCCTTGTGTTTCTTTAGTATCTTTGTCATCTTATTCACAACTGTGTACCTAGTGCCTAGCACAGTGCCTGGCAAATAATAAGCAATCAGTAACTGTGCTGACTTGATAAACACCCAGGCAGCATTGCAAGAAGTGAGTAAATAATTGGAATGGTGTGTTGTTTTTGTGTCTTTTCCATGTCTGGTTTAAACGATCTACCTCTCATGAGATTTCCTCAAAGAAACCATTATATTATTATCTTAATTTGAATAGCAACAACATAGACTTTTATTGAGTTATGAGCTGGATGTAGCAACAAACAAAGGTAAAGTAGAGAGAGCTTCTACTTTGTCAGAACTCAATGTAAGCAGAGAGGTTAACATTTATCTGACTCTTTGAAGGGCGATACGAGTGGTCCTATATAAGAGGTAGTTCCCAAAGGCTTGTGTTTCCGGGAGAGGCAGAGAGAATAGGAGAAATCTTCATAGAGGAGATGACATTGAAGCTCAGTGGGATGGGAAGGAGGGGTGAATTTTGCTAGGCGGAGGTTGGAAGGCTGCTCTTGGCATAAAAACTAAAATGAGCTAAGGCAGAGAGGCATCAAAGTATATGCTGTGTTCAGGAGATTGGTGAGAAGTTCTGTGAGGCTAGGGCAAGAAGAGTGGCAGGCAATGACACTGGAAAGAGAGACTGGGCCTGGGTCCTGGATCATTTGGGTGATTTTGCTGAGGAGCTCGGGTGTTATTTGGTAGGGAGAGGAGGCCATGTAATGTGTCAAGCATGTGAGTGAGAGAGATCTGTGTTTAAGAAACATGATGCTGGGGTGGTGACAATGAGTCGTTAAGTGAGTGGGAAGTGATATAAGAGGGCAGTGAATAACAGCCCAACCTTGCAGATGTTAGGTTGTTATGGGGAGGGAAATAAAAAGAATTTGGGAAATGCAGAAAATTATTAAAAAGAAAATAAATATCACAATATGATATCTGGAAGGAAAAGCAGAGTCAAAGGGAAATGCTTTTAGGATGGTTAGGGTGCCGGGGGGGTGGGGCTCAAAGAAAGGATCCAGAAAGATATTCCCTTATGGGGATCCCTCAGTTTCTTTCTTTTTTGCAGGCCCTAATTCTGTCCACGTAGAGGTGCCACAACCCTTTTGGCCTCAAGCCTTTTGCATGTATTTTTTCCTGGAATAGTTCCTCCTGCTATTTCCCTCCCCTCCTTTTGCCTGGCTAACTTTTATTACTCATTCAGGCCAATTGTAACAGTAATAGTAAGCATCGTCATCATCATCATCATCACAGTAATTGCAGAAACATATATTGATCACTTGCCTGATGTCTGTCATTGTGGTTAGCGCTTTCATTTGTTATCTAATTAGTTAATCCTTACAAGAGTCCCATATGGTAGGTACGATTATTACCCCATTCTACAGATGAAGAAACTAGGGCATTACAAAGTTAAGTGACTTGAGCAAATGTAAATATCACAATTTATCACTGTCTTAGGGAAGCCTTCCCTGACCACTCGTACCTCCTGAGCAAGTTAGGAACCCCTGCAGTGTGATCTCATCGTTCCTAATTTCTCCTGGGAGACTTTAATCACATTAGTACTTGTTTGATGAAAGCTGATCTTCCCTACTAGACTATAAGCCCCACATGTCTGTCTTGTTCCCTGTTATATCCTCCAAGGATTAGCTTTGTGATTACCTGGCACATAGTAGGGTGGTCAGTTAACTGACTAGTTGACACTCATGATCACCACTCTTGTATTGAGGTTGGTCTAGGTCTGTGATGCACTGACTTGGTAAAAGTATCCACACTGGAAGGGAATACAGTTGTGAGGTCCTCATCCAAGGATTCGACAAAGAAAGATTGAAAATATTTTTTAAAATAAATAAAAAAATAACAATACAATGATAACAATACTATAAATTAAAAGCAATGTAGCATAACAACTATTTACATAGCATTTACATTGTATTAGGCACTATAAGCAATCTAGCGATGATTTAAGTTATACTGAAGGTTGTACATAGTATTAATACAAATACTATGCCATTTTATATAAGGAACTTGAGCATCTGCAGATTTGGGGTCTTGGTGGGGGGCTGCAGGGAGGTGGTCCTGGAACCAATCTCCTGCAGGTACCAAGGGACAGCTTTACTTGTTAGCCCACTGTGACAGCCCTGGGACCTTGAGATGAGGACTGTGGGACTTCCTGGGGCTCGGAGGCCTCCAGATCAAACTGTGTGACTCTCTTTTCCGTTGCCTCTCAGTTCCCGTAATTCCACGGAGACTTCTCATAACTGCTCTGATTTTCTAGGCCTCGAACTAGAGCACTTCCCCACGGAGGTCTAGATGACAGGGACTCCAGGCCTGCCATGGTTGATACTCAGATTCTCTGAGCACTCTCCTTTAAGGGTTTCAAGTTTGCATTTATTCAGGTTCTATCCATGTAGTTTTCACTGAACTTTTAAAGCTTTATAATTTGAAAAAAAAAATAGAGGTCATAGAAAGATGATTTTTCAAGATAATGCTGCATGAACAGTTTTTTTTTTTTTTCCAGCTTGGGGTACACTTGGTAAAAAAATCAGAAAAAAAATTAATTATACAAAAAATAAAAACAAGTTTTATTTTTATATTTTGTCTGATGCATTGGGTTTAAGTAGATTTGAAAATTACTAAAAAAGAACACAGGTTACTTTACTACCAAAATGATGTTATTGATGTTTACATTTTAACTGAAGTATAGGTTACACTTGTGCATTCTAAAGCAAATAATTTTTGGATTAGTTTTGGACCTGATTCCTTTATTCCATTTATCAAAGGAAATAAAAACTGTAAAGGCATTTACAAGGTGAACACTTTCATTTCATCGGGTTAATCTTGGGTATTTTGAACAACCAATATCCAAAGAGCAAACATTAAAATTAGTTTAACATAAACAAATAGATTTAAGAATCCTATTTTTTAACAGTTCATACAAAGAATCAAGAAAAGAGACACATTATGATTTTTTTTTTCTGGTTTTAGAGATTTTAGTGTTTTAGCTTTTTTTCTTAAAAAATGTCAGTCATAGTATTAAGATTTTTAAGTCAGGTCAACCCAAGTTTCAAAATATTGGCTTGGGAGCCACTTCAGTCTTTATCTTTGTTTTCCTGTTTATTTATAGACTGGGAAAGGAAGACGGCCTTTCCTGCTTTTTCAGTTTCCTAATGATGATATCTCAGCTTGTAATGATTTATTCCAAAGGAAGGAGGCATTCTATCTACATCTGCAACACAAACTACCACTGTTAAAAGCTGGGTTAATGGTTTTCAAATCCAAGTAAAGTGATTTTCACCATTTTACTTTATTTAAAAATTAAGACAACTTTCTAAAAAAAATTCTTAGCCTAGAATATATTAGAGCTGGTATTATAAAAAGAATGTAAGAATAGAGATAGTATTATAAAAGGCTATAATGATAATTGTTGTAAGCCTTAGTAAAACTGTTTGTTGGCATTTTATGGCTGGCCCTGTTATCAAATTGTGTTACTTTTGGCATGCAATTAAAGTTAATATAGGCTATGACCTGATTAACCTATTTATAAAAATATTTTCCAGTATTTTACATTCATTCATTCAACAGACACTTTGTAAGAGTGCTGAGTGCTAAGGATTCAGTGACGAGTAAGACCCTGCTCATAGTTTCGGGAAAAGGAGATGGCTTCATTTTCTCCATGCTTATCAAGGGCATCATCCAATTCACGGTAAGAGCTTGTGTAGCATCTCTTGACCCGCAGCGCTCAGAGGAGCCACGCTGCAGTGTCTCTTGATCTTTGGATCTTCAAGTACCATTTTAGCAATCTAGTTAGGAACAGTAGAAAGAATGGACTGAGACTCATTCATTAATCCATTCATTCCCAAATATGAACAGACATTTGTGGCAGGAATGTCCTGTACTACATGCCAACTATATAAAAATAAAAGCCACATTGTTGGACTCCAGAAGTTTACAGTTCAGCTGGGGAAACAAACAAGTAAGCATAGAATTTCATCATCCAATGTAGCAACTACTTTTATCTCTTTATAATTATACTTTTCCAATACTGTCTATTCTTATATTCTTTTTATAATACCAGCTCTAATGGTATCAGTAAACATAGACTTTCAGGGAGAACGAAATAGAGTCCTCTAGAGGCAGTGCTATGGATTCAGCAACACTGTTTCATTTTCCTCCTGCAGGGATGTTTCCTCAGCTTCTTTTCAGTAAATTGGGAGCCCTGTCACTGAGTTGTGGCAGGTGGAATGTGGGCAGAAGTGATGTACACCACATCTTGGCCTGGATATAAAATCCTCTGCACAAGTCTTCATGATCTTCCCTTTCTGAGATGACCTTGGAGGCCAGGTACAGAAGATGGCAGTGTTCTCTTATACCTGGCAGCCTAGGTCCTTGAAGGATTGTGTGTAGCTCACTCACCCACCCATACATACTGCCTTCTGCCCTGACAATTTTGGACTGTAATATAAATGAAAAGCAAACTTTCATTGTGTCCCTAAGATTCGAAGGTGATTTCTTGCAGCAGTTAGTCTGTGTGCTCACATGTGCACTCTCAGGCCACCTGCCAGGAGTAAGCATTAGTACTTGAAGAAGAGGGAGGGTGTTCCGGGAGCAGAGTGGCATCGGGCAGGAAGAAAGCTTGGTACTTTCAGGCACAGTAAGTAGTCTGGTGTGGCCGGCGGCCGGCAGGAGTGGAGGGCAGTGTTTAGGGGTGGCACTGGAGAAGAAAGTAAGGGTGAGAACATGGAAAGTTTTGTGGGCCAACCTATGGGAGGAGAACCATGTAAACCTAAGGGGAAAGCAGTCTAAGGGATGGAGAAAATAATAGTGGTGGACAAGCATTAAAGAAAAGGAGCTAACCCGGATCTGGTAATTGGTTTAGAATAGAAACCATTTCTTATACTAGAGGTAATTTTTCATAATGGATATGCCCAGTGGGTTTTCTCACAGTCGTGATCTCCAGAAGTATATGTTAACAACTGTAGACCCTTACATCGATGCTAACGTGTGCATGGGCACTGACAGAGCCTAGGAGAAGAGAAGGTGCTGGAAGTGCTTGGCTTGAAGAGGAAACTCAGAAAAAGGCCATAATCATTACCTTCGAGTGTCAGAAGGATGGCAGGCACAAGGAGCTTCGTCTTGACCAAGTGGGCCCCAAAGGAGACTTAGGACAAATAGGTAGGAGGACTGGGAGACAGATTTGGGCTCAGCATAAGGAAGAACTGTCTATCATAAGAGCAATTGGTCTGTCCTGGAGAAGATGGCAAGTTTTATCAGGAAGAGCACAGATAGACTGGAGTCATAATGTGGAGGGATTCTCATGGAGAGGGTTCGAATATTGGGTGAGGCTGGAACGAGGTAATTTTGGGGACCTTTGCTTGTAGTCCCATATTCTTTGATGCTTGTCTGAAATTTAAAACTTTTTGAAGGCTGATATTACTTAAATAAACTCTGATTTCAATGTAAGGGAAATGTATGATGTAATATTGAAAAAAACTTTCAAAAAGAAAGAAAACTATTCTTGCCCAACTATCTATACCCAGAGTCACCTATTTGGCACTTAATACACATTTTTTGGGGGGGCTAATGAGTATGCATTTAGTCCAGTTAACATAGCTGAATGGCCTGTTAAACCTCAACAGCAAGGTAGTGGGGTGAACAAAAAGGCAGATACTATCTCCCTCTGAGAAACTGGAGGAAGAAACTTTTCCTTAACTTCCTTATTTATAAAAGCCAGATAGCCCAGCTGTTCCTCTGAAACTGTCAGAATTTCTCTCATCACTGCCTCTGAACTGATGGATGGGGATTGGTCTTTCTTACTAAATGTGCATCGTAGCAAGACACAACTTTATTTAAAATACCATTAAGATGCAAACACATTATGGCTACTCTGAAGGCCTTCACTTACCACATGAATTATTCAAATAGCTTCTTAATAACTGCATTGATTTCTACAGTTAAAAGCAGATCAGATTATGGAATCTGCTCAATACCACTTAAATGTTTATAGATGTTAGACTTGACAAAGACCTTTTAGACACTGATAATTCCTTTCACTTGATCTGAATGCTAGAAATTTGGCATTGCTAGTAATGCTTTGTGATTATTTTTAATAAATCAGGTAATACTATAACAGTAACCATTTAAAGTCTTCATTCTTATTCCATTTTAGTCCCAGAGTCATTGCTTGAAAATCTAGTTATGCTAAAAATCTCACCACAGACTTTTACATTTACATCGATCAGAAGCTTTTATGTTTCGTTTGCAAAGGTCAATGCAGTAAACATGTCTTAACCTGTATGTATTGATGTGTATATTTAAAAATATGTATGAATATTTATGATAAAATTCAATAAGATTTCAGTTTCTCAGTTGCTTTTAGCCCTGTAAAAGGCTATGAAGGGGGCACATTTACTAGTATGAGAAGAAATTACAGGTGATGCAAAAAATTAGATCATATGTTCCTTGTGATTCTCTTCTTACTTGGAAGTCTCTGGAAAGAGTAATTTCCATATAAGGCTGCTCAGGCTGCTACAACAAAATACCGTAGACCGGGTGGCTTAAAAACAGAAATTTATTTTTTCTCAGTTGTGGAGGCTGAGGTCCAAGATCAGGGTGCCAGCATGGTCGGGTTCTAGTGAGGGCCATCTTCCTGGCTTGTGGATGTAACCTTCCTGCCCACATGCCCTCCTCAGTACACGTGTGTGGGGGTAGGAGGAGAGGAAGGGGGGTGGAGAGAGAGATCGATCTCTTCCTCTTCTTATAAGGCCACCAGTCCTATAGGAGTAGGACCCCACCCTTATGACCTCATTTAACCCTACTTACCTCCTTACAGGCCTGTCTCCAAATATAGTCACATTGTGGGTGTGGGCTTCAACGTATTAGCTTTGAGGAGGCACTGTTCAGTCCTGTGGAGTCCTCTGGGTTTGTATGTAACCTGGGGCAATTAACCTCTCTGTTTCTTGGTTTTCTGTAAACTGAGAGTAGAGATAGTTACTTCACAGCTTTATCATGTTGGATAAATGAGTTAATACATGCCAAGTACTCAGAACAGTACATGGCATTTATAAAGTGCTCAATAAATGATAGTTGTTATTATTATTAAATATCTAACTAGACATTTGTGCCGTTAGCTGAGACTTTTATGATTTTATATATATGGTCTCCAAGTACTTCATCTTTACATATCAGTTGATTATTGGCATCAGAAATTCACATTATGTCTTGAAAAATTTCCTCCTGAATCTTTTTTTTTTTGAAATGGAATCTCCCTCTGTTGCCCGGGCTAGAGTGCCGTGGCGTCAGCCTACCTCACAGCAACCTCAAACTCCTGGGCTTAAGCGATCCTCCTGCTTCAGCCTTCCAAGTAGCTGGAACCACAGGTGCACACCACTATGCCCGGCTAATTTTTTCTATTTTTAGTAAAGACAAGGTTGTGCTCTTGTTCAGACTGGTCTCAAACCCCTGAGCTCAGGCGATCCTCCCACCTTGGCCTCCCAGAGTGCTAGGATCACAGGTATGAGCCACCGTGCCCAGCCTCCTCCTGAATCTTAATAGATGCTTAAATATAAGGGAATAAAGTATATTTTATTTTATAAAAATGTATTTTATACAATTTTTAAAGAAGTTGTTCCATATTCCCACTTGGCTCTTACACACACACACATACACACACACACACACACACACACACACACACACACACACCCCGATACTGATTTCCTACTTGTACAATAAAAAATGAAACACATGGTTATAGACCTTATTGCTGTGGAAATCAAGGTACTTCATTCATAATAAGAAATACTGTAGTCTTTGGACTCTTCCTGTAGAGAGTTTGGGGTCAAAGATATCCCCATTTAGTCAGTGTCTTGGAAAGCTAAATAGAAGGCAGTTGACAACTTACCAGAAGCTCTGCAGGTAGTACAGGGGTACAGTGGCCTAATTCATTGGCCAGTGGTCTGTTTCCTGTGTTAAATTGAACACTGAATGGAATTTTAATTGTATTAAAAGGGTGGAGAAAGTGCAGTTAACTGATTCTCAAATAATAAATTATTTTTCATAATTTGCATCACACTGTCAGGCTGTCTGCAGTCGTGGGCTCCTTCTAAGTCTAGAGGAGGAGCCATGTTCTCTTTCTGCATAAATCAAGGTCATTTCTGTTTGGCAGGCAAGGTTTAAATAGAAAAAGAAAAGAAGAGAAAGCAAAAAAGAAGCTGCCCACGAGTTCTCTTAGTGCCATTCCTAGCAAGCAGTTGTTTCTTCCTGCTTTCTGAATCCATGCTGCCCCAGCTGGGCCTCCCTGTTCCATTCTGAGTACATGAACAAGTCATGGATAGCTTACGCTTACAAACATTTCATTCTAAATAGTTGTACTTATGAGTCAAATTATAAGACCTTCACTAAAATTAGAAACCTAAGAGTCTTTTTACATCTGAGCTCCTGCTTAAAAAAATCAAAGCGAAATATTTATATAATGCAAAGTCTCTAGCTGCTGTAGGACATGTAGTTTAAATGATCTATCCCTGTAATGCTTCTTGATATTAGGATGGCTAGTTCTACTAGAATACTGAATGCAGTAGAAAATCAAATCAGCGTGGTTTGGGCAAACATAAGTTACATGTAAACTAGGGTGTTTAAATTATATTTCAAATATAGTAGGATGCCACTATTCCCAAACTATGGGCAAATATAGTATTATGAAACAGTCTCTCTGGGGGAAAAAAATGAAACTTTACACCTATCTCTATACTAAGCTTAATTTGAATTGGAACATATACCGAAACATAAACTCAGAACTATAAATATTCTAGAAGGGATACTGGATTAGTTTTAGATGTTTTCTGGAAGATGACATCATTGTGACTTCAGGTTAGGCAAATATTTCCTTTCTTGCACATGATACAAAAAGCACAAATCACAAACATAAACAATTGATAAACTGAACATCATCAAAATCAAACATTTCTGCTTACCAAAATCTACCACCTTTAAGAAAATGAATAGACAGCTACCAACTGGGAAAATGTTCACAGCATATATATCTGACAAAGGACTTGGATCCAGAATACATAAAGAATTTCTATAAATCTATCATAAAGAGACAACCCAATTAAAGACTTGAATAGTCATTGAATAAAAGAAGATATATGAATGGCCAGTAACCTCAAAAAAGGTGTTTGACATCATTAGACATCAAAGAAATGCAAATTATGAGATGCCATTTCATATCCACTGGGATAGCTAAAATAAAAAATACTGCCGACACCAAATTTGGGGGAGGATGTATAGCACTTGGAATTCTTAATCATTGTGGGATAAAATGATCTAACCACATTGGAGAATTGTTCAAGAGTTTCTTATAAAGTGAAACATACATTTATCTTGTATGACCCAGCAATTCCACTCATAGGTTTTATCGACAGGAAATAAAAACATAGGTTCATAAAAAGATACATAAAAATGTTTATAGCAGCCTTATTTTTAAGGTCCTAGACTGGAAACGAACCAAATGTCCATTAACAGGACAATGGATAAACAAATTATCTTTTAATGGAATACTACTCAGCAATAAAAAAGAACAAACTACTTATTCAAGCAACAACATTGATGAATCTCTAAAACATGCTGAGTGAAAAAAGCCAGTTGCAGAAAGGTCCTTATTCTATGATTTCATTTACATGAAATCCGGATACAGGCAAAACTCCTCTAGGGCGATAGACATTAGACAGTGGTTGGAGAGTGAGTTGACAGGAAAGGAGAATGAGGAAACCATCTTATGGATGGCAATGTGCCATATCTTGTTTTGAGTGGTGGTTACACAACTGTATCCAATTGTCAAAACTCATGAACTGAACACATGAGCTATGTATTTTATTCTATGTTAATTATATCTCAATTTTTTTAAAAAAGTAAAAAGAGTCTGTCTTCTCCTGCTAAAATGATTGCAGGCTGATGAATAATCAAAGGTGGAAACTTAGAGGATGTGAGAAGATGTTGTGTGTGAGATTTCTCAGAAGAAGGTGATGGCTGCCTACAATATGCACAGGTATGTCTGTGCTCAAAAGAGTCTTAGAGAGAGTGACCTGTAGTCAACCACCTGCTAAGGAAATGGAAAGTACAGCTTCTATACCAGCCAATCTGGGGACATTGCTGGAGGCCATATTGGTGAAGGAGGGGGATGAGGCCAGGCTTTGCCAGCGGTAAAGATGGCAACTCTTGTGCTTCATCTAGAGAAGGTGGTACATGGAGATCCTTCTTGGGATGCTTCAGGTGCTCTTTGGCTTGGGAGTCAACTGGCTGATGAAAGATCAGTTACTGAGTGTATATTGTAGGTAAAGCTGAGGTGAAAGCATCCTAAAGTCAGGGATACTGGATTAGTTTTAGGTGTCAGAATTGTTCCTTATGCCCTGTTTCTTGAAGCCAGGGACGTTGGGTTCTGCCTCAGACAGAAGGTGTAGTCCATGTGGCCAGGCTTTCTGATGGAGAAGAAGAATTCCTTTATGTTCAGAGTTACCGAAAAGCATTGATCCTCCAAAGACTGCCTTTCATCTGCATAAACAATGGACTTTATGTAACTTGATTCCCCAGTGGAGTCTCATGTAATGATCTCAAAGAGTATTCTTGACTCCCGAATGCTTTCAGTGCTACTGAAAAGCAAAAGGGATTTGATGAGCAGTCAGAGAGGGTGTCAACATCAAAGTGACTTCTTCTCTTCCCGCAATGGTAGGAACAGCAGGACCCTAAGGCATTTCTTATTTTTTGTCCAGGTCCTGTCAAAAATTGCAGCTAGTATCCCTGATGACAGAAGTAAAAGTGGTATGAACAGTGTGATTCTCCTGCATTTTAGGAGTCAGGCTCTTAGAAACTGTTTCAGAGAATTTTACTTGTATATCCTTAATCCCTTAAATGGGGTAGTATCTAATATGGCTATTATTAGACCTTGGTTTTAGGAAAACTGAGATATCACTTGAGGCCCTTAATAATCAGTGCCTCTGATTATTCCTGATTGACACCTTTGTGTATTGCATGTGATATGGACCATTCTTTTGTACCTGTAGCCCTCACAATTTGAACATTTCTTGTTATACATCCTAAAGATACAAAAATGTTATGAGACAGCGTCCATCAAACCCTTGGGAAGTTCATCCAGAAGCAAGCATCATATTCATGGACTGCCTTTGTTCATATTGTTATAGACATTTCAAGATTCATTTATCAGCCACAAAATTGGTCATATTTCAACATCTGTTACTCCCGCACATACGGATGGAAAGATGAAGATTTTGTGTAGTGAATACTTGATTGGAGTGCTGGCATTTCTAACAGTACTGGCAATTTTTGAAATTGACTGAGGAATTAAGAAGACTTTGCTTTATGGATTATATATCACTTTCTTATGGATTATATACCATTCTTGCTAATTGTACTAAACTGAGAAGACTGCAATAGAAATGAGAACAGTTTATGCTTTGCACTCCTGCCTCCCCCAGAGTAACTTTAGAAGGGCTCTGGTGGGAACAACAAACTAGACAAAAAATGAAGACAGTGGCAATGGTGGAGAAAAGTTAGATGTCACTAAGGAGAACCATGAAATTCTGGGATGGTGGACTTTAGGGTTAGTAGTTGTCAAGTTGTTATCCTATTTCTATGTGCATTTTTTCCCCTTTAACACAACTCTTTCAAGGTTCAATTTAAATGAATTGGGAGCTCTAAAGCAGGTTTTACCTTGCAGAGTAATCCCTCTTAGCATTTTAGGCTTCTCTAGCTATTCCATTCCCTCCCCTTTTCAAATACTATTCATGTTTGTTTTGTTTATTAAAGATATTTTCCCAGCATAATATCATTGCAGGGAAACAAAAGTGTTTCCTCCACAGAGAACAAGATTAATGTGCAAACCTAGCACTTGTTTACTTATGTTTTATAATAATATAAAAGTCTTATCCCATCATTGAATTAAATATTCATGGTAAAAAAGAAAATGTAAGAAGTAGTGTGGGGGCAGGGACAAGATTCTGGGATGTACTCCAGAGATAGACAGGCTGGCCACTTGATTTCAGTTTTATAGGTTTATCTGATTATTTTTCTCCATCACCCTTCAAATTTCAGTATAAATGCTTTCGCTGATGATTCTTTTGCTAAACACATTGTTTCTAAATAGTATAAAAATGTATGCTATGCTTTTCCAGGAACCTGTTACTCTGTTAGCTCCTTTTTTACTTTATTTTATTTTTAGTTGGTGGTGGCAATAAGAATGAGACCGATGTAGCAGGAAACCTCAAGGATGAGTTTTCTGTTTGGGTGGGCCTTTTCCATGACAGTAACACCCTCAGAAATATTTGTGTTCAGCCATATTTAAACTTGAGTGAAAATGGACAACTGAAAGTTACTTCTGTTATTTAGAAGAAGTAGAAATTTTTCTTTTCTTTTTTTCTTTTATTCAGAATAAAAAGTAGAGTAACAAGCTTGGTAATCAAATATGGAAAGAGCATAATAAACCAAGCCAAAACTATGTGGCTTCAAACAATAGTAATTTATTATTTTTCATGATTTTGTGGCTCAGGAATTTGGAGAAGGTTTGTCTGCTCCACATGTTGTCAGCTGGGGTGGGGCTGTGGGCTGCATTCAGCTGGCAGCTTGGATGAACTAGAAGGTTGTGAAGGTTTCACTTTTATAGCTGGTGCCTCTTACTTTGCTCATTGCCTTTTTTTCTCCACACGGGTAGCTAGGTCTTCCTCACAAGACAGTGCTCTCAAGATAGGTGGACTTCTTACTTGGTGGCTGGCTTCCAAAGGGAAGGGAGGAAGTTGCCAGGCACAACATCATTTCCACAACATTTTATTGGTTAAAACAAGTCCCCGTGTCAGCCCAGATTCAAGCTGAGACAAGGTAGATTCCACCTTCTGATGGGAGGAGTGGCAGGTGAGTACTAGAAGGGAAGGAATTGGCAGTGGTTCTTTGGAGATTATCTGTCACACTTATTTACACATGTTACTTAAAGTGGAAGGGACCGTTTTAGAAAACCTGCCAATGTCAACTTGCTCCAGTCAGGTGGACTGCTACAGTGAAAATTATGAAACTTTTATTGGTAGATTGTCTCATGACTTTACAAATCAAGTGATGTTGACCAAAACTCCTTGCCCATCTTACCCCACCCCCGACACACACACATACTCAAAATTATCTACTGTCATTAAACAATATCTTGGCTGTCTCATGGAACATTTATTTACACATTGTAGCTAAATCCTTAGGATACTATCATAAATGCATTCTTGATTATTAGGAAATTTGAGCCAAGAAGATTAATTTAGTCTAGACCTAAAAATAATTCTAGATTTTCCATCATTCTATTTCAATTGACCATGTAACTCATCTTGCTTTTCCTCCTACTTCCTGGAGGAGTAGTATAGATTCATTTGCTCATAGCCAGAGATGATCTTGAAAATAAGTGCCTTTTTTTGACAGAAAAAATAAGGCTGGAATTCTAATGTAAAAAGAGCCCCCCATTACAAAGATGAGTCCAAGGCTTGTTGAATATAAAAATCTACTCTACTGTCCCTATTGCATCTCTGTTGCATAAGTATTAAACAATAAAATATATTGCATGATTGTTGTGTAGTAAATACTCAGAAGAAAGAGCCATGGAATAGGCGTCAGAGGCTTGATGTGCTGGTCACCTTTGGCAAGTGGCTTTATTTGAAGCTTTTCCTTTAATCTATAAAATGAGAATTATTCCTTAATGTCTACCTCTGTTCGTGAAGCTTAAATAAATAAAAGTATTTAGGACCACACATTAGGTTTGATAACTGGATGTTAAAAGCAGTGTTTGGGTAACCAAAAAAAAAAAAAAAACTGAGAGAAAGAACTCAACTAAAAAATATATGCATATATACATACATATCTCCTCCAAGGATCTTACAGTCTCATTAGAATGTATTTCCAGTAAGATATTTAGTTAAGGCATAGCAATAGTTTAAAATAACCCCACTTATTTCCAGAGAGAGTTAGCAAGACCTTTCTTTTCAGTTCTGCTTGATTCTGCTGATTTTGCAGAAAGTTTGGGTTAGGTCCCCTTTAAATGTCTAATTCTAATTCCTGGAAAAGCTGAGTAATATAGCATGACAGGAACCATAGGACTCAAAATTGGGCCTGTCCTTTGAAATGCCATGGGATTCCTCCCACTTCTGGCCTTCCTTGACAGTACTTTTATTTATTTGTAGTCAGAGCTTCATTTCATGACTGATTTATTAAGAATTTTAAAAGATCACCAGATAACCATCAGATAAGAATAATTATATTTTGTTGGCCATAAAATAGTTGCCATATTTAACTGATCATATACAATAGTTTCTTCATTTTTCAGGGAGTTTCTTCGTTTTTCAAATATAGGCCTGTGCTATCTAATACCATAGACATGAGCTAGGTCTGACTATTTAAATTTAAATTAATTAAAATTAAAAATTCAGTTCCTTAGTCATGCTGGCCATATTTCAAGTGCTCATTAGCTACATGTGGCTAGTCGCCACGATATTGAACATTGCAGATGTAGAAAACTTTCATCATCACAGAAAATTCTAATGGATAGCACTATTGTAGACTATTTTCTACTTCTGTGTTGGCTGTATTTCTTTCGTGCTATCTCCCTCAAAAGCTCTTTCTTTCATGTTTGTTTGTTTTGGGTGAGCAATGGGGAAAAAAAGGAGATCAAACTCATGCTGTATTTTTTAGTAGTATTGATGAAATAGTTGGTAATTGGATGGATTGAAACTATTGGCTAGAGTAACATTTTTGAAATATCTGTAATTTATATCTATTGCCCAAAGCAGTGGTTGTAGAGATTTTTATATATTTTTTTAGTGGGCTAGAAACATATCAGCTAAACACTTCTCATGAACTAGTGACAACACTTTTCCTATTGAATGTTGTTTCATTACTTCCAAAAATTTTACTTTATGACAAGCTCCTTTATTACAGTGAAATTAGGCTACTGTGCTCATATCAAAGTTATTTGAAGTATTATGTGCCCTTTTCTCAGTTTAAACAAAATTTCTGATCCAAGATCTGTTCAGATCTTGATATATGCCAATTAAAATATTGACTTTAAACAAAGGGGTCATAAAAAAATCTGAGATTAAAATGAATAGGAGCTGAGTCCTTATCACATAATCCAAAGTAAACGAGGATTGCACAATGCCATACTTAAGAAGCACAGTTCAGTTGCACAGGCTTGTTCCTAGATATTCCAAACTGCTTTTAAATTATAGTTCTTTGTGTTGAGAGATTGATATTTAAATATGCTTGGTAATTAAAATTCACTTTATGATGAATAGTTGCTAAAAGGCTTTATGATAGCACTGTGAAGATGTGGTATGAAAAAGAACAGTGTCCAAAGCCAAGCCACATTTCTTCAGATCAGAATCAGAAGATTTTATGTAAGCAGTGGGGTCTACCAAAGGTTTCTTCCATAATGGATGCTTGATTTTCACTTTAACATTGACATAATTTATGCAAAGCCAGAAAACAAAATATACCTTAATGTCACTTAATGTTTGTTACTTGGACCAAATTTTAGTAATTTTAATGGTGAAACTAAAAATGAAGTTTTGTTGCTGAAAACTTGAATTCAGTGAACTCAGGTTCTCATAATTGTGAACAGACGTGTTTTACAAAGTTTTTCTATCTTCATATCAAAACCAGTGAGACCAGGTGCTCACCCAAAAGATGCCACCAGTTAGCTGGGAGCCAGGAACCTCAGAAGAGAAGAATAGAGCTCATACGTAGTTCATCTCGTTGGATCCCACATGATGAGAATTACTTGAGAATTGGGTAACTAGGGTGATTTCCCAGGTCTAATTCTTCTTTTTGCTGGGTAGTTGGGCAGACTATTTAGTATATCTGTCTAGAATTTCAAACCGTTAAATGAAGTGCTTGTCATTAATGTTACCCAATCACTGTGTCATGACACACTAATGTGTCACAGAGATTTCCTACAGTGTTGCAGCAAGCCTAGCTTTCCCCAAAGCTCTGGCTCCTTCTCTGACACATTGCCACTAGGCTACCCAGATCGCCTGTACTCTTTTCCCCTACCTCAAACATTTTACTATCTCAATTTAGCCAAGGATGTTTGTTGAACAGGGTTGGTTTGTGGTTCCTAATCTGAGTTCCTTCATGCATATCAAGCTGTTATTGCTGCAAGAAGTTAAGACAGTCTTTATACAATAGGGCTAACAGTTTATTATGAAAATGCCATTTCTTTGACTTAAGCATTGCCAATGCCCCATTCAACCACTATTTCTTTTATTTCCTGGAGTCTGGAAGGCATTTGGGATACAAGGTGAAAAGGAAGAATGAAGAACAGAAAAGTGTTGGTGGAATGGCAAATACTTTTGAACTTTATTGTTTCTAGTGGGCCAGAAAAATGTATGTGTGGGTCTGTCCATTATTACAGGCACTTTCAGATTCCCCTCCACAAAGCTTTTCTGTGGTCAACAATTGGAGTCAATCTCCCTTTCCTCGTTCTCCTACTGTATGTCATTTAGATCTCTATAATGTTACTGATTAGAGTCCACTTTGCCACTTGGTTATTTGTGCATGTCTTTTTTTTTTTTTTGTATCTTCAGAAGTACATATAATATTATATAACATAATATATAAATTTATATGTAGATACATATTTTTAAGTTCCTTACGTATAATAGATTCATGTTCAATAAATAGTATTGTGTACCTACTCTGTATTGTACAGGATGCTGGTGATAAAAAAAGGAACAAAACATATACAACCTCTTCTCTCAAGGAGCTTTCATAATGAAGCAGAGAGGATGGTCATTAAATGATAATTTAAATTGCAGTTTGATGAGTTTAGAAAAGGAGATATATATGTGTGTGTGTGTGTGTGTGTGTGTGTGTGTATATATATATATATATAATGCTATGTTAAGACTGTATAACAGGAAGACCTAGCTTCTTCTGGGGAACAAGAGGGAAGATTTTCAGGTAGAAGAGGTTTAAGCTGAGATTTGAAGAATAAGGAGTTAACCAGGCAAAGAGGTAGAGAAAAACCATTCCATACAGAGAGAATAGCATGCGTGAAGCATAGTGCTGGGTTGTTGCATTGCAAGTATGAGGAGCTGAAAGACCAGAGTGCCTGGATCTTAGCAGGTGAGAAAGAGCTTGGTGCAAGATGGTGCTAGAGAAGTACGAGTCAAATCTTGCAGGGATTTGTGGGCCATGTGAAAGATTTCGTTCTCTAGCCTAAGATCAAGAAGCAGCCATTGAAAGGTATAAAGTAGATGATGCTTAATCTACATTTATCCTAATAGCCTCCCAGTGGATTCTGGCTTCTAGCTTCTGTAACTTGCGTTTGCACTCATCGTTCTCGTTTGCATTGTGACTACTGTAGGAAAGGAGGAAGTAGCATGTCTTATGCAGGTAATTAGAACCTCTCTACCAAAAGGTAGTGAGATACTTCCTCAGAAAAGAAACTGACTAGTAGGTTGATAGACTACCAGTCTGGATCCAAAGCTTTCAAAACTTGAATTTTATTCTGTCATGGATGTGAAACACTTAGTTTATTCTGAAAACCTGATTTCTAACAATCATTTTCTTCCCAATTTATTAGTGGACTATTGTCTACATAACACAGAATTCTGAGATCATTCCCCCTGCCATACAAAATTCCCCCAAGAACACTTAGCTATCAATGAGGAAAATGCAATGTCTTTTCTTTTGCTGGACGTGTGTGCCTGTGTGAATCATGTGCAATCTCTCAGGTAACCCTAGGGAAGGGAAAAGGGGAGGAGGAACCAAAATGCAAAGGATCTGGTGCTAGGTGCTCAGTCATTCACTATTTGTTGAACTGGAAGTTAAACAGATAGGAGAGTTTTAAAACTTATGGATACAAGGAGAATAAACAAGGAATGAATGTTTAAGGGTCATTTCAAATTTAAAAATCTAGTTTATAATATTGCTTGAAGATGCCAATGCTTTGTGTGTATAAAACTTTTAAATGACTAACATTTCTCAAATGTTAAAGCAAAACTAGAGATGTGCATAAATAAAAAGGCACAGGTCCAGAAAGGGTGTTTTTACTTTTTGAACTGGTAGGAGTAATAGAAATAGGAAAGAATGTAATTGTTTAGATTAACCGATTCTTACTGAAAAGAAGCACTGAAGAGAGTAGTCTTTAGTCAACACTTGATTATTTGATAATCACTACTATGCTAAATACAAAATAGAAAAATAAGGGTACAGTATTTGCGTATGAGAAACATTTCTTTTAAATGTAAACTTTGTATTTGTTTTCAAGCATGCTGAAATCTTGGACAGGGTATTTAACCTTTGACCTAGTTTTCTACTACATAGTATGGCTATAGGAGGCAGTGGATGTAGACAGGCTTTTAAAAACATGGAGCATCATACAAATGTGTTTACTAGTATTCTTGTTCCAATTATCTATTACTGAGTAACAAACCACCTCAAACTTAAAACAATGACTTACCATTTTGCACAATTCTCTAGGTTGGCTGGGATCAGCTGTGTGGCTCTTCTGTTCCATTTGACTTTGACGGAGTCACTCAGGCAGCTGCATGCAGTTGGGAGCTCAGCTGAGCATAGAATGTCCAAGATGGGCTCGTTCACATGTCTCACAGTGTTTTGGCTGTTGGCCAGAGTGCCTGTGTGCTCTTCTGTGTGGCATCTGATTCTGCAGGGCATCTCTCTCCATGAGCCTGGCTTTCCACGACAGTTGCCTGAAAGCCTTTTCAGGCCTAGATCTGACAGTCACTCAGCGATACTTCTGCATTCTTCTGGTCCAGTCACAGGGACATCCCACATTCCAAGGGAGGTAAAATAGGTTCCAACCCTCCACTTAGGAGGGCAGAGTCACACTGGGAAAACATGCAGAATGGGAGGGATTGTGGCAGCCATCTTTGGAACATTCTACCAGAATTATTATTAAATAAAGCTTGAAAGATTAAAAGATTCCATTCCCAATGAATAAGCAATTCCAACCAAACTCAACCTATACTGCTATCAGATATTAAAATTTTAAAGTTATTTTTAATATAAATTTGCTGCACCTAATAATCATCACATCTATTCACAGAAATTATTCTAGTTGGAGGGGAAGATATATCCCCTTAAAAACTTAATTCTTCATTTAGTCTTATTGTTTAATAAAAAAGAAGTGTACTACAATCATACTTTTTATTGTTTCAGACGTTAGATTCACTCTACATGTTTATTGATACAAAGGAAATTTTGAACTCCCTCTAGTGGCAAAAGGTTTTCTTTTATTTTTTTCAAAGAGCTTGCTTAAAATAATAAGATGGCTGACTTACGTATAACAGAACATAGTTTCAGAAATGACTGGTTCTTACATGGTGCCAACTTTCTCCCGTGTGAGTTATGGTAGGTTCTTTCATCTGTTATGAGAAATGTTCACTGTTTAGGAAACATTGAGCATACTATATGGAAAAAAAAAAAGCCAAAACATGAAAGGAGATTCCCTGTTAACTTTTAAAGAGTAAAAACTGCTAACTGCTCCCTTAACTCAAGGCCTTAAATAAAAAATTATGCTATTTTGACAATTAAAATTTCCTGATCCCTGACTGAAAAGTAAATTGAATTTTCAATTTTTGCCTGAAGAATTATTTTCTTAACAGATGAATCTATTTAATTGGAAAAATCTTTAGAGACCAATAGGTAAGTATTGAAATGCAAAGCTTGGAAAGCACAGATAGCCAAACTGGGGGGAAAAACAAATAGAGATGCCAAAGTCTTATGTTTTCCTTTTTTTAAAAAAGTTCAAATTTGGATTTTCGTAGCCAATGAGGAAACAATATTCATCATAGCTGTCATCATCACTCTATATAAAAGGAATCACATCATCAAGGGGTGGGACTAGAAAAACAGCTACTACAGGCTTTGTAAATTTTCGTATCCCCACCCCACTGCCAAAGAGAATTAATAATAATATTCTTTAGCTTACTGTGTTACCTGTCCATTTATAGATAGGTTTATTTGGTTCTTTAACAAGGACATTTTCAGTAACTCCATTAGAGAAGACATTCTTAAAAATGCTTTTTTCCCCAACTATTTGTGGAAGCTAATCCAATTTACTGGGAGGTTAACACCCACATGCCTCTGTTCTCCTGCCAACAAAGGTAGAAACATGGCCAGGGATGGTAAGAATCCATAGGGTTTTTTTGTTTTGGGGGGGTTTTTTCTTTTAAATCTCCAGAAAGTGGAACCTAGGATTATCAAAATAATTCCCAAGGATTTGTTTTGTTTGGGAATAAACTATGAACTAGTAAGATTTTACTAAAATAATTAATCCATCCAATAAAAAGTTAGACTTTGTTTCTTTCCAATACCTCTTTTCAGTTCAACATTTATAACTGAGTACGTGTCTCTTGTGGTCTTGATTACATCCGGTGTTTTTAGCTGGCAGCATTTCCTCTGTTGAGGCCACCCCATGTTATTTGCCAGGCTACACTTCTGTGAATATAAAGAGAGAAAACCAAGTTGCATTAGAGAATGAAATGTAAGAAAAAATTGAGTGTAAGTGTAACTTTAATTTCTGAAACAAGAAACAAAGCACTGTATTTGTTATAAACAAATGTGATATATAGGCCACAAAAGTAAATGGAAAGTCTTCTAGCCATTTTGTAAGCATCCTGCATGTTTTCTCTTGAATATTTATAAGAACCTAATTTAACTAACAAACAAACAGAGACCAGAGATTCCCTTCCAGCTTTGGTTGCACAGATTTGAAATAATGAAAGTGAATTTGCATTTCTTAAAATGGTGTTTTCTTCCAGCTCTCATAGAAATGTTTTTGGAACAGTGATCTGTGCTAACAGCTGTATTCAATCTTGAGTAAAAGTCACTTCCTGAAGAGAATGAAATTCAACTTAACATTCGAATTTGTCTGGAACATAATCCTGTAGGGTGAGTGTACTATGTGATTATGAAACTGGACATAGGCTCCCTGCTGAGGTGATTTCTTGTAAAGAGGACCCAATAGAAACCATTAAGCAATGCCAGTGTTTTAACTGAAGATTTAATATTCTAAAAGGGTTGCTTACTCATACACATAACTGGCTTAATTTTCAAGAATTTTACTCTTTGGTATTTTAAAAATTATAATCACCTTATACAATTATGCCTATATGGAATCTATCCCTGAATATCTATCTATGTATACACAATCAGATAGACAGAAATAGATGTAGATAGAAAGACAAATGAACATGTGTTTTTATATTTAGACTTTGTAAAAATTTTTAATTGTGTCATTCTTGATTTTCAGGCAAAATTTACTTTTGATTTAGTTTTATTCACTTATTCATTCATTCATTTATTACGGTAAGCCCAATTTAAATAGAATTTTGTTCCTGGCCTCCTAAGATTAGTTGAGTAGGCATAAATATGGGAGGTACAGTTTTAGCTATTTAATATGGAGTTTTAAAATGTCTTGTAGATATTATTGACATTTACTCCCCTGCATATTGTACTTCTTTATCTTAAAGAAGGAAAATGTTGTATTAATGTAACTTGGATATTGCTAAACCTTAATGGAATCATGGCTTTGAGGGAAAAGTTTTGACTGAATCATGTTTTCTTTATGAATAATTCTTTTGATGTCTAAACAATAAATGCAGAGTTTTCAATCATAGGCTATCAGATGGACATAGAGATAAAGTCTAACACATTCAGGCAGAATTAACAAACACACATACGTAAAAATTCCCATCTTCTCAACTTGTAAGAATCAAAGCCATTTCCGGCCTTACTCTGGTCACAGAGGAGCCAGGCTTTTTTCCATGCCTTGACCAAACCACTCAGTTGTCGTGAAGACCTTTGTTTATAGTGTCTTCTTGCATTCTTTTCCTCTTGACATGCTCCCGTCTCTCCAGCAGTGAGATACTGATTAAAGAGAGGCCACCTCGACCCTAGGTTGTTTAGAAATCACCCGGAATGAGGTGGCGGCACAAATCTGGAGAGGAAGCGCTCATTCCTAAAATATAACACCCTCCTTAAGACCATCTTATCAAACATCTGTTGGCTTCTATAACAAAAAACATACCTCCTTTGACTTAAAATACATGCAGTTCAAACTCAAACTAAAATAGAACCCCTAAAACTCACTTAAACAACATATCATATATACATTTTTTATAAGCATTCATAACAAATAACATTAACTTGTACATGTCAAATGTTAGTTTCTTTTAGGGACCTTGAAATAGAAACATTAAAGATATTTTAAACTTGATGAAGGATAGTCTAATTTATATGTATTTTTTTTAGGGGGGAAGTGTTTATCTTGTCATTCCTTTTAAAGACTCAGGGACAGCTCAGATTGAGGATGAGAAGCTTTCTTTCTTTCTTTTCTTTTTTTTTTTTTTTGACACCAGGCAACACTTTAATTGAGATGATAAAATGAATGTGGTGCCTGCCAATCACATAAGTGCAAGTACTGCAGATTTTTAAAATAATAAGTATTTTGAAAGAAATGAAAATAATTTAATAACTTGCCTTAAATAAGCAGGTGGTACTGCCTGACACTAAATGATTTCCCTCTTACAATGATTTGCTATCGCCAAGTACTAACTTACAAGAAGCAGTCTCTTACACAATTTTGTTAGTGTTTGTTTACCAGGGTACTTTTGATTCCAAGTACAGTAATAGAGACCCACTACTGTTGGCAGTAAGTAGTAGGGTGGGATTGTTCTAAGAATATATATAAGGGAGTAAAACTCTCAGTTATGAAACCAGACCTCAGTGGGACCTGGGAAAGCAGCCTTCCTAGGTCTCAGGATGGACAGAGACCACACTGGACATGGGCCTGTGGAGACCAGCTGGATGAGTGTTCTCCGTTCAAGGCACAAGAGCAGGAGTTTTGAATTTTCCCCCTTTTTTTTTTTTTTTTTTTTTTTGACTTACAGAGATTTATTTTCTCACAGTTCTGGTGTCCAGAGATCCAAGATCAAGGGGTCGGCAGGTGTTAGTTTCTTCTTAGGCCTCTCTCATTGGCTTGCACGTGGCTGCCTTCTCACTGTGTCCTCATGTGGTCATCTGTCGGTCTGTGTGGTTACGAAGTTTTCTTCTTGAACTTCTGCCATTTCTGCAACTCAGTTGCTCTTTGTTTAACTGGTTTCAGGGCCTGGCTACTTTGCTTCTTTCTATCTATCTACTGGCTTCTCATTCCTCCACTCCTCTGAGTCTTAATGCTGTTGAAAATCACTGCCCTGTGAGTCACTTTACAAGTAATGTTTCCTGTCTCGTTGCTTCTCCTTCCTCCCAGCGGCAGATTACTCATGTCACCCCAGCTACCTCTGGCCTCCCTGTCTATGCCCAGGACCCTACAGTTCAACCACCATAGGCTCCCTGTCAACACTGGTTGAATGAACAGATGAGCAACATTGTTAGGGAATTCTAAAAAGTAAGCATTGTATATTCTCTTTCAATCAACCTTTTAAAGAATTGATAAAATATAAAATAACTAAAAGGCAACTGGTTGTAAGCTCTGGTTCTGGTAGAAAGTTTAAAAATTAAAAAAATAAAATAAAAGGCATCTGGAAGAGAAAAGATATTTTGAAAATGTTAAGAGACCTAATCTCTCTCTTTGGGTTAAAAAGAATTCATTCACTTTAATAGTAGTGAGAGACTGTTTGTTTATAGAGACAATGAAGAAGTGAGAAGTGTATACATTTAAACTTGAGAGTTTGATCTCACTAAAAAATAGTAGGGCTTTTAAGTCTTCACACTTCATGCTGCCCCATTTAAGCAGCTATACTGTCAGGAATAGAGATGATAATTTAACTTCAGATGCCAAGAAGTGAAACAGTCATTTTGTTGCCCATATTCTATTCAGGAGCCAAAATTAAGGTCTAATAAAGGTCTGAAGACTCCTTCTTCTTTTTTTTTTTATTTTGGCCTTCAGATTTGAATCTTAATAATTTGTCTGTGAATAGATTATATAATACATTCCTGATTATCGTAAGGCAACCTTTTTTTGTTTTGTTTTGTTTTTTGTTTTTTTAAACCCTCACCTTCCTATTCCTTCCTTTTTTAGCTTTTAGTTGCTCAGGGTATAAAAATAAATACCAGGAAAGAGTTCTCAATTCTTCATTCGTATGCTTGCTTTTATTTTTTTTAATGTGAAAGAGAGGTTCTAAAGTTCATTCTGTAAAATCCTTCCTAGTTTCTGCCATTTGTATTTATGAGTGAATAGACAGGGGGAATAATTAGACTCATGTGTAATTATTTTTTCATTTAAAAATTTTCTAAAAATTGGGTTGAAGAAGAACCCAAAAGCAGTTTAAAATTCAGGTGCTCAGCTTCCCCTCTGAGAGCATGAATGTCCAAAAGTGGCCAGTTAATGGGGCTTTCATTCCCCCTGCACTTTGGAAATGATCAGCATTCCGAAATGCATTGAAGAGTATTTTCACTCATTAGAGAAAAAGTGCTTCCGAGATTCTGAAGGCTTTCTGTGTGAAAACAAAACCAAACAGACAACAGGAGTGCTAATGAATGTGAGGACAATTTTCTCCTTAATTTTATGAAATGGTACTTTCTTCTTGGACTTTTAAGTCAATAATTTTAAAATAATTTTTGTTTCTAGAGTTGCAGTGTTGTACAAGGCATTGAGATAGACTCCTGGTACTTGACAATCTCATCCTCCAGTGAAATGGGCAGGTAGACATAATCAAAGTACAATATAAGTGGCCTCAGCGGGGGAGCATGCCAATTTCAGTGGTGGCCTATGAGAGAGACAGAGAGAGAGGAATGAACGCTGACCGGGGGACATAGAGGCTCAAGGAAGTTTGAACCAGGGGTTGGATCCCAAGAGAAAAGCCATGATTGGAGCTCTAGCTGTGAGATTCTTTTGTTCAGCAGTGATTACTGAAGTGCTAGTTATGGGTGAGATCATATATGGAAAAGAATCTAGAGCAAAGAAAAAAAGAGGGCAAAGGAGGACACCAAAAGGGTCAACAACTTGGAATCTCACAAAGGTGAGTGGTGCCTGGCCCTGCCACAGAACTACACCATATTGAGTGGGGACAGGGCGGCAGCTGTGGATGAGTGGGGTGTCCGAAGCCAGGTTACAGAGGTCTGTAACTAGAATGGGAAGTGAAGTGCAAGCATCCACTGAACTCAGGCAGTGAAGGAGCGAAGGAATGAAATGGCATAAGAAGCAAGGAAAGCATTCCCTCATCCCTTTTTTATAGGAAGACTTGAGCAAGTTAGTGTACTGGAAAAAAGCCATTGCATCTGCTGTTCATATTTCTAAAAGGAAAATAGATTAATGGATTGCTTGTATAGTAAAAAAAAAAAAAAGTAGTTACCAAGAAAAATTGAAAGGAAAGGTGGCAGGCAAGCTAGCAAGCAAGCAAACTGGTACAAAACTTAGGGTTGGGGAAAGTCAGGTGAAGGTGGGGGTGAGGGAGGATTATAGGGAAATTCATTTGGAAGCAAGGATACAGATGGAAACCTACCTCTTAAAAAGAACTAGGAACATCTCTATTACTAAGATAGAGAAGAATGCCAAGAAGATATGCAAAAATGTAGATGTATATTTGAGAAAGAACTGAGGCAATTTCATATAAATAATAAATGATCTCTAGCTTATCATTTGGCAGCGAAGGTGGGATTGGGAATTTGAGGAAATAAAAAAAAGCTTAGAGTTAATTCTGTGTGGGAGGGCATAGGGAACTCCTTGGAAATGAGTGAAATGAATGCTGTACTGCAGTGAAGGTATGTAAAATTTAGTGAATTTTTAGTGAAGCCAATGAACATAATTATGATTCACCTGGGAGGCTGTCAGCAACTCAGGAGGAGGAATAGAAAAACCTGGTCAAAAATGCTCATTTGAAAGAGAGGACAAAAGGGCTGCGAATACCGGGTACTGGAAATAACAAACTGGAATTGGCTGATTTGGGGATTTAGGTTAGTTAAGTAAATGAAATGTGGTGGGAGGGGGAGGGGTGGGGATGGGCGTTGGTGCCTGCGGTGATGCTGGTGACCTCATGGACCAGAGGGATGGGAGGACAGAGACAGTGAATGGGAAGCTTAAGTTTCCACATCTGAAAATGGGAAGAATAACAGTGTGGTGTAAGGCTTAATGAAATAATGCCTGTAAAATACTTAGAACAATGTCTGGTTCATATTAAGCACTCAAAAAATGTTGTCCAATGATATAATTTTTATTCATAAGAGTGCTGAATAGATGGAAGAATGGGAATTTCAGAACTCGTTGACCTACAATGGTGTCAGTCACTGGAAGGAAGTGGGTTTTCTTAAAGTGAAACTGGAAGGCTGGGGTTTAGATGAAATGATACTGTCTCTCAGGAAAAGCGCTTAGGTATGTGCTAAATTTATCTGAAGAAGGTGGCCACTTGCAGAAGGCAAATAAATGAGGATAACTGATTTCCGTCATTTAACAAACGGAAGTGTTTTCTTTGCTTCTTGTAAAAACTCCATAAGGGAGCTATTTCTGTCCTTTCTCTTTTTACAGTTAGATGAAGGTGGCTAATAGGTAGTAGAATTGGCTTTTGAACCCAGTAGTTTTTCTTGAAAGCCATGCCTGTCCACTGTTCCATACTGTAAATGGCAATGTATGGAATGAGGTGGAGTGGATCTCAAGAGCTGTGCTATTTTGCCATGAAGAGGAACGAGGAAGAGGCCCCTTGGTGTGAGGAAGACGGACAATCGACCACTAAAGTTTCAAGACAAGTTGTGTCACCAGGGGAGAGTAATTTTTGGTTGCTTTAGTAGTTCAAAAATACATTTTGCTACCATCTCTAAATAACAAATACTCATCTGAGAAAACATTTAATCATTTCCAAACTTTTGTAGGTCGAGAAGCTATAATTTGGATGTACCTTACAGTAAAGCTTTTCTTATAGCAAAGCAAGATTGGGGGGTGGGCAGTGGGCTGAGATTGATCATATCTTTTCGGGGTTCCTGTAACCACCTTCTCGCTCATTCTTTATAACAATAATTTTCAGGTAAGGATGGGAGTGTGTGTCCTCATCATTTCCGGCTCAAAATCATGTAGCAGTGAGCTGCAGCGATTGATGGAAGTATATAGTAAGCCTCAGGTGTGCTGGGCTGGAAAGGAGGCTGAGAACTACTGATTTACAGTGAAGCCAGGTCAGTAAGTACTCGCTGGGCTGTCCCAGGCTGCATTTCAGTAGAGTACATGTGGAGAGAACGTGCTAAAACTTAGCCATGGTTTCTTCAGCAGGGGAGTTTATAATGTAAAGATACTAAGTTGGCCTAATTTAGGCATTAATACAGTCCTTAGAAAATGTAGCAAGAGGTCTTGGAAAATACATGAGAGGAGGAAAAACTCAGAGGGGGCAGACCATGAGCTGTGATTTCAACAGAGTAAACAGAGGGAGGGATGAGTGTGGTTTGGCTGATGGAAAAACAGAGGCTGTTTCCTGGCAAAGCTCGGAGCTAGAAAAGAGTGAGTTCATGGGCAGCCAATACACAAATAGTAGCTGGAATAGAGGTAAAGGGATAAGGGGGTTAGAAAGTGGAGTGCTTTACAAGTGTTGTTCAGAGATTTGTATTTGATGTGGGAGTTTTAGGAAGTAGAATGATATGGTCAAAGAAGCCATAAAAATTATTTTGGAAGGAGGGTGCACAATAATTTGGAATAAATAAGGACCGGTCACAGGGAAAAACAGAAGAGGTTCCAGCAGTGCTAGCTTGAGGAATCTAATGGATAAAGGATATGGTGAAAGAAAAGAGAGTCACTATGAACTGCAGAGTTGCTGCTGGTTTAGAAATAGTGTATTTTCACTGTCAGAAGTGTAGAAATTAACTGAATCCTATCTGTTTAGTCGCTTAGGTTTGTAGCATTTCCTAATGGATTCACTGTCACCTTTGTACTACCCAGACTATAGTCTCATATTTCAACTTTTCAAATGTTTTTTTCTTTTACTTTTTTTCTTTTTTATGAGAGGTTCATGAGAAAAGGGTAAAATAGACAAAGTAGTTATTTAAAATAAAACTTATAACCAACTATGTAGTCATTTCCCAGGTGTTTGTAGCACCAAGCATCAGTGTACCTTGGTTGTCTGGAATCCTCTGGGAGTCAGCCTCTCAAGGCTTTTAGTACGCTGCTATCAACTGAAATACTTTGTGGAAATTTCCAAACATACACTAAAGTAGAAAGAATAGCTTCAACAGTGGCCAAAAATTTGCCCATTCTTATTTACTGATAGGATTTTAAAAAATGTTATGTGATAGAATGTACACTTACTTAAAAAAAATCTGTTAGTCACTAAAAATTTAAATTATGATTTTTTTTAACACATTGACTGCCACACTAGAAAAAAATTTTTTTTTTCCTTGGGGTCACTGTGTTTTATTACAAAAATAGAATAAAGCTCTCAAAAATAAAATGATTCTTTCTAATTTAGTGAACAATTTGATATTTTTTATTGTTTTCTGTACGTGAGTTATATGCAACTTGAAAAATAGTTGACATGGCTCCCAAAGTGAAGAGACATGTGAGTTACATATGCTTCAGGGGGCCCTGAGCGCAACACTAGCGTGAGTTACATAGAACTCATATGACAGTTAATGTGTTAAAGGGGACAGACATAGAAAAAGGAGGGCAACAGTGATTCCTACAGTGATTTTCAATTTTTATAGCCTGATATATTTAATGATGTTCTTGGTGAATAGCTTAAGTGAATTCGAAGACTTCTTAAAAGAGCCCTCCTAAAAGAGAATTTATTTTCAAATCACTCAGGAGATCATGCATTACAGACATGAAATGATATTCTTTAATATCGAGGAAGTTTGGCTAAAAAATTGGAATTTAAAATTTATATCTGGATTACCAAATATCTCAAAATAATAAGCTTGTTCTACTTTTATGAAATAATAACATCTTTTGAAGAGGAGTTGCATACCTTTTTAAGATATTGTTCATTCATTCTTTCATACATTGATGAACCAATATTTGAATGCCTAATATGTGCCAAGCCCCTGAGTTAGAGGCTTGGGATATATCAGTAGTTTGGTATGTTAATAATTCCTATAAGATGATTTTCAAGGTGAGATCAATTATAATTTTCTTTTATATTGAGGGAAACATTTTAGATAAATGAAATTAATAAATAATCCCCAAGCTTCGGTTTAACCAGCCTATAGTCAGTAAATAAATTAACCAGTTTATTTCACTTTTTCATATGGATTTTATCACCATACCAGCAGTGAAATGACTCCAAAGAAAGCTGCGTAAGGAAGAGGAGGAAATGCAAGGAACTAGTCAGTTTCTGAGCAAATACGAATTCTCCGATCCTAATAGTCATTACTCTAAGTGTGAGTCATTTATATCTTTTTCTATACCTGGGTCATCTTACCTGTTGAGTTATTGCTTTTGATTCACTTTGTAATTTCATATCAAATTTAAGGACTGTGATAATAATTTCAGATAAATCTCTTTTTATCTGATTTACCTGATCTGCACAAAAATTACTTTTCCAATCTGAAGCCCTAGGAAGACTGAGAACTGGTACTTTAAGTCCTGTAAAAGGATGGAAATTTCTTTGTAAGGCTTGTAGGTTGGAATGGATGCCATGTGCCAGAACAGTGCTGATAGCTGAAATCTTCTGAATGTATGTGTGTCCATGTATGTGCATGTGTTTGACTAAAACCTGTCAAAGAAGTAACACTCCAGGATTAATGTTTTCAAGTTATGTTTGCAACTAACAACTTTAGTTTTTATTTTATTTAAAAATCTAAAAAAAAATTTTTTTTGTAGACACAGTCTCGCTATGTTGCCTAAGCTGGTCACAAACTCCTGAGTTTAGGTGATCCTCCCATCTTGGCCCCCACAAAGTGCTAGGATTACAGGCATAAGCCACTGCGCCTGGTCCTTGCAACTGAGAACTTTAAAGCACTAATAGCAAGAACTGTAGACTAGAGAAGTCTGATAAATATCTACAGATTTAGGTTCATCTCCCTCTAATCTTACATAAATGCACTATGCATGTAAAACATTACAGGCATAACTTGATGTGATTGTGGGGAGAAGGCTGAGGAGGGAAACAGACAGCTCAGCTTGTTCCTTTGTGATGGATGTCTTTGTGAGATTAGGGTAAAGTTTCTCATTCTGACGTGTGAAGACTGTGCCCACTACTTGTAAGACACACTGCCAGATCTCCTTGGAAAAACTGAATGTGTGAGTCATGTACTTGTAACCTCTTAGTAGCTCTGTGTTCTTAAGAAGGTTACAAATGAGTGTTTGACAAAATATATTTCTAGAGCCTAGGTTATGAATAAAAAGGACATGTGCATTTGCATGCAGTGTGTACACGCACTTGTATGCCATACTTTGATAAAGTCTAAGATTCACCTTTTTCACATTACAACATCTCTGAAATTGGAATGCATCTTATAATTTATGATGTCTTACAGCAACTGTCATCCACTCTTTTCAAATGTTCTCATATAAGTCAGTGGTCCCCAACCTCCCAGGTCCTGAGGCCCAGTACTGATCAGGCCTGATCTGTTAGGAACCAGGCTGAGCATCACCGCCTGAGCTCTGCCTCCCTCCCCCAACCCCACCCCATCCATGGAAAAATTGTCTTCCATGAAACCAGTCCCTGTTGCCAAAAAGGTTGGCACCACTTAGACAGCTGATCTAAGTGATTGCCAGGCAGCTTACAGTCAGTGACGTCTTAGATTGCATGACATGCAGTTTATATCCAAATATTTGTAGGACGTTGATCACAGAGAGATGAGTAGGACACTTCTCTTTTACTCAAAAAGTAAAATGAGAAGATTTATTCTGACAGTAACAGTTGAGGTCAAGAGAAACCATTTGGTCATGGAATTTCATTTCCTTAATAAGTCACATACAGATGCAGAATGCAACATCTATTTATGATCCCAAGTGATCTAAAGATTAGTATGCAAATCCACTATGTCCAATATACTTTGTAAAGCGTTTTCTTTAAGATTTGATCACTACATCTCTTACATTCATCTCTTTCTAACTCAGCTATTTACAGTTTTCAAAAGAGGGTAAAAATCATCATTTCTGCTGTGTGTGTGTGTGTGTGTGTGTGTGTGTGTGTGTATGTGTAAGTAAGAAAGCTAGCTTGCCTCAACCATTCATGCCTCAGAAAAAGCCCATTGTGTGCACAACAGTAGGTTCAGTAAATCATTAGAGATTTACATACTATTTAAGCAATCTGGTAAGATTGGTAAAGCTCAACAAAAGATGACTCAGCCCTCACTTTTGTGGGTAGATCAGTATAGAATACTTAGACAAGCACTGCAATCTCCAGAAAACACAGATTCTAGTCCTGGGGTAGAACTATGATGGATGGTTTCAAATTTCAAGGCTGTTTCACAAAGAATTTTCTAGTAGATATGGCTAAAAATATGGCTAGATAGAATGAATTTATTATTGGTCAAAGTGTCCAAGGAGAGACAGCAGCATTCATCCAATTATTGAAATGTGTACTGAATGATGATTGTCTGCCAGACACAAGGATTGGCCCCTAATAATTCTTTCCAACCCTGAAATTTAATATTTCTGGGCTTCATGCCTTAGGGCAAGCTGCCCTACCTACTTGAGGTTATCTACCTGTTCAAAAAAAGGATGGGTAGGGGTTACCTGCTCTGTCTCCTTCCCTGAGACTTTAATGAGATAATGTATAATAAAGCATTTTGTAAATTGTAACATTTTTATACATTCATTATGTCTATATGTGTGAAAAATGTAAATGGCTGTGAAAAATGTAAACATCTTTAGAAGTTATCTACTTCATCCTCCTGGCACTTTCTCTAATTTAGAAGAGTATAGCAGGATTTTAACACTTAATAATGCTTTGTTTGGGCTAGGCCTGGTGGCTCACGCCTGTAATCCTAGCAGTCTGGGAGGCCGAGGTGGGAGGATTGCTCGAGGTCAGAAGTTCGAGACCAGCCTGAGCAAGAGTGAGACCCCGTCTCTACTAAAAAAATAGAAATAATACTAAAAATATATAGAAAAAATTAGCTGGGCATGGTGGCACATGCCTGTAGTCCCAGCTACTTGGGAGTCTGAGGCAGAAGGATTGCTTAAGCCCAGAAGTTTGAGGTTGCTGTGAGCTAGGCTGATGTCATGGCACTCTAGCTAGGGCAAAAGAGCAAGACTCTGTCTCAAAAAAAAAAAAAAAACAAACAAACAATAATAATGCTTTGTTTGAAACATTATATTTGCCACTAGATCAAATATTAGATTGGGAGGCGAGGGAAGGGTGGTTCTGGGAGTATCTGTTTAATATGTTGTCAGTGTTCTGGGAGTGTTCTTTACAGTTTGGAATTAGGAATTGCTGATGTCATGATCAGTCATATTGTCATGACAACATCAGAATTTTCTCATTTGCCTTCTCTTCGCTAGGGGAGTATCAATTTGCCACAGGTCTGTCATCAGTTCACCCCATGTGTTAAGTGTATTAGATAACCCAGAACTAGTCATTCTTAAAGACACTTGGGTGGGGAAGTTTTATAAGCTCCTTATGTATCCTATTTCAGTACTCTTAACGATATATCCTGATGTTGGAAAGTTTGCCTTCATACATATTCAATTGAACAGAAATTCATTTGTAATTTTATATCTTCTTGTTTGAACCTTTATAATTTAGTGGAGAATGAAAAGCTTTTCAGCATTCTCATTTACATAAAGGACATCATTAATTATTCTAGCATCCTCCTCTTCAGGTGAAATAGACCTAACTTAATAGTAATTTGAGCAACTTAAGAGAAAGGAAACTAACTTGTGCTATGGATTCCAGGTTTTGGATAGACATTGATTATGTGCCACCCACTCCCAGACATTTAGGAATTTCTTATTAAATAAGCTTTTGCCATTCTTAGCTCACATGAAGGTTTTGTTTGTCCCAGGTACAGTTTGCTGTATACTGCTAAAGTTGTCATTTGTACAGTTGACTTTTGATCATGGAAAGGAGATGGTCATTCCAGGTTTGAATTCATTTTATTTTCAATGATTTAATGATTTTGTCTCCAGTTTTCCACAAATTCTGTTGATTTCTAAGTACTTTCTGTCTCTTCCCAGGTTGTATAACAAGAGGTGGATATGATTAGTGTTCTTCCCAGCATACCAGGTCCTTCCTTCCTCACCTCAGTATTTACCCTTTACCCACAGTTTGCTCACATACATAGATGATGTTACTTCCATCTCTTTAGGTAAACAAATTTCAGAGATTACCTAGTAATATCTTTCTATCATAATTTATAAGTTTTACTATAATTCATGGAAAATTCATTGAATTATCTTGAAATAGTCTGAAAATCTTGAAATAGCACTTACATTTTTATAGGCTTGCAACAGGCATGCAGAATAACAGCTCCAACTCCAGATTTCCAGAGTCAAAGAGTGTAGAGGATTGAGACATCCATCAAGGAAAATAGACATTCACACTATATGAAAAATGGACCTTCTGTTTGTTCTGGATTCCCAAATAGTTGATTATATTTTGCTATGGAATTTGAGGTACACATACAAATTCATGGTAATATAAATAAAACAAAATCTTGAACTTTTAATTCATATAGCCTATGTTTCAGATTTTGTATTTTTGAAAAGGATTAAGAATCTACGTACCTGTTTTTATAGAAAAAATTTAGGGAAAGAAATTTATCTTATAGAGGATACTTAAGCCAAAAATTTGAGTCAGATTTGAGTGTTTATTAGTTATTCTACAAGAGGAGGGCAATAACTAATTTATGAACAGAGTATATCTAATAATTTTTTGCGTGTAAATTATTTGTTTTAAATTTAAAGGATGTTTCCCCCGAGGTAGAAATGTCCTAAGTGGTGATTAGGACTTCAGTTGACCTGTAAGCATCTATAAATCCCATAATGAAGCTAATCTCTAATATGATTTCTCAATATTTTTTGAGGGGGAAAAAAACCTCAGTTCCAGTTCAGGATTCTAGAAATATCTTTCACCTTAACACCATCCCAGCTTCTAGAAGATAACTCTCTCTGCCCCTCTCCCAACTCTGTCCCACTAATGATCCCAGAAAATAAAACCGACTGCAAGAGGGGAGTTATGCCTTAGCAACCATCAGTTAAGTGAGATTTAAGTGCTAAGTTGGGGCCAGAATATATATCTGTACTATTCAGTATATATTCTAATATTGGAAAGTTTGTATTCAGGGTCAACTGAATAGAAATTCAGTGTAATTCCAGATGCTTTTATAAATGACCAAACTGAGGCTTCTAGAGGGGATAGATTACTTGCCCATGGTTACACAGATGGTAAATGGTGAAATCAAGATGCGGGGCCAGGGGCTCTGATGCCCAAGCTTTGGCTCTTAATGCCATGTAAGTTTTTCCCTGTGGGTCTTGGATTTGATCCACAGCTAACAGTAATAACAACCATTATTAGTATTATTGGAGGCAGGGGACTTTGGAGTAAGAGAGACCCAAGATCAAACCGAAGCTCCAAAATGTACTGAATCTGTGACCTTGGGCAAGTTACTTAAATCCTGGAGACTCAGTTTTCTCTTTGATAAAATGGAATCATCATTCTTCTGTCGTGTGTGTGTGTGTGTGTGTGTGTGCGCGCGCGCGCGCACTTAGAAAGTGCCTGGAATATAGTAGTTACTCACTAAACGACAGCCATTATTATTTAATAACACATGCGGAGAACCAGCTGTAGGACAAAATTCATTTCTTCTGTTTTGTTAGTCAGGGTAGATTCAGGAATCATCAGAATATGGCTTCTGGTAAGACTCATCAGAATATGGCTATGTTTATGTTCTATATACCTGCTGGGATTATAGCTATAGTTTTATTTTATTATAGTGGTTTCATTTTTATACATATGTGATTTTATATGTGTCTAGGGAGACTTTAAATCTGGAATAAGAATTGCAGATTTTTTAAAAAGCAAAACAGTAAATAATACAAAATATTGCTGCTACTTTAGAAATAGGGTACTTTATCAACTCTATTTTGTACCAGGAAGCAACAGAAATTTAAAGAATCTGCTGACCCCATGTTTTTTTTCCTTTTTTTTTTTTTTTTTTCTTTTCTGGTGAGAGCCAGAGGCTTTGCAAGCTTTTAAACATAGACTCTCAAATGTAAATAGCTGTTTAGTGTGAACTGCTTATGCTAACCAATACTGTGGGGGCTATGTTTTATGCATTAAAGGTTGTAATTTGAAATAATGTTGACTGAATTTTTCCTCTTAATTCCATTCAGCTTTCAGCTTGACCCAAATAAAAATGGGTGCTGGAAATACTTTAGCGGTGATGGAAGGACAGAATCTGCTATAGGTCAGTTCTTTTTTTGATAGACGTGTTCTATTCTTATCTCTTTGGACATCTTCTTTGCCCCATTTTTTTCTTCTTTCAAAGCTTAGCTTCACTGCTGTATTTTCTTTATAGTAATTTCATTCAAAGGCTCCTATTTTACATGGGGTTCAGTATTATGTGTGTTAGTGTGGTTGGTCCCTTAGGCTTTTGACCCTTCATCTGGGAGATCATCGATTAGCAAGTATTTCAGCACGATTACCCCAAATATACACCCTCTGTCATGCCAGCCTTCCTTCTCTAGTTCTGTTTTTCACGTCATCTGCACAGTGCTTCTTTCTGAGTGTCCCTTAAACAAAACGTTTACATAGCTGGGCTTCCCACACCCATATTATATCCTGTATTGATCTCTCCCTCCTGTGGACTCCCATAGCAATGACTGTCTAGACCACTTGCCTGGCACTTAGCACATAATGACTTGCATTATTAGTGTACAGTAAGCAATTTGGGTGCTCTATGGGTTACAAGTACTCACCTAGGAATTGGAGCATTATTTATAAGGTTTTTTTGAGATGTAGCATTACAGAGTTTAAAGGAGCACAGGACTAAATAAGTGTTTTAAACCTAGCTAGGTGCAGATTTTGAACCCTAGTTTGCTACTTACATATTAGCTCTATGGGTAGGTCAGTCTCATTCAAGTTTTTTTCTTTCATCTGTACATTGAGCCTAATAACCATTCCAACCTTATAGGGTTGTGAACGTAAAATGAGATGTGAAAGAGTCAAAAATGAAATTCTCATTTTCAAGTTGCTTCTTTGGGACAAATATCTTCTAAATTCAGATTCTCAAATTCCAGTCATACAGGCTTTTCTAAGTGGCAGGGGGCATCTTTACCTATATGTCTCATCTCCGGTACTAGACTGCAGGCTTCTGTATGTACTGGTGGCTCTGTCGTTATTGTCCTTGTTTGTATACTCCTGCCTTACAGAGTGTGAACTCTGATATTGCTCACAGTCTTCCCATTCACACAAAAATGGCTCTGTTCCAACACATAACTTTTTTTAAAAAAACTAGACAAAAACAAATAAAAAACTTCAGTGCACCTAGGCTCCTAAAACACATCTTTGCCAGACTTTTTTTGTAACCCTTTAAAGTCTATAGTATACACAGCCTTAGAAAGCATATTCATTCAGCCATTCAACAAACATTTTTTGAAAAAATGACCTCCCCTTACCTAAATTTGTCATCAGTTCCCTCTATAGCCTTGCTCCTGTTGTTCAATAGTCAGCATCAGTTATTTACATAGTGCACCCATTAAAATCTACAAACTACCATGATAAAACCTGGAAAAACAATAATAGCTGCCATTTATTGAGTTTGGCACTTGTGTTGCACTGTACTCAAGACAGTCTTGTGAGGAGTATGGGGCTCAGAGAGGTTAACAAACTTGCCCAAAGCTTTGGGCAAGTTGGGAAGCTGTCATATAGAGTCAGATCTGCTTGGATCTGTTTTATTTTTGATCCTTGGACTGCAAAGTCTGGATTCCTTTAAGCTATCTGAAGAAGTTGGGGAGGAGTGTAGTATACACATGGAAGGGCTGTTGTAAGTCTTAAGAGCCAAAGCAGCTCTAGGGACTGCAGCTCCCTGCATCAGCTCACCGCCAAGTGCTCACCCCCGCTCCTGGCGTCTACTCTCCTCTCTGCTTGCTGCCAGTCAGCTTCCTGTTTACTCATAGTTTCTGCTTCCTCATAACCTTGGCTTGTATATGGTTTTGGCTTGTTGTGGCCTCAACTCTACCCCCTGGCACTCTTGCAGTTTCTGCCCCTTTACTAACTGGTTAAGCTCTTGGCGTTTTCTGAATCAGATTCCCAAGGGTGAGAATTGGATTGGCCCTGCTCATTTTTTCAGTCCCAGCAGGTCATAGGTCACTGGCCGGTCTGTGGATTGACTGCCCTTGGGTCAGATTCCCACAGCTTCTTTACCTACCAACTGAGGTGGGGGAGGAGGATGTTGTAGGACAGCCCAGACACCAAAGTCTCAGTTTCCTTTAAAGATGATGAGCATCTCCAGGACAGGTTCTTACAGTGGTAATTTGTAGCTCCTCTGGACTGTTTCTTACTTTCTCTGTCTCAAAACATTGTTTCAAAGGTCAAGAAACTTTTCCAGATGAACATCACCAGGATCTATCCCTGTAATCACTCTTACAACTAAGCACTTGTGAATATCTATAATTGACTGTGTATGTTATACACATGGTTTCATATTTTTGTTACCTATGTTAGATTCTTTGAGCTATTGGGGACTTTATAGCTTTTGAGGGTGGACAGTCTGTCTTCTCTTTTTATAATGCTTTATTTAGTTAAGAACATAACACCTACTTAGGTTTGGAACTTTTGAACCCTGGTGGGCATTGTTTTTTAAAAATATGCCTCAATTCTTTGCTTTTATGTCATTTACTATTATAGAACATACTACATTTTGTTGATTTTTAGATATCCTTTTTGGTCTTAGAGTCTTTTTAATATTCTTGTATATTTTAGTATTTAGTATTAGAAGACCTTTGATATTCCAATTTAAATTTTATTATCACTTAAAACTTTTCTTATCTCAGTAAAACTGTTGCAGGGTATCCAATCAAGTTTTAGCATTCTGGATAGCACAGCATCCAAAGCATCATGGCCTTAGAGTAGAGCCATAGAAAAATTAATCTATGGTGTTCTTTTGTGGTTTAGATTGTGGTTTCCTAAGAGACCTGTCATGACAACTGAGTTTCACGTGGAATTTTTTCCATAGATGACAGATCTGAACTGCTGGGGTCTTGAGCAATAAATTCCCAGGAAAAGGTACCTATGACTTGAACAGTTCTAACTAAAACCTTCTATTTTATACCTGTGCCCGATAACTTGCAGTAAAGGGTCCTAGTGAGAGAAGAAAGCAAAAAGACAACCAAAACAATTGTCAATGCATGGAGTAACAAGACTAGTTCTAGCATACATAGTAACTCTAAGTGAATGCTAGTTGTGCCATGTTTGATATTTAATCACTTTAAAGGACAGATATTTTACTGTGAATTTGATCTGGCAAGTTTTTACTTGCCTATTATGCACCTAGTACCATGCCCAGAATAAGTTCCTTTTAACACCTTGACTGCCACACTAGAAAAAAAATTTTTTTTCCTTGGGGCCATGGTGTTTTATTACAAACGTAGAATAAAAACTTCGAAAACAAAACGATCCTTTCTAATGTAATGAAAAATTTGTTATTTTTTATTGTTTTCTGTGTGTGCATTATATGCAACTTGAAAAATAATTCACACGGCTCCCAAGGTGAAGAGGCATGGGAGTTACATATGCTTCAGGAGGCCCTGAGCTCAAGACTAGCATCAGTTAAATACAATTCACATGGCAGTTAATGCGTTAAATGAAAGAATTAGGGATTATATGTGTATTTTGTGTATACAGTTTTTAATAGGTGAGACTTTCTGATTGTCATCACTTTTGCTGGAGAATATTGGGGAGCTCCTGAGAGTATGAAAGTGGCTCACTAAATCACCGGTAGGACAGTAAGATGAATATTTTTCCAATTCGTAGCTGCTTTAAAAGCCTTTGAATGGGCACAGCTTTGCTAGAAGACCCGATTTCCATAGGAGACAGTTTGTTTTCCTTATGGCAGGAAAGTTGTCTGCCTTCACTTTTTAGACAAGTTAGGATTTTTCATTGTCATGGCAGATGTGCCTTTCCAGGAAGGTGTTAGAGTCCAGAGACCCAGGAGGAACTCGGTACTATTTACCGCGGCGGTAATACTCTGCAACACTCACCGTGGAACAAGCCAACTTGAAGGATGGCAAGCCTGTCCCAGTGGCCTATCCAGAGACAGCGGGCTCTGCCTGTGGGAGTTGCTGTGGAGGCCTTCTGCGTTGCTCAGGTTTGGGGCTTGACAGATCCACGCAAAGGTAGCCGAGAAAAGGGGCAGCTTGAGCAACCCTAGGTCCCTAGGTCGTTTCAACCGGGAAACAAAGGAAATTACCTCCTCCCTTTGTCCCTTTTGTTGTTGTTGTTGTTTGCCCAGTTTCTATGTCCCCTGAAGAGAGCATATTTGTGTCGCATCTAATAACTAACATAAGGATTACACTATTCCAGTTTTCAGGAAGGAGAGAAGGCTTACCAAACCAACCGACGTAGATGATTTTCGCTGTCTACTCCATGTTGTCATCTTGAAGGAAAGCTTGTAAACTCTGGCATAGGAGTGAAACACAAAACTTTACCGAGAGTATTTAGGTGAGAGGCCGGGGAGTGGAGACCTGCTTGCTCTGCTAAAATGTTAGCGTGTGGATCGGGGGAATCAGATTTGCAGAGGTCTGGTGGAAGGCTGGTTTGTTCGTGGAAGGAGTGATTGTCCTCACCTTATCTGGGGGAGGACGGCTTGTATAGTTTGGAAGATCACAGAAGAGAGAGAAGACCTGGGGGCCAGCTCGCTTCCTCCCCAGGTGCCCGAGTGATCCCCGAAGCGATGCCCTTAAAAGGGGCTTCGAGCTGGGGTGCGAAGCTGCCGCTGGTGCTTAGGCAAAGAACCGAAGGGGAAAAAAGGACAGAGGAGGGGGGTTGGCTACTCCAAGGAATGTGCGGCATGCGGGGAGCCAGACCCAACCATTGCATCAGAGCGGGGGCGCCGGCGGCTCCCCGGGCCGCGCGGCCCGGACCCCGGCCCCGAGCCCGGGAGGGAGAGCGCGGGGGCCGGCCGGCCGGCGGGGCAGCGGGCGCCGCGCCCGGCGGGCGGGCGGGGAGGCGCGGGTGGGCCCGGGCGCGGCGCGAGGCGGTGCGCGGCCGCCTCCCCGCCCCCGGCCGGCGCGCTCTCGGGGCGGTGGTTGAGGCCGCGGTAGGTGGGGACGCGGCGGCGCTGCTCCTCCGCTGCCGCCGGGAGAGTCCGCGGCGCCGCCAGTTCCGCGCGCGAACTCCCGTCCATGGCACGCAGGGCGGCGGCCGCCGGCGCTGCTCCCGTCTCGCCCTACGCCGCCGCGCCGCACTTGTAGGCGAGTGCGGAGGTCGCGGGCGGAGAAGTCAGCCCCGAGCTGCAGCCCCCGCCGGCCGCCGCCGCGCGGCGAGAGGGAGTTCCCGGCGCGGCCGCGGCCCCGGGCCCGGCTGGCCCCCTCCCTGCGCCCTCCCCTTCGCGGCGAGGCTGCCCCGCGCCCGCGCCCGCCGCGATGATCTTCCCCAGCAGCAGCGGCAACCCCGGGGGCAGCGGCAACTGCAGGACGCCCTATCGCAAGCAGGTGAGGCGGCGGCCGGGATGCCGCGCGGAGGCCGGCGAGCCCCGCTTTACAAAGGCGGCAGCGCCCGGCCGGGCTCCGCTCCTCCTCGGGGCGACGGGGCTGGGCGGTGACCTTGTTCCCGAGGAACGCGGCCCGCGGGGACGGCTCGGGCCGGTGACCTTAGCAGGGAAGATGCCCTCGCCCCCGCCGGCCGGGCCGGGCAGGGTGGGACGTTGGAGGAAGAGGAAGGGGAAGGGGCGGAGAGGCGGCAAGAGAAGCGCGCCGGGTCGGGGGCTTTGCCCAGCTCTGCAACAAGTTTGGGTTTTTCCCGAAACCTTTGTGTGTAGAGGAGTACGGTAATAAGTCGTAACACTGGTTTGCAGTCTTCGCTTGGAACCTCGGAGAACCTGCCTGATTCGCAGGAAACCCGGAAGATGTGTGTGTGTGTGTGTGTGTGTGTGTGTGTGTGTGTGTGTTCGTGTGTGTGCGTGTTCGCTCGCGCCCCCTCCCTTATTAAAGAGAGACACAGAGAGAGAAAGAAACAGGAACTTCTACTGTCACTTTCTCAAGGTTTTCAGTTTTCAGAAGCACAGGGAAATCCTGTGACATCCTGGTTGCAGAAGATACGTGGATAAGCCTGAGTCATACACATGCTTTTTCCTATTTTAATACCGTTTCATACATTTTTTAACAGATTGAACTCCAAAGGCACTTCAGTGGTTAGATCGAAATCCCCTGCTGGGAAAAGGAATGGAGCTGGGAGCTTATAGTTGTGGCCTTTTGTTTTGTTTTTCATCTTTGTTTTTAAAAGAAGGTTACTGAAGCCATGTTGTGATAAATCTCACAGAGCCTTTCAGCAGCAGCAATAACAAAACCTAGCTCTAAATTATGTAAAAAATGTGCAGGTCTGTTTAGAAAAGGTTAAACTGATTTAGAGGTCAGTGGCAAGATGCTTGTTGAGAAAACAAAAACACGATTGCAGATATTTTTTTTCTCCATAATAAATCTCTTGTCTCTACATCCTTAGCCGCCGAGACAAATCAATTAAGTTATTATCCCAATAATGACACAAGCGAACTGTATCCTTCTATGCAGACCATGGCTGTATTAAGATCATGACTGATGACAGTGATGCTTGGTGGCTTTCCTATAGGTGTTCACAGGGTTATTGATTACGTTTAGCTCTTGTTCTCAGTCATTCTTTTTGGGAGGTATGTCCTAGCATAAGTATATTTGCAAGTATTTTCACAGTGTCAAAAAGAAATGTTTTCTGTTTTCTGGTCTTCAGTTCTTTGACATGTTAACTTTCCCTTAAAAAGGCAGTAAACGCGCCCTGGCCCTGGTCTGTGTGCCCATGATGTGTAAGTCAATGGAACTTTAACCTGGGTTAAGAAGTCTCTTCCTTTAATTAAAAAAAAAAATAAGATAAAGTCTGCATTTGTCACTTGGCCGAAGTACATGCTGAAACTGTCAAGATGCAGAAGCAGGCGTCTCTAAAGTCCCTTTGTGTGGCTTTATTTAAAATAAATGCCCTAGGATGCAGCACACATCAACTTCATAAATGAAGCCAACTTACAATAAACATTCTCTCAACCCCTCCTCCCCCACCCACCTCACTCTACCTGAAAAGATGGCTAATTATGTTAGGGCCTTGTGTATTCATTTATTTGTTGTCAAAACCCGGCGGGGTGTTAGCTCTGAAATGGGGAAAGAGCTCTGAGGGCGAGGCCTTTTGCTGTGAGGGGCTGGAGGTTTTGTGTGTGAAGGGGGGACAGCCTGCTGGTCTGGAGCACGCTGATAAGATGCTCTTCTTTTCACAGGGCTCTCCTTAGATTCAAAGACTAAAAGGGCTGACTGAATCAGAAAAACAAACAGACTTTCTTTTTTCTATAGGCAAAGAAAGAAATGAATGTGTAGGCATTATACAGACACAAGACCCCGGGTACCAGTGGTATTTGAGTCAAAGGTTTCTTTTGTTAGTATTTAGCCATTCACTGGGAAAGCACACTTCCAGCTCAGGGACCTGGTTGCCATGAGTGACTTTGTGATCTCATCCTGGCTTAGCCTAAATGGGAAGTCTAATTAATGCTTTTTATAAGATTTTGCGATGTTAAGCTTGAACCTTTCAGTTCATATTAGTTTGTTCATTTTGATGAAAGAATTGGAAAATTTTAGGTATATAATACAGTTTGATTTTAATCTAGAAATACATAATCAGCTGTTAGAGCTGGTTTCAGATATTTTGCCTGAGGAAAGTGAGTATCAGAAATACTTAAAAAATACATTAAAAATCACCTTTAAAAATATAATGGATCCGAATCATACTTGTATTACACATAATAGTAGTAGCTAACAATCATTGAGCACCTCACTACCTGCTGGTTGCTGTTCTAAATGCTTTCAGTGTATTAAATCATTTAGTTGTCTTGACAGTCATATGAGACAGGTAATGTTATTATCTCCATTTTACAGTTAAGAACTCTGAGGCATAGATTAAATAACTTGCCCAAAGTCTATACCACTCAAAGTGAACAGGCAGGGTTTGAACCCTGGCAGTCATGCCCTTAAAACCACCATACTGCAACTGCCTGCTTACATGCACATCTCGATAGGAACTCATGTAGTGTAGAGCTTATCCGCATCATTGCCCATCACCCTTCTACTTCTGGCAGTCCAGTTTAGGGATTCCTCCCACCTTTTTGGGGGTGGGAGGAGGTTGTGAGATATGAGATGTAAGATGAAGTAAATGGATGATATGGATGGTGGATTTGTGATGTTTGGAGTAGTACTGATATAAAAATATTGTTTTACTTAAGTGTACAACTCTTAAAACTTTTTACATTTTTCATATACAGTCCACCCTCGGTATCCTTGGGAAATTGGTTCCAGGTTCCAGGATTGCTCAAGTTCCTTATATAAAATTGCATAGTATTTGATATTTGCATATAACCTATGTACATATTCTCCTGTATGTTTTAAATCATCTCTAGATTACATATAATATCTAATACAATTAAATGCCTATGTAAATAGTTGTTATACTATGTTGGTTTTTTATTTGTATTATTTAAAAGTTGTATTGGTTTTTTCCCCTAGATATTTTTGGTATGAGGTTAGGCACATTCAGAACCCCTGAATATGGAGGGCTGACTATAATAATATCTAATACAATTAAATGCCTATGTAAATAGTTGTTATACTATATTGGCTTTTTATTTGTATTATTTAAAAATTATATTGTTTTTTATTGTTTCTTTTCCCCCAAATATTTTTGGTATGAGGTTAGGCACATTCAGAACCCCTGGAAATGGAGGGCTGACTGTATGGTAGTCAGCCAGTTTCCGTTGAAGCAGAGGTGGGTGGTGCTCGCCTTCCTCCCCCCACATAGTATAGCCAGGGCATCAGGGAGCACTGATCTCTGGCATCATCTGGGATAAACAGGATTTTCCTGCATCACAGGCCTGTGAGCACATTAGATATACACCTGCTTGGCTCAGGTCAAAGTGAGCAGCTTTTGAGTGGAGTGAAAACCCAGTAGGCAGTATCTAAAGATTGTTGGTTCAGGTCTCAATGGGGAAATGTGTATGTCCTGTTACTGTTGACTGTGACTTTTGAGGTTTATGATATTTGTTAAGCAAATCCAGTCTGATTGTATGAAAACAGCACCCCACAAAACAAAATGAAAACCATTTTCAGGACTTTTGTATCTCTGAAAGTATTTTAGTGTGTTTTGAAAGAAAAAAAAGTGCTTTATACTTAAAGGCCTTTAAATATAGAAAAGTGACATTTTCATTTTTCTTTTGTGTTACGTTTCTTGAATTCTTTTATTAGCTATTTCTCTTTTTGTGTTTCCTTGTTTCCATTTTGGAACTGCTTTCTTGAGGTAGTTGACTCAGTTATGCCATATAGTCTGGTTTTTGCAAATCATGGCACGTAGGAAGGCCTTTTTTGCTAAGTAGTATGTTGCTTTAGTAGTTTGCAGTGGGGTTTTGACGGGAGGGGAGTGAATGCAAAATTTTTCATGCGAGTGTGTGCGCGTGTGCATGTGTCTACTTTTTCTTTACAAATGGTCTTGCCCTCTAATAGTTGTTAAATGTTGCTAACTTTTGATGAGTGAAGTACTTATCTCCCCAGTTTAAGTAGATTTACATAGTTTACTGCTTTCTTGAAGATTAACTGGGTATAGCTGCACGTGAGGAATTCAACAGTGATTCAGTGTTTGGCCGTGTTTAGAGGATGACATACAAAGCTGTTGATTAATCCTCTTCAGGCAGTTTCTGTTCACAGCAATTTGTGTTTAGTAGATTGGGTTTTGTTAAAGTTTGAAGATTAAAGTTGTGCGTAGAAGATATTTAAAAGAACACTGAGCAAGTTCCAATTTGTTTTTTAAAAGAAAGTAAATGTTTCTGAGCTACAGAGATTGAAAGTTTAGGGGAAAGTAGTAGAAAGTTAAATTGGCATGTATAGGTAAGGTCTTGTCTCATTTTTATACTGTTTATGTATTTGTGATTCAGTAGTATTTATGAGTCAAGGTGACAGTGTTTTAAATATCAACTCATGCATAGCCATTTGAAAAGTGTAGAATTGATCAGTGATGGCCCACTTTTTCTGCTAGGCACCGCTTTACGTGTCTTACTACGTTTTCCATAGTTCACTTCTGGTTTTGAACACATTTCTAGTTTTTGTTTTTCCCTTCCTTTTAGCGACTACTGTCAACTAGGCTCGCCATATATTGGTAGTACTTTGATTTTTGAGCCCTTTCTTGGTGGCGGGGGTAGAGTCTTATCCAAGTTTCTGAGAATATATTTCTAAAGTACTCAGCCAATAAATAAATATTTTAACTTTGTATATGATATCCCCTCTCAACCTTAGTTTTATCAGTCTTCACAAGATCCATATAAAGTAGAGAAGGGGCTGGAGTTTTGAGGCAGTGAAATTAAATGGCCTAGCCTGTGAAAGCGTGTGGATCAAGGGCTGTGTCTGCTTTTAGGAAAAAGAAAAGGAAGCCCAGTCAAGAACAGCTGTAGCCTCACTGCATTTCCCTTTCCTTGGCCTCCCAAAGACATGTGGCACATACAGCGTCCCAGATTTCAGCTTTGGGAATTGGAGCTCTGTAATGTATTAGTGTTTTTTGTTTGTTTCATAAAGGCCTTCCAGATAACATACCAGACATTGAGTTAAATATGAATTTCAGATAAATCATGAATAATTCTTTTGTATAAGTATGTCCCTAATATTTTATCGTGCTGTGTATTTTTGTTTGCTTAATCCAGCAACCTTGTCTCTGGGGAACCCAATTCACTTTTTAAAAGTAGTTATTAAAAAAAATCATGATTATAAAACATACTATTCCTACTTTTTCCACTTAAGATTTTGCCTCTTTGCATATTCCTTAAGCCCTGATAATAATGCAAAATTCACATTTTACCTTCTTTAACCATTTGTTCAATGCTTCCTCCTACATTCAACTTAATTGAAAGACCCTGGCTTAAGTTCTGGCTCTACCATTTGCATGCTTTTTCACTTAACCTCCCTAAGCGTCAGTTAACGCTAAGTAAAGATAATAGTGCCCACTTCACAGGGTGGTGGTTGTTAATCCTTCTAAGGTGTTATTATTAAAGTCCCCACAGAGCAGGCAACAGCGGGTGGTCCTAGGAGACTCTGTGTGGTCCAGGGAGACCTTGACACAGTCTCCTAGGAATGGGCCATGTTTAGAATGTGGGGCAGCCTCAAAAAGGGTAAGGATCTGGAGGTTGAAAATGAAATTCTCAACCACATTAAAAAAAAAAAAAAAAGAACAAGGAAGACATAGGAAAAGAGGATCCCACCATATTTTTAAACAGCTGGTCATGGATTATACTCCTGGTAGCAGAGTTTGCTGTTTCTTTGGGGAAGGAAAGCCCTTCAATCCTCTCTTCTTTGTTAAATGCATATAATATGATGGAGGAAGGTTAAAAAGAGCATTGATCGCTCTTATCCATGAAAAATGCTACCTTTTAATTTGCTGAAAACTGACGGATTTGATTCGTGGTATATGCATGATTATTTCCTGAATTCTTGCCTTTGTCTTGTTTGTATACTTGATTTTCAAAGATGCCATCTTTGCATTACTCAGAAAAATAAACTTTTTTTTTGTCCTTCAACATCTGTAGGTGTTTGGTGGGTGTTTGTTTTTAAACTCACATCTGTACATAATGCTTTGCTTAACACATTCTAAAATCTTGGTAAATTTTAAAATAGGACACACTGTTAGGAAGGAAGAAAGCTTTTCTTGGATTAGGATAAGGGGGAAAATGGAGCAAATTAAATTCTGAATAAAAATAACTGATATAAATTGTTATTTAACACTTATTAAATGACAGCAGCATCAACAAAACTCGGTGTTATGCAATAGAACCCTAATAAATAGAAATTTATGTTGGCTCCACTTTATTCATTTAAACATATGGAATTTCAAAACAATGTAATGTAAACTAGGGAAGATTATTTTGTGTTTGTTAATTGCATATACAATACAGTCTCAAATCCATTTTTTTAAATAATGGAAGGAAATATGCCAGAATATTAGCAAGTGGTTTCCTCAGTTGTAGAGTCACCAGTGACTTTTTTCATGATTCTTTACCATTTTTTTCAACCTTCCTGTCCCCCTTGCCCTTCACAATGAGTGTGCAATCCTTTGGTTATCAAGAAAAAGGCAAAGTGAAAAAAACCCTAGAAAATTGTATTATTTTTAATGTCTCAAAATTATGGTGAAATCCCAAAGAATACATGTTGAGATTTTCAAGTGTGAAGGTGCTAATGCCTGAGTTTTGAGATGTGGACCTCTCCTATTCTTTATAAATTTCTATTGTTTTTATTTTCTACAAACTCGTATACCACCTTTTTGGAAATCATTGATTTCTGACAGCTTTACATTTAATAACAATATTTTCCTATTTATGCATATTTTAAACAGACCTATACTTTTCAAAACATTTTTAAGGCACTAATTTTTCTATATGAGTTAGTGAAGGGGAAATGTAGCTATATATGTGAAATTTCATGCTCTAGATTACTTTTCAGGAGAGTAGCTGTTCTAAATATTCTAAATATTGAGGAAGTATTCCATTCACCTCTATTTTCATTTACAGCTGTTTTGCAGACAGATAAATTCCCCCCACATTTAATTTCTATGTTTAATGTGACATACCAAGACGGTTCTACTTATGTCAGAACGCTTTGGGTTTATTTTATTATGAATACTTATTATTGCCTTCATTGCAGACTTCCTTTCTAGTTTTTAGCTGTTTGAAAGGGCAGTGCAGGGGAAGATGTGGCTTCATTAGAGGTGTCTTTAATGCATAATGGAGCAGTGAGGACTTCTGTAAGTACACAGTACAGATAACGTCAGCACTGTAGGAGCAGCTGTTAGTGTGTTACCCAGGGGAGTTTTCATTGTGTCCGGGAAGTTTTAGGTGTGTACTGCAGAGGCAGCAAGGCTTGAGAGTGAAAGGAGGAGGAGAGAGTATTGAAGGGAAGGAGGGGGAGATGGGGGCCAGGTGGAAGGAAGCAGTAAGAACTAGCTAGAACTAACCTTGTTAGGTTCTTACTTTGGTAGTTGATGCTTCACTTTACAAAATCTGTTCCAGTCTCATTGTTTTGGTGCTGTAGGTTGGGAGCAAGTATGTATCCTCATTGTTTTGCATTCTCAGATTCTTACCTCCTTTTTTTCCTTGCATCAGTCCTATCACCTAGCATTTCTTTTCTCTGTTCTAAGGCAAGATCTCTTTGTCTCTCTCTTCTTTGAAGAAACTGCCTATAGATCACCTTTTTCGAAGACGATTTATGATCCATCCAACCTTACCTATTCAAATATTCCAAAAGCTACTTTCATTCTACTTTGTAGTCTCAGTGTTATATGTCAAATGCATCAGATTGACTCTAGGAGAGTGGATTAGTTCTTTTGTTTAACTGAAAGTTTAACATAGAGACTCAGAAACATTGAGTTGCCTAATTATTAAGTGTGTAGCAAAAGTTAAGTGGCTTTTGAATCGGACATAAATCCTTGAGAAGTAAATTGGTGTGGTGCAGAGATACACCATTGCTCCTGAGGAGAGAGCCAGCCAGGAAAGCAGTTAGCTAGCTGTTAAAACAGCTGAGAGACAGTGAAGACGCCAAAGAAGGCAGTTAAATCATAGACAGGAGAGACCAAACTTTATAGATATTTGAGTGCACCAAGCCCCTAAAATTGTGCGTAAAATATTGCATACATTGGCTATTTCCTGGGTAGAAGTTCATGGCTTTTGTTAATTTGTCAAAGCGATCTGTGTCTTCCAAAAGATTTTGTGACTGCATGTAGGAGGAGAGGGAAAAAGAGGACTTGAAGATGATGCCAACATCTCTAACTCAGGAGGCAGGATAGTTGGTTGGCATTTCAGGTGGAAGGAACACTACAACAAAGATTTGAAGATAGAAAGCATGCATTTTATTAGGGGAACAGTGAGTAATTCATTAGGTCAGCTGGACTCCAGGGTAGAGGCTGGAGTGCAGGATCAAGCTTGCTATAAAATGAATGAGAGGAGAGCCTGAGTTTAGAAGGTATTGTCTCGGTTGAAATAAAGATGTAAAATGGAGTAGAGGCAGCATGGGCATTAAATGTAATGGAGTCCAGATATTGTGCAGGAAGAATTGACAAGATTTGGCTGGTGAGACTGGAAAGAAGGTCCTAGATTTCTAGTCTTAAATGATTGGGAAATGAAAAGTTACTGTAACCTTGCTTGCTCTGGGCTCAGTGACGAGGGGGAATCCAGCCTTTCTGTTATTTTCTACCCTTTTTTAGATGTTAAAAGTAAATGGGGGGAGGATTGCTGAATTCTAGTACTCAGTGTCCAGACTTCAGGGATACACAGTATCCTGCAGTGTCCAGGTCAGTTTCTGATAAGGAAGAATTGTCAAGCCCAAACGGCTAATCATGCCCCCTAGTGAGAAGCACTTTAAGAGCTCAGTTTGGATCCAGGGGATGGTTGTTAACGTTTCTTTACTGCTCCTTTGGGATTGCCATGAAGTCAGCGTAGAAGCTGCCTCATGTGGCTGCATGGATTTCCATGTTTGTCCTGGATCCTCATATTCTTAACATGGCAAGTCTCTTTCTTGGTAATATATGTCATCTGTAACTATACAGTCACCCACAACATCTATAGTATAATGAGAGCATTGGGTACGTTAAAGCATCTCCCTCTTCAGTAGGAATATGGCGGATGGATGGACAGGTAGAGGGTAGAGTGGTGAGGACTTTTATTCATCCCACCACAATAAAATTGTTTCTGGGGAAAGGCAGTGAGTTTCAGTTGGCCATTTTAATTTGGCCACATGAGTTACACATTACTGTCCTCACTCCCTATCCCAGGCAGAAATTTCTAGCTAGCAGGTAGAAATATAGAACTAGAGCTCTGGGGAAGAAGCTCAGCAACTCCTCAGACTTAATAGGCAGAGCATTGGGAATGGATTAAAGCACTCCAGGGAGAGAAAGTGTCAAGAAAAGGGATGGGACTGGGGAGCACAGATTCTGTTGTGGGAACCAGTAGGATGAGCTTCGGGCAAAGTAGGAAAAAGAAATGGCAAAATACTGGGAGAATCATAGAAGTGAGTATCATAGAAGCCAAAGAGGACAAAGTTTTAAGAAGTGATCAGCTCCTTTAAACGTTGCCCAGAGGTCAAAGAAGACAAAGGCCTAGTAAAAGGCTATAAGAAATATTTATTGGGAGGTCTTTGTAAGCCTTTGAAACACAAGTTTCAATAGAGTACTATGTGTGTGGTGGGGCAGGAAAGGGGGGTGGAGGCCAGGGTGGTAGGAAGCACATTCCAAAGAGTTTAAAGAGTGAATGAGTGAAGAGGGTGTGTCCTTAGTTAAGAAAATCAGATGCCAAAAGGAAAGAGTCTCTTCTGAAATGTTCCAGCAACAGCCTAGAGACAAGATTAGTTCAGCCTCTAACTGCAGCTCTAGGGTAGAATAGGGTACTAGAAAAAAGAATATTTGGAAATAGGTCTTACTTTGAAGAAAGATGGAGGCGGGGTTAGTCTTACAGGAAAGGCATCTCCTCAGAGAGTTTCCTGTCAGTGATACAGGAAGGAGAAGATGGGTTATGCTAGAGACAGTGGGAAGAGCAGTGAAGCTCAACTTTTTTAAAAGCTTACATTGCATTAAAGAGCTTAGGTCAATCTGTGCATGTTTTAAAAAAAATGAGATTCTAAGCTTAAGATGTGTGACAAAAGATTTGGAATAATTGGTCTTGGGAATTTGGTGAGCATTCAGAGTTGAGTAAAAGGCTGACTAAGCTGTAGTGAGGGCCCACGGGAGTTCAGTGGTCTCAGTCACCAAGACACTGTCACTCTCCTTCAGCAATAAATGAGGGAAAGAATCTGGGTAACGGGTTTCTGTAGGGTTTGGCATTGGTGAGATGAGGATGCTGTGAAAATTGAGAGCATCATTATTGAGGCTAAAGAAATAAGTAAAATCAGGAGAGATAATGAACTTTCAGAACGGGGAGGGGCAATGGAGCTTCTGATAAGATAAAAAGAAAAGTCCCTGAGAAAGAGGTTAAACATAAAGCAGGCTGCTTCAAAGAGTAAATTCTGAAGTTAAAATCTTGAAGGTAGAGTAGTTCTAGGATCCTTACCTTGTGGACTTGTTGGGAGGATTAAATGAGATAATACAGTTATAAATTATTAAGATGGAGGCTCTTGTGTAAATTACACCTCCCTACAACTACTGATGTAATTGTATAAAACAAAATCATATTTTAAACAGACTTCAACCAACCGTGAACCACAAACCAAAATAAAATATTAATTTTTTTTTAACTGAACCACAAGCCAAACTTAAAAAACAACACCATCAAATCATTTGAAAGTTGCTTTCAAAGAGAAAAGAGTGGATAAGGGTGTGGATCCCAACGTCATCATTTGAAAGTACATATCTTAAACTTTCTGGGTCTCAATTTCCTCCGAAGCAAAAGTAGGGATAGTAGTTAATATTATTGAGATGATCAGATGAAGTCATATGTGATACTCTACCTGGCACAGGTACTCTGGATGCTTCCCTCCTCCTTTGGCCTGTCTCATAGCAAGTCAGTTTACACAAAAGAGGATCTTGGAGAATGGGTCCAGGAAAGCCTGCAATTATAATAGTGGAAGAAGATTGTGATTATTCTAATCATTAGCAGAAAATACTTGTGATCAAAAAACCTAAAAGAGAAACCCTAAGTTGTAAAGTATACAAAGGATGAAGGAAAAAAAAAAGAAAGAGAAACTCTGTTCGCATTGGGAAAATGTAAATGATTCTTACGTCTGCCCTTGACTTCCCAGAGTTAAGGGTCAAACAAGGTAATGTAAGATAAAGTGCCTTATGACATGTAAACACTGCAGAGGCGTTATGAAGATTTCTGAAATAGATGCCCTAACTATTATGCTTCTTTCAGCATCTGATTTTAAATTTCGAAGTTTATTGTTTAAAGCTGCTTTTCCCAAATTGCGTTTACTAAGGTACTCGGGTTCTATTATGTTGAAAATGTTTCAGGAATTAAAATATTCAGTATATAAAGAAACTTGGGAAACACTATATACTGTCTAGTATTGTTCAGGGGAGTAACGGTGTAAATTAGCAGCCAATAATCTCTGAGAAGTCCTGCAGTAAAGACATTTGTCCAACTTCATGTATTTCATTGTTTTCCTAGACTTGTTTGATCATGGGATCACGTAGTCCTATAGTATCTATTAACTATATTCTTGGGACTGTTTGGGTAACACTTATTAATATTTAAAGGAAGCTTTTGCATTTTAGAGTTGGGAAGGACATTAGAGATTATCATGTCCAGCCTCTTTATTTTATCCATAAGGAGTTAAAATCCAGAGACCCTTACTAATTTGTCCAAAGTCTTATACCTACCTTAAAAGTCTTTGCTCTTTGGCCAGTCCCAGTGGCTCAAGATTGTCATTGCAGTGCTTTGGGAGGCCGAGGTAGGAGGATTAGTTGAGGCCAGGAGTTCAATACTAGCCTGGCCACATAGCAAGACTCCTTCTCTACAACAGAAAAAAAAATTACCCAGGCATGGTAGCACAGGCCTGTAGTTCCAGCTACTCAGACAGGCAGATCCCTTGAGCCAGGAGTTTGAGGTTACAGTGAGCTATGATTGGGCCACTGCATTCCAGCCTGGGTGACAGAGTGAGAACCTGTCTCAGAAAAAAAAAAAAAAAGTCTTTACTCTTCCAAGTATGGTACACCCTTGCATCAACATGTTTTTCTAATGAACTTTAAAGGGTATATCTTAAAAAAAAAATCATTAATAGGACTTTGGAATTGTTTTCATATGAGGGTGGGGTTTTTTTTTGTTTGTTTGTTTTTGTTTTTGTCATTCCCTGAACAGAACAGGCCTTTAGTGATGTTAAGTTGCTTTTTAGACAAAATACATTAGTATCTGCTAACTCTTATTTCTTTTTTGCTTTTAATTTCTCCTCTCTTAAGGTCAATTTTCACTCCTGTTTTTCTGCTTTTTAAAGCGTTTACAAAATCAAGATGACTGACTTGAGAAATCAATCTAGTTTTAAATATCAGTGATCTGGAAAACCCACAAGTTCTAATTATTAATGAATACTCTTTTGCCCTCTAAATTTGTTTTGTCTTTCTCATATAATTGGCTGTGGGTAGACAAATTTGCATATCTTTAGTCCCTTCCTGCCTGACTTATTACAGCATACAAGACTTACTCTGTGGTTTCTAGGTGTAAGTTCCTGTATAGAAGAAACCACAGTTAAGACTTTACAACTCTATAGTGCAGAAAGCTCATCTGAAACATACTGCTGTGTGTTCTTGAAAAATCTAAATGGCCACTTCATTGCCTATTCTTATAATTGACATATTTCAGACACCAATTGTTCATTTGTAGCATTTTTCTTTTTATCTATATTAAGGTTTTTAGTTGCATAGACCAGAGAAAGGTGGGTGGATGTGTGTGGGTTTCCCTCACCAACTGTTTCTGGTGTCTGCAACGTGACATTTTACCTTGAATCAATCCTATGATGTGATACTAATGTTTTAGATAAAGTGATCTGAAGGCATGTCCATTGTATCATGTGTTATCACAAGAGAAGTATAGTAGATTAATGCCAAAAAGACCTAGAGATCAACTTTTCCCTATGCTCATTGTATAGGTGAGGATGTTTTAATGTCACATAGCTTATTTGTAACAAAGCCAGGACTAGCACACATATATCCTGACTGCCAGTCCAGTTTGGACATTTTCAGGCAAATTGAGCTTGGATTATCATTCATTCAGTCAATATTTTAGAGCACATTATGGGCCAAGAACTGTGTCAGGCCGTGAAGAGAATAACAAATTAATGTTCCTGTTCTCAACCATAACAATTTAATAGAGCTATGTAACAGGTATACATATAACTACATGTTAGAAATTAATGCCACAAGAGGATCAAATATTGAAGTAGTATATAGTAAGAATACATCTAATTTGCAGTTGTCTGGCTTCAGTTGACCTGAATTTTGACTGTTTTCTTCTTAGGTGCATTTGATTTGATTACAGGATAGAAATAAGGTTCTCAGCTGGCTGTTTTATGTTGGTTGTCACCTTAGAGTTACTCTACCCTTTCTTTAATCGGCTGTTAAGCTGCTTATTAGGGTACTAAAGCAGAGTAGAGAAGAAAAGGAAGGATATCTTCCATGTTCTAGGCATCAGTTCATTGCTAAATTTGGTTTTAGTTCTTCAAAACGGATGTGGAAAAACTAGAGAGCATTAAGAGAAACTTAAGCAGAAATGATAGTATTTCAGATTCCAAGGGGGCCCTTCCTCTTTTTATTGTTCTCTAGTCAAATATGTGAAGTAAGATTGGAAAATAGTACTTGTGGAATTGGGATTATTGATAATCAGGGGAAACAATCAATGAAGTTTGCATAGGAACTGCTGCTCATACATTTCATAAACTATCTATAGGTGGGATCAGCTAATGTTTTTCTGTGAATGGCCAGACAGTAAATATTTTAGGCTTTGTAGGTATAAGGCCTCTGTCACAATTACTCAGCACTGCCTTTGTAGCTCAAAAGCAGCCATAGGCAATACATAAACAAATGGGCATGGTTGTGTTCCAATAAAACTTTAAGTACAAAAGCCAGCTGCAGGTGGTATTTGGCCTACAGCCAGTAATTTGCCAACCCCTGATCTGTAGGATCCTTCTTTGTTGACTGTTTTCATCAAAAATTACTTAGAAGGAATTGAAAGAAAATGAAACCCAAACCAGATAATAATACTTATTAGCACCATGAGTATAGGTAGACACAGAACAAAACCAAGTTGAAGGTAGGTCTCATTCATGGCTCTGGTCAAAAGATTTTGTATTAAAAGCTCAATCTTGACTAGATAATTATTTTGTTTGGTTCTATTTGGGGAGGCATCCTTCATGGACCTATGTAATCTATATTACCTTGGTTATGTTTATTTTGAATCCCTAAGACTTGGTCCATAAATCTGAAGTGGTGAGACAGAGAGCTATAGTAAAATAGAAATAGTATCTTGGAAGCAAAATGTTAATGCTTTTCTTTAAAAATATTTTTTGGCAAAATTTGTGTTTTACAAGTTATTAAAGCAACCTGACCCAAGCAAACTACTGAAGCACCTGTGTTTTAGTTTGCTAGGGCTGCTATAACAAAGTTTCACAAACTATGTTTCTTAACCACAGAAGTTTATTTTCTCACAGTTCTGGAGGCCAAAATTGTAAGATCAAGGTGTCAGCAGGGCCATGCTGCTCCTGCAGGAGCTAGGGAAGGGTCTGCTCCAGGCTTCTCTCCCAGCTTCTGGTAGTTCCTTGGCTTGTGGCAACATAACTCCAGTTGACATTCTCTCTATGTGCCCGTCTCTGTGTCCAAATTTCCCCCTTTTTGTAAGGATACCAGTTATATTGGATTAGGGCCTAATTTTTAACTTGATTACCTCTGTAAAGACCCTGTCTCCTAGTAAGGTCACATTCCAAGGTACTAGGAGTTAGGACTCCCGGTCTTTCTTTTTGGGGAGGTGGCGTGGGGGTGAAGGGGATACAATTCATCCCGTAACAACCATACCAGGCATTTATTCAGTTTAGGCATAATTCAGTGGGGCACATTGGTGGACCTAAAATAAAGCCCATCTACTTCATGACTCACTCATGGTCACATTATCTACAACAGAGGTATCAACCTGATGGCCCTGTTGTACACATTGTATAAGGAAATGGTTTTGTTGTTTTCAATTTGCAGGATAGAAGATATTTCTCTACAGAAATAGCTTACAAACATGCAAATGGTTATGGAAGCATCCACTTCCGATCATAGCTGTCCCTTCCCCTACCTGCCATTCCAGCCAAGTGCCTTGCTTGCTTCTTGAAGTCTGTTCCTCCTTTCTCTCTTCCAGGCTTTTGTTAGCCTATCGTAAGTGGCCACAGAACTCTTCCTATCTTCTCTCTCCTAGTTCACATCTCTCTCTTCCTCAGGTTGAAATTCGAGGTCTGCCTCTTCCAGGAAGATGATCTCTGCAATATCCCTTTTCTTCAGTTCCTGCTATTTATTATTACATTAGAGCAGAATTCTGATGTGACAGTTTCTCCTCTACCACATCTCACTTGGTGCATGTGGGTGGAGTGGAAAAGCGATACTGCCCTTTGTGTTGAACAGGGGATGAGTCGCACCACTCCCCATTAGGGGATCAGGTTACCTCTGGGGAATGGGAGTGAGTTCCTGTAGTATTCTTGCCCATTTGTAAGTTTGTTGTGAAAGCTATTTCAGAGCTGTAGTTCTGTAAGAATGTGAAGGGGAATTAAAACTTAAGTTTCTTAAGTCTTATTTAGGAGCTTAAAGATGTACATCTATTCCATTAGAGGTGCCTCACTTTTGTTATTCCCAACCTTCACTATTTTGGTAAACGTTTCTTGTTTTTTTTTTTTTTTTTTTTTTTGCAGAATACAGAGGACACATCTGAGATGGCACTGATTTTAAAAAATAGCTAAATTCGTCATTTCTCTTTATAAAAGGATTCCTTATTATATATAATTGTTGCTTAACTGCTGGTTTGTTCTTTAACCTTTTGTTTGAGTATGTTTCTCATTACCAACTAGATGTTTAATATCTTTGAGCACGTAGGAACCCCTATTTCTTTGTAGCATAGTGTTTATGTATTTCATGCATATTTTGGGGGTACAGTATTTGCTGATTTTATTCTCAGGTTTTCTTTAAAAAATCCTGTTTCTGTACTGCATTTAAAACATGGATTTGCTCACGTAAAATTTTTCAAAAACAAATCCAGCATGAGAAATCAGGTATACTTATCAGTCATTATTTCAGCAAGAAATTGTCAGTGCCTGGCAGTGGCTGCGTGTCAGGAATATATGCTTAGAGGTACTCTACCCTTTTTGTTTAAAATGAGGTCATTGGATTTACCAAAGCAGCCACTTTCTGAAATTTTACTAACAGTCACGTAAGTTAAAGTAAGGATCAAGACAGTGGTGAAATGAGCACATGTGGAATTGACTCCATGCCCGAATAGGCACAGAACGATCTTTGCCTTATAACTGTGTATGTGGGGCACTGTGGAAGGCTTCTCCCAGGGGGATTCATCCCAGCAGTCCTGGTTGTATTTGTTTGTACTCAGTGAAGTATGGAGACTTGTCAACCTCGAGGTGGACGTTGAACTCTACATGTCAATTAGTGGAGCCACGAAAACCTTTCCCATCTGAGGGAGGGTTGGTTAGAAGTGTCAGATCAGGAAACGGGAAATTGCTTGGATCAGCTGATGCAAAAGAGGATCTGGAGGGTGCGGCCAGGGAGCAGGCGGTTTTAGAACCAGGAGACGCCTTTTCCTGCTGGTGAGTAAAAGGGCCAAATGTCATCTGGAAGAGTTGAAAGGTAGACCCTGTGGGGAGGAAGGGACAAAATTGAGTTGCTTGGGGGGTGGCACAGACACAGAGCCAGAGTGCCCAGGAGATTCAGATCAGCTGTCAAAAAACATGGAGTAGATATTAATATCTACTTCCAGAGTAGGAAGGACACCCGGGTCTCTGAATTTCAAAGATGCACTGTCTTGGTTCTACCTTCTATAGGACTACCTCTGTCACAGTCTCTCCGGCGACTCATTAAAAATGTAAACTATTGGGTCCCTCTACCACAGGCGTACTCAAACCCTGAGGGGGGCATTTTAAGGTGCCCAGGTGATTTAGAAGTTCACTGAAGTGTGAGGACCACTGGGTGAAACAGTCCTCAAAATGAAGTTGCTCTGTTTGTTTGAATCTTTCAGCGATGAAGAATGAACTGTCTTATAAAGCACTGATCTTTTAAGTCTAAGGGTGATGCAGGCAGGAAGTGTAAATAGATGCCAAGTAGAGAATGACAGATTTGTGAGTAATTGAGTCAAGACTGAGTCCAAAGAAAAATTGGGGTACTTCTCTTAAGGTTGATGTCAGTAAAGCTAACACCATGTGTTCCTTGGGGCTTTGGTACAGGACCAGCTGGACTGATGCGTTAGAGCCATTCTCAATTCCTCTAGGACGCTGGCCGTGGTTTCAGAGGTGAGTCTGTAGATATTCTGAGCTGGCTGAGATGCCCAGGCCACCATAAACCTCAGAGCTCAGATGAAACTCTTTGAAATCCAGGGTAGGGAAATGCTTTTTTTTCCTGTCGAATACTTGCCGTGGAATTTTTTAAGTAACTGCCTGGGGTGTGTTTGTGGGCCAGGGAGGATCTGTGTGTCTTGTGGGGGAGGACGTGGCAGGGAGGAGAGATTCCTGAGCATCTCAGAGCCCAAATGCAGTGAGTGATAAGAGCGAGTTTCCATTTTCTTTCTTTCTATTGGCCCTTTTCCTCACTCTCTCTGCTGTACACAGAGTGGGCAAGACTGCCATTGGCAGCAGAAACAGGGAAGGTTCCAGGGCTTGTGCCATTGCAGAGACACCTCCCCACCCCACCCCCACCCCTGGCTGTCTAACCAAAGAGGCAACCAGACAGTGGTGTGCAGCTGCTCACACTGCCTCAACCTCCACAGAACTTGCCTGGTGCAGTTAAGTTTAGGACAAAACATTTAGTGATTAAAAGCTCTTGCTAAAATATAGAGATTTACCCAATGCTTATTCATCCCTCCTAAGGGAGTACTGCAAAAAACAAGCATTACGATAAAAAGGGTAGTTACTCTGATGTCTGTAATGTGATCTCACTTGCCTCATTCCCATAGTTACCACCACCACAGCCCCACCTACTGCAGCTAATAACAATTTTGAAATTTTTAAGTTCTATACTGATAACCATGTACAGATCTGTCGAATAGCAAGAGGGGAAAGCAGCCAGGAAAATCAAGGCATGGGGGTGGTCTTAGGATTTGATAGAGTGTGAATATCCTGTGGTCAAACTTGTGGAAGACAGCAACTTATACACCATGTAGAAGCCGTGCTTCTCAATTCTTCAGATGCTGCCTCGCTGAGGAATAGTGCTCTACACAGAATAACAGCTTCCAAAGAGACAGCAGCGTGGGGGGAGATAAGCCCAGGTTAACAAAAGGAACCTTAGTGGGAATAAATAATCATGCAATCTTGCATTCTGGTGAAAAATACTGAGGGAATTTTAACATGACTGAGTGTATAAAAAGACCCAGCTGGTTGATGTGTTAGTTCAGGCTGCTCTGACAAAGTAGACTAAGTGGCTTATGCACAATAGGAATTGATCTCTCACAGTTCTGGTGGCTGGAAGTCTGAAATCAGGATGCCACCCACCAACACAATCGGGGTCTGGTGAGGGCTCTCCTTCGAGTTGTAGACTGCCGACTGCTGTATCTTCTTGTGGTAGAAAGAAAGCTGCAGAGCTCTCTGGGGTCTGTTTTATAAGGACATTAACCCCATTCATGAGGGCTCCACCCTCATGACCTAAATTATCTCCCAAAGTCCCCTGTCTAATACCTGTCACATTAGGCCTTAGGATTTCAACAAATGAATTTTGGGGAAGACACAAACATTCAGTTCATGATATTTGGTTTGGCCATACGTGAGTGTTAACCAACAAATTGATTTAGTTGCTTAGACCATTACTATAGTTTTACATACATTAATACAGTTATAATATTTAGATTAAGAAATGAAATCATCCTACTGCATAGACAAAAAAGTTCTCTTCTAAAAGTTCTTCTCTAAGTTTGGATTTTTGAAATTGGAATACATTTTTCTCACAGAAGCATTGTACTGTTTGGTAGTTTGGGTCTCAGGTTTTCCTACTGAAATGTTGTCAATAGATTAGATACCAGGTTAGCCAAGAAACCCGGTCTTTCAATGGGCTTTTTAGGGCTGATATTGCCAGCATCAGTTCTGAGACTTCTGTGAGCACAGCTTTGTCATATGGTACATTGGGTAGAGGAAGAGAATATCTTCCTTGCTTCTAATAATCATAGTGAAAAATGTAAATTGGATGACCTTTTGTGCTCCCTTTCTTGTGTATGTGAAGCTTGAGAATAATGAACGTGAGGTGCCGCTAATGGAACGCTCATCTGCATTGTCGTAGGTAGGGACTGTTCCATCACGTTGTATCCTGGTTTGGGGATTTTAAGTAGGGGTCCTAATCCCAACGTGTCTAAGTTAGCATTTCAGATGATAAAGCTAACTCAATTAGACAGTCCAGGAACCATGGCAGTTTTGAACAGGCAGCCTTTCCAGGGACCCCCTCCTGGAGAATCGGCACCCTCAGTTTTACCATTTCCCTGCCTTGCACATTATCTTCTACTTTGGAACCCACAGGGCCTCTTTTTTCCCTTCAGTTTTCTCTAGTTTTTCTTTAATGTGACTGTGTAAAGGAACCTCAGAGTAGGAGAGAGAGGTTCCTATACCTTTACACGCATAGGTCAATTTTAAGATTAGAACTGGTGGGTGCTATATGCCCTGGGCTGAGCCCCTTGGATGTCAGGATACCAAATTTAGAGAGGGACGTTGAGAAAGATGGACTCAAGTGCAGGTAACAGTGATTGAGCACTTCTTACAAGCTTGACATTTTACTGAGGGCTCAGCAGTCACTATCTTGTGTGATCTTCACAACAACTCTGTGAGCTGGAATGGAAGAGATGGTATCATCCTCCTCACTTTACAGATGGAGAGATGAGGCTTGGAGGTGTTAAGTAACTTGCCCAAGGTCACATAGTTAGTGAGTGGTCAGGGTGGGATCTGAACTCTGATATCAGATTCCGTCCCTTCAATCCTAGTGGCTATACTGCCTTCTAGAAGTCATCCAAGCCCAAGAAGTTGTTTGGTTATTGTTTTTTTTTTTTTTTTTGGTTTAGGGGAGTACCCTTGGCAGATAATAGTTATCACTAAAGATTTAAATTTGGATAAAAGAAGGGGAGACTAGACTTAGAGATGTTTTAGAAGTAAATTTGAGCATCTGTTGTTTTCTAATGACATTTAAATTTTTTTTTTTTTTTAATTTACCCCTACCCTCAGTCTCTAAGCCATAAAGAAAATTCTTATTTTGGATAGGAGATAGGACAAAGTTGACTCATAAGTTTCTTTTTGGATTTAAATATGGTGAAAGAATTAATTGGTATTACAGCTTAGTGGCTACTTATGTGAAATAATCCTTTATACATATTCTGATGACATAGCTCATATTTTTGAAAGAATGATTAGGAGAGTCAAAATAGCCCTTTAACAGAGGATCTTAGAGGGTGGGAAGGGTGGGGATTGGGAGAGATTTGTTAAAGGATATAGAATTACAGCTAGATAAGAGGAATAAATGTTCTATACCACTCACTGTAGGATGACCATGGTTAATAGTAACATATAGTTTCAATAACTAGAAGGAGGATAATGAATGTTCCCAACACAAAGATGATAAATGTTAGAGATAATGGATCACTATACATTATAAGTATGGAAACATCACCCAATGATTTTGTACATTATTATTTGTCAAATAAAAAAATAAAGTAGCCTGTTAGAGAAAGCCACTCTAGGGGGTTGCATAATATCCTCCCAAAATTCATGTCTAACCAGAACTTCAGAATATGACCTTATTTTATTTTATTTTATTTTATTTTATTTTATTTTATTTTATTTTATTTTATTGAGACAGAGTCTCACTCTTTTGCCCGGGCTAGAGTGCTGTGGTGTCAGCCTAGCTCACAGCAACCTCAAACTCCTGGGCTCAAGTGATCCTCCTGCCTCGATCTCCCGAGTAGCTGGGACTACAGGCACGCACCACCATGCCTGGCTAATTTTTTCTATTTTTAGTTGCCCTGCTCATTTCTTTCTTTTTTTGGTAGAGACGGGGTCTCACTCTTGCTGAGGCTGGTCTCGAACTCCTGACCTCAAGCCATCCTCCCACCTTGGCCTCCCAGAGTGCTAGGATTACATACAGGTCAAGCCACCACGCCCAGCCAATGACCTTATTTAGAAATAGGGCAGTTGCAATCCTTAATAATTAATTAAGGATCTTGAGATGAAATCAAACTGGATTTAAATTGGTCCCTAAGTCCAATGACTGATGTCCTTTGAAGAGGATGGGACACAGAGAGAAGGCCCTGTGAAGATCTGCTGCCAGAAGACAAGGAACAGCAGGAGCCACCAGAAGCCAGAAGAGGCAAGGAAGGATTCTCCCCTAGAGCTTGCTAATACCTTGTGTTGACCTGCCAATACCTTGATTTTGGAGTGGGAAAGGATAAATTTCTGTTGTTTTATGCTACCCAGTTTGTGGTAATTTGTTACAGCGCCTTAGGAAATTAATACAGCCGCTTTCCATTTTCTCTCCATTTATAGTTCATCTTTAATTTTAGAATAGCTTAATGTACATATACACTGTTATAGTTACCGTGTAAACAGTAAATTTTAGATTTCCTGACAGAAGCCAATCACATTTATATTGTGTTAGGGTAGCTGTACTTAGTAACTTGACGTTTTAAAGAGATCAAGTGCATTTCACGGAGTAGCTTTCTTTTTTTTTTTTTTTTCTTTTAAATAAACTGTGTTGGAGTCAGGGTGGGAGTGTTGTGATTCATCTGAAAGACTTTGATCAGACCATTCAAATGACTCCATTTAGAAGTTAGCCCTCTAAGTAACTCTTTTACACTTCTCTAAGGTTAAAAACCAATTAAAAGGATTGGAGTGAAAGTGTCATTTTTCAATTGAAAGTCTAATAAAGCGAATCCTGGCAAGAATGAATAACAACTGCCTGACCAGATGTGGCCATTACCAAAGGAAGGGGGATCTCAAAGTGATTACATCTTCTTGAAGGTTTATAGTAATTCTGATTAATCTGTTTTGAAAAGATAGATACCCACGTATCCCATGTATCCAAAGGCAATAAAATTAAGATTATTAGGACTTGCATTTTTTTCTGGGTTATAATTCTCACTATCAATCATAATTTGTCCAGTGTCCCTGGTGTTTTGAGGTTTAAACTAGGAATTTTAAAAGTCCACCTGTCATGGAGTTGGGAAATTGTTCTAGAGATGCTTCAGTCTGGAGAGGAAATATAATAAATTTCCAGTGAAAGTAAAGATTCTGTTTCAGCTAGGAAAATGACATGATTAATGCATTTCTCCCCAGATGTCAAACTCTTTTCTAAGATATTTAGGATCCACCACCATCTAGTCCTTGCCAACTTCACCCATCTCCTTATACCCCAGAGCTATTCAACATACTACATTTTATTCACTATAACAGTTACATGGTTATTAACATATGTCAGTCTCTATTCTTTCACCAAACACATAAAGCCCTTAGTCCAAGCTGTGGGGTTTAGGGTGGGATTACTAGACCGGGCTTGGTCTCATACCCTCAGGGGGTTAGAGGCTAGTGGGAGAGATTTGTTCTTTAATTCAAATGTAGAAATACTATATTAGAAAGTGTTAACCTTTTGTGGAGTTTAAATATCATATATTGAGAAGATCTAAAGGAAAGCTGATTGCCTGAAATGTTTTCTAGCAATATTTCTTCATAGTAATGATGAGCTGGAAGGAAGGAAAGGAGAAAAGGAGGGAGGGAGGGGAATGTCATTCTGTTTTACTGTTTTGCAGTCAGTTTCTTCAGCCAAACCTTTTGGTTATGTTTTATTGGAAGATGTTTAGTAACCATGACATGGACATACTGTTCACAGCAAATGTCAGTTTTTCTAAAAGTCTTAATTAGAGCTATTGTACATCAAGTAAGGCCCCATATTCAGTGAAAGTCAGTGGCATATCCCTCCCCTACTCTTATTTTCTCTTCCACTTAGCTCTTAAAGAGGTGGTCAGACCTTATTTTACAACCAGACTGCCACCCCCTCGGTGACCTTGGGGAAATCCCTTAAACCTCTCTGTTTTCCTCTCTGTAAAATGGTGATAAGCATACCTGCCTTATTGTGATTAAATAAAAAACTGCATACAAAGCAATTAGCTTGGTGCCAAAAACAGTAAATGCTCAATATTGTTAGCAATTAGTACTATGAATAACAACACTCAGTTCTCTAGGGGAAAAAATATTTTCCATAAATTGTCATGGTTTATAATGTCTTTTCCCGATTGGTTTTTGCTTACTTATCTATTTTTAAAGACTGCCTAGATTACTTTGATAATAACAAAAAGATAAAATATTATAGACCCAACTAAATGGGTACACAAAAAGCTAAACTTACTCCCCTATTAAGGGAAAAACATTGTTCCTGGTGTTTTATCTATTTCTAAGCTATATGCTAGCCATAATTTGCATATCAGCTATTATTGCAAGGTAAGATTGGATTTTGTAATAAAGGAGAACGGAAATGAAGTTAGAGTCTATAATACAGGCAGAGTTTCTACATGTATTTCTGGGACAACCAGAATGAGATAACCTGTCCTAGATTTTATGGATAAATTCTGGCTCCACATTGCTTTTGAAAAACATTTAGGCATGATTAAATCGTTCTTTAGATTTGTATCTGATCTTAATTTTCTTGTGATGGAAGTTCTTCTAAAAATAGGGTGATGTTTTAGTTTGAACAATTCTTATGGAATAGGGTTGCAGGGAAGAGCAAAGTGGCTGCTCGTGGCCTCTGCCATGAGGGTGCCGATGGACTTCTCACTTCCTGGCCGCGGTGTAGAAAGGGAAGCTTGCTCATTCCTTCTATACTAGAAGTTATCATGCCTGGTTCTGATCTTTAAAAAAAAAAAAAAAAAACACAACAACAACAACAAGAAGAATCCATCTCAATTCATTTTTTGGCTTTAGGCTCTGATTTTTAAACAGCGCAGAAAGGACGGTTTTGAGATTAAATCTAGTTAAAAATGTAAAGAAAGATCCAATGACTTGAATTTTAGGCATTTGTGAAATTGTCTTTATAAAGAAATAGAAATTTTAAAACTGCTTGTGTGTCTTCTTGCAGTTTTTCTTTTTTAGCAAAATGATTTGATATTGTAGAGCTGCTCTAAAGTTTCAGTTCTACGGCCTTTTCTGTTTACTTAACTCTGAGATCCTGGTGTAGCTGCGGGCCACACCTCGACCGCTGTTCCTGTCTGCTCCATCCTCCAGGCAGGGCTCCACCATAGCGTCCCACCACAGTGTTTGGGCCCTGGCCCCGCTGTTCCCTTTCCTGTTCTGGAAAGCTTTCCAGCTGCTTTGGGTTAGGTAGGGGTGGGACAGAGAGCTGGTCATTGGGTGTGAGTCTCCTGAAGCCAGTTTCCAGGGAGGCATGATCTTTGTAAATGTGTTTCTTTGTGGTGGGTGAGGAGGGATGGTACCATTTTCTTACTTTGTGTGTTTAGAAGGGTTGAGATTTATGAAACCCCATTTTGAGTGCTCATCACTGAGGTTCATCTGAGATAGCAATGGGCAATGAAAGATTGCATGTTTGATTCTCTGCAGCAAAGCTAAGAGATAAATAATGAAACTAAATATGATGGAAGAAAAGAAGGATAGAAAAGTCAAGTGTAGGAACTGAGTCCTGTGCTACCCACTGATCCCCAAGTCTGACCACCTCACCCTCAAAACACAGAGATTCTAGATCTCCATTCCAGAAAGCAAGAAATTTATGTTGTCCAAGATTCTCTGCAAAAGAAGTTCCCTTTCCCATTTTCAATAACCAGCAGTGTGTACATTTAGCACATTTTGGTAAAGAAGATGAAATGATGTTTTGTGATTAACTTTAGAAACAGAAAATAAAAAGATATTGAGGAAGATTAATGTTTTCACGTTTTTTCTGAGTGAGCAATAACTCTCTAAATAGAGTATTGTGAAATAATTTTAAAACTAAAAAAAAAAAACGTTGCATGTGGTTTGCATAAATATTGAAAGCATTTCCCAGATCCTGCTTACCACAGAGTGAAGTTCTCCTTCAATTTATCTGCTTCAGAACAGAGAAATGAGACTTGCCGGCATTTGGCTTGGTTATCTTCCAAGGCACCTATGTATTCCAGGGTTGACAGACACCACCACTACTAAAGTGATTAGACAATAGTGCGTGGCTCACTCCTTAAAAGAGAGGAAAGACTCAGGGCTATTGTTAGCAGTAGGTATTCAATCCAAATATGCCGTATCATTAAATAGAAATCGGACTTGTAAGAAAACTTGTCCCTGTAAAAATGGGAAAATGGTCAAATGAGGAACAGTTCTCCAGAGTATACTGGTGGGCTGCTGGGAGCAGGGTTCGCTTCTGAAGGAAAACCAGATTGTCTTAGAGAATTAATTTGAGTATATGCAGTGTGAAGCTTTAGGATAAAAGCAAATACTGAATTTGTGACATATATAGGGAGACTAGACTGCAGTTGGGCAATTCTAGTGATTATGTAAGGATCCTAATCTAAATCTGTTAAATTGCCCTGAATGTACTCCTTTGCCAGAAAGGCATCAAACTGTTGTAATAAACCTGTTTGATTTTTGTATCATCTCATAGATTATACAAATAATGAGTATGGGTGCTATCTAGAGATTCTTAAATAAATACAAAAATAGTAATATGGACATTGATAAGTGGTTTTTTTTTAGGAGTTCTGAATTAATATAAATTTGAAGGGTGTATGAGTTTCCTTTCCTTTTTTTTTTTTGAGACAGAATCACATTCTGTTGCCCAGGCTAGAGTGCTGTGGCACAGTAGCTCACTGTAACCTCAAACTCCAGGGCTCAAGTGATCCTCCTGCCTCAGCCTCCCAAGTAGCTGGGACTGTAGGCATTCGCCACCACCCCCAGCTAATTTTTCTATTTTTTGTAGAGACAGAGCCTTGCTATGTTGCCTATGCTGGTCTTGAACTCCTGGGCTCAAGTGACTTTCCTGCCTTGGCCCCCTAAAGTGCTGGGATTACAAACATGAGCCACTGCATCTGACCTCCTTTTTTTTTTTTTTTTTAAGCAAGAAACTGGATGTCTAGTATAGACATGAACACCAAAGTCATCTAGAAGTTGACAGTGGATAAAATCTGAGATATAAAAGAGGCTGTACAAAAACATACTTTACTTTTTCGGTGATATCTTAATGGGACTAGCATATCAATTTTTCTCATCTTTTAAAACTCATCATCCTTGTGGCAGTCTTGGCATCAGACAAGGACGGTGCTTTATGACAGCGGTGGAGGGAATGGAGACCTAGTTCCGCCTCTGATCAGCTGTCTGGCCTTGGATACATGGTTTGACTCCTGGGACTCAGGTTTCCTGAAAAGTGAGGGGTCGGATTAGATCAGGGTTTCTCACCATTTTGAAAGCCAAGCTCCCTTTGATAAAAATAAAAATACTGTCCTCACCTCTAATCCCCATCCTGCCATATCTCAAGATTGATTGTATTATGCTTCCAGTGGAGAGTTAGTGGATGGTATGATCCCTCATGTCCCTCCCAGCTCTAACATTTTGTTATTCAGAGCAGATACTAGATTGGAAATCAGTGGAACAAAGATTTTCATCTCACTTTGTGAATAGCTTGCTCCCTAAAGCTGGAATGGGACCTTGCTAAATTCATCCTCACAAAGGAGAGTCCTGCCTTGTGCATGAACAAAACATAGAAGAAGCTTGTTAGAAATGCAGCAATTTGGCCCCACACCAAATGGCCCAGTCAAAATCTGCATTTTAACAGTACAGGTGGTTTATATACATATTAGTTTGAGAAATGCTGCAGACCATTGTTTATTAACCTGTAGGTGGCATTATTAGTGGGGTCTCAAGTCAATTTAGTAGATCACTGCCAGCATTTCTATTTTACTGAAATAGACTAGAAAAGATAACATTAGGGTACATTGCATATGGTAAAGGAAAATACTGTTTCACAAACTTTTATTTCAGTTTTATATGTCTGCCTATATAGGTATACAGGATGAAGATGTCAAGCAAAAAGTTAATTTCTGAGGGGAATGCCAAGCAAAAAAGTTAAAGAAACAAAACAAAACAAAAAAGCAAGCCACTGTCCAGTGTAGCTCCGAGACAGCCATCTACTCCCCTGTCTGTATTCACACACACAGACATATACATGGAAATACCTAGACTGATACAATTAAAAAGAGCTGTTCTAGTAGCACTCACTTTCTCTAATGATTCATATTGCATCAGATGTAAGCTGCTGGATCTTAGCATGAGAAAGAAATAAATGTAGATATTATTTTTTGAGTTGTACTAAAAAAATCTTCCCATTGATGTTTACTTTGTATATATACAAATTACAGCACTATCAGATAAGATTTTATGTTTTGTTATTGTTATGGGGAGATTTCAAATATTTGTTCAGTTTCCTGAAAGTACAGGCAATGCTTTTTTCTCTAGGGGTGAATTTGTGAAACTCATCATACTGCAGGCTCATTCACACCTCTGTCTGCATCTAAAATAAATTGAAAAAATTAAATAAATTAGTTGGGGTTTTTTTTTTTTTTTTTTTTTTTTTGGAAAGTTTACTCAGGATTTTCCTAACTCACTGTTCAATTAATTACTTTATAATACTATTGAACAAGTGTTGTTTAATGTGGAGAAAGTGTATTTTAGAATGGTTAATTTCCACCCTGAGGACTTAACAAGTCTCAGGGATAATTTGTTGGTTACAAGAAATACTAAGAGACAATACAAACTGTACTGTAGATAGACTTTAAAAAACAGCTGGGAGGAAGCTATCCCCTGGAATCCTAACTCTACTGGGGTGAGGCAGGAAATGCATTGCAGAGGTATTCTGAACTGTCATGATAAAAGTAATGTTTCACTTCCCCTAGGAAGTTTTCTTTTTTTCATTTTATTTTGAGTAAAAAGTAAAGGAAGAGTTTGCTCTGGCCCCCTTCACAAGGCTCCGTGTTGAGGAAGAAAACTGGCATGGATCTGGAAATGGAAGGAGGGGAAAAACACACTCTGCACACCTGCTTTCTGAATCCAGAAGAATAATTAATTTTGCACCTGAAGTTGGACAGGATTTTTTGTTTACCATGTTCTAATTGCTGTTTGTTTGGAATGTCATTTACTTATTGTTTTGAATTTTCATTTAAGGTAGTTTTGGAGCTATTACAGAATCCTTTTATAATATATAGAAGAGATTGAATAGAATGTGAAATGCAACTCTTTATACTGATTACAGGTTGAAACACAAAGCTGCCAGGCTGCTAACTAACATAAAGTCTCCATAGATCTAAGTTAGTAAGGTTTGTAATAGGTTACTTGTAATACTGTTTTCACCTTAAGAATACTTCAGTTTCAGGAGCTCTGAATATTGTTATTTTTTGTTTTAAATTTTAGTATAGCTTATGTATTTAGAATATTTTCTTAGAAACATCTGTGATTAAGTAGAGAATCTGTGCTGGCCTAAGGGGTGTAGGAAAACAGCACTGCAGTGTGATTTCCACTGGTCTCAGCCAGTACAGTGTAACAGAAGTTGTCCTTCTTGAGGTCTGCGGTTTAACCTCTTGCTCCATTGCTCCGACTGTTTGGCAGACAGGTAAGAGTACTCAGGGGCTCAGCTGGGTTCTTTTTTGATAAGCCTTAGCTGGAGATGGCATTGTCCAGCTGTAGAACCTTAGAGCTGGGAAGGAGCTTAGAAGTCATCCAGTCTTACCTGCTCATTTCACACTTGAGGCATTGACCTGTCCAGGGATGACATTCGTTCCAGTTCCCAGCCAAGGCAGAACTTAAATCTGGATATTCTGATTTTTTTCCACCTAGTAGTTTTTCTTCTATGCATAGAGGGAAGAGGAGACTCTTCCTAGTTTTACATTCCCCACAAGCTGTCCTCTTCATTTATTGTCTTTAAATTCTCTTTTCTTCCTGTGACTCTGTGGTAACCTGTGACATCAGGTGCTTTCTAGGTTCTTCCTATTACCTTTTTAGTACCACCCCACCCCCACTCCTAACATCACTCATGGGAGCTTCCTCTGAACCAACCAGGTTGGGCAATTCAGTGGCTTTCATGAATAGTGAGTGGTCCTTCCTGTCTATATCTTTGTTGGTCCCTCCCCTCCCCTCCCTACCCACCTTCTTTCAGATTTGCCATTCCTTTTATTGTTAATGACTTGTCATTAATATTCAGCTCACCCAGCTATCTACCCTCTCTGTGAAGCCTTCTGCAACCTTTTTGTCCCTTGCCCTTTCATCCTCCAGGCTCCCTGATCTTCCCTTGGTTGAACTCTTACTATTTTTAGAAACTGTACCATACTACAGCGTTATGTATGCATTTGGGGGTAGCGAAGGCTAAGAGCCCACTGTTAAAAGCTTTTTCTTCCTAATGAATGTGTTCCCTGGCAAGGAAATTTTAAAACCATTGCCTTGGGCCCTCTCACTTTCTTTTTTGACCCTCCAGTTTTCTGGTGAATAAGTTAAATTGAATGTCTCCAGTTTACTATCTTCATGTTGGTCTTTAACTTTTTCATGTATACCACCCTCCCCCCGCCCCCAGCCCCTTATAAATGCTGTTACAAAAACTAGAAAGAACAAGTAACACAAAAACCTTGGCCCAGGGTTCGCAGTGGGTAACCTGGCCAGTCACTGGGGTTCTTGGAAGAACCTTTGGAGGGAACAGAACAAGTGGGCTGATTTGCACACAGGAACACAGAACTGGCCCCTAAAAGATATTTCAGTGATAAAGAATCTAGTTTCTTGGTAGAATCTGGAAGGAAAATCACCATCCATCCAGTCAGTCGTGTTGTCTTCAACAATGCAAGTCTTTATTTCTTTTATCTGAAACCTAAGAAAATGATGCTTTATTCATGAACTTAAAGAGATTTCTATGTGCAGATTGCAGTGTTACATGCAAGGATCAGCTTTGATGGATATCTTGGAGGATTAATTGTGAAGCTTACTGGGAATTTTTATTTTTAGATTTTATTTGAATAGCTACTATAACATGGGCCCCTCTCCCTTGACAGGCCTTAATTCAACAACAACAACAAAATATTTAATAATCTATTGCTCAGTTCCATGGTCTTGAGAAACTACAAAGTTTGTTTCCAAACAAGGAACAGTGAAGTGTGAGAATGTGTCACTAATTAGCTATGTGATTTTAAGCTTAGATATCCTTGTATTAAATGGGATTGATTGATATTTCCCTCACTGCATAGTATGAGTAAGTAAGACACTATATGTTTAAAGGGCCACTATTATTCTCCATTAGTCTAGGCTCTGTTCTTGAGCATCCTGGCCTCAGGCGTTCCTTCCCATGACCTACTGTAAAAGCACCTGCTTCCTGGCCAGTTTCTTACCTCTCTCCAGTTCATCTCTACTTCTCAGTTTTGTTTTTCCAGTTCCCTGCTCCACAACTTCTCTTTCCCAGCCACCATTCCCAGCCCTCCCTCAGCCACGCAGGTGGCTAACAGGAAACAAAGAACATCCTAACTGTGGTGATACTGCTCCATTTGGCTGTCTCCCCTGCTCCTGTTTGATAATTCCCTTAAAATGTTAAATTTCTTTTACATCTTGAAAGCCTACAGGGAGGAACCAGTATATGGAAATTAGCATAGCAAACAATGTCTTTACACAGTACTCAGTTCATGTCAGGCTTGATATTATACTATTTCCCAGTGGAAATGATAATGTTCTGTAACTTCTCTCTGCTCTCAGGAGCAACAGTGGTGATTATTTTGCTTCTGGATGAAGGAAATAGCTGATGTGTTAAACCGCCCTGCTGTTTGGGGTAGTGGTGGTGGAGAGTGTGTGTATGTGTGTGTGTGTGTGTGTGTGCGCGCGCGCGTGCGTAGGGTCGCAGGGGTCAGGATTATAACCTTCTTAAACTATAAGGATAATAGCCTTAAAGATGACTTGAGGGAAATTAAAGGGCAGGCCCTAGGTTTCCTTTCCCTTCAAAATGTACTGGAATTCTTAGGGAAGTGGCTAAGTAAGGGGGATGGTGGAAAGAGGAGGACAGCTTCAGCTATAAGATTGTTCAGAGCACTATTCTTTAGCCTATTAGTACTAGGAAGGAAATGAAACAATAGAATTTAAAATGACAAGTCTTCATTTTTCAGTTATCTTTACTGAACAGAGATCTACAACAATGTATATGATTACTAATATATTTTAGTTCACACAAGGTTAATTTTGTAAATGACCTTTAGATCTGCATTTATATAGAAGAGACTACTTACTGTGGTATTAGGTGGGTGGGTGGGGTATGATGTGATGGAGAAGGAAATAGAATTACCCTGTGTGTAATTGCCCTGTGCCTTTTGTTGATCCTGTTTTTTAGTGTGGGAGGCCCAGTGGGCCTTCCTGGCCAGATGGAAGTATCAGTGTTGTCCACACAGGAAGTGCTCCCTGATTGCTATCCATAGAGGAAGTCCTCCCTGAGCGCTGCCCACACCGGAAGTCCTCCCAGGTGCTGATGAGTGTTCTTCCTGCTGGTGCCACACCACTCGTGCAGGGAGTGCAGAGGGTCTGCTAAGACAGCCACCCCATTTATTCACTGCTAACTTTGTTATCTACCAATTTTGGCATGCAAATGAAGCCCAGATAAATGTTATCAAGAAAACGGAATTAGCTTGTTTCCCCTATCCTTGGAGACACAAGAATATAGCTTGTTTAACCTGACCTAAAACACTAAAATTAGGTTGGAGAAGGCTAAGATAGACTACTAGGCTCTTGGGATGGGTGGGCACTTAGCTGTGGTTATCTAGCTACCAGGTTCCCTAGTTAGATTGAATGTGTATAAGTTTCATCCATAGAGGGTCTTTTCAAGTTCCAAGGGAGCTTAGGGGTTTTGAGAGGCAAAATGTAAAAGGACAACCAGTGGTGAAAATGGAACTTGGTAAAATCTCATCCCTTTGTAGGTTTTTTTCCTTTTCTTTCTTTCTTTCTTTTTTTTTTTTTTTTTTTTGAAGTTTATCGTTTGTGCTGCCAAGGCACATAGTCTAACTACAAAGCGTAATTGCTTTAAATTTATCAGAGTTCTGAAGTTATAGTTAAAGACTTGTCGGTATTTGCATTTCAATCTAGGAGTGGTGGTTTAATTCTTCACTGTTTTAAGTCATGCCTTCGTAAAATGCTGACTCTAATGTTTATTCCTAATATGTTATAGCTTTCAAAAAGTTGTTTGCAGAATTCATTCTTTAATGAAAAAATTTATGAAGGAGAATTTTAAAAATCAGTTTTTCTTTGTAAAGCTAATGTTGTAATGTTTTTTTCTTTTACTACTCATAGTTCACAGATAACTAACCTTATTTTTTGTTGTGTGTTTTTTTTTTAAAGCACAGTCTGGCTATGTCCTCACTAAATTAACTTAAAGACACCTTTTACTTTCTTAAAAAACATAGCTGCCAATGGTATTAAGTATCACATTTCAGAGAAACTTGATTTGATGATCAGGCACAAGAAGGATGGGTACAAAAAAATGAAAGAATACAAACAGGACAATCAGGATTTGGTGATGTTTCGGGTGCCATTTAGAGTACTGTTTGAAGTGCCTGCCACCTCCCAAAAGTGTGACCTCAGTGCATTACTTAACCTCCCTTGAAACTCAGTTTCCTAATCTGCAGATGGAAAACAATAATGTACCTGTTTTATTGGATTAAGTAATATATTAAATATGTAAAGCACTCAGCACAGTGTCTGGTGCATAATATATTACTTATATTATTAAAATTATTTACCCAGTCTGAATATGTAAGAGTAAATAGCTTTATTGTGTTTGAGTTTTCTTTTTTGAACATGTGTCCAGTTTTTTTTTGTTTTTTTTTTGTTTTTTTGAGACAGAGGGTCACTTTGTTGCCCGGGCTAGAGTGAGTGCCGTGGCGTCAGCCTAGCTCACAGCAACCTCAAACTTCTGGGCTTAAGCGATCCTCCTGCCTCAGCCTCCCAAGTAGCTGGGACTACAGGCATGCACCACCATGCCCGGCTAATTTTTTCTATATATATTTTGGTTGGCTAGATAATTTCTTTCTATTTTTAGTAGAGATGGGGTCTCACTCTTGCTCAGGCTGGTCTCGAACTCCTGACCTCGAGCGATCCACCCGCCTCGGCCTCCCAGAGTGCTAGGATTACAGGCGTGAGCCACCGTGCCCAGCCCATGTGTCCAGTTTTTATCAGGACTTATATTTTTAGGTTCAATGGTTCCAAAAACTTCAGTCTAAAATTTTCTGCACCAGAAAATAAAAAACCGACAATCCGGTGCTTCTCTCTTTCGGATATCTTTCGCTATCTTTAGCTAGATCCGAGAACCAGTTGATGTTTGAATAGAATTTGAATTTGAACTTTGTTCTACATAGGATTCACCAGAGACTAGTAGTGCTCCTCGGGGACATTCAGGAACCCCCTTCTGCATGGGATCAGAACACTGAGAGATTTCATTCCCTCACAGGGCAAGAGGGGAAGCAGGGAACCCCAGGCTGTACATGCTCCCCACTTACTTCCCGCAATGGGAAAATATTACTATAATAAATATGGATGCCTGTCAAACATATAGTGAACCAGCTACGTAAATTCAGGAATGTAAATCACAGTTCTGCTTTGTCTGCCAAAAATAAATACATAAATTAAAGCCTACTACTTTCGTGTCTAAATAATCTCCAAGTAAATCATACCCCCAAATGTTCTTTTAATCATACAAGTTCATGCCTGCCCCTCCCTTTTCCACCACAGACAAAAGCAGAGGTCAGAGTGAATGCAGACTGGGAATAAATGTCTGATGGTTCATTTGCTTCGTGTTGATGTAATCCCACTAAAAAGTAGGGATGGACCTGATCCACCGCTTCTTTCTACTTCTCCAAGTCTCGTCTCACATGACCGTGTTTCATCTCCCAGCAGCTGCACTGAACATTCTGGGTCCTACTGTGAATAGCAGTGTGGCTTGTGCCAGGGATGGTTTCTCAGACACTAATCAAAGGAGATTTAAGAGAACAAGTTCTCTGTGTCAGTCAAAGGCTTGGGACAGGGAGGTAGATGTATATGCTACTTCCCAGCACCCTGTTCTCACTGATGTGGGAAATAGGGAGGGCTGGGTATCTAGAAAACAAAGCCTTTAGCCCTTAGAGAAAAACCAGCCATGTGGGGAGAGGATATAAATAAGTTCAACTCATCATTTGATAGGATATGATCTCAGGCAGGTTTTATATTTGGGTTAAGCAATACTGATGTTCCCAGTTCAAGTTCAGCCTTCAGAATAAATAGCATTTCTACATTGACTATTGTTGACCTCTTTGCTGCTCTCCTCCTAAAAGAGAATCTATTAGATAAAAGTGGCCTTTGGACGGAGATGATCAACTCAGGAAGGACCCTGGGCAGTGGGAAGAAGAATCTGAAAGGTAGAAAACCATATCTCAATGAAAGAGATTACGTATCTCAATGAAAGAGATCCCCATGTGTTGGGGTATTGTGGAATTAGTGTGATCGTGGCAGAAACTGGGTGTGGAACCAGGAATCTGTACCAGGTAGCTGAGGTTGCTGATGAGATAAATCGGGGTATGTTTATTGCAGAGGGTCTGCTCTTTGAATTTTCCACTGTGGGATTTGTCTTGTACAAGTATATGCCTCATTTTCTTGTTTGTGCTAGTGAAAGTCAAGCTATAAGATCTGAAATTTGTGTTGAATGTCTAGTGACTCATTTTATATGTTCAAACTGTTCATATAACTGATGTCCTAGGCTTAGCATAGAATTTTTATTATTTAGAAGATGTGAGGTGAAAAGATTCCTGTCCTGGTGTGAAATTGCTGAGCATTTGCTATCAGGACACTCACTTTGGGCTGGGCTCACTTCCCTCTCAAGCTGAACTGTTTGACTTCCTCAAAAGTCATGTGTGTGGCATAGGGTCAGAGAACTGTGGTTTCTTTCAGTCGGTTCACAGGGAATTATCTGGTGTGAGTACAATTTCAGACATTCTTCCTAGGTGGCTGCTGACTGTAAAACCACACTGAGCCCTGGGTTGCCGGCTTTACAAGAGTTGTGGTGATTGCTGCGAGGCCCGGGAAGGTTTCCAACTACTACACCATTCTCACAGGGGTTAAATTTCACAAGGTTCGCCAGAGCAAAAGGCAGCACGCCTGTGAATCTCATCCAGATGTCTGCGTGATGGCGTGTGCCTATCTCAGAACTAGGTGAAGTCGTCCTTTTTGAGAATCTGGCTTTTAAATTCTAACTTTCTTATACTTGACGAGTAATCTTTTTTTTTTCTTTTGAAGAGTCATCTTAATAAAATTGTCAGCAACTTTCAATCAAATGTTCTTCACAATTTGAAAACCTTTTCAAAAGTCTAGTGATTTCTAAATTACTGTATATTAAGATGCTATCATCATATAACTTCATGTAAGTTAATTTTGAGTCTTGGTAGATGTGTTCCTTAAACTGTGTGAATAAATTAATCTTACATAAAATTGAGTCACATCTAAGGCACACATAGAGAATTTTCTAGTGAGAGAAATCCTATCATTCATTTCCCGTGAAACGAGAAGGCTTTTTTAAGTAGCATGAACAGATCTTTTTTAAGGTGAAAATTCAAATTTATATCAAAGTAGCTTAAGATAATGTGTTTAAATCTTAGTAACTTCATGTTATTTTGGGGATCATGCAACCTCTGAAGCGGGTGTGATCCCTGCCTCTAGTGTTCTAATGCTTCTGATCTTTGTTTCCAGCAGTCTCTGGTCCCAGCCCATCCCATGGCCCCACCCAGCCCCAGCACCACCAGCAGTAATAACAACAGTAGCAGCAGTAGCAACTCGGGATGGGATCAGCTAAGCAAAACGAACCTCTATATCCGAGGACTGCCTCCCAACACCACCGACCAGGACCTGGTGAAGCTCTGTCAACCGTAAGTAGTAGTTGCTTTAGCTGCTAAATATCTCCTTGATCATATTATAGAGTAACGTATATTATGTTATAAGAGAGGTTTAGAAGACAAGACTCTGGACCCTCAGGATCACAACAATAAAATGGATTTCCAAGTTTTAAGTCCTGGGACACTTAGTCAATATTAACACCATTAAAATGGCTACATAATGAAAATAAATTGGACCATTTTCTCAATAGAATTTGACTTTATTTGGCATATAATTAGTAAAATATGAATTTTTTAAAGACTAACGTATGGCTAGATCTTTTTCAGGAGTGTTTATTTGTGGAGGCACCTCTAGGGGGGCACAGTCTATCCCATAAGAGACACTTTAGCTGTTACTGTTTGTCGGAAAAGTACTTAACCATCTAACCTCCTCCCAACTATGTGTAAAGTTCTTGATTCCAGCTGCGATAATATTAGTCTGTCCTCATTGGCACCTGTAAATTTTGTGGTCTGGGTTGTTCACCTTCATCTCTTTAGGAATAAGAACTCATTTTCACCCTTTTTGAGTCTTATGAAGAAATGTGTGCATGTGCATAAAGTTCCAAAGTAAATTTGCATTATATGCTAATGTTGTCGATGAATAGAATATAAATGTGCTACTTTGCTGCAATTACATTACTAATTTAAACTAAAGAGCCAGAAGCACTGGATAGTGCAAAGATCATTGTGTAAAGACTAAAAGCATCAAATTGCATTGAGCTATAAAAACCTACACATACAACAGCACTTTTTATTTATCCTAAAACAATAATGGTCCCTTACAAAGGAAATTTTGCATAACTGTAGAAGAAGACTTGTACTAGAGAATGTTTCCTATTCCCTGAAAGATATTACCATTTCAAAACATCTGATTGATAGCATCTCATTTCTCTTGTCCTGGGTAAAATCCAGATTCATTACTTCTAATTTTTTTAAGAAAAAAAAAATATCAAAGCTAATTTGGGCAATATTTCTGAACTGGAACTAAAAGTAACATCTGGCCTTCCATCAGGAGGTTGTGGTTGTTTTGCTTTGTTTTGTTTCAAGAGAGGAGGGGTGGGACAGTAGGTGGTGGGCTCTTTTGGGTTCCGAGAGCTTTCTAGAAGGCCGTCACTCCTAGCACCCTCCTCTTGGCTTCTGGGGCAGTGAAATAACGCCCTGCACTGGAGCCTACTGTGAAAGCAAGTCCAGCTCTTGGGGTCCTTGATGCCTGGCTGGAGGCAGAGGGAGCCCTGCCAGGTATGCCCGGCCTATTGCAGCTGTCCAAGACCACAAATAGGCCTTTTGCTCTCTCGTCTGCTGCTGGCCTTTCACTGGCGTCTCCTTATGCTTTTGCAGCATAATTACAGGTAGATAGAGCGCCGTCAAGTCTAAGGAACTAAAAATACAACTTTGTAAAAAACAAAAGAATGAAGCTGACTCTCTGACTCTTGAGGTGGAAGAAAAGGGGAAGGGAATTCAAAGACAAATTATTCTTGAGCTAGTGGTGAATTAGGTAAGGTGAGTTTTAACATCAAAGAGACAGTTAACCATAAAATAATAGAGTAATGCCATGTTTTATTTAAAGTAAATATGCACTTGAAAAATTGAGCCAGTAACTTTTTTATTAAATCAAATCATATCCCAAATGCAGAAGAGCATTTTATTATTTTTCCTGGAATATTCATTCCTTTTTTTGTTGTTGTTATTCTCTTCAACATATGTGGGTTTTCTTACATGTGTCAACAGTAGTCTTCGCTACTATCAATAGCTAGTAACCGTTTGCCACCCTTACTCTCTCCTGTCATTTGCAAAGGAATGTTCTTGCAAAATCCCAGGTTTGATACTTCACTCTGATGTTAGTTTTCTAGATGTATACCATCCAGAGGCAAGGCATAACAATAATAGAGGATTCTATCTCGCCGTCTTCTGGAAGCTTCATTCCCTGTAACACAGAGAATCTAATAAATACCAAATTTGACTTGCTGACAATTTTGTGTCTTAAAATACAGAGAAAACAAACAAGAGCATTCCCATTCTGGCCTTCATTGTTTCCAGTAAAGAATAGCTAGTTGGTGACATGGAAGTGACAAGAACCTTATGGGAAAGTGACTCATCCTGGAGCTTAAATAACCCGGTAAAAATAATCAGAGATTTAGAAAAGTGGGTATCAGAAATTTCTCAGAAAAGATAGGTATAAATCCATAGCTCCAACAAAGAAAAACAAAAGAACATTTTAGAGCTGAAAATTTATCACTGTAATTACAAATTGACCTGATGAGGTTGAATTAGGAGAAGGGGCAACTTTTGAAACAAATGATTTGGCTCTCCAAGGAATTGGATATTTTAGAGGGATAAGATGGGGAAAAGACACCTAAGAATGTTTATAACAGTGGCCCAGTTCCATACAAACAATGTATGAAGTCTAAAGGCAAGTATGACATGAAAATTTTAAAAACTGGAAAGGAAAATTTAAAAACTTTTAAAAAGCCATCAATATGTTTGGAGAAGAACAGAAAGACGCTGTAATGTTGGAAGAAATGACAGTGAAAAAGCAGATGTTGTGATGTTAAAAGGGATGATGGGAAAGAGGCTGCCTCACCTGCACTCAGAGACTCATGACACTGGGAAGTGTAGGTCACCATGGTTAGAGGAAGGGGCACGAGGGCAGGGGGCTCAGACTGGAAGTTTAAGTTACTGAAGGAGCCCAGCAGCAAGGACCAGACAGCGTGGTGATGGTGGGAATCCAGGTAATGTGGATTGAAAGTAGATACCTTTTCTAGGTGCATTTAATGAAAGAAGCCAACCAACCAACTCTAAATTGTGAAACACGTATGGGAAATCTTGGGACCTGGTGACTGCTGCAGGTCCCTGCAACCTTCCCTCCTATTTCTAAAAGGTTATCTACTCAAAAAGAGTAAGTAAATCAGCACAGTTAAGCCGCAAGTTCGGGAAGTGGAATCATCTAGGTAGCAGAAAGGATTAGGCTACTACCCCTTGACCTTCAGACTGTCGTAATTCTCTCCCATCTCTAAAATCAAGCCAGACAATCCTGAGTGACTCTGCTTATTTGTGTGGTATCTGTCATATAAATATTTGCCAATAAAATAGTTCTCTTACTCAAACTTCCCAGGCAAACTTTGAGTTGAGGGCTCTCATTGCTTCTGTTTTCTGGCCATCTGAACTTTTTGTATTTTGCCTTCAGGTTCTCAACTGAAAGTGCATTGGCATCTTAAATATGCCTTATTTTTCCTAGCTTTTTTTCTACTGTTGTCCACCTCTCCACCTCAATTCTTTGCCCTTTTGGTTACTGTTTCCTTGGCTGGTTCCTCTGAAGCGCTATCCTCTCATAGGGCTACTCTCCACTCTTTCTAATTTTCTACAGATTTTCCACTTGAAAATTTTATTTGTACCTCAAATTCAACATTATCTCCTCCCTCTCAAAACTGTCACTTGACCAAATTTACTCTTCCTAAATTTGAAGCTTTGGAGCAGTCATCGACTACTTGCCCTTGTCCCCTTCATCACCAAGTCCTGTAGATTCTTCTTTGGACTTTCTTCTTCCTTATTCTCACTGCCAGAAGAATTTTTATATATTACCACCTCATAATCGGCACCCTATTTTCATACAGTTCTGTTCCTCAGGTGCTGTACATTATTGAGCAGCACGTCTGGGACAGTATATAATGCTAACAGCGTATCTTCACAGATTTCTCCCCTAGCTTAAAAAGGCACTGCAGTCAGTGTTGTTAGTTTTTGGTATCCCAGAGTTTTCTATTACAGTGCTGCGTAAGTACTGAATTCCTAGTCAGTAGCCTGTAAAATAGATCAAATAATGCTTTTATCATAAAATTATCATCAGAATTACATCAAATGTTGTGAGTAAAAGAGCTGGTCCTGAATCTAGAACACAGTTGCCACTGAACAAATATTAGTATCCCTATTCCTTTGCTCTTCAAAATTCTGACTACTAGAATAAGCTTAAATAAGCTTTAATTCTACATTTAAAAATGGAGAAAAAATCCACCAGATTCTGACTTTGAAAACTTGGAAAGCCAGGGAAGTAGGTTATGTTCCCATAACTCCCAGCCTCCTCTGCATTGAGGCTCTAGCACAGGCATACCTCAATTTGTTGCGCTTTGCTTTATTGCACTTCACACATGCTGCATTTTTTAAACAAATTGAAGGTTTGTGGCACCCCTACACTGAGCAAGTGTATCGGTGCCATTTTTCCAAAAGCATGCACTCATTTTATGTATTTGTGTACCATTTTGGTAATTCTTGAGATATTTCAAAATTTTCCATTATGATTATATGTGTTATGGTAATCTGTGATCAGTAATCTTTGATACTACCCTTGTAATTGTTTTGGAGTGCCACGAGCCACGCCCATATAAGACGGCAAACTTAATCAATACATGTGTGTTGGCTGCTCCACTGACAGGCCAACCCCCCGTCACTCTCCCTCTCTTTGGGCCTCCCAATTCCCTGAGACACAATATTGAAATTAGGCCAATTAATGATCCCATAATGGCCTCTAAGTGTTCAAGTGAAAGGAATAGTTGAGTCGAATGTCTCTCACTTTAAATCAAAAGCTAGAAATGATTAAACTTAATGAGGAAGGCAGGTCAAAAGCCAAAATAGGCTGAAAGCTAGGCCCCTTGCACCAGGCAGCTGAGTTGTGAATGCAAGGGTAAAAGTGCTTGAAGGAAATTAAAAGTGCTGCTCTGAGGGGTTCAAGACTTCAGTGTAGAAAGTAACTGCAGATGTGGTAGAGCAAGAAAACGAGAATTAGAAGTAGAGCCTGGAGATGGGACTGAATTGTTGCAATCTCATGATCAAACTTCAACGACGAGAAGTTGGTTCTTATGGATGAGCAAAGAAAGTGGTTTCTTGAGATGGAATCTACCCCTGATGAAGATCCGGTTAATATTGTTGAAATGACAACAAAGGATTTAGAATATTATGTAAACTTAATTGATAAGGCAGCAGTGGGACTTGAGAGAATTGACTCTGATTTTGGAAGAAGTTCTGCGGTGTAGGATGGTCTCAGACAGCATTGCATACCACAGAGAAATCTTTTATAAAAGGAAGAGTCGATCGATGTGACAGACTTCATTGTCATCTTATTTTAAGAAATTGCCACAGCAGCCATCACCCTGATCAGTCAGCAGACATCAACATGGAGGCAAGACCCTCTGCCAGCAAAAAGATTATGACTAATTGAAGGCTCAGATGATTGTTAACATTTTTTAGCAATAAAGTATTTTTTAGTTGAAGTATGTACATTGTTCCTTTTTAAACATAATGCTATTGCATACAAAAGAGACTACAATGTAGTATAAACATAACTTTTATATGAACTGGGAAACCAAAAAATTCATTTGACTCACTTTGTTATGAATTTGGTTTTTTGTGGTGGTCTGGAATGGAACCTGCAACATCTCTGAGGCATGCCTGTACTTGTAGTTTCAGCCTCATGCTATCCACCCCTGATTTAGTCCTCATCATATTAATTACTGTGGCATGTAAAATCTCCCATTGTGTCCAGACTCTTCTTTCGAAGATTTAAAAATAGTATTTGTGTGTAAGTTTCATCCGTAGCTCTTCCTGATTAGCAGTGGAGCAAATGTGAGTCTCTGTTGGACAAGGCTGGGTAGCTTAACGGTTACTGTGGTGTTGACATCATATGAAAAGGTCTAGGTAACTCCGTGTTAATCAGCAGCTTATTTTAAAGGAAAAAAAGTCTACTGATATTAGCTCAAAATGAGATGTTTCCATTCCTCCCACCTTCTACAGACCTTCTCTTATTCCTAAACCAATTCTTGACCAACCAATCTTTTTTCTTTCCTTTAATAGATATCTAATTTGTTTCAGAATGCAGTAAAACATATGATTTTAATATAAATGTGAAATTAAATTTAGCTTACGATGTGATAGCCTCTTACTAAAGGGAAATATTTTTGAAACATAGTATTTCCTTGGTTCTAATATTCAATACATGTTTATTTCCTATCTCTTTGATTTCTGTTTTCTGTAAGTTTTCCTTATTCTTTTGAATACAATACAGATCTTAAAAGGTGAAGTGGAAAAGCAAGACAGGTCAACAGCGGTAGACATAAACAACCAACCATAATTTAAGACAGAATAAAGTAACTGTTATCCTCAGTGCAGTGTTCCCGGGGAAACCGGAGGAAGGCTGCCTTAACCTTGAAGTGAGGGATTGGGGTACCTTTCAGGGAGGACATAAATTTCAGCCTTTAAAGAACAAGGAAAATTTCATGAGGGGTGAAAACAATACTTTCCTCCAGGCCACAAGAGCCCAAGGGGTGTGAGAACGCTTGGATGTTTAAAAAAGCACAGAGAAGCTCGGGGTACATTGCTGGCACTCAGCAATTGTTAGTTAGCCAGGGCTTCTGGTGACAGGGTGGAGAGTGTGGGTATAAAGGAAAATGATGCTGGAGACAAAGATTGGGTGCACATTGTTAGCATCTCGAACACAAAGCTAAAAAATTAGGAGTTTATTCTTCAGTTAGAGATGGATTTAGCCATGGAAGTAGAAGAGAAGCATAATTCAACATATCTCTCTCTCTCTCTCTCTCTCTCTCTCTCTCTCTCTCTCTCTCCCTCCCTCCCTCCCTCTCTCCCTCCCTCCCTCTCTCTCCCTCCCCCCCTCCCTCTCTCAGATGGTAGTTCTGATAAAAGTCAGGTTGGCTTTGAGAAGGAAAGGACTCTCATAGGTGGGAGATGATGTGTCCCTGAGCAGGGCAATGACAGGAATGGGAAGGGGAGAGGGCGCTGGGACTGCGGGCTGTCTTGTAGATGGGAACATCAGGATTCAAGCATGGTGAAAAATGACTATAAGGTTTTAGCTCTGAATAAAGGGAAAACTTGAGTTGCATTGCCTGAGAGAGAGCACAGGAAAGGCACCAACTCTTGGTGGTCCTCTTTCAGACCCTAAACTCCAGACTCTCCGTGTGCTCCCTAGATGTGGCCATGCTTTTATTCGTGCTGTCTGCAAATAAAGCCCAGTGAACCAGATGCTTTTTTCAAACCACTAGTTTATTTATCTAATGCTGATTTCAAAAGAATATTATAGCCTGGGCAATAGTGAGACCTCGACTCTACGAAAAATAAAAAAATTAGCTGGGCATGGTAGTGCCTGGTTGTAGTCCTACCTACTCAGGAGGCTGAGGCAGGAGGATCCCTTGAGCCCAGGAATGTGAGGTTGCAGTGAGCTATGATAATGCCACTGTACTCCAGCCCAGGCAACAGAGCAAGACCCTGTCTCAAAAAAAATTAAAAAATAAGAATGTTTTAAGTTGTTCTGATTTTTGTAAAAAAACTAGGGCAACTAACAGGAAAATGGACAGCAAAGTAGTTACATTCTTTATACATCTCCATTTATCTCTGTAATACTAAGATTTCTTAAGCAATCTATCTGTTGGAAGGTATAGTTCCTCTCCACCCTGGAATTTAGTGATCATCCTTTTTATTCCAAAATGATTAGGCTACCTTTAGGGTAAAATTTGAAAGTGAAGGCATTCTAATAAGATGAATAGTTTTTTTATGCTTAATGAATCAGCTTTTACCCTACTATGAAATTACCTTCAACATTTATTCTGAAAGTAGCAATGCGCCAGACAGACCCAGTATTTTCAAATCCCTAGGTAAATAGGAAATCTTTTGGAATTTATAGAAATTGCATGGCATAGGAGGGACCTTATGTTCCAAACAAAACAATGATCCTGTGGTGAAGTGGGAAAATCATTCCACCCAAAAGGGACCCAGTTCTCACTTTCAAATTGAAGAGAGAATTTTAAGAAAGGTGACCAAAGGTGAAATGACTTTAAGAAGCCTGAATGTACCCTTAGTTATTTTAGAAAAAGAAAAACACACCCATGCTCCACAGATATTCCATACAGAAATATTCAGGTAGCTATACAGGTATAACAGACATGGACCAAAATTGTATTGCCTATCTTCAACATCATTCTAAAATAAGGCCTCTGAGTCACAGAAAGTGCATGCCATTTTTGTTTATATTACTGTTACATAGCTTCTTGCCCACTTACAGATTTTATTTTATAAATAATAGGATTTCTTTTAATTTCCAAATGTTTCTGTTCCATAAAACAGCTCATTTTTATCCTCTCAAGAGTTCTTTCTTCATTGATCTACAAGGTTCTCAGGACATACTAAGAGCAATAGTTTCTAGAACTTGGCTTGCTTCTATTATTGCAAACATAATAGGATGACACATAATAAATAACATAATGAGGGCTTAGACCAAGGAACTTAAGCATTTTGCTGAAAAGTATGATCTAAGATGTGAAGTTTTCAGAATTTGTCTCATTGTTTTAAAAAGGGATGCCAATATCCTGAGTCAAAATGTTGAGTCACTAATTGTAATTTAACTCTCTCATGATGGACAGTATTCCAGTAAAATTCCATATAGTCGGGGAGTCTAACATGGTACATTTCAGATTAAGCAAAATACATAATCTTAATGATTTTTTTCCTCCTAAAAAATGGACGGCGCAATAGTGTAATTAACTGAAACTGCTTCCTATTCATCTCTTGGGTAAGCCATTTAGAATCATTCTCTTGTTCATTTTAGTTGCTTCATTTCTCTTCTTAGTATGGAAGAATTCTGGCACTTTAAGAAATACTTTGTGTACAGTAGATCTTTGATATACCAAGATATAGTTTGAAGAACTTTGGAAATCCCCAAATTTCACAAAAATAATTTTAGCATACAAAAAAAAAAAATCCCCATGAAATAAATACCTGCTTCCCAACAGAGAACCATCGCACTTAGACCTCTGTGTGTATTTTCTTCAGTTTTATCATGAGAACTATCAGTAGGTTTGTTTTTCTAAGCAGTAGGCAATTTTTAAAAAATGAACACAATATTCCTTCTGGAGAATTGCTGTGTACACAGTAAGAGCAAAGTCTTATTGAAATGTGGACCCTGGGTGATGGGTTCTGCCTCCTCACCGGTTGGGTGACTTGCTTCCTTCTGCTGAGAGTCTCCGTGATTCAGATATATGCTGTTGCAATATTAGAATTACCTGCAGGTCAGGGACTTTCAGTGTCATCAGTAATCGAAACCTCAAATCTTAATTATTGCCAAGTATCTGCTGTATGCATGCATTTGATGTTTTGACAGAAAATCTCAGCTATGTCTATTTTCTAATTTATCCTCAGTGTAAAATCTGCTGGTAAGCATGGATATTTAGAGATTTAGCCAACCCTCCTTATTGTCAGTTGACCTTTTTCTTTAGAGTGTCTTTGTTATTCCTAGGCGTGATAAAGAGCCATTCTCTCCTGTAAGGCCCAAATACTGCACAGACTATTGCCAAGCCAGCTTTAATATTATTAGCCTTAGCAGAAGTTAATTGGGAAGCCAGCACTGAAAATAATGATCATAATCACAAGAATTTTTAAAAAAGCACCCCCTCTTTCTCTGTGATTGCAGATGGTGTTTACTTTATGTCCTTTCTTTGTTCCTTTATATGAACCTTGGGTTTCTGTAGCAGCAGCTTGGGGGTATTTTACCACTTTATGAAGCTGAAGGTACTTTTATCAGGAATAAAAGCCTCTGATGCCTTTATTTGGCAGTTGTGCTTGGTTTGATTTAAAATTTCCTTATTGGGTTTCCTTTGTGAATCTCAAAAATTTACATCTTCTCCCTTTATCTTTCCCATCCATAATTAACATATGAGAATAGCCCTGTATAATGTATAAACACCTAAATACTGCTACTAGCTAACATTGGCCTAATGCTTGCTGTGTGCTAGTGACTATGCCAAGTGTTTTATTATTTAGTCCTTAGAACAACTTTATGAACGGTATCATTATCCCCAATTTTCAATCTTAGTCTGTTTTCTGTTGCTGTAACAGAATACCACAGACAGGATAATTTGTAAAGTAAAGAATTTAATCTGGCCCATGGTTCTGGAGACTGCGAAGTCCAAGAGCGTGATGCCGGCATCTGGTTGGTGATGGCCTTCTTGCTTCTTCATAATATGGCGGACGGGCAAGATGAAGTTGAGAGAGGTTTCTTTTTTTTATTGCTCAAGATAATACAGCTGATAATGGTAGAGCAGGAATTTAAGCTCAGACAGTCTGACTCCAGACCACACACTCTGAACCATTGTACTTTGTACCTCCCCAAATATCTGGTGAATTCCAGTTTATTACCTTCCTCCTTTCCTCATCAGCACCCATGTTGCTCCATTTACCACAAGCTACAAAGACTCATATTTCTCTAGGACTCTAAAAGATACAATCAGCTTTCCATAAGTCCACTATAAAAGCCAACAGAATTAAAAGCTCAAATTAAAGACAGGAGGATAGAAGAGAAACCCATCTTACCTGCCATCTAACAAAGTGAACCTTTTTACTGTAGCTGGTCTTATGAAACTCAGCTCTTGGTTAGTTGTCTAATGTGCAACTCCCCAAGCTTACAGGGCACGGAGAAGATACTTAACTTGTCATTAGCTGAATGCCTGGGAGGGTTTGTGCATATATAAGAAGAAATATTCTTTTAAGGATCACTGTCTAACAAATCTTAACACTGCTTTAGAAAGGAATGGGCATATAGGAACATTTTAATTTTACTATGAGTATAAATCTGATTAAAACATAAGACCAAACCACTTTTAGTAAGAAGTGAATGGTGAGTGGTGAATCCCATTTTTATCTAATTTAACAAATATTTATTAAGCATCATGCCAGTGATTTTGCTAGATACAGCACTAAGGAAGACACATTTTCTGCCTTCAAGGAGGTTCTTGTCTTGTATAGAAAATGAACTTCACACATAATGTAGATCAGAATGTGGGAGATGGAAAGTGCTACTGAGATTGCAGAGTAGGAAGTGATTGCACGTGACTGAGAGCATCAGGAAAAGCTTGGCATTTTTGAATGAGTCTTCAGGATGGGGTGGGCAGCCCAGGCCTGAAGACATGACTAGTGTGGCTACCTGCCCTGCCTGGTATTTGCTGGGGCCCTATTACAGAGGATCTTTAACACCAGGGGAAGACTTGTACTTCACTGAGAAGGCAGGTAATACCAACTGCCTCAGGGTTTGCCCTGACTAATTGTGAAATAGAAGGAGGGTCCAAGGAAGAAGATGGTTCAGAGACCAGTGTGAGATTTGAGTCTAGGAAACTGAGAGATTGGTATCATTAACAGATATAGGGATCAGGAGGAAGAATTTGTTTTTATTCTTGCCTGGAAATTAACATCAACTCTCAGGGTAAACTTCAAATTGAGTGCCTGTTTGCTTTATGAGTTTGTGTACTTTTGGTATGGCTATTAAACAGAAAGAAGTATTCGTGCATCAATTCCAGACTGGTGAACCTTGAGTGCAGAAGAGAGACTAGTAATTAAACATTGTGTCTGTCAGCTGGAGTAGGTGGTCTGTTCATTTATTACTCAGGGACCACTTACAGTGGATTAGACACTTTCCACTGAGATAGTCTTGATGATCAATAATGATAAGATCTATATATTTCTCTAATAATTATTTTCTTAAAATTTTATAATTCATTTTAGGGCTTTAAACTTTCACCAGAGTTTTTCTTTTGTTTGTTTGTTTGTTTGTTTGTTTGTTTTTGTTTAATAAAGTGCTTTGCAACTCCCTTGATTATGATCATTTGGCTTCAGACTGGAGAATTTTGAGAAGAGATTCTGTAAGAGAGCCATGGAACTGAGTGGGAGGAGAGCAGGACTAGTTTCCATAAATGGGGTATCTAGAATTAGCGAGAAAGTAGACTCGTAACACAAACAGTCCTGACCACGTTCAAGCTCTGCCAGGGGACACAGACTCCCTCTCCTTCTGGCTGTCTGTGCACCCACTGACCTGGCCATGCCAGGCTTCAGCTTGTCTAAATTGCTTTTGGGGCCAGGACCACTTATCTTACTCATTTTTTCCTTTATGCCATAGCATCTCCCTGCCTCCGTTAAGTGTCATGTCAATGAGGGAAATCTTATGGGAGACCTTTTTGTTTGTTTGTTTGTTTTGTTTTTTTTGAGCAACAGAATTTACATGCACAGTTTTAGATTTCCAAATTTACAAAGGATACTTTCCAACAGATTAAGGACTGTTGCTTTAAAGATGAAACAAAAAGGCAGTCACTTGTGGTCCTAGAAACAAATTGGGCCTGCTAGCCCATTTGGACATCAGTGCTGATCTTTTCCAAGGGGTTTTCCAAAATGTTTCATCTTCACCTCCAAATCCAGGCCATAAATTATGAAGTTGTTTTCATTGCCCTTGAAGGCATAGCTTTTGCTCCAATACTTAATCTACTTCAATGGCCCTGTGTAGTTAGGCAATATTTTGTTTCCTAGATTTTTTCCTATTATCCCTTTGTTCATTATCCTTAGTTTGATAGCATGCAATTAGTTGTTTTTGTGTGCGTGTGGTTTTTTTTTTTTTTTTTTTTTGACTGGTTAAGTGCCAATTAGCTGTTAAAAGCCCTACTTATTTAATTTTGGCTCAGGTTTTTGAGGAAAAAGAATTTGAACATTTATTTAATTAAAAAGTTTATTGAAGTTTTTTCATCTCTAGTCTAAATTACAGAACTTTACATCTCTTCTAGCCGAGTGACTGCTAACAAGGAGCACTCACCAGAATTAAAGTCTGTATGCCCAGGCCCTTCCATAGATTCTGAGTCAGAAGATTCAGAGACATTTATGGAGAGAGGCAGTGCAACGTGCAGTTGTACTAACGAGCACAGGCTCAAACTTTCTACCTGGCTCTGCCACTTGCTCAAGCAAATTTCTCAAGCTCTCAGTGCCCCAGTTTCCTTAGCTGTAAAATCAGGATAATAATAGTATCTACAACACGGGCTTCTTGTAGGGACTAAATGGGTTAATGTAAAGTGCTCCAGACATTTCCTGGCACGTATATTAATGTTGCTGCTGTCATTATGTATTTTTAAAAGCTTCCCAGAAGATTCTGATGTTCAATCCCAGTTTAGAGCTTGTTTCAGCCTTTTCATGTTATAATTGAGAAAGCTGAGGCTCAGAGAGGGTGAAATGACCTTCCTGGAGTCACAAAACTAGGAAGTGGCAGGCCTGGGAATAGATTCCATGTCTCCTGAAATACACACCTATCTTGATTTGCCTCTTTACTTTTCATGATTGAATGTAAACTCTTACTCTCAACTCTGCTCTTAACCATGAGCATGAGATATCTGCACTCTCCACTGCTCAGCTCTTGTCAAAAGCTGTTGTAAGAAATCAGATTTATATACAACTATTATGTACCAATAATAATTAAAAATTTAAAGAAATAAGTAAAAAAAAATCATATTTATAAAGAATTGCCTTAAGGATTTGGAGTTCTTTGTTCAACCGTAGAGCTTCCCAACGTTGTTATGGCACACACAGAAAAGGATAATATTTGTATTACATTATATTGGATTTCCACCAATGGATGAGGCTACTTATTGCTGGAGGTGACAGGCCCTACCAAGTCTCCAAGGGTTAATGGGATCAAATCTCCTCACACCTGTAACAGAATATCCCAGCAGGGGTTTTTGTTTGTTTTAATTTTTAAGTAGAAAAGCCCTTTTTTTCTTTTTCCTTTTTTTTTTTTTTGTTTTGTTTTGACACCACAGTGACTTGGGAGAAAAGCCCTTTCTTTAATCAAATGAAATCTTAAACAGAACTACATGGTTAGTCAAGGTGGCTCACGCCTATAATCCCAGCTATAATCCCAGCGCTTTGGGAGATGGAGGCAGGAGGATTGCTTGAGGCTGGGAGTTTGAGACCAGCCTAAGCAACATAGTGAAAACCCATTTCTACAAAAAAATTTTTAAAAAAAGAAGAAAGAAAGAAAAAAATTAGCCAGGCGTGGTGGTATACTTTTGTAGTCTCAGCTACTCTGGAGGCTGAGGTAGGAGGATCACTTGAGCCCAGGAGTTTGAGGTTGCAGTGAGCTATGATCACACCACTGCACCTCAGCCTGGGTGACAGAGCCAGATGCTGTCTCTTAAACAAAATAAAACAACCAAAATTACATATACAAATACTTAAGAGTATTTTTTTATTATAGGTTTTATAAGTATAAATTTACAACATTTATAAAATTCATCAAGGGAGAACAGTGAGACCGTTTTGAAGAACTGAAAAATCTGAGATCAGGGCTCCTGGGTGAGAAGTTGCAAAACAGTATATATAACTAATAAATATCTAACTTATTTCTGTATTTCATTTTAGTTGTACAACATTTGGAAAATCTTTATGTGTATCTGTTAAGTAGCTGCAAAAGGTAACAATTTTTAGCAGCTCATTTTATCTTGGTATCCTCTCAAATTAATCCGATCTAGAAGCTGGAAATAATTTTTTTGCTTCAATTTTGAATTTGTGATAATATAGCTATTCATGTGCCTCATGCTAGGTACAAAAGTCAGACCAGGATCACCTAAAACTTAGCATCAGTACCATTCAGTGATGTTGCTTTATTGTGATTCAGCATGGTAGGCAGCTTATTATCGTACTGCTGACTATTAGGTCATGGTGAGGGTGTGTGCCAACTAGTTGTACCCGCTCTTGGCGTGGCATTTGTTTGAGTGTGATATATGTGTAGGTTGTTTGTACAATTTTATATGAATGGACATGTGCTGACTTGAATTTCCAAAAGAATACCAAGACAGAGTTACAACTTTCCTAATCAATGACTCATTTACAAGAAGTTCAAATGTATGTGAAGAGATGGCAGGAGACACACTTGTACAGTGTCTGCACTTGAAGTGACTTAATATAGATGTGGTCATCAGTGTGTTAAAATTTGTTGTTCCATATATTTGCCTGTGTTTCCTATTGATTATATGTTTTTGTATGTAAATGCTGAGAAGTAAAAAATCAAATGGGAAATTGGTAGAACCCCTAAAGCACCTCTTCAGAGCCTGATTTGATAACCACTGTTCCAAGGAATGTGGAGTTTATTCCTGGATGAAACAACATCATCAGAGAGAACTTAACCACAGCTATTTACCCTTGAAGAATTCTAGCCTATATGGGGGCACTTGGGCCCCAGGTGACCATTTGACCAGGCATTGCACATAGATAGGGTTTGGTGCTTAGGACTGAAGGAAGCTCCTTCCTACCTTAGAGCTAGGAAAAACAGAACTTCTTTTTGAGCCCAGGACTTGGTTTTACTCTAATAAACACTCAATTTCGTAATTATTATATTTCCTTCTTATTTTGACCACTTGACTGCTAAGAGGTTCTGAGTCAACTTTGCATCTGGTGTTGGCAGTTTTGTAGGATCTCACTTCCTGGTTCACAGATCTGTGGAATAACTCTGTTCCTAGGGTTTATTTTCCCTTCACCTTGAACTCCATCTATTTCTGTCTTATGGTGTTGCATATATTTTTGCCAGCAGCCTCAAACTTTTTTGGGGAAGAGGTATAAATAAATGTTTCTCATGCTCTATTTGACTACCCCTCTTGAAATCACAGTAGAAGGAACGTCGCTTAGTCATCTTCTTTTGTCAGTTTGTACAGCATTCATTATTCTTACCAAAGTGGCTCACTTGGGAATGCCGATATTTTGGATATCTAGTGGCATTTCCATTGGAAAGGAAATCTGGTTCCTTCTCTTAATAGCCCTACAAAGAAATAAGTGTATGTACAGTAGTTCCCTGGACTGTTAATAAGCATTAAAATCAGCAAATACCCAAAATCATGGTTTCTAACAACTTTTATCTTGATCGATATCTTTATTGACAGAAAGGTTTTTTTTAAAATATGATTTTCTTATACTCTTTTTCACTTGGGATTCACTTTGGCCTTGAATTAATTGTCCCTTTTTTCAATGTTTAAAGACAGGAAACATTCAGCAACTTGCCTGGATATGTTTTAGCTGAAGAACTTTGCTTTACAAACTGTTTAATAAATGGCAATTTACAATTGTTGGTTCTGGCTTATAAACCACCTGTGGGCTATGCATCTGCTTTATTCTCTGTTACGAGTTCCTGATAAATTCCCAGCCTAGGATGTGAAGGAACGTTCTTGTTAGTTTGTTTCCTTTCCTCCTCTGTCTGCTTTCCTTTCTTTTTAGTCTATTTAACTGCACTACCCTTTGCTGGACTTCCATAGACAGTAATAATACCAGTTCTGAGTTTTTCAGGATTGTGTTTTCCTTCTTTATTATAGGGTTCATTTGTGCCTCAATCTTAATACATAGATTAAATGGTTTTCTGACCGCTAATACTGCTAGACCAAAGTGTCCTCTGTGGGTCCCACCGCTGACAAATGTCCAGGGTGGAAGAATTTTAATACTGCATTGAAGAGAAATGAGGAAGTGACATTTCATAAATGATCTCAGACTGCAGCAAATTAGGCAGCCCTTCATTCTCCATGCATATTATTGTTACTTTACAAACCTCCCCAGCAGCAGGATCTTAGGAGTGCTGCTGCCGCTCTGACACAGTTGCCAGGGTGTGTCTAGGTCTGAGCATGTCTTTTCGTGTTGTGGACCCTTACGAGCCATAAAGATAAGTATCACTGGACGTGTGCCTGAAATCTGTGCACCCTGCTGCTGCCCGCATCTGCACAAAATGTACGGGTAGGCCCTCTCTCCAAAGACAGGTAAACTCAGAGTCCGGGCTTATTGACCCCAAATGGGTTTTTCACTTTTTTTTCCTTTTCCACTAAGACCTTCACAAGTCTTGCGATGGCTACAAAGGCTTGTATTATCTGCCCCCTCTCCCCATATTTCTGACTTTGTCTTCCTTGACTGTCTTCTGCCATTTCACTCCAGCCATCGTGGGCTCCTTGGTGTTTTTTTAAGCACGCCAGGTCTTCTAACCCTTGCTCTGGTTCTTCCTCCTCTCCCTGCACAGCCCCTCCCCTGGGTCGCCTGACCCACTCCCTCATGTCCTTCAAGACTTTGCTCAAGTATCTCCTTCTCAGCGAGCCTACCTTGGCCACTCTTTAAAAAAATGTAATCTACCTCCACTTCACCTTGGCATTCTCAATCTCAATCTCCCTTTGCTTGTACTGTGTGTCATAATACCACCCTCTGACATACTGAGCAATTTGCTTATTTTTGCTTATTTATTATAAGCACATATCTTCAAATATTTTTGAATGAAGGAATAAAATGCTGCATTATCTGACACAAAGGAAGGCTGGGGTGTGAGTCCAAATTCCTAATTACAGAGGCACTGTTATCTTAATGGCCAAACTCTGGACTTAATCCTAAGGTACCCTTCTCCCCCACCCCACACCTGCCCCCCATATGAACAACTGAAATATCAGTGAATAGGGATTAGTCAGTGCTGGGGAAGGCTATGGGGTAAATGAAGGCTTTAGAATTTGCTACAAGGGTGAACTTTACCTTCCCCCATGATATATATATTTCTCTCTCATCCTGTTTTTCTCATCTATTTATTGTTGTCTTATTATGTGTATTTCTATAACACATCAAGTTATTTTTGTAATGAGACAGTCTACAAATAAATAATCTATTAAGAAATGGTAGATGATCAACCACTTTAAGCCTCCAGCTCTTCATTGGTGACATCAGCAAATTGAATCAGAGATCAGGAATAAACAAGTAAGTGGCCATACACCACCCCCATTTCCTGTCCCCAGGCAGAATTGCTGGTAACTAGATGAGAACACTCTTTCCTGCTGGGCCTTGCTGGGCCTCACAATCATTCCCTATGCAGCACAACCACTAGCAACTCATCAGAGCTGGCATGCAAGGTGAAAGCTTTGAAATTTTTGGCAAACTCCTTCCAGCTCTGTGATCCAAGAAAGGGAGAAATAAAGGGTTACTCTGTGTCTTCTTTCTAGAGACCTTGCTTGTTTCGGGTTTTTTCGTATTAAATATGCCTGCATAAAACATTAATTAACCCAAGTAATCATTCACTGGGTTATCTTCCAGTATAGTCAAGAAATAGGTTATACTAATTAATCAAATTTTCTGATTATAGACTCTCACTTTATATGTCTTCCATGAATTACTAATTTCCAAAGCAGTAGGATGTATTGAGATACATTCTTTTATCATGATGTACCACTTGAATTCCAGACTCATCATTAGGGCCAATTACCATTGAACTATGCTTGTGCTGAAGAGCTGCTTATGATAGATTTCTTGTCAATCAGGTGCTTCATCTCCAGGTCATTTGCTGTATTTGATCAGTGCCGGTTGATAGTCATTAGACAAGCCCTTCAGGCTCAACCACCGATGAGAAGTCGCACACTTGAAACAATCAACCTCTGTCAAAGCCATTTAGTTCCTGTCTCATTTTTGCTTTTGTCCTGTGTTCCTTACCATTGATTTTTTTTTCAACCTTTTATTTTATCTTCTAGGGTATGTTTCTTTAAGCTACTCTAAGTTCTTTCTAGAACAGGACAGGCTGTACACACACACACACACACACACACACACACACCCTATGCATGTATACATGCACATAAGCTTATATGTTTGACTGCAAAAATATCACTTTTACTTTTGTAAATAATCAAAAACATCAACTAGAAATCTTTTCATTCTTCTGGCAAATGGGATATTTTGAATGAGACACTTTCTGAAATGTCTTATTAGGAACATTTGGGGTATCAAATGCATACATCCTTTAAAAAAAAGTACCCAGTATTGGTTTGGGGTAGGTTTAAATAGTGGTTTCCTTTCTCACTATATTTTAAGTGTAACCTAGATAACATTCTTTAACTGGATCATGAATTACAAACTTATTTAAGGTAATAATATTAGAGATTATGACTGTGCAGGCCACTGTTCTGTTCTAGAATGGTCAAAACTCAGAAATACTGCGCTGCCCCTTCTCCATGCAGTGGGAAGTGTCTAATTTGTTATGATTTATTTTAGCCTCCTTTGAACTCTAAGATTGAGGTAATGAAGGTGAAAGTGCTTTGTAAAGTATAAAACAATCTATTTAAACAGAGGATCAGGATTTCAGGGCCTCTATTGGTATGTCATGGGGCTAGATTTGAGATATTGCCTATGAAATGCAGCAAAATTTCTTAGTTTAGAAATGCTGTGGTTCCCATGATGATATATTTGAAAGTGCTTTGTATACTGTTAGAGATCAGTAAAAATGTAACTCAAAAGTGTGCATTCCATGGATGGAAATTGGTGGACAGACCTTCAAAGTGGTTTCACCCATAGTATTCAGGGTTGGTTGTTTATACCAGCACTTACTGACCTCCAGTGAGGAAACCAATTAGTCCCACTGCTGTCTTGTGTTCATCACCATTCTGCTTAGAATAATTTTGTGGTTCTACAATCTTGATCTTTTGCATCAGTGAGATTCCTTATTGTGGCTCTCTTGCATCACTGGATATCACATGGATGCTATAAGTGGGGATAAAAATAAGGCTAAAAATGGTGTTGAAATAAACACACTATGGTGCTATAACTATTACATGAAAACTTGTTTGAGAATCTTGTGTTTGGCAAGGTTGTATTTGCTTTGGTGGTTATGTGGTTTGAAATGTCTTGTGAGCAATGATGATGTTGGGTTTTTCACCGAAACTTTAAACATTTAAATTATTACATCTACAGAGCCAATAGAATATTGTTTTAGTATTTGAAGCAATTAATTGCCAGCCCTTAGAAAGGAAAAGATACGGTCCCACCTCTGTATTAATACTAAAAGTGATTTTATTCCTTTAGTTCATTCTTTTTTTATAATGTTCATTTCTTAAATGATTTAAGTTAAAGCAAAAAGTCTCTCTGATAATGGTTTTACACTTAGTTTTTCACTAGTGATAAAAGATCTTATTTTGGTAGTACTTCTAGAAAAAGAAACAACAACGAATTTTCTTTTGTAATCATTCTTTTGCAAAGTTTGCTTTTTAAAAAGAACATTGGCATACTAATTACATTTAGTTTAAATTTATTACAGAATCCAAATGAAAAATAAGAATTCTCTTTGTGGTTTGGAAGGTAGCGTTAAAAAATTTTGTTCAGTCCTTTGTAGTGTTTAGAAGATTTTGTTACTGGATAAAATAAGACCACTAACTTCTGTTCTTGAGTTCCACCATTCCATGGCCTTAAAGTCTTAATTTTTAGGATGGCTTAAAGCAAATGAAAGATTTGGTCATGGTATTAATAATTGAGAAAGTTAATATGTAGCATCTCTTGTTTGCAGTCTTCATCCTAACCCCATTCCTGTGTTGGTTATTATAGCTTTAGGAGGAATGGACAGAGAATGGAAGCTGAAGCCAGTTTTACAACATGGTAACTCAGGTCAGCCGAGGTGAAATTTTTAAATAGATACAAAAAAGATTTGAATATTTTCTGTGATTTATCTCTATTTTAAGGACATGTTCTGATTTTTGTTTTATATAATTCTGATAAACAAAATTCCCATCTTAGGAAAATAGGAAAGCAGGCTGCTATTCTGAAGGAAGATCAGGCTGGCTCAGCGCCCACATTCAGCACCTGGAGGCCCGCTGGCTGCTGCCTCCTTCGGTCAGCGTCTGTGTCAGAGCAGGCGTTATGTATTTTTAGCATCACATCTCGACTGGCGTATCCATGTGAAAGGGTACGTTCCTATGGTGAATACCATCGTAGCCCATCTGTGAGAAGAACCATAAAGACCCAAAACAAAAGAGACCAATAGCTGAAGCTCTAAATAAGTGTTTTTGTTTTTTTTAAAGGGGCAGACATGAGGGAAATTAATGGCTGAGGAGACCCTAAAGACTGGAGAAGGCTTCAGAGACTTAGAGAAATTTGTTTATCAAGTAATTCAGCAAATACCTACTGAGAGTGCATACTGTGCTAGGTTCTGGGAGATCCAAGGTGAACTGAATAATACAGTCCCTCACTCTGAACAGTCATCGTCTGCTTATAATTCTCATTTTGACATTGTGCTGTTTTATAGCCTGGGCTATTACAATGATATCCAATCTTCTTAGAGTTTTAAACCTGGCATTATAAGGGAAGATTATTCCTACTCCTCCCCACCCTCTTCCAGAGTGACAGTCAAAATACTTAACAATTAGAAAAGACTCTAGCCAATCAGAATAAGCACTGGCAAACTCAGTGTGATCCCCATTCTGGCCACCCCTGGGGAACTTCTCTGACTTCTTAATGGGATTTACCTGGACTCTCAAAGAGTAAGTAAAAGACAAAACATAAGATTTGGAGTCAGTTTAAAAGCAGAAGACCTGATTTCGGCCTTGGACTCGGTTGGTAATAACAAAGGTTGAATGCAAGCCAACTCTTAGGAATGCACTAAATATTTAAGTTACAGTTTCTTGATCTTTAAAATGGAAATGATATGACATGGAATAGGAATTTCTAACCCCTGCTTCAGGCCCCGTCACTTTCCACAGGAGTGGGCAGTTTCAGGTCCCCCTTAAAAACTCTTCACTGTGTACCCTGAAACATTACTAACCTCTCCTTATGGGCTAACTCTTCCCGCCTTTAAATGTTAACTCTTCCCTCCCTCTCCAGTATTTTCAGCTGCTGTCTGTAAATTGATACTTTCTGGTGTGGACATGTCTGGGGTGGTCCTCTTTTCTGGACTGTTGTCTGAAGTTTCTATTAGTTTCTAGGACCTGAAAGTCCTGCACGTTACTCCACTTAACATTGTAGGTTTCCTCATAGGAAGAAAAAGGGTTCTACTTTAAGTTCTACTGAAATTACTATGTAGCCTTGGGCAAATTTGCCTGAGATCTAGTCTCCTTTTTTGGAAAATAGGGATAGAATACTAACATTCTGTGATTATTTTTAGAAGATAAATAGATGTAGCCTCGCTGTCATCAAGCAGTCCCCAAACTTTTTGGCATCAGGGACCTATTTCATGGAAGACAATTTTTCCACAGTGTGGGGGGGTGTGGGTTGGGGAGCTGGAGCTCAGGCGGTGATGCACAGCCCGGTTCCTAACAGGCATGGACTGGTACTGGGCCACGGCCCATGGGTTGGGGACTGCAGACAAACGCATGGACACTCATAGCTAAAAGTTTCTATCACTGTGATCATTATCATCATATTTTAAGGATTAGTGATGCATCACCTACCCAGTCTGGGGAGTCATTGTATACCAGGTTCTGTTCAATAAACTTTTTTTTTTTGAGATGGAGTTTTGCCCTGTTGTCCCAGGGTAGAGAGTGCAGTGGCATCATCATAGCTCACTGCAACCTCCAACTCCTGGGCTCAGGCAATCCTTCTGCCTCAGCCTCCTGAGTAGCTGGGACTACTGGAGCATGCCACCACACCAGCTAATTTTTTCTATTTTTGTTAGAAGCAGGGGTCTAGCTCTTGCTCAGGCTGGTCTCGAACTCCCAGCCTCAAGCAATCCTCCTGCCTCGGCCTCCCAGAGTGCTAGGATTACTGGTGTGAGCCTGTTAAATAAACTTTTATCTGATCATCTACTGTGTCAGGTACTATGCTAAATGGTGGGATGATATGAAGCTCAGCAAGCAGAGCCTCCTAGTCCACTGCATCTGACACTTGTCTCTTGTGTCGTCAGACTGGGTTTTCTCTTCTGTCCTCCTCTCTTGTGTCTAGACTGAATGCTAACACTGTAGAAACGTGAAATGACATGGTTGTAAATGTTTTGCCATTTCAGTACGCTTGCCTCTGGAAAATTTAAAATTTGACCTTCTCCTTTTGAATAGTTTGCATCTTCATAGAAAATATCGGTGTTTCCATATACTGCTAGGGTCATAGATTAAAGTACTCACAAGGCAGGTAAAGCATCATATAGGGTCTGCCCATATTGTGCCTTTGGGTATGTCCACACTGAAATCCTCTCGGAAAGGTAAGTGCTTAATCCTCGGTCAACATTTCTAGAGTAAACTGCCATCTTTCTTAGCACCTGCTGCTCCCCAGTGTTGCTGCTTACAAGTTAGCTATTTTACCTACTTTACTGGCCGTTGTGAGGACTCTGTAAGGTCACTAATGGCTTTGTAATTAAATTGATATCATGCAAACTTTTTTAAAAAATATAACTTTCAGGTTAAAAAAATGTCCATTTAAATAGTAACAATTCTTTCCTTAATTCCAAGTTGTTCAGATTCGTAATTAATTACTTTTTATATCTTTAATCCTGCACCAATCAAAAATGACTTAAATCTTCAAAAGATAGGAATGAACATGTGGCCAAGAAAGGATAGAATAGGAAATAACTGTGGTTTAAAACACATATTGGCAAGTCCTGCAATATTGTTTTAAATGTCAGCCTAATTTCATTAAGAAAATTCAGTTTCCTTGCTATAACCAGTGAGGAAAAAAAAAAAAAGAAGAAAAAAGAAAAAAAATTCATGTTCTTGAACTTTGAAAAATATATTCTATAATGTGCTGAAATAGTAATACATGAAAAGTAGAATAGATACATTGTGGTCTTGCTTTCTGGATGAATTATTTTTAGGTTTTAGAACGGGCTTCATTGTAATTATTCTTCTAATGGCAAAGGAAATACTGTAAAATAGTATGTTACAATCACAAATGCCGCACAAGAAGCCATTTTATATCATCCTTACTCCCATTTTCTCTGGTTGATGATTAAATTTTACTCCAGGTGACTCACAGCAGAGGTCAGAACTTCCTATAATGGCAATAATGCACATTAATAACTGTGTGGTAGCCAGTAACACGATTCTTAATTAGAACCAGTAATCCGATAGGCTTAATAATGAAACAGGAGTTCCCACTGAACTTGTTCCATTTCCATATGCAGACCTAGGACAAAGCCATGGCTGTAATTTGGCTACAACAAGACAGCAAAATGTGGTCCAGTGCTGCTAGGATGCTAACTAAAGTCAGTTTGTCATTTTAATGTAGATTTAATGATTTTAATTTTTCTTTAAATTTATAACATTCAAAGAGAATTTGTGAAATGGCAGAACAGCCAGTTTTGAAGGTATAGGTCATGAACATTCGGATTTTATTTTTAGAAATTTTCACTAAAAATCTGATTCTCTTCGCCTAAGATTCTTTGAAAAGAGGAATTCCTAACCCTTTAAGAACTGTGCTTTGCCCCTCCTTGGATGTAGCATTTGATTGAAGTGAGCATTTTTAACCCAGCTGGCAGTAGCTGCCTTCCCGATGTGGTCTGTAATGGCACTTACTGCTTGAGATTGTAGTTTGGTCCCATCAGTAAGTTTCTGTGAGGTGGGCTCCATGCCGTGTGGCTTCTTAGGTCCCTTATTCCAGTTCCTGGGAGATGATCACTTTTTCATGTATCACTTGGAGATCCCTAGTCTCATTTATAGTGGGGTGTTAACAATGTATAATAAAATTTTCCTTACAAAAAAATATTGATTTTTTTTTTCCCCCTTCTGCAAGGCTAGCTTAATATATTCCTCTTAAGGGCTGTGATGTGAGCAGACGATGTGGATGCTGCAGGGTGGAATGAGTGTCTGTCTGACCTCTAAGAATCTGCTCTGTTTCTGCTGTAATGCCCATTTAGTAATCTTAAGAGGAGCCTTGGCTGTTTGAACATTTAAATACTGTAAATAGTCAGCTGGCATATCAACAAATGAACACAATGGCTTTCCAAAATAATCTTCTTGGTTGGGTTTTCTTACTTTGCATTATACATTTTGCATCTTTCAGTTACTATAAAGGGCACTACTGATAGCTGTTTAGATTATTTATGTTTAAAAACGTATATGGGAACATAGATTATTTAGACTTTTTTTAAAACTTATGTCATAACATATTTCTCAGAAAATGATTTTGTTTCCTAAAGCTTCGTGATCTTATGCCAAGCATCAACAGAAGCCAGTGTCTTTGAGGAGAAGGGGTCAGATATTTAAGACAAATCTCTGTAAATGACAGTAATAAAACAGCTGCTCAGAATTCAGGACATGTTAATTAGCCCTTTGAAAAATAAGTTGCTATCACTTTCATTTCCCAGGCAAGTTTAACGAGGTTTTAGGATCAAACTTTAAGATTGTGAAATGAAACTTATTCATCATTGCTGGATAGAACAAATGGCTTAAGAAATGTCTCACCAAGTTTACTGAACTTTCCTTTTGGAGAGTAAATTTTTTATTGAGTTTTCTCAATATTATCAGCAGGCCATGTTAGGTATTTTAATTTAGTCATAAATGTTTGAAAACATATAACTAGATTGCAGGTAAAAGTTTGACTTTAGATCTTGCTCACATTCATTTATTCACACAAATATTTATGGTGAGATTTGAAACAGAAGGGAAATTGAGATGTGAGATAAAATTATTTGGACATTTTAACCTACCTTGCTGATTCAATTTAAAACAGAAAGCTGATGGCAGCATGGCTCAACTGCCCCAGCCCCTCCCCATTAGGAACACCCATTTCTAGGTGTCCCTAAGAACAAGGAAAGTGTTCTCAGACATTATCTAACTAACATGTCTTTTTCTGTGGTTTATGGTTTGTTTTTTCAGTTCTGCTTCCTTTCTGGACCTGAACTTTTTCCCTTCTCACGGTGAAGGTGTGTGAAGGAGACTTTCTGTCCTTGACAGTGGGACCAAGTGATCAGCTTCATTGTCAGAACAAAAGTTCTGGGACTGGGGGCTCTTTCCCTTACTTTCCAGGAACAGTGCAGTGGGGGGCAGAGGGAAGGCAATTATGAGGCTGAAGATACCAGTAAAAGGGTGTTTATCACAATGTCATTTGTAATGTTAAAAAATTGGAAGCAACCTAAATATTCAGAAATGAGTTTATAGTGTGTTCATTAAAACATGTTACAGTTATTGCAGATATTGTTTTTGAAGAATATTTAATCACATGGAAAAATTGCCACTATATTAAGTGAAAAAGATTAATACTTATATGTTCAACATAACCTCAATTTTGTTAAAAATTTTGTTATCCGTCTACCCATCACATACATATATTTTTTTAAAACTCTCCCATAAGTACTAATTTTTCTAATTTTATAACCTTTAAAAAAAGAACATCTTATAAAGGGGGAGAAATGATAGGAAAAATAAGAGTAGACTGTGAAAATGTACTTAACTACTGCATTAAGGATCCTCATTTGGGGTATGATACCCTTTATAAAAGTTGAGTATTTAAGTCAGTTTAATGGTATTGATTACTCCTTTAAGACATGTGTTTTAAAAAAAATTCTATATATTTACTAACATACCTGTTTTCTAAAAGATAAAATTGAAAGTTTTGCCTTTTTAGGAAGGGCATACTACTAACTTCTTTAGCTTTGATTTAGAAGGGTTTTTTTGTTTTGTTTTGTGTTTTTTGTTTGTTTGTTTGTTTGTTTGTTTCTTTTCTGGATAGTGGTAAAGGTTTGCCAATCTTCTATAACTTGTGTCTCAGAAAATGCCAGTTATCTACATTTCTTCCATGTTGAATTTGCACCTGCTTCAGATCTTTTCCAAGTGTTGTTACCTCCCCACACTGCAAGCTTCCTATAATTTCTATCATTGTTTCCTTAGAGGTCTCCTTTCTTTCCTCCTTTTCCCCCAGGTACCCTGAGGTCAGCTGTTGTATTTCTGCTGTTACTAGATTACTCCTAGGAGAACCAAAAGCCAGTGTTGGGTCTCCTGGGAGTATGTTTTGAGAAATTCTTCCTTCTAATATCTTCCAGAGTGTCATATCCACCATAAGAACATAAGCTCAAAGATGCCCCTTTTTAAATTTGTCAGTGGCATTGAGCAGAATTAGAGATATTTTCAAATGATTGCCTCATCTGGCTATTTTAAATATTTTGAACAGTAGTCTTTAAGTAGTGATGATCCATTAATAAATCACACCAAAAGAAATGGTATGTTTTTGTATTTTCTCTCAAAAGTAATATAGGTCATGAAAAATTGGAAAACTAAAGAATATAAAGATGAATTAATAATCAAAAGTAATCCCATTGCTAAAGAACCAACAGTTAGATTGATTGATACTTAAAATAAGTATATTTATTAATAGTTAACCCAAACCAATCCTTTAAGGTCTATACAACAGAACACAAAATTTTCACATGTATACATATATGTGTCTAAGAGTGAGAATGATTGATTAAGGTGTCAAAACCTAAGCAGTACAGGGTTCTGAAGGACATGGATGCAGAGTTACATGACACTGTGAGCAGTAATAATGATCTAAACATCAATGTAAAGATAAAGTCAGTGCCTTTAAAATATATTTCTGTGCAATAATATAAACCTGGAAACTAAAAACTAATCTATAGCCTGAGCAGCATAGCAAGATACCATCTCTTTTTAAAAAAAGATTAAAATGAGTCTAACTTTTACTACCGATATCTTATCACAGTTTACTTTGGGTACAAAAACTATTTTATATATGTATGTGTCTGTGTGTACATGTGTATGTATGTATTTTTTTAATTGCACCTCACACACATTTGTAAAGATGTGTGCCAATACTAGACAGGTATATACTATATTCATTTTGCTATTTTGGAACCTTCACTAAGAACCTTTTTTTAAAAGACATTCTGCAGTGTATAATAAATACACTGTTGTGTTTTAGTTCCTGGCACTGTGGCAAAAATTAATTTACAAGTGCTATTCCCACGACTTTTAGATCACCACAAATGCTTTTAGAGCATCACCATAGCTTTGACATCTGTTTGTTTCCAACTACATCAGAAACACAGGAAAAACGAGTAACAAGTCATTGTTCCCATAAACTTCAAAGGAATCAGAACTCAAAGTTATTTGTTTTCCTGGAATTTTATATTGAATATTATTAAAATAGCTTGTTTATCAATTTAGAATTTATATTGGGACTGTAATGTTATTCATAATTAAAATAAACTTGTTTCAGTGGAATATTATTAGAATGAGTTGTGTTACTGGTAAAGGAAAAAGAGAAAATGTAACTATCTGTGTGGATGATGACGTACAGCAGAGTTTTCCTCCAGTCGGTACAGCTGGCTTCTTGGCTGTCTTTAACCCTGCCGAGGGGGGAGGGCTCGGGCTCTGCTTTGGCGTGGGCAGGTCCCATCAGTCCTGGTTGCCTGTGTCATAGCTGGATGATCCTGGGCAAGTTGCTTTTGCTTCCTGGCCCCAATGTTCTCGGCTCATAAAACGGGGATTATAGTGCCTGCGATGAGGATTAAGTGAGATAACATAGGCAGAGTTCCTTGGACATGCCTGGCACAGGCAGGGCGTGGAACAGATACCTGTTTGCTTCCTTCCTTTTCTTCAGCTCCCCTCTTCTAACTACCGAGTGGTTCCCAGAGACTTTTCTGTGCCTACCCTGTGTTCTCTGCCTTACCTTATGGCCACTATCTTTTCTTTTCAGTTTAACTTTTTAAATCAAGAAATCAGTTCAACTACCATTTAGTAAGTGCCTTTTATGTAAAGGGCATGGTGGTAGATAGCATAGGACATAAAAATGAATAAGACATAGTTCCTATCCTTAACAAGATTAAAATATATGTGAGAAGAAGATAGATAGCAAGCAGGATATGATGGCTGCTTTCCTAATGTGCAAGGAATGCCAGATTTGGTTGGGGAGATGAGTTTGACTTAGTTTTTGTGCACTTTCATTTAGACTCTATTTAGGTGGACAGTGGAATATACTATAACTTGTTTTATAACACACATAAAATTGAGCATCCTATTCTATATTCTGTTGTACTCACTACATACAGTACAGGAGGAATGAAAAAGTATGCAATCAACAAGCTCCAGCTTCCCCAGTTATATCAGTGGGTGGACTCTCAGAATCATTTATCGTGTACCTTATAAAGATTTATGGGAAACATTTTTATTAAACTCATGTTATACTTATTCATATTAAGAACTGCCCTACGTTTTGAAATATTGATTTCCAACTTATATTTATAACGCTAGTTTTACTTTTTGGAAATCTAGTGTTTTGTTTATTTTCTGTCTCACCTTTCCATAAGGAGGACTGTCACCATTTTGCAATACTTAGTAAGGATGGCATCTTGGTACTGAGGTGCCTGAAGCAAATCTGTAAACTACATATTGAGCTCACTGTTGTCTCCAAAGCTTTTCTGCCCATGTCTGCTGTTGAATGCCAGCTGGGCAATTGCTCCCGGGACCCCATGTACAACTGGGGACACTGCCACCTGCACAATAATGCCTGGCCAGGGGGTGAATGCAGCTGAAATCCGTCACACAGTCACCAAGTCCTATACGTGAGAAGTTGCCTCCCCATAGAGGGTACCTTTTTCTAATTTTCAAAAAAGGTACCTTAAGAGCTAGTGGCTGCCTGGTTGTTCCCTTAACATCGTATGGTAGCATATGGTTAAAATTTGATATCTGAGCCAAATAGAGGTTACAAATCTGCAAGGTTGATTGGCTTAAGATTTAGTCAGTTCCTTATTTTTTGGACATAGTAACCATAGACTCTTACCAAGTAAGTTAAAGAGGAAATGCTGTTGAAACTTTTCAAGTAGACGTTACTGTTCAGCCATTCTCAAAGATTAGCTCCAAAAGGTGAATGATTATCTCCGTGAAGCCCAAAGTTAGAAACATAACTTCAGACGTGCAAAAGTTGGATTATTGCTCTAATTTGTGCCCACTTTAAAGCAACCACCATAAACAATCTAAAGTAGTAGTTCACAACGGCATCAGCCATGGTTTAAATGATGCCAAGCTACTATTTCTCATAGTAAGGGAAATGTTAAACTGTGAAAGAGGCAACAGCCCATAAAGATCCAGATCTGGGAGAACAACACAGCAGCCACCAGCCCCGTGTGGCTATTGGGTACTTGAAGTGTGACTGGTCCGATAGAGAAGTGCTGGAAGTGTAAAATAGACATTGGATTTCAACTACTTGGGAAAAAATGTTAAACATCTCATTAATATTTTTATATTCATTACATTTGAAGTGATAATATTTTGGATAGACTATATTGAGTTAAAGAAAATATTACTAAAATTAATTTCATCTGTTTACTTTTTAATGTGGTTACTAAAAAATGTAAATTACAAATGTGGGTCACATTTGTGGTTTACATTCTATTTCTGTTGGACAGCACTGATCTAGGTATTTCAAGAGAAAAGAAAAAGGGGAATGATGGTCTAGATCTCATAGGCTACAACACCCTGTCCTCTCTTTCTTGGGGGCTTGGGTCATCTCCCCACTGAAACAAGGATATACAGTATGATTGGTTATGTACATTTTCCGTTCTGTGGCTATTCTGCAGTTTACTTAGCATTTAGATTATTTATAACTTTTCTATATAATCTTTGAAGCAGAGTCTTTGTACAGATTCTTAATAATTTTCTAGGAGAAATGATGTAAAGCTGTTGGTGCAAAGTGCCAAATTGCCTTCCAGGTGTGACTCGTTTGCTCTTAACAGAGGTGTATGCCTGTTTTGCCATTTTCTCTCCAGTCAAGGAATTGTCATCTTTTGTCGTTGTTTCTATCATCTTTGCCAATGTGATAGACCATGTGTGTTATCTCTTTTAGAAAAGGGAAAACAACTAAATTCTACACTCTGACGTGAGCTACTCAGTGTGAAATAAGAGAGAATGATGAAGGACAGCTTATCCTAACCCACTTCAACAGAGGTTTGAATTCATTTGCAGTCTATGCAGAAGAACATCAGACTCAGTGGTCATTCCAAATTATATTTTTAATGACTGTTTGGTCTTCTTTCTCAGCCTTGAAGACCATAAGAAATAAATAATTTAAAATGCACGGAACACCTGGCTGAGTGAATCTTGTGGGAACACATCCATAGATGTGCCCTAGAAACAAAAGGAAACTAAGAACAGTTAACGTTGCATGTAGTTTTAGAAGTACATAATGAAGATCCTGGGGAAAAGAGACCTTCTCAACTGGGAAGTTTTTAATTGGTGTGGCTACATGGGATGCAGTTACATCAGGATTGCAAGTACAATTAGCCAAGAGTTTACGAAAATCTGTTCTGTGCTTTCCAAACTTGAGAAGAACAAATGAAAAGAAACCCTGAACACACTTCAGTTTTCCTTCATTTAGCAAGAGTAGGAACGAGTTTATGTAACGAAATTGATCTTCCGCTGTTGTCTCCGGCACATTAACATTTTTCACACACAACAATTTGAACAGTTCCCTAGGAGGTTGCTGTCCTGTAATTGTCATGTCTGGGTTTGCTACGTGGTTGTAACAATAACAGCAGCTCAGCCAATTGATGAATTAGATGTTCCCAGGCATTGTTTTGCCCTGGCCTTTCTCTCTGCTTCTCTGAGTAGAGATGGATGATACTGCAAATCATTATACCGTTGTGGTTTTTCACTTGCTTCGTTAGTTTGATAATAAAATAAATACATTTTAAAAATGTTTTCCCCCAAATGATGCCTTTTGCATTCTCTTATCCGATTTTCAAGTGATGGATAGGTTGGTCACATGCCATTTCTTCAGGAATCATTTATTTCTCTTAGCCGAGCTTGTGTGAACAAACCATATTCTTTAGATTCTAGCATGTCTTCTCCTTTTTCTCTTCTGCAGGGTGGGTTGGGGTAGATTTTAATCCTCATTGCTTTGCTTTTGTTATGTGATGAGCTAAACGGTTTTTGGCTTCTTTTATCTGAGTTAAAAATACCTTTTTTTCCCATTTCAGGATAAAATCTGAGGCATACATTATAGCTTTAAGTTTGGCTCCAGACTATAGTTTTGGGTGGTTGTTTCCCCCCTCCCCCCCAGAATCCCCTCAAGTCTCTACTTGTATTAGTGTAAATTTAAGACTTGTGATTTAAACTAAACCTGGAATGGTGACGCAAGGGTTGAATGTGGGATTGAAACGTTTTCATTCCATCTCACTAAAGAAGAGGGTTGTGTTGCATTATTTTTTTGGCTCTGCACACTCTCTTCATGGCACGGGTCCAATCTTGGCTCTAGTTATGATCTCTTCCCTTTTTAGCCAACAGTTTCCTTAACCCACATAGTTACTGAAAGTGGCTACTCAAAGAGCTTCAGGAAGAACCTGACTCAAACTCATTCTTTTTACTGAGGACTTACCAAATAACCTGGTTTTCTCTGCCGGTTTCTTTCTGTTGCAGTGCAGTGGAAAGATGAGTCACTCATTCCGTACTCAGTTTCTATCCTGTGTAGAGCAGGACTAATGGTACTGCCTCTGCCAGATTGCCACAAGGCTTGGGTGAGACATATGTGTGGAAGCCCTTATAAACGTGTCAAATGTGGCAATCCTTTTAAAAGTTTATCGTAGAAGTCAAGTACTTGTCGTAGCTTCTCTCCTGGTTCTTATCCTAACTGCCCACATGTTCATTGTTAACTCATTAGAGATAACATTCACCATTCATTAGCTCATTTGTTTACTCACATGTTTTGTTGAAAACCTAAACCACATTACTGCATCTTATTCTCCTTTTCAATTTCTTTACATTATGTTGTGCCAGGGAAATGGAAATCTTTAGGTACTACAGATGAATGCTCTATGAATAGTAATGGAGGAGTTCCTTATTGAAAAGAACAAAAATGTTTATGGAACTGAGTTCTGAAAATAATCATTGTCAAAAAGGATTTACAAATGTGGGCATCTGATTACCGTGGTACTGTAATAGGTGCTATACCCCTCAAGTTTTCATCTATTTTAAATAAATGCACTTTAGATCTGTCTTCTTTAAATTTCATTATTCAGGGTTCATGCTGAAATGTTACGTGGCTTCATCTCTCTGAAGGATTTGTTTGTTGATATCTCCTGAAGTCAGTCTCAACTTCTGTCTGATCCTTGAAAGATTGAGTATGTCTTGTGTTTTATGCTGAGCCAGTGGAAGGAAATTTGATTTTTCATTTAATGGATCTGAAAGTGCTTATTCCTGTCCACCACCCCTTCCCTGCTTCACGTGCCCCTCTCGTTCCCTCTTACTGCCTCTGTCAATGAAGCGGGCAGCTTGGGAAGGGCTTGGAATCAGGTGTAGGAAATGAGCTGCAGCTTAAGGCCATTCCTTGCTTTTTTTCTACGTGAAGGTGTTTGTGAGAGGAAACAAGCAGGGGCTTGGAGCAATTAGTGAGCCCAGTGTTGGCCTGGGTGTTAAGGGGGCAGTTATCACCTTCCTCTGGATGTGGTTTGGAACAGCCACTGGCCTGTGGAAAGGTCCCAGGCTGGCCTGGTGGGGGCTGACCCAGGTAAAAGAAAACAAATATTTTAGTAAGCAGAGCTCTGAACAGTTAAGTAGTGGGAAAGGGAACTTAATTTTTATTTAGGACTGTATCTTATCTTTTACTTTCCTTTCATTCTAAAACACACACCACGTTTCCTAACAAGAGAATGGGAATTAGTATTGTTAGGCTGACAGTATAGATTATTTGCATTATGAATTTCTCAAATGAGCACAGGGGAGATAATTCTGTCATATCCCTGCCTTTCCCTCAGCTCAAGCTCAAAAGAAAGCCCATCTACCCTCCCCAGCCGACCTGACCATCACCAGCGAGCCTGGGAGGAGGTGTGGAGAGTGAATTCACCTCCATCTGGGGTGCCTTACATCTTGAATCTTATTGTAATGCTAAAGATGGTACACTTACTCTTTAAAGTACTTTGTACTTACCTGGAAAGAAAGAACTGTGTGTGTGTGTGTGTGTGTGTGTGTGTGTGTGTACATACATGTATATGTTTATATATAAATATGAAACTATGTTATGTAATGAAGCTTTCTGGTTATATTCTTTGACACCACGTCTTCAGTGATTTTCTAGTAGCACTAGGATCTCAGCTCCCTTTTGAGGCTCCACTCCTTTCAGGTTCTAAATAAAATCCTGCGTTGATGTTCAGGACCTGTTTCACCTTGACTGTTTAAGCATGCGAGGGTCAGTCAGCCCTGAGCAAAGGAGGAAAGGGAGCAGGAAGTCGGGGATGGTGTTCTGCTGATTCAGCAGGAAAGTGACAGGAAGTGCGAGGAGGCAGCAGCGCTGAAAACTGCCCCCTTCAGCTGAATCCTGGAGCAAACAGAGGGAGGGAAGCTAATCGAAAGCCTCCTCCCTGTTGTCTCACTTTCTCCTTATGTGGATTTTTCTTTGTGGCGTGGTCAATTCATATACAATTTTACAGAATTTTATTAGGCTGTTTTTGGCCCAGTTTATAACCAAAGTAAAATAAATTGAACCCTGCAAGGTGTCGTTTTTAAAAGATATCTTGACCACAGTTCTTTTACTCAATAATTCTGTACATGCCGCTGTCGTTCTCCTTGACATGAATCTTGGTCATTTGGTGTAGTCCCCTTTTCAAAGCAGGGATACCAAAGCCCTGCCCACCAACCCACTGTATTTTAGTGGTTCCTCTGATTTTTGAATTTTAAGGACCAGTAAACTAAACAAAAATAATGAGGATTAGGGATCCAGTACAGAGTTAAAATTTTATTTTGTCAGAAAGAACACAATGTGCAACAACCATCTTTCATCCCTCTTTCATAAAAAGAAAGGCTGTTTTAACACAAAATATGTCAAAAGTACATAATCTCAGAATAAATTTAATTTTTTGGCACGTTCACCACACTTAGTTTTCTGCTTCACCACGGACACACTGGTGAGCGTCTCCTCCCAGCTTAGTTTTTGTGAAGCGCTGCTTTGCCGCACCATCCCCGGCCCAGGCAGTCACCTAGTTCTGCTTAGAAACTTCTGGTGGCAGCAAACTCTCTACTCCAGTTTTTAGAAAGTCCTTCCTGACAGTCTTTCCTCTTTTAGGTAAGCATCTGTAAGACCTTCAGCCTTCCCTTCCTTCCTCACGGGATATGATTTCTAGCCCTTTGTTGATGGTGCTCACTCTCTTCTGAAAAAGCTCAGCCAGAAGACTGGGTTAAAGGAGATGTCTAGAATAATTGCATTCGATGTAGAAAGCTCTCCATGAAAGCAGGCTGTCGTTACTCATTTATGTCTTCCTCCACTCCTTTCTTCTGAATGTTCAATGTTTATTATTTGCCAGGCACTATGCTGAGGCCTGATATACAAGGAGAAAAACAGACAGCCCAAGGGCACACACCTAGTGGGGACAACAGCCACGCAGATGATGTGGCAGTGTGCTGAGCGCTGCACCAAGACGCCGTGTGGACAGGCGGCCTGGGCAGAGTGCAGAGACAGTGTTCAGCTTGGCCGGGGAAGGTCAGAAGAGGATTGCTGCCAGAGAATGCCACTGAACTGAGGCTTGCAAAATGATGCTAAATTTCCCTGATGATGGAACATCTTAAAGAGCAGGAAATTAAGATGGAGCAGGGAAAAATAAAAAAATTTTTAAAAAAAGATGGAGCAGGGCAGGACAGGGACCTATATAAAGATATATAGGCAAACTGGAACTGTATTCATTTGTTAGGGCTGCTAAAAGCAAGGACCACAAACCGGGTAGCTTAAAACAAATATTCATCATCTTATGATTCTGGGAGACTAGAAGTCCAAAATTAAGATGTCAGCAGGACCATGTTCCCTCTGAAACCCGTGGGGGAGAATCTATCTTTGCCACACCCAGCTCGGGTGGTTTGCCAGCAATGGTTGGTGTTCCTGGCTTGCAGCTGCGTGCCTCCAACCTCTCTCTGTCCCAGTAGTCACCTGGCCTTCTCCCTGTGTGCTTCTGTCTGCGTTCAGATTTCCCTCTTTTAAGGACACCAGTCACATTGGATTGGGGCCCACCCTGAGGGCCCATCTGAACTTGATTACATCTGCAAAGACCCGATTTCCAAATAAGATTACCTTCAGAGGTCCTGGGGTTTAGGACTTTGACATATCTTTTGTTGGGGGGGACACAGTTCAACCCATAACAGTGGGTATTAAGGAATGGTGAGCAAAGAGGCTTAAGAGCATAATGTTTCTCTACGATCGGCTCATGTATTTTTCTACCTAAGTTTTAGTTATTCAGAGAACTTGAACTGTGCTTAATTAAAAACTGAGATATTTTCATGTCACCAGCCAAAACTTTTCCTAAATTTGTACAGTTGATTTTTGCCCCCTTAGAACTTACATGTAAGATTTATTTTTCCCTGTTAAATATTGTTGCATTTGCTTTCTAGCCTGTTGAAATAATTTCAATGTGTTAATTCTGATATCTTTCACCATTCTCCCCACCCCCACCCCAGCTTTGGGACATTTATATATTTGATAAGTGCACCATCAATTACCTGATTTATGTCATTCTTTAAAATGTTTTTAAAACATGCTGGCCAAGAACAGAGCCCTATGGCATATTGCTAGAAGCTTCACTCCATGTTGACTGACCGCTGACCAATACTCATCCAAACCAAATTTCATCCTCCTAGATTTCGTCATCTAATTCATGAACAAAGGATGATTTTATTTTTTATTTAGCTCAAATCAAAATATACTATGTGGCATTCCTGAGCAGCCCTAAGTTCCTCAACATCCCTCAATATAGAAAGAACAAAAGTTTAACGTGCATGACTTGCTCTTAAAAACTTCTTAAAGGCTTGTTCTTTTCACAGAGCTCTGTAACCTTCTATTTACTATACACTGTAGAACTTTGCTTCAGATCAACATCAGCCTTACCTGCCTTCAGTTTCTAGAATCTTTTTTGTTCTTTTAAGGAATTTGAATGGCATTTTGCTATTCCATCAACACCTCCCCTATTATGCAAGGTTTCTCAAAACAACCAAGATTGGAAAATGCTTACTGACATGTAGATAAGAGGCACTTTTTAGGCCTGATGTCCACACACAGCGCCCCCCCCCCACACTTGCAAAGTACAAGCAGAACATCTGGAAAATACAGTAAATCCAAACTGTATTGAGTGAGGCATATTACCTTTGTTTGGGATATGATAATTGTGAGAAACTGATGCTAACGTAATTTTATGGTATTTGGTATTCTTCATTTACATGCTTTCATACAAAGATAATTCCTCTCAGATTTTCTTAAGTTTTAAGATTCTAAATTTTTGGAACTGTACTATTCTGCCTTGACAACGCTTGTTCATCTCTATCTGCGGTATCTCAGGACAGTGCAGTTCAGAGGCAAACCAGTGGGAAATCAATATGGGAGCTTATTTATTCTTTTCCATCAGATCTGCTCGGAGAGCTGTAACCATTGTCAGGCATGACCTTTGCGCCAAATGTCTAAGTTTAGAAACGTCAGCCCTGCTGGCAGGCTACGTTAGCATTCCCTTGCTTGTACACCCCAAGTGTGCTTTTACTAGGGATACATTTATATCTTCTCCCCAGATTTCTTAGAACTGAAGTGAGTAAAATAGATATCATTTTCCTTGTCAGATTGGCTTCTCAAGGTCATTGGGCAGTCAGGATTTATTACTTGAGGAGAGGATGGGCTGCATTTGGAAATCAATATGCTGGTGCAGTGTTTTGGATCAAAGCCAACATGAGTGTTCGGGCTAAGAAATGTCCAATTTGACTCCTGCCTTTTTAGCTTGTATCGGAATCAAGAGACATTTCTAGGTAATTTTGCACACTCTGTTTTAATAGTTTCAGATAACTGTCTGTTTTGCTTCAGAGAGCACGTTTACTTTTGCTCTCTGTCACGCTGTTCTTGTTTTGAATGAAGCAGTCATTTATGGTTTTCAGTGTTGGAGTTTAATGCATTCAATTTCTACAGATTCTGACACAGTTCTTTGGTTGTGTGTGTGAGAGATTTTCAGTTTTGATTTATTTAAAAAGGAGTGACAAAATTTAGAGATACATGAAAAACAGTCTAGGAATGAAAGCTCTTCTGGGTATTTTGGTCTATTTCTCCCTCCCCCAACATACATACAGTCTTTTACACATTTTGTGTATATGTGTGTGTGCTAGTTTTTAATTCCATGTTAAACTCCTAAATTACCTTGCTTCTCTCTTGTATTTTTATAAGCTAAATTGGGATAAAATACAAGGTCGTTTTCATTTTCTAAGCCATGCTGTAGTATTCTCTTTCTTCCTACCACTGCCAATGTCCTCCACACCAAACACTTTCCGGGGAAAAAGCATATTGCGTGTTTATATTTTATTCACTCAACCAGTATATGTTGAGTGATCTGCAAAAGAAAAAAAAAACTATGCTGAAAAGTAACAATAAAAATGGTAGGTCTACTTTTTCAACATTTTGACACAAAGGACCATGTTGATATCAGGATAAGAAGGTAGGCTGGGTTAGTACTCTAGAGTGATAAGAGTTACAAGTACCCATATTTGGAGGGAGATGGGAGAAAAGGATAACATTTACTAGTCATTGAACATCCATTATGTGTCACGCTCTGATGGCCCTTAGCAACAGTGCTGTGAGGTGGCTGTTATGAGACTACTTTACAGATGAAGATCCTGAGGCCAGGCAACTCCCCCAGAGTCACTGGCTGTCCATTGGCTATGTCAGCACTTGAGGATAGATCCCTCTGATGGCAACTATACCTTCCTTCCATTACAAGATTGTCTTCCTTATGATACAGTGACGTTAAGTAGTATGTAAACATGAAAGTGAGATAATCAAAGCGCAAGAAATACATTCCAGGTTTTGGTGGGGGAGGAAAAAAATTGAAGAAATAATCATTGTCGGTTCATAAATTCAATTCAGAAATAAAAGACCACTTTCTGTAATCAAATTGCCTTTGCTTTAAAAGTTGGACATTAATCAGTGTTTGAGACTTTTAGGGATTCATTTTTATGATAGATAATTAACATTTTACTTGCAAAATTCTGGGTTTCATTTTCAGCATGTATTATTTTCCTCTGACATATTAGTACTTTGCAGCACTAATTTGGGTCTGGCCATCTGTGACTGCATCCTTAAGTGCTGCAGTACAGTGACTTGTGGTAAAAATATTGTCATAAGATAATGTAAATGACCTTTTGGGTGCTATTTGCTCTTAAAAGACCATAAAATAGTGTAAAGCTACTTTACCTTGATTGCAGATCATAATAGACTTGATACTAAAGTATAACAGCAAATCTGTGTAATAAATCAAATGCTTTATAGTGTGCTTTTTTATTTAGAAGAGAGATTATAAGTTTTTCATAGGATATGGCAAAGAATACATCTTAGCCATTTTTAATGAGGTAGTTCAGTGTTCATTCTGTATGCATTTTTTATTTCAAGTCATGCATACAGTAAACAGCAGCAGTTGTTACCTTTGTCTAGCATTTATAATGGATTCACCCAGGAAGGAATGTTGATGAGGCAAATTAGTAGGTGTGGTTCTAAATTTAATGAGAAAAGGTTAAGAGTCCCAAAATCTAGGTGCAAATGACAGATTTTATTTGTACATTCAAGGGATGTGTTGATCTTAAAATTTTGATGTAATAAAAAATCAGGTATATAGATGTCTATATTTTCTCTTGAAAGAATGTGATACTTTGACTCAAAGCTTCTGTAATTTATTCTCCATCATCTCACAAGCTGTAAGGGAGCCAGGCTAGCTGAGGGTAGACCACAAGAGGATGGTCTAGCTTCTGCTAAATCATCTTGAATCTGCAGGCTCTGCATCTGACTGGAGCTGAAATCCCTGTCCTTTCCAGGACAGTTCAGAAAACTGAAATTGGTGATTCCTTTTCTCCATCTTCTAAATTCACAGACTGGCCACTGGTTTTCCATAGCACAGATACTATGCATTATTTTCCTCACATGTCAAGTTAAATATTTAAGGCTCCTTCAAAGAAGTCCTTTATCTTAAAATCTCTTCTGCCCTTGAGAACCTTTCCATTCACTGCCTAGCTTTCTCCATCCCCCCCGTTTTAATTTTTTTAACATGAATGTTACTGCTGCAGTACAAAAAGCAAGAAAATAAATAAAATAAAGTGTGACATCTCTCTCTGCTAATCCTGTGCATAAGATTTTCATTAATCTTACTAAAATATTGCTTTCATCATTTTGTTCTGCAGTTGCAAAACCTCCAGCCTCATGGTGTTCTCTCTCCTTTTCTTGGAACTTGGGGCCCTCAAAGACCTTCTCACACTTAGCTTTGTGACTTCCTACATAGGCTTGTATTAGACAGATTCTTCTGTTTATCGACCTCCATAGCCCATCTGGATTTCTGTTTTCCCTAAAGTCGTTCTTGCTCAACTTGACCTTCCTTCTATGTTTACGCCCCTTTATTTAGCATTCATCATACAAGGTCTCATATTTTTAATTTTTTTTTTTTAGTATTAAAAATTCCTTACATCCCCCCAAAGGACTCTCCCCCTTGATGGCAGGTGTGGTATCTTATGTGTTTTTCATAGGCCTTGTGTGGTGAATGGCATACTGTAGACCATGCCAGATATATTTGTGCGTTGCTTTCTTGATTTGATCTCTCCTTTCTTGACTGTACTCATCTCTTCCGTGATTCATTCTCCTTCAGCACCTGGTTTTCAGTTGTTTCTGACCTTTAGGTCTGCAGTAGCTTTTCTTGCCAAGCATTCTCCTCCTTTAAACCCTGACTCAATTCCAGCTGCGTAAGAAGTACCTTCCTGTTCTGCACAGGCCAGGAATCATTCATTCACAAAGGCACACTCAACCATATAACGTCAGTGGAAGGGGCAGTTATCTAATGTAGGAGTTAAGCCAAAACAACCGAATGAAAAATGGAAGAGCATTTTTCTATGCTCTTAAAATGTTTCTCTCTTGGAAGAGTCTTACAGAAATACCGAAAATCATCAAGGTGAAAAAGGCAAAGTTGTATAAAGTCTGATATTGATTGCCTAATTTAAAATTGTCACATCTTGTGTCTCATCTTGAAATGCTTGCCACTTCCCATAGCAAGTAAATGCGGAAGATATAGCCAGCTGGATTATTGAAGGTGGTGAGGATTCAGAATAACATATAAATGACTCCTATTATTTTATTTTAGGCCTCATTCTTCAACAAACTTTTCTGTTAGCTAAATGGATGTAATTTATACTTTGTATTCCTTCCCCTATCCAATTATTACTGGAAGAGCTAAAACAAATTTTAGGAAATCCCCTTTTCCTGGGAGATTACTGAAAAAATAAAGTAGCAAAACATGTTAGAAGACTGCATATGACTGGGCACAGTGGCTCATGCCTATAATTCTAGCACTTTGGAAGACTGAGGCAGGAAGATCACTTGAGGCCAGGAGTTCAAGACCAGCCCAGGCAACATAGCGAGACCCTGTCTCTACAAAAATAAAAATAAGAAGAAGAAGAAAGAAAAATAATATTTCAGTTAAAATTTTAAAAGCTGCATATACAGTATCATCTTTGTGTATGTGTATGAGGGTGTTAGGGGATGTATGTGTACTTTTTTCTCTTCCCTTAACAGCTCTCAAATAACAAGAGGAGTTTTGGCATATATTCCCATGAGTTCCCAAACTTCATTCCCATCAAATAGACACATGAGTTTTTCCTTTTAAGCTTTAAAGCCAATCATGCCTCTTCCTCACTGATACGTATGCTGTGTTGGGCATCTTATTCCAGGGTAGACCAATGTCATGTATCCAGAAATCCTGAGGCAAGTAATTCCTTTCTGAATGTCATCAGCATTTGACTTAAGGACCTTAGCAGTTACGGAGTCTGCCCTTTTCCCCTTACTCATTTGGAGCTGTGCAGAGTCAAAGTGGGAATTGCTTTGAACCTGTGGAGCAATCTGTGATTAGTGACCTAAGTTTCTACAACTGTCAACATGCTTGGTCTTGAAACTCCAAAGCAAACTTCCTACCTCCCATGTTTGCTGCTAATTAGCTGTGTAACCTTGGATAGGTCCCTTACTCACTCTGCTCCTAAGTTTCACATCTACGAAGTGGGAATAATATTCTACCTACCCAAAAGGTTTTTGTGAAGATTAAAATAATTGACCTAAATTGCTTAGAACAGTGCCTGGCATAGAATAAGAGCTGTATAAATGTAAGCTATGACTTTATTATTCCCTTGAATTAACTCACTAGGTCATAAGTTTTCCAAGGTTGATGTTTTGTTTTTCTTTCTTTTTTTTTTCTCCTGATTTCAATCCCCGTTCCCCAGTCGCTCCCTGGTGATCGTAGTTAGGATTCGGCATTCTCAATCCCCCTTCCCTTCTTCATGCTGATAATTGTCATTTGCACAGACACAGCATCTCTCATGCGTGAGCCCCTGTCTGTTCAATACCAGTGCAGCTATTACAACAAACCATCATCCTATATGCATGAGCAAGATCTAGCCTTTTCTCAAATTTAAAATATATTTTTTGTGTACATTATAAGTATTTACTTTTTCTTAACGTTGTTTTTAACACACTCATTTGCTTTTTCAGGTTCATAAAGTATTACAAAACTTACACAAGCCCTGCAAATGACCCCGTGATGCCTTAAATGAGTTTACAAATGGCATGGCCAATATTAAAATAACTTATCAACCATTATCGCCATCTGTTGGTACTGGTTGGAGTAGACTCCACTCTTCAAAACTGGGAGTGTTCAAAAGCTGCAAGTTCCCTAGTAGAGGAGAGTGTGTGTGTACTGCCTCATGCACACATGCACACATTTGTAAATGCACATTGGATAAGTCTATAAGAAAATGCATCAATATTCATATTTAGGACTTCAGGTGATTTTATTTTTTCAACCTACTTTTCTGTGTCTTCTCATTACAATAAACATGTATTTCTTTTGTAATCAAGATAAATTTTAAAAAGGTAGAATTTAGGAGGGACTAAATAATGGAGGCAGAGGAGAAAATTAAGCTTATTTACTAAGTACAAACTAAAACAGATTTTTTATAACAGCAGATGATGAAAGGGGATATAAGTGGAAATGGAGAAATGAGTAAAACTATGGTACAAAGTAAAGAAATTTTAGTAGATTCAAAGCACTAGGTTTCATCAGCCAGGTTCACTTGAGCCAATAGGTTTAAATGGGAGTTTTTACTTGTTATATTCTCCCTTTGAAATTCTAATTATTGTATAGTCTCTTAATTACTCTTTATCTTTTTACTTGTCAGAGCTTCCTCTGAAGTGGATTATCTACTTTTAGCAAAGAATATTCTAATCTGGGTAGCCAGGGCTATGGTCTGAGCCATGTTACTTTGAAGCTAGATAAAACCCAAAGAATCTTCAGTCACATTTTCTCCCCATCAAATTCTACAGCTTGCTTTCTTGGGCCTGCATCTCCTTGGTGTACTAAGAGTGTGAATTCTGCCAGTCAGAAAGCCTGTTTCTCCCAGTACATCATATGTCCCTGTTCCTTAATGATGTTTTTTTAAAAAAATTAAGCTACAGATAGGAACAAGGGGAGGTGAAAATCTGGTTGGTTTATGAATTTGTAACCTGATGTCTGTTATTCATGTAGGCATTGATGATTGACAATAGAATTAGCCTAAATGTTGCATACTGACAACGATGTGAATGTAGAAAAAGAAAAAGAATTAGACTAAATATTAACTGTGTACTAGTTCCCCTACCCCCTTCATTAAATCTTACTGCAAGTAAAGTTAACAGAGGGAGAATGGTGACTGCTCTGAACCCTGCTGCCCCCTATTCTGGTTCCTGAGGTGCCATTTGATAGATGGCTCTTCCCCATATTCTAGATCTAAACCTTTCCTGGCCCTTTTCTGCTCCCAGCAAAACTATCTGTTCTGTACTCCTCTCCCACAGTAAGTTGCTCGAGTCACCCACTGAGGAGCTAACTTAGCCAGGGCCTGACTTAAAGTGGTTTATCTTCCAGTCCTGGGGTCTGTATTTCAATGGGAGCCTCTTGTGCCATGAGTGGTGTAACTGAGTGGACAGCCCAAAAGAGAAGAGGTTTTAGGAGAGGGATTTCCTCCAGCACCCCTTCCCGACCCACTTGTTGCAGGAGGCCAGTGTGCAATAGCCCCGTGGGCAGCGTGGAAACTTTGCTGACATTCTGTGAAATCACGGTCTTCTCAATCTTAACCCACAAATCATGATGAAAACCACAATAGAAAGTAAAACTGATACATTTCAGAAATCTCTCTTTTCCTACCCACCCTCTTCTGTCTCTTTATCCCTCTCTAAACCATAAGCCACATGTTTGTTTCTTATGTTTAAAACATACAGAAACTTACTGGGGCTTGGAAAATGGATATTGAAATACCATGGTAAAAGAAACCTTCCATTTTGTTCCTCTACTTTCATACTCCCAGTGTATAAAGGAACATTGTTTCTCTGAATCATTTCATTGATAAATTGGAGTGAAAACTTAAAACACTACTCATTTTTGAGCTTTGGGATTTTGGGCAAGGTGTTAGGCTCAAAACTTCTATGAGCTTTTGTTTCCCCATGTACACAAATGGGAATAATAACACCTACCTCATAAGATTGTTGTGAAGTTAATTAAATAAGACCATACATGCAAAGTGCCTGACACACCGTGCCTAGGGAATAAGTAGGAACTCAGTAAATGTACTCTCCTTTCTGGTTTCTCATAAAATACCCAGCTGAATGGTTGAAGACAGTAGGGATGGTTTCATGGAAAAGATACTGTTTGAACAGGTCCTTCAAGTTCAAGCATGGGTAGAATAGATAATGGAGAGATGGGAGAAATGTTTAAAGTGGTGCTTAAGGTAAATTAATGCAGCAGACAGGATTGGAAGGACCAGAGGCTGGAGGCAGGGAGAGAACTGTTAAGTGCTTTTTGCATACGTCTAGGCTCCGTGAAGGGAAGGGGTGAATATTAGAAACAAAGACAAAACTCAGAAGTGTTATTGACCAGCTGGATTCAGGAATGATTGAGTTGATGATGCCTCAAGGACCTCAAGCTTGGTAGAAGACTGGCAGTGTGACAGTGGTGTTGAATGAAAAGAGATACAGAAAGAGACAAGGAGAGATGTGTTTGGGGTGCTGTGGAAGATGGGATTTAGAAAATGGTGTGCTTGAGGTGATATTTAACTAGATATTTAAGAATCTTAATAAAATGTTAAGATAGTTAAGTAGAAAGAGGAAGAGAAGCAAACCAAAGCTTTGGTGGGAATTAAAAAAAAAACAGGAAGAAGAAATGGACATCATCAGAGGAGATTCATTAATTAAAACCGTGTCATTGGATGAATTATTAATACCTAAGAAAAGGAAGGGTTGAGGACCAGATATGAAACGTGATGAAAGTACTCAGTTAAGGAGGGAGAGACAGAAGCTGAATGGGCAAAGAACCCCCAAGAGAGGGCTGAGAAAGGTGGAATGAGGTTGGGAGTGGCAGAGAGGGGTGCACGTGGCACCGATGTGGAGGAGCCAGCAGCAGGGAGAGTGTGGCAGGGCTTGAAGTTTCAGTACTACCAACAGCATTTCTCTTTTCCCACTTCCGCATCTCCCTTTCTCCCTGTCTTTTCCTGTCTTTGCCATCGTTAAATATTGAAGCAGAACCAGAAGTGTAGAAGGCCAACCCCTTATGTTCCCCTAAATTTTCTTTATTCTGTTTGACTTACAAAAAGCCCTGAACTCCAAGACCTCTCTGAATCTCAGTGACTCTCCATCCTCTTGTAAACTGGAGGCATGCCAACTTTTCCCCTGCTTTTGGGAAGGTATGAGGCAGGAACACAGTTTAAAAATACTTTAACCAAAGACTTACATGAACTATCAAGCATATCAAGCATATAACCTAGGTAGATAAATGGTTGCTAAAAGATAGTCTTTAAATCACTTACTATTTTTTTTTTCTCATTTGTGGATTTTTTTTTTAGTTTTTATTGTTGTTGTTGTTTTTGGTAAGCTTAGTGACATGTGTTAATGTTATAAACAGCCAGAATCTCTACAGGGAATTGAAGGTGTTTGCAGCTTTATGCCTCTTGGATGTAATTGTCATTTGAACCTTAAATTATCTTTACTTTCATGCCTAGTTAGTATTCATTTGATTACATGATTACACAGAGTGAACTTAGGGAACATTAACTGGAAGAGAGGGGTGACTCAAGCCATTTGTTTCTTCTAGAAAAATATTTTTCAGCGTGTTTCAATGCATAAAATAGATGCCTGCAGTATTCAAAATGGTTTAAAATGCTACACATGTACTTCAGTTTCCTAAAACTTTTAAGTCTCCTTTTAGTACTCAAAATCAAACATGAAAAAGAAAAACAAATGTGGAATTTTTAAAGTTAATATATAGGAAAGTAGAATTTTGCAATTTACCGTATATAAATGAGGAAAATTGAATCTCAGGTACATGAAGTAAGTTATATGCATTTCCTAAAATCTTACTTTGCTTGTTAAGAAAATTTTTAAAATTTATTTTTCAAGAGTTCTTTTTCCCTCAATTTTTGGAAGAAAGCGTAGATAACAGTGCTTTCCCTCATGGTGTGGTCACTATGAGAGGGTGTGGGTTTGGTACATATATGTAAATTATACTGTTACTTCATTCTCAGTAGCAGTGCACTAAATTTTGACATTCTGCATTTTTTTCCCATCTTCCCCGACATCTATGGCACATTAAGGAATTTAAACACATTTCTTATAAAACCCTTATAATTAATGATTAATCCCTTATTCATTGTTTTATTTTTTAGCTTTTTTTCTCTTTTTGACATAATTATACATAAGTATGGGATACATAGTGATGTTTTGCTACATAAAATGTATGTTGATCAGATCAGGGTAATTAGCATATCTATCATCTCAAACATTGATCATTTCTTTGTTTTGGGAACATTCAGTATCCCCCTTCTAGCTATTTGAAACTATATAAGATGTTATTGTTAACCATAGTCATCCTACAGTGCTAATAGAACACTAGAACTTATTCCTCCTATCTAGCCTTTAAAAATCTCTCCCAGTTTCACCCCACCACCCTTGAAAATATTTTTTATAGAGCTCACATTTCATATTTTTGTCCTGAGATTTCAGGTAAGTACCTGATTGTTCAAAGTTAAACATCAAACTATAATCCAAAGATTCAAATGGGCAGCCTCGCCATTCCCTTTTTTTAAAGTTTAGTTTTGAGTTTAGAATTGTCATTTCCTGTCCCTTAGTAAAGAACATTTTGTACTTTAAAGTTTGCAGATGTTTGAAAAGGATGCATGTTCTTTGGACTTAGACATCAATAAAGGTTCCTTATAACTACTTCTTTTTTTGTTTTCTTTTTTAGATATGGAAAAATAGTCTCCACAAAGGCAATTTTGGATAAGACAACGAACAAATGCAAAGGTATGTTTTCTTGGCTGATTATTTGCTAAATCATCACCTTAGAAAAGTGATGGAATTTAAAACCTGATCTTTGGTTTCCAAACTGTCTTCATTTTATTAAAAACCAAATCTTATGTGTCACCCAGCTTGTGTCTTGCACAATGTCAACATATTGCTTTCGTTTGCCCCTGGTCGAGTTTTGGCTAGAAACCCAACAGCAGCTAGCAGTTTGCCAGAATTCCAGATTTGACGCCAGTAGGGTTAACATGCAAAACACTGGTTGGCATTTAGCCCCTGCTTTTAAAAGGGGAGTGGAGTTAGAAAGTAGCTTTTCTTTCCTGAGCCTGAGGAGATTAGAGCTGCTTACTGAAGACCACTGGACTGTAGTAAAGAACTGAAAAGATTACATATTGTGCAAATTGGCTCTATTAATTAGAATAGAGTAGTTTTAAGCAGTACTTAATTACATGTTTCAATACTCCCAATTGTTCTTTGCTGAATGCCTGTTGACAATATTGGCAGCGGGGAGGAAAGAACCATTTTCACTGACCAAATTGTCATAGGGAGGGGAGGTCATGTGCCCCTTTGAAATATGCTGCTGCATTAATTTGATGCACTGACCTTCAGTTTTCCATGTAATTAGGATGAGCTCATCCAGCCCCATGAGCTGGAAGAGGAGGCGTCTACAGTAGGCAGCACTGATGCTCTGCGGTTCTGACTTTTAATGATCCAGCATCTTAACAATAGGCATGTGATTTCTAGGAAAAGGGAAGAATAGAGTCAGCTGACTTTGAATCTAACTATTGACCCCATGAATTGAAATGAGGTTGACAGGAATAGGCAGAGAAGGCAAATCTCCTCGTTAATTAGACCCTAGTTTTTCAAGCAGTGGTGACAGGGCAGTGGCTTAGTACCATCTGAAAAAGGCAAAGAACATGAATGAACCCTATGGTAGGGCCTCTCCTTATAAACCAGCCAGTTCCTTTAATCTAGACTTGAAGTGGTTCATTGTGTATCTGTCTCTTCTTCAAAGTGCCTTCATTTAAAGGAGCTATTGTGGCAAATATCTAAGCCCATGTTTAATCAACATGGCACATTAAGGCGATTTTGCCTTGGAACAGTGAATAGAGCATGCTTTACGTAGAGTAATACCCAATAAATATTTTAAATCAATTAAACTAGAGAGAGTCAAAGTGTAGACTAAAATGCATTATATTTAGTTGCCAAGAGTAGTCTTATTTAACATTTACAAATGATTTGGACAAGCAGAGACACAGAAAAAAACTTTTGTTTTTATAAAGAAAAATAGACTCTTGCAGGCATAAAACAGGAAGCTGCTCTCAAACATCAGTTTCAAACCAATAGAGAAATAAGAGTAGACAAGTGGTTTTAGCCTTACCCTATCTTCCCTTCTTTTCTTTCCCTCCCCCAAGGAAATCTTACATAGCAGCTCAATATGATAAAAAGCAGAGCTGCACTAGTTAAGTGAGGTAGAGAACTCAAAAGTCTCCCTGGTTAAATTCTCCACTATACCCCTAAACTGAAAACCACTATCATATACTCTTCTCTAATGGCAACCTGTTCCCTAGAAGCCAAAATTCCACAGTGCTCTGCATGATCTAGAAGAGGTATGGGTAAAAATAAACTAATGCTCAATCTAGCATATTGTTATAATTCAAACCGGTAACAGTTGGAAAGGATCTGTTGATAAGTGGAGAGATTTATGGTGCTGCTAAATAAGGGCAGGAATAATTTAGAACTGATTTTAGATACAAGTCTCCCGGAGACCTTCCCTTAAAGTAGGTCTTGGGAGACACTGCTTTTGTGTGTAGGGGCAGTGATAGAAACCTTCCACGGCTCTGTGGCTCACACAAGCCTCCCAGCAGTAGGTGCCAGCAGGTATCTGGTGGGTGGGTGGGTGGGTGAGTGGAGAGGGTAAACAAGAGTGGGTTTATAAAATCCTGGAAGTAAGAAAGAGAGAACATGTAGGGAAAAAAAGTAGTTTGAAGACAAATAAGAAGAAATGACATTTAACTTAGCTCATAATAAAGTTAGAGAACATGTTACCCAAGATAACTTGACCTGATGGGTAGATGGGTGGGTAAATAAATGATAGATTGATAGATGGATATAGATAAATTAATGCATAAAAGATTAGAGAGTATTAGTATAAATGAAAGGTGCTGGTGTATAATTTTTGAGATTAAACACATCAGAGAATTTTATACATAGAAATGAGATCTTAGAAGGTCATAGAACATTTTTTGTCACAAAACATATTTTGGAGCCTCTATTTTGGACAAAATTAAGGTGAAGGAAATGTTACTCTGCGTAATAGGTACCTCAGTTATTAAATTTAAAAATTCACAATTTAGTTGTTATTTTACATTTCAGTTTTTGTCTAAGTTTAGCCAACAAAAGGTATTTAAATGTTTAACCAACACTGCTATTAATATATGTTGTAGTTTAGGACAAAAAAGCTCACAAAGGATTGATTTTGAAACTGATTATTTATACTTACAGAATTGCATGTAAGACCAGAACATATATACATACTCATCCGTAAAAGTGGTTTGAGGATAAATTAGACCAATGGTAAAAATAAGGATAAGAGCAAGAAAATTCATGTTATTACAGAATGGCCCTGTGTTTCCTAGGAGCCAAAGCAAAAGTAGAAAACATAGTTCTTCCCACAATTCAGTCATCAAAATGAGAGGGGAAATCCAGGGAGCAGGAGTGGCATAAGTATTCCCGGCCTTGAGACCTGAGAACAATTCTCCTGGGGAGCCTCGGAGGCTACCATGTTAGTTAGTGAACCCTACCTTCAAAAAAACATCTTTATACAAATATATAAATATATACAAATATATACAAATATATTTATATAAATATATACATATTTATATAAATATATACATTTTTAATATACAAATATATTTATATAAATATATACAAATATACTGAAATCCAAAGAACCTGCTTAACTCAAACTTTATATAGTCTTTTATTTACTTGAAAGCAATACAGAGAAAGAAAACAAAAAAGCCATGGTGCATGCTTACCACCATCAAAGCTGTCTTCAGCAAATGGTTATGAAACAGCAATAGTTGGGTAGGCTTTGGAGAAAGCCAGAAAAGGATATAAACAGCTAAAATACAACCATTACAGATTTCTCTTAAGAAAATAACAGATAAAAGAATGCTGATATTACCTGAATAGATAGTAACTTCAAGTACCGTAACATCAAAATTGGGATCTTCTGTTTATTTACTTACTGGCAGTCACAAAATTGGAGGAAAAAACTTAAATATCCATCAGCAAGAGCTACCGCATTTCAGTGTAGCTGCTTGTTCGTTTACAACCCACTGAAACCGTGTGTAAGTGTGTGTGTGTACCTGTGTGTGTATCCACAGAGCGTTGCATATTAACATTAACAGCAGATTTCTAAATATTAATAACATCCAAAATATGTTTAACCTAATGTCTAATTTCTAACCTGGAGGTTGAGTGGCATTCTCTGCTTTTACCTGGGTAAACCTCATCCTTTTTCTCCCCAACCTGGCTATTTCTGCACTGTCCAAATCAAAGTAAACCTTATTTCAGTCCAATTCCAAATAACATAAGGAAGCTGCTGCTTTACACATTCATCTTTTCTGAAACATCTATTTCTGTAATCGATAGTCTATTCCATCTCATTACAGTTTATTTTGTTACTAGGCAATATTTTTGGTACTAATACTGCAAAACTGACTTGGGACTGTTTCTGAGCTCTTTGACTTTGTTGATCTATATTTGTCTATTTTGACACTAATACTGTCCTATCTAAATGACCGTGTCTTCATAATACCTGAATAAATGATAGGGCTGGCCTCTCTGCTAAACAACCTCCAGTATATTCTTACTCATTTAAAATTAATTTTATAATAATTGACTTGCGTTTGAAGAAGAACCCTTATATGTTACCTCATACCCTGTTCCTTTAAACAGTATACTAAATATAACGTAATCTTTTCTCAGTAACTTAAGTATTATCAGAGTTAAAAATCCGTGATTTTTAAGAAAATGATGCTCACGCAATCTATTGAGATTAGTGGGGCTGTTTTCTCTTAACGCTGAACAAATCCTATTCTTTGTATAGTTTTTCTCTTTTGTTGCTTTTTATTAGTTTTCACTATTAGATGCCATACATACACCTATTTTGTTGCAGCCCTACCCTCACCCCAATCCTTTTTCCCCGTCATTACCGGTTTCTGATTTGTTGTCACCTGGGAAAACAGATGACCAGCTCATTAAAAATGTTTGTAAAACTATGAGTAAATAAGCTTTGACCCAGGGCCTCTCTTAGGAGGTTATGTATTTGTTTTGTTTTGTTTTTAGATTTTAGGGCATGAACTGCTAAAACAGCTATTTTGAGTATCTGGAGGCGTTTCCCCCTCTTTCTTTATTTTGAAGAGATATGATGAGCTATAGTTTAGGTAAATAAGTATTATGTTTTTAACCAAGTACTAGAATTTAGATTATTTTATATTTTGGGTATCTAACGGTTACACTTATTTTAATTTTGCAAAGTAAGGTTTAGTCTACATAAAAAAACATAATTTTTGTTTCTCTTATTTGTAAGCTCTGTAGGATGGCTCCATCTTTCTTACTGAATCTTTAAAAACACTGTTTTCTCTGAAGCTGGTTTTTTTTCTTCCTTTTTTATGTGTTTTTTTAATCTTGGTTGGCAACTTAGGTGTTATTTCTTCCAGTAACTACAGGTCACCTAAGAAGAAGATCTTGAATAGGAAAAAGCTGGTCCCCCCCAGCCCCCCGGCCCTGTGAAGGGAGGCTTGTCTAGCCGTGAGGAAGAGCCCAGGAAGCCACTGCGCTGAGGCTGCCCAGACCTGAGCTCTGTCAGGACGTTCTCATTTCTGCTGCCTGCGTTAGAAACATAGTGGAGTCATCCTTTTACTCTTTACATAATCGTAAAACAATGGCTTAAGAACTAAACGTGTTTTGTATTTCAGGTTATGGTTTTGTGGACTTTGACAGTCCCGCAGCAGCTCAGAAAGCTGTGTCTGCCCTGAAGGCCAGTGGGGTTCAAGCACAAATGGCAAAGGTGAGTTGAGAGCCGGTGATCGCTTCTCTGCTCCGCAGCTTTGGTTCTGCACCCTAATGCCTCTGCTTTTCCTATCACCACCTGCATGCCCCCTTCACCCCCCAGCCATGGCTCCTTCTGGACGCTGTCCCCTGCTTCCACGGCCTCAACAGTAGTGATTCTCATGATTCAATGTGTGGAGGAGAATTTGTTAATGTATAAAATTTACATAGTAAATAACGTAACCCTATAAGTAAATCAAGAAATAGCACCAGATTTTCTCAGGTAATCAGGTATTTGTGAGTCTTTAAAATCTGTACTGTTTTTTAAAATATTTTTAATATGTCAATGCTTAAAGAATTAATATATTTTAGACATACTTCAAAAGGTAATTATGTATGGAATGTCACATTTTGTAAGACTATATAGCTAGCACATACATTGCATTATACAAATATACTAGTTTTAATGCAAATGGAAGCTACAGATGATTTTTCTTCCATATAATAATCAGACATTTTTAGACATTGATTATTTCTGGACTATAAATCTACTGTTTAGTAGTTTTGTAATGACTTTATTCAAGATTTGTTTCTGATAGACTTTTAGCATTCTAGATAAGGAATATTGTTAAAAAATTTCTCCAGGTGTGGAATAGGCTTGAATGTTACGTGATTATAAAACAGAAACCATATGTTTCATGCTTAGTATATATTTTAGCACAGTACACATGGGTATTAATTGCTGTACGATATAACATTTTCCTTGAAAACTTTTGTCTTACAAGTTTCCCTGTAAGGTTTTTACCTAGAATATCATAATTTATGAACGTAAGTGGAGTTAACCAGCCAGTCATCATCTCTGTCTTTTCATATTAGGTTCATCATCAAAGTTATGCACCAGATGCATTTTCTAAAGTAATGATGCCTTAGAAAGACTTGATGGACTTGGAAAAGTTGGCCTTACATGATCTAAATCACTAGTTCAGGTGCAGTCTGATTTTAAGGCTGGAGGGACCTCACACTAACTGGTGCATCCTCAGCCCCACTTTCAAATAGGCATGGTCTACAAACTAAGACTCAGAGAGGAGCATAACCCTTGAAATGACACACATCTCTTAAGCGTTTATATTCTAGAACAGACATTCTATTATGCACTAAACACATCCAGGAGTCACTGTTGACTAAACTGATATTTATATCCCGGTCTTTATTGCCCAAGTGTAAGCCTGGGTTATATCCTAATGCCTAGTACTTACAGTGTAGTTATTAAGATATTCATGTACTTGTGTAGGGTTTTTTTTTCCCCATTGGTGGTCCTTCAGTTGCTACGGAAAATATTTTCAAGCCTGAAACTCGACAGTTTGATATTTTGAATATTCTTTTCAAAAGAGTAATACTTTTATATTAACTGGTTTCATGAAGTACAGGGGAAAATAATTTTATACTATTCTCCACATGATCCTTCCCCAAGAAGCATTCACAAGCACATAAGGAAAAGAAGGTTCGTGGAAGTTAAAGGACTCTGGTAAAGAGATAAGTTACCTGCTAGGATCTTACGCTTGCTGAAGAACACGTATGCAGCTACCAGGACAGAGATTTACTTTCGATGAAAGAATCATCGTAAATAAAGATTTCAGGAATTAATAAAAGGGATCACTCTTCTAAATTAGTCCTTGCCATTTAATATTTTTAAAGTTTACAGTGAATTGGACTTACTTTGTATTTTCTTAAACTCTAGAATAACAAGTTAAAATAAAACTGTAAATATTAAGCACCACGATCTTCCAATTGTCCGTCGTATAGAGCATTCCTTGTGACATTGTTGAAAAACAATGATTATGAGGTTTTAAATATGTTGTGAATATGTGATACCTACATTGCATAATGATTTGCAGAATGTTTAAACTGCCTCTATAAGCAGTGGATAACCAGACATTTTATAAAGCAGGACTCTCCGGGCACACTCAGAAAACAACTCTCTTCTTTCCTCCCCTCTGTCCATTCTAACTCACTCCCTGAAGCTCCTGCTTTTGGAGAAAATCCTGGGCAGGTCTCATGACTTTTCTACCCACTGTCATTATTTCAAAAAGTCCCTTCAGTTGTGTCTTTCGTTTCCTGCCTTTCTTGTTGATTGTTTTGGTAGAATGCCTCTTGATTTTTCATCACCAAACTCCAGGAAACATGTATCTTTCAATACATTCTCAGCCATTTCTGTCTGTATTTACGTTGTCCGACCTCAATACAATATTTTAAACAAGACATCGTATGGGGGAAGTCTCAAGTTACACTCCAAATACAGTTTGTATAATGTCAGGATCTCATGTAGAGGTTTTCAAAGCTACTGACAGTCAACAAAAGGGTTGTGGGTCTTGGACGTTGCCCGTGCCGAGAGAGATCACAGCCTGCCAAGCAATTGTTTGCTGACAACCATACTGATTATTTGTTGATCAGGAAGCAGTATTTTAAAGATTTCAATCCCAATAGAACCATTTCTTATGTGCATGTACTCAAACACACACAGACACACAGCGATATTAACTAATGTACTTAGTTACATTTTAGGGAATTATAGGAAAATAAATATTTAGTTACAATTTAGGAATTAGTTGGGGGTTGTGACTGATGTGTAATATGTTGTACCTTTTTTCAATTCAAAGTTATGTGAAATAGGCTCCCGGTTAACATTTTAATGCTGAATATTTGATTCTGAGGAACAGATTATGATGTTAAGTATGTGATGCCTGTAATTTAAATGTCCAATCCTGTTTATTTGAAAAAAATTTTAAGTATTGTGTAATGAATCTTCAAATGAAGCTTGCGTCTTCCCCTGCTGGGTCTGCCCCAAGTAGGAAGCTCATCGTGGGATGGGAACGTGATTCGTTTCTTTCCTATTTTGGAAGCTTGTGTTTGTCCCAGTCTTCGGTCAGCTCACTAGCTGTGGTTTCTAACCTCTCCAGCCTTGGTGCAGTGGTGAAGGATGACCTGCCCATGATGTGATCTGGTGATTTCTCTGGCCAGGCAGCACTCTTTATGCTTTCTTTCGTGGAATACTTTGGTTTTCTGAGATCTCTAGCCAACCTCACTCCACCCACCCCCAAATTGATCTTTCACCTGTAGTTCCCTGGACCTAGAGAATATACGGCTGACATCCTCAGCTCCTGATAATCTAATTAACAGTCTGTTTTCAGCCCCTTTCTGTGGGGGCCTCTTGCCCCTCAAGGCAACCTTCTTGGGAGGACCTAACACAATCCTGGGCCGACTCTGCCCACTTCTGATCTACCTTTGCCAGGTATCGGTAGGACCGTAGTTACTTCCCAGCCACACTTGTAGGCCCTTCCACCAGCCTTTCTCCTTTTAGATTCCTCCGCTTTTAAGTCAGATGTCAATCTGTTATTTCCACCAAGCTCCATGGGACACAGATCAAGCTCCCTGAGTGGTCTATTGAAGCCCCTCTTGCTTGACTACCAGATAGTAAAGCAGTCCACGTGGTGAGACTCAGAGTACATCAACATTTATCTGCATGTAAATTTCATTCTCAGTCTCTCCAATCTCTTATAGACGGACAGGAGGTGGATGCTCAGCTAAGCGTCCCAGACCCATTCTCAGCCAGCCCCTTGCAGGCTCTCTTTAGGTGGTCTAGTTTCTCACTCTGGAATGTGGGGGCTTCTGATGCCCAGTGTTTTATAGTCTCAGCTAAAATAGAATTAGAAAGAGGTCTGTTTTATCAGTCTGTTAAAAATATAGAGGCTTTATTTAGAGTGGCTCTTGAGTACTTCCCTAGGCATTGTTTCCAAGACCTGTGATATTAAGCAACACAGTACTTTAAATATCCACTGTTTTGAAGAAGTCTTTACAATACATTTCATCAACAATGGACTGGGTCTAGACTGGCATGTCGTGTCAACAGTGCCCTTCAATGCGAGCTTTCCCTTGGGTTGATAATAAGCACCGGTCAAAGACCTCCCCAGGAGGCTTGATACTGTAAATTGGCTATGAGAAACCATGCCTTCCTCCGTCTTCTGTGGGGAGGACCAGCATGCAGATTCAGAGATGCTGGCATGTGCCAGCATTCTCCATGTTATGATTTCTTTACATTCCTGTAGCATGACTTGAGTTTGCTGGACTTCATTTCTTTTTTATTATATCACTAAAGTTACAAAATGTATTTTATATGCCCTCGGGTCTGTTGTCCTATACGATAGAACCATGGATTTGAATATCTGCGCTTGAACGTAGCCCCTTTATGCTGTCTGGATAAAGGAGCACTTGGCACACATCTTTTGGGGAGATGATTTTTAAAGGGAGTTTAAGTCCAGCTCTCATAGTTGGGTGATAAGGAGGGGACCCATTGCTGTCCATTTTACTCTAGTGAATTAATCTAGATACAATAATGTGTCAAAAACTCACACTTCCACATATCAAAGGCTTCCTTATATAATCAGAAAAAATTAAGGTACATTTAATTAGGGGAGGGTGGTGTAGAAATATAATATTGTTTGACACATTGGCTGTCTGAGTTGATAAATAACCCCAGAAATTTTCATAACTAAGTCACACAACTGTAAATTGAGAGCATTAGAGAACAGCGATTATTTCTTACTCGTGTTTAATTTTCAGTGCCTTGCTTGGTACCTGCCATAAGGTAGGTATTGTTTGTTTTGATGATGATCAAAGAAATTAATTAAGCAAGAGAAAAACTTTCTTTTGAGCCTGGACAAATATTGAGAATTAAGAAAGGGACATTTTAAAATTATATCCATCAAGTACCCTGATGAAACTTATCAAATAGTAATGACCTTGGGCCTTTTGGAAAACTCTGTTTATGTTAAACTTGGCAAATGTTTCAAATGCATGCATTTTCATACAAAAGACTCAGATTCTATAAAGAGCAGAAGAGACTCAGATAAGAGCTGAAAAGATGTAAAACTCTAGTTGACATTGGTAATATCTGTTAACAGTGACTTGTGTGGGCCTTTTGGTACCTCCTAAGGCCTGCTGGGGGTCAGCACATCATCGTTTGTTGTTTGGCTGCACATTTTTTTCAATAAATAAGCAGTCAGACGAGCAGGGATGTAATCCCCCTCTCCTCGCAGAGGTCCATCATGCTCTGAGCAGTTTGCAGTCGTATGCCCGTGAGCGGCTATCTATCTGCTGGTTGGTGAACCTCTTCAGTACAAGAGAAAACAGATGTCTGTTCTCCCTGCCAAGTCCCTTTCTTGCATTTTAGGTACCATTCCACATGCACGGGGAGGTTTTTGTTAATTTCTTTCAGATGATGACTGAGTGCTTCACACCATGCGGGACCTCCAAGCCCCGCTTTTCTACTCAAGTGAACATTAGTAGCCGTTTATCCCTCTCACGGTCACTGTAGGACCTAGTTTTCTACTTGTTAGAGAAGCCCTGAGCCCTTCCATGCCTAGGGACATAGGGAGGCCTGTTGGCCCCACTTTTATGTTTGGTCACCTATAATTGACAGAATAATTGTTTTTTCGGACATAGCACTGTAGGTAATAAAAACAGAGTTATGGTTGTCACTAATTTTAAAGAAACTAAATTATCCTCACTCAAAAACCACGACCAAGCACTGCAAGTATCATATGTTCCATTCACGATGAATGTATGGTAATAAGAATGCGTGGATACTTTGGGGATTAGCTATTTTGTGATCCATGCTACCAGCTTGGAGTTTTTTCCCATTCTTTTGTATTTTGTTTTTTAGTTTTAGTATTAATGCAATGTTGTGGGTAATGTTTGCAGGACAGTTGATCATTTGAAAAGAAAGATAAATAACATTAGTTCTAAAGGTCATGCCAATGAAATTAGGTTTCTAAATGACAGGGTTGTTTATGTTGAAAACATATTAACATCATTGGAAATATTTACCTGTATTTGGTCTACTTTGTATCACTATGTCAAAGAATGGGTTAAGAGCCCAATTTCTTTCTAGATTCTGATTTTTAGTACTTTTTTATATTATTTCTTCATTGGTAAACTTTCAAGTTGAATCAAGATTTTATAGTGTGGCTAGGCACAGTGGCTCATGCGTGTGATCCACTTGGCCTCACTTTGGGAGGCTAAGGCTGGATGATCACTTGAGGCCAGGACTTTGAGACCAGCCTGGGCAACATAGCAAGACCCTGTCTCTACAAAAAATTTAAAAATTAGCCAGGCATGATGGTGCATGCCTGTAGTCCCAGCTACCTGGGAGGCTAAGGCAGGGAGGATCACTTGAGCTCAGGAGTTCAAGGTTACAGTGAGCTATGGTCAGGCCACTGCACTCCAAACTGGATGACCGAATGAGACCCTGCCTCAAAAAAAAAAACAGACTTTAAAGCATGTGTAATATTTTAATAATAGAAGCAACTAAAACACGTTTAGAAGTACTTAGTACTGATATTGTCAACTCACTTCTAAAAATCTTCATATATATATAACAAATTGTAATATGAGCATTCTTAAATATTAGTCATTTAGATCTTCATAATTGTAATTTTAAAAGAAAATCTATAATATTTAGATATGGTTTTTATGTAACATTTCTTTATGCCATATCTTTGTCCAAAGAGTGTTCTAATGCCCTGTAATTAGGGGGTTCCCCACTCTATTGTGAATCTAAGCATGATTCAGAAATCTTCCTAAGATAGATTTGGTCATATCACTCATCTGCTTCCATGCCTCCAAAACCTGCCTATTTTTCAAGGTATGGCTTTCAAACTGCAGTTCCTCCTTTGTCCTACTTCCTACCTACTTAAGTATAGTCATGCATCACTTAATGGCTGGGATGCATTCTCAGAAATGTCCCATTAGGTGATGTTGTATGAACATCAGAGTGTACTTACACAAACCTACATGGCATATAGCCTACTGTACACCTGGGCTGTGTGATATGGCCTGTTGCTCCTAGGCTACAGACCTATACAGCATGTTACTGTACTGAGTACTGCAGGCAACTTTATAACAATGGTATTTGTGTATCTAAATACAGGAAAGGTATAGTAAAAATACAGCATAAAAGATTTAATATGTTGCACCTATATAGGACACTTACCATGAATGGAGCTTGCAGGACTGGAAGTTGTTCTGAGCAAGTCAGTGAGTGGTGAGTGAATAGGAAGGCCTAGGGCATTGCTGTACACTATTGTAGACTTGATAAACACTGCTCTTAAGCTACACTAAATTTACAGAAGTTGTTTTTCTTCAATAATAAATTGACCTTAGTTATTGTAATGTTTTGCCTTAGAAACTTTTTAAGTTTTTTAATTTTTTTACTCTTTTGTAATAACAATTATTTATTTATTTATCTATCTACTTATTAAGCTTTTTTTGTTAAAAACTAAGACACAAACATATACACTAGTCTAGGGCTACACAGGGTCAGGGTCATCAAGACATCTCTAGGCGATAGGAAATTTTGCCATCGGCTGTTGACCAAAACGCATTATGCAGCACATGACCAAATGTGAAATCACAAGATAAAGGTGGCTTATCTTCCTGGAGTATCAATGTTACTGGAAGGAATTAGGTCAGAAACATTGTTTCTCTATTAAACTCAGATACGAAGTAGATTGCAAAATTTACTTTTTTTTTTTTTTTTTAAGATAAAGCACAAGAAGACTTCAAAGAAATTTTGCAGCTCTGGGAAGGCTACTTTGCCTTTCACCTACATACTCTTCAGGGTACACAGTCATTCTCCTTGCTTTTAGCACTGCTTCAGAAGGAAAGTTTAAGCAGCAAGGACTGACAAAATCTAACCTCTCAGTCTTTCAGCCTGGTTTCAGTCCCTGCTCAATGTCATATTCTCTGAGCAGAGTATTCCCTAGTCCTCCAAACACAGGCTCCCCTCCCTGTCCTCCTACTGTGATTTGCACACATCTCTGTTACAGCATGCATTGCATGTTTCTGTCTCTCCTACTTTATTATAAGCTATCAGGAGGCAGGACTAGAGTCAGCGTTATTTTATCTCAAGTCTGGCGTGTACGAGAGGCACTGGAAATAGCCTTTACCTGTAGCAGGCCTCAGGGCCCACCTTTAGGAAGAAAGGACTGTGCGTTGGCTGGTTCAGGCCAGACTCGCACAGTAACGAACACATCCTTGCGCTTTAGGAAAGCTTCAGAGACGTGGGAGGTTGGGACCAAAGTGAGATGGCTGAGCAGGCAGCTGTGTGACCAGTCGAGCGAAGCTGGCAAAGGCGTTGAGTGATGTGGAAATCAGGGTATAAGACCTTACCTCTTATTCCACCTCAGAAGAATTGGAAAACTTTAATACCTAAGGCCGTTTTTATTGTTTTTCCCTGTGTTCTGAAACATTGTATCTATTATTATTCTATGTTCATTAAATAAACCACTTTCTAATTTTTAAACGTTAAAGATGTACTTTGTATAATTGTCAATAGAAGGTTTTGCTCAGCATAAGATTATCAGTGGTACCACACTGAATTTTCCTAATTTCAGCTAAATGAGTTGCCATTTTGTTTAGCCTGTAAAGGGTTGATGAGGGTCGGTTCAGCTTGCTATTGAGCATTTGAAAAATTTTAATTTTTTCTTGGCCCCACCCACACAACACACCCTGAGAGGCTGGGAGCCACTGCTCTGTCCCTGTGGGACTGGCCTGGCTACGTGCTGCTTTGCTCGGGGTCAGGACCAGGAGACTGTAGAGATAGTACCTTTTGCCTATAGTTGCTCAGTCTCTGAAAACTTTAATTCTTGGGAATACCAGGGCATTCCCTAGGAAAGCTGTCCCTAGGCATCCCTTGGATTCTTAAAATCCCCACAAGTGCCGTCCTGCCCATTCAGTCCTAGGAATGCCATTCCCTCGGATGCTATGCTGACATTTTAAATCTTACCAGATATGTATTGCAAGAAAGGTCGGTATTTACTTTTACCTGCAGATTATATAAAAGAGAAAGTTTCATTTCAGGCCTAAGGAATGCTAGAATACACTTGAAAGTAGAAGCTTGGTACAAATTCAAACATGCATAATGCTTCACATATATTTTTTAAACTACCGTGCATTTCAGAAATCCAGAAAGTTATAACGCATGTGCTATTCTGTTTCCTAAGGCTAAAACATCAGTTGATGACTTTACTAATCGTGCTTATTAGAGAAAAATCATAAGCTCTCATGTGCTTAAATATGTAAATATACAATTAGTTAATAGGATCAAGGGAAAGGCTGATTATAAATTCATAAGGCTGTGCTAATCCCACAAATTGCAGAGGTGAATTTTGACATGGTCAGAAAATATTCCAGTTGTCAGATAAGCTTTTTTCCCCTGATGATTGGAAGGGATCCTCCTTGTAAATATTCATCTCAGTTACTGCTTCTCAGAAAAATCACTTGTGTATCTTTGGTTTACTTCAGCAAAGGGTGAGTGGGTGGGAAATGATCTAAGAGCATTGCTTCTCAAACTCTCCTATGCTTGGGAATCCCCTGTGGGACCTTGTTAAAATGTAACTTTTGATTCAGTAGGTCTGAAGTGAGGCCTGAGAGTCTGCATGTTTAATAAGCTCCCATGTAATTTCCTTACTGCTGGCCCCTGGATCACTCTCTGTGTGGCAAGAATGTCACAAACCCACCCTCCCCCACCTACTCTTGAGTTCAGCTTTTCCAAAATTCTAAACTTTGCTCAGATTTGACCATTTATATGGCTTTGAGATTTTTTTGTTTGGGATAATTTAGGAGTTCTCTCTTTTCCATTGGCGATCACAATCTAAAAGTGTTAATTGTATGAATTCTGCCACAGAGCAGAGGAGGGGAGTTTGGGCACAGCCCCTACTGGACTCTAGATGAGTTGGTCCAGAATTTTTCACATATCTCTAAACTGAATTATTAGCAATAATAGCTTCCTGCGTAATATTGTGCCTGAAATGGACTCCTAAAAATAGCAGTGGAGGAGAAATTGGTTATTTTTGGAGACACTGCAAACAGCTGAGAGTTGTGGTTCCATGAGGGCATCCTCTCTAATGCCGTAGTGCCTGCCAACAGTGTTGTTTCCAAATCTGCTACGGTTGGCTCAATAGGGTCATGTCTGACCTGCACAGATCGTCCAAGCTTCAGACACCCTTTTCAAGTGTCCAAGGTGACTTGTGTGTCCTGTAGTTCCTGTGGTCTCACTGGATAGTATTTTAAAAGGTCTTGAGCAAAGAGAATGGCTAAATAAAAATAGGTGTGTTAGCATAAATATTTCACTTTCTTTTGGAAATTAATGGACAGTACTCTCTTCTGTTTTAGCAACAGGAACAAGATCCTACCAACCTGTATATTTCTAATTTGCCACTGTCCATGGATGAGCAAGAACTTGAAAATATGCTCAAACCATTTGGACAAGTTATTTCTACAAGGATACTACGTGATTCCAATGGTACAAGTCGTGGTGTTGGCTTTGCTAGGTAAGCATCTTGCCCTGTGTTTACTATGTCAACAATAGCTCTGCTTAGTTATCTTAGAAAATTAAAAATGACCAAAAAGAGTATTTAAGCAAGGGTTATGGGAGCCAGTGACACCTTGAACTTAAGTTACATGTAAATATTGGTCTGCATTTTTCCAAATCTTTTGCAAGTTCATTAGGATTCTTGAACCTGAACACACTAAATATTTGGTGGCTCATGCCACTGAACTGTCACATGAGCAGTAGTTCTAAAAGTATGTGTCCTTAGTATTTTGATTAATTAGATCAAGATGCTTATAACTTCTTAAAAATAACAATTCATCTCCTAAACTCCATAGATAAATCAGTATTTTTTTCCTCATTAGATGGAAATTTGATTTGTTTTCAATAAAATTAATTAGGTTTTTTAAATGAAATATTTCAAAAATTCAAAAGAGAATATGACACCTAACACCACACAAATTTAACAAATATCAACATTTTATAATTTTTGTTTGAGATTTTTTTAAAGAAATCTTTTAGATATAACTAAAGTGCCCTCATGCCTTCCATCTAATATTTATCCCTTTCTCCCCAGAAAGGAAACTTTAGTATAGTGGTTAACTTGGTTTCCAAAGGAAAAATATTAAGCAGAAAGACCTTTGATTTTTTTTCTTTTTTTAGTGAAATTCTAATCCAAAAGCCCATGTATAAAAGGTGATTTTTACATGATGCATTATTTAGAAACCTGTTAATACTGTGTAGTAACAGATAATGTTTACATGTTTTAAAGTACTGACTGATTTTGGAGGAAAAATTGCTGACATTTTACTTTCATATACAAATGACAATCACCTCTAAGCAAAGATCTGTGTCAGAAGAGCACTATTATTATATTATTTTATGTATGAGGAAATTGAGGCACAAAAGGGACAATGAGGCAAAGGCTAGTATATGTTTCCTCTGCCTTTTAGTCCATTGCTCTTTCTGTTAGGCCATATAAGTTTATAATAAAACTGAAATATCCTACAGGTGGTAAGTCACCAAGGCCAGTATCTGCAGTGTACACTTCACTTGGTTAAAGTGATCCAGGTGAGACACTGAATGACTGAGCACCATCTTGTCACCTCTGCTGGTGTTCTTCTGAAAACAGATCAAGGAGGAGGATTTCTGTGAACCAGTTAAATCCTATTTTTTTGTAAACTATCACTATCTGTTAAAACTGAGGTATAACTCTCTGGGTAGTTGAGGAAGGTAGCACGTTTTGAGTAAATTATCCAGTGTTTCTTCCATTAAAGAAAAATAAGTCAAAGTAATTTAAGTTTCCAGAAATGTTTCTCAAACCTTTTTAGCCACCTGTAGATATAGAACGAGTTGTAAAGTTAAGCTCCAGCTTTTAATTACTCCTCCAAGCAAAGATGACAAGGAAGATACATAATAGACTTCACTAATTAAATTTTAAACTTGAATGTGAAAAACATACAAGGCACACCCTCTAATGTGCTAGCTGTTATCATGACTTTTTAGTCTGTCATTTTGTGAATTTGTGAAAGACCGTCTTTAAAATGACCAATATTCTAGCAAGTAGCAGATACACTAGTATTTTAAACCGTTGTTTTTGCTTTTAATTCAATATCATGACTAACAAAAGCTGTTGTGTATTGATTTTCAATTTTCCAACAATTAAAATCAAATTATACATGTAATATACTTGGTATTAAACACTCTGGATGTAATTTATCCTTTCTTTTAGGATTCACAATGTACTTTGCTCTTCAGTTATTTTACTATAGAAGTACAAAAGCAACAGGTAGATAAAGAATAAGCCCTCTTCTTCTTTACAATATTCACATTTTTGTTAGGTTTCATTTATATCCGAAAACCTATAAGAATATTTGCACGTGCACAGAACAAAATGAAAGCGAAGAGACCTCTAAATATTTATATGTTCTATTTTTATATATAAATAGGATGGAATCAACAGAAAAATGCGAAGCCGTTATTGGTCATTTTAATGGAAAATTCATTAAGACACCACCAGGAGTTTCTGGTATGTTGTTTGTCTAAAATTTTTATCAGTAGTCTTTTATGTAATGTGGTTATAAATGTAATACATGATGGATGGCTCTTCCATCAAGAACAAAATGCCCTCATTCCGTGCTTTAAAATTTATTTCTTTGGATCTGCAAGTAGGACTTAAAAATTCACCTCTCCCTGGTCATTAGATGTTTCAATATCAATGGAAGCAGACCCAGTAGCAAGGAGTGGTCTGATTTGTAAACCACTGCACAATCTGCTCTGCCTTTGATGCGTCAGCCCTCTTCTAACCCACCCTATCGCCATCCTCAATAAGCCTCCTGTCGTTGGGTCGCGTCCCTTGAGGAGTGTGGTGCCTTTCCTTCCCAGCAGTGCCTGGAGCTCCACTCCTGTGGCCTTTATGTCCGCCCCACTTCAGCCACTTTTCCCCATTGCTGTACCTTGTGCTGTCATTCTCCAGAAGGCCACACTTTCCATTTCAGGGCCACACGCACTGTAACTCCCGTGAGACCTGATCTGAAATACAAAGGGATCTTTCCATGTGTTTATTGGTCCTCTTTTACCTGTTTCTTGTCCCTACCAAATCTGGTCTCCATTTTTGAGCACTAAAACCATTTCTATAGTGACATCCTATGTTATGACATCTTTGGCCACACCTGCCTGGCGGAACGCTGAACCCGGATTCATCCTACAGCAATCCACCTTCCCCACACCTGTTGCATCCAGGCAGCCAGAGGTTGACACCACCACAGATCGAATGTCTACAGCTTGACCAGACCCTCCACGCTGCTGGTCCTCACTCTACCTCCTCACCCTTCCCCGGCAGCAGTTCTCAGTTTTCACCAGCCCACTCAGCCCCCTACCTAACCACCCTCTCTGACTCCAAGATGACTTCGCTTCCCACCTGATGAATAAAAGTGAGATCACCAGGTAGAAATGCCGTCAACTTCCTCTGAACAAGGAGACTCACACCCACATCCAGGCTTACCTCTCTCCTTCCTTAAAGTCTCAAGGGCAAGGGTTTCAGAGCTGTCCTTGAGATCACGTCCCATTGGGACCTTGCTCTGCCAGTGATTGCCTGTCTCTCCTATAATGCCAATCTCTCTCTTTTGCTTTTATTTTTTCAACAAAGCCAAAAACTTATATTTTCAATTAATAAAATAACAGATATCTAGCAAGACTAATTGGGGAGGAAATGAAAGAAAATGTATCAAATAATACCAGAAACAAAACTTGTGAACATGAGTATGATAGACATTTTTAAAAACACAGAATTCAATGAACAAAACTATGAACTACTTTATGCCAAAAATGTTCTAGAAAAAGGTAGCCATTTGTGTTTGTAATCATTCAAGTCTTTGCAATTTTGAAACTAAACTAAGCACTCTGTTCTTATCAAGATCCTTCTCCTGTAAACTGTTTAGAAGTGTGGTCTTTACTTCCTTGCTTCCCATGCACCCCTCAGCTCTCTCCAATCTGACATCTTCCCCTAGTGTGCAAAAGAAATTCCTCTTGGGAAACTTACCATATTAGTTTGCTAAGGTGGCTGAAACAAAGTACCACATACTGAGTGGCTTAAACAACAGAAATTTAGTGTCTCAGAGTTCTGGAGGCCAGAAGTCCAAGATCAAGGTGTCGGCAGGTTGGTCCCTCTGAGGGCTGTGGGGGAAGAATCTGTTCCAGGCTTCTGTCCTTGGCTTGTAGATGGCTGTCTCTTCACATCATCTTCTCTCTTCACACATCAGTCTCTGTGTCCAAATCCCCACTTCTTGTGAGCACACCAGTCATACTGGATTAAAGCCCACCCTAATGACTTCACTTCAACTTTGAAGACCCTGTCTCTAAATAAGGTCTCATTCTGAGCCACTGGACTCTACATAGCTTCTTTGTGGAGAGGTGGGTGGGTGTGGACACAATTCACCCCATAACACTTAACTCCAGATTCTCCCATCTGTAGACTTTCCCGTCTCTTCGAATCCCGTGTCTGTCTGCTGTGTGTGTTTGGTAGAGCTGGTCCCTCGCTCATCCTTCACTTCTGTTACACCTGTCTCCATTTTCTTCCCATCTTGTATTATTTCCTTTTCCACTGTAGACTTGTTTCTTCTCTCTGCTCTTAATTGTTGGTGTTTCCCCGAGTTCCATTTTTGACTCACGATTCTGATAGACTCCATCCACTCTCAAGGTTTCACCTACTACTTATGCTCAGATGACTCTTAGACGTTCATCTCTCATCCTGGCTTTTCTCCTGAGTCTCCGGCTGCCTGGCCTCGGTCACCTACGGTCATCCTCTCCAGAACTAGCCTGGTCCCCCTTGGCCCTTCCCATCAAATCCACTCCTCCTCTCATGTTCCTGTCTCAGTTTATGGAATCAGTATCCACCCAGGCACCCCAGCCAGAAGTCCAGTACTGGGCTCCCACCAGCGCCCTCTGTTCTTTATCTCTTACACATGAATAACCTTCAAATCCTTCCACGTTTCTTCCTGATTAGTTCTATAATCTACCTTTCCCCTCCATTCCTCTTACCACGGCTTAATCGAATCCTTTATTATCTCTCATCTAGGTCATTACAGCAGCCATCTAATTGCCCTCTCAGATATTTTTCCCTTACTGTAGCCAGAGAGATTAGGGTAAAATATACCCCTCTTTGCCACTTTACTGTTAAAAATCTGTTCCTTCTCAGTTAGAAAGAAAGATCCAGGATTCCTGGAATAGTAGAGAAGGCCATAGGTGACTGGAGCCCATGCCTGCATCTGCAGTCCCATCTCCCTCCATTCCCTGCCTTCCTGCGTATCCTCTTAATCAAACTGAACTGCAAGTGGTATTCCCAGCACACCATGTTGCATCATTCCCTTTTGCTTTCTCTCTTGTGGTTTCCAACGGCTCAGATCCTTTCAGTTCCCTTTAACCTGGCTGTGCCTTCCTCACCCACAAGACACTGGTCAAGGCTTGCCTTCTCCTGCAGGGACCTCCTCTGACCCAGTGGGCTACACTCTGTTTTGCAGAGCCCCCTGAGGATACCCACTTGTATCGTAGTACTTGGCATGTGTACCTGTGTCAGTCCCACGAAACTGAAAGCTCCTTGAAGGCAGAAACTGTTTTCTCATCTTTTTATTTTCATGACCAGCACAATACTTGAGCCATACTAAGCAACAACAAGTATTTGTTGGTTTTGAATAAATTTGCCACACTATTTAACTCCAAGACAATATTACCTCCTTATAAGCTCGCATAGTTGGGAAAAAAAGTTGACATATCTTCCAGTTTGCAGCCAGCCACCAGCAAGCTTCCTGCCAGCCCGGGAAAAGTTTCAAAATTTAGAAACCACATCACCTTGCTTTGAGGGGGAGATACTGAAACTATTAAAATGGGGAAAAAGAGAAAAAGCCACATACAACCTCCTCTATCTTTTCTCCCCTGTAATTTTAGTCTTCTTACGTTTAGTTGGCATAATACATCTGCAGTTCTGCTTCCCAATCTGTATCCAAATCAGTGAGTCTAAATCAATCCTTAGGTCTGTGTCAGCTAACAGCCCCATGTTGCTGCTTTTACCCAAGCATGCCCTAAGGTTAAAGCTGGGATCTCAGTGTTGGATGCAGGTCAGGAGAGGGAGCCTTTAACTGTGCTCCCCTGGCCTCCTGTTGGTCAGATCTCTTAAGTGGATTAGTCATATCAGCACATTTGTCCAAAATACTGATGCTGGGGGAGCAGGCACGTACTTTCATCTCTGAACAAGGAAGGAGTCTCTGAAGTGAGCAGCTGCACTCGAACCCGCAAGAAAAAGAGAGTGCCCCATCTGACAAAGCACAAATTTCCCCCCCTGTAGTATACCCAGTTACCTCACCACTTTCTCTATGCAAAAATATGTAACACTGAAGTAAATTGATGTAATGAATTGAACCTTATGAAGTAACATAAGGTCAGACTTCTAGAAAGTGAACACAGGAGCCATATAGAATATTTATCCCAGTTTTGGACACAAGGGATGGCAAGAAAGCATTGAAGTATTTTGAAGTTAGATTAATTCCAGCCAGAGGTCATTGAAATGAGCCATTTCTCTAAGCCTGTGCACAAGAAACTAGTATTCAGTATTTATTCTGCTGCAGCTCCAAGATTCCATCTTTAGCTGAATGGCTAATGATTACCATTAGAGATTCACTTTAATTTTCTGTGTCTAGTTGAGTTTTATGGCATAGAGAAACTAATTTGTAAGTGTATGCAATACCACAGGCTACACTTGATCTTGTAGTACTAAAACCTAACAGTATACTGCTTCTGTGGCGATATCTGAAGTGGAACTGCCTATAGATACAAGTTTGGAACATGAAATATAAGATCTGGAAGTATGCTATTCCAAGGAACTCAGCCTAGTGAAACAGCTTCTTTTTTGTTTTTTAAGTTAGTTTTGTTTTCCCATTTTGAAAGAAAAGAAAAGAAAAAATAATGTTTTTAACATCCGCCCAAGTAAAGACCAAAGAGAAATTTCATATGAGGAGCCTACGTCTCAGGCCTCCTAAGTGTAGCACCTGTGCCCAGCTGTTGTTTTCATTGCTTCGCCATATCATCCTTTGCATAGGCAGGAACCCCAAGCATTAATCCCTTTGAAGGGCTGCTCATCTACCTACCTGTGACCTCTTTATTCTCTCAGCTCATTCTTGCATGCAATAAGGAAAGTTTGAGAAGGAAAAATATCCAGGATACATTTGTTTAGATGCTGTGTAAGTCTGAGATAAAACCTTCCAGTTCCTTCGATGAAATAGATCAGAGTTGAACAGTTTCCTTTTTTTCCAAAAGATTTCATGGTTGTGTCATTTAACTTTTCTCTTCCAAGTGGGTTTGCAGACTACTGGGCACATCCATTCAAGGGGAAAAAAAGAACTTGACTTCTAAGCCACATGTAAATGATTGTGAGATCCTCTGCACCTTAGCAGCCAACAGAGAATAGTTTCTTCCAAGTTGTACCAATAGTTTCTTCCAAGTGACAAATGGGGCACAAGAAACAGACAAGTCCCTTCTGCATCGAGAGCATCATTGCAGGGGGTACAATTTTGCAATCAAGCTGTTCTCTTTGTTCTGAATCAGTACTTAATTTTGTACCATTCTGAACGTTTAATGATTTTTTTGCTTGTGTATTAGTCTTGGTTCCCAGCCAGATTGCAGGTTCTTTGGAGGCAGGAGCTGTGTTTTATTCTTAATTCTGTTCTAGGCTCAGAAAGCTTGTGTTATCACCCCATACCACCAGCAGTTACCAAGTTATTTCTATGAGCATTTTTCATGTAGAGCTTATCCCAATAATCGTGGCTATTTTGAGGGCCTTGTTGAATATCTTTTTGCATGTGAGTGTGAGGTTGAATTGCCTTTAGGCATGAGTTTAAAATGTACAATGCCAGACTTGTAAGCACACTGCTGTAGTGACTTCAACTTTTCCTCAAAACAAGTCCCCAGTAGACTTGAAAACCCGTAAAGAATTTCAAAGACTTGTCAACTTCTCTGGACTTGTTTTTTCTTTTCTTGTACACATAATATAAGATTTATCTTTGAGTACCAGTCTGTTTATTAGATACTGCTCTCTCCTTTCATATTATGGCTACTCCATGAGTGTCTCCTTGGAGTGCATATGATTATTATCGGTAGATCCAGATGAAAAACAAAACTATTGTCAGGCAAGGGTCAATTTGAATGAGCCTCCACTCTAATGTTTAAACAACGTAGGCTCATTGCTAGGCAGACATAACATTTCATAAATACAGCAGAAGATGGTTTATTTAGTGATGTAAGTTGTTTAGCTGGCGCGGGCAGAATTGTCCAGGATGATTCCTGTCAGAGTACTTGGATTCTTGCGCGGCTGGCAGTTTGCCTCTGACCTGGGCTCCAAGTACAAAAAAGAAACCCGTGTTAGACACGATCCCCAAAGGACACTTTCTGAAAATGAACAAACTAAGCAGTGAACTCATCTTTATGGCGACCCTTTAAGGAAGTCTCTAGATGGCCAAGCGGAAGGAGTCAGCTGTGCACGTGAGTGGTCACTTTTCCCACACCTGCCGCCCTGCCAACACTCTTCGTATCCAAGTGACACAGCCATGGTTCCCACCCTGGCCTGGGGCACAGTGCATAATGTAGTACATGTTTATAGTTCTGTAAAAATGTAGTGTACCACATTGCAATTTTTAGTGTAATGTGCTTTTTAAAAATCTTCTCTGATTTTACCATATTTTAAAAGAGGCTTTATCTTGTCTTATAGCAGATGCTTCTATAACGTACATTATACTTCATTGACAAAAAATAATTGCATGTACAGCCTTCTCTCCTATCTTTCCCCACCCAGTTCATTATTCCCTGAAAATATTGAAACATTGTTCTTTATTTGGATTTACCTTGGTTTTGAGTGCTGACTGGTCTGTAGTGAGTTAGGTTTGCTTGGAAGATCTCCAACCAGGGTACAGAACCCATGGCTTGTTTGTGAGACAATCTAGGTGAATTCCATAGAGGATTTCAATAACTTCTTAATGCTTGCTTGATAAAAATTCCATTGTAGGGAAACAGTATCGTGGCAGTTTTCCACACAATGAATGTTAGAACAAGAGATGGAAGGCTGTAGTTATCTGGAACTGATAATCCAAATTAGGAGACATGCTCTGGGCAAAAACACTGAAACACATGATCATGATTCAGGGATTTGTCTAAAAATGCTCTTCCGGTACCTCCCCGAAAGAGAGTACAGTCTCCGAGAAGACTTACAACGCCCGTGACATGGTGGCTGGAACTCTCCTAGAGCTGAAAGCAGCTCCAGCACCCTGCTTGCCCCAAACACTCCGCCCCACCCACCCCACCGATAACCAAGGCCAACAGTGTGTTCAGTGCTGCAGGAGATGATGTGGTCACCCATCTCTCTCTCTGGACTTCTTCATGACATTAATGGAGTCTGAATAAGTCCCTGCGTGCTAAGGGCAGTGAGTTTTTAAAAAGTGTCTAGCACCGGGTATGTGATCGCCTGCTGGATTGTCAGTGCTGTGCTGGTGTCATTCTGCCGAATGGCTCAAAGCTTCATCTGTGCCATGGGGTGGGGAGTGCGGGCAGGGGTTCAATGAAGTGCATATGTGACTGCTGGCAGACTCCTTCCAAAGCCTTCAGCTTGTTTCACATCTGCTTTCTGTGTTACTCTGACTTGTCAGATTGGGTATGTGCCCAGCGGGGCTTGAAAAACTCTCTTGCCCACATTTCATAACTCTCTGTGTACGGTGATATTATTCGTCCGAATAATTGTCCTGTGCCAGAGTGCAGAAAAGGTAATGTTTAGAGGGAAAATTATGACTCTGGTGAAAGGCCTGGAGATTTTTCAAAGGTTTTTATTGCCCATTTTGTTCCCTTAATATTTGTCTTAAGCATTGTTACTCTGTAAAAACAGAAAATGTTGGTCGCTCTAAGACAAAAGAAATACTTGAAGACACATGCGATGTTCCTGGTACCTTTAAGATGATGTGATCATATCTCCCTCACCCAGTATGTATAGTAGAACAGGGACTAAATGCACACACCTTGAGATATGCGTTTCCAGGGCTGCTGTCTTACGAGGAATCCTTTCCCTAAGAACAAACATGCCGTGATAGTTGTGGGTGGCCAGTGGGGCAAGGGCTGTCTTGCAGATCCAAAATTCAAACTCATTCTCCACTGAGGAGAGGAAGTATAGTTTTGAAAGTGACAAGAGACCACAGCTGGAGATGTGCCAGGGTGTTAACTCCAGATGCTTTGAGTACCACACCAGGCTTACATGGGGCTGGTGCTGCCTTCAGACAATTGTCACCATTGATCATGCCCATCCCATTTTGCACCCTTTCACTATCAAGTTTTGCCAGTGAGGAACAATAAATAGTGGAGTAAGACTTTATTAAAGCACAAGGATCTTGGGTGGAAGATGTGGGTGTTACTGTATAATAGTTTTCTAAGAGGCATTTGCCAGCAACTTCATCCTTAACTATAACTTGAACATTTCTTTTTTTTTTTTTTTTTTGAGACAGAGTCTCACTCTGTTGCCCGGGCTAGAGTGCTGTGCCTTCAGCCTAGCTCACAGCAACCTCAAACTCCTGGGCTCAAGCAATCCTACTGCCTCAGCCTCCCAAGTAGCTGGGACTACAGGCATGCACCACCATGCCCGGCTAATTTTTTCTATATATTTTTAGTTGTTTGGCTAATTTCTTTCTATTTTTTTAGTAGAGACGAGGTCTCACTCTTGCTCAGGCTGGTCTCGAACTCCTGAGCACAAATGATCCACCCGCCTCGGCCTCCCAGAGTGCTAGGATTACAGGCGTGAGCCACCACGCCCCGTCTGAACATTTCTTTATTCTATGAGAAGCCAAGGCAGCAACCCTAGCCAGCTCATTAAATCTCTCAGAATCAAATCCCCTGGATAACAGGCCAGTCCCTAAAAGTGTTTATAACTTCTGAACAAGAAGTCCCTCTCCTGAGAATTTATCTTAATTCGAAAGCAAGGGGAGGAACCATAACGCAAAAAACTTTGAGCTCCCCTGTTGTCGTAGTAGTAAGAACAATAGCTAATACTTACTGAGTTCCTCTAAGCATCCAAGTCTTAATTGTAACAATCCTTTGAAATGGATACTATTACTATCCCCCTTTCGCAGATTATAAAAACAGAGACATTGAATGACTTGCCCCAAGTCACTAGCCAGTAAGTAGCAAAGCCAAATTTTAAGCTGGTGGAGACCAATCTTGAGGCAATATTCTAACTACCATAGAGTACAGCCACTACTACAGCAGTTGGCTCTGGAATTTAAAAGATAAGCAAGATACACACAGATGCTCATGCAGTGTTAGTAATAACAGTAAAGAAACTGTACGTGACCCCTTTTCAAATAGAACACTACATAACCATTAAACTAATGATTCTATGACAAGATAGGGGAAGGTCCACAGTATAAATGATAGAAGAAGAGGACTTATCATTGCAAATATGAAAAATAAATGTATCTACATAGACTTAGAAGAGTAGTAAATATAGGATATTAAAATATTTATCTTGGGGTGATGGGGGGTATTGAGTTTTTATTTTCTATTTAACATAACTTTAATTTTGTTGAATCATTATTTTGCTAATATACATCCCTTCTTTGGTGGGTTGGGAAGTGAGGTGAGGGAGAATTGTGATAAGAAGGAAAATCAAATCCAGTGGACACAAAGCTAACACATGACTATATTGCAAATGTTGTTTATGCTCTCATCACACTGAGCACGGAATGGCAGCACCATGTAAAGGACAGGAGGAGAAATCAGAACTTAGTCAAACAGTCATGGCAGGAAGAACATCCACAGAGAGAAGCTGTAGCTCTGCCTGTTGGCTGAGTAGGACAATAGAATTTGATGAGAAAACAGGAAACGATATTGTGCACATAAAAAATGGATAATCGTTATTGGATCCGTAGGTTGAAATTTTTTTAAAAGAAGAGACCCAGATAGTTCCTTGCATATTGTTAGTTGAGGAATTTTGAAAGTAGCCAGCATTATCAGAAAGAAAGCTAATTACAGTTGCTGAGTGGACTAGTTTTCCACAAGTGATGGAGAAGCATCTATCAAGGGCAGTTTGCGTTTTACAGAATGTTGATTAGGGTAAAATACTGCTTAACTAGAAATATGGGAGTTTGGAAGGAGTAGTTTCTCCAGCTGTTACCACCGTGAGCGTCTAGGGAAAGCTTGGAGAAGACCTCAGTTAGAGCACACCGAGGAAAAGGCCCATCCTGTTACAGACTGCAGAGAGCTCCAGGCCCTCTGGTAAGATAAGGGAGGAGAACTTGCAGGAGATCCAGCCCTGAGCTACAATGCTTGCTCACAGCAGGCACCATGGAAGTGATTTTTAGTATGAATATCAAGGAAAGACATTCGAGCCCAAATTACTGTAGAGTTTGAGCTTCAGAAGATAGGTAAGGAAAGTATAAATATTTGGTGTTATAACAGTGTTAGTTATAATGGGCTGTAAGTCATCATAAGCATCACCATATGGCTCATAGTCTCTTAGAAGGGATTGTTAGTACCATGAAATCAGGCATTTGTGAAAGATCATCCCCCTCGCAAAGCCCTGTTGAGGGCACATTGGAGAATCCAGGAATGCTATTACCTTAGCTAGCTCTCAAGAGATGCCAGAAAATATGTCAGGCCCTTTTGCCACTTAAAATACCTAGAAATTTCTTAAATCTTTTTTTTTTAATTTCAGCTCTTCATGGGGGTACAAAAGCTCAGGTTATATATAATATGCTTTCATGGAACAAATCTTGTAATAAGTAAAACTTTAAGAACTTATAGGGAGAAGCTGTTTCTCATAATGTCCTTCAAGTAAATGGAAAAGTGATTGTAAAAGAAATACAGCTATTTCTGCATCAAAAGTATTGTGTTTCTAGGTGGCATTTTTATTAAAAACAAATATCTCTACAAACAGTACTCTGCTCCATAAGTGACTAAATGAGTTTTTATAAGATGGGTACACTCTCTTCCCCAGTAAACTGCAAGCCCCAATGAGGCAAGAACCCTGTTTTATCTACCACTATATCCCCAGCCCACGTGTGCCTGCCACGTAGTAGACACTCAATAAAAATTTCAACGGGGGGATGGGCGGGACATGGGCAATATATATAACCTGAACTTTTGTACCCCCATAATAATAAGCTGAAATAAATAAAAAAAAAAAAGAAAAAAATTTCAACTAATAAATAGACCAACAAGAATTTTAATAGAGGAAAGAAGCTGCTAGAAATTTACATTGCTTCACATGAAATACTGGGGCACTCCTATTTCCCTGAAACAAGGAGCTAGCAACCATCTAAAAAATGTGTCATCTCTACTGGTTATAATTCTTTAAAATAAGGAGCTTTTTTTTCTAAGATATGGGACACCTGCCAGTATACAGACTGTTTTAAGTACTTACCTTTTTGCTTTTAAGGGAAAAAAGTATCTTAATGACAGCACAAAATCATGTAGTAAATATAATTCATTTTTGAAAGATTGAACTATATCCTTCCGTTTGTTTCATTTTAAATGATACAATTGCAAACATGTCGTTACCATTTGATGTTTACCTCATCGTTATACATTTTTAGCAGGCTTTATTGTCACCTGAGATTTCTTTTCCTATGACAGGTCAGAGTCTAGATGAATGAAAATATATTAGAAGCGCCTTATCCACAGATAGAGGGATGCTTGGACATTCAGCAAATGTAGAACTTCAGTGCACATCAGGGTCTTGGGACTTCACTGCTTTCATTCACACCTGCCTGCTTAGGTGGCCAAGAGTGAACTTCCAGAATGAATCCTAGCTGGTCATTTTCTCTGAAAGAAATTATGCTAATGGAGGAAAACGATCTGTTCGCATCACTACCTGAGCCAACTAACCTCTTTTTCAAAAAAAGAAAAAGTTAAATTTCCGTCTAGTCACTAATTTTTATAAAATCCTCCAGATAGAAGTGTCTTTTTACAGTGAAGACCTACAAAGTGCCAGTGCCACAGAATTTATTATACTTTGTCTTGCCCTATGGGATTATATGGAGGCAAAAATCTTACCTCTGATGTCACTGGATAAAACATTCAAGGCTATAAGGACCTTTCTAGGTCTGTGGAGAGTAAGATCTTGGCTTTTCTCATCTGAGTTCTTGATTTGTCCTTAGATGTCAAGGTGAAGTGTCCCCCAGCACCACATTCCTTTCTAGATAGACACATGTACATGCTTACACATTGACCCAGGAAAATGAGGGGAGTTTCAGTGCGGTACTTTTTTTTTTTTTTTTTTTTTAGAGATGAGGTCTTGCTCTGTCACCCAGGCTAGAGTACAGTGGCACGATCCTAGCTCACTATAACCTCGAACAACTGGGCTCCTCTTATTTCAGCCTCCTGGGTAGCTAGGGTGCAGGCACATGCCATAATGCCTGGCTAATTTTTTTTTTTTTTTTTTTCGAGACAGGGTCTCACTGTGTTGTCCAGGCTGGTCTTGAATTCCTGGTCCTAAGCAGTCCTCCTGCCTCAACCTCCCAAACTGCTGGGATTACAGGCGTGAGCTACCTGGCCTCAGTGCTGGCATTTTAGGTAGCATTGTTTTGGTTGCCTTCAAAGGCGAGACTGCCTAGTAACTTAAGGGAATTGCAGGTATAAAATAAGTCTTTACTCTCAGAAAGGTTTGACTTTTCCTCCTCCTTTTATTTGGATGCTGTATTCTCTCAGCCCTAGTTTCCATCCGCCTCTTAATGGCTCCGCTATAGAACTAAAAGTGTCCTTAGTGATTAGAAAGCCCTCTTGCCTTGTTTCATCTATTTATTTACTTTCTCTAATTATTGGTAAAGGTACAAATTCCCAAAAACTCAACACCTTTTTTTGAAAAGACAAATAGACTGTTCATCCACAGTTTGGGGTGTGGCCCCAGTCCACCTCCCATCACACCCAGTTTGCCTTAGATGGCAGTTCCTTGTTCAGGAAAGGGGGGGCTTCATCAGAAGGTAAACAAAGGGCCCTTTTGTGGATGGTAAGGCCGAGGCTCGTTGATATTCTTACCAGACACCTAACATTTTTGCTCTTACTCCTGGTACCCATAGTACAGTTGCCATTCAGAAGTGAGCTCATATTCCAACCCATCCCTCTGGAGTGATGCACACTGGGGAGAGAAGAAAGGAGGTCCAAGCAACAGCCTAGATAGCTCACCAAGAAGGAATTACAGTTGGGTTTTTGTTTTGTTTTGCTTTTTGGCAGAGAAGTGTTGAGAGACACTGTTGCTTCCACCCTGTCATTAGTGGGTGGGTAACAGTGATATAAAATAAGAGATGAATTAGGATAATAAGAGGCAAAGAAGAAAGGAGTAAATTTTCCACAAGCAATATTTTTCTCTTCATGGCTATTTAACTTTGAAACAGAACTTGAAAGTAGTAATCATGGTTCTATAGTAGACAAAGGGTAGAATGTGGGAACCAGACAGGAAGGTGTGATTTCCTTTATTACATTAACTAGAAACTTACATAAAAATGCACAACTTTTCGGGAATACTCTGCTATTTCCATTATAGAAAAGCAAAGAAAAGGAAAAGTCACACTGGTAGCCTATTGTGTTGTCTGTCACCTGTTTGTTTTTGTTTGTTTTTTTGTTTTTTTAACTCTAACGAATATGAAGCCTTTAAAATAGCCTCTGTATCTTCTGCTTTTCTGTTTCATTTCTCGGGTTTTCCTTTGGACTATTTTGTGAGTTGGATCTATAGTAAAGCAACACCCAGTGGGATGATTAAAGGCACAGGAAAACCTTTACATAGGGTGGGCAAGCATTTTCAGCTTTCTCACAACAGCTCTCTCTACTGCTGTATCCCCAAAATAAACAAATGAGACCTATTTATATTCACTCATTGATTCCACCAAGGTGTAATAAGTGCCTGCAAAGTGCCGACAATTAGGTACTGAGGATACAGTGATGAAAGAAACGGACAATGACACTGTCCCCGTGGGAGTTACATTCCAGAGGGAGTAAACAGACAGCAGACCAATAACTGCACTCAAATTGTTGCAAATGCTATGGATAAAAATATGATGTGAGAGCAATATAAAGGGGGCTTGTTTTCTACTGGGAGAAATGAAAGGTCTCTCTAAAGAATTATAAAGATAAGCTATGGGAACATTTAACGTTGGGGGAGGGGAGGATGGCACCGTCCTATTTACATCTGAAGATTATTTTCATGATGGTCTAGAGGTGGAATTGGAGAGAGCCCCCAATAAAAAGTGTTTCTACACCTAAAGAAGCACAGATTCCATTGCTTCTTCAGAGTGGTTCTGTAAATGTTTTCATTACATTCTCATTTGGAAATAATAATTAACATGTTATTCTGTACTGTGTTTTCCACCAGTGGATAATTTTATAAGGTTCTGAGTAAGCTTTTGCTTTAAAGTCTTCTATGAATTCCCTTAGAGCACCAGTATTGCTCCTATTAAAAAAGAAATTCAGTTACATTTTGTCATCTGCACTCACAGATGATTTTTCCCCATTTACTCAGCTCCTACAGAACCTTTATTATGTAAGTTTGCGGATGGAGGACAGAAGAAGAGACAGAACCCAAACAAATACATCCCTAATGGAAGGCCATGGCACAGAGAAGGAGAGGTGAGACTTGTAAGTCCTTTCTTGAAAATTTAGTGGGGACATGTAACCGTGAAAGCACCACATGACAAGCTACACAAAAGGCGTCTTGACTTGGCCGCCGCACATCTGAAATAGGTGCCAGGATTAAACCTTCCTACTATACGTTATAATTCAGGTGACATCAAATGAAAACTCTTCCCAATATGTGTGGAAAATAATGATTCTCCAGATGAACAGGTAGTTGGTAGAAACAGCTATGTTTACTGGCTACCTACATGTAAAGTAAAAGGGCATTCTAAACAGAAATACACAAGTGTTTTGGAGGTTTTTTTTAATGTTACGGTTTCTTAAAGGGGTTTATATTTTTAATATTCAAAGATTATCATAAATAACATTAGTAGAATACACAGTATATTTATCATTAAGTTGGGTGTTTTTATTTATTTATTTTGGTTCATTATTTTGAATAGTTTTCTTTATTTAAAGAAAACCCTCAGTTTTTAAATAAAGTGTTGGGCCTCCATTTCCCCATATTTATTTTCCACGAATTGTTATTTAAGAAACAATAACAGCATACTGGTCCAAGAATGTCTGGGGAAAACGTTCTTGACTAGGCACTGTCCGGTGATGGCCACTAGCCACATGTGGCTCTCTGAGCACTTAAAAGGTAGTTAGTATGCTGGAGGGATTGAATTTTTCATCTCATTTTAAATAGTTGCATACGGCTAATGGCTACCATATGGGACAGCACAGGTCTAGAGCTTAATGCTCATATTTAGTATATGGTGTATTTGACTAACAGAAACTACCAGTTTTATCAAATGCTACTAAACTATCACTGTCTTACGCTGCTATGACTCTAAGAAATGGAATTTTTAAATTGTGCCTTTCTAGAGGAATGTTTATATTTCTTTCTCTTTCCCATAGGCTGGAATGACACTTACTTATGACCCAACTACAGCTGCTATACAGAACGGGTATGTCATTAAGGAAAATGCATGATGGCTTGAGGGAAAATGTGAAGGTGGAAAATATCAGACATTTGTTCCATGAATTATTCTATTTAAAGGATTACTTAATAAAGGCTTTTGTGTTTGTTCTAGATTTTATCCTTCACCATACAGTATTGCTACAAACCGAATGATCACTCAAACTTCTATTACACCCTATATTGCATCTCCTGTATCTGCCTACCAGGTTTGTACCTTTAGGATTCATCAGCAGTGTGACAACTTGCGGACCATGAATATCTGCTACGTTTTTATGTGTCTTAAAATTTTGAACATTTATAATGAAATTTAAGTCAAATGTTATGCGGCTTGGATACACAGTTTAGAATAAGCTGCTTTTTATTTGGCAGAGTGATTTTACTTTTATGTATAGGAGAATGTAAAGCAAGGGAAAATGGTTGTCAGTTGTCAGTCCTTGGACTCATAACATTTTAGAATTGGGATGAACCCAAACACTTCCTTCAGCAGTGGGCCCTGCTTTTGGACACCCTGTGTCCCAAAAATTGAAACTTAAGTTAACTGCCATTAGGTAAAATACAGAGTAGGTGTGTACTCTTGCTTTTGTTTATTTATCAGCAGGAACTAATAAAAGAACCAGTAAACATGCTAATACGCAAAGGTGTGTCTCTATTAGGTAGCATTAAATGAGCAGTGCAGATGACATTTGAAGCAATAAAGAAAGGAAGAAAGAAGTGACTTCCTATTTAGGTTATTTTTTGAAGAAGCTTTACCTTAAAATAAATTCCCAACTTAAAAACAAAATCTCATTAAGCACCTTGTAATAATACTGACTTGATTTGATTGCAGGGTTAGCTTCTGTTCTTCATGAACGCAGCGGTACACATGCATTTCCCCTCCCGAATCAGAGTACTCTAACGTGGTTACTGCCGTGGTCTGGACCAGGAACATTATAATGGAGTTCCATTATAGACATGTGGAAGTAGAGTTCTCTTTTGTTGACTGTTGGAATCCTGTGTGGCTTATCAAAATTTTTGTATATTCTTGTTTTTAAAACAATTGAATTAAATGTTGTAATCCTGATTTCTGGGGTTAGGGGACTACAATATGTAATCTAATAGCTGTGTTATTTTACTGCTGTAAACCTCAATTTCCTCATCTTTAAAATGGGGATAATAATAGTTTCTATCTCACAGGTTTGAGAAAGTTATAAGAACTAAATGAGACTATGTATGTAAAGAGCTCAGTCACAGTATCTGGCAAATTCATTATCACTCAATAAATGTTAGCTATGATTATCATCATTAATATGCAGGATTAGTTGGCTCATAATAAAAGTATATTAATTATACTTTTAAAATAATGGATTGGTTGACATAAGCAATATCATAAAGCTGGTTCTGTCTAACAATGGCCTTAAATAACAGAAGTGATTAGATGTGCTAAAAGTGAAATTTTAAAGTAGCATTCCCTTCCTCAGCTTTTAGGTTTTTTAGTCCTCCTTTCCCTGAGTTGCCACTCATTTTCTTTTCTTTATTCTCTCTGGGTGATTATGTCGCTTTGTCGCTTCAATCTGCTGGGCTTAGTATTCACTAATTTAATGCCTCTTCAATTGTTTTGGACTTAATATTCCTACCTTTTCCTTGCCTGTATAAGATTCAGTGAGATCTGCTCTAGTGCATTTTCCCTAATAACAATTCCTATGTCTGCTATTAATAGGTAGTCTTCTTTCTTAACTACCTGAACTTGGAAACCTCTGTCATTTATATGTCACCAAAAATAGGGGCAAGTGTAAGATTGTTCTCAGGCAAATGAAAGATTGTACATATTAATTTGCATTCATGTTGGCATAGATATTACAGCTCTTAAAGCATTGCTCCACCACCTCTTTTTCCTTCTTTAATATAAAAGCAGTGTGCATTTTGATCACAGAATCATTTCATAGAATAAAAAATTAGGAGACCAGTGTTGGTAATAGATTTGATATGGCTAAGTGGAAGGAAACAACATATTATTTCAAAGGCCTGATTTCCTCTCCTGAGCATTCTTTATTTCTCTGAGATGCAGGTGGAATTTTAGTCCATCAGCCTGACACTCATGCCATAGCCTCTCGAGCTGATTCTTAACCCCATATGTTCAAAAACCCAGTAGGCTCATTGAATGAGCTTTAAGTGATCTGTGATCCCCTTAAGTTGTTTGCACAATGTTGCTTGCTTGTGTATGTGCAATTAGTTGGGGGTGGGAGGAAAGGGTTTATTTCTTTCATCAGATTTTCAAAGGGATCCATGACCCTAGAGAGGTTAAGAACCAATGGTAAAGAGTTTATAGAACATAGATTATTATTCCCATTTTATAATTAGGGAAAATTGAGGACTAGAAATTGATAGCAGCTGATTTGCTGCTTTAAAAAGAAAATTGGATTAGATGTCATAGCTCCCTGACCCCATAATGCCATAAGCTATTTTAGATTATTAAGGCCACTGAAACATATAAAAAATGGGAACATCTAGCCCAAATTGAGGTCTGTAAGGAGCTGCTCACCTCCCCGTGATTTATCCTGTGAGGGTCCTGCACTAAACCACCCTGTGCTTATGCAATTGGATTTGAGAAATTGGCATCTGCAGGAAACCACCAATACCCCAGTGGGGAAAGGCTGCAGTCCAGATAACTGAAATGTTAACAAGGCAGAAGCACTTAACTTTGGTCTGCCTTAGGTGGCAAAGGAAACCAGAGAAAACAAGTATCGGGGCTCTGCTATCAAGGTAAATCACAATACATTCTTCCCCCATGACTCTTCCCCATGTCCTCTCTGTAGAATCTCTGAAGTTAACAACAGGGGATAAAATACAAGAGAGTTTTGTTGTTAAGAATTAGAAACTGAAACTTCTTTTAAAATTACATAGACTCTGGAAAGCTCTGGGCATCAAGAAATGGACTGATAAGTTTTTCTTTTAAGTGGCAGACTACACGTGCTTTCTCTCCTGCCACGACACCTGACTCTCACGTCTTATTTCTCATTCCAGAGGGTTTGCTGTGTGGATGCCCTTTTGACTGTAGATGTCAAAATCTAGTTACTAAAGTTTAATTTCCTAAATCTGAATTTCAGATTTTTATTTTCCACACTAACTAGAAATTGTTGACTACCGTACAAGATTTCTAAAACCTAACATTCTGGGTATCAAAGAGAGATTGAATTTGGTTATTCTTGTTAAATAAGCACATAGTAATACTTTAAGGGTTAGCATCTAATAAGATGTGCTAGAATTCTCATTCATCTGTGTTCCTAAAGTACCTAGTTCATACCTTGACTGTAATACATTTCACTAATTTGAGTTGTTTCTATGTTTATCTCCCTTGCTTAGACAGTAAATTTCTTGAGGGTGGGGCCCATGTCTTATTCTCCTTTTTCTCTTTGGTGCCTAATACTCAATAAATACTTCTTGAGTGGGCAAATAGAAATTGTTTCTAAATAATCATTTCATCCCATTCAGAGTGACCAGTTTGCCAAGAACTCTAACTGCCTTAATCTTTTTAATCATTGATAGTGTTGTTTCCTTATTTTCTTTCTGTAGATACTTAGCATGATTAAAAAGAGTTCTAGAGAAATAGGTAAACATTACAATGGAAATCAATATTTCTTTCCACGTCCTCCTTTTTCTAGGTGCAAAGTCCGTCTTGGATGCAACCTCAACCATATATCCTACAGCACCCTGTAAGTTTTTCATCTTAATGTCTGTATTTTATAAGTAAGCTATGTATGTATATTCTCTGGGTTAAAACCATTCGCCAAAGGTGGTGTAGGATTTAGGAGTTGTAAGTATGGACTGTGAGAATGACCTGCGTGCTTGCCATGAGAAGGTCACACATTTGGCCCTGAGCTTTCTAGTAACCGATGCAGAATGGGAATCCTGATAAGCAATGCAGTTCACAATATGTATAAGGTAAAAGCAGATTGGATTGCTTAGGAAAATAACACCGTTCTTGGCCTTAAGTTCAGACAGGACTTTGTCTCAGGATGCCTCCTTAACGTGGACACTGTGCAATGTAAGACCACGTGTATGAAACAGCAATCCAGGGATAACAAGTTCTGAACAAGAAGGTGCTGAGATGACCTTTAAGAAGCAGATAAAGTATGTTTAGGTGATAACACAGGAGATCTGTCCGATAATGTATGTATGTGTGTGTGATGTGTGATATATACACATACACACATATTTATCTATACATATGCACTTGATACACATTCATAAATCCACACAAACCTACACACTATGTATACATAATATGCATCCACTAATCCACACATGCCCATGGCAATCTGTGTCCCTGATACTCTGTGCTACCCTATTTTAGAATGCTTAGAAATCAACCCAGTTTGAATTTGGGGACTTCCTAATACAGTAACTCCTACAGGTGGTGCTAGTCAATGAGAAAAAGGAACAGGAAACACCCCCACCATATTCTGGGCTTCTGAGTCATTTTCATGTTACCAAATACTTTTTGATAATGCACATTAAAAATTGGAAAAATAAAAACATTTCCCATGAAATATATTAATAACAAACATTATCTCTGACACACATATCTTTTTTTCTTTTTGGCAACTTTCAGAGACAAAGACTGCACATATCTCTGTTTACCATCTTTGAAAAGGCATTAGGAGTGTGTGCAGAAGGTTCCTATCTGAGAATTCATTACCTTTTCCCACCCAGATTTAAACTGCATGATTTAAACCAGCATTGAAATACATACACACCTACCTCTGCCCTCAACTATGTACCTAATTATCAATAAATAACAGTATATGTCAAGTATAGTGATGCCAAAACATATATTAGTATTAATATTTATACAGTATGTCAGAATACTTGCATTCTCAGGTAAGTGTGTGATTGCAAAAGTCCAAAAATAAAGAGTTAATTAAATTTTGATTTATACATTCAATGCACCATGATGTAACCATTAAAAATGATAATGACAGCTGTGCAGTAAGTTAGATAACTGCTTGTAATAGAATGCCAGCTTAAGAGCAAAAACCCAGGATACGAAATTGTTGGTGTACTCTGATTGCAACGATGTAGAGAGAGGCAGAGGCTAGAATCTGGCAGTCGTTCCCTGACATTGTTAATAGAGGCTGTATTAGACTGGCTGAGTTATGGGTGATTGTTTTTTCCCTCCTGTTTCCTTAAATATATTTAATTTGATTTTTAATGAACAATTTTTTTTTCAAATAAAAGAATCTGGAATTAGATTATTAATCATATCTGAGTTGGCTTCCTCCCCTAGCACCAAAATGTCACTTAAAGTTCTGAGAAACACCAAGTGAGTGAAGAATGTCCTCTCCATCCCAACGACCTGATCCTGAACCAAATGACTGTATAGAACATTGTCAAACAAAAGACTACATTGATCATTATCTGTTGTTTTGTGACTATAGAAAGCATCAACTGTCATTTTTTTCCTAAGTTTTTTTAAGAAAGTATTTTGTAACCCTAAGCAGCCAATGATAATCGTGGTTTGTGTTTCCTGTTATAGCGCCTCCTGCTGGACTAGCTCGCTTTACAGTTAGGTAAAGTGAAGGGAAAGAGAGATTTGCCTATTACAAGGATTTCTGTGAAGTGAGTGCCAAGATAAAATTTCCCCTAATGCTCCTACAAAACTCTCAGGAAGAGCAATCTAGAAGAAGATGCTTAGGAAACAAAATAAATAATGATAGCTTTGCAAGATTGAGAGAGGTTGTTTTTGCCTCACATTCCTCAACAAACTAAGGCATTTCCTTTGCAAAAGGTAATTATGGAATCTTAATGCCCTCCCTCAGTTTGTCTTATTTTGTTCTTGTCTCCAACTCCCCAGGGTGCCGTGTTAACTCCCTCGATGGAGCACACTATGTCACTACAGCCCGCATCTATGATCAGCCCTCTGGCCCAGCAAATGAGTCATCTGTCACTAGGCAGCACTGGAACAGTAGGTGGCAAATTAATATCATGTGTCTCTGTAAACAGAGGAGGGTAAATTAATGCAGCCCTATCTTCCCTGTCAAATTACAGGCGCTATGATGGCAAAGATTACTTCTGATCCTCTCACTTCCCCACACATTGCCTTCTATAAAGTAAATACTCAGATATTTCTTGACTAATTGGTGAACTGAAAGTCTATACTCAGGGTACCTCTCCTTTACCAGAATATAGCACCAACACATGACCATATGTAGCCTTTATAACTAGTGTCATTCATGATGCTGCGGCTGTGTCACAAAGTAAAAAATGAGGGTAATACAAAGTGGTAAAGGCAGGAAATTTTTCCTCATTTACTTCTTCTTTTATGGAATTTGAGGGCATTGAATCGTGATCTTAATATTGACTTATTTCACCAAGGCCCGGGGAACTCCATTGGGTAATAAGGTTGAGCTGGTACCAGATCAACTTCCAAGTTGGCATGCTTAGCATTTAGGTGGTTTTAATTCAGCTTGTATCTGTGGTAGCTTACAAGAATGAAGGGGGTAGTACATTTTCCCCTTATACACCCAAAGCCAGCAGCAGCTCCTTGTGAAGGCTAAGCTAAGGCCACACACATCCAATAGGATTGACTAGAAATTTCTCCTGCCTTTGGGAAAGGATGACTGTCAGTGTCAGAAAAACAGGTCTCTGCTGTCTAATCTTCAGTGACCTGTTAAAGTTCTAATAAGTCATTTATCCCTTGGGTCTCCATCTGTACAAACAATACTAGGTACTAGTTTAGGGAGCTTCCAAGAAATAACGAGGTCCTTTGAGGAGAGATCTTCTAATATGGCACATCAGCGATACTGAATTATTGAGGATTACAAATTTTTTTGATCTTCACCCATGTGCTTCTTTATTAGTAAATCCAAGGAAAGGTGGGATTTTTAGCTTGACAAATTCAAAAAGTAGAAAGCATTCACTTTGCCTCCCATATGGCATGTTTATGTGCTCTAATTAAGCTTTGAGGTAGCCCATTTAAATTTCTTCTTTGAGACTTGCAAATACATTATACCCATCTCACAATTCCCCAAGTACTCAGAATTTTACATGGTTTACCACCGCCCATTCTGACCTTATTCTTCTTTTCAGTACATGCCTGCAACATCAGCTATGCAAGGAGCCTATCTGCCACAGTATACACACATGCAGACGACAGCGGTTCCTGTTGAGGTTGGTACAGACCATCCAGTGACCATTTTGGCAATTAAGTAGTTTTGGAAATAGGTAAATTAAATAGAACTCAAAGAAAAAAAAAATCTATCAAAAGTCAACTATTTGCATAAAGAATTGTTTAGAGGAAGTATACACATAGAGTGTTATTTTCATCTATAAAATATAATTCTGTCCATACAAATTAGGGTAACAGCATCTAGGTCACACTCCCAAGAAATACTTTCTAAGCTTGTAGTGCATTTCATACTCCTTCAGAGCTCTGACTTGTCTCTGTAAAATGATATTTACAGGCACATTAAGATAAATCTGGAGATCATATCAATAATAATAAGTAATGACGAAAAGAAATCAGTTTTAGTTAAGATACTTATTGGAAAAGAAAAAGCTGATGTTTCAAAACTATAGCAGGGATGAGGAAGAACCTTTGCTTGTTTTTGTAGAGGCTGTTAGTATAGCTAAATAACTCTTAGTTCTTGTTATGGAAGATATGGATGTTGGGATGGAAGAAAGAAGTCTGACATTTGAATTATGATTGGTCGAAAGGCATAGCATTTTCCTGCTAAGTACTATTAGAATTCCAAGGATGTTTATCAGTCCAGTTGATCCTGCCCACTAGGCAGATCCCAAAGGTTCCAGTTCCAAGAAAGGATTGTAGGACTGTGGCTTGCTGCTATTGCTGCTGCTGCTGTTGTATTATTATTATTATTATTGCTTCTGATTTTGCAATTATTGTCAACCTTAATTACCAGAGCCTACAATTTCTTATCTGCAATTCTGAAACCCTAAAATATCTGAAAATAAACATTCTGTTTATAACTGCATTAGCAAAAAACTAGACCTATGGCAAAACCCACCTTGAACTGAGACAAGACAAAATCTTTATCCCACTTACTGTGCTTATTCGTGGGTTTCGGTTTAGAACTATTAATATGTTTGCTAATGAGATACAGCCCTAGAGCCTCCTCAGGGTATTATGATATACAGCACATGCATACCATATTTCAGATTCTAAAATCTGAAAATACTGAATTCCAAACCACATCTGGCCCCAGGAAATAAGAGAATAAGAAATTTGTTTGATAAATTACAGTTTGATAATAATAGACAAGTCATAAACATTTGGATGAGAAGTTCCTTGGGTCTATCAGACATGTCAGCTACTTAGGGAAATAATCAACCTTGAAAGCTCTACATGACATTAAGAAGTGCACTTTAACGAGTGCTTGCTTTTAAGGTGTATGCTGTTGGACTGTCGGGCCTAATACCTTATCTGTTCTGCTTTGTTGTAGGAGGCGAGTGGTCAGCAGCAGGTGGCTGTAGAGACGTCTAATGACCATTCTCCATATACCTTTCAACCTAATAAGTAACTGTGAGGTATGAGGGAAAGGTCTTCGTAACTGTGGGGCTTCACTCAAGCAAAGTCTATGGTTTTGTTTTTTGTTTTAATCAAAATGGTGGTTGGAATAACTCAGACTTGATCATACCACTTTAATCACAGTCAAGGCATCCAATCTTGTTGAAATGTTAAAATCATTGATTTTGTAAATTTGCAGATTAATCATGCCATCCAAAAAGAACAATGCTTTATATTAAAGTCAAATGTATGATTAGTCTCCTCCCTAAAAAAAAAATCTGTAACATCAGAAAACACCAGGTACCAAAATTGTCCTATAATACAACTATCCTGTATTATATTTGTTGTAATATTTATATACTAAAAGATTTATAGCATAAGATGTTGCTTAATCCAGCATTACAAGATTAGCTATATCTTGACTGTGGATTTAGATTATTGTCAGTATCCTTAAATTATAAATTTTTATTCCCAGCTCTCACCTGAACCACAAATTTCAGAACTTTTCACTTTACCATGCAGATTGCAATAAGAACAGCTGTGTAGAATTTAGAACATCCTGGTTTCTGGATTGCCCTGGTGACAATATGTATTGTTGATTTCATAAAGTCACTCTCTGTCTTTAGAGACTCACATGGCTTTAGCTCTGGGTCTTTTAGAGAAGAAAGTATTTTGCAAGTCCTAGATACAAGGCGTTGAAAATAACCGTCATTTCCAGAGTTTGCATTTATCAGTCTACCACCAATGATGCACACAGCCTTTCTCAAACAACAAGAAAGATTACAGAGCTCTGTGGTATATTATACCAAATCTACAAAAGCATTTATCTTTTATTTTTCTCTTCCAGATGTACAGAAGGGTGTTCTTACATGAAGAAGGGTGTGAAGGCTGAACAATCATGGATTTTTCTGATCAATTGTGCTTTAGGAAATTATTGACAGTTTTGCACAGGTTCTTGAAAACGTTATTTATAATGAAATCAACTAAAACTATTTTTGCTATAAGTTCTATAAGGTGCATAAAACCCTTAAATTCATCTAGTAGCTGTTCCCCTGAACAGGTTTATTTTAGTAAAAAAAAAACAAAAAAAAAAAACAAAAACAAAAGATTTTTATCAAATGTTATGATGCAAAAAAAGAAAAAAAAAAAAAGAAAGAAAAGAAAACTTCAATTTTCTGGGTATGCACAAAGACCATGAAGACTTATCCAAGTGCATGACCGGATTTTTGTGGTTTTGTTCATTTTGTGTTTAATTTGTGTTTTTTTTTTTCAGCTGTATGAAATGGGCTTTCTGAAGTTTAATAGTCCGACTTCACCCATGGTATTCTGTGCTTGCCGTGCGAGTGTTGCTGTAATTCAGCGTTGCCGTCAATGTCTCTTTTCTTAGCTTTCCGTTTTTCTTTCAACGTAGTGTGAAGTGTCTTATCCTTTTCTATGAATTCCAATTTGCCTTAACTCTTTTGATGCTGTAGCTGTTTCAGTAAAAGTTAGTTCAAACTAATGATGTAGAATGCTTCGACCAAATGAGCTGGTCTATTATGCCTTGTAAAACAGCAGCATAGGGCTTTTAAAAGGTAGTCAATAAAAGTTGCTGAAATTTTGGCTTTTTTAAATATGTAGTAGGTGTTTTTAATGATTTTTCACATAATGTGTAAGGTAGTGAAATGCAAGAAGGGAAAAATGTTTTGTGTGAAACACATTTTCTGACTGGGGAACTTTTAATAGGGTAAATTGTTTGTAAGGCTGTATGCCAACAGTTTCCTCTGATAGTTTGACTGATTTAGGATATCTGCTGTATGATGCAATGTAAAGTCTTTTTTGCCTTTTTTCAGGAAAAAAAAAACTAACTTGATGTTCTAGATTTAGTGTAGGTAGCGTTGGGGCTGGGGGAGGGGGGTGGGGGAGGGGAGTCACCGAATGTTTTGTCCTTCCTTTATACTAATGATAGTGCTTTAGAATGAGAATTATGCCTGAAATCTGGCAAACCGAAAAATGTTGCTATTGCAACTAAATGGCAAAAGCTAAAAGTAAGGATTTATCTTCAAACATAGGCTGAGATATGAATAGAATCAAAACGATTGGCTACTAGCTCTCTCTCTCTCTCTATTAGGTAAATTTGAAAATAAAAATGACTTGGCACTTTTAAAGGTAACTTCACCAAAGACCGAAGAGCCAGTAACCAGTAGCTCCAACTTGTCTCAGCATCACATCTTCTGTGCTCTTTATTTTTGCCGGACCAGTTTGCGGTTAGGAGAATGTGCCTTTTTTGTACCTTTGCATTTAGGTTTTATAATTTTAATTGATGTATGGACACACACAAACAAAAAAGCATGAAGGAAGATTTGGATCCAAGCAGTGCCACACTTTATGTCATCACTACAAGTGTTCAAGTGTAAAGAAAACCAATTTTGAAACTATGAAATTCCTGATTCATAAATACACAGTTATTTCTACTTTAGTACATATGAGATAATTCACTGTTATTAAAGCTCTTTTATTAAAGCAATTGCATACGTTTTAAAAAGCAATGGTAAATTAAGTTGTCTTCCAAAACTGTGTACTTGTCTGGTCAGCTGTGTATGATCAGTTATCTACCTCAGAGTCTATTTTCTTTTGTGCTGGGACAGGTTGCTGGCCCTCCCTGTTTCCACAGACCAAATCCTCCTAGCTCAGGAGCTAGGGCTAAGCAGTTATTTCTTTCGAGTATTTTTTAGTTCTTAAATTTTATGCTTGTATTTGATTATAGATGTCAGTGACATTTCATAGTTTCAAAGTCCTTGCTGCTCTGAGAAGTGTAGATTCTAGTGAAAATTACATAGTCATAAGAAAAATGTGTTTTTGTTTTTGTTTTTGTTTCCTTTTTTTTTTTTAAAGTTGTGGTATTATTGGTTCTATGCTCCCTGGAACATTACTGCTTTGTGAAAGTCCAGACTGAACGCAGCACCCTCTGTGTACCTAGTACATTTATAAACCGGGTCTCTCACTACTTGATATTTTTGCATTAGTTAAGACAGAAATTTGATAGCTCAGATAGAGGAGAGGGGAAGTCTGCTGCTAGAAATGTCTGAACTAAGTGCCATACTCGTCTGGGTAAGATTTGGGAAACATAACCTCTGTACATAAAAAAATTAAAAAATCAGTTAAACATCACATAGTAGACAGCCATTAAATTATAAAAAAAAATTAATTTATGAAGAAAGACCTTTTGTACAGATTGAAAAAAAGATTTTCATAGAGATATCTATATGATCAAGAGAGTTAATTTTTTATTTTTGTTTTACTAGTGCCACAAACTTGCCAGTGGTAACTTATTTGTCCGGTTCAAGATAACTCTGTAGTTTTCTTTCCTAGGACTTGTTAAAACGCCAAAAGACATTTTTGAACTGTACATTTGATCAGATTGTTAGCTTTTCTGTTTTATTTCTTTTGAGAACCTTTGAATAAAAAACATCTGAAATTTTATTTTTCCTGTCAGTTTTTTTAAAGTAGATTAAACGTGTATCAGAATTTCATTTCATTTCTGATCTCTGCCTTCAGCTCTGCAGATTGGTTTAAAAGTGAGTTGAAAATCGTTAGATTCATTATATCCTCAAAATACATTTTCTTGAAAAGAATTGGAAAACTTTTCCACCCACTTCTTGCTGGGTATTTAAACCCGGGGAGTGCCCCGAGACATCAACCATCAAGTCGCCACATGCTCTCAGAGCACCTCTTGTACCTGTGGAAACCCGAGTGGGGTGGTTCAGAGAAAGTTATGGCTCGTATGGCACCTTTGGGTATAAACCCCACCTTGCTGACACGTCTGAGACTGAGGTGGAATTCCGGGGTTTGAAGAGGGTAAAGAAGGTGGGGCAGTGGCTCTCTGGTCTGCGAGTTTCCCAGTTCCCGCCTGCTGGCTGGGATGAGGGCCCAGCGCGCACCTTGTACCTGGAGCCCCGCGTCCACCCCTTGGCCACGCCTGTCGCGGGCGGCGGCTCTAGAGCTTGGATTCCCCAAATACTAAGTACAAGTACGAGTTCACTAGGAGAACGGGAGAGCCACCCAGCCTGCGCGGGGGCTTAACAGATGTTAAGATCTGACCGATTCTATCCTTCCACCAAGGCAGCCGAGAAGGAAAAGGTCACCGACCCGTCACAACCCCCCTGCCCCGTCCCACCGAAAGCCCGAGAAGTCAAGTGGGTGGGGCGGGAGGAGCTCGGAGGGGAGCGGCAGTCGCCCCCCGCATGGCAGCGGCCCGAGCGGGCACAGCTGGGGCGCCGGGCGCGGCCGCGGGTGGGACCAGCCCCGCCGGGCGGTGGAATCTCGGCCCTGCGAAATGGCTCCGCGGCGTCTCCTGTGCACACGCCCCGGGGCTCTGCAGGGCAGGAGAGTGTTTGAGCTCGAGCCACTAGAGGGAGGGTTTTGTTATTCTTCGGCCGTCAGCTGTGCGCTCTTCAGGCGCGAGAGCCACGTCCCTGGCAGCGGGGGGGACCTGCGGGGGGGACGCTGGGCCGCGAAAACGGGGGTCGGGGGGTCGGGGCTCGGGGCCAGAACCGAAGCAGCGACCGTCACCGTGAGCGCCGCTGAGACGGGGCAGTGACTTAAACGCGCCTTTTAGGGCTCAAGGAAGCCGGGCGCTGGGAAGGAAGCCACACGGCCTGCCACACCACCTGACTCGGGCAAATGAAAGCGCTGGCAGGTACCTGGGCTGCTCAGAATTGGAAACAGGTGGCTTTGGATTAAATACAAACTCTAATGCTATTACTCATTTTTTTTTAACGTGGCTCTGAGAGATGAAGATTTGACCTAGGCTGTTCCAACACTCACGCAAGACACAGATCCTCAAGGAGACTGCAAGTACCTGCGGCCCTCTAAGATCCCTGAGGCCACCTGCCCTGCTCGATCACTCCCCACCTCACATGGCCTACTGTGTCTTTCGCAGATAGCTCTCAAACTCGTTTGTGGAGTCCAAATTGTGTCTTTGAAATTTCCACCTCCCTGCCTTAGTCCTACCAACTGAGATGCCCCAGAGTCAGTCAGTCATACTTCAAATGCAGAAACGTGACTCCACGCTCTGGGTCGAGCATTCCTGCCAGCTTTAACTCTTCCTCAGCAGTCCTGGCTCCACGCTTCACACCATCAGCTCACCTTCCACATGCACCACCAGTGACTCAGGGTAAAACCCAGACCTGGGGAACAACCTGGGGCTTCTATCTCCCCTGCCCTGCCCGATCCTTCTGTTACAAGGTGAAATAGTTTCCTTTTGGACTTTTCAGATATACCATAACTCTTAGAACTTATAGCAATGAAAATCCCTATGTTGCTTTATTTTTTAAATCTCAGTGATTAATTATGATAAAGACATGAAAGGGAATATTATGAAGTCATTTTAGAAGGACGTTTTAATGACATGAAAAGCGCTCAGGATAGAAGGTGAATAAAAAGTGTTAGGAACAAAACCATATAGTGTGATCAAAATTATGAAATAATATTTAAGTATAAAAGACAAGGAGAAAGTGCTTCAAAATAGTTTTGTTTGGGAGGATTATGGGGAGTTTGTATTTTCTTATGTATATTTTTCTGAATTTTTCCAGTTTCCTACAACGAAAACATAACCAGGAAAAAAAATTGTTTTAACAAAGAATGTTGTTGTCAGATCATCCTGAAATTATGCAAGTTGCTATGCTCATATTCCAACTCAGCACATGCTTGATTTTTTGCATTTAGAAGATACCAAACATTGGCAGACACAAAGATGACATGATGTGGTCCCAGTCTTCAAGGGACAATCTCGTAGAGAGATACAAATCTATAAGTGACAATATTGCAAGGATAAGTAAGAAAAGATATAAATAAAGAGCTTTGAGAGCTCTGTATGGGGGGCCAAGATAACACAAACATCTCTCCTGAGATTCTTGGCATTTCCACATTCCCAACCAGTTCCTTTTTTACATCAGAATTCACTTGCGAGCAGCTGTTTTCCTCACTGGTTCCTCCACCTTAAGAGAGATGAAATTGTCAGGCATACAGATGAAATCTTTGGTAGCTCTACTCTTACCAGAAGAAGACTTGGAGCAGATACACAAAGAGCTGACATTCTTTTGTCACTCCTGCTCTGAAAATACTGGGCTGTGTAAAAAGGAAGTATTGTTTTTGTTGTTATTGTTGTTTTTAATCAAGTAGGATGTGAGATACTTTCCAATTAATGTCATTTTTTAACTTCTTTTACCCCCAGATGAATGTTCTCCACATACCAGATTGTGGATTTGCAAATACCTGTATAGTTTTCTGATACCTTCCATTATATATTGAGAACTTTTCTATTTGTTACTTCACAGAATTCTAGGCAGGAATCCCATGTTATCCACTTTGTAACTCATTGTGCTTTGACACATGCTCAAGACCATAAATATTTTTCACAGCCTCTTTGACTCCTACTTTCTCTTAAATACTGAAGAAACTTATTTTTTACCATTATGCATAATTTTCTCCCTAACATTTAATTCAGTTTTACTGAGAAGATTTTATTTCCTTCAACTTTATTCTGGTGATGATCTGTTTCTTTGTTTTACAAACCTTTATTTTACAAAAGTTTGAGGCAACTTTCTACAAAACACCAATAGAAATTTAAAAATCAAGGCATGGGAGGTCAACAGTGGAAAGACATAGAGAGTGCACAGAATGCAACTTTACAGGCCAAAAGGCCTCTCCACCATCACTACAGTTAAACCTCAATAATTATGAGTTTCCTGGCAGCCAAGGTGAAAAGGGAGAAAGTTGGGTGCATCCATAGCTTTTATTGTTAAAAGGAGTAAAGCCTATCAGATCCTCTGGAGAAAGATAGTATTTAGTAACTTTGTATAGGGGGCAGGAGGTACTGGGCATTGTTCACCACACTTCTCCACCAATACAATGACAGTTTCCCAAGGCTATTTCAGATAGGGGCCCCACCATCAAAGTCAAGAGCAGCACAGCAAAGCACGAATCTGTGAAAGTGAACCTGAGAGGCTGTCAATTGATAATGGGTGTTCTGAGTTCTGTTTCTTGTCAAATGTTCTTAGGTGATGTATGTACTTCAATCCTTTCTCAGAGCCCATTGCTATTGACCCTGAAGGACAAAATTGCCTGCAACAGCACAAGTGTTACAGATCCTCCTTTCATTTCCACATTTAGCCCCTCAAGTGGAAAAAGAGATGTAAGCCGCAAGTCCTCCCGCCACTTACTGAGCACTGCAAGCTATGCCTAAGACACCGCCCAGTTTCTTCCATTCCACCTGAAGCAGCAGCTCGTAGTTGCATAGCTGGGCTGGCTGATTCGGGCAGGCGCTCCCTCTCTGGCCAGTGAGTCAGGAAGTAAGATCATGGCACTTTCCATTACCTGGTACTGTAGCTTTCCAAAGGCTCTCATAAATAACAGGGCTTCTCTATTTCACTATCAAAGAACCCTTGAGAGCTGAGGAGAGAGAATAGAAAGCCCCAGGGGTGCGAGCTACAGATAGCCGTCTGTGGCCTACCGTAAACACAAAATATCTGTAAATTCTCACGCTTTCTCCTAAATGAATGGGAATTCTGTGTTTAATTCATAACATATATTTTTCCCCAAAGTGGTTGTGCCATTTGATTTATTAAATATTTTTAAAATTCTGAAACACAAAAGTTGCAAGGACAGGACAAAGAACTTTTATCCTGATTTATGTGAGAGCAAATTACACACCCAATGCTCCATTACCCCCTTCAAACAAGACGTTTTCCTATAGGACCACAGTATGACCATCAAAATAAGGAAAATAACATGGATACATTGCTACCATCTAACCCTGAGACCCCAGTCAAGTTTCACAAATCATCCCAGTAATGTTCTTTGTTGCAAAAAAAAATCCAGTTCAAAATCATACATGGCATTTAGTTGTCATGTCTCTTGAGATTCTCTTAGTCTAAAATAGCTCCTCAGTCCTTCTTTGACTTTTATGACTTTGACACAGTTGGGGATTACAGGCCAGTTATTTTGCAGAGTGTTCTCGGATTGCTTTGTTTGAAGTTTTTGTGCTGTCCACATTTGACGGGATTATCACCAAAGTGAAGTTGTGTTCTCCTCCCTGCACCCCATCAGGAGGTGCATGATTTCAATTGGTCTCATTCCTGACGATGTTCCCTTTGATCACTTAATTAAGGTGGTGTCTGCCAGCCATCTCCACTGTTAAGTTTCTCTTTCCCACTTTGCAATTAATAAGTATTTTTTGAGGAGGTGCTTTAAGACCATGGAAATACCCTAAACATCCTCAAACTTTTAATTTATTCATTTGCTTTGTATAAGGATGGGCTCAGCGTTTCCTATTTTATTCAATGGATTCTGATCAGTTACAGTGTTTATCTGTTTTGTTCAAATTGTCCCCAATTTGGCCAGTGGGAGCCCCTGCAAGCCAGCCTCTGTGTTTCTTAGACATGTCCCCATCATTCTTCAAGCACTGCCTCGCCTTCTGGCACCACAAGGTGTCCCAGGCTCATTTTGGGCTTTCCCTGCCTCGGTCCTGGAATCAGCCATTTCTCCAAAGAGCCTTGGATCCTTTCAGTGGAGAATGGCATTTAGAAGCTAAGATCTGGGCACTGGGTGTCCTCTTTGCTACTGACATGTCATTGTTCCCAAGCCCTGTCAGTAGACAGAGTTAAGGAATATGTGTGTGTGCACATGGACATATGTGTCCACATACATATTTACATCTGTGTTGTCTGCATCTATAAATATCAAAAAACATGAATTTTCACATCCATAACTCCAATTCCAATACAACACCCCAGGGTTCACTTTCCCTTTCCATTTTTGTAAATCTCTTTTCCCATGGCAAGAAACCTGCCTCCCCATATCCTTAATTACGTACTCATTTGATCAATCTCCCATATGTAACTAATCAACCTTTGCTGACGTCACCCACTTTGCCATTCAAACGGCTTAGCCTGGTTCACCCTGCTCAGGCTCGGACACCTCGCTCTCTGGCGGGGTTTGGAGATGGTGAGGAAGCCGGTTCTCCTCCTACTCTCTGCCCAGAAGCTGAAGCGAACCATACATTAAGGAACAGGAGTAATTCTGTCATAAGGTGGTAAGTGCCCTCCAAAGGCCTTTTGTGATGCTGTAAATTTGTCCCATGAAGTCTGCTTGCTTCTCACTGTCATATGGAATGTGCTAAAGGTTTAAAACAGAGTTGAAGAGCAGGAAGGATGTGGAAGTGGAAAATCCAGAAAGGAGATATAAAGAAAACAAAATGAGAGGCTAACATAAAGGAGAGAGAGACAGGAAGGAGAAAAGAAAGACTTAGAAAGGGAGATAGGTAGGAAAATGAATATAAGTAAGCAAAAGTGTAGGAGGAAAAGAAGATAAAAGGAATTGTTGATTAACATCACCTTCCCAAAGCTGTCCCCTGAAGGCTTGGTAAATAGGCTGGTAACAGGCTTGTAAGATACAAGCTCTTGGCCACCAACTTCTCCGTACATTAAATTAAGGAAACAGTGATGTTTCTAAGACGTCAGCAGCCATCTTTGATGCCACAAATCCAACATCCTGCAGAAACTCAAATGCGGCAACCTTCTGATCTTCTCGAGTATTTTTCAAGTTGCCTCCCAGGAGAAGCTAGTCCAACCTCACAGAGCATGGGGACACTTCCTCACCAGCCAACCACCTCGTTAACCATAAGTTAATTCTTAAGTCTCTAGAATCAATGCCTGTGAGTTTTTGAGAATAAAAAGAACTTCCACCCTTTACGGTCATGGGAAAGTATGAATTCCCCATTCTAACCCATCTCATCTGTTTTGTCTTCCAGTTGGTCGTCTCTGCAGCACTGCTCAGTGCTGTCAACCCCATCTGTCCCCACCCCCTGTTCCACCTCATCCTACCTCATTCTCCTCATTCATTCCTCATTTGCGTACAAGAACAGAGAGGGTAGGGCAGAGGGAGGTAGTGCATCTGGGTGTTACTATGAAACTGAGGCGGTACCCATACGTCTCCCTGCCTCACTGTGTTGAGAAGTGGGGACCATGTCTTAGTCTTCAGCGGGTCCTTCCCTTTCCCCAGCCCCAGTCCTAGGGCCTCACACACATAGATACCTAACCTGCCACTTACCCAAACTGCAATTTTATAGCAACTAGCGACAGAGGAGGCACCTTGTTCTTAGAACTCTTTATTGCCATCTGCCAGAAAATTGTCAGAAAGACCCTACAAACCTACAATGACTATATGAATAGCACCCCCTGGAGTTGTGCAATGTGCAACTTTCTCACCATAAGCTGAAATCCATTTGGTGGATAAAGAAAATCCAATACTTAAACCTAATGCTTATATTCATTTTTGCCGATAATTCTAAACTCTTACAGTAGGGTTACCAGAAGTGCTAACAAGGAACAATAATCTAAATTAACATTAATTACTCCCTTTAGGTGAAAGATCCATCAAATACTTATTTAAGTTCAGGCCAGCCAGAAACTGCCAGCAAAGAGGACTTAAATGATTTAATAAAACAGCCAGTGATAGATTTGAATTTTGCCATGGCTTAATGATTTTCTTCCATGTGGAACTAGGAGGCTGCCAGTTCGAAGAGTATAACAGACACAACATCAAAATTTATCCTTCAAGTTGTTCATGATGGGGGGGCTGGAAAGAGAAGACTGACAGTGTTGACCATCCAACTGAGCCCGTGATAAGGGTCACCGCACCGGGTCATGCAGCCTGTGTTTGGCTAAGGAGGGCGAATGGGGAAGTCACCCAAAGCTGTGTACCAAAGAATGCTCTGTCCGGCATAAGGCACTTTTTCTCATTTGTCCACAGGGAATGCCTTTTTCTAATTCTCACAAGAACTAGTGCTGTGTGAAATATTCAAGTTGTTACTACAAAGCTGAGCCTAGTAACTGCAGTTCCCTGAAACCAGCATCTCTTGTGCAATCCACAAAACTGAACACCCTGGCTCATGCTGATCATTACTTCTTTCCTTCTTTCTGTGTTAAATCATTCATAACACTATAGGTCAACGAAACCTATTTTCTAAATTCAGCAGCGACTTTGTGAGCTGCATACTCTGTTTGCTCCTGCAGATTACTCTTTATTCCTGTCTGTATCCCAGGAGACTGACACTTACTGCAGGGCTGGCATTAAACAGGCTTGCTTGCCTCTGCCTTCCATTTGAGTTTGGCCGATGAGCGGTGCTGGAGACCAGTGGGCTGCCAGGAGGGCTGGAGGAAGAATCAATCAAGGTGCTGTTGCCTAGCTTCCTCGGCGTGTGCCACAGATTGACATTGTACCTGTCATGGGCTGAATTGTGTTCCCCCAAATTCATATGTTGAATCTCTCACCCCCGCTATCTCAGAATATGACTGTATTTGGAGACAGGGCCTTAAAGAAGGCATTTAAGTTAAAATGAGATTATTAGTTGGAGTCCTAATCCAATATGACTCATGGCCTTATAGGAGGAGGAAATCTGGACACAGATACATGCACAAAGTCCCTGTGAAAACATAGAAGGTGGTAAGGAGAGAGGCTTCAGAAGAAACCAACCTTCCCAGCACCTTGGTCTTGGACTTCTGGCCTTTAGAATTGTGAGAAATAGATTTCTGTGGTTTTAGCCACCCAATCTGTGCTATTATGGCAGTCGGAGCAAACTCATACAGTCCCTACAGCAAAGTCACGGTTACAGTTCCTGCTCCCTCCCCTAGAGCTACAGCTCTCTCCCTGGGCTTGGGTCGGCATCCTCCCTTACCCCTGCAGGCTTAGGGGAAGGCAGGGAAGTCTCTCTGCCATTGCTTACCTATCACTGCCGGCTTTCCTGAACTGTGCCCAGGCCTTTGTTAACTGCCTTTATTAAACTCTCTCCAATGACCTCATTCACGTGCACCAGGTGTTGGTGTTACTTGCAGGAACTCAGATAAATCCAGTTTCCCTCACAATTGGCCTGGGCTGTTCATAAAATGTAAATCCTACCTAGCAGAAACAAACCAAAATGGCTCATGGGGTGAGCCTCTTCTGTCACATTCCTGTGTGAAAAGCATTTTCTAAAATTTCCATGGTGACAAGAAGCTGTGGAAATATGCAACCTCTCTGCAAAAATGAAGACACTGAATTTGTCCAGCCAAGGTAACATTGATATTGTATAAGTGAGTGAGAAAGTGACTGCTTTGAAAAAAGAAATTCATGCCATCAAGAAAACACTTTGAATGCAGGTATTTTGAATTATTTTCAAAAATTTGGTTCTGAAAACAATGTTACCTCTATTAAAAATTCTGATGTACACTTTTAAAAACTGAGAAATGGGATTTTTCTAAATTATTTAAACATCTTTCAAATGTACAATTTCAGAGAGCTTTGAGCATCTCTCTCTCTCTCCCTATCTATCTATGTAAAAAGGCATTAACCAGACTTCCTTGTCTTCTGCCTTTCTCGGTATTTGGCCAGTGGGAAGCACTTTTGATTAGATTATGAACTATTGATTGGCACCAAGGCAGATGAAAATTTATTACTAAACTGTCAACAGAACCTTTGCATAGCTGGTGGATATGACTGAAAAAATGAGTGACAACTTAGTAATTATGGCCAGTACGGCCCTTCTTGCATTATTTCTGTAGCATTGTTTTAGCCATGATAGTCACTAAAACCAGGTATCAAAATAGACTGAGCTTAGAAGCACACTTTTGAATCATATCACAAAGTGTTAAACTAGACTTTTCAAATGAAGCATATTCAGTTGAGACACATATAAATATAAAATGAGCATACAACCTTAATAGGAGAGTAAAAAGCAACAAGGGTTTTTGTACCATCAAGAAAATGAACAACATCATTTCATCTTTGTATGTTTTTAATTACCAAAATACATTACTTCAGTAGTACATGTATGTAAGTTACAAATAAATTACAAGTATTGGGAATATCTGCTCAAAATCTTTTACTAAAACAGGTGAGCCATCCAAAGAGCTTGGAGACTGCTGAGCTTTAAACCATAAGAGGCTATAAAAAAATTAAAAAAAAAAAAACTACTGTACCCAGAATCTTAGAACTTCAGAGTCACAAATTCTGCCTTGTTCAAACCGACTTCAAAGGAGACAAAAAGGGGGTGGGTTGGGACTGTGAGGGGGGAACAGCCGGCACCAGGAAGCCGTCCCACATTAGTCAGGAGAACCACGAGCTCTTAGAAAGTTTTGGAAATATTTGGAATGTAGTGGGAGACCTAAGAGACCACCCACTAGTAAAAACCCAAATGAAAGCCTTCCAAAGGCAACAGGGGGCAAAATGAAGGTCAGCTCCTCCCCAGCTGCGCATCCCGGCCAGCGCGGGGCTGGGCGGCACAGCCATTTTGTCTAACCCGGCTTGGCTTGCGTCTTCCTCGCATTCCTGACTGTCACCTTGGGCATGAGCCTCGGGAACGAACGTTATCGCAGCAGGCAATGTTTGGAGGTGACAGAAAACACTCCGGTCCAGTCAGAGAGAAGAGCCATTTAGGCTAGACTGGGGGAAGGTACCCCTGGAGCTCAACTCGGCTTGCCTTCTCTCTAACGCTGCCTTCTCTCTCCTCCGGCCGCCAGCAAAACAGGGATCCAGTTCCAGGCAGAGCTCTGGACGCTGGGCTTATTTATGGCCTGACCTTTCAGGCAAGTGGCTATGAAAATACATGGGTGGAGTAGATACATCACTACACGGTTTTGAAATCAAAGCTGCTTCCAAACTGCTTTCTGTTAATGTTTTTTCAGGATTCCCCACTGATTAAAATTAAAATCTGGTTACAAAACAAGGGACCTGGAGAGACATTCACTTCTCTACAGATGCTGCCTGCTGCTTCCAGCTTTTCTCCTTAAAGGCAGGGTGAATCCAAATTATCATCTCAGCACTGAAGGATTCACCAAAGCAGTTTCACCTCTCTATAAAAGCCTCTAGTGGAGATCATCTGAATGCTTGAAGAAACCAGCCTTCTTTGCAATTATCTAAAAGGTATTGGAGATATTAACAAGGTATTCTTTCTAATATCCACATTCAGAATCATATCTTTGAAAAATAAGTACTGGTGATTTGTTGTTTTGCTTTTTGTTGTTAATGTCCGTGAAGGGGCATCTGATTAGACAATGGGATTTTATAATCTAGAGAGGTGAGCCCAGCCCTGGGTTTTGCCAATCCCCATTATTCTGCCTCCTGCTGAACCCACTGAGGCCTTCTAAACACGAAGAACCTCCAGATGAATGGAAGCACAGACTGCCCTGTCCCAAAGCCACACTCCATGGAGCCAGTGCCGACTCCTGCCATTTTACTCTACTGTGGCCTCCAGAGTGGGCTTTCCTCTTTCTCATCTTTGCAAAGAATAAGAAGGCACATGGTGCCAAATCATTTTCCCAAGGTGACCCTTCAAATGGATACCTGGAGCATCCAAACAGCCTCCAACCAGGAGGATTTGTCACTGACTCCACACATCTTCCTCCAGCTTATTGCAAAACCTGTCTGCCTGCTCACTGGAAAGAATGACACACACACCTTCAATCCATTTGGCTTTTTGAAAAATGAAGGTGAGGCCTTGATTTACTGTGTTTTGCCAACCCTACTCTGTAATGCCAACAGATTATTGGGCCTTGTGGTAGCCCTGTCCATCGTGGTTTATGGCTAGGGCCATTCCCATCTTGGCTGGGGAGCTAAGAGTGGAATTTTAACTATGAATTTCCTTGTGTTTAATAGGCTAAAGCCAAAAGTCCACATTCTGCCTTCAGATATGCATGAACAGCTTCCAACTGGAGTTACTCATGTATATCTGAGTTTAGTTAAAATACTCCAATGCTCAAGCACTATTAAATAACATACTTTTTTCTTTTTTAGACCTTTTTGATGTGTATGCGGGAGGACGAAACAGCATGCATAAATTAATAAAAAATTATCCTCTCTTTTTGAGGCACTGTTTGGTTTTTAAGGGAACAAAGCCATTTCGACATTTTAATCTCCAGTCCTGCTCATCTACTCCATCTTTACACACACCAACCACCAAGCTTCTTCAAGCTTATCTTGAAAGGCTCATTAGCCTTGACCCCTTCTGCTGTTTAGGGGGCTTCCATCATAGAGTGGAACACACAACAGGCCTGGTCTCAGAAGAAGCAATATCCTTAAGGTCCAGCTATGGTGATAGTTGTATGGACTTGGGTGAATCACTTAATTGCTCCCAATATCTGTTCTCTGTAAACTGTTGATTTTGCAAGGTTATTGTGTGAATTCAGCAGATGATAGCTATTATATATTTTTCCCAATTAAATTTTTTTCTGTAAAAATACTTTGCGTATTGCATAAACAAAAACCCAATAATGATAGAGAAAGGAGAAACTTATGGTCAAATAATGGTAATAAGGGTATAAAATGGTACCACTCCTTTGAAAAGGAATTACAATGAATATTGATAATATTGAGAATTTAAAATTGTCTTCTCTGGTCTAATAATTCCATATATGAAAATTTGTCTTTACCTCTGTGTATGAAGATTTTCTTCATAGCATTTTTATCATGTTAAACAGGTGAAAACAACCCAAATTTTAAGCAAACAAGGGGATGTTTAAGCATACCATTATATACGCCTAACAAAATAACATTTAGATTGAATTGTTGTAATGTTAAATGAATAAAAATTGATTCAAAATACATACATATCCTGGATGGTCATGTTTTTGTAACAAAAACAATGTAAAACATAAGCATTAAAAAGGACTGAAAAGAAATAGAACAAAGTTTTCAGCAATAATTGGTAGAAGGAAACCACAAAATGCTTTGGATAGAAGGACTATATGAACTTTTGCCCCTCTTTGAAGACTCAATACCATATACATGGATAGCACTAAGTATATATAAAACAAATATTTTTAAAGTGTTTATACCTTAGCTCCTAATTAGCTAAAACTCCCTGCTCAACTAACTTTCCAATTAATCAAAGCTTTACCTTAATTAGCCCTGCAAAATAGTTTTGAAATATTTTTTCCAGTGGTTTAATCTTATTTTTTTTTCATCCGTCCATCTGTAAGATCATAGATATTCAGGCTAGCACATTTGGCATTTGGTCAAATAGCAAAAGCTTGAATTTAGCCATTGTCACAAGGCACAACATCAAAGGAATTTTCAAACATTGCTCCCCACATACAGCATGGCTCATGTCATTTGATCCTCAAGAATGCTGAGCAGCGGGTGATGAATGTCCGCGGCAGGAGGGCCAATGTATACATTTCCATCGACAGGAGAATGGGTGCAAGCCAGACTAGCGAGGGGTGGTGCGCTCTAAGATTAGACAGCCATTTGCAGAGAAAGCTCGTCAGCATATTGTAGTGAATTATAAATAACGAGAGGCATGCGATAAATAAAGCCTCGTTAATTTACAGAAATAGACCAAAGCATCCAAAATAGGCAACTACATGCATATTTGTTTTTCTAACCCACTGGAAGTAACATTTATTGCCTTCAGATGAAAGCCAACTGTAGTGATACTCCTTTGTGATAACATTATGAAACACCATTTTGTGTTTCTAGCATGTCCTGCAGGCCTCACTATGACTCATTTATGAGTAGAGCACCACAGTCAGTACCCAGTGGAGTTGTCCACCAGCGCAATAGGAGATAGTTTGTGTTGAGGCATCTCACATAGAAAGTGAATTTTACAGAGAGGAGGAATAACATCTCTGTGGCAGAAATTAAGTCAGTTCTTGAATTTCAAATGGAAGTGTTTCCACACATCTGAGTTCACTTAGAGAGCAAAAGAACAAACATGCACCTTCATTATGGGAAATTAAAAGCCCCTTCAAGGCTCAAGAAATCATCAAAGATTGGAAATGAAAGGTAGTTTAAAAATCTTCTAATACCCCTAACCACATACAACACAGACACACTTTTTATAGGTGAAGAGAAAGCCAGAGAGGTTAAGAATTTTTCCAAGATCACACAGCCAGTAAATGGTAGAGTCATTATTCAAACCCATATCTCCTGGCTCTCTCTGTTGTTCTTGCCTCAACATTCCTCAAATGCCACAGGTCTTGAAAGTCACCAAACCTTGACCAGAAATGTTCATTAGACATTTGAGAAGCAATGTAACATGATGGAAAGGGCTTTGGAGTCAGACTGGAGTTTAAATTTTGATTCTGTCACGTACTCATGTGTGGCCTTGGACAAGTCAACTAATGTCTCTGATCCTCAGGCTCATCTATAAAGCAAACATCATAAGCCCTACCCCACAGTGTGGTGGTGAGAATTAAATGAGATGATGTATGTCAAGCACCAAGGAAGGGACCAGCCGTGAATAGCATCTATCATTACTATCACACTAGTTCCTTGAAAGGCAGACCCAGAGCCCCGAGCTTTCAGCCTCAGCCTGGAAAAAAGAGCGTTGCCCAAACTATCCATCCCTCTTGACGAAGGCTATATGGGTGTTGCTATTCTCAGCTGTACCCAGCCAGAATAAATCTAATTCAGTCTGGACCATTTAATGCTTGTCACCATTTTTGATACTAATCTCTTCAGTTGTTATTTTCAGTTTTTAGTTTACCCAAACAATCCGTTTTTAGAGGTTAGTGACTTAAAAACAAAACTGCCAATAAAATAGACTTTGCTTGAAAACACCAGAACCCTTCTGGAGGAGTATCAATATACGCGTGCGCAGAGGAGATAGCAGTGCTTGATAAGGGTTTGATCACTGGCTTGGATGCCAGCTCAGCCATGAACTCACCCAGTGCTATTCTGGGGTATTAATATCTATATGTGCTTAGTATCCCAGCCACTCTGCCATCCACTAGGTTTGAATGTCCTTTACGGAGTGAACTTGATCCCCTCGCATCACTTTTGGTCTCTCTCCAGAGAAGCGAATGTGCTGGCATAGTTCTGCCATTTGTCAGCCAGAAGTCTGGTTACACATTTGCTCGTCAATCTAAACCTAACCTATTCTCAGACAAGCACTTGGGGTTTCATGTAAATCGACCAGACGTTCTGTCATTCACCAGCAATATCTCTCCATCGTATTCTACACACATGTGCCTTCATGAAATAGTTCATTATGCTTGTGGAAGAAATATTCAAATGAATGTGCTTTTTCAGGGATGTTGACACCAGAATGTTTTAAATCTGTTCATTACCACAACAAGGACAAATGGCATTTCTGCCAAAGACTTTTGATACGGGTGCCGTAATGCACGTCAGCACTTTCTGAAATTAAAGGTTCTACCCTGAGAGGTAAGTGGTATAATGCATGGCTAACAAATGCAAACCCAAATTTCAGAGCGGAGTGTTTCTTGTCAGTGTCATTGATCGTTTCCAACAGACGCTGCCTTAGGGAGTTCATAATGTGATTTTTACTCTCTTGACATTAACGTCCAGGTGAGTCTGACCCTAAGGTTTGTAAAAGGGCAGATACTTATTAACTTAGCATGCTTTGTTGTGACTTTTCTTACATTTGGATTCACACATGCTTTTAACAGCCGTATTTCAAAAATCTGCTATGGTTGAAGGACAATATTTCATAGAAGTATTAGTTCATTATTCAGTAAAATATTTTAATAATCAGTTGAATAGTCTCTTGTTAAGATTTTAAGATATTAATATTTGTTTTTGATTGTAGTAATTAATTGTTAAAGTTTTTTTTAATTGATGATGGGACTCTGGCTTTCACCAATTCTTTTGGCATTTCAAAAGAACTGAGGAACTGGAAATTTGAACAAGACAAATAAATATCGGTTCCCACTGACATGTGTATGACATTGGTCCAATTAACTTCAGTGTTTCTGGATTGTAACATGGTGTTTTAATGTAGGGCTAATATATGAGAATTATGGAGAAAATGAAGAAGGAAGTGCTTTCAATCCAGCTTATCTACAAAGAGCACATTTTATTCCTACAAGTGTCTAAAAATATCTGGTGTCATTACTATTCACTGTGAGAAGTGTAAGTATGACCACCAGTGCTGTTAAAAAGAAAATCCACTATATCTGTGACAGGTTTTTCATCCAAAAAATGTATGCTTTAAAATTAAAGACTCACAGGTAGAACTACCTATATTGTATTGGCTAGCAAAATGCCTAAAGTAGATAGAATATAGATTCTGGTCAGGGAGTAATAGTTTTCCTCTACTGTTTTGGATTCTGAACAGACACAATAGATCATAATTACAGTTTTTTAATACTGGATTTGTAATGTAAAGTCACTTGGTCATAGTATAAATATTAGTGTCTACCTAAGTAAAATGTCATGCCTTAGTCACAAGCCTTCTTCAGAGTTCTCTCCTGTTCCTTCCCATTCATTCTCAGTGTAGCCTTTTCCTCTTTCTAACTTGCTCCCTCTAGTGTTTCCTGGCTGAACTACAGTATCTAAAGTTCAATTTACAAACAAAATAAACCTCTCGGTATTTCCCCCAGTTACCATACACTAAAGCAAACTTACCACCAGATGTTTTGGCCACGTAAACTCTAGGTCATAAGAAGAATTTTTTATCTGAGAGTCTCAAACTTAGTGGAATCTTGTATTCTAACTTCAGATCCCTAAAGGCAGCATTTACTTCTAATCTGATTGTTAGGGTTAGGTTCCTTCTCTGCCTTTGAATCCTTATATTCTAATTTACTTTTATTGTGATGCACAGAGGGGAAAAGATACTCTAATGAACTAAAGCATGCACCAGGCATTTCTTCGACATATTTCCCAGGCGTAGAACTTACACTTTGATTCTTCTAAGTTATCCAAGAAGTATTTTTATGGGGGGGTGGGGAAGCAATCAAGTTTTTTTAATGGCCTTACGAAAACCATAGGCATATTTTCAGCCACAGAAGCTCTTAGTCAAACCAGAAGGAATAACCGCTTGGGAAATGTATTGCTTGTGGGCACTTTTTCTTTACAGAAAAGAAAACATACTTCCAAAGCTGTCAGATGCCATTGCTGCTACTTTGGAAAGCAGCCACAGCCGATTGTAAGAGCTAATGACAGGCTCGGGTCATCCGGGGATCCACCAAGTCTGCTCACAGGTGTGACACCCACACCTGGCCGTGGTGCCGGGGCCTGCCAATCCAGTCAGTCCAGCCTGGATTGCTATTTTCCGTTGGACTTCCCGAAAGAAGGCACTTGACTGTCCTTCGTGCTGCTGGCATTCGGTTTTATACTTAACCGTTCCAAACCAGTGTCTACTCTATGCACCAACTGGTTCTCTCCTTCAAAATATCCTGCCTCTTTCGAGACCCCCATAGGATATGTCAGCTTGTCATATTAAAACGATTCTTTTGCTTAACAGCACAGAGTTCACCCACACGTACAGCTCTGCTATATCGAGTCACTTCAACCAAGTGCCCAGGCAGGAAACTTCAGGCTTGTTTAGCCCCTTCTTCACCCGAATCCCTTGTGGTCCTCTCCTCTTCCGTGTCCATGGCTCTTACGGTTTATCTGCTTTTGTGTAGACTGCGGTAATAACTTCCCAACCAATCTTCCTGCCTCCAGTTCACCAACATTTTACCACTGGTTATCTTCCAAAATTACAAATCAGAATGCTTCTCTCTTCTGTTTAAAATCCTTCGATGGTTCCCCGTCATCTACAAGGTAAATTTTAAATTCCCTACTATCTCAGTTCATTTTGTGCTGCTGTGACAGAATATCACAGACTGGGTAATTTATAATGAACTGAAATGTATCGGCTAGAGGCTGGGAAGTCCACGATCGAGGGGCCAGCGTCTGGTGAGGGCCTTCTCACTGTGCCATCCCATGACAGAAGGCGGAAGAGCAAGAGAGGACAGAAGAGAAGCAAAAGGGGGTCAAACTTGTCCTTTTATAAGGAAAGTACTCCCACAGTAACGGCAATAATCCATTCAGGAGGCCACAGCCCTTGTGGCCGAATCACCTCTTCAAGGTTCTACCTCTTAGTACTATTACAATGGTGATTAAATTTTCAATATAGGAACTTTGGGGGACATATTCAAACGCTGATAGCACCTAGACTGGTAGTCAAGATTACTCAAGACCTGGAGACTCCTGCCCACTTTTCCAGCCTCATCTCTGACTACACCCACCCTACCATCTTTCCATCCTTCCCTCATCGCATCCACATAGCCTATGCTTTGGCCAAATTAAGTATTAATATTTCCTGTTCTCCAAACCCACAGTGCTCTTTCCTGCCTCCAGATCTGTCTAGGGATCCTCTGCTTTTCTTCAAGATTCAGTCTGAGCATCACTCTTTGGTGGAGCTTTCCCTGCTCCCCACTCAACTCACACACACTTGCACTTAGTCCCTCTGGCTATGGTGCTCCCTAGGCCACGGTGCACTCTTAGTTCTTGTATCACTACACACACATACACACACACACATTTTAGACTTTTCCATTAGGCTGTTGGGCTCTCAGTGTAGGGACCTAGTTTTGATTTTTGTGTTCCCAACATCAAGAGCCATACCTAAATAAATTTTGCTGTATTAATTTATAAAAATATAAATCTTATGAAAAAATCAGCCAGTTGCATTCAAGAAAATACTAAACAGAACTTGACCTACCAGGTTCCAAGCTGGGTTGTAGTCTAAACACCCTATATCTGCACTTCGGGAAAACTGATATTTTTGCTAAAAGTTGAACTAGAAAAGGTTTGGGGACCAGTGAATTCAATCAGAGAAGAAGAGGCAAGAGCCAGGATGTGCCGTGGTTGTGGCTGTGGCTTGCTGCCCAAGGGGGACAGTCGGATTTTGGAAGATTTAGGAACCACAGGGGCTGTTAAAATTGAGACAAACCCCTTGCATGGCTCAGATATATAGTATCCCTCTAGGCTATCTATTCTCTTATTTAATCTCTGTTCTCTGCTCTTCTCTGCAAATTCACAGCTTGGATGTAGGCTTAACCTGGTAGCCTTGACTTTAAGATCAATAACCAGCACAGTTCCTATCTTTGCCTTTCCTGGTTCATGATTTTCTCTCTCTCTCTCTCTCTCTCTCTCTCTCTCTCTCTCTCTCTCTCTAACACACACACACACACACACACACACACACACACACACACACCCCTTTTTATCAGAGGCATTCCAGCAGGCGGAGAGCTGACGTGGGGATACAGGAGCAGGGAACTGGTACAGTGTCCTTGCACAGTTTCTGTGATTTCACAAGCACTTTTCCTATGCAGCCGTGTAGTCCTCATTCCCTCAGCATGGAGCAAATTGATAGCAGTGGGCAGGATCTGGCCTTCAGTTGGGTTGATCAGCATAGTGTGGTTTTTGGTTGTTTGTTTTTCAAACAATGATGGCTTATTAGTTCACAGTCCTGTCGGTTGGCAATTTGGGCTGGTCTCTGCTGGGCAGTTCTTCTGTAGGTCTCATTCGGGCCAGATGCTTGGCCTAGGAGGAGCCTCACTCACAGGCTGGTGGTTAACAGGCTGTCTGCCGAGTGGAGTGTGTGCCTCAGTTCCCCTCTTTGTGGCCTTTCCAGTAGGCTAGCGTGAGCTTATTTAACGATGGTCCCATGGATCTAGCGCAGCAGGAGTTGGCCAACCCGAGTGTGCAAGTGCTTTTCAAGTCTCTAGTTGCACTGTGTGTGCTGATATCCCATGGTCAAAACAAGTCACATGGTCAAACCCAAAGGCAAGGAGTGGAGAAAAAGAATTTTTTTTCCCGAGAAATAAAAATGTCTTTATTTGGAGATGATATGATCAAAAATCCTAATGAATCTACAAAAAATTACTAGAACTCATAAGTGAGCTTAACAAGATCACAGAGTACAATATCAATATGCAAAAATCAAATGTGAGAAAAATACTCCTTGATGGGAGGGATAGCAAAGAGGCAAGAGTACAAGGAAGGGAGACTTTGTGGCCATGTTGCACTATTCCACAGAGAGCTTCTCAGGGTTAACTGCCTGAAGCCCGGATGTCACTTTGGGGGGGTCCTTCTGATTTCCTTAATAATCATGCCCTGGTGCATTACTCTGCATGACTTTGACCAGACCACAGGGAGGGGGTCCTCTCTTTTGTGATGTCCTCTCCGTCTCATGTGTGATAATGGTGTGGAGTAAGCACAGCCCAGCACCCGTGTGCAAGAGCTCAGTCTATCCCTGTGAGCAAAGAAAGAAAAACCTCGGGCTTCCCTGAGGGGCCTCCCATCCACCTGGGGGAAATGGAAGGATACGACAAACCTAAACACATCTAAGGGAGAGAAATGGCAATCCACCCCATGACATGTTTGGGCAAGGACAGTGCTTTAGAAGAGTTTAAAGATATATTTCTAGTCCTCCGTCTTCACTCAGCAGCAGAGCAACAGGGCACTTAGCAAGCAGCTGACCCTTCCCACAACCACATCTCTCCAACTGACACAGTCCCCATTGTGTCCTTGAAGCACATCCAATTGTCTCTTAACACCGAAACCAGGTGTTAGTTTCCATTTGCTGTGGCACTTACTCTACTGCATAGAAGAGGAAGACAGTCTTTCCTCCATCAACAGTGTGAAAACTAAAGATAGGGCAACAAGGCTTTGATTTTACGGAGAAAAGAATATTCCCGTATGTTAAATGGAAACAGAAAAATGTGTCTGTGTAAACCAAAAAAATGTGCCTTACGATGCTATTACAAAACAGCTTCATTCATTCATTCATTCATTCATTTATGTTGCCCCCGCCAGCCCCATAGTCATTTGAGTTTTCCACTCTTGGTGAGTAAATATTCACCTTATTTTCCAAGATAAGTCTCCAGTAACTTGTAAGGTTTTACTTCTTGCACTCTGCACTTTATGCAAGATGGGGAGGAGGGAGTGTCAATAAATATTTGATTGGCAAATTGACAGCTTGGGTCAATGTTCTGGGAGAGAATAAACACAAGGGACAGGGATCCCTTCTTCATTTAGACACTCTTTTGCCTCAGCCAAATGGCCGACTCACAGCTAATCATTGCATCTTAACCAGGGACAGCTGGAGCTTACTGCCTGCATCCTGCCTGGTCGTCTTTATTCCTTCTGTAAAGGCAGGAAACAGAAGGGCTGTGCACACAGCAGTCACAGACACTCATCAAAGACAAACCACTGACATGGAAACTGAACAAGAAAAGGCTTCCTGGTTCAAGACTGGCTTTTGGGAGCCACGTTCAAGCACATGCTACACCGCACAGTCAGCAGCCTTCTTCCTTCACTCTTTGGGGGGCAGGGATTGAGGAACAAGACTCCCTCACTTCTCCAACAAATGGCCTATTTCAGAGAAGTAAGAAGGGGGGACAGTGAGGCAGTCAGTCAGTTATATGCCAAGTTGTAGCGATGTTAGTATTTCATGCCAGCGATTCTGTCTAACAGAAACTCATCCTGGCTTTTTTCCATTCCTTTTAGCAAGATTGCAGTTGTAAATCAGCAAGAGTGTCCTGGAAGCTCTGGTAGGTGGGTTGTCAGGAGCAGTCTACAGGAAGAATCTTCAGAATAATTTAGGATATGAGTCTAAGAAGGAAGGTCAACTTTGCTATTTAGAGCCAGAGCTCTATGCCAAACTTGGTGTTGGAGGGATGCTTTAAATGTCAGCCGTGGAATTTGAATTTAGGATATTTAAAAAAACACAATAATTCATACCTTTACCTCCAGGAGACTTAGCTCAGGTTCTCATCTCTGACCTTTGAGCATCCTCTAAATTTGGGAGGCCACTTTAGTAATAATCCACTTTGGGTTGGTAAAATCCCTTTTTACTCATAAAAGCAGTTTCTTTTGTAGCTTTAAGAGGAAAATAGGGTGGATGTCCTTCTTACCTGAGGGTGTCGTAGACAGAAACTGGATTGGCAGAAAGACTGCAGATCCTAGTCCTACCTCTTAATAACAGTGTGACCTTAGGCAAATACCTTGACCTCTCTGGGCCTTTTCTTCTTCTTTTCTTTCTTGTTTTTAAATTAAGAAACAGAGTTATTTAGAGGAGCAAATGAGAAAAAAACTTTGCAAAGTATTAAGAAGGTTGAGTTAGAAACCACGTGCAGGGAGATGAGTGGCTAGTGTTACTCAACCCGCCACTGCAGAATCAGGGCTAGAACCTACGTGTCATGACAGCACCAAGCCCGGCACCAACTGGCTTGTTAATCGAGTGCATGCATGTCCTCTTGGGTCAGCACCTCTGTGCTAAGTGCTGGATTGATGTAAGGCACAAAGCGAGTAGAGCATGGAAGTTTGGCTCTATCCACTTCCCAAGGCCCTGACCTGTCCACATTGCAACCTCTGCCAGATTTACCAAACTCCTAGCAAGTTCCAGACACAAGCAGGATTCAGTAGTCATTCTTCAATGGAAAGAATCTAGTACAGGAATCTAGGGCCCCATTGTTTGGAAACAATTTATAGTGATGGCAGAGACTGTGGGCTTTACTGTAACTCTGTGGTCCCCCATCCCTTGGCCTCGGCCCAGTACCGGTTCATGGCCTGTTAGGAACCGGGCCACACAGCAGGAGTGAGCGGTGGGGCAAGGAAGTGAAGCTTCATCTGTATTTATAGATGCTCCCCCTTGCTCGCCATCCCCCCACTCCCACCCCACCCCCGACCTGTGGAAAAATTGTCTTCCATGAAACCGATCCCTGGTGCCAAAAAGGTTGGAGACTGCTGCTATAACTCCCTGCCTAAAGCTCTGTTCTGTGGCCCAACCCTGATTCCTTAGCATGTTTGCCCTTCCTTGGGTGCCTATAAATGCTTTCTGTTTAGTAGGGTCAGTGCTGAGTTACACCCAGTACAATTCCCACCCCCATACCACTGCCATGATTTCTGCTGCATGGTATCTCTAAAGACCTCCCACTTCCTGTGGACTTAAAGACGAAGAACATGCACCTTTGGGGACAAAAACCAACCCCTCCCATAAAAGCACCGTTCTTGCCCAGTCCCATGCTAACTTCTTCCTAACAGAAATCAACACCACAAGTAATATTTAACTCTGATCATACTGTTTGCTTTAATTATTAACATTTGGCCACCAAAAGAAACAACAGTACTTTATCCAGACACTTGAGAAAGAAAAAGGAACAGCCCATACCCTGGGCTTTGTGAGATGTTTGAGCAGTCATGCTGGACGGGCGCACGCAGTCTTCATGCATACCAGCAAACACTCCAGAGAGTAAGGACTGATTCATTCATTCTGCAAATATTTATTGCACTAGCACAGTTCTAGGTGCTGGGGATACATTAGCGAACAAAACAGATAAGACTCCCTGTTTTAATAGCACTTAAATTTTAGTGGGAGGTGGAGGAGGCAAAGATTTAACAATAAAAATAATAAACAAGGAAAGTATATGGTGTGTTAGAAGGTAAGAGAGAAAAATATAGCAGAGTCAGAGGAAGAGGGAGTGCTGGGGAGAGGGTTCCATTTTACATGGAGTGGCCAGTGTCACCTGATTAAGAAGGTGGCATCTGAGCAAAGTCTTAAAGGAAGAGAAAAAGTGAGCCAAGTAGATATCTGGAAAACGGTGCTCCAGACAGAATAGCCAGTGCAAAGGCCCTGAGGTAGGCATGTGCTTGGAGTGTTGGTGGAATCTCCAGGAAGCCAGTGTGACTGAGATGGAGTGAGTTGGGGAGGAGAGTAGGCGAAACCAGGTCATGGGAGACACGGTGGCCAGAGAGCACTGTGTGGCTGATGCTTAGAGTTTGCTTTCCTTTAAAGAGACCGGGCCATTGGAATGTTTGGAGCAGAGTGACCTGATCTGACTTAGGGTTTATTAGGATCCCACTCTGGCTTCTGTGGGTTTCATTATATGCTCAGATGAGACCACAGGGATAGGCCATTTGCACTGGAATTACCACTTCCACTTCTCTTCCTGGAAGATGTTCAGAGCTGTTGGTCTGCCAGGCCGACACATCAGCATCTCCCACCGAGCTGCACTCTGCTCTGGCCCCCATCACAATTCCCTGTCCCCTGGAAGCTAAGTCCCGTCATCTTCCATCCCAGCATCACGTGGAGATGGACAGAGAAAGGGAAGAATCCCCTCTTTCCTTCTGTCTCCGGACTTCCCAATAATTCAGACTCCACCTAGTAAGAGCCATTAGAGCTAATTAACGACCCTCCTTTCAGGAGGTGTCTCTTCACTATGATTAATTCTGGGTCAGGGACAGAAAGCTTGTTCCATTATGGTTCTTTTTAAAAATTATTATTATTCAGGCTTCTAATACTGGCATGAACTGCGGGTGAATTTCTGAAGTCATGTTACTTAGCTGTCACAACTAGTAATAGAAAAATTCCATTTATAAAGAATTAGGAGAGGCAGGAGAGGCATGCTCTTTGGTCTAGAACAAAGGAGATCAATCCTGACACAATGGCAGCATGACATCCATGGACTTTGAAGATTCCAGGCTTCCTCTTCATTAATTAGAGAGAATCAAGAGTTCTGGTGGTTAATTATTTGCAGAAATTGTGCTCTGCAAAAGCAGATGCCAACTCACTCCAGCCGCCTCCAGCTGCAGCTCTGCATGATAATTAAACTGTGTGTCAGTCCCAAACTTGATCTGGGGTGGCAAACAAGCACTCAGAGGGCCACTGCCATCTACCGCCCATCAGGTTCAGGCCAGGTCACGGGACCTCCTAGCACAGAGACCCCAGGAGGCCGACATTGCTGTGAATGGACTGCCCTGGGTAGGTAGCACTTAAAATCCACAGCAAGAAACAGAAGATCAAAGTCACCTATAATCTGCTCTCACAGGGTGTACGTTTGGTGGGGTTGAGGGCATTTCTCCACCAGGGTCAGTGGTATTCTTGTCTTATTACTGTCATTATCATTATTACAGGGTTAAGTAATCAATTATCTTTAAAAAAAACTTTGTTTTTACATTTTTCATTACAAAAGTAATATTTATTCTTTGTATCAAAGTTAAGCAATGTAGAAGTGTATAAAGTGAAAAATGAGCATTTCTCTGTGCCCGCTTCCAATCCCACCACCCAGGGAGATGCACTAGGAAGTTTGAGGCATCTCCTTCCAGATTCTTCCTGGGCTGGAGTTTGCATCGTTTGAACACTTTTCTGGCCAGCTAGATACTGACTGTTAACGTGACATCTTAACATCCCTGCTGCTTTTTCTGAACCCACAAGAAAAAGCTTCTCTACTCTCTTTAGCTTCTCTGGGTCCGCAAGAGTCAGCGCAGATTGACCACATGCACTGGCATGAAAATGCAGAAACACTGATATTTACTTGTGCGACCTTAATGTTTCCGTGTAGGAGACAAGGGGGAAATCCAGCACCGTTGTGCTGTTAGCAACGCGTCTGCAACTAAATATGTAGAGCCCAATCTTTAATTTGACAACAGATATTGTTGGAAAGAAAGTAGAAGAACCCGAGCATATAAAAGCCATCAGCACTGTCAGAGTGAACAGATGCCTGCAGTCTGCTCTCATCTACTGGGAGAAGGGAAACAGGACACAAGGCTACCTTTCCAGAAATAGAAATGTTGCTGAGTTTAGCCCTGGGCCTCATTTACCTAGGTAAGGCAACAGAGAGAGCTGAGTCATTAACCTGCCCTCTCAGGCGTCAGCTTCTTAGGGGAATTTGTCCAGACAACTTCAGACAGGGACCGGGGTGTCTGATTGGCATTCAGAAGAAGACACAAGCAGGGAGAAAGAAAATGGCTGCTGTCTTACAGATCTTTCCCCAAATACCCTGATTGCCTTGGGTGTTTTGACATTTGCTGGCACTGAGACCCTTTGGCCATTTCACAGTCCATTTATTTAAAGTACAGTATTTTAAACTCTCTCCCCAGAGCAGCTAAGGTTATAATATTAGCCTGGTTGACATCAGACCTTCTCTCAGGTTACCAAGGTCGTTCTGACTACTTGAAGGTTATCCAACTCTAAATAACAGCCAGCCAGTTCTGTCCACATCTTGATGACAGTATTTATCCCACTGGGCTGTAATTATCTCTCTACCAGACTGTCTCCCTCACTAGAGGGTTATCTCCTTGAGGGCAGCGAATGTGTTTTGAGCATCTTGGGGCTGCCAGCACCTAGCTGGAACTCAGGTACAAATTTAGGCTAGCTCTGTTTCACTGGGCTTTTATTATGCAGTATTTGTTTGGTGGTAGGTATTTTGTTGTGGTTGGTTGTGGTGGCGGTGGCAGTGGTGGCTGTTTGTATGAACATAATTTGGCAAAGGATGTGATGTTAGTTTTATGTGTCAACTTGGCTAGGTTATAGTACCCAGTTATTTAATCAAACACTAATCTAGGTACTTCCATGAAGGTACTTTGCAAGTGTAATTAATGTCTCCAATCAGTTGACTTTAAGTAAAGGAGATTACCCTTGATAAGAAGTGGGTCTTATTCGATCATTTGATCAGTTGAAGGTCTTAAAAGCAAAAACTGTTTCCCAGAGAAGAAGAAATTCTGACTCACGATTGTAGTCTCAACTCCTTCCAGAGTTTCTAGGCTGCCAGTCTGCCCTACAGATTTTGGATTTGCCAGGCCCCACAATTGTGTGAGCCCATCCCTTAAAATAAATATCTATGTCTGTCTGTCTGTCTGTCTTTCTATCTATCTATCCATCTGTCTATCCTTATGGGTCCTGCTTGTCTGGAGAACCCTGACATGATGTTCATAAATCCATGTAAAACACACCATGCATTCAGTTGATTCAACACGTTTTTTCTGAGTGCCTGCTTCATTCCAGGCGTTGTGCTAAGTGCTAGGAATAGTGGTAGGAAGAAGCACTCCCCTGATCTCAGAGGGTTGTTTGATTTAAGGCAAGTCCAGGGCAGTGCGGGAGGTTTCCTGAAGAAACAAACCCAGCCTAGCATCTGCAGGAACTAGACTCAGACAATGAGTCACCTGCAGCTGCCTTGGCCTGGGGCAGGGACAGCCTGGACAGGCATGGCGCCAAGAGGAATAAAACACACTTGCCCAGGCTTCCAGGGCACCTAGGCTTTGAGATGCCAAAAAAGGAAAGAAAACAAAGCTTGCGGGGAGGGAGAGACGGTCAGGGTGGTTTTTCTCCCTATAGCCGACCTTGACGTTGAGGAGGCTTTCTTCCCCACAGGTACCTATTCCTAGGAATTCCCCTTTCTGGAGAGGTGGAATGACCTCACCACGACCTCACTTCCTTTCCAAGAAGTCCTGGAGATTTCTCATCAGCTCAGAAGCTTCGGGTGAGGCCTGGCTTTGGGCCCCCCTCACACCTTCAGTTCTTTAACCTGGAAGAGTAGCTGGTGGGAGGGGCAAGAAGAGCCTTTGCTCTTTACAGTCTGTGAAAGTGGCATGTTTTAAAATCAGGTTATAAAAGGAATTGTTATCCTGCTGTTTGTAAGTCTCAGTTGAAGAGAAATAAGAGAAAGTAGTATGAAAACAAAGCCTAGCGGAAGATTCCAAGGGAAGGTAGAGGTTCATTATTATAATAGTTTGCCTTTCTTACAGGCTAGGTGGCATCGGCCCTGCTGCTCCCAGGGAGGCTGTCACCAGGCTCTCCTCCTGAGCAAGAGCAGGACCTTTCCTCCTCACCCAAAGAGGCAGCAGCAAGAAGAGAATGTGAGGCTCCAATTAGGCACCACAGCCTGCAAGCAGCTCAGGGTTTGGGCAGTGCTGGGTAAGCCCATATAGCATCATTTATAAACAGAAAAAAAGGTCACCTTCCTCCAGGACACTTGACTGATATCTACTAAAAAGGTCTTAATCAATATAAATATATGATGAGTATGATTCAAATATCGCCTCCTAGAGTTTTGCAAGGCACAACTATTCTTGGTGGTCCTGGAACCATTTAGATTTCCTCCTTGAAGCTCCAGATCATGTTCTTGCAGTTTCCTTCACTTCATGGAGATGCCGTGTTTGGTGGCTTGTCCGGTGATCTGTCACCCAGGTAATTCTAACCCTGCAAATCTTCCTCCAATTTCCTGGTGACCACCTCCCACCCAGGTGCCTGTTCCAGCTCCGCAGTGGTGATAGCTCTGAGCAGACCCTACCGGAAGTCCACCAGAGCCTCACTGGCCCCTCACCCACCTCTGCTCCTCCCCCCACCCACTCACAGGTTTGGGCTGAATTTGGGTAAATCAGGTGTAATATCTGTTTACAAGGCTGTTGACCTTATAAGACTATGAGCTACTCAAATCAAGAGCTCTATCCTCTGTAGCTCCAATAGCACCTACCATCCAATAAACATTAGGGTTAGGTTAGTGAAAGGCAGGCAGTTTTTACAGACAACATTGAACGAGCAATGAAACAGAAAGGTTCTGCTGGAGTCCTGAGTTCCAGGGGCCACCTAGGTGATCTGATTCAGGCAAAAGTGATCTCATAATTACAGCAACTTACATTTTATTGTACTTCACAGTTCACAGAGTGTATACACATATATTTCATTTACTCTTTAAAACCGCTCTGTGAATTACTACCGACATGTAAATGGTGCGGTGGAAGAACCCAGGGCTCAAGGAGGGCGCACAGAAAGCCGGGTGACCGCAGTTCAAACCAGCTCCCGGCTCCGGAGCCCAGGCTTTGCTCGCCCTGCCACGGACCTTCAAACCCACCAGACCTGCCCTGGGCTGAGCACAGTTTCAACTGCAGGCCCAGCTCTCTCTCCAAAGGAGCCTTGGTCCCTACGGCTTTCCCTCGGTGGCACATCAGCCAAGAGTGAAGGCCAGAATGGTGACAGGCAGACCAGGTGACCCTGTCCCAGTCTGCCGTCAGGGGCCCCTCCAAGCACTGAAACTATCTGGGGGGGTCGTGCCCCTCCCTGCTGCTCGGACGCCACCGTCCTCCAGTGTCCTCGTGCTAAGGACACAGACCTGGAGATACTCTCCTCTTGGCCCTGATCAGCCTGGACTCTGCTGCCATCATCCTTCTGCGAGAGAGAGAGAAAACAGTGTTCATTTTGTCCTCGTCCTGCTCTTCCGTTATGATGGCCATCTGTGTGGTTTGCGGCGGTGAAGGATGCCTCTTACGGGCTTCCAGAAAGATTGAACTCAGAGTTAGGCAGGTGTTCCAGCCCTCAAGCCACCCCTCTTTCCCCCTGTGTCTTTGATAATCGACACTTCTCACCTGTGTTGGCTGACAGACCCCCCCCCCCCCCTTTCTGCCTTTTATTGCTGGCCTCCCAGGCCTGTTGGCAAAAGGAAAGAAAAGCTACCTTGATGTACGTGTGCCCCCGGCAGAAGGCGCCTTTCTCTACACAGGCGGCTGTTGTCTGTGCTTGCCCGCGGTTCCCAGGAGGGGCCTTTGCCCTCCATCCTTCCTTCAGGCTTCTCAAAGGAATTGCTGCACAGGAGCAGCCACAGGGAGGCCCTAACAAGTGGCTGGAGAGTGCTAATGGGCCCCAGGGGCGTTTCTGAGCACTGTGGCAAATGGCAAGACAACGCGGAGACGAGCCCTACCTGGGTGACTGGAGACGTCATCTAGAACTCCTGCTTCACGAGGTTACTGAGAACTTTAAATGAGATATGTAAAGTGCTTGAAGGACAGTGGGTGCAAAATGAGTGCTACTAATAGTTTCCTGCTCTTAGAAAAGTGTCAGATAAATCTGGGTTATAGAGAGGCCCGTGTGGCATACATCAGCAGAGTGGGGTCACCAAGGCAGGCCTGCTGAAGACACACCCCTGGGCGGGAGGCCCTCATCTGACGCTTAATACCTGTGTGGAGTTAGCAGCCTCTCAGCTTCTCTGCGTCTTGCTGGGTTAAGTGAGTTCCAGAGCACTGTCAGGCACTCAGGAGCAGGTACCCATGTTGACCCTCCAGCTCTGCACATGCATCAGTTGCGATGCCATCAGCAGTTCGTTCCTCAGCCTGTTTCACAAACATTCTTCCACACCTACATCACCCAGGAAAATACTGTACAATTGTACTCTGTAGAACTGTAATTTTTCAGAGTATTATTGATAGTTTGTACTCTGTGGAGAAAACATAGTTCGGTAGTTACAGAAATATTTGATTCTTTGGCTTAATGATGCTAAACAGGTATTTTTATTGCAGGATTGCATAGAACATTTAATATGTTGAAGGCACTCCAGGCAGAAGCCTTTACCCCCACAGACCCACTCGCAGGATCGGTGTCACCAGGACACACTTTGGGAAGTGCCAGTAATAAATAATTTGAATATAAGTGAATGGGACTTTCTGGTTGGTCAGGAGAGCGTGAGCATTGAAGAAAGGGACACACAAAAGGGCCTCTGGGGGCTGTGGGGAGTGTCTGAGACCAGAAGCCCAAGGCAAAGCCAGGCTGGGAAGAACTTGGTGGAACTTGCCTGGGAAGGATTAAAGTTATCTTCCTCTGAGTTAGCAACACCCAACGGCAAATCAGACTAGCTCAGTACAAGTAAAAAACTAAAAGTAAGGAGGGCAAGGAGCTGTGTTAGCTACCATTCAATACTTCCTGCTAGTTTGGAAATCAGCTCTTACTGAGCACATACCATACCCCAGCGCTGCCCTAGAAGCAGAATGCCCAGAATGCCCTGGATGTCCCGGAGTGCCACTTGCAAATGGAGACAGGCAGACCAGGGCAGGGACTCCATCGAGAGACCAGAGAATAAGGAGTTCTGGATGCCAGGGAGGGGAACATGCTTCAGGGAGAGGACTGGGGAAAGGTCCCCAAAAGGATGTTTTTTGAGCTGTGTCTTGAAAGAGGCATGTTATATCAGGCAGAGATGAAAGGAAGTGCATTCAGGGAGAAGGGGTCCCTTGAGCAGACGTGAGCCAATCCCAGCAGGGGCTGGGGACAGGTGAGCAGTGAATTTGGTGAGGGTGGGGACCGGGCAGGGACAGCCATGAGTTAGAGCTGGAGAGTTTTGCTCAGAAGACAGGGAGAGTCTTGACGTCCATGCCTACACTCTCCATTCATTCATTTGTTCAATAAATATTTAATGAGCTCCTACTATGTGCCAGGCACTACACTAAATGCTTAGGGATAGAACAATGACAAAACAGACAAAGCTCTCATTCTCATAGAGCTTCTAATCCTGGTGTAGAGAGAAACAATAAACAAAGATACTATAACCTCGGGTAGCAATACATATTCTAAAGCAAAATAAAGCAGCTGGAAAATAGAGGGTGCATGCAGTGCTATTTTAATGGGGTGCTCAGTGTCGGCTAAAAGGAGATGACACTTGAGCAGGAATCTGAATGAGTAATGAACTGAGGAGCTGAGGCAGCGCATGCTTGGAGGGTGCAGGTGTGAGGTCAGGCGTGGCTGTGGTGGGCCCTGTGTGAGGAGAGAGGTGGGAAGGAGTTAGAGAGGCTGCCAGGGTACGTTACGGGCCACTGTGAGAACTGTGGATTTCATTCTCATGTGATGGGAGCTTGGGCTTTATTTCACTAGCAAAGGCGGTTGACGGTTTCGGAGCAGGGGAGGGATGGAGTAAAGTGATATGAGCTGTGGAGAGCAGTGATTTACCAAGTTTGGGGGCAGAAAGAAAATTGACATAGAGGCATTAGGCTTAATTCTGATAGACAAGGGATGCTCTGGCTGAAGTGGGGTGGGAGTCTGGAGCCCCCGCCACTTACCTCCTCCTCTTGCCTTCCCCAGGGGGGTCTGGGGGACTCCATGGAGGCCTCGGAACTCTTGACATTGCAGGGGAGTCTGGGGCAGGTGTGTAGGATGGCTACGAGGTACAGATACTGGAGGCGGGATAAGAGTTCAAGGCTTTTCTAGTAACCTAGAGAAGAAATACTGAGGGTTGAGGAGGGGGTAGGGGGTGCAGGAATGGAGCAGAAGAAATGAAGCTAATTTGGTTCATCCTGCTTATCCCTCTCACCTAATGTATGCCAATGCCATGCATTCCAGTAAGAGATGAGCACGCTCCATGCCAAAGAGATGACCCTTTGGGGTCTGGGGAAATGGTTTTATCCAGATGAGTGATCTGTATGGAGATGCGGAAAGCTGAAGAGTCATTTTCATTTGATGGGAGAATAATATCAGATGGTTGGACTGGATTTCTTTGTTCCCTCTTGCCAAATAGGGCACATCTGTTTTTTGTTTGTTTGTTTGTTTTGTTTTTTGAGACAGTGTCACTGTGTTGCCCGGGCTAGAACACAGTGGCATCATCACAGCTCACTGCAACCTCAAGCTCCTGGGCTCAAGCAATCCTCCTGCCTCAGGCATGCTGGGACTACAGGCGTGCACCACCATGCCCATCTAATTTTTCTATTTTTTGTAGAGAGGAGTCTCGCTCTTGCTCAGGCTGGTCTTGAATTCCTGGCCTTAAGCAATCATCCCACCTCAGCCTCCCAAAATGCCAGGATTATAGGCATGAGCCACTGCACCTGGCTAGTGCATCTTAAATGTTATCTCTCAGGCTTTGTGGACCATCATCTTTTCCTCGCTCTGCCAGCCTCGCTGTTCTCCTGCTTGCTCCTTGACCACACTGGTCCTAGAAGTGTCCTGTCTCCGGCCCTTTGCACCTGCTCTTCCTTCTGCCTTGAAGGCTTCACTGCAGATGTCCATGTGGCTGATCCTTCACTGCCTCAGATCTTCACTCAAATGCTACCTCTTTTGAAGCCACTTCACCTTCTTGAGAATGTTTATCTCCCTTCCCAGCTTTGTTTTGATTTTTTTCCTCCTTCACTTTTTACTGCCTAAGTCCTATATATTTTACTTTTTAAATATTGTTTACTATCAGTCTCTTCCCTTCAAGACACGAACTCTATGAGAGCAGGGACTTCTTCCCATTCCATATCCCAAACACCTGCAATGGTGCTCAGCATAGCGGGGAGTCCATAGAGACTTATGGAATAACTGAAGGATTTTTCCTTTATGAAAAGCAACTGTCACAGCGTCTAGGGCTAATGAACTAATTTATTACAGAGGACTTGTTTTATAGATAGATATATATCTTAAAGCAGCAAAGTACATTTGCCATGTGGTGATCTGAAAAATAATTATTTTACACCTTGATTTGTTAAAATTATAAAAACCTAGGCTAAACAAAGGGTATGTTAGCCCACATGAGGATGTAAGACTTCTTCTGACAATGTTTTTTCAGAAATTCCCAGTGCCTGCCATGCTAGGCAATGGGATGCAGTGATGAATGAATTTGGTGAACACTGAACTCTAGTTGTCTTTTGCTATTTCTTAAGGCAATTCTAAGATGCATAACCTGCGTAACCCATTCCAGAGGTGTCACAGAACATATTATCTTATAGAACCTGCGTAAGAAATGGGGAGAGTTTCTCCGGCTGGGCCACAAAAGTACATTTAAGAATAATGCAATTGACATACCATAAATTTAACATGAAAACTGTAGAAAAGAATACTGTTGGGTTACTAATATAAAATAACAAAATATAAACTAAATTAGAAAATGTGTTTTTATGTACTTTGGATGGCCATGCTTGAAAGAAGCATTTGAAGAGGTTGAAAAGCATCTTTAGATTTTTCCAGGTTGTTAATCAGGTGGCCTCAAATTTGGTGACCTATCCCGGGCCATTGCCCTCCTCCCCCCATCCCTCTTGTCTCTTGCCCTGTCTTTGGTCTTTCCTCTCTGCCCCTCCCCTTCCCTTTCGCTGGCTACATATTGCGACATCCACCCCTGCTTTGTCTTGCTGACACTTGATGCCTCTCCCAACCTCTTTCCTGAGTTCTATGGCTGTTGCAACATTTTCTCTCATCTTTATCTTTTTTGTGGTTTTTACTTAAAATAGAAAAGGGGTCACAGGAATTGAGCCCACCAGCCTGTTCAGAAGGATGTGGTCTCTCATTTGGATTCCTACAGACAGAGGAACAACTTTCCCATGTCATTTGAGGATGTCAGGAATTGTAACAAACGCAATACACTTTTTTTGTTTGTTTTTGTTTGTTCTATTTTTAAAAAAATTAATGTCATAAATGATTTTCATGACTCAGGTCAGAGAATAAGATCAATGTGAAGATGAAGGTATATGTCAGTAACTATTTTTTGCCCATAGAATATCTAAGGCAATGCAATACTTGTAATAGTGTATCATGTTGTAATGGAGTTCAACTCTGGGAATGTGACTAAGGATTTCTTAGATCCTCATTGGTTCAGATATAATAGAAAAAACCTATATGGGGACCAGACACCTTGCTCCTGTCATCTAGGTGAGTCACAGAGTCAGTCTCCCAGGACTTCATTTCCTCATCTTTCAAATGTGGACAATAACCCCTGCTCTTCCAATCTCATTAGGCTGTTGAAGAGACAAACAACACAGGAGAAATGAAATTGCTCTTAAGACTTAAAACCCCTAGAAGTCATGGTATTATAAATTATCAAAAAGTTCAATCCAGCCATCTCTGCCATGTTCTTGTAACCTGGGTAACTGGGAAAAGCTTGGTCCTCTTACATCACCTAGGAAAAAGTCCCAGGGTTTAATCAAGATGGTTTGAAATCACTCAATCTGATATTTGTTTTGGAACCATTATCAATAGCATTAAGTAGACAGCTTATGTCTTAAGAGCTCTAAAGATGTATTTGCAAAAGGAGAGGCCAGAAAGAACAAATGCTTTGTTGACTGAATGCTAAACTTCATTCCTGCATTTTTTTCTACTGACTGGGTTAGGCCATTTGCACTTTAGAATTGGGAAGAGGGCTGACACGTTTAGAGTTTGAGCCAGACCCAAATCCTCCTACGTCAACTGCAGAATAAGGAAACTTTCTTCACCTGAGGCCTGACTCAGGTGTCTAGAATGTACATCTGCTCATAAATCCCAGGATTATTCAGCATTGTGATTATTTTTCTCCACCTGGGTTATTTAGGGATTTCAGTTCACCCCGGGTAAGTGATTAGTGTGTGTCCTTGTACAATAAAAGCTATGATGCATGAGAGAGATTCATGGAGAATGTTACACATTTGTGCCATTACCTGAGCCAGCCAGAGACCAGTGTGGACACACCATCTTTTGCCCTATGACTCACTTACACACCTGGCAGAGTGTTTCAGCTCTCCAAGGGCCCTTGTCAGAGGCAAACCTTGGGGTGAATAGAAGACACTGTTGTTTAAAGGACCAGTTACAGAGAATGGGAATCTGACATTCTTGACCCAAGAGAGGAGAGTGTGATTGTGGGTGAGTCAGTCGTCTGCTCTGGGCCTCAGAATCTCGTCTATAAAAATGAAGACTCATCCAGCTCTACAAACGCCAAGAGCCAAAGCCAATATTCTAAGCACTACCTGTCCAGTTTACCACACCTCTCACCAGGTAGGCCTTGGTAGAAAGCTGAGGCCAAGAGAGCCAAACTGAATCCCCAGGCAGATTTTATAGGCCCTTTACAATACTTGTTATAAGTCTTCATTTCATTGCAAATCTTTGAAAATCAGGAGATATCACATAAGAAACTAAATTTCTGGCTGCACTTAAAAAAAAAAAAAAAAAAAAAAAAAGATCTGGCTACACTGGGCCCAGATTCTGATATGGCAGCAATTAGGTAGAGCTGGGTGGTGGCTGTTACCTTTGGATGAAGTATGTGCTCTTCAATTTGCCACAGTCCTCACCATTCCCTGTTGCAGACTACACCTGGTCTACTTTATGGTATCCTCCTGACCCCTGTAGACATTTGAACTTGTAATCTTTGTCTTACTATCTCTCCCCAGCTCAGGTGTATTAACCTCCACTTTCAGTACCTTTTATAAAAGCAGATTTTCTGCACAGAGAGGGAAAACTTAACACCCTGGCATGAGGCAGGTGAGCAGAACACTGCTCTCCAGACAGGAGGATCTTGGAGTCCTGGTGAGGAGGGAGGAGGGCCAAGAGGCCAGGGAATACCTTTGGAAGGGCAAAGGATTACGTAGAGCAGCTCTGGCCAATAGAAATATAATGCAAGCCACAACTGAAAATTTCTAGTAGCCAAATTATAAGAAAGCAAAAAGAAACAGGTGAAATATTTAACTGAACATACCGTCAATATTTTCATTTAATCATGTAATCAGTTTAAAAAATTATTAATGAGGCATTTTACATTCTTTTTTTTCACATGAAGTCTCTGAAATCCAGCATGTGTTTTATGCTTGCAGCTCATCTCTGTTCGGACTAGCTGCATTTCAGGTGCTCAGTAGCCACACGTGGAGGTAGCTACCGTATCAGACACACAGAGGTAGACAGTCAAGAAATTGTTGACCAACTTACCAGTTTTGCCTAGAGCCCTCACTAGCTACCTCATGAGATTCAGCAGGGAACCGCGTTTATTGTGTTTACTGTGAACTATATATAAATATAATTTGTTTTATTTTAATTTGTGTGTGTCCCACTAAAAAAGATAGCTAGAGCAGAGGGTAATGAAGGGGCTCAATAGACTGCCCCAGCTCTGCCTCCTACTACTGCATGTGCTCGGTATTTCTTAGCCTGTTTTCTCATCTCTACAACTGGTAGTAATTGTATTAACCTTAAGAGGTTATTGCAAAATTCATGAAAATGCTTTGTAAACTATAAATAACTATTCAGGTTTAACAAAAAGAAAAATAGCTATATTTTACTGAATGCCAGCCTCTGTGCTAGGCACTTTGCACATGTTATCAGTCTTCAGCTTTATAATACCCCTATCAAATGGTATTATCATCCAGGTTTTAAAGGGGAAGAAATTAAAGTTTATAGAAATTGAGGATCTTGTGCAAAGTCACACAGGTATTGAGTGGCAGAGCCAATCACGGCTTTGAAAAGAGGATGTATTACATTCAACACACCATTTAGTGAGAGAGAGAGAGAGAGAGAGGGAGAGAGAGAATATGACTCTTATCTTTCACTTTCTGAGACATTTTGTTAAGTGTTTTAAAGATGAAGAAACTGGGGCTTTATAATTATATCCAAGATCACACACACACGGCAAATTAATGGCCTAGGTAAATTAAGAATTGGACAATCTCTAGGGCTGGCATTCGGGTTTTAAGTTCATCGAACCCTCTGAGCCAAAGGAATCTCCTGATTATTGAGATTATTTTTTAATCCCCCCAATGATAAGCTAATCCCTTTGAGGTAGAACCTCTTCAATGGAGGAAATTAATGCTTAGGATGGGTAGATAAATTCATTACCATTTGGTAATGCTTCTCATTTGCTCAGATAACTTCAGTTGGTATTAGTCCATCTTAATTCCTCTTCCTACTCTCTGGGGAGTGAGTTACCACTTCTTTAATGAGTTGATTCCTTGTCAACTTTTCCTGCTCCAGCCTGACTCATGCAAACTGATAAGAAAGATTATCTGTGACTGTTTCTCCACAATGCACATAGATTCAGTGTGAGCAAAGGCATTATTACCTTGCAAAGGATATTGTTTCTATCCCAGAAAATGACGGGATTCGTGTTAGTCTATATTTTTTTAACATGTCCCCACCAAGTTTCCTCACCCAGTGGGGCCTCTTTGCTGTACACACACTCGGGCGCTTCCTGGTGTATCTGCTGCTCCCACTGCCTGGAGTGCCTTGTCCCTTTGTCTCTCTTCCATCCAAATCTTGCGTGTCCTGGAAGGATCATTCAGCTGAGATCAGGGACCTGCTATTTCAGGCAGGAAATAGTCTTCGACTTTCAAGCGCATATTGTCTGTACCTCTCATTTGAGCTCATCTCACATTTCACTTTGTGTTGTCATTGAACTAGTTCATGTGTGTTTTTCACCCAGCTAGATTAAAGGTCCTTGAAGACAGGGCCTTCGTATCTGGCAGCAGTGTTTTACATGTCAGCAGTACTTAAAATATTTTATTGACTAAATGCGTCAATACACTTATTTCATATAAAGGGGCTGGATTTATAATAGGTGCATGATATCTGTTGAATTCAATAAATTTCAGATTCAAAAACCAAAGAAGAGTAGTTGTCCTAGAGGTAATAAGGCTCTGTCATGGTTTCAAGATTTTGAATTGTCTCATGCTTTCCTCTCTGTCACATCTCTCTAGACCTTGAACGTGAGTTACTAAATCTTGCTGGGTTTCAATTTTCCACACCTGTTTAAGAGCACTCTGATAATGCTACTCCCTACTTACAATATGTATAATGAATATTCCCAAGCAAAAGACTTCATTGTCCTGAAAAGCATACGATGGGAGTAACAGGGAAAGCAATAAAACTGGTATAGATATAGAAAAACTTTGTTCCCGGTGAAATTGAAAAACAAATTGAAAACTATGACTCAATCGTCTGCATTTTTCCTGGTTTAACAAAGCAGCACAAAATGCACAGCGGTCATGGATAAATGCTTAATGCCCTTTGAGGTAATGAGTAACTGTGTGACTAAGACAGAATTAGGAGAACGTCTCAGATCTTTAAAAAAAAGGAAAAAGAACCAAGTTCCCACGTCTGGGTAGTCCTGGATACTTCCTGTTCTGGGAAACAGATAATGTGGCCTTCTTATTTGTCAATAAGAACCCATAAGGAACAGTTATTGTCTTTAAATTAAAAATGACTACAGTGATGAAATTCAGGGATCTGTAAATTCCTTGGGTTCCCAGAGCGTCTTTCTCGCATACATTCACCCTGTTGCAGAGCTTTTCATATTTCCATCGAGTTGTGTTTGTGAAATCAGCAAACACTGGGATCCAGTGAATGTTGGCAGAAGAGAACATTCCTCTGGGGTCTGGGTTTTTAGGTCCTTGAAGAATAGACTGGGCAGGCAGTTTTCATGAGAACAGGCTCTCAGGCTTACCTTTAAGTAAAACAAATTAAATTCTGCTGTGAAGACTGTTATCAGAAATCCCCAAGCCCAGCCCAGCTCCTGAACTCTCCCTCCCGCTGCCATGGATATTTCAGCGTGTAAACAGAACTTTTGGCCGCTTTAATGCACTACACCTGCCTTGGGCTATTTGAAAGTTGTTTGACTTTCTAGCCTGTGGAATTAACTATGATTTGCTTTCAGAAGCTGCTTTTAAAATATCTGAAACCAACTGATTCCTCCAGCGGTTTCTCTCCAATCTTTCCCCGGTACCTGTGCATGTCAGAGAGAGGAGGAGAGGTGTGAGTGCCCCTCTGCCCTCCTGCAGAATAAGCCACCTTGCAGACACTTTGGCGACCACCCTGGTCCAGGCCACCTGCATCCTGAGCTGATGAGAGGCTTCTAGTTTCCACTCTTGCCATCTAGGAATCCTGAAGTCCTCTCATTTCCTCACTTTGTGCATCCAATCAGTCAGCTCTATTTGCAAATCTTCCTGTGCTAAGTTGGATACAGTCACCCTGGCCTCATTACCATCCTCTCCTCAGTCCTACCAGATTAGACTCCTGCCTGGTCTTCCTGCTGTCTCTCTTGAGCCACTAGAACCCATTCTTCCTAGAGAAGCCTAAGTTATCTTTTTGGAACATAAACTGGAAGTTGTTTTTCCCCTGTTTCAAACTCTAAGTTAAAAAAAAAAAAAAAGCCTCCCTCTTCCCTGGACTTCCTCATCAGATCAAAGCTCAGATCAAAGCTCCTTGCCCTGGCTGTTCCCCTGCCTGGAATCCTCTTTCTTCTGAGCTTTGCGTAGTTGGTTCCTCCTTCAATCTGATCTGGACCTGTCACCTCCTCAGGGAGACCTTCCCTGGTGTCCTGTTCTAACAGAACCACCTAGTCACCCTCCATCACGTCACTCTAAATCTCTGCAGAGCATTTATCACAGTCTGATATTTTCTTATTTATTGTTCTTAATTTATTTATCTAGCATTCATCTTTACCTATTAGGATATCTCTTTCCTACTCACCCCTACATCTCCAGTGTCTAGAATAGAGTCTGTCACCTAGTAGGTGCTTAATAAATATTTTTAAATGGATGACTAGATAAACAATAAATGTCACAGCCTAGAGAGTTGTTCAGTAATGGGATCTATTGAGCATCGGTAGTATGCAAAGTTTTAACCTTATACTACACTCACATGGTCATTTGCAATTTAGGTATAACTTTCAGAACAGGATCTTATTTGATTGTTGTGGGAAAAAGTGTGGGGAAATTAAGGAAAAGGAATCAAGGACCTTGTTGCCAAGAAGCTATAAGGTACTTTCTGTCTAATGGCAGAAAAAGGAATACACATGTTACAGGCCCAGTGCTTTTCTTGTATCAGGACCAGCTGAGTCCAGGCAGGGATCAGACCCAGGAGACCAGGACGCACCCACAGTCTCCAAGCATTCATTTGCATGGCTGATCTGCAACCTCTTGGGTTTTAGCTGAAGGAGCAAGAAGGACTTTAATGAATGGGAGATAGACACTAAGTGAGAATCGGTGGTGGTGGTTATGCAGGACGATGGTGGGAGGGGCCGCAGGGTGGGAGCCACCAGAAGGAGTGAAGCCAGAGTCAGGAACTGAGGAGCTGTTGGCACGAAAGAATCTTAGATCTTCAGCCACAAGCAGAGTAGCTTCGGGACTCTAACTATAACAAACTGCACGTGGTTGAGGAAGAGTGTTTCCCCTAGATCTGCAAGGAATATGGCATGGCCGTAGTATAAGGAGGAATGCAGGGAACACAAAGCTCTGTGGCACTTTGCAGGTGGGGCAGAGGCCAAGGGCTGGCTTTGTGACACTGGAAGACAGGAACTGAATGAGAGAAGCATCCTAAGAAGAATGTTCACGAGAAACGTCATGGTGCTCCTGCCTGAGCTGTGCCAAAGTCCTAGCCCTCCCAGGTCCTCAGAGAGTTCTCCATGGCCTCAGCACCTGGAAGCTCATAGAGGCCCCAGACAAGCAGCTCAGCCACCTGTGCCAGGTGCGGCTGTGCCTGTGACTTGGGCCGGAGCAGAGGAATTGGGACACTGGAGACGACAGAGTGGCAATTTTAAATGGTTGACAAGCCATGAACATCTAAAAGCTGCAAACCGTTTCTGAGCACACTTGATACATCCTGTAGATTTCACCCCAAACAAACAGGGAGACTGTGAGAAAGGGGAGACATAGAGCAGAAGAGTTACACAGGTGGAGCAGCCAGCTAGCAAAAGTTGAGTGAAAATATGATCTAACTGGCCACCATAGGCTGGTGAGGCCTGGGGACATTTGGTTACATACCTGCCAAGGAGGCTCAGCAAACAGGTTCAGACCTACCCAGCTGGGAGGAAACTAAGAACCAATGCCAAGGGGAAGCCAAAGGCAATGGTGGGCAGAACAAAAGCCCTGTTGTGGCACCCAGCCCTCCACAGGCTGCTGGGACGATGCTCCAAGCCCACCAGCCACTCTGCTTCTGCGTTCACACAGGCATAATTAATTAACAGGAGCTCACTGTAATCACTTCCGTCCTGGGGCTGCATTCGTGTAAGTCTGCAAAATATAGAAGAGCTTCCTTGCAATAACACTGTCACTTCCACATAAAGGAGCCCCAAATTTTCAACAGATCTGTGGCAAAGGGGTTCCATTTAGATTGGATCTATGAAATGATCTATTTAGGAGTTAAATATAAGTATGTGCAACTTGTCTTTCATATTGCTAGCAAAGAAATTTAAGCTTTATTTATGGGAGAGAAGAGACTTTAACTTATCCATCCTTAAATCTTCAAAACCCTAGTGAGAATCGCTCATGTAGTAGGTATTCAGCATCTGTTGCCTGAAAGAATCAAATGCCAAGAAGAAATTAGTGTTCTTTCTGACTTGGAAGCTCATCTCCAGAGGCAAAACTGGAGCTTGTGTGAAGGAAACACATTCCTAATGATGCAGAGGGAAGCAGGTCCTTTCCCAGTAACGCTCCCAGGAAAAATAAAACAATTCTAATGAAATAAGTTGAATTCAATTAAAATAAGATGGTGATGAAACAATTCTACCTTTTTGCATGGTCCAGCTGCCCTCACTCTGGACAAGATTCACACATTTAGTTTTGTCCTGTTGTGTGTGTGTGTGTGTGTGTGTGTGTGTGTGTGTGTGTGTGCGCCTATGGTCTGTGGGGTGTGTGCACACTTGTGTTTGTGTGCTGTCTCACCAGCATGGCAGAAATCATTAGTCTCTGGCTACGGTGGTGAGCCCTGTGAATGCCACTGCTAAGCAACTGGAATAAAAGTTCATCAGTGGGCAGAATGGAGACTTAAAAGCTGATTTGAAAGCAGTGGGCTCTTACCTATTGTGAAGTAGCCCAGGAACCTCTGAATAGTTGTAAAAGAAAGCCCTGAGTCAGTGCTGGGGGTCTGTGGGGAGAGGGGAGGTTTTGTGATGAAAGATGATGACAGTGTTCACGGGGAAGGTAGATGTTAGCTGCCATGGAATAAGGGGCTCACGTCTGCATCTCATTTACCCTTCCTTAGATGGGCCTCCCTGGGACCCTCAATAGACCAGCTGGTCACACTGGTCTATGTGGGCTCCAGGCAGCATCAGCCCCGGCTCTGGGAAGTCTGCCTATCTCAAGGCTTGACTTTATCAAATGGATGCCCCAGGAACTGTCAGGCGAGCTCAGCTGGTTTTAGGATTGCAGCACCTTGGAGCTATTTGGTCTACTGTCATTGTTACTGTTGCATCAGTACAACTTCTGTTACCAGGAAGGCAATGTATCTTTTAGGAAATGTATCAGTCCTTAAATGATAGTGAGACCAGTTAGAGAATTCAGGCTGCCCAAGACCCTGACTTTAAATCCATATGACACGTGGCACCCATGTACCCAGGTTTCCTAGAACACCACCCATCCCAAATATCCTGCCCCCTTGTCCCATGAGTACTTCACGGATAGCCCTTGTCAGGGATGAGTGCTTGCTTTTTGTTGGGGATATATAACTGCCCTCGTTTGATTGCAAAACTGAGGTTCTTCCCATCAGTTGGTTGCTTCTGGAATGATGTTGACTCACTGGTTCCCACTAACTTCGGAGCTGAAGGTGAGTCATCAGGGAGATGAGAGATGGCTGCACAGATCCTGAAGACTCAGGTTTAGGAATTAAAGAACCAACTCAGACATGACAGGAACAAACCCGAAGTCCTTAACCACCCTCCCTGACCTGAGCCCTGTTAAGCTGTAAATAAATTTAATCCAGTTTTTCTCCCACCACTTTTCATTTTTATTTATTACTACCCATTGAGCCAGAAGCAGAATAGTCAAAACATTTCCAGTGAAGCTGAGTTTTCAGCGTATTTACAGCCAGCCTGGAAGCAGCAGGAAGTGGGATTTATGGATTGCATTATCAGGCAGGCAATTTCCCAAACCTCAGCATTTGGACTTGTTTTTAATTAAATAAATGTACAGGCATCAATGGGACTAGATCACTGAATCCCGGGAGAGTCTCCCCATAAATCGAGATAAGATCCTTAACCCAAAGGCGACTGCATCCCTGAGAGAGCACCGACAGGTGGGCATTCCAGCCAGAGAGAAGGATGATTGCAGAGTGAAGTAAATCCCTGGGAGGTCAGAAAGGACTTGGCAGGAATAGATGTTGCTGTCACACCTAGTACTGGGCTAAAAGGAAGAGGTTCTTGCAGTATGATGGTTTTTTTCAGCAATGGAGGGGCGGTATCTATCAGTAATAAAATGCATGACGCCTTCTGCTTGGGTTCAAATCCCACCTCCTGTTCCACTCTGGCTAATCTTGGGTAGGTTACTTAAATTCTCTAGGCAAATCTGTCCTGCTCTTACTACGATGGGGATAATAATTGCACCACATGAAATGTTGCTATGAGCAAACCTGAAATGGTTACTCATTTGAGAGCCTTATCTGCACACATCAAACTATGTGACTCCTCTACACAAAACCCTCCAATGGCTTCTTATCTCATTGACAGGAACCGCCCCCCCCAAGTGCTACCTAGGACCTTTAAGCTTCGGGTTTTCTGCTAACTCTCTGGCCCCCTCTCCGTGCACTCTCCATGCCCACCACCCCAGCGCCACTGATGGCTCGCAGTTCCTGACACACAGAACACCCTCACATGCCATTAGCTTGTTCCTTCTCCTGAAATGCCCCTTTGCCCCATGTTGGGGTCCTCTGTCACTTGCTTCAAAAGGACCACCCTGACCGCACTAGATGAGATAGCAAACTACACATTCCCCAAAACTCCCTAAATATTTGGCAAATAAAAAGCAGCAGGATCCCCCAGCTATGGCTAGGTGAGCGTCCCCAAAGTCTATGAGGCTTGCCCACACCTCTTGTGAGGATTGCCCACACTGTCCAGTTAGGATCTGTCCTTCTGGGTTCCTGCTGCTCCATGTTCCTCACTTATAAGCTATGAGGAACATTTCTGCCTTCGCCATCCTTGGGTAGTGAGGGTTCCTGCCGGGTGTGCAGCTGGTACCCATGCTGGGTGCTGTGCAGAGGGGTAAGGTCCCTTTCCCAGCATCTCATCCCTGGGCCCTAAGGCTGTTCACTGACCACAGCTCACCTAATGGAGGCTTACTGAGACTTACTGAGCAGTTTTCATCTGCGTTAGTCATCTGTCCTGGAACCACCAATGTTAGAGTTCTGGATGAAGAACAGGAAACATAGTAGCTCCTCCATCTTCCCTACTTGTTTCCTCCTCCAGCAGCTTCTTCTTCAATTTCCCTCTCCAAAAGGAAAGAAAAAAATCCCTTGTGCATCTACTGTATACAGATACCAGTAGATGCAAACAGAAATCAATAGCAATGGTATGTGCATGAGGACAGAGGGTGGTCCAAGTAGACTAAAGTGCCCATTTGGTGCCTTTAAGAAAATTAGGAAGTGGCACCCCTTCCTCATGATGCTTTACCTCCATCTCCTAGAAAATTGTCATAATAAATAGACAAATCTACGATGTCGACAATGTGAGTTATATTTCCCCAAGAGCCCTGCAATGCAAGCGGTATCTGAATTGAGTTAGCACCTTCAACCCAATGCCTGGCACACTGTAAGAAATCAGTAAACTTTGGCTTGTTCAATTAATAATGTCCTTTACCATCAGGAACACAATGAATGATCTGGCCCTTTCCAGAATTCTTAGTCATTTGCAGATAACTGAGCCTCCAGCCTCTCTCTCTCAATCTATGAAATTGGAGCAAGGGTATTGTGAGTGGCACGAGGGTCCTACCTGCCTCCCAGACCACCCCCCTGACCTTCTGCATGTCGGCCTGTCCAGCTACAGCCCAGAGCCTGGAGCGAGCGAGGGGGGTGTAGGCCACACTTCCTGGAAGCCCGGGAGGGAGCCCTGCTAAGGCTCGCCCTTCTCCCACATTCCACGAGGCCCAGCCTCACCCATAGCACAGGCCAGCGGGTCAGACCTGCTGGAGACTCCCAGGTCTGGAAGCTGGTGGCTGAGGGGATGAACTGTTGGCATTGTTCTCTTTGTTTTGTCTGAAGAGGGGCATTCTAGCTATGGAACTAAGCAAAACCACCTTACACTGGGATGGCTTTATTCACTGAGGACTAAGATGTAAAGCATCTGCTTCCTTCCCTAACAGACAGACCAAACACCAGGAGTTCCCAGCAGATCCCCTGCCTGCCTGCTGCAGCCAGCTTCTCCCTCCCCGGGTTGCCTGGCTGTCCACACCCCGGCGCCCCAGTTCTCCTCTCCCGAAGCTGCTGGGAGAAGCTGAGCAGAGGGAGCTCTCAGCTGGGGCTGCACACGGGGTCCTGGGAGGTCCTCAACTTATCATGATGCGGCAGACGTGGGCACCAGCCCCGGCCGATTGGGTTCTCTGTCTGGTCGGGACAGGGCCGCGCTGATGCTGTCTATGCCACGCACTCCCCGGGCCCCTACGCTGCACTCAGAGCACGGGGAAAGAGCAGAGAGCCAGGGATGGCGCACACCGGGCACAGAGGGAAGCCTGAGGGGATCAAGATGGTGAGGCTCACAATGAAGCAGAGACAGGAGCAACTGCAACCAGGGCTCAGAGTTAAGAGAAGAAGCCTGAATCCTGACTCGAATCAAGGATCAGCAGCATGACATCGGGCAAACTACTTCCTCTCTCTTAATACCAAGCATGTTACCTTATTTATAAAAAAGAAAAAATAATATTCATCTCACTGTCCCAGTCAGGGTCACAGCGGAAGACAGAAATGACACCGTTATTTCAACAGAAAGAATTAAATATTAAGAATTGTCGACTGGGTACAAAGTTCTTAACTATGCAACTGAAAGGGTAAAAAGATAAGTCTGAGGTATTTCACTGAGGTAGCAACTGCAGGAAGCAGCTACGGCCCTCAGGGCTGGGAGAACAAAGAGAAGGAGCTGGAATTATTGGAACTGAGACAGTCCGAGGAGGCCTCCTGCAGAACTGAGACTGGACCTCCAAGGAGGTGCATTGCTGGGCTGGTACCCGGGTCCCCAGGCGGGCCTGACGAGGCTGGTTCTGCCAGTGCCGGAAACTCAGCAAACTAGATTCCACTGTCACTGCTGGAGTGAGCCTACTGCCAGGGCGAGGAGGCACTGCCAGGGCGAGGAGGCGTTGCCAGGGAGATAGTACTGGAACAGGAAGGCAACAGGAAGCAGACAAGAAGGAGCAGGTCCCTTCTCCCTCCTCCAGGCTCGCAGCCTCCCTCTACTGCCCCTGTTGGCAGAGCCCACCGTGAAACAGCTGGCAAGGCAGAAACGTGATCTGCAGGGTCCTCGCTTCCGCATCATGAAGCAGGGTACAGAGGGCCGGGTGTGGAGCTCAGAGACATTAACTTCACAAATGGCCCACTCACAGTTAGCACTAAATGTATTTAAAAGGCTTAGCACAGCGTCAGGCACATAGTACCAGAGTAGATACCAAATAACTATTATTACCCTCCTCATCATGATATGATAGATAAGGGGGCTCAGCAATCAGATGGAAGATAAGGCAGGCTCTGCAAGAGGTTGATTGTGAGTGGAGACCAATTTCTGGATTCCTTCTTTGGACGTTTCACTGAGTATGTGAAATTTCAGATGTAATATAATAGACAAATGTGATATCAAATAGTAGTAAGTCTGTAAATTAGGCATGTGGCTTTGATCTTGAAGACATCAGACCTCCCTTCCTACCTCTCCATTCCTAGGCCCTGCACTAGGTCAGACTCACTTTGCCCTTTGCCCAGATGAATACCCTCCTCCCATCTCCAGGCCATCTAATCACTAGGGTGCTAGTGTGCTAATAGCCCCGTATTCACTCCTGCAGTATAGCTCTCCTCTCACTAGACTCCCACCACCCACAGATTAAAAGCCAAATTCCTAGGACTAACATTTCACAGGCTGAATGATCGGGTTTGGGAGCCCCGGAGATGCCATTCTCTGTTAGATCAGCCCCCTCCTCCTCATGCCAGGGTCATATGGGAGAAGAAAGGAGTGGGAAGGAAGTCAGGTTGGGCCTGATACCCAGGGAATCTCCCTTTGGATGTCCTAATGTCTGCTCAAACTCAGAATTAACAATCCCTTTGCCTCCCACCCACCTCTAAACCTTTACTAGGGTCCACATCACTGTCGAGGCAATGTTCTAATGCCCCGAGGACGGCAGGTGCTGCTCCTCTTTCTCATTAAATGAGCAACTCCTTTCTCTGTCTTTTTTCTTTTCAATGGAGTCTTCATTTACAGTTATCATCTGCATCTGTCAGGAAACAAGCTGTGGTAAAAATTCCAAGGTCTCAGAGGGTTGCGAGGGCAATGTCTGTGTCCTATGAATGTCCAGAGTTGGCTGTGAGTCGACTGCAGTTCCATGGAACTCCCTTTGGCTCCAGTATCTAGGCTGAAGGAGCAGCTGCTAGGTTCATGGCACAAGAAAGAGAGACGATAGTGAGACCTCGAAGTGGCTCTTAAATCTTCTGCTTGGAGGCAGTATGCATCACGTCCACTCGCATTTTATTGGCTAAGGAAAGCTGCATGACTTCTGAGTTCAAGAGGAAGACATGTATGATTCTGTTTAAATTAGGGGCATTGCCAGTCACATGGGTGAGTCTGACATCAGTAAGCATGAAATGCGTAATATTGTCCTAGAGAGATTAAATGCATGTGTTGATCAATAAGACAACCTACTACACCATTGTAGTTGGGGATCCCATCACTCACACCTGGATTACTAAATCCCAGGGAGAGATGAATCTGATATATTCTGTCTCCTACAGAAGTGTCCTCACAGTTCCTTTTGGGTCTCCCTGCATCCAGAGTCTCCCTATGACATGATGGTGGAGTAACTGCCATAAGGTACTTTCCCAAACGCTATTATCATCCTGTCAGTCCCTTGCTCAGAACCTTCAGCAGCTCCCTGTTGCCAATCAGTTCAAATCTAACTTCCCAGGCCAAGTGTCTGGGCTTCATCAGCCAGTCCTCCCTCTCATGGCCGACTGCAGCTTAGCCCCAGCACCTCACATCCAGCCAGGAGCCCGATGCTTTTCTCCACAGCGACTCCAGGATTTTGCTTGTGATATTCATCCTTCTTTGCCTGACTGCTTCTTGTCCCCTCTCCCGGTCTCTGTTTTCCAACCAGTTTATGTTTTCTCCAAGAGTGGTCTCAAATCTCATCTTCAGAGAAATTTCCTTGAATCACCATCTTCTGTTTACACTCCTCAAAATTCAGAATTACATATCTCTGCTCTTGTTTTTATTTTCTGTTTCTAGAATCATTGTGGATTACTGTGGGAGAAGATCTTGGGGATTTTCTATTCCACACACACCTCCTCCCTCCAGTTTAGATATGAGGAAACTGAGACCTAGAAAAAGAGTGAGCGGGAAGAGTCACTAACTTACTGAGAGGCTAAGTTGGGATGAGAATTAAGTCTTCTAGCTCCTTGTTAGTATCTTCCCCTATACCAGTTTGCCTTTCTTAACTTATATCTATTTCTCCAACTAGATGACAAGCTACTCTAGGGTAGGGATGCCTCATTATAATATGTTATACAAGACCCTTGACATATATTATCTCTAATTCTAACAACAACCTTGCAAGGGAACAATTATTCTCATCTTACCAATGAGAAGACTAAGGGTTAGATAAGTCAAGTAACAGGCCCAAGATCAAATAATCAATAAATAACAAAGCTAGGGTTTATTGAATGCCTACTGTGTGCTTAGAATTGTGTTCTCAATTCAAAGAAATTAAAATATAGTTTCTTAAAAAATAAATGCCACAACTTCAACATAGTTCATAATAAATGTCAAATGAGTAATATATCCAGGATTGTGGAGATTCATACAGGACAGGCATTGTGGCCTAAGGTACTGGAAGAGAGATTGGACTTGAACTTGGCAGTTAAGGATGCAAAGGATATGTATAATCTAAGCAGCTATGGTGGGTGGGTGCAGGCATTTCCAAAAAAGATAAGGGTATGAGCAGAGGCTGGGAAAAAAATGGGTTGTTAGGAAATGGGGAAAAATCTGTTTGGCAGGAGCCATAGTTTTCATAGGAAAGTCATGCACAGTAAGTCACATAGATTGGGCAAAGTTATGGAAGACTTTGAATGTCAGGTCAAAGTGTTTAGATTTTGTTCTGTAGGTTATGGGAAATCACCAGACATGGTTGACCTACAGCCAGTTTTTCAATATGTGACTAGAGGAAAGAGAACTGGGAGACAACAGATCATTTAAAACCTACTTAAAGTGGATTATAGATCCCCTAATCACTTACTTATGAACTGAGAAGCTTGGCATGGGGCTGGGCAGGTTTTGGGGGTGACGGAAATCATACAATTGATACAAGAATTATTACTGTCATTTGTGAAGATAGAGATTGGAAAAGTGAGATGTAAAAAAAGCATTCCTTTTTCCTGAAACATGTATGGAAGTTAAGGGTATAGAAGCTCTGCTATAAGAGGACATAAGATGAGTGAATGGAGATTCTATTCCCAGAGAGTTAAAAAGCTTTATACTCCCAATCCCATCCCACCCTTTACATGGTTTTCAGTGGTGTGATACTAATACATGTTTTTTACATTTTTGCCCTTTTCTTTCATAAGTAAAGCCACAGTTCAGTGAGCATCCACGTGAGGCTAAATGTGTGCTTTCAACCTAATGACTTCCAAGTTCATGATATCTCCTCTTCTCATAGATAGTATCAGCACCTTTATTTTTCCCATCTGATTACTTAAAAAAATGAGCCAAATCTATTTTTAATTTAACAAAATATTCAACTTATTGGCTGAACTTTGATAAACAAAGATGGCGCTACTCCCCAAATGGAAGTGTTGGCCACCCAGACAGAGCTATATACAATAGGTTAAATTTAAGATGTTAATTCATCAACTGGTACATGGACATTCAAATGTGAATCACCACAGGTAATTTAGTGGTGTTATATCTACAGTGAAGCTGAAAAAGTATGGGTTGAACAAAAGTTAAATTTATGATATGCATAAATCAATGCAATAATTATGCATATAAAATTCTATGTGCCTTTCTTTAAAAGGATTTAATTGTCAACCTTGCAATCATTGTTGGGACTCATCTCTGTACCATCTCAAAACTCATGATCTCTCTTTGGGGTTCAGAAAGGTCTGAAAGTGTCAGCCCCCCCAACATCAAAGGAAGTGAAAAGTTGACCAACGAACTCCCAAACACTGCACCCTACTCTGGAAGCCCAGGTTGTGTTTGTTTTACTTTCCACAGGGCCAATTTTTACATCTAGTTGGGTGGTCCAGAAACAATTGTGTGGCCTAGATCTGTGTATCATATGTCTCAATCTCATTTCAGAGATAAAAGGATGAAGAAGTTTTCAGTGGGGTTTGGAGGGTTTAGAAATAGCATCTTCAGCTTGCGGAACTAGTGTCCTTTCCTTACTTAGGAGTTTCTGAACTTTTTTGTGTGGCATGGACCCTTTTGGCAGTCTAATGCAGGCTATGGACCCCTTTTCAGAAAAAAAATATTTTAAAATTCCTAAAATAAAAGACATACAATTAGAAAGAAAGCCAATTAGATTGAAACACAGTTATCAAAATAATGAAACACAAATTTATGTTATAGTAATACATGTACATCTTTATTAACACTTTAAATAACAAGGCTACTGGTAGATCTAATGAATGCTGTGATTTTGACCTGGCGTTAAATGTTGACATTTTGAGATATCTGCAACAACTGTAAAGTGATATGAAGAATATGTGTGATTTCTCTTGGTTAGAGTTCCAGGTGCTGCTAATATAATACTGGCTTGCGGTCTACATTTATAATGGAGGTAAATGTTTCATTTCAGTCTGAGCTTGGTGCAAATGAAGGTGAATTTTTTTCCCATTCCAAGGTCAAAGACTCCCTGAGTTCTGTCAGTAGATAGTCCTCAGGTTAAAAACAGGTATATTAAAAGGTTGTTTCTAGGTAACACACAAGCTCTCAGTGCTCATTGAAAACCATACAAACATCTACTCAGGCAGCATGTGGTGACCCACCGTTAGCCGGCCCATTGAGCTTGCTTGCAGCCATAACTGGCACAAAGCATTGTGCCTTGCTAAAGTGGATGGTCAGTGCATGTCTGCTCAAAAACGGTGTGAAGAAAGGAATGGAGGGACAATGGAACGGGTTTGGACTTGGCTCCCTAAGGCCTCTTCCTGCCCTAACATTCTAAGGCTCTATGACAAATGCAGAAGGAATTCACTGAAGACAGCTGAGAGTCCTGTGACTGCCACAAGTGACCACAGGACACAGCACAGGGAGGAGGTGGAGCAGCAATGTGATGTGGTGGGGTAGGTGGGGGTGGATGCTCAGCACCAAGTTGGAATTCTGTCCCTTAGATAACGATCCTGAACAGGAAAGGAGAGCGCTATATCAGTGACCACAGAGGGTAACCAAAGGGCAGAGAAACAGCTGACGCTGCCCAGCTGTTTCTTCTGCTGCAAGTCTATCAACATGGGTGACAGGCAGGAAATTCATTCATCAGGACCCTGGCTTGATAGGCAGATCATTTGTAAGTTTTGTGTTTTTGACAAGTGTCATTAGCTGAAAGCGTGGACCGAAGGTGCCCCTTCTCCCTGCCCCACCTCAGCCACCAAGAAAAGGACGAGAGGCTGAATTCACACAGCCTTGTGCAGGTCCTAGCAGGATTAAGTGTTAGAAATTTAGAAACTACAAAGATTGTAATATGAAGCAATTATTAAGGTTGATAATAGTCATATAAACTGTACATGTATGAATGAGTTTATTTCATTTTGGACACTTACCCAAGTTAACACCTTTTTTTTTTTTTTTTTTTTTTGAGACAGAGTCTCACTTGGTTGCCCCCAGGTAGAGCGCAGTGGCATCATCATAGCTCACTGCAACCTCAAACTCAAGTGATCTTCTTGCCTCAGCCTCCCGAGTAGCTGGGACTACAGGCATGCACCACCACGCCTGGCTAATTTTTCTTTTTTTTTTTAGTAGAGACATGGCCTTACTTTTGCTCAGGCTGGTCTTAAACTCTTGAACTCAAGCGATCTTCCTACCTCAGCCTCCCAAAGTGCTAGGATTACAGGTGTGAGCCACCACGCTTGGCCAAGTTAACACCTTTGTATTGGGAGAACTCATGTTGTACAAGAGTAAAAATAAAAATGGCTATCATTTTTAAAACACACCTACCATGGAGGTACCTCATGTCCTTTTGTCTCATTTAATCACAACCCTATGTGCATTTCTAGCCCCTGTGATAGGTTGAATGGTGGCTGCATCCAAAATACGCTCACCTTCCCAGAACTTGTGAATGGGCTCTTACTTGGAGAATGGTTTTTGAGGATGTAATTAAGTTAAGGATCTTGAGATGAGATCATCCTGGATTTTTGGGTGGGCCCTAAATCCAAGGGCAAGTGTCCTTATCAGAAGAAGAGAAGACACTGGTAGAGGAGAACACCAGAGGAGAAGGCCATGCAAAGACAAGGCATTGAAGTGACACCAAGTCAAGGAATGCCAAGCAATTCTTGCAGCCACCAGAAGCCAGGGGAGAGGCACAGAGCTGATTCTCCCTCACAGCCTCCAGAAGGAACCAACCCTGCCCACACCTCGCTTCGGACTTCCAGCCCCCTGAACTGTGTGCGAGAGGATCAATTTCTGCGGTTTTAAGCCACCCAGTTCGCTCTAGGATTTCTTCAAGGCTCTGAGAATCAGGGAGCTATTGTCCTAGTACTAAAAACTGCCCACGTGACTCTGGCCAGTCACTGACTACCGGTGGAGCCACGTGGGTCAGATAGGTGTACCACTCTGCCCCGCTGCTGCCTGGACAAAGAACAAGTAATTCAAGTTGAATCACACTATAAAGGTAACAATAATTTGGTACAAAGGTTAACTGCCTGCCTACAGTCAGACTGCCTGGATTGGAGGCCAGCCTTTCCACATTGTAACCATGAGATTCCGGCAAGTTATTCATCCTCTCTCAAGTGTGGACTTTAGATAGTAATAATGTGTCAGTATTGGCTTATTAATTGTAACAAACAGACCATGCTAATGTAAAATGACTATAATAGGGATTATAAGAGGGAAGACTGAGTGTGGGGTATATAGGAACTCTGTAGTAATCTAAAACTGTTTTAACATATTAAATTAAATATTATTTTTTAAATGGGGGAAAATATCAGTACCCCACCTCACAGTATGATAGAGATTTAGAAGAAGAGCCATAGTTGCGGTCTATAATAGAGGCACGTTAAAAAAAAAAGGGCCATTGTTAGCTATCATTGTTTTAGGGCTATTATCAGGAATAAACAGAAAGAATTCTTATTTGCAATGTTCCATGAAATAGGCTAAATACTTTTTTTAAAGTTTGAGATAATGCTGTTTTTAGAGTGAGGTTGTCTGAAAATGTTATTGTAACTGTAATTTTGTATCATTTCAAGGCTAAGTAAAGCCAATAAAGTAACTAAACATTGTTTCACGCCTCAGTATTCTTGGTTTGTAGATCTTTTCAAACTGTGATTTTTTTTTTCTTTCCTCTCACCAAGCTGTGATTTGATTCAAACTGTGATTTCTGACTACCATCCTACTACTGTACTTGCATGAAGTTCAAATGAACAAGATCTAGCTTGTTTATCTGAGAAGTACGAAAATACGAGAAAGGCTTGCAAATTGCAAATATACCTTTGCCACATATCTTCATGTTTTTTTTCCCCTGCCACTGGATTCAATTTTTTAAAACACCTACACCATATTTTACTTTTTTCTTAGAAAACCAAGCAGAATTAGTTGTAGCAACTCTTTCTTTACTACTTTTTTCCTCCCACAAGGTAGACAAAGGACCCATTTTCTATATATTCACTTAGATTCCCACAACAATGAAAGAATCACACTTTTGATAAAACCGGTTATCATAAGAAATAAAGGTTGTTCATGAGAATGTTGGTGTCAAAAGAGGAGATCTAGATTCAAGTGGATTGTCCCCACCTTGCCTGACACTTGCATCATAAGAAAGCAGCAAAGAAAACACATTTGGAGCAAAACACTGCACACTTTCTCGCCTGAAGAGATGCTTCCTAGCCCAGGAAGAGAAAGCAGTTTCCTTAAGGGAAACACTGGACCTTCTGCAAGTGAGACGGATGGATGGACAGGCAATTGAGAGCTTGAGGATGGGCTGTTGTACCAAAAAGAAACAGGACAACAAGCAGCAACTGGATTCTCCACCCAGAGAAGGACACATCACAGGAAAGCAACAGATTGTCGTGTTTAGAATACATTTCACAAAGGAAACCACCTGAGGTCATTCAGTACTAAAATTGTAAGATCTGGGCTCTTTAAGTAGCCAAGGCCAAGGGCTGGGTCTGAGTTTAGAAATTTATAATGAGGCATCACTACCCCAAGTGCTTTAACTGAACTATTATCAAAACAGGCCTCTCCTCTGGACTGGGTAAGAGAATTTTCTCCCAGAAAACCCATCTTGAAAGATCTTTGAATTGGAGAATTCATTCAAAAGGCAGAAATCAATAAATGAATTCATACCGGGGTTTTCTTAAGAGATCTGGCTACAATATTATTATGGGGCAACTTTTAAATTTGATTCTGGGTCTCCTCGATAGTAGGCTAGGTAAAAATTTCCTGAAACTCTCTGTGTATCTATTCTCTCTTCCAGCACTTCTGAAACTGTGTTAGGTGAAAATGGATCCAGGGATGCCAATAAGTACATGAAGAAAAAGGGCTTTTCCTAGGAAAATAGTTTTTTGTTTAACTGTTAAACAAAGGTAAGCAATTTTCTTCCCTGTAGGGCCTTTTAAAGTGTTTAATAGGTTAATGTGCACTGTGAATTTCTGATGGGGGGATTTAATAGTCTATATTAAATAAACCATAGGAGAATTTCATTATTAGCTCAAGGATTAACAGCTCTCTTCAGAACACAGTTTGAGAAACTGAGCTCCTCCTTAAACAACATATATAAAAGTAAATCATTCTGTCAGTTGAGTTAACACTTAGTCCTGTCTTCCTAATCTTTGACTGCCGAACGTTTAGGCCCTAAACCACTTTAAGACTAATTTATACCATGCAACAAATGTCCAATAATCCACCAAGGTCTGGACTGAGACCACAGCTGACAGCTGCATTTTCCATGCTATTGAGCATTATTCTACTGATGTCCAAGACAACTTGATTTCATCAAGGTATAAGGAATATTTGCCCCCCCCCCAAAAAAAACCTCCCCAAATATTTGCAACTAACCACAATTTTCTTCTATCAAAAAACTTTAATTGTATGTGTTTTGATTGGAACTTTAAAACTTCGATCTCCTTGATGTAAAGAAAATGATTCACTTCCTTACTTTAATAATTGTTGACAGGATCGCTGAGCCTTTAGCAGCATTATGCCTCAGTTTCCCTGTTACACTCTCAACAGCTAGGGTGTAAGAAGGGGGCACTAGGATTATTAGCAAGCAAGGCTTCACCCAGAGTAGCCAAGAGGCAACAGAGATTGCAAGACAGGCAGGTGGTTTTCATACTTCCTCAAACAAGTCTCACATCTGACAGCTCACTGGAGCCACTTTTTGTCTGGAAGTAATTATGCCCAACAACATGTAGATTCATTACTTCTGTTGCATGAAAAACCCAACATACCATCTTTAATTAGATGCCAGCTGAATTTGCTGTTAAAGGCTTTTCTTCTTTCTCCTTTTCCAATTCTTGAGACATCTCAAGGTTAATGACATTTTGATTAACTTGTTAGAAGAATTTATCGTTTAGCCTTTTTAACGATCAGGGTGTTCGCGTCACCCTAAATCCTTTACTGTATTTGATTTTGTGTAAACTTACTGACAGGATGCACTGAGTGGGCATCGGAAACAATCAGAAAAGTCCATAAAATGGCAGTTGAAAGTAATAAATCCTCCACGGACCTCCTCAAGGGTGTTCCTCAAACATAATCACCAGCCTCCATTCCTCCCGTCTCTTTAAAGGATAACAACCTTCCCTATTGTTGCAGCTGCGTAAATTGAATCTTTAAGGTCAAAAGAAGTTTGAAGTCCTTCCTTTTTGCAAGGATTTTTAAACATAAAATATGCCCATCTCAGCTGCCTTCTTATGGTGGCCTAATGAGAAATTTTGTTCTGTAAATCTTTCAGGGGAGACTGTTTTGCAACTGAAATTGTACCTGATTAATCTACCAGGGCAGTTAGACAGGACTATAGGACCACAGAGATTGCCCAGGTTTTCTTTTGCTCCCCAAATGCAAAGTCATGGGGAATTCCAGAACAGAAGATGCCAGCCAATGTGACTTCCATTGGGCTGAAGGAATGTGGGCACAAGCACACAAATGGCCACACCACAGAGCACTTGCCCGCAGAGCTCTGACCTTTCTGATCCGGCCACAGAGTGCCTCTTGCAGATTATGACTCCTCAGGACTCCACAGGTTGTTAGAGTAGATTAGCGCTCACTCTGACGCTGGTGATGGGCAGATATCGTGCCCTGTCTCTCTGATGTAGCTGGAGAATCCTGTTGGTGCTGGAGGGGTTGTCAGGTAGGGGCCGCAATAACTCTTGCAGTCATCCTTGATCCCTTGATTTCTCTCTCTCTCTCTGTGAGCAATCCATCTGTAAACCCTGTCTATTGTGGAAGTGTATCCAGAATCCAACCACTTCTCGCTACTTCTCTTACTTCCATCATAGTCCAAGCCGTCATCATCTCTGGCTTCTCTGCTGAAATAGCCTCTGATAGGCCTCCCAGCTTCCATGCTTTCAAAACATAAGCTATCATGTCCAGCCAAAACTTTATAAATCTTCCCTTCTCAGAGCACAAACCCAGAGTCCTAATAATCACCCTCCATGCCCTCCCTTAAGAGCTGCCCCTCTGTCCCCTCCCCTCTCTGGCCTGTCTCCTCTTACCTCCTTGGGCTCACCTGCCCACTCCACTCCAGCCTCACTCATCACCTTGCTTGTCCCCAAACATGCCTGCCATGGGGCCTTGTATTTGTCCCCAAACACCCTTCCCTGGGGCCTTGCACTTGCTCTTCCACGGGCTGGCTGGCTCTTCCAGAAACCAGCCTCCTTCATTTCCCTAGGGCTCTGCCTAAATGCCACCTTAGCAGAGAGGCTCCCCTGGCCACCCTACCTCGGCCACTCTCTGACCTCTTACCATCATTATTCTTCTTAGCATCTGTCACCACCTGACATCTTTGTGTGTTTATTGTCTGTCTCTCCCACCAGAATATAAGTTCCATGAGGCAGAGACTTTGTCGGTTTTAGCCAACACAGTGCACATAGTGAGACCTCAGTAGATACTTGCATGAGTGAATGAATAAATGAATCAGAATCCATTTTTACTAGTAATGCCATGGTCCCTGCAGTCCCAGAAGTAAGCAATGGTACTCATCAGAAAAAAATATTTTCTCACAACCAAGGCATCTTAGCCCTTGATTAGATTGCTTGAGTTATCTATTAAAACAAAGAGGGGAAAAAAGAATGCTTAGCAGTTCTACAAGCTGTGAAGGAGTGAGCCACCTGGCAAGCCATGTTTGTGCACATGGACGTCTCACCACGCCATTTATTTCACAGATAGGAAAAGGCATGCAGAGTCTAGTTCTCAGAGTCAAGTCAGAATAAACTCCTATTTACTGGAAAATCTCATCTTTGGATTTATTCCACAAACTGAAAGAAAGAGCTCGGTTGTTTTAGACTTCAGAACAATTTCTGAACCCTGAGGTGAGAGGGCTTCTCAAGCAGGCCTGAGGCACAGGACTGTGGCCCCGTACCTGGCAGTGGCTGCCCAGCTCCAGGGTGGGGTGGGTGGGGAGGTGGGGAGTGCCTGCGGCCCGACAGCCAGAGTCAGTCCTGACTCACCTCCCAGCCACAGGAAATGCCCATGACCACCCTCCCCGGGACGCAGTGCCACGCCTGGCTCCCGACCAGTAGTTTCTACTTTCCCCTGAAGGGCCGGGAAGCATATTTTGTTTCATTTTGTTTTTAAGTGACTTGTACTAGGCTTAAGTAAGAGAAGGAATACAAAAGGATTGTACAATCCAGGACCCATCTTTGTCTCATTTTCAGTGGTGAGCGATCCATAGGATGAACAAACACACCAAAAAGGAGATAGGTACAGAGCTAGAGCTGGAATGAGTGACCAGAGATAGACAACCGTATCTTTAAAGATCCTCGTACAATTTCATTTTTTTAATGATTCTAGAAAAGTTTATGAAATTAATATCAGCAGTAACTTTATTTTGTTAAAGATTCTATGGATTATGGGTATGGTGTGATGGAGCTATTTTTCACTATTAGCCTTATAGAACAATTTGACTTCTTAAACTATGTATATAAAACTTAAAAATTAAATTTAGAACAATGTATATAGAATATTATATCATGTTTTATGTAAAAATTAGAGAATGTGTAAAAGAGGGCTTTGTAATAATTATAGAAAGAGCTTTATGTCAACAAAACAGAGATATTTGATTTTACATTAAAGGAAAAAAAAATAGCCATGGATCAACATGCCAGGTTGTAGGCTATCAACTCAGCACTGCTGCCAGCTTCGTCCAGGTCAGTTTCAGCAAAGAATCCTGCTAAGCCAGTGTATCAAGAATCCCCAACTATTGATACCCAATCAAGCTCTTCTTCCTCCACTTGATACCTAACCAAGTTCCTTTTAGTGATTTTCCATCCACTCCCACATCCTGCTGTTGGCTGTAAATCCCCACGTATTCCTTTTACATTTGGAGTTGAGTTCAGCCTCTCGCCTTTATTGTAATAGTTTGGATCCCGAGTGCAAGTCTTGAATACGTTAAACGGGACCATAGGGAAGAAGGAAAGAAACAGAAAGATTAGGCTACAACTACAGAGAATATTTAAATTATTACATTATAATATGTGTAAAAGGATTTGACTAAAATTAGATGTTTCCTTGCTACTGTAAAGGAAAGAAATTTTTGTACCAGACATTTGGTAAAAATGGTAAGAATTTCATTTCTTGTTGACATCTTTTTTATGATTCTATGAACATCTCTTATCTACCAAGAGGCAGTTTGCATGGCGATTCTGAAGTGGGGTGGGAGGGCATCGCCTGTCTCCAGGGCTCTGCTTTCTGAGCAGCAGCGTGATTTTGGGAAGGTCACATAGCTTTTCCGTGCCTCAGTTTCCTTATCTGGTAAATGAAAGTAAAATAGTCTCCATTTTATAGGGGTTTTGTGAGAACAAAATAGGGCAATACTAATACATTGTTTAACAATGCCTGGTACTTGGTGAGTGCTCAATGAAGCTACAATAAACACACATCTTGAGTAAAATCGGAAGGTTTCCCATGAGAGGGAGGAAGCTTCAGCACAGGTCCCCAGCTTGGCCAGGCCCCTGGGAGTGGCTAGGAGCAGCGGTGGCTCCAGGTGGTGTTGGGAAGCCAGATTACCATCAGGAAGCATTTCTAGGTAAGCATTTCTGGTGAATTGCCTAAGGCGATGTCAAAAAAACAGGGACTGGGATCTCCTAGGCTTCAGTAATTTGTTGTTCATGGGTTTTTTTCCTCCTCATTTGAAATAAATACATGCTTTCACCCCTGATTTATGTCCAATTTCGCATTCTTTTTCTTAAAGAGAGCCCCCTAGACTGTATAATCTTTAAGGCTCACAAAATCTGGATTCACCCCAGAAGAGTATAATTAAATGTACACTATAATCTTGAAGGGGGGATATTACCACTCCTTCACAGTCGAAAAACCAGAGTGCTGAGAGATAAATGCTATCCCCACAAACAGACAGGAGGACCTGGCAGGGCTTCAATTTGAACCCAGATCTCTCTGCATCCAAAACCAAATTCTTCCGATTATCTTCAGCTTGCCCCCATTATGGCATTATGAAGGCCTGAGAAATCGAGCCCCAGACTAGGATATTCATACACCAATGTCCACAGCAGTAGTATTCACAATAGCCAACAGGTGGAAACAATGTACCTGTCCGTTGGCAGGTGATTGGATAAACAAAATGTGGTATATCCATATGATGGAATATTATTCATCCTTAAAGAGGAAGGAAATTCAGACAATTGTTACAATTCTGACAATTGTTACAACATGGGTGAACCCTGAGGACATGATGCTAAGTGAAATAAGCCATTGTCACAAAGGGACAAATATATAATTCCACTCAGATGAGGCAACTAGAGAGTCACACTCATAGAGAGTAGAATGGTGCTTGCTGGGGGCTGGAAGAGGGTGAAAAGGGCAGTTATTGCTTAATGGGAATGGAGTTTCAGCTTGGGATGTTGAGAAAGTGCTGGAGATGGGTGGTTGAGATGGTTGCACAACAGTGTGAATACACTTAGTGCCACTGAATTATATACTTACAAATGGTTAAAATGGTAAACTGTATGTTATATATATTTTACCACAATAAAAAAAAAAAGGAAACACAAGCCTAGAATATAAGGCCCAGGCCACAAAAAATTTTTCTAGCTTTTAGTGTAGAGTGGGCACACACAGGGATGACAAGAAGTGTTATACATCCTTCTTTAAAAGAATTTTTCTGAAGGTCTTGAAATGTGAAACAGAGGTGTCTGCTTCCAGATTCCTCGCTGCCTGCATGACACACACCCACCAGTCAGCCAGAGGAGTCTGCAAACAACCCACTGTTCAGAGTTACCTCAGAGTGAGTCCCACAGACAAAGCATCCATTTATGCTGTCTTCTAGCCAGTCACAATGAAACATTTTCCCAGAAAGACACCTGGAGGTAAAAGGCTTGTCACTGTGCTTGAAATAAGCAGGTAGCACAGCAAGGCCCGCCCAGGGGCTGACAGTCATTAGTAACATCCATCCCCAGGGTTCCAGCAGGTTCCCACCCAGGGGTGCTCAGTGTTTCCTCTCCCAGGGGTGTTTTGAGGTGCCGTGGGGCAGGCCTGGCTGGGTCCTAGACAGTCGTTCTTTGGTGTGGATGAGTGGCTGGGCCCGGGAGAGACTCAAGGTAAATACAGTGAGTCAGAGGGCTCGCGTGGCTCCCTGAAGTCAGGGCATAGCTGAGGACGGTCTGTTTCTCAATGCATGAAGCAAGGGCCAGCTGAAGGGTGGGTGCAGCGGCACTAAGCTTCCCTGAGCTCTGTGTTGCTCTGTCCACTCCTCCCGCCCCTTGGCTGAGACCCCTTGAAGAGGGTCAGACTCCAGGTGGAGTCAGAGCCCACAGGCTGGGCTCTGAGCAATCGGGTGCTAGGATTCCCTGCTATGAGCCTGACCAGTCTGTCTGAAAAGGTAGCTGGGATGACAGAATCTTCTGATTTTTTAGGAACATAGAGATTCTCTCAACTACCCACAAGTACTGGGGATTTGTTGTAGGAATACACATTGCTTTAAAAGAGACAGGATCCTGGGGAGAGCTAGAAATAGCCGGGCCTCAGGGAGCTCGAACCTGGAAGGGCCTGTGGGGTCCACGGCAGCTCTAGGCCCGGGCCACGTTCCTGCCTGTCGGCAGAGTGAGTTTGTGGATCTGACTCTAGTGTTCTTCAGATCATGTAGCTCAGGGCCCGTCTCTACTGATTTGACCACGGATCCTCCCAACTCACCAGCTCACCTCCCACTCAGTGTAGCTGTCTTCTGCCCGAGCCTCTGCCTCTGCCCAGCTGCCAATTCCTCCTAACTCTGGCTCGCTCCTGAAGCATCCTGTTCCCTCCAGCCTGACACCGTCTCTCTTTGCCCTGATTTTCTTTTAGTTCCCAGTTCAAATTCAACATATGCAGAAACAGAGGTAAGTAATCTGGTTGGCCTGGCTAAGGAGACAGAATGTTAGTTTGGGGTACTTTTTAGGGTGCTGGCAGCTCATTGGTTGGCTGCTCATGTGATACCCAGGCCTGCCTCCCTCCACAGCCGTGTGCACAAGGACACCGGGCACCACATCTTCCGGAAGCAAGTGACATCTTCCCAGTGCCTTACAGCATGGTACCAATTATCCAGAGCAGTCACAAGGTGAAAACAAAGTAGATGGATATTTTCTTGTAACACTATTCTACTTTGTATTTTCTCTTAAATTCCTGCCTGCATTTTCTCCACCCTGCATTTGAAGCCTCTCCTCGGCTTTCATCACAGTCCAAGCCCAAGACACATTTTCCCTCTCCTGATTGCATTATGTGCCTTCCTAAACCATTTATTCATTTACTGATCTATTCACTCAATATCCATTGAGTACCTGCTTTGTCAGGTGAAATACTAGACAATGAAGACATAAAATTGATCCATCGACTCAATAAATGTTAATGGACTCCTTACAAAGTGCCAGGCATTGTGTTGCTTGTTGGGAATAGAGAGATAACGAATACTTGATTTCCTGCTTGATACATAGTAGGAATTCAATAAATATAAATATTTGTGGATAAATGAATGCCTTAAAGGCAGTCACAGCCTGGTGGGGGAGTACAGCAAGTATTTAGACAATTACAAGCAGAGCAAAAAGGGCTATTCTGGGGAATCTCTGCAGGAAGAAAGGCCTTAAGAGATCAAAAAGTCCTTGCAGAAGACACTAATGTCTACACGGAGAACTGGATGGTGAGCAGAGTTAGCCAAGCACCAGGCTTGAGAGAGAGGCAAGAGCCTGCAGGCAGCACACGTGGCCATGCAAGGGTGTGGAAGTGGGGAAGGAAAGGAACGTCCTGGAGGGGACAGAGAATAAGTAAATTAGGACTATTAGGATTTTAAGAACTGGAGTGGAAGTCTTTACATGGGATAGCTCAGGGTACTCAGTTTAAACACAGGGTCAAATCGGGTTTTTGGAGTTCTCCTAGGACCTTGTGGCTGCCGGCATCCAGTTGGCAGAGGGGCACAAAGATGGCCTGGAAGTTGTATACACCACTTCCACTCATATTCCATTGGTAAGAAGGAGTCATCAGGGCTTCCTTAACTGCAGAATAGGCCAGAAGAGGCAGTCTAACTGTGTTCCCAGGAAAGAAAAGATTTATGGTGGCAGCTAGAACCTGAGAGAAGTTTCTAGGGGGTGAGCAGATCAAGAGCTGTGCGGGCAACCCTGATCCCAGCTCATCCAAAGTGCCTGACAGTGGCTGCTGGGGGGGTCTCTGGGCAGAGAGACAACTCAGGACCTGGAAAAAATCTCTGGATCCCAGGGCAAGGCACTTGTCAGTCCCAGGCACCCAGGGCAGTCTTGTGGGATGCAAGATCTTCTCTTCCAAAGTGAGGTTTGACAGTTGCGTGTTCAGTCTGTAGACAGAGGTGGGTTTTGAGTAGGAAATTGTCAAGAACTATGAAGGACCTTTATCTTACTTGCAAAGTAACAAGTGAGCTTGTCACAGATTCGTGGATACTGACAGAGACATGAGATGCCTGGGTCAAAGATAAAGAACTTTTAAATTCACAGCAATAGCTGTGGCCAGAATGTCAGCACTTTCTTTCACCAGTTCCCCAATCCCAATTCCAACAGGATGAGATGAAAGGAAGAGATGGCCCCTGCACAGTGGGCTGTGTTACAAGAGAGGAACCCTGAGGTTAAAGAATCCGAACGTTTTATAATGGGCAGTAAGCACGCCTGCTCTTTGTTCTGGAGATGGACACTATCTCTATCTTCCAAAGCCATAAGCAATTTTCCCATTACCCTAAAGAGGGATACTATCTCTATCTTTAAAGGATGTCCACTTTATAAACATCCTTGAAAAGATAGTCCAGAACAAAGGCAGCCCCTGTGCCTCTGCTTGCAAAATGTGTAGAAATGTGAGAGACACTTGGAGAATTGTCTTCTGACAAAGATAGATTCCTTTTTAGCAAGATGGAGTGGCCTTTGGACAGCAGCTTCCCTTGCTGAACCCTTCTCCTCCTGTTCTCTAGATATTGGCAGGCCCCAGGACTCAGTCTGCAGAGCTCTTCCCTGTACACTCACTTTCTCAGGGATCTATCTCATTTGGCCTCATATCTTTGAATGCCATCAACCTCCTATCTTTAAATCCATGCTGATAATTCCAAATTGACAGTTTACACTTTGACAGTGGCCCCATGTCTGGACTTGAAACCTATTTCTTCCTCAGTATAATCCCTCTCAGTACAGAGTATTCTTCACTCAGTTTCTTCACTCAGTTGCATCAGCCAAAAACTTTTCTTTCTTCCTTCCTTCCTTCCTTCCTTCCTTTCTTTCTTTCTTTCTCTCCCTCTCTCTCTCTCTCTCTCTCTCTCTTTCTTTCTTTCTTTTTTTTTTTTTCTTGAGACAGAGCCTCTGTCATCCTAGGCTGGAGTGCAGTGGTGTCATCACAGCTCACAGCAACCTCAAACTTCTGGGCTCAAGCAATTCTCCCGCCTCAGCCTCCCGAGTAGCTGGGAATACAGGTGAGTGCCATGACACTCAGCTAATTTTTTCTATTTTTTGTAGAGACAAGGTCTCACTTTCTCAAGCTAGTCTCCACCTCCCGGCCTCAAGTAATCTGCCTCTCGAACTCCTGCCTCAGCCTCCCCGAATGCTAGGATTACAGGCACGAGCCACTGCACCTGGCCAAAAACTTCTTTCATATTCATATCCAATCCATAAGCAGAGTCTGTTTTCAAAATGTATCCTGAATGTGACCACCTGTCTCTTCCTACATCACCAGTGACAGCAGCCCATGCCCCTATCTTGCCCATACATTCTGTGATAACTTCCACAACAGCCAGAGTGGTTCTCTTAAAATGTAAATTAAATAATTTTATTTCTCTGCTTTCAACCTTCCAGTGACACTCTAATATGTTTAGAATAAAATTCAAGTTCAAGGCTACGTAATATTTGACCTCTGCCTCCAAACCTGACCACCCTCCCTCTCTCTTCTTGTGTTCTACTTGCCTTTGCAAACACCTAGTGTTGGGCTGTCTCAGGTCTTGTACACTTTGCTGTGTTGCCAAGTTATCTAGGGCTCTGTCCAATGTCAGTTGACCAGGGAAGCCCTCTCTGACTATCCCAAGTAAAATAACACATCCTCCCTGTCCCTCTTTCCTTTCACCAAGACTTATTGGTACGAATAGCTCTGATCACTGCCTAATTTTAAGATCTGTCTTCCTCAGACTTCCCTCTAGCCCAGAACATATGTTGCATGAGTCAAGAACTTGGTTTTGTTCACTGACATAGCCTCTGCTTTAAGAATGATATTTGGCACAAAGTAGATGCTCGATAAGTACTTGTTGAATGAATGGATGAATGATGAATAACAGCTAATACTGGATAAAAAATGGAGGCAACAACAGGGACACAAATAATTTGTGCCTCAATCTTTCTTCTTCAAGATAAATGAACTAATTTCACATAATTGTATTTCTCTCCCAATAGGCATATCTTCCAACTCTTTAATAATTCTGGAATCTCACTGTAAGATTCTTGCTATAGTCCTCTAGGTTCTTGAGTACGATGGAGTTCAAAATTGAACATACTCTTCTGAGAAGAACCTAAGAAGTCTACAGTTAGTTTTCCTCTCTTTACAAGTTTCACATGCTTACCTAGAAATACTCCTTTAAAAGCTAATCTCCTAGGACATAAACCCAGCCACAGAGAAGCCTCTGTAAGGTCAGAGAGTTTAGAGAGTGACGAAGTGAGGATTTATTTGATTCTTATCTGTTCAGTTTTTAAAACTCTCAAAACACTTTCCTGCAGAACACATTGGGGGAAAAAACACCAACAACCTCATGAATTTAGCTATAGATTGTATATATTTTTAAATTGTCACTCCTTCATTTCACAAATAAATACTTCCTATGTGCCAAGCTGTGAGCTAGAAGCTGGGGATAGCACAGTGGAAAGATGACTTCATTCCTATCCTGAGGGATTCAGAATCTTGGCCACCTCTTTTGTTTCTGTTTCCAATATTGTTGCCATTTTTGTTTTGAGACTATCTTATTTCTATCGCCTTTGATTTTTATATATTATATTTATTTCTGATATCACTTTTCAAATAAGAATTCTATACTTATGGAAAAATATCTTTCATCCAATTTGAAAAATAAGGAAACACAATGTTTCCTTTCTCTAGCCTCCCTTCTAATTTGACTGTAAAATAATGATTTTTATTTTTCAGAGTTCAATTCGCCACAAAGGATTTAACAATGAAATACAAAAATCTCAGGTATTTTCATTTAGCTCATTATTTATTTCCCTTGTTTACATATAGCTTATATGCTTGTGTTTTATTTAACACCTTTACTGTATACATTAAATTAAAATTATTTAAGAAACAACCATATTTCAGTTGCCCTTTTGACACTTCATTAAGTAATATTTCACTAATGATATTAACTCTCTCTAGGATTGAGAAAGACTACTAGAATTTACACAGAACTTTCTACTGAATGAATTTCCCCACCTTCTCGGTGATTGTACACCTGCCTTCCTTATAAGGAGAACAAGGAAGTAAATCATGTTGAAGTTGCTTTTAGACACAGCTTTTCGTCTTTACCTGTCCAGGTAGCCTCTGTTTTCATTTCAGTCTTAATGAAAACTTTTTAATTTACATCTCAAGTTTCTTTTCAAAGCAGTGTAAGTAGTATTTAAAATTTTACACTCAAAGAAAGAAAGACTTTACTGATGTTCAGCTTTGGTCTTGTAACGTGGAAGGTAATTCATTTTTGTGATCTGTCTGCACAGCGAGAACTGAAACGAATGGGGATTGAACTGCTTTGCCTGTTCTTTCTATTTCTAAGAAGGAATGACCATGTACAAGGTAAGACCTCAGTTCTCCGATATGTTGCTTTCGTGGTATGCTTGACAAATCTGCCATTTGTTTCAGAAACTAGATCTGAAGTTATTTTTTATTTGATCTGTTCGATTGCTCTTTTGTCACCGAGTGAACGTTTTAACAAATTACAGGCAAACGCAGGGCTGTTCCCACAGTGAATGCCCTAGGCTTTCAGTAAATAAATACAAGGGTGGCACAGGCATTTTAATAATAAGAATTAAACATTACTGCACCAGAGGACTTCTTAATGCCATGTGACAACCATTTTAGAAACTTTTCTATTTTATTCTACCATGAAGCCTTCCACTTAAGAGTAATAACTGGAAAAGAATTTATTTTTTAAAAAACCAGAAATACTTCATTTAAGAGAGAAGCATTTTTAAGGGGTATGAATAATTTTTAAAAATTGAAGTGGCAAATATTGACTAAAGATAATAAATAGCATGTTCCTATATTTGTGAGCATTTAGATATTTTCACATTTTAAGGAAAAATTAAGATAATTTTTGGCTTATGAGATATACATATTTCCAACACAAAAGATGTAAAATATAAACTTTTATGTGAATTGCTAACATTTTGAGGACTGATCTTTGAATACTAAAATAAACTTTCATATTGTTTTATTCAGTAATTTAAAAGTCATAAGTCTCATAAATAGAATAACTGGAAGTGTGCTTACTCCCTTGCATCTTGCTCTGTTTAAACTCAGGTGGCTGCGCCGTGGGAGGTGCAGAAACCTGCGAAGACTGCTTGCTCATTGGACCTCAGTGTGCCTGGTGTTCTCAGGAGGTAAAACAAATGACCTCAACGTGTTTTTAAAAACTGTCTGCAGTTACACGTATGTTAATTCCTTTCCTGCTAGTTCTGATAGCGTCCTGCTTTCTGTGGAGTTATATGCATAAAACAAATCAGGAAAGGAAAATGTGAGCATTAGTGGATCAAAGTAGAATTTATGCGATTACTCTCAAAAACAATCTGTGGAAGGAGGGGATGTCAAATTATTCTGAAAAAATAGTTAACTCAGGATCTTTCATTTTAACCTGGTTCCTCCTCTTATTTTAAAGCCATTTCTAACTGGTTAAAATATTGAGCTCTCTGGCTAATCAGAGATCATGGAAATGATATTTTCTAAAGTTAAATATACATTTGATGGCGATATTATAGTTGGGTTCCATCTGGGAACCAGAATCCATTCTGAACCACTGCCAGGTTCTAAGAGAAGTGCTCTAGGTTTGGGGTAAACATTACTGTTCAGACATTATCCATTTCTTTTAAAAATTACATTTTCATGAGCTCAGAGACTGTATTACACTGAGGGCAAAGTCCCAAACAGACATTCCTTCTCTGGTCAAACTGAAAACTCTGTGAACGTGGTATAAAGATGACTGGGGAATATATAACAAGCCATCCTAAGTCACTGCCTGTCCTATGAGTCTATAAAGCAAGCTGGAAATGATTCATGGTCAGAAAGAGATGCATTAGCTCTCTGAATTTTAAAGCAGGTCTCTACCCACTGGATCTCATATAGAGAATCTAAACACAAATCAAACCATACGAGAGAAACAAACCTAGATGCCCAACTCAGAACTGGGCTGTAAGTGTTAAAACTCAAATTCCAAGTTGCATGTGTATCCGGGGAGGTGGACTCACAGACAAGAAGCACAAACCCAGCTCACTCCTCCACTGCTGCCTTGACTGATGGAGCCACAAGCCCAAGCTCAAGAGAATTATGTTTTTTGAGCTCATATATCAAAGCAGGATTGAGAATATACAAGGAGGGAAACACCCACATATTTTTTGACTTCCTGAAGAAGACAGTATCAGTTTCATGCCAGAGGCATAAAACAACAAATCAGTTCAGAATTTTTATTTAAATGTATTTTTTTTGTTTTTTAGTATTTACTTAAGAGAGTTTCCTAAGTTACTATTGATAACTTTATGTGTGGATAATACTTGGTAGCCAAACTGTTATCAAATTTTAAGGCTGGATTATTCTAAGAGGCCACTCTAGTGGTAGAAGTAGTTATCAGTATATCAGTCGAGGCAGTTGGAGCAAAAAGTAAATTAGGCTTCTGTTTAGGGCAGATGGAAATTAGGTTCTGTGGTTAGCACCACCTCTGATCTTATCAAAGGCTGTGACTACAGGTGGCAGCAGTGACACTGTGTTGAGAAGGATTCTGAGGCCTTGTCCAGCCACTATTTGCCTTGGTTACTACATGGAAATTACAGAATTTCCATGAGCCTCAAATATGCATGAGCATGACTGACAGATAACAAATTATAGTCTCAAAATCAATTTCAGAAGAAATCTGACTTTCCTAGTTGGTGAAAATAGCAAGAGTGGCTTAGAATTCTAAGGGGAAAGGAAAAAAATATGAGCAATCGTTTGGTTCCCTTTAAGCATAAGAGTCAATGGGCATCAAATTCTACTTTGCCTGGTGCCTCGCAAGCTCTAGAGCAGCTGTGGCCATCAGGTAAGACAGGTATTTATCTCATGGCTCCATTTCTCTCTTCTGGGTGTTCCAGGGTTGGAATGGCCACATCTCTGCTGGGAAACACTACATCTCATTGCCCTTGCCCGCCAGGTAGATCTGCAGTTGGCTGGGAAACTCCTGAGTCCTATACAGAAAAGCAGATTTTTAAACCATCTTCTCTTTCACTTCCCTTCCTCACCTCCAAATCTTGGAGAAAGTTCTAAAAGACCTTGAACTAGAACACTTCAAGACACTGAGTTTAAAGTTCCTAAGAGGTCAATTCTAGTGAAGTAACACTGTAATATAATGGTAACACACCAATGAATAAAAGGGGCACAGAGTTTTATTCAAGATGGGGAGATGTTGCAATCCACCCTCTTTAGGAATCTACAGAAAAATTTGTCTTTGTCACTGGATTTGGTAACAGACACACTGGAGAGCTTGGACAGCCCCGGGATCCCACAAACCTACAGGTCCCTCTGAACAGATAAATTCATAGGATGACGTCAACTCTATGAACCCAAATGCTTCAAGGATCTGATCATGGCCTGGAAGAAGCTTTAAGGAAGTGAACTTTAACAGAAAAAGCCATTACATAAATACAATTGAATATGGTTGAAAGGAGATCCAGTCTTACTCAGAATTTTACTGGCAGAATTCTCTGGTTATTCAGTTATAACTTAACTTTAGACCTATAATCAATGTCAGTCATGTGGGGATATGCCAGTAAACTAGTAACACATGCAAAAAAAATTCAATTGCTCAGACCTTATAAAGAAATGCAGATTTGTCTTCTTTTTCTCATTATTCTTTTTTTCCCCTCTTAGAATTTTACCCATCCATCTGGAGTTGGTGAAAGGTGTGACACCCCAGCAAATCTTTTAGCCAAAGGATGTCTATTAAACTTCGTAGAGAACCCTGTCTCCCAAGTAGAAATACTTAAAAATAAGCCTCTCAGTATCGGCAGACAGAAAAATAGTTCTGACATTGTTCAGATTGCGCCTCAAAGCTTGATTCTTAAGTTGAGACCAGGTATGTTATGGTTCGGCTCTTGTAAATAAATCTAATGTCATAGACGGTGATACTGATCTTCCACTAACATGTCTTGTACCCTATTACATATCATTGATTATTAGGTCTCAGCTTTCCCATTCTTAAGGAAGTAGAAAATTGCAGGCTAACATTTTTCTTTATTCACCTTGGTCACATGGGCTCCAAATGTGTTACTAAAGAAGCCTTTTCTAATAGTGACCATTTGAATTACTCCCATGTTGTTAAGGCTTACCTCACATTTCCTCAAGGGTTGTAATGTAGATTTAAACTCCCCCTTAGCTGGTTCTCTTTTTCTAAACCCACACACAAAAAATTCGGCTTATCTTCCATCTAAATGGACGCTAGTTTTCCCAAGGAGATATAAAATATCCTAACTTATACCTCCTCTGGTAGTTCTAAGCTCTTGGCTGACAGATATTCGCGGGCTTGTTCGTTTATAAACTCTACCACATAGCTCATGAAATCATATGTATCTTCAGTAAGTTCTTATTGAAATGAAATCACCAGCTGACCCAGTGATTGGCTAATCGTGAATACGTCTCAGTGAGTTTTTCTGGATCTGCTTCCCTGCTGGGGCTTGGCAGGTGGTGAACAGACGCTGCAAGTTCACGTCCGCCAGACCGAGGACTACCCCGTGGATCTGTATTACCTCATGGACCTCTCCGCCTCCATGGACGACGACCTCCACACAATCAAAGAGCTGGGCTCCCTGCTTTCCAAGGAGATGTCTAAATTAACTAGCAACTTTAGACTGGGCTTCGGCTCCTTTGTGGAAAAACCTGTATCCCCTTTTATGAAAACAACAGCAGAAGAAATCGCAAACCCTTGCAGGTAAGTAAGTGATTCTCTGGCATCTCTGTGCACTGATTTTCTGTACAGATATCCCCGCTCTGAGCAGCTCTTGCCAGGAGCTTGCTACCTCCTTGGAATTTCTGTCTTATCTGGTTGGATCTCAGCAGTTCTCTCAGGGGCCTAGGTGGTTTGGAGCTCAAGGTGAGGTCACCGTAACTGTGATTCCAGCCTTCAGTCTTTGTGGCATCTGCCTCCCTGCGTAGGTCAGGATGTGGCAAACTAGGATTTGTGTTACACGGACAAGGGGATCAAGTATTTCATTGTAGGTTCCATTGGACTGTGCCCACCCCAGCCCCTCAGAGACTTTCTATCCTCATTGACCACCGTTTTCTGAGGCTATTTGACAATAAGCTGTACTTTCTCAGAGTCTTTCTCCCCTGCGGTGACTTCTGCCAAAATAATAATTTTTGCAGCTTCCTCTGACGTACTTTGGGAAATGTGGGTTTCTCTTACTGCCTGTGGAAGGCCTTTGCAGGCTTCACTGCTATCAAACTCAGTAGTAAATGAGTCAGTGACTCCATTGTAATAAGCTCTTAAAACCATGTATTATGCCGGTGATGGTCGAGGGCAAATTGCTTGGTGATGGCTTACCTGTACAGTGACATGTTCCAAATCGAATTATTCAATATCCTTCTGTTGAAAAAGAGCTACAATTTGTTCTGTGCCAGACCCTGTGCTAAAGGTTTTACATACATGACTTCATTCGGTCTTCATAGTAACAGCAGGTTAAAGCAGGTTTCATCAGCCCATAATCAGAGGAAGTAACAGAGACTAGAAGGGGTTAGTAAGTTGCCTGGGGCCACATGACTCATCAATGACCTGTACTAAGATGGTGTGGTCCAAAAGCAAGCTGTTTACTACTGTGCATCTAGTAGTTATGCAATGATTTTCACAATGTATAGTAACTTGTAATGCTATTATACACCAAAAGCATTAACCTATGCAAAAGGCAAACAGTTTTTATTATATCATTTAAAAATATTTCAGTGTAGTTCCCAACTATAACCTAACATAGCCGAGAATAATTTAATCGTGGAGGGAATTTTTCACTGATTGTAACTATCAGGAATTGTGTTTAGTGGCAAGTATCAGAAAGTGGCTTAAAAAAGGGAGAATTTTTTTTGTCTCTTGCACAAAAAGAAGTCCAGAGAAAGGCAATGCAGGGCTGGTCAGGCCGTTCCACAAACATCAGAGATCCAGGCCTTTTCTGCTCTCTGTTTCATCGTTGGCATTTGGATTTTATCTCCATGGCCTAGGAAGGCTGGTGGAGGTGCTAAGCATCACTTCTTCATTCCAGGCAGGAAGAAAGGAGGAAAAGAGGGGCAGATCAATAAAGGACATTGTCTGTCTCTTCCCCACCCCCTGCCCCTTTTGAGGAATAATTGACATGCACTCAAATGCACACTTCAGAAATGTTCAGTTTGGTGAGTTTTGATAATTGAATACACCAATGCAATCAACACTCAAACATGATTGAGAATATGGCCCTCGCCTCAGAAGGTTCCCTCATGCCCCGTTACTGTAAGTTCTACTTCCTCAGAAGCAACCATTTTCTGATTTCTGTCATTTAGATAGGCTTTTGCCTATTCTTGGATTTCATGTAAATGGAATAATATAATATCCTTTGTGTCTCACTTCTTTTGTTCAACATAATGTTTTTGAGATTTATCTATTAGTTTGTGTGTATCAGCGGTTGGTTCTATTTTGGTTTTTTGTTTTGTTTTATTTTTTGTTTGCTTGTTTTTTGAGACAGGGTCTTTCTGAGGCTGGTCTTAAATTAAACTCCTGGGCTCAAGCAATTCTCCTGCCTCAGGCTCCTGAGGGGCTAGAATACAGGAGTGTGCCACCTCATCTGGCTTCCTTTTTGTCTTAATTAATAGTCCATTGTGTAGATTTACTACATTTTGTTTATTCATTCTTTTATTGGTGGACGTTTAAGTTATTTCTATTTTTTGGCTATCATGAAAATGCTGCTATAATCACTTTCTATAAATCTTTGTATGTTTTTATTTCTTTTACATAGATACTTAGACTGGAAATGCTGAATTGTATATGTGTACTGCTAATCTTTAAAGAAACTACCAAATTGTTTTCCAAAGGAAACACATTATTTTTCATTTCCATCAGCAATATAAGAGGATTCCAGATATTCCACATCCTTGCTAACACTTGGGGGTCATCAGTCTTTTAAATTTAAGCCATTCTAACAGGCATATAGTAGTATCTCATTGTAGCTTTGCATTTCCTTAGTGATGAATAATGTTGAGCATCTTTTCATTTGTTTATTTGCCATTCTTATTTCTTATTTTATGAAGCATCATTTCAAATTTTTATGCCCATTTTGAAAAATTAGATTGTCTTCTTAATATTCTGTTGTAAGAGTTCTTTATATATTCTTTTGTTTTTTTTGTTTTTTTTTTTTTTGAGACAGAGTCTCACTTTGTTGCCTGGGCTAGAGTGAGTGCTGTGGCATCAGCCTAGCTCACAGCAACCTCAAACTCCTGGGCTTAAGCAATCCTACTGCCTCAGCCTCCCGAGTAGCTGGTACTACAGGCATGCGCCACCATGCCCAGCTAATTTTTTCTATATATATTTTTAGTTGGCCAGATAATTTCTTTCTATTTTTAGTAGAAACGGGGTCTCGCTCAGGCTGGTCTCGAACTCCTGACCTCAAGCGATCCACCCGCCTCGGCCTCCCAGAGTGCTAGGATTACAGGCGTGAGCCACCGCGCCCAGCCCTTTATATATTCTATTATATACATGTTGTTTGGCAAATATGTATTTTCTCCCAGTTTGTGGCATGTATTTTTACTTTTCTAGCAATGTCTTTGGTCAAGCAAAAGTTTTTCATTTTGATGAGATCCAATTTATCCATTTTTAATTTTAAAGTTACTGTATTTTTTGTCATAATAAATTTTTGCCTGTGCTAAGGTCACAAAGATTTCTCATATGTTTTCTTCTGGAAGCTTTACCGTTAAAGCTTTTATATTTAGGATTCTGATTTCAAATTAGTTTTTCATTTGGAATGAGAAAAAAAGTCTAGGTTCATCTTTTGTTTCCATATAGATATCCAGTTGTTCTAGCACTATTTTTTTAAGAAAGACTTTCCCTTCTACGTTAAATTATATTGATGGGTTTGTTAGAAAGCAATTGGCTATATATGTGTAAGTCTAATTCTGGACACTTTATTCTGTTTCATTGAATATACCTATGTAACTACTAGTGCCTCCTTACTGTCTTGCTTACTGTAGCTTTATAAAAAGTCTTCAAATTAGGAATGTAAGTCCTCCAACTTTGTTTTTCTTTCTTTTTTGGCCATCCTAGATCCTTCCCATTTTCATATAAATTTTAGAATCAACTTGTCAATTTCTTCAAAAATATGCTGAGATTTTGATTGAGATAGCATTGAAACCATTGATCAATTTGGGGATATTGGACATCTTAAACATATTGAATTATCCAATCATTTCACATGACATATACCTTCATTTATTTAGATCTTGTTTAATTTCTCAGAACAATGTTTTGTCATTTTCAGGGTAGTTTTTTTTTTTTTTACTTAAAGTAACTGCTTCTAAAGCACTTACATAATAGATATTTTGCACATCTTTTGTTTCATTTTTCTCTAGAGGCATGCTTAAAAATTTAATTTTCCAACTGTTTGTTGAGAACATATAGAAATGTAATTGATTTTGAATAATCACTTTGTATCCTGCAATCTTGATACATTTTCTCATTAGTTCTAGTCTGATTTTTGTAGATTCCTTAGAATTTTCTGTGTACATGATTATGTCATCTGTGAATAATGACTTCTTTCTCTCCCAATAGCTATGCCTCTTCTTTCTTTCTCTTGCCTTATCACATTGGCTAGGATCGCCAGTACAATTTTAAATAGAAGTGGTAAGAGAGGACAACCTTGTCACATTCTTGATCTTAGAGAAAAAGCTTCTATGTTTCACCATTAAGTATGTTGTTAGCTAGTATTTTCTTTTGTTTCTCTTTATCGGATCAAGGAACTCCTCTTCTATTTCTTATTTGATAAAGTTTTTTAAAATGCTGATAATAAATAGTAAGATATGATTATTGTTATTAATTGTTTGATTCACTCGTAAAGGGAAATAAGCTTGGTGTTAACAACCTCCTAACTATCTAACCTAAAAATATTTCTAATGCTTTTGGCCTTTTAAAAAAAAAAATCAGAGAATATTGTACCTGTCTAAAATTGTATTTAGTTCTTTGGTATATTATGTGTCTTTTCCCTACAACAAGCTTCAGTAGATAGTCTAGTAGGGCAATTCCATGTAGAATTACAAAGTCCCATCTCTGCCCCAGGGATCATGTTTAAAATCATTCTTCCTGTCACAGGCCAGATAAGATACAGCAACATGTAGTACAGTGATGACCATGGGAAACAATGTGTGTGGAATGTTACCAGAGAAAACAATTAAAATTAACAAGATTGGATGGCTCAGCTAAGCTAGTAGCCCAACATCTTGAACTAACAGTCAGACCCTGTCCTTAATCAGGCTTCTAAAAAATGAAAGCGCTCTTTATTTAGCTCTGACTGCATTTCATTTATGCATACAGTCATTCATTCAGCAAAAATTTACTGAGCTCCAACTTCGTACCAAGCATTGTGCCAGGCATGGGGATATAAGGAAGAAAAAGTCCTGGGGCCAGTCCTCAAGGAGCTGAAGTTCTTTGCCTGGTGGTTAGGCGTGTGGGTTTCAGAGTCAGCCCTGGATTAGGTCTTGATTCATCTATTCAGTCATAATGTGACCTTAGGTGAATCATTTCACCTCTCAAATCTTCAGTGTTTTCCTCTGTAAGTTTGGAATAACAGTACCAATGACCCAGAGTGGTTGTAAGGATTAGATGAGATAGTGAATGGAAGCATTTGGCTCTGGGCCTGACCTTAATAAGGTCTCTATAAATAGTAGGTGCAATTAACAACAACAGAGTGTGGTTATGGGGAGACCAGAGCACTGCACAGGAAGCAGCATATGAGGACCCAAAGGGGGATTATATATTTGATCTCTTAAAAGGGTCAATATGTCCTATGTTCTAAAGGTGTTTTTTAGTTATTATTATTCTTGGCAAAATTTACTATTAAGGTTATAAATAGCAAGTATTTTTTGCTGGAAATTATGTTTTCCTTTTCCATTACGTCTCTAATTCTCTCAGTTTCTCTGTCTAGATACCACCACTGCACAAACATATACACACCAAGACAAAGAGTAAATCATCTAATCAAACTAAACCATATAATTATAGAATAAAATTTTCTTAACTGGAAGACAATGAGAGGTAAGGGGAAAGAGCATAGACTTTTTCAGAACTAGATTTAAATTATCACTTTGGACAAACAACTTACTCTATTTGAGCTCTGTCTCATTATCTATAAATGGGAATAATAACATTGACCTCCTAGAGTAATCATGAGCATTGAATGAGCTCAGAACATAACAGACATTCAAAACAAGTATTAATTTGCTTCCTCTCATCAACACTTATTAATTTATCTCTAGTTATTTTAATCTAGTGGTCCCCAAATTTTTAGATTTCAGGACTCCCTTAGACTCTTAAAAATTAAGACCCCAAAGAGCTTTAGTTTATGTGGGATACATCTATCAATAATCACCATATTAGAAAGTAAAACTGAAAAATGTTAAAGTAATTATTTATTGACTCATTTAATAATTACAATAAGAAACACACTGTATATTATGGTAAAATGTGTTTATAAAAATAACTATATTTTCCAAAACAAAACAAAAATTAGCAAATCTTCTCTTCTAAAACAGAGTAGCACCATTTTACACTTTTACCAATCTCTTAAATATCTAGTTTAATAGAAGACAACTGTATTCTCATATCTGCTTCTGCAGATATGTTTGATCTGTTGCAGTTTTTTTCAGTTGAGTTCCATGAATAAAGTCAAACCTCATATAGAAATATAGTTGGAAGAGTAAGAAGCATTTAATAGCTTTTTCCAGTGACTGCGGACATTTTCCTCTGATACTACATTCAAACTAGATGACAGGGAAAAGTTAGTTTCAATGTGGAATCTGAAAGAATATCAATGAATATTTCATATTCTGTTACTTTAAAATCCATTGGTGTATCTTGCAATTTGAATGGCATTTTTACCAATGTGTGATTTTGTAATATGATGCTTTGGTCCTTTGAAAAATATTGGTTTACTGAATTATGCAGGCCTTCCAGATTTCATGATATGATATCAAAAAATCACACTTGTTAATATCACCACCATTTCCACCAGATAAATTTTGAAGTATTTGTAAGTATTGGGAGTATTGTTTTGTTTTGTTTTGAGACAGAGTCTCACTCTGTTGCCCAGGCTAGAGTGCCCTGGCGTCAGCCTAGCTCACAGCAACCTCAAACTCCTGGGCTCAAGCAATCCTTCTGCCTCAGCCTCCCGAGTAGCTGGGACTACAGGCATGTGCCACCATGCCCAGCTAATTTTTTCTGTATATATTTTTAGTTGTCCATATAATTTCTTACTATTTTTAGTAGAGACAGGATCTCGCTCTTGCTCAGGCTGGTCTTGAACTCCTGAGCTCAAATGATCCACCCGCCTCAGCCTCCCAGAGTGCTAGGATTACAGGTGTGAGCCACCATGCTCAGCCTGGGAGTATTGTTAATCTCACAGGTAGCAGATAAAAATTTTCCCAAATTCTAATTTACCTCAAATTTTGTCATTGGCAACAAATTCTGGCAATTGTTTTCTTTGAAGTGACAGTCTCACTTCGTTCATTTTAAAAAACGTGTTTGCCAAACACTTATGTTGGAATAATAGTTTGGCTTTCAATCATTCTTTCACATAAAAATGGTGTTCTGTAAAAAAGGGCCAGTTCAGCTCAAACAATCGCACAAGTATTTTTCCTCTATAAACGTACTTCAGTGTGCAGCAGAAATGCCTTTATGCATATTTCCCATGTATTGAAAAAAAGTACATGTATTCAAAGATGGATACTTAGTAAAATTAATAACTTTTACTGCTTCCTCAAGGGCAATCAAGGGAAACTAGCATTTATTTTTATTATTATGGTAAATGCTTGCTGGTAAAAAAATACAAGGACTGCTAGCTAATACAGTTTGGAGCCACAGCCTTGCTACGTGCTGAGACACCAGAGCAGTTTTATTCACTACTGCTTTCGTATCATCGTTCCAAGTGCCAACACAGTGAAAAATGCAAATGACATTTTTGAATTACTGTGAAAATAGTGTGAACTTAAGGATCCCCAGAAAGAACTCAGAGACCCCCATGGGTCTGTGTGCCACACTTTAAAATCCATCCATTTGGCAGACATGGTGGCACATACAGTAGTCCCAGCTACTCGGGAGGCTGAAGTGGGAGGATTGCCCAGGAGTTTAAGTCCAGCCTGGGCAACATAGCACAATTTCATCTCTTAAAAAAAGAAGGAAGGAAGGAAGGAAGGAAGGAAGGAAGGAAGGAAGGAAGGAAGGAAGGAAGGAAGGAAGGAAGGAAGGAAGGAAGGAAGGAAAGGAGGGAGGCAGGGAAGGAGGAAGGGAGGTAGGGAGGGAGGGACAGACCACTTTTTTCATCTAATCTCTGCTGCTTTTTGGAGCAGCTTTCTCTATTTTCATTGGACGGAGGGTCAATAAAAATTTATCTCACCCTGCAAGAATGCTGAAGCAGTTTACAGTTTTGAAAGAGTTTCCTTTGCTGTTGTCTAAAATACAGTAACAAAAACATATTTTCTTCATTTTCATATTTATAAATGAGCTTAATGTGCATTTTAAAATAGTTAATAGCACAAAAGTTAAAATTTCTTTATCACCCATTTTGAAGGATTTTTTAACATCATTTCATATATGCTGTGGTGTTTTGTTTTATTTTGAATTTGATGGCAAAAGTGAGGAATTCATTGTAGTTTTGCCAAAGAAGAAACTAAACCATGAAATGCTTAAATAGATTTCCTATATGTACACACACATAATCATATACGAGTGTATGGTATATAGTTTCTTATTTCAGTGGTCATGAGCCTATGTGAAAATACAGACAAAAGGAAGAAAATGGAAATCATTTCTAACACCACTTAGAAAAAGATGATGTTAACTTTTTGGTATATATCATTACAGTCTTATTTTATGGAGGTGGCTATCTTGGGGTACCTTGGGCTGTGCCATTCAATGCTAGAGCCTCTACCTGCCCTTGTTCTGAAGCCTGGGGACACATCAGATTCTGACCTGCTTTCCACGAAAGTCTATTAACAGGTAGAAAATGTTTGCCCTCACAGACACCAGCGTTCTGGTCCCAGTGAGAGCTTCATTACTCCGTGTAAAAAAAACCCACAATCATTCTGATTTGTATACACAGTCGGTTCTCATTATTCACGGTAGTCGTGTCAGTCGTATAGTGCACCATCACTCATGCCTGAATGAATGAGACTTATCTCACCCATGTATTTTCTCCATAAGACACTTCACTGCCTTCTTGCATTTAGGAACACTAAACAGCATTTTAGCATCATGCTTGGGGGCCATTTTAAACAGTGAAATTATCAAGGAAAGGCACAAAAATGAAAAAAATGTGGCACTAAACAGCTCATGAAAAGGACACACGCTTACAGCATGAGACCTGAAATAAGAAGGCAGAGCACCGCCTTGTTTGACCTCAGCTGGGAATGTGCACGCAGGGAGACTCGCTTCTTTTTTTTTTTTTTTTGCCTATGTGCATGTCCATGAATGACTGAGAAAACATTACAGGTATTGATTTGGAGGTTACAAATAAATTTTAGCAAGTAGGTGAATTCACAGATACAGAATCTGTGAATAATGAGGATTGACTGTATACGTCAGGCAGATGAACCTGATGAACTGTAGTCTGGGCCTGGCGGATGATGCACCTTCATGCACTGACCAGATAGGCTGCTGCACCTGCAGAGCCGAGGCCCAGGCCCTGCATGTGCTCGTACGACAGTCAACCAGCTCTTTCCCAGGCAGCACACCACACCCTCACTGGGGACTACTTACTTCTTTTTGTCTCTTTGTACTTCTAGACCAATGGTTCTGACTTTAGCATGCACCCAGAGGCTTGGCACAACACAGGTTGCTGAGCCCACACCCACCATCTCTAATACAGTCCTGCTCTACATTTTGCATTTCCACCAATTTCCCAGGTGACACTCCTGCTGCTAATACAGGCATCTCACTTTGAGAACCTCTGCTGTATGTTTTATCCCCATTTTAAAAACCCAAAGCTCAGAAATGTTGAGTAACTTCTGTGCCCAAAGTTTCATGCCCAGCTAGTAACTAGCTTTCAAAATAAGATGTGACTGAATTCATGATCAGCTCTTTCTGTTCTACTGTAATACCTTTGGTGCAGATTTTATCCTAACATGGCATTTTAAGCACTAGTTTTATTCCCAGGCTGGCCCACAACAGTGTATTCAATCACAGTAGAGTTGGACTTTAGAACCAAGAGCCCTGCTGTGATTGTTGGGCTCTTGGCAGGCAATGCTGGGAGTACAGGAAGAAGCAGAGGAGTAAGAGGACTAGTTCCTCTCTTGTCTTGCTACAGGGTGACTCATCCTTGATGACAGCTTGAGCTACCAGAATACAAAGGAATTGTCATCATGTAAACTTAATGGTGGATTTTGGTTGGAAGGCAATAGAAGGTTATGATTACACACACACACACACACACACACACACACACACCGCGCGCGCGCGCGCGCACACACAAACACTGGAGTTGGAAGTCTGATCATTTGATTATCTGTTATCTGAGTCTGAGCCAGTGCAAGACACACAGTAAGCTTAAATAAGTGTTAGCTGATATGGTCAACTTGGAAGAGGTGGGTAGGAGACGACGACAGCAACCTTAACAGTGAGATTCACAGCCAAGTTACAGAGTCAGGCACTTTAGAAAAATTAATCTTTATTTAAGCAAGTGTTACGAGGCTATCAGATCTATTAATTGTGTGTTGGGCCATATTTAATCAAGAATATTTTTACATCTTATCTTTGCAGTAGTATTCCATACTTCTGCTTGCCGACATTTGGATTCAAGCACATTTTGCCATTGACAAATGATGCTGAAAAATTCAATGAAATTGTGAAGAATCAGAAAATTTCTGCTAATATTGACACACCTGAAGGTGGATTTGATGCAATTATGCAAGCTGCTGTGTGTAAGGTATGCTGAGGGAATGATGCTTCACTCTGCTAACAAAAAATTTCATCTCTTATTAAAAAATCTACTTGGAAAAGCTTAGCTAATTTTCTTTCCTTTATGCTGTATTTCTACCTTTGATACTTTTCTTCAAGCACAAAATTTTTGCAACATTTTTAATTAAATCATGTTGAAATAGGGACTGCTTTTTATGCCTATATGAATAATCTAAGAAAATTGTTGTTATATTGGGAAAATTTAGTTGAAACAATATGTATGATTACTTTTCAAAGATCTAGATCAGACTAATTAGTTTTTGGATTAATCATGGCGGAAAAAAAATTAAAGGCAGAATATTAATGAAAAAACTAAAAATGCCCTGAATCAGTATACACCTACACATATGATTACATATCTATGGTTTTGAACCAACAAAATAAACATCAGAAGTTACGCTGACTCTGCGACATTGTAGGAACACTGCTCCTCCTTGACTATCTGACAAGTATCCCTGAGAATGATTGCCCTGTCTTTAGGCAACAGCCCTTCATGGAAAATATCAGGAAATGGACAGTGCTGAGGCTCCTAGAAGGTGGGCAAGCCAAGGAATTAGAGGAGGAAGGAAAGGGATAAGGTGGGATAGAGAAGCCAGGATGAGTTTTAACTCAATCAGTTCCTGGATTAGTAGCAATTAAAGGGGAACACTCTGCTAGACACAGGCAACAGACAATCTTAATTAGCAGGACATTGGGGCCATACTTTGATAAGCAATTCTTACCTTTGTATTGCATTTATAATGTTTGGATGATGTCATTAGAAAGAGAGACTTGTGCCTAAATGTTGGGTGACATTTTAATGAAACAGGCTTACTTTGAGTCCATTTTGTATTGCATTTTGACTAGTTTCACTTCAGTTTGGATTTGGGATTATCTATGGCCTTTTCTTCCTTCTCCCCTCATTTTTCTGGTTTGATTTGAAAGCTGGACAGGAAAAATAATTAACTATGTAAAAGTCAAGATCAACTGAATACTGATTGTAGTGGGGCTATTTTCTCGGAAGCCTAAATCATCTGAAAATGTTATCCAGAAAAAAGCAAATGTCACAGAATTTCATGCTTTTAAAATATTAATATCATCAACTCACAGTAGATGAAAAAGGCTAAAATAGATAGACCAGAAATATATTTTTTATAATCTAAATATGTCCAAGTATAATTGATCCACATTCAATAAATGCGTGCCTCTCTCCAATACAACACAAATATTTCTTTCTCACTGTAGGAAAAAATTGGCTGGCGGAACGACTCCCTCCACCTCCTGGTCTTTGTGAGTGATGCTGATTCTCATTTTGGAATGGACAGCAAACTGGCAGGCATTGTCATTCCTAATGATGGCCTCTGTCACTTGGACAGCAAGAATGAGTACTCCATGTCAACTGTCTTGGTGCGTAACCTACACTTCTGTACGGTTTTCAGGGCTACAAGTAGGCAAATGAAGCAACAATTGCGACTCACATTTTCTGATTTGAGATTAACAGTTTGCACCCTCTCAATTCTCGCCATCACGAGAGGTTCCCGCAGGAGCACAGGTGGGTGGTGAGCACACATGGGAAGTTTTGATCTGCTATGACACACGTGATCAAAGAGCCTGGGGTTGGTGAAGCAGCACAGGCAGCTCATTCTGTTCTTTACCACAGCCCCAGAAAGTGGGCCCAGACCAGAGCTGTAGCCAGTAGGGGTCGCCGTGAATGATGGTCCCTAAATTATGCCATGCTTTCATGGACCATGGGGCTCCATGGGAAAAAACTAGTCAGTATGGCTTGGTTGCTGTTTATTAACCTTTGGCTTATTTTCTGCCACTTAAAAAATGCTGGTGACATTCAACAACAAAGAAAACACAATGTTTGTAAAACCAGGTAAAATTTTCAGAGCTCTTTAGCCTCAACAGAACCCTATGTGTCTAAAACAGACCATGAGGCTGCCATGCTTGTCCACATGTTTGTAATTCCCTCTGCATGGAATGCCCTTCTCTCCTAGGCTGCTGAAAAACTCTTAATTACCCTTTAAAAGCCAGCTCAATCACCACTGCCCCCAGAGAGCCCTCTTTGACCTCGCTAGGCTCTGAAGCAATCATCTTTCCTTTCGCTCTCATTCATAGATATCTTCTTGCACAGGTCTATATGGAAATGTGTTTGCTTACATCTGTCTGTCTTTCTCTATTGTGCAACCCTCAGGGCCAGAACTGGTTTATTATCTGTTTCCTGACAGCACAGTGCCTAGAACACAGTGGGTGGTGACTAATGTAGGAAATAAAATTGACTTACGAAGCATCAACCTGGGAAGGTCATATTATCCCCATTTAACACTTGAGAAAATATGGTACAGAGAATTTAAGTGCTTCCTTAAGACAACAGTACTGTAGAAGAAGTGTATACAACAGAGACAAAGTGAGAGAAGAACCTGGAATTCGAATATCAGTTGGATACACTATTCTCTAAAAACTCTTAACAGTTCTTAAATTACTCACTACCACTCCTTAACCTAAATTACTAATGTAACATAAATGTTGTTTCCTAACTTTTGATTAATAGTATTCCCTAAACATATATATTCTTTAATCACATAATCTGCCTTTTCATGTTACAATATCTGAGCCACATTTTTTTGTCCTTTAGTTGATGAGGGCAAGAAACCATGAGAAATGGATCCCTTCTTTTTCATTTCCTTTTTCTTGCAACTTTTCAAATGCCCCATAATAGACATCTTGAAAGTAGCAAGATCCTAGGTGCTAACACTAACTATTGCCTAATGTGACCTTCTCATCTAATAAATGTCCAATTCCTTCTTTCCAAATGAGTTGCTACAAACGCACAGAAGCCACGGACCATTTCCATGCCCGCCTGTGGCATAGCCCCCTGGTTCTTTGAGCACCTCTTATATCCTCAAAACTGGTCCAGATTCCCGGGGCCACAAAATAATAGGATGTGGTTCCTAGCCTTGAACTTGCAATATAGTTGTGGGAATTAAACCAACAGATCTGATTCAAATAAAAAACCACCTTTGCCCACCTGTGAAGGGCTATGTGGTTTGATCCTGATGGTACAAACTCAGCAGTCGAAAGGTGTAGGAACATGTTAGATAAGGAGGGGCTGGCATTGGGGGATTTAGGCTTTAGGGTGAAGGATGTTTGGGTAGTTGAAAAGCAGAGGAAACCAAACATGTCAGACTCAAGAAGATTTATATGGATCTGGTGTCTCTACTAATAAAAATCCAAATGTTATGGAAAGTATATATTACACAGCTACATTTGCAGCTGGGTAATTTGCCAGAGTGTTTTTGGCAAAGCTACACTTTTTTCTCATCTCAAACCTTGGACCTAAAGACTTTAGATGAAAATACTCCCATGGTGCTGAGATTCTGTGAACATGGTGCATGAGTGTAGAGGAGGGTTTATTTCTCAATCCTCCTCTGTTTTGGTTGACTTCAGTCAGGATTGGCATATTCTTATTATAGTTTAATTGTTTGTAGGCTACTCCCTCCCTTGGGTTTCCTCTTTGTACATTAGCCACATTTGGATTCATATGTCAGGCAAACGTGCTCCATGTTTTTCAGACTTGGAAAGTAAAGTCCATCTTCAAATTTGATAATTAATAACTTCTTTTATTTTTTTTTAAGTTACTCATGTCACTTGGGAACAAATATGTCAGTGGCACAAAAATACATGTTTTTAATTATCCTGTAAAAATATTGCAGTATCCCATACAACAGATTGTTGACATTAAAAAGGCAATAAAACCAAACCCAAGAACTGGTACAGGAATGTCGTAGTGTGTCATTCCTCAGCAGACTGTCCCTTTGTCAACTCTCATGCCACCTCATCCAGTTCCTGTAAGAGTTTCAGAGCTACAAGAGTCACCTTAGTCACATGCATCCCAGCCTAACTGCCCGCCCCCCGCCCCCTCAACTCTACCATTCCCAGCCTGCTGGTAAGTAGCTGAGAAGTGACAGAGCCTAATACACCACGTTGACAGGAATTGATTCTTAGGACTTTGTTGGACGTAGAAGGTTTTGGAAAAAATTATTAAACCAACTAAGTGAATAATGCCAATTGTGTACTTGTTTACTTAGAGTAAGAAGTACAATGAGCATTAAAGTGCTAAACTCAGTAAGATATCTTTAAAAATAAGTATTCCTTTCTTTATTTTACATACTTTTATTAAGATGACATGAAATCTATGTTAATTTTAGGAATATCCGACAATTGGACAACTCATTGATAAACTGGTGCAAAACAACGTGTTACTGATCTTTGCAGTCACCCAAGAACAAGTTCATTTATATGAGGTAAGCAAACATAACTCGGGAATTCCTTCAGGGAGATCATGTGTCATGAAACTGTAACATTAACTCAGTAAGTTTAACACCTGGGAAGGTCATTAGATAATCATTAACACTTTCCAAATGTACTGAGCACTTAGCAAAGCGGATTCATTTCCTACGTACAGTTTAAATTATAAACATGAGGTGCAGTGGGGAATTGGGGGCAGATATGGTGGGACAAGGAAGAAACAGTCATGGAAAGGGAAAGGTAAGTTGGAAGAGAGTACCAATGAATACAGGACCACCTACCCAAAGGAAAAGTAGCCTCTCTCCCCTTGAACTCTTTCATCTGATGAGGAGAGAGTTTACAGAGAACAGAAAAAATCTTATGAGTGGGAGGAGAATTGACTTTAAATTATTTGACATTTGCAAATTAGATACATAGAAAAGACACAACCAGAGACACAGCTATTGAGAAACAGAAAATGAAAAGAAAAAAAAACTTGTTAAATTGGGCCAGAAAATTTCTCCCTCGAAGTAGTCGGATTTGCAGTTCAAGTTTTTGAATGGAAGCACCGACTACGAAAAGGGAACCGTTTCATTAGTTCAAATGATGTTCATACACCACTGCGCAAACTGTAAAGCACACAGTATATGCAAATGCAAAAGATTTCTATGGTTTCTCTCCAGCCTAAGAAAAACAATATGCCAAAATGTCTCGAACTGGGCTACTAGCAAATGATGCTAATCTGCAGTTTCACAGAAAAGTAGAGCCCTTAGCCTGGGCCCTAGAAAACTTAGAGAAATTAAACTGTCTGTGCCTTCTATGCAGAAGCGTTGAATACTCCTAAATTCAGTCTGGTCTCCCATTCCTTTTGAAAAGACCACTTAACTTGCTTGGTGACTTTACAGGCCCTATGAAACTCTGAGATTATTTCACAGAAGGCTTTGATTAAATGCCACTCACTACTAAGGACGGTACTGCCCATGAACTTGCATCAGGTTCTGTAGAAAGGATCCAGGAGGAGATGCTATCTTGCGTTTTTAATGAGAGGGGGGCATTGTACTCCCAGGTGAGATTACCTTCTGCTGCAAACCAAGGAAGTCGCTTGCGATCAAGCTCCATACTCGACGCCTTTGTTCTGCTCAGAGACCATGTGGTTCACCTGATCTGAGCATTTTCTTAAGGCTCTTTAGTATGTGATACTTGTTTCCAGTGGTTTTAAGTAGTAGAGTTGCAGTCGAGATTAAAAAAATACCCCCAAAATACAATAGTGACTCTATTCTGCCTTTGATCCTTAAGGCTAGAGTGAGAGGACCCTGGGGTCACAACACCTCCTCCGCAGCAGGGCTCTGGTTTAGAGGGGGTGGGGGAGTCACAGAACTTTTCTTCAAAGAGGAGTCTGGGGAACAGGATTGATGATCATGAATATAAACTCCCATAACTCACTTCGGTAATAGTCTTTAAGACTTACAACTCATTTATACGCCTCCCCAAAACTGCTATTAAAAAGACAGAGGAAGATGAAAAATAACCATGTGGCAAAACAGAATCTGTCGGATTTAAGCTTGTTGCATCCATGGTTCCCCTGTTGCAAAGGAAATGATCATTTCCAAGGAAAACGCCAGATTAGAGCCTGCCTCTAATGTAACAGCAGGACATTTATTTTGCCTGCCTTCTAATCTCATTATGAGGCGAATTTATGTTCTGTCATGATCTGTGCTCTTTACCATCCAGGCTCCACTAAATTCAAAGGGACATTTTCAGGGAGCCACACCGCCGTCCGGGTCAGCAGCCCACTCTATGACTCTGGTCGTTTCATTATTTCATTTTGATTTTGATGGGCTCATCATTCCATCTGCATTAGTGGGGGCAGGCAGCAACCTGGTCTAAAGATAATGACAGCAGCATCGCACTTCCCTGAAGCCTTCACACAGCATGAAAATGCTGATCTCCTGCTTTATTGATAATGAAAATGGAAAATAGACCAATAATGGCTGGTGTTGCCTTTCAATTTAAATCCCTTGGAAAAGGACACCTATGTATGCACGAGTCCCATGCAATCTGATGTTTAGATAGCTGTGATATAAGGAATGAAGAATCACTGAAAAATAAAACCAGTGATAGGATAAATAAAGCAAGTGGTTAGATCTAATGGAAATTGCAGAAGGAAAATTATTTGCCGAGTTACTCGTTTAGCATTGTTATGTGCCTGCACAGGAGGCAGGCTATGGGTTAGGTTTAACGAAAACCCTATCTGCAGCAAATAAGATTTATGTTGCCCACTCATGTAATGCAGGAAAAATGACTGTTGTTTTCAGTAATTTTTGTAAGATGCTCTGGACCGCCCAGATGTGTAGCATTCCTGTACATTGCTGTAACAGAGAAGAACAAACAATGGAAAGCATAAAATAAGCAGTTTTGCCTTCAGTTCAACGATTGCAGTGTGCACCCCAGACTCTAGCAAACAGATGATTTCGACCAAACTTATTATTAGGAATAGCTTCCTGTTTGTCCAATTATAGGGTTCAAAAGATAATGACAGATAATAGACCAAGCAGTAGGTAGTATATTACATTCTAGTGCTAAATACTATTTTGAATCAGGATTCCATTACCCAAGTTAAAAATAATTTTAATATCTCCTCTGATGTTTTTAAATGTTTACTGTTAATTTACATTAAGAGAGTATCAAGCTACTACACCTTAACTGACTAATGTGAATAGTCTCACCTTCCTAGTGAGATACTGAGATAGAAAGCAATCGAATCAGTGTTCTTTACTACCTTGTCAAACCATATTATTAATCACCTGGGGTTATTTGCAAGACTCTGAAACATCCTATATCTTTTCAAAGTGTCTGGTGAAGTTAACAACAGTAATTATCATATGAACTGTTATTATGATGTAATGCTGACACAGAACACTTAGGAAGTAAACAGGACATATATTGGTAATCGACACTTGCAGTTTACTCACTGCTTAATCTATGATCACTACTTCATGTCCTTGTGGTTATTAGCACAAAATGATGTATCTAAAGCATGGGGATGGGGAGTACAAGCAGGTTTTTTATGCCACCAAAAGGCATTTTCCTCTGAAAGCAAAGAGCCCTCAACTCTCAGCTTTTTGAGGAGAATGGTGGGTCTCGTTCATCTTTCTGGTTAGGCCAATTCTTGATACACAGTAGATTCTCGGTAAATATTTGTTGAATGAATAAAAAAATACAGTAAAAGTACCTTGTTTTTTCTAAAGTTGGGTCAAATGTTCTAAGCAGGGACTTGGAGTTTTCTGCAACAAATACCTGTCGAGGCTGAGGAAGCCCATGTGCATAGAGCAGGTGGGGACATTGACCACTGCTAGGACCCCCTGCAGCCCTGGCTGTCCCTTCTTCTGCCCCTCCCCTGTGAACACAGACGGCACTAGGGAGAAAAGAAACACTCTGCTCTTGGTCTTAGGACCAAACGGTGGAGAAGCTCCCCTGCCTTCTTACCAGTCATGACAGGAAAACCCTGAGCAAGAATCTACGTGACGGCCCTCAGATGTGCACACAAGTGTAAACAGCAGCCACACATGCCACGAGCCTGACATTCTTGTGTGGCTCATGAACACTGTCCACCATACATAAGTTTCCATTTTTCAGGAACCAGTAACCCAGATTTTATTTCACCCCTTCTTTCTTCTACTTGTTCTTTTGAGCTCTTTGTTGCAGCAAGGGAGGAAAGGAGGCAGAGAAACTAGGGAGGGAGAGAAAACAAAAATTGGATCTCTTGGTATTTGATATTGTTTTGTTTTATAATGTTCCTGTTGGAAAACATCAAAACAATTTTGCTCCAGTGGAAAACCCTTTATTTCTCCAGCCTCAGTTTTTAGAAAACAAAAGGGCTGGACCCAATGACCTGCAGATTTAACAGTACTCCTAGAGCAGGGAACTTCCCAGGAATTCCAATGATCTCCACGTGGATAGTTAGCTGTCATGTAGCTAATTGTAGGGAATGGTCTAAGAAGTTGTTCTTGACCCTATCAATTCCAACCAGTAATAGGATATTCCAAACTCATGATTTTAGTAAAAATAAAATAATCTAGGAGTAAAAGGACAACTTCTGGATTATGAGACATCACCACGAAGTTAATAAATTGCTGAATTTAAGTATAAAGGAAAGGATTTTGATTTCCCTTAATTGATAGACTGAGAAGAGCCGGCTGCCCACACTTTCCTCATTAATGAAAACCTCCACCAGAGAGGGAGGATCTGGAAATGAGACGCATGTCCTCAAATTATCAGGCAGAGTTATTAGGAGTAAATACTCCTCAAGGTCACTAATAAATCCCAACCATGAAAAATCATCAGTAGTTACTTCTTAGATCACACATAGTACTTTTCTTCTAAAGAACCCAAAGCCTCATAATCTAGCAAATAAACACACAGAAAAAAACCAGGTACAGATTTAAAGTAAGGCCTTGATGAGATGCCCATTTAGGTCAACCTATGTAGAATTATAAAATGGGATTTCTTTAATACAAGATCCAAATGTTTCAAGATTTACACAGCACCCAGGGTGTCTAGCGTATCACTGGAACCAAGATGCCAAGGACTGCATAGTCATTCATCCAACATTTCATGACACCTCCCATGAACCAGGCCAGAGTTTGTGACAATAGAGGACAATAAGATACTGTGCCTGCCTCAAGAAGTCTCATAGAGCATTAACAGACTTGTCAACCTATAATTTGCCTAAAAAACAGGATGAGGGCATTTTAGAGATTTTGTCCTGGAAAGAGACCCCCCCTGGCAAAGTGTTGCTGAGGAGCCAGAGTTTTCATGTCTGTCAGTGTTTTTGCTCTTTTCTATTCAGTCTTTGTTGTGAGGCGCAGTGAATTAATTGGCAGTCGTAAAACTGCATCTGATGCTAACAGTATCACAGTGTTGGACCAAGCTCTTTACTTTATAGGGGTGAATACTGCGGGCTAAAGATGATATGCAGTAGTGATTATGATAATAATAGAGTAACAGAGAATTTTGCTGAGAGCTTATTAGGCGGCTGCCTGGGAGTTAAGGCTTTTTACACTCATTTTGTCATTTAATCTCCCTCTTATGGCTACAGAACCCAAAATAGCAAAGTAAGTTGCATATGAGAGCCAGGATTTGGACCCAGACAATCTGAGTCTATGGCCTCGACCCAGGAGATAAGTCACAATCAAACCTGGGCTGCCGTGGTGAAAAAACATGCCAATTCCCAGCCACTAGACCACCAGAGACACAGCCTATTAAAGTCACCAACCTTAAAAAGCACAGAGCCCAAGGGTAGAGCAGAGCTGCCTGACAGAGGAACCAGTAGATGGATTCCCTCTAAATGGCAGAGTCCTTCAAGGTCAAGAAACACTTGATCTAGGGGTCTTGACTGTTGCTCTGTAGCTGTAAATTTAGATGAATAGAACAATTTAAAGATGTGTAGACGTGAAACAAGAGAGACACTTAGATTCCACCCTGGGGGTTATTTAAGCTCTGAATGGTAAGAAGAGGTCACACAGTTGGGAGCATTATGCATTGGCCAACCCAAGTAAAACAGCTATTGTCTATGCGAATCACTGCCTATGCTTCTAATCAAATGAGGGAAATGAGGGCACGTGGTCTGACAAAGGATATGGGTTTATTATGGTGATATAGTTCAAGCATATAGAAAAGCAGAGTAATATAATCAACACCTACCTACCAACTGCCCAGTTTTCTTATATCTTAATATTTTGCCACCATATTTGCTTCAGATTTTTTAAAGAAATAAAATGTCCCAGATACAGTTGTCTGCTGTGTAACTGCCCAACTCTGGTATAGCCCCACCTCTTTCCTTCCATGGAAGTAACCGGTGTCCAGAACTTAGCACTCATCACTCTCACATTTGTATCTTGTGCTATTAAAAAATATGTGTACATCCACAAATAATTATGTGGTATTGATTTACAAGCTTAATTTCATGCTGTATATGTTATTTTTACAACTTGCTTTTTGACTTGATGTTATTCTTTTTAATTATATTTTCTTATTATGGTAAAACTTCACCATTTTAGCCATTTTTAAGTGTGCAGTTCTGTGGCATTGAATGCATGCACATTGTTGTGCTCAATGTTACGTCTTTGTAGCTTATCCATCTAGTTAACTCCATTCCACCTTCCGTTCTTAGTATATACAGGCAATGTGTTCATTCTGCAATGGAGGGGGTCGGGTCACCTCCAGTTGTGCAGCATTATGAATGTTGCAGCCAGGCACATCCTCGCACACATACTCTCTACTGAGGATCCGTATTGGGAAGTGAAGTCCCTGGGTCAGAGGGGAATGTCATCTTCAATTTTCTGGGTTTATCCAAGTTGCTTTCCAAAGTGGTTGTATCAGTTACTCTCCCACCAGCAGTGTAGTATGGAAGTGTGGCGAAACAAAACAAAACTTTAAATTACTCCTTTTCTGGTTATGAAATTAATATGCTATTTGCCAAAAGAAAAAAGAAAGGTGGAATACAGAAAGCACAAAGAAAAAAATAAAAATCACTCATAAACTCACCACTCAGACATAGCTAACCATTGTTGACATTTTAGAATAAATTTTCCCTGTCTTTTTTTCTTTGCATGTATTTACATATTTTACTCTAATTGGCATAATACTGTACATATTAAGTATATTCAAATTTTTTGAGTAATTTTTTATATTTACAGTCTCATTTACAGGCATAAAAATTAAATTACATTTAGTCATATATCAAATAATCACTTTTATTGAAAAGAATGACATTATATGAAAGCGAGGTCATTCTACAAAAATCTGAGCCAATCTTACAGGGTATCTGCTTTAAAATAAAAGTGAACTTGCCCCCTCCCGTCAGTAGCCCCAGAACCTGCACAAGTACTACATTTTTTATCTCCTGGATTACATTTTTACGTATTCACATAATACTTGGTTAGTTGTTGACATTTTTGTGTAATAACTTTAATAGGACCAACAAATTATGTCTAGTATCCATTTTCTAATCCCTGAATGTGCCCCCTTGGTGAGGCCTCTGACGTATGTGAACAAGACTCCTCTTTGAGCCACAGAGTGCTCAAAGCTATGTAATTACCCTTCTTGACACTTTCTCTGGGCCCCACAGGACAAGGGGACTCCTGTTTAATTCAGTTACCCAGTTATCCTCTGAAGCCTTTCCCCTCAAGTCACAGTTGGCCACTCTGTGTGGTGTGTGTAAGGCTGGCCCAAATTACAGCTCTGCTTAAAGTGAGCTCATCTCCACTTGGATCACCATGCAGGAGTCTAACTGCAATCAGGCATTGTCCACAGGGCATTGCCTTTTAAACAATCACATATGACATCAAGGCTCAAGAAGACAATAACTTGTCTTTAACAACTGACAGTTCCCTGGACATAAGAAGAGTTTGGGACTATTATATGTTTTCATTTTTTGCCTAATTATCTGAAAAGCCCAAAACATGCTACAAAGGGCCTAGTATTAACTATAATATAGTTTAATATTTTGTTTGCCCCAGCGGTATTGAATCTTCAGAAAGTAAACAGAAAGTTTTGGAAGTCATCTGTTGAGCCTGAACATTTTAGACACACTTTATTCATTAATTCAGGGATTGACACACTTTTTCTGTAGGGTTGCCAGATTCAGCACATAAAAAGATAGGATGTCCAGCTAAATTTGAATTTCAGAGTAACAATGAAAAGTTTTTAGTGTAAGTATGTCCCAAATCTTAGATAGGAGATACTTACACTAAAAAATTATTTATTGTTTCTCTGAAATTCAAATTTATCTGGGCTTCCTGTATTTTATCTGGCAGCCTAACTGCAAAAGGTCAGATGGTAATTTAAACTTTGTGGGCCATACGGTTTCTGTTACGATTACTCAACTCTACCATAATAGCATGAATGAGCATAGAATTCACAAAAGCAAGTGACAGGCCAACTATGGCCCATAGGCCATAGTTTGTGGATCCTGCCTTAGTTCATTCATTCTGTGAATATTTATGTGCTTTGCATGTGCCAAGCACCAAACTAGGCCCTAGGAGTATTGAGGAGAACAAACAGACCCTATTTTTGTCAACATGGGCTTACAGTCTAGTGAGAGGAAATAAGAAATGAATAATGAATAACTCTTAATAGTGTTAGCAAAGAAATGCAGAAAAATAGAGTGCAGCAATGGAGCATAATTAAGGGGGAGAGAGTGAGACCTTCATTGGATAGGAACTTCAGGAAAGACTCCTTTCAAGCAATGATAATAAGGCAACGACCTGAAAGTTGAGGAGAAGGCATGTGCAAAGGCCCTGAGGCAGCAAAGGACTTGGTTCTCGGTGTGTTTGAGAAACTGAGAAAGGCTAGTTGGCCTGGAGTGAGCTGGAGCTGAAGGAGATGATGTGGGAGAAGCAGGCTGAAACCAGACCCTTCAATCTTGAAGGCCGTGGGAAGTAGGCTTGATGCTATTCCATGGGCAGCAGATATTCAAAAATACCACTTTTGCTGCTGGGTGTAGATGTCACAGGTATATGACAAGCTGAAAACCCTTTGTGAATTATCGGTATATAGGTTTAAAAACGTAATGCTTGTATTTTCCAAATCGCTACAACCCCTCCTGGACAGATCATTCTATACCAGTGGTTCTCAAACTTTGGTGCTCATTAAAATCACCTAGGGAGCCTCAGTATGCTGAGGCTATACTGTCAGCTGATGAAAATCGGTATCCGTGGGGCTTAGATCCAGACCAGTGGTTTTGTTTGTTTGTTTTATTTTTGTTAGGTCCAGAGCTGAGAGAAAGACACATGAAGTCTCAGGTGTAGCAAGATGCTGTTTTATTTCGAGCATCTGAGTGCAGATGGGTAGAGGTGAAAAAGTATCCACCACAAGGGAGGGGAAAGCCTTGGGTTTTGTAGAGGGTTTTTCGGGGGGAGTGAGCAGCACCTGCAGAGACAGGAGAGGGAGTAGCTTCGTCCTTATCGGGGGCTAGGCATGCTGGGGTTGTTGCAGCTGTCTGTGGTCCTGCAGCTGTCTGTGGTCAAAGTTAGATTTACAACCTTGAACTCTCCAGACTCCTGCGGCTTTTATTTTACAGGCTTTATGATCACTATCTAAGTATTACATCCTATACCTACTTTTCGGATTCCCACTCTAAGTAAACCTAATAGTTTTGTTTTTAGCATCTCCTCTGGTGTGTCCAATCACCATGGGAGCTTGTTAAAATGCAGACTCTCATTTGGGAGATCTGGGCCAGGGCCTGGGACTCTGCATTCCTAACGAGCTCCCAGAGAAAGCTGATACAGCCGGTCCACCCACCACACTTCGAGTGTCGAGGGCCAATACCTCTTTTGCAGTCCTCGCACATACACCTGCTTGCTATTTTCTCCTCCTGTTCATTGCCTTTCTACAAGTCATCCTTCAAAGTTTTATTACCTGCCGTTTGGTCTGCAAAGCACATAGGCTGCTACTGAAACCCCACGTTGCTTCTCATTTTAAAAGAGCTTTCTAAAGCTTTGGGACCTGAATTCGTCAGCAAAGATCTGCAATCCTTCTCCAAAGGCAGGGTAATCTTATTAAGAGAAGATCTGAAGTATCGTCAGGAACAAAAATACTCTATGCAGCCTCTTTGTTCTCTAAGTCTCCATTCTCCAATGCCTCTCTATGCATTTGTTTGTCTCCGAACAGTCATGCACTGTGAGTCCATTTGTCTTCCCTTATCACTCTGTTACTGCTGCAGAGCACCCGCTCAGCTGTGTGCTGCAGCGTCTTGGCTGACAAGATAATTACATTCCAGGGCAGCCTGGGAGAAAGACAGGTAATGCTCAAAAGTTCTGAAGTCGACTACCTAGTCATTGCCGGTGCAGACTTCAAGATCAAGCACTTGATCTAATTAGCACACTCCCCTCGCTACCTGCCTGCCTAGGGAACGCTGACAATTGAAAGCCTGAAGGCAAAGCAGGTCTCCTGCAACCCCGAGACAGACATTCAAGCTACCCTTGTGCCAGAAACAATTACATGTTCTTTTTGGAATCTTGGGTGTCCTAGTAACACAACCGAGCCTGGGGGTAAACTTTTGCATAATACTGGGAGTCCTGCATTTACCGATAATGAACACGAGAACCCGTGGAATAAAACCCCACAAGAATGAAAGACCTCACGGGAAGAAAGCTTTCTGACTGCCTTCAGAAGGAGGACTGATTTCAGCAAACCCAGCCCGCCCCAGCTCTGGAAGAAGCATATTGCTCCACAAAAGCGAGGCTTTGCCAGCAAAGAGTTATTTTCCTTTGACAGATAAATAGCACAATACAGTCCCCCAGGATTTTTTTTTTTTTTTGCTTCTATGCTTTTGCTACTTTCTACATTCCTTTCAAGATGTAGCCTTTGAGTTTAAAAGTCATTACAGCCACAACTCCTTTTTTCTTCCTTTCTTTTTGCTTTGGGTAGGAAAGTGCTTTATAATCTCTAAGTCCTTATAATAAGTGTTCTATCTCTAAACCCATATATATACATGTACATATATATCTATGCCATATATATGATATATATACATATGTAAACATATATATACACACATATGTAAACATATAGTATTATTAACTTAACTTTTTAATGAGACCCCCACCCTCACTTGTTGGCAGTCACACTTGCTCCTCCCGCAGGGCCCCGTAGAGAAGGGTGAACACTGGCTTTAGAGTCAAGACCTAGTTCGACCACTTATTACATCTGTGGCTGGGCAAGATACTCACCTGTCCAGTTAAAACTAGGGGTTTAAGGTTAAAGAAATAAAAAGAACCCTAGCCCAGTGTTATGGGTTGAATTGTGTCCCCCAAAAAGATATGTTAGAGACTTAATGCTCAGTACCACAGAATATGACTTTATTTGGAAATAGCATTATTGTGAATATAATTAACTTAATATGAGGTCACACTGGAGCAGGGCAGATCCTTAATCTAGTATGACTGGTTCCTTATATGAAGAGAAGAAGAGACACAGAGACACCTGAGGGAAGAATATCCTATGACAGTAGGGGTGGATTGGGGTGATGCATCTACAAACCAAGGAACACTAAGTATTGCCGGCATCACCAGAAGATAGAAAGAGGCAAGGACAGATCTTCCCCTGTAGGTTTCGGAGGGAGTGTGGCCCTGTAGAAACCTTGATCTTGGCCTTCTAGCCTCCAGAACTGTGAGACGATAAATTTCTGTTGTTATGTTACCAAGTCGGCAGTTGTCCCCGAGGCCACATTGGAAGAATGAGGACAAGTGGTTGAGGAAAAGGAAAGAGAGATTTATTAATTTGCTGGCAAATGAGAAGAATGGCAGACTCGGGTCTTAAAGTACCATTGTCCTAAGGGTAAGCAGAAATACAGAGCTTTTAAAGGGAGCTTTTCAGCTTCAGGCAATTGCTGTTCAGTCCCACCTCCAGCCAAGACCATCTCCAGACCTCCTGACCTCCACCCAGACCTCTCCACCACTGAGCACCTCCTGTGTCATAAAAAACAAAGGACATTCCCCTGCTCCTCCCCACCACTGGCCTGAGGCAAATATTTAGGTTTTAGTCCTCAAAAAAGGGAGAGGAGGTTTTAAAGAGACAGAAAACATTTTTATGTGCTTTTTCAGGCCATTCTCTCTTACATATTATTCCCCACTGTCAATTTTGCCCTTCCATGTCTATGGGAGGGGCAACTACTCTCTTACAGTTGTGAGCCACCCAGTTTGTGGTACCTTGGCAAGCCAAGGAAATTAACCATCCAGTCTTAGGCTTAGACTTACTCATTAAACTCTCTCAGGCTCGACAGTGACATCACCAGACCAGGACAGCCATTGCCAGGCACCTGACAGAAGAGGTCTGGTTAAGAGATCTGGCTCAGGGCAGAGGATGTGGGTGGGTGGGTCCAACTCTACCACTTCCTGGCTGGATGACCTTGGGCAAGTTAATTAAATATTCCGGGCCTCAATATCTTGGCAGTAAAACAGGAATAATAATGTACCTAAAAAATAGAGCTTCTGTGAACAGTGACAGGGATGATACTGCCAGGTACAAATGTTAGCTCTAGTTATTCTTTTTCTGGTGATGGTAGGAGGGGGGTTATGGGGACCCTTAGCACTGTGGGCTCCCTGAGCCAGGTGGCCCCAGGGAGACGAAGAATGTGTTCCCCTCCCCATCCATTCCTGCCACTTCCCCAAGGCTGCCCCAAAGTTCCCACAACAGATGCTCCAGGAGCCTTGGGTTTCTGAGGATGCAGGAGGTGCTAGGGTAGGGCAAGGGGCTGGTGAGCACCTCTCAACCCTGTTGGAGGCCCCCTGAATTGGTAACTGCAGCTCCTGACAGCCTAGTCCTGGGACCATCTCTTGAGGAAGGGGAGAGATATAGAAGGAGGCAGGTGAGATTCTTGTGAATACCAAGGAGTCTGCCGGCTATACACCACCCTTGGCTCCATCCTCAGGTGGAAGGAATCCAGGTAGGAGCTGATGACTCCTTGTGGCCAAATACTGGACAGATCTGAGCCCTTTTCAGAGTTACCTGAACTTTCTGCAATTTAAGTGACATCTTGATTACCCAGAAACATCCCCTTGATAGTAGCAGTGAATGCTTCTCTAGACATTTGTCAGTCTCAGAATAGCTGTCTGTACATTCTGTGGGCCCATTTCTGTAGGCTGCATAGACCTAGGAGTGGAATTGCCAGGTCATAGGGTGTGCTTCTGTGCAGCTTTATAGATACTGCCAACTCGCTTTCCAAAGCAGTTGTACCGATTTACACTCCTACTACAAAGTGTAGGAGAGCATTGTTAGTTTTTAAGATTTTAGCCACTCTAGTGAATGCACACAGGCATCTCATTGTGGTTTTAATTTATATTTCTCTAATGATGAATGATGTTGAACACTGTTCACATACTTATTTGCTACTTGCATATCCATTTTCATTAAGATATCTTTTTCTTGTTGACATGCAGGAATCGTTTAATTATTCTGGAGCCCAGTCTTTGGTCAGATGCATGTGCTATGGATATTTTCCTCCTACTTGGTGGCTCCTTCTAACTCTCTTAGAGGCACCTTTTAAGAAAGAAATTCTTAATTTTTAAAATTAGACTTTATTTTTTTTAGAGCAGTTTTAGGTTCACAGCAAAATGAGTAGAAGGTACAGAGATTGCCTGTATGCCCACTGTCCCCACACGTGCACAGCCTCTTCCATGTCGTCACTTTCCACCAGAGTGCTGCATTTGTTACAACTGATGAACTTGCATTGATACATCATTATCACCCAAAGTCCATAGTTTACATTAGGTTTCACTCTCCGTGTTGTACATTTTATGAGTTTTGACAAATGTATAATGACATATATCCTCCATTGCAGTAGCATACAGAGGATTAATAATTTCTCTGCCCTAAAGCTGCTGTGTGCTCTGTCTACTCATCCCTCCCTCTCCCTAACCTCTGGCAACCGCTGATCTTTTTGCTGGCTCTACAGTGTTGCCTTTACCAGAATGCCATATAGTTGTAATAATACCATATGTAGCCTTTTCAGATGGGCTTCTTTCACTCAGTAATATGCATTTAAGTTTCCTCCACACCTTTATTTATTTAATTATTTATTTTTTTATTTTTTTATTTTTTTGAGACAGAGTCTCGCTCTGTTGCCCGGGCTAGCGTGAGTGCCGTGGCATCAGCCTAGCTCACAGCAACCTCAAACTCCTGGGCTCAAGCGATCCTCCTGCCTCAGCCTCCCGAGTAGCTGGGACTACAGGCATGCGCCACCATACCCAGCTAATTTTTTCTATATATATTTTAGTTGGCCAGATAATTTCTTTCTATTTTTAGTAGAGACGGGGTCTCGCTCTTGCTCAGGTTGGTCTTGAACTCCTGACCTCGTGCGATCCACCTGCTTCGGCCTCCCAGAGTGCTAGCATTACAGGCGTGAGCCACCGCGCCCGGCCCCTCCACACCTTTTCATGGCTTGATAACTCGTTTCTTTTTAGTGAGGAATAATATTCCATTGTCTGAAGGTACCACATCTCGGTTGCTGCCAGGTTTTGGCAATAAGGAATAAAGCTGGTATAAGCATCTGTCTGCAGATTTTTGTGTAGATATACTTTTCAACTCTTTGGGGTAAATTCCGAAGAGTTCAATTGATGAAACAAGTGGTAAGTGTATCTTTAGTTTTGTAAGAAACTGCTAAACTGCCTTCCACGGTGGCTGTACCATTTTGCATTCTCGCCAGCAATGAATGAGAGTTCCTGTTTCTCTACATCTTGAGCAGCATTTGGTGTTGTCAGCATGCTAGATTTTGGTCGTTCTAATAGGTGTATAGTGGTATCTTGTTTAATTTGCATTTCCCTGATGACATGTATTGTGGAGCATCTTTTCATGTGCTTATTTGCCATCTGTATTTCCCCTTTGGTGACATGTCTGTAAGGTCTTTGGCTCATTTTTTTTTTTTTTTTTTTTTTTTTGAGACAGAGTATCACTCTGTTGCCCAGGCTAGAGTGCCGTGGTGTCAGCCTAGCTCACAGCAACCTCAAACTCCTGGGCTTAAGCAATCCTTCTGCCTCAGCCTCCCAAGTAGCTGGGACTACAGGCATGTGCCACCATGACAGGCTAATTTTTCTATATATATTTTTAGCTGTCCATATAATTTCTTTCTATTTTTAGTAGAGACGGGGTCTGGCTCTTGCTCAGGCTGATCTCGAACTCCTGAGCTCAAATGATCCACACCCGCCTCGGCATCCCAGAGTGCTAGGATTACAGGCATGAGCCACTTCGCCTGGCCTTTGGCTCATTTTTAAATCAGGTTGTTTGTTTTCTTGTTGTTGAATTTTAAGAGTTCTATGTATATTTTGTATAACAGTCCTTTAGTAGATACATCGTTTTCAAATATTTTCTCCCAGTCAGTGGCTTGTCTTCTCATTCTCTTGATGTTGTCTTTCATAGAGTAGAAGTTTTAAATTCTAAATCCAGCTTATCAATTCTTTCTTTCATGGATCATGCCTTTGGTGCTGCATCTAAAATGTCATCACCAAACTCAACATCATCTAGATTTTCTTCCTATATTATCTTCTAGGACTTGTGTGATTTTGTGTTTTACATTTAGGTCTGTGACCATTTTGAGCTAATTTTTTTGTGAAGGGTGTGAAGTCCAGATTCATTTTTTTGGCATGTGGATGTGCAGTTGTTCCAGCAGCATTAGTTGAAAAGCTTGTCTTTGCTCTATTGTTGCCTTTGCTTCTTTGTCGACGATCAGTTGCCTTTTCCAGAATGCCATTTATGTGGGTCTATTTCATGGCTCTTTATCCTGTTCCATTTATCTATTTGTCTATTTTTTTTGTCAGTACCACATTCTTTGGATTACTGTAGCTTTATAGTAAGTCTTGAAGTCAGATAGTATCAGTCCTCCAACTTTGTTTTTCTCCTTCCATATAAACTTTAGAATCAGCTGGTGTTTTGATTGGGATTCCATTCAATCTATAGATAAAATTCTTAATTTTAAGTTCTAATTATCAATCTTTTTCTTTATGGGTAGTGTTTTTTGTGTGCTACCTAAGACATTTTTGTTAACCCAAAGGCCATGAAGATATCTCCCCTGACTTCTACAGTGTTAGAAGTCAAAATGGTGGTTATGCTTCTTGGGGGAGGAGTAATGACTGGAAGGCAGTGCACGGAGGATTCCAGAGGGCTGGTTATGTTCTATTTCTTGATCTTCACAGTGGCTGCACTTGCTCATTTACTTTTTAAATATTCCTTGAACTGTATATTTATTACTTGTACACTGTATATGTGTGATATGCTGCTGTTAAAGTTTCTGAGAAAGAGAGAGAGAGAGAGATAGGTAAGAAAGAGGGAGAGCACAGAAAGAAGCCACTGATCGAAGAGATACACGATAATGACAAAAAATACTTTGAAAGATTAGAGGAAAAATTTGTGAGCAGATTGTATAATATCGTAAGTTCTCTGTCTATACAAGCCAACATTTTAGTAAACTGCATTTAGTAAGCATATTTTAAGACCAAAAACACTGATGTTAGTTAATAATATAATATTGAAAAGAAACAGTGCTGAGCATTAAACAATGCTGAGCACAAAATAAAGTGATATTAGTAATACAGAAAGAGTTAAGCAAGCACAGAGCCTAAAGAGAAACAGCTGGTTGCTCTAAGTATTTGGTTTTATAAATTCTTGATTAAATTGTGAAAGATATGCTAATTACTCTAATTTGATCATTATACTTGTATACATGTATTGAAATAGTACACTGTACCCCATACACGTGCACAATTATTATGTGTCAATTAAAAATAATAGCAGCAAAAAGAAAAAAAAAACACTGCTAGCTGATATGTGGCAAGTTGACTTCTGATTTCCCACCCTCTAATGAGGGCATGAGTAATGTGGTCTCTATAAAATGATGGCTAATGAGCTCTGACATGGTGAGGAGTCTTTGAGACTATAGCAGAAATGTCACAAAAGCAGGACATAGGGGTCCAGTAGGGTCACAATCCAAGACAGAAACCAAATCAGGGTACCTAGCAAGAATAGAGTTCCTACTAAACACTGACCCAGAGCCAGCCAGGCTCTGAGGAGTTAACCACATAGGAGGTGCAGACAAAGCAGGAATGAAGGTCATGTCAGGAGTTGTCCCTCCTACGGGTAAGAATGCCATGATATCACCAAAGCAAAAAAGGGTCTGCCAAGGTCCTCGGCCTGAGTCTCTTTCCAGAGAAAGCCAACCAACAGCCTGTTTACACGTAACCAGGGCAGCAGGTGTGCAGCTGCATGTTCCTCTGCCCTCAGCCAAGCAGGAGTGCACACCTGACAGCTGGTTCTGGCAGCCAGACGCTGAGAGGCACCGAACTTGGAGACACTCTCTGAGAGGAGCCCAGAGTGTGCCGGTGTGAACTCAGGCACTTTCCTCTGGATCCTTTGATGCCTGCCCGCCAAATGACCCCTGTCCCTTTCACATCCTCCATCCTTGACAAGGAGATTTCCATGGAACAAATGCAGACAGTTGGATAAATAAGAAATCTTTTTTAGAGATGGGGGCAGAGTGAACAGAAATAGGGCTTGAAGAAGGAAGTTAAGAAAACTAAGGTAATCAGAAAGAACGAGTAAGAAAAGCAACCTCAGGAACTCCTGGGTGGCATGGCAGGGAAGAGGGGAGAGAATCCATAATTAGGATAATCTGCAGATAGATAACAGAGAATTCAAGCCCGAGCACAGAAGTGTGCCTTTCTAATTAGCTCATGCAACATCATGTTTACAGTGTTCACCATTCCTAATACCCAAACCTCATCTTTTAGAGTCACAAATGCTATAACTCATCACATCCAGGCATGCAAAATCATCCTTTTCCTAACATTAAACATGTTTAAGCACAACGATTTGTGATAGCACTTGAAGACTTTAATGAAAGGAAGGCACTTGATACATGATATTTACAGTAATCATAATACTACAAGATTTAGAGTATAATTTTTTACAGTGTTAGAACAGAAAGCCAAATTGTCCATGTTTTTAGTTAATTATTTGAAATGCTTTTGGGGGGACTTGGCATCCAGAAATTAATTAATAGTCTTCCTCTGCACAATTGCCAGTGTTATCACTGGTTACTGCTATTGGCTGCCAACTCCTTTATACCTTCTCTCTAGTGGCAATCAGCAAAGGCGATTAATGTTCACCACTTGTCCTAATAGCCAAATGCCAAATGTCATACCACATGCAGGATCATAATTATGCTTTAGGAAGTGGATGAACTTGGCATTGATAGCCAAACATTAACTGCGAATTTGGAGGCCATTGAACTAGTGCTTGCAGGACATATCCATGACACCTCAGCCTGGGGGATACCAGGATGTCTTTCAAGGACAGCTGTTTCATACAAAGCTAAGAGCCTTGAAATTCTTTTTCTAAAGGATCTAAAACTTTCTTCGTCAACCTCTAAGAATTCCTTCTGCTTTCTCTTCTGAGATGAGTCAAATTTACACACGTGCCAGCTCCACCTAAGTGGAATTCAAGTTCCTGTTTAGGTGTTCACTGTTAACCACATGTCTCATGCTTCACAGCCTTCGGGGACATGTGTTTATTTGAAAAGGTAAGTCCATGAACTGGCGCCTTCCTCATATTTTACAAGATCTCCCTGAGTCAGGGAAACAGAAGGGGGTCCACCAGGTGGGGATGCGGAGCTCGCAGTAGGGTGAAGAATGCTACCTGGACTGCTGCCCGCAGCCCCCGCCGTGGTAAACCGTCAAACCATCTGACACATTGCAGTGCAGAGTTCGGATTTTCAGTGACTTCCAATTTCAACCCAGTCATGAACACCGAAATAAGTGCAACATGACAAACCCACAAATCAAAACCAAAGCCCATTTTTCCCTACAGGACATGTAGAAAGCTTGTGTCCAGGAAGCCTTCTCCAGCCCCACCTCCAGCAAGAGTCCAGGAAGGACGTCCTGCGTGCATTCTGTGTTCTAATGGTACCTTGGCTTCAGTTCTTCCTCTCCTCTGTTCCCCTTGTCCTGATTTATTTACTCAGTATCACTATTATAATTAATGATAATTATTCACCCTAATTTAGTTTTGTTCATTTTCTAAGCTACTTAAATCTTCTTTAGAATAAGATAGGATATCGTTATGTTTGAACTAGGATATGCCCTAAATCCTTCACTCAAAGCTCATTCACTCTTTTCTACATCCGGTTTTAATAGACGCAGTCATCTGACTCCACAACACACAGAAGACCACAGCGGACAGAGAGAGTGGTTGTGTCTTCTAGCTATAGTATTAAACCCACTTAATAGATGTTGAATGCAACAGTAAATAAATAAATGAGTAAATTAGTAGGCGAGTAATCCCCTAGGGCTTAACGAAGAGAAGGGAGACATTATATAACAACAAATACAAGAAGCAACAGCATCACAGTCAGGGCCCGCTTGGTATGGGTGTGGCCTCTATGTGAATTTCAAAAGCCTTTGGTATTTATAGAACGACATAGTTCATATTGATAAGTGTAATTCTATGCCTCCAAGAAAAAGTCAAAGGATTTGGGAGAGTCTTTTTTTTTTTTTTAAGAAGACAGGGATGTAAAACTTTTCATTTGAAAATAACAGTTTTAAAACATAAAACTCAAAGGAGGGGGCATTTTCAGCTGTCTGGAAAAATTCTCTTCTGTGTAACGCCTCATGCCCTGGCCATGCTCGACACCTGGAGTGACGATGAGCTATTGATACTGTGAGTTCTCAGGTGGTAACAGCATCTCAGGAGAAGCAGTGTAGGTGGAGAATGGCTTCAGAACAGGGTTGTGGCTCACTCCGTCGTGAGAGGCAGGCGGGGGCAGTTCCAGCCAGCCCCAGCGCGGTGCTGACACTCTAAAAGTGCTCATTACTGGTAGGAAAGGGAGCGATAACTGCAGGCATCCACTAATTCACTCTTTCTCCACCAAGTGATTGCTCCTCAACACCTCCACACTGAATGATGTCTGGAGCAACCTGACTCCCTCAATGCCTGCGTGCACCAAACTTTGGTTTCTGCAACGTTGCCAAAGGAGAACAAAGTTCCTGGGTGTAGGTTCAGAAATTTTTAGACAAAGGATGCTTCACAAATGGAAGATGGTATATAAATGTTTACTGTCATTTGAGACTTGACTCCCATTGGGTCATGATATGAATCACAGCCCTAGACTACAGCGACCACAGCCCTAATCAACAGCAACCACAGCCCTGGATTTCCCCAGTGGCAAGTCCGCCCCGTCCATTTCCCACGTGAGCGCAGGAAGCAGCACCAAATAGGGCGGCTGCAGTTTCAGGAGAAATGCCGGTTTGTGATCAGGAGTCTGTTTTTTCCAGCCAGTTAACTGGGCGATCACAGCCAGCAGGCTGAACCCCACACTTAATGTTTCTCAATCACAGTGAGCAAAGATTGACTTACTCTTTTTCTGTTTACAGAATTATGCAAAACTTATTCCTGGAGCGACAGTAGGGCTGCTTCAGAAGGACTCTGGGAACATTCTGCAGCTGATCATCTCGGCTTATGAAGTAAGATACTTTACAGCTGGCTTCTTTTTGCATTTCTTTGATATTCAAAAACTAAAATGTGTTTTAGGCAGTTCAATTCACTCTCATTTGTTGGTAGAGAGGGTGCCTATCCAAAGAAAAAATCTCTGCATTAATGCAGCCAAAATATAAATGTTGTTCATTTATAGATCTTCTTCCTGAGAGGTGGAGCAGAAGATAGAAAAATCATAAACCTGATCATAAAGTTGAGGTTGTTTTTATAATAATAACCAACAGCAACATGGACACCAGCAAAATTTTAATTCGACTGAAAAAGCTTCATGAGTCATACAATTAAGCTGCCCTCTGTCTGAAAAAAATTAAGTTTAAATTGCCAGTGAGTAACAGAGTTATGTGGAGAGCCAACTCCACAGGCTTAATGAGACTAGATTATAACTCAAGCAAAAATACCAGTGTTGGCTATGTACCAAAACACCAAAAGCATGCCAGGAATACCACTTTTTAGGTTCTCTACCTTTGGGAACCAAGGAAATTTTCCACTGGTGTTATGAGTATGTATATATGAATAATTCTTTGCGTTGACTTTGTGAATTATCACCTGAGGACAGAATTCCTTCCTTAAAACAAGATACATACCTATAGGGTTGCTATGTTCTCTTTCTTTGTCCCCATTTCATAACTCAATTAGTCAGCGATGGATGGCCAGTTGTCAACTCTTGTTTATTTTGGTTGCTAAGTATCACCCCTCTTTATTGCCTTTACGTTAAAAGAAAAATAAAAACCAGGCATACACACAAAGAGGAAGATGAAGCCCTAAATTAGGACAGAAATGAAAAAAGTGCATTTTTATAAAACTCTAGTATTTGCTCTAACCAGCAGTTACATATAGTAACAGATGAATACAATTCTCCCAATTTCTGATGTTTTAAAATTACAAATAAATGATGCACATGTAGTATACACCAGCATTTAGCATATAGTAAAGAATGTTCCTTAACTAAATGACATATCAGAATCATTAGTGAAACCTTTTAAAAATAGACACGGCCATGTTCCTCTCACATACATCTTTGGAGAGCTGTAGGGGAAAGGAGAGCTACATATTTTGGGGGGAAAAAAAACTTCCCAATGATTTTGGTATCACTCTACCAGTTTTAAAACTCACCTGAAGGAGTAAAAGCAAAGTATGTTTTCTTAAATACTTCATTTCCTCAGAGAATAAAATGCAGATGTGTCCACTAAAATTACAGGATGATGAGGCTGCTTTTCACTGATATCTGCAGAAATTTCAATTTTCTTAGCTCACATCAAAAATTATTCACCACATTAGCTCATGCTTGAAATACTTCCAGACAGGGAAGCTTGTCAACAAAACACTATAAAAACCTTCCTCCCTCTCATGCAGTAATTAAAGTTTTAATGTGTAGACTCAAATAAAATCACGCAGTAATCCTTCACTGAATGAGAACACACTCCATTTTCTCGAACCCAATACCCTCCATGGTGGCGGCCACTAACGTCCTCGAAGAAATTAAGCAGATTAGGAGACAGTGAATTGTCAAAAATATTTCCCCCTCCAGCCTGACCAGCCCAATCCATGCCCCTGCTTGCCCTGTCAGAGGTTTGTCTCTCTTTATGGTGCCTCATAACTTACGGGATAGTTGAAACCAAGGCATTAAACATTAGAATTAAATCAAAAATACTAAGAAGCATTTACTATTCTTAAATGAAACAATCTTGTGCAGGAGTCATTATTGGAACTTTAGGATTCACAGGTGAAATATGCAATAGACAGTGGCACTAGTTCAAATTGTTTTTTTACTCTGTTATTTTTAACTATATTCTAAAAAGACTTTAAAATATGAGGACTCGAAGACTGAATTTCTTTCTGGTCTATAAAAAGAGAAATATGAAAAAAATATACTGAGAGAAAACATGAAATGCTTCTGACTGGCTTCTATAGGGCAGAGATAGATGATTTGTGTTTATAATTTGTGGCCACACACTTGAGCTCAGTATTGCATGGTGCCATATTGGTATTTAAAAAAACTTAAATAGTGGATGTGTATTCATCTGATTATCATTCACTAATTTCCTTCCTTCCCTAATCACATAATAAAAGCTGCTGAAATATCAGTGACACCAAGGGTAAGCTCCTCTACTGGCATTTAAATTCCAGGAGAGAATCAACTTGGTTTGTTTTGTTTTGTCTGACTCATAACAGATGCTCAAAAAATGAATGAATGAAATGATGAAAAAATACAAACAAACATTTATGTCCTTTCCTTGGGAAATTTACATTAAAATATTCCTGGTCAAATTTGCAATATGATATTACCTCGATGCTGAGACTTCCTTTATGTAGGTCAGATGACGTCATCACTGGTCCTCGTTACCGCTGTCACTGCAGACCTCCAGCTCACATCTCTCAGTTCTCACTCAGCTCCTGACTCACTGTGCCACCATCTCCAACACCACTCCTGTTTTAACTCTTTACAGTTTCAGTATAAACAGAATTTGGAGAAAGAGGGGGTCATTTTGCTATGCAGTTGACAAAACTATCCTTAAGGAAAATTTGAAGCTGAATATGCTTTTAAAATGTCAACAATGAGATGGGTATATGGACTCAAAATCTTTTAGATGAATTGAATGAAGTATAACTTAATTCATAATATTTCAAATTTTGTTTTTGTAGATTTTTTATATTTTTAATAATTTTATTTCATCCCCTCAAAATACAGACTTTTATTTTGTAAGAGAACAAGGAATAGAGAAACTAAGATGATAAGCTGCTCAAGGGCAGAAATCTGGTCTATGTTATTCCCCTCCAGATGTACAAAAGGTACTCACTAAATTCCAATATTGATTTTAAGGCACCCACTTTCCCTCCACATTTTAACATCTCTAAAACTTTGATCCCTCTTTTAATTAATGGTGAATTATAATCACTATCTGCTGGGCAGCGGTCATGATGTAGTTTTCACTGATAATCATGATTATGGTTACTTCCATTCATCAAATGCATTGTTGCTGCTGTAAGTGTTAAGTTTAATTGCCATTTTAAAATAACTCCAAAAAGTTTACACTATGATTTGATATTGAGATGAAAAGTTATTATGTATGCAAAAATGTACCAAAAGAGAGCAGCAGGGTGTAAATTTGATAGCAGTGAAGCAAATATTCATTGTTGGAGGAATGACTTGCAATTCTGAATTCTTTGCAAAGCAACAGCCAGTTGGTTTATGGCAGCTAAGAAATGATGATGCTTACAAGTAAAGGAAGCTGTTGTTATATTTTGTTACTGACATACAAGCAAAAGAATTTCCTTTTTATATGCCAAGCTATGCAACTCGGAGCAAGAGAACTTGCCAAATCCCTCAGAATGGATAAAATAATTTTTGAAGCAATGATAGATGGATAGGACTGAGGCATTTGTTGTGCAGAACCATCTTGAGGTATTTTGTCATAGTTTAATTGTCATAAGATAATGGTGTATCATATGACTGTTGGCGTCTTATATTTGATAAAATATAAAATGTATATATTGCTTACTTGATTGATTGGTGATATGGTGAACTTCTTTTACAACCAATTTGATTTTATTCATTTGTAGTTTAATGAACATGATTCACAATTTCTTTTTCTGGTTGTATTTTTTTGGTTATGACTTCATTTAACTCTTTGTCTTAAGGAACTGCGGTCTGAAGTGGAACTGGAAGTTTTGGGAGACACAGAAGGACTCAACTTGTCATTCACAGCGATCTGTAACAACGGTACCCTCTTTCCACACCAAAAGAAATGCTCCCACATGAAGGTGGGAGACACAGTAAGTAGATGGCCAATAGACCGTCTGAACGATACTTGGATGGGTCAGAAGTTATTTTAGCTCACTGAAGCTGGATTTCTTTTAAGAATTTCAAAAGTGATTTTCAAAGATTTCCTAGTCAATGCCTTTGGCAAAGCTGATTTCTGTGCAGCCTTGTTTCACCTCGTGCATTTTGGTGGATGGAGAGAGCAGATAATTAGTATTTTCTTTTCCAGGCTTCATTCAACGTGACTGTGAATATGCCAAAGTGCGAGAGAAGCAGGCACATTATCGTAAAGCCTGTGGGGCTGGGGGACGCCCTCGAAATCCTTGTCAGTCCAGAATGCAACTGCAACTGTGAGAAAGAAGTAGAAGTGAATAGCTCCAAATGCAGCTATGGGAACGGCTCCTTCCAATGTGGGGTGTGTGCCTGCAACCCCGGCCACATGGGGCCTCGCTGTGAGTGTGGCGAGGACATGCTGAACACAGATTCCTGCAAGGAGACCCCAGATCACCCCTCCTGCAGCGGAAGGGGTGACTGCTACTGTGGGCAGTGCATCTGCCACTTGTCACCCTATGGAAACATCTATGGACCTTACTGCCAGTGTGACAATTTCTCCTGTGTAAGACACAAAGGGCTGCTCTGCGGAGGTAGGCTATGTTTAAATCCATCTTACACTGTAGCTGTTCAAGTATCAGCGAGGGGCTTTGCATCCTTTGCACCTTCCACAGTTTCCCGGGCATAATAGGTGTTCAATAAATATTTGCAGATCAACTTTAGACCTAGGGTAACTGAATCTCCTCTTGTATGATTTCTGGCTCTAACATGCACTTAGGGTGAGATCTCTGCCAACTGAACTTACGTCTCTATTATTATTTCCCTAAGTGGGTAAAAGATGGAAATGCCTTCTGTCTGGTTATCACCCAGACTCCACAAAACTGCCTGTAATCTGAACTCCATTCTCTTCCAGACTTGTCTGGATCAAGCTACTAGATCTGACCCAACTCTTAAATGCCTATTACTTTGGAAAAACCAAAAGGTAGACTCCTAAAGGAACATGCTGCCAAGGACAAGGAGCACAAAAATACTGAATGGACTTTCAGGGCCTTCACTCATTCCACAAATATTTATTAAATACCTATTATGTGAAAGATGCTAGGTTAGGTACTGGGTATAATAAAGATGAGTAAGTAGGCCAGGCATGTTGGCTCACACCTATAATCCCAGCACTTTGGGAGGCCAAGGCAGGAGGATTGTTTGAGCCTAGGAGTTCGAGACCAGCCTAGGCAACATATTGAGGCACCTGTCTCTACAAAATAATAAAGGTAAATTAGGTGGGTGTGGCGGTGCATGCCTGTAGTCCCAGCTACTCAGGAGGCTGAAGCAGGAGGATTGCTTGAGCCCAGGAGTTCAAGTGAGCTATGATCATGCCACTGTACTCCAGCCTGAGTGACAGAACTAGACCCGGTCTCTCAAAGAAAAAGAAAGAAAGAAAAAAAAAAAGATGAGTGAGGACATAGGTGAAGAAGCCTATTGAAAGGATAAAGATGAAAAATGACTTGGAATATCTTGGAAAATGTAAGAAAAGTTTAAAATAGAAATATTTATGTTTTAATATCCTTTGTAGACATAAAAATCACTATAGTTTAAGAATATGTTATATTACTATTATAAAATCAGTCTGAGATACATACATATATATTTAAGTATAATCTATTCAGATAAGAATTACAAATATGTTAATATATGCTTTAAATGATATAAATTTGTATTACAATTGAAATACTGACTGGCTGCTGAATTTAGACTCTAATGTCTTGGTTTTTCACACTATGTAAGCAGACAGCTCTTGAAAACAGAAAGCCATTATCTTTATATAAAAATAAGCAAGTTATGTTTTCAAACCACAGTGTCAGAAACATATTAAAAGACTAATTTTCAGGAAAAAAAGACCTGAGAGAAACAAGCCTCAAAGAATTCCAAGCTTTTTGAAAACCACTTGATACTCTTAGAAGTGTACCTACCTTTCATTTCTTTGTTGCTGCTGTCGTTACCAATAGGTTCTTGTGAGAAAATCTGCCTTTTTCCCCCTAGAGAGTGAAAAATCTAGAGTCCGTGCCAATTGAGACAGATATCTCTCCTCTTTCATTCAGAGGCTTATTTCCTGATTTGGTGAGTGTGTTTCCAAACCCACATCAGTCCTCTCATGATACCGACAGGACATATCTGAAGGTGACAGGAAGCCAGCCAGAGGCCGTTCCCACATCATAGGAAGATGATATTTGGCAGAATCCAATGCTGCATTTCTAATAGCGATCTTTTAATAAAATATGTGCTTAAAACATTTGAAATTACCTTTCAAAAAAGTCTTAAGTGTAGTCTAATAAAAATGTAATAGCAAAATAAATCTTGGATCAAAGAGATTTAAGGTGGTATAAATCACTGACCTGTGTTTAGCAACAGAGCTTTCCTTGATGGTCTTTCACTTTATTTTGTACCATGCTTGAGGGAACAGAAACAAATTCAAAAAGAATTGACTTGGTCTGTGCATTGTAGCTAGGAAGATCTGACAATAGTATCTCTCTTTGAATCAGACACAGTGACTGCTAAAGAAAATCTACTTAGAAAATACAATGATTTCTTCAACTGGACTCAGAAAACTTCACCAATGCAAATTTCCTTCAACTGTTTCTCAAAACAGAATCACAAAAGATGTGACTCCATAATTAGTAACTTTCTGTATCAAAAGGTACAGTAAAAGTAAATATAATTAGTTAAATTCAACCAACAGTTACAGAGTACCTACCACGTGCCTGGCATTGTGCTTAGAGCATGGGGAGAATTGTGCCTGGCATTGTGAACAGACACTCTGCTGCTGTTGCTGCTGTTATTTTCAACAGCAGACCAAATATGCCACAACCCATTTGTGTCCATCTCACTTAGTTTGCAACTAATATACCCAGTGATTTTGCTGCTTTTGTGAAGAGCTATTACCACAATGTTCTTTTCATGCAACTTCTTTCATTCATCTGTAAATACTCAAAGATATAGGGCTCCATTGATTTTTTTCCTTGCACAAATTCCATTAGTCTTTTATATTTTGATTCTAAGACATGGAAACTAATAGGCAAATGGCATTAGAGAAAAACTTCCTGCCATTATGCACTTACAGTCATTGTCAATGGCATTCCAGAAAGATCTCTCCCTCTGAAACATCCTGGTAATTTTTTCTTGATCTTTGGTTATGATCTTGCCTCTACATGAAAACAATATGATGGTCTTCTTGTTGTTGTTGTTGTTGTTGTTGTTATATGAACAAGTACTCTAGATAATTGGTTGCTTAAGGATATCAATTATCAACTTTTGTGACCAGGTCGATGGCTCTTGAAAGCAGAGAGGAGGGCTTCTAAATTCTGAAAGGGGTTCTTTGAGTTTTTGCCACGATGGTCTTTTTCTACTTCTCCAGGAAGGGTTTTCTAAATTTCTGCTGAGTAATTCTTACATGCAGTGACACACTTGAGCATTCTCAAAGCGTTTGGAAATGTATATTTCATTTAATAATATTTATAAATCATATTAAATTTTCAGAATCAACTGCAATATAGAATTCCTCCATATCATAAAAGTAAGTTTTCCCTTTTGCTGAGGAAGAAACAAAAAGATATTGTCATTTAGAAGATCACTTACATATAAAAATTAAATTACTGGCTTTGGTTAAGTCGGTTAATAATTCTTAGCTTTGAATTAATTAGGTCAATTATAAATTACATAGGTTATGAAATGCAGTTGGAATGTGTCTTAATGGTATGGATCCAGGTAAATTTCAACTCATCTTTCATTGGAAAAGTAACACACACAGATGCTCCCCATCTTATAAGGGTTCAACTTTTGGTTTTTCTACTTTGTGGTGGTGTGACAGTGATATGCATTCATTATACTCCTCTACTTATGGTGGGGTTTTGTCTGGATAAACCCATAGTTTTACATTTTACAATGGGTTTATCCAAACATAATCCCACCATAAATTCAGGAGCATCTGCATGTATATATAATGTATTTGTGTGTGTGTGTGTGTGTGTTCAGAGAGAGAGAGAAAGAAAAGGAGAAAGAGAAAGAGAAATAGAAGAAGTGGGAGAGTAATATAAAGAGAAAATATACAGTCATATGTATAGTTGTGCCCCACATAATGACGTTTCAGTCAACAGCAGACCACATGTACTACAGTGGTCCCGTAAGATTATAATACTGTATTTTTACTGTACCTTTTCTATGTTTAGATATGTTTAGATGCACAAATAGTACCATCGTGTTATAGCTGCCTACAGTATTCAGTATAGTAACATGTTGTACAGATTTGTAGCCTAGGAGCAATAGGTTTTACCATATAGTCTAGGTGTGTAGTTGTCTATACCATGTAGTTTATGTAAATACACTCTATGATGTTCATAAAAAGACGAAATCGTCTAATGATGCATTTCTTAGGACATATCCCATCTTTAAAAAATGCATGTGTGTGTATATGCACATACATATATGCACACACCAGGAGCAATCATAATTCCACTTCAAAATCTTTGTGGTTATCATCTTCTTTATTCTGTTATTTTTCACCAAGCAGAGCGTTAAGCCAAAGACTCTTGCACTCTGTGTCCCTTAAAGTCCAGTCATGAAGCTAGAAAAGTAAACAGCTACTAGAGCAACATTTACAAGAGTAAAGTAAACTTACTTTCTCCTCCTCTTCTTGAGAACCATTTATTCACTCGACAACTGAGCACTACTCTGTGCCAGGCATTGGGGATATTGCAGTGGCCATGAGCCAGCTTCCATTTCAGGTCAGTGAAGAGCCATATCATCCACCTAGCTGCCCAGTCTGGTCACCTGGGGAGGAGTCCACCCTCTCTTTCTTCCTGTATCCTCTACTGGGTACCAATCACACCCACACTCTCAGCATTCTATCCCCATATTGGATATCCTTTCACCTCTGCTCCCAGTGGCGCTGCCACAGTTCAGGGTCTCATATCTTCTTGCCTCTACTCCTGAAAGAACCTCCTAACTGGTTTTTCAGTCTCTCTACTGATGCCAGGAAATTTCTAGAAATATATCTATTTATCCATCTGTTTAGGTCTCTTCCTTACCCAAAATTTCATAACTTTCAGGATAAAAGCTCTTCCCTTAGCCCATAAGGCTTTTCATCATCTGATTTCTGACTTTTTGTTTACCTTTCCATCCTTCCCTGCTGTCACACTCCATGAGCATTTTGGCTCTATCCACAAGAAACTACCATGGGTTTTAAATAGGTCTCAAGATTCCATACTTCCATCATTTACCGGTGCCTTTTTCTGCCAGAAAAGCATGGAACCCTCTTCTTCTATTTTCTATCTTTATCTTTCAAATTCAGCTCAAGCATCATTTCCTCTGGAAACTTCTCCAAATCTCCAATTTAATTTGGAAACTTTTTCCCTGTGTATATAGCCCTTCTCACACTGCATTGTATATATTAGTAGTAAATTTATTTGCCTGCCTCCTAAACTAGATTATGAATTCAGTGACCGTGTCTTATTTAATTTTATATCCTCATGCTGAATATAATCTTTGATACATAGTATATGCTCAATTAAAATTTGTTAAATTATGAATTTGTTGAGCACTCACTGTATGCCTATGGGGCATCTAACTGGTGAATGAATACAAAACTAGGAGATTGACACATTATCTCATTTGGCCACAAGTACTGGAAATAGATTTTATTCCCTCCGTTTTATAGATGAGACTTCCATGATCACTCAGCTGAAGTGATGTAGAGGGGCAGGCTTTACCCCAGGTCTGCTTGCATCTTTATCCTATGGCACCTTAATTAAAAGCAAAAAATGAAGAGAACAATAAATATATATGCCTGTGGACACATACACATATCAAGTAGCTATTATGGGCTTTCTGGATTATTTCAATTCATCTAGTTATAAATTCTGTTTGATATAACATCAAGTAATCAAGTGGATCTCCAGTTAGGAGACTAGAGCAATAAATATACATAGTTAGCAAAACATATTAGATAGAACATATCTACACTCATGCCCCCCAGACACACACTTTTTCTCATGTTCTTCTTTAGTCTTTTTGATGGTGTTTAAAAATGAGAAAAGATGCCCCCTGCCCCGACAAATCTGCCTATGGTTTTGGCCGTGAGAGGCATAGAGCATTTTGTTTTACAGATAACGGCGACTGTGACTGTGGCGAGTGCGTGTGCCGGAGCGGCTGGACCGGCGAGTACTGCAACTGCACCAGCAGCACAGACTCGTGCGTCTCCGAAGACGGGGTGCTCTGCAGCGGGCGAGGGGACTGCGTTTGTGGCAAGTGTGTTTGCACGAACCCTGGAGCCTCAGGGCCAACCTGTGAACGATGTCCTACCTGTGGTGACCCCTGTAACTCTAAACGGTAATGTCTCTATTTCCTCGGTCCCTTTTGTGGACAGGTTTCATGGTGATCAAAGTTACAATGACGCTGTGTAAACTCAGACCTCGGATTGTATTTGCTGGGTTCGGTCTCCAAGCATCCATCAAAACACGCAAACCCACAGGCCCTCTGTGATCTTCGGCCTGGAAACCTGTCTCTCACTTGCCTCTTTCTCAGTCCTGACTATCCGGAATCACAATGTCACATTTCTGCTAGAGACTAGCATGGGGAAGTTGAGCTGATGTCCCACACTGATAACATCAGATCACCTCTCAGTCACAATACCAGCCACACAGAAGGAAAGCCCTGGAGGTAGACTGACGACACCCACATGCAGGCAGTACCTTTTCAGGGGAAACAGACAAGGTTCTTTCTTATCTAGAAGTTTATAGCCTGAACTTACTGATTCATTCCTATCTATAGACTCACAGAGGCAGAGACAGAAAGAGAATCTTAGCTTTCAATTCCCTCCCTCTTCTTTGCCACCCATGCTCTTTGGCTCCTTTCCTTGGTTGTCACTGTACAGTTATTGTATATTGTATTTTCTTTTATACCATATGAATAATAACAACCCTCCCCCCCCCATTTTCTTAATGAAATTGGGGCAAAATTTGTAGCTCAAGTGAAGCAAGTCTCCAGAAAGGTTGTTACGATATTGCAGTGTATAATGTATTATGCAGCAGATACGCTTAAGCAGTTCATATTTTCATCAACTCTAGTCCCCCAAATGGTGACATTTGCATTTCTGATGTAAACAGAGTGAGAAAATCAATTTTTCACTCAGTGGTTACTCACCATACAGGTGTCAAAACTTCTCTGTCACTGTCTCTGGCAAACTAATACATGTGCCAGGAGGAGCATGGGGACATGATTAGAATTATTTGAATAGAATCTAATGTAAAATGTCCTGTTAAGATTCTTGTTTCTTTTATTACTTTTCCATTTCATCTTCTCTGTGAACATGATTCAATCTTAAATCTGATTTATAAGATATGAAATTAACAATCAAAATAGTTTGACTTTGGGGAATCAGGTAGAAGATCTCCTTGGTGTTTATGTTAGTTTTGAGATGAGTTCATTTTTCCATTTATTCATGCAGGTATTCATTTATCAAATAGGTCAAATAGGTATTAAGTACCTACTGTATGCTAGGAATCATGTTAGGCCATGGGCATGCAGTAACGACTGAAATGGTTATAGTTCCTATATTCACAGCTTCTGAAAGTCTAGTGGGAAAGACAGACTTTTTTTAAGTGATTACGTTGCTATCTGTGCTGACAGTTGCAATAGGGGACATAGAGGGTACTGTGGGACTAGATGGCAGCAAATAGGGCCACCAGACCAGCTGGTGCAGCCATCACATGCACAAAGGGGTAGAGATTTTAAAATCTTCACCAGGCCTCTGCAAAGCCACTCCAAACAAATATATAATCTGGGGAAGTTTCTTAGCAGCTCTTGAGTCCATCAGAGCTTTGGGAGCACTTTGTTTGGTGAGAGGTACCAGAGGAGGAAGGCACAAGGGAAAGAGTCCTCCCTGCTGCACAGCGGGTGGTCTGAGGGTCCGCTGTGGTCGCGGTGGTGGTGGTGGTGGCTGCTTTCCCAGGTCCTCATCCCCATCGCCTGCCACTTCTGACTCTAAGCCACCCACAGAACAATGGCAGTGGCTGCACTGAGGGTCCCAGCTCAGGTTTCCATGACTACAGAAGCACACATGAACCTCACAAAGGGCTGTGTGACCTCTGAGGACATCACCATTTACTTCTCACAGGAAGAATGGAACTTCTTGATGAGGCTCAGAGGCTCCTGTACCTTGAGGTGATGCTGGAGAACTTTCCACTTGCAGCCTCACTGGGTTGTGAGCGTGGAACAGAGGATGGCGAGACGCCTTCTGAACAGAATGTTTCTGTAGGAGTGTCACAGTCTAAGTCAGGTCCATCCACCCAGAAGACTCACGCCTGTGAGATGTGTGTACCAATCCTGAAAGATATTTTGCTGGCTGATCTATCTGGGCAGAAACTCTGCTTGATTGGAGCATGTGCAAACCGTCACCAGCGCCAGAAGCATTCGGCTGCAAAGAAACCCTTGAAGAGCGACGTGGACAGAGCCTCACATGTAAAGCACCGCCTACTCCAGTTAGCAGGGACGACCTTCCCTAGTTGGGAAGTTGGGAAGGACCTCCTAGCCATGTTGGGGCTTCTGAGGTCCCTAGCCTCTCCCTAAGGTGGGAAGCCCAACAAAATCACGGAGTGTGGGGAGGACATTCACAGTCAAAAATGTCACGACAAATCTGGTGAATGTGGGAAAGCTCCCAGGCACAAACACACCCCTGTTCACCGCCCAGGAGTCTACTCTGGAAAAACGCTTTGTGAGCATAGCCAAGGTGGCAAAACCTTCCTTGGCAAGTACTTGTTCAGCATCAGAGAGTCAATACTGGAGAGAAGCCTTGGGAGTGCAGCAAACGTGGGAAATTCTTTACACAGAACTCCAGCCTTGTTGACCGCCAGAAAATTCACACTGGAGCAAGGCCTTATGAGTGTGGCCAGTGTGGGAAATCCCTTAGCCAAAAAGCCACCTTTGTTAAACACCAAAGAGTTCACACGGGAGAAAGGCCTCATAAGTGCAGTGAATGTGAGACATCTTTTAGTCAAAGCTCCATCCTTGTTCAATGCTGGAGAATGGATGCTGGAGCAAGGCCTTGTGAGTGTGGCCAGCGTGGAGAGTCCTTTAGACGAAAGTCTGGCCTCATTCACCACCAGGTAGCTCACATTGGAGAAAAGAGGAGTGTGGCAACCATGGGAATTCCTCTAGCTGATGTTCCATCCTCATTCACCACCAAAAAAGTCACCACAAGCAGAAGGCTCATGAATGCAGCAGTTGTGGAAAAGCCTTTAACTCAGAGTCTAACATTGTTCAGCTCCTGAAAGTCCACACTTGGGAAAGACCTTAGGCCTGCAAGGAATGTGCTGTCTCTTCAGTATTCTGGCTCTACAGAGCTTTTGTGAGGAGCATCTGCCTGAAGTTTAACCTCATACTTTCAAATCTCCAGAGCGGGTTGATTCTGCATAAGTTGCAGGCGTGCGTGAGGCTTACAGGAGCTGCTCTGCATATTCTAACCTGCTCAAGGCCCTTGGCAGAGTGAAATCACTGCCAGTTTCTCTGGTAGAACCATCTCCCTCTACCACCTTGCACAGTGGACATCTGTCACCCTGATGTGCTTAAGGCAAGGCAAGTCTGTGCTCATTCCCTCGAGGAAATTTTGAGCTGTCTGAGCCTTTAGGGGGACTTCATTCCTTTTTCTGCCTGATTAAAGCATACACCTGGCCCAATTTTGGCCAGGAGCACCCAACCTGGGTTCTGCTGGAGGCTTATGTAGAAGGCTTCCCTTCTTCACGGAAATTCCTGGTCTCACATGACACTTGTTGGTAATGTTTCCAGTCTCCAAGTCATGGAGTGGTAACTGGCTGCCTCACATTGCTCTGGTCTGTGTACTAATAAAAGCCTTTCTGTTAAATCTACCTGTAATCTTGGGGTTTTGTTTACTGTGTGGGCTGGGTACAAAACAGGCTCTATATATGAAGGAATGGACAGTTTTTGTGGGGACCTCAACTTTGTGGGCTTCTGCAGGAAAAGTGAAATTACAGAGAGTAGTTCTCTCACTGGTTCTGGTCAAATTTACTTTGCTGCCCAAGACCTCCTAGGAAACAATGCAAGAATTTTGTTGTCCCAATTTGTGGCCTGCATCCCCACACTTTCTGTGAGACCGGAGTTCATCCTGAGGAAAGGTCAGCTATCGGGTCACACTCCTGTGCTTCTGGGAATAGGATGAAGTTGTTCTGTTGTTCCCGAAGGATGTCACATAATGCCCCACACTGTTGAGAAGAACCTTTTCACGAGATTCTACAAGGATGATATCAATCATCCCATGGGCTGATGGCACTCAGAAGACAGTGGGAGTCAGGTGTGAACCATAGTTGGTACAGAAATGCCAGGTGTGGAGGAGCCTGCCACAAACCAGATGGAAGGCACATCTTGTAAAAGTGCATTCACAAATCTTCCAGTGACTGTGGCTGTGAGCAGTCACAGGACCTAGAAATCTGAGCATGTCCGATAGCTGAGGTCATTGTCAATTAAAATAATCTAAAGGTTTTGTGGAGTCTTGTGGACTTTCTGCATTGTTCACCTGAAGTCCATTGCTGTAGAGGTGAGAAAATGAGGAGAGAAACAACAGAGATCCTATAGGCCAGGGAACAGCTTTTGTGATTCCACCAGCGTAGCTTGCTTGTCTGTAATTTCTGCATTGATGGGTGCAGGGCTGCGGCCACCCCCCCACCCCACCCACCCCCCGCCACCCCCACCCCCCCCCCCCCCCCCCCCCGCCATGAGGAAAGAGCTATGCAAGCAGCAGGGGGTTGCCACGCCTTCTGGTTTCCAAAAAGTAGATCAGATATTTTATTTTGAACCATGTTTTGCAAACTTTCTTGATACATAAGTGACATACAATAGTTTATATGTGTTTATGGTGTATAATTTGAAGAATTTTGTTATATAAACTCATGAAATCATCACAATCATGATCATGAACATATCTGTGATTCACCTCATGCCCTTTTATAAACTCTGTCTGCACTCCCCAGGCCTGCAAGCATCCAGTGATTTACTTTCATTCACAAGAGAATAGTTTGTTTTCTAGAATTTTATGTGAATGGAATCATAGAATGTTTACTCCTTCTTGTTTCTGATGTTTTTCACACTGCATAATTATTTTGAGATTCATCAGTATTACCTAGGTGAATTGTTCATCATTCTTTTTATTGCTGAGTAGTATTCTATTCTGTGGATATGGCATAATTTGTTTATCCATTCATTTCTTAATGGGCAGTTGGGTTGTTTCCAGTTTGGGGCTGTTACAAATAATGCTACTATGAACATAGGCATAGAATTCTTAATATGAATATGTTTGTTTTATTTCTCCTGTGCCAATAATACAGTGTGTGTGAATGCTTCACTTTTAAAGAAACCACCAAGCTGTGATTTAAACTGTACCCATTTGCATTCCCACCAACAGTATGTGAGCACTACATTCTTGCCAGTGCTTGGTATTGTCAGTCTTTTTAATTTTAGCTGTTTTAGTAGCTGTATAATGGTATCTCTCTATGATTTAAATTGCATTTTTCTGATATTCTGTGTTATTGAACACTTTTTATGTGTTTATTTGCCACCTCTACATCTTCTTTGGAAAAATGTTTATTAATGTCTTTTGCTTATTTTTAAATGGATGTTGGGGATAATTTCCTTTTCATTAATAAATAGACACATATAACAAAGACAAAAAATATTCTAGATAAATGCAATATACTTGCAATACGAAGGCAACTTCACAGCAAAGCCTCTATCCCTACTGCCACATAGGTTGCTGCTCCTACACCATTCCTATAGGAAATCCTGAGGCTTCCATCGCAAGGAATTAACTGGCCTAGAGTTAGTGAAGGCTTGACTAATGAAGTGAGGTTTCAGCTGAGATTTGCTGAGGCATGGGTGAGGGTGAGGGGGTTTCAAGCACTTGGAAGAACGTATGTATCTATAGGGGCAGAGAGAGAGGAAGCGTGATGTGTCCGCAGTGAGAAAACTTGCTGTTTTGGGTTACCTCTAAGAACAATCTATTGGCAAAGTGATTTTTCAGCACAAGATTAATTCAAGATGTGAATTTTACTTTGCTCTATAGACATCTTTAGAGTAGTTTAATTCTTGGACTGTGTTCTTGGAAATATACTTGTCCTATAAGTAATAATCTTTAATTTAGAATCCTGTATTAATGAGGATCCAGGCTCTAATATTCCTTTTAAAAACGCCTTCATCGAGGCTTGGACTTATTAAAAAAGAATTACAGAAAAGTGAATTTTAAAAATAATCGTATGTGACATACACAAAGACCACTCATCATTCTTAGAATTCTAGTTAAGATATAGACCATTTCTTTTAAGAAATGAAAAACTCTGTCTAGTCTCTAATCGTATTTTAGGAACATAAGCTATTCTTAGGAAAAAGTAAAATGAAAACATAGCTAAATCAATTGGTTTTTGTGGTTTTGTTTTTTTAACTTAACCAATCAGAAGCAATCATTACAGATAAAGAGTATAGTAGCTATTATCAAGGCTGGCTTGGGAAACATTGATTACTGAGTAAATTCAGAATAATTTAGTGTTCTCTTGGATATCGCTGAACTATCTTTCTGAAAGTAACCAAAGATAATGTCACCTATGAGACACTCCTGTAGCACAAACTGCAACAACAGTAAAGCAATATTTCAGCTACGTATCTGTATCCCACCAACATGAACTGACACGAACTCTTGAATACTGTCCACAGGAGCTGCATCGAATGCTACCTGTCTGCAGATGGCCAGCCCCGAGAAGAATGTGTGGACAAATGTAAACTAGCTGGTGTGACCATCAATGAAGAAGAAGGTTCTACTTGTCTTGAATTGTTTTTATTTCCTTTACATAGTTCTTGAGAAGCATAGTTCCTGAAACTCTGTGAATCAAGGGCTTTTTAGTAGCTCGACCTTATTTGTACCAGGGCATTAACTCACTCACATTCATTTTTTAAGAGTAAAGTATTCTACAACGCTAAAAACTTGATGGCTTGGGACAGGACATGAGCAATTTAAAGTCATGGCTATTGTATTTGACCTCAGTTCTGTTGGCAAGTTCACCTCTGCTTAGCAAATGCAATTGCAGAGAATTCCAGAATGCTATATTTTTCAAAGTAGAAAGAAAGAAAATTGAGGAAATGGCTAAATGTTAGCCTCCAAACCTGAAATTGTCTTCTGTCATCTGATTGCCTTATTTCAAGATAAGATAAAGCCAGCTGTAGAACCATGTTCCTGATAGCAGCTCCCAGATACTGGGTAGTCTCTGGTCAGTGGTCAGTAACCATCCCCCACAATATGCCTTTACTCCCAACCTTCCAAACCTGGGCTTTCCATGACCACCCTTAATTCCATGTTATTTCACCCCCCAAATACAAGAAGGGCCTGTTACCTTTAACTGCTGAGCAAACTCTGCTCTTGCTTTCATCTGTCATTTTAAATTTAATTACTTAAAATCAGATTCTTTCTAATGGCAAAATTTCACCTCAATTATTTAGCTTGTATTTTAGCTGGGAAGGCCATTTAAAAAATAGTTTCTAGACTTTAAAACAAAGATAATGACTGACTATTCCTATACAGACAATCTGGGAGAATTTAGTTTTGTATCATCCCAAACTGTCTGCATTATCATGCTGCTTAAGTAGAATCGTTACTCTGCACGCATTAGCGATGTGACCAGGATGTATCTCAGGTGAAGCGAAATAATCAAGACAATAATTTATGACCCTCTAAGATATGTATCTTGAATAGATGGAATTAGAATATGGAAATTAATTTGTTTCCAAAATGGAATAAGTTAATGACCTTTATATTGCTTTGAAAATGACTTACATTGTTTCAAAATTGAGAGTTCTGTCTGCACAGTTGCATTGCCCTAGATGGAGGGACAGGATTAGTGCTCATGAATCCCTCATCTGTGCTTTTCTGGTGACCAAAGATAAACATGCCAAATAGCAGTAAATTGGACAAGATGGTGTGTGCCTTATACTAATGCGAAAGGTAAGATACATTACAACACTGAGGAAGGCAGCATTTGTGGACTGTCCACATTAGTAACTAGTGTAGAGTCTCAGCACAGCCTTCTGGGTTCATTTCATAGCAAGCAGTGGGGATATTTACAAAGTGTTTCCCCAGAAATAAGTAGAAATTGCAGACAATGCCCTGCAAATTACTAGAACTGAATTCACTAGCAACATGGGAAACCTACTGTGTTGAGGGAAAAAGGAATGAACCTCGCAAACATATAAATCATGATGGTGTGAACCGTGTAGTTATTAATACTATATTTAGGCATACAATTTTCTGAATAGATTATCATAAATGCTTGGATTTAAGAGGAAGACAAGGGTTCGAGTGGCATTTAAAATATTTTCATTATTCTTTTTGTGTATTTGACTAAACTGTCTTCAAAATAGGGGGATATAACTATTTCTAACCCAGAAATGGAAAATAATAATTGGATTACTAATACCACTTAAAGCACTAATCTGGAAGAATTTGTCAGACTGTGATTTAAAAAGTCACGTTTTTGATGAGCCCTTTTATAAGTCCTGTTTCCAGTTACTCACCCAGTTATGTCATTGATCATATCCCCCTGAAATTATCACACTGTATTTGCCCTTCCATACGGTCTTTTAGCAAAACATCCTTCCCCCAACGAGGTCATGGAAAGTAAATTAAAATAAGCTTAACTTTACAATCTGTATGAATTGTTCCTCAATTCTGCTGTGGGTAACTTGGGTGGACACATTTAAGGATGAGACTTAACTTCATTCGTTCCATTTTACTGAGTCATGCTTTTGATTTACCCCAACATTTATGCACTCAGAGCATTGTTACTCAACGTGTATTTCATGGAACACTACCTCTGAAAGCATCAAATAGAAAAAAGCTCCCAGGATCATATAAATGTTGGAAATGGGAAACTAAGTTTTAAATTTTTTTGCAAGACTTCTGAGATTTGTTATGCACGTTGAATTAAATGTGTATTGTGAATCATTAGGAGAGGTAAGGGGAGGAATTAAAGTAAAAGAGAAATTCCCAAGTTTATTTGACCATAGAACCTTATTTTTTCCTCTTGGGAAACTATTTTCCTAGAGAACTGGTAACTGATCCCAGAGCTGGGGTCTTAAATGATGGTCGTCTTAACTCAGTGGTGCCGGTTTCTATGTTCCACATCCTTCTTGGACCTTCCCAGACCCTACCTCTTCAATCCTGTTCTCACATTTCTTCCTTCTCTAAGTATGATTTCATGGACTGCCTGAGATCTCATTTTCATTGTATTATTCCAGAGGAGCAACTCTGAGCACTCACAAAGGAGGGTAAGAAAGAAAGACCCATTTTTTTACGAACAAGGAAAGAAAACCTTACCAGCTAATTATGCAAATCTTTGGTTGCACATTTGATAATACTATTCAATACCAAAACACCACAGAATGGGCTACATCTAGAGCTGTAACAGTCATGAAAAGGACTAAAATAATTAAAGCAGTACAGGAGCTGTGACTCAAAGGTCATATTCTCAGTTCTATTAAAACTTTAAATAATCCTGGCAAGTAAAGTAAGCCTCCCTGGGCTTTAGTGCACCTATCAGAAAGAAAACAAAAAAAGCAAGATTAATATTACTGAACACAGTACGATAAGCCATCCACATATTTTCTACCTGAGAATAAAATTTTCCATTAAATATACTCAGGGGAGCAGAGTGAGCCTACTGCCACTGTCATGGCAGAGAGGGGCAGAGGAAGGAAGAAAACACTCCAGTAAGGAAAAGCATAGTCCCCAAGACTTCACGAATCCTAGTTAATTGAAGTGATGATGTAATATGGAGTGCAGTGAAGGCCACGTAAAATAACCAAAGTGTGACTTATATAGGCAGCGCCATGTGCAATTGAACACATGAAATAACACAAATCTCACTAATCAAGTGTTGCCCAGAGGTTCCCAAATCTCTTAATCAGAATCGTCTTCTTAAAAATGCTTATTAAACAGCTCCCTAAATGTACACGCTCCTGTACATACCACCAACCTCTCTGATGTGAATACTCAGGGCTGGGTCCCCAGAATCTATGTTTTGAAAACACCCAGGTGATTTAGATGATTGCAAATATTTGGGAATGATCATATTAGAATGACTTGTAATTAGATTTCTTAATATTCCCATGTAATAGATGCTTCTACTGGGTTCAAAAACTGTGCACTTAAATCTATCATCTGAAATCTTATTGATAATGCTAGATGTTTTACCAGGCCCTGTTTTAATAGATAACACAAGGTATAGGTCTCACAGACCCTGTCAAGTTTTTATCTTATAAATTAAATGCAAAAACGACAACTTAATATTTCTGTCTTTCTATGGATATGGTATTTTTATACCAAATAGGCTATGATTTAATTTTTCTTTGTTAGAATCAGAGAAACACGTGGATTCTGTAACACTTTTTTATTTTTAAACTAACGAGATGGGTTATAAGCCTAGGAAGAATATGGCCAAGATTATCTGGACAGTCCCAGTTCTAACAGTCTAACTCATTGTGTCATAACACGTTAATATTGGACCATATGTCTTAAAAGCGTTAATTTAGAGCAAACTCACTCTATTTACAGGTTTCTAAAAAAGCATTTGTAACTATCCTTGAAAAGTCTCCAACTTAAAAGATAGGAGAACTGTTAATCAAGTTTGTCTTTTTGTTTTGTTTTTAATTAGGAAAATGCTGCATAGTTTTGGCCTAGGAGCTGGACCACTAGAATTTTTGATAAATAGTACTGACATCTCAGATTGGCCTTTTTACTTTATTTTCTATTTCTGTCATGACATTTATTTTCTGCCTCTTGAATAAGCTCAATAAGAAAAAATTTCCATTTGGAAAATATTTGAGGAAAACTGGATTTTTTTTTTTTTTAATTAAGAAAGGAGCTATATTCAATGATAGACAAACTCTCATTCTGTGTTCGTTTTTCTTTATCCTGCTGGTCCCTGAGCTACATAACACTTTGGTCTCAGTTTCCTGATATTAATTTATATTTACCGTTGTGACAGTATGTGGGCAGGGATCTTGATTATGCCACTGGGAGAAAGGCCCCTTTAAAAGTATCAGTATCAGTTTGTACTACACAAAAATGTAATTTAGACATCCTTCCAGATGCTCTCAGCAAGGAAGAACATATAGCTCCCTCATTACCATAATCAGGGCCATTCTATTCCCAAGACAGCTGTGGGTACCTGCCTTGAAGTACTTTCACTTTATTGAAATCCTGCCCACATGAGTTTGAGAGGTACATTTGATGGTCAGTCCTGATTGACCACATCTGGAACTATTCTTCTGGAACGTGACCAAAAACTAAAACCTGACTTGGGAAAAAAACCTAAGCCTTTTCTACTCTTATTCTGCAATACCGAACATTCTAATTTGCATATTAAACTGACTACTTTGCTGTAAAAATAATCTCTTTTGGAATCTCATTTAACCTAATGAATGACTCCTTTATCTGCAGATTTCTCAAAGGATAGTTCTGTTTTCTGCTCTCTGCAAGGAGAAAATGAATGTCTTATTACATTCCTAATAACTACAGATAATGAGGGGAGAACCATCATTCACAGCATCAACGAAAAAGGTGGGTGGCTTGCCTTTCGCTGTCAGTGGCAGGTGATGCTACGGGGGAGAAGAGAAAACAACCGGGAAGTCATTTTCGGTAGCTTGTCAGGAAAGACATTTCCAATTTTTTGATGGAGTGCCTCTACTTTCCCAAGGAATGAAAGATATCTGTTAAAAGGTTTGATACGTTCCAGTGCCTCTTATGAAGACCAGATAACAAGATGACTTGTATTTGCACCGATCATCGTCTCCCTGAAAGCTGGCTGCTGAATTGTAGAAACGTGAGCGGATTAAATGAAATGTAAATGAAAAGTATGTCTTTAGGAAAAGCTAACAGAGAGGTGTGTAGCAGTTTTTAAAGTGAGTTGGAATCAGGCAACCCTTGGTTCAAATCTGATTAATAGCTGCTTGACATTCTGGAAGATACTTGCCTCTCTGGGTCTCTGTTTCCTCACCTGTAAAATGGGAAAGATAATAGTACTTTCTTCTAAGTGTTGACTCAGGATTAAATGAAATGGTGCACATAAAATATGTGACAATATGTAACTGATGGTAATGGGTCATTAAATGCTAATGCTGAGTCAGAAAACACTCCAAGCAGCAAGTGAGGGAGGCTGTGATCTATAAAGGATATCAAGGGGTCCATCGCCCCTGTGGGTTTTTATCCACACGAACTCATCGAGTCAGTTTGGGATTTGGGAAACCCTCAAATAAAAATTTCATATTCAGTGGAGAGAAAAGTTTATATTAAGTAGAGAAGAACGTAATGGAGAAGGTACTTTTGTTGAGACATTTTCAAATTCTAATGGGTATCGGATTCATGGGGGAAGCTTGTTAAAAATGCCCATATCATATCCTGAGTCAGCAAACCTGACGTTTGGCCCAGGACCCTGCATTTTAACAAATGCCCCTGGCGACTCTGATCCAAATGGTCCCCAGATCTCCCTTTGAGTGACTGCCCTAACAACCCTGGCTGCGTTCCCACGTACTCACGGGTGCCTCTCACATTTTCTGGCTTCAATTAATGATGTATTTCTCTCCAAACCGTTCCTGCAGAAATGACAGCTGCGTCAAGTCAGACCTCATCAGACCTTGTCGGCAACCTCCTTCTCCCACAAAGAGCTTGGAGCTTAAGTTCTGTCTCAGACAATAGGGCAAGGGCAGGCTAGCAGGCAGCTGTGTGTTGTTACATGTACTTGTTTACCATGTGCCGATAAAATGTGATACGAATGTGCTGATAAAATAGTAAGTCCTGAATTTGAAACCAAAAGTATCAACTTGATATCACTTAGCGTAACAACCAAAGCAATGCCAAGGTAACCAAAAAGTAGGTTCAAGACATTATAACCCAATCAAGAAAACATGATCAGAAAAATATCCCATCACAGTGCTGAGGGAGAGGGAGAGAGAGAGGCTGGCACAATCCAAGAAATGCGAAGATGATTGTGAACTTGGCCTTGAAGCTCAGGTGGGCAGAGTGCTCCAGGAGACTTGCTCTTGAAAAATCTCATTTAAATCGATTTCTTTGAAACGCATACATAAAATACATCTTCAGGCCATTAGTTTAGGCAACATAAGGTGAAGGCTGCTGTGCAAGGAAGACTTACTTTATAACACAAAGACACTTTCCTCCTCATTATCTGTCTCATGAAGTCCAATTCTCCAGCTACACCCCATCCCCTGTTTGTGACTGTGGCAGTGGTTTTAGCTATCTTGACATCAAAGCCATCCCTGATAATACTGATTCTATTGAAAACATGAGTTCCAGACAACAAAAATTTCCAGAATCAAGCCCTGTTTTAAGCTTGGAGGCTTTTGTATCTAGTTGGTGATTTTTTTTCTCAGTGAAACATGCCTTTGGCTGATCAATGCCTCCTCATTACCGAACTGTTGTCTATTCTTTTATTCTTCCACACAGTATGAGTGGCACGTCAATGTGCCATCCTTCAGAGCACACACAGATGCCCTGATGCCTTTTTATTGTGGCAGTTTGTTAGCCCTGTGCTTTTGTAGTCTGGAAGGGTGAGGGACAAAATTACCTCCCTGAGGCTTAACAGGAGTCACCTGACAGCTTCAAGGATGCCTCTTCCTCAAAACAGACTCACATTGTTGGGGAGGCCTGGCACTTCCAGGAGCCAGGATAGGAGAGCCTGTTCCCCCAGAAGTCAATAGTCCCTCCCCTCTCACAGCTCTAAGACCAGAGAATCCCAACGTGGCCAGTTGGAAGCTTGGGTAGAAAAGAGGCAAAATGAGAAAGGAGGAAGGGGTGAAGGAGGTTAATGATTCCCAGGGTCCTCCAAGCAAATTGAAAAAGAAACTGAATGAAGAGTCACCACCAGGGTGCTTGTGGAGAGCTCCATTCATCTTCTTTCTTACGTCTGGAGGGAATTTCAGAGCTTAAGAGCCACATCAGAATCAAGGCATGAGAGTTGGGGAGCCTTCCTGGCTGGAAGGTGCCTTCCTGGCTAGAAGGTTCCAGAAGAGTGCATTTGTTGTAACAATAGTAATATTAATAATATAATAGTTCTCATTTATTAAGCCCTTACTAACACCATATGCCAGATGTTGTTCTATATGTTTTACGTGTACTAATTCACTTAATATCCTCAACAACCATATAAAGCAAGTACTACTATTAGTTTTGTTTTACAGGTAAGGAAATTGAGGCAGAGACATTAAATAATTTGCTAAGTCTTGCAGTAATTAAGTGCCAGGGCTGGCTGAGGAACTCCTGCAGTCTGGCTCTTAACCACTGTACTCTACTGCCTCCCACTGGCTGCACAATCATAACAAATACCTGAATGGCAGAAAGATGTGTTAGACCAGCCTTGTCCAACAGAAAACTGTTATGCAAACCATATATGTGATTTTAAATCTTCTAGTAACCACATTAGAAAGTGAAAACCAACAGGTGAAATGAATTCTATTTACAATTATATCCAAAATATTGTCATTTCAAAATGTAATCAACATAAAAATTATTGATGAGATATTTGACATTTTTTCCATAACCAAGTGTTCAAAATTAGTGTGTATTTTAACACTGGAAGTACAACCTAATCTGGGAAAGTCACATTTCAAGCGCTCAACAGGCACATGTGGTAGAGCTACCAGATGGGCAGCACAGCAAGGTGAGATACTCAGGACCTTAGGAGCAGGTGCAGCACCAACCTGAACTTGAGGGCAGAAAAAGGGGAACAGTGCACATCACACACAGTGATAGAGGTGACCCTCTTCTCCCACCAAGAAATCTGTCTTCAGTCTCAAGAAATATCAGAGTATGAAGGGTGAAGATCTCTGTTGTGTAAGATCTGCTTGGGCACATGGGCCAAAATCTTTTCTCGAGAAATGTACAAGTCCCAGTAGCCTTAATTTCTTCAAATAATTACCTCTGCCAGTCTGCACCCATTTCTCCTTTATTCCCTACTGGAGAGCCCTCCTAATTCACGTCTGGCGGCAGGGTCTTAGCAAGCTTCATCTTGCTATGAGCAGGAGCATGCTACACCCCACCCCAGACACTTCTTAGCCAAAGATGTAGCCAGTGGATATTCTCATTGACATGAGCCTGCTATTAATACTTTCTTTGCAGGAGTGTTGCTAGCCTATTAGAGGCAGCCATGGTTCATTTGCTATGCTAGAATACAGTCTTTAGATCTTCCTACTATAATAGCTATGTCATTAGCTCCTTTACTTATTTTTGCATAATCTCCTTGCATGGTTTCTTGGCCAAAGAATAAAAGTGTATGAGGCCAGGTATCCTGCTGTTAGAGGGTCATTAGTCCCACTCAGATTCAGATTGGCTATAGATCCTTACCTTAAAAGCAGCATGACTAGTCCTATGTGTTTCACTCTCTTTACTAAATATATAAAAGCAATAAGAGGATAAACTAAGAGTGATTCATTTCCTCCCCAGATAATATGGATTTTGCCTCACTTCTTGCAGAGGGACGCAGATATTTAATGATAATTTCTTTGTGTGATTTTTTTTCCCCAAAAGCAAGAGGAGAGCTTAATTACAATGTTTCATTAAGAAATGTATCATCTCCTAGGCATATTGCAAGGATTATTAGTCATTCTGCTGTCAATGAGGGAAGGTACTGTGTAATTGCAAAATTATATTAATACCGTCAATAGAGTCAAAATAACATTTCATAGGATATTCAAGTTGAAAGGACCATCTACATCTAATTTCCCAAACTTCTCTGAAGATAAGAATCACTTGGAATACCTTTAACAATAAAAAAAAAAATTCTTTGGCCTCATCCAAGACCCACTGAATCAGAATCCTCTAGAGGTCATCTAGGAGGCTGTGGGTTTAATAAGCATGAGCCTCCTCAGCTTTTTGTTATCATCTGAAAGTTCTGGAAACACTGAACTTTGTTTTACAGATAAGGGTCCTGAGGCTGAGAGATACTGAGGGACTCGATGGAATTCACACAGCTACTGTACATCAGATGGGAACTGAACTCGCCTCTCCTGACTCTGGTCCAGGAACTTTCCAGGAAACCATAGCACTGCGTTAGGGTTCAACAAAATAGAACTGAAAGCCATCATTGTCTTCTGTCTATTAAAAAAAAGAGCAGCAAATAGTAATCTTTCAGGAGATAGGCTGTATATAATTTTTAATGTAATCTCCTAGACTGCTCAAGATTCAAGAAGATCTGTGGAAAAGTAATTACGTGTGCCACACACACACATTTCATTTCTACCTTATTATGTACTCACAAGAGACCATCTTTAGTGATAAAACTAGCCTCGTTTTTGGTCCCTTAAATATTCCATGTGCATTAGTTGTCACTCTTCTGGATTCTAACTCTTAAGTCAGCCATCAAGTGTGTATCCATTTTCTTTGAATAACTAAACTCTTCCTTCATCTTTTGTTCTACTTTGAAGGAATGCAGGGCTATCCTTCAACAAGTTATTCATTTTTTTAAATTTCAGCAAGACAAAGAGGTGTCAACATTTACCCTCTATTGCATAAAAAGCGTGGATGGAAAATCCAATGAAAAATGTCTTTCCTACATCAAAACGTTAATTGTACCACCTTCTTATCATAATTTTCTTGTTTTCACAGATTGTCCAAAACCTCCAAACATTCCCATGATCATGTTGGGGGTTTCGCTGGCTAGTCTTCTCATCGGGGTGGTCCTACTGTGCATCTGGAAGTTGTTGGTGTCATTTCATGATCGTAAAGAAGTTGCCAAATTTGAAGCAGAACGATCAAAAGCCAAGTGGCAAACGGTATGTGAACACTTAGGGCTACTCCTTGCCTGGAGGAGAAAGAGCCTGGTGGAAGGGACTGGGGGGCTCAGCTTCCCTCTGCTCTAAGCGGCAGTTCCATCTTACGTTCTCTCTCTACCACTCTCACCATGACCCTAAAGGTTTTGATTTCTGTTCTGCATTGGGGGCAAAAGAACCTCCATCCACTATCTGGACCTAGATGGCCCTCGTAACATATTTGTCTCTCAGTGCAGGGGGATTGCCGCCACTCTGGAGAGTCTCGTTAGACTCCTGAGGTAGCTACTTAGGGACATCGAGGAAGCAGATTTTATTCAGTACTCCTCACCACTGGGAGTATCCCTCAGGCTCCATTTGATAAAGCATAAGTGCTCTATCTAAACATTTTTACAAATTGGTTAGGCTAAAACCAATGGAATAACGTGCGATAGTTCATGCCAATTTCTACGGAAATACTTGTTATGATATAATGGGTTACAAAGCAAAGTTGAGAAGATTTTTTAAATACCATGCAGTTAGTTTTTTCTTGAATAACATAAATTTTAAGCAGCTCCTTGAAAAAAAAAAAAACCCCAACGTGTCAACCTTTAAATATATGGACTCAAGAGATATAATTTAAGTGTCTTCTCTTCACAGGAGGCAAACAGAAAACAGAACTGCAGTTTTTTGTGTTTCTTTTCCACTGGAGAGATAATTACATTTCTAGAGATCCATAGAAACAATTTCATGGTTTTAATTTCATCTCTCTATCTCTAATGGTGTGTCCAGCTAGCTAAAAGCAATTATCTTACATTGCTGATTCTACAAACAGTGATATCACTGGAAAAAATACAGACAAACACAATGCTTTTGGGGGTTCACGGGCCCCAATACATTGAAGTTAACACTTTTTTCTCTAAACCTATAGCAATATCTTCAATTCCTAAAGTAAATGGAATTTTCCATTTTGGATAAATTTACCTTGATAAGGGATGTTTATATTTTATGCAGTTATTTCAAACTAATCATCATATATGGTGCAGGACAATGGACAATGAAAATTTTCATCTATTTTATCTTCCCATTAAAAATGCCTTTAGAAACGACAAGCAGATGCAACGTATGGATCTTGTTTGGAACAATACAAGTATAAAAATACATTTTTAAGACAACTGGGAAAAGATTAATACAAACTGAGTGTCAGAATGATAGCAAAGACATATGGTTAATTTGGTTAGGTATGATAATGGCGTGATGACTTTGCAAGAAAATATCCACATTTTTTAGAGATGCATACTGAAGGAGTGACAGGATAGGAAGGCTGGAGTTGGCTTTGAAATATTTCAGCCACAAAAGAGAGAGGGATAGCTGAAGTGGGTGGCAAAATCTTGATAATGGAATCTGGGTGGTGGGTCTATGGAAGTTAATTAAACAGCTTTCCTCTTTTTGTGTATCTCTGGATGTCTCATAACTAAACAGAATTCTTCGGGCAAGTAAATTGTGGGTTTGCCGTGAGTATATAATTTCTCCATTCCTAACTATGTAAAATGTAACCAGACAGGTTAGCCTGACAACTCAGAACACAGTGCTAATGAGGCCACAGTTGTGGGACAGTTAACTTCTGCTGATCCCACACGCACAGATGTTATTTTTAACTTTCACCAACTGTCGAGCAAGTGCCTGGCAATGGTGAGAAGGACAACCAGGCCAAAGAAAGGGGTTAAGTTGGCACAAAGCAAAAACAGCAATCAGTTGAACCACCACCAGCCCTGTGAGATGGTCTTGGTATTCCCATTTAGAAGTCAAGTAAACTGAGGCTCAGAGACATTAAGGGACTTTCTAAACTTTCAGTGCATGGTGGAGAGGAAGCCCTAATTGTTCATTGTTCTTCCAAGCACAGTCTTTGGTTGACCATTCCAGAAATAATAAGCAGATGTTCCGCAAACAAGCACTTGGGCAATTATGTGATGTGTATCTACTAACTAGCACATTTTAATGTTCTCATACAAAGGCATGAGTACTGACAAATGATTAATATCTTTAAAATAACATTTTAATTAACAGCTAATTTCCCCCCAAACATGAATTGTTCTCCCTCAGGATGTAGAACATGACTGAAATTCAAATGCCGAATTTTTACTCTTTCTTCATCTGAAATGGGACAAAAACATGCATTAAACAGATAAAAGCATAAATGAAAAATATTATTCCCTTGTTAAATTGAGTTTCTTTGAATAACAAATGTTTGATGTTCCTGACTAGATAATGACTGGGTAATAATTATTCACTTGGATGCAAAAGAGTTTTAATTCAAATAATTCAGTTCAAATTTCACTAATCTATCCTGCAAGAAAAAAAAATGTTTCTCAGTGCACACATATAAGGGTCTTCAATTTAATTCAGTTTTTATCAAAAACCTATTTCTTCTTCAAGAGGCGAATTTGGTCTTTAAAACCCCAAGGGACCTGCAGGGACTATAGGGACAGCTAGGTCTCCTGACCCATAAGAACCCATTGGACCCTTAAGATAACAGAGCTCAGGATGGAAAGATCTTCACTCTTACCTCTTGCAACAGTTCATTATAGCTATAAAGAAAGGTTACCTTTCTATTATGCTTTTAGAGTAAAAATAACACCCCCTCCCCATATACTCTTTATGAAAACACAAATGGAAGATATTTAAATTCATCTTTGATTAGACCTTTTTTCTAGGATGACAAGTCATTAACTTGAGGCAAAAAGATATCCAGCTTGACATTTCTTGCAGTCGTGGATTGATTTTGTACTGTGCTAAGCAAATCAGGTCTGCATTTGGCAGTTAGACGATCATTAAGGAAGCTCTGGGTCATGACAGAGAGCTTTCTTATTACCACTTCTTCAGGGCTGAAAAATGTGCCGTTGCATTTGCAGCACTCACAGCCTAAATTAGCAGTCCCAGACTCCTGCAGGAATCCGCCTGGGCACCCAGATGGTTAGGGGAAAGCTGACCTTGTCTGAGCAGTGGAGTGCAGACTCATCCGGAATGGAGCAGGACCCAAGCCTGCATCTCCACGGGAAATCTTGTGTAGGGAGGTCGCACCTGCATGTCACTAGAAGAGGCAGTACTGGACATTTCCACACTCCCTCCTGCCAACACAACCGATGTGGGTTATCACCCTGGTTATCATCTGGAGGTCAGGAAACATCCTACCACGCACACCCCCAACAGCAATATATACTTGCTCTTGTTCTGCTTTTACGCTTCCATCCTACCAGCCCACTACAGGAGAGTCTGCTTTATCCAACACCCTCTATGTGTGATGGCCCTATAACCAGCTTTGCAAGAGATCCCCAAAATATTGCAGACCTGAATAGATGAAGTTGCTTTAATATACAGAATGAAAACTACATAATCGAAATTAAATATTCAACTAAGTATCTACAGACTAACATTGTGTTATTCTGTCAATTGCAACTGAAATCACCTCCTTTACAGTGCGTATTGATTATATGAAGTGTGAGATGGGGGTGCATTTCAGTATGTTTGACATGATGGGGGGGCCCCCACAAACCAGCACCTGCTCCCGCAGAGCTGAGCTGGTTCTGCTCACAGCCCGATTCCTCTTTCAGAGTGTCTTTTCTGTCACTAAGCTCCCTTTTCCTCCAGGACAGGTTCTACCATCCCCACCAGCCTGCACCTCTTAATTTTTCTATCTTGCTTCTTCAGTTGAGTCCCTTATTCAACTGTAACCAACTAGCTTCTAGTCTCTAATATTTAATAGAATTCCATACATCATTTTTATTTGCAAATGAGACTCTACATATATCTGAGATCACATCAGTCCACCTTCTGCCTTCAAAATCCCAAGTTCTTACGGCAGCGGGACTATGTAAGAAGTGCAGGTGCCTCAGAATACCCAGGCTGATCTCAGGAGTAAAAACAACATGGCAGCTTGGCCATCACCCATCACCCACCACCAGCCAAGGAACCTCTTTTCTATTTACCCTCATTATAGAGATAGCATCTCTCTTCAAAGACACATGAAGAGAGATAATGTCACACAGGCAGAGGTCAGGCCACTGGCTTGGGCAACATAAAAATGGGAGCAGGTGTGATTCCTGCTCACAATGAGGGCACAGCAGCAAGTCCAAGGGCAGTGAGTGGGAGAGGGCAGGGAATGTTTCTCAATTTTATTCAGTACTCCTGAGAGCTGAAGGAAATGTACTGAGAAGGCAAATACAATGATGCTTTTTAAACAAAGCTATGCCTGGAAATTGCTAACATATTTCCAATTCATGGAATAAGGAGACCAAAGTATAGTATTTTATAACTTAGAGGGTCAGAGGTGGTACCTGGACCCCATATACACTAAGTAATGAGCTCAGAAATGTTGAGGGAAAATATCTTTATAACCCCCTCCAAGACCTAAAAGAAAAGTAAATTCCAAATGTGAAGAAAAGCTATAAATAAGAACTAAAAAGAAGAGGCAGCATTTATTGAGCATTTACTATGTGCCAGGCACAGTGCTACAGTACTTTATCTCATTGGAAGAGAATGGCACTTTGTTAATCCCTCTTTTCGAGCTCAGGACACAAAGGCTCAGAGTTGCTTCAGTAAGGTCACGTGGCAGAGCTGGGTTTGAACCCAGGCTGTCTGATGCCAAAGCCTGTGTGGTCAACCTTGGAGAGTGGGAGAGAAGCAATTCTTGTTCCTGTCTAGAACTAGAGAGGCTTGATCCTCCTGGTCCTTCTGGCCACAGCACCACTGCTATTGGTACCTGGAAGCACATCTACAGCCCAAGCAGCACAGCTGAGCTATCCAGGCATCGGCACCCAACCTCCCCACTTCCTGAAGAGCAAAGCCATTTTGCCTGACCTGCCTTGGGAGGGCCATTCTTTCATGACCCCAGGGGCCCCCGCACCAGTTCCCCAGTGTCTTGCAGTTCTCTGCTTTACACACTGTTTTATCAAGTCAGCAAAAGCCAACTCATTTTTTTGCCATCCAGAGTGTTAGCTGTCCTGGGGATCTCTCCCTGCTCTTCCCAAGCACCCAGTTGTTCCCTCTTCTGAGTTTTGATCTCATTTTAACAAAGATTATTTGTGCCCTTGTTTGATGCCTCTCACCAGCAACATGTTTCTTAAAGGTGTACTTTGTTGTTCATTTTTGTATGTTTCTACCAGTTTCACTTGTCCTGTTTTTTACTTTTTTAGCTTTCATTTCACTTTTGGCTCACCTATCGGTGTTCATGCTACCCATTCAGTAAATACTGGGTACCTACTCTGGGCTAGGCACTCTTCTCAGTGATGGGAAAACAGTGGTGACCAAAACAGCCAAAGTCTTATTTTCTATTCCTGAATTAGTGCATTTCCAAAAATGGTAAGATTTTTAGAATATGCACTTATGGGATTGCTTCTGCATATTAAAAAAAATGAAAATGTACAAAATTTAAAATGCTAACAGTGTGAAATATCAAAATAATCAAAATTATTCCAATGGTTTCCAAGACTGAGCTTGACTCTCCTTTCCCAATTTGAGCTATAATGAAAATAGAGACAATAAAACAGTATAATAACAAAATGTACATACTTTCATTTGAATCTTTTTTTTTTTTTTTAGGGAACCAATCCACTGTACAGAGGCTCCACTAGTACCTTTAAAAATGTAACCTATAAACACAAGGAAAAACAAAAGGTGGACCTTTCCACAGATGGGTAGAACTCCTGCACGGATGGAAGAAGTCTGTTTCACTGATAGGAAACGTTAATGCACTATTTAATTTTTCTTTCTTTGTTGCTTCAAAATGAGGTTGGTGTAAGATGATAATAGGTCATTTGGAGATCAGTCATCCTCTATATGAAGGTGAGAGACTGTGTTGTCAGGTTCAAAATAATCAAGAAGAGGAATATCCTTAGCAAAGAGGTGACTTTGGGGATCATTTGAAGAATACTAACTCTGTTGCATTAGTACCTCAAGAAATCATCAAAATGATTCATGGGGGCCTGATTTCCATTTGAAAAATGTTCGAAATTAGAATCTCATTTGTTTTAGGAACACAGCTACTTGAGGTCTTTGTCTCAGCAAAGTCACAAAGCCCGTATGTTCACACTGTATATCCACACCCATCAATTATTTCTAAACTGGTAGTAAATCTGCCATCTCATAAAGGAAGATTTTTTAAAAATCTATGAGAAATGAGATTCTGATTTTACTTCAGCTGAGAGGATGCAATTCTTCCAAAGATATGCCAAATTTAAGACTGAAAATGAAGTGTTAATAATTTCTGTGAATTTGTACGCACCTAAAAGTCAGGTACACAAATAAGTATTTTATTTGTTTTACAGATGAGGAAGAAGTAATTTATAAATTAAGAAGTCACCTGTAAAAAACAAAGATAACAACCCTATCATTTAATTTATTTTTAAATTACCTAAAAAACAATCTTCTGCACTGGTTTCTTTTTTGACCCTGAGTTTTCAAACTACAACTTCTACCCTATTTTACAGTCTTCTAAACCCCATATAAAAGTTTTCATTTCTTTTTTTAAAACTTACTTTAAATGGTCACATAATTTATTAAAGACAGCGCCACTAATTTTAAAAGAACATGGATTAAACAGAATACAGTTTTAAATGGTTTCAAATCAAGAGTACACAAGTCCCTCATGAATTATAGGCTTTTTAATCAATAATCTTTTCCCAACTGCATAGCCCAACTTACACATTTCCACTACATTGGTGGATATGCATCATATATTCCCTTTAAGAAGTTAAGATTTTACCTGCAAAATACATGTGCACAATTAGGGATCCATCAGCTGATTAAAGAGATGGACTCCGTAGAATATTATTTTTTATGGTTATGACTCCTTTACAAAGCACTTTTATCTCCTTTGATCCTTGTAAGGAAACTAAAGCTCAGAGAGTGAGCAGCACTGGGTTCAGAATCCAGATCTTCTAACTCCAAGCCATTTCCTCTTCCCACTGCACAAAACTGCCTCTTCTGTCAGTGAAATAATAGAAGGATTGTGTTCGTTAAGCAATAACTATCATTTGTTTGAAAAGGTAGTGAGACTACAAATAACATTTAAACTACTGAAATATATTAGAATTCTCTACCATCTCTAAAATGTTTATTACTTTTGATTAAATTGTAATGTGAAGCCTTTTACTAGGTGAATAGATCATTATGTAGTGGAGGCTTTGCAATTGTCCATTGAATCATCAGCATAATCTATAATTGTCTTCAGTTCTACCAGATAGATCTGTATACATTTGACCACTTGGAGACTTCCTTTTTTTCTCTCTGGTTTCTAAATAACTCAGGTATATCAGACATTTAGGGAGGGCATGGCTATATGAAAAGAATTACTAAACAATCACCTTGAAAATCTGAAGGGCAGATGTGCCCCTCACGTTCCTGATTGTTGCCCAGAACTTGGGGAAAATCTATAGCAACGTGCAAGCTGCAATACTGATGACACAACAGTACTATTCTCTACATGGACTTATTGTGGTATTTTTTATATTATTACTGAAATGGGATTTTAGAAAATAGAAGTTTCCTTTGAGTGTGTTTTATAGGGAAGGTAGAGAAGAATCTGCTCTTTCTCTGAATACTGTTTTGACCCAAGGCAGGACCTTGAAAAGGCCAAAACATTAACAGTAGTACTTCTGTTCACTGAAGAGTTATGTTACATGAAGATAAATTGGTTTTTTTGTAAGTTGTGTTATTGTATTTTGTGTTGATATAAATAAACATGGTAATTTAAACAATGAACCTTAGATGGATGATAATTCCTTTTATTTACTTGGTACAATACCCTCTTTTTGGATTTCTGGATCCCTCTGTGACCTGCTCTGACTGCCTTGCTGGTCTCAGTCTGGGGCCAAGAGGAACAGAAAGAGAATACCACAGAAGGCAGGAGGCGGCAGGGAATGGGATGTGATTTGATGCCTGGTTATGGTATTTACGTCATGAGGCCTTTTAAAACAGGCCTGCACGTTACCCCACATTTTAAAAAATCAAGTTCTTTAGGGTTAGTGTTATGAATTTAAATGTATCCCTCTCTACCCACCTCCCCAAATTCACGTATTGAAGTCTTAACCCCTAGTATATTAGAATGTGACTGTACGATTAGAGATCGGCTCTTTAAACAGATAATTAACTTAAAATAAAGTCATGAGGTTGGGCCCTAGTCCAATATGACTGGTGTCCTTATAAGAAGAGATTAGGACAAAGACATAGGGAAGACCATGTAAAGACACAGGCAGAAGATGGCCATCTGCAAGCCAAGGAGACAGGGCTCAGAAAAAAACCAACGCTGTTGACACTTCAATCTTGGACTTCTAACCCTCAGAACTGTTAGAATAAATTTCTGTTGTCGAGCTCCCCAGCCTGTGGTTCTCTCTTATGGCAGCCCAAGCACACTCATACAGTCACATAGTGCTATTAATATTTTTCTGTTATCCATTTGGTAGATTCCATGGTGCCATGCTCATTTTCTAAATCAGGAAAATTAAGCACAGAGAGACCAAATGCTCACACAAGGAGTCAGCTTAGTTCTTTTCTTAGAAAAGCCCATTCCCTACAAAAGGACAGGCAAAGTCAAGTCAAGAGAGCTTATATTCTGAAACACACTGTTTCTTGTAGACTAAAGGCCAAAAGCTGGGAAATCCAGAATTGCTCCCATTTTGAATAGCACTAAAAAAGTCACCTTTCTCCGTAAGTTTTCCATCTGTGATATCGGTGGCAATGCCTGTCTCTCCTAGCAGCTATAACAATCCCTGACACATAATAGGGACTCAATAGATTCATTCAACAAATATTTATGGATTGCCTCGTATGTGACAGACACTGTTCTTGTGATTACGAATGTAGTGAACAATGAACAAAACAAGCAGTCTCTATGTTTCCAAATGGAGGAGAAGATAATAAAAAAGAAAATATACAGTATAAGGGTCCTGGACCCAGTTTATGCACATCCCAGATGCACTTGGCCCCACCTGCCTCCCAGGCCATGGTCACCCCAAGCACCAACTCACGGAGTCTCCTTGGTGAAAAGCCCCAGCTTTCACCTCACTCCTCACAGCTTGAGAAGCTGCAGCAACTCCTGTGCCCAAGCCCAGAGTGGCTTCCGCAGCTGCTGCCCCAAGGGACCACGTAAGAAAACAGGGACGTGCAGGGGATTCACCCTAAGGAATGAACATAGATCCATGAGAGGCAGAAATAGAAAGGAACCAGCAGGTAAATTGGAACTGAGCCACCAGCGATGTTTTCTAGGGAAGCAGTAGGCAGCTTCCTAACATACCACCTTGTATTTGCTCTCCCTCGTTCTCTGCCTCCCTGCCCTTTCTCCCTGGTGTGTGTGGCACCTCCCGATAGAGCATTAGCACATAACTTTGCTTCAGAGTCTGGTTTTACAGGGTGCCTGGACTAAGACTGTCCAGCAATCCTAACAGCTATGCAGAGCACAAAGCAGGGCAAAAGGCTAAACGATGCCCCGTGAGGGTGCACCCTTAAGTAGAGCCATAACTTTTGAGCAGAGACCTGCACAAGGCAGGGAGTAAGCAAGTGCAAAGTCCCCAAGAAGGCAATACTGTCACACTTAAGAAAGAGGAAGAAGGTCATTAGGGAGAGGAAAAATATTTGTTTAAAATAGAATTGGATGGTTTAACTGAGCCATTAAAACACAAATACAGTCTTATGGACATGGTTTTAAGCTTCTGTGAACAAAAGCTTTGTAATTTGCAGTCCCATTGCTCGGTGGTTGCAGTCACAAGAGCACAGTTCAAATTAATTGCCAAGTTGGCCGGGCATGGTGGCTCATGCCTGTAATCCTAGCACTCTGGGAGGCCGAGGCAGGAGGATCGCTCGAGGTCAGGAGTTCAAGACCAGCCTGAGCAAGAGTGAGACCCCATCTCTACTAAAAAATAAAAAGAAATTATCTGGCCAACTAAAAATATATATGGAAAAAATTAGCCGGGCATCAGTGGCGCATGCCTGTAGTCCCAGCTACTCGGGAGGCTGAGGCAGTATGATGATCGCTTAAGCCCAGGAGTTTGAGGTTGCTGTGAGCGAGGCTAACGCCACTGCACTCTAGCCCGGGCACCAGAGTGAGACTCTATCAAAAAAAAAAAAATTAATTGCCAAGTAGCTGCTAGAAAACATCCCAGTGTTTTCACTTAGACATGATACTTACCACCTAAGGTGGCCTGATTCCCAGTGACTCTTGCACTAAATAAGTGATTATCAAAGGTTATGTGACAGCCTTAAACAATACTAACACATGATTATTCACAGCTTTTCCCTTTTCTTTTACTTTTAGAAAATAAAGTTTTATGTTTTTGGTTTTTTTTTTTGGTGGTGGGGGAACAGTTGTTTTGGTCATGACAACTCCCAGATGCTCTTTTATGGTAAAGGATCTGGGTAATAAATTTTAAAAGAAGAATGCAAGGCTGAGCTGATACGAATAGTAAAGCACCGAACCACTAAGGAGAGGGAAAAGAAACAAAGAGCTTACCTGGCTGGGTTTGAGGGAGAGTTTGGGAAGAGGAAGAAAAAAGTATTTGGGGCAGCAACTATGTATGAGTGATATCAAGATTGAGATATATGGGATTAGGGGTGGTTGGCTGTTTGTTTTAAATGTCCTCATCTTTTGAGACTGCAGTTCCCCTGACTGCCACAGCCTACAGCGTCTAGCTTCAAGACAAGACCGAGAAGGCCCAGATCTGGGGGTGTTTCTGTTGTGAGAGTCCACCTGGTGGATTTAATCTGGTCAGACCCTTCAACACCAGAAACAATTGTGTCCTGAAATACTCTTGTGAAACCCCCAACTAGCACGTCAGACCTCTCATCTTCCCAAAGTAACCAGAGTCTTCCAATTTGCTGTTTCTCCTTCACCTCCCAATATCCATTCCTTCCAGTCTCCTTGAAGGCACACTGTACTAGAGAAGCAATCCCACCAATAGTATTCTTTAGCTGCAAGAAAGAGTTGACCTTTAAAAGAAAATACCTGTGATGTATTTGATGATTCATAAAGATTTTGCATCATGCTCATTTTATGGAAATCTAAATGGAAAATAAAACCTCATTCAGAGAGAACAAAAAACAGGCATTGAATTCAGTGAGATAAGTAGAAATTCTCCATTTTGTTAAATTTCATTATACTGCAATAGACTCAAGCCGACACAGCCAAAAAGCAAGAAAACATGAGTGTTTGTTTACAGTAGCTCATTGACCAGGTCAGTTGGGCTTGGATGCTCTGGTACTTGAAGTTCTGAATGAGGCTTCTTGTAGCCAGGAGGGTGGGCAGCAAGCATAATGCTTTGGGTTGTGGACTACAGAGGGTTAAATGCCACCCCTCTGTGCTTTGGAGATATCCAAATGTGAATCACTCTAGACTAAGAAAAGGGTGGAAAACTTGATCTTCTATTCTTTCTCCCTTGGTTGCACACTAGCAAGGAGTGAGCACCACAGCGCCCAGACGTTTTTCATCCCGTAAGCTCTCCTGGAGCTAGGCCCTGGGAGAGACCAACAGTCAAAGGCAAATTCGACCCACACGTGCTCTTTGGTATCATTGACGTCTGTAAGACTTTTTACAAATCCCACAGAGGATCTAGTTCAGTTTGAAATTTCAATCTGACCTTTGCAATTTCCAGGAATGTGTTTTATGAAAGAACTTACTGCTAACATGATATTTACTTTTTCAGCCTAAAACGTATTTACATTTATGGTCTTGCATACCAATCAATCTCACTCCAGGTCAATTTTGAAGATACCCTACTATGAAACTCTGTTGTTTGTCAATAACTGACTCAATGAAAAGTTACTATGCTTACTTTTTTCATCCAGTTGGTGTCGCCGTACTTAATATAGATGTGTGTGTGTGTGTGTGTCTGTAAGTATACACATGCACATGTGTATATTTCTTTCTTATTTTAATAAATGTATCCTACTAGCATTAAATAACTTGCATTGTTAATTAAAATAGATAACACCTTCTTTTCTAAGTACTTTACATACGCTAACTCATTCAGATCACACAACTACACTATGAAGTAGTATTTTTATCTACTATTTTACAGATGAGGAAACCAAGGCACACAGATGTTAAGCAAGTTCCCCAGGTCACAGACCTGAGAAGCTTTGAAGTGTCAAAGATAAACAAAACCAGATACAAGTTGTAGTGGTAAGGACAGATTTTAATCAATAATATACTATTGCAATAGAGGAAAGAGTCCAGCATGAACCTAAATCAACTTTGATTTGTGGAAAGGTGACTGGGCATTCTAAAGGGAGAAAAAAGGAGTAGGGAGAGGGCTCAGTAGAGTTAGGGAAGTGAAAAATTAAAAAAAGTAGGAAAGAGGATTGGTCCACGTGAAACTCATCTGGGTTTGTTAACTGGCGCTTATCAAAGTTAGGCTCCTGCCCTCCCATAAGGGCCAGGAGACAGGGGCCCTATCTTCAGGTTTGGGCTAGAACAGTCAATTCTTTGGACAGCCTTGAGTTTTCTCAGGCAGGCCCTTTAAGCGGGGCCAGGATCATCCCAGTGATGTGGCCTTGAGTTGTTAAATACTACGTTAGTGTTTTGTTCAAGTCTTTATAGGCCAACATTGAGGCCTACTTGAGAGCTCAGAGGAGCCTGGCTAGAGCTTGATCAAAGAGAGAATCTTTGTCAGAAGCCAGTATTTGAACCCAAGCAGCCTAGACCTGGAATGCACGCTCTTAACCACTCTGCTATACTATCTTATAAATTCCAGTTAAAGATATAATAGTGATAATGGCCACCATTTATTGATTATCTGCTATAACCAGCATTATGCAAAGCATATTATATATCTCATCAATGTATGTGAGATGCTTGTATTGTTTTCCCCCACTCTTGGGAAACTGAGTCTCAGAAAGGTTGAAGGATTTGCCTAGAGTCACTGAGTTTATAAATGACAAAGGTGAGATTTGGACCTGAGCACATCTCACTCCAAAGTCCTCAGTCTTAAACCTGTGCCCTACTGGTAGTGCCTGGTGGGGCTCTCCACTGCTTTGCCGCTTCTTGTGTACCCTGAGGACGGGCTACCACTAGTCCGCCCCCAGTAGCACACGTATTAAACTGCTTTCCCAGAGGTAGTAGTGGATTTGCACTGGTCCATGTAGACTTAAATCTACCTATAAATTAAAGGCCCTTTCAGGGCATTGGGATCTAACAAACCAAGTTACAAAGCCTGAGAATTGGGGTGGCGGCATGTTCTGCTCAGTTCTCATTCCATAGCCCTGCCAGCCACCCTTTAAATCAGATGGGGACTGCTACGATGCACTTATATGTGAAGTGTTATCTCATTATCAGGAGTTCTGGGAGAAAAGTTTAGGTTGTTTTGGAAATAGAGGTCTTAGCACATCAAGGAATCTGTTCTTAGCAGCAAGCACTTCCATATCCACCCTGGTATTTTCTGGAAATGCTGCTATTTTATGCTCAAATGGGTGGAAGTGGTTGCCTGACAGTCCTCTTCCTGCAGCGTCCTTGCTGAGCTCACACACTGCTGTCCTGAGGGCCCCCTGCTGCCCTTTAGGGGCTGGGACCCGTGCAAGCAAGTGCCCAGCGGAGATGGCCGGCCTGCCTGACCCGAGAGAGAACTTGGAGGAAAAAGTGGACCATGTGCCAGAGCCCAGAGCCTTCCTTTGCTAGCTGATTAATTAGAAGAGGGAGGCAGGGGTGGGAAGGGCAGGGTGGTGGCAAATGTAGCCAGAAAATGACAATGACTGGTGTGTAAAGCTCTCCAGCAGCGTCATTCTGGAGCCCTTGTCTTTACTTTCTTCCACTTTTTTTTGTCCCCCAAACAAGCTACTGGAGATAAAAATTGGAATAAATCTTTTTAAAATTGAAGATGATTACCATTTACTAATTTCTTTTCAGAGACCTTCTTGGGCTACATTGTGTAAAGTGCTCTGAATTTAAGTTGTAATCACCTTTATAAAACGTCTTATCAAACATAGACACACATTTTTTTTTAATTTCAGCTTATTATGGGGGTACAAAAGTTCAGGTTATATATATTGCCCATGTACCACCCATCCCCCCGAGTCAGAGCTTCAAGCGTGTCCATTCCCCAGACAGTGCACATTGCACTCAACATGTAGGTTAGACACACATGTTTTAATGCTACCAGTAAATGTATTTCATAATTTTCTCTTTGATTAATAACTATTTTGCTTCATATTTTTCTTTTTAAATAAAATTTTGTCTCTTTTGTTTATTCATCTCCTTCTGTAATAAATGACTGTATTTTGCTACGTTCTCTATAGAACACTCTTGGTGGGATATTGAAAATTTAAATTACGTAGACTTTTAAATATATTTTGCTTAGTTTTGTTATATTGAATATCCATTTCATTGATTTCAAAAAGTATGTCATGTTTTGGAAACTTTTTTATTAAGAAGATGGAATTGGAGAGAAAAGATATAAATAAAAGAAGATTGAAAATAGTGAGCATAATAAAAGATGTGAACTTGTCATAGAGGCAAAAAAGAAAATATACAATATTTTTCTCTGAGGCTTTCTTGGTCTTAGCCACATCGTGTTCAGTCATTGTTTGATTTAATCAAATCTAATATTCATTTGAAGACATAACCAACACATGCTTTAATAAAATTCTATGATTCATTCAAGAACCTGAAAATGGTTCTAGTTCCAGATGGACACAGGAAAGCACCCATTATTAATTTTTATCCTGTAGCTGCAAAGCAAGTTTCTCAACACACAAAATCACTATTTAATATCCTAGGCTTAGCACTAGTCAGTAACAGGTTGTGAATATTTAATTGTGTTTTACCTTCACATACTGAGACGTTCACAGGGAAAAGATGGCAATCTGATGAATATTCCTGTCCTCAACCTGGCTCTGTCCTCAACCTGATATATCACTGTTGCATATATCCCCACCTGTTCCCTGGGGTTGTTGTGAGAATTAAATGAAATAATATATTAAAGCATTTGACATAATAGGCTCAGTGTATTGTAGCAGTCTTCATTAACTAAGTGCCTCCAATAATCACCCTCTTGGAAAAAGAGAAGCGAAGGCTAGGGGTGAGGGGTGTCTAGGTATGATTGGAGAACTGGGAGAGGAGGAAGGTACAACAGAAGACAAGTTTTAAAGAAGAATCATTAAATGCATGAAAAACATAACATAGAAAAGTCTCTAATACCATGAGTTAGATAACTCAGGACAAGGGTCAAATTGTAAGAGGAAAATGCTAGTTTTGGGTAAATGTAATGACAGCCAGCTTCTTAAACTAGTCCTTAAAAGAATCATATGTAAAATGAATTTCGACCTATGAAACTCTTGGGGCCCAGGCAACTCTAGCAGTGTTCAGGCCTGGGCGTGGTGCTATGGAGGCCATGTGGAAGCAGCTGCCTATGGCAGCACCGATAAGTTGCCATGGGGGCATATGAGGGGCCCCCAGAGGATCCCCAAATACTAGAAATGGGTGTGAACCTTGGAAGGGGCCCCTCAAGTCTTCCAGGTTCCATGGTAATGGATGCAGTTCACAAAATTCAGGTCTGAATGTTAAAAATACAATTCATACCCCCTGGGCACTGACACATGGAAAGGTTTGGGACTCAAAGGACAGACATATCTGATATGAAGGTAGACAAAGGAAAACCAATTTAAAGCAACATTTCTCAAATTAACATTTGTGGACCCTTAGAGGTCATTGCTCAATTCTAAGAGTGATTTCGCAATAATGTATCTTACTCGGTCCTTTCCCTGGCTGGTCCTCCCAGAGGGACCGGCCACAAAACAAATCACAGGCTTTTCTGAGAAGTAGGATGGCGGTAGGAAAATTGGGGGGAAAGAGTGGAGGAATGATGTAGGTCATGAGGGCCTACAGGCAAAAATAAGAATACTAATGGAAATAACAAAGCCACAACTATTTATGATAAATAACATGCACAAGTGACAGATTCCAGATTTCGTTTTTTCAGAAAGTCAAGCAAACAAGCCAGGACCAGTTCAGATTCAGGTTTAGGCTTTTCTTAAAAATAATTGCTCTTACTAATAAACAGGAATTTACCTGAATAGAACACACAAGTCAAAACATAGAAAGATTTAGTCAAAAGAGATGCACAGGTTTTCTGAGGTTCACAGGGGTGAATCACACAACTGCCTCAGGGAATACAATTAAAGGCGAAGGAACAGGAGAAATTCCAGAAGGTGGAGTATTTCATCACACTAAGGGAGTGGAATCATTTAGGAAGTACCACCAGGCTGCCTGTGTGATTTGATTTAAGCACAGCATACATTTACCAGCCCAGAGATGGAAGTGTGTAGCCCCAGATTTGGAAATTAAATTACTCTGAAAGCAAAATTACTCAGAGCAGAAAAGTCAGCACAAATGGAGGTCATTAAACCTTTTTAGAAATAACTCAAGAGACCATCTTTGAATAAGTGATTTGGGGAGATCTGAAAACCCACAAATAGAATTAAGGCAACTAGAATAGGGCTGGGATGTGATTTCTGCAAGAAAGCCCAAGACAATTGATGATATTTTCTACTGTATGGTCTGAGGAAAGACCAGTGTTAATGCAAAGGCAAATGGTCTCTACAGGGCCCAGGACAGGAAAGGTGAGGGCAGGCCCTGGACTAAGTGGAGTTTGTTCCAGGAATGCAGGGTTCGTTTAACATGCAAAAATCTATAAAGCAATTCACTACATTAGCAAACTGAAAAGAAAAAAAACCATACGATCATCTCATAGATGTGGAAGCAGTATTTGACAAAATCCAACATCCATTCCCGATAAAACCTCTCAGCAAACTAGGAATAGAAGAAACCTGCTTACGCTGATGAAGGACATCTACCAAAACCCTAGAGTGAGCTAAAGGTGAAAGACTAAAAGCTTTCCCTCTAAGATCATGAACAAGACAAGGCCATCTACTCTCAACACTTCTATTCAACATAAACTTCTAGGACTGGAGGTTCAAGCTAGTATAATCAGGCAAGAAATAAATAAAAGGCACTCAGATTAGAAAGGAAGAAGTAAAACTGTCTATATTCACAGATGACGTGATCATCTCTGCAGAAATTCCAGCAGAATCTACAAAAACTACTAGAACTAATAAGTGAATTTAGCCAGATTGCAAGATATAAGATCAATACACAAAAACCAATTGTATTTCTATATACTGGCAACAAATAATTGGAAATTGAAATTTTAAAAAACAATGCTATTTACAAGAGTTTCAAAAATATGAAATATTTAGGAATAAAAATGATAAAAACTGTGAAAGATCTATACATTAAAAACTACAAAACATGGCTGTGGAAAATTAGAGACCAAATAAATGGATAAATATTTCTTGTCATTGGATCAGAAGACTCAATATTATAAAGATGTCAGTTTTCCCCAAATTGATTTGTAGTTCAATGCAATCCCAACCAAAATCCCAGCAGAGGCTTGTAGAAATCAGAAAACCAGATCTGATCTGAAGCTGAAATGAGTCTAGAATAGCCAAAACAGCTTTGAAAAAGAAAAACAAAATTGGAAGGCTAACACTACCCAATTTCAAGACTTACAATAGCACTACCATAATCAAAACAATGTGGTATGGATATAAAGGTAAACAGATAAGTCAGTGTAACAGAAGAGGGAGTCCAGAAATGGAAATATATGAACAACTCGTTTTTTATCAAGGAGCAAACCAATTCAGTGGAGAGAAGACAGTCTGTTCAATACATGTGTTCAAACAATTGGATATTCATTTGTAAAAAAATGAGCCTCACAACATATAGAAATGTCAACTACAAACGGGACCATACACCTAAAAGTAAAGTCTAAAAGTATAAAGTACTCAAAAGAAAACATAGGAGAGAACATCTTTGTGACCTTGGGTTAAGCAAAGATTCCTTAGATTCAAAAGCATGATCCATAAAAGAATAAATTGATAAAGTGGACTTCACCAAAATATAAAACTTATGCTCTTCAAAAAACAACATATAAAAAACCAAACTATAAGCCACAGACTGGGAGAAAATATTTGCAAATCACATATCTGATAAGGAATTTCTATCTAGAATATATAATGAACTCTCTAAACTCAATAAGAAGAAAATAAGCCAATGGAAAAAAAAGGACAAAGGATTTGTTTGAACAGATACTCCATCAAAGAAGATATGTGAATATAAAATAAGCACACAAAATGATTTTCAAAATCATTAGTCATTAGATTAGAAACGCAAATTTAAACTACAATGAAATGCCACCATATTCCTATTAGAATGGTTAAAATTTAAAAGCCTGACCATACCAAATGTTGACAAGTGCATTAGTTTCCTAGGGCTCACCTAACAAAGTACCACAAACTAGGTGGCTTGAACGACAGCACTGTATTGTCTCACAGTTCTGGAGGCTAGATATTTGAGAGTGAGGTGTTGGCAGGATGGGTTCCTTCTGAGGGCTGTGAGGGAGAATCTGTTCCATGCCTTTCTCCTGGCTTCTGGTGGTTTTCTGGCAATCTTTGGCATTCCCTGGCTTGTACACACATCACCCCAATCTCTGTCTTCATCTTCACATGGTGTTCTCCCCATGTGTGTGTGTCTCTGTGTCCAAATTTCCCCTTTTTATAAGGACACCATATTGGGCCATGGCTCACCCTAAAGACCTCATCTTAACTTGATCATCTGCAAAGATCCTATTTCTAAATAAGGCCACATTCACAGGTGCTGGTGGTTAGGACTTCAATATCTTTTGGAAGGACACAATTCAACCCATAACAGCAACCCTTCACATCACAGTGCTGTGAAGGAACTAGAACTCTCACACAGTGCTGGTGAGAATATAAAATGATACAACCCCTTTGGAAAGCAATTGGTAGTTTCCTAAACAGTTAAACATATAACTTCTATATGATCCAGGCATTCCACTCCTAGCTATTTACCCAAGAAAAATAAAATGGTATGTTCATACAGGGAATTGTACGTGAATGTTCATAGCAGTTTTATATGTAATACTCCCAAACCAGAAACAACCCAATTATCCATCAACAGATGAATGGATAAACAAACTGTGGTACATCCATACAATAAAAACAACTCAGCAATGAAGAATGAACTCCTGAGGCATGCAACAACATGGCTGTATCACAAACTAAGCTGAGTGAAAGAAACCGGCCAAAAAAAGAGTATGTACTATATGATTTCAATTATAAAATTCTGGAAATTGCAAACTAATCTATAGTGACAGAAAGCAGTTCAATAATGACTGGGGGCTGGGGTGTGAGGGGTACAAGGGAGGGCTCACCAAGGAACACAGGAAACTTGCAGGAATGGTAGGTGTGTTCACTACCTTGATTATGGTAATGGTTTCATGAGTGTAGGAGTATGTCAACAACTCTTAAATTGTCTACTTTATATGTGTACAGTTTATTATTTGTCATTTATACCTCAATAAAGCTATAACAAAGGGCTTTTATAGTTTTCTAATTCAGTGGATTCACTAAGAATATATAAAATTTGTGTTTAATCCATCAATCCTGGCTTCAAAAGCTGAGGTTTCTGGCCCTATGTTAATGAATTGCTTTTTTCTAGTATCAAATGTAAATAAACCCATTATGCAGAAATAAAACTATATGTTGATTGATAAATATAATGCAGGAAAAAATTAAGTTATATTCATGGACTCTTGGTCACTTAACCACACACATCTTTCTGTTTTACAAAATGCACATATTTAACAACACCACAATTCCTGTTTTAACCCAGAAAAAAGTTAAGCCATGGAAGAGCTACATAGCATGCCTTGGATGATTCCTAGGAGAACTAGCAATATAAAACAAGCTTGCCCACTTTTCAGTGCTCAATTCACTTATCTTTGCAGAGCTTCCTCTCAGAAAGCCACACCGGACTTTAGTACTTAACCAGTTTAACTAGGAAAGGTAGGTGAAGATCTTTGTAAGTTTCTTTTATCTAATCCCTATTATCTCCCGTACACTGAGGGGGGATACTTTGGATGAAATCAAAAGATGCCAGCCCTTATGTTTTATTATTTTTACTTAAAAAGGAGCATTGGTAATTACAAAAACTATCTTATACACTTTTCTGAATCCTAAATGGAACAGAATATCTCAATTACTGGAAAATGATTAATAAATGTTAAATAAATATTAGTTCACTCCCCAGCCTTTCCCCTTAAGTTCTAAAGAAGTTATAGACCCCGCGGGATGGTAACTGGAGATGCAATGCCCAGGAAGACTCTCGAGTAGCTCTGGTTCCCAAAGCAGGGTTCCTAGAGTCAGGCAGCGACAGTCTCGCAGGGCAGCCACACGTGTCCGCCTTGCTCCCTACCCCTTCGTCCTCACTCCCTTTGTAATCACAACACAACCAGTTGGAAATTTTATTCCAAAACCAGCCTCCTCTTCCCCTACTGAGAGGTTTATTGTTAATTTTTCCTTCCTTTTCATGTGCCAGGCTTTACCTCCTCCTACCCTTCTCTGTTCAGAACCCAGCATGCATTCTGAGCACAGACCCAGCCTTTGTCCACCCTTGCTGCATGTTAGAATCAATCATCTTGGGAGCTTTAAAAAAATACAGACGACCGGGTCCCACCCTAGACTACCTGCACCAGAATCTCTGGGCTGAGGGCCTGAGTATTGGTGGATTTTGGAAGCTCCCAGGTGACTCTGGCCACAGTGAGGGCTGAGCACCACTGACTGGGCCAGTGTAGGTTTCAGAAACTTAAGCTGCAGGTGGACATTGTCCCCAGAGGGTTGGCCTCTTTCTTTATAGATGTGTGCCCCTCTGCCTGCTTCCTCTGCACATCCTCAACAAGGTTTTATGTACGGGAAGCAGAAAGGAAGGCTTGAGCATGAAGAAATTAATCTCTGCTCACCAACGGAGCAGAGAGACACCCTGTGCAGACCCAAGCAAGACAGAAGGTCAACTGAAACTTCTAAGTGAGTGGAACTTTCTTTCTGGCTAAGAACCACACACTGGGAAAGCCATTAATTGAATTAAATTGATATAAATTGCTGCCTAGACTAAGGCAAAAAGCTAGTTCATTAATTCACTACTGAAATTGGTCCTTAGCCCAATGAATTTTTACTCCTTTTCACCTCTTCTTACTCCAACCACCGTGGGTGTTATTAGTTAAAATACCACAGTGATGTTAAATCACAACATAAAATGTTATTTTGAATACATCCAGAAGTGTTTAATAAATGGCTGGGAGAAAGCTGCTAAATATACATATTAAATAGCTTAAAATTCCTGTCTTATATAAACCAATATTCTCTTTTATCTACAGTACAGTTGCCTCTTAATGAGATCACTTATTACATGTGGTTAATGGGTAGCTCACGGTAGGGCTTTAACAATGTCACTTAACCTCTTGTAGTGTCTTTATCAGTATATAGTGACTTCATTAATACACACTTCATGGTGGCATTGTCAGTATTAAGTAATAGCTATAATTACATTTCAGGAGCAAACTCACTGTTTGCCAGGTTATAAGATCTTTCCATGCATCATGTTATGGGGTGAACACTTTATTACCCCATTTTACAGAACAAAAAGCTGAGGCTGGGCAAAGTATGAGGACTTGGCCTAAGTCACAAAACCGATTCCCAGCCAGGCAGTCTGACCTCTTCACCACCACACTGTGAGCAGAATATGCACAAAGCCTGACACATACCAGGCACTTGTATATGGCAGCTATTAAGAAGAAATAAGGACAATGTCATATGGCTTTTCTCTCCACCTAGCAAGAAACCAAATCAATGCTCATTCTTTATTTGCCTGCAAGATATTTTTTATTTGTTTTAAGTAACAACAATTAACAATAAAACTACCTTTGATGAGTATTCACTATGTGTGTCAGTCACTGTTGTAAGCATTTTCTAGATATTAACTCATTTAATCTCCACAACAAGCCAATGAGATAGGCGCTATTATTATTGTTGCACCTAAGGCAACTTGTCCAAATGACACAACTAGTGAATGACAAAACCAAGATCTGAAACTGGCAGTCTGGCCCCAGAGCCCTCTCTGCCTGCCACCACTTTTCCATCTGTGGTCATGGAGTTGAGCCCAGTGAGATCTCGACACCACCAACAACCTTTCCCTTACCAACATCTACTCCCTTGTATGTAACGTCTTGATTAGGTAACATCAATCTAGGTGAAACCCAATGTCCACCTTCTCCCTGACGATACCTGTGCTGGGGAACATTGTTAAGAGAACACCCGAGCCACTGTAAATTCATTGGTTCTGGACCATACTTGGGCCCTGGTGACTCCCAGATTTCCAACTACATCTCCCCTGCAGCTCTATCTGCTGCTCCATGTTGGAGCCAGCCTCACCCACTCTCCCCAACTCCAGCTGTCCCCGCCTCTCAGCAGATGAACTCCCCTGTGGCCTCTCAGAGAAACTAGAAGCTAGCAGAGGAGAGAACATGCAACTCTACCAGCCACTTACAGACTTATCTTTGTCTACACTATTATTTCCTTCATTCCAACTTTACAACATCTTCCTTTCTACAGTGAATCCTTTTACTTTTTGCTCTGGAAACTTCTGTCTTCTCAAGGACCTTACTCTAAGAATTTCCCAAGAGTATCTTTGACTTCTCCCTCCTCGCCAGCACTCAGACATGCTCAAGTATTTCATCTAAAAACAACATAATAATGACAACAATAACAACAACATTCTCTGTTTCCAGCCTGTTCCTGACTTTGATACCCATATATACAACTGGCCCTGAACATCCTCCCTCATCCCCAACCATACATCCAGGGCCTATGCAGCCATCTCTCCTTCCCCCATAACTACAAAGTGCTTGAAAGAGTTGCCTGTCCCTGCTGTCTCTGCTCCTAGTCAGTCATCCTCAAACCAGCAATGTGTCCTCTGCCCACAACCATTAGCAGCACTCTCCCCAAGGTCATAACTTACCTCTTTGTCTCAAAATTCAGTGCACATTTGTGTCCTTAAATCCTGTGACCTCTCCAGAGCATATGAAGCTATCGATTGTTCTTGCCTAGAAATACTCTTCCCCCAGCTTCCAGAACACCACACTCTCTACCTGCAGTTTCCTGCCTCTCTAATTCCATCTTGCTGTGCTTCTATAGCTGTCCCATATATGTTATTGTTCCTTATGATGCTTTTCAGGCCTCTTCTCTTCCTTCTCAAACTACATTCCCCGGGAAATTGCATATACTCCCATGACTTTAATTATCAACCACAGATAACTTCCAAATATACGGTCCCAGCCTGATTCTTACTTTGATACCCACATATGTAACTGCCCCCTGGACATTTCCATCTGGATGTCCCACAAGCCTTTCAACATATCCCAAACTGAAGTCCTCCTCCTTCCCCAAACCCGTTTCTCAATGGAGGAAGCCATTAGGTTGACCATGCAATGGAACATCATTTTTGACAACTCCCTTTCTTCCCCTCCCCCCAAACACACCCAATCAAACACTAATCGTGATAAGCCTTCCTCTCAAATACCTCAAAACATGTGTTTCTCTTCATCTTCCACTGACTCCTTCCCAGTCCAAACAACTGCCATCTCTTTATCCAGACTCCTACAGTAGCTTCCTAACCCTCATGAATGAATCCCTTACCTCTGGTCCATTCTCCATACTGTAGCAGGATTGTTCTTTCTGAAATGTAAAACATAAATCTGGTCACAATGAAACTCTTTAATGGCTTCTTGTTGGCTTTAGCACAAAATGCTTAACATGTGTTGGACCTAGCACCAGCTTTCCTATTTACCCTTGATGCTCCTAGAACCTTCCAATGCAATACTCCATCTCTCTGCTGCAAGAGTTTCTCAAGCACCTTACGTGCACTGTCGCCTCTGTCTGGCTCCATTCCTTCTTGGCTTAGCTAAGTCTCCCCCGCAGCTAGCTGCCCTGTTCCCATTCCCAGGCAACCACTAACCTGCATTCTGTAACCACATACTATTATAGTTTACCTTTTCCACAATTTTATATAAATGGAATCATAAAGTATGTACTCCTGTTTTATCTAGCCTCCTTCACTCAGCGTAATTATTTTGAGATATACGTTGTTGCATACATCAATAGTTTATTCCTTTGATTTACTTGATTTCAGACTTCTGGGCTGCAAAACTGTGAGAGAATAAATTGGTATTGTTTTAAACCACCCAGTTTATGGTGCTTTGTTATGGCACCCCTAGGAAACAAATATAGTAGTTGTATGGCTTTGTTTTTTAAATTTATTTTTATTGTACATATTTAACATGTACAACATAATGGTTAGATAGCTATGTATGTAGTGAAATGATTGTAATAGTCAAAAAAATTAACATATCCACTACCTTCCATAATTACCTTTTTGTGTGTATATAGTAAGAGCACCTAAAATCTACTCTCTTAGAAAATTTTCAGTCTACAGTATAATGTCATTAACTACAGCCCTCATGCTGTACATAGATCTCTAGACTTATTCATCCTACATAACTGCACATTTGTACCCTCTGACTTACTTCTCCCTATTTCCTTGTTCCTTCAGACCTACCTGTAGCAATGACAACATTGCTCTTGCCAGAAACTAGGTGCTTCACCATCTTGTTTTTGTTCTCGTCACTCTGCCCATCCCTTTGTAAATAGTCACCCGTTCTTGCTGAGACCCTGATTCATACAATGCTCAAAATAGTTTGTTAATTTTGATTCAAACCACAACACATACATTAAATGAGTTTTAAATCCCTACATTTCTTCACTGTTTTCACTCAACACAATTCAGGTTCCTAATATTTTTCTCAAGTTTCAAATGACTCCAAGCACTGTACAGTGAGTCCTCACTGAGCCTGGAAACTGGGATTTTAAGCAAAACGACACACAGCAGCTCTTGGTATAACACCATTTCCTTCAACATCGTTTTGTTATGATGTTGATAAGAAAAAAATTACTTTTGTTATACATCATTTCTCTTGAAGTCGCAGTTTCTAAACCTATCAGTGATGTGAAGCGAGGACTTATTCCTTTCAACCTCATTCCTCCATTCCTTCATTTTTTCACTCCATCACTCATTCAGCAGAGACTCTGAGAGATCACTAAGTGCCAGGAAGTGTGCTGCCCTAGAGATTCAAAGAGAAGTAAAAAACAGCCGGTTCCTCAAGGAACTCACAGTCAGGTGAGAGGCACAAATAAATAACTCCAACTCAAAAGGATAACTAGAGCAACAGGGAGATGTCCCAAGGCCCGCAGGTGCAGAGCACTGACCACCGCAGCCCTGCTCTGGCCTCCCCGCCTCTTTGCCGCCTGCCTCCCTCCCCACGCTCTTGCAGCTCCCAGAAATGAACATTTACAATGTGTCAGACTCTGCGCTAAGCTCTTCGCATATGTTATCTCATTTAATACAGCCACACAATAAGGCAAATATTATCATTTTCATCTTACATAAAAGGAAACTAAGGCCAAGGGAGACTAAGTGGCGTGCTTGTGAGTGGCAGAGCTGCCTCTTTTAATCATTACCCTACACTGCCTTGTAAACCTGAAACTGAAGGCTAAAAAGCTCTTTCCCACAGATTTCCACCTCAAAGCTACAATGTTTCAGGAAGAGATAGTAAAACAGTGGCTCTGTTCTGAGTCTAAAGGCTGCATAGGAAATGTGGTGTGGGTAGGCCAGGAAGCTGTTATCACCCCTCTTCATTACACTAATTGCTCTGAGGATGAAACCGGACCCTGTTTCCCCTCTCCTTATCCTACTCACAGTCACAGCTTCATGGCTTTGCTACTTCAGAACAGTATCTGCTAGGGGACGGGAAGGCTTTTGCCCCGGTCAGTATACAGAGCATAAAACTGAGGCCCATAGCAGGTGGACGACTCACCCAGGGCCACAGCCAGTGGGAGGGAGCCCAGTGTCCCAGTGTCCCAGGGCACCCCAGTGGCTGCCCTTTATTCCAGCCAGGCACACCTCCTCACTGTGTCCCATACAAGCAGTTCTCATTCTAACATTTGTATTTTTCTCGTATCTTCTTCCCATCTTAGAACAGCCTCTTCCCCACCAACACCCACTCCCCTATCTGAGCACATTTAGCCTTCATGCCCACTCCAGCCCCTCCGGGTCTCTTTTTCCCCTTTACTCTCACTGTCCTGCACCTCACCAGGGGTTAACAAAAGTGTCACACTTTATGACTTAATTATGCCACGTGGATTGCACTTGCCAGCCACAGTCGGTGCCAGCCCACTCAGGCAGGGCTGAATCTTCTACTTTAGAGATAATCCCACAGCAATGTAGTCCTGAGGCCATAGGAGGAAAGGATACATATTACAGCTGGTGACTAAAGTCTGTAGCCTGCTATGCTGAAAGCATTCCTTTTCTGCAGGTCTTCAAGCAGGGATGCTGATTTCCACACATAAGGATATGCTATGGATCCAGTACATACACTGGAACCTGTCACATCCGGCCATCTCTGCAGCAGGCTTCCCCCAGCTGTCCCCCCACTCCCCACCCCAGCGTGGTGAGGGGCAACCTGGCAGTGCTTCACCTTTCGCCATGCCGTGCACCTGCCACTTCTGGTCCCAGGGCTTCTCAGATGCAAGGCCTGGCACTATTCCTGAAGCTCACCACAGCTGCTGAAGTGTGCAGAGGAGTTAATAACCCTAGGATTTCCCTAATCAACAGGGTTTTGAGGCCATGGGTAAATAAGGTTCCTACAGGACTGAGCACTGCTACAGCAGTGGCCAAGGCAATCACTTTCCCTGCTTCTCCATTTCACTCTGACCTTCAACCTTGCTCCTTTGCTCCTTGACCTTCAACCTTGCTCCCTTGCTCCTCTTCCCAGGCTGTGCTTGCTGGGGGACCAGGCTAAGACAACCCTGCTTGGAAATGTTGCTTTGGGATTGGCCAAGAAGTTACTGAGAAACTGAGAAAGACGAGGTCCTCCAAGGTCCCACCACCTTTCCGTCCCACCACCTTTCCTTTCCTTCCTTCCTTCCTTCCTTCCTTCCTTCCTCCCTCCCTCCCTCCCTTTTGTTTTTTAAAGTTCCCTTTTGCGTTCTTCCCTCCTCTTGTGTTTCAATGATTAATGTCAAGGTCCTGTTTAGGAAAGGTCTTGTATTAGCCTGTTCTCAGAATATTAAATGCTTCCAGAGTCCAGCTGGTTATTTGAAGGACTGAGGTTGGAAGGACTACATTCTAGTCAGGGTTTTCCTACTTCCTAGGTTAGAGAGTAATTTTTTGCTGGATTAAGGAGTAAGCTAACTGCAATCACTTCGTCTTTCTGGGCAGAGTTTTCTCAGCTGTAAAGTGGGATAATAGAGGCTCCAGCTATTTTGCTGGGTATGGAGGATCAGAGATGGAAGGGGGAGTTATTTTTTTTTTAAAAGGAGCTCAACCATAGAAGAACCTTCGGGTTACTCCGGAGCACGGAGGGTGGAGACCAGGGCGCGGCCCTCCAGGGGTCTCCAGCGCTCCACCTTTCAGAGGACTGAGCGCTGCCACAGCGCCCCCGGGGTTTCCGGCGCAGCTCGGTTTCCTCTGAGCTGACTGCGGCCAAATCCGCGGTGTTTACTAGAATCCTGGTGGTTTGCAAACCCAGATGTCAGACTTCCTGTCCCGGAGATTCTCAACTCGCGGCCTTCCCCAGAAAGGAGAGAGCCGGGCAGGGAGCAGGGCTGGAGGCGGGAGGGGCGAGGACGTGCCCCGGGCAGCCTCTCCCCTCCTCTCCCCACCCCAAAGGCAGGAATTTCTGGGATAGGCAGATGGTCCACCCCCTCTTCCTCCTCCTGCCCCAGGCTGAAAACCTCCACGACTTTCCCGTCTCCCAGCCCAGAGCCCCGAGTCCGTTCACTGTGGCGACAACGGTGGCAGAGTGGGTCTTCGGGGGCAGAGGTGGCGAGGCCCCCGGGAGGGGTGGAGCGCGGAGGAGGCTGCGGTCCCGCCTCCCGCGCCGCAGGGCCGGGTGTTCGGAGCGCGGCCCTGGTCCCCGCAGGCGCGACAAGGGGCGCCCGGCGAGCCCAGTGGTTAGCGATGCTGCTGCTGCGGTCGTCGCTGCTGCTGCTGCTGCTGCTGCTGGGGGCGCCGCGTGGCTGCGCTGAGGGCGCGGCGGCGACGCCCACCCCCGAGCGGGTCCTCGAGTGGCAGGGTGAGTGTCCCCAGGGCCGGGGGACCAGATCCGTACGTTGGGGGTGAGAGGGGCTGGTCGAGGGAGAGCAGGGAGGGGCGACGGCAGGGGCAAAGGCAGAGGCGGGCGAGGGCGGCCGGGTTTGCGCGGCGGCCGCGTGTCTACCGTCCTGCACGCGGTTCTCCGCGCCCTGCATCCTCCCGGCTGCTCGGGGGCGCGGCGAGGGCCGGGGTCGGTCTCGGGGGCGGCTCGCCTCGGCTCTGACCCCGTCTCGGGCACCCGGAACAAGCCCGGGATAGGCAGGTAGAAGTTTCAAAATGGAAACTTTCTGAGAGTTGTTTCTCTGGGAGGATCACACCTCGGATAAATGACAGCAAAAAGATGACTTATTTTGTTCCCTCCCAAAGCGAGCGCGCGGGCCGGGTGCGCTGCCACCTGCGGAGCGGCCCTAAGCCAGGCCTCCCACGCCGCCCTTGGGGAAGGAACCCTTCCTCTTCTTCACTAACGCCTCTCAGGTGAGGGAGGTGACGACGGGAGCCCCTGTGGCCCGGGGAGCTGTGTGAGCTGGAACAAGTGACCCTCTTTGCCCCTCAGTTTCTCAGGAGAAAAATGGGGACTGTAATACCCATGGGACACTGAGAATTAAATTATCCCCTGAAACACGCACGTGTGCACAGTCAATTCAGCAGACATTTGTTGAGCACCCCCGACACTCAGTGAGACTCAGAGGGACATGTAAGGACACCTGAAGTGAGACCTCCGCCCCGCAGGGGCCCCATGTGGGAATGGGCCGCCGCTGGGGCAGAGAAGTGGGGTCCAAGAGCAGAAGCCCATGTGTGTAGGGGTGGCAGAGTTAAACCAACAAGGAGGAGCTGCCGGGCAGCCTCATCCCTCAGCCTTTGGGGGTGCGTTTGGAGGGAGGGGGTAACACAAGGTGTGATCAGTGTCTGCATTCATGTTTTCCCTCCTCAACGTAATGTGTATACATTCTGAAGTGGTCTTTCCGGGACTGTCTCTCCTAGCACTCCCTGGAGGCTTTATCAGGGATGGGCAGAACAAGACTGTTTTTATTTTAAAGTGGCCAAAGGTCAGAGATGCTTTTACCTTCTTGGTAACTTTCAGTTCAGTGAAAATTGCTCTTGTGGATGCACCTCTGGCCTCCTGGTATGATCGATCCATGGCCACTAGGAGTTAACCGTGCGGTGGTTATTCTTTTACGTTTTAAAATGTGGGTTTTGCCAGGGCCGTAGGTGGTGGAACAGAGCAGCAGCCCCCGAACGACAGCAGCTGGACTGGGCCACACAGAGGGTGTGTGCAGGCGATCCTCTGAGCCCTGGGCTAATCCCTTCTATATGTAGCAGACCCAAATCCCGGCCTGAGATAGTTCCTAATCAGTGCCTTCTTTTTCCCAGTCAAGGACACTCTGAAATTAGAGCCATCTGCAACCTCTTTTACCCTGTAGGTGCAGTTTGCAAATCTGAAGGGGTTGACAGTTGGCATAGAGATTTTTCAGATAGGAGCATGCTGCTACTGACCTTCTAAAGAGCACAGAGGTTTGTGTACCAATCCTCACGCAGCCTCCCTTCCTGGCTTCCATCACCCACGTCTGCGGAATTTCAAGTGTAAGCTAGACAGGTTTGAAATCAAGTTTTTCTTGTCTGTACAAAGATGGAAAAACAAAATCTTAGCTTTGAAAAGGACTTTGAGACATTGTCTATTCCACCCACCCATTCTTCAGATGTGGAAGCTGAGGTACAGCCGCTTTGTAGTTAGCCATGCTTTGGGGTGCCTCAGTTTACTGCTGTGTTCACTGTACCACACTGACTCATCTTTAGCCATGATTAACATCCACAGAGCAACTGGGAGAAAAATACGTACTCATTTTCGTTTCCTATCCACTAATAATGGATATGTAGAATGCACAGCAGATTATACATATGGTATTTTTCATCTGAATTGTTTGATATGTATTGTTTTTTACGTATTACTGATAGATCCTATATAAGCATACCTGCCTTGGGAGGCAGATGATAGATTGTATTGATTTTCTATCATTTAACAATAATTTTGTATTGAAAAAAATCAGTAGATACAGTGTCATCATGGGCTTTAGAGCCAGATTGTCTGAGTTTGAATCCTCACTGTGCCATTTCCCAGCTGTGAGACCCTGGACAAATTACTTAACCTCTCAGTGCCTCAGTTTCCTCATCTGTAAAAATGGAACTAACAATAATACGTATCCAAGTGCTGTCCTTGTGTTGCCCTATCATCACAGTGTGTCCTCTTCTCTTGGTCAATCCAGACCACTTTGACAGGTTGGCAGCCCTGTGATAATTATTATCTGCCCTGTGCATGGCACTGTACCTGGCAGGTCTGAAGCCTGTCTTCTACCTGTGGTTGGCTCTATCAAGAGCCTCATTGTGGTTTGTTTTCCCTGATCCAGAATCTGAGCTCTTCCTCTAGCAAGTGCTGAGATGTGATAACTTCACTCACTCAAGTACTCCAGATACAGGGAAGGCCAGGGGAGAATGAGGAAGGGGACATAGCATCCTGGGGAAAGGTGGGCATAGTCATCGCTAAAGGAAATGAACTGGGGACACTTGAAAAGGTTTTGAAGCTACACTGAAGGCTGAATATGATAAATGTGAAATGGCCACTAACCAATGTAACCTCTTGCAGTGCTCAGCTTTCCAGAGGCAGGAGCAGAGAGAGTCCAGGGCTGTATCAGTCCTTGGGGACTGTCAGGGTAGCCTCTTCTGAATGACCAGTGACCAGGAGAAGTGAGGGTGCTGATGAGCATGAGGTCAGGTGCTTGACCGTGGGGTCCCTCCCATCTGGAGAGAAGAAAGTGAAACGGGGAAGGCAGTGGGTGGCAGCTCTTGCCATCCTGTGCTATTGGAAAGAGGGGTGAGGGGCTGGAGGCCTCCGTTTTTATTCACTATCTGTCTAGCACTATGTGCTTTATCTCCTTGTCTTACTTTGGGCTCCTCCAAAAGCCGTCCTCGAAACATGTATTAATATTTACTGGAGTGCAAGTAGTCTATCTGGGAGATGATTCTAGGAAGCACAGCAAGGATATGGGGGAATGAGTCGGGGAAGGGGAGAACGCCACCACGGGCAGCTGGGGCTCAGTTTCACAGGGGCCTCTGAAGGACTGTGCAGAGCTCAGTGGACCCACCGAGGGGCAGGGAGCTGAGGTGTTTATCACCAACTCCTACCTCTCACTGACTGAGAATCACGCCTGGGCATCCATCCCCTGTGCTTCTGGCCGGCCCGACACACTCTCAGGCAGAGACACAGCCAGTGAGTCAGAGTGCATGGGAACCGTGTGCAGGTGAGCGGGCACCAGGTTAGGGGGTGTGAGTAGGGAACCAACAGAATCTGCTACACATGCTCAGATCAGGGAGATAAAAACAAGACTAGGATGTGACCATGTCTCCAAGAAGCTGAGAATCCAGAGACAGATATAGAAACACAAACAATTGCAAAACAGTACAGTAGGTGTTCTGATAACAAGGAATGAGCAAAGAGCTAAAGGCATGCAGAGGAGGGACTGGCTCAGGCAGCTGGAGATTCACAAAAGGGCATTTGTTTTGCTAGAGGTTAAGTAGATAGTTGCCATATAGGAAAAAGGAGACAGAGCATTCCTGGGAAAGCACATTTCGTGCAAAGGCACAGAATAACGTGTCAGACAATGGTGAAAGTTCAGTGAGCTGAAAGTTCCCATCTGGGCTCTTTTGGATGTAAGGAAAGAGGCCCACTGAAGGTCACTCAGGGAAATGTGGGGCTGGTTGTAATGGTCCCGGGATCTCACGGGGACCCAACGACAGGTTCTCCTGTGCAGCCAGGTCTCCTGGGAACCGGGACTGGCCACGGAAATGAAGCAGCTACTTTCTCTGTTTCTCTCTCTGGAGCTGCCTGGGGGTCCCTGCTCGGCTGTCCTTTCTGTTGACTGGTTTCTTCTGCTTTGACTTGCAGGACCTTTCATGTGTAGCTTCCCACAGCTTCCTGGGAAGTGTCTGATAATGTCCTAGGAGAGGAATCTGGTCTCACCCTTCACAGTATGCTGGCTGGTCCCTGTGCTCTGTCCTTGAATCGAAGGCCTTCCCATGGCTCATTAGCCATGGGGCATAAGGTGCACATGGGGATGCTGCCTCATCATGGGCTGTGGATGGGGTAGACCTCCAGAGCAAGGTCACGTGCAGGAAGAGCAGCTGTGACACGTCTGTACCAGGACGCATGGAGAGATGAGGAAGTGAAGAGTTTGGTTAGGGGCTCTCCGTGTCTGGAAACAAAGTCTGATTGAGTAAATTGGGTACTGCTGAAAAGGGCTTGGAAAAGGGGAACCAGATCACACTTGTAAGTTTAGAAATGCCGTGGTCATTCTGAGACTTGGAGTGGGTAATTCTGGAGGACTGCAAAAAGACCATTTGGATGGTCAAACCTGACCTATTGATAAGTTTGTCCCCATAGGTAGATTGAGGAAGAGAAAGTTTGGATTCAAGAATAGAGGTTAAAAAGAAGAAAATTAAAAAATAGTAGACTTGGTGAAAATTGGGAGATGGGAGAAGTTGCAGAAAAGGAGGGGTAGTGGTTATACCATGGAAATTCCAAGTTTTGGAGATGGATCCATTCTCAGCAGTGACCAGATCCAAGATGTGGTTGTAGGAGTGGTCACCAAAGTGGAGAAGAGGCAAAAGGAAGGTCCTTGCAGCAGAGGAGGTCAAGGAACCAAATGTCCAGGGCACAGCTAGAGCTAAAGAATTTAGGACTCTTTTGTGGGTGAGCCACAATAAAAAATACATTTTAGGCTGGGCGCAGTAGCTCACCCTTGTATTCCTAGCACTCAGGGATGCTGACGCGGAAGTATTGCTTGAGGCCAGGAGTTGGAGACCAGCCTGAGCAAGAGCAAGACCCCAGCTCTACAAAAAATAGAAAAATTAGCCAGGCATGGTGGTGTGTGCCTATAGTCCCAGCTACTTGGGAAGCTGAGACAGGAGGATTGCTTGAGCCTAGGAGTTTGAGGTTGCAGTGAGTTATGATGACGGCACTGAACTCTAGTCCAGGTGACAAAGTGAGGCCTGGTAGAAAGAAAGGAAGGAAGGAAGGAAGGAAGGAAGGATGGAAGGAAGGAAGGAAGGAAGGAAGGAAGGAAGGAAGGAAGGAAGGAAGGAAGGAAGGAAAGAAAGAAAAAGAAAGAAAGCAAGCAGGGAGGGAGGGAGGGAGGGAGGGAAGAGAGAAAGAAAAGAAAGAAGTACAGTTTACATCATAGCACAGATGCCCACATATATATAACTGAAACATAGTTTCATTTAAAAGTGGTACCCTTATCCAACACGACATGCTGTTACATGTCATGTGATGTTCTGCTCTGTTCTAGTCTGTCTTGTTTTGTCATGCTGGTCATGACACACTGAATTGACTTTTATGACCGTGAATGGACCACGACCTGCAATGGAGAAGCACAGAGCCAGGGTGTTGGCATTTCTGTGGAAGTTAAAGTCTTTGGGGTAGCGAGGACAACAGGGAGCCTGCTGGTATAAAAGCCATGGTGAATGTGTGGGAGAGTGGTTCATGGCCTTGGGCCCAAGTGACAAGGAAGGGAAGGGAAAGTGCCATCTGGGAGAGGTTCTGAAAGAGGGTGAGGAGAACCACCACCTGGAGGCAGCAGTGGGGAGGAGTGTGGTTCTGAGACTTTCCATAGGTTCCGGGTCTAACACAAAGGTAGAAATGCCCTCTCTACTGCTCCCAATATTTTCTAACATTTGGGGAGTGGTTACTCTATGCTGTTCTACATACGTTAACACACCGAATCCTCATCACAATGAGGCTGGTAATGTTAATACAGACCCTTCTTTTACAGATGAAGAAAGGTTAAGTAATTAGCCTCTACAGGAGCTAGTAGCATGGGGATTCAAACCAGGTGCTCAGCACTAATGCAGGGGATCCCTGGATAGGCTTGTGAGCCCCTGGCATAGTTCCTTCTATATGCTGCTCATGACCGGAGCATGCGATGCGATTTTGCAGCAGGAGGAACACGGGGCCAGCCTCTTGCTCTCTGCAACTCCCTCTCCAAACTCCTCCTTCCACAGGTGAGAGTGAATATTTTCATAAAGCAGTAATGTGCAAAGCTATTGTTTTATTTATTGTTCTAGGCAATTCCTGTGTCCTTAGGCAATGAGCTATTCTCCTAATCTGGAGATTTGGAATTTAAGTAAAAGCAAGATCAGATAGCGGTTTAGCTGTCCTTCCTGGCGGTAAATCACTCCAGCTGTTCTGGCTCCATTTCTCCTGCTTCCGTCCAGCGTCCTCAGCATTTCTCCCACTTCAGACTTTTCTCGTCCCGTCTGCCCTGACTGCTCCTTTCCTGGCAAGCCTTTCCAAGTCAGGACAGATTTCTGATTTTCCTGGTCCTTCTCACTCTTTCTCATTAAGCCTCTAACCTCTTTTCCTATCGTTGGTTGTCACAGTAACTGATACCACACGATGCAATTCCAGGCCCATGACAGGAAAGGCGGAGCCACACAGATAGCTCAGTTGTCCCCTCAACTCCTCTTCCTTGACCTAAAAATTTGCTTATTTATATCATGTTTTCTGAAATGATTTCTTACGTCTTTGTGTTATCTCATCTGAACTTGTTCCTATGTGGCCAGTCCTCATATAATCTATCGAAGTAATATATTTAAGACATTTATAGACCCTTCCCTCCATTTTCTTTCAGAAATTATCCTTGAAAGCCTTTTAGGAGATGTTCCAACACAAAGCTAGGAACATAAATTATATTTTGAATTGATCAAAGTGAAAAGAAATATTGTTCATCAAAGAAACAAAAAAAAGAGCACCTTATAAATAGTGTACTAAGTCATTCAGAGGAAAATATGTTGTAAAACTACTCAAGAAAATGGAAAATTATGATTGGAATTACTGTAACTTGGGTGCTGTGATACAGAGCTAAACACAAAAGAGAAGAGCTTTCTGCTTTCATGCATGGCCACGTGACTTTTTAATCTATGATACTTTCCAGACTACTACAGTTCCAAAGAAATATGCTAATAAAAAATTTTTACTATTTCTGGCTTTTGGTATTCTGCTCTTGAGAACTTTTCAATTATGAAAATGTAAACAGGAAATTCAAAATGATTATTTTAATTGTAAATATTATCTTATTTTGCTGCTTTTTGGCACCATGCATGTTCAGAGTTAAGATCTGCTTTTATTTTATTAACATTTATGAAGTGATCATCATGACTGAGGTAATCCTTATCAGGATCTTATGAGGCCAGCACTATCACTAAACCCATCGTGCAGACAGGGAAACCAAGGCAGAGATTCTTCTAGCTTCAAGCAATTATAACCTAAGAGAAGTCTTTACGGAAGTGCTTTGTAATTTGCTGAAGTCTTTTTTCCATCGTGTTAACCTTGTTCAAATACGAACAGGGCGGACTTCATGGGCATGTAACCAGCGCCGTTGCACAGGGCCCCTATGCTCAGAAGGATTTCCCGCTTAGGGTTTAATGCTCTGCAGTTCGGGTCTTGGGAATAATTCATATCTGTGAATTTGTGTGTTGAGCATGATGGGACAGTGGAGCACCAGCCAGGGCTGGGAGCCTCAGTTCAAGCTCAGTCCCACCTGGTATCCCCTCTCACCTCCCAGGATGGGTTCTCAGGTGCCCCCTCCTCACTCCTGCCCACAATCACTGCTGCTTTTTGCCCCACAGCCAACCAGGCTGCATTGGGGTTGGAGGGCTGGAGGCCTGGGGCCTGGGAGGGGATGCCGTGTGGCTTCCATCGGGACAGGGCAAGGCAGCTGCTGTCCCCACTGGGGTGGCAGCACCACTGCACCATCTGTGAGGACTGAGTGGGAACCTGTCATCTGTTCCCAATCCGGGTACTGAGTGTGATCCCAGCATATTATGACCCAGAGGTTGCATGCCTTGGGGGGTTCATGGGAAGGGGAGATTGACTTGACTTCCCTGCCTCTGGCCAGGGCCATGCATTTTCTTTTTACCCTGGACCCTGCAAATTCTGTAGCCAGCCTGAGTGAGAAGGATGGGGACTGTTGCAGGCTGAATTGTGTCCCCTAAACCTCTGCACATTCCTATGTTGAAGGCCTAACCCCTACTTCCTCAGGATGAGACCTCTTTGGAGATTAGGGTCTCTACAGAAATAAACAAGTTAAAAGGGGATGATTGGGGTACTGCTACCCTATTATGCCTGGTGTGCTCATAAGAAGGGAAATTTGGACACAGAAATATGCATAGAGAGAAGATGTGAAGAGACACAGGGAGAAGACAGCCATGTAGAAGCCAAGGAGAGAGGCCTGGGACCAACATTCCCTCACAGCCCTCGGAAGGAGCCAACCCTGCTGCACCTTGGTCTCACACTGCCAACCTCCAGAACTGTGAGAAAATAAATTTCTGTTGTTGAAGCCATTCAGTTTGTGGTTGTTTTTTTTTTGTTTGTTTTTTTGACTGAGTCTCACTCTGTTGCCCGAGATAGAGTGCCGTGGTGTCAGCCCAGCTCACAGCAACCTCAAATTCCTGGGCTCAAGCGATCCTCCTGCCTCAGCCTCCTGAGTAGCTGGGACTACAGGCATGTGCCACCATGCCCAGTTAATTTTTTTCTATATAGATTTTTAGCTGTCCAAATCATTTCTTTCTATTTTTAGTAGAGACAGGGTCTCGCTCTTGCTCAGGCTGGTCTTGAACTCCTGACCTCGAGTGATCCTCCCGCCTCGGCCTCCCAGAATGCTAGGATTACAGGCGTGAGCCACCGTGCCTGCCCAGTTTGTGGTATTTTTGTTGTAGCCTAGGAAATGAATACAGAGACTAACAACATATCTACCATTAAAAGTTATTTTTGGTTTTTAAAAAGTTTCTACCTTGCACTTCAGTGAATGTAATTTTTTTTTTAGATGGGTGTTCTCAAAGCAGTTAAGATGCATAGCTCAATGTAAACACTTTTGTTTTCAGTAATGTCACATCATTTCCAGAGTTATTTTGGTTGATGGTAGAGTTGCTTTCTGTTTTTGTTTGTTTTGGTGACCAGTCTGTGAATCATTTCTCCCAGGGCCTTAATATGCAGGCATTTGTGAGGGAAGCTTAACAATGTTCTGTCTGATTGTGTCCTGCCATAACTTGCGCTTTGTAATGAGCCTCTCTGGTGACTGAGATGGTGTATTTTCCACATAGTCTATAACATAATAACAGAGCCACTGCGAATAATGATTTTTACACCAGCAATGTCTGTTAGGTACTTTCCAGTTAAACAAAAGCAAAATGATGGGGGAATAGACTAAAAGCTAAGAGGAAGAAAAATGTTTTCAACTCAGTTTAAACATTTTATTGGTAAGATGCAAAGGTATAGCAAAGAACCTTGGCAAGATACAAGATTTTCTGCAAAGGTCAGTTTGCTGAAAAGAGGAGAGGGGAGTGGAGGGGTCAGGAATGGGCAGAGAGTGGCAAGGACAGTCGGAAAAGGTTAACCCCTTCTTGGCACCGGGATTGGTAACAGGCAGTTTAAAGCTGCACAGAACTGCAGCCAGCGGAGCTGATTAAGCTGGGTTTCGTTTTTCCCACATGTGAGAAAGAGTATTGTGTGCCTCGTGGAGCTTGGAGCAGCGATTTGGGGAGATTAGAGAGAAAGGGGAAGAGAACACATAAAAAGATTTAGCAAGAGGGGTCCCATGGGCCTGTGGAGGTGGTGATTACCCAGGTTCAGAAGCTGCAGGAGAATAAAGAAGGCTCAGAGTCAAGGATGATGCCAGGACAGGGAAAGAGAAGGAAGTTCTGAGACAGGATGAGACGGTATTTAAAAATATGCTTAGGTCACTTTTTAGTTGATTAATAGAAGGCAAGTTACAGGAAGCCAAAGATTTCAGACGGTTGAGGCACACTGTAACTCAGATAATTTGAGGAAAAAAATGCACATTTCCATGCAGAAAGGAGTAGGAAGGGTTGGCACATTTTTCACTTTGTTCTGTGGATCTGTTCTTTCAAGAACTATGCGCAAGCTGCTTGCTGCAAGCATGGAAAATTCCTCACTTATTGGTTTGGAAAGTCATATTGAGAAGCCAGATTTTCTGCATCACTCGACCATAAACAGGACTTGATTCAGCAGCTTACGATATCCCTTCCTGTGACAGAGTAATCTTAGGAATGCAATCAGCTTTGAATTCATTGTTCGCTAGACTAGCTAGGCACAGATAAACCCAAATTTGTGACGCTGGAGAAGGTCGATACATCTCAGGAGAGAAGCTGCTCACCTTCAGACGGGTTACAGAGCAGAAATGCCCTCTCTCCTCACTTCATTCTGGACCACATACCTGCTGAGACTGAAATACTGTCAGAGCAGCAAGGAGATGCACACATTCAAGAGATGCTGCTGGGCAGGAAGTGCGTGAGCCCAGCACTCGCTGTGTGGGTGGATGGAGTGGAAGAGATTTCAAACCCAGAGGACTGGGGTAGGAGTTGGAAATTGGATTGCAGTTTGCAAGCTGTGGCTTCCTAATAGCTTGTCTTAAACATTGCACTTGACGTGAACCATGCACTTGAACTATTCCTTCCAGTTCCCTTAACATGGAGCAGCACAGAGGCCAACTTTATGTGTGACGTTGGATCAGGTGAACACCGTCATGGTGCAATTTATTGAATACCAGAAAGTCCTTTGCTTGCCTAAAATGCCACTGTAAAAAGAGTATTTCTTTAGTAATTGTTGTTTTATTGTTTGTTTCCAGTATTTTTTGTTAAAAATGCAGGAACTTCACTGAGGCTTAACAGTTCAATTATTACTGAACTTATCTTATTTGCTTAACACTTCAAACCTTTATTCACCTAGTTCTAAGAGAAGAGCTGTCTAAAGCAAAAGGGAACAGCAAAAGCCAGGTAGAGGTGACCAGAATGGGTGCTAAGGAGTCCTCAGGAGGAACTTCCTATAGGCACCTCCACAACCCCCAGGCTTTAGAATCTTAGCAAAGTAGAATCCCTGGCAAAGTAGGGATTGGCAGGTGCTGACAGCTATTTGAATACCTGAAGCCAGAAAACCAGTCATTGCAACTACCTTTTCCAAAATTCTCACATACCATAGATCACCTAATCCTGTCATTTCTCTGCCCTTTGAAATTTCTCTCTATTAACTAGTGTCTAACTCTAACCATTCCCTCTTTTCCTTTGGCATCACCATTGAATTGACACCTTCAGTCTCCGCTACTGGATCATAGCAATGGTCTCCAGACCAATCTTCAAGTTCATTCATGTCCTGTCTTGTGCTACCTAAACTAGAACGCTGCCAGGGCAGGAGCTCGGTTATTTGTCTTCATTTGTCTCAGTACCTAAAACATCGCTGAGTACACAGTAGGCATTTGAGAAATGTTTTTTTTTTAACGATTCACCTCCCCGATTCATCTTCTATACCACAGCTTTGTCATGTCTTCTCTTGTTCCAAAACATCCATTTCATCTGAAGAATAATATGCAAATTTTTTAATAAAATTTAAGTTCTTTATAAAATGACACCAAACTACCTCTTTCCAACTTCATATTCTACTGCCATTAAAATCTTTTGTATATTAAATATCTAGGCTGTCTTCACAGCCAATTCACAGATGATTATTTTCATCATCTCTGAGCTTTGGTGACATTCTCTGCCCTGAACATCCCTCCTTCATGATCCTGAACGCTATGATGAGGACAGGCATCCAATGTACCCCCACTGTTACACATACTAGGTTCCTAATAAACGTTCAACGAAAATGTCAGGTGGCAGAGGAAGGGGAGTGTTGGTTGATTTCTCTGATCTTCTAGACAAAATTGACCCCTTCCACCCCCAACTTCCACCCATTGTGCTTGTATCTCTTATATCAAAATATATTTGGGCATTAATTATTAATATGATTTCTGCATACTGTAGTGATTCCCAGGGAGAGCAGGAGCTCCTTGAAGGCAAGCACTGTGACATAAGCCTCCTTCTATCTGCAGAGTTCCCAACACAGGCCTTATTGGGCACTCAGTAGATGTTTGTTGCTTGAAACTCCAAGTTTCCTATTTCAAAATGTTTGGCAATAATCTATAGTAGTTCATTTTCTTCTTTCTAGGTTATAAATGAATATATATAAATAAAGCTACACCTAGACCGAATACAGTCCTCACTGACTGTATGGATATAAAACTTCTATACTAAGACAAAATGGATTCAGAAAAAGAAGTAAAAGAATGGTCCAATGAAATCATCTTTATAGTCCCATCCAGCTCTGAACTTCATGGTCCTAGAGTTGTGGGTAAAGTTAGTCTCCTCTGCCACGTCCATGTTCCTCCCACTGCTGTTCTGCTTTGTCCTTTCTGGAAAATGGGCAAGTTACATATATGTGCACACTCTCCCCACCCAGAACAAACAATGACACTGAGGAGTTCTGTCCACCTTGCTCGTGACAGCAATTGAGGATCCAGTCAAGTGTCTTAAATTTTGGTCTATTTTCTTTCTCTTGTTTGTTATATTTTGTTTTTAAGGGCTGATTTTAAATGCAATTATGTTTTCTTTAAAACTGATGGAACTCCCTTCTTTTCATTAGCTAAGCAAATTCCCATGATTCCAGAACAAATAGATACAGTTTCAAAGGACAGGTATTTAGACAAATAATTCCTCTCTCTATCTTTTTTTTTATTTCAAACTCTTAAGGGGTACAAATGTTTTAAGTTACATGGATCGTTTTTGTAATGCTTGAGTCCTGGCTATAGGTGTGCCCATCACCCAAATAGAGTTCATAGTACCCATTATGTTGGTTGGTTTATTCACCTCCCCTCCTCCCCCTACCCACTGGTTGCTTTCTGCTGAGTTTTACTTCCCTCTGTGCACATGTGTGCTTGCCAGTTAATTCCAATTTAATGAGTACATGTGGTGTTTGGTTTTTCATTCTTGAGATACTTCACTTAGGAGAATGGTCTCCAGTTCCATCCAGATTGTCGCAAAAGGTATTAATTCATCTTTTTTTTTATACATTTAAGTACGATAAAAAAAAATCATCTTTTTATGGCTGAGTAGTACTCCATGGTGTACATGTATCACATTTTATTAATATTAATCCACTCATGAATTGATGGGCACTTGGGTTGATTCTGCATCTTTGCAATTGTGAAATGTGCTGCAATAAACGTTTGAGTGCAGGTGTCTTTTTGATAAAATGACTTCTTTTCCTTTGGGTAAATACTCAGTAGTGGGATTACGGGATCGAATGGTAGGTCTACTTTTATTTAATAGTACTTTGAGGAATCTCCATACTGTTTTCCACAGAGGTTGTACTAATTTGCAGTCCCACCAACAGTGTATAAGCATTCCTTTTTTTCTGCATGCATGCCAGCATCTATTGTTTTTGGACTTTTTAATAAAAGCCATTCTGACTGGTAAGGTGATGTCTTATTGTGGTTTTAATTTGCATTTCCCTGATGATTAGTGACATTGAGAATTTTTTCATATTTTTTTTTTTTGGCCATTTATCTATCTTCTTTTGAGAAGTTTCTATTCATGTCTTTTGCCCACTTTTTAATAGGGTTGTTTGTTTTTTTCTTGCTGATTTGTTTGAGTTCTTTGTAAATTCTGGTTATTAGCCCTTTATCAGATGTGTAGCTTGCGAATATTATTCCATTCTGTAGGTTGTCTATTTGCTCTGTTGATTGTTACCTTAGCTGTGCAGTAGCTTTTTAGTTTAATCAAATCGCATTTATTAATTTCTGTTGTTGCCATGATTGCCATTGGGGTCTTTTTCATAAACTCTTTGCTGAGGCCATTATCTAGGAGAGTTTTTCCTACGTTCTCCTCTAGAATTTTTATTCCTCTCTCTATCTTTAGCATCTTACACAGTGCCTACCACATAGCTGGCACCCAGTGAATGCATGAATAAATGTTCCATATGCAGTCATGAAAGAAATACCCTAAAGTTTAGTTCAATAGTCCATCAAGGAAACATTCTCCTCTCACGCTTTAGAGGAGTATATGTTATCTTATGGGGCCAAAAGTGGGTCTGAAATGATCTCCTAAAAGGAACTCAGAAGTAAAAAGCAGAACCACTGTCTTCCGTGGATTTTATTTTATTTAAAAAAAATAAATTAGCTTATAAGTTACTTCTAGTAGATCAGTCCTTTTTCTCTTCCTAAACTTACAATTATGAAGGGAGGTATAATAACATTTTCTTGCGAAGAGATTTAGTAATTCTGGCAGTACTTCATTAATCACTTAATCAGTGTTCAAGCAGAACTGATGTCCTTGACATATATAATCAATCTTGATTCCTCCCACATTTGATTTTTATCTTTTTTGAAATCCAACAACTATACACATTAAGGCTTATTTTCACATTATAGTTTTGTTAGAGACATTATGTACATGTAATAACAATCAGAATATTGATACCTACTTTAAGTCTTCTCACAGTATATTTGAAAACAATTGTTTTCTCTTCAGTGAATTTATGGAGATTAATAGTGCTAGGATCAGATTCTATTACAACTTAATGGGAAAATGGGCTTGGATCATTTTTTTTAGCTTAATATATTTGGAGGTAGCATTATTGTTATTGGTGAGCCACAGCTACCACAGCTACTTGTTTATGGTGCGTTCTGAAGAACTTTCCAAAGCTACATCCTAAAGGCAGCTGGCATGGAAATGTAATAGCATCCCAAAATTCAGCAGCATGGGATTAGGCATGACTAATATCTTCTGTTTTGGAAAGGTATTTTTGTGATCACTGGAGTGACTACAGAAGTTCTAATTCTGCCACTCTTTTCCTCTTAACATTTAATAATTTGGAAGTTTAAAAACATAATTTATTCACCCTGAATTTTAGGTGTATAATTTCCATGTTCACTTACTCACAGACTATCCATTTCCCCATCAACACACTGCTTGTCAACATTATGTATTTTTCTCTTTCTTTAAAAAAACAGCAGTATAGACTTTACAGGTAGGTAATATAGAAGATGAATAGATGAAGACTCTTAATTCATAATTGCACATGTGTTTGAACAAATGGGCGAAGATTTTGTTATCTGGTTGTTTGGAGAGTATTTTTCCTCCATGAGAGGTGATAGCATAGTGTCTCAGGATTGTTTTTTAAAAAGTCTGCACCCACTCTGTGCTGCAGAAACTAAAGTAAAAATAAGCTTCTGTGCTAATGACGGAAGAAGAGAAGTCTTTGAGGGATACTGAGATTAGCACTCTGTAGCATTCAACCAGGTCTACAGCCGGATCTGTAGATGGAGAATCAGGAAGTCAGAGGAATAATAATAATAGTAACAACTCACATTTGCTGAAGTCCCCCCTCTTCCATGGTGGTATATGGTGTGCTTTGCATGGGTTGTTTGATGGAATATGCTTAACCTCCTTATGAGTTCAGTACCATACATATTCCCAGATCAAAGAGGAAAGACGAGGCTCACAGAGATCAAGCAATCTGCCCAAGGTCACACGGCTGATCTGTGGCAGGACTGCTGATTCCAGAGCTCTCAGGCACTATCCAGGTAGTCAACACACCTATCTTAGGTGTATAAACTGAGGCCCAGTCAGTAAGTTGCAGAGCTGGATATATTTGAACATACATATTAGGTAGAAGCTGAACTACGGAACCATTTTAGTAAAATAATTATCCTTCAATAAAAAATTAATGGAACTCTGGGCTAGCTAGAAAGTAATTAGTAGGTTACAACAGAAATTAAGGTTAACATTCTACCCAGGCATGAAAAGGTGAAAAGGAGAGTTGGAGAGAAGGTTAATTATCAGAGTCCATACCACATTGGCAAGAGGTGGATTTGATTTTGAATGACTATTACAAATAACCATACGGACATGGCCTTCATTAGGAAAACAAATTTCCTGATCTAAATGAAATCTCCCTAAAACCATTCATTTTCCCCACCCCCGCCCTTCTCTTTTGCTCTGATGTATGGTGATCAAAGCAATTCTCTGACAACCAGGTCAGCTCCTCAAATACATGGCTATAAGAAAGGATATCAGTTACTAAATGAGGTATAGCTTTCATTAATACATTGACAATCTTTTTAAATAGTGTCTTAAGTGATTCTGGTTACTATAAATCAGTTCTCCTTGGCCTGATTAATTTTGGAGAAACCAAAAGAACTTTCACCAAAATGAAGCATTGTTCCCTCGCACGATGCACGCAGCGGCTCGTCCTGTGTGACTGCAAACCTGCCAAAGCCTCCTCCTGTCCCTGTTCTGCCCCGGCCACATGACACAACCGGCCCTAAACCCCAGCTGTGTTAAGGGAACCTGATAATGTCCCTTCAGAGCTTTGAAGAATAGACAGGAAGTAAACTATAAGAGGAGAGTCTGAATGGGAGAACAAAAGAGACCTTGGACCTGACCTGTCATTCTGAGCGGAGGTAACTTCAGGACCGTAGGCCCGAGCAGCGGCTGCCGGCGTGGTTAATCAGCCTCGAGCACTCTCTGAGCTTCTACGGTGTGCTCAGTACGCTCTGTGCTTACACCAGAGAAATGAGGTGTGATTTCCATCTTTAAAAACCCCGTGAAAACACGTTCATAATTGTGTGGAACGGGTGCCTTCCAGGCCAGGAACTGGAAGTCAAGTCAGGTGGCAGGCAGGTGGCTAATGCCCATTCCCTGGCTGGGGCCTGCCAGCGTCCACAGGAAACTCACCCAAATCCCTGCTTCTGGCTCCAGGGGGAAGAGCTCAGGGGTGTGGCCAAAGTGCTTTATTGTGTTATGGCACAATATTTGTGAAACAGCACAACAGGTGCTGTTACCAGTCCTCACTCTCTGTCCAGCTGCAGAGTGTGCCTTATCTGTCGGCACTGGGCCCGAGTGGGGTGGCAGGTAGCCCTTGCTCCTGTGTGGCCAGTGGGGTCTTAGACCAGAGGTCTCCCGTTAGCTCCAGTAAGTCCTTTTGTGCTTCCAAAACCCTCTTCTGTTTTGTGTGAAGCCCTTCAGGTGGATGCTCCCCATCAACTCCAGATTTGTTCGAAATGGCTGGCAGCTGTGACGTATCACAGCTGAGACGTACACACTGGGATCCTTCTGACAGTGGATAATTACATGTGAAATTTCATGCCATATCTTTTATTTTTTCTGTTTCAGATAAAGGAATATTCATTATCCAAAGTGAGAGTCTCAAGAAATGCATTCAAGCCGGTAAATCTCTACTGACCCTGGAGAACTGCAAGCAGCCAAACAAGCACATGCTGTGGAAATGGGTTTCAAACCACCACCTCTTTAACGTAGGAGGCAGCGGTTGCCTGGGCCTGAATTTATCAAATCCAGAGCAGCCATTAAGCTTATATGAATGTGATTCCACCCACGTATCCTTGGGGTGGCGCTGTAACAGGAAGACGATCACAGGCCCGCTGCGGTACATGGTCCAGGTGAAGCACGACAACACGGTGGTGGCCTCGTGGAAATATCTTCATAAGTGGATTTCCTATATGTCAGGTGGTGGAGACATTTGCGAGCATCCGCACAAAGGTAAACATAATTTAAATCAAAGTACTCGCAGAATGGTATATTTAAAAACTTTGCCCATAAGTAAAGATTTGTAAAGCATTACATGAAAGAAGTACACAAAGCCTGGAACATCAGGGACTTCTCGTAAATACATTTTAGTTGCTTCCTTGCTTATGATAAAAGGGTTGCTAGGGTCTTAGAGTGGACATGCTAAATTCTGCTAAGGAAGCAGAGCTGCTCAGAATTTAAAGGTATTGGGAGAAAAAACATTTAACTTTGGGAATCAATGGAAAGGAGGAGAAAGTACAAGTGGACAGGAGGAGGGAGAGAGAAAAGGAAGGTGGAAGGAAAAGATCTTTGAAGTGAAGACTTTTGTCAGGACAAATATGATAACCTTCCCTGCCACCTTTCCTCATATTATAGGAACTCAGCTCCCCCCTCCCGGAGGTGTGTCTGCGGAGGCCCCTCAAACACCTCCTGAGGCCTGGTTGGCATCCATGTGATGGTCATGTTACAAGGCACTTGAAGATAGATGACAGACTATCATCAGGCATCATTTGGTGTGTGGCAAGCATGGTAGTAGGGAACATGGCTTATAGGGAGACTAGTTTTTCATAGTTCTTTTATTTTTGCCATTTTTAAACAGAAAAAAATAATAATAAAGAAAATCACATAGTTAAATCCTGAAACCTCAAACCTGTCCCTCAGGGTTTGTTTGGTAGCTCTCATCATCTATCCATCCACCCATCCATCCATCCATTTGTCCATCACACATTTGTCGGGCACTGACTGTTCATCAGGCGCAGTGCTAGGCACCTGGTTTACAAAGACCAGCAAGATAGATGTGGTCCCCCATGCCTTGTGGTGCTCTGTAGAATTATGTCTTAATGAGAGCGTAGTAGCCTCCTAAGAACTCTATACCAGTTTTAGGAAGCAGAGCAAGGAACTCCTAAGGTTCAAGGCAGAACTTTATCTTGTAGCTAGAAAGAATGAGTAAAAAGAGAGCCAAAAGCAAGACAGTTTTGGTTCTTATTACAAGAAAACAAGTGCTACACACCAGCACTCCGAATAATCTACAGATCCAAGGAGGAACTTGATATTTTCCTTTATTTTAACTTTTTAGCCATATACCCACACTCACTGTGCACGCAGCGGAAGACTCCAGGCAACATGTGCTTCCAAGTAGAAGGCAGGGGATTGAAACAAAAAGATGTGTCCTGAAATAACTCTGGTTCCTAAACAGCCCTAGCCACCAAGGCCAGCAACATGTCATGGGCTTGCTCAGTCCATGCCCTGCAATTGTGGGGAAGGGTTGGGACTCTCCACAGCTGGCCCTTTTGCCCCAGGACCTATTGACTTAACTGAGGGTGGCCCTGATCCCTCTCATCATGGAAAGCTCCAGCTGAGTCATGAAAAGGTTTTGTTGATTCCTGCTGAGGCCAAGGATGACTGAGTATTGTCATACTTTAAGAAAGTGGCCAGCAGGCCACCTCTGCACTGTCATCTCTCTCCAGACCACTGTGGAAGCCTCCCAGCCAGTTATTTCACTGCACCCGCAGGGATTCTTTAAAAATGGAAATCTGATCATGTCACTTTGCTATTCAAAACCTGCCCATGACTTCCCTCTACCCTCAGAGTAGAAAGGCCAAGGTCAGGGCCCTCAGTGAGCTGACGCTCCAGCACTTCCCTGAATCCTCTCCCAACTGGCCTCCTTGCTCTTCCTCATTCACCCTGCACCTGCTTGTCACCAGTCTTTTACACTTGCTGTTCCTTCCGCTGGAACAATGCTTTTCCAAGACTTGCACCCTCATTTCACCCAGTGATTCAGAGAGGCCTTACACTGCCCGTCCCATCCAAAGCAGTGCCCGCCGCCCCCTCAGACACACTCACACACACACACACACACACACACACACACACACAGTCACTCTGTCTTCTTGTCCTATTTTATTTTTCTTCATGGGCACTTATCACTAGCTGAAATTATATTGTACATTTATTCGCATATTTGCTGTCTCTGTCTTTTCCTCACTGGAATAGAAGTCCCATGGGATGGAACTTTTGCCGGTTTGTTCACCGCTGTGTACCCAGTGCTGGGCACATTAAATGCTGAGTAAATATTTATCAAATGAATAAATTAATAAATGCCTATGAAATTATTGAGCATTAGGTGCTGATGGCTGATATGTTTGGGGACTGGGAGATATTTTGAAGTAAAATCTCCACTAAATTTTCCTTCTCATCCATTCGTAAATGTGAACGTTGCTGGACCAGCTCACTGTTGTAAATGAACGAGTAGGTAGATGTATAAGCAAACCATGTCTCAGCACTTCCTCTGAGCCCAGCACTCAGTCTAGCACTTCCACGACACGAGACAGTGAGGACCTGAGGGCTCGCTCTGGTATAGCGAGTCCCTGCCCCTACGAGGGTTTCAGTTGATAAAAAGTGCACTAAATATATGCCAGTTTCCAAGATAAAGCCGACATTATACTTAACTGACTGTAAATTTCTTTCTCCTAGATTTGTATACAATCAAAGGGAATGCCCACGGGATGCCATGTGTGTTTCCCTTCCAGTATAACCATCAGTGGCATCACGAATGCACCCGGGAAGGTCGGGATGACAACTTACTGTGGTGTGCCACGACAAGCCGATATGAAAGAGATGAAAAGTGGGGATTTTGCCCAGATCCCAGTAAGAATAAATATAGTCTTCTCCTCCATATGTTATGAATGAATCGAAGATGATTAGAAACTTATCTGTATCTAAAGAAAAGCACTGGGATTGATATATTGAAGTCTGAATAAGCACTCTGATGCTATTAATCCAGATTTTGATTTTGGGTTTGTTTTTGCCTTGAAAAGACAATTCTGATGTATATTCTGTTTTTCTTTACATTCAAAAGACGTTAATTAGCCATTCTTCATTAAGCTCAGTGCACAAGGATGCTTTAACTGGAATCAAATTATAATACTCTGTGATCTCATTAATCTCAGCTTCCCGGCAGGATACTTAAAAAAAAAAAAAAAAACCTGATTGCATATAAAGCCCAGTTATCCTTTCAATCCACTGCCTCTTACGAGCTGCCTTAATTTGTCCACATCCAGGCTGCTTGTGTTGCCCATTGTCAAGTCCAGGCATCAGCTGGCCCCTTGATGGTCTTTCTAAAATTGCAGTTGTCCTCATCATTTCTTGACAATGGGTTTTCATCTTGACTCCCTTTCCTTACTACTCACTTCCTAGCTATAACCTCAAAATCTTTTTCCCTTCTTATCTTGATTTCCAAGGTCCAGTGACAGCTGCAATGTTTTAACTTTTTTCAGTTAATGCTTTATTATTTTATTTTTATTTAGCTAAATAAAGTTTCCAATTGTTCCTAAGTATTGGGGAATATTTATATATACCTTCTACTTTCTATATTCAGTTTCCTTCACCTTGGTTTCTACAAATCAGAGAGAGTACAGCTTTTACCTCCCTTTCATATCCATAATAAAATGCAACAAATAAATTTGAAACAGAAGCAAATGGAAGAGACTGACTCCAAAGAATCTTATTTATAAATTAGCTGCAGAATTGTTTTCTAATCCAAGAGCCAGTATGGCTTAGTAAACAAGAAAGAGTGAAAGCTTTGAAGTCAGACAGGTCAAGATTGGAGTGCTGCTTCCTCCCAGCAATGAGATATTGGGAAAAGATCTCCATTTCTTTGGGTCTCCGTTTCCTCTGCCATGAAATATAGATAATAAGAGTACCTGCAAGGGTTATTGTGCAGATTCAATTAGGTGAGGCATCAAGGCATAGTACCTGGCACACCATAAGCACTCACAAGGGTCAGCCATTGCCACCACCACCATCATCATCATCATCAAACCTAATTTATCTTTTCAGCTTACACTTCTGAATCAATGATCCCTCCTCTTTAGTGTCAGTCAACAAGCACTAAGCTAAGCATGGTGGTGAATACCAAGAGTTTTAGGATTTAGGATCCTCACTTCAAAGAACTTGGCATCTACATGGAAGACAGGACAGACAGGTTTGCTGTATGCCAGAAAATGCAAGCTATATTTGATATACTTCTCTAGAATCACCTGGGAGATAGATAAATATGCATATTCTGGCCCTTCTCCCAGAGAGGCAGTGGGTGCAGCATGTGGAACCCAAGCATCTGCATTTTTGACAAGTGTGCTAGGTAATCATGATGCAGATAATTCCTCATCAAACAATTCATAATATGCAACATACATCTGTATACATGGGGTGATACTAAGACATTTAACAACCAGCATGGTACAGGGTATAGAGCAATCCAAGTGCAGACATTAGTGTGGGGCTTGGGAGTTCCAGTGGCCCACTGCTGGTACTAACCCCTTAGCTGCTGGAATGTGAGGAGGGGGAGGTGCAGGGAAGGCTGGGGCAGCAGGTGACACCAGAGGAGCTCAGCTATTGGTTGACTATTCACCAAGCAGCATGAAAGCATTTTATTTAATACCTGTCAGATCACCAGCCTTCCCTATCTGAATCTGAACATACGTGTGTAGGTGAATATGCATGTATTAATAATCCCTACACTTCTTGGATTCCTGAACCAGATGTTATATTGTTTGCATCATCTCTTTCCATTACCATCTCTAATAGATATCATTATTAAAACCAAATAAATGAACCAGTACTAATAAAATTAACACATAATTTACATGGTTCTAATAATAGTGGGGACTTCTTTTAAACTACAGCATTCTCCTTAAGATTCTGAGAAAAGCCCTGTCGCCATCCTCTGTCACTTGTAGCCAATTATATTTTCGCCGGTGGAAGCCTGGGTTCCGTGGTGCCAGGGCTTTTCATTCCCAAGACTATCTATTTGTTCAGCTTCCTACAGCTCAGAGGCTTCCTCCGCTTGACAGCCTGCCAGATTCCAGCTCTCCTGACCTTTACCACAACCAGTAGAGAGCATGTTTATTTCTACAGTGCTAAATTACAGTTCCAGTTTTCTTCCTTTCTTGTTACTTTTGGTTGCTGGTGGCCAATATAACTCAAAATGACCTGTCAGAGGCTGAAATCTGAGCAAGCTGATAGCTCTTTCCATGGTGTCAACAAGTGGATAGGATGGAGAGGAGTGAGTGGAATAAAGGAAAGGTTTGTGCTTCTATATCTCTTCTTTCTTACATGGAAGTTTTTAAATATCTCAATGTAAAATGATGCTGCCTTTTTGAAAAAAAAAGTTCATTATAAGTGAGCAAGATTTAAATTTAGTATTAATAAACACATATACAAACACAGTAGCAGAGAAGGATCTGATAAATCATCTTCAGAAATAAAGATGTACAGGAATCGCTCTTCGTTTGTTTAGAGGCAGTTCTGGGCCATGCAAAGTCTTTCTTGATTTGTGTGCCTTACCAAGAAAGGAGAGTTACAGTTTGAGATATTTTTAGGATACCAACCTCTAAAATGATCTGATTGCCCTTGAACCTTATTCAGTTGATATAATTTTGGTCAGTAACTTGAATGACATGACAGAGCAAATTGGTACCAATACATGTACGATTGCCAACCTCACCTGAGCCCTCAACATGGATCAGCAAAGCTGTATGTCTCTCTGTCATGTGATCTCTCATGCCCCACAGTGACCATTCCAACCTCTCTATTTTCCTCTAACTTCTAACCCTACCTTCTCTTCTCCTTCCTCGTTCTTATCAGATGACCTCAATTCCTACCTCATAATGACAAAAGAATCCAGGGGGCAAGGGGATTTTTGACAACTTCCTGCTCCCTAACCTTTAAGGTTCCCTGGGTCTGTACCCATCTTTTTACCTCCCTCCTGTACAAGAGGATGACGTTTCTCCTCCTACCTAGAGCAAATCTCTCTACCTGGGCTCTGGAGCCTCCTGTCCAACCTTTTCCAACCTGTATCTCAGCAGTTGTCAGAGTGTGGTTCCCATTCCAGCAGCATAAGAATTCCCTACGAGTTTGCTAGAAATGCAATGTATCAATCACACCCAAGACCACTATATCAGAAATTCTAGAAGCAAAGCCCAATAATCTGTGTTTTAACAAGACTTCTAGGTGATTAAAATGCATAATCTTACTCTACTTAAGCCTATTCAAATCCAGCCCGAGAGATGAATAGATGTTATCAACATGGAAAGTGGTGGGGGGTGAGATATCCATACAGAGGTGCATCGTGCAGCCATGTGCCAATCGGGGTGGGGGAGACAGTGGTCAGCATTGGATGCAGGCAATAAAGGGGGTATGTTGTTTCAATAGAACTAAAAATAATAATAAAACCAACTAAAGGTCAGTCTGCTTTTGATTCACCATGCTCTAACAATGCTAAATAATGTCAGTGATAAAATACTCCCACCTATCCAGGTTGACTGCTATCCCACTCCCAACCCTCAGCATGTCACTAGCCAAATGTCTAGGTTTTGAGGAGGGAAAGAAGTTATTGCCTTCTGAGAAAGACAGTGTGGCAAGAGTACAGTGATCAAGGGAGAGAGAGAAACAAGGCACTCTGAAAAGGTACACAGGGACCGACTCATGCAGATGCTAGATAATTCAAGGTGTCATAAAGGTAAGGATGTACCTAATTCTAAGTGCAAAGGGAAGGCAGAAAAGGGTTTTAAGCAGGGGCATGATGATGGTTTAAAAATTTTAAGGGATCATTCTGGCTCCTTTATAGCAAATGGCTTGGAGGGAGCAGCAGGAATATCCTAGAGATCAGAAATGAGGCTAGAGCCAGAGTCTGGGCGAAGAAGAGTGGTTCTTGGGTTAGGTGGTAGCAAAGGGGATTGGAGAAACGTGGACATATCGAAGATCTAATTTAGAAATAGACTGCACAGGCCTTGGTTGTCAGGAGCTCAGCTGGGCTGGAAAGAGAGCTGAGCTGACCGGTAGGTGTTGGAGTAACTGATTAAAGCAACGGGCCAAAAATGAAAGAGTTAAGCCTTTAATCACTTACTGTACTGGTGTAAGCAAGAGTCTAAAACAAGGAATCACGAACTGCCTCTGTGCCATTTCCCCCCAGGGAATAGCACACCTATTGAGAGTTGGGTGGATCAGCACAGACATGGAGTCTAGCTCACTGTCGAGGGAGCCCTGAACAAAAGGCTTTTCAGTTTTGTGGGCTCTGGGGTCAGGTGTAAGGTGAGGGGGAGGAGTTAGGATTGGAAAAGTACTGGGTACTGAGTCAGAGTGGGGAAAAGTGTCTTCAAAGTTTACCCTCCTTCCCAACCTCAGCAGAGTTACCTGAAGAAGACCTTGGCCCAAGACCTCACATAGAAATACATCTAGGAATGAAGGCACCTGGGCTAGGAATGCAAATAAGCAAAAAGTATGATGGTCTTGAGGGGCCGGAGTGCTTGACTGCAAATCCCTTTAGAAACTGCAATGTGCTGGCTGTGCACCAAGACTGGCGGAGGAGCGTGGCTTTCCCTGGTAAGGCCTGCCAGGTAAAGCCTTGGTAATGGCCTATGGCCACGCCTCAGAAATCACATACAGGTTTTTAACTAGGAGTTGGACTCCTCACTGGTAAGGACAGACTTGGAGGATAAGGGAGAAAGTGAGGTACTAATTCAGACCCTGGGCTTTCAACATATATGGCTAAACTATAGAGATACAGCTTTGGCAGAGAAAGTTAAGTACTATTCAGATTGGGACATATTATATGTGAGTCAGTCTTGTGGCAATGTGGACTAGGCAGTTAAACATACTGGTTTCTGTATTTGGGAGTTATAGAAAATGAGTTGAGCCAGCCTAGAGCATGTGGAATAGAAAGGAAGGGGACACAGGGCCAAGTTTTCAGACCTCCAACATTTAATTTGAGTAGAGAACAATGAACCAGCAAAGGAGACTGCAAGGAGCAGCCAGAGAGGTAGGACGGGAGCCACATGTGAAATCAAGAAAAGAAAGGAAGTCAGCAAAGGAGAAGGAGCTCAACCTGCCAAATGCTGCTGAAGGGCCTGATTTTACAAGGTCTGAAACTAAGTGGTCATTGAATTTGATAGCACACAGGTCATTGATGGCCTTAACGAGATACACATTAGTTGCCAGACTGAGACGGTTAAAGAGTAAATGGAAGATTAGAAGAGGATGGAACACTTGCCAACTCGTTCTGGTTTGATACCAAAACCAGACAAAGACATTGAAAGAAAACTGCAGACCAATATCTCATATGAATATAGATGCAAAAATCCTCAACAAGATACTAGCAAACAAACCCCAACAACATATAAAAAGAATTATATACCACGACCAAATGGAACTTATCCGGAGAATGCAAGGTTGGTTTAAAATCTGAAAATCCATTAATGTAATACTCATATCAATAGAATAAAGAACAAAACCACATTATTATCTCAATAGATGCAGAAAAAGCACTTGATGAAATTCAACACCCCTTCATTAAAAAAAAAAAACTTAAAAAACTAGAAACAGAAGGCAATTTCCTCAACCTGATAAAGGATGCTTATGAAACCCTATGAAAAACTCAGAGCCAACATACTTAACTGTGAAAGACTGAATACTTTCCCCACTAAGATCAGGACTGAGACAAGGATGTCCACTCTTACCACCTGTATTCAGCATTGTACTTGAGGTTCTAGCCAGGATGAGTAGGCAAGAAAATTAAATAAAATTCATCCAGATTGGAAAGGAGGAAGTAAAACTCTCTATTTGCAGATGACATGATCTTGCACAAGTAAAGTCCTAAGGAATCCACTGAAAAACTGTTAAAACTAATAAATGCATTCAGCAGTTCACAGGATACAAGATCCATATATAAAAATTAATTGTTATTTTTTATAAAGTAGCAATGAACACTCCACAAATGAAATTAAGAAAACAATTCCATTTATAGTACCATCAAAAAAAATGAAATACTTAGGAAAAAAATTAACAAAACAAATGAAAATCTTGTACTCTAAAAACTACAAGACATAGTTGAAAGAAATTAAGGAAGATCTAAATACATGGTAAGGCATCCTGTGTTCATGGATCAGAAGACTTAATATTGCTGAGATGGCACTACTCTCTAGCAATCCCCATCAAAATCTCAGCTGACTTCTTTGAATAAGTTGACAAGATTATCTTAAAATTCATATGGAAATTTAAAGGACCCTGAATCATGAAAAAGAACAAAGTTGGAGGACTCAACATTTCCCAATTTCAAAACTTTTAGAAAGTGGCAATAATCAAGACAATGTGGCACTGGCAAAATGTAACAGAGTTGAGAGTCCACTTTTATGGTGAATTGATTTTTTGACAAGGGTGGAAAAAGAATCATCTTTTCAACAAATGGTACAGAGAAAACTGGATATCCACATTCAAAAGAATGAATTTGGGCCTCTAAGTCTCTTCTTATATAAAAAAATTAACTCAAAATGGATCAAAGACTTAAATGGAAGAGCTAAAACTATTTAATATAAAACTCTAAGACGAATACATGGGGTTAAGCTTCATGATCTTGGATGTGGCAATGGATTCTTATATATGACACCGAAACACAAGCCACAAAAGAAAATATAGATAAATTGAACTTCATCAAAATTAAAAACTTTTGTGCTTCAAAGGACACTATCAAGAAAAGGAAAAGACAGCCTACAGAATGGGAGAAAATATTTGCAAATCATATATTTTATAAGGGGTTTATATCTATTAATAGAATACATAAAGAACTCTTACAACTCAATAATAAAAAGACAACCCCATTTGAAAATGAGTAAAGTGTCTGAATAGATACTTCTCCAAAGATTTACAAGTGGCCAATAAGCACATGAAAAGATGCTCGACATCATTAGCCATTCGGGAAATTCAAACAAGAACCACAATGAGTTACCACTTTACACCCACTACGATGCCTATAATCAAAAAGACAGAAAATAGCAAGTGCTGTTGAAGAGGCAGAGACATTGGAACTCTCATCCATTGCTCATCCCTTGCCAGTAGGATTGTAAAATGATACTGCTGCTTTGGAAAACTGTCAGTTCCTCAAAAGGTTAAACATAGAGTTAGTTACCTCATGACCCTGCAGTTCCACTCCTAGATATATACTCAGGAGAAATGAAAACATATGCTCACACAAAGACCTGTACATAAATGTTCATAGCAGCATTACTCATAATAGCCAAAAAACAAAAACAACCCAAATATCTATCAGCTGAGGATCGTATAAACAAAGTGTGTTCTATGAAAGAAATGAAGTACTGGCACATGCTACAACATAGATGACCCTTGGCAACATTATGCTAAGTGAAAGAAGCTGGTCACAAAAGACTATATATTGTATAATTTCATTTATATGAAATGTCCAGAATAGGCAGATCTGCAGAGACAGAAAGTAGGTTAATGGTTGCCTTGAGCTGGGGATGGGGTGGGGATTGAGGGGAAAGGGGAGTGACTGCTAACGGGTCCTGGGTTTTTTTTTGGTATGATGAAAATGTTCTAAAACCGATTGTGCTGATGGTTGCACAATGCTTTAAACATACTAAATACCATTGAATTGTATACTTTAAAAGAGTGAATTTACACGGTATATGAATTATATCTCAATAAACTATTTTTTAAAAGAGAGAGAGATGAGGAATTGGAGAGACTATTTAAAAGTATGTGACTAGTGAGGGTAGAGAGAAGGCAGACGGGGATGGGGAGGTTGGCTGAGAGATGCTAGACCATCTTTAAATGCATCTGGAAATGGTTCAACAGAGAGAGGTTGAAAGTGCAGGAGAATGAAGGCAGCTGGTGAAGTAGAGATGGTCTCTCAGAAGGCAGAAGGCATTGGGGTCCCGATCACAGATAGACAGACCGGCCTGTTGTAGATGGAAAGACAGTCTCTCCAGAGCAGGGAAGCGGGAGAGGACAGTGCAGGTCCACAAAGGCTGATGGATTAGGTGATGGGAGAAAGTGAGGAGAAGCTAGTCCAGTGGCTGTGACTTTCCTCTCTCTGAAGGGGGGAAAGAGTGAGAGGCTTGGACAACAGGGAAGGTGTGCGATGGATATTGTGGCTGCGGGGAGAGCAATCTCACTAGGGAAAACTAGTAATGTCTAGTTTTGGGAAGTATTGGGGGTGGTTGATAATGAGAGGATCAGAATGACCTCCTTGGGCTCCTGTAGCCCAAACCTCCCAGCTTTCCTCTTTCCTTTATGGCCATCACTTCTCAGCTTCCTTGGATAGCATTTCTACCTCTACCCAATAACCTTTTTATGCTGATGGGCACGCTTGGGGAGTAATAGCAAGAACAAAATGGAACATGGTGCCTACTTTCCTGATCCTTTCATGCTATCAGGAGAAACAGACAACCAACAAACAATCATGTAATACATCACTTAATTTCACTTGTGATTGGGGCTACCATCGATCCTGTAGGGCATTGACAGAGTGCATGGCAAGAAATCCTAACTCGGTCTGGTGTCCCTTTTACATGAGATTTCTCAGCACAGCACTTTTCAGGGATCAGATATTCAATAACTATTTGCTGATTATATGAAAGACCAAAGAGAAAGAAAAAAATAGTAACTTTGCAGCTTGGAGTTCAATAGCTGCTCTGATAATGTAAGTCTTCCTTTTTCTAAAAAAAAGAATTCAATAATTTTTAAAAGTGGCAAGAAACAGTATACCTGGGACGTAGGCAAAACTGAATACTTAGGGAAGAAAAACAGGCCACATTAATAGAGAAGGAGGAATGGCTGGATCTTAGTCACCATCCGTAATAAAATCAGCATTGACATGAATACACCTCAGTGCATTAAAAGAGAGGTGTAGTTAGGAGAGGAAAAATCGCCTGTTTTATAACATCATGCAAAAGCAATCTCTCATCAAATAACAGGAGATTCAAAAATAATATATGACACAATTGCTTCCCTCAAGGAGCACATAATTCAGTGATAGAAGAGATAATATAAAGACAACCAAAGATGCAAAGAAATATAATAATGGGGTTCTGGCCCTTAGATTAGAATTTTTTAAGAATAAGCATGACTGAGACACCAATCTTTAGTCCTTGGAAAGATAGATTATATATAAGTGCAAATGCACCAAGAGTGGAGCCCGTGATGGGTAGGTTCCCAGGGAGCAGTCTCTGAGCCAGAGGTTAGCATGCAGGAGGTTTCCTGGGGAGTCCTCTCAGGATCCGTTGACGTGGAAGGGAAGGGAAGAGAGCAGGATTGCACAGAGGGAGCTGGATGCAGCCTGACAACCCCTAGACCAACCCTATGAGGGGTTCTCCAGATGGGGTGGCCCTTCAGAGCTGCCCCTGCTCGGGGTCTGTGGGGTGCCTTGCATCACTGCACTGACCAGTCACGGTCTGCCGGCTGCCCTCGGGAAGGGAGAGTGACACTGGGCAAAGAGGCTCTTCAGCCAAAGCAATCCTTGGAGAAGGCTTAACACTGGGGAGTGTTTGATGGGAGGTGAAAATAAGTCCTTCTGTCCTGAAGGGGGATTGGGGCAGCACATCACAGTGTCCACTGCAGCATTTTCATTCTATTTGTCATTTACCACCTTCAAATGAGATTGGTGGCCTGACCTGTAGCCCACCTAGAGAATCCTAGGAAACACTTCTGTGCACATTGAACTTATAAACACATCGCTGCTCCCCCTTCATGGTCTCTGCTATCACACAGGATGAATATGGCTGAACAGCCATCCGGTAACATTCAGTGTGTTGTCCATTTGGCATTTTAACTGGGGACAGTCTCTAAGGATTCCATCTCAATGGGAAAATTTCAGCCACCAGGGCAAAATGGGTACTGACAAGTTCCCCTCTCTTTCCTGTTCCTTTCTCTTCTTTTCCTTCAGTGTTATTTGGTTATAGCCTTGTATCCTGCCCTCCTTCAATGTTGGATCATTTTATATAAATACTTGTATCACTCAGGAAACTCTATAAACAACTTTAGATTTACATGTGATTTAATAACTTCTCGTTAAACTAACTTGGTTCTGTATAATGCATGTTGTGACCAGACATGAAAACAAACTTTCCACATGTCCCAAGGGAGCCATCTAACTAAGTGTTACGGGAAAAAGAGAACAGATGAAAAAGATTTCATTGTCAAATAAGTCTGAAGTATACTGAATTGAAACTAAGCCTGTGGCTTTACTATAGAACTTCTCAGAGACTTTAATATGCTAATGTACGTGGTGAATTTCCCAGAGGACTCTATATATGCATTATGTCCCAGATTTTCTTGGGGAGCCTCTTGAAGTTGTCTTACTTTGATGATCAGACTCTGGGAAAGGCTGTTCTAGATTTTAGCTGGTTGCCCGTCCATCAGTTTCACTTATGCTGTGGTATGGTTCAGATTTTCCACATTCTACAATTCTTTGGCTGAGTTTGATTTCGGTAATTATTATGGCTGCTTAGTTCACCTTGGGGTTTGATTGAAAATTTTAACGAAAGCATTCAAACTAGCTTAATTTTCTGTTATATCAAGAAACTTCAGATTTCAGAGCCCCCTTTCCTACTTTATTAAATTTACTTTTAAGCATTCTATGCAGTCTTTCGCTAACGTTTTATAAGTACACTTTGCTTCTATTCCTCTTGGCCAAAAGAACTTTCTCAAACTAAACATCAGTGTTCCTGTGCTCGATATTTATTTGAAAACTTGTGTTCACTATTGACTCATATGTCTACTGTATCCCTTTTATTTCATCCAGCACTTTGGCATTTGGGGAGAAATGCTTTTTAAAACATTTGTGTCTATCTGAAATAAACTTTTAAATTCACATAGCTTTCAATTTAAAATTCTAAATGCTGGGTTTTTAAAGAACTCAGATGTTATTTTCACAAATACTTCACTTATATTTCCTTCTCTTAAAACCGGTTTCTCTTATTATCCTGGAAAGGATCAGAGCTTCTTTACTGACACTTTCTTGACTTTCCTTAGGCAGGGTTGAAGAGTTGAATTGTGGAAGAGTTTAACCATATGTTATTAATGGGATAACAATGCAGGTTTCTTCACAAAGACCTAGTCAAGAATAGATAAGGCGCTACAGTTTTAGAGGTTGCAAGTTGGAATAATTCCATTCATCTTACAAATATGTTGCTGTATAAATAAAATAAAACTTTGTTTCCAGCCTCTGCAGGAGTCGGTTGTGATGCCATCTGGGAGAAGAACCTGGATTCACACATTTGCTACCAATTCAACCTGCTGTCATCTCTTTCTTGGAGTGAGGCACATTCTTCATGCCACATGCAAGGAGGTGCTTTGTTAAGCATTGCGGACGAAACTGAAGAAAATTTCATAAGGAGTAAGTAGGTGAATGATGCACATTGGTATCGATACAATAAAATGTTGTCAAAAGTGATGTCCACGTATACAAAAAATATATTTTGGAAAACAGTTTTTTAAAAACTACTTTTCTTGTCTTAATATGGCCCAAACTCTCACCCAGAATTTTCCCATGAACACTGGGCTATTCCATGTGGCACTCAGTCATGGCTTTCTTATTTTATCCCCCTTGAAGAAGAGAATTTGAAGCCACCAAAAGGGACCCAGGAAAGTTGCACTTCCATCAAGTGGGTCAAGGAGACTGCTAAACTTAAGTACTGATTCTTGCTCTTCTGGAGATCTTAGCCATTCAATTTCCATTAATAAACAATTAAGCAGTTTATTAAACAAAATATTATCTATCACTCACTGTGTACAAGTGTATCATAGGCCTTCTGGTAGATGACAAAGAGCTTAAATTTTAATGGGAAAGCAAAGGCACACTCATGTTAACTAACAGCATAACACAATAATATAAGATTTCAAAAGAGTTCACCCATCAGCTAAACTCTCCTCTTCTCCTTTATAGATTAAATGTGTATGTATGTGCTTAGGTATACTCCTTTAAAAATTTTTGAAACGTTAGAAGGTGTCACAAAATTAATCAGTTTCATTAGAAGTTTCTGGTACTATTTTTCTTTCAAATTTCATTGCACATGTAGTACATATATTTTAAAATAATTTTTTAAATTGAGGTATACAGAAAGAAAACATATGAAAAAGCTCCCGTAGTTCTGCAATCCATAAATAATCATGTCTTTATGCAAAAATATATAAATGTATGTGTATATGCGTAGTAGTTATAACAAATGGTATTGTATAAAAACAAAATGGTTTTTACACCATGGTTAGGAGCAGGGACCAGAGAGCCACCTGCCTGGGTTTGAATCCTGCCTCTACCACTTACTAGAAAGATTACTTAAGAAAGTAATTTATAGCTGAGTAATACTCCATGGTATACATATAAGGTATTGGACGGGGGGAGGGGAGGGAATGGGTGTATACCTACGTGATGAGTGCGATGTGCACTGTCTGGGGAATGGACACGCTTGAAGCTCAGACTCAGGGGGATGGAGGGGCATGGGCAATATATATAACCTGAACTTTTGTACCCCCATAATAAGCTGAAATTAAAAAAAAATCCAAAAAAAAAAGTAATTTAATCACTCTGTACCTCAATTTCTCCCTCTACCAAGTGGAAACAATAATACTGTCTACTTCTTGGTGTGGGTTACATCTTACATTGCAAGTGAAATCTTAGAAAAGTGCCTGGTACACATAACAAATACTCAATGTGTGTTAACCATTTGACAACAGCTATGCACACAGTTTGGCAATCTGCTTATTTCATTTACCTGCATATAATGAACATCTGTCTATCTCCATAAATGTAGATCTACATCATAATTTTTAGTGGTTACATAATAATACAGATTAGCAGTAATACATTGATCTAATCTCCTCCTATTAGGGATATAGGTTAAATTGTTTATTTTGTTTGTATTTATTTATTTATTGCTGTTATAAACCATCCCTGCACATACCTTTGTGCACAGATTCCCCAGTTATTTCTTTGCAAGTTTCTAGAAGTGTATTCACTGGATGGAAAATAAGCACACTTTAAAGCCTTTGAAAGTCATTAATGCCTTCCAGGAGAATTTTAACGAATGAACAGTGCCTGTCTACCCTTCCCCACAGCTATGCAAAAGTGGAGAATTATTATTGAAACTGATTTGAGTAAGTCATAGTACAGGAAAACATCAATTTCCAAAGTCATTATTAGCCTGAAATGGTTTTTATATAAAAATTTATACACCATTTATGAATTACAGTTGTTATCTATCTTAACTGCCAGGATTTCTCATGAGAGAATTTGGATTTATTCATCAAATTTGAATAACAATTTTAAAAAATAAGATATGTCAGAGACTTCAATTTAAATATCTTTAGTTCTATAGTTAGTCTTTAGGAACTGTTTAGGAAAGCAAAAGTCTATTCATAAGGAGAGAAACCTGTTCTGACCAAGGTATTTTTTAATGATGAGAATAGCCTAATGTTTTCTGCTGATCGATGGTGTATATAGACTATGATATAAGGAATTATCTGAGCTCCCACAAATGCCAAGAAATATCCATAGGAATTTAGGTTTGAGTTTATTATTATAGTATTGTAGGCCAAATTAGTTGTAAAGGTAAAGAGACTTTTTTTTACCTTTCTAGACATAGACTATAAATTGCACAATGATTTTTATGTGTATTACTAAAACAATTGCACAATGGGTATTCAAAATAATTCTAACGTAAGAATAATTAATGTTTTAATATTTTAATTAGATTTTAAAATATCACTTGGCACTTACCCAGATAGGAAGAATGGAAATTTCTTCCTGTCTTATCAATCCATTTCACCTCTTGTCATCATACGCCCTGTTAAATGATTTAATCCAACGATGCTATTGAAAGGAGTAATCAAATGAACATTAGGAAGAGATGCCATGTCAATGCCACAGAAACTTGGACAGGTAGGGCCAATATATAGTGTGCTGTTCCTGTTTAGCGATTTCTGGGGTTTCAGACTCATGAAGTACCTTTATCTCTTCTTAAGTGGATGAGGTTCTTCCAGCTTTTCACTATTGTATTAAAATGTCCAATCACTGAGGATGCTGCAGCCTTGTTATATGACTACAATGACCTTCATAACCTGGGTAATCATACAAACTGAGACTCTTTTGAAAGTAAAAGGGGCTGTGATTAATAATTATTCTGGAACTGCCAGCATAAACTGTGGGTTTTCCAGGAACCCTGGGACGTAGAGTCACCCTATTTATAACCCTTATCTGTCAAGGTCTCAATTTCAGGCTGGGTCCCTGCATCTGGCTCAAACTAAGTTGAGCTGTGAAACAGATGAACCACAAAGGAACGATGCTCTCCTTTATAAAGAGATTAAATGGCAACATTTGAAAGTGTCACAAAATTAGCCTCTTGCATTAAAAGTTTCTGACACTGTTTTTTTTATTTCAAATTTTACTTCACAAGTAATACATGTTTATTCTAGAATAATTTTTTTTTAAATTCAGGTGCACAAAAAGAAAAACCAAATAAAACTTTCCAATAATTCCACAATTCCAATAGCCACATTTTTCTGCACAAGCATGTCAATGCATGTGTTCATTCGTAGTATCTATAATAAAAAGGGTATTGAATGGAATCGAGAGTTGTTGTGGAGCTGTGGTTAGGAGCAGTGGCCACGGAGCCAGCCTCCCATAAAAAGTTCTCCCTTCTCAAGCTGTGGAAGCAGCCACGAGTTTGCAGTGTGCACAGCCTTAGGTCCCAACCAGCTAGATAGGGGTCCCTCTGGATAGTTTGGTCCCTTGTGTCGTGCTACCCTTCTTGGTCAGACAACTCCTACGGGCTCTCACACTGTCCAGCCCCCTCCCTGCTCTCTTCAGCACACCTTCTTAAATTTGAAGACTTGCCTCTGTTCACTTTCTGCGAGTGGCCCCAAACACATCTTCCATCCCCTAAAATCTTTAAATACATGAGCTCACGCAAATAAGATGGCCTCAAATTTGTGACCAAGCACCATAAGATAGATTGATGACCATTGAAAGGCAGCCTTTTTGGATGCTTGGATGAAGCACTTCACAACCACAGAACCGCTGTCAGTGAGCCCCTAAGAGACTGCTGTGTTCCTGACGACAGTGGAGGCTTGCTCTGTCACTTTGAAGCACCAGGTGCACCATTCCTGTCATTGACTGGGATTAATTTATGACTCCATCATCCAGGACTAGAGAACAAGAAAGAAATATAATATTGAATTTTCTTTCTTTCTTTCTTACTTCTTAATTTTCATTTCAGAGCACATGAGTGGTGATGCGGTAGAAGCGTGGATAGGTCTGAACCAGCTGGACGACCGGGCTGGCTGGCAGTGGTCCGATGGAACTCCGCTCAACTATCTTAACTGGAATCCAGGTACCCACAGTGTTTTATTTGCCTTTCTCCATGTGACATCGTCCTGCAGCCTTAAGCAGCAGCACTTCCCGTGTAGATAGGGCATGTCATTCTGAAAGTGGTCTATAAATATTTCTTTTTAGCCTGACCGAATTTCTATAAGGCAAACTTTCCCAAACAAGAAAATAGAGGCCAAGAAGGTAAATTACTTAGCCAAAGTTGCTGGAGGATTAAGGTCAGAGCCATGATTCTAGTTTGCTGTTTTAAAAATACCAACAAATGCAAAACATCTCTCTACTTCAAAACAATAAAATTGGGTTTTTAGTAATCTTTGGAAAATCATTTAACTGTCATGCCTGGACTTTAATTGCAGACTCATATATTTAACATAAGGTCTCCTTGTAGGATTTACTACGTATGCCAAACAGAAAGGCTGTCCCCTTGATGCTAAAACTACATTTCAACATATATTAAACTAACTGCTTTTGCTTCTAACTTAAACACATACATGGTATTTTCAGAGATACATTTTGAGCCATTTGTTGAATATCACTGTGGAACATTTAATTCACTTTTGCCAAGTGCCTGGAGGAGTCGGGATTGTGAATCTACCTTACCATATATATGTAAAAAACATCTAAACCACACTGATCACGAAATAGTTGGTAAGTGTATTCATTTTAAGTTGTTCTTATGTATTGTTTACTTGTCCTCTCCATAATTCAAATTCCTCCTTTTTTTGCTGTTAAATTTATAATTTAAATTTAGCTAAGGCTGGTTTATATTTATATGAAAATAATGTGTAACTAGGCAATATCTGTTATTCCAAAGGCACCAGGAATTTCACAAATGCATTTAGGTGTTTACAAAAATTGAAACAAAATAACCTGCACATAGCAAACATTTTCTTCCTCTCTTTGCATTCTTAGTCGTTCTGCATTAGAGAAACAACATATGCTTTGTTTTCTATTCTAGTTTTGAGTTTTATTTATGGTTCCCCTAGAAATTAAACATAAATTAGAAAATAATGTTATAAAATTCTTTACCTTGCTGATTTTCTCCAACAGGACAAATCTCTTATTAGTAACACACCTTCCTCCTTGAAATAACATACAAGACTTTTGGATGTAATTAATACTCAAATAATACCTAATTACAATCTAGTACCTGAAGTCCAATTATGTCTGTATTTAATGTCTATTGCCTCTTTTTAGTTTCTGTGGGAATTAATGCCTAAACTCAGAAAGTAGAGATAAAAACATGAACATTTTTGAAAAGAATCATTATAATAATAATTAGAAACAACTAGATTTAAAATAATAAACTGAATTATCATTTAAAATATTGTTCCTTACAATTACATTTTAACTTCCATATACCTTTCATAGTTAAGCCTAGGAGCATTGTAGAATGTGGGGTAGGGCTGGGGAGAGAAGATGCATGTCGTCATTCTTTTATGTAGAGATTTTTCCATTTTTTTCAAGAATTTGCTGGGATGGCTGCCAGCTGTTATTGCCCTTTTCCCTGCCTCTCTGCTTTCTTTCATCTTCTTTTCTCCATTTCTTCCTTCTTCACTGTTGCTTTCTTATGCCATCTTGTACTCCCTCCTGACACCCTTCTTTTCTTCTGTTTTATTTATTTTTCTGATCTACTAATTGAGGTCAAAAGACCAGAAACCAGCTAAGCTTGTTTGGATTATTTGCTGTTGCTTCAAGTTCAACAAATTCTTTTGATGATGGAGCCCAGTGATTTCAACCCGCGTTTCCCGCATGCCCGGGTTCCCTGCTTGGCTGCCTCTGCTTCAATCACAGAAGATTCTCTTTAAAAACTCCGTGTTTAAAAGGGATTCCGTGACTACTTTTTTTAGTTTGAAAACCATTGGGATACATGATTATCTAAATGTTCCAACATTCTTTGACCATGATTCTAATTACTGTCAGAGTCCTAGAAGCAATTTGAAAAAAAAAATATTTCATTTCCCAAATAGCTTTGAAGTCATATTCAACTAAATTAGTTCTTAAGGGAGGCACCTCGCTGTGGTTAATAAAATAAGGTAAAAATGGTATCATCAGGTTGGGGACAAGCTCCTGAAAAAGGAAAGCCCAAACTTGGCATGCACACCACCACCTTCCCCTCCAACATCCAAAGCATCATGGCACTAGGTTCCTATAAGTCCAATCCAGAGTCCATATCAACTCAGAGTGAGCCTTACATGAAACCTATTTATCATCCCTGCTTTAGAGGAAGTGGTCAGAGTTTTAGGCTTTTTTTCAGCTGAGGATACATACATATCCCACCCACATTCTATGTATAAAATCCATAATACTCCTTTTGTAATGTAAAAAGATTTCAAAAATGAACAGCTCTGTTAAATTTTATACATAGCCCTGACTCTTAGCTTTCATTGTGTGACTTTTGTCAAGTCTCTACTTCTTTGTTTTTTTTTTCACTTTATTAATATTTTTAAATTAAATTTGATTGTGTATATTTAAAGTATACAACATGTTATAAGATATATATATATATAGTAAAATGGTTATTATAGTGAAACAGATTAACACATCTGTCATCTCATATAGTTACCCATTTTTCCCCCTGTGGTAAGAGCAGCTATAACCTACTCATTTAGCAGAAATCCTGAATACAATTCACTATTAACTATAGTCTTTAGATCTTTAGACTTGTTCACTCTACATATCTGCTACTTTGTATTCTTTGATGTATATCCCCTCATTTTCTTTTTTTTTTTTTTTTTTGAGATAGTGTCTTACTCTGTTGCCCGGGCTAGAGTGAGTGCCATGGCGTCAGCCTAGCTCACAGCAACCTCAAACTCCTGGGCTCAAGCGATCCTACTGCCTCAGCCTCCCAAGTAGCTGGGACTACAGTCATGTGCCACCATGCTTGGCTAATTTTTTTATATATGTTTTTAGTTGTCCAGCTAATTTCTTTTTATTTTTTTAGTAGAGACGGGGTCTCGCTCTTGCTCAGGCTGATCTCGAACTCCTGAGCTCAAACAATCCGCCCGCCTCGGCCTCCCAGAGTGCTAGGATTACAGGCGTGAGCCACTGCGCCCGGCCCATCCCCTCATTTTCTTCTCCCCCATCCCGACCCCTAGTAACCTTTCATCCATTCTGCAATTCTATGTCTTTTGATTAGAGAATTTAATCCATTTGCTTTCAAAGTAATTATTGGTAAGGATTTACTACTGCCATTTTGTTAACTGTTTTCTGGTTGTTATAGACCCTTTGTTCTTTTCTTCTCTTATTGTTTACCTTTGTGATTTGGTGATTTTTTTATAGTGCTAAATTTTGATTCCTTTCTCTTTATCATGTATATATCCACTATAGTTTTTGCTTTGTGGTTATCATGAGATGTACATAAAAAATTTATAGTTATAACAGACTGTTTTACATTGATAGAACCTTAATTTTGATTGCATATAAAAACTCTAGACTTTTTTTTACCCTCCTCCCTGACAATTAAAATTTTGATGTCACAATTCATATCTTTTTATTTGGTTATTTCTTAACTTATTGTAGCTATAGTTATTTTTTTTACCATTTTGACTTTAACTTTCATACTAGAGATATAAGTGATTTACAGATCACCATTACAGTATTTGAGTATTCTGAATTTGACTATATATATTTACCTTTACCAGTGAATTTTATACTTTCACATGTTTTCAAGTTAGTAATTAGCATCCTTTCATTTTTTTTAAGAACTCCCTTAAGTATTTCTTGTAAGGCAAGTCTGGTGATGATGAAGTCTCTCTTCTTTCCCTTGCCTAGGAAAGACTTTATTTTTCTTTCACTTCTGAGGGACAGATTTGATAGGTATAGTGTTCTTTGCTGGCAATTTTTTTCTTTTGGTACTTTGAATATATTATCTCATTCTTTTCTGAAAAGTTGCCACTGGGAAGTCTGCTGATAATCTAATGGGGATTCCTCCTTACATGTGATTTGACACTTTTGTCTTGCTGCTTTTAAAATTCTGTCTTTGACTTTTGACAGTTTGATTACTATGTGCCTTACTGAGGATTTCTTTGCATTAAATTTGTTTGAGGACCTTTAAGCTTCATAAATCCAGATGCTCATATCTTTCCCAAGATTTGGGAAGTTGTCAGCAATCATTTCATTAAATAAGCTTTCTACCCCTTTCTCTGTCTCTTCTCCTTCTGAAATTCCCATAATGTGATGTTTGTTCACTTAATGGTGTCCCATAAGTCCCATAGGCTCTTCCTTCTTTTTCATTTTTTCTCTCTGACTGGATAATTTTAAAAGATCTATTTTCAAGTTCATAGATTCTATCTTCTGCTTGATCTAATCTTCTGTTGAGGCTCTCTATTGTAGCTTTTACTTGATTCATGGAATTTTTCAGCTCTGATGTTTCCATTTGGTTCTTTTTTAAGATATCTCTTTGTTGAATTTCTCATTCAGATTATGAATTGTTTTCCTGATTTCACTGAATTCTCTTGCATTTCGCTGAATTTCCACAAGATCATTATTTTGAACTCCTTTTCAGACAATTTGTGAATTTCCTCCTCTTTGGTGTCAGTTACTGGAGAATTAGTGTTCCTCTGGTAGTGTCATATTTTCTTGGTTTTTCCTGTTTCTTGTGTCCCTGCATTGATGTCTCCACATCTGGTGGAACAGTCAGCTCTTTAAACTTTACAAAGTGGCTTTCATAGGGAAAGAGTTTCACCTGCACATGGGCCTTGGGGTGCCAGTTGGCTCTGGTTCCAAGTGGATGCAGTGGTATGGCCTCTATGCAGTTTCTTCAGGTGCAATCAATATCAGCAATGACTGTGGGTGCCTTGGTGGCCCAGGCTGCAGGTGTTTGGGGCTGCAGCAGCAACAGTCTGTGCTGTTAGAGTCCTCAGTGGCAAGGGCTCTTAGGATCCTCCTGTTCTCATTTTTCCAACAATAAGGAGTCTTAGCTGAGAGGACCCCTCTTGGGGCTGGGTCTGACATGGCCCAAAAGCAGTGGAGCAGGGGTCTAGAGCACAGATGCTCAGAGCAGTTGAGGAACCAGGGTCTGGGACTTAGGGTTCAGGTTCACTCTCCAAGCCATGGGTGGATGAAGATTGCCCACAAAGCCAGGGTCTATGACTCTTAGGCACATCCCAGTAGCTTGGACGCAGGGGGCCAAGTTGTAGCTGTGACTCTGACCCTAGGAGGACAGGGAACATCACTGGCCTAGCTCCTAAGAAGGAGTGCTCTGGAGGTTTGGCCTCAGTCAGCAGAGCACATCTGTAATTCAGGAACCAGAGCCATCCTAGGGTCAAGTATCTCAGACTCTGTGAGGCCAGGTACAGCGGCAGCAAAGCCCCAGCTGTGGCTGAGGCAGTAGGGGACAAGAAGCGGCAAAAAGAGGACTCCACTCCCTGAGGAGGTGGAATGCCTCAGCAGTTCAGGTTTTAGGGGACTAGTCTAGTTCCAGGGAAGCAGGGTGCTACAGTTGTTTGGCCTGGAGGACAGGGTATCCCAGCTCAGCCAATGCTGTTTCTCTGGAACAAAGGGGCTTCATCAGCTCAGCCCTGGGAGGCATGGTTGCTCAGCTCAGACCAGGCACCAATTCCTTATAAGGTAGGGTGCTGCTTCAGCTCATGTGCTGGGGGCTTGACTGCTTTTGGTAGTGCAGGCACCATTTCCCCTGGAAGTGAGGCACCACTTTAGCACAGGTGCCAGGGTGTGATTGTTCTGCCAAGGCAGAAATTCCCTGGATGGTGAGGCATGGCTTCAGCTCAGGCACCAGGACATGACTGCTTTGGGCTGTCAAGGCAGGAATTCCCTGGGAGGCAGCGTGCCACTTCAGCATAGGTATTGGGGGGCATGACTATTCTGGGTGGCTTCTTTGGGAGGCAGGGTGATAAGGCAGCTCAGGCTCTTAGGGGCAGGGTGCAGCAGCAACTGGGAGAGGTAGATGAAGTACTCTGTGGCCACTTGGCCACACAGGTTAGAGTGGGAGCCCTACAACAGCTTGGCTTGGGGATGGTGGGTCACCAGGTAGGGTGCAGTGGCAACAAAGCCTCAGGGCTGGAAGGGTGTCATGGCTACTCACTCCCAGAGCGGAACACACACCAGGAGCAGTTACTTTTCCAAGATGTTGTAGCGCAGTAGCCACAGGGGCCACAATGGGGCAGGGTACAGTGTCAGCTCTTTCTCTAGGGGAAGCAAAGCCGTGTAGACTCCAGGCAGCTCCCTCACCTGAGCTTAATGCCTATGAGGACTGTAGGACTGGTGAGGGCTGTAGGTGACCACAGTGGCAACGGGGGCTGTCAGGGTCCTCTTGCTCACCTTTTCCCCACAGGGAGCAGTCCCTCCTGGCTCTGAGCTGATCTCAACGGGAGGACAGGGTGGTGGAAGAGAGAGTTTCTCTGCCTTATGTTGTTTCTGCCACCCCTTGATGTACTCCAGCTCTCTCCTTCAGCTACCTTCATCAAGATATATCTATTTACTTATTGCTTTGGCTGTTCCTGTGAGTGCTAGGGGGTCTCTAGTCAGCCACCTTGCTGACATCACTACTCTCCTCACTTCTTTGTACCTTAGATATCTCATCTGGAAAATGAAGTTCTGAGATTCATTTGACCCTGTATCTAGATCTTGACCATAGAGTAGACACTTCTCGACTCTGAAGATCTAGAATTCCATGATTTATATGTCATTTCATATGTCTCTGTTTTTCACATTTTTAAAGTAATCATATTGACAGCGATTTATATAAAAGATAATAAGTGATGTTAAAATAATTGTGGAAAATGACCTTTTTTTGTTGGTTTAAAAAGAAAAAGATGCTTGGAAATATCATGCTACCCACTGTGAGCCTGGGTGGAATCCCTACAATCGTAATTGCTACAAACTTCGGAAAGAAGAAAAGACCTGGAACGAGGCTCTGCATTCTTGCCAGTCTGATAACAGTGCATTAATAGACATTGTTTCATTAGCAGAGGTGGAGTTTTTTGTAACCCTCCTTGGAGATGGTGAGTGCCAACTACCTTTTGTTTACGAGGTATAAAATATAATGTAGTAACTACTTTTGTTAGTGAAATTGAAAAGAAATTTAAGCTATTTAAGAGTGATTATTTATGGCACATGTATTTAAAGTTTCTAAATAATATCCATGAGTGCAAATTCGTTGGATTTTTACAAAGTACATGTTCGGAGACTTTGTAACATCTTCACATACACCAGATATATTGGATGTTTTTTAATTTTTTTTAAAGGGGCAAAGGTTATTGCCAAAAACCCCTAATAAAAAACCTGAACCTGTAATTTAGCTTTATGGCCACTAGATAGCAGTAGTGGGTTGTGGTCATGTAATCCAAGCAATGAAGGGACTTCCTTAGGCAAATAACTGGATTTAAATAACTTTAGCCAGTGAAAATGAATACTTTATTTGGTGAGGTGGTTTTCAGGCTGTGCACAATAAAAACCCAGACTCTACTTTTATGACCTTTTCAATGTTGGGTTTTAGTTTGGAGTGAAAACACAAATCCTTCTCTGTCATTTTTCCTAATCCTTTGCATTTGGGATTAAAAGAATCCTGCAGGTGCTTATGTCAACAAGGGCACTTGCACATCTCTCTCAGCTACGTGGGGTCGTTCACCCCACCTAGGCTGTCAAGCTTTAGTTAGTTTTCCAGCAACCCCATTGCTCCCATTTCAATGCATTTAAGAGCTTCTGCTCCATTTTTCCATGGCAAAAAAGAAAAAAGGCAAGAAAACATATATCTTTAGCTAGACTATCATTACAATTTTGGTTTTTTAAAATCTAATGGATCTTCCTAGTTTTCCTTTCTCTAGGCAGAGCAAAACCAGACTTTTCAGATCTACTTTACATACAATAGCAGAAACCAGAGTCCCGGGAATCTGACTGGCTTAGGTTCTGTCCTTGAATTGGCTTAGCTCACACTTTGCCTCACTTCTCAGGCCTATATCCAGCAGATCTGGACAGTATGGGGTGTCTTAGTCCATTTTCTGTTGCTCATAATGGAATACCTAAGAGTGAGTAATTTATAAAGAAAAAGGAATTTACTGCTTACAGTTATGAAGGCCGGGAAGTTTAATGTCAAGGGGCCACATCTGGTGAGAGCCTTCTTGCTGGTGGGGATTCTCTGCAGAGTCCTGGGGTGGTGCAGGGTATCACATGGTGAGGGGCTGAACATGCTAACTCAAGTCTCTCTTCCTCTTCTTATAAAGCCACCAGATCCACTCCCATGAATGGATTAATCCCTTTATGAAGGCACACTCATGTCCCCTCATCACTCAATCACCTCTTAAAGGCCCCACCTCTCAATACTGCCACATTGAGGATTAAGTTTTAACATACGTTTTGGAGACGACAAACATTCAAACCATAGCAGAGGGTAGAGGGAAAGGTTTAAACAGGTATTTTATACTGAGACTTACACAGATTTCATCACATGAAGAAATAAAGAAGAAATCACATGGAAAGTGTTATATTTCGGTAATAATCCATGTGTTATCTCCTTTGCAAATAATAGCATCTTGTGAGTAACTTACATTTATCTCTTACAGAAAATGTATCAGAAACATGGATTGGTTTGAGCAGCAATAAAATTCCAGTTTCCTTTGAATGGTCTACTGGCTCTTCAGTCATCTTTACTAACTGGCACATGCTTGAGCCCCAAATTTCTCCAAATAGAAGCCAGCTATGTGTCTCAGCAGAGCAATATGTGAGTTGATTCATTTGTTCAAAGCTCACTTTGCTGGACTGGTGTTGAGGGCCACCTGGGCCGGGGACTTGGGTGGGGCAGAAACCAAGACAGTGATGGTCCCTGCTGCTGGCCAAGGCTTGCCCAGTTTAATGATCAAAAAGGAGACCAGTGGTGAGGAGGAAGTAGGAGATGGGGCAGGAGGAATGCAAAAATGCCAGGTTAATAGGCCACAGTATAGGAACCACTCAAGTGCTGCAAGGGGGTGAAGGGCATGGTCTGATTTACATTTTTAAGAAGTAATTGTGGCTGCTACATAGAGAATGGATGGGAGAGGGAAAAAATGAAGCAGAAAAATCAGTTTGGAGGCTACTCCTTGGTTGAATTAGGGTGGTATCTACGAAGAGAAGTGAACAGATGCAAGGATGCTTTGGAGACCAGGACATGCTGCTGAATTAGATGTGGGGCTGAGAGGGAGGCAGGGTTTGGCTTGAGCAGCCACCATTTGGGTGGATGGTGGTGCTGTCGGCCACAGTGGTGAAGATGAGAGGAAGAACTGAGGGTTGGAAGATTACTCTGGAGAGTGATGGTTTTTAAGCTCCATTATCTTATTAACATAAAAGGATTTAAACGGTGTGTGTAACCTCTTTGAAAATTATAAAGCAATGGCAAATCTTGCTCTTTTTCTCACATGAATGGGAAGGTCCCAGTGGCCTGAACATCACACTTATCCCTGTGTTCTAGTCTCTCATTCATCTAAAGCACCTGATTATACAGAATTAGTTTAATCCTGAGCCATTTGAACAGTTTCTGTATGTCTAAACCAGACTTAATCTCTTTGATCAGAAAGCTGCTGAACGTACTGGCTGAGTTTGAGGAGGTCGTTGGGACTGGGGAGGCGTCCTCATTCTTTCTAACCGCCAGAATACCATGTCAAATCCCCCAAGAAGCATTATTATGTTATTGAAGTAGCTTGACAAAGTAATTGTGCCAACCAAACATGGAAAATTTCTATGCACTTCCTTTGTGACACATCATCTCTGAAGGCAAGAGATGCTACAGCACAGGTATAATTATAGGTGCACAAGCAGTGTCTCTGAGTCACATTTGAGGAGGGGCAAACAATGACCTCTCTAAATGTTTGTCTTGGGTCTAGCTCTGATGAAATCCACCACTGTTTACTCTACAATGTCTGATGCTTTATTGGTTGGTTCATTGGTATGAACATAATTAAGATGACCTTCATTTCCTATTGACAGACGTGGATATTTCATTTAGCATGTTGACAGAACAGGAGCCAACATTTGGACAGGGGTTATTTTCAAGAGAGTGAGGATAGGTATTAATATTATTGGATGTGTCAGGACAGTGCTGCTCTAAGTGTGATATTTTGTGGCCCCCTTTTTGGCAGCTCAGTAGCTCCTTAAATAGTAGATGTATAAAAAATTAACATTTATTTCCATGCAGCAGAGCTCAATGTGAACATAATTATTATAATTAACAAGTTACCTCATCGTGGTTGACACCTAAATTTGAATGTGAGAACCTAGGAAACTATTTATTCCTTCATCCATCCCTCCAACAGTTATTAAGCAACTACAGTATGCCGACACTGTCCTATAACTGGGTAGTTTGCAGAAGATTCCGTGGGGTAGTGACGCAGGGCTCCTCTTACAGACAAAGGTGTCAGCCCCAGACGTAGTATTTTTCTGAGGGTCATGGAAAGGCTCAATATCCCCCTAAAATTCTGGATGCCTGAAATACCACTTGGAATTTGAATTGTGTAGTTTTAGCCTAAGGTACTGATTTATGTTATTAAAAAAATCCTTTGGGAGGATAAAATTTTAATCTGTTAGTAGTTATTATATCATTATTAATGAAGTATCTGAGAGTAGCCTTTGGTAGAATTAGGAGAAGGCACGAAGGTCTCTGCCTATCAAATAAAGAGGAAATGGGGTGGTGCCGTGCAGAATTAGCGATGAAGGAGACACTGGGAGTTAAATGTGAGTTTCAGCTATGCCAGTGTTATCTAGGATGATTCATGGTACCTCCCAGGCATTTCCCCAGTATCAGGTTTACATATGAAAGCAGCAAAGCATTCAATGTAACACTTGGAAGTAGGTGAAGAAGCAGCACTCTCACCTGGTCAGGGGGATGGCTTCATCCAAGTGGTCCTCAAAGTGTGGCCCGCAGCATTAACATCTCCTGAAAACTTGTCAGAAATGCAAATTCTTGGCTCCCATCAGACACTCTGATCGTGAGGCCCAGTCCTCTGTGTTTCAGTAACCCCTCCAGGTGCTTCTGTTGAACACTAAAGATCGAGAAGCACCACTCTATCCCGTCTTTTAAAAGAAAAATTGAGACTAGCTTAATGGAAAGCCAGGCTGACCTGGTATCAATCCCAGCTCCAATTTTTACTGACTATAGGAACCTGTGCAAAATATTAAACCTAATAACCTTTAAAATGGAAACAATAATCCCCACCTCACAAGAACATTAAGATAATATATGAAAGTCACCCTACATTAAGCCAGGCATATGGCAGCCGTCAAGAAACACAGGTTAGTTGCTCCTGCTGACCCAGTTCAGGATTGTAGCCCTTGAAACTCGTGCTGGAGGGAGAGGGGGCCTCCCGCCCTTTCTGTGACAAAGCAGGCTCCTGCCTGAGACAGCACCCCATGCAGAAACGCTTATTATTAACCATATTTGTGTTCATAATAATTGGTTTTGCCCATCAACATCAGCACAGAGTGAATTCTTGTGACATTTTTCTCTTTAGGAAGGACACTGGAAAGTTAAAAACTGTGAAGAAACACTTTTTTACATTTGTAAAAAAGCAGGCCGCGTCCTTTCTGACACTGAATCAGGATGTCAAGAGGTAAGTGCTGTTAACATTGCTATTTAGGTGCGGGGACTTCATAACTAGGATAATATGGCTGGCATCAATTTCAAGTGAATCTGTGTATGTGTTGTGTGTGTGTCTCCCTGTCTTTCACCCTCTCTCCCTTCTTTCCTTCCCTGCTCCTTTTTTCAGTCCCTAGAACAATTGTCTTGCTGTCTTCTTTGACCTAAGACTACTTTTCTTTTGAGGTAGAAAGTGTAAGTGGTCCTGATATATCGTTTGTGCAATGACTGTCCTGTGATGCCCGGTCTCAGCTGGTTCTCCTAGTTTTCAAGATGTCAAAACTACTGTGTTCCTTTGAGTCAGAGTGAACTTCTGCACCCAGGGCCTTGCCTCACTTTCACCTTTCTCAGACTTCAATATTCGAGTAGAATGCAATGATGGAGAGAAGTGCATGTTTGCACTATATTTATAATACAATTTGGAAAAGGGATAATAAAAATACTTTAATAATGTAAGCAAAAAAGTATTTTAGATATTTCAAGTAATAAAAAGTACTTAATACTTTAAGTTTAAAATTAAAAGGTAGAAAATTATGTTTTAAATTTCTTAAAATACATTCAATATATCCTACACTAAAGTTGCACAAAATCTACCTATCAGTGTCCTCAGCACATGTACTTACATTTGCGCACACTCTCTCTCTCTCATTGGAGATTTTTATGCTGTATGAGTTGCAAAATTTTTCCAGACCTCGTTTTTATGCAACTCTGCTTTAATTATTTTCTCTTATAAGCCAATTATTTATATTCCAACTAAACAATGACCCATCTCCCCAGCAATTGCATTTTATTCATTAATCAATGTGTAAACATGTGAACTACTCTTCATACTCTAGCTAGATAATGCATGTGCCATAGCTGACATGTCACCAAACATTTTATCTAATGATTATAATTTCTGAATTAGTTATAGCTGATCACTGATTTATCTCTACCTAAACAGAAATATTGGGGTGGGGAGGGGAAATTGGTCTTATTGTGACTTTCAAGGGAACTCAACATGTTTTATTTTTGTTGAAAGAACAATTAACTTCTTACACAAGAGAAACAGAACTGATGTTCTAGTCAAACTTTTGTTCACTGCTTCCCTTCTCCCTTTACCAGTATTTAAAGATTCTGAGTTCAGAGCCAATTCTCCAGCTTTGTGGGGAAATTCCCATTAACTTTATTGTGCATCGGTCTGTGACTATGGTTTTGAAAGGTTTCTTTCTTTTAGACAGTTGCTTCAGTGTAATTCTCTTAACAGTCTGCACTTATAAAATCAACTTGTAATAACAGTCTAGATAATTTCAAAGCAAAAAAGTGATTTATTTTTCCTTCTGAGTCACTTTGTTGAGACTGGACAATAGGAGCCATTGTTTCAGCATTGTCATCATATCTTTCATTTTAAAATGAAGTTACACCTAGCATACAAAGGGTTAACTTATATAATCAGTTATCCTTTCCACTTTCATTTTGTGAACAAAGGCTTGTAGTAAGCAGTCTTTTTTTTTTTTTTTTTTTTTTAAGCTATTCTTTGTCACATCTTTTCTTCCCTCCCTTTTCTTGAGCCTGTTCAGTTCTGGGATTTTTTGTTTTGCTAAGCAGCTTATGATCTAAAAACTACTAATAAAGAAGAAATACATAGTGAGAAAGGTCAAATTGTCAGCCTCCCTCCTCCCACCCTTCCAAGTACAAAAGCAGGGTAACCTCCCTGCCCTTGCCCCGGAGTGATCCACGAAGGAGCTGTCTGGAGCTGTCAGTGACTCACACAGAGAGGGCTGGGAGTAGGACTAAAAGCCGAGTGAGTTCAGAACAGACCCTGGATGGCTGGGTGCAGGAGCTCCTGCAATCCACACCTCATTTAATGATATGTTTTGAACTAAAATAGCTGATTTCTAAATTAAGGTTTTCTTCAATTGACTGCGAGACCAAGACCTTTTTCAAGAAATGCGCTAGAAATCATTTTATGTCTGATCAAAAGCTGGCAAGTATTGGCATGGCATACAATGAAGAATATTTTAAAACTGGTGAATAAGTAAAAATAGATATAAGTGATGTGACTTTATAATATTGGGAAAAAGAACTAAAATAACCCAGTTGAAATATGGAAGACTAATGAATGTGTGCCTTCTGCACCATATGACTTCAAAGAATAGAGCCACCCTTCGTTGCTCCCAGGGCTACCCCACAGAGCATCGCGGCTGTCATTTTTGTCTGAATGCCAAAGCTTGCTTTCTTCCTCTCTAAAAGGCCAGCCAGTTAATTTAGGAATAATCTTTACACACAAACACACACACACACACACATATGTAAATATGCCATTCTCTATTTGGAAGCGTTATGATCCCAAGATCATCCTGGATTGCACCAGAGTTGGTTTCCAGGCCCTGCTGATCCACTAGTTTGTGACTTTATCCAAGTCCCTAACCTCAATGCATCTCAGTGAGATAACATGAAATAATCAATTTGAAAGAAGGCTGAGTAAAATTTTTAGGTTTTAACATTTCCAAGAAAGTTGAAGGTATCTGCAATATAATCTAGATACATATGTCCTCTTTGCTCATACTGAGCCCCCATTTCAATTCTAAGATCTCTATCTGCATTGTCTCCCTTTCATTCTCGAAACAGCCCCATGGATACTATTATTATCACCATTTTATAGATGAGAAAACTAAGAGGTAAAATAAGGTCACTTGGTGGTAGAACCAGGTGCATTCAAACTCATGCACTCTGACTCCAGAGCCGACACTCTTAATTTTTGCTGTCCTGTACTGGGACAATAGGGGAAAAGAGAGAGAGAGAGAAAGAGAATCTTAATCTTGAGTGAGAGCCCCTTTATTTGCTTTTAAGGTTTTGGGTTTTAACTTAATTAAAATATTTAGGTTTTAAGATAATTAATTAAATAAGTGTAGAAGTGGCTGTAGCTAACGGCATTACCAGAGAGAATAAATACAAAGATATCAAGACAATATTTCAAGGAGTTTTGAGTGAGTCAGAGAAGAACATTATGCAAATTGTAAAAAGATACATACATGCAAAAAAGATCTCTTGGTATTTAACTAAATCAGATTATGTCCTTAATTTCCCTTTTCTTTTTTTAAGGGATGGGAGAGACACGGTGGGTTCTGTTACAAAATTGACACAGTTCTTCGAAGCTTTGACCACGCTTCCAGTGGTTATTACTGTCCTCCTGCGCTTGTAACCATTGCAAACAGGTAAATAAAAATTTTCTAACAGAAACATGACTATGCCTTGATGTGTGGGCTCCTCAAATGATGAAAATCTAGCTGCAACCATAATTTGTCAAAATCTAAACTGTGCCATAGATTGGAGTATTAAATTATTTAAATTATTTATTGAGATGACTTTAAATCATCCTATGTTACTCCTAAATTGATTTCTGAGTAACAAATAGTAACATTTAAGGTGACTTTTACTTTCTATAAAGGTGTATTAATTAGCTTTGCTAATATATTCAGTTGTTTTTAGATTTTGTCTTCTAACTGCTTATAATGAAAAAAAACATGTTATTTATTAATAACAATTAATGTGTGTGAGTTGCATGGGTTTTTTTTTTTTTTTAACAGAAAAGGAACTCTAAAATGTGGAGGATATCCAAATGCTTCACCATTGCTTCTTAGGTCAATTTTGTTTAGATCAAGACTTCTCTGTGCACGTATTTCTTCCTGATGCTGACACAGAGACTGTGCCCTTTTTTACATTCCACACAATTTGCAGCATGCTACAGATGTGTAATACCTGTAGGAGATAAAAGTACCAACAGCAAAGGTAACCTCCTGCCAGGAGGACAGTGAGGGCTGGGAGACCAACTCCTCCCTGCTGAAGACAAAAGCAGGGGCACTCCTTAGTGGCTCCACGGGAAACTACACCTGCAAAGCAAGTGACTTGCTTTTTTGCCTAGGCCATCACCTTTAAAAATGTCCATGGAATGCCAGCAAATAGGACAACTGGTCTATGGTTGCATCTAGAGACCCTTCACATGTACGCCTAATTTATAAAGGGATTCCTGTGTGCTTTCTCTGCTCTCGTCACATTGGGAGTCAACACTCAAAGCCATCAGTATTTCCTTCCTCCACTTGCCCTCTTTCCTGCCTGCCTTCCCAACTTTTCTCCACACAGCACACAGAAACACACACACACACACACACACACACACACACAGAAATGGAGTGATGGCATTTGACAGACTAAATCACCTGGTGAAACATTTTATGCTCAGGCGGCCCTCCCTTCAGGGTCTAGCACTATCTCTGATGTATCTCAGCGTTGTTTTTAGTTCTGCCTTTCTCCTTCCCAGGTACTACCAGGCAGAAGGAAGCCTTTATCAACTTGCTAACCCACCCAAAAAGATCCCTAGTGAGTCACCATTTATAGGAGCCTGACCAATGAAGCTATGCTCTTCTGTTAATTATAATTTAATTATGCTTTTCACTGAAGAAAATGAGTCTAATTGTTTCATCTGGTTTTTTATGTCTTATTCCCTTTCTTTTCTTTTTTTGTTTAATATTTTTTGAGTGCCTGTCACATACCTGGCACCGTGTTAATTACTTTTCATATGTTACCTGACCACAGAGAAAATTAATAGCCAAGAGTTTATTAGAAAGTTATTTATAGAATACCTATTTTGTGAGAGGCATCATATTAAACACTGACATGCTACACAAAAGAAATAAAAGGGATGGATAATTGTCTGGTGCCTTTTGCAGCCCAGCAGCTGGAGAGATAGAACACAGACACACGAAACAAGTGAAGAAGGTAGAATAATGCAATAAATGGATGAACTCAAAGGAACGCTGTAGGTAGCCCATAGTGCCAACATGACCCGAGCTAAGGCAGAAATCTGTTAGAACAAATACTTCATACTCTACAAATCCTTTGGGGGCCTCAGGCAAATGATAGAAAGTATCTGGGAAAAAAAATCTGTTTTCTTTCCAAAAACTGAATACAGGAGTATGTTGTGAATACTTGAAATGTTTTCTGTAAGCAGAACCATGGCACAGGTAAGTTTATTTTTAACCCAGCCTCTACCTCCTGGGCCCATCCAGGTTGCCTTGTGCTGTTAGTTCTATCTTGATGTTCCCTGGTCGTGGGCTCCCAGAGTCTATAGTGAGTACTGGGAGTGAGTTGAGCTGATGACTGAGTGATCACAATACAAAGCAATCCCATGCAGTTTATTACAGAAAAGGAAGAAACTCTAAAAGGTGAAAGTAAAGAAGGAAGCTACCGAAAGTGAACATACATTCCAGAGAGAGGAACGGGTCAGTCTCCAGAAGTGGAGAAAGACGTTGAGGACTCCCAGGTGTTTCCTTTTATTGGCCTGGTCCGGGGCGGGCTTACGGGAGGTGTGGGGTAGTACCAAATGGTTATCAGGTGTTCTGCGTTTTTCTGCTTCTCCACCCCTAGGAACCACCCTCCTGGCCAACACTCACCACCTGCAGGTTTGAGCCCTACCTAACAGTGCTGGCACGCTCCCCAGGCATGACCAAGCCCCAGCAGGACGACACGGGAGCAGGAATGAGGCACCTTGCCGAGTCAGTTACATATTGTACACTACACATCCCAAGCAGTAACTCCAACAGGGGACTGGCAAGTTGAAGAAAGGAAGGGTCCAATGCTCTTAATTTCTAATATTCAGACCCGGTCAGAGAAGAAACAAAGGTCCACACTGTCCTGCTCATTGAGTGACAATACATGTTGGGATATTCTCCAACAACATCTTTTGTCTGAGAAGGTTGGGCAGTAGATAGAAAGTCTCCTCAGATCCCAGAGCGTCCACTAGCAGCCTTGGTAATCATTTTCCTCCATTACTGATTTCCTGTTTGAGTTAAGACACTCCTGTCACTCTTCAGTACCCAAGCTTGTAGTTGCTAATTGATTTTCCACTCTTCTGCACAATGGAGTGACAGGTTTGATGGGCACAATTAGAAGCACCTGCTACAGATTACTTCTTTTGTTATTGGGCAACTGCTTCTGGTCTAGGACTTTTAACACTTTGTGGAATTGAGAGGGGAAGAAAAACAGATCCCATATTGCTGGATAACAGACTTTTATTTGCTTGCCAATTGTTATAAAACTTTCTGAGGCCTGGCCACTTTGTTTCCAGACAAAGCATGACTGTAAAACTTGAGTCCCAGAGTTGCAATGGATAATTGTCTAAATGCATGCATATCTAAATCTTGAATCACGGAATATTTGGTACAAAATAATCCAAAGGACATTCCGTTTTGTGAATTTTGCCAAAATGAGAAATCCTGCAGTGTCTCATTTTCTCCTAGGTCTAAATGTGCCTTGTTCTCAAGCATTTTTGCAGCTCTGCCATTTTCCCACAACTGCCATATCCCCCAAAACACATTTGCAGTAAACATTTTTTACTGTGGTAAAACATACATACACATAAACAAAATTTGCCATTTTAGCCATTTTTAAGTGTACAATTCAGTGGCATTAAGTGCACTCACATTGTTTGTTCGCCTGCCACCACCATCCATCTCCAGAACTTTTTTCATTTTCCCAAACTGAACTTCTGTACCCATTAAACAATAACTTCCTATTCTCCCCTCCCCTAGCCCCTGGCAACCACCATTCTATTTTCTATTTCTATGAGTTTAACTACTCTAGGGATCTCATGTCAGTGGAACTATGCAGTATTTGCTTTTCTGTGTCTGACTTATTTCACTTAGTATAACATCCTTAAGGTTCACCATGTGGTAACATATGTCAGAATTTTCTTCCTTTTTAAGGCTGATTAATATTCTGTTGTATGTATATACATTTTGTTTACCCATTCATCCATCAATGGATATTTAGGTTGCTTCCACCATATGGCTATTGTAAATAAATGCTGCTCATGAACACAAATGTACAAATATCTTTTGAATCCCAGCTTGCAATTCCTTGGGGTACATACCCAGAAGTGAAATTAGTGGATCATATGATAACTCAATTTTTAATTTTTTGAGGAACCACAATACTATCTTCCATAGTGGCTGCACCATTTTACATTCCCACCAGCAGGGCACAAGCGTTCTAATTTCTCTACACCCTGGCCAATACTTGCTATATTCTGGTTGTTTTGTTTAGTTTTGATCACAGCCATCCTACTGGGTGTGAAGTAGTATTTCATTGTGGTTTTGATGTGCATTTCCCTAATGATTAGTGATGTTGAGCATCTTTTCATGTACTTATTGGTCATCTGTTTATCTTCTTTAGAGAAATGTCTATTCAGGATCTTTGCCCATTTTTTAGTTGAGGTATTTGTTTTTTTCTGTTGAGTTATAGGAGTTCTTTATACATCCTGGATGTTAATCCTTTACTAATATATGACTTGCAAATATTTTCTCTCATTTTTGTGGTTGCCTTTTCCCCGTGTTAATAGTATCCTTGGAGGAACAAATGTTTTTAATTTTGGTTAATTTACCCATTTCTTATTTTATTGCCTGTACTTTTGGTGTCATATCTAAGAAATCATTGCCAAATCCAATGTCACAAAGCTTTTCCCCTATATTTTCTTCTAAGAGTTTTATCGTTTTTAGCTGTTTAGGTCTTTCATCCACTTTGAATTCATCTTGGTACATGATGTAAGGTAAGGGTCCAAATTCATTCTTTTGCAAGTGCATATCCAGTTTTCCCCACACTATTTGTTGAAAAGACTGTCATTTCTCCACTGAATAGCCTTGGCACCCTTGTCTGAAATCATTTGACATATATGTGAGAGTTTATTTCTGGGCTTTCTAGTCTATTCCATTGGTCTCTATGTTGGTCTTTATGCCAGTACCACACTGTTTTTATTACTGTGACACTGCAGTAAGTTTTGAAATCAAGAAGTGTGAGATCTCTAACTTTGTTCTTTTTCACAATTGCTTTGGCTATTTAGGGTCCTTTGAAATTCCATATGAATTTTAGGATGAATTTCTTTATTTCTGCAAAAATTATTAATATCACTGGGATTTTGATAGGGATTGCATTGGACGTGTAGATCACTTTGGGTAGTATGGCCATTTTAACAATATTAAGTCTTCCAAGCCATGACCACAGGATGTCTTTCCATTTATTTGTGACTTCTACTTTTTTTTAGTTTAGAGCCAAAGGTTTTATTTTTGTGTGTTCATCAGTCAGGATGTCTAAGTTATGCTGCAATAAAAAACACACACTGAAATGTCATTTAAAATAACAACAGATTATCACACACTATATATCCATTACACTATGCCTGGAAGAAGGAGATTTTAAATATTTATAAATATCTCAAATGCTCGCCTGCATTGAATTTAGCCAACTGCACAGTTAGAAAGAATACAGCCTATACAAGACCATCCTCACTTCTGACATCAATTGCAAATTGCTGTGTGGGGTGAGGGGCAGTTTCAAAAATCATCCTCAGGTTCAATAATCTCTGAGAAGGACTCACAGAACTCACTGAAAGCTGTTGTATTCATGGTTATGGTTAAAATCATCCAAACGAAGAAGCCATACGGAAGAGTTTAGGAAAGGCACCAAACACAGAGATACTGTTGTCCTCTCTCCATGCAATCATAGATATATGGCTTTCCCAGCATTGATGTATGATAATTTACAGTATTGGCAACCAGGGAAACTCACCCAAGCTTTTGGTGATCACATACTATTCATGTGGCTGTCCTTCAGTCTCCAGCCCCTCCCAGAGGTTCAGGCTAATGCCTGTATTCTTCCTTTCCTCCCCACCCTCAGGCAAATAAAAACACCCCTATCAGGCAGGAAATTCCAGGGGACGAGAGATCATCTCTCAGTAGCCAAAGGTCAAGGTCAGACCTCTCTTTGATTTAGCTTAATTCTTCATTGCATAACACCATGTTATTATTTCACATTTTACTTACTGACTTTCGGTTAATTGACCAAATACAGGATCCAATTTCATTGGATAAGAGGACTCCTGCTAAAATTAATGAATCCCAATTAAGCTTTTAGTATCAGTTGGATATTAATTATCCCAATCGAATATTGCCCACACAGAGTACAAAGCATGCTTCTCTACCCCAGACAGGGTAGGTTGTTTGATAAAGTAGAGTAACTTCTGCACAGTCAAGGAAACTTTTCCAGGTAGCACCCAATCTGGTAATTGTCTCTTAATACCAAAAGTCATTACTATCTTTGTTGCAACTCATACTCTTGACTTTGATTAAGAGAGCACATTTCAGGGAAAGTTTAGTCATTCCTAGTAAGAGGCATTTCAAAGATAATGTATTAAAAGAGAAGGAACCACTTAAATTGAGCATTGTATGAATCTATGAAGAAGCATATTAGGGACGACAAAGAATTATGGTTGATGAAAACTCAGCATTCAAAATATGAGCAATTACATACTTTGTGTATAACAAAGTCAGTTATAGAAAAACTGAGACCTCATTGTGACTTCTTCAATTTCATTCAGCAACGTTTTGCAGTTTTCAGTGTACAGTCTTTCGCCTCCTTGGTTAAGTGTATTCCTAAGTAGTTTATTTTTTCTGTTGCTATTGTAAGTGGAATTATTCTCTTAATTTCCTTTTCAGATTGTTCGTTGTTAGCGTATAGAAACACAACTGATCTTTGTGTCTTGCTTTTATATCCTGCAACTTTGCTGAATTCCTTTATTAGTTCTAACAGGGTTTTGTTTTGTTTTGTTTTGGGGTTTTTTTGGTGTATAGAAGGCAGTTAACTTTCTTTTTAAAAACACATTTCAGGTATTCTTCTTAAATTTATACAATAAAAACATGTTATTGGCACAAATTCAAGTAACCCAGAAGAACATAGTCTATCCCTTTCCCCTTCCAATCTGCCTCCCCTCCCCAAAGGTAACTGCCACCAACAGTTTGGAATTTGCTCTTCCTGGTTTATCTCTTGTGTCTATGTTAAGTATATTTTCTAAGTCTATATTTTTTTCTAATCTTTTGCAAGAAACAACATCCAAAATCTTAGTTCTAGTTCTTGAGGAATGCCACCAGAAACCTGTGACAGTGATGGTCATGATGTGTGTCTCTCATTTTAAGACTGCTGATATTCTGATTCTTTATTTAAAAGAAAGAGAAAGAAATTGATCCTTTTTATGTTAATTCAACAACAAAGTCAGCTATTTGAAAATGACATCAAAAATGGTAACAGTCATGTTATTGGGAAAAGTCCAATTGCAATTACTCAGTGCAAAGCTGAGTCCTTCGAGGATCTCCAACCCCCTCCTTATATACGAGACTACTACTATTTGTTCTCATCGAAATATAATAGCTCTCTAGTGAAGCTACTTCCATTCTTTTTTTCAATTCCTTGTTTTAGGTAATAAAAACACCATCATTATAGTACTGTTGTCTGCTAAGTACTGTATTATTCACAGATAAGAAAAAAAAATTTTTCCCCTACCTATGTCACTGGCTAACCTGATGAAGAAATGTAACGTTCAATTGGAGATTGAGTATAAAATATCTCTTTTTAAAGTGCAATTTTTCAAAATACAAAATGGTTATTCTGAAATGAAAAAAAATTGTCAGTGCATGCTAGAAACATGTATTGCTATCTTCAAATTGCATTTATTTAGTTTAAACTTAATGTTGAGCATCATGCGCAAAATTTTTTGTCAGACTGATGAAAGCTCAAGGCGTGTTTTTCTTGTTTACACTTGAAAACACACCCTTGATTTCTTAACTTTTTTAAGAAGTTGATTTCTTTCTGATACTAAGCATTATTCCCCTATAAAGTTTGATTTTCTGAGTAGGTACACGTAAGCAAAATATTTTATCATTTGTTTTATTAAAAAATAACCAGCAGTTTTTACTTTACTGAATTCCTTAGAGCTAACATGCTATCCTGGCTCATGTAAAAATATGTACATATGGTTATTTTTGCTTCCTTAAATCATAACAACATTTGAATTAAACGACCTCAGTGAAACGAGACAAAAAGGGCAGATATTTTAAAACTCTGGAATGTCCTCTCAGGAATAATTCTAAAACAGAAGGCAGAAAAGACTTTGAAAGGTTATCTGCTCTATTACTGTAAGCCGGAGTTTTCATAACCTTCTTAGTGTTCGAAGCCAAATAGAGAATGGTAAAGAATATAAAATGGACTCTTATTTCTTTACCAGTTGAAAACAGACACTCACGAGATTGCACGCTGTTATCCAGACTTAATTTTCTTAGAACATATGGTTTAGAAGAAAGACATATTTGCTGAAATTCTTTATTAACAGTGCCACCTTCTAAACTGCACCAAGAAAACTAGAATCCTGTTTTGATTTGAAGGTTTTAGGATTTAATGTTTGAGTATTACAGAGTATTATATGCAACCACTTAAAAGGTATACTTGCCAATTTAAAAAGCAGGTTTCTATTGTTTTAAGCAATGATAAATGGAGATAAAATATCAGAGTGAACTAAATAAATCTTTCACCAACAGGGGACAAAAGCAAAATGTTGTTATGAATAATAATACTCAAAGCCAAGTTCACAGATAACACTATTTCCCTGCATTGTCTGATAAATGCCACAATAGAAACTAATGGAAGAACCAGCAACGGCCCCTGGGTGGAGAACCAGCACAGAAAATAGTGGTCCTTGCCATAGTAGCATCTTGCTGGCCTCTAACACAGCAATTTCAGGACCAGGTGGGGATGATACCGTGCTACTCTGCCTCTGAGGTGATCGGGAGAAGCAGGTCATATGTTATGAGAGCATGGACCAACAGAAGTGTAAGGAAAATTGCAACAGCATGTAGACAATATTTAGTCTTATGTACCTTCCTTTTGAAGTGCATTTATGTAAAGTTCTGCCAGTGCAATATGGTTAGAAAAGAACTTTCCTAATTTCAAATGTGTGCTATTTGGATCATTAATAGAGTACTTGCAGAAAATATTTACTAAGGCATGATGGAAATCCATATGCTCTGCAAAGATAAGTACCATGGATGTCTAAGATCACTAAATGTTGCTAATGATGCCCATAAGGCACTTAAAACTTTTACTTCTTTTTGTTCTTTTCTCTTTTCCTCCCTTATTTCCTCTGAAACTCCTCTATTCTTCAGTGACTCCATTGCTTTTGCTTCCCTCAGCAAGTTAAGGATATATGGTAATAAAAAAAAAATCCAAAACTGGATGAAAAATTCTAATTTGCTTTCTCCTTAGGTTTCCTGGGTAATGACATCAGGCCTTTCCTTCCCATTTACTCAGCAGGTCTGGCCAAAAGTCAGCTCTGTTTGAAGTGTGTTTCTCCTAACTTTATATCTTCTGAAAATAGCTCTCTCAAGATAGTTTCAAACTCAGCTTACAAGTTCAATGCTAGCTAAATTTTAATACTCATTTTTTTTTAGTAAGTGTGCATATGGACGCATAAATACAAGTTTTCTAGATTGTTTTTGATGCATCCGTACTGGGAAGGGAGCGAACACTAATTCATTCAGCTTTGGGGGAAATATATTAGTGGGTGTACTGCCTTGGATTGGTTCTTAGGTTTTTAAATTCATCTTCAGTGGAAATGCAGTTGAACACATTTGAATAAGCCAAGGCCTACCTGGGTCTGGGAACACACTGATTTGGGAGACACAAAATTGCTACCCCATTCCTTTCTCAACAGGCAGGTGTGGGAGGTGCAAGTGAACTCTGTTGGTAAGTGCTCATTCAGAAAAGCGTAGTATCGTTCCTTCTCTCTCCTGCCAACCCCCACTCCATGCACGTTAGGGCATGGTGTGTGGTATGTAGCTTAATTACGAAATAGGTCACATCTTACTCCAAGAAATGTATTGCTGACTATGTCAACTTTACCACCTACACTCTGAAACCAGAGCTGGACTCTCTTCCTTGAAAGAATTAAGCCCCGTCCGTAAGAGTTAAATTTTCCTCACTCATGTATTTCTGGGAATTGCACTGACATTTGGCATTTATTAGCAACGCTCAGGGTCTTCGGGTATTTTTCTGCTCCATGTTTCTAAAGAATTAATGAGAAATGCTTACTCTGGGGCCATTCTGTGCACTTCATTATGTTTTAATGACATTTTTTATTGCCCGGAAACTTAATATAACCACTTCCTTTTTCCCTTTTTAAGGTTTGAACAGGCTTTTATTACCAGTTTGATCAGTAGTGTGGCAAAAACAAAGGACAGTTATTTTTGGATAGCTCTTCAAGACCAAAATGATACAGGAGAGTACACTTGGAAGACAGCAGGGCAGACGTCCGAGCAGGTGCGGTACACGCACTGGAACGTGCATCAGCCCCGTGAGTAGAGCACCCTGTGTCCCCAACTCGCCCTCACTTCTTGCTCCTGTTTTCTTTGCCTAAAATTCCTTTACCCCTTGGTCCACCTCCTTTGATTCTTTCTTAATGTTTTCTTAATGCCTACATCAACTAAAGTGATCACCACAGGTTCACAGGGGGTGACAAGTGGCTGGTCATTTTTAAAAGTATAATCCGCATGAGTCATTTGACATGTTCAAGGTATAAATTCATTGCTCAAGACCACACTTGCCTTTATGAGCAGGAAGTCCAGTTTCTCCCTCCTAAAGTCTTTCTCCCTATCCCCCTTTACTGTCCCAAAATCTCAGGGGCTCACTCAGTCCAGAATGCTCAGTTACTTTAAAGAACAGTGGATGGGCATACATGGGCACCTCTGATCAGTTCAGTCACTGCCATGTGGCCTAACTGTAGAATGCTGACCCATTACTGAGATAGCATTCTTGTTGGTCTACCTCTTCTGTGGACTCCTAGGGGAACTTAGCCAGGATCCCAGAGTTAACAACTTTGTTAGTTCATCCTCATGTGCTCAGCTCTGGATCCCAAAGCATGAGGTTGGCCAGTACCAGAGAAGCCTAATGGCTTCAGCCTCAATGCACACTAGAACCAGTCTTTGCGGAACAAGCTTTTGGCCCTTGTATTAAGCTTAGGTCAACCAACCAGTCCCAACCACCCCTCTTTTCGTCAGGGTGAGTTCCTGTTTGGATGCTTTGGTCCTTTTCTTGCTAGCAGATCTCCATCACCAAGAGACAACAGGGAGTAGCTTACCTCTAAGTTTGTATCTCGAGGAAATAGGTTAGGGGCCTCAGGCTCTTCCCTCCCAGAAGGTCCTAGGGTCTTTGTACAACTTGATCTGTCATATCCTCGAAGCTCTGTATACCAAGTAAAGAAAGGGTGTTTGCTAAGCCACAGGGGGAGGGGTATCCAGTGGCCTCAGGATAAAATATAAAAGAGGCCACACAAGTCTTTTTTCTCATAATTCTAAAAGTCCAGCTCAACGTGGTTTGCTAATTCCAACTCTAGACAATGGTTAACAACATGTCACTGGTTTTTAAAATTAAACAATTAAATCATGAATATAGTCTCACTATAGATAATGACCATATTTCCCATTTGTACAGAATAGTTCTAATTTATGTCTATTGTACCACAGCAATTGATAGCAGATATTTTTACTCCTAATTTTCCTGGTTTGGATGATAAATTATATAGGTGCTCTGATTATAGAGAAGTACACTAAGTAAAATGTGGAAGTCCCGAGTTACATACTCTCTTCACCTCCGAGCATCAACATACTTCTTTTCTCAAGAAATAATTGCTATTAACTGTTTGGTGTGATCTTGCTGGTCTATGCATTTAAAGACATATATGCATATGTAATTTTTAAATGGAAATAGGATTGCATGTTTCTGTTATTTGCTTTCTTTCAGTTAACAATCTGTCTTGGAGAACTTTCCACATCAGTATTTATTAGCCAACGTTTTAAATAGCTACATAGAATCCTATAGTATGTATAACTCATAATTTGCTTTGTCATGACCCTGTTGAGGGACACTGGGTTAAATTCATTTTCTTCTCTGCTATGAAAGTGTTGCAACAAATATATATTTATGCAGATGTCTTTGTGCTTAAGTATGAGCATAATGACCTAAAAGTGAAAATACTACTAAGGCATTATCAGTTTACAATCTCATCTGAAAAATATGAGCGTGCCAGTTTTCCCACATTTTTGTCAATACTGAATATAACAACCTTTTTATTTTTGCCAATTCGATAGAATAAAAATAATGTTTTATTATTGTTTTAACTTACATTTTCTCTTTAGTAATTTGATTTAGCAATCTTTCATGTTTGTACTATACTTTTTTGGGTTTTGTTTTGTTGTCCACTTCAATTGCCTATTCACATAATTTGATCACCTTCTATTTTATTTTGGATACCTTCTATTTTCTCATTGATTTGTGGAAATTTTATTATCTTCTAAACATAAATTATCTATATTTACTAGTTGTCTTTTAAATCCTCTTATAGTGTATTTTGTCACAAAAATGTTAAACTTTTTTTTATAAAATATGTTTATATTTTCACTTTGGCTTTGAAGATTTTTATATTTTCCCAATCAATGATTGTAAAAAATACAACATTATATTTTTCTGATACTTTTACAATTTGGTTTTTTAAGTGTATAACTTTGACCTAGAATTTTTTAAAGTATGTTCCAGGAGATATCTCATTTTAATTTTTCTAAATAATAACCAGTTGTTTCAATACTATATACTGACTAATTCACTCTTTTGCCCCCTGATTTGAAATATCATAATTAACATAAACTAACAAGTGTTGGATATTATATTTTTCATTTCTAAAAGGTCTGTTTATTTCTGTTTCACTTTTATTTGGTGGCTCTTTTTAGTCACTTGTTTCCTACTTATATTTTTAACATTCCCTTTTATTTCTTTAAACACGCAACAGCAAGTTATTTTGTGTTTGGTTTGTAACAATGCCATACCTGAAGTTTTATAGGTCTATTTCTGCTATCACATTTCTTATGCTTTGTGGGTTTTCCTGAGAGCTGCTCATTTTTCTTTGTACTTTTCTGTGGAAGTTCTCTCACCCCTAGGTTGAAGTTGGACTCATCCAAAGAGAATTAGCCTTTGTTTCTACCACTCAGTTTGGGGCACTGCCAACTGAGGACCATTTTACAAGCTCTGCTTAAGGTTTTCTTAAATACATAGATAGCATGAATTTAGATGATTGACCTGCATGAAGTTTGAGTTGGGGTTATAAATTCTTCAGGGAGTGATTTCTTTTCCTTACTATTCACTGCCAAGATTGAAAGAGACAAAGTTTACTCACACACAGCTGAGTTTATTCTTAGGTACCCTTACACTAAAGGTGGCCATTTGCAATCCTATTTTAATGCAGGTGTCTTCTATTAGACTCCCCATTTTGTGTATGTCTTAGGTTTCATCTCCTTTTCCTCAAAATCTCCATGCAACTATCAGAGCAGAAGCTCAAGGTCTTCAGGGTTGGAAAGAAATCTTCAGGATGAAACCAACTATGAGGGTACCTTGACTTCCATGGTTTATACTTTTATTTCATTTGAGGACTCTACAAATTTGTTCACTTTATGCCAGCTCAGCCATACATTTATAAAGATGTTTTCAAAGTATTTTATCCAACATTTCAATTGGTTCCATCAGAAGAGTCTTTCAGGGTACCTAATCTGCTGATTATTCCTTATTACATCTTTTATCTCAATACATGGGATTTTAGGATAGAGAAGAGATAACACATGTGTTCAGTCTACTGCTCAGTCTTTGAGAGGTCTCCCTTCATGTACTTTTAACATTCTTCCTCTCTATAACCCTATTACATAATTAAATCCATTCATCCCATAAACTTTTATAAGGCATGTCTATGACCAGGGAAAAGAAGCCTTATTCAATAAATGGTGCTGGGAAATTGGATAGCCACATGCAGAAGATTGAAACAGGATCCATATCTCTCACCACTCACAAAAATTAATTCAAGATGGATGAAAGACTCAAACGTAAGCCATGAAACTATAAGAATTCTAAAAGAAAATGTTGGAAAAACTCTTCTAGATATCGACCTAGGCAAAGAATTTATGAAGAAGACCCCAATGGCAATAAAAGAAACAATAAAAATAAATAAATGGGACATGATTAAATTAAAAGCTTCTGCAAGTCGGGCGTGGTGGCTCACGCCTGTAATCCTAGCTCTCTGGGAGGTGGAGGCAGGTGGATCGTTTGAGCTCAGGAGTTCGAGATCAGCCTGAGCAAGAGCGAGACCCCGTCTCTACTAAAAAAATAAAAAGAAATTAGCTGGACAACTAAAAACATATATAAAAAAATTAGCCAGGCATGGTGGCACATGACTGTAGTCCCAGCTACTTGGGAGGCTGAGGCAGTAGGATCGCTTGAGCCCAGGAGTTTGAGGTTGCTGTGAGCTAGGCTGATGCCACGACACTCTAGTCCAGGCAACACAGTGAGACCCTGTCTCAAAAAAAAAAAAAAGCTTCTGCACAGTTAAGGAAATAATCAACAGAGCAAATAGATAACCTACAGAATGGGAGAAAATATTCACAATCTATACATCTGATAAAGGGTTAATAACCAGAGTCTAAAAAGAACTCAAGTAAATCAGCAAGGAAAAAGCCCCATTAAAAAGTGGGCAATAGACATGAACAGAAGCTTTTCAAAGGAAGATAGACAAATGGCCAATAGACATATGAAAAAATGCTCAATGTCACTAATCATCAGGGAAATGCAAATTAAAACCACAAGGACATATCACCTTACCCCAGTTAGAGAATGGCTTTTATTAAAAAGTCTAAAAACAATAGATGCTGGCATGGATACAGAGAGAAGGGAACACTCATACACTGTTGGTGGGATTGCAAATTAGTGCAACCTCTATGGAAAACAGTATGGAGATTCCTCAAAAAACTATTAAATAAAAGTAGACCTACTATTGGATCCAGCAATCCCATTACTGGGTATTTGCCCAAAGGAAAAGATATCATTTTATCAAAAAGACACCTGCATTCAAATTTTTATTCCAGCACATTTCACAATTGCAAAGATGTAGAATCAACCCAAGTGCCCATCAATTCATGAGTGTATTAACAAAATGTGGTCTATGTATACTATGGAATACTACTCAGCCATGGAGGATGAATTAAGGCCTTTTGCAACAATTTGGGTGGAACTGGAGACCATTGTTCTAAGTTAAGTATCTAAAGAATGAAAAAGCAAACACCACATGTACTCACTATTAAACTGAAACTAACCAACGAGCACATATGCACAGAGGGAAGTAAAACACAGTGGAAATCAAGCAGGGTGGAGGAAGAGGGAGGGGATGGGCAAAAATCTACCTGCCTAATGGGTACAATGAACATTATCTGGGTTATTGGTACACTTATAATCATTACTCAAACATAACAAAACTGATATATGTATCCAAAAACATTTGTACCCCTGTAATATTTTGAAATTTTTAAAAAAGCTAGAAAAAGCAAAAAATAAAAAATTCTTCCTCTCTGTAACCCTATTACATAATTAAATCCATTCATCCAATAAACTTTTATAAGGCATTTATATGACAAAGGGCATAAAAAGTTAGCTAAAGTATATGCCTTTAAGTTGCTATAATCTGGGAGTGGTGATAGCAAGTACAAGAAATAACTCTTATAGAGGTGTTTTAGTCTATTCCTGATGCTATAACAAAATGTCACAGACTGGAGGAGTTTCCATAGTGCAGTGGTATAAACAACAGAAATTTATTTCTCACAATTCTGGGAGCTGGCAAGTCCAAGATCAAGATGCCAGTAGATTCAGCATCTGGTGAGTGCCTTCTTGCTGCATCCTCACATGGCAAAGGGCAAAAGAGCAAAAAGGGACTCGGGTGCTCCCTCAAACCTCTTTTATAAGAACACTAATCCCATTCATGAGGCTGGAGCACTCATGACTTAATCACTTCTCAAAAGGCCCCGCATCTTAATACGCTTACATATGAATTTTGGTGGAGTACATACGTTCAAACCATAGCAACAGGAAAATATGCAATGAGTGTTGTAAGAAGTACAAAATAAAGTACTCTAACAGTTAAAAGAGGGGAGGATTAACTCCCATTGGAGTTATCAAAAAAAGTTGAAGGAGGCAGTGGAATTTCACCTAGGATTTGAACTATCATAGGATTTGATGGCTAGAAAAGTAAAAAGGATTTTCTAAGCATGAGAAAACATACAAAGGCAAGGAAACACTGAGCAACTTTGAGGAATTTTAATAGCTTTATGTAACTAGAAAGTAAGATATATGAAAAGGAGTTATAAAAGATAAGGCCAGAGAAGTATATCGAAACCACAGCTTAATATTATAAGCTAAAGAGTTTTCATTTGTTCTCTAGCTATGGGAAGCCATCGAAGGTTTTGGATCAGAATACTGGGATCAAAACTGTTCTTCACTTAGGGTGTTAAATAGTTGATACTAATAGATACAAGAGACTGCCCTGCAGGATAGCATTTGCATAAAGAGTATCCACTGTAGACTTAGACTCAAGTTCAAATTCCAGCTGTACCATCTTAGGGGAGTTACTTTATTTCCCCACATCTCAGTTTCTTTTTCTTTAAGATAATCACAGTAATAGTATCAACCTCACAGAATTTTTGTGAGGATTAAATGAAATATTACATAGTTCGTGTTGCACTGTAAATAATCAATAAATATTAGCCCTTCCTTATTGCAGAGAAAGAATTTGTAAGATTTTGCCTAAAGCTGCAGAGAGTATCATTGTTATCCTATTAGGATTCCTCACCTATATGGTCTAAGATTTGAGCACCCTGGAAAATCACAGGGCTTTAAAGGAGGATCTGATTGTTGCCTACACACTCACATTTCCTCAACACTTAAGAGTCAGCATTAAATGTTTTTTTAAAAAATTCCTTTAACCTCCTAAAGCTGAAAGAAAGAAAAAGAGAAAGAGATCAAAGAAAGTCAGTTGACATTCTCTCTGTTGAATATGTGGCTTAAAACCCAGTACTTTTTGAAGACTTCCAGTTCCCAGCCCAGCATGTAAAAAGTTTAGAAGTTGCTCACCATCCTAACAAGTAAAAAGCTGAACAAACTGAAAAATCAACTGCTCTTCTTAGATCCATCAAATAAATGATGTCAGAAGGCAAACCACTGTCCCTAAAAAGTGGAGAGACAGACAGGAGGATACAGAGAACCAGAGCTTTCTGGAGCAGAAACCTCCAGAGCAGCCAGTGCTGGGATTGGAAAACCTGAACTGTAATTGATGAAACTGCTAAAGGCTCTTTGTGGATGACTCTAAGAGTTAAAAAATCCAGGGGACCCTGTCACAGGGGGCCCCACAATTTTGTGAGTTCTACTTCCAGGAGCTCTGTCAAGTTCTTACAGAAAACCTATATTCGTCTGTTGTAACAAATGTACCCCTGTGGTGTGGGGTGTCTATAGTGAAGGAGACTGGGGTGGGTGTGGGGGGATGTTGGGGGAACTCTCTGTACTTTCCACTCCATTTTGCTGTGAACCTAAAACTGCTTTAAAAAATTAAGGTTTTTAATTTTTAAAAAAAATATATTTTTTAAAGATGCTTGCAAAGTGAAGTTAAGACAAATGAGATTTTTTTTGTATAAAAGCATCATTTAGCAAAAATCATTTAGGAAATTTGTGTAGAAACCGGTGCCTTTCCATAGCTCTAAACAAGGAACATCACAACTCACTCACTAGAACAATTTTCTTTTTCTACAAATCTCTGAATCTTACTAAAATGCAGAGAGAGTAGTAAACTTCCGTGTCGCACTATGCTGCAAAAAACTAAGAGCTCAGGTATCATTTCTACAGACTTTGGAATTTTGTTAGGAATGTCTGTAACTGTCAAAATAAATTAATACATTTTGAGTAGACAGAATCCTTGGTTTTTAATGTTAACTTCCTTGGGGCATATTTAGATGTCTAAAATTTGGAATGGAAGCTGAGCTCCTTGTCATTCATAAGTTTCTGCTGTAATTTATTTGAGTGACACTACTCTTTTTCTCTTTTCCCTGAAGCAAAAATAATGCAGTGATGCTCAGTTTGGCTCCTCATGCTGATTGACATTGAGTAAATTGTCTCTGAATAAGATGAAAATGTAAATCTTTTTTGAAGAAAATAGCAATATAAAAGCCCCTGTGTTTCCCTTTTTCTTTTAAATTGCAGCTTGCAGAAACACCACCCTAAATCACATTTTCTTTCTTGCCTGTCACAAAAGAATCCATTAGCTGGGTCCCCACGTCAGAATCTTAATCCAGAGAAGACTGACTATATGAATTGACCACTGGACAGGAAGCCTGCAGCTTTTTATAAACTCAGCCAAGGCTCCGTCCTTATGTCATGCCTGCAAAATATTCAGTCTGTGGTGGAATCACACTTCTGCCATTTTTTTCAATTTTGTATTATGTTCATCAAATAGTATAATGAACCAGCATGTATCCATCACCAAGCATCAGCAATTTTCAGTTCATGGCCAATCTTATTTCCTCTATACCCCTCAGCCCTTCCCATATTTTTTCATAGCAAATCCCAGACATCATATTGTTTCATCCATAAATATTTCAGTATTATTTCCAAAAATAAAGACTCTTTTCTATATATATATTTTAGTTGGCCAGATAATTTCTTTCTATTTTTAGTAGAGACGGGGTCTCGCTCTTGCTCAGGCTGGTCTCGAACTCCTGACCTCGAGCGATCCACTCGCCTCGGCCTCCCAGAGTGCTAGGATTACAGGTGTGAGACACTGCGCCTGGCCTAAAGACTCCTTTTTTAAAAGCATGATAATACAATCATCATACTTAAAAGTAATTAACTGTAATTGCCTAACATTGTAAATCTTCAGTCAATGCTCCAGTTTCTAAATGACTTATAAATATTATATAATGTATTTTACAGTTTGTTTGAATCAAGATCCAAATAAGTTGCATGCGTTGCAATTGGTTGATAGGGCTCCTAAACTCTTTTCAATCTCTAGGTTTCCTACCCCACCCAATCCCTACTTTTATTTATTGATGCAAATAGATTTAGTTCTATAAATTTTCCTGCAGTCTGGGCTTTGTCGATTGTATTCCCATCATGTTGTTGAATGTGGGAATACTCCATCCTCTTTATTTTCCATAAAATCGGCATTTTTATTTTTAAAGAGTTAGAATCAGAGGCTTGATCAAATTTATATTTTTTATTTTTTGGAAATGCCATTTTGTAGGAAGTTATGTGTTCTGTCTGGAGGCACATAATGTCCAATTTTCTCTCTTTTTGTGATATTAGCAGCCCTTGATGATCAATGCCTATATCCATTGATTTATTGGGTTTTTTTTTTCATTTATAGCTGGAATATTTCTATAAGGAAGTAATTCCTCTCAATCAATTTTTTGGTTACTCTGTGGTAGTTTTTAGAGGAAAAATAGAATAAATGCTTCGTTTTTTTCCCTTTACTAGTTTTCAAAATGCTTATTTCTTCATTAGCATCCTCTAACAGTGACAAATTAGAGGGTTTCTTTTTTTTTTAGCATTACTATGAAGTAAGGGTTTTAAACATATTTGATATGTTTTAATCCATTACAATTATCCTTTTCAAGCTGAAATTGCCCCCATCTTTGTGATGGGAATCTCTTCAAGAACTACCTTCTGAGTCCTTTTGATGTGATGCTAGTAGTCTTTGATAGTGTCCTTGCTAGCTGGTATGACAAGATGTAAATTTTTGCTCCAGATCTAGAAACATCCATTTCCTCAAGGAACGCTGGTTCCTGTTTATGGAAACTGATATTATTTCAATATCACAATCTGGACATACAGGTGGGTGATCATAGTTTGTGGGTTTGTTATTGTTTCCAGGCCATTTCAGTGAACAGATCTAGGAAACGTGTGTGTGTGTGTGTGTGTGTGTGTGTGTGTGTGTGTGTGTGTGTAAGGTGAAATACTTTTTGAGTTCAAATTTATACTTTCAATCTGAATTCAGAAATACAAGGTTTTTACCTAACCTGTCTTTATCTGTATTTCCTTTCTTTCATGTTCAAATGTCCTATTCTCAAAACACCAGAAAATTCTGTTATTTTTATTAAAAAGCAACAGCAAAGCAACTCTATGACCCTTGGTATTTCAGAGAAGTAAAATATTCAGATGAAACAGGAAAAAATGGTTTTCATCCCTACTAAACATTGCGACTGATTAAAGGGAAAGATGAGAAATTAGCTTCTCACTCAAGGCGAAGCTAATGCATATAAACTAAAATTTACTTTGTACTTAGATTAAAGATTCACTATAAATGGAGGCTGCTCTATAGTGAAAGAAAGTAGGTGAGTCTGTACCTGTTAAGTCATTCCAAAATGCTTTCCAAAGTTATATTAGAGCCTTGTAGATGTCTGTAACAAAAAAGGAACACTTGAGGTTACTATTTTGCCACAATTCGTTCTGTGAAAAAATTTTCATTTCTAGATATAGATACCACGGGGTGTCTCACTCATATAGGATAACTCCAGGGCACATTCACCCCAATTGTTCCAAGTCAATGGAAATCTTCTGCCAACGACAAGGAAAATAGGATCCCAGTGGAGCAAGTCATATTTGTTTGCTTGAAAGTGTCCTGAACATAATTAAGTAGAAAAATCCTGCCCCATCAGTAGGCGGACTAGATAGGCCAATCTATTTTCAGGTTCATTGGAGTTCTGAAATGAACCACCATCTACATGAGGCTAAACCCAGTCTTGTTTCTGAGCACCCTTAGGACATTGCCACATCTTTTCATAATCACATAAATAACTGTCATACAAGGTTAAAAAGGTGATAGATCTCAAAGAAATGCCATGGCCACACAAGGGAGAGAAACATGACCAGAGGAATGAGAGAAAGCTCCACGGAAAAGGAGTATAAATTTAAGGGAATTCATTCATTCATTCAGCTGTTCATTATTATTCATTCATTCAGCTGTCCACCCTCCCTGTACCTTGATATTGTCTCGCAGTAGACTCAAATAAATCTGGTTTCAAATCCTGGATCAAACCCACACTAACTGTGTGGTCTTTGGCAAGTTACTGGCCGGGCATGATGGCTCACGCCTGTAATCCTAGCACTCTGGGAGGCCGAGGGGGGAGGATCGCTTGAGGTCAGGAGTTCGAGACCAGCCTGAGCAAGAGTGACACCCCATCTCTACTAAAAAAAAAATAGAAAGAAATTAGCTGGACAACTAAAATATATATATAGAAAAAATTAGCCAGGCATTGTGGTGAATGCCTGTAGTCTCAGCCACTCGGGAGGCTGAGGCAGGAGGATCGCTTGAGCCCAGGAGTTTGAGGTTGCTGTGAGCTAGGCTGATGCCACGGCACTCTAGCCCGGGCAACAGAGTGAGACTCTGTCTCAAAAAAAAAAAAAAAAAAGAAAGAAAAAGAAGCAAGTTACTAAACTTCTATGCCTCAATTTTTCCATCCACAAAATGCAGACACTAATGCTTGCCTCAAAGAGTTTTTGGAGTTAAATAGGGAAAAGACCATACGAAATACCTCACACAGTGCCTGGCAGATACACAGCACTTCAGGAAAGCTCGCCTGGTCTGCGGGAAGAGCTTCACCTTTCTCTGTGGAGAAGGAGAGGAAAGGAAGGGAGAGGGTAGGAGGGAGGGGAGAGGACTCGAGAGGTGAGGATGTGAACGGTGGTTGCAGGGAATGGGGAAAATAACTAGGCCAACTCTCGTGCAATACCTGTCTAGAGACGCTGAAGGCCCCGCATGTTCCCTCTTAACTGATGCCGCAGTTTGCTCGGTTGGTTTGTTTTCAGATATTTGACCGAAGAGGTGGAAGTGCAGGCTTTCCCAGCTCGCTTCAGTTTATAGGGCTAGATCGCTTTGTCAAAGGGAGGAGACTAGAATCGTGAACTGGAATTTCTTAATTAACACAAAGTCTCCCCATTCATATTTGAGGGAGAGAATGAAGGGGGCTCAGGGGAAAGACAGGTAAGGAGAATCTGTTGAAATGTGAGATTCACCACTGAGAAAAAGGATAATGATTTTCTTCCCCAATGGGAAGTGAATTATCAAATTTAAAAACAATTTCTCTGAGAGAAAAACCACCTCCTCTCTTTCCCACACTTCTACCCTTATTATCTGGCTTTGCAAGCATGCATCCCCATGATGTAGCTTATAAATTTAGTTTATATCTCCCTTAGCCCAGCCTCCCTTTATTATACCACTTTACTGCTTCTTTGGGGCTGAGACTCTAAAATTTGGGTCAAATGTTCCATTAAGTTAACCACTTTAGAATACCAATAACACTCCTGCAGCACTTTTCATCTTCATAGCGTTCCACAAACATCTCCTTCTTCACTAATGAAGATGAGTTGAATATCTATAGCATCTAAAACCAAAGCTATTTAATCATTGTCTGATGTGGGAAAGTGAGAAAAATGCAAGACCAGCAAAAAAGTATATTACATTTCAAACTTGCTGATTCGAACTTTTAAAAAAAATTCTTTGAACATGCAGGCAAAACTCATGCCACAAAATCTCAGTTTTTGTAATGAAAGTGGCCACAAGAATAGCAACATCTTAGTGTTTTCAGCTCTTCATGTTTTACAGAGCGCTTTTCAATACATTATTTCACTTGATCTTTACAAAAACCTATGAAAAGAAAAGGAATTATTATCCCTGTATTTTAGATAAGGGTTATTGTGATTAACATGCTCAAGTTTCAAGTTCCTAAATATTTGTGCTGGAATTAGAACCCCAGACTTCAGGCTCCAAGTCAGAAGTTCTGTCCACAAGTTTTCCCACTTGTGCTCTGCAGTAACTGGAGGTTCCGCTGGGGCCCCTCAAAGGCTGCTGGGAAAGGACAGATGGAGGAATGTGGCAGGAGCGCATGTTTTCCCTCTTCTTCCAACTAGTGCGACTGCACAAGCATATTGCATTTGGAGCTTCCACGTGCATTTCCCCAGTTCAATTTCACAGCACACAGCATGCAGCATCTCCTCTGTTCATGACCCAGCTAGACTGCAAGCTGCATTCCAAAATTACACTCAACAGGCCCACAAAGCTCCATTCATGGCAGAGGCAATTGCGTACTGTAATCTCTCTCCTTTGCCATCCGCCAACCCTGCATCTTTAACACAAACTAGCTGTTCTGGGCCAATGGAGCCATTTGATGGCCCTTCTATGGACCAACTCTCCCTTGACTTCCTTTTCTTCTATATGAAACATACCGAACATGTTTCTTCTTTTGCAATTGGCCATTTTTACCTTTGTGGGTCTCTTTGATACATGAACTTGCAAACACACAGGATCAGGAGCTTCCTGCAGATCTGGACTCCGTAGTCGCTGAGATGCTGGTGTCTAACACACGGTGTGCACCCAGGATTGTTGAAGACGCAAACACTCCCGTTCTCCTCTCTTTATTCCTTCTCTCTCATCAAACTCTTCCATTCCTTCAGGAGATGTCTATGTCTTCCTCTGTCTTCTTTCTTCTCACTCCCACTCTTCGTTTTCCCTCTCTTTTGTCTTTCTGTGAGCCTAAAATAACCAAAACAGGGCTGACAAGGATAATACCAGTTATACAGTATTTAAAAAAAATTGAAGCCATTACTTCTGAGGGGAAATTAAACAAGATAAATATCTAGTAACAAGTGACTACATTTTTAAAATTGTCTTTATGTCCAGAATAATCACAAGTCTTCAAATACTTCATCTATAATTGCTCACTTTTTATAAGCAGGCCTTGAAAACTCTTTTCTCCTTTTTCATCCTTCAAAATTCTGCCCAAATGTCACTTCCTGCAAATTCTTTGCTGACATCTCTGGTCAGACTTCATCACTGCTTCTGTGTCTACTCCAGAACTTTGAACCCGTCTTTACTCTAGCACTTCACACATTATGTTTATTGAAGTTGATTGTTTAATGTCTCACACTGAACTAAGAGTTGGTTTTCGTTTGGTTTTGTTTTATCCTTTTCTGTCTAGCAACTAACATACAACCTAGCCAGGCACATTACAGATGCCGAATTTTTTGTTGTTGTTATTGAATGTTGATGTAATTAACTGAATGATCACCCTGGATTCCAGAAAAACAAGCTCATTCTTACTCATATTTTATTCTATTTTTGGAATGAGATTATTTTCTACTACTCCTCACTGAAATTTAAGCTATATATTTTTAGCTGTTTTATGAGTTGTATAGATTTTGCTAACAACTTAAGAATCTTAACTCAATTTCTGAATTATTTATATGGAAAATATATTTCATGTTCTAAAATGTTCAAAGATACACAAAAGAAAAAAAGTGGAGTTTCATCTATAACTAAATGTCTATTACGGTCTATTACCTTTCTCACTCTCTCTCTCTCTCTCTCTCTCTCTCTCTCTCTCTCTCTCTCCTTCCACCCCCCTTTCCCCTCATGTCTGCTCTGTCCCTGCACCCGGAGCTTCATCTCATTGAGAGAATTTATCTCATTCTCTCCTTTCTCCCAGGGTTTACAGTTTGGTTTTCTGTTGAGTGCCTTGTGGTCTACCTTGAACCCATTATTTACGTATTTTCCTCCATCGAATCTGTTGTCAGGGGATGAGAACTGTGCATTTTTCGTCGCTGATTTTTCACAATGGGGTTTCAAAGCCCAGCACTGAGCCATGGGGTATATCTTGGTTCCATGGAGGAACAGCTCCTAGTTGCTCCTCATTTGCCATCTGAGCTCAAAGAGGACAACGTCCAATTTTCAGCCTTCACAATCGCTTTTCTCCCTCTCTTCTGTCTGCTATTCTTTTCTCCAGAGATGAAGAGAAATGAGATAATCATACCAATAAAGCATGCTTTTTCGTCTTTATTGTTCTTGTCTGGGTGCTTCATTATTAGACGTCAATTATTCAATACTCTGAAGAGCAGTCTTCTGAGCACAACACGTTTTAGTTGTCTGGTATTTAAAGTGCTTGTTTTCCACTTTTAGGCTACAGCGGTGGCTGTGTTGCCATGCGAGGAAGTCATCCGCTTGGTCGCTGGGAAGTAAAGGACTGCAGACGCTTTAAGGCAATGTCCCTGTGCAAGCAGCCAGTCGAAAGCCGGGAGAAAACCGAGCATGAGGAGAGATGGCCCTTCCACGCCTGCTATTTGGACTGGGAGTCAGAGCCCGGTCTGGCCAGTTGCTTCAAGGTAACACCAAGGTTACTGGGGCTTTCTTAGCAGGACCAACACTATTTCAGTTGGATCCATGTATCCTAAATTCCTTTATTCCAGCACCTTTTTTTTTTTCCAGAACAGTGCCTGGCAAACAGCAGGTGCTTAATCAATATTTGTTGCCTGTCTCTATCCTTTCAGTTACATTCCAAATAATTTTTAAGCCCAAAATTGGCATATCCTGGTGACATTGAAGGCTTCCTCATGAAGATTGATATCTGTTAAGAAGAAATACCGTGCACCAGTCTTAATCCTTGGGAGGGGAACACCATGCACTGGTTATCAATCCTGGAGGAGGACTCTAAACCCCTGCCCAGTTTCTGCTAAGGTTCCCAGCTCTCGCAGGAGGTTTTGCACAAACTCAACTGCTAGAGGATGAGTCTGGTGAGACAAAACACTCACACAACAGGTCAGGCAAAGCAACTTCATTAGACGTTAAGTATCCCTGATCCAAAATGCTTGAAACCAGAAGTATTTCAGATATTGGAATTTTTTCAGATTTTTGGAATATTTGGAGCATTATTCTTCCTGGTTGAGCACTGCAAATCTGAAAAGCTGAAATCTGAAATTCTCCAGTGAGCATTTCCTTTGAGTGTCATGTCACTGCTCAAAAATTTTCAGATTTTGGAGCATTTTTGAGTTCAGATTTTCAGATTTGGGATGCTCAACCGATATTTACAGATAGGCAACAAGTAACAACAGAAACCTAGAATCCGTGGCAAGCCAGTCCCCCAAGGCTCAGGAAAGCTGCAGTCTCGTCTCCACATGCCCCCTTCCCACCACAGCTGCGGGATCGCAAAAGCACTCGTCTCTGGGCTTTATACCCCAGGGGCAACTGGGTCACTGGGCTAAAGCATCGTAGGACATCCTGTTCTAGGGGGGATAAGGGCAATTTCCCTTTGTCTCAGGATGTTGCGTTCTCAGTATCTTCTGCCTGAGAATCGTAAACAATGGGGGAAGAGCTGAGTCAGCGAGGATCATTTGTGGACCTGTCTGCCTGGAATAGTGAGGCCCCAGTCAATATTGTCCTTATTGCCAAACATGTGCCAAATGAAGGAGGCAGATACTGTCTAAGTATTAAAATGGTGCAATTTTATACTGTTGGTAACCCAATGAATAAAGTTCTTATTATGGAATGATATAATTCTGCTAATAAAGATAACTTTTGCAGCTTGCCAGACACCTGATAATCAAACAAATTAATACATACAATTGGTATATATGTGTGTATATGTGTGTGTGTGTGTGTGTGTGTGTGTATATATATAAATCTGTGAAGAAATGCCTATTTGAAAACCGGCTTTAGATCCTATATGTAAATCAGTTCCTACAATTTACTTGTCAGAAATACATTTTCTGAAATATTATGTTTTTATGTCTGGTGGTTTTGTCTTGGTTCATTTTACAAATAGAGTTTCACCAAATCTTGCGAGCAAGTTCTTTCCTGCAACTGGGCACATGCAGAGCAGAATGAAGATAGACTAACTCCAGAGCTGTTGCAGCTCATGGATGGCATGGGACAGCTGTGCGTGCACTCTGTTTAAGTTGTACACATGTATTAATATAATCCTACATTAAATTGATAGAATAGTGTGGCCAAAATTGACTTTACAGAGCAATAAGTTAAACTTCAGAAATGAATAAACTGAGGCCACTGAGATTTGTCCAAGATCACAATTATTTACTGACAGAGTTGGAATAAATCCCCAGTCTTGGGACTCCTGGTCTAGTGCTTTTTCTACTATATATCACCCTGATGTGTCAACAAATGCATAGTATGTGATGGGCATGGTGATAGGATTTATGAGTTTAGAGTGATTCGGGAAGACATTCCCAGAGGAGGTGAGTTTTGACATATAATTTAAAAGATGGAAAGGTTGTGCTGTGGTCCGCAGGATTTGGAAAGTCATGCATTCTCAGCAAATCAGTCTGGTAAGGCTGGCTGTGGGTATACCTGCCTGGCATCAGAGGTTCAGGCTTAGTGCTGGGCTGTTAAGTATGAGAAAGGTGCAGAGGCCCAGGATCATGAGCTCTGGGTCCTCAGTCCCTCACCCGGAACTTAAAGCCAAAAACAGACCCTTCCATTTGGCTGACTTCTTTCTGCTACTGTGAGCACAGCTGAAAAACAGCAGAGAATTCAGACACAGCTGAACCACTGCACCTGCCAGTTCAGCTAAGGCCCAAAGACGCTGGAAAGATACCTGCCCTAGGTCCCAGGTCTCTTTCCTCATTTCTCACCATGGGTCAGTCAGATTCATGATCATTACACTAATTCTAATTTGTCAGAAGTCAATCTGACAGGATGGAAAGTCATGGACCCTGGAAGCAAGGAGTCCTGGGCCTAATCCTAGCTCAGCCAGTTTGTAGCTGTGTAACCTAAAATTCTCAACCTCTGTTAGCTTGACTTTCCTCATCTCTTGACAAACATTTATTAAAGGACAAGTACATGCCAGTCATGCCGGTGACAGGAGACTTAGGGGAAAAAAGTCCTCAAAAAGCTCATTTATAAAACTGAACTTGTCATATCTTCATCAGGAATTTGCTGTGAGAATAGAATAAGCTAATGGTTTTATGATGACTAGGCACATTCTAGCTCAATAAATGTTACATCTTCCCACTAGGTCAAGCTTCCAATAAAGACTAATGACAAATTATATTACTTTTCTGAGCTGTTATTTTCTTGAGGATAAACAGCCTCACCTTTTCCATGACAGTGTTACTTTTCTTCTTTTACTCTACAGGTTTTTCATAGTGAAAAAGTCCTGGGGAAAAGAACATGGAGAGAAGCTGAAGCATTTTGTGAAGAATTTGGGGCTCATCTTGCAAGCTTTGCCCACATTGAGGAAGAGAACTTTGTGAATGAGCTCTTACATTCAAAATTTAATCGGTAAATACTTGTTAGTTTTGAAAAAAAATTACAGTCAAATATTCCATCTCCCAGTCATGGCCTCTTAGGGGTGAGGATCCTAAATAGTTTTTTTTTAATTCCAGTGTTTATATTAAACCTAAAGCCAACTAGCCACTAATTGCAAAAGAAAAAATATATATACACATAGTTATATATATTTATATATGTATTGCACCAAGTTCTCATTTCATAAAACAAATAACAAAGTGACAGCTATTTTTGCTAGTTGAAATCTTTTCTGTGTATAAGTCAGAATTTTAGAGCTTTGCTGCCAAACTCAGAAATCATCTAGCCCAGTGGTTTTCAAAGTGTCGTCTGAGGATCTGAGCATCCGGGAACTCTAAGGAGCAGGAGGGGCCATGTGGGCAGAACAGGTTCCCTGCTCACTGTCTCACCAGGGCACTCCAACTAGCTCTACTGCTAATTATTTTGTATATAATAGGAGCCCATGTAAAATTTTGTTTGGGGAAAAAAAATAGTCCCACTGATTTTTTTTAATTTCAACCCAACCCCCTAATTTTACATACACGGAAACAAGCGTTTACTTACCTGAGTCCATCTTGCAAGTTTATAGAATCTTGAGTTCTGTGGAGTTAGAAACTCAGGTTTAAATTGGAAGAAATCTAAAAGGTCTCGTGCTCCTTCCCACCCAACACAGGACTTCCTTCTACCGCATTCCCACGGTCATCCGCTGTCTGCATAATGCCTTCCGGTCTCAGAATGCTCCTTACTTGGGAGAAAGCCCATCCCATTGTTGATGGCTGGTTTCAAAGAACAACTTTCTAGTAAGCCAGAAATCTCCCTCCCCTCAGTTTGGAGCTAGAGCAATACAGATCAAGTTTACTCTACTTTCAAATATTTGAAGACAGCCATCTTGTCTCGATTTTGAGTCTTGCCCCCACCACCACTTTGGGCTCTCATTCTGGAATGTTCTTGTCAGTCACTACATTTGGGAGTATCTTCTGTGGAAGGGGCACAGTTAATGCATAGCTGGCTAGAGCACCCAGTAGACATGGCAGACAATATCCTGCCCCTGAGGACGTTTTGGTCTAAGGGCAGCACACCTCCATGGCTCAATTCATTTATTTAATGAGGACGAATACGATACCAGACACTGTTCCAAGCTCTGGAAATCTGGAGTCTCAGTGAAACACTTGCATGAATCCCAGAGAAAATCCAGTACTGTTTTTTGAGGAAAATTTTGGTCTTCGTTGTAGGACATTCCCATAAAAAATTAATATGTAACATCTCTCAAATTATTCATCTTCAGCATCTGCAAAAATGACCTTAAAGGTGGACATTTTTTATAACATTTCCCAAGATGAGTCTCATGGATTATTCTGTGGAGGAAAAAAGGGGACTGTGTGGTCAAATATATTTGCAAAATAATGGGCAAGCTTTGAAATTTGCCATGTACATTAGCATTGTAAAGGCTTCTAGAAGAAAGCACTCTCTTTGACCACAAAACTCTTTTTTTTTTTTTTTTTTGAGGACACTTATTAATATCCCACAGAACTGCTTGTCCCTACAGAAATGCTGCCCTGAGACCAGGGTTCTAGAATGGCTGGTCTCACACTCTATGGTTACCTTTTAACACAAAAGCTTTCTGGTCTCACACCAGAGCTGCTGAATCAGACTCTCTAAGGCTGAAGAAAAGTCTAAAAAGCTTCCTGGGTAATTGGATTATCAGCCAGGTGTGGGGCCACAAATCCAGGGCTTAGATAATAGTCTCCATCTCCACTGTCCTAAGTTGTACTTGCTTCATTACTTTAGCCCCTTGTGAAACATACTTGCATATTCTGCTCCATGATTTTTGTGAGATTTGCTATATGACACAACCACACACAAACGGTTTCCCAGGTTGCTTTAAGATCAAATATCACTGCCATTTCTGTAATATTTACATAAATTCTCACATTTGAAATTTCTAGTAGAATTTAGTGCCAAGCATCTATCAAATTAGCGATCTTCAACATCTAATCACAAAAGCTATGTAATATATGTTTTGCTTTCTGCCCAAACTACTGGAGAATTCAGTCAAATCTGATGCTAAATTATAGCATGTACCAGATCTCAAAGTTACCACGTTTTCTTTTTCTCCTTCCTATGGCACTGCTTTTCTGTCTCTATTTCATTAACCAGCCACACACACGCATACACGCACACACACACACACACACACACATAAACACACACACACACACACATTTAGGAAATTATACAATTTTAGGAAATTGATGGAGAGAAAATATTATAAATACCATTTCATCTTATAGGAGCCAGTATATAGCAGGAAAAATGTAGAACTCTGAATTCAGTGAAGAAAGAAAGAAAAAGTTCTCAGCCCAGGGAGAGTGACGTGGGTTTCCAGCCTATACCGTGGAGATGAAGGTGCCTGGCTTAACCGGAAAGCAGCCACTCTCACCTTCTCCCGACCTTGAATGTAAGGTGCCATCACAACAGTGACCAACCAGGCACCAGTGACCTCTCAAATTTTCTAAGTTGCATTTGACTTTAATTTATATCATTCAGACAGAGCAGCTCAAATAGATGAGAAGGGATTCTTCAAAATAAGGCTTGCTTCTCTGCACTAAGGAAAATAAAGCATCTGTCATGTCTTCTGAATCTTTTAAATCTTTAATTCTTCAAAATTATTCTCAGAAAATTATCTTACTGAGATGGTTCATTGTACAATTAGGCTTTATTGCTTGATTTATTGAGTAGTCTGTGGCTTGACATATTTGTACTCTGCCTAATAGGAAGGAAGATGATCCTCTGAGGAGCTTCTTGCCAAGTCTAAACCAATGGCGACTGCTGAAGTTAATCTACCATGGCTCAGGCTGATTTGCTGTAGAATTATTTATGTTGGGATCCGAAAAAAGCCCAAAACCAATTGTGCACCTTTTATTAAATGGGGATGGTGGTGATTAACTTTCAGAGAATACAGGAACATTTGACAAATGAGCAACAAATCAAAGCATCGTAAGGTAGTAGAAATAGTACAGGAAAGTAGTAAAAGTTCCTCTAGGGAAGAGATGTTTCCAAATGTCCTACTAACTTGCTTTCATGTGGTCTTGTCCTGATTGAAAGACAGTGCCATTCCTGATTGGGAACCCACATTCGAAATATGGGCTGACTTGTCCCCAACTGTAATCTCTGGTGAGCAAGCCACACAAACCGAAAGATAAATAGAATGTGAGCCTACATCTTCCCTCGGTTCATTTCATAACACAGGGTTTTGCACATTAAAAAATACTCAATAAATGTTCATTGACTTGATCAGTCCTACAAGCACCATCAGCTGTTTCCTGCACACATTAATGTTTTAAAATATTTTTTAACCTTTTACATAATGTTGTAAATTCTATGGGAAAGACAAAGTTTTTGTTTCTTCTCTTTGTAGGACAGAGCAAAGGCAGTTCTGGATTGGATTCAATAAAAGAAACCCACTGAATGCTGGCTCTTGGGAGTGGTCTGATGGAACGCCTGTAAGTCTTTCCAAACTGGAGAAAAGTGATGAATTCAAAATAAGTGGCCCTGGAACAACTTGGTGAACCAACCAAGATATGGTCAACTAGAAATAATGACTAGATCTCCCCTGGCAAAACTGCACCAGACCTTGGTACCAGGAGAATTCTTTTGGCAAGGTCCTGGGAAAGCTTGGCTGGCCAGATTGTTCTGAGGGCACTACACAATCTCATTCTGAAAAAGAATCAAAATCTCCAAAAAGTCCCCCCATACCATCACCATGTGAAGAGTCTTTCTGGCACAGGAGCAGCTATTCTTTAGAATAACACCAGGCTTCCCTCCCCGTGCCCCGCCCCGCCGCCGCATCGTGCCTGACTGTGTGCGCACGGGACCCTTGTCCGTGTCACAATGAAAAGGAGACTATTTTGGAGAATATCTCCAGTTTATCTCACTCTAAAAGGACAGAAATGTAAGACTTAGAAATATCACCTCCTTCTCAGCCAGAGCAAGAAGTTCCAGAAGGAGAAACAGTCTTGCTTTTCACTTATCTTCATACTTGCAAACCTCTGTGGAGGAGAGAGAGAACCCACTATTGCAATGAAGAATTCTCACGTTTTTCTCAAAATGACAGGGAGAAAACTGAAGCTGTATACCAGATTGAAATAAGAACCACCCTAGGTCACATGAAAAATCAAGTTATTTAGTTTCACCTGTGAAATGGGGAGACTAGTCAGAGCCTGCAGTGAGCGTTTAACATAGCTGCTGTTTATCGAGCTGTGTGATGTTGCAAGCGCTGAGCTGAATGCACTCCTACCTGCTCTCCCTGCATCCTTACAATCACTCGATGCCATGGGTGTTAGGATGGTTAAGTGTTAATAGTTTGCCTAAAATAATACACAGGACAGCCAGAATTTGCACACAGGTTGTCTGACTCCAAAGCTACATGTTATACTATCTCACCATTGGCAAAATACCAGCAGCCAAACTTTGAAATAGTAAAGACCAAGAGAGAAAAGCCCACTGCATAGATGGTGTTCAAATTTGCGGCAAGGAAGGGATTTGTGGAAAAGGTATATGCTTCTAGTGGGAACAGAAATAATGATAAGGGCATGCTAGTTAAAAAATAATAATAATATTTCCACTCCAACACTCCTTTGAAATAGTACCAGGATCAGAGAGCAGGATGTGATCTAAATGATCACTAAGCCCCATTCATTTATTTTGCTGATGAAGAAACCAAGGCCCAGAAAATGGAAGAGATGGCAGAGTCGGCTCACCCCATAAATGGCAGCCATGACACGGCACGTCGGGTGATTAAAGCCAATACAGCACTTGAAAACCAAAGCGTGATACATAGAGGTTGAGAACACTTCATTTCGTTTTAGTAAAACAAACTCACTAGTAATAAGAGAGGACTGGACAATTGGGTTCAGAATAAATGAGATAAGGCCCTGAAGCAGTGGACTGAGTTCCTAAGCACTCCTCGTGCCGTTCTCTGATTCTGAGGGGAGATTTTACTTATTCTTTTATATATATGTAAAATATATATTTTTAAGTTAGATTTTATATATATGTATTTAAGTTAGATGAATTGTTGCATGATTGTGTATATGTTTGAGGAAGAATATAAAAAGTTTCAAAATATCCTCCTTTTTCCAAATTTTTACCCCAATTTTACTCATGGTCCATCCACTCTTATGTTAGGTAGTCATTAAATAGTTGAGAGGTTGAGTCTTTATTGAACACCCCTGCTATGTGAATTATTTTAGTTATGTGGTCACTCATGGAAAGTGTCAGATAGTTTCCTAATTAAAGCTAGCTATGGCTTACAGTTTAGTTATTAGAGACTAAACGCTTAGCATATGTGCAAAATAATTGACATCAAAGGTAATACCAGATCTGGCACATCGCTGATCCTCTAAGAAGTCTACACAGGATTCCAGGGCTAGCCTAACCCTGCCAGTTAGAAAACAGTGCAAGTTCAGAGTGAAGCTTGCATCTGATTTGTTCCTTCTGGAGAAAGGAGTAGCATACCTCTTTTAAAGAAAAGGGATCTTTAAGCAAAAATGCTAAATATTGTTTGGCCAGTTCTTCACAAATGGAAAACAACCTTTAACTAGAATGATATCTAGACATTTCTAAAGCTTTCTCTAAAAGTCTATGATGATTATGTACCAGAATGCCTTTTTTGATCTACTGAAACTATTTGTGGGGGATCATCATTAAGGAATAACAAACTTCATCTGCTGCAGGTTGTCTCTTCATTTTTAGACAATATTTATTTTGAAGAAGATGCAAGAAATTGTGCTGTGTATAAGGCAAATAAAACATTGCTGCCCCTGCACTGTGGTTCCAAACGCGAGTGGATATGCAAAATTCCAAGAGGTAAAAATATTAATGTGATCTTTACTATGTGTTTTTTATTAATAATAATCTATAGCACTTTCCCAAGTGAACGGTTACAGAGCTCTTAAAATTTAAGACCCTGAACCACAATACCAACAACCCGCTTAATGAACCAAATTACAGTATTTTAACAAAGACTGTATCATAGGGAAATGAGAACAAAATGACACCAAGGCAGTACGCCAAGTTAGTTCATTGGGAACAAGGATAACCAGCTAATATTGTGGAATATTTTATTGTGCAAGTACAGTCTGGAAGAAATGTCACTCTGACTTCATAAGCAAACAGAAGTACTTGTGAAATGAGTGAGTGGAAGCACTTATCCCAGTGTGTGACACACAGTAGGTGTGTCAGTGTCCTCAACCAGTGTCCACGTCCTTCTTTCTTTAATCAGAAGCCTCTCTGGGACCTTCTCTTCAAGTATGAGAACTAACCATATATTCCAAACAGCGCAATGTACCTTTTTTCTAAAATTATTTTTTAAAAGATGAAGTACAAAGTAGTGTGTTTAGAGCTGAAGTAATTCAGAGACAAATGCACTTGTGAAGAAAGGTCAGTCAAGGTGGTTTGCTTTCACTTTGCAGATGTGAGACCCAAGATTCCATCCTGGTACCAGTATGGTAAGAACTATCCTGGCAGTTCTAGAATTTCTAACTATACACCATATAAGTGCTAGTGCATGCCATTAATGTATTACTCCATTCCTCCAGTTGAGCCTCTCTTCTCTCATGTGAACCTAGAGCTAATTTGTTTAAATTAATAAATAGTCAAATTAATAAATGTGGTCATTAAATATGATTGAAGACTAATATCTTTGATCATTTTTATGATGTGTGATTTTAAATTATGTGTCTGCCCCTGACCTTTGTATACTAATGAAGGTTTCTTGTATGAGGTAGACCAAGGAAAATAAACAAATTATGTATTTATTTGTGTGCATGTATGCCTGTATGTATGTGTTGGTGTTTGTGTATACAAATTTTTTAATGCTGAGTGACCAAATTGCAAATTTGGGGTCAAGTGTAGCAACCCTTATTTAAGTTTGCATTCTGTTTCTCCATCGCTTTTCCCTTATTTGCATTGTTTCTTTTTCTTTCAGATGCACCCTGGCTCTTCTATCAGGACGCAGAATACCTTTTTCACACCTATGCCTCAGAATGGTCCTCCTTTGAGTTTGTCTGTGGCTGGCTGCGCAGTGATCTTCTCACAATTCATTCTGCACGTGAGCAAGAATTCATCCACAGCAAAATAAAAGCGGTACGTGAACACAATTCACCGTGAGAGATTCAGAGTTTAGCACTTTCTTCCGTCCATGGGTGGGCAGGGGGGATTTTTTCTTTTTTTAATTTGACTTCAGACATTTACTTAAGTTTCAGTAAAAGCCATACATTTTTGAGAATTGCTTTTCTTCCTGTTATAGAGATTAAGAAAAAATAATGGCAACACAGTTTTCTTATGTCGCCCGTCATTTCACTTCTCTTCATTCTCTGTTAGTGACAATGGAGAGTAAGCACAGTTTGTTGTTTTGTGAGGTTCATTTGTTCATTCAACACACATTTATTTGAGAGCCCTCTAGGGACTAGAGTTTTATCAATGATTAAAACAGACCAAAATTCCTGCCCTCCTGGAGTTTATAGTCTAGTCTGGGAAGAAAGAACATAATCAATACAAGTAAATAGAATTATATAATACATTAGAAAAAGATAAGTAGATAAGCACCATGGGGGAAAATAAAGCTCAAAGAAGGGACCAGGAGTATCTGGAGGGTGAATGGCAGTTTTATAGCTTCCAGTTTTACTTACAAGAGTATACTACTTTTATATTTGTAAAGACAATATACAAAAAATAGTAAGGAATAGTTTTCCGTTGCAACTACTTAAAGTAGAGAAAGACTATTCAATCCTTTGTGGAACTAAGCTAATTAGAAAGGAACATGCAAGACCTGCTGAATAATAAAATTAACTGGCAAGGAAAAGTGTGCTTTCCAGTGTATTCCTTCAATAAGCATTTATTGAGCATCCAGTGTGTACCAGGCACCGTGATATTTGTCAAGGACACAAAAATGTATGAGATACAGTCTGTGTTTTTAAAAAAGCTGGATATGTATACTTCAAAGCATCCTGTCATACACTATAAATACATATAATTTTATCTGTCAAATTTTAAAAGGTAATTAAAAATCTGTAAATGAGATGACACGGTTAGTAAAAAGGGGGCAGCAAGTGCACATTACCATGGGGGCACCAAGGCGGGGGAAAACCTCACTCCCAACTTCCCTAAGTAAAAAAATTTTAAAAGTAAGAAAAAGCCATTTTCTTTCTCTATACTTTAACCATATTTCTTGATCTCCATGAATCCTTTCTAGCTCTATCATCTTTTCATATCTTTGTAAGATGACTGCTAAAATGAAACTCTACATTAAAGCATCCTAGGCCTATGAGGGCAATGTCTTCCTTCAAGCTCAGGGGCTTTCCCATTTCTATGTCCCGTTTGTTGCACATCCAGGTGAGCTGCAGGCAGGTCAGGGCTCCTACCCGGTTATGAAGGGAAAGCCAAGAAACAGGTTAGATGACAACCACATGGTCCCACAGACACTCAGTGGCAGAACAACCACTAGATCCAGAATGTTCCCACCATCAGTTTGTATGCTATTTTGTCACTCTTGCACTCCTACGATTGGAGCACTCAAGCCAAAACCATAATGTGCAATACCAACAAATGACATACCATGATGTCAGAAAATGCTTGTTTCTTTGGCCAGATGCCAGACTCCTCACCTCAGATGACAATAACAAGCGATCAGGTGAATGGCTGAAAACCAATCCAACAGTATACAAGATGCATATCCTAAAAAGATCTGATATTTGGCCAATACTTACCATAACAGTGTTAAGCACTATACTAAATACTAACATTTAATCCCATTTAATGTTTCCAAAAACCTAGAAGTCTATTATTAGCACATTTTACAGATGAGGAAGCAAAGACTTCAGAGAGATTAAGCAACTTGGTTACACAGTAGCTAAGTCGTAGAATTTGGAAAGAAACCCAGGCCATCTGACTTACAAGGTCATTTAAAAACACTACACAGTGTTGCCTGCAACAGTGGAACAGCAGCACCCAGGGCATATGAGAGCACAATGTCTTCATTACATTAAAATCTAGTTCCAAAATCCCTCCCCAAAAGGTGGCTGCCAGCACCAACTCAGACGTAAACAACGAAGAGCTTCTTTGACTTTTTTCCAACATAGCTTAGCTATCCTGGGAACTCTGTAAGTCTTCTGTATTCACCTTTCTGCTTAATTCATCTTCTAATCTTAGAGAGTTGGGATGCTGGGGTGCAGAGGTTGGGGGGGCAGTAGGGGATGGTGGAGTTAATACCTCTGATGATGAAATCCCATGAGCTTGACAATTTGGACATCACTGCCAGTGCCATGATCCAGTTGAGGACTCTGATCGCAAATAAGACAAGCCTGGTGGTGTTTTGTATGGCAAAATTGTCAACCAGCTGAAGACTATGTTACTGTAGAATGCCATGTCAGCATTATGGGTGATCTGCTGACTGATCTAACACCCTACTGTGCTACAAAAGAAAGTTATTGGCCAGTATTGGATGTAGAGACTGAGAAAGCAGCCAGGGCACTGTCTTAGTCCATTTGGGCTGAACTCCATAGACTGGGCAGCTTACAAACAACAAAAACTTATTGCTCACAGTTCTGGAGGATGGAAGTCCAAAACCCAGGCACTGGCAGATTTGATATCTGCTGAGGGTCCACTTCCTGGTTCATATGTGTCCTCAGATAGTGGAAGGAGCCAAGGAGCCCTCTGGAGTCCCTTTTATGAGGACACGAATCCCATTCATGAGGGCCCCACCCTCATGACCTAATCACCCCCTAAGGCTCCATCTTGTAATATATCACCTTGGGGGTTAGGATTTCAGCATGTGCATTTCGGGGGAACACAAACGTTTAACCTATAGCAAGTGCCAAAGGGAAAGGGTATCAAATTAGAAAAAAACGATAGATTTCCAAGCAATTCTTATTTCTGCATTAATTTGTGACTACCTTGAGCACTTTTTTTTGGTGGTGGTGAGAGTGGTGTTTATGGTGACCATTCACATTTCATAAGCAAGAAATCCCATACTTAAGAATGTCTGACTGGAATGGGTTAATCCAGAAGAAGTTAATTTATTCCAGGATGAGGAGCCAAATGTGTAGAGGTCATGCCACTCACTTTTGTGGCACACCCCTCCTATAAATGTAGGAAGAATAGAAATAAGTAATTAAACATTTAAAAATTACATTTGCACTTTGTATAGCTCCCCTCTGAAGAGTAGTGACTAGAATTGTGAACAACAAAAATAACATTTAGTTGAAGTGTCAAAAAATCCACTATGAACAAGAAAACTGGGTACAGTTTTTAAAATCTGAAGCAAGAAAAGTTTTACAAAATGTTTCCATCTTGAAACAAGAATGTCAATGTTTCCTCTCCCACTCTTTGAATAACAAAAGACCACAAGGCATGATCAGAGTGAATTTATTTTTTGAGCCATCTTGATAAGCAGATTAACGCTGAAAAAAAAAGCTGCAAGCACTTTAGGAGTTGTTTGACATGAATTGCTAGCCAATTAGTCCACTTGGCTAACATTTTTACACTGCTATGCAATATTGGCATTTTGAAATGGCAATTTATCATTAATATTACAATTTCATTTTTAAGTACTTCTAAAAATACATATCAAATCTATTAGTAGTCCTTCTCCAATACATGGGGCTTTAAACCCTTTAAAAGAGCTTGGTTTTGTCATTTTTGATGAGAACATTTTAAAAGATGACAGGTTGTTCTTCATTATAGTGCTTAGTAGATTAATATATGGACTATTGCTGGGGCTTTTTTGTTTCTTTGTTTTTTGGTAACTGTTCTTTCCATATGATGCTAACTGTGATCGCAGTTTGTATATATCAAAACATAATTGATGTGATAAAATGCATGCTTGCATTTCTTTACACAAGCCCATGTTAATAAGTCTTCTCTTGTTGTGGTCTTATACCTAAGCTAAAATTTAAAACATCTATTTTTGACGTTGGGTTTTTCAGTCTGGGTATCTTCAAGCTTGCCCTAGGAAGTTCTATGCCATATCACAACAGGTTGGTGATATATCGGGTGGAAGATTACCATGCCATAATTGAGGTGATAATAAATATGTCGCTTAAGATGTAGTCATTATAAATTTCTCTTTAGAGGTCCTCAATTGGGGACCTGATTTCCACTACTGTTGCACATGAGACCTCTTTAGATTGAATGAAATTGCTGTGGTTCTCCCACTGAGTTCACAGCCAGTCTCAATAGACCCATTTCAAAATCTGTCAGTGGGAATCTAAATTCAGCATGTAAGAACATGTCCATGAGACAACACCTCAGAGATCCAAAATTACAGTTGTTCCATCTTGTATTATTCTCAAATTGCTGATACGGCAAACAGCCACACTGTTTAAGGAATAAAAATACCTGTTTATAAATTAGGATGTTAGAAAGCTATTAGGTTCTGTTGTATGGTGAACTGAAATTCATATGGGAAAATAATATATCTTAAAATTTATTCCAAAGTCTTTACAGAATAAATGAGAGTACAAATTTAAATATATAATTCCTTCAAATTAACACATTTTTAGCATATAAAAGTTAAGTTACAGTTCAAGACACACACACACACCTAGAGCACACAGCACACACATACACCATAAAGTCTGCTGATTTAGAGGTCTTACAGAAACCCTTACTGCCTCTTCCTTTTGTGTAGTTAAAAAGGGAATTTCAATTTCCTGGGTCATAAGTCCAGTACTACATCTGTTCTAACGTGGGTATGTGCATATGTGCAAATGCATGCACATGGTGTTTCAATTTTATACTTTATTGTACTTAGATCCAAGTGATTAATGGTGTAAAATTAATAAAATGTATAAAGGATAATTTTCCAATTGTTTAAATGCTGGGAATTCTGTAGTATTCTTTTGTTTTATGTTGTGTCTTTCTGTTTGAATGGTGAAGGTGCTAATACTGTTCAAAGCATAACAATCAGACTAATGACTAAAACTCAAAATCTTTACATTAATACTACTGATGTCTTTGGGCCCCCAAACTGTTTTTCAAATAGATGTGACATATTCAATGAACTTCTATAAATCACTGAAAGGGTAAACCACTAATTTTTTTTAGTCAGAAAAGGAATTCGTTTTCTATTTTACTTTATAGCATCACTTTTTAAATCCCTCTTATACAGTTGGAAAATTTACTTGTCGAGTTGTATGACACTAAAATTATTTTCAATGTTTGATTCCAATCTTCTCTCATAATGAGGAGGGAATATTTTAGAATAATGAAGTTTCAGGTTTTCTCAAAATGCTACACCTTGGTATACTCTTCTTTAGATAATTGGGTAAAATACTAAAGACTAGAAAGCTATTAGTAGCAATCCCATTAATCTTAATAGTGAAAAAGAAAAATAAGTAGAATAAATGCTGACATTTCCCTTTTTTTTTTCCTTTTAATAGCTATCCAAGTATGGTGCAAATTGGTGGATTGGACTTCAAGAAGAAAGAGCCAATGATGAATTTCAGTATGAACCTAGATCAATTTACATTTAATTTTGTTTGATAGGTTTTATATGCAGAATGATTGGATTAGATTTTAGTAATCAATTTGTTGAATACTCTTCAAACATTACCTTCAATGTATAAATTTTCATTTCCCTAACCAAAGACATGAGTGTTTTAAGTATACACCCACAGAACCATGACCACAACCTATGCCATGAATATATCCATTACCTCCAAAAGATTTCTCCCACCCTATTTATTTATTTATTTATTCATTTTTATGATAAGAACACTTAACATAAAATCTACCCTCTTAGAAACATTTTAAGTGCACAATACAGTATTGTTAACTATAGGCACTGTGTTACACGAGTATTTTTTTAATTTAACGAATTATTATACCTTTAATCCATACCCCAGAACTCTAAGAATGGCATTGGAGATTGAACATGCAGAATGGGAAGGACCCTAAAATTTTTGATTTTCCTACAGCTGGAGAGATGGAACACCAGTAATATACCAGAACTGGGACAAAGGGAGAGAAACATCTGTGAATAATCAAAGCCAGAGATGTGGCTTCATTTCTTCCATAACAGGTTATTTTACTTATCCATTTTTGGGTTTATAGTACAAACTGATCATTTTCAGGAGGCTTGAAATCTCCTTTTCATTGCATGAGTTCAGTGAGAAGGTTTTGTTTGACTATTTTTTCTTTTCAATTGACTGTGTTCAATTTTGTCAGTCCTAAGGCTTAAGGATGGCCGTTCATTCTGTGTAATCCTTCATTCACATTCTTGAAAATAATTTACATCAAATAAGTCCTTTCTCATGGACCAAAACAGCACCAAAAATGGACCCATTGAAACTATTAAAAAATATATACCTGGTAAATACTAGGTATATTAGGTGAAATTTCAATATGGGTTCATTTTTATCTATTCCTAACATCCAATGTATAATTGGCCAGAACTTACAACTTTTGTGAAATTTACTTCCATTTTCCCATTTAATAAAAACTTTTGTTCATTATTTTTAAATACCTGGCATTAATTGCTGCTTGCAACAGCAATTAATTAAACAGCAGCTGTTTACAAGTTGGATTTAGAAGCACACGTAGGTTGAAGACTGGTTTTTAATTCTCTTCATCAGTATAGTGTTGTCAGATTGATTGTTCACTCATCCCCACCACCTTTTTCTAACCAATAAAAGGTAATGATATTCCCTCTCTAACAGATTCATGATGAATCTGTGCCCCAGGTCAGGAGACAGATAAACACGGAGAGCAATCCTTGGCGTGAGGGCCTCTGCAGAGCTAGGAAAGGAAAATCTGTGTGGTTAATCAGTTTGCTTTTGCCAGCAGGTGTCACAACAGCCTACAGAAAGGGCTGTTTTATGGGCCTGGAGAATAGCAGCTAATCTGCATTGAAAATAGCATTCCAGCCTCTCCTTCAAAATGCCAACATCTTTTTGGCTCCTATTCCTAATACTAGAAAACTGAGCCTGCCTTTGCAATTTGCATGCATTCTGCGCTATTCTGGAACTTATGACTTGAATGCTAACGAAATACGTTCTATGACCCTTACTCTGAAAAGACAGCTCTTCTAAATTAAAAAAAAAAAATCAGTTTTCAGGAGGCTAAGGACTTGAGGATATATATATCTTACTGAGGGCATGTCTATGTGTGAGTCTGTTTTATTTCAGGGTCAGTGTTAAGGAATGCTATTTTCTTAGAAATTGCTGTTAGTTTTTCTAAATTATTATATTTTCTAAAGAATTATAAAGTAGACATAATCTTGTATTGTTTTAGAGTCTTTTTTCTCTCTGTACATTGAAGCTGAATATTTTTAAACAAAACTATTCCTCTACAAAGTATTCTTTTGCTATCCAAGTCAAATATTCTTAGGACTTTAATCAATTCTGTGATTTTAATTGCAGTATTTGTTTAGATTTTATTTCTTTGCATTTGCAACATTTCTACATTCTTAAATTAGAATTACTGATTTGGCACCTTGCCCAGTTAGCTGTTGTCACTAGAGAATTCTCTGATCAGTAGTTAAGTTTAGTTCAGTTTCTAGATTAAAAAAAATAAATTATGGAAAACCATAGCAATCATAAAAATAATCATATTGTAGAGAAAGCCTATGAAGAGTCACCATTGTTTCTAAGCCATTTTTTTTTTTTTTTTTTTGAGACAGAGTCTCACTCTGTTGTCTGGGCTAGAGTGCCGTGGCATCAGCCTCACTCACAGCAACCTCAAACCTCAAACTCCTGGGCTCAAGTGATCCTCCTGCCTCAGCCTCCCGAGTAGCTGGGACTACAGGCATGTACCACCATGCCCGGCTAATTTTTTATATATATATATATTTTTAGCTGTCCATATAATTTGTTTCTATGTTTAGTAGAGACGGGGTATCACTCTTGCTCAGGCTGGTCTCGACCTCCTGAGCTCAAGCAATCCTCCTGCCTCGACCTCCCAGAGTGCTAGGATTACAGGCGTGAGCCACCGCGCCTGGCCTCTAAGCCATTTCTAACCCATTTTCTCCTCCAGGACTCTGGGGTAGTGAAGAGTGTTCACTTTCTATGCCTAGTATCTGTAAACGAAAGAAGATTTGGGTCATAGAGAAAGAGAACGATACGCCAAAACGACATGGAACCTGTCCCAAGGGATGGCTATATTTTAACTATAAGGTAAACTTGTTTTCCAAAAGTTGCCTCTGTTTCTCTTTTGTTGATATTAATTTTAGAAAGGAATCAAAAAGTGGGATGGCTTTTAAAAACTATGCATTGTCCATAGGACTTGGAATTTTTTTGTCACAACTTTTAAGAGATTTGTTTTCCGTTTAATAACAAACCTTTTGGAACAAAAAAGTTTTTGTCAAACACAGCCTTGACACCATCCCTCGCTGGTATACTCCTGGCATAGTCATTTATGTTGCTGTATGAAAGTTCTTTAGTGTGATGCAAGTGTGTATGTGTATGTGTGCACGCGCATGTGCATGTGTGTGCATGCACGTGTCTAGGCCATGATCCTGAATGAGCTGCAAACTCCAGAGGGCCCCGGTTCCATCTTCTCCTTTGGTGGCTTCTCTGCCTGGAGCTAGCACAGCGCTCTGCCTACCTGTGAACTGACGAACTAATAACTTAGCTTGGTCACTGTCATCTTTAGCCTCATAAAGCTGGTGCTTCCATGCAGAATTGAATTAAGGGAAAAAAATTGCCAGTGGGGATATTGTAAACCAGATTTATTATTTCTGATACTGCCTTCAATTAAGGCCTAGACTTTCCCTCCACTCCTTATGTTTTATAATAAAATAACCTTATAGGCCTTAGGTGGAAGTAATTAAAATGCATCCCAAGTTATAATTGTTTAACTCTTAGAGAATTAAAAAACCCAAACTGTGTCATAATTTCATATGCTAATATGAAATTGCTCTTCCATCATGGACAGCGAATTTTCAATCTAAGTGCTCAGTCAGCACTTAGCTGGAAAGAGGGGAGGCAGGGCTTCCTCTCCTTGTGTTCTTCCTCCCATTGTTAATTTGTGCAATGGGGCCACTTGGATTTTACTCACATTTATTGTGTACCCACTATATACTTGCCACTGATTTTTAATTTTTTAAAATTATGATAAAATACACATAGAATTTACGATTTTAACCATTTTTAAGTTTGCTGTTTACTAGTGTTAAGTACTGTGCATTCATATTGTTGTGCAAAAAATCTCTAGACTCTTTTCATCTTACAAAAGACAAAACTCTGTATCCATTTACCCATTAAACAGCAATTCTCTATCTTTTCTCCTCCTAACTCCTGGCAACCACCCTTCTACTGTCCATGTCTATGAATTTGACTACTTTAAATAACTCATGTAAGTAGAATCATACAGCATCTGTCCTTTTGTGACTGGCTTTTTTCACTCAGTATAATGTCTTCAAGTTTCTTCCATGTTGTAGCATGTGACAGAATTTCCTTCTTTTTTAAAGCTGAATAATATTCCATTGTATGTGTATACCACGTTTTGTTTATTATTCATCCATCGATGGACATTTTAGTTGCTTCCTCTCTTGGCTAACTGATTTTGCTGACTGATGTCATACACATTTTTTATTTCGTTGAACTTTTTTTTTTTTTTTTTTCCAGCTTAATATGGGGATATGAAAGTTCAGGTTCATTGAACTTTTAATATATAAAGAATTATTATCCCCATTTTACATGCGAGAAGACTGATGCTAATAAAATTGTGTGACTTTTCTGAAACTTCACAATGAATAACTGCCAGGCTGTGAATCACCTTATGTTTTCTGACCCTGAGTCTGGTGGTCTTGCCCTTTATATTATTATTTTATATTAGAACTTAAGGATTGCCACTCAGAAGAGCACATTAAAACAACGATGAGTGAGATATGCTGCGCATCTGTTAGAATGACCAAAATCCAGAACACGGAACACCAAATACTGGCAAGGATGCTGAGCCACAGGCACTCTCATTCATTCCTGGTGGGAATGCAAACTGGTACAGATGCTGTGGAAGATAGTTCAGCAGTTTCTTACAAAACTAAACATACTCTTTCCATACTATCCGGCAATCACATCCCTTGGTATTTACCCAAAGGAGTTGAAAACTTATATCCACATAAAAGCCTGCCCGTGGATGTTTATAACATCTTTATTCCTAATTGCCAAAACTTAGAAAAAAACCACTCACTGTAGAAGGTGAATGGACAAAAAAAACAACTGTGATACATTCAAACAATGGAATATTATTTAGCACAAAAAAGAAATGAGCTATTAAGCCATGAAAAGACATGGAGAAAACTTAAATGCATATTACTAAAAGAAAGAAGCCAATCTGAAAGTGCTATAATACTGTATGATTTCAACTACATGACGTTCTATAAAAGGCAAAACTGTGGAGACAGCAAAAAGATCAGTGGTTGCCAACTGTTGCAGGGAGGGAAGGTTAAATGGTCAGAGCACAGAAGATTCTCCAGGCAGTGAAAATACTCTGTATGATACTACAATGGGGGATACCTACCTTGTCTCAAAATCACATTTTTGATACAGATAGTGAACACATTTGTTCACATGCAGATAGTGAACAACCCAAAAGCATGAACACAACTGTTCTAGTTACTAATGCATACGTCCTTCCATGTACAAAAAAGGATATTTTAAGGAAATTAATGACAAGACAAATCCTTGGCATTAGAGAAATAATTCTTAGAAATCTAGAATCATTGGTTTTGGTTCAGCCCTTGGCTGTTAGCGTTCCCCCAAACTTTGTTACCCACACAGCTTAGCTGCATGCCACGTGTCCTCCTGTGCACACAGAGGGAGTATGTGTATACACGAGCCAGGTGGCAGCGATGGTGAAGCAAACTCAAGGCAAAAGAGCAAGTGAATGTCCCCCACGAAAGGAATAGAGCACAAACACGTGCATGAGAGTAGGGGGCCTTCTGAAGCTAGCCCTAGAGCATGATTAAAATACCCTCATGTAGCTCAGAGTTACAGAAAAACATTGATTGATAACTAACAGCTAGATCTGTAGTTCTTAGCCCTGGTCAAATATTGAGAATCAGCAGGTGAGCTTTTTAAAAACATCAAGGTGCAAATGATGTCCCGAAGATTCTGATTTAACTTATCTGCATGGGATCTAGGCAACTGTGTTTTTTTAAAGCTCTTTCAGTTATCCTAACATGCAGCCATTGTTTGCTCAGCAATTCCACAGTCATAGTTCCAGAACATTGTCTTGAAGGCGTTCAGAGGATTTGATTACAAAGGACATCATCACATCAGGCTTCATGAGTAGGTGACCATTTACCGGGCATGGTGTCAGAGTCACCATGCATGTCTCCCCACCCACAGTGACTTCCCTTACACATTAATAGCTAAAATTCTATCACTGGAGTTGCATCCCTTTGCCTGAACACGTTCCTTTATTTTTTTAAAGGAAAATGTCTCTGACATTGCCTCATCTGTCACCTACACCTTCGAATAAGTGGATTTATCAGATTATTAGAGAAGCTGCTGGTAGGAGAATTGATAGCTGAGAGAGGTGGGGAGTCCAGTGGGGTGATTTTCCCCAATCGACAGGTAAAGCTACAGAAGCAAAATAGAGAGAGAGCAATGATAGACTTTACTCACTTACAGTTCTGAATCGGTTCTAATATATTATGTCCCATTAAACTTTGCTTTGTTTGTCACCTTCCTAGGACAATTTTTGCTGGTTATTTCTAAGAAAGAAATACTAGTTGGTTGACAAATTAACCACCTTTCAGAGTTTTAAACACTGAGATATTCAGAAATTAAGCATCTTTTCTAATGTCTCATAAATAATTTTCTCTGTGTTTGACAGTGTAAAAGAGTCTTAATCAGGGTTTAACCCAGGGAGAGTGAGTCATCTACTTGTCTCAGCAGAGCTGTGGGAGAAAGAAATTCTGTGTGTGTGTGTGGCTGGGGGTGGGTGTGCATTAGATTAACTCTTGTGCTTCTACTTAGACATTTTTATTCAAGACCTGGATTGAGTGCTAATGACCGCTTTGTACCATCTAGTTTGGGATTCAGCAATATTAGCACAGCATTGTTTTTCCTTAAAAATGTTCTTTCTTCTGTTTTTGGAATTTATTCAAATTCTTCACACTTTATTCATTCATTCATTTAACTGTCTTGGATATTGAGAATTCAATGGTGAGGAAAAATAGACACAACCCTTTCTCTTTTGATGCCTACAGACTAGAAGGAGAACAAACATTAGTAAATCAAGGAAAATAACTGTATAACTTAAAACTGTGATGTATATAATGAAGGAAAGTTACATAGTTCTATAAAAGCGTATAACAGGAAAACCTGACTGAGGAGGTCAGAAGGGTGGGGAACATTAAAAGTAGGGTGAGCAGCATGTGCTAAGGTCCTGTGGTGAGAAGGAATATGATATTTAAGAAACTAAAGGAAGCAGGGAGAACTAGAATGGTGGAAAGTGAGACAGAAATAGACAAGGGTGATATTAGATATTGGAGTTTCTGTTTTTTATCCTAAGAGTAATGGCAAACCCTTGAAGGGTTTTAAACTAAAGAGGGACATGACTAGGACTGAATCTTGAAAGGCTTCATTCTAGATGCAGTGCCAAGGATATGTGGGAGAAGGCAAGGGTGAGAAAGATGAGGGCAGTTAGAAAGCTATTGCACTAGTCCATGTAAGAGATTAATTAGTACGTTGGGCTAAGATAGGGTGGCAAAGACCATGGGGCAGTAGAGATGAGAGGATGGGTGAAGGGGCTTTTTGAGAAATGGGATGTCCAAGTGGTAGGGCTATAGGGGTGGCAGAGTGGGAGGGTGAGGGTGCCGCCCAGGGTTCAGGCTTATACATGTATATATGGGTGTTGACTGTTTCACTCAATGTCATTATGAACACTGAGAAAAGACCAAGTTTGGAAGGAGGATTGTGAATCCCATTTTCAAATGTTGAGCTAGAAATGATTTTGAATCAAAAAAGAATTTTATATTCAAAACTTGTTTAGAATCCAGTAGGGGTATTAACTCAGTAACAATCAGAGATGCATTAAACTTGATCACATTTTGCAAATTAGTAAGTAAATACATAATTTAAAATTAAGGATGCTGTACTTTATCTTGCGGCTTTGCTTTAATTATTAATGACACCATTTCAGAGTATGTTAGTAAATATGTTATATTTTTGGAAACAATGAAGGAGTGGTAATGGGAGGCCACACTCCCATAGTCAAGCTAGTAAATCTTGGCTGAAGCAAACATTGTGGGAGAGAAGAGGGGGTGTTTTCCAGAGAGATTTATTGAGCTAACTGAACCAATAAGGTTCATTGGTATTTATGAATGGTTCGTTAGTGTAACTATCTGAACACAAGGTGAATTCACATTAAATGATAAGACTTCCTAATAATTAGTATGTGCCACTCTTTACAATTTGTAATTAGTGGAAAGAGTCAAAATGAAAGGAAATAGATAAAAGGATAGTTGTTATAAAATTAAACTCCTTTAAAGCCAATTCAGTTTCTTTGTGAAGCAAACAAGGCAAGGGGACCACAAGAATTGAAAATGTATTTTCTCTCTTAGTAACTCAACTTCAGCCTAGATCAGGGTTTCTGGTTTTTATCCTGTGAGCAGTGGAAAATTTCTTAAGGGTTTAAACTAAAGAGTAACATGATCAGAACTGAGTTTTGAAAAGAATTACCTTGCACAATTGACAGGCTGGATAATTCTTTGTTGCAGAGGACTGACCTGACCTGTGCATTGTAGAATGTTTAGCAGCTCCCCTAACACGCTATGCCGGTAACAACCCCTCCCCCAAATCGCAGCAACCAAAAATATCTCAAGACATTGTCAAATATCCCCTCTAGGGCAAATTGCCCTTTTTGAGAACCATTGAGTTAAATCTAGAATGCCTGACAGTGTCATTTGACAACCATTTTAGGGTCTATTGGCTTTTATTTTGGTTCATAAATGTTTATTGGGCCCCTTCTCTGGTATGATGTTCAAAGAGGAGTAAGACTTGATCTCTCTGCTTTTAAAGAGTGTACGATGGTAGAGAAGGGGTGGGGAACTGACAAATATAGAAATTAAGGAATAATGGGGAAGGATATCATTCCGAAGGAAGAGAAGGAAAGATGTTCTTTCAAGTGTAAGTTTCCACACTAATCTACAATTATCCTGTAGCTAGAATTTTCTCAGTGGCAAGGTCTTCAGATCTGACCTATCAATGACTAGGGTTGTCTATGTTCACTGATGAGAGAATTGAGTATGAGGAAGGAAACCCTAGCAATTCCAGATGGAATATCCTTTGCATAAAGCCTCTCCCGACTTCTCTGGAACTTTGGCTGATCCACTCTAGCCTTTCTCTTCTCGGTCTCCCTCTCAACCTAACTCCATCTGGTCCTATAAGCATGTTTAAATTTCATTGAGCTTTCAGGAAAAAAATTATCTTCAACCCTGCTGTCCTGCCTAGCATATATCATTCCATTTCTCACCCCATCCCATAACAAAGAAACCTCTGTCATGGTACAGACATGATTCTCTCTCCTGTGTAACAATCAACTCTCATTTCCAAATTCCACACTGTTTCGTTTTGTGTTCCCTCTAGCACCGATGGCCAACCTTGCACCTTGTTTCTCCTTATTCCTAAGTTTCATTGGTCCTGCCCTTGCTCCTCTTACCGCTGGGCTCAGTATTTCTTTTCTAGGTCTTCCTGATGGATTTACTGACCAAATGGCTGATTCCAAGAATTTAGTGAAGTTAAATACCTGATGTGTTTTGATTCTCCACTCTTCCTCTCTCACTTAAAGTGAGGAAATATGTTTGTAAATAAAATTGAACTAAGCTGTTCATTGCCACCCCCAGAATTCTTTTTTAAATTAAATGTGCCACTGTAAACTTTGCAATCCGGCTGGCTCTCTTTTAGGAAGAATACTCTTTTTCATTGAGCAAAAGACACTGTTCTGATATCCCACATGACAAAAGACATCCTTGCTTCTGTTCCTCCTGATGCAAATGCAGGCAAGTCATCAACTCACCCAGAAAGCTGATCTTCTTTGTTTTGTGTTAACACCTTTGGAGCAGTTGAAAGAAAAATGCCCAAGAAAATTGAAAAGAATTTCCAAAGCTGGCTCTCGGTGTCTTTGGGAAATTTTTAATTCACTTAAAAAAATACAGAAATGATCACTTTGTTTCGACATTTTTTTAATAGTGCCTTTTGATAAATATCCCCAAAGACCCAAGCAATCAGAAGAACTGGACACGTGCTCGAGATTTCTGTGTTGAAGAAGGAGGGACATTGGTCGCCATTGAAAGTGAAGTGGAGCAAGGTAAAGTCCTCAATGTTCAACCAGGCCAAAGTAACCATTTTTATTCAAGTATTTATTAAAATATTTTCCCCAAAATACTAACATTCCCAAATACAAATTTAATGTTTCCATACATAAATTTAACATACAATATTGCTGATGACACATACATTATCAGTTTGACCTATAAGGTTTTGTCATGACATCTGTAAAAGCTAGTATACTGCATTGCTTATAAATTGCTAAGTTTTGGAGCCTTTTGTCTCACCAATAGCAATAGAAAGAATAAGGATATATTTATGATCTGTATTTCAAAATAGCTAAAATAATTTCAGGTATAGTCTACTATAATTGAATGGTATGATTTTTTACATATCTTTGGTTTTACCTATACACTTTTGATATTTAGACAATTATAAACTTTAGTTTAAGTATAGTAGATAAATGCTTTTTTGTTTAGAAAGGCAATGAATGAACACTAGAAATTGTTTTGTTAATGATATGATGAAATCTCAGGTTATTTAACTACTTTCTGTCAATTTAAACTAAAACAAAAGTGAAAGAAACTGCATTACCTTAACAAGGACAAAGTAACAAATTCCTACAATTGATTCGTAATTACATTTTGCTGTCATTTAAATATAATCATGGCTATAAATAGAATTTGATGACTATCCAAATGGTTTCTACAGTATTAAATTAGATAATGTATTCTTATTTTTCAGCTTTCATTACTATGAATCTTTTTGGCCAGACCACTAATGTGTGGATAGGATTACAAAATGATAATTATGAAAAATGGTTAAATGGAAAGCCTGTGGCATATTCTAACTGGTCTCCATTTGATGTAGTAAATGTAAGCTTTAAGATTTATTTTTTAGAAATTATTTTGGCAGGAGATTTTATTTAAGACTTGTTTACTAAAGCTTTTCTTTTTACTTTCTATATTTTGTAGGTATAAATTTAAATTAGTTTTTTCTCAAAATACTAATTTTTAATAATGTAATTTCATATGGTTTTCATGTGTTCCATAAACATAATTACTCATCACAATAATTGTTTATTTCATAGGCTATGAAGTGATTTGTGAACAGGTTTATTAAATATAAATAACAGAATAACGTGTCAATTTTTAAAATTATACCCTTAATAAAAGTTTCAGTGTTATAATAATGTTGTATGTTACCATATTTTTGATAACATGTGTTTTTTTAAAGATTCCAAGTCATAACACCAATGAAGTTCAAAAACATATTCCTCTCTGTGCCTTGCTGTCAAATAATCCTAATTTTCATTTCACTGGAAAATGGTATTTTGAAGACTGTGGAAAAGAAGGCTATGGGTTTGTTTGTGAAAAAATGCAGGGTAAGAAATATTTGGTTTTTTATTCCTTTCATTTCCATGGCCTGTCCTTCTCTTCCATCTTTGTTTTACACAGCTGTATAGCTAACAGTTTCACAGCTAATGGTGTGAGGCGTTTATTCTTTGGTTTTACATATGTTTAGTCATTTAATCTCCACTGTCCTAGGACTATGCCCTTTAGTGGGGTTCTAAGGACTGCAGAGGCCAGTTGAGTAATGGCCAAGTTTATGCATCCATTTTAATCACATTAAATGCCCTTACTGCTTTGTTCCGGGATTATGTGTCTGCTTAGGTAATATTTAAAAAGAAAATATTGGAAAAGAATCAGGGAAATAAACCAACTCATACTTACTCCTTTCTTAGAATCCTAAAAATGGTCTCTGTAGCTACATATGGCATGCAGCATGTTTCTATTAATAGATCTGGTGGGCAAAACCCCCAATGGTTTCTGGTGTGAAATACCAAAACCACACCCTTCAAATAGCTAGTGGGGTCAATGAGCAGTGTGAATGCACTGTAAATCAGACCTTGAGTAATAAACATTAAAACAACAGCAACAGCTGATGCTTTTACTGAGTGCTGAGTGTCCCTGTACCACACCACCCTAGAAGGCCTTAGTTTGCATCTGGAGTTGTGTGGAAGTCTGAGTAGCCTAGTGTATAGATGCTTACTTGGAATATGAATTATGCTTCTTAGTGTTGCGCGCATGTGAACTCTTTAATGATACTAAGTATCAACCCATCCTCAGAAAAGCAGTTCCAGAGAAGCTCCATTTCTGGTTCTCAGTTATCACTTAAGCATAATAGTGATCAGAAACTGAAAGAAGATGCTAAATCTGTAATAGCAAGAGTATAATGGGACAAGCAGGGCCTTGTAGGGAAAGAAACAACGTCAGATCCCATGTACTTGCAGGCTTATGACGCACCTGGTGCTGTGCCTTGGGCATGTGAGCGTTATACCATAAAATCCTCCAGACAGTTTTATGGAATAGGTAAAATTCTCCCATTTTACACATGAGGAACTCGAGGCTTAGAAAGTATAAGTAACACACTCAGGATGTCTCAGTTAAACCCAGTGACTCTATTCCACTCCCTTGATGTCCATCTCTTCTAGAAATATTTTTGGGACTAACAATGTAGATGTTCTTTTGGAGACAGTAGTGAGTAGTGGCAGCTGAGAGTGTAGGCACTGGAGTGATTGCCCCACCTCTGTAAATGAGCATCAGTCAAATTATTTATCTTCTTTGCACCTTGATTTCTGCAAAACGGGGTAATAACTATCTCACACTTTCTATGTCTATGTACTGGTTAGCATAGTTTCAGCATATGTTTAACGAATGATAGAGTTTATTATTATTATTTCCAAAAGGTATCATTCAACTACAAAAATTCTTATAGCCTACAATAAATACCTAAATTCTACTTCTCTTTTTTATTTACCAGATATAATAAATATGTGTTTACATTGGACTTGAGCCTAAGTCTCTTATCTCTCCGAAAAAATTAAGAAATCTGAATAAAAAGAGAAACAAAGGCAAAGTCACGACCCCCAGTTTGGAACTTACTTTCTAATAGATCTTTCTTTTTCAGGGAATGGGTGGCAAAATCATGTTGCCCAAAATCACTTATGTTTTGAAACTTGATGGAATCAATTACACGTAGAGAAATTCGTGTATGTAAAAATACAGATGTATAACTCAGTAGGGAAGAAACAGTCAAATTAGCATTTGCGTCATATGTACAAAGAATTTCAGTTGCTTTCATTTTGATAATTGTCATTATTTTTAAATAGCTACTTTGGTATTATTTTGATTTTGTATAAATAACCATATACCGGATACATAAGCTGGCAAACAGACTTCTAGCAAAGAATAAACAGATGATAAAAGTTTCTACCCACACCCCTCTAAGAGGGACATGAAGGATCTCTTACAGACCACAAATTTGAGGTGCAGAGAGATTATTTGCCCAAGGTCTCTTAGCCAGGTTAGGAAAGGGATTAAGTCCCAGATCTTCTGACCTCTCCACACCTCACCATCCAACCCCAAATGTCATAGAAACCAGCACATGGAGATGAACTGAAGTCATTTTGGATCAGATCATGGAGAAACTCTTTGTTTTTGTGTTTTAGGTTTTCTAAAATTTGCCTATCCTGGTACATAACATAACACAACACAACATAACATAAGACCAGAAAGGCAAATGCGCATATTAAAGAGGAAGCATCTGTATGTAAAACATGAGTTTGGTTTTCCCATGATCACGGCTGCTCATGGACACGTAAGCACCAATGATCCCGTGTGAGAAAACCTTGCCTTTTAGTTTATAAATCTTGACTCTGACAGGTGACATATTAATAGTAACTGTTTATAAGAAATGTGTGTATTCTAAACATTTATTAACTTAGTTTTTTTAAAAATTCTTTTTAGAATTTATACACATAAACATGATAGTGACTATCATACAGTCTCAAGAGTGTAGCCAAGTGTTTTATCTGAGAATATGCCCGTGTAAAGTTATGTTTGCAGCATATGACTCCATAACACGTGTCAATATTCCATCAATAAGTATTAAGTTCCGCCAGAGCAGTGTGTGTTAGTCTGTGTCACTTGTAGAGTGAAACCTACCTAAGGAGATCACCATCAGTTTCACCAAAAAGTAGTTAGTTTGACAAGGGATTGTCAAAAATGGAAAATCTTCTAGAACTGGTTCAATCTGTGTTTATATTTTTGAAAAAATCCACTCATTAAATTTCCTAAATGTTCTAATTCTTTAGCATCACATACACTTTCAGGTAGTATCCTCTTTTTTAAATAGTAGATTCTGGAAGAAAAACTGTCTGATCAACATGGATCATTAAAGGATCCCTGCTAAGCTTTGCTTCCTCCTTTTTCATCCAGATGCTACAAATGATTTCTGTTGTTGTTCTTGTTCTAGATACTTCCGGACATGGTGTAAATACATCTGATATGTATCCAATTCCCAGTACCTTAGAATACGGAAACAGAACTTACAGAATAATTAATGCAAATATGACTTGGTATGCAGCAATAAAAACCTGCCTGATGCATGGAGCAGAACTGGTCAGCATTGCAGACCAGTATCACCAGTCCTTCCTCACAGTGGTCCTCAACCGGCTAGGACACGCCCACTGGATTGGGCTGTTCACTGAAGATGTAGGTGTCCTAAATCCCTTGGAACATCCTTGCATAATCAAGTTTCCGATCGACCGCCTTAGTGATATGGCCACAGAAATTTCCCAGAAATAATAGTACAAGTAACATTTAAATAATTAGTTTAGGCAGTAAATACTGACCAACCTTATGAGTAGCCTATGACTACGAAATAAGTGTGCACACTCAACTTCTTTAGGCTAAACATCCACTTGCCTAATTTCTGGAAATTAATCCCTTTCAAAGGTTCTCTGAAATTTTCCAAGTATCCCTGTATCCTGCCTCACGTGTGCACCAGAACACGTCTTATACTCAGGCACTGCCTTTGGGTAATTTGTTGCATGTAAGGAATTCCCAAGAAAAATGAATCATGCTTCCTGCTTAGAAATTTGACTATTAATTATTCCAGTACCCCTTGAAATTTAACACATGAGTTTTTTTCCCCTCTAGGGCTGTTTAGAAAATAAGTTTGTTTTCAGTTTTTTGTTAAATAAAAGTATTAAACAAAGCAGTGAATAGTAAACTCTATTCTACCCTGAACCCTAGTTCTGCTCCACAATGTTAATCAATGTAAGCACTTTCTAGACATTTTCTATGCATACACATATATATATATATACACACACGTAACGGGTGAATACATAATAATGTATTGTTTTTTAAACACAAATGAGATCATATTATACATGCTGTCCTTAAACTTGCTTTTTAATTTAATATATTTTTTTACACCTTTGCATGTCAGGACATAAAAATCTCATGCATTGCTTGGAACAGCAGCATATAAGGACATATGACAATGTATTGAACCATTCTCCTCTGAATGGACATTTCCACAATTATAAACAGTGCACAGTAAATATCTTTGTGCAAATAAGATAAATGCTCAGAAGTAAGATTACTAAGTACACTTTAAATTTTGACAAGTACTGCCAAATTACCCTTCAAAAGTTTGTGCCAACATACCAACAACAGTGTATGTTGACATCTAGTTTTTTACATCCTTGCCAGCGCTTGCTTTTATCAAAATTTTAATCCTTGCCAGTGGGATAGGTGAAAGAATGATACTTTCATGATTGTTTATTGTATTTTTTGTATCACAGAGTGTGTTGACTTTATGGAGTCAATTTTGCTTCATGGTCTCTGGATTTTGTATGACTTAAAAAGATTTTCCCCATACCAAGAGTACAAATAATTTAGCCAAATTGTCTTCAACACTTTTATATTTTCCATTTTATGTTTGAATTTATGATTAATTTGAAATTTGCTTTGGTATAAAGAACAAGGCATTGGTCTAACTTCATTCTGATTGTTAACTAGAATATTATCATGGCAGAGAGTCAAGGATTCCGAAAAACAGAAAAAAAAAGATATCCTTTGTGGCAGATATTCCTTTTTGTCAGGCTGTATTCACAAGCTGTCCTAGACCCTCTGAACAAAGGTGTGGAAATATAAATCCATGTGGGAATTGTGATGTGCTCAGATAGCACTGTGTGATGCTGCCAGCAGTCTTGGCAAAAAAATGATGGCTCAATTTTCCTCCACAGAATGGTCTTAATTTTGACTGGTCAGATGGCACCAAATCCTCTTTCACTTTTTGGAAAGACGAGGAGTCATCCTTCCTTGGTGACTGTGTTTTTGCTGACACCAGTGGACGCTGGCATAGCACAGCCTGCGAGTCATTCCTGCAAGGTGCCATTTGTCATGTGCCCACTGGTAGGTTCAATTCTATTCAACTCAAGAAATACACCTTACTGTATGCAAGGCCCTGTGCTAATCAGGGGATATAAGGATGAATAGTAAGAAGTCTCTGATCTCAAGAAACTTCCTGTCTGGTCAGTGATGTTAAGACAAACAGCTATTACACCACGCAGGGCCACCAAATGGCACAAGAGAGGTAGTGAGTGCTGGGGGAGGGGGGTTATGGAAAACAGAATGCATCGTGTCCACTTGGGGAAAAGTAGAAAGGCTTCTTGAAGGATACAACAGGTCGGGGTAAGGGCTAGGTGGGAAATCAGACTAGAAACTTGGGTTAGGAGCATGTGTGGAGGACCTTGACTGAGTATTTATGTTTAATTCGATGACTAATAGGATTCCAGAGCCATTTGATGGTGATGATGAGGATGGCGATGATGATGATGATAGCTGATACCATTTGGAAATTTACTATATGTCTGGCCCTGCGCTTTACATAATATCTCATTTACACTTAAAGTTCACCTGACCCAACCCCTTTATTGAAGAGGAAACTTAAACTCCGAGTGTTAAATAGCTTCCTGAGGATCTCACACCTGCCCATCAGTAGCACCAGGAGGAGAAGCCAAGTGTCCTCACTCTGTGATGGGCTGTTTATCCCATGTCACCAGGCCCCGCTCCCTTGATCGCTATGGTGAACATAAAGAGCATTCCCTAACACTAACTGGTCTCCTTTTTAAATCTCTCACTTAGTAAAAACACGTGTTTACTTACATTCTGGGTACTATATCCAATACCATACACACTCTGTAACTTTAGATCAGAACAGTTCTGGATTAAATGTAAATGATAGCCTTATTGGAAAAGCTAATTCTGCTTCCAAAACACCACAAAAACTGTCCTTCCTTTTTCACTAACAATGCGTTTGTTGGGTGTTTAAGAAGTGTCAGGCACTAACTCATCCAAACTTCTCAACTTGTAAGAAAGGTATTGTTGTTAACTCCCTTATGTAGTAGACACAGAAACCAAATGTAGGGTGGCAGTCCCACGGCCACACAGCTAGAAAGTGGCGAAGCCAGGATCTCAGCATGAATGTGTCCGACTCTCATGCTTGCTCTCTGAAGTAACATCCCTCCTAAATTTCCCGTATTTATTTTGTTATGTTACGTTACGATGCTTTATTGAATGCATTATTTTCTCTCACAGGTTTATTAGTAGGAAGGATTTTTCAATGTGGTACTCAGCACTGCGTGGAAGACATTTTGTACTTTTGGAAATCCCTTTTGCCAGTGTCATTCAGCTGCCCCTATTTCTATGAATCATATCTCCCAGCTGTTACAGCCACCCTAACCCAGGCAATACCCAAACTAAGCCTACAAAGCTATGCATTAATATACCTTGCTATGTTTAGGTAAAGATTATTTCTGCCAGAAATGCTATAAACTGGTCCTAGTTTTATAATCATTTACATTAAACCCAATCTTTCAGAGTATTACCAGGAAAATCTTGTTACATATATTTATCTCGGTCTTTCTTAGAATGTAATATGATGTTTATCACAATAAGTAAACCCAGTGACCACCCTGAAATCATAACTGGTTTTTCTTCATAGAAACAAGACCACTTGAACACCCAGAATTGTGCTCGGAAACATCTATTCCCTGGATAAAATTTAAAAGTAATTGCTACAGTTTTTCTACAGTCCTAGACAGTACGAGTTTTGAGGCTGCTCATGAATTTTGCAAAAAGGAAGGTAATTCTTCTGTGATGGTAAAATGCTTTCATATGCTTCTTCTTGATAGTTCAGTAAACAATGTGGTTTTCTTCATTTGTCCAATTATTTAGTGAATTTAGGAGCAACAAAAACTATTGAAAAAATAAATAGTATTAAAGTTGCTTGTTTGGAAGACAGCTAATATCTGAAACTTAATGTCCATTATAGAATTTGAAAACCTTAGATGATGTCTCAGCATATGCACTCCCCCAAGAAAATGTTCCTTTTGAATGCATTTGCATTATGAATTTTGAATGTTCCTTGAAATTAATATTCTGTGCTTTAACTTCTTAAGTGCAAGCTAGAATCTTTTAACAAATGTGGTTTTACATAAGTTTTTTAATCGAAAATCACTTATGAACAATGGAAATTTTCACGTTCCAAAACCTGAGCTTTACCAATAATTGTATAGGAGACATTTTAAAAATTATATTTATGTGTAAACACAAATACTTGTTCATTTGCTACTTGTTTCTTTTATAGGATCTAATCTTTTAACAATCAAGGATGAGGCTGAAAATGCATTTCTCCTAGAAGAGCTTTTTGCTTTTGGTTCTTCTGTCCAGATGGTTTGGTTGAATGCTCAATTTGATAGTAACAGTAAGTGATTTGGTTAGGGAAGAGGAGAGGACATAAATAAATACATGGTTGTTAAGGCTGATGATAATGGCATCTGTGAGCCAGAAAACTCCCCTTAGATACATTTGCTGTGAAAAATAGCATGAATCCTAAAGCCATTTCTTCCCAAAACAACACTGCTAGCCTTTTCTATGCCCTCGTATCCTTTGGAATAGTCCCAGAATACCCAAAATAAAAACAGACAATAACAAGTTTACCTTTATACTTAGCATGAAGATGCTTGGCTGGAACTTCGTGTTCATGGACTTAGCCGTAGCATACCAAAACCATATTTACTTGAAAATACCCCCAGGTTTCTAAATGTTATAAAAGCACAATAGAGTTATGGAAATGTTTCAGTGATAAATTGTGCCATTAGAATTCTTATTTGCTGCTCATAAAAAACAGTTTGTAATAAAATGAAAGCATAGTATTCTTTTCTTTATGTAATTGATGGTTATTGAAAGGTACTTGTAAAGAAAATTATTTTAATTGGTATGGAGAGCTTGTTACGGTGGTGTACCAAGGTGGGGGGTGAGACTACCCTTGCGCTAAGGAGTATTTTAATCACCAACGTTGTTTAGAATTTCTAGCAGATGGTGATAATAAAAAGCAGACCAACTTTTAGTCAGTTTTATTGTGAGTTTTAAATTCTTTTCAGACAATGCATCTCCCCCCTTATTGCCCACACACGGATAGACTCTTCCACCATCTCTACCCAGTTAGTACATGACTACCTTGCTCTTTAAAGAAACTCACTGTAAAATTCTTTTAGAAAGTGAATCGTTTTGTCATGATATAGATGTTAGGACATCAAAGGATTTTTCTTTATGTTGATTAGTTTCATTTGTTAATTTCTTCAAATTATAAATGATGCAGAAAATTTCAGAATTCAAACTGTTATATTAAGAAACATAATATCCTGAATGAACTAAATGAGAACACTATGTATAAAATAAACAGAGGATTTTCCACAAGGCACCTTTATTAACACCTACCTTTGATATTGGGATCATGACTGTACTTACTGAGTTGAATGCATCTGTTAAGGAGTGAGTCTCATTAAATTTAGGGGCTGTTTTTTATGGTTCATTCCGGTCTTAGTGTGTTTGATAACTGTGCACGTAATTTGTAATAAGTCAGCAATTTTTCCACAGATGAAACCGTCCAGTGGTTTGACGGAACTCCCACAGACCAGGCAAACTGGGGCATTCGGGAGCCAGCCACGGACCACTTCAAGCCCCATCAGTGTGTTGCCCTAAGGATCCCCGAAGGAGTGTGGCAGTTATCCCCCTGTCAAGAAAAAAAGGGCTTTATATGTAAAATGGAGGCAGGTAGGTAAAATCAGAGAGTAATTCTTCATTTTGATTCTACCTTGACTAATGTCGACCTACCTCTTTAGCATTTAAAGGTTTTAAAATCCAACTATTTCAGAGGGTATTCAGATAGATTCTGGCATTTTCGTCTTGTTCTACACCAAACAAATCAGAAGATATAATATTTCAGGTCCTTCTTTCCCTGATATGAAGAAAAAAATCATTATAAATCAACTCAAAGACTCTATGACTTTTTCATGTCACCCTGGCTGTTAACCTAATTGGGAAAAAAGCAGTTTACCTCAAGCAAATAGAACTAGAAACCAGTAAACCAGTAACCTTCACTCTGGTGACTGCGACTCAGAATTTTTAAGGTTTATCTTCGGCCTCAGGAAATATAATCTAGCCCTAGGTATCTTTGTTGTGGACAAGTGGATGTAATTCTCTGTTGCAATTCTATGACACAATACGTCATAGAAGTCATGTTTTAACTTCATTATAAGCAGCATACTTAAAGTGATAAAAAAAATAATTTGAGAAATCTAAGCCAGAAAACTCTAGTCATTTGCAAACAACAGAAGAGATTTTTAAGATAGGATGTTAAAGAGGATCATTGATGGTGGGACAGTGATTATAATCATCACAATAGTTTCCAGATGCCAGCGTTATAAAGAAGGAGGGATTGTTGTGGGCTGGCCTGCTGGAGAAGGCTTCGGCAAGATGAGGCTAGGGGATCACAAGGGATGAAGAGAATTTTAGGAGCTGGACAGAGGAGGAAAGGCATTTCAGACAAAAGACCCAGCATGATTAAAGGCAGCAGTTGAGCATGTGCTTAGATGAGAGTGAAGGGCTTATGTTAGGGAGTGATAGGAATAAAATTGGATGGTAAGTAGGATCTGTTCACAGAGTGCCAGGCTAAAGAGCTGAACTTCATGGTGGAGGAGACAGGGACCCCTATGTGCTCTGCAGACACCTGCAGTGGAGCTGGACTCATCTGGATGTAAAGAGAAGCGTTTGTCATTGGAGTGATAGAACTAGGAACAAAAAAAGAGCGGAAAAGTGGGAAGAGAGAGTCATCAGGCCGTGGTGACTGACTACGTACTGGGAATGGAGGAGAGAAAACTGCAGGTGTGGGCACCCATGTTTGAAACCCCCACAGTGTGAGTATCTGCTCTGTGTGGAAGACATGACTAAGCCTAATAAATAGCGTGACCAAGTTATCACTAGCATTTAAGTATCAAGAACAAATCAGAAGCACCTCGTGTCTGTGCAGGACTTTAAATCTTTCTATAATGCATATGACACCTCTTTCATCCTTCGCAGCTACTTTCCAAGGCAGTGGAGCAATTAGAATATCCCCATTTTACAGATGAAAAAAGTGCTTGTCCCAACTGAGGCTACATCAAGGATAGCACCCCACATCCTCCACGTGCTCCTTCCATACCTCCCACTACCTCTGTCCCGAGAGCAAATACTCTTTTTAAAGTCTTTCTTAAAGAAGTGTTTTCAATAATTTTTAAGGCAAAATTACGTGACATTATTTTTAAATCACAAGAACAAGTTAGGTTTTTTAAAATGTGGTTTTGCTATTGGTAACAAGGCCGATTCTTTTTAAGCCAATCAGAGTAAATGAGCACCAAGGCACTTCCTCCACTCACAAATCCATTTGCTTGTCTTCTGTGGATCCTTCTCTCCCTGTTTCTCTGGATCTTTACCTAGATTAAAAACAGAATTGTTCAAATATTGAAGTAGAGTCTACTTGAAAGAGATATATTTTTACAGTAGGAAGTCCTGAAACAGGAAGCTTCCAACTTTTTGAATAGAGGAGCTATTGTTCATTTCCCAAGACTCTTCAGGTCGTAAAGGGGAGAAGATGCTGATCTTGAAATCCGCACACAGAGGCCGGCAGATTATCACTGCTGGACAAACTCTGTATCAGATCCCAACAAAACTGTGAGTTCCAGGCTTGCAGGCTCTATATTTTTCTCATATTTCTGTTGCAGCACAGTGCTGAGACGTGAGGAGGACTCTTCTGTTTAAAAAAAAAAAAGCCGTGTGTGTGTGTGTGTGTGTGTGTGTGTGTGTGTGTGTGTGTGTGTGTGTATGAGCAGTAATAATGGTGATTACTATAAATCAAGGGTCAGCAAACTTTTCTTGTAAAGGGCCAGATAGTAAATATTTTAGGCTTCGGGGGCCATATGGTCTCTGTCTGTCACACTGCCATTGTAGCACGAAAGCAGCCATAACAACACATAAACAAATGAGTGTGGCTGAGTTCCAATAACACATCACTTTCAAAAACAAGTGACCAGATTTTATCCATGGGCCACAGTTTGCTGATCCCTACTGTAAGTAATGACATAATTTTGCTGAATTAAAAGAGAAACCTAATTTCATTTTTTATTTGATTTTTAGATATTCACACTATAAAGGAGCATCCAGGAAAAGGTAGGTTTGGAACAGGGGGAGAACATTTTGATTTTTCTTAGAAATAATAAGACAGAAAATGATTATGTGACAGTGCCCATATGATACCATCGCCATTGAAGTTTTTCTTTCTTTTTCTTTTTTCTTCTTTCAGCACCAACTCACAGCGTCGTTCCTCTTGCAGTGGCACTGGCCCTAATAATCACACTGGCCGTTTCCACACTTGCCTTCTGCATATGCAAGCAGAATAGTGGCTTCTTCAGGAGACTTGCGGGGTTTGGGAGTCCTTACTATCCTACAACCAACTTAAGTACAGTACATTTAGAAGAAAATATTCTCATTTCTGATCTTGAGAAGAATGACCAATAATCACAAAGTCAGAGAATGTCACAGCTGTGAGGATGAGTAAAGAAGACAAAATGGGGCTTCTCTTCCGTATTTCCCTTCATAGAGCAGATGCCATTGGAATGTGAATTGGGTCCCTATTTTAATTATTCTTGAAGTGATTTAAGAGTTTTGAATTGTAACCAAATTAGATGGGCTTTGGTTTATTCCTTTCCCTAAACTGTGATCCATTCTTAAAAAGGAACTTATACAGTGGTCATTATTCAGAAAGACAAGAACTGTTAAAAGAAACTCCCTCTCGAAAACTCTCAAACTAATGTGAATAATAGTTTTTGCATTAATATATTTCCGCTAAAATTTTTTGGGAATTTTAAAACTAATCTGGTAGCTATTCGTACATTTGCCTACACTCATTCCATTCAGAGAGAGAGAAGAAAAGCCAAAAAATACATATATACATATATTTAATATTTGTACATAAGAGGAAAAGGAAAGGCTTCTGAGAGGTTTCCTGTTTGTTTAATTCAATTTTTAATAGCAGGATTTGAAAAATACTAATTTCTAAGCTTGAGGGTCACAGGTTCTGGGCTCTAAACCAATATGTAAGGTGACATTTGTTTTTATTAGGTCTGACTTCTCAAGCTAAAGGAGAGTAAAACATGCCTTTCTTTAAACAGTAAGGCTCTTGGTTAGCAGCACACTTTCATAAGCAACCACACAGTTAAAATGTGGCCTTAAACTCAGTTACTAAATGATGACAAAGTTTGATATTTAAAAATGTTTTGCAGATAAGCTTAAAGGAATATATTGGGATTTTAATCCTGCTAAAACTCATGGACTTCATTAAAAACTAAAGATATAAGATAATATATAAGACTCAACCAAAAGATATAAAGTATAACTTGAATTTAATAGGGAAAAATTAAAGATCTGAATAACTAGAGGATATATTGAGAAGCACTAAATAAATTACTCTGTAATAGTACTTTAGATACTTTATTATATAAATGAGTTTATTTTAGGTGTTCTATTTTAGTAAACCATGATTTCTGGGAACCATCTCCTTTTATATTAGACTAGTTGGTGCAGTTGGTAAGCAATAATTTAAAGTATAACACTGTAAATTTTTAAAAATCACAGATTTTATCTTCCTCCATTAATTTCTTATCAAGAAAAATGGCTCCATAATCAATATGCAAAAGTTTACTCATTACATAAACATTTATTGAGTTGTGATTAAGAACCAAGTGCTATTCTAGAAACAGGGGTACTCGAGTGAGCAGGTCAGTTAGGTCTCTGTTTTCATGGCACTTGTTGTCTAATGAGGAAGAGCTGACAGTAACCACCAGTAAATGCATAAGAAATACAAAGAAATGCATCCATAGAAAATAGCAGGTGTTTATTACAAATTAAGTAAGGTCCTGTGATAGAAGGAAACTGAGGAGACCTGGGAGCCTTCCTGAGAGTGTACATTTTAATTATTACAACCAACTGCCTCAAAACTGGTGGCCACTAGTCATGAGGGGGAGCTCCAAGAGAAAGAGGAATGAATCTGTAAATGGCAAACCATCATCATTAGAAGTATAGTTTGAAGAGCACGCACTGTGAATGGAGCCCTGGCGGCCTGAAACAGTTACTACAGCTTCCAAATGCCGCACTTTGCTACTGCTCCATTGTTTACACACTGGGACAATCTACCTTCATATTTTCTTTTAAGTCTTGGCACTTCATTTTTTTAAGATATCATATTATGTGGCAGTTGTATATTTATGACTCAAAAAAATAATTGACTTGAACTAACCAGATGGTATAAAAGCCCAGTTTAACAATCTGTCAAGAAAAATTAAAGTTCTGTTCCTTTCAGTGGACTTGGAAAAACTGCTGATCAATTAGCCTTCCAGTATTAATATATAGTTACACATACATTTATACACATACACAATTTGACAAATATGTCATTAGGAAAGTGGTTTTGCTCAAAGACACTGTATTGCCTATCACTGTTCCATACTTTGATATTTAGTGTTGAACCACATCTCCAGAGAATCTGTCCCAGTGGACAAGTCATGCACTCCTTGCCATTATTGAAATTGCAGAAATAGAAAGTATTTTTCAAACTTTTTTCCACATTATCTATTTTTAACCGGAGCTAGATTTTATAGCTAGAACATGAAAAGAAAAAAAGTAGCAGGATCACAAACTCACACATAATTAATGTATCCCCCCAATCAATTATTTTCTATGACTAACCTGAGCATCTTTATAGACTCCGGGTAATGGAAAATCTTGGATTTTTCCAATTAACTGTATCTTGGGCTCTTCCAATTACGACAGTCTTTTTTCAAGTTAAATGTTTCTTCTTTTGAAAGTTCCACTCCCTATCAAAAAGAGGGATAAACTGAATATTTAAATTAATACTCAGTCTTTTGGAGTTTCTTTACCCTCCTCAAAATGGCAGATGGATATATGAGAACTTGCTGTGTCCTTCTGGTATTGAGGGGAAAAGGTGATAGCTGACTGTGGGTGTGTGTTCTAATGTCCACTGAGAATGTGGTCTGGCCCCACTCCTGGGACTTGTGCTGGCATCTGCTGTTAGGTCTATAGTTGGTGTAACATGTAGTGTTCTCTTGGATCCTGGGTCTCCCTGGCACTGCCTTATCTCTGGAGAACTGGCTGTGACTCCTGTTCAATTTCCTACCAGGGCACTGCAGTTCTTCCCTACAAGGCCACTTCACCCATTTGGTGGTGACATCCTATCCAGCATCATCAGCTGCTATATTAGTCAGGCAAGGCTAAATGTGATAGCAAACAATCCCAAAACTTTGGTGGCTTAACACAGCAAAGGTTTATTTCTTACCCACCCCTATAAGGCTGGCAAGAGGACTCTGCTCTATTCAGTCATTCATGAGTCCAGGTTCCTTGTATACAGTCAGGCCTGCATGGTCCTCCAATGGGTCTCCTACCTGTGGCTAACAGAGGAATTAACTCGAGATCTATCTTTGATTAATTATGTAACTTCCATGGGCCGTTGAAATACATTCCCTAAGTAAACAGTTTGGAACTGGGGATGCATATCCTGAGGGTGCATAAAGATTTCCGAGGGACTCAGGGGCATGCATTGTTTTAAGGAACTCAATTTCTAGAATTTTTAATCTTCATGTGTGTTTTTTCTTAGAACTGACTTGTCTGAGAACACCCCTGTGACCAAGGTGTCACGCTGGTTCTTCTTTTTCACCTAGCTTTGCACAAATGCCTTTGTCTACCCTTTTTTTAAAAAGCAGGGAGGATGGCTTTCATTCCAGATCTTTCTATGAGGCCTTACCTTGGGAAAAGTCTTCATGGCACCAAACAAAGAAAAAAACTTAAAATATTGATGCCAGTGAAGACTCTTTTAATAAAGAAATCATAAACCCTCATGAGTCTCCTGTCTTTCTCTGTGTTCACACATTTTTCTGTCAAGGATGAAGTGATAAGTTAGAAATGAGTTATTTTGCCCCATGTTCAAATTCTGAATTAATACATATTGTACAGTGAAACAGAAGGACTGCTGCCTACCTTTGTTTGAAATCTCATCTCAACCATCCCTTGACTATTGTCAAAGAATGTATTTCTACAGAGAAAATCTGGTGAAAGCAAAGTGAAGAGAGTGTAGATGCTGCTAAGAACCTGACGTCTTAGGTTATCCAGGTGAAAAGCTCATGACATGGCTCTGTGCCTTATCTATCTTAGATTTCTAAGTGCGTTGTGAGGATGAATATTAACAAGTTTATCTGAACTGAAAAATGAAATCAGGCTTTTTCTGAACACTGTCCTATTTGGCTCATTGGTTTGACAAGGAGGATTGACTTTACCAATTAAGTTTTGTGATGAACATTTTTTAATTGGATAAACTAAATCTGCAACTCTAGTGCTCTGATTAAAACATGTAATCAGATAAAGGCATTTTAATAGAAAAATAGTACTGACAGAAGTATAATGAAATAATATTTTATTTTTCCCAACCCTACTTTGTTAATCAGGTAAAACAAGGTGCCTGTACATGAAAAAGTAATAGGCAAAACAGATAGTCATGTGAAAAGTCTTAGTAAAGCCTTTTAATTTTAATTCTAGGAAAGTGACAATGTGAATCACTCTAATGACTAGGTAACAAATCCTTTTGCAAGTAGTGTCTCCAGTTCTTTTTGTTATTATTATTCTTAGAAATTTTTTGTTTTGTTTTGTTTTTTATTTTAGAGTATTATGGGGATGCAAGCTCTTTGATTACATAAATTGCCTTTGCACTGCCCGGCAAACATGCCCATCCCCCAGACGGCATGCACTGCATCCATTAGGTGTGGATTTACCCATTCCCTTCCCCCTCCTTCCAATTGCAGCATCAACAAAAATAAATAAATGAGACCTGATCAAATTAAAAAGCTTCTGCACAGCCAAGGAAACTATCACTAGAGCAAACAGACAACCTACAGAATGGGACAAAATATTTGCATGCTACACATCCGATAAAGGGCTGATAACTAGAATCTGTAGGGAACTCAGGAAAATTAACAAGAAAAAAATAGAACAACTCCATTAAAAAGTGGGCAAAAGACATGAACCAAAACTTTTCAAAAGAAGATAGACTAATGGCCAAGAAACATCTGAAGACTTGTTTAGCATCTCTGATCATCAGGGAAATGCAAATCAAAACCACAATGAGATATCACTTAATTCCAGTGAGAGTGGCTTTTATCAAAAAGTCCCAAAACAACAAATGTTAGCGTGGATGTGGAGAGATAGGAGCACTCATACACTGCTGGTGGGCCTGCCAATCAGTACAATCTCTATGGAAAATAATATGGAGCTACCTCAAAGAACTAAAAGGAGAACTACCATTTGACCCAGCAATCCCACTACTGGGTATCTACCCAAAGGAAAAGACATTGTATAATAAAGACATCTACACTCAAATGTTTGTAGCAGCACAATTCACAATTGCAAAGATGTGGAATCAACCCAAGTGCCTATCAATACATGAGTGTATTAATAAAATGTGGTATATGTATACCATGGAATATTACTGAGCCATAAAAAATGGTGAACTACATATTGTATTAACCTAGATGGAGCTGCAGCCCATTCTTCTAAGTGAAGTATCATAAGAATGGAAAAACAAACACCATATGGTATTCACCATTAAATTGGCACGAATTGATCAACACTTATGTGCACATATGAAGTAACATTCACTGGGTGTCAGGCAGGGGTTGGGGGAGAAAGGGATGGGTAAATTCATACCTAACAGGTGCCATGTGCACTTTCTGGGGGAAGGGCACACTTGTAGCTCTGACTTGGGTGGTGCAAAGGCAATATATGTAACCAAAGTGTTTGTACCCCCATAATATTCTGAAATTTAAAAAAAAAACATATGTAAAAAAAATAAAAAATAAAAGCTAAGGAGTCCTAAGGAATTTGTAGGAGCCACAAGAAGCTAAGAAGAGGAAAGGAAGGACTCTCTTCTAGAGCCTTCAGAAGAAATATGGCCCAAGTGACTCCTTGATTTTGGGCTTCCAGTCTCCAGGACTGTGAGAGAATACACTTCTGTTGTTTTAAGCCATTAAGTTTGTGGTAACTTGTTACAGTAGCTTTAGGAAGATAATACAACAGCTATATTGGGTTCTTTTTTTTTCTAGGAATAAAGTAATTGCCCAATAATTCAGCCAGACAAGTTTGTAGCTAACAACATGCCCAGTATTTAGCAAAGAGCAGAAGATTTTAAATGCTGGTTGAAAGGTTTGATGATTGATAAAAAATAAAAAGAAAAATTTTAATTTATATACATATTTTTACTGCAGGAAAACAAGGTAGTAAATAAAATACTTCAAGAATAAAAATATATTACATTAGGATAAAATTCTGTGGGGGATTGGAATGTAAATACAAGATTAAAGAGAAAACAAACAAAACAGTGTCTCTGACTGCTAAAGAGCTTATTTGTGTGTATTTCTATTTTTAAATAGATTATGAAAGAAGTCAAACTGTTATAGTATCTCCAATCAAAGGAACTAGTGCTCTTTGAGAAGTAGTTGATTCCAGGTCTGGGGCAGGAACAATAACTGATAAAACTGGAATATCTTGTGGTGCCAGGAAATAAGGAGGCAATCACAAATAAATGCAGAAGAAATGAGAGACACAAAAATCACCGTTAGACAAACACAAAAGTAATAACTGTTGTTGGCAAGATTTACCAGTGGGTGCTAAAATTAGTGGGTGAATGAGGAAAAACAAGATATTTGCATAACCTTAAAGTGTCTCCCCCAAGATAGTCACTAACTACAATGGGAGAGTCATAACTTTATAGTAGAAAAACCTCGTTAAGCAAGTGATCAAGGAAACATAAGCAGTAATAAGTCACAGCAGCATCATGTACCCTCTCATATGAGGCACTGAGAAGGTCACATGACTTCTTTGCTATCTTCCCAATGATGTATAATCTCAATGTAATCATGAAATAACATCACACAAAGTTCTACTGAGGAACATCTACAAAATAAAATAATTGACTACTTGAAAAGTGTCCAGCTCATGAAAAATAAGGAAAGACTGAGGAAATGTCAGAGATTGGAGACTAAGGAGATGTGACAACTGAGTGCAAGGTGGAATCCTGGAACAGAAAATGGACACTATGGGAAAATGTGAAAGTAAAATAAAGTCTGTAGCTAAACTGATACTGCAACAGTATTAATTTCTTTGTTTTAATGACTGTACTATGGTTTCACGAGATGTACCATTAGAGGAAGCTGGGTAAGGGTATACTAGGAACTTTTTGTACCAGATTGGCAACTTTTCTGTAAACCTAAAATCATTTCAACATAAAAAGTTAAAAACATACTATGATATTCAATTCCATTGGATATATTTAAAGGGTGACACTTTTATTTTTAAATGTCATTATTCATAATATGCTGAAAATTGCACCCTCATTATTAAAAAATTTAGCTATCAACATGGAAATGGATGAAAGGATGTACACTTTTTCAAAGTTCCTTTAGGAGTTTTGTATGCAAGCAAAAAGTTTGAGGACCACTGCTGGACGACATTCTTTCTCTTCTGTCCCAGATGAGAAGCAGGGCAAAACTCAGCTTGTCTCCCACCTGCCTAGGACCCCACCCACGGAAGGACTTGGACCCAGACATGTCTTGCTGCAGGCCTCACTGACTTCCATTTGCTCTCTTTCCTTTGCATCCTTCTTTCATGTCACATCCCTGTCTTGTCAGCATTTCTAATTCTCATACTCCTGTTTATACCCTACGACCTCATGGCTCAGTCTTAATAATAGACAGGGTATGGGGCAGGGGCGGAAACTCGCTTAGTTTCCTCTTTGTTCTTAGAGAACAAATACTGGGAGATATCTCAAAATGCTACGTGCGTGATAATTCTTATTGCCAACATTTATAAGAAACTTTCATTGGAGTGATTATCACACTAGATGGTTGGGATCTTTATTCCCTCTTTCCCACCTTTCAAAATAGGGACTTAGCGCAGGGCCTGGCAGGGCCAAATCCAGCCTGCTGCCCCTTTTTTGTAAATAGAGTTATCGGAACACTACCCTCCTGGTTCATTTACATATTGTACACGACTGCTTTCAGGCCACGACAATAGAGCTGAGTGGTTGCAACAGAGACAGAACAGCCTGCAAAGCCTGAAATATTTACTGTCTGGCCCTTTACAGGAAGTTTGTCAAACCCTAATTTAGAGAATGAAAACCTAAATGAGGAAGTCTAACATACTTTGACCTGTCTTAGCAAGCACTGTTTTATATATGAGCAGCGTTTAAAGTGTATCAATAAGCAATTCTGACCAGTAAACATTTATTTAGGGCCTACTGTGGCCCAGACAGTGTCCTGGGCTCTGAGGCTGGAAATACGAGTAAAACCCCATCTCTTCCCTCAGAAAACCCAGTCTCAGAAGGAGAGGAACATGCACATAATAAGTGTTATGCAGTGTGACACAAATAATAAGAGGGACAGAATCAGAAACAGAAAGGGTACTGATGAATTCTATAAGAGGTAGAGAAATAGGCTTGACAGGAGAAGTGATGCCTATTAAATAGTAGGAAATGATATTTTTGAAGTAGTTAGAAAGCAAGTTTTGAGTTTGGGGCCAAAATTTTTTTAAAGAAAAATTTAAAAGTGTGCCTAAATCTGAAATTCCGGATAAAAAAAGTAAAAATCTGTATGTGCTTATCATGCCTAATGATAACTTTAATTGTGGAAGAAAATATATAACTAAAACCACGAAATGAGCCCTATGTATACCAGTGACCTTCTTTACTCTGAGTTAATTAACACAAGCACTTGCTTCTTGCAGAGCACTTTGGTGTAATTTAGAACAAATTAAGGGAAAAAATCATTCAAGTGCTGTTTTCTTCACACCATGAAGTAAGCGTGATGGACCAAAGTTAACTCATTTAAAATATAATCATCCATTTCTTGCAATTATGAACAGCAATATCATCTTTTTTTCTGAAAAAAAAGAAGACATCCTGATCTGTGCTATTTTCAATTTGTTTCCTGTGCTTCTACCACTTAATGGAAATTAATTTTCAAAATTAATATAAAATGCTCTTTTCCGTTTCTGCCATTAAGTCTCTTTTTCACATTAGATTCAGTGTATATTTTCCTGAATATTTTTCAAATAAATACATGTTGAATTTAATATGGCAAATTATTAAAACACCGTTTTTATGTTTCTTCTTGCCTCTTCCCCAATTCTGAAATTATGACTTTATTATTGTCTCCACAAGGTGGTCTATAAATTATCTTGAGCTCTTTGAGCCTCTACTTATGAGATCGTGTTCCTGGAGATTATTTAAACTTTGTTCTTTATCTTTTTAGAAAGATAAAACTTGGTAGGAGCTGGAAACACGACTCATGGATTTAGGAGTCAGCGGGGCTCTTGCCCTTGTAGACACTGGAATGGGGCAGGGTGGGAGGGTGGTCTGGAGCGGGAGACGTAGAACCAGAAGGCAGAACAAGGAGAAACTCACAGAAAGGAGTAGGGACTTAACAGGAAGTATCACCTCAGTGAGTCACCAAGGGCTTTGGAGTTCCTGATTCAAAATGCAGTTCTATGGAGGATGAGGAACTTGCTCAAGACTGAGTGTGCCTTCATTATCAATAGATGCAGCATTTATCCAAGCCACTGGCAATTGTAGTCCTTCAGCAAGAGCTCCTCTGATCAGACAAAAAATTGTTTACTCCCTTCTCCCTGCAGATGACACCTAAAGGTGCAAAAGAAAACTTTAATCACTGCACACACACAAAGCATACCCATGAGGTGGTGTTCACAACCTACAGTGTCAGTGTCTTTAGTGGGTGAAAATGTAAACATAGCTGTAGACCAATCTGAGTGCAAGCCCTAAATTTATGTAATTTTCCCCAATATTTATTACTGTCTGCTCAACAAAATTTGTAGTTACATTTATTGAGACTTCGCAAAGCTTCCAGCTTAGGCTTCATAAAAGAATTCTCTTTTCGTACTCCTATGTTTTATAATTCAACTGTAAAATTGCAATACTTAGTACAACTGGCATAAATGGATTTGGGAGCAAACATAACCAACTCGTGCTAAGTACAGGAGGGAACGGTGGGCACAGCAGGCTGGACCCGCTCACTTCCCGGGCAGCGAGGCTGGTCCAACAGGGCGGTTACGTCATAAGCTTCTTCATCCACTGTTAGTGTTTGAGACTTACTCCAAGTGCAGGAAATGAGCCTTTCTCTCAGAATTTAACTCTCTGAAATTCACACAGAATGGATCTGAGTATAAATAAGCAAGACAGAGAGAGAATAGCTCTCCAGGCCTCCTGTCGTGTCTGAAGACAGAAAGCAAGGTGCTGAGGAAGGGGGTGGGAGAGGAAACAGCCCCCGTGGGGGCGGGCTCAGAGGCAGACATCCTCAGCAGTTTGGGGAAAGGGGGACTTGGACTTTCAAAGGCAAGGCTTCTAAGAATATAGCCAAAGGATTTGAGAGATCCAAAGACATCCCTGTGGTGAGATGGGTGCATGATTAGAACAACTTATCTCCTACCATAAGCATAACTTCCTTTGTTTCATTTCCATGCTTGTTTCAACAAAAATCTCTAGTTAGGATTTAGGTCCTCAGTGTAGGTCTGTCTAGTGTTGAGAGAAAAATCTAATCTCCCAGACTTTGAGAATATTAGGCCCCTCGGAGAGTGATGGCCTATGATAAAGGAAATGGCTTATGATTGTGATTAAATTTCCCATGCAGCTTGAGGGGAGATGCTGATTGTGTGAGTCTTCTTGTCTTAAATTTCTCATTGTAAATAAATAAATTGGCATCTTGATACCCACCTTAGTTCTGGGGATTGTATTGATTGTGTTGGGGCAGTGGTGGCTCTGGAGTGTTGCTGTAGGAGGGGCACAGGTGTGGGCAATCTCACAGGACAGGGGTTAAGATCTGAGGGACTTGTCCTGGTGCAGTGATTCCAGAACAAGGGCACTATGCTTACTTGGAAGGCAGAATAATCGTAGTTTGGCATTACAGCATCTAGTTTGCTTGTGCACGTGTTTAGGGAGAGTGAGCCAAGGCATAACATCCCCTGGTCCCAGAAAAAAGTTTCTGTGGCTTGAAACCACGACCCAGGTCTGGGACATACTGGTGATCTTCAATGTCCAGCCTATCTCCACACAGCCTTCCTTTCCTTTAAAGGCAACTGGGACACTTCCACCAGCTCTCATCCTACTTATTTCATCATAGTATTTGAGAGATCACAAATCTGTTTCAAGCACCATTTTACAGATGACAAAAGCGAGGCTCAGAAATAGTCTTTGATTTACCAGTGATACGTGGCTAATTTGTGGCAATATATGAGAACCTAATCTCATGATTCCCAGTTCAGAGCTCTCACGAGTTCCCTGAGCTGCCTGCCGCAGGGCTGACCCCAGAGCACTGCAAGATAGGACAAGGTAAGAGGAGTGGGGGTCATGGTAGACCAGGGATGATGAAAGAGACCATGCTATTGGGCCATAGAAACAGAGAAGAACAAATAGGCTTCTCACCTGACTCAGACACCTGAGAAGGTGAGATAAAGTTGCAGTTAAGCATTAGAACCCAAATAGGTCTGTGGAGCAGAGAAAGACCCCCCAGGAGAGCTCTAAAAGTGGGGAGTTGAAGGAAGGAGGTGTGGGAGAGGTATCAAGAACCCCAGAGGAGTTTTCCAGAATAATCAACAAACAACTAAAAGCAAAGTTACCCATTTGCTCTTTTATTTAATGGATCTCATGAATGGCAAAACTTCCTCTCATGGTCCTGGATAATAGCAAGAAGTGGGTTGTTTCTGTTTTGTTCCATGTTCCTAGAGAACAATGCATTCTTATTAAATGCCAGTGAGTTGCATTCTAACCTGATCAAAGAGATAAAACAAACAGGTCTGAAAGTCACGTAACATCAGAAAAAAAAGAGAGCTTTAAAAGACCCTCTTTTTTTTAACCAGTAATGACTAGAAAGCAGAAAAATCGGAACTAGACAACCCTTGAGTTGAGATTCTAATTCATCACATATTAGGTCATTAAATATGAAATATCTGATTTCAGAATCAATAGTGTAATCTATTATATCTCAAATAAGAAGCAGTACAATTACTCAAAGTATGCACCTAAACAATCAGCACAGCTTTGCCACCTTCACAGTAGCTTGTTTATGCCAACAGCGAAGAAGACTGGAGAGCGAGTGGCGATGAAATCGCAAAAGGTGTTTTCCACAGCTTGTGAGAATTGAATCTTTTTCCTTGCAAGAAGTAGTCCAAAGCCTGGAAGAAGTGGTAGTCACAAAAATTGCTCTGAAAAAAAATGTGAAAGATAATCATAAGCCAAATCATGCATTTGAAAGAATGAGGATGAACCTTCACAATAAAAATAAAACAAGAAGTGTCAAAGTGAAATGTCAGAGATATCAACTGTCAAACTTAACACTTAAGGAAAACAGACACTTCATAGTTAATAACCTAATCGCTATCAAATATAAATGCCAAGTCCTTTGGTATCCATGTTGTTCATCCTTCCTCACTCCCAGTCTTGTATGGGTGTGAGCTATTCCTTCAAATCCATACTCCGCCCTTCTTCACCTGCTCTGGGCCTCAGATGACGTCTTTTGATGTCCTTGTCCTCTAGCTGCAGTTGGGTCCAGCCCAATGGGAGGCTTGGAAAGCAGATTTGAAGGTGGAAAAAAGAAAGGTTGGAGAGCTTTTGATCTTCCTGGCTTCCTCATTGTCTTGCTGCAACTTGGCATTGGCCACGTTCCTTTACTGGGGCCACAGTGTTTTCCAGACCCAGGAACTGCAACACACTTGCCTCTTTGGGCCTGGGGTGGTGAAGGCTCCCTGCTGCAAGGAGGTAGTGCAGTGGGTGGTCACCATTCCTTGTTACTTCCCTTAACTTTCTCCTCCCTTTATTAATACACAGTAGTCTTTTCATGAAACACTCTTCAATTACCCCTCCTAGTGAGCCTCCCATTCCCTGGAGAGCCCCGACTGATACAGCAAGCTTGCACACATGGAACACGCTTCTGAGGTTGGAATCACTCGCTTTTAGCAGTTTTTATTTTCCAGCTTTCAATTTCATTTTTGTGTGAAGCTTTTCCAACACAACAACATAAAATTCCTATTAAACACATGTTCAGCCCTACTAGACTCTAAAAGCAAGCACATAGTAAATCATTCCCAAGTAAGCCATTCTTGAGCTAAAATAAGAGTGGACACTATCGAAGGGGGAAAAAAAGGTTATTATAAGCCCAAACTGTTAAATTATACTTTCATGACTGAACACAACTATAATCCATATTATTATTTTAAATTACACCATAAAAAGCAGTCATTTATCGCCTTTCCAAAACATAGTGATAATATATTACCAAATTATCAAGGGTTCTTTATTAAAGCTCTTGAATTTGATTTATAATACACAATGCAGCTTATCCTTGAGAAAGAGCTACTAAAAGGTATACTTAGTCTTAAAGCTAGTGAAATAAAATTTCCCTCTAATCAGCTGCCAGAAAGCTTCCGCTTCAATGCTTTGTTGATACTGGTGTCAGCAGGACATTAAAAGCTTGAAGCTTTTTACGTTTGATCAAATACCAACTTTATGGTGAAGCAGAAGTATTAATTCATAGAGTGAAGCTTCCAAAACCTCTACAGTTCTCCTTCATCCTTCCTCCCCCCACCAAAAAGGTCACATCGAATCAGGCGTTTGGGGACAAAAGAGAGATGGGCATTTTGTCAGCATTTGATATACACAAAACCACTCTAGAACCCAAGGGAGAGACAAGCACTAAAATATACTTTTATAAAAATGCCAATCATATCTAAGAAAGCCCAAAGTAACGGGTGCTGGGAAATAATGAGAAATGGGGCACCAGAAAGGGTCAAAAATTTGTCCCAAACTTTCAGCTAGTGTTTGGGGAAGCTGGGATCATCATCAATCAGATCATATTACTGCTGTCCCTTTCTGAATAAAATCTCTCCACAAAGAAATAGGAAGCCTCCAAGGTTAAAGAAAAAAAATCATTTTTCCCCCACAATTTTAACTGTTTTTTCATTGCTTTGATTCCAGGCCTTCTAAAAGAAAGTTTTTTATTGTGCTGCCAGATCACAAAAAAATGCTCAAGGGAACAGACTGAATTTTAAATGTGTCTCAGAAACCTGCAGGAAAGTGTCAACAATAAAAACAATGTTCTTAGAAGATTATTTATACATAAGAACTCAAAATGTATTTATACAGACATCTACATAGTTGCTATAAATGCTAATCTCAGTCATCATTTACCTGGTTCTCTCCTCCTTGTAAATATACATACACACCCAAAAGGTAGAATTATTGTTCTTGTCACAGTAATTTGGATACTGTGCAACCTAGAAGGTGCCTGGCATCACTATAACACTCTTAAGACATATCAGACCCTAATAGATTATTTTAATTTTTTTAACAACTGTATACCTTTAGCAGGTATACAGGTGAGAGGAGCTGGGAAAATTCATTCCTGGCATGGAGAAACACATGTACATCGGGGAAAGGGGACAGGTACAAAAAGGACCACTTTGGTTTGTTTGAAAATCACATATTAGGGAGTTGAAGAAACAGAAGTCGTCCACTTTTTATTACCCAAGTCCTTATTGCCATAACTGTATAGGACAATGCTAGGCACCACAGGAGTACTATGCATCAGGCCAGATAAGAAATGGAGTTTACCATGACCTATAACCAAATATTATTCTTGATCAAATCTAGGATCTAATTGAATTATCCATGTTAGGGTTCTGGAACAGATTTTTCTTGTGATAAAAAAAGGAACACAAACCAAAAATCCATACCTCATGTTTTTATTTTGTTTTGCTTTGTTTTGTTTTTTCCACCACCATCACCCCTGGAGTCAAAGAAAATTGTTTTCTACATTGATGATGTTTCCTTGTCAATACTTGCATGGCTTGAAATTTGGTGCCCAAAGCATTCAACAACAGATAACTTCTTTCAGTTTAAAGATTCTGGCTGGTCGTTTACACAGAAGTTTATTATGATGAAGCTTTGAAGACTACTCTAGCTGATATTTGACATTCATTTTGGCCACCTATCATCCTTGAACACCTTTCCTGACAGGAAGCTCACTTCCCAGCCACCCTTGCAGCTCAGGAGTAGGCATGTGATATAGGTTGCACCAATGAGGTATATGCAAGTGAGACTTCAATTCATAAGCAAACATTGTCCTAGGCTGAATAATGGCCCCCAAGGAAATCAGGTCCTAATCCATGGAATCTGTGAATGTTACCTTATACGGCAAAATCTTTGCAGAGGTGATTAAGAATGCATGTTAAGATGGGGAGATTAGCCTGTGCTATCCAGGTGGGCCCTACACGCAATCACACGTATCCTTAAAAGGGGGAAGGATGGGAGGGGACAGGGAGATTTGACCACACACAGAGAAGGAGGCAAGGTGAAGGCAGAGCCGAGAGAGATTTGAAGATGCTGGCCTTGAAGATTCTAGTATGCAGCCACATGCCATAGAACGCTGGCAGCCCCCAAAAGCTGGAAGAGAAGAAAAGGAAGCACAGCCCTGCCAACACCTTGATTTTTGCCCAGTGATACCTGATTTGGGACTTCTGGCTTCCAGAACCATGAGAGAATAAATTTCTGTTGTTTTAAGCCATGAAGTTTGTGACAATTTGTTACACATTGAAAACTAATACAAATGTGAAGAAGTAGGCCCTACACTGAATCCATTCTGGCGAGGGTGGTGGCAGACACATAAACTTTCAGAAGCAGTAGCAGCTGAGGTTCCAGGACAGCCTTCTAGTCCACAGTGAGCTACGCGGTATCTGCCCACAGCAAGTGGCTGTGGAGTCCTCTGGTATAATTCATATCTTCCTTCTGCTGTGTTGTCTCTGGCCTTCTCAGCAATCCTGTGAGCTACCAATATACTTTCATAAGTTACTTTTCTATTAAACTAGAGTGGTTTTTGCAGCTGAGCACCCTGGCTATAACAATAATTAAATTAGCACTGTCTTAAACATGTTGGGCCATCCTCACCTACAGCAAATCACATGTGGGGCAACCCCTTCTCTCCACATATTTATCCACGAGAATTTCAGTTAAAATGAGAAGTACTGGTAACCATGGGATGGAAAAGAAAAGGATGTGATGTCAGAAGCATATTTAATTCAATTAAAATAAATTGGTAGAGTCACTGTATTCAACCAAAATAATGATGAACCAGGCCCAATTCCTGTCTTTGAGGAGGCAAAATGGGTACTGCAGAGATTGTAAACTATAGTAAATGACTCATATGTAGTCCCTGCCCTGATATCTTTCTCTGTGATTTGGTAAAAGAGCCTTCTCTCTAGGGCCTTGCCATTCCAAGTGTGGTCCAGGGATTTGCAGGATTACCTAGAATTTGTTAGAAATGCACAATCTCAGACCTTAACCAAGACCTATGAATCAGAATCTGCATTTTAACAATATGCCCAAATGATTGATGTGCATAGTAAAGGTTGAGAAGCACTTTACAAGGGGACAAGGAGGAGGACGTTATGGAGGAGATGGCACTTGAGTTGGGATTTCAGTTGAATTACAGAGAAAGACACTCACAATAAAGGAAATACCCTAAGCGTTCCAGAGTTTCCACTCTAGCGGTAGATACCGAAGGTGCATGAAGGGGCAGGAGGGAGGGTAACAGGACCACGTGTTGTTGAGTTGATGCACAGGGACAACCAGAAGTAGGTGCTCAGCAAGGAGCATATGACAATTGTTCTGGCAAGAGCAAGGTAGTGACAGTGTGAGACAAAAAAAGGATGTGAGAGTTAAACAGAACTTGGTACTGTTTGTTTAGGGGCATAAAAGAGAGAAGTAGCTTTAAAAATTTAAAGTCTGGGTGTCCAGCAAGGAAGAGAGAAATTTGGAGAAGTGGTTTTATCAGCAAACGAAAGTCGGTGAGTCTGGGTTTTAGTCTTGTTGATTTTCATACGTCAGAGGACCTGCAGGGAGAGGAGCATTTGGAAATCTGAGATTAAACCGGCGCTCAAGAGAGAGGCGGAACTGGAAAAAGATCTGGGAGAAATCAGCACAAAGGTGATAGTCGATCCCGGGCAATAGATCCACTGCCCAGTGGAAAGAGTGTGGGTGCAGGAAGGAAAAAAAAAGAGCCAAGAAAAGCACTGCTAGGAATCCCTTCACAGAGGAGACGGGAGGAAGAAAAGGTACCAGCCAGGGATCTTGGGAGCGGACCGCAGAACACACAACGCTGGCTTACCTAAGCAGAAAGGGGTTTACTGACAGGACACGAGCTTGCCCACAGAGAGCGAGAGCTGCAGAACCGGGCTCAGAAGACAGGAAACCCAACCAGGCAGGCGGCGGCGAGCACGGGGTGGGTCGGTGAGCGCCGCCACGGTGCTGCCTGCAGGGGGCGCTCGCGGGGCCGCCGCTGCGCGGCTGGCCGGTCGGGGGTCGAGTTCCAGCTGTCCCGGCGGGGCCTCTGAGCGACAAGCGCAGTCGCGTGCCCGCGCTCCAGCCGGCGAAGCAGGGGAGGCGAGGAAGAGGCAAGAACAACCCCCACCGCCCACCCCACAGATTCTGCTTGTCCCCCACCGCCCGCGCCGGCCGTTTCCCCAAACCACGGAGCAGCAGGAACCGCAGTGTCGCGCGGTCGCCGGTGTCACACGATACCGGGAGGCCACGGAGCATGCGGACGAATTGAAGTCATGGGCCACTTTAAGAGGGGATAAAGTCAGTCCACGGGCAGGAAGGTGGAAGCCAGACCTAAAGAAAAAGAGTCGCGAGGCAGAGTCAGGTGACAACATGGAGACTGCATAGAAACTATTCTTTTTTAAAGTGTGGAGGTGGAAGGAAAGATGGACAAGAAAGGTTGTTTTAGGACAGGGGATATTTAAGCATATTTCAGGCCAATGGGCAGGAATTGTAAATTGTAAATTGAAATTGAAATTGTCAATTGAAGTCGTAATTGAAAATTCCAGAAGAAGGAGTGAAATAAGATCCTAGAGGCTGTGAGAGGAGTGGGGATCAAAGGGAAGGGGGTGGTAGTAGAGGGAAGTGGCTGCAAGAAAGAAGGAAAATGGGGACAAGAAAATCCTGGAGTGGTTCCTTTAATACGATCTCACTAATATTTAGGAAGTGTTGAGTATTATGCTGGAAACTGCGGGGCATTTAAATAGGGGTAAGACTGGTCGTGACTTCAGTGAGCTGGTGAGCTAGTGACCATTAGATTAGATGACATTTAATGTTCATTCAACCTTAACTATGCTAGAAATTTAATGTTTTTAGCTTCATTCAATAAGTTTCTTTTCTTTTTAAATTAGCTATATATCCTTTCTGTTGCTTGCAACTAAAAATCCTGACTGATATCAACGTGATCATGGAAAAGCTAATGATCCGGCTTAATTGAAAACTTGGGGGATATATTAGCCAACGTTATGTTAGGAAAATAAAGCTCTCTAAATATGTCAAGTAAAAAAGGATTTAATATAGAAAATTGGAGGATTACACAATCTCTAAAAGGTCCAGGGGGGCAAAGGTCAGGGGAGCAACGGTCAGGGAAGCCACTGTTGGGATTCCAGAAATTTAGGGCTGTATGGATTGCAGAAACCATTACTGAGGATCTCCGCTCTGCAGGGGTGATTCTCACAAGGATTCCTGGAAGTCTGAGGCATGTCTCCCCGGATGTCTGTGGTCTGCCAATGCTCATGCACTTGCCCATAGTGGCAGCTGACTTCTCCTTTTCTACCTTGCAAATCTCATACAAGTGCCCCTCATTGGAGGATTCTAAAATGAGACTCTATAGGCAGGGAATCTGGGAAATGTAATTTTTAAATTTCCAGGCCTGCTGTAAAGGGAGGGTTTAGAAGGACGGCCACTGGGAGGATGGAAGACACTGCTCCTTCACCTCTAAAATGCCTGGATCCAACCTTCTCTCCAGCTTCCTCACTTTCCTACTCCCCTACATCTGCCAAACCAATAACTTCATTGAGACTTCAAGACTTTGCTGCCTCGATTTTCTCCAGTCGGTCAGCTCCCTCCACCTTTCTTACTGTCTTCAACTCCCTTACCCCCTTGTCTTCCAACCACTGCCTCTATGCTGTGTAAAATCCCAACATTGCTTCAACCCAGCTTGGAGCTAAGAACATGTTTGGTTCTTAGCTCCAAGCTGGCAGGCATCATTGGAGAAAAAATTCTACGCCATGCAGATTGGTGTCACTAGTAGTTTACAGCCTCGAACAGGTTCTGGGTGAGCCACAGCTCCCATTCCCCGCAGCTACTGTTTACAGCTGGATAATACTCCTATCAAGTCTGATAACCCCATCTCCTCCCCATTCCCTCACACACACTAAGTGATGGCCTTGCCTCCTAGTTCACAGAAAAAATAAATAACATAAATGTGGAATTTCCCATGTCTTCCCTTTCTCCTCCCCACATAAAACCTACATACTTCGCTGTAGAAGCTTCCAGACTTCCCTTGCCGTCATGGAGGAGACAGCCTCCTCCTCCTGCTTAAGGCTCCACTACCCACCTGTGCTCTAGATCCTTGGCATTTTCTCGTCAGTCATCGGCTCTCTTGCCTCATTGCCTTAAATTCTCTCTCTTTCCTGCCTCATGCCCTCCGACATATAAGAATGCTCAGTTCTTGCACATCTTTTTTGGAAAAAGGGCGAGGCGGAAGGTCCTTCTTTAACCCTAATGTCTCCCATTTTCCTTTTTTCCTGCTCTTGTCCATAGGCAAGCTACCTGGCTACCTGGAAGAGTAGTTGTCTAGACTCAGTCACTGACTCCACTAGCTAACCTCACACCGGAAGGCATTATAGCAGGCTATTTCAGAGCTCAGTTTTTGAGATGGTCAACCTGGACTACTTACTTACCTGTGTGACCTAGAACAAGTCACTTAGACTTTGCAAGTCTCTGATTATTATCTTAAATTGAGGATAATCATAAGTTCGCAGGGTTGTATGGAAAGTCCTGAGTGCAGTGTCTGGCGGATAGTAAGTATACATTGCATGTAACCTGCTATTACTTATTCCTTGATCCCCTGTCATCTGGCTGCCCCTCTTCCACTGCTGACACTGTCCCCACCATGGCCTCTGTGACCTCCTAGTTAAAGCTGATCAATGTTTTTCCACTTTTTAAAATGATATTTGATTTAATCTCTTCAAGGTTTTGACACTATTGGCTCCTCTCTCTTAAACCCCATCTCTAGAGTGAGGCACATAAGATGATCAATTTGGGTGTGAGAAGAAAACGTTACAACTTCTGCTGACTGTGAGATGCGCAATTATTTTATAAATCACTAAGAAGGAGAAACTACTAATTAAATATGACACAGCTTTTTTTGTCATTTATAAGTTTAGTTAATATTTGTTCTAAGACTTCTTTTAGCTTATTTAAACTTATAAATTTATTTTAACTTATAATACTGACAGTATGATTCACTGTGACTAAGTTTATGTATGCACGGACACTGACAATGTCATGATGGCTCCCTCATGGAAAGACATTAAAATGGTGAAAATATGCATCTTATGATAGGTAAAATATATTTAGTTTATGTCTAAATTTTTAAGAAATTAAATTTTACTAGTAGTTACTATGTGGATTGAAAAAATATATATAATTCATAAGTAAATACATATATGTGGAGTTTGTTCAAAAAACCTTATTGATCAGGTGTACAACTAAAAGGGTTTAGAGACCAATGACTTACACCATCCCCCTACATGAAAGTAGTCTCTTTCATGGTTTTCCTCCTCCATTCGGACCTTTTCTTCTGGGCTGCTGTCATGCCTCCTCTTTCTCTCTCCCTTTCCTGACTTGGTAGTTTCCCCAGATTCTGCATTATCTAGACACTCCTGTAACTTCTTCTGCTACATGTCCACTGATAATGCTGAAATCTCTGTCTCCAACATAGATCTCTCCTGAGTTCCATACTGAAGCTATTAGTGAATTTTCCACATCTATACAATGGATATCTCAAATTCATCAAATCTAAGAAAAGAATTTATCTCCCCTAAATCTTCCCTTCCTCCTGAATCCTTTATCACAGCAAATGCACCATGATTTGCCAGTTGTCCATTCAAGAAGCCTGAAATTTCTCCTTTCAACTCCCACTTTACACTTCCAGATATCATACCTTCCGATAGCTCTGGATATGTCACCTACTGTCCTTCTCCACTGTTACTGTTCTAATTTAGGCCCTGGCTGAAACAGAAAATAAATCATGTTGAAGGCCAATAGCTCCATCTACAATGCAAAATTAAAATGAAAAAATAATTTTCATCATTAGTTTATCATGCTAGAGTTACCGAGATCATCAAAATGGTCCAAAACAAAGACATCTGCTGTTAGCGGGTATGTGCCAGGACTCAACACAATATTGTTTTAAGCCCATAATTACCTGGGATGTTGAACTGATTTTTTATCCCATAATTTGGTGTCTAGTGACTTAAGTATCTGGCTGTTAGAGAAAATCCCATTACTATTTGGCAAACTATTTCAGACTAGATTGATTAGCCATGAAATGAATGCAAGTGATTTGCACAGTTTAAATATGCACTTAATAGTTTAAATATGAGATGACATCGACAGCTTTCCAAATAGTGCTAATATCCTAATAGAGTAATTCCCTAACATACATCAGTATAATCCCTGCTTATTACCATTGCCATCCAATTTTTTCCAGAATTTTCCATTTTTATCTTGACTGTATTCCTAAATCCTTCATTCTGATACCTTTCAAGGACAATAGGCTATAGCAAACACAAGTGAAGCTACCATGACTATCAAGAGATTACTGACTTTATTCTCCTCCAATGTTTACAGTTTAAATGGAGACAAGTTTAGTTAGAAAGTGCAACAAAACCTAAGAGCACAGTATACAATTTGAAGAGAAATACAAAGAATCTCAATTGTACATGGATTGATAACCATTAAAATGAGAAATTTCTTTAGAATAATTGGAAGGATCTTATTGTACCATAAATAACAACTATACCCCTAACCTTTCAATAGCAGCTCATTATATTCTATGTTCGTGTGAGATTTCTCTTATCTCCCCTCTACCCCATTGTTACTGTCCTAGTTAACACTCTCATCATCATCTCGTGCCTGTACTTTCCTAACAACTCCTCCAGTCTCACCAATTTTAAATCTATCCACAACTGCCAGAGTCATCTTGTCATCTTTTTAAAATGTAAATCTGATTATATCTTTTTTTGGGAGGGTGTGATAAAAACCTGTCAATGGTCTACAGTATGCAGAGGATAAAGTCCAAGCTCCTTAATGTTGCACACAGGACCTTTCCTGACATAGCTCCACCTTACGGTCCAGAATCACCTCTGGATACTCTTGCACAGACCGTGCTCCACTGCTAGGTCTCTGTCCACCCACAGCTCCCAAATGCCCTACCCTGTGTCAGATCTTCATGACACTGCAGATGCAGTTCTCCCTGCCAGAAGGCCCTTTACCCCACACAACAGCCTCTCCAATCCCCCAATGTCCATATGCTACCCCATGGCCTTCCACTCTGGAAAAATCTTCCATGACATACCCAAGAAAAATTAACCAGCCCCTCCTTTAAGCTGTGAAACTGACTTTAACATATCTCTTTTGTTGTACTAACTCCTACCAAATCATAAATGCTCCTTCATCTGTCTCATTTTCCATTATTAGCCTCAGAGCTACTTGAAGAGAGGGAGCATATTTTGTCCATTTCTTATATCTCCAATGCTAATCTTAATATCTAACAATATTTATAATAATAATTTATTATAAAATATTTATAATAATAAATATTTGTTCATTATAAAATATAATAATAATAAATATAAGTTATCATGCACTAGAATTATGGTTCAGGGGCTGATCTAAATGCTTCCTTTGGCTGGGCAAGGTGGCTCACGCCTGTAATCCTAGTGTTCCGGGAGGCCGAGGTGGGAGGATAGCTCAAGGTCAGGAGTTCGAGACTAGCCTGAACAAGCGTGAGACCCCATCTCTACTAAAAATAGAAAGAAATTAGCTGGACAACTAAAAACATATAGAAAAAATTAGTCAGGCATGGTGGCACATGCCTGTAGTCCCAGCTACTCGGGAGGCTGAGGCAGGAGGATTGCTTGAGCCCAGGAGTTTGAGGTTGCTGTGAACTAGGCTGACACCACGGCACTCTAGCCCAGGCAACAAAGTGAGACTCTGTCTCAAAAAAAAAAAAATGTTTCCTTCATTTAATCTTCACAATAACTTTAACTTCATGAGGTGAGCCTTATTATTAGCCCCATTTTATATATAGGAAAAGCAAACCACGGAGTAGGCGTTCAATAAATGTTAATGAATATTGTTGCTTGTTTAAAAAAATTAATGTAGTCCTGTCACCATTACTCCTGAGAGCTGCCAGATACTATCACAACTGGAAGTTGATGTCTTGGTGCAGATAAAGTCTATGCAGTGACATGAATATGACTATTTAGTTTGGCAAGAGCTAGATTATCTGCCATTCCAAAGTTCACCATATATTGGGCTTCAAGTTAATTGCTTTGTTTTTGCTTTCATTTTTGTTTTCACACGGTGTACCAGCATTGTAAATTACTTTCCCAGTCCCCAGACTCATCTATGCCTAACGATTATCTACATGAGTAATTGCTACTAGTACTACTTGTACATTTTCTTAAAATGTTAGACCCATTTTAAGAAGGTTACTAGACCTGCAGAGAAAAAAAATGCCCACCTCAATACCACTAAGTGGGCAGTTCTTGTGCTAATTTAATGTTTAGATAAACATTAAATTTTAAGTTCTCTCTCCAGCAAGTCGCTACTAAGACAGATTTGAGAGTTATTCTAAATTATTAGAAATAGTTGTTCTATGGAACCGTAGTTTTGCAATTCTTTACATCATCACACAAGAGCAAATGAACTTAGATTATTAACTGAGATGGGTTATTGCCAGTAAATGTTAACAACTCCAATATGCTGAGTACAAATGCATAATAAATGGAGATACTGGGGACAAAGTGAAAGAGGAGAGGCTGAGTTCTTGTAGTCCAAGGATTGGTGCCAGATCACATCATTGTAGGCAATTACCTACTGCCCACCATGCAGCTGGCTCTTCCAGTGAGGTAGAGAAGTGTTCCAAACACTGTCAGTTTCTAAACTAATTCGGTAGAGACACCCATTAACCCATACTGAAAATCACAGAAGGCTGGATTCAGTAATAATCCAGTCAGTCCTCCCAAGTGGAATCCATTCCTCACCGACATAGACAAGCAGAGAGAAAACAGAAGGAAGCAGAACAATAAAGTAGCTGAACCCACAGATTTGACCATCTGGTCCTTTTGGGGAAAGTCATCCCTGTTGTCCTTACTATAATTTATATCTGAGGAATTCTGCCATTACAAAAGGCAGTGCTAGAATAATGAAAGACTGCTTCCCAAGGGGAATGAGAGTGCAGCTGAGTGAAACCAGGGCATGCGCGCACGCACACACACACACACACACACACACACACACACACACACACACACACACAAACTGTACACTTTTGCTTCCATTCTTTTTAACTCTCTCTGCTTCTTTTTGCTCCTGGATCTTGTTGTCTCGTGAATTCTTGTTAACTCTCTGTGTATCTCATATCCAGGATCCCTAAGAGAGAAGATTTGATTAGTTCCATTAATCACAGTAGTCCCTGCTGAGCAATGTCTCATACCAAGCCTGTAGACCCAGTGACAGGGCTCCATGCACATCCCTTCTGATGGCTGTGCTGTGTTTGTACGGCTCCCTTCTATGTGCTTTCACTCCCAACAGCCAGCACCTGCATCTCTCTGTTGGAGAGCTGCCCTCAGGTTGCGTGAGGCCAGTATTTTCAGTATGCACAGATAGCAGACAGTGCCTGGGAATTTATATCCTCCCAGGTTCAGCGTTAGCCAGTGATCGACAAGTATGGAAGTATAAATACATCAGCTCCCTCACCCCTGATGGGGTTGTCTGTGATGTGACCCACTTGTCTCCATACCCACCCCCTGCAGAATTGAGACAAAGTTTACTTCTGTGGGCCTTTGCTTGACATTCGACCCTTGTTTGTCTTCCCTTCTCTGTCCCATGTCCCCCACTGCCCTACTAGTTTTTTTTTCTGGGAATACATCCTACTTTAAGAGTCCTATGACAGCAAGACAAACTCCCTGGATTTTATTTGCAGATTCTCCTCACCAAGATACTTCTACACAAGTCTTTATCCCAGTACCCATCTCTGAAAAGGCCATTTCAAATTCTTCTAAGCCACTTAGAGATTGGCTGTCCTTGAGGCAAGTGCCCACCCCTGATCCAATCAGCTGTGACCAGGGTCGCAGGGTCATGTGCAACAGAGCATTATAATCTGTGCATACCCTTCATCAGAGGCTTTGGCCATGGGCCATGGCAGCCTCTCAGGGTATGAGAAGCATAAGCCAAGAGGCCAGAGATCTCTCCAGAAAATGCACTCCTATTCATTTGGGTAATGTCTACTGATCATAAATATGGCAAGGTGATCACAAATGCAGGCAACAATTATGAACTGTGTATGTCAAACTAAAGAAACTAAAGTGTTCTCTGTACCCAGTGTGGAAATGACAATGTGTCATTTGCAATCATAAGCAGTACTTTAAAATATGAAAGACAAAGATATAAGAAACAAACCTGGGAGTATATCTTCAATAGGGAAAACACACACACAGGTATGTGTGTGCCCTACACACTCCCACATGCAACCACCCAGCCATACATATACACAGAAAGGATCCAGAAATCAAGCCGCCTCACTGAGAGCAATGTGAGACTGAACCACACTTAAGAACATTAACAATATCTCTTTAGTTTTCCATTAACTCACAAGGGAAATCTGACCACCCATGGGGCAGAAACTTATTACAGCTATAATATTCACAAGGTAGCAAAGGTACACCTTTATTTATGGTTATATTCTGTTTTTCATTTTTGAATTGTTAGATATCTAGCTTTTATTCTGTAAATTGCATAGAGTAACGTGGTAGGTGATTTACAGATTAAATTATTTCACTGTAAAAATAATGAAACACCAAACAATTCCTTTAAACTCAATAACTACTTCACTTATACATAGATGCCATAATATGCTAGTAACACTATAAAATAGCCAAACAATGAATGAAATCACAAAACATACAAGGTGTCTTTGAAGGAACAGAGGAGAGAAAGATCCATAAAGATAATACCCAAATTCATTTATGGTGACCTTACATAGCACAGTGGTCCAGATCATACCCCCAAAAGGGAGAGGAAAAACCCAGTGTCCTTTGTGAAATAAGTGAACGTTTTCATTTTTTCTTGAATTATCTTCCATCGTTGCCTGACAGTATTCATTCTCTTGCATTAAAAGGAATTGTGCTAGAGATTAGGGAATAAAAACATAAGACTTGGTGCCAGCTCCCACGGGGATGATAAGCATGCACATAATTACAATACAAAGGAAAACCTGTCAAGCATCCTCATTCTAACTGATGGAATCAGGGTTGGCTTCATGGAAGAGGTCTATTTGAACTAGACTTCAGGGAATAATATGATTTCCAAAAGAAGCAGCACGGAATAGGATGCTCTAAGGACGTATTTCAGTGATTACCATTTTTCTCTATCACAGGATAAAGTAACCCCTGCAAGTCTTAGTGTCTTTTTTTTTCAGAGCTTCTCATTCATCTGTCTTTAAGAAGAAAAACAGGAAGCCTGATTGGGTCTTTTTCTTACAAAAGAGAGTAATTATTTCAGTTTTGGAAAGTCTCTCACAGCTATCTTATCTCCATTACCACTGCTACCACTAAAATTCAGACTTACATTATTGTTCCCCTAGACCTTTGCAAAAGTCCTGATCAATTTCTCTCTCTCTCCAAATTGCTACCACTTTTAGACAGATGTTATCAAAATAAGGCTCTCATTATGTCACTCTTTCCACTCAGAAGCCTTTGGTGAGAACCAAACAACTGCCAAATCAGGTACCTATCCCCCTACTTAGCATTCAGATAGATGCAAAAGAAGACCAGACTAAAGAAAGAGAAATACCATGTTCCCAAAGAACAAAAGACTGGCATCGTTAAGACATGATCTTTCTCCAAATTAGTTCTTAAATTAAATGCAGTTCCAATGAAAGGCCAAAAAGGGGGTTTTTTGTGAAATTTGACACACTGATTCTAAAGTTCATATTGAGAAGCAAAAGGGCAGGAAGAGCCAAGAGTTGCCAAGATAATTTTGAAGAGGAAAAAACAAGTGCAATGTCTCATCCTACCAGAAATTGGGACTTATTCTAAAGACATATAAAAATACTATGCTACCATTGGTGCAAAGATGGGGGGAAAATGTTTTAATGAAGCTGTATATGGACCCCAGATATTGTCCCATGAATTTATGGATGTATATATATGACAGAGGTAGCACTATGAATCAATGTGGAAAGGATAATATTGGGATAATTGATTAAACATGGAAAAAATTCCTATTTTTCATCATATAGCCAAATGTACCCCAGGTGGATTAAAAATCTAAATGTGTAAAGGAAAATTTTTTTAGTGTTTCTAGGAAAATATAGGAGAATAATTTTTTGATCTTCAAGTAGGAAAAGATTTCCTAAACAAGAGTGAAAAACATCATCACAAAGGAAAATATTTATACATCTATAAATTAAAGCTTCAAATGTCTATACAATAAAAGATACCATAAAGAAAGAAGATAGACCTCAAATTTGAAAAATAGATTTATAATATATATAACTGACAAAGGGTGGATATCCAGAATACCGTCACACATCACTTAACAACAGGGATATGTTCTGGGAAATGCATTGTTAGATGATTTCATCATTGTGCAAACATCAAAGGGTGTATTTACACAAACCTAGATGGTATAACCTACTACACACTTAGGCTATATGGTATAGCTTATTGCTCCTAGGCTATAAACCTGTACAGCATGTTACTGTACTGAATACTGTAGGCAATTGTAACACAGTAGTAAGTATTTGTATATCTAAGCATGGAAAAGGTATAGCAAAAATACAGTATAAAAGATAAAAGATGGTAAACTTGTATAGGGCACATACCATGAACGGAGCTTGCAGGACTGAAAGTTGCTGTGGGTGAGTGGTGAGTGAATGTAAAGGCCTAGGACACTACTGAACACTAGTGTAGACTTTATAAGCAGTGTACACTTAGGCTATACTAAATTTATTAAAAAGCTAAAGTAAAAAGTGAAAAATAGAAGTTTTAAATATGTTCAGGGTTTCTCTCTCTCCTCCTCTGATTCATGGAGAGAGAGAGACTAAAAACACTAGAGAGGGGAGAAACATGATTGGGAGCACAGAAGGAGCTATGTTAAGAAAAGCAGACTAAGATTTATCCTAGGGATGCAAGGATGTTTCAACATATGCAAATCAATAAATGTGATACATTACATCAACAGAACAAAGGACAAAAACCACATGATCATTTCAATAGATGCAGAAAAAGCATTTCATAAAATTAAACATTTCTTAATGATAGAAACTCTCAACCAATTAGGTCTAGAAGGAATGTACCTCAACAAACTCATAGCCAACATAATACTGAATGGGGAAAAGTTGAAAGCTTTTCCTCTAAGAACTAGAACAAGAAAAGGATGCCTACTTTCACCACTCTTATTCAACATGGTACTGGAAATCCCAGCCAGAATGATCAGGCAAGAGAAAGAAAGAAAGGGCATCCAAATGGAAATGAAGAAGTCAAATTGTCTCTCTTTGTAGACAACATGATCTTATATACAGCAAAACCTAAAGACTCCACCAAAAGAATTCTTAGAACACATAAACAAATTTAGTAAAGTTGCAAGAGACAAAATCAACATACAATTTTTTACATATCAATAACAAACTAGCTGAAAAAGAAATCAAGAAAGCAATCCATTTACAATAGACACACATACACACACACACACACACACACACACACACACACAGAGCATACGAATAAATTTAACCATAGAGGCAAAAGATCTCTACAATAAAAATTATAAAGCTCTGATGAAAGAAATTGAAGAGGACACAAAAAATGAAAAGACATAACATGTTCATGGATTAGAAGAATTAATACTGTGAAAAATGACAATACTACCCCAAAGCGATCTACAGATTCAATGCAGTCCCTATCAAAATACCAATGACATTCTTCACAGAAATAGAAAAAACAATCACAAAATGTGGATGGAACCACAAAAGAGCCTGAATAGCCAAAGTAATCTTGAGCAAAAAGAATAAAGTTGGAGGCATCATACTGTACCTGACCTCAAAATATACTACAAAACTATAATAATCCAAACAGCATAGTACTGGCATAAAAACAGACACATAGACCAATGGAACAGAATAGGGAACCCAGAAATAAATCCATGTATTTACAGCCAACTGATTTTGGAAAGGAGAGTCTCTTCAAAAATGGTATTGGGAAAACTGGATATCCATACACAAAAGAATGAAACTAGACCCCTATCTCTCACCAAATAAAAAACTCAAAGTAGATTAAAGACCTAAAGGTAAAACCCCAAACTAGGACACTACTTTTAAAAAAAAGTAGAGGAAATGTTTCAGGACATTGGTCTGGGCAAAGACTTTATGGATATGACCTCAAAAGCACAGGCAACCAAAGCAAAAATTTAAAAATGAGATTATATCAAACTATATAATCTGCTATTTCTGTACAGCAAAGGAAACAATCAACAGAGTGAAGAGACAACGTATAGACTGGGAGAGATTATTTGCAAACTATTTATCTGACAAGGGGTTAATATCCAGAATGTATAGGAACTCCAACTAATCAACAGCAAAAAAACAAATAACCCAATTTAAAGATGGGCAAGGGACCTGAATAGACATTCCTCAAAAGAAGAAATAAAAATGACTAACGAGTATATGAAAAAATGCTCAACTTCATTATTCATCAGGAAAATACAAATCAAAACCACAATGAGATATCATCTCACCCCAGTTAGAAGGGCTATTATCAAAACGACAAAAAATAACAAATGTTGGTGAGGATGTAGAGAAAAGGGAACTCTTATACACTGTTGATAGGAATGTAAATTAGTACAGCCATTATGGAAAACAGTATAGAGGTTCGGCATAGAACTACCATATGATCCAGCAATCCCACTACTGGGTATCTATCCAAAGGAAATGACATCAGTATATTAAAGAGATATCACCTGATATCTTGAGCCTATCAGCAGAGTAAGAGGCACATTCCTCTCCTTGGAGGAAGTCTGTGGGGAGATGGAACTGGATCCTGAAGAGGAAAAGGTTTAGACCATCTACGTCATGGAGATACTAGTGAGTCAACAAAAAGCCAGTAAACAATAATGTTGGTAAATAAAACTATGTCATAATGTCATACTTCTCGGTGTGCAAATTTCTTAGTAGGACTCTCAAAAATGTCCCTAAAAATCAAGAACTCAGAATTGTTAAACTTAACAGGTTAGGTGGTCCTGAACCCTGGCACTGGGTTGAGAGTCAGCTTTAATAGAGGGTCATATCACACTCTTATTTCCAAAGCTAGAAAATCTAACCTTCTCTATCTTCTGCTAAAGTTGGGGAAATAATTATTCCAAAGTGTAAACCTGATCAGTTTCCCTGAAGAGCAAAAGACTCTTGGGCTTTGATTATTTATCATCCTAACTGTTGTTTTCTTGGAAACATTTCAGCAATGAATTTAGTTAATCCTGAGGAAAGAACCTCCAATTACATAAGTAAAAGGCAAACACATCACCCCAGTTCTTGACTCTTTGTCAATACATAGTGAACACGCCTCTGCCAAAGTCAAAACTTGTCCCTTCATCACATTTCTCACATCCAGAAAATCATCTGTACCACTGAGATTGTTTTCTTATTCTCCAAAACATGCACATGTCATAAAAATGTTTCCTAGGGAATTCCCACCATGCTGGAGATACTGCTCTCCTACCAAAACACATTACTGATCCTTGTAACACACTCCTGCCAACACTAGCTTTCTCCATCTGTGATACACCCTTGCATGCCCAAATTTCATTTCTGCTCATATCAGAAGCAGGTAACTAGCCCGAGGGTACTCTCATCAGTATTTTTTTACTCTCCCCACCAATCTCAGGTGTCTGTATCTAAACTCTCTAATGCTTCTCATACCCACAATGGTCACTAAACCCTCTGAGCTTCAGTTTCTTCATCTATAAAGCGAGCAGGAAGAAAATGGACTCCAAGGTCTCCATGAGCTCTGTAAATCTACAGTTCCTTGGTGTCTGTGTACGAGGTTAAGTGAATATGACGTCAGCCATATCTACTTCTTGTCCAGTCTCTTATGTCATTGTTCTGTAGATATCCTAGTAGAGCATTTCTTCATCTGAGAATTCTACAATTTAAAGTCTGTGGAGAAAGTTCAGTTTATTCTAACAAGATGAATTGCTCAGTTTTGGTTTTTGTTTCTTAAGTGGTTGAATTATAATCTTATATTTGCCCTCTGGGGTCTATGTCCATGACTGTAGTCCTCAAGAGTTTACTTATGACCAGGAATAAATGCAGATGTTTATTATTGTGGCGTAGTGGGAATTGTTTAAAATTTATTCTTAGACCAAGCCCTCATCTGGGCCTCCTGGGTCCTCCTTAGCACACCTGGGACCATCTGTGGTCATGACCACAACTTCAGTTTAGATTCATCCCACACTGGCTCTCTTCCTGCCACAGCTCCTCCTGTAGTTGAATATGCCACGTGTATAGTTTTTCTTGTTCAGAACTGACTCAATTTTGGATGCTGTCTCAAGGTACAATTGTTTCACATGTTCAATCAATGTCATTAGGTCCAGAAAAGAGAATGAAATCCATTAAGGGACAATGGCTGGTTAACTTCTGGCTATATCTATACTTTTATACAAATCAGACTTTGATTACTATTTATATCTTGTGGCTCTACATTATTTTAATGTGGATGGTTTCAGTAAGACAGGTTCAGACAGACTGCTTGAACCAAGGAGTGACAGGAGGAGAGTTAAAGATAAAAGACCAGATTGTAGAGGTACTTGCTTTATCTTGGAGTTTTCTTTTGGTATCATGGGCCTCTCTGAGACCCTCAGGAAAGCCCTGGACCCCTCCTCATACTCCTTGTCCAAAAAAACATGCATTTATAAAGCTGCATAAAATTTCAGAGGTTCTCAAACTCCCTTAACTCCCCTTTAGAAACTCTTGCAAAGAGCACTGAAACGGTTTTGGTAGAACTATGGTGTGTTGCAAATAGCTTTTAAAAGGATTCATTTGTCAGAGAGGATAATAACTGTTGGCAGTGAGGTCAATTGAGAAATTGTTGCAATATAATGCAAGCAGGAGCTCACATGGCCCTAGGCTAAGGTGGTGGCTCTAGAAATTCATTCATTAAACTAGCATTTATTGAAAGTTTACTCTGGGACAGGCCTTGTGCCCAGTGCTGAGATGGTGACAATGAATAAAACAAGACCCCTGCCCTCAAAAAGCTCCAAGCTGGGCAGGGCCAGAAAGAAAGGCAAGCAGCTACAGACGCAGAGGGGATCAAGTCAGTGGCAGGTTCTCTTACTCAGAACTTTCCACCGTCCGTTCTTTGAAGAATAAAGTTAAAGTCTTTAGTATATATTTAAGGCCCTTCACAAAACAGCCACAACTCACCTTTCTGCTGTCATTTCCACTTAGGCCCTGAACACAACCACTTTCATCACGCACACATACACACACACACACACAGCCTGCAGGGCTGCTATGATGGACTCTGGACTGTCTTCTGACCCTGATTTGCATTTTTCTTCCTCTGTTCTGTCATTATTTTTCTCCCACCAACTGTACCTGGCCAAATTCCTACTGATTCTTCAAGGCACAGTTGAGGTGTTGCCTTCCTTGAAGCTCTGTTCATTCTTCCCTGAGTCACTGTGTGTACCTCAGTCTCCCCCAGTACTGAGTACGCTTGAGAACTCAGGCTTTTCGTCCTCTTTTTCCATGCGGTGCCCAGCTCCTGTGATGGCAAATGCTCACTGTAACTGCTGAACTGAAAGGCCTGAGGAGAGGACAGAGCCAGGGCAGGTTTGGGAGCTGTCCATGAAGCCTTGGCAGTTGGAATCAGGAATGGCAACCTAGGCCCTTGCATCCACCTGGAAACACACTTGGGGAAAAGGGTGGAGGCCATCCCAAGTACACATCCTGTGCTCATGAAATATGGGGTTTAAAGATACAGGACATTCATATCCAAGCAACTTAGGTCATTAGGAATTTGGCCTTATAAATACGCCAAATGGTAGCCATATCTATAGGGAAAGAGTAAATGGGGCTTGCCATCTTGGTTCTGGGTGCAGACTTTCACATTTCTATTAGATTATTATTATTATTATTATTATTATTATTATTATCAAATTATTAAGAAAAGAGCTTACTTCCAAAGGTCAAATGGTTATAAAGCCTACTTCATCCTTGGAAGTACTGTAGGGTCACTTGGATAACTCTTGGTTTTAATTTTTTAACAACTGCGGGTAGAACAGTAGTGTACCATTACCCCACCTTTGTACTACCAAAATACACAAGAGGTTGCTGAGCACGACTGAATTCTTTAGCTTGGCTACAGCGGCCACACGACGGGTACGCATTTCCCCTCTGGAGAAGAAGGGGATGTGGGTGCCCTCTCAGCCCAGCCTGGAACGAAGAAGTCAGCCCTGACTGCGGTGCGCTGGGCAGAGGGCAATGTCCTCAACTGCCAGAACCCACCTACCAGAGTGAAGCCAAGTCCCAGCTAGGGCTGCATCTCCCCAACTTTGCAGAAGCGGAGGCGGACCGGAACCTCCCTCGACAGGCACTTCCCGCCTCCGTGCAGAACCCACCCCACGCAGGTGTCCAAAGCTTCCCTCCCCACACCCGGGTCCCGCCCTCCCCGGGACCGAGGAGACGCGCGTCTGATTGGCCGAGGGCGGCGGGGGCGGGGCCTGTGCGCTCCGGGAGGCCCGGGGCGGAGGCGCCGGCCGGGCAGGCTGGGCTCACCGGGAGGGGCGGGTGCCGCGTGCGCCCGAGGACCGAGTCGGACAGCTTGGGCCGGCTCAGGATGAGGACGCGCTGGGCGACCCCTCGCCGGGCGGCAGGGCTCCTCCTGCTGCTCCTGCGGTGCTTCGGGCTTGCCGAGGCCTCTGGCCACTCAGGTAACCGCGGGCGCGTCCGCCCTTCAGTCCGCTGGGGGCCTCGACGCTGCAGGTCTGTGGACTTTCCTCCTGCGCCAGGGCTGCGCTCCGGGTCGGGTCACGTCTGCTTTGCTCGGGGGCTGGGGGCAGGAGCGGGGGCTCTGGAGCCAGACAGGTGAGCCAACGGGGAGTCTGGCCCAGAAGGCGCTCCGCGGCGCTCCGGCCCCGAGGGGGGCGCAGCAGGGCGTGGGAGGGCAGGGCCTCTCTGTGCTGAGGGGTCACGTAGCGGAGGCGCATAGGGTCTTCTCTGGGCAGGTCTCCCGCCCCTTCCTCCTCATCTTTCCTCTAAAATGTTGCATCCCTGGAGCACGGGGCTCCCCATCTCCACCTACGTCGTATCCCACTTGTTCTCCCCACTTCCTTTGCCCCTTGGTCACCTTGGCACCTTGGCCAAGTGTCAAGAGGAGCTTCCCCTCAGCGCCAAGGATTCCCTATGACTTCCCGACTCACTGCACCCACGGCGTGCGTTCAAAATGAAGTCAGGTTAAGTAAACCATCTTCTCAAAAAGTGACCAAGACGGAAAGTCTATTAGGATGCCTAGAGCAGCAAATCTTTCCTCTAATTGGCTTATCAGCTCCAAGCCACCCCCTCCCCTCCTGCTTCCCACTCCTCCAAGGCTGACAGCCCCGTGCTGAAGCGCAGGTTGCTTGTTTGGGGATCTCTTGCCTCTCACTGCGGAAGCAGGACCAGGAACACACGACCTTCGCTGATGTTCAGGGTAATGCCAGCCCCACCAGCCCCCTTGGCAGCAATCAGATTTCGCTTTTACTTTCTCTTTTCGCCTTGGCAAGAGGTATGCAGAGGACCTTGCTTCTTGGTCGGACTGCCTAATGAGCAGTCTATGGGCAGTCCCCATCCACCACTCCTGTTCTATTGCCCGTACGAGGAAGGAAAAAGCAGTGGAGACAGTTTGAAAAACGTTTAAGGTGTTTGTGGCTTTTATTTTCTTTACAGTTAAGCTAAGTTGCCATCTGGTTTAGACTTTCTTCAGAAAGTGAGGGGAAGCGGTTTCTCAGAGTGTGGGTGGCATCATCCTATCTACATCAAAGGGATTTAATGGACCCTGCTCTCATTAACACTTCTCCAGTCTTCTTTGACCCTTTGAGCTAGAAACTACCAAAAGATCCATTAATAATAAGATCCTTTATTGCTGTGAGAATTCTATTCTGCCTGCCCCACAATTCAGGAGCAAAATTTCAATGCAGCAACTAACTACAGTGAAAACATCTAAGCTTTTGGTCACTAACCTCTTGGTTTCCATCTACGTCTGCTTCTGCTTTTGTCCTAACACAAAATTCAAGATTTCCTCAATTCTTAGTCTCTACAATCCCTGCCCTTTCTCATTGACCCAAAGCAAAGAGCACCACCAGGTTTAACTCTACTCTCCCTGCACTTAGGTCCCCACAGGTATTTGTTTTCGTGTATCCTTCCTTACTCCTAGCAACCACTCTAGTCGGCTTTCACCCTCACTCAGAGCAGACTTGTGGCCCTGTTAGGGGAAGTACTGGAATTTTGAATACCCAGCTATTTGGGTAACTTGTTTGGCAGTGTGTCAGCTTCATGATGCTAGTAATGGTGTGTATACCTTGTCACATGTGCATGGCTGGGCTTGTGCAGGGGGTCTTGGTCACCCAAATGCTGAATCAGCACCTCCATATCCTTGGGGAGATGCCAAGTGCTCAGTTTACTTTTTTGCCTGCTTGGAGAACTAACAGCTTGAAATAAACCAATCCTCCAGGGACTCCTGAGGTTCTCCCCAGCCCACACCACCCAATCTATGCTTGAAGACTTTCTGACTCCCAGTAGGCTGCCATGGACCCAACTGTTACTTCACGACCTGTTTTTGAACTAGTAAACCCAGACTTCTGGTTCTCTCCTACTGTACTTGTACACTCTGCACATATGGTAGAGACTCCACCAAATACCTCACAGTGTGAGCTGTGATAGGTCCCCCTGAAATTGTAAATGCTACAATCTTCGTCTTTCTTACCTTTCCAAGCCACTTCCCTGTACATTTATCTATGGTTATAAAATGTCAATATCTGGCTTCTCTTTGGAATGTGCAAAGCTCTTTGGTCTAGGGCTTATAAGACAGGAATTATTTAGTTGTTAGATGATAAGAAAGCATTGAGAGAAATGGTTTTCCATTGATGAATGTAAAAATACTAAAAATTCACTTTCAATTTATGGTAATGCTACTTAGCCATTTTCTCTCACATACCACTGGAGAATTGGTATAAAATGAAGCATCTGAAAGTGTTTCTAGGGGTGATGAGGCTTCTTTTCATCGACCTCTACCTTTTGTATTTTTCCCAATATTGTATTTGGAGGTAAACATTAAAACTCCAGTGAGCACCAGTGTAAAGTTGTGAAGTGAACCAGATGCAACATAAAGCTATCAATAAAGAACTTACCTTATAAATCGTTCTGTAATTATTTTTTCAAAGTATAATACATTTCTAAAATAGATTATATACCCTTATATAACAAATTTTAAAAATATGGAATTATTTTCACATTTTCTCTGTCCTTCCCACTCTTCAACCTGCCATCCCCATAAGGGTCATAAAACTGAAGCAGACTGAACAGCTCCTGCTAAGAGTAAAGAAAGCTGTGGGAAAACATCATGTGAGGACGAGATCTCCCTAGCTGATGAATTAAATATTAGGTATGAATGCTTATACACACATTAGATCAAAGGCTACTAAGTTTCTTTAAAGTATATAAATAATATCGGTACTAAGTGACCACTAAAAGTGTCAAAAATTGAAATTTCATACTTGGTTCAAACACAGGTTTGGACTAAGGGAAGTATCCACATTCAGAGATGTTGCAATTTGTTCCAAAACTTGGCAACTTCTTTTTAAAATAGTATTCCTTGCTACTCCACACCTCTTCCACAGTCCTTCAGAGTTTCAGAGTTCTTATGAGGTTGTTAAATACACAGGTGTCCCAGAAGCAAATATGTGTAGAAAATGGTAAAATAAATTTTTTAGTTTTCAAAGAGTATTTGTAAAATGGCACTGTCAGCTAAGTGCACATGCCCAATACAAGTGAGATCAGCATGACCTGAAATGCTACTAGCAGTTGCCTGACATAATAAAGTTGTGAACATCTGTTCAAGAACAATATGCAATGAATTTAGCAAAGGCTAGTAAAACCTGCAAGGCTAGAGGAACTCTTAACTTGTGAAAGCATAGGATGTTAGCACTGGAAGTGGCTTAGGTATCTTATAATCCACTATTTCATCTTACATTTGGAGATATGAAGACCCTGAGAGATTAAGTGGCTTACCCAAGTTCTCCCACCTAACTAGTAGCAGAGGTAGGTCTTCAATCTAGGACTCCTAACTCCTTTTTCTACTCTCTTTCCACTATACTAAGAGCTATAGCCAATCCATTGTATTCTACAATGGCAACTTGAAAAATCTAGAACTCCAACCTGCAAAGGAAAGCAAAGCTTCTGCTTGCCCAGTTCACCTGTTTGGAGTCAAGGGGCACAGAGCAGAATGCCCAGGAAAGAGAGCAGCAAGACTACGGGGAAGGAGAGGGAATGTTTCCAGCAAAGGTGGTGGCCATGTCTCCTGCAGCAACAGACTTTTTTTTTTTTTTTTTTCTGCTGTGATTCCTGATACTTGGAACACAAGATTTATTTTGGAGAGGTGAGAGAGAATAGTTTGGAAATGAGGTAGAGCAGAGGTCTGAGTGGCTAGTGGATATGTGGGAGAAGGACATTAGAGAAAGTTTGAGTGTTAATCTCATAAGATAGCACATTTTCCTTTTTTGTGGACTATCCTCTCAACCTGTGTCAATCAGTAGAGAATGACAGAGGAATGTCAAAGAAGATAGAATGAGGGATGGAAGCTGCTATGGCAGGCATATCCAGCTGCAACCATGCACAATATTTTAAAATTCAGATTTGAAAGCAGAAATAACTTAGAGCTTTAAAGAATTTCAGTTGTTGTTCCTGTTGTTTCTCTTGTTGCTGCTACTGTGAAAACAAAAAATTCCATGCAAAGTTGAAAGTGCAATCAGATTTAATTTTATAGTTATTATTTACACAGTAAAATTTCCCCTCAAGACACCATACCCCAGTATGAGAATTTTTAACTCTGAAACTGTGACTTATTCCTAGAAAAGGCGTTAGTGTTAATAAAACCAGTGATTATGAAGCTGGAATCAAAATGAAAGTGCTTTTTGGGAAACAAAATCTTATGGGTCTTTCTGCTGAACTCTGGTTCATTAACAATGATTGTTTAAGCTTGTCTAAAATATTTTAGCTTTATTATTATCAACATGATGATCTGTGTTATAACTTTAAAAAATTTTTCCTTATAAAAGAACTAACCAAATTGTTCAATTATAGTTTCTTGTAACAGACGTGAATCTTACTCCACAAACTCAGTGTGCATTATTTTCAGAAAATTGAATTAAATTTTTTTCTGAATTTCCATTCTACCAGATTGGCAGAACTGCAATTTCTATCTTGTTGGGAATCTTCCCCAGCTCATACAAAGTGGCAGGAAACATTCAGGGAGGTTTCTCCTTTAGTTTTTAGGTTCCACTGGTCACTTCTGAGTTTCCCATTGTCCAAACCCACAGGATCTTTTTTTTATTTTTATTTTTTTATGTTTATTTATTTATTGATTGATTGATTGATTGATTGAGACAGAGCCTCACTCTGTTGCCTGGCTAGAATGAGTGCCATGGCGTCAGCCTAGCTCACAGCAACCTCAAACTCCTGGGCTTAAGCGATCCTACTGCCTCAGCCTCCCGAGTAGCTGAGACTACAGGCATGCACCACCATGTCTGGCTAATTTTTTCTATATATATTTTTAGTCGGCCAGACAATTTATTTCTATTTTTAGTAGAGACGGGGTCTCGCTCTTGCTTGGGCTGGTCTCGAACTCCTGACCTCGAGCGATCCACCCGCCTCGGCCTTGCAGAGTGCTACCCACAGGATCTTGAACCTGGTGATTCCTGGAGCCCAAGGTTCAGCCTCCCTAGGTGATCCACATGGTCAGTCCCCCCAGCCCCTCCCCAGGTCCCGTGACCTTCCTGAGGGTGCTACGATGGAACTGGCCACAGGTCCCCTGCCTTCAGAACCTAGGCTTCTATTTCCTCTCATTTCTTTACCCCACTGTTCTACTTCTGCTCCATCAGAAGTTTCCCCATTTCCTCTGAGACACCTCAGTGAATTCAGGCTTCCACAAAAGGCTCAGGGGGAAGTGGTACTTAAGCAAATTCTCCTATTGTGTGGCCACACTAATTTGCCCTAACTCAGAGGAGCACAGAGGCCAGACTGCATACTTGGATCAGAGGAAAGAAAAGGAATGGAACATATAGTGAGAACAAAGCATCAATTTTTCATGAAATAATTTACCCTGCCACAGTAGCTAAAGGGTAAGCAAAACAGAATTGTGGTCCCAAATAGGCTCAGGACATTCTTCATTGACCCTAGACCACCTGAGGAAGATGAACACTAAGGAGGTTCTTTATCTTATTAAATGAGGGGGAGAAATCTTTCATGGAATAGCAATAACAACTCTACATACTACTCTAGGTGCTTTACGTGTATTAGCTCATTTCATCCTCATATCCACCATATAAAGTAGGTACTATTTTACAAATGAGAAAACTTGAGCACAGAGGTTAAATAATTTGCCTTGATCATAGGGCTAAGAAGTAGCAGAGGCAGAACACGAACCCAGGCAGACTGGCTCCGAAGTGCATCCTCATACCCCACGCACTGTGCTGCCTCTCCTGCCACCACTGGTCTCCTACCTTGTATAGTACCTTATAGGTTATACAGCTCTGAGGGGACAGTCCAGTGGTGCTCAGACTCTCCTCAGCAAGCAGGGAGCAAGGCACATTGACCACATAATTCAGAATCTTGAAACGTCTTCCCTCACTGTCTGTCTTGACTCAGGTAATGATCCATTCACTATCGTCAATGGAAACACAGGCAAGTGCATCAAGCCACTGTCCGGCTGGATAGTAGCCACAGACTGTGATGCAACTGAGGCCATGTTATGGAAGTGGGTGTCCCAGCATCGGCTCTTTCATTTGCAATCCCAGAAGTGCCTTGGCCTCGATATTACCAAACCCGTGGATGTCTTGAGATTGTTCAGCTGTGACTCCAGTGTCATGCTGTGGTGGAAATGTGATCGCCACTCTGTGTATGGTGCTGCCCAGTACAGGCTGGCTCTGAAGGGCGGGCATGCCATAGCAGCTACAAACGCATCTGATGTCTGGAAGAAAGGAGGCTCGGAGGAAAGCCTGTGTGACCAGCCCTACCACGGTGAGTGTTGGAGAGGGACTTTGACCCATTTGCTCTTGTGCTTGTTAAATATGGCATTGAACATGCACAATTGTGTAAAAATAAAGTTGTACATTGGTAAGGACAGTAAATGAGCTATTCAATTCCAGGTACCATGCAGTTACTTTGAGCTACATTCTTGCTACACACCTGTGAGGCAGGTGGTCTTTGCCCCCGACCCCTTTACAGGTAAGGCCAGGAGGGGTTAAGTGCCTGTCAGAGGTCACACAACCATGGTGTGGTAAACCTGGGATTTGAAATCTCTCTGATGGCTGAGCATAGGTACTTCCAATGATGACATTCTGAACCGTAGGGGAAAGGAAACATTAGATTAACAGGAAATGGTTCACACAGGCCCAAAGTCAAGCAATCTAATAATTTGGTCTTATTCTAAGTTAAAAAAGAAGAAAGAAAAATAAATATATTTTTCTTTGCCTATAAATTTTTATATAATGGGAAAATTTGAGTCTCATGTGGGTTTATTTATTTTCATCTTTCACATGTCTGTCACACTTTGATGTTTGTATTTATGATTCAGTGTTTTAGGAATGGACTTTTTCTCTAGTGTTTCCAAAAATAAGTATATGAATATTGCCTTTGGGGGAACTGACCATGACTTTGCTCTGAGTCTAGGGACTGGATTGCAACTAATTTCCAAGTTTAAAAAGGATGAGTAGGTTTATTTTTTTAACCACTAAATGTAATGAACTATCCCCCAAGCAGATATTTTTCATTATGTTGCTCTAGATTACATCAAATGTTGATCTATATTATCTTATCTAAATCCTATTATCTTACTCTTGCTTTTCTTTACATACTTATATAGCTTTACAGAGGTTTTCTTCTTATCTTAAAGCTCATTTAAGCTAGATTTGACCTCAGACTCAGGATAACGGCTTCATACCCATCCACCCCATTACCTGTACAAGCTTTTCCCCTGGGGAACTATTTCCCAGTGAAGACTTAGAAAATCTGAAAATGTCAGGTTCTACTGTTATGGAGAAACATAAGAGAATTAGAGATGGGCTTTCCTTTTTGGAAGTCCCCAACCTTTGAGTAGTTGACAAATCTGTTTCTACTATCCAGCTTCCCCCTAAACTTAAAGTAGTTGCTTAAAGTTAAAGCAGTTGCTTTCTGGATCCCACTTCATGGCAACTTTAAATTTTGTGCTACAAAAGCCTTTCTCTAACTTGGCAACTAAGAGAAAACACAGAACCAAACGAAACGCCTTTTTCCCTGGATTTAATTTGTTTCATTGTATGTGTCCAGGGATCAGAAAGGATAAGTTTCTTGGCAAGACTCTTTGTTTCCTGCCCCCTATTCTTTTGAGGGGCATACTTATAATTTTAAACCCCCTCAGTCCCCAAAGTGTGTTCATTTCAATGTAACTGGTTTTCTTTTTTTATCCCATGTGCTTTATTTGTGCATTTGTAATGTTCTTCTGAGAAGGGCATCCACGGACTTCACACAGCTGCAAAGTGATCAGTGGCACAAAAAAGGCTAAGAACCCACCTGGAATACGGCCCAAGAGAGCCAAACAGTGTCACCAGTGCAGTCCACAGGCAGAAAGTGTTTCTTGACCTTTCCAAATGCAAAATGTAGAACACTAAATTTTTTTTTTAAAAAGTCATATGTAGTTTTGACCAGGCTAGACATATGTCAGGTTTTACTTTGCACAGAGGCTAGGGCCAAACCAGCCACCTCTTCTCTGTTTCTGTCTAGGTGACTGGTACCACCTAAGTTCTACATGTCAGAAATCAGCAAGTCACCCCAGAGTTTTTCCAACATTCAAATGTAATCAAATATTATTTCCTGGCAATTCTACCTTTTTAAATTTATGTATGTCCCTTCCTGTTCTTGGGTTAGGGACTACTATCTTAAGTTAGGGACTTTCTCTAGCACTGTCCTCTCAGACTCTTGACACTGGTCCCTGCCCCACTGCCTTCTTAACTAGCAGGTTAGAAATAAGAAATATAAGTACCTGAGTCTCAATAAAGCAAAGTCCAAGGTTACCCAGCTTGAACAGCAAAGCCAGGGCTCAAAATCAGGATTCCTTTTCCCAAATATAGCTTCTTTATTTCTCCCTTGGCTTTTGCAGTATAAAAAATTTTTACTTCTAATATAAGAATGTTTATTTATCATCATGCCTTGGGTTGCCTTTCACCCCAACCATTATTCTGTGTGAGTCATATTCATCTCAAAGAAAACTTAAGTTGTATAAATTCTATGACTGAATTGTTTTGACTAGCACCCAGTTATGCATTTATATCATTAAGATATCTTGACCTTACCAGCACTTTTCACATTTTGAATGTTTGGTGAATCATGCACAGAAAGTGAACTTTCAGTGCAAGGGTGGTGGTAGAACCATCTCAACTTCTGGGCAACTCTTAGAAGCCTGCCACCTCTTTAACCATTGAGGCTATTGATTTGCTAGTTTTCCACCTTAACACTTCATCTCAAAAATTTATGCCAATTGTATAATAAGCTGTTGTTTTAAGGATACTATCATCATAAATTCACACATCGAGAGAAGATCCTTCTCAGGAAAGCCTATCTGGCTAAGGAAACTCATGGGATTTAAGAGGTCCAGCAACAGCAAAGAATGTGTGGAAATAGAACTGCTAGTGAACAGTTAGTATAATTTAGCTGCTCCTGTTGTGGTGGTTGTAGGCTCATCATTCTTCAAAGCATATTGTGATGAAGAGAGCTTCTTAATTGAAGCCCAGCTTTGAGCCATGAAATTTAACTCAAAATCTGAGAAGGCAGCCATTGATGTCACAAGTTGTCCTTGTATGTCAGGGACTCTAATCAGAGCACCTATTCTCATCCCTGTCACTTACAGCTGAGTGACCAACCAATGTTTCATGTAACTACTCTGCAAAAATGGGGATTTCACATACAAGTATAATACTTCCCCTGTGATCTCACAGTTTATGGTAAAGAACAAGTGAAATAAGTGTTTATGAAAGCACTTGGTATTCCAGAAATAAAAGGTTTCAGAAAAAAAATCTGTTAGCCAGGCATGGTGGCGCATGCCTGTAGTCCCAGCTACTCGGGAGGCTGAGGCAGTAGGATCGCTTCAGCCTGGGAGTCTGAGGTTGCTGTGAGCTAGGCTGACTCCACGGCACTCACTCTAGCCTGGGCAATAAAGTGAGACTCTGTCTCAAAAAAAAAAAAAAAGAAAGAAAAAAAATCTGATGATTCTATAAGTAACAGTCCTCGTGTTCAGGGACTGTCCTCCTTGTGGTGTAGTACGGGAAGAGGAATTGATCATGAGCTATTGGGGGGTTTTGGTGTGGTTAAAACTAAAGCATAGGTAATAAGCAGGATCCTTATATAAGGTCAACATACTCTTTAACAGAAGAACCCCTTTTTAAACCATTTATATGACATAGGGAAAAAAACCCCAGTGATCCTTAAAAGATTGTTTACAAAGAAAGGCATCCAGATAATTCTTACCTTTTGCTCTACTGCTGTTTAATACATTCCAAACTGTTAAATTAAGTCTCAAACTTCAATTAGGTGAATATTTGAGAATAATAAAGAATGTAGAATCAAATGCTATCTTTTTTTATTTCAAAGTATTATAGCAATACAAATGTTTTTGGTTACATAAATCCATTTTGTAATGCTTGAGTCGGGGTTAAAAGTGTTTCTGTCACCCAGCCAGCGTTCATTGTACCCTTTAGGTAGGTTTTTGCCCATCTCCTCTTCCCCCTATCTCCCCTGTTGGATTTACACTAATTTTACTTCCCTCTATGCACATGTGTGCTTATCAGTTCCAATTTAATAGTGAATACATGTGGCATTTGTTTTTCCATTCTTTAGATAACTTCACTTAGGATAATAGTCTCCAGTTCCATCCAGATTTTTGCAAAAGGCATTAAGTCATCCTTCTTCATGGCTGACTAGTATTCCGTGGTATACACATACCAAATTTTGTTAATCCGCTCATGAATTGATGGATACTTGGGTTGATTCCACATCTTCACAATTGTGAATTGTGCTGCCATAAATATTTGAGTGCAGGTATCTTTTTGGTAAAATGAGTTCTTTTTCTTTGGGTAAATACCCAGTAGTGGGGTTGTAGGATCAAATGGTAGGTCAACTTTTAGTTCTTTGAGGAATCTCCATACTATTTTCCATAGAGGTTGTACTAATTTGCAGTCCCACTAACAGTGTATAAGTGTTTCTTTGTCTTTGCATCCACACCAGCCATTCTGACTGTGGTAGGGTGATATCTCATTGTGGTTTTAATTTGCGTTTCCCTGATGATTGGTGACATTCAGCATGTTTTCATATGTTTATTGGCTATTTGTCTAGCTTCTTTTGAGAAGCTGCTGTTCATGTCTTTTGCCCACTTTTTAATGGGGTTGTTTGATTTTTTCTTGCTGATTTGCTTGAGTTGTTTCTTTATAGATTCTGGTTATTAGTCCTTTATCAGATGTATAGCTTGTGAGTATTTTCTCCCATTCTGTGGGTTGTCTATTTGCTCTGTTGATTATTTCCTTGGCTGTGTGGAAGCTTTTTAATTTAATCAAGTCCCATTTATTTATTGTTGTTGCTGCGATAGCCTTTGGAGTCTTCTTCATAAATTCTTTGCCTAGGCCAATATCTAGAAGAGTTTTTCTGACATTTTCTTTTAGAATTCTTATGGTTTCACGTCTTACATTTAAGTTCTTTGTCCATCTTGAATGAATTTTTGTGAGTGGTGGGAGATATGGATCCTGTTTTATTCTTATGTATGTGACTCTCCAATTTTCCCAGCACCATTTATTGAATAGGGCTTCTTTTCCCCAGTATTGTTGTCTACTTTAACCATTGGCTGTATGTGGATGGTTTTATATCTGGATTTCCTGTTCTATTCCATTGGTCTATGTTTCTATTTTTGTGTGGATACCATGCTGTTTTGGTTACTATAGCCTGAACTATAGTTTGAAGTCTGGTAATGTGATTTGTTCCTTTTGCTTAAGATTGCTTTGGTTATTCAGACTCTTTTCTGGTTCCAAATGAAGTATAGAATTATTTTTCTAGATCTGTGAAATATACTATTGGTATTATGGAGATTGCATTGAATCTGTAAATCACTTTGGGTAGTATGGACATTTTCACATGTTGATTCTACCACTCCATGAGCATGGTTTGTTTTTCCATTTATTTGTATCATCTGTGAGTTCTTTCCTCAGTGGTTCATAGTTCTCTTTGTAGAGATCTTTCACCTCTTTGGTTAAGTATATTCCTAGGTACTTTATTTTCTTTGTAGCAATTGTGAATAGTATTGAGTCTTTGATTGGAGTCTCAGCTTGACTATTATTGGTGCATAAGAATGCTACTGATTTCTCTACATTGATTTTGTAACCTGAGACTTTGCTGAATTTATTTATCAATTCCAGGAGTCTCTTGGTGGAATCTTTGGAGTTTTCTAGGTATAAGATCATATTGTCTGTAAAAAGTGATAGCTTGACCTCCTCTTTCCTGATTTGGATACCCTTAATTTCTTTCTCTTGCCTGAGTGCCATGGTTAGGACTTCCAGCACTATGTTGAATAGAAGTGGTGACAGTGGCCACTCTTGTCTTGTTCCAGTTCTTAGTGGGAACACTTTCAACTTTTCCCCATTCAGTATGATGCGGGCTGTGGGTCTGGCATATGTGGCTTTTATAATTTTGAGATATGTTCCTTCTATGCCTAGTTTGTTGAGGGTTTTTATCATGAAAGGGTGCTGAATTTTGTCAATACTATCTGTCTTAAGCACACTCTTAAATAAATCTGTGAGACATTTTGAGGGACCCTAATAGCTTGGTAAAGGGTGATAAGATCTGATTACTATTCTTTACCAAATAGCCATTATTTGATCTGCTAATGACCAGAGTTTTAAACAAATTGAGAATATAGAAAAAGGTGACAGAAATAGATACAGGGTTAGTTTTTCTATAAAACCACCTTTCGAGGAGAACTATTATCAACATAAATATTGAGCACTTTCTCTAGCATTTCCAAGCATATTTGAGGTTGGCATCACTTTTCAGTTCCTCTCTATGTACCAGGTAAAATGATTAAAATACAAGCTAGATGTGCTACCTCACTGGCCAACAGCTGGTCGGTCCCATGACTGTTCCAATTGAAGCTGGTTCTTTTTTTGTAACCAAATTACTGTGCCCTCTACTTCCCCAAGAATCTACTTAGAGATTCAACAGTTCTTTCCCTTACTTCCTCAAAACATACAATCTCAGTTTTATCTCCAGTCTCTGAACAAGGGGACTATATGTCCATCTCTCTAACTCCACAAGTGATTCCAAAGTCTACACCCACTGTCAGTGATTTCAAGGTATTTTTACGGCCCCACACTTATTAAAGAAAAGAAAATAGAAGTAAGTTTAATCTCAGTCAGGGCACCCTTTCTGGTGAAGTACTGTGTCCCCCACAGCAGAGTAAGTAGACCCTCATTTGACCAAGCCAGGCTCTTTTAGCTCTTCATCACACCACAATAAACGAAGCTTTACCTGGATTATCTCACTGAGTCCTATTCCCAATTTGCAAATGCAGAAACTAAGGCTAATAGAGGTTTTGTAGCTTGCCTACAGCCACATGGTGGTCAGAGGGGGAGCCAGAATTCAAGTCCAAACTTTAGTCAGCATCCATGCTTTTAATTTCCACACTAGGCAGCCTACTCAGATATTGTATTCTCATTAGTGAAAATAACAATCTTTCTTTAAAAACAACTTTAGAAATTAGCTAACTGAAGCTGGTTATCCAGTTTTTAACTTTCTTTTTCTCTATTCCATTCCCTCTCTAACCCACAGAGATATATACCAGAGATGGGAACTCCTATGGGAGACCTTGTGAGTTTCCATTCTTAGTTGATGGGACCTGGCATCATGAGTGCATTCTTGATGAAAATCATAGTGGGCCATGGTGTGCCACCACCTTAAATTATGAATATGATCAAAAGTGGGGCATCTGCTTAAAACCAGGTATGTACGGGCTGGTAAACTTTATGTGTGGAAAGAAGAGAGTACTATTTATTTATTTATTTATTTAAATTTAGTTTTTTTTTTAGAGACAGGGTCTCACTCTGTCACCTAGGCTGGAGTGCAATGGCACAATCATAACTCACTGTAACCTCAAACTCCTGGGCTCAAGCAATCCTCCCACCTCAGCCTGCTGAGTAGCTGGGACTATAGGCGTGAGTCACTGCACCAAGCCTGGAGTACCATTTTATTCGAGGCAAAAAGGAGAAGAAAGATTTCAAGATGACTTAAAAGCAACTGCCACAAATAGTATCCTAGAGAAGGGGTGTGTGTTTGGAGAAAGAGAGAAGTAATGTGTAGCTATGAATTTGCTTTCAGAAACAGGTCAGGAAGAGACTCAAGACTGGTGATATCATGGAAGACAAAGGAGGAGGGGAATGTTCAATAGCACAGACACCTCGGAGAGAGGAAGTGTAAAAGGCATGAGCAATTAGGAAATTGCTGCTGACCTTTCGTAGACTAATAGGAGTAGAAAGAAGCTGGATTGTAGTGGACTAAAGCATGAACAGGAGGAAAATAAGCCTCATAAGTTTCATAGTGAAGAAAAAGAGAGAGCTAGACAAAATTACAACAAATTCACACAGTTTAAAGATTTCAGTTGGTGTTATTGCAATTCTGGAATGAGGCAACACTTCATTCCGTAAAATAGAACACTGTAAGTGTTCCAGTTAGTCGAGCAGAAGAGGTTGACATTGTAGACAGACTAAGGACTGAAGAAAACAGAAACAGAAAACCAAAAAGCAGATTGGTAATTTCAAAGTTACTTTCCTTGTAAGACAGGGACGGGGGACAGAACAATAGAAAAATAACTAATTTGTTAACATCAGGTGATTGCAGGTTAAGAATTAAAACAGACGGAATTTCATTATCATGTCAATTAAAACTGGCCTGTTTGGGAAATGAGGCTGTTATCTTCCTCTCCTGATTCTCTCGAGGCCAGATAACAACTCACTTTTAGTGTGGTGATGTGGAACTTTGGCAAGGGTGACTCCACCCAGGGACGGGGAACCTGCGACCTTAAGGTCCTCAAGTGAGGACTTTCAACCGAATCCAAATCCAGAACAAATCCTAGATTTGTTTTAAGAATAAAATAAAAATAAAGGAACAAAAATGTGTTAATAAAAATAAAAGGATTTTATTAAAATATGATAGAAGGCCACAGGTTCCCAACCCCTGCATGGCAGCGGCGAGCCCATTGCAAGGGCTTAGTCCAAAACAATGGCCTCCTATGATTTATGTTTAAAAGAGCAAAGGGTAGTTTGAGGGGGAGATGAGTTGAAAAAACACTTTTAGGATGGTGAAGATTTACATGTGCTTATGGCCTGAAGCAAAGAGTAGGAGACAGAAGAGACAGATATCTCTGGCTTTCTCAAAATTGGTGACATGTTTCCTTGGCTATTCCTGTGTGTTGGTCAGAGCACTTTTTTTAGTTGCTTCTTACTAGAAGCAAACTATTCAGCATGTGCTAAAGAAGTCACTGTTCTTTAGAGAGAGAAAGAGACCAAAGTAGTAGTTGCATCATTATCTAGTATGTAACTGAGACACAATTTCTCACGAATTAGGTGAGAGTTATAGGGGATCACAGTACCTGACATGTGATAGGTGCTCAAAAAATATTTAATGAGCATTAGGTTGAAAAAATCTATAGCAAAGAGACAGGAAAGAGCTCCAGACCTAAGTGACAATAGTTAATACTCACAGGGCCCTGCCAGGTATCAGGTACTATTCTCAGCTCTCAATATACATTAACTCTTTCAATCTTCACAACCACCTTATAAATAATCACCATTATTTATCCCCATTTTACAGACAAGCATAGTGAGGTACAAGGGAGTTGCATAACTTGCCTAAGATCACACAGCTAATAAATATCAGAGTTAGAATTCAAACCCAGGAAATCTGGCTGTGAAGTCCTTGCCCCAAATAGCTCCACTATCCTGCCTCACTGAGTAGCCAGCCTGTGGTATTAGTAATGCTGATCCGTCCTTAAGGGAATCTGAGCTTCAAAAGGCAGAATTCTAAGCCACTTGAAGAGGTTATACCGGGCCAGTAGTTCTCCAACTTCAGGATGCAACGGAATCACTTGGAGGGTTTGTTAGAACACAGATTACTAGGGTGTACCTCCAGAAATTCTGATGCAGTAGATTTTGGGGTGGGGAGCAAAATTTGACAAGTCTCCAGGTAGTGATGATGATGCTGGTCTGGGGACTACGCCTTGAGAATTTAGGTAGAGGTCAGGCTTTTCAACACCTGGAACCTACTGAAATATAAAAAGCCAGTATTTGCTTTAGCTGTAATTCATAGCAAGCAGAGTTTGGTCAACCAGGTACCACTTTCATTAAACTCTCACTATAGTCTGGATCAGAAATTTCACGTGTGAAAGGGAGCTAGCTTAGCAGTTATCCAATGCAAACCGCCATTTCTCAGGTGAGAGGCAGCAAGCCCAGGTGGATGGAATGACATGTTAGAGTCAGATCACATTCTGTGGAGCCTGGTGGAGAACCCAGGATTCCTTATCCTCATTCCTCAGCATATTTACCCCACTCTACCCTGCAGCTTTGATTGGGATGTGTCTCAGTGCCTTTAGCCTCCTTTAGGTGTGGGGGAGGTTGTTAATGCATCCGTATGTCTCCCAGAATTACGTTTTTTTTCTGCATATTATGGGGGTACAAATGTTTAGGTTACATATGTTGCCCTTGCACCCCCCTGTCCCCCCTGAGTCAGAGCTTCAAGCGTGTCCATCCCCCAGATGGTGCGCATCACACTCATTATGTATGTATATACTCATCCCCTCCTCCCCCCTCCCATCTGCCTGACACCCAATAAATGTTATTCCTATATGTGCACTTGGGTGTTCATCAGTGAAACCAATTTGATGGTGAGTACATGTGGTGCTTATTTTTCCGTTCTTGGGATACTGCACTAAGTAGAATGGGTTCCAGCTCTATCCAGGAAAATACAAGAGGTGCTATACCACCATTGTTCCTTATAGCTGAATAGTACTCCATGGTATACACATACCACATTTTATTAATACACTCATGTAAGCAAGACTGTGAGTTTCTCAAACCTGAGGACTGCTAAATACTTAAGGCTGTGTTATACAGCAAACACACTGCCAACCCACTGGAAGCTTCTGAATTTACAAGTATAGGGCCTCAGTGGTAAGAAAGAAACTTTAGGCAATGTGTTTGCACAATAACCCTATTTTGTTTTTAGCAAATGTCACAATCTCTGTTGCTATTTATGCCATAGGAAAATGGCTAAAAAAGCAGTATGTGCCATTCAGAGGGTCAACAAGACCAGGCTCAGAGAGAGACCAGTGCTCTGATTGTAGCTCTGCCACAGTCACCTCTAGATCTTTGTTCCTTTCTGTGAAATTAGAGCATTAGACAAGATGATCTTTAAGGGCCCTTCCATCTTATAGGTTCATGAATATAACATCTGATATGAAACTGGTTAGAGGAGGAAACCCCCTGAGTGGAGCCTGGGACACACTTGACGCAGCCTACACTGGATTTTCCCTCTTATTGGGAGCACATGGGAGGCTCTGAGGGTATTTTTGAACCAGTTGTCTCAAAGCCTATGTATCTCATCCAGGAAACAGCTTGAAGTTCGTTGTCTAAAATTATACGTGCTTTTATATATCTGTTAAAGAATATAATATGTAATTATTCAATGTACATATTTATATACAGATATGCACATATGTACATGCATGATGCATAGTGTGAATTATATTAATTGTATGTCATATATTCAATTATGTATTAAAATATTAAGGAAAAACTTGGACTTAGTTTCCCAAATAAAATAGTTACTTGGGCTCTGTATCTTGGCCCTTTAAGCAGCATATCTGTGCCCACATACACACATACAGTGGTTTCTCTGTGGTCTTGGGCAAACCCTCTGCAGGCTACCGCCATGTTTAAGTGAGCTTGTTTTCCAGTAGCTCAGTGTTCACAACATGTGCACATTGAGACTCCTACCTTCAGGCAGAGGGCAGGCAGGGACATGGGCAAAAACATGGCATTGTAATTGATAGAGGATAAAGGAAGAGTGGAAGCTTTACCCAACCGGAGTCCTTTGGTGTGTTATGATTCCAATTTTATTGTGTAACCAAAGGATCAAAATATGGTCTAAATAATAAGCAATGGCAGCCTCTATTTTGGCATATCCTAAGAGTATGCAAATTGAATTACAGTATTTGTAAGCATCCTAAGTAATAGGAAACATTATGCCCTTAGTTTATGATCACTAACATATCTTTTTATCAACAGAAAATGGCTGTAAAGATAATTGGGAAAAGAATGAGCAGATTGGAAGTTGCTACCAATTTAATACTCAGGCAGCTCTTTCTTGGAAAGAAGCTTATGTTTCATGTCAGAATCAAGGAGCTGACTTACTGAGCATCAACAATGCTGCTGAATTAACTTACCTCAAAGGTGGGTACAACTTGTGTGTGATAGAGCAAATTGCTGAAATTGTAATGGTCCTTTCTTCTTTATTTTCATATCCAGGTGTGTTGCTTTGTGTATAACTTTTCTGGCTTCTCTTGGGATTTCAACTTCAACACTGAAGCCCACGAGCAAAAAAGTACTGAATGTAATCATATAGTCATTTCCATCCACTGAAAATGCATCTTGTAATGGAGAATAAAGAGAGATTGGTGTTCAGAAAATGAGGTAGGGTAGCAAGATTAAACTGCTCCCTAATCCTAAATAAAGGATATGAAAAAAAGTGAACATCAAACTCTTTGAACATTGAAAAGTAGAGAATTCAAGGAAGGTGAAAAATATAGTTGAGTCATGTTAGATGGCTTCAGTAAAAAGTCCTCACACTGACTGAGGGAGCACAAGAGTTTTAAGAAATCCTAAAGTGGATTTAATAACATACACACATAGAATGGATAGGATTTTGTTTTGTTTGGGGGCGTGGTAGTGGTAATTTTTAAGTTTTTAATTATGAAAACTTAAATCATATAGACAAGAATAGAAAATAACCTAAAAGAGATCATTTGTTCTTTCATATGAATTTAAGGATCAGCTTGTTAATTTCAGTGAAACCCCCCCCATTGGGACTTTGATTAGAATTGTATTGAATTATATATTAATTAAAAAGGCATTGCTGTCTCTGTATGAAGTCTTCTCACCCATGAAAATAGTATGCCTTTCTATTTATTCAGGACTTCTTTTATGTACTTAGTAAAATTCTATAACTTTTTCCATCAGAGTCTTATATACCTTTTTAAAAAGAAATTTTATTAACAGAATTTTTTATGTATTTTTAAATCATGCCCTAAATTACTGATGATTTATTCTCTGAATGAAAAAGATAATAGCAATATATGATGATGATGATATTCCAGGCAGACTACTAAATGCTTTTCATACATTATCTCATTTAATCCCATTTAACAACCCTATGAGGTAGGCATTATTATCATGCTCATTTTGCAGGTGAGGAATGTGAGGCTCAGACAAGAAATATAACTTGTCCAAGGTTACCCACAAGTAATTAGTAGAGCTTAATTACTTTAAACAGTCAGTTTGACTTGGAAATAAGTTGTATTGTGCATGTACCTGCCTTCACCCTTTATAGGACTATAGATTCTTTGCAGGCAGAGATGGGTCTCATGGGTTGTTTTTTACTTTTGCATAACACTGTAAGCTTTATTGCTCTATATAAAACAAATACATATTGACTAAGTAATTCAGATAAATCCTATCACACTGTTTTACAATAACTGTAAATATTTGATAAATGCTAACTATGAGCTAGACCCTAATTTCTCCAGATAAATAAGTTAATCGTCACTACAACTTCATAAGACAACTATATTTATCACCAGATAAGGAAATTGATCCTTAGAAATAATATACCCAACATCATACGCTAAGGAAAACCAGAATTGGGATTTTACTATCAGCACATAGAACTGCAAGCTTTTACTTACTTTATTTATTTATTTATTTGAAATGGGGTCTCACTATGTTGCCCAGGCTGGGGTACAGTGACTATTCACAGGTGTGATTATGGCACGCTATAGCCTCAAACTCCTAGGCTCAAGTGATCCTCCCACTTCATCTTCCCAAGTAGCTGGGACTGTGCCTGGCTTACTTTTTTATTATAGTACTTACTCTTCTTACATATCTTTATTTCTTTTTATCATTAGAAGTCCATTGGTCTTTTGTCATTCTTTTTGGCTACAGCTTTATTTAGACCTCGTTTCTTACTTATAGCTTTACCCTTTTCCTGTGTTGTTTGGTACTTGAATACACACCTCTAGAATGGAAATCTGTCAAATAAGCCTAATGGGCTAGTGTTTGACAGTGGAATTCTATTCCACACCTCACTGAAGCCTTACAAACGATATTGTTCAGAATGAAAAGTGCCAATAAATGTAAGTCTCCTAGTTGACATTTGGAAAGTGTCATTAAAGATGCCTTTAATGAAGGAGACAAGTGGCAAAGTATGACTATCAGCATCCTACCAGACAATCTAATGACGCATTTAGGGGAATGAATGTTGCACAATTCTTTATGCATCAATTTTCCTTAATAACTCATGAAAGAAATGAGGTAATATGATAAAGAACCTTATTGTCTCCTAACCCTGGCCAGACACTCCCCACATTTTATGCATATCATGAATTTTAGAGGCATATCCATTTCTAATGTTCCAAGTTCCTTTTTCAGTATGAAAGCTATTTAAGCATATCAATATGCCTAATTATGACCATTGGTTTCCCCAAGACCCAAGAAAGCTATGTTTTAGCATCTAAAACTCACAGTACCCAAACCTAGAAAAGAAATTTCTATTAATTGTCCTTTACTGAAAACTACCAGGTGTAAACACTAGTCCAGGAGTAGTGAGGCCAACAAAAGTGAATTAGACAGAGATTTTGTAATCGAAATACTCGATCTCGTCAGGGAAATAAGAGTTGTATATATGCAGAGTATAATGGAGGATATTATTCCCAAACAACCTCTGGGTTTGGTAGCTAGTGGTTGGGTGGAACTAGGGAATCTATTGCCAGAAAAAAAGCAGAAGTAGCCCCTTGAAGGTAAGAACTTTCTTTTTCCTTTCTGCCTGCCCTGCAGGTAATTAGCTTTGTTTTCATTTTGTTTTACTAATACTTGGGACCTGTGGGTGGCAGATTTGGTTTCAGTATACTTACTGAATTTTGCTTGAGAGTCATATTTTCCATGGCTCTGGCCTTCCCAGAACCTCTAACCACTGATTCACCCTAGAGCTACAAAAGAGGACCCAAAAATCCCCAGAGCAGGAACAGCACATTTCTGTTCCTCCTAGTTTGCTTCCACCCTGAAGAGTTATTCACCTTCAGCCAATTTGACAGATGTCTCAAGGCTAGGATGCTTCTAGGTTAGGACCTCTGCGGGCTGCGGCCTTTCTGATGTTAGAAGAGGTCTTCTCTGGCTCATTCCAGATGCATGACTATTATCAGGCCCTGCAGTCTCTCATTGTGGGGAGAGGAATTGAAGCATAGTATTAGGTCTAAAAGGGATCTACGGAATAGTCAAGAAATATCTACTTCTGTGGACTCACCCATTTGATCAGATATGGACTTTTATGCTAGCAATCATCTGTCTCTTGATGGGAAAGATGGAGGTAGGCACAGTCTCAAATTGATCAACTTCTTGCCCAGACTGTATGTGGAGAAAAAAAATCTATCTTGAGATCATCCAAGCCTATAAAAAATTTCTGCCCTTCATATATGCCCAACCAGAACCTCTAGAATTTATCTATTTCCCATTCACATCCACCTGGCAAAAGGCACAGAAAGAGCATTCTTGTTTCCCAACACAGTCACAATGTTAAAATCCTGTGATTCCAGTGAAGTCATCAATACAGGTCACAAAGAGAGCACAGCAATGAAACAAATCTGGAGCATGTTGGCTTCGAAAGATCATTTTGTTCCATTATAAATGTGTAATTACCATGTGCAGGTAAGTGATGGGATTAAGCAGAGGGAGTGTTTACTTCCTGCTGGGAGATATCTGCAAAAGCTTCGTGGAAGGGGTGGTATTGAACTTGGGATAAATGGGAAGTACTGGCCCTCCATAGTAACCCCACTAAAAATGAGTGAAAAAAATTCTGAATATCAGGGTATAGTTGAGTCTGGAGTACTAGAAATACATCATAGTGTCCAGGACTTCTTTAGGAATGCTGTAAAATAAATTGCTTTTACTAATGAGGAAAAATATTCATTAGATTAAATCTTTGAGGTCTTTGTATACCAGTACTGGCAGCCCTTGCTTATGCTTAGGAGGTGAAAGAGAAGAGTGAATCCAAAGTTCCCTCTCAGGATTCTCCTCAAGGCATCTACCCAACTATCCATCTTCTCCTTCCTTGATAGAATATCCTTATCATCTATTTCCTTGAAAAAAGTGAGCTGAACCTTAGTTCCTCACCTTCACGCTTACAAATTTATCTGTGTCTGTACTGTCATCCCTCCAGCTTCTGCAAGGCTAACTCCTTCCCCAAGCTCTTTGTATCCACGTAAGTGTCTTCTATTTTCATCAACTCACTCTACTGACTCCTCCCCAACTGGCTATCAGCTTGCTTTAACTTCTACCATTAAAATATATACATATTTCCTGAATCCTGCAGCCCCACCTCTTCCTTTCATGGCCAAGCTCCTTTGCAGCTCCCTCCTAACCTCACATTTGCTCCTCAGTGGAGCAATAATTGAGTCTCTATCCCCATTATCCCCTTCCCAGGCTCCTGCTTGTCCCTTGAATGTTGGTGTCTGGGTTACCGCTCTTGGCCCATTTCCTCTTTCTTGCTGCTATTTTTGCTCTACCCAGCAAAGCCTTTCCACTTCCTGAATTTCAGTTTCAGTGGAGTCAATGTTTTAGGCATTTGACTAATAAAGTCTCAGTAAAGATTACGTATAATCAAGATTGCCCTCTAAAAGCCCTTAAAGTATGGATATGGTTTTCTATATGCAAACCACCATTTATTTATCTGTATAGTGCAATAATACATCGTATGTAATTCCCTGAAAGGAATTAAGAAACTCTTATCAAATGTTATTGTTGGGAATATTTTATTGATTTATAAAGATTCCAACCTGTTGGCTCTTCCTGTTTGTCAGCATTGTCTTTGTCTTTGGTGGAACATTTCATCAAGTGCTCTATCTCTTCTACCTAGCCCTCAATTAATTTTTCAAATTCTTCATGATGTTGGCAAAGTCTTGCCAGGTTCCTAAATAATACTATTGACTTCCTAAACAGTATTGAAAATCCTTACAATCATTTGCACATTCTTTTCATTCTTTTTCCAGTATACATGGACCCATACAAGCATGATGGCATCCACTTTTTGTGTACGCACATTGAGTGGCACTTCAGAAGCTGGCCTCACTGCTTAAATTATCCCTGATTCTCTTTCTCTTTGTTTTTTTGTTTTTTTTTTTTTGTTGTTGTTGTTTTGTTTTGTTTTTTGCTGATGGCATCTGGCTGTCAAATAATATTAAATAAATTTGAATGATGCATCTTCACTGCAGCGTGTGTGTGTGGGTGGGTGTCTCATTCTGTATTGCCAATCCAGATGTTCCTTCAGACTCTAGAGCCATATATTCCATTGCTTTTGAAACAGCTCAGCAGTATTTCTGACCAAGTCCTAGAAACAATTTACCATTTGGGGGATCCATGTCTGTTTTCTTGTATTAGATTGAAATTCTCATGAGGGAAGGGACTTTTTCATTTTGGTTTTTATATTACTAGTGCCTGGCAAATAATATGCGTTTCATGAGTTTAAATTGTCAGTCTGGAATACATTCAGATCTTCAAAATCTAGAAGTACAATGGAAACTACTTTTGATAAGTCTTCTATATTAGTACAAGAGGGTTATAAATAGATAGTGAAACGGCTACTCTGAGAAGATTCTGTTCTTACCTAATAAGAAAGACGATTGGATAAGGAGATAGGAAAGCAGAATCGAATTAACTTATCAGACTTTGGGTTTCTCAATGGTCCGAAGTTTTGTTGTCTATCAGCATCACCTGCCTTTGATGCATAGACAGCCGCCTATGGGGATTCCTGCCTTATTATAATCAAGGCCTTTAGGGTTTTGTGCTATTAGTAGAAACTTAAGTCTGATTTGGATAATAACTTAGGCAATTGTGTCACTTTTTAAAATTATGTAATTCTTACAGAAAAAGAAGGCATTGCTAGAATATTCTGGATTGGTTTAAATCAGCTGTACTCTGCTAGAGGCTGGGAATGGTCAGACCACAAGCCATTAAACTTTCTCAACTGGGACCCAGGTAACTGCTCCTTCCCTCGCTTTGCAAAGAGCAAAAGCTTCCAAAAAACAAGAGCTTCTCACTCACCGAGAGCTTATAAAAGTTTCAGATCTTGACAACTCTTATCATGGTTACCTCTTGGAAGAATTGTTTTCTCCTAAGCCATTCCTGATTGTGGTACTGTTATAGCCAGGTGAACCACACCATGGGCAACCAAGCATTTATCTCTGACCTTTGGAGCAACCCTGCATTTTTAAGTAAGAATAAGCCAGGAGTCATTCTTTGTCCCCTCTTAGGGGACTTGACATGTCTATGACTTACTCATATTGTGCTTCATCTTCAGCTTAACTCTAATATGGAAATATTCCCTCATTTTCAAACTCGTGGGGTCACTCCACTATAGCACCCAAGTACTGACAACATGGTGGTTATAGTTTGTAACATAAATAAATAACTCAAAGAAAACTTTATAGTGAATTAAATAAACAAAACCTACTTAGCCAAAGACTTTTTCTCCAAAAAAAAGGATTAGATATATTTTTAAAAATAAAATCTTAGGCTTCTGACAAATGAGGAACCTAAAAGTTAACACTCAGGTCAGTACAAATACATACTGTACACACACAGGAAAAATAGTTTAAGTGCAATAAAATACCAATTAGTCATTTTGGTTAATTTAGTTTACTAAACTTCCTTATTAGTAAATAAATTAATACTCTATTTTAAATAGAATCTTTAAAGATAATCTTTAATTCAAGGCCTTAAAGGCATTATAGAATCATAAATTAATATTTTTACTATATAGAGTAGCAGATTAAGAGCTACTCACCATAGGATATGACATGGAAGTCATTTGGGACAGAGATTTGGTTTTTGTTTTTCAAATTAACTATAATATATTAGAGTATTTTCCCCTGTATCCTATATTTTAGACGAAAGGCACTTTAATGCACGTGATTATCCATTGAGGCTTATACATTTCAATTTAGTTAAAAGTTTTAACTCTGAGTTCCTATAAAAGCAGAAAATTATTTTTTTAATCACCACCCTGGCCTTCTTCTTCTAACTTTCTGAAAATCCTACCCTTTAAGATAGGCCCAGCGCATCTACGATAGGTGGGTCAAGCTGTGCGAGAATGGACGCCGAGTCTGGCCTGTGGCAGAGTTTTTCCTGTGAAGCTCAGCTGCCCTACGTCTGCAGGAAACCATTAAATGATACAGTGGAGTCAACAGGTATCTTTCTCATTTCCTCATAGAAATAGGTCTTAACATCTTAAGTTTGTGAAATCAAGTAAATCCTTTTCAGAGATCTATTCCCACCTTTCCTTCACCTGATACTGCCAATGCAGAAAAGTACTTGATTTTTGATCCTGTCGTTAGATATTATCAACTATATATGAATAAAGCTTTGGTTGAGACAACGAAGAATATCAGGTAAAAATATGTACATGCCCAGAAGAATGTAGATATATTCTAGATAGAATATATATTTCTATTCATGGGTGGCTGTTTTTCCTCTAGAGGAGTGGTTCTCAAAATGTGGTCCCCAGGCCAAGAGCATTAGCATCACCTATACCTGTTAGAAATGCAAATTCTCAGGACCCACCCCAGATTTACTGAATCAGAAACTCTAGGGGTGGGGCCCAGCATTCTGTGTTCTAAGAAGCCCTCCAGGTGATTCTGATGCATGCTCCAGTCTGAGAACCACTGCTATACTGACAGGTCTTACGTATTTCATGCCTCTGTGCTGAGTCAAACACTATGGACACAATAGTGGTCCCAGGTTTTTCCAGCCCCTGCCCCGCAACTCCTGCCCCTCTTCTATCCTTCTTTGCCAGGCAGGTCTTTGCACTGAAAAATCAGGTAAAAAAGGAGAGGTACAAAAGGACAAAATGTATACACGAGGGGTTTTTTCCAGGGAATTTTGGGGTAAGAGGGGCACAAAAACAGCTGAAGTTTTGAGGAGCAGAGAAGTTTGAGGAGTTTTGGAAGAATGGAAAAGAGGACTGCCTTGACCTGTTCAAGCACAGGTCCTGATGTATGCTGGGTATTTGATTAAATCCTCACTGAATGAGAAAAACTAATACCAAAACTGGAGGATAAACGTAATTTTAAAATGTTCTTCTTTAAGGAACTATGGGAGAAGGGAATAAAGCATCTAAATTTCCATTCAAAAAGGAACATAGAGCAATTTTTAAGAAAGAAAATAGGTATATAGAAGAAGGAATGTAGGAGGAAGTTTTAAGATAATAAGAGGAAATGAACATTTATCTTCTGAGTTGATTCAAACCAAATTTAATCCATTCAACAAAAGGCATAATAGAAAAGCCAGCACAAGTGAAAATAAACTATAGCAACTGATGATAGATTAAGTAAATATCTCACAGTGGCAATTCTTAAGTAAATCATGATGTTTCCACATGATTGAATAATATGCAGTTATTAAAATAACTGTGCCAGCAGGAAAATATAAAGAGCAAAACAAAATGATATGCCTACTTATCATTTTAATCTTGTAAAGATACGTATTCATTGAAACAAAGACTAGAATATGAAAATGATTGTATTAAGTTCCATTATGGGTGATATTTTTCCCCTGTTCCTTTATCATAATTATGAAATATAATAATAATAAGTGCTAGTTCAGAAACTTAATTGAGTTATCTTGCAAGTGAGAGAGGCTAGCTCAACCTGAATTTTATCCTTCAGTAAAAAATAAACTGTCCACAGTTTTAAGATGCTGTGTTTTCTTATAACAAATATTTCAAGTGGTTCTGCATGAGTGAAGTCTGAATAACCAAATCACTTTCTAGTTTTGTTAACATGGATAGAGGTATTTTATATGGTTTTACACATCACTCTTTTTCTCTACTCTAGAGAGATAAGACCTTCACTTGTGAGTTTTATCATGGTCAAAACAAAGAATCCCTAATTCCACAAGGACTCCCTGTCGAGCAGAGGGGAGAAAAGAAGAGGTCCAGAGATGTCCTTTGCCCTTTCCCTCCCCAGCTGCCATCTCTTGGGTGTGGGGTATATAGATGTCTTATTCTGTTCCTTAAATTCCTGCCCGTCCTCTGTTCGACAGTGAGCATGAATGCACATCCCCTGCTAAGCTGACCATACAAGAAAAGGAGACTCGACCTCATTATAATCTTCTCAAAGCAGAGACTAGAGGGAAACATAACAAATCCCAAACCCAGGAAAAGACTTGTCAGCAACCAGCTTACCTCACGCCTTTCTTCTGTCTAACTAGGATTAAGGGCAGTCTCTTTGCTGATTGTGTCTACACCCCTTAAATAGCCTGTGACCAGCCATGTAGCACATTTGTGTCATGTTAAAGTCACATCATTATCTGAATCCCTATAGGAATTCTTCTGATGCCATGGATACATCATTCATGTGGTAGGCACCACATAAATTCATGTCACTGCAGTATCTGATGTCAGATTCCCCAGTTTTCCAGAAGCCTTATTATTCAAGAAAGAAGAATTTACAATGTTATTGATTTAAAACAGATGTATCTTTACTGGAATATAAATAGCTGCTTTTCCCCCAGATGTTTGGACATATTCAGATACCCGCTGTGATGCAGGCTGGCTGCCAAATAATGGATTTTGCTATCTGCTGGTAAATAAAAGTGAATCCTGGGATGAGGCACATGTGAAATGCAAAGCCTTCAGTAGTGACCTCATCAGCATTCATTCTCTAGCAGACGTGGAGGTGGTTGTCACAAAACTCCATAATGGGGGTAAGTTTTTAAAAATATCCTATTCGAGAGGTTTGAGGCATTTTAAATATCCCTATTTTCAGGCTTTTAGTGGGAATGAAAAGCTCACAACGTGATCCTATAGATCAGCACTGTCCGGTAGGATTTCCTGTGTTAATGGAACTATTCTACAACCTGCACCACCCAATGTAGCAGCCACTGGCCATGTGTGGCTTCTGAGCACCTGAAATGTAGCTAGGGCAACCGAGGAACCAAATTATTACTTTTATTTAATTTTAGTTAATTTACGCTTGGATTTAAATGGCCACATGTGCCAGGTGGCTACCAATTTGACAGTACAACCATTAATTGAATAATCTTCCTCTTCTTGTGAGATAAATTCTAGTTAAGTTGCTCCAAAAATTTACGTGATAATTATTTCACCTTAGTAATTATGTGAAAGCTAAAGACTGGTAAACAAAAATATATTAGACTGCCAGTATTATGACCTCTTTCTAGAATTCACCAATAATAATAGCTGGTAGTAGATACCTATTCTGTGCCAGCCTCATGCTCATCGTTTTACTTGAGGAGGCAGTAGAGTCATTCCAGGGCAGTAGTGGACAATATTTCTGTTCTAATTGGAATATCTATGATTATATTTATAGAATTTCATTAATCCCCATAAAGCAAAGTTTATCTACACCAAATATCAGAAACACCCTGCATACAGATCGTAGTAGAGCTGTTCTACCTGTGTACTTTACTTGCATAAGTGACTTGCAAAGCCTCATTACCCAACCCGCCTGCCTTATCAACATTTTATAGGCCAATTAACAATACCACAAAGGCTCTTAAAACCCCATATCAGAGTGTAAAAATTAGTATAATGATGTATATATTGAAGTATGTAATTGCGTAAAACCAACAAATAAAACATTTTTCTTTTAGATGCCAAGGAAGAAATATGGCTAGGCCTTAAGAACATAAATGTACCAACTTTATTTCAGTGGTCAGATGGTACTGAAGTTACTCTAACATTCTGGGATGAGAATGAGCCAAATGTTCCCTACAATCAGACCCCCAACTGTGTGTCCTATTTAGGAAAGGTAGGAAACCTCCTATGGTTTATTTATATTCTTATTGTTATACCTAAAGATAATACTAGGGTTACTTTGGTTGGAATATTTGTATTCAAGTGGGAAAGAAAATAAAAGATAAGAGCACTGTAGATTGTCTTTCTGGTAGCTACTGAAAAAAGATAAATAAAAGCAATTACTAAATAACCAACCTACTTCCTACTGAGATACTGAGATCATCCTCTCTGGTCTGAAACAGATATAGAGAATCTTGTTAGAACTTAGATTCTTGTGCCAAACTGGATCTAATAACCTGCGTCCTCTCAGGACCAGGGTTTCTACCCTCCTTTCTGCCATAGTGTGATATTTGGCATATAGCCACAATTTAACCTGAAAACTTTCATCTGCTGAATTCATGTTATGATTGTTTTATATTAATCCTACTTTGAGAACTGAAAAAATATTTTTACTTAAAAATTAGGTCTTTGTTCGGAAAACATTATACTCCTGTAGAATGACTGACATTTCTTAAACATGCTTTAATTAATAACCCAAAATAGGATATATTTTGTGCATAAAGGGTATATGTACCTCTATTTGTTTGTTTATATCACTTTCCTGTGGACATCTAACTGGTTATGAGGGTAACTGTGTCACCCAGACATCTAGAGAGATTTGAGTGGAAGCAATAAATGGTATGTGTATTTGGAAGTGTTTCATTAGTAAAGATGTATTTAAGAAGGTGTCACATTTGGTGCTCTATTTAAAAGGATATCCAAGATGTCTTTAGGAGAGTATACAAAATGGAAATAAGATCCCATGAGGCAGAGTGAACTGATAGCATATTTAGACAGCATTCCAATGTCCAAAACTGACCCTTATCACAACTGACTCATTAAAATTTAATTTGAAGAAAGCAGAGTGACTTAGTCAATTAAGGAAAATTAATGTTAAGTGGCATATTTGAAAGAGAAAACTTTGAAATGTAGGCTAGAGTTGAAAGAAACTTTTGATTTAGGATTCTTGGAGAGTAGCTACTCCAACCACCATGATTTTACATATGAGGAAACTGACACAGGGACATTAATTGATGTTCCTAAAAGTTTTTAACATGTGGACAAACTTTGGCCATGTCATATGGAAGAAGACTAGAATGCTGGCAACTGTGGGCTGAGTTCTTCTCTCTTGAACTTCCATACCGAGTGTCTTTTGATGGTTTTATTGTTCCTCTTATAAGAAAATTAATTCATCCACAATGTGCCCTTGAGGTGATGCTGAAATAACAGGCTATGAGTCACAGCCTTGCAGGCCTGTTAGGTAGCATTTTCTGGGAGTGTGTGCTCACATTTAATTATTCATTTATATTCATTCATTCTCTCTCTTTCTCTCTGTCTCTTTTCCTCTCTCTCTCCCTCTCTCTTTTTCATAGTTTTTGTGAGTTCAATTCTAAATATATGACAAATAATTTCTTTTGTGAGCAAATACTTTTGTCTCTTTTTTAAAAGCTAGGTCAATGGAAAGTCCAATCATGTGAAGAAAAACTTAAATATGTATGTAAGAAAAAGGGAGAAAAAATGAATGATACAAGGTCTGATAAGATGTGTCCTCCAGATGAGGTATGTCAAATCTCTGTGTAAAATTTCCTAAGTGGTATTATGCCTTCTTGGTTAGAGATGGTGGTTGAGAATTAAACACTTCAAACTTAGAAAATAGCAGAAATTACTAGCTTTTATTCATTTACATTAGAGCAAGCCAGAAGGCAGTGAATCATAGCATATCAGCATTCTTACAGAAGGTAAAAGAGTTACCTATTCATGAATTTCTATAAAAATATATATGATTATTATCCTGAGTGGTGATACCTTTACTTCCTCCACTGATATTATTCCTGTTCAAAATTATTCAACCAACAACTGTTAAACCCTTACGATGAGCCAGGCACCAAGGGTAAAGACAAGTCATACCTTCTGTCTGACACAGGCTCACAGTCCTGTGGAGGTTATCTAAGAAATGGCATCCCACCTTCATCACGTGTATGAATTCATTGGCCATGTCCTCAATGTCCACAAGTTCTAAGATACTGTCAACGTAGCAGAAACTTACTTGTCAGACGGGAACATCATCAAGTCTGGAAAACAGTATAATATAATAATATTTCTCCTCTGATTTAGGGCTGGGAGAGACATGGAGAAACTTGTTACAAGATTTACAAGGATGAGGTCCCTTTTGGAACAAACTGCAATCTGACTATCACTAGCAGGTGTGACCATCAGTAAACATGTACTAGTAAACTCTTTACTCAGTTCTTTTGCTAAACAATCTTCCTAAGAAAAAGGTACGTCTTCAAATTGATGCAATCATTGTAAAACACTCACCAATTTGATTCTACTTTTGCAGATTTGAGCAAGAATACCTAAATGGTATGATGAAAAAGTATGATAAATCTCTAACAAGATACTTCTGGACTGGCCTGAGAGATGTAGATTCACATGGAGAGTATAGTTGGTCAACTGTTGGTGGAATAAAGCAGGCTGTAACCTTTTCCAACTGGAAATTTCTTGAGCCAGGTGAGTGTCTTGGCCTTTAAAAGTAGTAGAATACAGTGACTAGTGAAATGCAGCCTCACAATATGCTCTTCACTTACTCTCAAAATGTGAGGGAAATGATCTTCAGGACTAGAGTCTATCTATGGAACCATAAATAGAAGCAGTGGCTGTGCCTTCCCTGTTAAATCCTTGGGAATACTCCAATGTAAGAAGTTAGAAAACTCAGTTCTCCAAAACCAGCATCTGACAACTCAGAGCTAGAACCACCAGTGTGAGATTTTGTTATCTCTTCTGTGTAAATGTTAAACAGAATCTAGAAGCTTCATTGTGAAGCACTTTACATTTTCATCTCTCTGCTTAACTTCTTTCTCCAAAATTTAATGTGTTTATTTTTGTTATTCTCAGTGGGTAAGAATTAAGGAGGCTATATTTGTACGTATTATTTATTTTGAAAGTTAGTTCATCTTTCTCCAATCAGCATAAAGCATTGACCATAATTTGCCATAGAATCAGAACATTTGAGCCAGAAAGGACCCCAGATAGCCCTTCTGATTTTAGAGTTGAGAAAACAGACTTAGCTGATTTACTTGACAAAGGTCATCTAGTTATTGCATTAGTAAAATCCAGAGCTCCTGATTTCCAAGCCAGTGCTTTTTAGAGGATTTTGGCTTTGAATATCAAGATAGCAGTCATTAATATAAAGCATTCTACTTTTCTCTCCTTGAATTATTTATATTTTCTTGTGTTGGTCTAAGGTGATCATGAAGTCTATTTTTTATAATACAGAGATTAGAACACGTGAGCTTGCCACTGAACACAACATTTGAAATAGAGAATGCCCACAAAATTGTGATACATGGTCATCACCATCAATGTGTTATTGATAGTAACAAAGTCATCTTTTTATGTGTAGAAGATGGAGCATACAGATGCTAATCCTGGTTACATCTCAAATTAAATTAGAAATATTCTAATGGATAAAACACATAGATTTCTTTCTTTCCTTTTTTTTTTTTTTTGTTTTGAGACAGCGTGTCACACTGTTGCCTGGGCTACGGTGCAGTGGTGTCCTCCTAGCTCATGGCGAAGAGATTGCCATGAAGCTCTCTTCACCATTATTGCTCCCACTTCAACAAGTTGGTCTATCATGGGCAAGCCACAGATAGGGGGGCAGAACAGCAGAAAATGGCACACTCGCCCAGGGTAGCAAGGCATTGTTTTTCCTAGTTCCGTGTTCCTCTTGCTGTCCGTGTATAAAACATGAGACCACAGGACTTCTCTGGTGGGATAGAAGTTGTCCTCATTGCTTTCCAATGTATGAGACATTTCTTGTCTTCTGCCCACTTCAGACAATGTGTTAGAATGGAAAATGGAGCACAGCCTTTTGCCAAACAAATCTGGGTTCAAGTCTCAATTCTACCACTCACTGCCTACGATTGTGGGCAAATCACTTAGTCTTCACCTGGAAAGTAGATTTGATAATACAAACTACCTTTTAATGTTATTATGACTGTCATAAAACAAATGTATATCATCACATACCTACTTCTACCTTTATCATACCAGGCCTTCCTTTGACTTTGTATCTGGGAGAGTTATGCTTTGAGAGTTACTAAGTTGCTTAAAAACTGCTGAAAGTTGTTAAGCTAATTTGAACTACTATCCTCAGCAGCATAGTGGTTTGGGGTACAACCCTGCAAACAGACCACATCGGTTCAAATCCTGGATCCACCACTTAACTAATTCTGTGACCTTGAACAAGTCACTTGATTCTCACTGTACCTCAATTATGACAATAGAATCCACCCTACAGGTTTGTTGTGAGGTTTAATTGATTTAATCCTTTTAGAAGAGTATCTGACAAACAATAAACACTTTTCTGTGTTACCTATCATCATCACCATTATTCTGAACAACACATTTCTTTCCTCTCTTTCCTCCATTGTTTTCCTATTCTCTCCCCCCACCTTGGGTCAAATAAAGAGTAGAATCACTGAAAAATGTTTGAACTTTAATTTAAATTTTTAATTTTCCAATTAAACTTTCCAATTCAATCCTAGCTTCTCCAGGCGGATGCGTGGCTATGTCTACCGGAAAATCTCTTGGAAAGTGGGAGGTGAAGGACTGCAAAGGCTTCAGAGCACTTTCAATTTGCAAGAAAATAAGTGGACCACTTAAGCCTGAGGAAGCAGCGCCTAAGCCTAATGACCCCTGTCCTGAAGGCTGGCATAGTTTCCCCTCAGGTCTTTCTTGTTATAAGGTAAAGTAACATTCTCATTCAGTCCTTCAATGAAGTTATTTCTCTACTGATTCTCCTAGTTCATGTCCTTGTACAAATTATGCTCCTTCCCATAGACATACATAATGTGACTGAAGTGTCCAGCAGCGCAGAATCCTTGGCAGGGCATCACTGAACCTCTGGCGTCAGGCAGCTCAGCCCCACACCAACGTTTGTCCTACCAGACAGAGCAGGGACAAAGGCAGGACTGGCTCTCTCCCAGGTGTTTTTTCCCTGGGGAGTTGGGCGAGCTGTATGCCACTATGCTTCTCACATCCCTCTAATTCTTATTATCAAATTAAGAGTTCCATCACTTCTTATAATGTAAAAATAATTATTTTGGGGTCTGCATCAGTCAGCTACTCTCCCAAAATTCACTGGCAATAACAACAAATATTTAGTCTCACCTTCACAGGTCAGCTAGGGTTTGACTCATCTGGTTTGGGCTTGAATGACCAGTTCTGCTTCCTACTGCAGGTCAGCTGTGCTGGGCTCCAGGCTGTGACTTGGGGTCCACTGCCCTTCAGTCTAGGGCTCAGGCTGAAGGGGCAGCAGCTATCAGGGGCTTGCTTTTCTCACGGTAAATCCCTGGAGCCCCAGAAGGCAAGCCAACCACATAAGCACATTTCAGACCTCTGCTTACTTTACCTCCAGTAATATCCCATTGACAGCAAGTCACATAGCCAAGCCCCATGCCAAGGTACAGAGAAGTGTACTTCACTCACCAGGAGGCTGTGGCAAGAACGTGTAATTATATTATTGCAGAAAACTGAAGAATCAGGACCAATAATTCAGCCTGTCATTGTGTCATCTTCTCTTCCTCCTCCTCCTCCTCTTCTTGTTCTTTTGAAATAACTGTGGTTCCTTTGGCCATAGTTATTGGCTGACGAAAATTAGTCAGCAGAAAACAAAGAAGCAGTCCACAGGGGCAGGTTTAGTTTTGCCACCTTATGTCGATGTTCACACGCCAGGGCAGCCGGCTCTCTGATTCCTCCTCACCAGAAAATAGCCTTGTTTTTCTGCAGGTCTCAGTGCCTTATGTTCAGAATTATATTGTTAGCATATTTCTTTGCTGAAGTCTACTCCCAAAGCATTCATATTCACATACATCCTTTATAGCCTTGCCTGCTGGTTCATTTTATCTTTCAAGGTCCTACAAATGCAGGAGAGCATTCTGCAGCCTGGCTAAGGAAAGTCATCCATCTGGCGATGGGGGCTAGCATCTGCGCTGGCCTTTAGTTGACACTTTCAGAGGACCTTCTGTGTCTCAGTATGTGTGCATTTACCTACGCCTTCATTACACCTATGAGAATACGTGTCAGGGGCTCCCATATTTAATATTTAACTGTAATCAACTTTCACACTATGAATACTTTACAATTATACCAGAAAACAAATTAACATTATGTTTTGTTAAGGTATTCCATGTAGAAAGAATTGTGAGAAAGAGGAACTGGGAAGAAGCTGAAAGATTCTGCCACGCACTTGGAGCACACCTTGCTAGCTTCAGTCATGTGGATGAAATAAAGGAATTTCTTCACCTTTTAATGGACCAGTTCAGGTAATACTTTCAGAATGAGAGTTTCTATGTTGAAGTTGATGTCCTGTAGGTGTTCAAAATTGACATGTTTTATTATCTGCAAGGTCATTCAGTGCTTAGTAGTCGTGCAACATCAAGCACTGTTATCTGCAAGGCACTATGAGGGAGTCAAAGTTGAGTGAGACATAGTTCCTAGTTCCCACCCTTTGTATAATAAAGCCCAACAACAGGATAAGAAAAGTATGGTGAAAAATCTAGAGCCTAGGTAAGGAAGGGCCTTGGGAATTCAGAGAGTGGAAGTGTTTCTGGGAGGTATAAGTGGGAAAAATGTCATGAAGAAGACTGGTTCTTGGAAGGTAGGTAATATTTTGAAAGGTAAGATAGGAGAAGGAGCCACAAAAAACCAAAACAAAAATGAAAGAACATAAGCAAAAGTACTGTGACCAGAATATACAGGTACGGTTGAAGAGAAATGAGTCATACAACTTAGCTGGAAAATGGGGTTTGGATATGAAATTGGAATGTCCTTGCTTGCCCTGGAGTATGATCTGAAGTCAATAAGCAAAAACAAACAAACAAAAACAGAGTGTATGTATATATATATGTATATATATATATATATATACACCTATACACACACACATACATATACACATATGTATATATCCACATGGACATATACATGCAGGTAGATGCAGGACAGCTAATGAGAAAGCTATTATAACCACCCTGGTGGAAACCTACCTTGAGGAAGGGCAGTAAGAATAGGAAAGGAGGGAAGTGATCAAAGATTTACAGCCATTGTGATTTTGATATTAGGGTGGAAGAAGGCTTCCTGTACAATTTTCCTGATGCCTTTAAGGACAATATAGAGAAATATGAGTCAGGTCCTGCTATTACGGGAGGGAAATTTCTCTGAAAAAATTGAGGACAATCAAGGGTATGAGGGGCTTCAGCTCTACAAATTTATTTTTTTCTTCCCTCACTTTTCTGCACTGAAAAGACCCAAAGCTGTAAATCAAGGATTCTGAGTTATATCAGAAAAATTACTGAAAAAAAACCACCACCTGGACATAGCCTAGTGAACATTTTCCCAATCATTTTGAGTCAAACAAAACCTCAAAGAAAAACAGCAAAAAATAAAATAGATTACCAAAACACAAAATCTAATTAGCCTTCTTCTCTGGGACATTAAATATAGAAGACACTTAAAGACTGATATCTAAAGAGTTTTGAGGTAGAAAATGTTTGCAGTGTATTCATTTTAGTTCCCAACTAACTTCGTTTGTGAGGAGATTAATTGATATTAAACTTCTATGCTCCTTTCTTGGAAAAAAATTTCCAAAGACATATTCCAGCTGAGAGATGAACAAAAAACCACATGAATGGGTACAGTTGGCCCTCTGTATTCATGGGTTCTGCATTCACAGATTCAACCAATAGCAAATGAAAAATATTTGGAAAAGCAAACAATAAAAAATAATGATACAACAATTAAAAAAACATAAATAAAAATCATATAGTATAACAACTATTTACATAGCATTTACACTGTATTAGGTATTATAAGTAATCTAGAGATGATTAAAATATACGAGAGGATGTGGAAATATTCATTTTATACGAGGAATTTGAACATCCTCAGATTTTGTTGTCAGTGGATGGGGTAGGTCCTGGAACCAATCCCCCACAGATACTAAGGGATGACTGCAGTTTATTATAAAAGAATTGGAAGCAAGAATATAATATAAAAACACTGGCTGCACATAGTGGCTCACATTCATAATCACAGCACTTTGGGAGGCCAAGACAGGAGGATTGCTTGAGGCCAGGAGTTCGAAACCAGCCTGGGCAAAATAGCAAGACCTTGTCTCTACAAAAAAAAAAAAAAAAAAATTATCCAAGCATGGTGGCACACACCTGTAGTCCTAGCTAGTTGGGAGGCTGAGGTGGGAGGATGGCTTGAGCCCATGAGTTTGAGGTGCAGTGAGCTGTGATTGCCACTGCACTCCAACCTGGGTGACAGAGCGAGAACCTGTCTCTAAAAAAATTAAAAATAAATTTAAAAATTAAAAAAAACATAGCTCTAAGCTACAATAAATGTAATTATAAAATTAGAATAAAACTATCCAAATCTTTAAAGAAAAACATAAGACTATTTTAGTAAATGAAATACTTAACTGTTTATAAATAAAAACTAGGATATAGTGAGATAAAACAGTTGTGGATAAAAGTATAATAAATTCCTAATTTGACATGGAAATCATATTTAGAAGCCCTGATTATACTGTCTTAGCTATTATAAGTAATCTAGAGATGATTAATGTATACGAGAGGATCTGCATGGGTTATGTGCAAATACTCATTTTATATGCAGAACTTGAATATCCTCAGATTTTGTTGTCAGTGGTGGGGGGGTAAAATTTGCTATTCATTCCTGGCTTAGTTTATAAATATGTCGTGTATATAATGTATTTAATAAATATAATTAATATATAAATTATTATTAAATTAAGAATAGGCTCGTCTGAATGCAATGGTATTTACAACTAATTGATCACAACCAGTTGCAGATTCCTTTGTTCCTTCTTCACTCCCACGAATTCACTTGACCAGCCTAAAAAAAAAAATAGAAGAATAGTTCAAAGCAATAGCCATATTACACCTAATGATGAAGCATTGTCAAATGCATTTCCCTGAAAGTCAGAAAAAGGTAAAGACCGCTGTTGTCATCACTATTGTTGATTTTGGTTTGGAATGCATCCCCTGTGCATTAAGATTAAAAACAATACTATAATGTATAAATGTTTATAATATATTAAGTGGAGGGAAAGGCAGATTATAAAAGAGTAAAAAATATTTACTTGAAAAACTAAACTGCAAAAATACATTTTAAAAATAATGTTTGTTACCTCTGGGAGGTAAGATTCTAAGTGATTTAAAAAATGCTTTCTTTGAAAATTTCCACATTTTCCAGATTTGTTTTAACATACCCACTACTGTATTTTTCTCATTAAAGAAAGTAGTTTTACTACAATGTCCTGGGAACCTGTTGTAAAATGCAATGCTTGTGTTCTATAGATATTCATTTAGTAAGCATCTATTGTAGAATTTCAGGTATTCTAGACTTCATTATCTAGCATTAGAAATTAATATTCAAAATTTCATTGCAGACTGACCTAAGCCAATTTGGATATACTAACCCATAGGTTCTTTATGAGGTGAGTGTTAGCTATTCCCTCACAATTTTGAGAGTAGATTATAATGAATACAAAATTCAGACCAAATTCTTCCACATAAATTCTGTTGAGTAATACATTTATTATACATACGTTCATGAAGCAGACAAAAATCATTTTATACAACCTATTTTATAAGCTTGACAACATCCCAGCAAACTATCCTTTTAAGTGTTCTAACTACCATCTCACAGAGAAAGTTCACTTGAGGCAGATGTGACAATATTCCAATGGAAGAATTGTGTTCCCATGCAAGTCAGCATCAGGCCGTCACAATCACCTGACCCAGTGACTGGACATGGCATTATTTAGGGATCAAGCCATAGATGCCATTTCTAAAGGTACAAACTTTCTCCTTACAAGACTCTGATACCCTTTCATGATGGGTGAGTGTCTCTGAATATTTTAACTAATCCTCGTATCTTAAATAACTTAAATGTCACCAACGAGAACTCATTTCTTACATCATGCTGATTAACAAGCTTCTCATTTCACTGATATAAACCCATTTCTGACAGTTACTCTACAAATGACCAAAGCCTCCAGTGTGGCTTTGAATCACAGAGGTCCTTGTGGGGGCCACCTGTGGAGTACAGCCCTTCCAATACACTGCCAGTCCTCCCTGACGTGAGTTTCAAGCAGGGCAACTTAAGGGCCCCTGGAGCTCAAGCTTGACACACACAATATCATACTGTCTAGGTACAGTATTTTTAAGTAAAATATCAACATAACAAACTCAAGCAAGGGAATCTTGCTAACTGGAACAGAGAGCCATGGATAAGTAGTACTAAGCAATGAGGTTGTAGATATTTGTGGGAATCGATTAATGGAAAATGTTGGAATATCATATATGATAGAAATGACCATTGAGAGAATCCATATACAGAATGGAGACAAAACTAACATGAGAGGTAATTAAGGAACTTTTCTTGACTCATTTTTTTGCTTCTGATTAGCCCTTGTTGAATACCTCCTCCTATTAAAAAATTACTATAAGTTCTTTATGTAAAGTTTAGAAAATATTAAAAATAGTATTGAAGAAAATAAAAATCCCCTCGAATCCTAGCTCCCAGTTAACATTTAGTGTCAACCCTTTCCATTTTCTTCGATTCCTACACATATAGTTTTTACTAAATTTATTTTCCACCGAATTTACTATGTTTAATTTTTTTCTAATCACAAAAGTAATGCATATTGAATTTGGAAAGTAGAAAAGCACAGAGAAAAAACAAATCTCCATAATCCCTTCACTCATAGAACCATATTTTATTTTTACTCTGATCCCAGCAGCTAACACAAGGCCATAGTAAGCAGACTGTGTTGTCTACTTAATAAGTTCTCTATAATAAACAGATCGTTGGCCTGTACTGTACTTGGAAAGACAACATATTCTAAAACCAAAATTGTAACCATGGCTTAAAGGAAAGAAGGAAGCAAATCCATTTACATTAGAAAATGATTCTAAAGCTTATTCCTTGAATGCCTTAGCTTTTTATTGCAAGAATTGACCTTTCTCAGCAAACATCCATTGCCCAAATTGTGCATCACGTGCCAAGGAGTTAAGTCAGATTACTGCTCTACCTCTCACAGCCTCAATTCCACATCTCTATTTGTATTTCAATGGAAAGGATTCATGGTACACCAAGTCATTAAGGCTCTCAGATCTTTGCAACTCTTAATGGCAGCCCAACAGGGAAAGCCATTGTAGAACAAAAATAGCCATAGGATTAGAGAAGAAAGCCTTGTTTGCAAAGCCACTGCTGCTGTGTATACTACCTCCTGTGATGTGCCAGGAATGGATTTAGATATAAATCTAAGGCTCTGCAGACTTAGCACCCTCATCAAATAGTATTTATTGGGGGTTATGGCTGAGAGACTATTTTCCTTAGCAACCAGATGCAGCAGGAAATTTGACTGAGGATAGGAATTTTAACACAATTGTACATATTAACCTTTTATGCAATGTATACTTAGCCTAATAGCCTTAAAACCATACACTTAGTGCTGGAGTAGGAGAAATTTATAAAGACAGAGAGAATTTCAGTTCGACTGGATTTCCTAGTTATGATCAAGTACATGTTTTCTCTCAAATTTTCTAAAATCTACATTGGCGGTATGCAGTGATTAATGTTCTTTAAAATTTCTTCTCTTCTTTATCTGCCTGCAACTAAACCAGGTCAAACCAGGAGCAAGTTACAATTCAGGAAATATTTTCCACTTTTGATCACAAAACACACAGATACACACACACATACCAAGTAGCTTCTATTTTCTGTATTTATGACACCCTAGTGAATCCCTTGAAATGAGGCTGAAATCTGTAAATTTCTGGGCTGAAATGAAGTTCATTCTTAGAAAGTAGTAGAAATAGAAATTGTGGACACTTGGGCAGACTCTTTAAGAAACTGTTCTCTGAGATGAAGTAAAGGAGTCAGATATGGGCTTGAAAGAAGAGAAGTGTCTCAGTGGGAGGAGGGGAGGAGCCATTAGCTGAGAGAAGACCGGGTATGAGCATGTGGAGCCGAGAAAGGTTAGGGAAAAACCTCTGAAAAGGCCACCAGTGGGAGCCTCCTAATGCAGGTGACACATGATCTTTAATCCACTGGAGCCTCCTCGTGCAGGTGACAGATGATCTTTAATCATCTCCCTGGTTGTACTGTTGATTGCGTAAAGAAAATGAAACATCTAATGCTTACTTTACAGAAACACAAAATTCTACACACATTCCCCAGGCCCAGATATATAATGTGCAAAGAGCTGTGAGAAGTGAAGTTCTATCCCCATGTAAGTATGAGGAAGGGAACTTAACCTCCTCTTTTTTTCAGCCATCCAGCTTTAATGATGCTGTAGATGGCAATTACTCAGACCCTGTGGTTTAGAAATCCAGCATTTGGGCAGCAGCACGACACACGTGGAAGCCTGTGAGAAAGCTCTGATTAGCTGGAGACACAAACTGCACATTCCACTTATAGGCACTAAATTTAAACTGGACTTAATTGTCTCTACTGGATTTATCTGAAGTCCACAATTTTTTTTTTTTTTTTTTTTTTGAGACAGAGTCTCACTTTGTTGCCCGGGCTAGAGTGCCATGGCGTCAACCTAGCTCCAGCAACCTCAAACTCCTGGGCTCCAGCAATCCTTCTGCCTCAGCCTCCCGAGTAGCTGGAACTACAGGCATGCACCACCATGCCCAGCTAATTTTTTCTATATATATATTTAGATGTCCATATAATTTCTTTCTATTTTTAGTAGAGATGGGGTCTCACTCTTGCTCAGGCTGGTCTCGAACTCCTGAGCTCAAATGATCCTCCTGCCTCGGCCTCCCAGAGTGCTAGGATTACAGGTATGAGCCACCGCGCCCACCCACAAATTGTTGATCTTTCTTTATGTAAGATAACACTATAATAAAAACCAAAAGGGAACAGTCCTCATATTCCATTCCATTAAGTTGAAAAACTTGAAGTTGAAAAGATGAAAAAGTACTTACTGATATGGAAGTATGAGGGAAAATAAATAAATAATTGTGAGGGGATGTTAAACAAAGGAGAGAGAGAGAGAAAGGCAATTATCTTATTAAGAAGTGAGAAATAGTTTAAAATTGTTTGCTCCAGCCTTTTATTCACTAGCAAATTTTATAAAAATGCAGACTTATTCTATTTCCCAGTAGATTTGTAGCTGTACATTCCCTATATTCTATATATTCTACTGAGCTTGAGAATAGTGATGTTTTTAGATTTGGATTCTACCACTTCTCTAATATGTATTCTCTATTATATTTATATGTATATTACATTTGTATATACATATTGTATGTGCATATATACACACGTGCTGATCATAATACCATGTGTCAACACAAGGTTAAATTATTAAAATATGGAATACAATTGCTCTATTTATTAAGGCCTAAAAAGTATAATAAATTTTAGGGAATATTTTCAAATGTGGAGTTAAGAGGCCAAGACAGTTTTTTATAGTTATATCACTTTAATTGATGCTGGCTATATCTCCCTGGCTAGAGTATAAGTTTATTTGAGGGGAAAGAATTACTTAAATGTATGTTCTTGTCTCTATGTGTTTGTATATATGTTCTTCCTTGGAATGTCTGTCCTTTTTCTTCATGGCCAATATGAATAGTGGCATATGATAAGCACTCAGATTATGGCTGGAAAGAAATGTCAGCCAACCCTCGAAGAAAATCTTTTGTCCTACTAACCTCACAAAATATTTCCTCACTTCCTGCAGTCCAGAATGATCTCTCCTTTCTCTGAACTTTTGTAGCACTTAAAATTCATACCACTCTTTGATAGCATTCATAAGTAGTCTTAATCATATTTTCTTTGTTCATGTATATCTTGTCTCCCTATTTTGCATTCCATTTGAGTGTAGATATTAGGTGTTGTACTTCTCTGTATCATCATTACACCTAGCTCAGTGCTTTGTACATAAAAGTATAACACTTACAAGTGTTAAGTTTACTAACTTAAGTGATTGCTTAAGCATATTTCTCCAGTGTATTTCTTTGACACTTAGAGAATACTCAAATACTTGCTTACTTTAAACTTAATTGGCAGCAGGAATTAAACTGTTTTTAAAATCTTGTTTAATAAAAATTTAGCCAAATGGTTTGTTTTGCATTTTAAAGAAAAAAGTTTGATAATGTTATAAACAAATGCTTTAAGGAAATGGTACTCTTGCATTTGAGTGTATCTGAAAACATTGTCTAATATTCGAGCACTGCAATAAAAGTTTTGGAATAATAACTTTTTTTCCTCTTAAAGTTCAAAGCAGAGTAGTTTTTGCCTTTTATATGAATAAAACAACTTAAAATATGGTTTCAAAAGTATAGTGCTGGCCAGGCGCGGTGGCTCACGCCTATAATCCTAGCACTCTGGGAGGCTGAGGCAGGAGGATCGCTTGAGGTCAGGAGTTCGAGACCAGCCTGAGCAAGAGTGAGACCCCGTCTCTACTAAAAATAGAAAGAAATGATTTGGACAGCTAAAAAATATATATAGAAAAAATTAGCTGGGCATGGTGGCGCACGCCTGTGGTCCCAGCTACTCGGGAGGCTGAGGCAGTAGGATTGCTTGAGCCCAGGAGTTGGAGGTTGCTGTGAGCTAGGCTGATGCCACGACACTCTAGCCCGGGCAACAGAGCGGACTCTGTCTCAAAAAAAAAAAAGTATAGTGCTTTTTCAATAGATACTCCATATTAAGGGTTTAGTTTCATTTCAAAAGTCTTTATAAAAGTCGTCTTTTATTTTCACTTAGTGACAAGATCTTCTGAATAAACTTACATCTCTGAAGCACTTTAGACATGTCAATGCTAAATATTTTTGCCAAATATTGTCCTAAAATTTTTTAACACTTTCTTTTTACATAGTGGCCAGCGTTGGCTGTGGATTGGTCTGAATAAAAGGAGCCCAGACTTACAAGGATCCTGGCAATGGAGCGATCATACACCAGTAAGTTAAAACTTTCTTGTTTGGGGTAACATGGAAGAAGTTTTTGTTTCACTAAAAAGTTGACTGTTAAATAATACATCCACACCTAAAATTTGTATGGAACCACAAAAAAACCCTGAACAGCCAAAGCAATCGAGCAAAAAGAACAAAGCTGGAGGCATAATACTACCTGACTTCAAAATATACTACAAAGCTATAATAACCAAAGCATCATACTACCAGCATAAAAAAGACACATACACCAATGGAACAGAATAGAGAGCCCAGAAATAAATTCATATATTTACAGCCAACTTATTTTCAACAAAAGTGCCAAGAACATACAATGCTCAGAAAACTGGATACCCACATACAAAAGTATGAAATTAATCCCTTATCTCATACCATATACAAAAATCAATGCAAAATGGCTTAAAGACTTAAATGTAAGACCTGACACTACAAAACTACTAGAAGAAAACATAGGGGGAAAGCTCCATGACATTGGTCTGAGCAATGATTTTTTGTATATGACCCCAATAGCACAGGCAACAAAAACAAAAATAGACAAATGGGATCACATCAAACTAAAAAGCTTCTGCACAGCAAAGGAAATATCAACAATGAAGAGACAGCCTACAGAATGGGAGAACATATTTGCAACTCTTCATCTGATATCCAAAATACAGTCATGTGTTGCTTAACGATGGGGATACATTCTGAAAAATGTGTTGTTAGGCAATTTTATCATAGTGCAAACATAGTGTACTAACACAAACCTAGATGGTATGGCCTTCTACAAACCTACGCTACACACCTAAGCTATATGTTCCTCCTCAGCTACAAACCTGGACAGTATCCAGGGGTGGGGAAATTGCAGCCTTCTGATTTCAAGATTATTCTTTTTTTAAGCACCAAAGGAGGCAAGAAAAGCTTCATCTTTCTCTGCTGCACCCCTTTTAATAAACGAATTTGTTCTGTAAAATTTGGATTCAGTCAAAAGGCTGTACTTAAAGACCTAGAAGACCACAAGTGGCCTTAAGACCACAGGTTCCTCACCCCTGTGTAGTATTAGTGTTATATCTTATGGGACCACCGTCACATATGTGGATCCATCATTGACTAAAACATCATTACGTGGCACCTAACTGTATATGAAGAACTCAACTCAATAGCAAGAAAGCAACCCAGTTTAAAAATGGGCAAAGGGCAGGGTATGGTAGCTCATGCCTGTCATCCCAGCAACTTGGGAGGCTGAGGCAGGAGGATCATTGGAGGCCATGGGTTTGAGACTAGCCTGGGCAACATAGTAAGACCCTATCTTTAAAAAAAAATTTTTTTTAAATTAGCGGGGCATAGTGGTACATGCCTATAGTCCCAGCTACTTGGTGGCTGAGGTGGGAGGATTGCTTGAGCCCAGAGTTCAAGGCTGCAGTGAGCTATGATCATGCCACTTGCATTCCAGCCTGGGTGACAGAATGAGATCCTGTCTCAAAAAAAAAAAAACAAGAGCAAAGGACCTGAATAGACATTCTTGAAAGAAGATATAGAAATGGCCAACAGGTATATGAAAAATGCTCAACATCACTATTCTTCAGGGAAATGTAAATTAAAACTACATTAAGATATCACCTCCCAGCTGTTTAAATGACTGTTACTGAAAAGACAAAAGATAAGTTGGTGAGGAGGTGAAGAAAAGGGAACTTTTGTGCAATGTTAATGGGAATGTAAATTACTGAAGCCATTATGGAAAACAGTGTGGAGATTCCTCAAAAAATTAAAAACAGAAGTAACCACATGATCCAGCAATCCTACTATTAGGTATATATTCAAAGAAAATGAAATTAATATATTGAAGAGATATCTGCACTTCCATGTTTATTGCAGCACCATTCACCATAGCTGAGATATGGAATCAACCTAAGTGTCCATCAACATATGAATGGATAAAGATAATGCAGTATATATACACAACAGAATACTCTTCAGCTATAAAAAGGAAGGAAATTCTTCCATTTGGAATAACATGCATGGACCTTGAGAACATTATGTTAAGTGAAATAAAGTAGGCACAGAAAGACCAATACTGCATAATCTCATTCATATGTGGAGTCTAAAAAAGTTGATCTCATAGAACTATAGAGTAGAATGGTAATTTCCAGGGACTGAAGAAATTGGGGTTGGGAAGTTGGAGAGAAGTTGGTCAAAGGATACAAAATTTCAACCAGATAGGAGGAATAAGTTCAAGAGATCTGTTGTACAGCATGGTGACTAGAATTAATATTTTATATTCTTGAAAAATGCTAAGAGAATGGATGTTAAGTGTTTTCACCACAAAAATGATAACTATGCGAGTAATGCATATGTTATTAACTATATTTAGTCATTTCACCATGTATATGTACTTTATAACATCATGTTATATAGGATAAATACATATAATTTTATCTGTCAATTTATAAAAATAAAATAATAAAATCCATGCAGCCATTAAAATTATGTAGCTATATCTTTATTGAAATGGAAGTAGATTCACATATAGAAAGTAGGGAAAAAACAAATTACTAATCTTATTTTTATTTTAAAAAAACTCATGTACAGTCTATATATAGTCCAAAAATATTAAAATATACAGTGATCATCTTTTGGTAGTAAAACTGATTTTTTTCAAAGCTCTTCTGTTATACTGTTTTTTATTTCCTTTTTTTTATAATGAGAAGCTTTTTTATTATCTAAAAATATGAGTTATATTTTTAAAAAGTATCTTTATTGGGAGACATAATTTGTTTGGGAGAAATTTGAACATCCTTAATATTATTTCAAAGGTTTACATAATCCTTAAAAGAGGTCTTATGTAATATTTATAAGAGCAAAATTATTCTCAGATAGTCAGTATTTTTTTCTACATTGCCATTGTATCAATTCATTTTGTATTCTTCGCAAATATAAAACACTTTAAGTTTTATTTTCAAATTGTAACATATCTGAGATTAATCAAATAGTCAGCATTTCAACACATCCCCCCCAAAAAAAGTCTTTTGCAAGCTCTTGATTCTCTATGACTCCAGTGGTGAATTTAATATACCATTAACCTCCACTTCTGAAAGCATGGCTTCCTTTGGAAACTTATGACATTATGTTATTTTATAAGGCCTCTCATGATTTAGAACCCTAATATTAAAAAAAGAGATAGAGAAGTTTTCTTTCTGTGGCATATGAACACATTTGAATTCTTAAAGCTGCCTAAATTACATCTAAATTGCAAATATTTATACATTGGTCTTAAATTCTCAAGCCTCTCTTGTCTTTTCAGGTGTCTACTATTCTCATGGCAGATGAGTTCCAGCAGGATTATGACATCAGAGACTGTGCTGCTGTCAAGGTCAATGCAATGCTGGAAAATCTGCATATTTAAAAACTAAATTCAGCATCTTGGGCAATGAGGCAACAGACTCACGGAGCACCTTTTGTGTGTGTAGGGTGATGTTAGATGTGATGGGAGATAAGTACACCCATGGCCTGACCCTCAGCAGACTAACTTACATTTAATTGGAGAAGATAAAATTCATATTCAAGAAAGACAGCCCTCATTACTATGCACAATAATAAGCTCCAAATGAGTGGGCTGATGAGGACTAATCAAACTCAGAAAGTGATCCCTGTGGACATTTTCCAGAAAGAGGTGGTACTTAAATTGGGTCTTTATGGATGGGTAGTTTGTACAGGTGGGATAGGGGGCAATGGTATGAGAAGGTGGCATGAAGTAAGATGGGAGTAGAAGAAAGCAGGTAAGACAGCAAGGAGAACAGAATGCAGATCAAGAAGCTTTAATTTGTTCTGTCATTGAAAATACTGGGAAATTAGACTGATGCCAGGTGAAGGAATTTGTACATGTTTTGATAGGCAAGAGGGCATTTTGAAAAATTTCTGAGTAGGGAAGGTGATGTGAACCAAGGGAAGTAGAAGGAAGATTCATCTTGAGACAGACTCAAAGAAGCAACAGATGGTGTTGAAAGACAAAAAAGACCAGTTAGGCATCTTCCTTTGCAGAATTCATTCATTTGTCTGTTTCATAAGCAGTATGTCCAAGGGGTTCGTAAGGCACTGGAGGTTATAACAGTGACGAGGTACAAAACATAGTCATTGTCTTCACAGAATTTACAGTCTCATAGGAAGCAAAGACAAGTAAATAAGCAATTACAACACCATTGGGTAAGAACTATGACAGGCAAAATGCAAGTTTTATGCAAGAACAAGGGTATTATGAGAATAATGATGATTATGATGGAAGCAGCTAACATTTATTGACTCCTTCATGAGCCAGCCACTGTGCTAGACGTATCACATATATTATTTCAGTTAATACTTAAGTGAGCTTGTAAGGTAGGTACTGTTATCATATTCATCTTACAGAGAAAGCAATTTGAGCATTGAGTAACTTACCCAAGTTTACATGGTTAAAGAACTGAAATTTAAACCCACAAGTGTCTGGGTTCAGTATGCATAACCATTATGCTATATGCCTAGGCATTTATAGAAATAGAAGGGGCACTGGTTTATAAGGAAAATGGTATCTTTTAGTTTAGATATTTTTAATCCAAGCTAACTGTAAGATGTGTCCTATGCTAAAGTGAAATCAAAATACTGGAGTTGAAGGAGGAAATGTATATTTTTTTTAAAAAAAGCAAAGGGCTAAGAAGTGGGTTTGCAGGAACTTCCAACATATAAAGTGAAAGATGAGGAAGGAGGAGACAACTACTAATAGATAATATCTTTGCTTGGTGGCCCAAGAAACAAATCAGTCTTTCCACAAAGACTTAAGAAAGTGGTTGACCAGAAATGTTACAAGGAGATTGAGACAAGTAAGAACCGAGAAAGCCACTGGAAAGCCCTATTTGCAAAGTAACTCTTCTAATGACAAACTATATGGTATCGTGCCATTTTAATGGAATTCCCAATTTAACACATGAAAAGGTAAAAACTTCAGAGAAGCTGATGAAGTTTTCAGGAATGTCGCTAACACTGGTACAATAAACCGTGTTCTGGGTAAACAGAGTTCCCAACTATGGAAAAATTTGAAAATCTACCAAAAAATAATTAAAAGCGATACTGATGCAGCCTGCATCAGGAAGAGCCCAGCCAGTGTTTGGTGTGGAGACTCTGACCTCACCTGCTGCAGTAGCCCCCAGACCCCTGGCCTGAAAATAGTCTGAACAGTGAAAGATGCCCCTCCTAAGTCACGCCTTCCCTTTCCCTTCTCTACTGCTTGCTGGTTGGAATTGTCATGACCCATCTTGGACCACGTGGAGAAGGGCAAAATCCTAGAAATGGCAGAGTAACACCAAAGGAGCATGGGCCTCTGAGGCCAGACTTCTATGTCACTTTCTGATCTACTTTGATCATAGCCTGGTGCTTGGATACCACTAAAATAAAAATTATTTTCTAGTTTGGTATTTCCCAAATTTTAAAAGTACAAGATTCTACAATTTCATGTCAATGAAAACAGGTCGGGGGGGGGGGGCTGGGGAGAAAATAATTTGCATTTTCAATGTAAACATGACCTTACAATATATTTCCTTTTTTTTTTTTTTTTTGAGACAGAGTCTTGCTCCGCTGCCCAGGCTAGAGTGCCATGGCATCAGCCTAGTTCACAGCAACCTCAAACTCCTGGGCTTAAGCAATCCCTTTGCCTCAGCCTCCCGAGTAGCTGGGATTACAGGCATGCACCACCATGCCCAGCTAATTTTTTCTATATATTCTATATATTTTTTTAGCTGTCCATATAATTTCTTTCTATTTTTAGTAGAGATGGGATCTCGCTCTTGCTCAGGCTGATCTCGAACTCCTGACCTCGAGCGATCCTCCCGTCTAGGCCTCCCAGAGTACTAGGATTACAGGAGTAAGTCACCGCGCCTGGCCACGATATATTTTCTTTATCAGCCCCTTTGAAGGCTCTTGCTCAGGGTGTTACTGTTTAAACATTCCATTTATTCCTGTGTTAATTTATTAAACAAATGCTTTAGGGGCTAGAACTAAAATAGAGATCAAAACCATAGAGCTGGCCTGTCGCTCTATGTGGCTCACACCTGTAATCCCAGCACTTTGGGAGGCCAAGCCAGGAGGATTGCTTGAGCCCAGGAGTTCAAGATCAGCCTGAGAAATATAGCGAGACACTGTCTCTACAAAAAATAGAAAAATTATCCAGGTATGGTGGTATGCACCTATAGTCCCAGCTACTCAGGAGGCTAAGGCAGGAGGATCACTTAAGCCCAGGAGTTTGAGGGTGCAGTGAGATATAATGATGCCTCTGCACTCTAGTCCAGGCAACAGAGCAAGACCCTGTCTCAAATAAAAAAATGAAAATAATAAAAAAAAAGCCATTGAGCTTACAGTATAGTATTTCGTAAGGGCTGCATCAATTTCAAAATATTCTGCAATCCTTTTCCTCCTTTAGGTCATTCGTAGGCCCTGGCACAGAGGCTGGTATTTCTATGATGACAGAGAAATTATTTATTTCAGGCCTTTTGCTTGCGATACAAAACTTGAATGGGTGTGCCAGATTCCAAAAGGTAAGTGATAAATGTCCCTTTACACAACCATCTCACGTTAACATTGTGAATGCTAAGCTAAAAGTACCTAAAGGACCAGATTGGTCTATAATTTTAATTTCTAAAAGCCTATGAAGATGCAATTAATATATTAAGCATCCCCCTACCTGACTTCCACTCCTAGTAGAAGGCTAACTTACTGAAATTTGGTGATACCTTATTCTTTGATCATGGAAGAATTTGTATAGAAGATAAAATTTAAGGCTCACTTAGGGATATATGATTTTGGAATGAAAAATTATTTTAAGTAAAAGGAGAAAAGTAGTAAAGAGAATCACTTCAATCTTTAAAATTTTTTTAAATTTTAATTATTATGGGTACACGATAGTTATATATCTTTATAGGGTACATGTGATGTTTTGATGCAGGCATATGATGTGAATTAATTAAATCAGGGTAATTGGGGGTATCCATTACCTCAGGCATTTATCATTTCTTTGTGTTAGAAACATTCCAATTCTACTCTTTAGGTTATTCTAAAGTATAGCCTAACATTGTTGATTATAGTCACTTTGTTGTGCTATCATTGTTCATTCTATCTAACTAACTATATTTTTACACCCATTAACCATGCCCACTTTATTCCCCCCACTGCCTGCAATCTTTCCCAGCCTCTGGTAGCCATCATACAACTCTCTGTCTCCATGAAATCAATTGTTTTAATATTTAGCTCCCACATATGAGTGAGAACATGTGAGATTTCTCTTTCTGTCCTTGGCTTATTTCACTTAACATAATGTTCTCCAGTTCCATCCATGTTGCTTCAAAGAAATGGTAGGATTTCATTCTTTTTATAGCTGAATAATATTCCATTGTGTATATATACCACAATTTCTTTATCCATTCATCCATTGGTGGAGACTTAGATTGGTTCTAAATCTTGGCTATTGTGGACAGTGCTGCATTAAACATGGGAGTATAGATATCTTTCCAATATACTGATTTCCTTTCTTTTACATATATACCCAGCAGTGGGATTGCTGGGTCATATGGTAGTTCTATTTGACTTCTCCATAGTGGTTGCACTAATTTACATTCCCACTAACAGTGTACAAGGGTTTCCCTTTCTCCACATCCTCTCCAGCATTCATTATTGCCTATCTTTTTGATAAAAGCCATTTTAACTGGGATGAGATATCTTATTGTAATTTTGATTTGCATTTCTCTGATGACTAATGATGTTGAGCATTTTTTTCATATACCTGTTGACCATTTGTATGTCTTCTTTTGAGAAACATCTATTCAGATATTTTGCCCATTTTTAAAATCAATTATTTGATTTTTTCCTATTGAGTTGTTAGAGCTCCCTACATATACTAATTATTAATCCCTTGTCAGATGACTGTTTTGAATATATTTTCTCCCATTTGGTGGGTTGTCTCTTCCCTTTGTTGACTGTTTCCTTTGCTGTGCAGAAGCTTTTTAGCTTGATATGATCCCATTTGTCCAATTTTGCTTTGGTTGCCTGTGTTTTGGGGGCATTACTCAAGAAGTCCTTGCCCAGACTAATGTCCTGAAGCATTTCTCCAAAGCTTTCCTCTTCTGTAGCCCAAACCACCATGCCTCTTCTCTCTTACCTTTTTTTTTTTCTCTCTTACCTTTTTATTATCTAGTTCTAATTAGTCCCCTCTTCTCTAAAAGGGATATTTTTCTTTTTTTTTTCTTTTTTGTTTTTTAAAAGGAATATTTTGACAATCTACAAATTTTAAGCAGCCATAACTGCTATGGATATATGTACTTTTTAAATATTCTTTTTTTAATTGAGAAAATTGTATCAAAAATCAGGCTCATAAAATATCTTTAGGAAAATAACCTAAAATGCCACTACCCAAACATAGCTATTTTATTGTATTCCTTAATACCTTATACACACTTACATATTTGTAATCTTGCATAAAAAACACCTTGCATCTGTTTTTCTCACTGATTCAAAGATATTTAAGTTAGACACAGCTTTTCCAACATACAAATGATCAGAAATCTTTGACAAGATTACAGATAAGAAACTATGTACATTTTTAATTTATTTGCAGCATTACTGATGGAAATTATCCAATACAAAGAGAACTAGATCAGCGAGACCAAAGATGCTGGATATGTAGCCAGTCCTCTGAGTAGGGTCTTCTGATGCCTTAGGCCCTAATGTCACAGCAAAATTAAGAACAGCTATTTTACTCTATAATTTCTAAGATTAAGAAAATTTTGTCTTTGACTTGAGATGAGTGTGATCTGTGACCAGAATGAAAAGGGAGAGGAAAGCAAGTAGGATCCTGTGAGGAACTGCTCTGTATCTGGCACAGGGGTGATCTCACCTGATCATCACACTCCCTTCATGAGTTAAATAATAGAGTCTAGTTTTTATACAGTAGAAAATTGAGGCTCAGGGAGTTAAGCAACTCATCCAAAGTACCACGACAGCAAAGTGCATGAGAGCATTTGACACTGACCCACCCACTTTAAAGCCCGTTAATTCTGTGTGGCATACTATATTCCCTCCATTTCTATCTTAGAGTCCTGAGTGGTTTTTATTATTTTCTTCCCATTTTGTCTCACCTTCACAAAAGGCTTAGTACTGGATCATTGTACATTATATCCAAGAGCATCTTGGAAGACAATAAACTCTACCAACCTAGGTTTACAGAACAGTTACTTAAATTCCATTAGAAGGAGAAGTGGTTCTTAAATAACCTCATTCTGCAATGATGATTATCTTGATGCATATTCCTTAGTGCTTCTATGTAACATACACAATATCATCATTTACTTATTTTTACTTTCTAATTCTTAGCTATATTTTGTCTATCTAGTCTTCCTTTGTGACTTCCATGATATAAGGTAAAAGATTCCTCGTAATTATTAATTAATATTTAACAGATCTGCCTTTTTGATTGCCCCTAAATTAGCTTTAGCACAGGCCACACAAAATTTTTCAAGTGATCCTAACTTGAAATGGTTTGGCTACAAATGGATGAACCTCAGCAATACTGCGAGTTCTTTTGAGCTACATTAAAGGCCCTATTTATATAGTATTGCCCTGATCTGTAATTGAATACTAAAGCCACTTGCTTTCTTCTTTGTACAGGCCGTACTCTAAAAACACCAGACTGGTACAATCCAGGTGAGTTAAGAAAACTTAAATTTAGCCAAAGCAGCTTTTACCTTTTCAATAGTGCATTTAGTTAATTATTTAAGTGCCAGCTTCTCTATATAAAATTTCTCCAGGTGAGGGAGGTGAGTGGTTGCTGTGGGATGAGATAATGAGGCTAGACTTTTCCTTCCCTGTGAGAACAAGAGTGGCAGAGTCACTGGCTCAGGAATCCTTAGTCCCTTGCAGTCGCACTGCCCCAGTGAGAGAGAGCCAGTAATCTGGACAGATTACTAATTTATAAATAGTTTTAAACATTAACCCATGCTTAGAGGATACAGTTTGGTTTGCACAGTCATAACTCTGATCTTCTTCTTCTTCTCCTTTAGAGCGTGCTGGAATTCATGGGCCTCCTGTTGTAATTGAAGGAAGTGAATATTGGTTTGTTGCTGATCCACACTTAAACTACCAAGAAGCCGTCCTGTACTGTGCTAGCAATCACAGCTTTCTTGCTACTATAACATCTTTTGCAGGACTAAAAGCCATCAGAAACAAAATAGCAAATGTAATTTAAAAGAATGTATTTTAAATATATTTTTATACTTATTCCATTATTTTTATACTTATTTGTACTTATCTTACTTATTTTTATACTTATTTCATTAAAAAATATTTCAAAAATTTTGCCCAAATCTAAAAAAGTTAAATGTTCCTGTAACGTAAGATGTGTCTTACAAGTTACCTAATTCTTTGTTTCATGTTAGAAAAGTTATATAGAATTGCTTAATGTTTTAAATTATAGAAAATTAATAATAAATGCTAATTTATAAGATGAGCATCAGTAGATAATATTAAATATAAATGATCCTAGTTCCCTCTCACTTTTTTAGCTAAAAGTTAACTTTATAGGCCGGGCGCGGTGGCTCACGCCTGTAATCCTAGCACTCTGGGAGGCCAAGGCGGGTGGATCGCTCGAGGTCAGGAGTTCGAGACCAGCCTGAGCGAGACCCCGTCTCTACTAAAAATAGAAATAAATTATCTGGACAACTAAAAATATATATAGAAAAAATTAGCCAGGCATGGTGGCGCATGCCTGTAGTCCCAGCTACTTGGGAGGCTGAGGCAGTAGGATCGCTTAAGCCCAGGAGTTTGAGGTTGCTGTGAGCTAGGCTGACGCCACGGCCCTCACTCTAGCCTGGGCAACAGAGACTCTGTCTCAAAAAAAAAAAAAAGTTAACTTTATAGTTAACTTGTATTTCTGTTTCTAATAATAGCTACAAAATAGCTTTGGGGAAGAGAAATAATTTCTATATTTTTAAATTTATAATGAATTGCTATAGGACACTGTATTACCCCTCAATGTATTAGTCCAATTAATGTATGCTCATAATTACCATGACCATATTTTCTGTACCTAAAAATAGGTCCTGTAATATAGAGTTTTCAAATTACTCTTTTGATGAAAGGTCCTGGTTTGTGTAATTTTGACACCAAAGTAATGGAATGTCTGGAAATTTTAGTGGATTTTAGTTATAGTAAGATAAGGTATTTAAGTCAAAACTCTCCTAGGAAACACAGGACATATAATAATGGATATTTGGTTTGTTTTTCAGATATCTGTTGATGAACAGAAGTGGTGGGTGAGAGCTCATAGGCCGCCAATAGATCATGATTTTATACAGTATGTGACATCTTTGATTCTGCCTATCACTTAAAAGAAGCAGTCCCAGAGTCCCTTTTACTGAATGGATTACTATTTATAAGTAGTTTTGAACATTAATTCATAAACTTCCTAGATTAGAGAAACCAAGTCCTTTTGCATGTTAACATTGAGAAAAAAGCAGTATAAAATAATAGCATTAGCATTAAATTTGGAATTAAAATAACTTGTAAAAAAAAAACAGAATGGAACATCTAATTACATTATGAGTTGTCAAATCTCTCATTTCATTTCAGCCCACGGTATCTGTGGCGCCACTTTCACTTCACATTTGGAGAGGAATGCTTGTACACGTCTGCCAAGACGTGGCTTATGGGTAAAGTTAATTCCAAATCCTTTCATGTTGATTATGTAATATGTGAATTTAAGGTTTAATTTCTAGCTTAATCTTGTTTTCCTTTTGATTATATGTTGGGTAGCTTTATCTTATTCTCATTTATTGTAAAGAGTGATAGCTCAAATTCTAAATGCAAGTAAAAGTGCTTTTCATTGTGAATATTTTAACTTCCTTTATCTTAATGCAGTTACTTAGAAATAAATTTACCACTTTCATAATTGATAAGCATATAGACAAATTTGTAAAGATAAACAGGCAGGAGTTCTAAAATATTGTTTAGGTCCCTTTCTCCTTTATTAGACTTCTCCTTCAACTCTCTTCCTACTTCCTCCTGCCATAACTCTTGGATAGTGTGGTAGTTATACAAAATGTGTGCTTTTTTTAAAAAAATAATTAAGTTGTAATTATTATGAATACATAATAGTTGTATATATTTATAGGGTACATGTGATGTTTTGATACAGTTATACAATGTGTATTAATCAAATCAGGGTAATCGGTGTGTCCATCACCGCAAGCATTTATCATGTCTTGGTGTTAAGAATATTCTAATTCCACTCTTTTAGCTATTTTAAAGTATACCATAACTTATTGTTGACTATAGTCACTTTGTTATGCTATCAAATATCATTCATTCTAACTATTCAGCTATATTTTTGCACCCACTAACCATCCCCACTTTATCCCTCCCCACTACCCTTTCCAGCTTCTGGTAACCATCATTCTACTCTCTTGTCTCCACGAGATCATTTGTTTTAATATTTAGCTCCCACATTTAAGTGAGAACATGTGAGATTTGTCTTTCTGTGCTTGGCTTATTTCACTTAACATAATCACCACTTCCATCTATGTTGTTGCAAATAGCAGGATTATATTCTTTTTGTGGTTATATAATATTCCATTGCGTATATATACCACAATTTCTTTATCCATTCATCCATTGCTGAACACTTAGGTCTTGGCTATTGTGGATAGTGCTGCATTAAACATGGAAGTGCAGATATCTTTGCAATATACTAATTTCCTTTCTTTTCCATATATACCCAGCAGTGGGATTGCTGGGTCATATGACCCAGTTCTATTTGACTTCTTGATAGTGGTTGCACTAATTTACATTCCCACTAAAAGTGTACAAGGGTTCCCCTTTCTCCACATGCTCTCCAGCATTCATTATTGCCAATCTTTTTGATAAAAGCCATTTTAACTGGGAGGAGATATCTCAGTGTAGTTTTTATTTGCATTTTTCTGATGACTAATGATCTTGAGCATTTTTTCAGACACCTGTTGGCCATTTGTATGTCTTCTTTTGAGAAATGTCTATTCAGATCTTTTGCCCATTTTTTAAATCAGATTATTTGATTTTTTTCCTCCTGAGTTGGAGCTCCCTGTACATTCTAATTATTAATCCCTTGTCAGAGAGGTAGTTTGCAAATATTTTCTCCCATACTGTGGGTTGTCTCTGCGCTTTGTTGATTGTTTCCTTTGCTGTGTAGAAGCTTTTTAGCTGGATATGATCCCATTTGTCTAATTTTGCTTTGGTTACCTGTGCTTTGTGGGTATTAGTCAAGAAGTCCTTGCCCAGACCAATGTCCTGAAGCACTTCCCCAATGTTTTCTTTTAGTAGTTTCATGGTTTCAGGTCTGTAATTCATTTTGATTTGATTTTTGTATATGGTGAGAGATAAGGGTCTGGTTTCATTCTTTTGCATATAGACACCAGTTTTCCCAGCAGCATTTGTTGAAGAGACTGTCCTTTCCCCACTGTATGTTCTTGGCACCTTTGTTGAAAATAAGTTCACTGTAGATGTGTGGCTTTATTTCTGGGTTCTCTATTCTGTTCCTTTGGTCTATGTGTTTATTTTTAATGCCAATACCAAACTGTTTGGGTTACAACAGCTCTATAGCACAATTTGCAGTCAGGTAATGTGATTTCTCCAGTTTTGTTCTTTTTGCTTAAGATGGCTTTGACTACTCTGGGTCTCTTGTAGTTGCATATAAATTTTAGTATTATTTTTTCTGTTTCTGTGAAGAATATCATTGGTATTTTGATGGTAATTACATTGAATCTGTAGATTACTTTGGGTGGTATGGACATTTTAACAATATTGATTATTCCAATCCATGAGCATGGAATATATTTCCATTTTTTTGTGTGTCCTCTTCAATTTCTTTCATTTTTACAGTTTTACAGTTTTCATTTTAGAAATCTTTTACTTATTTGGTTAATCCTAGGTATTTTATTTTATTTGTAGCTATTGCAAATGGCATTACTTTCTTGGTTTTTCTTTCAGATTGTTTACATTGGCATGTAGAAATGCTACTGAAATTTGTATGTTGATCTTGTATTCTGCAATTTTACTGAATTTGTTTACTAGTTCTAATAGGTTTTGTGTGTGTGTGTGTGTGTGTGTGTGTGTGTAGTCTTTAGGTTTCTCTAGATATAAGATCATATCGTCCGCAAACAAGAATAATTTGACTTCTTCCTTTCCAATTTGGATGCCAAATGTATGCTTTTTTATAGGCAATATTGGTATGCTATATCCTACTGATAAGAGCAATAACAGAAGACAGAAATGGCTAGAGAAGAAAGGGAATATATTTTAACCATTGGGGAAAGATTGATTTAAAGAGCCTTTCTTTACTACTGGCTTGTTTTTAAAGTGTGCTGACTGAAAACTTCTCATCATAGTAATCCTGCTTTTCATTTCTCAGACTTAGGTAAATCAGCTGACTGTAGTGCCAAGTTGCCCTTCATCTGTGAAAAATATAATGTGTCATCATTAGAGAAATATAGCCCAGATTCTGCAGCTAAAGTACAATGTTCTGGAAATTGGATTCCTTTTCAGAATAAGGTAAAAGGAGAATTGCTACATCGTGTAAACGATGATTGTTTTCATGTTGGTTGTATGGCCTATGGCAGAATGACAACCTACTGGACAGTTTCACTAAGATAGCCTCAGTGTATTTCAATATCCTGCCTGATCCTCTATTTTTCCAGAAACCAGGAGTGATATTAAGAGTTAATTCTCAGGTTAGTATACTTACAGGTCTTTTAAGATGAAGTATTTCATTCTGTTGCTGCTAACACTTAAATTGCTGAAGTTGATGTGTCAGTGGATGGTAATACATTGAATAGTCAGAACTGTCTCTATGGCATGTAGGAAACTCACTTAAATTTCTGGCTGATGTTTTCTTTTCCCCTCCTTAAGGAGAGCAGCCAAGCAACATCTGCTAACCAAATTAATCTAACATTTAGCAAACTATTTTTCAGGAACTACAGATATGCTATAAAATATTAATCATTGACCTTGCCTCCAAATGGGGGTTTTATGATTAAGTAAGTTTGGGAAATGCTGCCTTTGTATCTGCCTCTTTGAGATGCATAATACATAGTGCAATATGTATTTGTTAGAAAATGCATTTGGCAGCTAAAAAGAGATTGCTACAGTATGTTAAAACTTTTATTCTCTCACATTAAAGAAGTTTGAAGGTAAGCAGACCTGTGTGGAAGCTACATGAAGTCTTCAAAATCAGGCTCCTTTTGTTTCTGCTCTGCCATCCTTACTATAAGGCTTCCAAGCTCAAGTTCAGGATATTCTCTCTAGGGTCTTTTCTAGAAGCCACCCGGTGAGTTTGCCTATATGTCATTGACCACTCCAGTCCGTAAAAAGTCTGAAAAAAATCTTTTTGTAGGATGTTTCAAAAAACACAATTTGGGACATACTGCTCTACACTAAAGTGATCATAACGTCAAAAAGAGAAAGGAAGAGATGTGCCTGACAGGTGAAAGCATTTGTAGTAAAGTTAGGGGTGCATTTTGACTTTTAAAATTAGGACAATCTCTTTAATTCCCCCAAGGTACTGGAACTATGTTAATTTGCATAGTTGATGTCAATTGGAATTAAAATATCGTGCCAAGAGAAAGAAAGATGATTTCTTTTAAAATGTGTTTCTTGATATAAGGAGATGATGATTAAGATCACAGATTTTGAAATCAGGTGGAACAGAATCTAAGTGCTGACTTTACTACTGTGTGACTATTTCACTTATGGGTCAAGTTACTTAACATCCCTGTGCCTCAGTTTCCCCATTTGTTGTGAGAATTAAATGGGCTAATACTACACAAACTGCTTAGCACATAGTTAGCACTCAATAAATGGGAGATCTTTAAAAACTACTTAACAGTTTGAAGACCACTTTTCAGTTATTTAAATTGAGAATCCTATGGTACTACTTTGTAATTATCCCATCTCACAGAGCAAACATTAACAGCCCTCTAAAATATGAGGCATTTACTTCCTATGTAAGCTTTCTCATGTCTAGAATCTTATGCTTCATATGTGTCTTTGTTTGCAGTGTTTCCTAAAGATCAAATCCATGTCTCTCACATTTTCTCAAGCGAGCGAGACCTGCCACTCCTATGGTGGCACCCTTCCTTCAGTGTTGAGCCAGAGGGAACAAGGTACTGGAATTGTTTGGGAAACATGTTTTATTTTTATCTGGGGGCCAAGTTAGTTTGGGGAGGCTGTGGAGAGTCAACACATAAAAAATATTATTTAACTACTTTCTACAGAGCAGGTAAAAGACCATCTTGATAATTAATTAAGCGTTGACATCTTAGTATAACTTTAATTTGAATAAGTCAAATGTTTTTTTAAAAAAATCTCTTTCTAACAGATTTTATTACATCCTTGCTTCCGGGTATGGAAGCTACTTTATGGATTGGTTTGCGCTGGACTGCCTATGAAACCATAAGCAAATGGACGGATGACAAAGAGCTGACATACAGTAACTTTCACCCATTATTGGTTGGTCGGAGGCTGAGAATACCAGCAAATGTAAGTTTTTGGCATCAGTAATCAGTGTAGCTGTGTGAAATACCTGAGTCTTCCATAAATTACTGGATTAAGAACAAAGGTCTATTGTATGATTCCATTTATGTACAGAATAGGCAAATCTAAAGTAAAAAGTAGAGGCTAAGGAGGATGGAAGGATTGAGAGTATTGGCTACAGGAGATGCGGCTTCTTTTTGGGGTGGTGAAAATGTTCCAAGATTGATTAGAGTGATGATTGTGCCACTCTGTGACTATACTAAAAACTACTGAATGTATACTCCGAATGAGCAAATTGTCTCCTGTGTGACTTATAGCTCAATAAAGCTGTTACAAGAAGAACAACAACAGGCAGTTCCCCAGGCTTCAGGTAGATGCCCTAGTTTTTCATGGTACCATCAGATTCCGTAGTACCTGTTTCACAGCCATGCAAAGCCATCAAATAGTGAGCTACAAACAGAAGTGAATACAGATGTTTTACTTCACATTTTAGGACTTTGAGATCTCAGCCTCAGTCTCCTGAGGCAAAAAGAATAAAATTGACAGTTGGTTATCATTTTCCCAAAGAGCTACATGTAAAGAAGCCATAGAGGGGAAGAGGGCATAACATTGACGGTGGTTCTGCTGACACCATGATATTGCTTCCCGCTGCTCTGTCCTCACGGCTTTCCAGGTGCCAATCACCTTTTGCACAAGGGGCAAAAATTGATAAATTAACATAAAAGTCAAATTCTAGGAATATGTCTTAGACAATCATCAATTGATGTTCCTGACACAATGTTACTTTGCTCAAGGTTGATGTTGGTGGCAAAGGAAACTCTGAAGCATGTGTAACTATCTACGAAGTAACTATCAAAATAATACTTGGTTATTACAGAAAATGTAGAAGTTATAGAAGAGTAAGCACAACAAAGAAAAATATCAACCCTAACCTTATGCTTAGGACCATGGCTTTTAAACTTCTAACCATAACCCATATAACCCATAGTAGGAAATACATTTAAATCACCATCAAGTATATAGATTTACTAATAGATATAATATTGAACTGAAACTAAAGTTTCAGGAAATAATACTCACTCCTAGAAATTGTGCACACTGATATTTTTATTCTATTCTATTTCTTTCCATTCTGTTTTCCTTTCTTATCCTATCTTTTCCTATCCAGTCTAATCCTATCCTATTCCATTATATTTCATTATCACAAATTCCAGCCAAGAGCCACTGTATTGATTCCATGACTTATAAATGAGTCTCAAACCATATCTGAGCCTTGATATAGGGAATTACAATGAGTATTTCAGCATCTTTTCTTCTAGACCTTTTCTATACATTGTTTTCTTAACGTAGGTAAGATCATAGTACACATGCTATTGTACTCTATTTTTCTCACTTGGTATTATGTCGTAAGTGGTTTCTTCTGCCATTAAAATATCTACTTGATAAGCATTTTAATGGTTGTACAGGATTCCTTGATAAATATACCATCTTTTACCTAGGTAAATATATTTCCTACTATGTTGGTGGCAGACATACTGGGTGGTTTCCAGTTCTACATAATCACAAATAGTGCTGCAATGAACAATACTGAGTCGTTGTGCATAATCTTTGCCTACATTTCATGTTATCTCACAATAGATTTTAGAGATCATTCCTTTCTTTTGTACAAAATTTTTTTTTCTCAAGACAGGGTCTTGTTCTATTGCCTGGGCTAGAGTGCAGTGGTGCTATCATAGCTCACTACAGCCTCAAACTCCTGGGCTCAAGCAGTCCTCCCAGTTCAGCCTCCTGGGTAGCTAGGACTACAGGTGCATGCTACCATGCCTGGCTAATTTTTTAACAAAATTTTTTTAGAAATGGGGGTCTTGCTATGTTGCCCAGGCTGGTCTTGAACTTGTGGCCTTGAGCGATCTTCCTGCCTCAGCCTCCCAAAGTCCTGAATTACAGGTGTGAGCTTCCACACCCAGTCTAACATTTTTATTAATTAATTTTTTGTTTATAATTGACACATAATAATTACATATTTGTGAGGCATAGTGTGATATTTCAATGCATGTATACATTATATAATGATCAGGATAATTACCATATTCATCACTTGAAACATTTAATGTTTCTTTGTAGTGACAGCATTCAAAATCTTCTCTTTTAGCTATCTTGAAATATACACTACATTGTCCTTTGCAGAGATCATGCCGTAATAATAAAGGGATTTGGTACAGTAGTTAAGGGCCCAAGCTCTAGAGTCAGATTCCCTGTGGTTGAATTCCAATTCAACCATTTACTATGCCTTTGGAAATTTACTTTTCTTAAGCCTCAGTTCTTACCTGTAAGCTGTGATATTGTTGTACTACCTCATAGGGTCAATGTGAGGATTACATAAGATAATTCATTAAACACTTTAAGCGTAGTGACTAACACATAGTAAAAAAAAAAATAGCCATTATTATTTTTTAATTTCCTCCAAAGTTACTGGTACATTTTAGTGTTTCTACTCTTCCTTATGACAGTTATGCTAAGTAATATTTTTCAAGGAAGTTGTCTATTTCATTTAGATTTTAAAATGTATTATAATAAAGTTGTACATGGTATTTTCAAAATCTTCATTATTGCATTTTTACTTTGTCTTGTTGAGATTTTTACAAAAACAGGTGCATGTTACCAGTTTTCTCCGCTCTCTTCTCCACCCTTTACTCCTATTGCTTGACCTGTATTGATGAATACTTTCTTTTGCAGTTTTGTATCTTGTTTTTCTTAGAGTTCTGTTTTTGTTCATTTTTAATTTCCTATGTTGAATTTAGTTCATTTATTTTTTTTTAAAAAAAGAGAATACATTTAACAATACGTGTTTGCCTCCATATAAAGTTTTACTCATGTCTTTTTTTGATATTTCTCAGTTTATTCTTTCCTGTAATTATTTTATTTCAGTTTTGGTTTACTATTTATTGAATAGCTTGGGTTTTTAAAAAATCTGTAGCTCCTGAGATAAGCTTACTTTTCTTGTTTTTCTAAGTGTGATATATTTCAAACATACAGAAAAGTATAAGGACAATATACTTTGAATAAATTTTCATGTCTAATATTATTGATTTGTGGTCAGAGAATGCAATCTAGACAATTTTGTTTTAATATGTGGAGGTTTTTACAGTAACTAGAATAGGATCAAAGCTTTAAGATATATTCCCTGTTATGTGGCTTATAGTTTGTCATTATAAGAAGTCTATAAATATCTAATAAATTGAATTAATAATCATGTTTTTGCTTACTTGAAGTGATAGCAGAGTGTTAAATATTAATGGAGCTGTTTTGTCCATTACTAACAGTTTTTCTTTATCTGTTTTGAAGATATATTTGTCAATATTGCCACTATTTTGGTTTTTTAATTTCTGAAGTTAATTGCCCTTGTTCCATGCTTAAGTTTATCAGGATTTTCTCAGAAATGTCATGATCAGATACTTCGTGGGGATTTTTACAGGGAGAAAAATTCAATCTGGAATCTAAAATTTTCTTGCTAGGGTTCTTCAGACCATTAGTTTCATGATTGCTTGTATATATTTACCTTTTTGTTTAGATGTTTGAGGAAGAGTCCTACTACCACTGTGCCCTAATACTCAACCTCCAAAAATCACCTTTTACTGGGACATGGAATTTTACTTCTTGCAGTGAACGCCACTCTGTATCTCTCTGTCAGAAATATTCAGGTATCAGTTATTACCTTGATAATTATGGTACTTTGTGATGTTACATATATATATTTCTTCATTATAAAAATGTTATAGGCTGGGCGCAGTGGCTCATGCCTGTAATCCTAGCATTTTGAGAAGCTGAGGTGGGAGGATCACTCGAGGCCAGGAGTTTGAGACCAGCCTGGGCAACATAGCAAGACAGCCTCTACAAAAAAATTTTAAAATTGGTTTGACATGATAGCATGTGCCTGTAGCCCCAGCTACATGGGAGGCTGAGACAGGAGGATTGCTTGAGCCCAGGAGTGCACAGCTGCAGTGAGCTATGATCGCACTACTGTGCTCTAGCCTGGGTAACAGAGTAAGACCCTGTCTCAAAAAAATAATAATAATCTTATAAATGAATGTTGATTGATTTATAATCATATAGCTTAAAATTTCAGCATGGCTAAATCCATATTGGCTCAGTGAGTCAGATTATGTCAAATGGAATGTGATTTTCTTTCGAGTGCATTGCCATATTTAATTAAATATAAAAATTAAGTATTTGAAATAAAAAAAATTAAGTATCTGATAGAATATGTCAATAGTAATTGTCCAATGACAGTAATTTATGGTTGAATTTTGTTCTTTTTTCTACTCTGTCATTTTTCCAATTTTACTTTTAATCAGGGAAAAGAGAAGAAAAAACTTAATATTTTTAATTCAGTCCAGCATTGAGTATTGAGTCCATTAACAGTAGTCACTGTTAACTTTAGCACTAAAACAAAGACAGATTTGAAGCATTATAAATGGATCACTGTCTATGCCTTTCTATAGTCCAAATAAAAGTAAAATGTGCACTTAAAAGAAGGAATCGTCCATATTTTGAAAAAGATATTTTTAAAAGGCATTACATTGTTTTTCATTGAACACAATGAGTCCTTAACAAATGATTAAGAAAAAAACTTTGTCATGTAATGAGAACATTAAGTAGATATTTCATGTACTTCAACAGAATTTTTTTGCTAAATTAAACTTTGCCCATTTGTTCTACACTGTTTAGTAACTTCCTTATTTAAAGAAGTACTCTAAAGCAAGAATTGAAATATATACTCTTTTTTTTCTTTTTTTCAGCCAGTTAAATTTAGCAGTGGGGGTTTGTAACAAATATATCCTCTTGTGGGTAGTTTTTTACATTTCTTCAAGGTGGCTCTCCCAGGTGAAAACTTTATTAAGGGGACACTTAATACTTTTCTTTCCTTGTTGAAGCAGTTCAAACAAAAGAGGTATTTGGCACCAACATGAAATGGTAATCTTATTACAGCTTATATTTATATACAGCTTTTCTCCTTTCTAAGTCAGATAAAGTAAACAATTCTGTTCTGATTTTAGAAAATAAGCATTACAGCTCATGCATTTTACCTGAGGTATACAGCAGAACATAGCTCATTCTCCCACCCAAAATCTAAAATGAATAAATAAATAGGTAAATAATATCTAAAGTAGAGTAGTATGGAGACAAGTTTGAAAAAGTGTCCCATGACTTGTAGAGTGGGGGCAGAGGTTTGTTGTTGTTGTTACTTGTTTTCTTTACATACAGAAATTAAAGGCAGAGAGACCTTGCAGAATACTTCAGAAACTGTGAAGTACCTAAATAACCTGTACAAAATAATCCCGAAGACTCTGACTTGGCACGCTGCTCAAAAGGAGTGTCTGAAAACTAACATGCAGCTGGTGAGCATCACGGACCCTTACCACCAGGCGTTCCTCACCGTGCAGGCCGTCCTCCGCAACTCCTCCTTGTGGATCGGACTCTCCAGTCAGGACGTAAGTTTTCAGTTACAACTGCCAGGACGAGGCAATGGGATGCAATGTTTTTTATTGTGCATGGCATCTCATCCCACACTAAAAGGAACTGGATATCTTAAAATCTTATTCCAGTAAACTTCATGGATTATGTGGCTTTTCGTGGCAATTATCTTTCTACTGTTGAAAGATCTAGTGTGTTATTGTTGAGATGAGGAAAAGATTCTAATGGACATATATACTTGAGTACATCTCTTTATTTATTCTAATCAAAGACTGAGCTAGAATCGAGAACTGCCATCTCTTTAGGCAAGGAAAAGGTGAGAAGGAGGGAAGAATTTAAACATCAGATGGGGCTGGGCATGGGAAACACTGTGGATGGTGTTGAAGTGTCCTTTCCATCCCTTTCGAAATCAGTAGAGTTGGAGGATTGCTTGAGGTGAGGAGTTCGAATCCAGCCTGGGGAACATAGCAAGATTCTGTCTCTAATAAAAAAAAAAATCAGCAGAGTGAAATTAAGCTACTTTAAAAAGGGATTAGAATAATGTTTCACCCCATCTCAAGTACTGATCTGGATGGAAGTCTGGGGCAATTCTCATTCATTTCTTAGCCCAACAAAGACTGCTAGTCTCCAATTATCCCAACACTAACCTATGTACATGTTGCACAAACAGGGATAGTTATACAGCTGAAGATTTTGGCTGTAATTAAATAGGGGATTTTAAAAAAATATATAAAGGTGTTGTATTCCTGTGGCATTATAGGCTATTTTTGCCTCTTTTCTCGGCCATGGTATACCCCAACATACCACGATGGGTCTAGGGCTGCATGGAGAAAATGTGACTGGAGACAATTTAGTCCTAGCACAAGCTCAGAATTGACCTGGAGAATGGACGAATAAACCAGAATTGTTACCAAAAGCTCAATTAAAAGTAGCATTTAAAAATGGCTTGCACAGGTTGAAGAAACAAGGGAGGGCCCGAAGGAGGCGGTGAATAAGGAAGAGAGGGAGAAGACCAATCTTTGTTCTTTGTAGTCATCACTGCAAATCACCCCCAGTCTGTGACTCTCATTTGGAAGAAGTGCAAAATAAAAATGATCTAAGGTAAAAAAAAAAAAAAAATGGCTTGCAGAATGGTTTCTCTGAGCCTCTTGGTATTTTAAAATTTACTCTTGATAATCAAGCCAGGTGATGAGGGAGCTGCTTACCCAGCCCTCACAGCATCAATTCTTCCATAGCATTACAAATTATTACATTTCCCAGTTTCAATCATCTTAAGTCTTTTGAAACAAAAGCAATATTGTCACTGTAGAAAATTTATAAAGTATAGTAAATTAAAAGAAGAAAATTAGGCCAAGAACAGTAGTTCATGCCTGTAATCCCAGCACTTTGGGAGCTGAGGTGGGAGGATTGTTTGAGCTCAGGAGTTCAAGACCAGCCTGGGCAACATAGCAAGACCCTGTCTCTACAGAAAAATACAAAAGTTAGCCAGGTGTGGTGGCACATGCCTGTAGTCTCAGCCACATGTGAGGCTGAGGCAGGAGGATCACTTGAGTTCAGGAGTCTCAGGTTGCTGTGAGCTATTATGACACCATTGCACTCTATCTAGCCTAGTGACAGAGTGAAAGTCTGTGTCCAAAAAAAAAAAAGAAGAAGAAGAAGAAGAAAATTAAAGTTGCCTATAATACCAGTACCTTAAGATAAATATGGTTCAATATTTTGGTATGTATCCTTCAAGTTATTTTTATATGTACCCATATTTATTTTTAAGACAATTGGGGTCAGATTGTTTTATAACATTTTTCCCCCACATAATGATTTTGATCTTATTTCTTATCCTATTCACCTATAGTTTTTTCTTTCCTTTCACCCTTAATTTTAACATATTCAGTGCAGCTGTTTCTTATGTGTCTTTATAAGCTGCCTTAATTTTTTGGAACATGCCAGGATATTAACAAATAATTTATGTTGAAAGCAATGAGAAGATATTGAAAGATTTTAAACAAAATAGCAACAATATAAGATTTTACTTAAGTAAAATGACACTGGGTAGAGGGTGGGGGAGGAAACAAGCAGTCTGGAGAGAGGAAGACCAGTCATTTTTGTACAAATCAATGCAGAAAAAGATGTTGGCCTAAGGCGTGTTTACAGTGTCTGAGGTGCAGCAGCTCAGGGTTATACAAAGTACAGAGTGTGGCCGTGGTAGGGGTCACTCAAGGACATAGAAGTAAAAATACATGGAATGAGAGGAAGTCAAGAAGGCTTGAGACTGGTGTGTCATCCACGGAACCCAGACATCCCTACGTCAATGGTAGGGCCCCGGGGGATAGAGCAAGACTCGGTATCTCCTTAGTGAATGTCAGGGGCGATAAAGAGGGCCAAGTCCTCAGTGAAGGTCCGAGAGAGGCAAGGATTGTGTGAGTCTGCAGTGATAAGAAGGGCTTTAACCTCAAAGGAAGTGACTGCAGGAGATAAAAATACCCACTGCCGCTTTCTCCTAGCCCTGTGGTATCTGAGAATGGAAGAACAAAGAGCCTTCCCTTGTGGGTGCTGAAAGGAGGTTATTCCCTTGGAAAAGCCAAATTTAAATTAAGATCAGTTAAGGTCAAGAATTTAGTAAAGAGATATTTATAGTCTTAATAAAGAGATTTTGTATTCAGTAAAGAGATAGAAGGTGCGGGATGATTTATCTAGGATGTAAAGGAAAGTCCAAAGGCCCAGGGATGGGGTGGCAGGGAGGACCCAAAAGGGGCAGAAGTACAGGGTGGTATAGATAAGACTGCAAGCACAAATGTGGTGGCCAAAAGGCCACGTCTGAGGCCACGATGGCTTACGAATGAAATGGCCCAAGGTTACAGCTAGAACTCTGGTCTCTAACACTTCAGAAGGAGGCAGCTGGTGGTGTTGAGGCTTGACTGTGTTTGCTGTTTATGGTTCGCTAAGGAGACTTGTGTGTGGCCTTTGCTTAATTTTCCAGATAAACTAGTGGTGCAAATTGCTTTGGGCCTCAGGAAAGCTTAGCTCAGTGGGTCGGTTGGGCCAGTGTTGGTATGGAAGGCCTGGCGCTCTGGCGGCACTGTGGGGAAGCTCAGACAGACCTGTACCCCGCAATCCATCCCCTGTACCTAGGTGGGTGGTCAGGCCCTCGTCAGGATGTAAGGACAGATGTGCACAGACTTCTAGCACACAACAGGATATGGTGAATGAAGTAGCTTCCCCCCAAAGACAAGTGTGAAAACAGAGGGTTGAGATCCACAAGGCCTGAGGAGCTAAGAGGAAGAGAACTGGCATTGATGTAGTTCTGCATGCCGGCCAGCCACTAGGCTACGTGTTTTACATGTTATACCGTTAATTCCAGCCCTATAAAGTCAAATGCTGCACTCATTGAATAGATGAGGGGATGGAAATTTGGAGAGGTAGGCTCAGAAATCAAAAGCTAGTAAGTGACTGAAGCAGGATTTAAAACCAGGTATGCTTGTCTCCGAAGCCCATGTTCTTTCTACTTCTCCATGTTGTCTCTGATTTAATCAGTGCTCACAGTGGTCCTTACTTCAGTTTAGCTTTCTGATTTCCAACCACCAGCAGTTCCAGTTATGTACGGCAGCATAGCACGATGGTTAGGACATAGACTCTAGGGGCTGACAGCCTGGAGTAGAGTCTTAGCACTGTAGTTTATATTCTGCGTGACTTGCACAAGTTACATACCTTTAGCTTCCTCTCCTGTAAAGTGGAGATAATTATAGTACCTCTTTCATATGGTTATTATGATGATTAAATAAGTTAGTATTTGTAAAGGACTTAGAACAATGCCTGGCACAGAGTAAATGCTATGTGTGTGTTCAATATAAAATTAAATTAAAAGTCATTAGATTGATCATTAGGGTCAAAATAATACAAAGTGATAACATGAGTATTATCACTTGAAATGTATTTCTGATCCTTACAGGATGAACTCAACTTTGGTTGGTCAGATGGGAAACGTCTACATTTTAGTCGCTGGGCTGAAGATAGTGAGCAGCTTGAAGACTGTGTGATGTTAGACACTGATGGATTCTGGAAAACAGCCGATTGCAATGATAATCAACCAGGCGCTATATGCTACTATCCAGGAAGTATGTGAATTTTAAATATTTTAATTCTTAAATTATTATCATCAATCTCATGAGTAGGGAAATTTCCGGGGAGTAGTTTTGTAAAATCTGGTTTTGGATTTACAAAGAAATTATAATCATGTCCTTTTTGTGACAAAATTTGTTGTATTTATATTGTTATAGAAAACTTCTATTTGTCGGAATTCTGTCATAATTCTTAACATCACAACTTTCCATTACTTTTTTGAGCCACTGTTAAGATTCAGTTTGTGGCAAGTAACAGCAACCAGCTCAAGCTAGCTTAAGACAAAGTGAAATTTAGAACCCCCAAAACAGAAATTGAGCTGAGCCTCCTGGGGAGTGGGAGTCGGGGACCCAGAGGTTCTCTCTTCCACCCCTCTGTGGATCTGCACTTCTCTTTCAATATGCTTCAGCCTCTCTCTGCACGTAGTGGAACATGGCGGCTCTGCAGCTTTCAGTTACAACTGTAAGTGGAGATGAGTTGACAATTTCAAAATTCTGCTTTTCAAATTCCTTAGAGAGAATCTGATGAACTTAGCCTGAGTCAGATATGCAATCTCTAGCCCACTCGGAGGTAAGTGGTTTCACAACTGTCAGATGACCACATCTGTGGGTTTGTGGTAGAAAGAAGACTCTGCTTCACAAAGGGATTTGTTGTGAGCTGGGAGAAATACTGAACGGTCCCTACCTCATATTAAACCAGTTTGATTTATTTTGAGTGGAGCATATCTATATTTGCATCTTTTTGAATGTATGGTCTTTTCATAAAATGAAAACCATAATCAGCTTTTCTAGATGCCAGATTTTAAGCAATATTTCTGTTTGATTTGGTTAAAGCAATAACGTATTTAGAACATCAAGTATTTCATTAAAATGTTCCTTTACAATTAGAGCTGTCTGTAGGCAGAAACTTGAAAATGAATTCTCAAAGTTATAGTTAGGTGCCTATTCATAATGAATATGTTACATATAGTTTCTCCGAGACAGCCCCTTGTGCTTGACATATGGTATTGCAGGAAGAATGAAACTGCACTTTACATAATATCACCTCGTTTTTTACATTCTTCCACTCCACAGCAGGGGCAAGAAAATTGTGTCACATAACCTCCTTCCTACAGAAAGCTGGCTTTCTGTACACTGCATTTGAGTATAACCAGAGAACAGGCTATTAGTTCTTGGCTTCCTGATTATTTCCTTCAAATCAAGTTTGGTGGCTATGAACAGGATTTAACATTTATATCTGAAATTGGAATTCTTATCATCAACTCTTTTTTTAGATGAGACTGAAAAAGAGGTAAAACCAGTTGACAGTGTTAAATGTCCATCTCCTGTTCTAAATACTCCATGGATACCATTTCAGAACTGTTGCTACAATTTCATGATAACAAAGAATACACATATGGCAACAACACAGGATGAAGTTCATTCTAAATGCCAGAAACTAAGTAAGTATATTATACTGTCATTGTATTTTTTTTAAATCTCACCCGTGTTATAAATATTTCTAATTACCACTAGTAACTAGATCTCAGAAGTGTTCATCTTCTCGTTTCTGCATTATCAATGACAAGGTATTAAAATCTGTGTTTAGTTAAAACGAAGTATAGGATTAACCTGTTTACTCATTTATTTGAGAACTAGTCTGTGTGTGTGTTAACAAGATGGGTTCTCCTTCAAAAGGAAAAGAAATGACACAAGAGAGCAGAGCACTGGATGTTAAATCAAGCTAGGCTGTGGGTAAGTGAAAATAGGTTAGTCTGAGTGGTTGAAAGCTTAGATGTGCCACAAAGAAGCAGCTATGTGTAAAGAAATACACATTTCACATGTTCAGCTCTCAAGACTCTTCAGGTAATTCCTGTGAGAGCCGCTGAGCCTTCTGAACAATGGAACTGATGGAACTATGAACTTTGTGGAAAGTTCCTATGGAAAATATCAAACCATTATTGCCCAAAGTGTGCTCTGTGTAATGCTGGTCTTGAGAGATGTTCTGGGGATGTTAATTTCCTGAGGAACACACTTTTGGAAATACTATATTAACCTTTTTTAACCCTAATACAATAGTGATCTCTAAGGGAAAGGAAGATCTGGCTTACAGCCATTCAAGAGGTTTTATTCCTTATAGAATAACCTTTGATAGGATAGCATTAATATGGGTGGATTTGTACCAACTAAAGGGACCTTTAAATGGGGGGAAAGTGAAGTGAATCAGTATTCTAAATTCTCTACTCAGCTACCAGTTTTCCACCATACTATAAGACCAAATTTAACATCAAAATGTTTGAAAACTTCTTAACTTATTCATTTTAGTACAAGACAGTTTTAATTTACACGTCTTTTTAATTTTCCAATATTGTTTAAGTTTTAGAGTACATTAAGTTGGGAAATAGAATTTTCTAAATCTATAAAATAAAGTAAGATGTTCTGGGTAGGTAATTATTTAAATTATTGGTTATTGGTTATTTTTTATTTCACAGATCCAAAATCACGTATTCTGAGTATTCGAAGTGAAAATGAGAATAACTTTGTACTTGAGCAACTTCTATACTTCAATCATATGGCTTCATGGGTCATGTTAGGAATAACTTATGAAAGTAAGTTATAATTCTATTGATTTTCTCTATTTGTATTCATACTTCATTATAACCTATTTATCAAGCTATAAAAGTATAGTTTAAAGTACATTTTTGTCAATATATAAAAGTATAATTATGTACTTAATATAACTTATGTAAATACCAAGACAGTTTTTGTGTCTCTGCTCTGCTACTAATATACCTTTACTACTAAGTTTAGAGTTAAATGGTAGAAAATAATTTCCTTGCTTCACTCTTCCTCCTAGCAACTCAAGACTAACTAAAAATGATCAGACTCCCATATAAATCTCTAACATTTATGTGTCAACTTACTATGGGGGATGAGCAAGAACAGAACAGTCTTCTATTAATGTTGCGTCTTTGGGTTTATAGCATTGGCTTGGGGTATACATATGGTAAGCATTAGAAAAATGAAACACATGGTCTGATACTAAGATAGAATATTAAAATTTGAACTAAATATCACACATCCAAAATGTGATTGATACGAAATTTTTAAAAACATGGAGTCCAATATAGGGGAAACAAGACCAATTTAGAAAGATTCTCAGAGACGACCTGAAAATCATTGAAGTTTTGGATTTAGGAAAATTTGCTGTTGGCATAAAGCATCAAAAGCATAACTTTACCCTAAAAAAGGCTTAACAAGGGGCACAGAACAATAATAGCCAGAGGTAGAATAGCAAAAGAAGCTAAGTTATTCAAATCTGACCATTTTATTAATAAAAATAGGCTTCTCTTTGCTACCTAACCTATTTCTTACCATTGCCAAGGTTTTATTAAATGTCTATGGTTTGCAGATGAGTTAATCAAAATTAAACTATCAAGCAATAACTAAAACTTGGATTTGCCAGTTGAGGATAAGTCCATCACCATTGGACTTAATTGGCCCAAGTTGTTTCTCCAATATACCACATTTTATTTATATATTTATCAGTTGATGGACATTTAGGTTGTTTTTACCTTTTTGGTTATTATGAATAATGCTCCTCTGCATATTTATGTATAAGTTTTTATATGGACATGTTTTCATGTCTCTTGGGTATACACCTAGGATCAGAATTGCTGGGTCTTTTGTTGAACCCTTCAAAGAACTGTCAGACTGTTTTCCCAAGCAGCTACCATTTTCCATTCCCAAAAGCAGTGTATGAGAGTTCCAATTTCTTCATATCTATGCCAACATTTATTTGTAATGTGTCTTTTTGATTATAGCCATTCAACTTGGTGTGAAGTGATAGCTCATTGAGGTTTTTATTACATTTCCCTGATGGTTAATGATGTTAAGCATCTTTTCATGTGCTTATTGGGTATTTGTATATCATCTTTGGAGAAATCTCTATTCATATCTTTTGCTCATTTAAAAATGGAGTTCTCTTTTAATTGTTTATATATTTTATATCTACATCCGTTGTCAAATAAATGATTGGTAAGTATTTTCTCCCATCACTTTCTTGATAACACAAAAGTTTTAGTTTTGATGAAGTCCAGTTTATCTATTTTTTTTCTTTTGCCACTTGTTCATATCTAAGAAGGCTTTACTTACCGCAGAGTCATGAAGACTTAATCCTATGTTTTCTTCTAAGGGTTTTATAGTTTTGGCTCTTACATTTAGGCCTGTGATTTATTTTGAGTTAATTTTTGTATATGGTGAAAGGAGGGGGTCCAACTTCATCTTTTTTTTTTTTTTTAACATGTGGATATCTAGTTGTCCAGCACCATTTGTTTAGCAGACTATTCTTTTCACATTGAATTGTCGTGGCATCCTTCTTAAAAATCAATTAACTGTAGTATGTACAATTGTGTACATTTTATGTCCAGAGAAGAGATTTCTGTCACTAATTTTGGAATATATCAATGATTTTTTAATAAAATAATTATATTTATTTCCATTGCAATTAAACACATATGCAAGAGAAATGGATGTTTGGTGAAAAACTCACAGTGTTGTTATCAAAGGATGGTGGAATTATAGGTAAATTTTAATTTTTATATTTATAATATATAATTTTCCAAATTAAAAATAAGCATGATCTACTGTTATAAACAGAAAATATTTTAAATGGTTATATATAATCGTACAACCTTTTAGAAGATGGGGAAAGGAAAAAGAAAATTAGTTGAGTTTGAAATATGAGCCTTACAACTATAATTCAAGTCTTAATCTCTAATCATAGGAAAAAAATATTTTTTCTCTAGATAATTCTCTTATGTGGTTTGATAAGACCATGTTGTCATATACACACTGGAGAGAAGGAAGACCAACTATAAAGAATGGCAAGTTTTGGGTCGGTTTGAGTACTGATGGCTTCTGGGATATTCAAACCTTTAATGTTATTGAAGAAACGTTTTATTTTCACCAGCACATCATGCTTGCTTGTAAAATTGAAATGGGTAAGTATGCTAATATACAGTGTTAACTCCAGGGAAAGAGAATCTAAGGCCATTAGTCCCTCTAGGGGAATCATGCAATCATGACTTTTTAATGCTTCCTCTGTATTCAGTCCTACACGAGGGGCTACAGAGGTCATGGAGGAAGGAAGATACGGACCCTGGTGTCATGGTCTTGACCTCAGGAGTAAAATGTAGGTAGAGAGATAGCATTAAATTCTTTATAATTATTTTATGTAGGTTAGTCTTAAATTATTTGGTACAGACTTAAATTTGTTGGGAAGTCAAACAAAATCAATAAAAACAGGAATAATGAAAACAAGGAATGCCTTCAGGAAGAGGTGGAACTTGGTTGGACCCTGAAAGATAGATAGGATTTTTATAAATAAGAAAGTGTGTTTGGGTAGAGTTTTGATATTCGAGGCAAAATGAATGTCTCTCAACCTTGCCTAATCCTTAAAAAAATCTATTTTAAAATGCATGCTAGTTTAAAATTTTTCACAGCTTAAATGTTATTACTACCACTTTGCTCTAAGCCCTCTGCTAACACAAAGCCTAGCATGGTAGCATCCTGGCTAACTGCCTCCCTTCAGAGTGCTGCAGAATAACTTCCTGAAGACCGTTGCCATCAGCAATCTCCAAGGATTCCTATTTTCAATTACTTTGAGTCCATGTAATCTTTTGTGACTTTAGAATCAAGTCTCCATTCCTAATTTCTAGGCCTTCTCCAATCCTCCATTTTTTTCCCCATTTTCCCTCATTCTTGCTCAGTAAGCATCTTTTTCTCAGTCAGGCTGATCTCTAAATTGTACCATGAATGGTGTATGCCCATCCTCATATTTGTACCTTTATTTATGTTTTTTTACTGTCAAGAAGATCTCCACCTTCTTTCTTTTTTTTTTCAATTTCTTTTATAAACTTTTCATTTTAGAATAGCTTTAGATTTAAAAAAAATAGTTGCAAAGATAGTACAGAGAGTTCCCATACATCCCACAAATGGTTTTCCCTATTGTTGACATCTTACATTAGTATGGTACATTTGTCACAACTGATAAACCAATATTGACATGTTATTGTTATTAACTAAAGTCCATAGCTTATTCAAATTTCCTTAGTTTTGATTTGACGTACTTTTTCTCTTCAGGATCCCATCCAGGACACCACATTACATTCAGTCATCATGTCTCCTTAGGCTTCTCTTGGCTGTGACAGTTTCTCAGACTTTTCTTGTTTTTGATGATCTGGACAGTTTCGAGGATCACTGGTCATATATTGTGTAGAACATCCCTCAGTTTGGGTCGGCTGGTGTTTGCTCATGATTAAACTGGGGTTACGAGTTTTGGGGGGAAGACCACAGATGTAAAGTGGCATCCTCATCACTTCATATGAACAGTACACACTGTCCACGTGACTTATCACTGTTGATTTTAACCTTGACCACCTGGCTCAAGGTAGTGTTTGTCAGGTTTCTCTACTGTAAAGGTCCTCCTTTTCCCCCTGTCTGTACTGTTGTCCTTATAAGGAAGTCTGTATGCTCAGTCCATCCTTACAGGTTGGAGGGTTATTCCCCGCCTTCCTGAGGAGGGGGGAGCTATCTATATAATTATTTAGCATTCTTCAGCACAGGAGATTTGTCTATATTCTCTCATTTTAAAATGTACTCATTCACTTATTTATACCCTTATCATTGTGGTTTTGTGGTTGGTCGTAGTTTGTTTTTAGCACTTCTTTACTTTCGAGTTACCTTCTTTTTATTCTTATTTTCCTCTTGCCGTCTAGACCTAGTATGGGCTCATGGTTATTTATTTTATACTTTGGATTATAATCTAACCTACTACATTATTTAATATTTTGCTCAAATTATTCCAGCTTCGCCCATTGGGAGCTCTTTCTCTTGGTTCCTATGTCCCTCATCATTGTGCTGCTATTGTTTGTTTTTAGCACTTCCTTACTTTCTGTTTACCTTATTTCTTTTTAGTCTTAATTTCACCTAACCTTGAGATCTGGTTTATCAAGCAGGCTTCTTGTCTCCCCTAATTCTGAAGAACCTCTAGTCACTCTCACGTATCCTAGCTGATAATAGTTTTGCCATCATTTCGGGTATTGTTTTTTTCTGTCTCCAACTAATACGTGAGCCCCTTAAATGAAAGACTATGTTTATGCCTTTTTCTAATCATCCAGACAACTGTAATATTTAAGAGCCTATGATATGTGCTTTAACAATAATAAAAATAAAATATGGATTTGACCTCCCTTATTAATAAGAAATCCAGTTTTATTTAACTTTCGAAATGATTACATGTCATCTTATTCAAAATATGTATTTTGAAATAATGTAATCACCAATGCTTTTAATTTAAATATTATAGTTGACTACAAAGAAGAATATAATACTACACTGCCACAGTTTATTCCATATGAAGATGGTGTTTATAATGTTATTCAAAAAAAGGTAACATGGTATGAAGCGTTAAACACTTGTTCTCAAAGTGGAGGTTATTTGGCAAGCGTTCATAACCAAAATGGCCAGCTCTTTCTGGAAGATATTGCAAAACGTGATGGATTCCCCCTATGGGTTGGGCTCTCAAGTCATGACGTAAGTCTTGCTTTGTTTCCCAGAAACTTTTCAAATCTGTTACTTTGAAGGTTGGAAATTTGAGCATAAAATATTAATTTAGGGTACAGCATCATATTAAGTCCTAGGATTCAGTTTGCAAAGCATAGTGCTTTCTTACCTTTTACAACATAGAACAAATAAAAAACTTTATTTGTAGAATGTGCTAGGGCAAATGGCCAGGCCATCCCAAGGGCCCAATAGATTAATATAGTGTATCAACAATATTTATGTAGCCAATTTGGGGAAGACTAATTGGAAATCTGATGAAAAGCATAGAATCAAAGAAACCTTAGTTTCAATATTAGCGGCAGGTCTTCTGTTAACGTGCTGGGTGATCATAAGCAAGTTGTTTAACCTTTGCAACCTTATTTCCTCATCTACAAAATTGGGGCAATAATATTTTCATTGAGATTTTAACACAAAAATTTATATAAGGTGCCAACTAAAATTCTTAACAAGGTTAGGACTAATAAATTTATACTTTCTTCCCACTTTTCACCTAGAAATTAGCACTGCTTAAGATTAGTCTTCTGCTGATAAACACATTTTCTGTGCCACTATTTCAATCCTATTAATCGGTACATTTATGTACTTACAGTAATGTCTGGTAAAAAAAATAGTCATCTATTGAGATTAAAGATTAGTCCTAATTTAAATTATCTTTAAAATAAAGTGGGGACAATGAAAGAAAGGATGGCAAGACTACAGATTCAAGGAAAAATCAAAAGCAGTCTTCCCATTTTCCTTTTCTAGCCCTCTGCTGCTTGATGGACTCTGTAACGTGAAAAATGTAGCCAGAGACACAAACCTCAAAGCTATTACTATAAAACATAGAAAACAATATTCAGAACAATATGAAGGTTGGGATTATAAATCTGTAATTGTGATAAATGGAAGCCATTTGCTTGTCATTTAAGTTCAAGTGTTATGCAAACTCATCCTTAAAACAAACAAAAAATCTAGAGACAGGATATAGTAACACTGTCTCTAAGTTTAAAGTCCTACTTAAACTGTGCCAGAGCAAATGTCCCAAATCAATGCATCTAAAGTAAATCTCTGATTTTACAAATAGGTTCAGACCTATAATACTTGTAAGCAAAGAATTAACACTTCATTACAGTGTTTCTTAAAGTATGTATATCGTTCTTTGTGCTCTTTTTGAAGTCATACGTCTCGGTTCACTTATCTCTATTATTCTTAAAACAGGGAAGTGAATCAAGTTTTGAATGGTCTGATGGCAGTACATTTGACTACATTCCATGGAAAGGCCAGAAATCTCCTGGAAATTGTGTTATATTGGATCCAAAAGGAATTTGGAAACATGAAAAATGCAGTTCTGTTAAGGATGGTGCTGTTTGTTACAAACCTTCAAAATGTAAGATTTGACTTCAAATGGCCACATAGTCCTAAAATATGACATAATTTATGCACATAATTAAATCTCAAGAAATTTTTATTTTAATAAGGTTTATCCACAAATCCTATACAAATAATTTTGATACTTCGTGAATAGAAACAAATACAATATATCCACTGAGGGAATTTGTTCCCACAGACTTTCATTCTATCACCAGGTAAATTTTGATTTAGAATTTGTGAATTCTAATTTCACTTAGCAATGTGTTCCAAAGGCTGAGATGTTCTTTTAAAAAAAATCTCATCAGGGGCTGGATTTGGGGTCACCTTTGGTAAGAACAGGGTGAACCTGGAGGAAGAACACAAAAACCCAGGTGACCCTGGGCTGCAGAGACCTGCAGGGCAGGCAGAGAGATGAGGAAGGGTCTGGTTCTCAGTGCTCACCATGTTTGATGCTCTGAAGACTCTTGAAGAACAGATTCAACATTTGGAATTGAACAGATTCAAGCAGAAGGAAATGTGGAAACTTGGTCTAATAAAACAAGTAAATATAAGAAAGAGAGAACGACATAAAGAATGAGGAATAAAGACACAATCAAAGAACTGACTTTTCAGTTAGGTACAGAAAATAAATGTAATTTTTTAGAAAGACAATTAGAATACCTGAGAAATATGATAAGGCATGCAGGAAGGGAGAGCACATCTGTCTTACAGAAACAGACTTTACGGGATGAAGGAGAATGACAACATGACCAAACATAAGTTCTGTGCTAACCTGGGTTGAACAGTGTCCCCCCAAAATTCCTGTCCACTCAAAACTTCAGACTGTGACCTTATTTAGAAATAGTCTTTGCATATGTAGTTAGTTGAGATGAGGTCATACTGGATTAGGGTGGGCCCTAAATCCAATGAGTGGTGTCCTCATAAAAGGGAGGCAGATACACAGAGGGAGGAAGGCCACGTGATGACAAAGGCAGAGATTGCAGTGACAGAGTTACAAACCAAAGATTGCTAGAAACCACCAGAAGATAAGAGAGAGGCATGAAACAGATTCTCCCTCAGAGCCTCCAGAAAGAACCAACCCTAACACCACCTTAGGGTATGGCAATTCCTCAACAACTTATACATATGATTATTGTATCATCCAGCACTTTGGGTATATACTCAAAAGAATTGAAAGCAGGCACTCATAATAGATATTTGTACAACATGTCATGGCAGCATAATTCATAATAGCCAAAAGATGGAAGCAACCCAAGTGTCCATTGACAGATGAATGAATAAGCCAAACATGGAGGAGATACACACACACACACACACACACACACACACACACACACAAATATTATTCAGCCTTAAAAAGGAAGGAAATTCTGACACATGCTACAACATGGGTGAACCTTGAAGATAGTATGCTAAGTGAAATAAGCCAGTCACAAAAAGATAAATACTGTATGATTCCATTTATATGAGTTAGTACCTAGAGTTATCAAATTCATAGCAACAGAAAGTAGAATGACAGTTACTAGGGACTAGAAGGAGAAGATTCAACATTTGGAATTGATTCATGGGTATAGCGTTTCAATTTTGTGAGACAAAAAAGTTCTGGAGATGGATAGTAGCGATGGTTATACAACAATGTGAATGTACTTAATGCTACTGAACTGTACACTTAAAAATAGTTAAGGTGGTAAATTTTGTGTTATGTGTATTTTACCACAATTAAATAATTGGATCTTCTTGAACAGAAATATAACACTTTCCACAAGGCAGGCCCTTGCAGGAGAAAAAAAAATTGTAAGAATTAGAAGCAAAACTTTATGAAGAACAAAAAGGGGGGGGGGGGGAATGTATGCAACCTAAGGCAGCCCAGTTGCAGACTGTACCAGAAATAAACAGACTTTGAAAATGAGGACTCTCATTCTCAGCACAAGAAGAGTTTGTTTTTTTAAGTCAAACCATTTGAAAAAGTCCACCAGTCCTGGCAATGCCATGGTAGCCAGTGTCCAACTTGTTTCGGATCAGCAGTTGATCCCACTGCAACAATGGAGTAGTCAGCAATATACCTCTGACAAACTATTTTCATAAGGTGGTAAAAGCAAGAACTTGCTGGTAACATCTGCTTCCACTAGAGGCATTAATGATGAGTTGTCAGAAGTTTCATAGACTTTATAGATGAATTTAGCAAATGAGTTTTGATCAGCAGCAACTGTGAAACTTATCCAGAAGTCCAACTGTTGAACTCAAGGAAGGCTTAGCACTCAAACTGGTAGCATTAGTAGGAAGAATGGAGGCAAAAATCAATCAAATAACTAATATTCAAAAAGATCAAGCTTGGCTTCTAACAAAACGTAAAGAAACAGAAGAAGGATTTAAGGGCCACCAAAAAGTCTCTTGGTGAAGAAGGAAATGCCAGTAGCCTTCTAGAAGCACAGAGACCGCAGATAGGAAGGACTCTACCAAATGGAGAAGAAAGCAGGAAGAGCCTTCCCTTGCTGAAGGCCATGCAGGCCATACCAAATACATTACAAAGCAATCATTTGGTTTGGGATTACTGTCTGTACCTCACCAACAGGACATTGTTGACAGCTTACTTTCCAGTTCTCATGCGCTCTTCCATTGGAATTAATAGCAGGCAGTAAAGGGCACAAGCTTCATTACACAGGCTGCTCCTTGTTACTCAGCACAATTGAAAAATTAAACAATTTAATTGGAAACAGGAGCATTTTTAACAGCTGAGAAGTCACCTCTACCCCCTTTTTTTTATTTGTTTGAGAGAGATTTTGCTGTGCTGATATATTGTGCTTTGTAAAACAAATTACCAACTTCTTATTAATACTTCTGAGTGTAATTTAAAAAAATAGTTCTTTATATGTCTCGGTAAAACTAGGTTTTTCCAAAATAAAAAAGAATCCAAGGAAAGAAAGAATTTTGATTATTATTTCAGAGTAGTTTCAGGCCTGCCTAGCCTGTCTTTGCTTCTTTTCCTACTCCATTTTTCTAGTGGTTTTTATTTTAGTCAGAGTCTTAGAGGGCTAAGTAATTTCCTCTTCTACTGTCTAAGTTTTTAAAATGGTATTCCAAAAAGCTAATTAGAATGTATATTTATGGCGTTTAGGCTGTGGCTTTCTCTGGTATGTGTGTTGAGTTAAATGCTTCTTGTTTTTTTTTTTTTTCTTCCTCGACACAAGGAAACAAGAGTTAAATGCTTCTTATCCATAAACACAACAGTTTCAAACGGGGACATATGATGGGATTTAAAAGGCAGGCAGGTTTTTCTGTGCATTATTACAACTGTGTCTAACATTTTTATAGCTAAAGAGCTGTCCCCCTATAAATACTCATCACGATGCCCAGCAGCAAAAGGCAATGGGTCACGGTGGATCCGGTATGGGGATCACTGCTACATGTCTGACCATGCATTGCACAGTTTCTCAGAGGCCAAAGAGTTGTGTCCAAAACTTGGTGAGTTAAAATTTGATGATTTCCTTTGATTCAATAATTTAATTCTTAGAAATTTTTCTTAAGGACATAATTCGAAGTAATGATTATATTTTTAAAAATATTTTAAAGCACTTAGCATTTATAATAGCATTATAACCTAATTGCCCAGTGGTAGGGAAACAGTTAAGTATTCTATGATATAGAATCTCAATGGAATATTGGAATAACCATTAAAAATTATCAGTGTAAGAATAAGTACATGGAAAATAAAAATAAGTAGGAAGAAGTAGAATAAAAATTGCTAAGTGAACTGTTAAAAATACTGACAAATGAAACAGTTTTAAATATAGTTCTATATGCTTAGATGAAGGGATTAAGAGGTAAAAATGTATGCAAAGTTGGCTAAACAGTAAATATAAATTACAGACTTTCCATTACTTTGTTATTAATAAGTAAGATTAGCCTGACCAGGGGAACAAAATCAAAGCCACATGGGTTGTTCATTCATTCTGCAATAGGATTGGCCCAGATCCAGGGCTTTTTGTCTTCAGATTTGGCTGTTTTTGAAAGAGCAGCAATGATTGGCTCTCTCTCATGACAATTTAGTCTACAGTCAAACTGTAAAATGACTTCTAGGGAGACAACGTAGAGTATTTCAAAGACCAAAACTGTTCATCTGCATCTTGGGTAGCAATTTAGCCAGGCAGATAGCACTTATCTAATGTATTTTGCTAACTATTGTGGAGATGCTTGACTGATTTAAAACTTTTCTGGTTACTAGAAACTTTTGTGTGAGAACTGTTGTGTGTTATACATGTATATACTTGATGGGAACTACTGTAAACTATATGTATGTTCTGAAAGTCAGGAGCCTCTTTCTCCTAAAGGAGAAAATAGAAGGTTTACTGTCAATATAGTGCATGGGTTAAGCACTGAAGCCATTGGGGCAGACAGATCTGGGTTCAAGCCCAACTCCTACACATACTAGCTAAGAGATATTGTAGAAGTGATGTCATTGTTTCTCTTTTCTCATCTGAACAGTGAGAATGAAAATAGGACTTACTTCATAGGCTGGTACAGGTTGAGCTGTAGCAATGGATGAAATGAGATGATATATACAAATGTGGCACAGTGCCTTGCAAGTAGTGAGTTCTCAAAACTCGTATTATTAGAAAGATTGAGATTGGCTTTCTAATTCTATAACTAGCTAGCTGTGTAACCTGAACAATTTTCTTAATCTTCTTGAGCCTCAGTTTCCTCATGTGTAAAACAGTGATAACTCCTTCCTGTACCAGGTTGTATAATATTAAACAAGGTAACGTATAAAGTACCTGCGCACTGTGGTGTTCTATAAAGGAATAAAGGCTTTCCTTTGTCCCTCTTAAAATACGCTCCACCACAAAAGAAATGCTTTACTTAAAGTAGGGATAGGCTTGTTGCTGTTGAAGACTATTTGATTTCATTTGGGATTGATTTTCAAGTCTAGTTATTATTTTATTTCTATCCCTTCTTTCCTTGCTGCTGGTAATAACACTATTTTCTCTGTGAGTTTAGGGGTACCTACCAAACTTCAAGAATACTCATTCAATTCCATACTATTTTGTTTTAGAAACTTATAATGGGCATGACCAAGCACATTTATTTATAAAATATTAAAGGGAGGATTAATGTTCCCCAATCTCAAGTATATTCACTTTTACTTTCATTTTAATAGAAGCAAGTTTAAAGCTGAGTTATTTATACAAAAAAAGTTGTTGAGGAGAACATGCTAAAAATCTATATGGGGAACACATTTCTAACATCACATACCCCAGTTATTATGACTAACTGTTCAAACACAAAGGTCTCACTAGTTAGGCAGTTCCAAGGTCAAAAAATATTGCCAGATAAATATTTGAAGAATCATGGAATTTCTATATTTCAATCTAGAAATGTTTCTAACTTTTTTGGAAGCTTTTATTTTTTGGAAGTACTGTTAAAATTTTGACATAAATACCAGTTTTTAAAAACAGTCTCTGTGTAAAGCTTGAATTTCTCAATGATCTTGTTCATGATAGATTTTTTTTTTAATGGCTAGTTCAGAATAAACTACTTCTCTAGTATGCATAAAGGTAATTGGTTGGGGGTTTGTTTTTTTCAACAGATCATTCTGCAAATATCGTTTCCATAAAAGATGAAGGTGAGAATAAATTTGTGAGCAGACTGATGAGGGAAAATAATAATATCACCATGAGAGTTTGGCTTGGATTATCTCAACATTCTGTCTGTAAGTAACACAATTTTGTGTGCAAAGAGAGTTCTAACTTGTCCTAAATACCATTCCTCAGCCTTGCTAAAGGATGTTAAGTGGTGGCTAAGTCAAATGCTTCTTATTGATAAATAAACTAGATCCGCTTGCTGTTCTGGAGGCTTCAAAATTTTGAATGAATATATATCTTCTATGATAGAAACCACTAATGAAATAGAAAAACAGATTAAATCAGCTGGAATTATTCTACAGGCTTATTTCTAAGATCCTTGGATGAATATCAGGATTTTTTTTTTCTCCTACAGCAATGTCTGTGTCCCCAGTGTCCTACAAGGAACCTGTGACTTACTTCCCTAAGACTTCTAGTTCCAATCATCACATGCTTTTGCAGTTTATTATCCTGTTATTCAGAAACTTATCTTCTTGCAATTCTCTTCACTCTTTGGATATTTTTACCATGGATTAAAATTAAGTCTTAATAGTGATTTTTTTTTCAAATAGCTTAGTAAAACTGCAGAGAATTCATTCAAAGAGAATTTGTGGAAGAATTTTTCAATAAGAAATAATACGTATGAGGTTTGAGTGAACTTGGAATTGATAAAGAATGAATTAATGCAAATTTGGGAGAGGAATAGGAAGTGTGTTTCACATTTTATGCAAAATTGACTTTTAAATTATTAAAATAAATATGAATTCTAAAATGTTAAGTACTTGTCAAAAAAATAAATGGATTCAATGTTGGCCATTTCAGCTGGGCACGGTGGCTCATGCCTGTAATCCCAGCACTTTGGAAGGCTGAGTTGGGATCACTTGAGGCCAGGAGTTCAAGACCAGCCTTAGCAACATAGTGAGACCCTGTCCCTACAAAAACTTTAAAAAATTAGCCAGGCATGGTGGTGCATGCCTGTAGTCCCAGCTACTCAGGAGGCTGAGGCAGGAGGATTGCTTGAGCCTAAGTGTTGGAAGCTGCAGTGAGCTATGATGGTACCCACTGCACTCCAGTCTGGCAACAGAGTGAGACCCTGTCTCAAAACAAAATAAAACAAACCAAAGTTAACCATCTTAACTGTATATTGTGTTTACACTATCACCACAAGGTGGAGCCCCCTCAGCTGGGAAACAAAAATGGAGTCATGGTGGTGGAGGTGGGGGAGGCAACTTTCTGGACCCTTCCTCTTCCACCAGCATATCTTTAATGATGTGAGTTCTTTAAATTGGTGGAGAGAGGATATGAGTCCTTAGAAATCTATCCCTCACACAATAAATGTGCAAACATTCTGCATTTTAATCAAAATACTACATTCTGTATCAGTGCTACCCAACAGAACTTTCTACAAAGATGAAAATGTTCTATATTTGCACTGTCCAATATAGTAGTCACTAGGTACATGTGGCTATGGAGCACTTGAAATGTGACTAGTGCAACTGAAGTGCAACTGATTTCAATTTTTTTTCATTCTTAATGAATTTCATTTTAAAAAGTGGCTATCACATTGTACAGCACAGTTCTAATGAGTTATATGAACTACATGCTTTTGACTTTTAGTGGCAATAAATATCGGTACATGTAATTTCTTTCTTCAGACCAGTCTTGGAGTTGGTTAGATGGATCAGAAATGAAATTTGTCAAATGGGAAAATAAGAGTAAGAGTGGCAATGGAAAATGTAGCATTTTGTTAGCTTCAAATGAAACTTGGAGAAAAGTTGAATGTACACATGGGTTTGGAAGAGTTGTCTGCAAAGTTCCTCTGGGTAAGTGTGTAACCTGTCCTTAAGGAAACTTTTTTTCAGAACAGGTAAGGAAATAAATATACAGTCCAATTATATGCAAAGTTTTGTACTTGGTCCTGAAGTATTTAGTCCTTAAAATATATCCAAAAATCTTGATTAAGTCACAGAGATTTTTCCCCTGAAAAAATAGATTACAAGAGATAATAAAGGCACAAGATGTCTAGGGCTCCCAAATGAAACTATTAAACAGTCTAAACTTTATATAATTCTTTTCTAAGAAAAATGGAAGCTGCCAGAGTATTAGGGAGATAATTTCTTTGAAAATGGTCTTAAGATGTATTTTATTCTACGGTTTGAATATGTAAAAGCTTAAAGGACTATTTCTGTAGTTAATTTGCTTCCTTTCTTCCCATTCCTATAAAACTCATGATTAATTTTAAAATGATGTAAAACTAGATTTAATTACTAAAAATGTTCAGGGTATCTGTATGAAATCATAATTTTAACTTGTGTTTCATCATGAATTGATACATAAAATAACCATAAAAATATTATCTTAACTTCATTTCTGAAGAAAGGGTTCTAAATTTTTCACAAAAACATTTTTAAAGATCTAGCATAAAAATTTCCATTTTGGTGTATAAATATTAAAGATAAAACTCCAATTCTAAGTAACCAATATCTATATATACTTGCATTGACTCAGCAAATATTTAGAGTGTCTACTATATGTCACTTGTGCCCTGCTCTATGTCTGGGATACTCCTGTGACCAAAACAGATAAGGTACCTGTTCTCACAGAGATTACAATGTACTGAGGAAAGATAAACAGGTCAATTTTTGAAAGAGAGGAAAATATCAAAGAATTGTAAACTCTATGTGATTGAAAATAGGTGGCTAGCTACTCTAGGTTAGGTTATCAGGTATAACGTCTAAGAGCAGGAGACACGGAAGCTGAGATCTAAAAAATTAGCCAACCAAAGATCAGGGGAAAAGGTATAGTAGGTGGGGGTACCAACTGGGGCAAAGAGCCTAAGGCAGAATGAGCTGGCTGTGTGCTCCAGGAAGAGCTGGAAGGTAGGCAGGTGCTTTGGAAGCAAGGATGAAGAGTTCCTGCTCTATTCTGAATGGAATGGAAAGCAACTGGAAGATTTTAGGGGGTAGGTGGGAGCAGGTTTAGGGTGGTGTAAATCAGGAGTTCTGTGTTGGCCATTTTGAGTTGTCCATCTGGAGATGAGATAACTGTATGGAAATGTCTAGTATGCAGTTGGACATATGAGCGAGAAGGAGAGTCAGCATAGGAATGATATTTAAAGGTGTGGGACACAATGAATCCCTTTGGGCAGCATGCAGAGAAGAGGCCTGGGACAGCAGTTGAAGTTGAATAGGCACTAAATGAGGTCATCTCAGAGCCTTAAATCATTTTAAAGCAAATAATGCTTTATTTGGCCCCAGGTAAGTCAAACACAAAAATTTACAGCTTTTAGCAATTTGCTATCAAAGTAGGATAATATACAGGTAGTGATGTCTTCCTAAAAGGGTGTTAGGAAGGGAAAGTGAGAATAATCAAAGTGCTTCTAATTTCTTTGGAAGAAAATTCCTACAGCCATGAAGAGGATTTGAATGAAAAGGAAAAAACCTAAATTTGAAAAGAAAGCATTTAAGGGTTTGATGATCAGTTTGAATTCTGTGTTAATGCTATGCAACAATCATGTATTTATTGTATCTATAATGTACACAGTTTATGGGCTTACATATGTGACACATACCTGAATGTATAAAATTAATAATAATGATCACTTTTGTATTCTGTCCTCCAATGGCAAACTTTTTCTATTCCAGGCCCTGATTACAGAGGAATAGCTATAGCAATTGCAGTGCTAAGTGTCTTAGCTCTCATCAGCGTACTCATCTGGTTCTTCTTCCAAAAGAATCGTTTCCACTGGGCACGCTTCTCATCAGTTCATTACAAACAAGGAGTGAATGAAGATGAGATTATGCTTCCTTCCTTCCATGACTAAATTATTCTAAAAGTTTGCTAATTTGCACTAATGTGTTAGGAGAAATGAGCCACTTAAAATTTTCCCAATGTCAGTATTTACTCTGTTCCAAAATAGAAGTCTTAAGTACTTTTTCAGTTGCTTAGGTCTTAGGCATATGCTGGTATCCACAATCAATTGCCCACTAAATGCCATATTTATAACTCTAGTTAATAGAACAGAGAGGAACTTGAAGCTGAAACTGAAGTCCAAATTGTTTGTAGGGTAATAATTTTAATGTGCATTTTCTCTGTAGGAATATGGTTGATAACTAAGATATATATTTTTTAATGGAATTTTTAACAAAATGTCTTAGAAAATTAAAATTACTTTTCACACGTACACTTTTAATTTTTAAAAGCACCCAGCCAAATGCAAAATTAGTACCTCAAGGTAAAAACCCAACTGTAAATAGTATCAACGTTGTTTCAAAATAGCCCTTTGTAGCATTTGGGAAAAATTATTAAACAATGAGATATGCTTACTTTTTATACAGCAAAATGATGCCTCTTGGCAAGATGCTTCTGATAGTATTCCAAAGATATTTCATACTAATATTATTTAAATTCAAAGGTGTTTTTCCTGTTCATAAAACAATGGCTGTTAAAGATTTAGCACTTAACATTTTCTAAAGTGTGGGGATGTTATTTTTAGATTGATTAGGTACCCTGATGCAGTATGTTTTCTCTTTTCTGATGCAGTACATATAACTGCTTCCTTTTTAAAGGGAATCAAGACGGCTTGAAAATTTTACAATTTATATACTTCACATAACATGTCAACTTTTGACTAAGAATTTTTTATTATTTGTTACCTTTTTACATGAGCTAAACGAAGAAGGGATCCATGAAGGAAATTATATAACCTGCTTTTGTAAAAATAAGGATTTTTTAATGAAACTCTAAACCTTGTAATTACTATTAAAATGTTTAAAATTATGAATGATTAAGGAAATATTGTTTTGTGGTTATCATGTAAAATTTTTACACCTAGAATATGTTTTTAATAATAGCATCCACTAGACATGGTGGATGTTTTATTTAGCATTTAACATATTTATACTTTAGGGTATTTTGGTATAAAATCCATAGATTTATTTTAAATTCATAGTGTTTATACTATAATAAAGTTGTAAATAATTTTTCTAAGATAGTTTTAATATAGTTTATAGTTATCCCAGAATATTTTTTATCAAATTTGTACGACTAGTTCTCTTGTCCTATGATGTGTACAATTTTAATCATTAAGATTTTCCTCGGCCCGGTGGCTCACGCCTGTAATCCTAGCACTCTGGGAGGCTGAGGCGGGTAGATTGCTCGAGGTCAGGAGTTCGAGACCAGCCTCAGCAAGAGCGAGACCCCCGTTTCTACTAAAAATAGAAAGAAATTATCTGGCCAACTAAAATATATATATAGAAAAAATTAGCCGGGCATGGTGGCGCATGCTTGTAGTCCCAGCTACTCGGGAGGCTGAGGCAGTAGGATCGCTTAAGCCCAGGAGTTTGAGGTTGCTGTGAGCTAGGCTGACGCCATGGCACTCACTCTAGCCCGGGCAACAGAACGAGACTCTGTCTCAAAAAAAAAAAAAAAAAAGATTTTCCTCGAAGAACTGAACCAACTTAATGTGAAAATTACGACTGTATATAGTGGTGATGTCATAATAAAGTTGCTTTGTTTTAAGTAAAATGTTGGCATTAATCCTTGTTGAAAGGAAAATATTTGTAGATTGGGCTTTATTATGTTAGTCATATAGCATGACAGGAAATAAAGTGTCCAGCTATTATAAATTGAGGCATTCTTTAAGAGATTTTGGGTGCCTTTTTTAAAGGATAAATACAAGCATTCCTACATTTCTGAATGTTTGATTTTAGTCTCCTTTTCAGATTCCTCTTGCTCAGTGTGTCTTTTGACTAGCAGGATCAGCAGGGATTCTATCTGTGTTCCACTTACTTCTCATTCTTTGTGCTCCCCTTGGGAGAGCCTGTCCAGCCCTTCCCCTATAACAACCATTTCTAAGCTAATAGTTCAAACATATAGTTCCAGGTTCATATTTCCAGCCACCTACTGGACAAGCTATGTGAAAGTCCTCAACATGTCCAGAAACACCTATATATTTCTTGTTGTGTTTTGTTTGTTTTTGTTTTTTTGAGACAAGGTTTCACTCTGTCACCCAGGCTGTAGTGCAGTGGTGTCATCATAGCTCACCGCAATCTTGAATTCCTGGGTTCAAGCGATCCTCCTGTTCAGCCTCCCAAAGTGGTGGAATTATAGGCATGAGCCAGCACACCGGGCATAGAACTGCCCATGTTGTTTTTCCTTCCTCATCTCCCTGTTCCAAATATTTCAGAAGAACTAAAGACAGACAGCTCATTCCAGTCTTCTCTAACTAACCCAACCATCACATGTGGACTGATAAAATTGATCTCTTAAAACCAGGCACCTAAAAAAGCAAGTACATAGATGTAATGATGAAGTATTAGGGGACAAACAAACATACAAGTGATACCAATAATCATCCCCTTCTTCTTCCTCCCCCCATACACAGCATGTTCCCATCCCTGATCCTAGGGCAAGATATTGTCATTATCTAAAAATTTTCCCCTGCAAATGGTTGCTGTAGTTTTAGTAACCCCCAATCCTTCTATCTCTGCTGAGATTTTTCTGGAGAAAGTCAGAGGTTCAGATTCCTTTATCTTAGTCTCATTCAATCCTAAAACCCTCTTGGAGAAGCAAAGACCCAATTTTTATAATTGCATAATTAGTTCAACAATTTTATTGTGCTTAAGAAGACAAATTTTAACTAGTTCTCAAAAACTTTATTTTACTAGACCTCATGATGTGTGCAGTTACCTTCACTTCCCTATATATTCTAAATTAAAACAGTCTCACTATATCTACGTCTCAACAAATTTAGTGTACGTGTATTTCTCTTTTTTCCTGAGCTAAATTAATCACAAGCAGAACTTGAGAAACTTCCTTGCCATTCCTCTACTCAGTTTTTTTTCTTATATTCTTTTTCAATTAATATGAAAAAACCATAAAACCATACTCCTGGTCTCACAAGCTAGAAACCCAGAAGTCATTTTCAAGTCCTGTCCTTCTCATGTCCCTAATCTAATGATTCTGTCAATTTTACCTCAGAATTCTCACAAAGCAGGCTATCTCCATTGTCAACTGGATTATTTCAGGTCTTTATGGTTTTTTTCCTCCTGAATTATTTACACCAGCCTCTTCACTGATCTCCCTCATCAGCCTTTTCCCTTCATCCTAGTTTCACCACACCTGGGCCTGGAGAAGCTGAAATACACAGAGTAGGACTCACCCTCTGTTTTGGTCTAAAGTTATCTAGGCCTAACACCTCAGGCCAAAGGGCTGCCCAGCAATGCCAAGCCCAGGGACCTTTCCCGGGGACCTTACATCAGTCCTGAGAAGGCTGGGGTCTTAGTTCCCTGGCCAAATACCCTTTTAATACAATGTAGGATCAAGTCAATATTGATCCACTTGCTAAACAATGCAGAGGGAGAGTCAGAAAAAAGTGGATTCTAGGAAGTAGGAAATTAAAGATGGTCTTAGCCAATGGGAATGCAGCAGAGTGCTTGAGCCATAATCCAGATGGGAGTGAGCTGAAAAGTTAAAGGGAAATTAGGGAATGGGGAACATTAGATTTTGAGAAGTATATTGTGGATGGAAAGGAGAGGGATTGGGCCATAGCTAGAGGGATAAGAAGGATGGAAGATTTTTTTTCCAAAGGAGGGTGGGGGAAGAGATTCACAGGTTTAGAAGGTGAGAGGAAAAACAAAAATAAAAACCGGGGACACAGAGAAGTTGATGATGCAGGGGAAAGAGAGCAAGTCATTAGTGGCAGGAGATCTCAGAGAAGATGAGATGAAAGGGGCCATTCCAAGCAGAAAGAGGAATTAGGTGTGGATGGGATGGGGGAAGCATGCCTTTCTCTGAGGCCACAAGTGAAGACCTGCAGATCATCATTTGGAGACGTTTTGAAGCTCAGGTGTACCTGATGCCTTCCACTTTCTTGTTGAGTACTGGAAGGCAAAGTCTTCTGCTAAGAAAGGCAGGGGTAGCAGATGGGGCCCTAACTTGAACAGAATAATAAAAAATTGAAATACCTAATGAGAGCAATAGGAGAGGACCAATGACCAAGGTAAAATAAAATATAAGGATTGCAGAAGAGGCATACAGGCCCCAAATGAAATTAAAAGCCATAGGTTTTTAATGACAACCATCAGGAAAATTGATTGATTTCCTCTACCTGTCCTCAGTTACTTCAGTGAAGTTGAGGAAAAGGAGACCCCAGGTTCAGAGTTGGCCAGGCAAGTGTACCAGAGGAATAAGGAGAACAGAAGTTATGGTGTCCAGGCTGGATGGATAAGGGAGAAATAAAAGGCTGAGAAAAATGAGGTCAAAGAGGAGGTAAGATGAAGTGAGAAAGAAGGAAAAATTAAAGATATGAGGTATGACTGGAGAGCAAGACTTCTTAGTGAGAGATTTTAGTAAAATAGCACATTATCTCACATAAAGGCAGGAAGTAGTCTGTTTTATTATATTAGCAAAGAAAATGAGGCAATGTGCACCAGAGTTAACAATGGAAAAAATATACCTTTCCTTAGTTCAAATGACTTAGAAAAATAACGTTAAAATGGATTATTTGCCTAAATTAGATCGATTCATTAGGATGTCAATTCTATTGTAAATCTAACCAGTATTTGAAAATTAGTTTAATACAAGGTTACCACATTGATAAAATATACTTTGGTGCCTGAGGTGGGGCAGTAGAGAACTTTTTCAATTGCATGATTGCATAGAACTGTTCACTTTACTAGTGCAATTAGCAGTGCAAGAGTCCAGAATCAAGATGTGTCAATATTTAAATGTACAGTACCTTTGGAAGGATTCAGTTTGGGTTTGGTAGATAACAAACCCATTATTGACAGCTTGAGAAGAATCGAAATAAGGAAGTTGAGCGAGACCTTGATACTTTGTCAAAGGGAGTGAACCTGGAATGGGTGAGAGAGACCAACACAAGACCTGGCTTCTGGTTCATTTTTTGGCATTCACTGTGTGCCCATGGGTAAGTCACATCCCTTCTCTGGGTCTCGATTTCCTCGTCAGTAAATAAAGATGGTCCCTACCACCTCTAACTCTCCATAACTCTCCTTATTGACCCCTTCATCAAATTTCCTTGGTGTAATCACTTCATTTCAGACTAGACTATCAGAACATGGAAAGGGTCAGAAAGAATTGGAAAGAGTTAGACTTGATTTTTTAAAAATAGATTTTTTGAGCAGTTTTAGGTTTATAGAAAAATTGAGCAGAAAGTATAGAGTTCTCATATACCTCCTTACACACAGCTTCCCCAATTATTAACATCTTGCAATAAGTAGTACATTTGTTACAATTGATGAGCCAATATTGATACTTTTAAAAAAATTATTTTTAATTATTATGGGTACATAATAGTTGTATATATTTATAGGGTTCGTGTGATGTTTTTGATACAGGCATACAATGTGAATTAATCAAATCAGGGCATTATTGATACATTATTATTAACTAAAGTCCATAGGGCTTATCTTTGTTTTACACATTCCATAGATTTTGACAAATGTAAAATGATATGCATCTACCATTACAGTATCATACAGAATAATTTCACAGCTCTAAAAATCCTTTGAGCTCCACTTATTCATCCCTTTCTTCTTCTCTGTCTCCCAACCCCAACCCCTGGCATGACTTACCTTTTTACTATCTCCATAGTTTTGTCTAAAATTCATATAGTTGGAATCACATAGTATGTAGCCTTTCCAGATTGGCTTCTTTCCCTTAGCAATACATACTTAAGCTTCCCCCGGATCTTTTCATGGCTTTATAGCTCTTTTCTTTTTAGCACTGAAAAATATATCTTTTTTTTTTAATAGCGACAGGGTCTCACTCTGTTGCCCAGGCTGGAGTGCAGTGGCACAATCATAGCTCACTGCAGCCTTGAACTCCTGAGAACAAGTGATCCTCCCACCTCAGCTTGCCAAACAGCTGAGACTACAGTCATGAGTCACCATGCCCTGCCTGAATAATTTCATTGTATGGACGTCCCACTGTTTATCCATTCACCTATTGGAGGACATTTTGGTTACTTCCAGATTTGGGCAATTATGAAGCTGCTATAAACATTCATGTGCAGGCTTTTGTGTGTATGTTTTCAACTCATTTGGGTAAATACCAAGGAGTAAGAGTGCTAGATCATATGGTAAGAATATGTTTTAGTTTTGTAAGAAGCTTCCAAATTTTCTTCCAAAGTAGCTGTACCATTTTGCATTCCCACCCTAAGCAATGAACGAGAATCCTTGGTGCTTGACATCTTTGTCAGCATTTGGTGGTGTTGGGTGTTTTGAATTTTAGTAATTCTGATAGATGTGTAATGGTATTTCATTTTGGTTTTAATTTGTGATTCTCTAATGTCATATGATGTTGAGCATCTTTTTGTAAGCTTATTTACCATTATATATCTTCTTTGACGAGGTGACTCCAGATTATCTGCTCCTTTTTAAATTGGGTCATTCGTTTTCTTCTTCTTGTGTTGAGATTCAATTTTATAGGACTCTTTTGCCAATGATGTGAGGCTTAAACAGCCATCCTTGGCCCTGGCTTGTGTTGTTTGGCCCCAAAGGCCCTCACGGGTCAAGTTGTAATTGCACAATTTATGCACATATTATAGCAAGCATAGTTTAAGGACTCTTGACCCAGAAGCTAGTAAGAGAGAAAGGTTGTCTAAGAGACATAGTCCACTGGGAGGAGCCTTTGAAAAGATTTCTGGCCATTGGATCCAAAGGAGTAAGCTGACCGACACTACCTTAACCAAGAGGCCCAAGTTAACATCTCGAGTGATGAGACGTATTGGCATCGTGTCCCACGTGAGCAGGGCACTTCACTTCTGTGGTACACTTGCCCCCCAAAAGCATAACCTGAATCCAATCAGGAGGAAGTATCAGACAAACGGAAACTGAGGGACATTCTACAAAACGACTGGCCAGTACTCTTTCACCGTGTTTTGATCGTGAAAAACAAAGAATGGCAGAGGACTGTCCTAGATTGAAGGGGAGGAAGGAGACATGGCATCTCAATGCAATGTACAATCCTGATCGGGTCCTAGAACAGACAAAGACCATCGGAGGGACAATTGGCGAAATGTGGTAAGTGCTGTAGCTTAGCTAGTAGTTTTATACCAGTGTTAATTTCCGGGATTTGATCATTGTGCTGGAATTATGTAAGATGTTAATATTTAGGGAAGTGGGCCGAACGGTTACAGAAATTTTTTGTACTATTTTTGCAACATTTTCAAAAGTCTGAAATTAGTTCAAATGAAAAGTAAAACAAAATTGAAGAGAGAAGTTTCCAGAAGGCAGCGCGCCAGGCCCCTCCGCGGGATCCGAGCGGCCCGCGTCCGCGCTGGGCGGGACCCCTCCGCTCCCCTCCCCTCCTCTCCCCCCTCCGCCCTCCGCCCTGCGCCCTGCGCCCTGCGCCCTCCGCCCGGCCGGGCCCCCGCGGTGGGAGGGGTCGGGCCCGGCGCTCGGCTCTTCCGAGAGGCGCCTCCCCCGCGCCGCGCCGGCTCGCCCGTCGCCTGCCGCCCGCCCGCCGTCATGCCGCGGGCCGCGCTGCCCACGCTCCTGCTGCCGCTGCTGGGCCTCGCCGCTGCCACGGTCGCCGGTAAGCTGCCTCGTGCCGCGCCCCCCCTCGGCCTGAGCCCGACCACGAGCCACCGCCCTCGCCCCCTGCCCGGCCCAGGCGTCCCCCCCCCCCCCGGCCCACCCGAGGGCGGCCGGGAGACGCTGCACCCTGGCCGGGCACCTCGCCCTTCCCTGCACGTCCATCCCGTGCGCCCCCGTGGGGCTTGGGGGCTGGTCACCCCCCACCCTCTTTTCCCGGTTCAGTGGGCTCCGAGAGCGCCCTCGGGAAGGGGGGTGGCCGAGGACTAGAGGGGGCCGTCTCTCTTTCACCCTGCGACATCCTCAGCGCAGACCCCACTCCCCGGGAAGGGACCCCCAAATGGGTCCGACTGACCGAAGAGCAGGGGACTTAGAGTCCCACCACGGGCGTAGTTTCGGGGCCATTGGGGGCTGACATGAGAAGCGGGGAGGTTGGCAGCAGAGATTTCCCCAGCTGGTGCGCAGCCCGGGAGGGGCGTGCAGGGGGCGGGCGCGGGGGGCTGGAAGAGCCAGGCCCTCTTTTGCAAGAGGCGTTGTTTGTCCAGTTGGTTGGTGTTCAAGTTGTTGAAACAGGAAAACCGTTCAGCCAAATAACCCCTGGATCCAAGAGGAACGTGAACAGGCGAAGCTTGGATTCCACTTCCATCGTGGGATTTAAAAATGTTTTTCTAGTCTGCTGTGGTGCAAGTGACATCTGACAAATTACACAGGATTAGTCATTTCCAAAATGACTCCTGAGGAAAATACACAATTCTATTGACTATGTGTTTTTTAAAAAAACGACAAAAAAAAAAAAAAAAGTTTTCCACACAGCATGTCAAAAATGTGTTGATGGGGAAACTCAGGGGAAGAAAGACTTCCAAAAACACTATTGATTCAACAATTCCAGGAATTAAAGAGCAAAATAAACAAGAACTAAAGGAATACTTGTGTGGGCTTCAATAAAATGATTATGCAAGAGATCCCCGCCCCCCCCCCCGAATTTCACTGCCTTTTAATGATAAGTTCCCTTTCAAAGCCTGCTGACAGGCAGGAATATTTTAAAGGACATCAGTGTTGGAGGCAGCAGCATACTAAGCAGCTCAGAACTTGCCTACAAACTCAAGGCCCCTTTCCCGAAAGCTTTTGTGGACCAGCATTTATGACCAGTTATGCCATCTGCTGCCTATCAAAGGAGCAGAAACAAGATGTGCTGATTTTCACACTGTTCAGACTAAGAACATTAATTTTGTCTAAGACAGGGCTAGACTGTTTCTGAACCTTCCTTATGCACACCCTCATTATGTGAGCCAATAACATCTGGACTCCCATTTAACCTTCCCTCTACGCTGCCATGCATGTGTACTTTAGGCTAGTTGAATTTTCTTGTCAGATTTTATAAGAGATCAGTTTCCAGATTTTGGTATCTCTCTCATTCAGAGAAGTTTTGACCAGCAATAGAGGACAGACTTTTCTTTGGAAAGTTTTGTTCTTTTATAAGTCCAGTTTGGATATAGGCTTTTCAAGAGCTTTAGAAGTACAAGTTGAATAAATTAATGTTGTTAATTAATCAGCTCCTCTCAGTCAGGAAGCTTTAAGGATTAACTTGGAAAGAGCTTGAGCTTTGGCCTTGTTAGTTACCCAATTTATCTGCACTTCAGTAAAATGGAGATAATACTTCCCTTACAGGGTTATTGTGAGCATTACTTGAGAATTCTATGTCTAGCACCTATTACAGGCATAGTAAATCTTGGTTTCCTTCCCTTTGTTCTCATCATACAAAATGAAGGGTAATTACTGCAACCAAAAAACATTATATGAATACCACCTTACTACGTGTGTTGAATGTTTGTGGTTACTGAGCACATTCATGTACGTAATGTTACAGGGCTGGAAAACTACTGTGTATGTTTTTCATCACAATACCTCACAGATCTCCTATCCAGACAAGATCAGCAGTCATGTTTGGCTTAGAACTAAATCAAGGAAGAGCTTGTTGATGGATGGGAGATATTAATAGAGGAGCTCCTATGGTATTGCATAAAGTATAAATTTAATGTTGAAATGGAAATCATTGTTATTCTGTTATTTTGGAGTTTATTAGTGAATGTGATCTTATCTTGTTCTTAGTTATTATCTTGAAAGTAACAATGGACAAAACATTCTTTAAATTCCTGAGTAAGGACCCATGGCATATCCTTTAAAAAGTTTTTCTGTCACGTTGTTTTTTGCACATAGTACATGATCAGTATGTGTTTATTGGCTCAGTGACTTCCCATGGCATGAGTGAAAATAAGCATAGTCAGAGTAAGTCCTCATTCTGTGGCCATGATGTGGATCAGAATCTAGGTTTCTAATTTTGAATTGCCATAGCCTACAAGCCTTAGATGAGGTGCCCCTGCCTTCCTCCCTGATGGCATCCTCTTCCCACCTTATCCTCTCTTTATCTTCCAACACCTGCTGGTTCTTCTGCACAGACCACCTCCTCCCAGTCCTTGGCATGGCTGCCCCCACCCCACCATTCAAATCTCTGTTCATATGTTACCTTCTGAGGCTTCCCTGAACACCTGAATTCTCTTTCATGTCCCATGTTTTAACTTTTTCAAAGCCTTTCTGAACGCGTCTTGTTTATTCATCTGTCTTCTTGCTTGTTACTTCTCTAACTGGAAGGAAGCTCCATAACAGCAGACATTTTAGTGTTTTATGGATTTTTGTTTTGATTTGTGTACCCAGTGTATTCTAATTTATAATCAAGGGATGAAGAAATTTAGGTGAATAATTTAATAAGTAGAGAGCATAATTGGATTGCAGTTTCTTTCAAATTATGTTACCTCTGCCATGAACTCGTCTCATAATTGAATGCAAAGCGTTAAATCCTCTTAATCTATTGATGCCACTTTTCCTGACCCTTGTGGCACAGTTATGTTTCAGGGGAAATTATTTCAGATTAAATATTAGAGTATTTTTATAGATTTTGAAATGCTAATGTTTATTTTTCTTGTGTTATTTCAAGACTTCTTTCGTAGTTGAGAAGATTTTAACAATTTGCTTATGTGTTGAAAACTGGCTTTACAACAGGGTTATCTTCCATAATTTTTCATTGTCCGTATCAAGTATTTTACTGCTTTTGTGGGTTATTTTAAATTTTGAGGGCAAGTCTTGAGACTGAATCTATGAAAAAATTGACCAGTGATGCCCAATGAGAAAGGTGCAGATTCACAATGGCACACTCCTTCTATGAATAAATGTCATGATAGTGCTTCTGAGGAGGGAGGCGATGGGAGAAGATGGAAGGGACATCTTGGAAGCTAAGTTGGGAAGGGTGATGTAGAGAAGAGATGGGGTGCCATAAATTTAATAAATAGCCCTCTTCTTCCTCTGTGTGTCTACCACAGTTGCCCCTGTGGAAGGTAAGTGACTGTAACTCATATCTTAATGGGAAAGGAGCAAAGGTCTTATTATTGACAAGGAAAAAGAAAAATAAAATTTTTGCCTTTTCTTTGTTAACATTTAGAACAAGTATGTCTTAAGGATCACTTCCTCTTATGCTGTGCCTGGTTGTTTTAAAAAAAATAAAAAAGGAGGAGGAGGAAAAGGAGAAGAATTTACAGAGGAACAGAGAGTTCTATTAGATTTGACTGGTAATACGAACTATTCCTGTGGATAGGACATTTTATTCTTTTAGCACATGGTAATTTTAGGCAGAGGATCTGTATGGAAACTTGGAGTTATGCTAAGTACAGCTTTTAAAATTTTCATCAGGCTCCTAAATTTCTGTGTATACTAAATTAATAGAGAGAATTATAAAATTATAAAATTCCCAAAGAGTCATTTAGGTGCATTATTAATAACAACCTATCTTTCAGGACTGCTCTGAAGAAATAAGGGTAATAGAAAGGCACTTTGAAGAGAGCTTAGTGGGCAGATTTTTAATTATAACAGGATTATAGCAAAGATTCTTAGCATTGAAGATGACTTAGGTTAGCCTTCTGCTCATGAGGTGCATGAACCTCAATAACTCTCCTCACAAGAGTTATGCAGCCACTATTTCAACATTGTTTTTCAACATATCCTTTGAGTAGTGCTTAAGACTTATTTCTGGAGCACACGTTTGGATCTATAGCATGAGAAGAGGGGTTCTGTGTTGAATTAACTGGAGTTACTGCTAATGCTGAAATGATCCTAAGGAGAAGGCAACTGAAAGCTTTGGGGAAGTGAGTCAATAGTCTGTTTTCTACTTTTCTGCATGCAGCCTTTTTTTTTTTTTTTTTTTTTTTTGGTATTATCATATTCAGATGCTCCTCAACTTATAATGGGGCTATGTCCTGATAAACCCATTGTAAAGTTGAAAAATAAGTCAACCATTGTAAGTTGGAGACCATCTCTGTATTGCTTATTTAATTATTCAACAGTGGTCTTTGAGTACCTCGTTATCATTATCATCATCATACTTACTCCCATTGCTGGGGCTTTGTCTGATCCGGATACCCACATGACTTTTTCCTCCAGTTCCTTCAGCTCTTCCTGTGTCACCTTTATAATGAGATCTTTCCTAGACACCTTTCTAAAATTGCAACCCTAGCCCTTACCCCACACTTGGGATCTTGCTTCTCTGTGTTTTGGGGGTTGTTTTGGTTTGCTTTGGAGATAGATCTCGCTATGTTGCCTAGGCTGGAGTGCAGCGGCTCTTCACAGGTGTGATCTTAGGGTACTATAGCCTTGAACTCCTGGCCTTAAGTGGTCCTCCCACCTCAGCCTCTGAGTAGCTGGGACTACAGGCATGCACCACTGCTCCTGGCTTCTCTGTTTTTTCTCCTTAGTGCTTATCAATATCTGTGATTGCCAGCCTCTAAGATGGCTCCCAAAGATTCTAACTTTCTGGTAGTCATACTCTTGTATAGTCCGCTCCCACATTGAATAGGGCTACCTGTAATAACTGTGATGGTTAATTTTGTGACATGATTTCCGGAGGTGTATGTGAGGGTGTCTCTGGAAGAGATTAGCATTTGAATCAGTAAGGCTGAGTAAAGAAGGTCCGCCATCATCAGTGTGGCTGGGTATTATCTGGAGAGCCTGGATAGAATGAAAAGGCTGAGGAAGGTAGAGTTCCCTCTCTCTGCTTGAGCCAAGACATCCATCTTCTCCTGCCCTGGGACATCAGAGCTCCTGGTTCTCTGGCCTTCAGACTCTGGGATTTACACCAGTGCTTTGCCGCCGCTGGTTCTCAGGCCTTTGTACCCAGACTGAATTACACCATCAGTTTTCTTGGTTCTCGAGCTTGCAGAGGGCAGATTGTGCAACTGCTCAGCCTTCATAACCATGTGAGCCAATTCCTATAATAAATCAATCCTCCCCTGCCCCCTCTCTGTCCTCTTGGTGGAAATATCTCCTATTGGTTCTGTTTCTCTGGAGAGCCCCAACACAATAACTAATAGGGTATTGTGGAGTAACGGAGTGTGACAATCAAGGCTGGATTATAAAAGGCATTGCACTTCTGCCTCGAAGGAGAACAGTCCTTTGAATCACTCACTCTGGGGGAAGCCACTAGCCATGTCATAAGGACCCTCAGGCATCTCTGCGGAGGAGTCTACGTGGTGAGGAAGTAAGGTGTCCTGCCCACAGTCAGCACCCACTTACCGTCCATATGAGTGAGCCTTCTTGAGGCTGACCCTCCAGCCCCGGTTCAGTTTTCAGATGGCTGCAGCCCTCGACAACAACTTGACTGTAACTTCATTAGAGACCCCAAGCCAGAATCACCGAGATAAGCAGCTGCTTCTGAATTCCTAACCCAGAGAAACTGTGTGAGATGATAAATGTTTCTTGCATTACACTGCTAATTTGTCACACAGCAATAGATCACTAATACCCCATCTAACATTATTTTCCTTATTTATCTTGCTTTTGTATGTTTGCCTCAATTAGAATATAAGCTCTAGGAAGGCAGGAATTTTTTTGCTTTTTGTTCACCGTGGAATCCCAAGCACCTAGAATGTTCTCACGATAACCCCCTCAGTTAGGTACTGTTACCATCCCCATTTTACAAATAAGGAAACTGAGGCATAGTACAGTTAAGTAACATATCTAAGATCATGTAATCAGAGCCCGCCCAACTTTTCTACACAGCCTAATGTGCTTAACCAGAGCCCTGCACCGCCCTACTTCTGTGCCCGCCATCCTGTGTTCTGTTCAAGACAATGGGATAGTTATTGAGAGCACGGTTACGTTTAAGACATGGTCTCTGCTGTCATGCTGTTAACAGTTCTTTTGGGAAAACAGGGTGTGTATCAGATCACCCACATATGGAGCAGGATTTGATGAGTGCCATATAAATGTACATAGGTAGGCCATCAAAGGCTAACACAGCCCCTTTTCCAAAGAAAAATGACTGCCCATAGTTCTTATTAATATATGCCTATGTCCCTATGATTTGCACCATATTATGCTCAACACCCTAGCCACGACTAATTGAAATAAGGATAATTTCCTAAATCAAAAGCTAACTATTCTAGGCTAGGCTGCAGCCCAAGATGGGAACAAGTATAAGAACTCTAAGCCCATTTGACTACTGAGATAGTATCCTCAGCTATCTCATTAGCTATGCATCCTCACGATAAATCCCTGTCATGTGGGGTGACCTGATCATGTCTTTAGTCCATGTAACCAGGAAAGCCCTCTCATGCAGAGTGTAGTGAAAAGTCCTGTGGAAATTCAGAAGAGTCAGAAGTTACAGGAAGATAAGGGATGGACGCTTCATGGAGAACTGACACGTGGCCTGCCACTGAAATAAGAATATACTTATAATTAGTGGTTTAGAAATCAGAGATCATTTTAATTTATGAAGTATAAGAACTACAAGTGTACTGGAAATTTTACTTGACTTCGGTATGGATTATATTTTTGTGAACTTATTTATACATGCTTTATTTCATATAAACAATATTTCAAAAATTATTCTCTTTTATATGTTCTTATTTGTTGTCAATAGAAAACACTGTTTGTAGCTTTGACTAGAAATAACACAAGAGGGCATTTATCAACACGTGGCTCAAGAATTTCCAATGATTTATAAAAATGTTTTGGGTGTCAAAAAACGTGGTGGTAATGGAGTCTGTTTCCATTTCAGTTTTCTTTTTTTAATTCCCTAAGGTGAAAGAAAAAGAGCACCAAAAGGAACCAGAAGAAAGCAGGGGTGGAGGAGAGAAGAAAAGGAATAATCAAAGCTTGCAATCTAGAGTGTCTACCCTTACAACTTTCAATTTGAGTTTCATTCTGGAAATGACTGCTCATTTTCTGCCTTTATATCCTAGCTCATTCATTCAGCGAATATTAGTGGAGTCCTTACTAGGTGCTGGTCACTGCTTTTATGTATTCCCTCTGCCTGGACTTTATTTTTCTTTTTCCTTTTCTGCATAGCGAACTCCTGTTTATCCTGTGTGATATAACTCAAATATTGTTTACTTATAAAGGATGGAATTCTGCTTCTGGCTATAATGGAGTGAGAGACTAACACTCCCACTAAGAGCAACTAGAAAATCTAGATAAAATTCCATAAGAATTGTGTTTGCAGGCATCAGAGAGCTGCTAAGGCAGTTTGCTGAGGTGAGCCCAACATCATGCGTGTTGCTTTTCTCCTAAAGACAGTTGCTAAAATCAGAGCAAAGTTGTGGCAGTCTCATGGTGTTAAGGAAACTAAAAATTTCAGTTTTCACTCACCAAAGAGGACACTCTAGTTACTATCCAGGCTTTCGACTGGGATCCATAGGCATTGGGCTTCACAAAGACTATAATACCTCCTCAAGTTGATTTAACCCTTGATTGTATTAAGGTGAATTTTGCTAGATGCCTATTAGGATTCTTTCTAGAGGAGGATGACATCATTTAGAGGCTCTATAATTTTTCTATATGGGAATTTGATACAAAGCTACCAGGCAGAACAAAAAACAGGCCCAAGGGAGTTGAGGGATGAGGAGGAGAAGCAGGGAACAGACTAATAGGTGGCCCAGAAATTAGAGTTATCTGAAATGGACTTTAACTGAGAAAGGTTCAGCAATATAGACAATAAGATTGAGAATTTCACCAGAGACTGAGAATCTATAAAAATATAAACAAATGGAAATTTTATAAACTGAAAAGTCACTGACATTATGAACTCAATAGATGGGTTTAACAGCATCAAGAACTGAAATTACCCCTACCCTCAGTGAAGTTGCAAATGAAGAGTACATTAGTAAACCAGAAGGAACAAGATTATGGTATGGAGAGCCAAAAGTATTAACAATAAGGAAAAGGGCAAAAGGGATATATAGGACACGGTAAAAAGGGTAACATATATGTAATTTGAGTCCCAAAAAGGGAGGAGAGAGAGAATAGAGCAGAAGTATCTTCTGAAGTGATAATGGCCAAGAACTTTTCAAAAATGGCCAATGAGAAAAGAAGTGCTTTGAATTTTTAGGATTAAAAAAAAATTAAGCATACCACTGTAAAACTGCTAACAACCAAAGACAAAGAAAATCTTGAAAGAAGGTGGGAAAAGCACATTACCATCCAAAGAGCAACAATGAGACAGACAGCTAACTTCTCAATAGAAAAGATGGAAGCCAGAACAACAAATTATAGTCATGTATTGCTTAATGACAGGGACACATTCTGAGAAATGCATCTTTAGGTGATTTTTGTCCTTATACAAACATCAAAAAGTATACTTGCATAAACCAAGATGGTATAGCCTACTACACACCTAGGCTATATATTATAGCCTGTTGCTCCTCAGCTACAGACCTGTAGAGCACGCTACTGGACTGAATACTGTAGGGAATTTTAGCACAGTGGTAAATATTTGTGTATCTAAACACAGAAAAGATGTGATAAAAATATAGCATTATAATCTTATGGGACTACTGTTGCATATGTGGTCTGTTATTGACTAAAATGTCCTTATATGGTACATAACTGTACAGCTTAAATGAAAGATAAGCTGCCATTGTAGTATTCCATATTTGCAAAAATATCCATCAAGCATGAGGGCAATAAAAAGACATTTATAGAATACCAAGAACTGAGGGACTTTCCAGTAGAGCTGGACTTAAAGACGAAAGGGATTTCTTCAGGCAAGTGGAAAATGATCTCAGTCAGTAACACAGAAATGCAAGGAGTGAAGAGCAACAGAAAGTGCACAAAAGGGGTTAGTGTTCTGTTTTTTCACTTTGCCGATTATTATATGGGTCTGTGTGCTTTATGAAAATTCACCAATCTGTATATTTATGGCTTGTGTGCATTGTATGTATGTTGTATTTCAATAAAAAGTTTACTTTTTAAAAAGTGTACCAGGAAAGGTACTAGAATTGGCAGCAAGGTCAATTCAGTTATATTTTAGGATTTTAGAAACTTCACATGCTTCAAGAAGGAAAGGAACCCACAGGCAGGGAAGTGTTTGAAGATGCTGAAGAGATAAATTAAGCTATTTAAGGATGAGGAAGAAGATTCATTCATTCAGCTACATATTTAAGACCCTATTATAGTCCAAGAGCTATGGGGTGTTAGGGATCCCAAAATGAGTAAGGCTCAGTCCCTATTTTCAAAGTGGTCACTGTCTGGGGGCAAAGTTAACAAGAATGACGATGGTTAACAAAAGCTATGTATTTTGAGTACTTTTCCTTGTACTAGGCACTGTGCTATGCTTTTTTGTAGCATCTTATCTAATGTTCACAACAATTCAGTAAGATAGATACTATTCCCTTTTTTCCTGAGGAAACACAGGAAATAATGTAAGTTGTCCAAAGTCTCACCACCAAGATAAAAACCCAAGTCTGTCTAACTTTAAGGCATGTTCCTCTGGTACTTTACACTGCTGTCAGATGGCAGCTCAGGAGAGAAAGAACTGTGTGGTGAAATAGCTTGCAAGAGTCAAAATAAATTCCAGTGGTGACGTCTTGGAGAAGGTGGTGGAGATAGATGGCCTGGACCTCAGAGGATAAACAGACACAGAATAATGTTTGATGGCCTAGAGTGGATTTGAAGAAATAAAAGCCTTTCCTCTGAGTAAAGACGAGACTTTGAAAGAAGGCAACAGAAATGTATAATGAACTTGAGATGGCTGAGTGCTGTTTCTCAAAAAAAGGATCTAGGGGTCTAGCTGTGCCATATGCAGACTTTCAACCAAATGCCTTGTTTTGAGGCCCTCTGAACCCTCCTCCTTAAAGGGATGTCTGGCATCTCCAATTCCTGAATCTTGCTGAACTTCCTTGCTGTTTAAATCTTGGGATCAATACTGTACATATAATCTTACAGCCAGATTTTTTATTTAATGTTTCATAATGAGCATTTTTCCAAAAAGTGCTTATTGCTAAAGCATCCCTATTCAACTATCTTCAAGCCACATAGTTGGAGAGTTCTAGATTCCTGCCAGAGTTTAAGCCAAGGTAGTCACACATGTAATTCACGTGCTTATCAAACAGCAGGAAGGAAAAAAACTTGTATATAAAATAAATTGTATCTTGGGACATCTACCCTCATCCCAGTACATCGTGGATGGTTTAACTACTAAAAGTGACAGCATGAGGCCAGAGAAAGCTCACATCTCACACATTGGAGTAATTTTCAGTAGCCCGTTACATTACTTAGGTTATTAGTGTAGTTGCTCTAACAGTGACCTGAATTAACAATGGCATAACAAGATAGAAGTTTTGCTCTTTCACTACTGTATCAGTGTGATATGACAGCGCCACCTGGGATCCTTCCGTCCTGTTGCTCTGTTATTCCTAGGGTGTTTCCACTGGCCACGTGATTAAAGATGGTTAATACAGTTTAGCCAGTGGGAAAGGGGAAGGTCAGACCTGCATGTTGAACATTTTACTTCTGCTTACACCTCATTATCCAGAAGTTATGAGAAGACTGGAAATAATCTAGTTTGGTAGCCATGTGCTCTGTGCTGTATAAGAAACTGAGGTCAGTACTGGGGACAGCTAATGGTCTCTGCCATATTCTGAGTTTAGTAAAATCAAGAGTGTTGAATTAATTTAGATTAATGTAGCTGATTGGTAAATTCTGATCTTTGTAGTAGGGCTTGTTTCTACTTGTTTATATGAAAAATGTAATATATACCGCACTTAAAAATAAAACCTATATATATTTTACCTATATAGATAAAATCACTAAGACTTTACCTGTATACACCTAAGAGAATGTGGAAGCTTAATTCTTGTATTCCTGTATTCACTGGAATTAAGTAAAATCTTCTTCTCCTTTTTCTATTTTAACCAGCAAAATCAAGCTCTTACATTCTTACTTTTGCTTACAATGCTAACTAATGAGATTCTAGACCCTAGGCTTAAAAATGTATATCTTCATAATGAACCAAAAGAGACCAAGGTAGAGATGAAGGAGATACCTCTCTACTCTACAGCAACAGAGGAAGACATATATTTCTGTTTTCATAGAGTTAGTTCAAAGACTGCTTTGATGAAGTGTTAAATTAAGAACATTCATAAGAACTTCAGTCTTGTTTTCCTGTGCAACATGAAAACTTGTCTGAATATTCATAATCTAGCAACTTGGTCTTTGTTCTCGGAGGTATAATTTGAACAAGAGGGCCTTGTAAAAACTCTTAAGACTTTTGAGATTGTTATTATAAATTGCAAAGGTAACCTTCAAAGAGAAATCTATAATTCTGATTGGTTGTCTTCCTTGATAGTTAGTTGCCTTGGTAATAATGCTATAATTTGCATATCTGAATTCCTAAACAACCTAAAGACATAACTTTGCTGTGTCAAATCAGAAGAGAATCATTGGCACATTTCTCTTTTCCTACATGTAAAATGGAGAGAAACAAATTCCTACTACACTGATTTCTTATTTTAACAAAGATTTAATAAGGGAAATTGCCCTTTTGTGGATGTGAAAATTTAATATCTAATTTCCTTACTTTCAGGAATTCATGTAATTCTTATTCTTAAGTTACTTAATGTGGTTTTACTTTTTCCACAGACTGTCCTTCATCTACCTGGGTTCAGTTCCAGGGCAGTTGTTACATTTTTCTTCAAGAAGCCATCAAAGTAGAAAGCATAGAGGATGTCAGAAAGCAGTGTACTGACCGTGGTAAGGGGCTTATTCTTTTTGTGTGTGTGTTTTTACAAATTAGTAAATAGTGTTCACTAATTTCTTTTAAAAAATAATTTTGTTCTTTCTCACTTTTAACTGGGTAGGTAGAATTAATATATAGCTTTTATTCTACAACACACAAGCCATAGGCAGTGAAATTGAGTGTACATTTAATCCTGAAGTTGGAAGACAGCTGTTGGACAATATTGTTGAAAAGAGAGTGACAGAAGCTTAGCAACATTAGTGTCTATTTAATGTGCATACCCTGTGCCAGGCACTGTGCTTCAGCACATTGTATATTTTACCTGGCTTTAATTATCATAACAAACTCATCAAAGTAGTTTATTATTATCTTCCTTTATTAAGAGAAGAAATTAAATTCAGTTATTTGTACAAAGTCACACAGGTAGTAATTGGCAGAGCCAGGATTCAAATCTAGGACTGCCGGATTTTAGGCTTAAGAGTTCTTAATTACTTTGTTATTCTGCTCTGAAAGTGCTATTTCAGGTATGCAGTGTGGGCAGAAATCAGACTACATAGGACCATGAAGTGAGACTATGGTAAAGAAGAGTACATTAAGGAAAAATGATAAAAAGGCTATTTGCAAACCCCCAAACTATGAACATCTATTATGAATCAATAAAAAAATAGTAAACAAAACAAAAAGCCCAGCATGGTACTGACATAGAAACAGACACATTGACCAGTGGAACAGAATAGAGAGCCCAGAAATAAATCCACACATTTACAGTCAATTGATTTTTGACAAAGATGCCAAGAATGCACAGTGGGGAAAGGACAGTCTCTTTAATAAATGGTGTTGAGAAAACTGGATATCCACATGTATAAGAATGAAATTGGACCTTTATCTCATATCATAGGCAAAAATCAACTGAAAATGGAATGAAGACAAACATAAGACAATAAACTGTAAAACTACTAGAAGAAATATAGAGCAAAAGCTCCATAACATTGGTCTGGGCAATGATTATTTGGGTATGACCCCAAAGCACGGGCTACAAAGGCAAAAAGAGACAAATGGAATTGTATCAAATTAAAAAGCTTCTGTACAGCAAAGAAAACAATCAACAAAATGAATAGACAACCTATGAAATGGGAGAAAATATTTGCAAATCATACAGGTGATAAGGAATTCATGTCCAAAATATATAAGAACTCAGCACAATAGCAAGAAAACAAATAAACTGATTAAAAATGGGCAAACAACCTGAATTTCTCAAAGGAAGATATACAGATGGCCAATAGGTATATGAAAAATGCTCAACATCACTAATCATTAGGGAAATGCAAATCAAAACCACAATGAGATATCAACTCATACCTGTTAGAATGGCTCTTATCAAAAGGACAAAAGATATGTGTTGGCCAGACTGTGGAGAAAAGGAACCCTTGCACACTGTTGGTAGGAATGTAAATTAGTATAGCCATTATGGAAAATATTATGGAGGTTCCTTAAAAAGTTAGAAAGGGTTTTAAGATTCCCAAGTTCTCCTTGAACAAAGAGTGTTGACATTTATCAGAAATTTACACAAGATCTTTCCTTGTATTAAAAGCACTCCTAAATATTAAGTTTTGAGATTTGATAAACAGGAGGGGGAAAAGGCTGTTTGCTGCAGCATACACACAGTGTTTCTGGGAAATATATTTATAATTTGACATTGTGAAATATTTTAAATAAAAAAATGTCATTTTTTTAAAAAAAGGTGTGCTTGGAAGCTGTTTATGTATTTGGCTTTTTGGCTCAAAGTGCATCTTTTTATTAAGCCTCTAATTTTTGAGACACTTGTTAGCTGAAACTATGATGTGAACCATCTTTTTCATCTGAAATATCTCAGCTGGTGACATGAGAGTCTTTGATTCTTTAAGGATGCTTTTTATTATTATATGATTCCTAAAAAATCTCTTAATCATTTCATTAAATTTTGTCTTGGGCATATTCACAACTCCAGCATTTAGAAATGCTCTTTACTTAAAAAACACAATTTCTGACAACCCACTAATATAACATTTTGGAAGAATGTATCACATTGTATTAGGGGTGCCTTAATCAAAATCGTATTCACTTATTGTAGAAGGAATAAGTGTACACATAGAATTTTAATTCTATTAAAGAGTCACATAGTACTTAATACATACCCATTATTTCCTTTTGAAAAATTCTTACCAGCCAAATGGTGTTAAACCTTTGCTCTTTGAAAACAAGACAAAATTTCCAACATGCCAATATGGTTTTATTTCAAGTCAATGGAATAAAATAATAGCAATTTTTCTGGTTTTATAAGATTTTTAAAATGGGATTTCCTACAACTATTTTCTGTCCCTTAAAAAAACCCCGATTTATATTAGGGTTACTTAGACATAAACATACATTTCAATAACATAAATTATATTGGAGGCTGACAGCCAAGAAAAAGACATGTTCCTATACCCTTAATAGCTTGTATGAACTACAAGATCAAAGTTCATTGTTCAGCTCTTACATTTATAAACAATTAAGCAGCTGTTTATTATACAGAGGCATAATTAATACTTGTTGACTGACTTCCTCTATGACTCAACTGAAGGTAGTTGTTGTTTTCTTTAGCAAGTAAAGCAAAATTCCATTAAAAACACCCAAAAACTTTGTGGCCTGATTTTTGATTGCTTGTTTCATAGTCCATTAATTCTACTTGTTGAAGTAGGGTAGCCATTTAGTAATTTTAAATTGTATATAGATATGCTTATAAAATTTGTCTTGTGTCTAAAGAAAATTATATCTTTTTCCCTAAACATTTTAAAATTCAGTTTGTCTTACTAAATTGATTTTTTAAAGTTCCTCATGCATTTCTAATAACCCTTCCATTTATTTGCTAATTCTAGATATTTGGTTCCACACTGGAAATACCTGTTACATTGATGAATCAGAAAATTAGCTAAATTTAGTCTTACTGTTACTTAATTTTGACTAGGGTAGTGTTTTGGTTTAAAACAGCAGGTTGATATGAATTGTGTTTTCTCTGTTATGTATGAAGAAAAAGCATAAAGAATACTAGAATATTTACATTTGGATAAAATCCTCACTGCCATACAAAATCACATATTAAACCTATCATTTAGGGTGTAGAAAATAAGTGACTTGTTACTTTTTGGGCTTCAGAGAGCTATATTTATAAAGATTCCCAGTGCTTTGTGCTAATTTATCTGATGTTACTTCTTATTTTTGCTACTATTTTTCATTTAGGAAAATAACTGTGAGAAGCTAATAGTTGTCTTATTTTGCAACATTTACCTTTAATTTATACATTATCTGTTATAACAATAAATATTTTCAATCTTTTCTTTTTGTGATATATGAACTGTGTCACAAGGCATAAAGAGAATTAAAGACCCAAATTACTTCTCAGCAGGTAGTGTCACTGGTAATGCATTGTGAAAAAAATTTGCAAGAGCGCGTGCATTCTTTGGGGATTTGTGCTGTCATTTGTTAAAGAAAATGAAAGTGTCTTATTTGCCTGATATAGTAATTTAAGTCTATACAGTATTTAATTAGATTACGACATTAAAAATCATTAACGTTCCATTGGCTGCTACAAGGTCAGAGAAAAGGATAAAAAACTCATGTCTGGATATGTAAGCCTAAACTATAACCTAGTTAAATATTTCCCTTGAGGATTTTTCTAGAGTGGCGTTTTGGTCACATTTCACAAGTATTAGGGTAAAACAAATCAAAAGTCTGTAGGATATTTAACAGATAGGAGGTAATAGCAGCTGGAATGATTTAAAAAAAAAAACCATCATGGAGTTTTGAAAAATTGAGAAATAATTCAGTGAGAGAACCTTGCTAAATTCTGTCTTTGGACTAATTATTTAGTGTTTCAAAGCTTAGTCTTATTTTTTCTTTAAAAGTTCTTTCTTAATTATACAATTAATGCATGATCATTATAGAAAACTTGGAAAAATGTGTATGCAAGTATTTTAAAAATTAAACAAAAACACCCTAAGTTGTACCACCCTGTTAATGATTATTTAATCAACATTTTACATTTTAACTATGCTTCTAGACTTTTTTCACTATGTAAATATATTTTAATAATTTTTTTTTTTTTTGAGATAGTCTCACTGTGTTGCCCTTGGTAGAGTACGGTACACTTGTGTCATTGTAGCTCACTGCAACCACAGACTCCTGGGCTCAAGTGATCCTTTTGTCTCAGCTTCCCAAGTAGCTGGGACTACAGGCGCATGCCACAACACCCAGCTAATTTTTCTATTTTTAGTAGAGATGAGGTCTCGCTTTTGTTCAGGCTGGTCTCAAACTCCTGAGCTCAAGCAATTCTCCTGCCTTGGCCTCCCAGAGTGCTAGGATTACAGGCATAAGCTACTGTGCTTGGCCTTAATAAATCTTTTGTAAGATAAAAATGGAATCATACAAGGCCAACTCTTCTGTAATCTACATTTTCCCTTAAAAATATCTTTCCATGGCAGTAAATATAGAATACTATTTCCTAACTGCACATTACTCAACCATATAGATATACCGTAATTGATTTAATGAATCCTGTGATGTTGGGTATTATTTCTAGTCTTTTTAGTGTCATAAATAATATGTGATGAACATTAATGATAGTGCCTATTTGAGCACAAAGCCAATGATCATCTTAGCGGAAAGAATAAGGATTGCTGGGTCAAAGAGTATGTACTTTTTCTTATAGAGCTTTTGATACATCTTGCCAAATTCTCTCCAAAAAGGTGGTACTAATTTTTACTCTGACTAGCCAGTGATTAGTTCCTATTTTTCTGCACTGAAGGCCAGCACTGTTTAATCTGCAAGTCTGAAAAGTCTGCTTATTTTTATTTTCATCTTTTTACTAGTGAGATTGAATTTTTCACATTTCTTGTGTTACATTTCTTTCTATGAGAATGAATTGCCTTTTTAATAGTATGAGACCAATTTTCCTATTAAAGTGTTTTGCTTTATAATTTTTTTATTTATAATGGAGCTTTAGTCTGTATAGTTTGTGATTTTCCTTCTTAACAATATGGTATTTTGGGGGGATATTTTTGGCCCTTTAGTTTTCTTTTCCCCTGTAGTTAAATTTATTGTTTTTTTCTAAAAACCTATTTTATATATAATATATAAAATAATGCATAATTTTTATATATCTCATGTGATTTTCACTGATTCTGGAACATACTTTTTTTTTCCTCTTTAAAATAATTTCAGGAGCAGACATGGTAAGCATACATAATGAAGAAGAAAATGCTTTTATACTGGATTCTTTGAAAAAGCAATGGAAAGACCCAGATGATATCCTCCTAGGCATGTTTTATGACACAGATGGTAAGTGACATTTACCTTGTGGGACATGACTTTGTTTTTCTTGCTTTAATATTAGTGAAACTGATGGCTTTCAGATTCTTCAATTCTGTAGTTCAAGGTGATGTTTCCTGTGGGCTCCGGGTGTTACATTTTCAGTGTGCACTTATGACTTGTCCCACCGCATGTCCCTGCTAGCTCAGCATGTTTCCCAGATGAGAGCCATGGTTCACTTTCTTGTCTGGATTAAAATGTGGTTCTAAGCACAGTATTTTTGTAATACGGCATGGTCATAAAAATTAATATTATTGTCAGTGATTAATAGTAGGACAGACTAAATTATCAAGGTTATATTATATAAATGTATTTATTATCACTATAGAAAAATATAAAGTACATATATAAACATTTTCAAGTGATATGAAATGACTGAATATTTTAACTATTTTTCTTGACTTTTTCTCCATGAAAATACTATGTATATTTTTCTTTACAAAAATGGGATCTTCATCAGAACCCTCTTCAACCAATACCTTTTGATGATTGGTCTGTACACAGGATATATTCCTCTTTCTAATTTTAATACTATAACCAAAAGTTTAGGCCAGACATAACCTTAGTAACTTCCCACCTTTAATCCTACAGCCTTTTCTTTGGTTTTCTTTTAACACCTTTTAAAACTGTCATAATGTTGAAAATATTCCTTAATTGACAGATGCAAGTTTCAAGTGGTTTGATAATTCAAATATGACATTTATTAAGTGGACAGACCAAGAAGATGATGAGGATCTAATTGACACCTGTGCTTTTCTGCACACCAAGACAGGTCAATGGACAAAAGGAAATTGTGAAGTTTCTTCTGTGGAAGGAACACTATGTAAAGCATCTAGTAAGTATGATTGAAGGTCTTTTTTTCATTCTAAGAGGGATGGGGAAAGTAGGACTGGTTTTTCAAATAATTTGAGATTAGTGTACCTCATTAAATAAAGGGAGTAAGACTTCAGAATATAGTAGGATGGTTTGCTCTGAAGTCTCTTGGAAGTCCAACGTGTAATTTTTACATTTAGGAGATAGGGCCAGATCATGTGAACTAGGCATAATTTTATTCTGTTTATTCTTAGAGTTTGCAAGAAGTCAAAAATTATTCTGTTCCAAGAAATTATTATAGTCTCTTTGCATGTGATTTGATTGAGCAGAAGTGGTGAAGAAAAATCATGTATGATTCCAGAATTTTGATGTAACTTTACAAAGAATTAGATTCTTTGTAAGAACTAACATCTTTTGTTTAGGCAACCAAAAATTATACTGTGGCTTATAATTTATTCTGAATTAAAACACACATTTTCTTCTAACCCATCAGGATGCTTTTCAATGAACAAAATTATCCTGTTCCACAACAATATTTTGATGTTATTTGTTAAACACTGAACAAAGTTTTTTCTTCCAAATTTTGGAAAGTAAATGTTTTCTTACTAAAGAAACAAAATTTCAAAATATGCATTTGGGGTGCTTGAAACATGATACAAACATCCATTTCCCCATTTTGCATCCTTAGTATTTTCCTCTTCTACTTCAACTGTAGACCAAAACTATACATCTGGCTCTAATTGTTTCTTTTCTTTACGTACTTTACGTATAGAATTACACATATTTATTTGCTACACCAGGATCTTTGACTATAGTTAGTTTTATAGTGATTATATCAATTGTTTGTCATAGTTTCATGATAGTAACATTCAACGTAAAACATTTGATTTTTTAAAAATTGATTCTTTTCTTTTTGTTTTTCTTTTGAGACAGAGTCTCATTCTGTTGCCCAGGCTAGAGTGCCGTGGTGTCAGCCTAGCTCACAGCAACCTCAAACTCCTGGGCTCAAGCAATCCTCCTGCCTCAGCCTCCCGAGTAGCAGGGACTGCAGGCATGTGCCACCATGCCTGGCTAATTTTTTCTATATATATTTTTAGATGTTCAGATGATTTCTTTCTGTTTTTAGTAGAGACGGGGTCTCACTGTTGCTCAGGCTGGTCTGGAACTCCTGAGCTCAAAAATCTGCCCCCCTCAGCCTCCCGGAGTGCTAGGATTACAGGCGTGAGCCATCACACTCGGCCTAAAAATTGATTCTTTTCAAACAATGTACCTCAGGGCACCCTTTGTAAGCCCAGTTTTTAAAGACTGCAATGGTAAAAAAATAAACCAAGTTTTTAAATAAACTGTAATTTCAAAGCCTGAGAAATAGCAAATCCATATTAATGAAGTTGAAGTCACAGCTATACTGTTTTGAAGACAAGTCATAGATGTTTTACTACATTTGTTTTCTAGACTCTCCAACTGGAATCCTCGTTTCCCTTATCTTTATTATTGTCTTTTTCTTGAGATTCCCTATTTTCACCAAGCAATCTAATGATTATTATTTTTTTTTTTTTTTTGGGAAATAGGGTCTCACTTTGTTGCTTGGGCTGAAGTACAGTGGCATGATTATAGCTCACTGCAACCTCAAACTCCTAGGCTCAAATGATCCTCCTGCCTCAGCCTCTAGAGTAGCTGGGACTACAGGCATGCACTACCAAGCCTGGCTAAATTTTTTATTTTTATTTTTCTGTGGAGATGGGGTCTCACTCTTGCTCAGGCTGGTCTCGAACTCCCGGCCTCAAGCAGTCCTCCTGCGTTGGCATCCCAAAGTGCTAGGATTACAGGCATGAGCCATCACACCCTGCCTCAAGCTAATTAATTTTGTTAGGCCTCTACAGTCTTTCTTTAAAAAACTAAGTTCAAAATAGGTAACAGAGGCCAGGCGCGGTGGCTCACGCCTGTAATCCTAGCACTCTGGGAGACCGAGGCAGGAGGATCACTCAAGGTCAGGAGTTCGAGACCAGCCTGAGCAAGAGCGAGACCCCATCTCTACTAAAAATAGAAAGAAATGATTTGGACAGCTAAAAATGTATACAGAAAAAAAATTAGCCAGGCATGGTAGCACATGCCTGTAGTCCCAGCTACTCGGGATGCTGAGGCAGGAGGATTGCTTAAGCCCAGGAGTTTGAGGTTGCTGTGAGCTAGGCTAATGCCACAGCACCCTAGCCAGGGCAAAAAGAGCAAGACTCTGTCTCAAAAAAAAAAAAAAAAAAAAAAAAAGATAATAGAAACAATGAAGCAATAGAAATATAGATATTAAGCTACTATATGTGGATATTAAACTTCTATATAAAAAGGCTCATTTTTAATGACTTTGAAAATGTTTAAACTCAATCTTGTAACAAAACATACTTAAATTTTAATTTGTATTTTCTTTTGTATTTTAGTCCCATATGAAAAGAAATATTTATCAGGTAAGTAATGGTTTGGTCTTTGAGTTTTTCCCACAATAAAAATATGTTAAAATTCTGGCATGTTAAAATACTACAGATCCCTTTTTAAAAATTATTATAAAATATACAACATAAAGTAGAACAATTTTTATAAGAATGTAGAAAGTTCTTTTAGCTTAATAAGACTTGATATTTTAAATATGATAACTGCAAGTTACATACGAAATGAACATTTTTTTTACACCACATTATATTTTCCCATTGAACTCCATTGTGGGTTTGTGGGAAATGACTGCATCTTTTGTTTAAAAAAGTTTTACCTCAAGTTGTAATTACAATTCATGAAGCATATTTCTTAAGGGCTTACTAAATGTATTTTTTTAAAAAAAGAAACAGATAATATATTTATGTGGTTCAAAAATCAAAACTATATAAAAGCAAACACTGCCCCCATCCACCCTATTCTGTCTTTACCCTCATTGGCCACCATTTTATTCAGTTTCTTTAACAGTCTAGTGGCTTTTTGTTTTTGTTTTTTGCCAACATAAGCAAATTGAGATAGATGACTTATTTTGGTACTTTAACTTACTAATATATTCTAGAGATCTCTCCATATCATTACAGATCAATCTTCCTTCTTTTTTATAACTATGCACTCATCTATTTTATGGATATACAGTTAACATGTATTTAACTCAAGCTAGTTTTAACCCCAGGGCCTCATGAAGCATATGTAACTCATGTCTCTTTACCTTGGGAGCAGCAAGAACTATTTTTCAAGTTGCATATAACTCACACACAGTATATGATAAAAAATAACAAATTTCTCGTTAAGTTAGAAAGGATCGTTTTGTTTTCGAAATATTTATTCTGTTTTTGTAATAAAACACCATGGCCCCAAGGAAAACATTTTTTTTCTACTATGGCAGTCAATGTGTTAACCCAGCTTCAGATCTCTACTCGGCTGTTTCCATACATTTGCTATTATAAACAATGCTGTAATAAAATGAATCACCTTGCACAAATATATGTTTATCTGTAGATTAGATTCCCTGAAATGCAGTTGCTGGATTGAAAATGAATCTATAACTTTGATATGATATTGTTCTAGAGTAGTTGTACTATTTTGTATTCCCGGTAGCAATGTATGAGTGCCTGCAATGAATTTTTGGATTTTTGCTATTTGGATAGTATAGTTTTAAATCTCCATATTTTCAGGTATTATTTACAGAGTAAAAATCACAAATCTTAGTTTGATGAATGTTTGTGTATTTACCTGTGTTACTACCATTCAAATCAAGATATAGAACATTTCTATCACCCTACAAAGTTCCTCCATTCCCCTTCCCAATATATATGACCAGGCTGCCACGACTCACCCAGAAGTAACCACTATTCTGATTTCTGTCACCATAGATTAGAATTGCTTGTTCTTGAACTTCACATAAATATATTCCATATATACTTGTTTGCCTTCTTTCACTCAGGAATTTTTTTTTAGATTCATCCATGTTGTGCATGTATGTTGTACTTTTTTCCATTGCTTCATAGTATTTTCATTTCAAAATATTAAGGGGGTACAAATGTTTTTGTTACCTAGATACCTTATAGCAGGCTTAAGTCAGGGCCAGAATAGTGTTCATTGTACCCAGTAGGTCAGTTTTTACCCCTCACTCCCTCATTCTTGGTTTTCAATGTCCTTTCCATCTCTGCCCATGAGTGCCCATCATTTAGCTCCCAGTTATTAGAGAGTACATGTAGTGTGTTTTTCCATTCCTGAGATACTTCACTTAGGATCATGGTCCCCAGTTCCATCCAAGTTGCTGCAGAACACATTATTTCACTCTTTTTTATAGCTGCGTAGTACTTCATGGTATATTCACTCATGAATTGATGGGTGCTTAGGTTGATCACACATCTTTGCAATTGTGAACTGTGCTGCAGTAAACATTGGCATGCAGGTGTCTTTTTGATAAAATGACTTCTTCTCCTTTGGGTAGATACCCAGTAGTGGAATTGCTGGATCAAATTGTAAGTCTACATTTATTTCTTTGAGGAACCTCCATACTGTTTTCCATAGAGGTTGTACTAATTTACAGTATGTAAGTTTCTGTCTCTCTGCATCCACACCACCATCTATTGTTTTATGACACTTTTAATAATGGCCATTCTGACAGAGGTAAGGTAGTATCTCACTGTGGTTTTAATTTGCATGCTTCATAGTATTTTATTTCATAAATATATCACATTTTTTCTATTCTCGTTTATGGATATTTGGATCATTTCTTGTTTGAAACTAATTTGAATAGAGCTGCTTAATACATTCTTACACATCTTTTTTTGGACGTATTATTCTCATATTCCTTGAGTATATTCCAAAAAATGGAATACTGGGTCATAGGGTAGCTAAATATACATTTAGCTTTATTAGAAACCACCAAATAATTTTCCAGAGTGGTTGAACTATGTTATATTCCTACTGGCAAGGTATGCACATTCAACCCATGAATGGTATTGTCAATTTCTTTAACTTTAGCCATTCAGATGGGTGTGTAATGATCTTATTGTGGTTTTAAATTTCATTTTCCTGATGATGTTGAGCACCTTTTCACATGATTAGTCATTTGTGTATCTTTTTTTGTGAAAAACTTGTTCAAGTCTTTTGCCCACATTTTTTATTGAGTTGCTTTTCTTATCGATTGGTAGGTTGTTGTAAACAAATTTTATTTAAATTTTGGATATGTATCCTTGTCAGATATGTGTATCATAAATATTTTCTCTGGGGCTATAATAGAACTATGATGGAGGAGAAAGAAAGGAATATAAGAGTTTGTGTATATAGGAATTACATCCTCATTCTTCTATAGAAGATAATATATAGCATTTTAAAAAGTCAAGAAAAGCACCACCTCACAGGCATTAGCTGGCTACTATTAAAATAAAAAAAATGAACAAGTGTTGGACATGGATGTGCAGCAAGTGGAACCCTTGCACACTGCTGGTGGGAATGTAATGGTACAACTGCAAGTGGAAAACAGCATGGCAGTTCCTCAAAAAATTAAAAATAGAATTACCATATGGTCCAGGAATTCCACTGCCAGGTATATACCCAAAATAATTGAAAGCAGGGATTCTTTGGCATTTGTATGCCCATCTCTTTGATACTTCTGTACTCATGTTTATAGCAGCATTATTCACAATAGGCAAAAGGAAGCAACCCAAGTGTCCATCGATGGATGAAGGGATAAACAAAACGTGGTATATCCATACAATGGAATTTCATTCAGCCTTGAAAGGGAAGGAAATTTTGCCACATGCTACAACCTGCATGAACCTGGAAGACATTAGGCTAAGTGAAATACAACAGTCACAAAAGCACAAATACAGTATGTGTGATTCCTACCTACAGTATGAGGTACCTAGAGTAGTCAGCCTCAAAAAGAAACCAGAATGTTTGCCTAGGACTGGGGGAAGGAGAAGTGGGAGTTACTGTTTAGTAGGTAACAGAGTTTGTTTTACAAAATGAAGAGTTCTATGGATGGTTGGTGGTGATGCAGCACAGTGTGAATGTCCATAATGCTACTGAACTGTACACTTAAGGTGGTAGCTTTTGTTACAGGTATTTTACCATAATTAAAATTTTTTTAAAAAATCAAGTAGTGTAAGCATAGAATTTAGAAGCAGGGGGACAAATAACGGAAGTAAATAGGAATAGTTAACTCTGAGGAATGGCTATTAAGGGGGTGAATGGTGGGGGTGGTGCACAGTATTTTTTATTATGTACCTTCTAGAAGTATGACTTTATGTACATGTATACTATGGAAAAAATACAAGGATATATATAAATTGAAACATGTTTAGAAGAGCAAGTAGTTCTATGATGGGCTTCAAAACCAGGAATAACTGAAAAATCTGGCAACATTTGGTCTTTAGATTCCAAGGAAAAAGAGTTATCTTTGAATTCATTATATATATATACCTGTATTACTTAAATATGTGTGTATAATTCAGCAAGTAAACATTATGTGCCAGACTTTCTCCTCAAGTTAGACAGTGAAGACAGCAATAAACATACCAGAAAAAGCCTCTGCTTTCAAGCTTACATTCTAGTGGAAAGGGGAATACAAAAATGATAATAAAAACTGTAAATATGATGTCAGATGGTGACATATCCTGTAAGGAAAAAAGCAGAAAAAGGATGACCAAGTGCAGGGGAGAAGAAAGGTATTGCTATTCTTTTTTTTTAAAGTAGAATGGCCAGGAAAGGCCTCACTGACAAGGCCATATTTGAGCATAATGAAGACCTAAAGGAAGTGAAAGGATGTGTGAAAGCCTGACATAAAAACAGGGATTAGGCTTAGGCTATGACTTTAAGGAGTAACAATAGGGAATATTGACTTGAAGCAGTAAGGAGACTAACAGTCACGTGTAGCTCCAATCTTGGCAAAGAGGGAGTTCCCTTTTATACAAATGTCATCTGAAGAGCCCATGGGGAAGAATGCCATCAAGAGAATAAAGGTGGGAGGGTGGGGGGAGGGGATGGAGGTATGACTACATGGTGAGTGCCAGGCGCACTGTCTGGGGAATGGACACCCTTGAGGCTCTGACTCAGGGGGATGGGTGGGATATGGACAATGTATATAACCTGAGCTTTTGTACCCCCATGAAGAGCTGAAATAAAAAAAAAAAAAGAGAGAATAAAGGTGGCTATACTAGGATGTGCATAGTGTGGTAAGCCTATGGGAAAGGGAAAGTTGCTGTCTTCAGCAAAGGTAACCGTAGAGGATGCAGGCATTAAATCTTCAAGGATAAGTAGGCATTAGCTAGGAAACAGGAAAGGAAGGCTATCCAAGAGGATTGATAAGCATTAACCAAGGTGATTTGGCCAAGTCATTTAAACCCTGTGCCTCCAGAATTAAATGTACACAGTTGGCATTCAATAAACAAATTAACCTATGGTTGGAGCCCAACAAAAAGTTTTATAATTTCAAGAGGTGGATTCTGTAGTTTGGGCCTGAGATGATCAGTGTTAGAATTAAAACTGAGGTATGAAGATGGTAGGAAGATAGATGATCAGACGTGAAAAAACGTTAAAAAGAGTGTGTAGTCTTGATGATTAGTGAATGGAAAGGAAGTCTCTGATAATCTGAGATTCAATGGCTGGGCACTGGCTTATTCATTTACAGGAATTCAAGTTCGAACAGATTTGGGAGTATAGTAGGGCTACACATACATACTTATCTGCAGATTTACATAAAAGCCTTGAATTGCTGAGATCACCCATGGAGAGTTTTTTTTGGTTTTTTGGGGGGGGGAGACACAGTCTTGCTTTGTTGCCAGGCTAGAGTGCCGTGGCATCAGCCTAGCTCACAGCAACCTCAAACTCCTGGGTTTAAGCAATCCTTCTGCCTCAGCCGCCCAAGTAGCTGGGACTACAGGCATGTGCCACCATGCCTGGTTAATTTTTTCTATATATTTTTAGTTTTCCAGCTAATTTCTTTCTATTTTTAGTAGAGAAGGGGGTCTTGAACTCCTGACCTCGAGCGATCGTCCTGCCTCAGCCTCCCAGAGTGCTAGGATTACAGGCGTGAGCCACTGCGCCTGGCCCAACCATGGAGAGTTTTTGAGTACACAAACATGATTAGGAAATAGTAGTCTGAAAAATAAAGGACAGAGCACAGACAGGGAAACCAAGTGAGAAAATTTCAGGGCTGGATGGGTAACAATGTAGCTTCCTCAGGTTGAACTGAAAAGCATCCACGTGTTTTGTGTGTTTAGTCATATAGAGACCATTAGTGATCTTTGCCACCGGAGTTTCAGAATTTGCTGTAAGTTTCCTCAACTTTCTTTTACTAGGCTGAGAAAGATTTCTTCTCTTCCTAAGTTTTTTTTTTTAATTAGAATTAGGTGTTAGATATGTATTCAGTCAAGTAACCAATAGAGCTTTTTCTTTAATGAGGTTGATAATATATTTCCTAATGTAGAACTATCCTTTCTCCAGATAAACCTTACTTAACACTGCTCATCAGCTGCCTTGAGATTGGCTTTGTCCCAAATTTTAGTATAATAGTATGCAGCTGGCCAACTAAAAGCCCTGGAGGTCACTCACAGAATGTGAAAATACAAGCAGCACATATACTTACTGTGTCCCACAGATCTTGGATGCTGCCCAGTTCTTAGGATACCAGGTCTTTTCACTTTGTTAAGCTACGTGATTATGAGTCTATAATCATTTTCAATCTCCATGCTCTTTCAGACTTGTTTACTTTTTCCCCCTGTATTGCTATGATCATGTAATCATTAGATACTGATTATGAATGTATTATTGTACATTCATTAATAGATTGAAATAAAGTGTTTACATTGGTAAAATTAGGGTGCCATACTGAAAATGGGCTGTGGTAGGTTTAATAAAACTATGGAAGAATCCCATTTGAACTCAGTTTACAGGATTCTGGGCTTTTTCATTTAAATGTCTCTAATAAGAATAACACACTCATCAGAACACCTTACCAAATTTTATTTTAGGATTAAAAAGAATTGAGTTGTGGCCATTTCCTCCATCCTCCCAGATCCTGTCAATATTTGAAAATTATCAATGGCTCTCCCATACCTTAAATAATTTTAGCCAGATTATCTAATATTTAATTCTTCCAGGTCTCATTTTAACAAGCACCAGTTGAAATGAGTATTATGCATATATTTAAATAACTGAAAATGTATCTGTAAAGAGAAGATAATTCTAATTTTTTTCATATTAAGGTCCTTTATTACTATATATAATACAAATGCTTTCCCGAAAGTATATCCCTAACTTCTAAACCAGTAATTTTCAATTTATTAAACTAGATTTTTACAGGAAGATTACAAGGGCATTGGATAGGCAAGAACTGCAAGGTTGTGCATACTTACAGAACTTCAGGGGGACTACCTAAACAGTGTTACTTGAATGCATGGAAAGAAACAAAAAAACAAGATACTGTATCTTTTGGTGTTTTTTCAGTGAAACAAATCTTAAATCCCCAAAGCCAAGTGAACTATTAAACCTCAATAATGTAAAAAAAAAATCTAAATACCAGCATTCATTCATAAAAAAAGCAGTAGGTCTGAATTTGTAGTCTTGGATCAGAAAGTAAAGCCAAGGAAGATAAACTGGACCATGGTGTACTTGAGTGATTCCCATTTTAAGATCGTCAGAAGAGTGGAGAACTGAAAAATGTACTTGAAACTTTGAAGTATGGCTATTTTTCAAGTTAAGGAACATAAATCTTTACAGTAATCTATAATTCTGTTTCATATCAGTGTGGGAAATTCTCAATAAATATTTACATGATTAAACTACAGTTATGTACCCCAAGATGCAATACTTGCAATTTGTATACCCTAATTTCCCAAATATATTCTTTTGTCTTTTCCTTTTCAGATAACCACATTTTAATATCAGCTTTGGTGGTTGCTAGCACAGTAATTTTGACAGTTTTGGGAGCAATCATTTGGTTCCTGTACAAAAGAAATTCTGATTCTGGTTTCACTACAGTTTTTTCAACTGCACCCCAATCACCTTATAATGATGACTGCGTTTTGGTAGTTGCTGAAGAAAATGAATATGCTGTTCAACTTGACTAAATTTTTGGTAATCTCAGACTAAAACTTCAAATGCCTTGACAGAGATCCCAGGGTAATACTTGAATATAAAACTTGACATTGAAATTATAGCTTTTATGGTAGGTATTCCTAATTTCAGTGCTCACTGATTGACAAAAATTAATCCTAAAGTTCATCATACAGAAATAGGTTTTAGACAAGGAATGATTATTATGTGTAATTTAGTGGTTTTAACCACCTCAGCAAATTCAGAGCCTGTCTCTTGAATGAAGGAAAGCTTAAAGCCCAAGAAGCAGATAAAAATAAAAACCCAGGCTACTTGTCTCACCTGCTCTTTCCCTTCCATTTAATTGAACCACTTTAGTTGATGCCTCTATTAGTAAACATGGTATGAAGAATAAAGCCTGATTTTTAAAATAGATCCTATACATTTAAATATCCTTAGTACTGGTTACATTGGCTGATAATTCTTCTAGAATTTGTATCTTCCTTTATGATTTAGAAGAAAATTTTACACCCCATATGCCACATAATTTTAGTTTCATTACTTTTAGACACATTTTGGACCACAACACTGATCACAAATGACTGAAGTTTTAATAAAAGTTTCTAAATTTTTTGAAACAAAAAATTATAGCCCTGTCCAGGAAAGCATGGATAAAGCTGGCAACGAGGTTAGCACTTACGTAATAGTGCCCCTTTAGGGATTTTTTTTCTCCTGACACCATACCTTTTCCTATAAGATATCTCACACTCCCCCAAGATTTACAAATTTTTTTCCTTCAAATAAATAACATGAATACTGTAAGTAAAGAGTGAAGAAAAATGCTAAGTACAACTGCAGTGACGACAATTCACAGGTTTCATTACGTTGACTGTACATTTTAAGACAAAGGTGAAAATCATTTTGGGAGTAAAAAATGAAAAAGCTAAAACAAGTGATTTTGTTCAGCATCTATAGGTCAAAAACAATATTAGAAAAGTTAAAGAATGTACAGACTTAATATAAAAATAGTCATGCATCAATTAATGATGGGGATACATTCTGAGAAATGCACTCGAGGCGATTTTGTCAGCTCAACATCAGAGTGTACTTACACAAACCTAGAGGGTACAGGCCACTACACCCTAGGCTATATATACTATATAGCCTATTGCTCCTAGGCTACAAACCTGTACATGTTACTGGACCAAATATTGTAAGCAATTTTAACATAAGTATTTGTGTATCTAAACAGAAGAGGTACAGTAAAAATATGGTATTAATCTTACAGGACTACTGTCATATATGGACCATCAATGACTGAAACATCATTATTTGGCCCATGACTGTATATTGACTCTATCTAGGAACCTGAAAGCTTAAAGAAAGTAATCTCTCTCCCAAACCCCATCAGTTATCTTATAAGGAATTGTTATGGGGAGATGCACTATTTCTCTAGCTTGACTAATGGCAACAAAGTCCCACCTTGTGCCATTTGTGTTCACTGACCACCTTGAATCAAAAACACCCCAAATCAATAATTAATGGCACTATTGTTGAGACACGAATAACTACAAAATGGTGACAGAAAACTATAAACAGTGTGGCCATGTGGTACAAGTGTTAGAGTTCTGCTTTGTGAGATTTTGTATAGTGAGCTATTTATTACTGACAGGCCATTATTAATACTGTTAATAGTCAACATTAGCTTGGAATTCCTTCCTGCTTTTCCTACCCAAATTCTACCACTCCTTTAAGAACTAAGACCAATCTTATTATTTCCCTAAAACTGTCTCAAATCTTATAACTACAATGTCCAGTTAGCCACTGGCCACATGTGGCTATTTAAGTAAATTAAAATTAAACGTAGTTTAAAGTTCAGTTCCTCAGTTCTATTAGCCACATAGTCAAGTGCTCAAATCACATGTGGTTGGTGGCCACCATACCAGACAGTGTATGTTACAGAACATTTCCATTGCAGAAGTTTTATTGGATACTGTTGCTCTCGAATCTCCTTTTCCACTCAACACTCTCATATAACTAATTTTACTGTGTACATTTTGACAATTTCTACCTATTGCACTTCCAAAATAGTTAAACTGTAATTTTTTTTTTTTTTTTTTTTTTTTTGAGACAGAGTCTTGCTCTGTTGCCTGGGCTAGAGTGAGTGCCGTGGCGTCAGCCTAGCTCACAGCAACCTCAAACTCCTGGGCTCAAGCAATCCTACTGCCTCAGCCTCCCCAGTAGCTGGGACTACAGGCATGTGCCACCATGCCTGGCTAATTTTTTCTATATATTTTTAGTTGTCCAGCTAATTTCTTTCTATTTTTAGTAGAGACGGGGTCTCGGTCTCGCTCAGGCTGGTTTCGAACTCCTGACCTCAAGCAATCCGCCCGCCTCGGCCTCCCAGAGTGCTAGGGTTATAGGCCTGAGCCACCGCGCCCGGCCTGTGATTTAATTTTTAATGTTTGAATTCATTCTTCAACAGGTCTAAAGCCCCCAGGTAATGAAGTGCTAAATTTTAATTTTCTTTATATATCAGAACATCGGTAACAGCCCCTTATTCATTGGTCAACAGATAATTGGATCATATATGCAGACTTGTTTACTACATTCAGAATGCAGAAATTGCTTTCTTCAACATCTTAGTTCTAGCTATTAATAACATAATTCTTCGCTTGGCAGCTATTTCGAGAGAATAACATTTTCAACTACCTTTTTAAAATTTTTATTTTTCTCTGTAAAGATGGGATCTTGCTATCTTGCCCACGTTAATCTCGAACTCCTGGGCTCAAGCAATCTTCCCACCTCGGCCTACTAAATTGCTGCGATCATAGGGGTGAACCACTGCATCCAGCTCAACTATTTTTCTTAGGAATTTGCATTTTTTGTACTTATCGGTATATGGTCTCTTTATAGAAATTTTGTTCAGTGTTTACAACTGATAACCAATGCTAACCTTTTCTCTTATTCCCTCTTACTCCTTTAGTGTCACATTTACATGATAATCAAAAGCTAATTTGAGAATATTTAAATGCCAAGTGGTACTAAAGAACTGTAAGAATACTATAGGCTCAAGCCACTGTTACCACTGTCATTTATCATTTAATGACAAAACTATACATAAGTTCTATGCACACCAATGGAATGTTTTCTACCATTTAGTTAAAATTTTAAAAGGAGACATCTGTCATGCTGAATTTTATTAAAAGCATATAAATGTCACATTCAGAACATCCCTAAGGACCCACAGAATATATTGAAACTAGCATCCTTAAATTTTGTATTTTTGCTTTAAGAAAGATGATGCAAAGATAACAGGCAAGAGTTGAGCAAATGTTTTAGAAGCACTTATTGTATGAAATGGGATTTGAAATTTTAATAAAATTCTTGGTTATCAGGTTTGAAGTCGTCTTTGAGCACCAGTTTAAAAGGAAACATTTCAAACTGTAAAATAAATCAATCAGTATGCACTTTATTTCACGCCAATGTTTTACATAAGACCAACAAACTGACTTTGTGTGGGCAAATTATTCATTCACATTTGAGGAATCACATGGTTTCTATTTAGGTTCTGAAAAAGGAGTTTGTTGACATAACATCAGACTTCAACCTGAAGCCAAATGAAGGTGTTTTGAAGTGTACCCAAGGGTGCTGACAAAAGAAAAATACAGTGTTATGGAAGTATACACAACTCATGACCACACTGTAGACCCATTCATGGTGAATAGATAATGTTAATCTGTTCTCCAAAGGTAGTGAAAAATTTTAATAAGTCACCAAACAAATGCTCAAAATTACCAAGGAACAGTTAAAAACGACCGAGGTCCAAACAGGTTATTTATATCATATTTATCTATAAAGTGACAACACTAAAAAACACATTGAAAACCAGTGTTTTTAAACTTTGAATGTGGGATTTAAAAATATTCCATTAACTTGAGCTTGCAATAATTTTTTTTTAACCAAATAGCATTTGACTGGCAAATTCTGATAAAATTTACAGCTGTAGTATTCCCAAAAGGAATATCTGCATACTATGGCCTATCAAATATAATCTGTGTTTTGCAAATCAATACAAAAACTTATCCATCATTTATATTTTTTATATTTGTATACTTTTTAAAAATTAGTTTTATTGTAAGTGAATTTAGAATTCAAATTAAATTTGGAAACTTTATATAATGAACGCTCTTCATAACCTTCTCCCCATTCTTTTCTTTTTAAACACTGGAGACAAATGATTATCAAAATGAGACTGCAACTTAAGGCATTTTAGAAAGAAAAATAATTAAGTGCCACTTGGCATTTTATTTCAAAAGCATATTTTGTCCCACTTTTCTCACTAAGCAAGAAGACTAAAACACGAACCTTTTTTTATAAATATGACTACAGTAATCTAAGAACACAAAAAAGTTGATGGGCATTGCTTAGATATTTAAAACAAGGATAATACTTTCCCACTCACCTAGAAGAAAAATACTTTTGATTACCAGTTTATAAACATCAGATGTGCTGGCCATGTTAAAAGATCCAGCAGTAGCATCTTAATTCAGCAACACTTCAGAATGAATATATATATACATGCATACATGTGTATGTATATATTCATTTTATATATAAGATAGTCAATGTATTTAATAGGCATTCCCCCACAAAATTAATTCATACTTAATTGCCAGTTTTAATAAACACTTGTTCACAGATCATCCATTTGTCTTATATGAAGTTAGGAAATATCAAATGTTCTGTTATGGTCTCCATCTTCTTCGGAATCATCCTCTGAAGCTGTTGAAAGAAAACAGGATGATCAAGAATGATTTTAAAGGGGATAAGAATGAGAGGTGTAAATATGAAGCCAGAACAGCAATGACTTGTAAAACAAAAATCCCAATTTAGTATACTGTTTGATCAAAATGATAAGTTGTCATGACAGGGTTAGGGTGGTTTGACCATGGGTGATGCCCATCCACAATGCCCCCGCCCCCGTATCTTTTTGTAATGTTACATAGTTTTTATAAAAATGAAAATGTTCAAAAATGTGGCTCAATAGCACCTTCTAAAATGTTTCTGAGATCAACCTGTGTTCATAGTAGCTAATGATATATACACTAGAGAAAGTGAATTTAAGGCAAGTGCTCTCACACACCTGAGTAGAATCTGGCTTATTACCGCTGCATGTTTGATGCATCCGATGAGAATGAAAAAAAATGTACATAGAATAATAGGTTATGGGTGTTCTTTAAATTTACATAAAGCTATGTCTATACAATGCCAAGATAAAGGTCTATTTAGTATGTCAAAAAGCTTTATATAGACACAGCCTAAATTAAAGATACCTGGATTCAGTAAAAACCTATAGTTTTAATCAATCCCATGTCTCCACACTGTCAGAAACTTATCACTTTTGAAACATGTCTGACCTCAGTTTATTGAAGAGTCATCAGTGGTTCAAGAGTTAATATAAAGGATCTTGAAATGTCTTTAGGAAGGATATAAGTATAAAACTGGATATAATAAGTATAAAACTATGTATTTTGTGAACTGCTTTGCAAGTGAAGGAAAATGATGAAAGCTCACTAACAAACATCTAACTAGCATCCCCCCCATTATCAAGGGCAGAAAGGTGTAATGTACTCTCTTGTAGTAATACTGGACAATTTAAGAGCATCCTGCAAATGGAATAAACCTAGATCAAAGCACAGAAAAAGTATGCAATACTTATAGATAAAAATCCTTATTTAATAAATAATACCAAGCATATACCTAGCCCATGACTGACACAAACTCTATCATTAAGTTCCATGCTATGTCATGGAGAAATATCAAACTAAAAAATAACAGCTTTTATAGGGAACTTCTTTTATTAATATTTTCCATTTGGTTAACTCCACAGTAGAGGAAAATTCAGTTGGAACCAATTTCAGAATATATTAATACTCCAGTACTTAGGGTTTAACTTGTAGCACCCACATCTTTCATGCTCAACTGAGTTTGGTATATTTCACCTCTATCTTATATTCCTCTCACAGATTGGGAGCAGAGACTGCTATGAAAGAAACTAAAGTCTAAATTAGAATATTAGTTTTTAAAAAACAATAAATCTGGGGAAAATGTACACTGAAACAAATTACTATCACATTGGATAAAGTGTAAATTATAATTTTCAAAATAACCACCAAAAAAGAGACCTTTGTATTAGCCAACATAAGGCATCTGAACGAAGAAAGTATAAAGGAAAAAAATTTTTACACCAAGTAAATTCCCACTGACTCCTTTATCTTCACAAGTACTAATTAAAATTGTGAAAATGTGTTGTCTTATCTCAAACCCTTTTAAAACTTAAAACTAGTACAGACTTAACAAGAAAAATCTGTCTTAGACTAATTCAAGGAATTAAAAGGTTCTTATGAGGACTAAGTCCTTAAATATTACTTCAAAGGATGCTGAGCTTCCTCTAAAGGTAAAATGTTATGCACACTTCAGATATTCCAAATATTTTGAAGATGAGTATAGAAAGTAATCAATTGGAGAATATATATTTAAAAACACTTGAGTGTACTGAAATGGCAAACTTGTTGCTTTGGATGAAAAAGTAAAATAGGGGTTAAGTGGGGGTAATCTTGGATTCCCAAGAACCGCCTCACAGCCACCAATACCTGTGCCTACCTGGTATGAAGTTACAGGATTTTGAGAAGAGGGCAGGCTATGCAGACGCCTGTAAAGATTTGGGCATTCAGTGCCTTCACATAGCAGCTCAGGCAGAAGTCCTAATTCTGGGACATCACCTTAAGAGATTGGAGCAGCTGGCAGAGCTGGCTACCTATTAAAGGCCCTTGAGGACCTGAACAAGGAGCAAAATATCCCCTCTGTGTTCTGTTATAGACTCAGAATCAGGACTGTATTTCCCTTATTATCCTGGAACCATATATAAGCCCAGGGAAAACCTTTTATGAACTATCAAAGTTGAATAACAAGTAAAATTTCTTACCAAAAAAAAAAAATTCTAACAGATTAAGAAATGTGGTTTAATTAGTACTTAAGATTTATGTCTTCTTTCAGATTACAAGTGCTAAAATCAAAGTGATCAAAAATAAGCTTTTATTTAAAATAAAAGTAACATGCTGATGGTTAAAATTACATCCCTCTATGCCCTGAAGTAATTTATAATAATATGCTTTTAAAAAACTGTCACTTGCCCATCCCATATTTTCCCAAATCAATCACTTTGGTATTATTAAGCTTTACAGGAAGCTGTAATTTGGTAGAAAAGAGTATATACTTAAGGTTCTGTTCTGTGGGTTTAATTTGCAAAAGTAAATTCAACAAATCTGGGGAGGGGAAATTCCACCTACTTTCGAGATCTTCCATATGTGCCTGAAGAGTTCTTGCAAGGTTAATAAACTAGAAACAATGCAGAAAGAAATACAGTAGTTTAAATGTTGCAAATGGATCTAAAGAGAGAATCAGTATAGGAGATTCATTTCTATTTAAAAAGTTAAACATCATTTTAAACCTTTAAATAGGGGTCTTTCTCCCCCCACATCAAAATTAACAAGCTTAAGGGTATTATTTTTAAAATGTTTTATATAATCATTATTAATCACGTAGAAACCAGTTTCTTGAAATTGGAATAGATACAATAATTTTATCCAATGGTATTGTCTTCTTGTATAACACTTTAAAAAATTATGAAATAGAGGGGAGAAAAAAAACAGAAAACCCTTGTAATTTCGATACAAATGAATTCAATGTTAATGGTCAACTAAAAAAAAAAATACTCCCAAGAATCACTATTTTCCTGCCTGAATTTGATAGTTTTAAAAGTATACATTTAGTTCTATAATTTAAAAAGTCCTAAAAATGACTTGCTATTGGAAAAGTCATCCAACACTTTGGAATGTTCCACTTTGGAACTTCTTAATATTAACATTTACAAACACATGAATTCAAAAGACCTTATATGCTTTATTCACTCTGAAGAGTTAAGACACCTTTTTAGAAATCATTTCACACCATTAACTAAAGTTAGGGGTTTATGATTTCTAAAGTACTTAGAAACTTTGTTGAAATTCAGATGTTAATAGTTTATTCTCTTTTCTTTCAATGATAATAATCTGTCAACTGGCTCACTGGAATAATGTCCACATGATGATAAAATACAGAAAAATACTTTACTAAGTTAGAAGAAGTATTATATACATTGAATTGCAGTTATTTGATAATTTTCAAAATAAAAACATTACACCTTAACATGAACTCTACTAAATCTTTATCAAAGTGAACATTTATATAAAAAATGGTTTGAAGGATGTATTTATGAACACATTTCAAGACATTAAGTGTTCAGAATGCTACAATAATGAAAGACATGTACAGAACCTAGCCCCTGCTACACAAAATGGCCATGGCAGCAGAGTATAAAGTTTCCTCTGGTTACACTGAGGCAAACAGCATCATTTACTTACAAATATCTAAATCTAACAGCCAGCCAGCCTAAATATTGTATTATGGTTGACTGTGTACATAATAAACACCAACTAGTCCATACCGTAAATAGTTTGGGGTATGGACACTTAAAATTTAGTATACTGGTAATCTTTTACAGAATAGTAACAAAAAAATTGAAGTTAATTTCCCATACTCTTTTGGCTTTTGGAGTTCAATTTCAGGTTTCCAAGTCATAATACTGAGGATGGTTTTTTTTTTTTTTTAAATTAAAAAGACCATTTTCCCTTGTGTTACCAATTCTGTCCCTATTTTTCACTGAAATATATTCCAATTACCTTCAAGAGCTAGAAAATTACTTCTCTAAAATAGCTTTATAAGAAAATCAGTCTGCTTGTTGTAGAAGGAAGACAGCAATTACCATTAAATCTACAATATCTTTATTTTTATAAGAAACATTTTAAAATAAGAGCACCCCAAAGGAAATAGGATGTGAACATATAAAACAATCTGCTTTCCAAGGCAAACACTTGCTTGTGTCACACCCTCCCTCTCCCCCACTCCAATATTACTTACTCGGACACGTGTGCTTGGTTCATTTGTATTTCCCATCATATCAGAAAAGCTTTGTTCGCACAAGTGCAATAACACAACTAGGTAGAGACCAGAGCTGATAAACTCATACTCAGCCTTCAACAGGGAAGCAAACAGGAGAAAAGGAAAAATATGGAGAATGAAAAATTAGTAGAATCAAGATCAATATTCACAGTATATTGAAAAACTAGAGGAAATGTACTCACATGCAGTTCCTAGCAGGGGATACAATGAAAACAAGAAATAAAAGATTGCCCTGTCCTTCATAATTTCATAAAATTTTACTAATGCCATGTGATGAGTCCAAATAGGTATAAATATCCTTTTTATTCTCACATAGTCTTCCTTTATGTAATGAGTTATATAAAAGTGGAAATTTTAAATCAATGAATGCTCTGGTTTTCTATAAAGCTCAAATGTTATTTACTTAAAACATACCATTTTATCTATAGCTAAACCAATATACTACCCACACCTAAAATCTACTGTGATAGCTAAAGTTTTTTGTGTGTAATACAATGAACTTAAAGGTAACAGTAAATAATGATTAAAGGTAACAATAACTTGTATCATTCACAGAGAAATTGTAGTTGGTAAAAACAGAGTTCTTTGGTTCAAAACTGTCCTGTTTTTTAAAAGATATTAATACAAGTCATAAATATAGTGTTATTAAAAATCTAGTAAGTCCTGTAATTTTTACACCTAGTGAACGCCCTATAAATTGCATCTTTTTTGAGCAATTAACTCATCTAAAGTTAAGAACTGGATGTTCTCAGTATCAACTTCAGCAAGTAACTGGTTACCAGATTCTACTGAGTATTCAAGAGATTTGAAATTAATGCTTCAGTATGTATGTATTTATTTGTTAGTCTGTTTGGCAGAGTTTCGCTTTGCTGCCCAGGATAGAGTACAGTGGCGTCAGCATAGCTCACTGCAACCTCAAACTCCTGTGCTCCCCTCAGCCTCTGGAGTAGCTGGGACTACAAGCAAGCACCACCATGCCTGGCTAATTTTTTTGTTTGTTTGTTTGCAGAGTTGGAGTCTCACTCTTGCTGTTGCTCAGGCTGGTCTCTATCTCCTGGCCTCAAGCAATCCTCCTGCCTCAGCCTCCCAAAGTGCTAGGATTACAGGTGTGAGCCACCGAGCCCAGCCTTATTTTGCTTATTTTTAACTTAAATGGAAGTCATATATCCAGAAAACTTCAAAGTTTTAAATGACTATCACCTTGGAAAAGATGAAGTCACTGGATAATGAGGGTAGTAGTATTAAATTAATCACTTAAAATGAGGGTAGTAGTCAGGCCAGGAGAATCCATTATTCACACAGAACAAACAAGTTAAAGCCAGGAAGCTTCATCAAGGCTATCATTGTTTAGTACAATGACTCCACCTAATATTTCCTAACACTTCTAAATTATTTAAGAATGTGAGTCATTAAAATGCTCAGAGAAAAATAAAGACATTGCTGGCTGAATTGAAAAGTCAAAGAACTGCCTTTGAGAAACATGATGGAGCATCCAGAGAAGGAAGATGGCAAAACAATCCTCTTAAAACCTACTCTCGTTTTGAGAAGAATATCTATCTATTTATTTACTTATTTCTGCACTATTCAACCTTTATACACTCTTTCCTCTGCTCTTTAAAATACCAATGCTCGGCTCTCTACAAAGACTCTTTAGGGATTTAATTTCCTTGCTGAAAGTGATTTTCCTTTTAAACAACTAGCTCATTAGAGACTAAAACATAATTGGTATTAGAGTAGCAGCTGTGCTACATCAACTGCTTAATGTTTCGTTTTTTAGATCAGGGATTCTTAACCTGGATCTAAGCAATTAGCTTCAAGGGATATGGGAATCCCTTAAATTATACACAAAATTTGTGTCTGTATTTTAAGGAGTGTACATAGTTTTAATCAGATTTTCAAAGAGTATCCACTGTCACCACATTTTAAAAATAAAAGCTGTTGACAAAAGATCACATGTTGTATGATTCCATTTATATGAAATACCCAGAATAGGTAAATTCATAAAACAGAACATAGATTGGTGGGTGCCAGGCACTGGGAAAAGGATGAAATGGAGGCCAACTACTTAAAGGATACAGGGATTTTCTTTTGGAGTGATGAAAATGTTTTGGAACTGAAAAGAGATGGTAATTATAAAAAATAGTGAATATACTACCACCACTGAATTCTTCACTTTAAAATGGTTTTCATGTTTTGTGAACCTCACTCTATATTTAAAAAGAGGGGTGGCGGGAGTCAATTACCCCTTTATTTAAAAAGTGGTTTTCAAGTATTTCATGCATTTCCTTGCCATCATATCTCTTTTTATAATAAATATGCTAATAAGTATGCTTGAATAGTTTGACTCTAGAGTCACCCTTGTAATCTGCTTATCTATCTTCCCTCCCCACCCCAAATTTTCCTTCAGTAGGGGAGATGGGAAAAAATGTTGAGCTCTTCATTCTAACTGTATCATTTAAGCATCTCAAAAACTTACAACTCTGGGGAAATAAGGTTGGCATGCCTACTTTGGGACCACTTTCCTAATTATTTTCAGGTTTATTTAGGAAACATGAAAAAAGTTTATCTGAATAAATTTGAAACCTGTGATTTGTCTTTCACTTACAGAAAGTTAAGGAAAAAATAAAGAAAAATTATGAAATAACACCTAATGCAGTAAACTATGTTAAGAATATTACTATTATTATTTTAACGCAGAGTTTCTGACCATGGTTTAATCTTTTCTTCAAGAGCTGTCCTTTAAGCACAGAATAGACACTTACCAAATTAGGCAAAATATACTAACTTGTTCATTTGCATGAGCTCTATGTAGTTCATGAATATCAAAATCCTCCAGGTTAAGCTGCAACTTCTCTTTACAGAGTTCACAGGTGGTTACAGCCTCTAATGAAGAACCTGATAAGAATTAAATTACAAGTAAAGCTTACTTTTATAATGCCTTCACAAAACATTTTTCCTCACAAGTTTTAAGCTTAAAAGAAAAAAATCTTAAAGGGAAGGAGAAGAAAATATTACATTACTGCAGTAAACCAGTAATGTCCTCTAAAATAATCCGTAATACTCAACATGCACGTCAGATCCTGCCCTATGGTATTTAAGCCTCCACCCATTATTTAGGTATCACTGTTGTTTTTTCCTCCCAGATACTCATACATCCTTGATCCTCAAAAGCTGACAGAGGCAATGGAATGTTATCTGTACTTCCTATTTCCTCCTTAAGTACCCTGGCATGATGCCATGAAAATGTTTAATGATTTAACATCTCAAACAACTAGTTCCATATCTAGGCTAGTATCTTTGATATGACAGCACATATGTGTGTGTGTGTGTATATACACATATATACACATATATATGGCCTATTGGAATCCAAGGAATGTGCCTACCCTACTGTGTAGGAGGGGAAAAAAAGGAAGCCATCATTGTCCACATAAAAACAGCTCCTCTCAGCTGTAACACGGATGAACCTTGAAAACACCATGCTAAGTGAAATAAGGCAGACACAAAAGGACAAATATTTCATAATTTTACTTATTCTGAAATATCTGGAATAGGTAAATTCAGAGAGGCAAGAAAGTAGATTGGAAGTTACCAGGATTGGAGGGAGTAGAGTGGGGAGTTACTGCTTAATGGGTACAGATCTGTCTGGGATGATGAGAAAGTTTGGGAAATAAACAGTGGTGATGACCGCACAACACTCTAAGTGTACTGAATTGTATACTTAAAAATGGTCACAATGGCAAATTTTATGTAACATCTATTTTACTATAGTTTTTTTTTTTAAAGAAAAAGACCTCCTTTCCATATGAATTTAACATTTTATTACTCGTAAGCTTTTGGTTCCAACTTAGTAGCTAGTAGCCTTGTCTAATTAAACATGTAGCTTTCCCCCCTTTCTTGTGTTCATTTTTAGATAAGGCTTCAAACTGAAAAATGTCTTAAAGATTAGAGGAAGTTATACTAGAGTAGAGGTTTAAATTCAGTTCAACTGACATTTGTATTTGTTGAATGGCTATTATGTACCAAGCAATAATCAGAGGTTCTAGCGATTCAGAAAAAAGTGGTAGCTCCTGTCTTCAAAGAACTCATAAAACTCTCACAGCAGTAACACAAGCACATCTTTTAGAAAACAGCTGAAAGGAAAGTGAGCGCTGATCTGACGAAGTTATGTTGTCTATGCTGCCTCAAAATGAGTGGCAACATATTTGCCTATGTCACCAAGCTGTCAGTCCTTTAATCTCACACAATTATATACATTTATTCATCTAATTTCCCACCTTTTTTTTACCCTCCTAACTGCTGCCACTGTGCCCTCTGGTACTCACTGTCTAACATCAGTAAATTCCTCTAATAACTAAATTTTTTTGTGAATGATCTCTTTACCTTCATGCCTGAACCACAGTGCTCCCTGACTAATACCTGTATATATTAATACTCTTCTACAGTCATTTTTCTCCACAGCCCCTTGTAACTCAGGACCAAGAAGCAAAGGTATTTTGATGCCCCCCACTCCTCATTTAACAAACCCATTGCTGTTTTCAAATCTTAATTCCCCTCTCATTCATTAATGACTTTAGTACCTGGCTTTCTGTCTTCACCAACTTACTTTCTGGTCATTTCTTTCCTTTTCTTTTTTTTTTTTTTTGAGACAGGGTTTTTGCTCCGTTGCCCAGGGTAGAGTGCAGTGGTATCATCATAGCTCATTGCAACCTTGAATTCCTGGGCCTCAAGAGATTGCCCTGCCTCAGCCTTCTAAGTAGCTAGGACCATAGGTGTGCACCACCTCACTGAGACGTCCACTAATTTTTTTATTCTTTTGTAGAGACGGGTGTCTCGCTATATTTTGGGCTGGTCTCGAAGTCCTGGCCTCTACTGATCCTCCCACTTCACCTCCCATAAAGTGCTAGGATTATAGGCATGAGCCACCACACTTGGCCCACTTTTTGGTAATTTCAACTTCCACATGTACCATTCACTTTGAATTCTTACTTTCTCAACATCCTTGCTTCCTTGCTCAACATCCAATATTACTTTTACCCTACTCAGCCATCCACTCTAAGGTCATACCATTGACCTTGCCACTAAAATTTACCACACTAACCCTAAATCTATATTTTAAGTATCCTCTCCTCCTGTATACCTAAAATTTCTTTTTCTTTTTTTCCTGTAGAAATGGAATCTCACTGTGTTTCTCAGCAAGGTCTCAAATTCCTGAACTCAACCAATCATTCAGCCTCAGCCTCCTGAGTAGCTGGGATTACAAGCGTATGCCACCACATCTGGCCCTATGTACCTACAACATCTTATCATTCCAGCTTACTCTGACAATTCTCTTCAATGTCAATTAGACTCAAAGACACTGACTCTACCACTTCTCGCTATCCACTTTCTAATGACCTTACTTACATTCTGATCTTAATTCCCATGATCACCACAATTATGTCCTTACAAATACCCTTAACTTCCTTCATTATATTTGCCTGGCAAAGGAACCAACATCATTGAACTCTAATCCATGTCTGTATCCAAGCACTGGAAAATTGCTTTGTAAGAAATGTAGTATATTTGTCTCACTTTATAGTGCCTGGAAATCCTACTATACATCCTTAGAATGCTATTTCACCCACACTTTAAAACCTCCTAACCTGTCCCCTAATCAGTTAAAGACCTTAACTTTCTAAGAAAACAGAAGCAACTATATAGAAAGTCATGCATCTTCCCACCAAAGCAACAAACCTATCAATACTCATATCTACACTAGCCTTCTGGAAATAAATTATCCTTTCTCCTATTAAAGCTAACCCCTTAACTTGTGCTCTGGATACCCACCTTCTTTCTCTCCTTTTTGTAGTTTTTTCTCTCTCCACTGAATCTCTGAAAGTAAAAAAAAGCCCTAAAATCTCCTACCTCAAAATAAAATATTTCCCATGACTTCATATAACTCTAATTCCTGCCCAATATTTCCAATCTCCTTGACAGTAAATTTGTTGAAGGAAGAGTCTATATTGCTATCTTTCCTTTCCTATCTCTTTTACTGTCCTCAGTCCAGTCCAATCAGGCTTAGGAACTCACTACTGCACAGAGACTGAAGCCACCAAGCACATTCTATGCTATGAAAACCAACTGTCATTTCTTTGTTCTCATCCGACTTAACCCCTCAGCAGTACAGGATTGATCACACCCTCCTTAAAACACTTTTTTCTTTTGGCTTGCACACTATATTTTCTTGGATTTCTTCCTGACTGGAGGCTGCTTCTTCAAAGCTCTTTCTCCACTCTCACTAAACATTTGGATGCCCAGGGCTCTGTCCTGGGTCCGATTCTTTGATATTTGCCCTTTTCCAGTTGACCTTATTTAATCCCAAAGCTTCAAATGTTACTTATGTGCTCATAATTCCCAAAACCATAACTTTCAGTGTTTCTCCTGAAATGCCAGGCTTGTCTAACTAACTGCCTACTTGACACTTCCACATGGTTAGCTAATAAGCAGTTCAAATATATGTCCAAAACAGAACTCTTGATCCCTTTCCAGCTTCCTTTATTTCAGTAAAAGGCACCACCATTCACTTAGTGGCTCCAAGCAGAAATATGAGCTTTTCTTATTTTTCTTTCTCCTTTATTCTATCACATTGAATCCATGGCAAGTCTTACATAATCCCCCTCTAAAACATACCAGATTCTATCCATTTCTATCATCATCATCATCATCATCATCATCATCACCACTACTACATGTGAGCCACCACCAACTCTAACAAGTGCTACTTTTAATAAACTCCAGATTGGTCTCCCTGTATCCACTCTTGTCCCCCTAAAATCCATTCTCCTCAGAGCAGCCATACATAAATAAGATCATTTAATTCCCCTCCCCCTCAGGGGCTTCCCATCATACTTAAATAAAAATCTAACCTTTGGGCCTTTGGTTTAAAAGTCTTGCATGACCCCAATTACCCTGATTTTATCATTACACATTGTATGCCTGTATCAAAACATCACATGTACCCTAGAAATATACACAATTCCTTGAGTTCCCATGAATTGAGGGAAAAATAAATAAATAAAAAAATATATATACAACTCTTATGTACCCATAATTAAAAATTTAAAAATTTAAAAAACCAAAGATTATAAAAAAGTCTTACATTACCTAGCATCTGTTAATCCCTCTCATTTCAATTGTATCACACTGCCTCTAAAACACTAATTATACACCACACTGTATATCATCCAGCTCCTCAAATACACCAAAGTTCATTCCCATCTTAAAAGTCTTTGTAGTGGCTGTTATCTCTGCTAGAATGCTCTTCCCCTCTTTCTGGAATAGCTCAGCTCTAAATTTAAATGTTCTCGCCTCAGAAAGCAATTCCCTTAACACCCAATACCACCACCACAGAAGCAGGTGCCTTGTCAGTCTTGTTTACCACTGTATAACCCACATCTGGAACTGTGCCTGGCTGTATTACAGGCACTCAATGAACAAAAGAATTTAATTTGCTAAGTGACACAAGAGCATTAGAAACAGTTAAATTTTTCTTAGGGACACATAGCTAGTAAATGATGAGTGTATTTCCTTGATTTCAAAGTATATGATGTAAGGGTTACCAGTGACCACAAATTACAGTTGCATTATACACATATGAAGAAGTAAATCGTTTGTTTGAAAATGAAATACAAGAAACATTATTACAAATTAAATTTGTGAAACAAGACTAATGTTCTTTATGCTTTTGTTGAGATTTCAAAAATGATACTTTTGATAAGAGCCTAAATTCAATAATAAAATTATAAACTTATTCACCAAAATGCATACATACATGCATCTCTTGGAAAAATGCTGAAAAAAAAATACACAAAAGGGTAAATCTTACCAGAGTTAATTTTGGCCTGTAACCACTTTTTCATACACTCTTGGTGGACATACTGCAAACTTCCCGTGCACTTGCATGGCTCTATCAGCAAATTAGATGATGATGCAGCTGCCATCTGACAAATTCTACATAAGTCACCTTCTTCTTCTTCAGAGTCCTCTAAAAGGAGGCTGGAAAAGAAGGCACATTTCTCAAAAAGAGCTATCATAACTCATCCATCACAAATAATCTTTTTTACTATTTCTACTCGTGCTCTCTCTGGGTGGAAAAAAGCAAACAGTAACAACAAAAAAGTAGTAATAATAAACAGTAACCACCATAAAAAACCATTCCATTTAGAATAAAAATTATAAGCCTTTTAAAGGTAAATAAAATAGGACAGCTTATCATTTATCTTCAAATGATTTAAGTAATTTTGTCTTTGGTAGCACAGTTTAAGATCCATATTATTCACAATTGCTTTGGAAGTACCACTAAGAGATTTTAATTTCTGCAGTATCGCAGACTACAAAAAGTCTAATATAATGTACTTAGAAATTCACTTTTGTCCTTTACCTCCCCCAAAATTTTAAGACTATTTCAATGACTTAAACACATATTGCCTTGTGGTTTCTTATTTATGTGTTATCAGAACCACATGGTTAAACTGATAAACATTTTATATTCTATTACAGTAAAAAATTTAAAAGTAGATTTTAAAATTCTCCACTCCTCCCACCCCCAGGAATCTTAATAAATCATCCTGATTTCTATAAGGGTAGGCTTTTAAAGTGTGGAACAGTTTCCATTAACCTTTGTCTTCTATTTAACAGGCAATGATCATCATGTACTACTTAATTTAAACAAAGAATAATAGTTACATAATAAGGAAAGTAATTGTTAAAATCTCTATTGCATTAGTCCACTGCTGGCATGAAAGAGGTACTCAATAAACTGATAATACTGAACTGTTACTGAAATACAACCTGGATCATAGGGATTTCTAAATGAACTTAGCGAAAGATTTGTGGAAACAGATGAACAGACATACAACTGCCAGGTAACTTTCATGCCCTAGCTTAATCAGAGACATGGCCTCAAGCACAAATACTTTGAAAGGCTGCAAACATGGTATTTATGTTTTATCTTTAAATTTAACTTTATTCCCGTCATAACTTCAACTATTTTTTACTTGGTATGTTCAAATTTTTATACCCTTATTATTTTAGTTACAGAATGTCTTAAAATCTTCGTGTATGAGGCAATATACAACAAAGGAACACAGGAACACACGAACACACATGCTCCCACTTCTCTCTCTCTCTCTCTGGCAAAATAACCAACAAATGCTGCTTTTAAAACTAATCAGATAGGGCGGCGGCTGGCTTAATTTTTTCTCTCATAAGATCACTAAACAATTGCTTTGCCCTCTGTTTACATTACTACACTCAAATTAACCTAACCTTAAGGACCAAAAATATAACAGTTACTGCATTCTTTAGCAGACAGCTTGCAATCAGAGGAAATTGCTATAATAAGCAAACATTAAAGCTAACATTACCAGGGTAAAGGAAAAACAGTAAGTTTAAAAGCAGGGAGATAATGGCCACATGGTAAGATCTGTCCGATAAAAGGAAAAATGGGAGTATGGTAGCCCAATGCCTAACATCTCAGAAAGTGTGCAAGGCTTCCTTTATTACCAGAAAGTTAGAAAGTATTTTCTTGTTAAAGTACCAAATAACAAAAAACAAAACAAAACAAAAAAACTCTACAGTAACAACTATGCTTCCCAACAATTTTAATATACTAGGCCTTTATAAAAAAGAAGGAAAAAAAACCCCCCAAACCCACAACTTTAGCTTTCTGTAAGTCTTTTCTTCCCACAAGTATACTTTATATGTACTACTCTATCCTATTTTATCATAAAAACTATTTTCATACTAATTAACTAGACTAAGAATGACAAAATTATTAGTAAAGTTGGGAATGAAATCTCTGATAAATAAAATCTTTTCACTCTTACCAGTGAATTTCAAGCAATGTTCAACTCTACAAAAAATTTGTATTAAAATAATTCTATGTGGCCGGGAGCGGTGGCTCACACCTGTAATCCTAGCACTCTGGGAGGCCAAGGCGGGAGGATCGCTCGAGGTCAGGAGTTCGAGACCAGCTTGAGCAAGAGCAAGACCCCCGTCTCTACTAAAAATAGAAATTATCTGGACAGCTAAAAATATATAGAGAAAAAAATTACCCGGGCATGGTGGCACATGGCTATAGGCCCAGCTACTCGGGAGGCTGAGGCCGAAGGATTGCTTAAGCCCAGGAGTTTGAGGTTGCTGTGAGCTTGACGCCACGGCACTCTAGCCCGAGCAACAGAGCGAGACTCTGTCTCAGAAAGACAAAAAACAAACAAACAAAAAAATCCTATGCCCTGAATTTAAACTGGTATTTCTGTCAAATAATCCTAATATATAAAGAATATTCAGTACACATTTGGACTTCAAAAACAAAATAAAAATTTGTGCATCTGATTTTACTTTATTCCAAAAAAAGATTTGAGGTGAGGAATACAAACAAATGGTAAATAAATCACCTTAGTAAAGACTAAAACAGATTTAGTGGTAATCCATTATTACTTGCTTCCTCTTATCAATTTCAATTAGGTAGTCTACCAAAGAATAGAGTAAGAAAAGAATAGGTTAAGAGATAATTGTCATCACATGCATCTGTAGCCTAAACTGGTTAAAATAAAAAATAACTTTTGACTATTTTTGATGCAATTCACATCCCCAGTGCCTACCCTCAATTATTTATTCTCATCTATTTACCTATGAGACACTAAAATTTACTGGATACAAATGTTAAAAGAAATTTCAGATACCAATTTTATGAGAAGCCAATTTAGAAATAAGTTCTTTCTCTAAGCTGCCCTTACTTTATATGCTTAACACAGGTGTTCAAATTTACCTCTCTTTTATTTTCTGTAGTCTTTCTGGATCTCTTGAAGGTGCACTTTTAGTTTTATCACTTTTTCCATCAGCTGAATTCCAACCTGAAGGAATAATATCTACAGTGATCATGACGTTGTCGGTCAAATTACTTCCTAGTGTTGGGGGGACTGCAAATCGGAATAAGGAACCAGGAAGAATCCCTGCTATTCCTGCATTTCTTCCACCTTGAGCTGAATCTGATGTGGAGCCACCTGTTGTGGCACTGCTCGATGCTGCAGATGCTTGTGGTCTGTTGCCAGCTGCCCCAAGGGGATCACTCTGTGCTTCAAGGTGAACCACTTCATTTGGTTCTCTTCTAAAAATATGAGATCTAGCTGGTATATCAGAGGTAGGTATCCTTGAAGATTCATCTCTTCCCTCTCGCCTCCTTCTAGAAAACAAAGGTGTGCACCTATTTCTAAGTGAAGAAGATAACCATGGTCCTGTATTTCTACCTTCAGATTCTTGGTTAAAATTTTCTGAATCTGACTCAGAGCTATGATTTTGGCTAAGAGATGACAAACCCCATCTTCGCCTAAGAAATCGAAATCCCTGAGAAGCTTCAGATGCCCTATTATCAGGAACTTCAGAAGTTGATGTTGCATTACTACGAGACTGTGAAGCTGTCAAGATTCTCGGAGAAATGTAAGAATTTTCAGAACTCAGTGATCTTGTATTCAAGGAATCCTGACTAGATCTTCGTGAAAAAAAAGTAGATGACATGCTAGAAGCTATACGTGACAGCAATCTCCTGGTTGTTCGCCTACCTTCATTATCAGAAGATTCTTGAAATGATCTTTGAGATGAAACAACTCTTTCTGAATTGCTTACGGTTGGGGTTTCATCTCTACTTGAAACATAAGACAATCCAGGCTGTGTACTGCTTCGGGGAGATTCTGATTCTCTTGAAGAAAAATTTGATCTTAAAGAATTTCTGCTGGAGTCCCTAGAACTTGGTATGGTCTGATGTTCAGAAGGCAAATGGTGGTTTGTGGATGATGTATTCAACTGTAAAGTGCTCACTGAGTTATCTTTTGGTCTTGCTCCCTGTGAATATGAAGAAGGAACTCTGTCTTGAACATCTATTTTTGAAAAGAAGGAAAGGTAACCAATTATATGAAATAGTTTGAACATTGTTAAATTTGCATTTATTACCTACTAATCACTGCTAAAATGAAACAATGTATTCAAACTGAATACTGCTATATTATAACTACAGATCTTAAATATTATTATAGAAAACACACAAATATTTCTCTTTATATTCCTTTTGGTAAAATCTAGTACTGGTGTGTAAAGTCAATTTTACAAATACAAAAGAAAGAAATGTGTTATGAGCTTATGGAATGCAAACAGTCGATAAAGGTAAAACAGTTGAATTTATTAATCAGAAATTAATTGATGGCCGGGTGCGGTGGCTCATGCCTGTAATCCTAGCATTCTGGGAGGTCGAAGAGGGAGGATTACTCAAGGTCAGGAGTTCAAGACCAGCCTGAGCAAGAGCGAGACCTCGTCTCTACTAAAAATAGAAAGAAATTATCTGGACAACTAAAATATATATAGAGAAAAAATTAGCCGGGCATGGTGGCACATGCCTGTAGTCCCAGCTATTCGAGAGGCTGAGGCAGGAGGATAGCTTGAGCCCAGGAGTTTGAGGTTGCTGTGAGCTAGGCTGACACCACAGCACTCTAGCCCGGGCAACAGAGCCAGACTCTTGTCTCAAAAAAAAAAAAAAAAAAGAAATTAATTGATATGGTAGAAGAATAACTAGTAACCTGAGTATTTTAAATAGGCCAAATAACAATGTAAATGACTCTTAATTAAAAGCAAAATCATCGTAGGAAACCTTGTGGAGATTTTTCATACTCTGCAATAAATATAAAAGTCATTTGTAATTTTATGATAAACCTTGCTAACAGCTAAAAATCTCTCCAACCTTTTATCCTTCAAGTTACTAGCAGTGGTTCTTATCCCTGATAACTCAAGACACACCTCTGCTTTTTAATACTGGCTGGGAACTACAAATCAGAATAGGGTTCTGACATCTGTATTTAAAAAAAAAAACAACCTAGTGGTTTGAATCTTCAAATGAGATGAGAAACACTAAATTCCTTTGTGAGGAATACTCATTCATACACCTAGTGTAAGATCTACATTACTGTGCTAATGCATGGCACCTCCAGAAAGGATAAACTGTTACTGGCTAAATCTATTTCTATCCTGTACTTTTATACTCCCAAACTTAGAAGGTATTGGTACTAAAGCTCCTCCATCCAAAGCCAAGCAAATAAAAAGATGTTTTCATTTGTATTAAATAAAGCAAAGTCTTGCCCCAGTAAGAGTTATTAAAATAACCTAAATCTTTAAAAACAAAATGTATTTTCTTCTATAAATCAAACTTCTATATAAATGAAACATGTACCCTCTATATGTATGTTTTTAGATTAGTCAAGTGTAGTAGTGAGAAGGGGGGAAAGAATAGGAGTTCAGTCTGTAACTGATTGTGAACAATCAACTGAGATAACTCACTACTTTTGGACCAGCCTGCCTGCTATATTTGTCAACTTCAATTACCACTTTTTCCCTTCATTTACTTAGTGTGATAGTTTTGTTTATTTTTGAAAGCTTAAGACTATGTACAATGATTGTGAGTCTTTATGTTGATTCAATGAAAATAAAACTAAAATAATTCTAAATTATGGCTTAAAATGGTGATTTCACCTTTAGTTATTTCAGAATTAACTTATTAAACTATATTTTATAGGCAAATTATATTTGAGTATATAAGATTTAGTATGTTACTTTATAACATACACATTCTTAAAAGGAAAAATGCAATTAAGGCAATTACTCATATACATCTATTTTATTTTAAATTTAGTTTAGATATTTAAAGCAAAGCAACAAATAAGGTACTATTAAGACATTAAGCTATTCTGAAATCTTCATATGGACATAAGATACACTTCATTTATTCCTTTGTACTGTTATTTTAGTGACATAAAGAGGAAAACGGTACATTAGTAGATAAGCTACACTTCATAGTAGAGTTTATACATACACGATGAAGCTGTGAAATCACCACTTCGGTGACTATAATCCATAAGATTACTAATGGAAGAATCCGTTCTCCTCTCTAAATCTCTCCTCTCTCTCAGTAAATCTGTTCCAAATGATCCAAGTACCATCGATGAAGATCTCGGAACTTGACTATGTCTCCAAGAAGAATCTTAAAATAATTAAAGAAGTTTTATTTCAGAGAAAGCTTTCAAGTTTTCTGATAACAAGTCTTCAGTATTACAGAGGGGAGTTATTGTTATATATTGTAAGAATCCCCAGTTACATACTGGCAATCAGAAGCAAAATTCAGCAAAACATAAAATTATTCACTAATGAACTAATCGTTTATAAAGTATTTCCTACTCATTCTTTTTTGCCCAACATTAAAATCTACCCCCATACGTGATGTCAATGTCTCAGTCACTTTTCATAACATTTGATCATATAATGTAAATATGATGTAAAATGATTATAGAACAAAAATGTAAATCTTGCCAAAGACGCAGAATTTCACAAAAAGTCAACGAAAGTGTTGTTAAAGAACTGCCAAAATCAAAATCAAAGCAATCTTGAAATGGAAGATACTGTATTGTGGGTTATAATACAATTTTATCAGAAATATACCACATCTGGTTCTTTAAGAATTGAAGTGTTGTTACAATTATCTAAATTTTATTAGATATGATTTCATTTAAAAGTAAATTAAAAATTGTCTAAAACCTCTGTTCCGCTCACTATTTACCTTGAAATTTGATTCTTCCTTTCCTAGTCCCAATAGCCTTAATAATTTCTCTTCATTAAGGGAAATGGCCCAGTGTATTTAATGCTATGTCTTCACATAGCAGAAGACAACAAAAATATCTCTGGCACAGCGGTTTGTCTACAAAGTTAAGGTCAGTCTGCTCTTACCCATCACACTACTCTTAATATCCTTCAGATGGGCAGTGTCTTTCCCATGGCGGTCCTGCCTATCAAAATAGAAAGGAATCGCTTACACTAATTCAATTAATAATACATAAGCATTTTAAGAATTTTACCTCCAATTGTGTCATCACAAGTTTTGTCTTCCCTTAAAACTATTTCAGACATTGGCTAACATTTCATTTGAAGAGGAATGAGTGAGAAAAAAGCCTCCTGCCTTTTCAACAAAAAAATCTTTTTAATTTGTGCAACAAACATATGTCTCTGAATACAAAACACCAGCATCAAGCTTTACGGATAGACCATCTAAATCCCAGAGTGGTTAAGTAACTTGCCAAGGCCACCCAACTAATTAGAGGGCTAGAATTGTGACTTGCTAATTCTTTGTAGGGAATTCCCACTAGAATACCATCAACTATTTTCTTAACAAAAGAGTTTCCATATTTTGTGAAAGTAAATATTATATACCACAATGTTTAACATTTATAAAAGATATGCTTAGGCAATTATTTTTAGCATACATAAGTAGATTTGGCTTTCTTAGTCACAATTTAAAAATTCACCTCTTATAATAACCAAGAGAATTACACAACGCTTTTAACAATCTGATTACCATATACTCCAGCCATTCTAATTAATTAAAATTTGCTAACATCTTGCTTAAGTAGGATGTTTGTACCAAATTTAAAATAAAAATGCAAAATGAAGAGTTAGTATCAGTTCTAGCACTAACTTAAGGTAAGATTTTGGAAATCCCACTACATTTCTGACCCACTGTCCTAACACACTCTCTACTTACTTAATCACAAACCTAAAAACAACTGTTACATCTGGGAAAAATGGCTTTAGTCCAAAACACATATAGATTGACTCTTACAAAAATTTAATTTTTACCTGATACTGCATTTAAACCATTTCCAACATTTCTCCCAGCTGAGGTAGAAGTACAGTTTGTACAGGAAAGTTTAGGTCTTTTTGAATCATGATCTCTTTGCTGGTTTTGCGATCTTGAGCGTGCTCCCTGAGTTATCTCAGATTCACTATACCACGTAGATTGAAATGGTGATGCGGATGCTGATGTAGACTGTAAGTTAAAAAATTTTTTTAAATAACAAAATGCTTGCATTCAATATTAAATTTAACCCTACAATGCTCTAATAAATTCTCAAGGACCATTTGTTCCTCACAGTACCAATTTTTCTACTATGTAGTTTTTCTTAGTCTTTGTTCCCTTCTACCCACTTGTGCCTTTACTATTAACATATACTGTAACTGTATGTTGCTGATCTGTCAATCTGATTCAGATTAGTGTTCTCTTTGTAACTGTACATAAACACTTGATTGTGAAACACTGAAGAGCAAAAACTTTATGATCATTTTTCCCATTTTATTACTTCAACCTTCTGAGGAACTTGTTTCCTCTTAGAGTTGAACAAAACACCAAGCTATAAACTGACTGTGAATACCTACTACAAAAATGAGTTTTTTCAGGTAATAAAAAATTTCTCCCTGTTCTGATGCCTATTCTCAGGAATATAGTCATACAAATAATGGTATGCTAAAAAAAAAAAGAAAAAAGAAAAAAATCCTATTATTTGAAATTTCTTCATCAGTGAATCAAGAAACTATACAAGCACATATTTAAGAACTCTTAGATCATGGTTTTCTCTTTTAACATGTATTTATACAAAATAAAACATAACACAAATGTCACTCATAATGTACAAACTATTTTACTTCTAATTCTTTAACTGATTAAAGTTTATTCAATATAGTGGATAAAAAGGGAACTAGTTTGTGTCCTCAAAAATTTAGGTTGAAATAACAAGAACATATTTCCACCACAATTATTGAAATCGTCCTATTATTTTTACAAAAATTTTTCCTTCATTGCTAAGTTCTTACCTGTGTGCTTGCGCACATGCACACACACAAAAAGAAAGAAAAATCAAGCATATAATCTCTAAATTGCTCAGACACAGGAAGGACTCCCAAAATAAAAGTAATTTTCAGGACATGAAAGAAAACAATTTTAAACCATGTTAACATATAAATTAGGTACGCAGTAAATGGTTTATTTTATTAAAGAATATTAAAATGAAACAACATCATTTTAAGTGTTATTTTGCTTAACAGGAGTTAAAAATTTAATGTATCATGTGCCATAATTTCAGTCAAGATTAATCTAAAATTCATATGACAAACATGAGTGCCCAAATACTGGGCTCCATCAAAGTTCTAGAGCAGCTGTCCCCAACCTTTTTGGCACCAGGGACTGGTTTCATGGAAGACAATTTTTCCACAGCTCAGGGGGAAGGTGGAGCTCAGGTTACGGTACCACCAGCAATGGGGAGCAGCTGTGGCAGCTATAAATACAGATGAAGCTTCGCTCTGCTCCCTACTCACCTCCTGCTGTGTAGCCTGGTTCCTAAGTCCTAAGTTTCATGGAAGACAATTTTTCCATGAGGGGTCGGGGGAGGGGGTCAGGCAGGGGGATTACGTGGAGCTCAGCCAGTGATGCGTGGCCCAGTTCCCAATAAGCCACAGACTACAGGCCACGGACCGGTACTGGGCCGCAACATGGCATTTGGGGACCACAGTTCTAGAGTACAGATAACAGACAAGTAAATAAATAATTATAATATAAATAAGTGCTAAACAGGAGGTACACTGAAAGTTTTACAGAAAATTTCTGAGGGAGGCAGGGAAAGATTGAAAGAAGGTAATAACTGGAGTTCATTGGACAGGCAAATGAAGAAGGACATTACAGGTAGACAAACATGAAAAAACATATAAACTATTCAATTGGACTTCTTCTAAGACATTACTATTTATGTGATCTTCTATTATGCTTCAATTATGAGAAGCATACTGCATGCATTCAAGAAATGTATTAGTTCATAGTAACACTGGAGAACTTTGTACATATATGGAAAAGCAGATGGAAGGCTAAAAAAGTAGGAATGGGCTAAATCAGTATTTCACCCACACCCTGCCCAGAGAATAGTTTGTAAATAAAATATGGCATTCTTCAGCTTAGCACAAATTTGGCCTCACACACCTTCCATATCTAACATTCCCCAGAGACCCAATCAATGAACTGGAAATAAAGAATAAGAAATAAGAAATAAAATTCATCAGATATTTCAGAACCAAACCATTTTACATGCCATCATTAGGGCACTAAGGGACCTTATTCTGCAGGCCAGTAGTTCTAAGATCTTTGGATTTCAGAGACCAAAATAAAAAAAAGTTTTAATTTAAAATTTTAAAAAACTGCCACGTTTGACCAGCTGGACATCTAGAATAGCAAATACCACATAATCCTGTCCCCATTTTTTAAAATGGCATTTACTATACTTCCAAAACTTGAAGGATGTAATTCAGAATAAAAGTATTTTAAATTAGATAAATTTAGAACCACTGAAGGAGGGAATATACATCAGATCAATTATTTTATAGAAAGACCTTTAGGAGTGTGGAAGATGAAAAGGATGGAATGGACAGAAAGTAGTAAAACCAATTAGGAAGCCATTGGAATCGCAAGAAGTCAATCCCTGCAACAAAACTAATGGGAACAGAGAGCAATTATAAAAGACAAAAATTCTTCAGATTTAGAGACAACATGAGAAATTAATACCAAGAAGAGAAAGCCTGGAAATAAATAAAAAAAAAGAAATAAGAAAAAAAAGAAAAGAAAAGAAAAGAGAGAAATTAAGAAAAAGTTTAAAATCACTCCAGTTTTCTGGCACTTGCTTCTGGTAAGTGACTGTGTCATTCATTAAAAATATTGACTAGAGGTACAGACTTAGTAAAATGATAAATGTCATTTTAGATACTTAAATTTTGAAGTGCTCAAGGCTTAAAGACACATTCACCCTTCAGTAAACAATTTTTGTGACTCATAACTCAAGTTAGCCTGTGCAGCCTGTATGTCACCCTAAAAACCAAAAATGCTTGTCAATATCAGCATATGGAAGGGAGGAAGTTCTGGCTAGTCTTGCTGTTGGCTTAAAATCAAAAATTAAACCTTTTCCTAGTTTCCACAATCCAATTTTCTCCATTGTTCAAATATCTTCAGTCTGAAGCAATTTGTTTTTCCTCTTCTGAATTCTTTTAACTGTTATTGGATTCATATAACAATATATTATTACCTTATCTCTTCTTCTGTCTAGAATTACTGAGGCAAATGAAATCAGAGAATAAGTCCATCTTCAAAGTATACTGTCTTGTGCATAATGGATGCTTAAACAAGTAGTTTTGGGGTTGTGATGACTGATCAATCCTGCTTCTGAAAAATTTCCAGATCAAAATGACCTTAGCCATAAGCAACAACTTACAACTCTGAGCTCTTCACTGTTTTAAATATTCATGTGATAGAGAGTACCCATCTCCACACTAATGTGGAATAAACTTACACTCTCGTTTCTATTCAGAATGGCTGGTCCTCTCAATTTTCATAAAAAAGACATCAGTTGATCTTTAGAATATACGGACCCATCCCTTGCCCAACTTTATGAGAAATCTAGGCAAGAAAATGTTACTTATACAAGATGGAAGGACTTATAATCCATTTAAACCTCAGGACACTATAGGTACAATACCTGGGTCAAGAAAAATGAAAATATTTGGATCACTGTTGTCCTTTATAGTACTATTTTCACTGAGCTGCATTTTGGCATCATGCCCTTTGCTTACACCATGGTTTACTAAGGAGTAGTTTCACTAAACTATGTACTTACAGTAGGAATACTGGGGATATTGTCTACTACATCATTTCACTGTTTATTTTCAGACCAAACTGCCGAACCTTGCTTCTTCTGAGGAATGGTTTATCTTTCTTTTCCTTATGAACAATACACATTAAAGAACTGGTTGTGTTTCCCTGTGAGTTCCTGCTATCCACAATAAGAGTCCAAGTTTAACTTTAAAATGCTGCAGGGTTTATGTAATGCCTATTAATGTTACAACCCTGACTCACTATATTTTATCTACCACTTTCAGTATTCTATCTGCATACTGATGACATTTAAAATTATCTTCATTTTCCTGTTTAATTCTATATGCATATATGTATTTACTAAATTACTTAAGAAGCTACCCTTGCATAAGGTACATTAAAAAAATTACCGACCACTGGTTCTTTTAATTCTCCAGAAAAAAACATACAATGCAAAATATGCATGGTACTGATCTTTTATAGCAGTCAATCTATAAACTAAAAAAGGTATAAATAACTTTAAAAAGCACCTACAACCTCATAAAATGCCTTTTTTATTATTTCATATTAAAATGAAAAGTAACCAAACTTCTACAAAGCAAAACAGAAAAGTGCAGTTGGATTAGTGGCTGCTTAAATAAGTTACCAAAATACAAAAGTGACCCAAAAAAATCACATTTGCAATACACCAAGTTTTTACTTTTAACACAATAAACTACAGCATTACATTTTCTTTTCCAATTATATAAATTCTGCTTACTGTTACCAAAGAGATAAGATGATCACAGTTTTCAACCATTCAAACTGTAATAAAAACTTAAAGATGGAGTAACAGAAACACCAGCACAATTAATATCAGGTGAAGCCAAGCTTACAAATGCCCAAGAACCACAAGATATTTAGGAAATCAATTGTTCGGAACTCAGAACCTACATTTTCCCAAAGAAACAATGCTATCCAGAAGTCTTGGATTCTTTTTTTGTTTGTTTGTTTTTTTCTTTTTTTTTTTTTTCAGAGCAAGAACACTGGAGGATTCTTTTTTTTTTTTTTTTTTTGAGACAGAGTCTCACTCTGTTGCCTGGGCTCGAGTGCCATGGCGTCAGCCTAGCTCACAGCAACCTCAAACTCCTGGGCTTAAGCAATCCTACTGCCTCAGCCTCCCAAGTAGCTGGGACGACAGGCCTGCGCCACCATGCCCGGCTAATTTTTTCTATATATATTTTTAGTTGGCCAGATAATTTTTTCTATTTTTAGTAGAGACAGGGTCTCGCTCTTGCTCAGGAGCTGGTCTCGAACTCCTGACCTTGAGCGATCCTCCCACCTCGGGCTCCCAGAATGCTAGGATTATAGTCATGAGCCACCACGCTGGGCCAGTCTTGGATTCTTAAAGCTCAAGTACATACATTACATCCTAATCATGTAACTTGGGGAAATCACTTATGAAAGTTTCCAGACTTCAGATCCTTATCTATGAAATGACACAAATATCTGTCTTATTTAACTAAAACTGTAAGTGAAAAATGTTCTATAAAACATCAAGTACTATATAACTGTAAAACGTTCCCATACTATTAAATCTATAACATAACTGAAATCGATCTACCATGCCTTAGCCCTGACCCTCCTTTATGAAGCTTCAGCTTCACTGGGTGCCTGAAATAAGAAGGGGAGTTCTGTTTCAGAAAGTTGTAAGAAAGCTTCAGCAATTTAAAAAAAAAGCTCTCTCTGACATTTAGAGGTCTCTTTCTTTCATTAAATACATATTTTGCTGAGCTGCTAAACAAAACTTAATATTCAACATGTAATTTTAATATTTGGATAACATTATACTATAAAGATATTATGTATTCAAATAAATGTAAAGCCAGGAAATAATAATAGTAGTATAAATAACAATCATAATTATAACTAGTAACATCTGAACCCCTACTATGCTCTAGGCACTATTCCAAGTGCTCTACATGTATTATTTCTTTCCATTAATCTTAACTGTATGAAGAAGACACTGTTACTATCACCATTTTAGAGAAGAGAAAACAAATAGAAGTAAAATACTTTGATTCAGGAACATAGGAGTTTCAACTTCTAGATCAAAATTTAAAAAGCAAAGCAGGATAAGAATCACTGATTTATGATCTGAACTATTCCCATAATCCATTAAAAAACAGATTATAAGCAATTTAAACAACTGAAAAGCATTAAAGAAATCCCCCAAATACATAAAATCAGTCAATCTTATTAAGAATCAATAAAAGATTTTAAAAATCCTATTTGGTTTGATTTTTGGATGTTTGCAAGTAATTCTTCAATTTTACTTTATTTAAATACACTAAAAATTTGGAATGGAATTCAACACTAATGTGTTACTGCTACCACTATCTAGGTGAGGTCATTTCAAAGTCATCAAAATGTCATTTAAATGGTTTTTAAAATACTTCTATTTGTTTAATGAAAAAATTGGACATTCTGAATAATCTACAATATTAAGAAAAAACTGTAAGGAACAGTTTGAAAAGAGTTAATGTCAGTAAGTTTTCTAAATATATTCAAGACATTAGGACCTAAAATATAATTACTTTAACAATTATGATAAAAACAAATGCTGAAGTAACTAACATTTATATAGTGTTTATCATGTGCCACATACCACTATCATTCAATATACAGTATTAATTCCTTTAACAATTGGATCAGGTAGGTGATATGGAAGCTAAGACACAAAGATGTTAATAGCTAGTAAGTAGTGCAACAGGACTCCAATCCAAGCAGTATAGTGTGGTTTCAAGGTTTGTGTTCCTCACTAATAAGCTATATATTACAAATAATTAGATAAGATCAGTAGACAAAATTTTATAAAGAAAATATAGAGAAAAGAAACAATTCTGTTCCCTTTATATGTCACCACATTGCTACAGAATGCAACATGTATGATTCATACCTCTAGCAGCAAGTGTACATGTGTCTAGCCAAAGAATAAAAAAGTATAATATCAACATTTAAAATGAGACCAAGTAAACAGTTCATATACAGTCAGTTAGGAAGTATGTAGTAGATATGAACATTTAGATAAACTATTTTTTTACTTTAGTCTTTCTCTGAATGTTTTATAAAATGCTTATTACTGTGTAGAAATATTTTTAAATGAAACTTTGTCATATATTGTATCACATGATATATAAATATATAAACACTTAACACTTATAAAGAAATTTTCACTAAAGGACTCTTTTAGATTCAGTTACCTCAAAATCAGACCTTTGCAAATCACATTATTTAATTAGCTGTTCAGCCAAAAATGTAATGAACTTAAGTTTGAAAGATAAGATAAACTGCATTAAACTTACACAGATCATGCCTTCTGAGACTCATACTGTCTTATACTGCAACTATTGTGTTACAACACTGATAAGCCATTTCAAAAACCAAAGCGCTATTGATCCTAAAGAAGACTTGCTACCATAGAGGAGACAGATAAATCACTGCAGTCTCATTACTAACCATAACAATAAAATCCAAAAATTCACATAAAAGATTGTTGGTATCTTCATAAAAGGACAGCTTGTTAATTTAATAATCACCCAACTTAAAAGCAAAATATTTACCAGCCTGAGCAAGAGCGAGACCCCGTCTCTACTAAAAGTAGAAAGAAATTATATGGACAGCTAAAAATATATGTATAAAAATTAGCCGGGCACGGTGGCACATGCCTGTAGTCCCAGCTACTCAGGAGGCTAAGGCAGGAGGATTGCTTGAGCCCAGGAGTTTGAGGTTGCTGTGAGCTAGGCTGACGCCACGGCACTCTAGCCCGGGCAACAGAGTGAGACTCTGTCTCAAAAAAAAAAAAAAAAAAAAAAAAGCCGCAAAATATTTAGAAGTCATAGTCTCAAAACAAAACAAAAAAAACCCCAAAACACTTAACAGCCATTATACCACCACTGCTTTGTGTACATTCAGAGAAAGTCAGATGAATGATTGTGTAGTTAGAGGATGCAGTCTTTGTTCCTTTGACAAAGCCATCCACATTGACCAGTTTAGTTAAACCTATACTTATTCTGACACTTCCCATAATTCTGAAGTCCAAAAAGTTTGAAAAACATTAGTCATTCATTTTGCTACAGATATATTAATGGTTTGATTATAGGATGCCTCAGATCCAGCTACTACACCTTTTTAAAATAAAAAAAAATGTGGCCCCAAGGACTTTGAAAAAGACTATGTACATATATATATTCCAAATTAATGTGTTACCTGATATTCAGAATCCAGTCTAAAGGAAGAGTCTCTTGCGTGATAGGTATCATTTAAACTACTTCCTCTGCTTCCAGACATCATTCTAGCACTTAAAGAGCTGGAGGGTTGAACAGAAATTCTTCTTGGAATCCTTGAAGGTTTAGACTCCATTCTTAAGGTTTTCTGTGAAATGCAAATTTTCATTAATTGCCTTTGGGAAAACATGTAGGCCTTTACTGCTTAATCCTCATTAATCATCAGGTCAAATCAAGAATTAGCCATGCAAATTAACCACATCCCACAATGTAAATTGTGAGACTATCACCACTACCTCTCTTCTACAAGGCAGAGAGATCTGAGGGCAACCTATGGTTTCCTAACTATCCATCAAATGGAGCAAACACACACAGTAAAAGCAGGATGAGGAGCCTTGAGGTCTGCTGTTTTACAAATCTGGGTCCTTCTTACTCAGTTTTGCCTGTATATAAAATACTACATGAATTTACTCTTGATTTTCTTGGCATTTTTCTCTATTATTAGCATTTTCAATGCTTACACCTATTGTGCTATTTGCATACCCCTTAACACAATATGCTCTCACAAGCCTTTATATGTGTCTGGAAAGTCTATACACTTCCCATCCAATTCCTGGTCATTGGTTTAAACACAAACACCTTTCTTTGTGTGCTTCCATTTTGTACATATTTTTATTAACACATCATATTACCCTCCACCATAACTTGTTTACCTTTCAATTTCTCCTTCTCAACAGAGAATTTCTAATTTCTAGGCCAAGATCATTTAAAGTATTTTATAACTGTTCCTGGAATACAACAGGTACAATAAACACAAATTAAAATGTTAAGAAATGAAGTTTATTTGCCTTTATTTACTACTCTTAATTATAACAAAAATAATAGCAATAACTGATATTTATTATTATATGCCAGGCCTCGGGATAAGGACCTTCTGATTATTAGTTCACTTAATCTCCAAACCAACCCTATGAAGTAGGCACTACATTATCCCCACTTTATAGATAAGAAAACTGGCACTGAAAGAGTAATTTGCACATGATCACACAGCTATACAGTGTTTCCCAGAATGTTTTCAAAGAATGCTTACTATACGATTGGTCAGTCACATATTTTAAGTAAAAAGGTCAACCCATAAAACTACACATAAAGTATGGTTCCAATTATGTCAAAAAAACAGAAAGGAAGAAATTTCTAAGGAAATAAACCAAAATGTTAAATTTGGTTTATATAAAAAGTGGAATTGAATGCCTTCCACTTTATAGATTAATAATTTCTAAATTTTCTTCACTAAACACTCCTCAATCTATGTCACAAGGAACAATTAGCTATGCCTAATTTTTAAATATTTGCCCAACATATTTGTGAGATTCATCCATAGTGCTGCAAGCAGTTGTTAAGTGCACTCTAATTTGTTTATGTAGCATTCCATTGTATGAATGCACACAATTTATTTTCCCATTCTACTGTGACTGTACAGTGGATTGTTTCCAGTTTGGGGCTATTACAAATAGTGCTGCCAAGGACATTACTTTAATAAATTAAAAAGACTTTTAAATTTTTTCTGGGGCAAGGATTTAGAAGCAGGCCTCTGACCATATCTCTCACACTTAAGTGGAATCACACAGTATTTGTCATTTTGTGATTGGCCTTTTTTTGCTTAGCCTAATGTTCTCTAGTTTCATCTATATTTATTGTAGCATATGTCAGAATCTCCTTCCTTTTTAAGGTTCAATAATACTGCATTGTATGCACAATCATTTCTCTCTTAAGGATAGGGATACATTCTGAGATATGCGTCATCAGGCTGATTTCATCACTGTGCAAACATCATAGAGTGTACTTACACAAACCTAAATAGTATAGCCTACCACACACCTAGCCTATTGCTCCTAGGCTACAAACCTGTAGGGCATGTTACTGTACTGAATACTGGAGGCAACTGTAACACAGTGGAAAATATTTGTATGTCTGAATATATCTACACATAAAAAAGATACAGTAAAAATACAATATTATAATGCTATGGGACCACCATTGTATATGTGATCCATCATTGACTGGAAACATTGTTATGTGGTGTGCCTGACTATACCTAAGAGTAGTCAAAATCACAGAGACAGAAAGTAGAGTGGTAGTCGCCAGAGGCAGGAGTAGAGGTGGAGAGTTATTATTTAATGAGTATACAGTTTCAGTTTTAGAAGATGATATGAGTTATGCAAATGGATGGTGGTAATGGCTGAACATTATAAATATATTTAATAGCACTGAATCATACACTTAAACATGGTTAAGATGATAAATTTTGGCCGGGCGTGGTGGCTCACGCCTGTAATCTTAAGCACTCTGGGAGGCTGAGGCGGGAGGATCGCTTAAGCTCAGGAGTTCGAGACCAGCCTGAGCAAGAGCTGAGACCCCGTCTCTACTAAAAATAGAAAGAAATTATCTGGACAGCTAAAAATATATATAGAAAAAAATTAGCCAGGCATGGTGGCATATGCCTGTAGTTCCAGCTACTTGGGAGGCTGAGGCAGAAGGATTGCTTAAGCCCAGGAGTTTGAGGTTGCTGTGAGTTAGGCTGACGCCACAGCACTCTAGTCCAGGCAACAGAGGAAGACTCTGTCCAGGGAAAAAAACAAAAAAAAGATGGTAAATTTTGTTATGTATATTTTACTACAATAAAAAAAAAATCAGAGTGGGGAGAAAAGGATGACGCATGGGGTTGAAAAATGAGTTGAATTAAAATCTGTATTTTGAGCAGTAGAACCCCAGATTCCTCCCCAGCTCCATTCCCCCAAAGATAGTATATTTATTCTCTGGAGAATAAAGATCTTATAGGTAATTCTCCACACAGTGCCCCCCATCCCATGTACTATCAATCTCTGCAGGGATTCAGGCAGAGGTCAGTATAGGAATAAAAGAAAGTCTCATATACTCAATATTGAGACCAAAGACTCTTTTCTTGGTCCTGTCCCTACAATACTTTCAGGAGACTAAGGTATTCTACCATTGGATCACCAGACAGTATCAGAAGTGAAATCTCCAGATAATTCCATTTGGAATGCTCCCACTTAAAAAGCTAGGTTGCAACCTGACCATTTTACTCCACAGCAAAGTCCACTAGTAGTCACCAAGAGTTCATCAGGTTTTTTAGTGCTTTCCTCTAATAGACAAACATCAAGGGTCACTAGGTATCCAAGGAAGGCCACCAATATGAAAAGAAAACCAAGCTACACAAACAAAAAAAGGAACTTAAAGATGATGCAGGGAGAAGAAAATTTGAGGAAGAGGGGCTAATTTTTATCTTCAAAGGGATGAAATAACATTCATTCATTAATGAGCTCATGAAAATTCAAAATGTGACACTTTTTAAAATGACATACATTGAAATAAATTCAACATAAGGACTGGGATTAAGCTAAGGAAACCTCCCAGAAAGTAGAATAAAAAGGAGAAAATATAACATGAAAATAAAAGAATTGTCCACAGGGTTATCATTTGACAGGGTTATAAGCAAAGGAAAATGAAAATAGAAAATTACTCAAAGAAATAAAGAAAGCTTTTGAGAAGTGAAGGACATACATATCCACATTCAAAGAATGCAAGAGTACTCAGCAGGACCATGAAAAAAGACCAACCTTAAGCACAACATATCATCTTGAAATTTCAGAAAACCAGAAATAAAGGGAAGATCTTGTTACATTTCCAGAGTTGAAAAATGGGTCACATACAAATTTAAAGTAATTAGAATGGGTTCTTAACACCAACATTAAACTCTTAGGACAATAGAACTGTCTGTGTAAGGCTGAGAATAGGACACATTTTCACACATTCAAGGTCTAAAACAACCAATCAAAAAAACATAACACGGCCGGGCGCGGTGGCTCACGCCTGTAATCCTAGCACTCTGGGAGGCCAAGGCGGGTGGATCGCTCAAGGTCAGGAGTTCGAGACCAGCCTAGCCTGAGCAAGCGCGAGACCCCATCTCTACTAAAAACATAGAAATTATCTGGCCAACTAAAACATATATAGAAAAAATTAGCCTGGCCATGGTGGCACATGCCTGTAGTCCCAGCTACCCGGGAGGCTGAGGCAGTAGGATCACTGAAGCCCAGGAGTTAGAGGTTGCTGTGAGCTAGGCTGACGCCACGGCACTCACTCTAGCCCGGGCAACAAAGCGAGACTCTGCCTCAAAAAACAAAAAACAAAAAAAAACACATAACACAATCACAGTAAGCTCAATGAAGAGCATGTCCTAGGAAAATAGAAGCATAAAGCATGAAACAACCATACATGGAACTGAAGAAGCAGTGACAAAGGGAAAGTTGAGGATGGCATATAGAAAGCATAGGGAGCAATCAGACTACAACAGGACCTCGGGTAGCAAAAGTTCTAAGAAAAAAAAAGTACTACATGGAAACTACATTTCATAGGCATGTGGCAGAGATGGCGGTACAACTGGAAAAAACATGCTGAGTATGTAGAAGGGCAATTTAAAAAATTAATTTTTTAACTTGGGAAAATAGAGCCATTGTTCAAAGAAAGGAGGTATGGTTGCACTCAGGTGTACTCTTTAATATTTTCATAGTCCTAATAATGTAAACCTAGACTATAGAATCACTTTTGCCACAAACACATTACCAGATGGAGGCAGGTGGGGTAAGTAAGAATGGTGAATAACAAAAAATATATAGTAGTGAAAAAATCATGAAATAACAGTATAAGCATATCATTTAGAAAATGAAAGTAAATAAATCCTAGAAGAAACAGTTAAACGGTTGAGGGTCACTGCCAGTGGAAAGTGCGACTAGGGCTTGGGTAAAGAGTGGGGAAAAAGGTTTGCCAACAAGAGCCCCAGTTTATACCCCAGAAATCCTAATTTATGCTCATTCCCTCAGAATAATTATTAACAGTGCCTAACGTTGTCTTTTAAAAGTGGTCTGGTTTGGATGATAAAGGACATGGTCACCTAACTTTTCTACCATCAGCTTTTTATAAACTATGTACATATTCGATAAATCCATACAAAATTTATCATTAAAAAGAGGTGAATTTTGAATTGGAAATTTTAAAAAGGCATTCATTAGGAGAAACAATATTAATGATCAAACACCGATGTGTAAAAGTCCATAAATGATTAAACAATTAAAGACGTTATTTTATTAAGTAGGCTATGAAAACACTAAACAAGAAACTGTGTTTGTGATCTGAGGATTTTAAACAGAGAGACAAAATGCTTTTGGAAAGATGTATGTCAACAGCTGGTTCTATAGCAACAATAACGCTTCTTAATTGTATCTCTTGTAGTTTGACTATATTTATACTCAATTCTTACTTGTAGAATAAAACTAACCTAGTAGGGTATCTGCTCAAAAAAAACCTCTTGGGAGAAGACAAAGAGGCAGAGTCCTCTGAGAGATATAATTTGACACTGTATGAAACTATTTTTGGCAACTCCTCTACATAAACTGATTGAATTTTGACAATGTAGGTGTTACACGAAAACTTATGTAATTTGGTTGCGTAAGTTGTAGGTCAAAAGCAAAAAATATAGTGAAAAGTAAAATGAGCAGTCCTTGAAAAACTTCTACCATACACCTTGCAAGGTTCCATGAGGCATCTTTTCAAGCTCATTCATTCAACAAAGTTTTTTGGATACTTACGTGCTAAGTACATTAATTAATACTAAATAAGGGGAGGAGGTGGGAAGATACCCCTGAACATACTGAGATGGTGCCTACAAACAAACTGTAGTCTAGAGGGGAACAAATCACACAAATAACCACATAATTTAAATAGTTATAAATGCTATAAAGGAAAAGGTATAAGCAAGAAAAATAGACTAGCAGAAAAAGGGTACTTGAAGCTTAATGCTATTAACCAAAACTTAAAAGTATACAGCACAAAATAAGTTCATATGTGCAATCTTTCCTCAATGGTCAATGTAATAGTAGTCTCTTAGTTTCCTTCTGTCACTATATAGTGCTGCTTAAATTCAGATTTGATTCCAGAGTTGGACTGCCAAGTTCTCTTCCTATTTGGTGATAAGATAAAAACTTATCACCATGGCTAGCTTCACCCATGTGGATCCTATGCTTGATTAAAAGCTCTGCTGTTGATATCCTGAAATTCTTCATGATTTTATCTTTGAGCTTGTGTTTTATAAGTGAAGTCAGGAGAGTGGAACGTGCACTTGAGCAGAACAGAGATGGGCCTGTCTGCCATGTCTTGCCACTCAATTTGCATACAGCACTCATGATTGTTATGCAGCTTCCATAACACACTTAATTTGTACTTGCTTTGAGCCTCACTGAAGTCCTAGGCATGACAGGACTACTGGAATTCTGTGCTCTTGTTCGTCATCAACACATCTATTATGACTCAGTAAGGGCAGGCACTGACCTGTGGCAGGCAAGAGGCCACATTTTCCATTCTCCAGAACTGGTTTTAAATGCATAACAAAGATAATGTGCCACAAAAATTTTTACAATCAATATTTGAGATTTTTCCTTTATTGAACTTTTCAACTTCTGAGATGAAGTCTCTGGGTAAAGATTCTTCGGAACTGATATAACTGCTAGTTTACCTAGTTTAGCCATTCTTTTAATGTGCTCTCACCTTAAGGCATTTTAATAGTGGTTGACATGAGCAACAAGAATGGAAAACAGGTTTTCACACCAATTTCACAGTTTATGTAGTCTGTCCATTTCACAAACCTGTAGCTTCCTTAAGCTACTAGAGAAGTAACTACTTTTTTAACAGGTGATTTCATTCTGCGGGGCTTCCTAGAAAATTCTGAAGAGCAAATTTATGTTTTTGGTGGCCTGTTGAACACCACAAAGAATCTTTAGACCAAAAACAACAAAAGCTTTTCCTACCCATAAACAGCATTAAATCTATTCAAATCCATTCTGTGGAAATATCTTGCCTTAAACTTCCTCCTAGTCCAGGCAAAAAGCCAAAAGGAATTGTGTCATTATCTGACATACAAAACTCTGAAATTAATTCTGTGCCCGATGTTATCTGCAAGTTACCAAGACCTCACAGTCACATGCTAAATGAAACTGAAAAAAAAATCTCACAACTTTTACTAAGTAATGGCACCATTTCCCAATCAAATTTATGGTTGATTTCCATCACCCTAAAAAGGTAATCCAAATTCTTTGGCCTAGCATCCAGAACTCTAACTTACCTTTTCCATTTAATTTCCTTAAATGAAAATATAATTTCCTTTAAAAATTCTAGCTCCAGTTTATATTTACTTTTGAATTTCTGAGACAGGGTCTGGCTCTGTTGACCAGGCTAGAGTACAGTGGTGTCATTATAGCACACTGCAACTTCAAACTCCTGGGTTCAACTCATCTTCCTGCCTCAGCCTTCCAAGCAGCTGGGTCAACAGGCACACACCACCACACCAGGCTAATTTTTCTATTTTTTGTAAAGATGGGGTGTCTCGCTCTTCCTCAGGCTGGCCTCAAGGGACTGTCTCCCAACGTGGGGGGATTACAGATGTGAACCACCACACCTGGCCTCCAGTTCAGTTTTTAAAAGTTACTAGGTACCGAACAATACTCAGTTTAGTAGGTGCTAAATTCTAGGAAATACTTAAAGGACTTATCTCCTGAAATTGTACTTTAGGCATGGGGGGGAGTGAATAGAATAAATAATATATCATGAGATACTATATAGGTGTAATAGAAGAGATATTCAAAATGCTACAGAGAGAATCTTCAGTTCTTCACAATGGCAGATTATTCAAACCAATCCTTCCCCTAAAACAATGAAAAATGCTTGATAAAATATAAAAAAACTTCTTCTAAAAAGTCTCGAAGAACTGACAAGAGTTACTAGGTCAATAATGAAGGGAAAATGGAAACCCAGAGACAAGAAAGAACAAAAGGCAATTTTTCCCTGAAGGCATTTGTAGATTCCAGCAAATTTAAACTTTCATTTTGCCAGTTCATAGGACACCAAACCTAGTGATCTACTAAGAACTTGGTAGAAGCCAACACAAATCTTGTTGGAGAAATATGCTAAGCTTTAAACCATTTCTACAAATAATTTTTCAAGTATAATGAGCAGGGAATAACTAAGTATACACTGAAATAAATAAAGCACCACAAACAAGGTCCTTGAGACACAAGATGAGAGAAAATAAGAGTAGCAAAAACTGTCAAGTATTTTAAAAAGATTATAAAACTATGTTCACAATGTTTGCATAAAGAAAAGCTTAAAAGATATGTGCAAGGAACAGAAAACACAAAAAGGAGGACTTTTGAAAAAATGACTGAACAGAACTTTCAGAACTGAAATATACAATAGCCATAATTAAATATGAACACCACAAGGATGAGAAATCCAAAACTGAAAACATTCTGTAAGATAACTGGCCTAGACACTTCAAAAAGTCAATGTCACAAAGAAAAAACATGGAAGTACTATTTTAGTTTGAGACTAAAGAGACAAAACCAAATGCAATGCATGAAACTTGATTGGATTCTAATTCAAAAAGACAACAACAGTTTGCATATGGACTGAATTTTACTGATGTCACAATGTCTGCAACTTACTTTTAAATGATTCTGAAATATCGATACGTATTTCAGAAAGTAAATGTATAAGCCAGGTGCAGTGGCTCATGTCTGTAATCCCAGCACTTTGGGAGGTTGAGGCAGGAGGATTGCTTGAGGCCAGGAGTTCAAGACTAGCCTGAGCAACACAGCAAGACCCTATCTCTATAAAAAAATTTTTTTAAATTAGCTGGGCATGGTGACATACGCCTGTGGTCCTAGCTACTGGGGAAGTTGAGGCAGGAGGATCTCTTGAGCCCAGGAGTTGGAGACTGCCGTGACCTACGATGGCACCACTGCACTCCAAGCCTGGGTGACAGTGCGAGGCCCTGTCTCAGGAAGAAAAGGAAAAAAAAAAAAGCAAATATGGCAAACTATTAACTATTGAACGTATGCAAATTTACATAGGTGTTAATACAAATATTCTCCCTTCTTTCTATTTTCATAACAAAACTAGGGAAAGTGTTTCATCTCTGCACAATACAAAGTCACAAGAGAACATCCCTCCCATCCTAACATAACAAAAATAAGCTGGATAATCTATAATCTGGTGGACTTTCTTGAGTTCACCAGAAAGCTCAGGTTTCAAGGCAACAAGATGAAATGAACTGCAAAGGATGACAAGCCTCTCTGCTGGAAGAGAAGGAATAAAGGTGGCCACCCTAAAAGCTGAGGAAAAACGATCAAAATTTAACTAATTCTTAAGTTCCTAAAGGCCAAATATTTGCTAGGGTGACAGTAAAGAAACTCTGCGAGGAAACACAAGGGGAGTCTTTTCCATAGACCTCTACTGAGTGTTCACAAGAAAGCATCAGGGTAGGCAGAAGACCTAAGAGTCTTTTTCTGCAGCATAATCATGCAGGGCCTATGTTTACTAGAAGAGGACAACCTAAAGAAGTCTACCCATGTTCCAGACCCTATGTGAGTACAAGGCAGTGATTAGCTGCTGCCAGGTGAGGGTTACGAAACCCAATTTCAGCAAGGACTTGCCACTGACATAGGTAGAGGACTGTAGCCACTGGGGAAGGGCCCTGAAACCCATCTGCCCCAAAACCTCCACCAATACAAGGCAAATGCAAGGCAGAGGTCAGCACACAGCAAGGAAGGGGCACACATAGAATCTGCCTGCACTCTAGACTCTAGAATAAACAGAGGCAGGAAAAAACGCAAAAATGCTGGAGAATCCCTACCTCTGAGGATTAGCGCACATAAAGCCTGCCTAAGACTAGAGAAGGATCAATAGAACAAAGAACCCCCCTCTAACCATAGCTTTCTTCAAATAAGCAATACCAGTCTACTGCTGAGGGAGGTACAATAGAAGTATCTCTGTGTTGGAGGGCCTGCAGAAAAGTTGAGGGTGGTACACGAACACCGAAAGAAACCCTCAAGGGATGGGCATAGAGACTCATGACTATAATCCCAGCACTCAGGGAGGCCAAGGTGGGAGAATCGCTAGAGCTCAGCAGCTCAAGATCAGCCTGACCAAGAGTGAGAACCTGTCTCTACCAAAAATAGAAAAAATTAGCCAGGTGTGGTGGCACTCACAGGTTCTGCACGCCCATCCCTGGAGGGTTTCTTTCAATGGTCTCGAAGCTTGCCTTTCCTTGCTGTCATGACATAAAGGCAAACCATGTCTACTCCATGTTGTCACATGTGATGAAAAATGGATTCCTTTTGACAATCGCAAGCACTTGGTACAATGGTTGGATAAAGATGAAGTGCTAAGACACAGTCGAAAACCGAATAAAAAAGCTAACAATGTTTTTTTTTTTTTGAAACAGAGTCTCACTCTGTTGCCAGGGCTAGAGTGCCATGGCGTCAGCCTAGCATACAGCAACCTCAAACTCTCGGGCTCAAGTGATCCTCCTGCCTCAGCCTCCCAGGTAGCTGGGACTAAAGGCACACACCACTGTGCCCGGCTACTTTTTTCTATTTTTAGTTGTTTGGCTAATTTCTTTCTATTTTTTTTTTTAGTAGAGACGGGGTCTCGCTCTTGCTCAGGCTGGTCTTGAACTCCTGAGCTCAAGCGATCCTCCCGCCTCGGCCTGCCAAAGTGCTACGATTACAGGCATGAGCCACCACGCCCGGCCAACAATGTTTGTTTGATGGTCCAGTGCTGGTATTACAGCTTCATGAAACCTGGTCAATCCATTACAGCAGATGTCTACTGCAACCAACTGGATGAAATGATGATGCTTGCAATTAAGCAGCCAACATTGTTCAATAGAGACAAGCCAATCCTCTTGCAAGACAACATCCGACCACAAATAACACTACTCAAACTACAGAGGCTGGACATGGAAACTCTGTCATCGACCGTTTTCAGCAGACCTTGCACCAACTGACTACCACTTCTTCCAGGCTTTGGACCCTTATTGCAAGGAAAAATATCTAATTGTGAATAAGCTGTGGAAAATGCCTTTTGAGATTTCATTGCCACTTACTCTCCAGGCTTCTTTGCTGCTGGCTTACACAAGTTACCGTTAAGATGGCAAAACTGCGATGACAGTTTAGGCACATACTTTGATTAACTGTACTGCTTCTTGCCAGAGATGTAATAAGCCACACTTGATTCGAAATCGGACATTTCATATTTTATTCAATGACCTAATACTTAAAAAAAAAATCATCAGTATGCTATGGGAGCAATAAATGGGGAACCAAAAGTTCCAACAAGATGAGAAAGACTTCAGAGGAGGTAACATTTGAGTTGACCTTTGAAGAAAAACTAGAAAAAAAGGAAGAAGGTATAAAGATGCTAAAGCACATTTAAGAAGAACTGGAAAATTGAAAATTAATGTATGAGGCATCTGATTCGAGGCATGTGATTCAGGTATGGAAGGTGAGAGAGGAACAGAAAGAACTCCAAAGGTAATAAATCTAGAAAGTAGATTATGAAGGCATTTGTGTCCTCTGCTCAGGAGTATGTACTTTTTTTTTTTTTTTGAGATAGAGTCTCACTTTGTTGCCGGGGCTAGAGTGAGTGCCGTGGCGTCAGCCTAGCTCACAGCAACCTCAAACTCCTGGCCTTAAGCGATCCTACTGCCTCAGCCTTCCCGAGTAGCTGGGACTACAGGCATGTGCCACCATGCCCAGCTAATTTTTTCTATATATATTTTTAGTTGGCCAGATAATTTCTTTCTATTTTTAGTAGAGACAGGGTCTCGCTCAGGCTGGTCTCGAACTCCTGACCTCGAGCGATCCACCTGCCTCGGCCTCCCAGAGTGCTAGGATTACAGGCGTGAGCCACCGCGCCCGGCCAGGAGTATGTACTTTAAAGCAACAACTTTGAAGCTCTCTACCACCAGTGGTTTGTACATTATTTTCTTCTCTAAGGACCTCACGAATGATGTTTCTGAAAATTAGAGTTTTCAAAGATGAAACAATTAGTACTCCAACAAAACTTTATCTAGTTTTGTCTAGCCTTAATAACAGATTCATATATAACTTGCTGCATTTTTGCAATATTGAAAGTAACTTAATATTTAATTTTTACTGCCTTTGTGTAACCATGGGAAACAAACCACTGCTATAGGCTACAAGCTTAGAAGCTACTAAAGATTTTGAAACAGGGTCAGCCAAAAACAAAAAGTCCCCCATAACTAAATCAGTAGAGGTCAAGTTACAGGAAAAGACATGTTGGCACCAAGATAAATTAGTGAGGGTCCAAAGTAGTGGTAATGGATAGAAGGCAGATTTAAAACATACCTCTCAAATCAGAGAGAATTTACCTAGTAACGGGGAGGGAGTAGGAGAGGATTATTTAGAATATTGATGAAGAATGAATGTTTTTACTGTTTTTTTCTTTTTCTTGCAGGGGATTGGGAGTGGAGGACAAGGCAGCAAACCAAGATAAGTTGGTTTTAAAGAATGAGCAGTCTGAAATACCCAGAAGGTCCAGAAAGATGCTAGAAATAAAGTTTTGAAAACGCAGGAGAACAGTGTGGGCTGACAAAAGATTTTTAATCACTTACACTGATCTATTTACTTTTTCCCAGACACATATCCTATCTCCTTGCCTTCTGCTTGTACTGTACTTCCTATCTGAGCAGGCTTAGTTAGCACTCCCTTTCCTCGCCGCTGACAACTTAGTGTCTCTAATTAGTAGAATTTGGGATATTATGAAAAAGTATTAATAAACCAAAAAACTTCAGACAATATAAAAATAACACTCAGAGTAAAGGAATTCTACCAATAACCCTAATTAAGAGTAAAACTTACTCTGACCACTACTGTAGCCCACTATGTAGGGCTTGGATTTTTTTTAGTTTACCAAATTTGGAAAGCTGTGAATTCCTAAAAGCAGAGAAATAGCAGCGTTAATGTCCAAAAGTTTTTGATTCTGCTTATGAAGGCTTTTCTTAATATGTATTTTCTTCCATTACTCTACAGATCACTATGTCCCATTACTACACTAACAGTCTTATTCAGATCATCTGTCAAGTAAACCCAGTAACCAGCCTAATAAAAGGGCCATGGCCCTATCCATATTATCACATGCTACTTCCCACACCTAATAGTCTTCCTCTGCATTTTAATGTATTCATTAACAAAAATGTATTTAATGTATTCATTAATAAAATTAATTTCCTATTTTTTCCAAAACAGGAAACTGAATCTAGGCAGGAAATAAATTAAGCATTGCCTAATTTTCTGCGTATCAGCCAATTTCTGACTATTTGAAGAAATACGATAGTTATGAGTTCAAGTTTTGAAGGCTGCCTCTTACTTGGTGTGACTCTAAGGCTTAATCTTTCCAATGCTTAATTTCCTCACCTACAAAATGGTGATAATAGTAGTACCAATTTCACAGGTATATTGTGAGCTTTACTGGCACACAATATTAGCTATTATTAAGCAATACCATCAGTGTTAAGATTTTCATAAAACAGCTTAGTAGAGATTCTACAGGCTTTTTCATTATTTGAAATTTATCTCTAAGATATATTATAAAAAGACTTTTAAAGTCATTCAGATTTATGTACAGGCTATTCACTGCAGGGTAAAGAAACGTATACAAGTTTATTTATATAAGCATATGCATTAAAAAACTGGAAAGAAATAGCCTTTCTTAACATTTTACTGTTCTATGGGTCATAGCATTATTAGTGTGTTTTGTTTTTCTTCTTTATATTTAGTTTTCCAAAAGTTCTTTAATGTACTTGGTCTTACTTTGCTAATTAAGGGCAAAAATTATTTATAAAAGAAAAAGACACTTTTTTGTAACTTGTATCACAATAAAATCTGTAAAGAAGTCTTAAGAATAATTCCCTTTGTAAATTGCTGATTTAGTCTTAGCAGCTACACATGACAAAGAAAGTAGTAAATAAAAAAGTACTGTTCCAGTAAAAGCTAAATCAAAGACAAAGTTAAAATCACTTCACAAAATGGACTTTAGATTACCTGAGTATGACTTAAATTCTTTTTTTACTATGAAAATTTTCAAGCCTACACAAAAGTAGAGATCAAATGAACTTTCATATATCAATTAACAGTCTTCAATAACATTTGACCAACGTTGTCTATTTTACCACCACCTGTATTATTTTAAAGCAATCCCAATCATGACATTTTTAAGGATACCTATTCTTATAATTCTATACAACCTGTGGTAAATTATAAAATATGGCTACAAATCTCTGCCATCCTACTACGCAACGCCCTCTGCAATGCAATGTTCCTGGTCTGCCCAGGACAAGGTAGTCTTCTTTCCCCACCCCGCGAATGCAGGTTAGCCTTGTGAGCCTTAATTTGACTAAAAGGCATTCTAAGTGACATTATATGATTTGCAAGGTTGCAAGAGATCTTATGGGCGTCCGTTTTCACTTTCTTGGAATGCTGTCCTCAGACCTCCATGTCATAAATGATCATATGGAGCAAGGCCTAGATGTCAACCAGCACTTCTCTGACACCACCCTGGAACTTCCAGCCTAGGAAATCCACCAGCTAAATGCTAATACAGTGAACCCAAGAATAAACAAACAAGTAGGACTGCTCAAAAAGCACACAGAACTGTAAAACACAGTAAAAAGTTGTTTTAATCCTCTAGGTTTTGAGGTGGTTTTAACAGCTTCCTAACTTATCCTTTTACTTTCCTGCTGTTACTATTATCTTATGCCCCAGTCTCTATGAAAATGTAATTCTAACTGGATCTAACTTGCAATCTGTCTTAAATACTAACAGGGGACTGCAGTTACTGAATTGTCAAAAACATATTAACATATGGCATAAAGGATGGAGTAATCACACAAAATACCAATGTAGCTTTTCAATAGCCAAAAATTTTCCAGAAATACATAGTTATAATTCCATTATTTACCTGTACTTTGTATACCCTTTTATTTAAAATAACTGCTTCTGGGGAAAAATTTTTTTTTTCTTAATGGGAAATCCTAGTGTTTTCTTGATCCTAGTGAACATGGAGACACAGAAGCTAAGGGTGGTCAAATGAAGAAAGCACTTTGAAGCAGAGCACTTTTGGGGCCTTTAAAAAAAAATCTCTTGATTTTTAGCTGACAAATAGTTAAAACATAAAGATATATTCAAGTCTTGAAAAACAAAAACTAGAAAAAAGTTTAACATTTCCACAAGAAAATATAACTTTGATGTTAAGTCTACAATAGAGAGCACTTTAAAGGATAAGCTGTTCTTCTTCAATGACTCTTTGTCTTTAATCTGTAAGTATCAAGTTTTCGATCTTCTTTCAGTAAGGAGAAACCATTTTAGAGTTCTTTCTGGAAAGTGAGAAACACATTACAGTAAAGTGAAATGATCATGATGGGAAGATGATAACTAGCTTTTAAGGTTCAAAACTTGCCCTCTTTAAATCTGTCGACAAAAATGGGTGTAGAGCAGTAGGTGATTTTAAAAACCAGATGTTCAGCTTAGCTCGCCTAACTGGTAGAGTCACAGAAATATATTTGAGAGCAGGTTATGCCAGCTTTGACCATGTAAGTTCATGTCAGAGTAGAGAAGTCAAAAATTAAGATAAATGAAAACTAAACCCCAGACAACTCTCAGATTATAAAGTAATTTTATTCCCTCCCCAATCTCTTTTGAGTTCACCCTATGATTAGCAAATACTGCACTGCAAAGAAAAAATTTTTGTAAAATAACGATTTGTGAGATGATAACTTATTTCACTGTAATAGAATTCTGTGGTGAATCCAAGTAATCTTAGTAGGAATTCAAAATTTGATTCCTTTTACACTGTAATCAATCTAATGTGATCAGTTGCTGACTCAGTTATTTAAGAATTAAAAGGTTCATTAGTTAAGTTCAATTTGTTGGTTAAAAATGAAGTTTGATGCAAGTCTGTGCATTTCATTCGTGCAAATTCCACCGTTCTTTAGTACTGGCACTTAATTATCTATGGTAACAGAAGAGTATCAGCAAAGATAATCTAAAAATCATTTTTATTTGCCTTAGGGACATAATAGGTCTCCACTCCACAGCACAGAGCACTAATTTTCTAATGCAGTACAGAATGTCTCTCATGTCAGGCTTTAACCCCCCATTCAATTCATATTTCAGTTATGGGGAACAAACTGTCAATTCCTAAAACAAACCATGATATCACCACTTTGTAGATTCCTTATCAAAGTCCTAGTGATCATCTCAGTTTAAGCAATACTTTCTGTAATGCTCCCTCAGTACTACTATACAGTTACACTAAGATAGTAATGGTAGTTGTTTATACATCAGTCTGATGACTAAATTGTGAGTTGTAGAGGGCAGACGCCACGTCAAGCTCATTCTTGTAATGTGAAGCCCTAATCTAGCACTACAACAAATTAAAAATTACTGGTCCTGGCATTATCTCACACCTATAATCCCAGCACTTTGGGAGGCCGAGGCAGGAGGACTGCTTGAGGCCAAGAGTTCAAGACCAGCCTGAGCAACACAGCCAGCCCTCATCTCTCAAAAAAAAAAAAATGTTTTTTAAATTAGCCAGGCATGGTGGCATGTAGTCCCAGCTACTCAGGAGGCTGAGGTGGGGGATCACTTGAGCCCAGGAGTCCGAGGCTGCAGTGAGCTATGATCTATCCTGCCACTGCACTTCAGCCTGGGTGACAGAGCAAGACTATCTCAAAAAAACAAACCAACAAACAAAAACAAAAAAATATCTTACGTTGATAGCTTTTACACTATAAAATTTTCCTAACATAAAATATTAAAATATAGGCAATTCATGAACATATATACTAGCAAAAAGGGTTGTGTGAGGTGGACATGGAGCTGATTAAAAATTAGCCACATGAGAGTCATGGATGATTTTTATGTCCAAGTCAATTATTTGACATTTTTATGCCTGTATGTAGAATATATCGGAGGACTTTTGTGCTTTACGTGGGAAAATAAGCCCTCCTACCAGTGTGGCCGAAAAAAGAAATCCTTTGTACATAAATAACTAGAAATTCTTATTCAGTACACCTGACCCAGCAGGCAACTGGAAAAAAAAACACCCCAAGACTATGCAAACTGACTATGCTTACTTTATGATGTAACTTGGAGCAAAAGAAGAGCTGTAAAAAGCTTTTATCTATACATAATATAGAACTTACATAAATACATACCATTGTGTGTGTGTGAAGCAGTCAGGATTCTGTGGAGGACATATTATCGGCAAAGTAAATTCTTAAGGTTTTTCTGATCAGAATGCCTGGATATAAACAATTGGACTTCAGCTATCAACTTCAATTGTTTATATTCACTAAAAATGTACAATGCAAGTATTATTTTGAACAAGAGTTTGGGAAAAAAAAGTATCATGTTTCCCAGTGTGATGATTGCTTCACACAGTACCTCATCTAACTTAATCCTCACTTCAACTCTAGGAATTAACTGCTATGTTCCTGAGGAAAGCTGAAGAGGTAAAATAATTATGGCAAAAATCAAGACTCAAACCCAGATCTGCTTCTGGCACTACCGCCTCATGCACCACTGCTGTTTCATCAAATGCTGTAGAGCTATTATGTGAAATACCGACTGCATTTCTGAAAATTTTTTTACCTCAAGGAGAAATCTAGGTACACTATGTCTCGCCTTCCTAACAGTATGCTGTTTTGATTTTTAAGTCAAAAATTCATCTTCAACCCTACCTCTTAGCTTCGGACAGAAAAGGGGAAGTAGGAGGAAGCAACGGAAGATTTATAATAATGAATAAGAAAAATGCCTTAAAAAGCCTACAAAATCGGAAAAAATCTTACTAAATTCAATTTTACTTGGCACATTTACTCTTAATAGGACCAAGCAACATCAGTGGTGACGAATTTATTACCCAGAGATTTTTCCCGTATATATTTACTTTTGTAAACAGGAAAAAGTATTAACTGTAGTATTTTTTGGTGTGTGTACACATTCATCTTCACTACGCAGCTTCATCAAAATGAGGGCGTATTCTACTACTGGCGCCTTCCATCTTTTCAGTTCTTAAGCCAACAGGTCCTTTTTTATATACATATAATCACCTATTTCAACTTAAAAAACACAACATTTACCAAAACACAATAAGAATCCCCAAAGTGTCACGACATTCAAGAACTGGAGCTATCAATGAGCAAGGGGCTAAATCCAAAGGGCTGCCAAAGTCACTTCCATTCGAGGCCGGGGCGGCCCAGCCCTAACCTGCCCGCCTTCGCCGCCGCGATCACCAAATACCTCACTCGCGACACCCCCGGCCCACGGGGCTCCAGAAGATCCTCCAGAACCCAGTCCAAGGGGAGGCCGCGCCAGGCCAAAGCAGGGCTCAAGCCCCTCGCCCACCGCACGGCCATAAAACGCACAATCTGACCCCTCCCCCGTCACAAACTCTACCACTGGGCGAAAGGCCACCCACAGAGGAGGCCTGTGCGCAGTCCCCGCGCCGTGCCGGCGGCCCCGGACCAAGCTCCCCTGCCCCAATCCGGCGAGGAAGCGGCTTCGCGCCCCCAGGCCTACACTCCGTTTCTTCCCCTCCCCCACCCGCGGCCTTGTCTCGAACCAGCTCCCCGGGAGGTAGAAGCCCAGGCCCCGCGGTTTATTACCCCTGCTCCCGAGCTGGCACTGAACTGGGCGCGTCCCGCTCGCAGCAACCACACCACTGCCTTCCTCCTCGGAGTTCTAGGCCTGCGACTGAAGAAAAGAAGTCCGCAGCTAAGCACAATGGCGCCCGCCCCTCTCCCGGATCCGGCGCAGAACCAGCCGCCACCGTTAAGCGCCCCTCCCTTCTCCTCCTCCCCCACTTCGCGGACTTCCCGGCATCTCGCGAGAGTGGCGGCGCTGCGGGAATCCGAGAGCTGCGGGCGGGCTCGACGTACCCCACCGCGGGGTGGTGCTCTGACTGCGGCAACCGTTGAAGAGCTGCCCCCGGGGAGTCAGCGAGGCGCCACTGGTAAGCGGCGGCGGCAGATCGGCCCGAGTGCTGGCGGCTGGGCTGGCGAGTGTGCGGGCGCTGGGAGCCGGGCGCTCGAGGCCCGGCCCTGGTTGGCCGTCCTCGCTCCACTGGCGAGGGTCTCTGAGCCAGCCCCTTCGCTCCCTGGTGCCCGGGTCCCCGCCCACAGGTTCTTGCCCCCTTGGGCAAAGCTGCAGGGCCCGCTGCTAGAAATACCGCCCAGCTCGGTTTTTGTTTTGTTTTGGTTTGGTTTTTGTTTTGGTTTGGTTTTTTGGCGCTTGGTAAGTGGCGCAGTGAATGTTCATAGAATTGAATCAAGCACTGCCTTTCCCGACCTCCCCTCCTCCCCGCTTGTCCCCTTGCCCGCCCTATTAAGCCCTTCCCCTTAAGGATTGGAGTGGATTTTCCAACCTTGTGGTTATTTCCTATAGTAATTAAGTCTTGGTGGTGGGTTACTTTTACGATCGTGTCTTCCAAAATCGTGACGTTACCCCTTGATAACGTAGCTATAGATTTTGCAGTAAAAAATTCACCTATTTAGAAAGCGAGGAAAATTGTGAGGTAAATGGTCTGATGATATTAGACAAAACTTTCAAAGAACTGTAAATGTGGTAAACTAAGATGTAAATGAGTACTAATAAATAAAAGTGAGTACGTTAGAGAAAAACGCCACAATTTACCCAGATTTAGATGATAAGTGGATTTTGAATAATGTATCAAACAAAAGTTCTTTAACGGTAAAGATCAGTTATTGAAACTTGGAAGTACGCTGAAGGCACTTGATTTTTTTAAATGACCTATTTTGTTGTTACTAAAAACAATCCATTGGAGCCAAATGATTCTGATAAATGAAATATGGTGTTTACATGTAATTGTCATTTCATCTGAAGGGAATGGAGTATCAATCACTATCATCTTTATTTTATAGTGTCTTGGAGACTAACAGACTGTCCATAATTCCGTATGATAAATTGTAAAATGCTGTAAATTTTAAAGATTTAGAGTTTGATTATTATTTAAAGTTAGCACATAAATACCAATCTAACTTTTAGGATATTCATTGAAGATTAAACGTCTGATATGGGATAAAGTGAGCAGGGATTACTTTTGAGGAAATTAATTTGCCCTTTAAAGAAAAATAATTTTTTCCAGCCTGTTTTAATGCTATGTAGCATTGTGATTATATACATATGCACCCTGAAGAACCGGACTGTATTTGTATGGGTTCAAATCCCAGCCCTGCCTCTTACTACCTTTGTTATCTTGAGCAATTCCTTAACCTTGTTAAGCCTAGGTTTCCTGTAAAATGGGGCTAATAACAATACCTGTACCCCATAAGGTTATTGGAAGGATTAAAGGAGATAATGCATCAATTCCTAGAACATAGTAAGCATTCCATAATTGTTAGGTATTACATTCCATGTCTGAACACCACTAATATTCTTTCTTTCTGGGGCTTAATATTACATAGGTCCCTTAAACATCTTCTCAAGTTTATTCTACGTTAAGAGGAATGACTGCACCATTTTCCTGAGCTATGGCAGTCAGACCTGGTAGTGGTAACTTCTCTACAGAACCCCCAAATCTGGCAAGGATGGTACAGATTTTGGCAGATTATGGCTTCATCCCCCCCCAGCACTGATGGTATTATCAGAGGTGAGTATGGCACCAATTTCCTATGCTAAGCAGAGCTTGCAGATTCTAGTTTTTTATTGATGCTAGTAAATAGGTAAAGACCACTGATAAATGTTTTTATTTTTAAGATTGGCTGGTTGTGTTTTTATTTAATGTAGTCTCTCTGATTTCAGTCGCCAGGTAATTATCATTATCAAAAAAATTAATGAAATTTTGCTGTTAAAGACATTTTGCTAGGAATTTGCTAGGATACAAATAGGTACAATATTTTCTGAACTAAAAATCAGGACAAAATGATTTGACAGACAAATATTTGAAATCAGAATTGTTCCAAGCAATCTAAATTTCATGGTTGCCTTTTATCCACAGAATGTCCCCATTTGACCTTCCTTTGCTAAACTTTATATTCTCTATGACTGACTCTGACACACCTTTCAGTATCTCAGTATGTTCACCACTTGCCCACCCCACTCACCTTAATTTTCGGTTTTGAACTTGGCTTCTTCTCTAAGTTAGGGTCTTATTGACTATTATTAATTTTCCCTCTTCTACTTTATAAACTTGTCTGTCATTTAGCTATGCTCATACAGCCCTTTCTCTTATGTATTTTTTCATCCACCTGATAACTTAGAATTCTTTCATATATTGAATTTCATATATTAGAATTCTCTTTCATATATTGAATTTCAAAGCTCCTATTTTCTATTCTTTTTGTCATTCTCAACCTAACCTTCTAAGCAGCCTATGGCAAGGCAATCGTACAGATAGTCTTTATTTTGCATAAATGGTGTGGCATTGAAAAGATATGGTAATATTTAATATTTGCTTTTTGCAAATCATGTAATTTTCTTATTGATACATAATATTTGTACATATTGATGGGGTATATGTGATATTTTGTTGCATCCATAGAATATAATGATCAAGTCAGAGTATTTAAAATATTTCTCATCCAGAGACTTTATAATTTTTATGTTTGTGGACATTATAAGTCCTGTTTTCTAGCTATTTTGAAATATACAATACATTGTTATATCTATTATCAAACATTAGAACTTACTCCTTCTATCTAACTGTATATTTATACCCATTAACCAACCTCTCTTCATTCCCCCCTACCCGTTTCCCAGCCTCTGTTAACTATCATTTTACTCTTTACCTCCATGAGATCAACATTTTAGTTCCCATATATGAGTAAGAACATGCGCCATTTTGTCTTTCTATGTCTGGCTTATTTCACTTAATGTATTCCGGTTCTATCCATGTTGCTGCAAATGACAGAATTTCATTCTTTTTTATGCTGAATAATATTTCATTGTGTATATACAGCACATTTCCTCATCCATTCATCCACTGATGGACACCTAAGTTGATCCCATATCTTTGCTGTTGTGCACAGTGCTCTGATAAACCCGAGGGTGCAGATATCCCTTTAATATACTGACTTCCTTTCCTTTGGATAAATATCCACTAGGGGGATTGCTGGATCGGTTCTATTTTTAGTTTTTTAAGAAACCTCCGTAATGTTTTCCATAATGGCTATAATTAATTCACATTCCTACCAACAGTGTATAAGAGTTCTTTTACTCTGCATCCTCACTAGCATCTGTTATTTTTTTTTCTTTTTGATAATAGCTGTTCTAACTGGGGTAAGATGATATCTCATTGTGGTTTTGATTTGCATTTCCCTGATGATTAGTGATGTTGAGCATTTTTTCATATATCTTTTAGCCATTTGTATATTTATATGTCTTCTTTTGAGAAATGTCTATTCAAGTCCTTTGCCTTTGTCCACTTTTTTTTTTTTTAAATAGAGTCTTAGACCAGGCGCGGTGGCTCACACCTGTAATCCTAGCACTCTGGGAGGCCGAGGCTGGCAGATCATTTGAGCTCAGGAGTTCGAAACCAGCCTGAGCAAGAGCGAGACCCCGTCTCTACTAAAAAATAAAAAAAATTAAAAAAAAGAGATTAGCTGGACAACTAAAAATATATAGAAAAAGTTAGCTGGGCATGGTGGCGCATGCCTGTAGTCCCAGCTACTCGGGAGGCTGAGGCAGAAGGATTGCTTGAGCCTATGAGTTTGAGGTTGTTGTGAGCTAGGCTGACACCATGGCACTCTAGCCGGGGTGACAGAGTGGGACTCTCCCAGGCTAGAGTGCAGTGGCATCATCTTAACACACTGCATCCTCAGACTCCTGGGCTCCAGCAACCCTCCCGTCTCAGCCTTCCAAGTAGCTGGGACTACAGGCACATACCACGACACCCAACTAATTTTTCTATTTTTTGTAGAGACAGGGTCTTGCTCTTGCCCAGGCTGGTCTCAAACTTCTGGCCTCAAGTGATCCTCCCATCTTGGCCTCCCAAAGTGTTAGGGTTACAGGCATGAGCCACCCTGCCTGGCCTCTACTTTTTTCTTTTTTTTCCTGAAGAGATAGAGTCTTGCTCTGTCACCTAGGCTGGAGTACAGAGGCACAATCATAGCTCACTGCAGCCTCGAACTCCTGGGCTCAAGCAATCCTTCTGCTTCAGTGTCCTGAGTAGCTGGGACTATAGTCACGGGCCACCATGCCTGACTTCCTTTGCCCATTTTTTAATGGGATTATTTGTTTTTTGTTTTTTTGCTGTTGAGATGTTTGAATTCCTTGTATATTCTGGATATTAGTCTCTTGTCAGATGAATAATTAGCAAGTATTTTCTCCCATTCAACAGGTTGAATCTTCACTCTCTTTTTTCCTTTGCCATGAAGAAGCCTTTTAATTTAATACAGTCCCATTTGTGTATTTTTGTTTTTGTTGCCTGTGCTTTTATAAAATTTTTGCCTACCAGGGGTAGGAAACCCCATCCCTAAACCAATGTCCTGGTATATTTCCCCTATGTTTTCTACTAGTAGTTTTATAGTTTCAGGTCTTTAACCCATTCTGAGTGGATTTTTGTATATAGTGAGAGATAGGGGTCTAGTTTCATTCTTCTACGTATAGATATCCAGTTTTCCCAGCACCATTTATTGGAGAGGTATCCTTTCCCCAATGTACATATAATTTTTAATTGTAGATTATTTTTTAACTTTTGAAAAATGGGGTAATACCTGGGATGAGACAGGAGTGCTCATAGTGACGTCCCTGAATTGAAAGCTAGGGATGCCAATTTCTTCTCAAATTAGAATCTTATTAATTCCTAGAGAAGGGAACCTGGTGTCATCAACGAACTTGACAGTTTACTATTTAAAGTTACAGGTAGCTCAGTCACAGATTGAGAATCCCTACTTCTAAGAAATACATTACTTAAAGGTCCTTAGCTTTAAATGTTTGATATAAGCAACTCTTTTCATGCCCAAAATAAAAAAACTCCAGTTTAGTGCTTTTATAAGTTTTTACCTTCCCCATATCAAGTTTTATTGAAAGGTGCCAAATTTAATAAATGAACATCCAAAGCATTCTGTTGGTTGACTTCTGCTGGATTAACAGCAAAAACTTTGAATCCCCAAAGTCAATAGTTAAAAGAATATAAAAGCATGTAAAGAGAATACCATCTAGGCCAGGCGCTTAAAAGAATATAAAAACATGTAAAGAGAATACCATCTAGGCCGGGCGCAGTGGCTCACGCCTGTAATCCTAGCACTCTGGGAGGCTGAGGCAGGAGAATGGCTTGAGGTCAGGAGTTCAAGACCAGCCTGAGCAAGAGCGAGACCCCGTTTCTACTAAAAAAAAAAAATAGAAAGAAATTAACCAGACAACTAAAACTATATATAAAAAATTAGCCGGGCATGGTGGCGCATGCCTGCAGTCCCAGCTACTCAGGAGGCTGAGGCAGTAGGATTGCTTGAGCCCAAGAGTTTGAGGTTGCTGTGAGCTAGGCTGACACCACGGCACTCTAGCCCGGGCAACAGAGTGAGACTCTGTCTCAAAAAAATAAAAAATAAAAAAAGAGAGAATACCATCTTGAAACCCTCTCTGAGAATCCTCTCTTACACTTAAGTTTACAATCTGAATCTCACTGCTTCTAAGGAGATCATTTCTACTCATAGTTGCTGTAGAATATCTGGCCTGGCCAGGAACAATTCCCAGTTTATGGTACACTTGGAATATGAAGTGTCTTTCACACTTCCTGAAATAGCAAATGATTAATAAAAGCAGCTTTTATTATTGATAAAACTAGGGGTTGGAAAACTATAGTACATAGGCCAAATCTGGCCCACTACTTGTTATTGAAAATATTTCTATTGGAACATAGTTATGTCCATTAGTTTATGAGTCAGGATTCTCCAGAGAAACAGAACCAATAGTATACAATACATTATCTATCAAGAGATTTATTTTAAGGAACTGACTCACACAATTGTGGGGGTTGGCAAGTTTGATATTAGTAGGGCAGATTGGCAAGTTGGAAATTAAGGCAAGAATTAATGCTGCAGTCTTGAGGAAGAATTTCTTCTTCTCTAGTAAACCTGAGTTTTTGCTCTTAAGGCTGATTAAATGAGGCCCATCCGCATTACTGAGAGTAATTGCCTTTACTTAAAGTCAACAGATTGTAAATATTAACCACATCAACAAAATACTTTCACAACAATGCCTGAATTAGTATTGATTAAATAACTGGGTACTCTGTCCTTGCCAAGTTGATATTTATTAACCATCACAGTCCTATGACTGCTTTTATGTACAAAGGCACAGTTGAGTGGTTGTGACAGAAATGGTGTGAAATCCTAAAATATTTACTATCTAGTTTTTTACAGAAAGTTTGCTGACCTCTGGAGTAAACCATAAAACCAGATTGAACTGACCTCTCTTCCTGTAATAGAGTCGAGCCAAACTCTCTCTCCCTCTCTCCTCTCTCTCTCTCTCTCTCTCTGAAGACTTCAGAATGATAATAGTCAAAGACTGCTTGGCTTCCATTGCCACAAGCAGAAGAGGATACTGATGTAAATTCCTTGTGTATTCCTTTTGGCAAGTTTGGCTGCATCCTTTTTATCTTAAATTTTCTTTTCATGTCCACAGGCATGTGCAATTTTATAAAAACCTATTAGCTATTTTAGTATAGTCCTTTTCTTTTCCTTTTTTCCCCTTTCTCTTTTCTTTTTTTTTCTTTCTTTTCCTTTTTAATTTGGCTCTCCTGCCTCTGTCTACTACTCCACAAACATCCTTTGCAACTCATGTTGACAAACTATGTTTCCTGCCACCTATTTTTCTGCATGGTCACGTAACCATAAAAGAATCCTCTTTGTGTGTGTTTATATATATACACACACATGCACACACACACATAAACACATGTACATACACAGAAATACTCATATAGAGAGAGTATTTTACCATTCGCTTTATAAAATAAGATCAAATTTAAACATGTTTCTTCATCTTTTTTTACTCAATGGTGCCTTTTCTCTGAATTCCTATTTATAATTAGTTGTTTATCCTTTTTTTTCAATTTGTAATAGATATTACCACTCTGCTGCCTTTACAGTGTTTTTTCAGTTGTGTTGATTTTGCATTTAGTGTCTTTTGCCATAGACGAATTTATATGGTAAATTGTATCAGTGATTTATTTTGTGAGTTCTGGGTTCCAGTTTAGCTTGGATTGTATCATGTAGTATCCTGGGTTTTTCAGATTACTTTTTATCTTAATTAATTGATCTCTTTCTTTTAAAAAATCTCATTTTTGTACATGAAATGACATAATAGGACCCAATTTTCTTTCCTTTTCAATAGATAGCCAGGTTTACCAGTATCATTCTTAAATAATCTGTTCTTTTCTCTGATTGGAATGACCGCCTTTGTCATTTATCCAATTTTTTAATTTTTAAGATTTTTAAAAACTTTTTGTTCTCACCATGTTGCCCGGTCTCGTCTCAAACTCCTGGCCCCAAGTCATCCTCCTGCCTTGGCCTCCCAGAATGCTGGGATTATCCATGTGAGCCACCATACCCAGCTCAAATGTTTAGATTTCTACTGAGCTTATTCTGGATTTTCTGTTCATAAAACTAAATATTGTTTACCTCTCTTTTGAATCTTTCTTATTTATCAATACTGTCTATATTTCTGTCACCTGCCTATTCAAGTATAAGGAATACTTGTATAAGTATAAGGAAACTGTTTCCTTCAGAATCACCCAATACTTTAACAAATTTTGCTTTATACAGTACATGTTATGCTACCAGCCTGCCTAGGAATGATCTTAACTTTCTTTTTCCACTATTCTTGTTTCCCTTTCTCAGCAGTTTGCTAAAGCCATTGAATACATATACTTCAGTTATTTTAAAACACCTTATCAGTACTTTTGTATATCGTAATTTTTTTAAAACTATACACGTATCCTACTTAATTAGTTTCTGAAATTACTCTATTCCCTATCCCAAAGTCCAATCTAAGTTTCTTATGATGGAGCTTTAGTCAAGCCTGCCATTTGTACCATGGAAGAAATCCTGCATTTTTTTTTTCTTATTACATCATCATAAATGGCATGGGAATGGTGACATACTTAAAATATTTAGAGTATGTTTAATGCCTTTAGCATGGCACAAAAGCATGTTGGTGGCGGTTGTCAATTTGCTATGAGTTGAATATTGTTCTGTTCAAAAAAGCCGAGAACTTGGTACTTTTCAAAATTATATTTTAACCTAGTTTTTGGAGGATATTAACTTGGTACTTGTTTCATTTGTTTGCATAGGATTAATTTTGTCTAAATTTATAGAAAGGCTTTTTTTGGGGGAAGTGATTATTGTTTTGAAGTCCATTTATTAAGGCATTTTTTATAGCTTATGTTTATTCAAATAGTTACACTTGAATTGAAGGTTTTGAACATGTGTTTGCATATTAGGATCCTACAATATGAATAGGAATATAAAAAATAATTTTACCGAATATTTTATTTGCTCATATGCTCACTGAGAGTTTTATAAATACACTGATACGACAGTTTTGTGTTAGGCTTCACTCTCTCATGTCAATAACCAAATATTTTTCTGGTACACCAATTTTGTTATTACTGATAATATAAATTGCTAGAGTAGTTCTAAAATCAAATAATTTTTGTGAAGTTGTATATCAGGATTTTAAATGGCTTTATAAATAATTTTTAAATATAAATAAGTCATAAATTAAATTATAGCATTAAAAAATTAATTGAGCAGATGAAAATTTGTCTCTAAAAAGTTTGGGTAAAGAATTTTTTTGTTGTTTTTCTTTTTTTTTTTTTTCCCCCCTGAAGAGATGGAGTCTCACTCTGTCATCCAGGCTGGAGTGCAGTAGCACAGTAATACCTCACTGCAGCCTCAAACTCCTGGGTTCAAGCAGTCCCCCTGCCTCAGGCTCCATGCCCGGCTACTTTTTTTTTTTTCCATGTTTTGTAGAGACTGGATCTCACTATGTTGCCAAGGCTGGCCTGGAACTCCTGGGCACAAGTGATTCTCCTGCCTCATTCTCCCAAGTCTTTGGTATTAGAGGCATGAGCCACCATGCTCAGCTTGGGTTTTTAAGTTCAATGTTAATATTTCTTCTTGATAATGTCCAAAAATAAAAACTAGTATTTATTCTTATTTCTACTCGCAAGAAAGCCACATAGACACAATTAGCATTTATTCTCTTTAGTAAAAGAAAAATATATAGAAAGAACTAAAAATACTGCAACCATTTGCTTTTTTTTTTTTTTTTTTTTTTTGAGACAGACTCTCACTCTCTTGCCTGGGCTAGAGTGCCCTGGCATCAGCCTAGCTCACAGCAACCTCAAACTCCTGGGCTCAGGCGATCCTCCTGCCTCAGCCTCCTGGGTAGCTGGGACTACAGGCATGTGCCACTGTGCCCGGCTAATTTTTTCTATTTTTAGTTGTTTGGCTAATTTCTTTCTATTTTTAGTAGAGATGGGGTCTCACTGTTGCTCAGTCTGGTCTTGAACTCCTGAGCTTAAGCAATCCTCCTGCCTCGGCCTCCCAGTGTGCTAGGATTACAGGCGTGACCCACCACGCCTGGCCAACCATTTGCTTTTTAATCAAGCAAAGTGAGAGAAGAGCAACTCTGAGACATCGAACAGACACTTTCATACCTTATTTAGAAGACTTTTATTTTCTTGCTAGCAGAACCAAATGTGGAATTTAGGCTTTGTCAGAGCAAAATTGGCACAGATTATCACAGCAGTATTCTTATTTTATGCAGGAAAAGAATGTGTAGTGAAAAAATGTACAAAAATTATTAATATAAGGTAGGTATAGAAAAGATATTTTAAGAATAAAATATAAAGTAGAATTTTTAAAATACCAATATAACTATTAAAAAATACATTGTGAATTTTTTAAACAGTAGTAACAGAACATTTCCCTCTTTACCTGAATTTTTTAACAGTTTGATTTTAGCATCCCATGAATTCGTATAGATAAATTAGTAAATTATTAATATCTTTATTTATGAAAAACAAATGATACAATCTTCAATCCTTAAGAATGGGGTCATATATTCCTATTAAAAATCAAGAAATACATTGGAATAGCCTTCATTATTACTTATACAAATTAATGGGAAGAGAAAAAATTAAAAAATGAATAGATTCTGTTAGTGTCTATATTTGAATGTATTCTGTTTTAAAATTTGCACTGGAAATTGTATATATAAATTTTATTTCAACAATAAATAATGTCTTTAGTGTGGTTGCTGGTGACTCCAGTACTAATCACATGTAGGTTTTATTTATAGAATACTTTAAAATATTCCTTTTGATTGCCATTGGTTAGAAATAAATTTTATTCTGTAGTTTTATTGGAAACCAAGTGTTGCTCTATTTAGCACATCAAAATATAGTAATAATTTTCTTTAATCAAAAATGTGTTTGCCAGTTAAATTTTCACTAACAGACATGATTAGATCACACATTTAACCATCAAATCTATATAACAACTAAAAATTTAATATAAATTTTACTTGAACATCTTTCTCAAATAAAAATTAGATATCACTTTATGAGACTGAGAAATTATTCATCCTGTTCATTATTGTAAAAAGATTCTGATAAATGAACCGTACAATTAGATAGAATTTACTCTTTTAGACAGTCAGCGCTTTGTATCCATGGATCTATATCCAAGGATTCAATCAACCCCTTACTGAAAACATTTGAGGAAAGAAACTAATAAGAAAAACAATACAAATTTAAAAAACAATACAGTATAACAAACATTGATAAAGCATTTACTTTGTATTTGTATTATAAGTAATCTAAAGATTATTTAAAGTATAAGGGAGGATATACATGGGTTATGTGCAAAATACTAGGCCATTTTATATAGGGGACTTGAGCATTCTTGGATTTTGGTATGGGGGCGGCAGGAGTCCTGAAACCAATTTCCCTTGGATACTGTGAATATGGGATACTGTAACTGTAATTGAGGGACAACTGTAATTATTTTGTAAATCACTAGTCTGCTATTAGGGAAGTGCTGTGTTCTGAATGTCCCCCAGAATTCACAGGTAGTATCATAGTACTACAAATATGATAATATTAAGAGCTAGGCCCTTTAGGAGGCCCTCATGAATGGGATTAGAGCCCTTAAAAAAGGGTTTAAAGGGAGTGGATTTGCTCTCTTCTGTTCTGCCATGTGAGGACACAGCATTCCTCCTCTCTGGAGGCAGGCACCATTTCAGAAGCAGAGAGCAGCCCTCATCAGACACCAGTCCTGCCAGTGCCTTAATCTTGGACTTCCTATCCTCCAGAACATGGCAGATAAGCAATATAGATAAATAAGTTCTAGGAATTTTGATATAGAATGAATGCATTGTAATACAGGATGAAAAAAAGCATTGTAGACTTTATGGATATGGCATTACAACTGGACCCAGAAAGAGGGGTAGGATTCAGATGTTTAGAAAGAAGTATGAAGCAACATTAGGGTGACTGATTAATAATAAAAGTGCTGAGGCAAAACTTTTTTTTTTTTTTTTTGAGTCAGAGTCTCACTCTGTTGCCCAGGCTAGAGTGAGTGCCATGGCGTCAGCCTAGCTCACAGCAACCTCAAACTCCTGGGCTTAAGCAATCCTACTGCCTCAGCCTCCCCAGTAGCTGGGACTACAGGCATGCGCCACCATGCCGGCTAATTTTTTGTATATATATTTTTAGTTGGCCAGATGATTTCTTTCTATTTTCAGTAGAGACGAAGTCTCACTCTTGCTCAGACTGGTCTCAAACCCCTGACCTTGAGTGATCCTCCTGCCTGGGCCTCCCAGAGTGCTAGGATTACAGGTGTGAGCCACTGCGCCCAGCCTGAGGCAAAATATTAAAGAGCATATATCCTCTAATTTACTGTAAGCTCCATGAAGAATAAAATTTGAAAATTCAGGATTAGTTTCTAACCCTAGCTTTTTAATAATAGTGTTGATGTGCTTGGACCAACTTAAAAATTGATTTGCTATGCAATCTAAAAACATCCAGTGAAAGGGCATCACAGTTTTACAAAGGTGGCTTGAGACTGTCCTCAGTTGTATGTCAGCAGCCCCTCTGATACTGGATTTGTCTAACTCCACCCTATATTCCTTGCCCTGTCACCACATGTTACTTCTAATATCTGGGATTACCAGAGGGCAGTCCTTGCAAGCTATAGGCACTCACTAAATGTTGAAGGAATGAATGGACACATTGTTATGTGTAATTTTTTTCTTTTCTTTTTTTAAGTTGCATAAAGAGGTTAAGTAGTCTTTATCTGGTGGTAGTATATATACCCTACTATATTTTGGACAGGTAAAGTAAATATTGTCTTATTGCTAAAAACATCTTCAGTTCAAGATACTATTACATTATTTAAGAAATATTTATAACTGGTAGAAATTTTAAAATTGTCAGTAGTGCTTTGGATAAAATTATAAAATAAATAGATTCTAACTCATAAGAAGTATTGAGAAAGAAAGCACTGATTTTTAGGGGATTATTAAAAGTCAGCTCACCTATTATATAAAAATATAATGGAAAGGGCTAAACATTCTTAATATGTGAGGTAGCAATAGTTCATATTAAAATATTTTTATATTGAAAAAAGTAGGCTATATTATATAATATTTGTGATATATAATTATAGCATTTGCTAGAAAGGGCTAAATGTTCTTATGTACATGAAATAGCAGTACCTTTTAGTAAAATATTTTTATATCAAATAGAAAGAGTGGATTGTTAGAGCACTCTTAGCTTTGTAAGATACCATAATGTGGCGCATTGGTAGTTAGCATAGTAATATGTACTAGGCAAAATTATAATTACTAGTAATTTACATGGAGTTTTTTCATTCTGATATTTCAAAGTATTTTATAAACACTAATTAAATCTTTCAAAACCTCTTATAATAGATATTATGAAATTAAGTACATATTTCATATGAAAAAACAAAAGCTGAGAGAGGCAATGTTATTTACCTAAGATCACATAGTATTTAACTGAGGGAAACTGAAGAATTCCAAATTTCCATTAATCAATTCTAGCTTCTATATAAAATAAAATCAATGTAGTAACACTTAAGGAATGCTATTGTGGCTCTAAAAATCAACTAAAAATATTAATTCATGGCAATTTAAAGAAATAGCTCCATTAAAATGAGTATTCCAGAGGTAACATTCATAGGGTATTGGGCAGGTGGGGGGGATGGGTAAATCCACACTTAAGGGATGCTCTATGCACTGTCTGGGGGATGGGCATGCTTGTCAGGCGGTGCAAAGGCTATTTATGTAACCAAAGCATTTGTACCCCTGTAATACTGTGAAATAAAAGACAAAAAAATTTAAATTTTAAAAACATGAGTATTCCAATATAATCTCTGTTAAGTATAAACTTATTTACATAAGATATTTATATTTAAGAATATAGTAATTTCATTTGATGTTTTATTTTTAGTATCATGTTCATTAAGTTTTTTGCATGATCTCTCTTCTGGAAAGTAAAGCTCAAAAACAGCCAAAATTGGTATAGACAGTGATTCAAATAGTCTCTTATATAGATAGTATGGTAAACTACTTATTTATTAAACTAATCTGTTTAAATAAAAATAATTTCCCTAATGGAGAGAGACCCTAAACAAAAGCAAGTAGCTCCTTTTGCATAGAAGACTTTTGTATTATTTTGTATTTTCATTAATATTTGTTTGTATTGTCATTACTGATTAGATGCTACAGGATTTATGAATTGTTTAAATGTTATGGTGGGAGTACAGCATCTTTTGGAAGAATTCGTCTTATGCTATAATAATGAATGAGTCAATGAAAATTAACTAGCTTCAGTATCATCCTTAAGCAGTATTATTACCATTGTAGTACTACAGTAGGCATATCCCAGACTATTAAAACCTGACAATTCTTTGTGCAGAAAAAAAAAAATACAATAATATTAAAAGATTGACTAGGTAGCTACAGTAATGGCAAATGCATTAATCTGAATTTCTCCACACATCTGCTAAAAACAATAAATAAAAAATAAAACTACATGTAACCATATGTTAACATAACCACAACACAGAGAATGTTCTAACTTTAGATTATCCTTGTAAGTAGAAAAATATATACCAAGTCCTACCCAGCCATCATTCATGTCCCTTGCCCTTTGTGGAAAGCAGTGATAATCTGGGCAAAATTGGACAGGAGAAAAAAGGAGCTAGCAACCGGCTTAAGATAGATCTAGGCTGGCCACGGTGGCTCACACATGTAATCCTAGCCCTCTGGGAGGCCGAGGCGGTGGATCGCTCAAGGTCAGGAGTTCTAGACCAGCCTGAGTGAGACCTCGTCTCTACTAAAAATAGAAATAAAAATTATCTGGACAACTAAAAATATATATAGAAAAAAATTAGCTGGGCATGGTGGCACATGCCTGTAGTCCCAGCTACTCGGGAGGCTGAGGCAGTAGGATCTCTTAAGCCCAGGAGTTTGAGGTTGCTGTGAGCTAGGCTGACGCCATGGCACTCACTCTAGCCCGGGCAACAAAGTGAGACTCTGTCTCAAAAAAAAAAAAAAAAAAAAAAGATCTAAAATGACTTCTAAAAGAAGTGCCTCCCAATAATACTGATAGATCAGAGCAGACTGCAGGGAAGGTTCTTACAAGTTTGTATGAGACTCAAGGAGGCAGTTTTGGAAAGGCAGCTCTTTGGGGGAGAAGAGATTAAATTAGGAAGGGATAAAGGCTCTTTGGAAACTACACCATTAAGAAAAGCAAAGAAGCAAGAGGGGAAAATTTAGGTTCCTGCGAAACAGAAGAATACTTTAAAAATTGGAGTACAAATCTCCTCACACTTGCCCCCAAATTTAGCTAATAAAGAAACCATACTTTACTAAAAGCAGAGGGCATTCTTGAACTAGGAATTTTGCAAATTACTTCAAACAGCCAGTTCTGTTGATAACTATATTAAGCTTTAACTATATAAAACCAATTTTTTAAATATAAAACTAATTTTAAAAGAAAATAGAAAGTGAAGATCAAATAGAAAATGAGGCTCACTTAATTCTAATACCTATAACCCCCTCTCCAAAAACAAACAGGCATAAAGATAGACATATAGATCAATGAACAGAACTGAGAGTCTAGAAATAAACTCTTATATTGGGTTTATTGGTCAGTTGATTTTCAACAAGAATATCAAGACAATTCAATAGGGAACAAAAAGCTTCCTCCACAAATGGTACAGGGACAAATGGAAATTGACATGCAGAGAATGAAGTTGGACTCTCTACCTCATACCATGCACAAAAATCAACTTTGAAAGGATCAAAGATCTAAATGTAAGTACTAAAACTATCAAACTCTTAGAAGAAACCATGTAAATCCTCTTGACCTTGGACTCACCAGTGTTTTTTTTAGATGTAATACAAGCATAAACAACCAAAGAAAGCTAGGTAAATTGGACCTTGCAAAATAATAAAAAAAGTTTGTGCTTAAAAGGATACCAAAGTGAAAACACAACCCACAGAATGTGAGAAAAAAGGTTGTAAATCCTATATCTAACAAGGGACTCGTATCCAGAACATATAAAGAACATTTTACAACTCAAAAATAAAAAGACAAATAACCTAATTTTAAAATAGGCAAAGGATTTAGATAGACAGTTTTCAAAAGAAGATATCAAAATTTGTAATAAATTCATGAAAAGATGCCCACTATCATGAGTCATTAGGAAGATACAAATCAAAACTATAAGGAAACATTTTTTCATGCACACTAGCATGGCTATAATAAAAAAGACAATACCAAATGTTGATGAGGATGTGAGAAATTGGAAATCTCATATATTGCTGGTGGAAATGAAAAATGGTGTGGCTGCTTGGGAAAACAGTATGGAAGTTAAATATAGTTACCATATAACTCAGCAATTTCATTCCTAGGTATATACGCAAGAGAATTAAAAACGTGTCACAAAAAAACTTATACAGTAATGTTGATAGCAGTATTCATGATAGCCAAAATATGGAAACAACCTAAATGTCCATCAGTGGACAAATGGATAAACAAAATGTAGTATATCCATAACAATGGAATGTAATTCAGCCATAAAAAGGAATGAAATTCTGTTAAATGCTACAACATGAATGAACCTTGAAAACATCATCTTAAGTTATGGAAGCCAAACACAAAAGGTCACATATTATTTGATTCTGTTTATATGGAATGTCCAGAATAGGCAAATCTATAGGGATAGAAATTAGATTAATGGTTGCCAGGGACTGGGAAAAGTGGGAAATGGGAGTGACTGCCAGTGGGTATGAACTCCATATACTCTTTTTGAGGTGATGAAAATGTTCTGCAACTAGATAGTAGTGATGGTTTCATGAACTTGTGAATATACTGAAAAACACTGAATTGTATATTTTATGTATTCATTTGCTAGGGTTGCCATAACAAATACTACAGACTGGGTGGCTTGAATAAGAGAAATTTATTTTCTCACAGTTTGGAGGCTAGAAGTCCAAGATTAAGGTGTCAGAAGGGTTGATTGCATTCTGAGGCCTCTTCCTTGGCTTGAATATGGCCAGCTTCTCACAGTCCTTCCATGGTCACCCTTGGGTCTGTGTGTTATCTGTGTCCTAACCTCCTTTTATAAGAACACTAGTCATATTGGATTAGGATCCATGCATAAGATATCATTTTACCTTAATTCTTCAAAGGCTCTATCTCCAAATACAATCACATTCTGAGGTAGTGGAGGTTAGGGCTTCAGCACATGAATTTGGTGGGGGTAAAGGGAAACATAATACTTTAGAAGGACGAATTTTGTGATATGTGAATTATATCTCGATTTTGAAAAATATAAGAACCTACTTTTCTTTCAAAATAAATTAAAAACCTAGATTAAAAAGATAATTTCCAGCCAGGTATGGTGGTGCATGCCTATAGTCCCAGCTACTCGGGAGGCTGAGGAGGGAGGATTGCTTGAGCCTAGGAGTTAGAGGCCAGCCTGAGCAACTTAGCAAGACCTCATCTCTAAAAAAAAAAAATTATATGTTGATTTTTGACTGCTTAGGGGGTCAGTACCCCAACCCCTACGTTTTTTAAGGACCAACTGTATTCCAAGAAAATAAGGTTTGTTCAATATTAGGAAGCTCATTAAGATAATATGTGATATTAATAGATATAAAGGCCAGGCACCGTGGCCCACACCTGTAATCCCAGCACTTTGGGAGGCCGAGGCAGGAGGATCCCCTTGAGGCCAGGATTTTGAGACCAGTCTGGGCAAACAGCAAGACCCCATCTCTACACAAAATTTAAGAATTAGCTGGGTGTGCTGACATGTGCCTTTAGTCCTAGCTACTCAGGAGACTGAAGCAAGAGGATTGCTTGAGCCCAGGAGTTCGAGGTTGCAGTAAGCTATGATTGTGCCTCTGCACTCCAGCCTGGAGCAACAGAGTGGAAGGAAGGGAGGGAGGGAGGACGGGGAGGAAGGAGAGGAAGGAAGGGAGGAAGGGAGGAAATCATGTAATTATCTCCATAGATGCTAAAAAGACCTTCAGTAAAAATTAATATCTTCTGATAAAAACACTCAGAAAAACAGGAATTGATGGATTTTTTTTAACAGGACAAAATATATACCTTAGTCTTAAGGCCATCATCATCTTACTTAATGGAAAATACTAGGGACGTTTTCACTACCTACCATCAGGAGGAGGGCAAGGGTATCTAGTAACTACACTACAATTCAACATTTTACTGGGGATATTAGCCAATACAGTTAAATAAGAGCAATCAGTAAAGGCATAATGATCAGAAGAATTAAAACTATTTTCTATTTGCAGATGATAGGAAAGTATACCTGGAAAACCCTACAACAAGGGGGTTAGCAAACTGAGAGCCAAATCTAGCCATATTTATTTGTTCTTGTATGCCTGTGTCTGCTTTTGGACTATACCAACAGAACTGAAGAGTTATGATAGAAACTTTTTGGCATACAAAAATGAAAATGTTTACTATCTAGTGTTTTTACAGAAGTGTGTGGATGCTTGCCCTAGAGAATCAATGATAAAACTAACTCAATAAAAGAATTCAGTACCTAGTAAGCTATGAAATCAGTATTCAGAAATCAATATTGTTACATATACAAACAATTACCAGTTAGAGGATATAGTTTTACGGAAAACCCCGGTAAAATAACAGTAAAGAAGATAAAATACTTAGGAATAAATATAACAAGAAGTATATAAAAGCTATTTGAGAAAAACTTTAAAACACTTGCAAAAAACACAAAACTAGATTTGAACCAGTGAAAAGACAATTTCTCCTAATTTGTGATTTTTACGTAATCTCAATAAAAATACAACATGCTTTTTTATGGAGCTAGACAAGATGATATAATCTTCATATAAAAAAGCAAATAAGAATAACTAGGAATTGTTTCAGGCAGAAATCATGAATGGATTCTATAATAACGTGAAGAGTTGATGACAAGGAGGATATTTTTACCTACTCAAAGCATCTTGTGATACTTATTAATCACAAATGGGAAAAAAAGCAACTTTATAGTAGATGTAGCTGACAAACATCACCTTTACCAAGTTGCATAAGTTAATATTGACAGTAGTGGGACAAGTAGATGTCATGCATCTTGATAGGATGCACTAAGAAGAGCACAGTCACTTCTGTGATATTGTTACAAAAATGCATATAACCTGAAACTAAAATGAAGAAAATTGGTCAAACCCAAATTGAGGTATATTTTACAAAACAAATGGTTTATACTTTTCAAAAATGTCAAGGTCATGAAGTACAAAGACGGAGGAACTCATTCCAGATCAAAAAAGACCAAAGAGATATGACAGTCAAATATAGTGTATGACTCTGGATTGAATTATGAGCTAGGACAAAAACAGTTTTTGTTTTATTTTGTTCTTTTATTCTATTTTTATCGTAAAGGACATTAGTAGAAAAATTGGTGAAATGTGAGGTCTATAGATTGGATAGTACTGTATTAATGCTAATTTCCTTATTTTGATAAGTGTACTTTTTAAAGAAATATAAATTGAAATATTTAGGAGTAAAAGAGAATGATGAGTGCAGCTTATTAGCAAATACAGAAAAAAAAACTATAAAGGGAGCAGAAAGAGACTTACAAAGTAAATGTGGTAAACTGTTAAAGTTGGGGAATCTGAGTGAAGTGTATATGGAAATTCTTTGTATGTTTTAAACATAAACTTTTTTTATTTTAGAATAATGTAAGATTTAGAAAAGTAGATAAAAGAGAAACTCTGTTCTGACACCAAATGTATGGGTTTTCCACACCAAGCAATTCTCCCATTCTCTGTGGATACCAACTAACATGTCCTATAATTTAATTCAATTCTGGTAACTATCTACTTGGAGTTAGTGTCAGACCCCACAGGTTAAGGGCTCCATCCCAAAAGACTGCTGCCCTTCCTACTTCAAACACCAATCACAAGTCCCAGGCCTCCAGTACTTCTGACCAATTTAGCTACAAATCGGAGATTACCATGGAGTTTTGGACACATCCTCCCTCCTGGGATATGAATGCATCCAACCTGGAAGCTCTCTGAACCCCTTTGTTTAGGGTTTTCATGGAGGTCCCATAATGTAGCATGATTGATTAAATCATTGGCCATTGGTGATTGACTGTAATCTCTAGCCTTTCTCCCTTCCCCAAAGGTCTGCAGGGTAGGGCTGAAAGTTCCATCTAATCTCATGGTTGTTTCCCTTGACAATCACCTTCCATCATCAGGTTATTCATGATTATTATTATTAGCATATTATTAGTATAAAGTCAGATTGAAAGGGGCTTGCTTCGAATAACAGAAGATGTCCTCTCGAGAACCTTTTTATCAGGAAACTCTCTCAGAGTTTTAGTTCCTGTGCCAGGAACTGGGAGAAAAAAACAAATATTGTATCTGTCACAGTTGAAAAAATAGTACAGTGAGTTAACTATACTCAGTTTTAGTTTCCTCTAATGTTATTTTAAATTACTGTAGCATTTTCAAAACTTAGAAATCAACATTGGTATATTATTATCTAAACCCCAGACTATTTGGGGTTCACCTGTTTTTCCAGTAATGTCCTGCTAAATTCCAGATTTCACTGATTTTTTTCCTTTAATGTCCCTTTTTTGCTCAGGATCCAGTCCAGGGTACCACATTACATTTAGTTGTTCTACCACTCCAGTCTCCTCTGCTCTATGATAGTTTCTCAGTCTTTCCTTGTTTTTCATGACTGATAGTTTTGAGGGAGTACTGGTAAGATATTTGTAGGATGTTCCTCAATTTTAATTGGGGGGGTAGATGCTATCTATATAATAGCCCTGGTGATGTAAACCTTTTTTTTTGAGACAGTCTCACTCTGTTGCCCAGGCTAGAGTGAGTGCCGTGGTGTCAGCCTAGCTCACAGCAACCTCAAACTCCTGGACTCAAGCGATCTTCCTGCCTCAGCCTCCCAAGTAGCTGGGACTACAGGCATGTGCCACCATGCCCGGCTAATTTTTTCTATATATGTATTTTAGCTGCCCATATAATTTCTTTCTATTTTTAGTAGAGACAGGGTCTCGCTCTTGCTCAGGCTGGTCTCAAACTCCTGACCTCGAGTGATCCTCCTGCCTCGGCCTCCCAGAGTGCTAGGATTACAGGCGTGAGCCACTGCGCCCAGGCATGTAAACCTTGATATCTTGGTTAAGGTAGTATCTGCCATTATTCTTTACTGTAAAGTTCCAGTTTTTCCCACTCTGTTTTTTAGAAGGGGGTCACTAAGTCCAGCCCACCCTCAAAGGCAGGAGTTGAGGTGGGAGTACAGTTAAGCTTTACATCTTGGAGGGAGGGAGATGTAAGAAAGATTTGACTTTGATTTATTTGTTTATATATTTATTATGTATTTATAACAGTATGGATTCATATAGCAAGCATATTTATTTCATTCTTTGGGTTATGATGTAATATGACATTATTGTCACTCACATTATTCCAGCATTAGCCATTGGGAGTTCTTTTCTGGTAGGCTCCTGTGGACCTTTGACATGACCCCATCCTTCTATTTTTTGAGCATTTCTTTGCTTTCTGGTACTATATGATACATCTACCTTTTCTTGTATTTTACCTCTTCCATCCATATAATCACCTTTCTTCAAGAATCCTTTGTTCCTTTTATTAGAGAATAATGTTTAGAAACCAAGATCTTGGTGCTGGAAAGTTTATACTATTTTACGTCTTTTCTGTAAGTCTGAAATTATTGTGAAATAAAATACTAAAAATTAAGAGCTGAAAGTTGTAAGATGCATTCTTAAATGTTCTACCTTAGTTAAGCTATTATGTAGTTACCAAATGTTCCCTTTTGTTATAAAATTCATAGATGCTTATTCTTTCTAAATAAAAATTATATTTATACTTTACCTTGTATCTGGAAGTTATTAATAAAATTGTACTACACCCTCAGTAAATGTTTTTGTATATTTTATTTGCAACTTTTTATATAGGGTAGAAATACCTTGTTATATTTCCCTCGTATGAAAAGCATAGAAGTCTATGATTAAATTCATAAAACTTTGCATAACAAAACTAATCATTAAGCAGTCTAGTTTAACATGCATACATAAAAGGGTGTACCAGAGGCATAAAGGAAGGAGATCTGGACATTACCTGTGATTCTTTCAAGCAATGATACCTCCACCCTCAAATTCCATTTCAGTGAATGAGCATAATGTAGAGAGCGTAGCATGTTTGACAGGAAATTCTGTATATGAAAACAGCATTTCTAACAGAAGGTTTTAAAAAAATACCTTTCTGAGCTATGATACATAATAAGAAGGTAACTACTAAACCAGATCATTCTGTATCATAGAGAGTCACTGTAGAAAATAAATTATTTATTTCAGAATAAAAGAATATAGCAAGTGTGGAAATAAGAATATAGCTATGCTTTAACTTTTAGTGACACCTAAGAGTATATTACCAGGGCCGGGCACGGTGGCTCACGCCTGTAATCCTAGCAATCTGGGAGGCCAAGGCCGGCGGATCGTTTGAGCTCAGGAATTTGAGACCAGCCTGAGCAAGAGTGAGACCCCATCTCCACTAAACATAGAAAGAATGATCTAGACAGCTAAAAATAAATATAGAAAAAAATTAGCCGGGCATGGTGTCACATGCCTTTAGTCCCAGCTACTCGGGAGACTGAGGCAGGAGGATCGCTTGAGCCCAGGAGTTTGAGGTTGCTGTGAGCTAGGCTAACGCCACGGCACTCTAGCCCATGCAACAGAGTGAGACTCTGTCTCAAAAAAATAAAAAAAAGAGGGGGATGGGCGTGGTGGCTCACGCCTGTAATCCTAGCACTCTGGGAGGCCAAGGCAGGAGGATCGCTTAAGCTCAGGAGTTCGAGACCAGCCTGAGCAAGAGCGAGACCCTTTCTCTACTAAAAATAGAAAGAAACTAGCTGGACAACTAAAAATATATAGAAAAAATTAGCCGGGCATGGTGGCGCATGCCTGTAGTCCCAGCTACTCAGGAGACTGAGGCAGAAGGATTGCTTGAGCCCAGGAGTTTGAGGTTGCTGTGAGCTAGGCTAACGCCATGGCACTCTACCCAGGGTGGCAGAGTGGGACTCTGCCTCGGAAAAAAAAAAAAGAGTATATTACCAAATAATGTAAAGGGGAATATGAGTAAAGACAGTTACAGTGTCACAAAGATATAGTTTGTATGGTCTGACCCCATTTTTATATGAAATGATACACATACATATTTATGCATGCCCAGAAAATTTCTACATCACTGTCAGTCTGCAGGTTGCTACCCTATTGGTGTGTCATGATATCAATTTAGTAGGTTACAACCAGCATTTTTTCAGTTTAAATAATAGAAAATATCTGAGTGTTTTTCATATAATAATTATAATTACTATTACTGAAACTTTTATTTCTGGTATTTATATATGTGAGAATGAATGTGAGTGATTTCTGGGTTGTGATAGAAAATGCATTTCTTATTTTCGGTCTGGGTCAGAAAACATGTTTGAAAAATACAGTTCTAAAATGGTGGACCAAAAACCTTTAAGAGTGGACCTCTTGGTGAAAGAAAGGGATTTTGGTAGGAGAGAGGTTTTGGGAGAAAAAGTCTGGAGACTTTAACATCTTTTTTTTTTTTTTGAGACAGAGTCTCACTCTGTTGCCCGGGCTAGAGTGAGTGCCATGGTGTCAGCCTAGCTCACAGCAACCTCAAACTCCTGGACCCAAGCGATCCTCCTGCCTCAGCCTCCCAAGTAGCTGGGACTATAGGCATGCGCCACCGTGCCCAGCTAATTTTTTCTATATGTATTTTTAGCTGTTCATATAATTTCTTTCTATTTTTAGTAGAGACAGGGTCTCGCTCTTGCTCAGGCTGGTACTGTCAGTCTTAATTTTCATTCTTTTAGGTAATCTGTCTATTATTTCTGGTAGTTTTTAAGACTTCTTTTAATCCTTAATACCCCACATTTTCATCATAATGTATCTGGGTGTGACTGTATTCAGCTTGATATTCATAGTGCATTTTCAATCTGTATATTTACATTATTTCCTCAATTCTGCAAAGTTTTTTTGACTGTTGTCTGTTTAATATTGCTCCTCCACTGTTTTCTACATTATTTCTTGACTTATTATTGCATGTATGTTGGAGCCTGTACAACTGTTGGTCCTGTCCCTTAAATGTGCTTTCATATTTTTATCTTTGTCCTTCTCTATAGAGAATTCATCCTGTCACTGTGTACACAGTGTTGTCCAACCAAATACTATTACCTCAACTTTTTCTTTACTAATTCCACTTTCGTTTGTTTGTTCATATACTGGGTAACTTTGTGCTTCAGCAAAGACATAGAGAACAGCCACATTGGAATGCAGTTTGGCAGTTTCTTGGAAAGTTTAACATACGTTTACCATACAACTCAGCAATCCCATTTCTAGGCATTTTTACTCAAGAGAAATGAAAATTTTATGTTCACACAAAAAACTGCACATCAGTGTTCATAGCAGCTTTATTCATTCTTGTCAAAAACTGGAACAGCACAAGTATTCTTCAACTTGTGAATGGATAAAGTGTTCATCCATGTAATAGAATACACTCATCAATACAAAGGATAAATACAACATGGATGAATCTCAAGTCTATTATGCTATGTTAAATAAGCTAAATTCAAAAGGCTACATACTGTAATGATTGCATTTATATGACATTCTGGAAAAGGTAAAACTCTAGGGACAGAACTATTAATAACTGGGTGACAGAAGGGCTACTGATTGTGTACGCTGAATAATGGCCCCCTAGAGATATCTGTATCCTAAATCTCTAGAATCTGAAAGTGTTACCTTACATGGTAAAAGGGACTTTGCATATGTGATTAAAGATCTTGAGACGGGGCAGTTATCTTGCATTACCTGGGTGAGCTCTAAATGTAATCTCAAGGGTTCTTAGAAGAGGGAGGCAAATGGATTAATAGGAGAAAAGGTGGCAATGTGGAGACAAAGCACAGATTACAATAATGTGGCCAGGAACCAAGGAATGCTGACAGCCTCAAGAAGCTGGAAAAAGCAAGGAACTGGGCGGGGAGGGGGTCAGGGGGAGGGTGAAAAAAAAAAAAGCAAGGAACTGATTCTTTCCTAAAGCCTCTAGAAGGAATTAATCCTGTTGACAGCTGATTTTAGCCCCCATACAACTCATTTCACACTTCTGAACTGTAAGTTTGTATTGTTTTAAGGTACAAAGTTTTTGGTAATTTATTACAGCAACAAGAAAACTAACACAACTACAAAGGGGCACAAGGGAATGTTTTAGAGTGATGGAACTTCTGTATATCTTGGTTGTGGTGGTTATGACTATATGCGTTTGTCATAACTTGTAGAACAATACACTAAAAGTTGTGAGTTTACTGTATATAAGTTATACCTTTATTAATCCAACTTTTAAAAAAAAGTTTTATTCAGAACATATTTTCCTTAAGGGAAAAAAATATTAGACATGCTGGTTGGTGTCTTGGACAGCCCATGAAAGTGTATACATTTGTCAAAAGTATAATACACCCAGAAACTCTGGAGGCTGAGGCGGGAGGATTACTTGAGCCTAGAAGTTCAAGACCAGCCTGTGCAACATAGCAAGACCCTGTTTCTCAAAGAAAAAAAAAAATCAGCCAGGTATAAAAAAAGTCAGCCAGGTATGGTGGCATGTGCCTGTAGTCCCAGCTCCTTGGGAGGCTGAGACCGGAGGATAGCTTGAGCCCCAGAGTTCGAAGCTTCGGTGACCTGTGATTGTGCCATTGCATTCCAGCCTGGGTGACAGAGTGAGATCCTGTCTTAAAAAAATAATAATAAATAGTAATAATAATACAGATGGCAACTTCTGTATAAATAACTAGAGCATAAATAATATATGGCATAAATAATGCTCCATAGGGGAAATGCACTAAAAATTCTTATTCAGTAAGCCAAACACCCATAAAAAAAAAAAAAAAAAAGACAGGGGGAGGTCTGCTGGGAGGACTCCTAGAAAGTGTGTATGTGTTTGTTTCATCTCTGAAAAGGAGACACATGAGAAGAAATGGTCCTTTTTTCCCTCTTCTGGAATAATTGCAAGAGAATGTAGTATTTTAGAAGTACTGCATGCCAAGGAGAAAATTGAGACAATTGCAGAGAAGTTGAGCCACTGGTCTATTATTGAGCTGCTGAATTAGTCAATCCTGGGACTGTTATAATTCTATATTCTTTTTTTTTTTTTTTCTTTTGAGACAGTCTCTTTCTGTTGCCTGGGCTAGAGTGCCATGGCGTTAGCCTAGCTCACAGCAACCTCAAGCTCCTGGGATCAAGAAATCCTCCTGCCTCAGCCTCCCGAGTAGCTGGGACTACAGGTGCCCACCACCATGCCTGGCTAATTTTTTGTTTCTATTTTTAGTTGCCCAGCTAATTTTTTCCATTTTTAGTAGAGACGGGTCTCACACTTGCTCAGGCTGGTCTTGAGCTCCTGACCTCAAGCGATCCTCCCGCTTTGGCTTCCCAGAGTGCTAAGATTACAGGCGTGAGCTACCACGCCTGGCCTATCTTCTTGTTATATAAGATAATCAGTATTTTTCCCTCTCCCTGCTTCCACACACTATTAGTTGGCTCTTCTATTATGTGTAGCCAAAAACTTCTGTGCCAGGTATCTTCTGTTATCTCCCCAGATCCACTTCAGCATTCGCCATCCTGCACTCTGTTCTGGCTTGGTGGGTGACTTACATGAACAACATTTGTGGGCTCTCTTGCCTTTTGGTTTCCAATAGTTTGGCCAATAGAAAGAGCCTGACCAAAGGGCCTGAAAAAGAGACCAGAGGGAAGGAAAAGAGTGAGACTGAGATATTTATTCTCTTGGCTCCTGTCCTACAGGATTGTCTTGGATTGACTATGTTTCTCGACTCAAAGTCATAGCTCCTCTCAAAGCAGCCCTCTGTTCATAACTGTCTCCCACTTATACTAATCCTGAGATACTGTACTATTCTCTTTTTTTCCTACATACTTTATTAAATCCTTTACAGATGGCCTTAATTTGAGTGTAACAAGTGTTTAATTGTTGGGACCCTGACTGTATAGTATCCAAACTGATTAAACTATCATTCAATATAGTATGAATACTTTTCTTTTTCCATCTAGTATTTATGAGATCTCTTAAGGTTTTTATATCAGTGGCTTTATTTTTTATATCTAAGCTGTCTAATTGTTTCTTTTTCATATCCATCTTGCTTATTTCATTTCTACCTATCCTTTTTTGATGAATGCTATTTATTGTTTTGAACATTTTAAACACACTTACGTAAGCAATTATTTTTAAAATGCTTATCATTTGCATAAAATTAATGTTATTTATAATAAATTAATGTTCTGATTATTAATTTTGACAACTGACTGTTTCAGTATAAGATTTTCTCATAGGTTTTGGAATTTTAATCAGCAGGCTCATTTTAAGTAGAAGGAGATTTTGTGTTTTGTTTTCCCCTTTCTCTCCCCACTTCTTGCTCTATGCTGACCCATCTTTCCCTAGCAATTTTGAGGTTACCTCTACCCAAACCTCCCCCCAAGTCTAGGAATAGGTTTTGTAACATCATTTCAGGCCTGTTGTACTGCAACATTATTGAGGGATATTGCTGATCCTGACACCAAGGCATGGTCATGAGGCTATATTTTTGTCTTCCTGTCTGCTGGGTCCATATCAATCCATAAAACTGGAGCCCCAGGCAATAGGTTAGTAGCACATTTTATAGGCTTATTTTGGAGTAGGGGGTAACAGACTATATATTCTTATTCCTGTCCTGCAACTGCTTCTAGTTTCAAGTAGTAAACCTGTCTCTGATCCAGTATTATCACGTACAGAATATTTAGTGAAAGTCACTCCACAGAAGCTGTCACTGCTTGCTTTTGGACTGGAGACCAGCATGCCTATGGTATCAGCCACATTCATTAGTTTATATTACTCTTTAATTTTTGGTCCACAGATATGTTTATTTTGGTTTTGACTCTGATTGTACCTTTTGGTTTTCTACTTTACCTTCCATTTTTATCTATTTGGAATATAGGAAATAGTCCAGGTGTGTACTTATTCTATTAGAATCTAACCATAATCTCTAACAAATAGGTAGTATGAAGACAAAAACACAGATTTATTGTCAAATAGGTACAAGGCACAAAGCTGGAAGAATTAGTTTAAGACAATGGATGATAAAAAAAGATTTTTACAGTTTCTTAACAGGTTGTAATCTTTTCCTCTTCCTCCTCCTCTTTGTCCTCCCTTTCCTTTTTCTGAGATACTTAAAAAAATGTATACGTATCCCTTATATACCTTGGATTTTATTCTGGTACTAATTGACGTCTGTCCGGTAACTATCTCAGCAGTTTTTCTTGCTCAGTCTCGTGAAAAATCACACATTATTAAAGTAATAAGCCTGGGATTAATACTGCTACAGAATATTATTTGTCCATAAAGCTAAAATAATTTTTATAGGGATTAGAGTTTGTTGAGAATAATTTTTCCTAAGCCAGAGATGGAAAATTTGTTACAGCAGGAGTCTGATTATGTAGTAGCTGCTGCCTAGAGCTGTGCCATTGAGCATGCTGAGGCTACATCGAGGCTCTATGACAAAGTGTACTTTAGATGATTTTTGATGCATCCTGTGGGCAGAGAAAGAGGGACTAGTGGCCTAAGTATTTGGCATTCCTTTCCTAGGTTTTTAAGTCAATTATGATATATGCCCATGTTTAAAGGAAGTTTGATTATCCAGTCTTCCTATTTCACTTCTCCCATATGTAGGTAGTAATAATTGTCTTCTTAATGCCAATTCCTGAATAGTGATGAAGTAATTTAGGCATTGAAAGAATTTATTTAAATTATTACTCTTATGAAATTTATACTTTTATATAACATTCTATATAAATATCAGAATTAAAAATGGCTTAAAAATTAGAAAAGAGTCTTGATGTAAATGCTTATGGCCACTCTATTCATAATCATAAAACTGAAAACACTCCAAATATTCTTCAATGGCAGAATAAACGATCTATGATATTACACTTCATGCTATATTATTCTATGTACTATCCCATATATAATATAGAATACTGCTCAGCAATAAAAAGGAATGTCACCTTTAACAGAGTCAGAAGAAAAAAAAAGTAATGAACTATTGATACATTAAACAACTTGACTTAATCTCAAAGGCATGCCGAATAGAAACTATTTTCAAAAAGGTTACATTCAGTCAGGAACTCGGTGACTCAGGTCTGTAATCCTCGAACTTTGGGAGCCTGAAGCATGAGGATTGCTTAAGGCCACAAGTTCGAGATCCTATCTCTACAAAAATTAGAAGGAAATTAGCCAGATGTAGTGGCGCATGCCTATAGTCCTAGCTACTCAGGAGGCTGAGGTGGGAGGATTACTTGAGCGCAGAGTTTGAGGTAACAGTGATGATCGTGCCACTGAACTTCAGCCTGGGTGACAGAGCAAGACTGTATCTCTAAAACAGAAAAACTTACATTCTATGTGATGCCATTTATAAGCTATTCTTGAGAAGACAAACTTACATTGATAGAAAACAGATCAGTGGTTGCCAGGGATTTTGACTGTGTGACTGCAAAGATAATAGTACAGGGAATTTTAGGGGTGTGTGTGATAGAAGTATCCTGATTGTGGTGGTAGTTACATGAATCTGTACAAGTTTTTAAATTCATAGAACTATCTACCCCCCAAAAATTAAATTTTATTTTATAATTTTAAACCAATTTTACAAAGGAACACAGAATAGTACTTTTTGTTTTTAAGATACAGACAGGGTCTCACTCTGTTGCCCAGGCTGACCTTGAACTCCTAAGTTATCCTCACGAGTAGCTGGAACTAAAGGCACACCCAGTAAAATGCAGAATAGTATTTTGAGTTAGCCTCATGTTGTAAGTATGCTATGATATGAAGTGGAAAGAAAATTCTGAGGATTAGAATAAAATAAAAAACCGTATGCAAGAAAAAAACAGTATATTGCAATTAGGCATTCATATTTAGTGTCTTATTACCTCGATTTGTATTTTGTAATGGAAAAGTATAAAACATTTATATTATTGACGTTGCTTTATCGCTATCTGGTTGAAGGAACTTGACCAAGTAAATGAATTGCACAGGTCATCAGGTTCTTTTTCTACAAAATGAGAAGTTTAGACCCTGTGCTTCTCAAACTGAAATTCTTTAATAAGCATTTTACTCTAGAATATGTTTGTTTTAATACAAAGATGTTTTAAATTACTTAGCATTAAGTAAAATAGATACTTCAGGAAAATACTCCAGGTTTTTATCTGATGGCTTCACATAATTCCTGACATCCCATTACATCCTAGGTTGTAATAGCATGAGACTAGGTAATAGAATAATATCTCTCCCAGCTGTAAAGTTTGGTTTGTGTTAATTTTTGTCAGAAAACGTTTTTTTATCTTTTCATTTTTAAGTGTTCCTTTTTGAATATTATGCAGAACAGAAATTTAAGACCACTAGGTGGGGATGTAAACAATACAGCATTCATTGTTTCTCTTGTGCTCCGAAATAATTTGATATAGCCTTGAATATAATTAGCAGAAAAAAAGGGAGAAAAAAACAAAGAATAAATCCATAAAAGTACTTGTTTTTATCTTCCTAAATGTTGTAGTAATCTGGATTTGGAAAAATTAAGCTTTTGAAATAAGAATGAGGCTGGCTGTGCTCAAATAGCATATTGTAAAACTATAATATGAATGACTTAGAATTCCTGTTTGAATGACTCTCCATTGTCACAATATGTGATATTCTTTATTTTTATGGGTTTATTTTATCCTGATACATGTTTAATAATAGATATGAAATCAGAAATAGAATTTAACACTTAAGATACACCATAATTTTTTCTCCTGGGTTTTTCCATCTTCTTTTTTGGTGCTATAAAAAAGAGTGAATGATCATTTGCCTCTTTTTAAAGATACTTTTAAGAATTATATTAATTCTATGGCTTATTAGTCATTTTTAGTCTTCTTCCTATAATTAGCAAAAGCATTGCTACACAAAATATTAATGATATCTTTAAAACAAAGGTTTGAAATAAAATACTATTGTGCTGGGGCTGGGCGTGGTGGCTCACTCCTATAATCCTAGCACTCTAGGAGGCCTAGGCAGGAGGATCACTCGAGGTCAGAAGTTCGAGACCAACCTGAGCAAGAGCGAGACCCCATCTCTACTAAAAAAATAGAAAGAAATTAGCTGGACAACTAAAAATATATAGAAAAAATTAGCTGGGCATGGTGGCACATGCTTGTAGTCCCAGCTACCCGGGAGGCTGAGGAAGAAGGATTGCTTAAGCCTAGGAGTTTGAGGTTGCTGTGAGCTAGGCTGACACCACAGCACTCTAGCCAGGGCAAAAGAGCGAGACTCTGTCTCCAAAAATAAAAAATAATAAAATAAAACAAAAAATAATAAAATAAAATAAAAATACCATTGTGTTTGCTGTGTTGCAGTCTTTTAAAGAGTGTCTAGGAAAAAAATATTAGGGAAGGATGAGGCTTTGTGGTTTTTTGCATTTTTTTCCCTAAACTACCTATAAGTTTTTATTACTTTTCAGGCAGATGTACATCGTTATTGTTAATTATATGAGCTTTGATAATTAAGCATCATTATTACTACTGAAGATTCCCTTTCACTACAGTGCAGGACTTCTATCCAATAAGGGCTGACATTTCTTTTTCTTACAGGAGTCTGTCCTAGGTTTTTAGTTGTTCAGTGCTTCATCCTCAGTATTTTGATTCAGCTAAAATTAAAAAGTTTTAACATATATTTATTATAATTTAAATAATTTATCCAACAAAGAAAACCATGATAATTTCTAATATGATTGGGGGATGGATTATAGATTATCACATATCTGTGAAATTCTTAGGTAAAATTTAGCCCAGAAATAACAGTCTGAGATTATGATGTGTTTAATATTTACATCTTAGTTAAATAACTGTATAGCTCTTGTAATTGAATGACTCAGTTTTTTCAAATTGTTGTTAAAATATACATATAACAAAATTTGCTATTTCAATCATTGTTTAAAATTGTAACATATATAACATAAATTTTACCACTTCAATGTGTGTAATTCAGTGGCTTTAATTACATTCACACTATTATGTAACCATTCATTGTTCCCTAAACTTTTTCAACACCACAAACAGAAATTCCGTAACCATTAAGCAATAACTTCCTATTGCCCTCGGCCTCTGGTAACTCCTAATCTGCTTCTATCTTGATGAATTTGACTTCAATGACTCAGTTTTAAAATGACTGTGTGTGTGTGTGTGTGTGTGTGTGTGTGTGTGTGTGTGTGTGTGTGTATTTTTAAAGGACAGAGTATCAACTGGGCACAGTAGCTCATGCCTGTAATTCTAGCACTCTGGGAGGCCAAGGTAGGAGGATCACTTGAGGTGAGGAGTTCAAGACCAGCCTGAGCAAGAGCAAGACCCTGTCTCTACTAAAAATAGAAAAAATTAGCCAAGTGTGATAGTGTGCACCTGTAGTCCCAGCTACTCCGGGGATCACTTGAGCCCAGGGATTTGAGGCTGTAGTGAGCTATGATGACACCACTGCACTCTAGCTGGGGCCACAGAGTGAGACTCTGTCTCAAAAAATAATAATACTAAATTAATGTAAGAAATAATAAAGGACAAAGTCTCACCATGTTGCGCAGTCTGGACTTGAGCTCCTAGGCTCAAGCAATCCTCCTGCCTCAGCCTCCCAAGTAGCTGGGACTACTGGCATGTACCACCACACCTAGCTTAAAATGACTATATGTTTTTGATTTATCCGCTTGGATGAAAAAAATTTAATATGCTGAAAGTCTACTATTGTCATTTAGGATAAATAAAACATAATACCATGAACAGTGGTATGTGCACATATATCTATGAAATGACACAAACAAGTCACTATCAAGTGAAAAGTATCGGTAAGTTTACTAAATATCTTATTCATTCTTGAGTTTCTCCAAGAATAAGTATTTTTAGAAAGAAGAGAGCTCACAATTCTTTAGTATTATAATGTGCTTTATTTTAGAAATCGGGCAACCTATATTCATACATACATAAATACATAAGGTCCCCATTTTATTCATATGAAGATGACAAATGTAATAAAATAGTATAACAAAATAAATAGAAATGTATGAAATAGAAGGAAAGAGGATTTTAAAACATCTTTCATTTTTAAGTTTGTTTCATTTGTTTAACTCTTTCAGGTCATGTATAAGGCATATTAATTAAAAGTTATATAGAGAAGCAGCAAATAAATGGTAAAAATATTTTTACTGATCTCAAGAAAGTACCTCTCAGATAAAAGTGTTTTTAACAAAAGAGCTTGAACTGTAAGCCACACATAGCCACTGGAGTTTTTCTGAACCAGAATAAATAGAGAATTCCTAAGACTGGTGTCAGCTATGAACTCTGTGTATGCCTTGAATTTTTTGAAGAGGAACTTTGGGCATGATTTATAGTTTAACAAAAGGCTCACATTTTGGTGCTCCCAAATAGGAAGAGACATAGAAAACAGATCGACAAGTGATCAAACATCCTTGTGGAACTTTTTATATAAAATTAATAGTCTGATTCATATCAAACCAGATTTTATTGATGAACATTGGTAGATCAGAGATCACTGAAGCCTTTCACATGGAAAAGCTAGGATTTGTTGTATTTTCTAATGAGGTGATAAGCTGGTAAATATAAAAATAGGTAGAAACTGTGAAATCAATTGGGGGAAATCTGAAGCATCATTTTCTGTACATTATTTTAGATAAAATTGTATCTTAATTATCCCAGAAAAATAATCTCAGAAAAATAATTGATTTGTTTTTTAGTATCCCTTGAGATAGCCATTCTAAAGTTTCATAATTCTATAACCAGGAAGGTTTTTCCTTTATAATGTTCTACTCATGTTGCTATCACATTTTTTACCTTGAACTTATTCCCTCATATTTTATCTTGAGTAGAAATGGTGAATAGTTCACTAATGTACACAAATTTGTCCTATCTCTGTTTCAGGAATCAGAGGATTTTTTTGGGGGGGGCGGGGGACAGAGTCGCGCTGTGTTGCCCGGGCTAGAGTGAGTGCCATGGCGTCAGCCTAGCTCACAGCAACCTCAAACTCCTGGGCTTAAGTGATCCTACTGCCTCAGCCTCCCCAGTAGCTGGGACTACAGGCATGTGCCACCATGCCCGGCTAATTTTTTCTATATATATATGTATTTTAGTTGACCAGGTAATTTCTTTCTATTTTTAGTAGAGATGGGGGTCTCGCTCTTGCTGAGGCTGGTCTTGAACTCCTGACCTCGAGCAATCCACCTGCCTCTGCCTCCCAGAGTGCTAGGATTACAGGCGTGAGCCACTGCGCCCAGCCAGAGGATTTTTATAGTTGATGGACTCACTTAACATCCATTAAATTACATTGTGTTATGTTTTCCTTTACTGAAGAAATGTAATGTGTGTAATTCTAAGTTTATAATGAAAATAGCTCTTATTCCAGTCTAATGCCAGAAGATTCTCTTTTGTCTTCCCCCATTCCATATTTGTGTCTTCCTTCTCTCCCAGTGAAAACTCTAGGTCCTAAGAGCATTTTATGTATTTACTCATTTGCTTAATGCCATGTATACACAAAATCATTCAAAATTGCTACTCCTATGTCATTACAAACAATAAACTTTTAAGATAGAGCTCAAGAATTCTTTTCATTTCTTTTTATCTTCCAACAAAATGTATATACTCAAAATATTATGTTCAAAAATTATTTGGATTAGTCCTTTTTGTTGGTACAGCTATGCTGTTCATTTGAAATATTTGTTCCCTTATCTATTTAACTTTAGGTTTTCCCCTGTTCTTTTAAATTTATTTAAAAAATAGTTTTAAATTACATTCTTTAATTTTTCAAGTTCTTAATAAAAATTGTACAAAAATACATACCCAATGAAATGTCATTTCCTCTTCTGTCCCTTCTATTCCACTTTCACTTTCCCTCTGTAGGTAACTAATTTTTTTAGTTTCTGGTTATTATTTTTCTGGGGGTTTTGGGGTGATTTGTTTTTGGTTTTGATTTTTGATTTTCATTTTTTCTTTTTTTTTGTGGAAATAGTAAACATATATATTCCTATGTAATTATATATTCTTCCTCTTTTTTCAGAAAAAATGGCTACTATATATGCCTTTTATACTTTTGATTTGTTTGATTTTTACCTAATATGTTTTGGAAATCACTTTTTATCAGTTCATAGAGATCTTCATCCTTTTTTTATAGGTATATAATTTGTGATGTACGGTATGTGGGTGTCCATAGTTTAACTGACCACTGTAAGGACATTTACGTTTTTTCCCAGTGTTTTGCAAATGCTACAATTCATGATGTTGTATGTATATATTTTTGTACTTTTGGAGATGTATTTTAAGGGTAAGTACTAGAAGTGGGATTATTAGATCAAAGGATAAACACCTACATAGTTTTGTTTGACATTGCCAAATTCCTCTCTGTAGAGGTTGTAATGTTTTATATTCTCACCAGCAATGGCTAAGTTCCTGTTTCCCCACAGCCTCACCAACAGAATGTGTTGTCAAGCTTTTGAGTTTTTACTGGTCTGAAAGGTGAGAAATGGTATTTTAATGTAGTTTTGAATTTGCATTTGCATTATAAAAGTGAAGCTGAACGTATTTTCATATGTTTAAGAGCCATTTTAAGCCTGGCATGGTGGTACAAACCTGTAATCCCAGCTACTCAGAAGGCTGAGGTAGGAGTGTTACTTCAGCCCAGGAGTTTGAGACCAACCTGAGCAACAGAACAAGACCTTGTTTTGATTTAAAAAAAACAAAACAAAACAAAACAAAAAAACGAGGCCAGGTGTGTTGGCTCACACCTGTAATCTCAGCACTTTGGGAGGCTGAGGCAAGAGGATCACTTGAGGCCAGGAGTTTGAGACCAGCCTGGGCAACATAGCAAGATCCTGTCTCTACAAAAAATAATAAAATTAGCTAGGCCTGGTGGCGTGCTTGTAGTCCCAGCTACTCAAGAGGCTGAGGCAGGAGGATTGCTTGAGCCCAGGAGTTTGAGGCTAGAGTCAGCTGTGATTGTCTCACTGCACTCCAGCTTGGACGACAGAGCAATACTGTATCTCAAAAAAAAAAAAAGCCATTTTATATTATTTTTCTGGACTATATATTATTTTTATTAATATTTTTTGTCTGCTTTTCTGTTGGGGTTTTAAACTTTTTTTCTTTCTCTAAGAGTTCTTTATATATTAGCAATGTTAGCCCTTCACCTGTGGTTTATGTTGCAAATATTTCCTCCCTGTTTGTCATTTGTCTTTGGACTTCGGACTTGTGGATTTTTTGCCATGCAATAGTTTTTCATTTTTATTTATCAAATGTATCAGTCTTTTATTACATCTGGATTTTGAGTCATAGTTATAAAGTCTTAATACCTAAGTTAAAAAGAAATTAACATATGTCTTCTTTTATTTATTGTATCATTTCATATTTTACATTTAGATCTCAGGTCCACTTGGGGTTTATACTTATGTACTCTGTGCAGGATGGATCAAAATGTATCTTTTCCAAATAGTTATCTAGTCATCCCAACATTATTTATTAAAAAGTCTATTTTTCTTTGTCTTTTATGATAATACCTTCATTGCATACTAATTTCTAAATGTATACTTGTTTCAGTTTCTAGATTGTTCTCATTCACTGCTCTTCTGCCTATTTATATGTCAATACAATACTAAGTTAATTATGATAGATTTCTAATATATTTCAATAACTGGAAGATCTGGTCTTTCCTGTTAGTTTTCAGGGTTGTTCTGCTATACTTGCATACTTTTTTGTATGGGCTTTACTATCAACTTGTTCAGTTGCAGGCCACACTAAATTTATATATTAATTTCAGCAGAATTAATGTCTTTGTAATATTGAATCATTTTATTGATGAACAAGGGATGTCTTTACATTCATTCAAATCGATCTTTATTATTTTTTGGAGTGTTTTAAAGTTTTCCTTGTACTTTTATCCTTTTTATTGCCATTTAAATGGGATTTTATCTTCTATTACATCTTATAATTATTTATTGATATTGTGTAAAAAATGAAGAAGTTTCACATAATAAATACACAGCAAGCAAAGTAAAAAGACAAAGGGAAAACTGGGAAATATTTGTAACGTGTATCCCAGAAACATGGCTACTATCTATAATATGTTAAGAGCTGCTGAAAAGAGTGAAAAAAATGCACAATAACCCTGTGGAAAAAGGAACCAGCACTATGAACAGACTTCAAATAAAAAAGCAAAATGCTTTTAAATAAAAGAATAAATGCTGAAAGTTACTCATGATAAAAGAGCTGAGAATAAAACGTATACTAATATACAATTTTTTTCTCATCAAATTGGCAAAAACCCATGAGTTTTCAACTGTTCATGAGACTGTAAGAAATCAGACATTCTTATACACTACTTTTAGGTATACAAATCATCCTATGGACAGGGATTTGGCATTAGCTTGCTATATCAAATACATTTACCATTTCAAGCAACATTTTTATTTCTGAGAGTATGTCTCAAAATTTAATTGGAAAAAATGCAGAATGATTCATTCACAAGGGTATTTATTATAATCCTCTTTTTAGTAGCAACAGACTGGAAACAATCCAAATATCTATCTGGGGAGAATGGTTGACTAAACCATAGTACACATATCCCCACAATTGTGAAACACAGGCTATAAGAAATGTTACTATATACTATTGGAGTGGTTTCTAGGATATTTTGTTAAGTTAAAAAACAGTGAAGTTCAGAAGACTATGTAACATTCTATACTTTATCTGGTTTATTTGAGAATAGTTCAGTACAATACTTAAGTACAGACTGAAATGAGGATGGAAAATATAGAAAAGAGCTTAAGAGTCATATGGGACACAGTACAAAGATCTAACAAAAGATGAGGTCTATATCTTTGGAAATTAAGCCATATGCTTCTCAAGTGCCTGGGGATAAAAGAATAAACAGCAGTAGAAATTGGAAAATATTTTTGAGTGAATGATAACAAAAATAAGACATATCAAAATTGTGGGATGCATTGAAAACTGTATTCAGAGTGAAATTTAGAAACTTACATGCAACAGGAGAGAGGGAGAAAAAAAATTTTAAAAAAAAATAGAAATTTACATGCATATAACAAAAGAAGAAAGCCAAAAAAAAGACATAAAAATCTATTTTAAGATGTTAGAAAAATAATGGCAAGATAAATTCAAGGGAAATAAAAGCTGGAAATAATAAAGGCTAAAGAAGAAGTTAATAAAATAGAAAATAAGCATATATTAGAAAAATGAAATTGTAAGTTCATTCTTTGCAAAGATTATTAAAACTGATAAATCCCTAGGAAGAATTGTCAGGAAAAGAAGAGATGGCACAGATTATTATACTATTATGCAAAATGAAGAAGGGGACATCATTACAGATCTCACAGACATTTAAAATAAGAGGATATTTTGAACAACTTTATGCTATATCTTTCTGACCCCTCTACTGCAGTTACCAAAGAGTCTGGCAACACATCTCCCTTACTGAATACAGATAATAACTTGACACACAAAATGAGAACTTACGATGTTGTTGATCTGTTATGGTTAGTTTCATGGGAACAGTGAGCCTATGTAGCATGTTTTAATTCAAGCCAAACTTTGGATAAGGAAAGTAGTAGCATAACTTATATGTCATGTAATTCAATCTTTTTTTGAAAACATGGTTTATAAACTTAAGGGGCTAAAATATTACATTTACAAGCCTCATATGAAAGAGGAAACTGAGACCCTCTATCTTGCCTATTGGCCTTTTCCAAATAGTATTATCTACTAACATGAACCAGGATTCTTTGGAGAATAGCTGCTTGTATGTTTGTAGTAGGAAAAAATTAGACTGGTCTATTATATATTGTTGTCATGCTAAAACAAGAATACTTTCCAAGATATCTGGAAATACTGACAAAGTTGTCAGATTCAAAGAGCTTTTATTGGCCAAATTTTGACAGTTCATGCATGAAAAAGATAACCATGACTATAATAAATGGAACCAGTTGAATCTTGAAAGCCTTAAGTCCATCATGATATTCAAAAGGAGCAAGGAAATTATGCTCAGTAAAGTCATACCTACCTATGTGCATCAATCAATTGATCCCCAGTTATAAAAAATACAAGAGTATACACCTCTCATGGTTACTGGCCAAATGATCACTCACCATGGCTCAAATAGTGGACAGTGGACAAAAGATTTGTGACCGTGGTCCTTAGGCCATGTTCATTGTAAGAATCTCCAAAATACAAGTGTGTTTACAGATGTTTTGAGAGAATCTTCAAGAAAGTGTAGGGACTAATTCTGGACAAATGCTCAGGGAAACTTGAGATTTGACCTATAACTCACCTCCCTCTCATAAACTCCCCAAAATATGCTAGATGTATGTTGTATATTTATACCACATTAGTTGGCAAGCACTCCCCAGAGTCCCAAGCAGCAGGAGTCAGGAAGCTACAACACATCCCTCCCTCCAGAAGAATAAAGTACATGCTGGTTATCCCTGGAAAAACCTTCACTCTCGTTAACAGAACAACTGTATTCCCATGAGGATTCTAAAGCCCTGGATTATGCACAGGATGCAGTGTTGTCTAATTTCTGTGTTAATGAAAATTATATAGTTCTGTCTTTTTGTGAGAATCCTTCTTACTTGGAAGATTTATAGGAAAGAAAAGGACAATATTGACAGTTGTTGAAGAATGTTTATGTAGGGTAAGATCCTTTAGATTTAGCAATTATAAGGTTACAATTTGTGTATTTATGTGGTAGAATGGTATAAATCAGCTAAATTATAATCCTTAAGTACATTCACAGTTGTTACATTTGCTCTTCAACATTTTTGAAATATGTACCATAAATCTTGACTTTCTCAACTGAGTATGAGCAGTCTTATATTTTAAAGCAAAATTAGTGTATTATTGCTTCTAGAGAACTATTCTTATATACAAAATTTAGAATCTTTATGTGGAAAATGAAATAGTAATGTCTAATACAACATGATAACAATATATACAAAAATAAAAAAAGAGGCATAAGGTCCCTGGGATAAAAATGAGGTGGGGAATGTTCAGGTCACTCTAAATTCATGTTTGACAACATGGTTATATCCTTAGACAACTCCCAAGAGAACCATTCTAAGAGTTGTGGAACAATAATTATATTAGGATTAGTTTTATAAAAGAAGTTATTGATATGATCAGAAACTGTATATCCATGAGAAGTGGCCATTAGAGGGATAAACAACATATTCTCCAAATCTGAAAGGCCATCAGCATAAGCATATCTAGTGTTTTGTCTTCATAACATAAATATATTGGATTATTTACTAAGAATTTCTGAACTTTTGTTTCTGTTAGTTTGCTGAATATCCTGAGTATGCCTGAGCAGAAAAAGTTCATGTTCACTGATTGAGCAAGCCTCTGATGACTTGAGCAGAACTGGACAATTGTTAATTTTATCTAAGTGATGAAATTATCCCTTAAATGATAATATTGTATATGATCTGTTCTTTTCTTTTTAACATTGGAACTTTTATCTCTAAACTCATTTTTAAAATATTACCTCTCTGGATTCACCTTTAAAAGGATTTGAGAGGCTGGACTTGGTGGCTCACGCCTGTAATCCTAACACTTTGGGAGGCTGAGGCAGGAAGATCACTTGAAGCCAAGAGTTCAAGACCAGCCTGAGCAACATGGTGAGACCCTGTCTCTATGAAAAAATAGAAAAATTAGCTGGGAATGGTGGTGTGTGCCTATAGTCCTAGCTATTCAAGAGGCTGAGGCAGGAGGATCGCTTGAGCCCAGGAGTTTGAGGTTGCAGTGAGCTATGATGATGCCACTGCACTCTAGCCCAGGCAATAGAACAAGACACTATCTCTAAATAAGTAAATAAATAAAGGATTTGAGGTAGTGCCTTCTAGAAAAAGTTAGTTCTTGATGTCCTATTTCCTGTTTAGCTACTAATTATTTTCTGTCTTAATGTGTATCTCTTTTTTATACCTTTTGTAAAATTTAAAATGGTCCTCTGAGAGAATTAAAGTATTGCAAGGAGCTCTGATGACCCAATTGAATTGTAAAACATTAACTTGTAAATCAGTAGTTCTGACCATTAACATTGTTGGCTTATGAGTGAAGAAAGTAAAGGAGGGCCAGATTTAAAGACTAATTAATATATTGGACATGACAAAAAAATAAAGGGACAAGGCATATTTAGGTGCAATTTGGAACCATGAGGACTATTCTTGGAAAAGCAGTCCTTGACACATACAATCTAAACCTAAGATAAAGTCTTGAAAGCAGACAAAAAAGAGGATGCTTTACATATAAAAGAACAATAATTGAATGCCAGCATTTTTTCATCAGCAAATGTAGAAGCCAGAAGACTGTATAACATCATCTTAAAAGCTGAAAAAATAAATCAGTCAACCCAGAATTCTTTGTCCAGTGGAATTATCTTTCAGGAATGATGGCAAAGAAAACTAAGAAAAATTTGTCTCCAACAGACCTGTACTAATACAAGAAATGATAATGGAAGTTCTTCAAGTGAAAAACAATATTAAGACAACACTTGGGGCTGGGCGCGGTGGCTCACGCCTGTAATCCTAGCCCTCTGGGACTCTGAGACGGGTGGATTGCTGGAGGTCAGGAGTTCGAGACCAGCCTGAGCGAGACCCTGTCTCTACTAAAAATAGAAATAAAAATTATCTGGACAACTAAAAATATATATAGAAAAAATTAGCCGGGCATGGTGGCGCATGCCTGTAGTCCCAGCTACTGGGGAGGCTGAGGCAGTAGGATCGCTTAAGCCCAGGAGTTTGAGGTTGCTGTGAGCTAGGCTGACGCCACGGCACTCACTCTAGCCTGGGCAACAAAGTGAGACTCTGTCTCAAAAAAAAAAAAAAAAAAAAAGACAACACTTCGATATTCAGGAGCAAGTGAAAAACATCAGAAATGATAAATATGTGGATAAAAATAAAAGACTATTTGTACCTTCTTAAGTTCTTTAAAAAGATCTATGAATGTTTAAAGCAAAAATTATAACATGTTTTGGAGTTTTCAATATATGCAGATGTAATACATATTTATATTGCAAATATACAATAAAAGTAATATATAAAACTATAATAAAGTATGGTGTGGGGAGGGGACCTATATGCTTGCAAAATGTTTGTATTTCACATGAAGAGGTATAGTGTTATGGTTGAACTTTGAAAGATTAGAGATATATATTGATCCTTAGAGAAGCCACCAAAAATAAAAAGAGGTTACAGCTCATGAGCCAATAGAAATCTTAAAATGAAATACTAAAAAATATTTAAATTATCTTTTTTAAAAGGTAGGAAGGAAGGAACTACTACAACAACAAATTGAGGCAACAAACAGAACCAGATAATAAAATTGTTGAATGAAATCCAGTGATAAGGTCTAAATACTGCAATTAAAAGTCAAAGAGAAAAGAACAAACTACAGTGCCTATTAGAGACACAGTTTGGGCATAAAAGTACAAATATTTTGAAGGTGAATACACAAAACAATACTAGACAGCATAAAAAGTATGCAATTGCTATATTAATATCAGCTGAAATAGCTATCCACCTTCCTTGGCCTCCCAGAGTGCTAGGATTACAGGCATGAGCCACCACGCCCAGCCATGAATGACCTTAATCTAAGCAGTTGAAGGCCTGAATAGAATAAAAATGTTGTTCCTACAATGAGTAAGGAGGAATACCTGCCTCAATGTTGATCTAGGACTTTTGGCTTTTCCTGCCTTCAGACTTGAACTGAAACATCAGCTCTTCTTGGACTTTGAGCTTTGCAGCTTTCAGACTTGAGCTTACACTAGGAGGGTTTACAGCTTGATGACTGCAGATTTTGGGACTGTTACATAATTGCATGAACCAATTCGTCATAATAAACCTCTTTCTATGCATACATACATCCTGTTGGTTCTATTTCTCTGGAGGGCCCTGACTAATATAGATTTTGGTTCCAAGATGTGAAATGCTGCTGTACCAAATGACTAAAAATGTGGAAGTAGTTTTGAAACTGAGTAAGCGTAGAGGTTGGAAGAGTTTTGAGGTGCATGCTAGAAATATAGATGCTCAATGTGATTCTGGAAAGGGCTTAGAAGGAAAACAGGAGAGCTGGAGATAAAACTTCCATCTTCAAGAGCATACATAAATAATCATGAGCAGAATGTTGGTAGAAATGCAGATGGTAAAGGCCATTCTGGAAAAGTCTCAGATGTAAATGAAGAACAGGTATTGGACCCTTGAGGAAAGGTGATCCTTGTTGTAAAGTGGTAGATAACTTGTCTGAATTGTGTTCTTGTGTTTTGTGGTAGGTAGAAATTAAAAGTAATGAAATTGGGTATTTAGCAGAGGAGATTTTAAAGTCAAGTATTGAAAATGAAGCTGAAGTCCTCCTTATTGCATATAGTAAAATGTGAGGGTCAAGAAATGAATTGAAGAAGGAATTATTAGGCAAAAATGAAAGAGAACATGAAGATTTGGAAAATTGTGAGCCTATTCATATTGTACATAATGAGAAGGCTTGTTCTGAAGGCTTCTGCTGAGATGGCTGGAGAACCATTTAATAAAAAATCATCGGTGCACCTCATGGACTTATTCATCTGTCTCAGCAGAAGCCAGGAATAGAGATGTGATAATATTTAATACCAGCACAGATACTGCCAATTTGAGCTGATTACAGAGAAAGCAGGACAGAACAAAGGAAGGCTTTCAGATTTCTTGGATTCTATAGGACAGGAACATACAGCTGTTCAGCTGCAAAGGTGCACTATTCAACAAAAGGGAAGAACAATACCAACAGTGATTCCAAAATCATTAGGGCTGTCACTCCCATCACAAGCCAAAGGGGCAAGACTGTTTTCCTAGTTGGTTTCAGAGAGGAGTGCCCTGACAGAGAGCCATGGGTGCAGGATCAGACCGAAAAGCCATTGTGCCGACACTACCATCCCAATGGGCCCAGAAGGTGGAGTATCAAGCCAAACACAATTATTCTCAAGGCATAAGATCTAATGGAATTTTTCTTGCTAGGTTTTAAATTTCTGGGGATCTGACACCTTGTCCTTTCTTAGTTCTCCCTTTTGGAATTGGAATGTCCATCCAATGCCTAGCTGACCTTTTGTATTTTTGAAGCATATAACTTGTCTGGTCTCATAGGTTCATAGCTGGAGAGGAATTTTGCCTCAGGATGAATAATGCCTTGGGTCTCACATATTTGAGTTAGATGATATTTAGATGAGACTTTGGACTTTAGATGTTTGAGTTGATTCTGGAATGAGTTAAGATTTTGGGCCGGGTGCGGTGGCTCACACCTGTAATCCTAGCACTCTGGGAGGCCGAGGTGGGTGGATCGCTCGAGGTCAGGAGTTCGAGACCAGCCTGAGCAAGAGCGAGACTTCGTCTCTACTAAAAATAGAAAGAAATTATCTGGCCAACTAAAAATATATATAGAAAAAATTAGCTGGGCATGGTGGTGCATGCCTGTAGTCCCAGCTACTCAGGAGGCTGAGGCAGTAGGATCTCTTAAGCCCAGGAGTTTGAGGTTGCTGTGAGCTAGGCTGACGCCATGGCACTCACTCTAGCCCGGGCAACAGAGTGAGACTCTGTCTCAAAAAAAAAAAAAAAAAAAGATTTTGGGGGCATGTATTTTGCATGTGAGAAGAATATGAATTTCGGGAGACCAAGGGTGGAATATTATGGGCTGAATATTTGAGTCTCCCCAAAGTTCATATGTTGAAGCCCTAACCTCCAATGTGACTATATTTGGAGATGGGGCCTCTAAGGAAGTAATTAAGGTTAAACGAAGTCATAAGGGTGGAGCTTGACCTGATAGGATTAGTGTTTTTATTAAGAAGAGACAGTAAGGAGCTCACTTTCTCTCTGCCATGTGAGGAAACAGTGAGATGATAGCTGCATATAAGCCAAGAAGAGGCCTTAGAATGAAACCTACCTTGCCATCACCTTGATCTTGGGCTTACCAGCATACAGAACCATAAAGAAATAAATTTTTATTGTTTAAGCCATCTAGTCTCAAGAGACAGATATACTGACAAAGGTGAAAGTGCAGTAAACAAGCAAAATGTGATAATGCTGTTAGTGATATTTAAATCTGTCATAAGTGGAGTAACTGATGGTGAGAATGTTGACATTGCTGTCATTCGAAAGACTATATATATTAAGTCAAGAACTTAGTGATGATGAAGTTATCAACATAAATGAAGAAAGTGATTGTGAGGGAAAGTATTAAGATGTCCCAAGGAAAGTTATCCAGTAAAAAACATTTTGAAAATCTTGAGCTATTTCATGATATTGAAAACACAAAGGATAAAATGATAGAAGTTGATCGAGACTTAGAATGGAGTATGAAATTTTCCAAGGTGTAGAAAAGGTGCACATTCCCTACCTTAAGTATAGGAGGAGAAGAAGGGACACCATCAAGAGACCTAACCTACACATAATAGAAATTCAAGAGAAAAAGAAAGAGAAAAAGGGCCAGAAAGAATAATTAAAGAAAAAAAAAAGGATTTAAAAGTTAAAAAAAAAAAAAAAAAGAATAATGGGCTGGGTGCGGTGGTGCACATTTGTAATCCTAGCACTTTGGGAGGTTGAGGTGAGAGGACTGCTTGAGCCCAGGAGTTGGAGACCAGGTTGGGCAATAGCAAAGACTATTTTTGTCTCTACAAAAAATTAAAAAAATTAGCCAGGCACGGTGGTATGTGCCTGTTGTCTGAACTACAGGGGAGGCTAAAGCAGGGGGATCGTTTGAGCTCAAGAGTTGGAGGCTGCAATGAACTATGATGGTGCCACTGCACTCCAGCCTAATGGCTGAAAACTTCCCTCATCTGGGGAAAGATGCCAACATCCAGGTATAGGATGCACAGAGGTCACCACTCAAGTTCAACCCAAAGAGGAATTCCCAAGACGCATAATACTCAAACTATTCAAAGTTTGAAGAGTTTGAGAAGACTGGAGAAAAAATTCTGAGACCAGTAAGAAATAAGAAACATACAAAGAGAGTCCAATATGATTGTCTGAGAAATTCTCAGCAGAAACCCTACAGGCCAGTAGAGAGTAGGGTATTATATTCTAAGTGCTGAAGACCAACCAAAAAAAAAATCTGCCAACCAAGAATGCCATACCTAGCAAAGCTTTCTTTGTAAATGAGGGAAAAATAAAAACTTTCCCAGGCAAACTGAAGCTAAGGGAGTTCATCACCATCAGGACTGTTCTAAATTGCTTAAAGGGAGTTCTTTAAGCTGAAATGAAAGGCAGATCATTTATGTAATAAAAGTTATGAAAGCACGAAACCCAGTAATATAACTAATACAGATCCACATTGAGAGAATTCTAGGACCATAATGTGTTAAGCAACTTATCCCTAGTATGAAGGTTAGACAGAACTATTAAAAACAACTATTGCTGAAATAAATTGTAATGGGATACATATTACAAAATGATATGAATTCTCACATCAAAAATATAAAATGAAATAAAAGGGTACAGTTTTTATATGAAAAGTTAAGTTTTTAACAGCTTGAAATAGAGTTTTACAAGAAGTTTTTTGTAAGCCTCATGTTAACCACAAAACAGAAATCTATAGTAGAAATTCAAAAAAGTAGGATTAAAGGCACACCACTAGAGAAAACCATCAAACCACAAAGGAAGACAACAAGAGAGGAAGAAAGAAACATAAGAAACTATTATGAACAAGTACATGCTATTGAATTGCATAACCTAGAAGAAATGGATAAATTCCTAGACACATACCAACTATCAAGACTGAATCATGAATCGATAGAAAATCTGAACATGCCAGTAACAAGTGAGGAGATTGAATAAGTAATAAAAAGTGTCCCATAAAAGAAAAGCCCAGGACCTGATGACTTCACTGCTAAATCTTGCCAAACATTTAAAGAACTAATACCAATCCTTCACAATCTCTTGAAAAACTGAATAGGAGAAAATATTTCCAAACTCTTATTATGAGGCCACCATTACTCTGATATCAAAGCTAGACAAGGACATCACAAGAAAAAAGAATTACAGGCCAATATCCCTGATGAACATAGATGCAAAAATCAATAAAATACTAGCAAACCAAATTCAATAACACATTAAAAGGATCATTCATGATGATCAAATAGAATTTATCCTTGGAATGTAAAGATGGTTCAACATACACAAATCAATAAATGTGATATATCACATTAATAGAACCAAGGACAAAATTCATATGATCATCTCATTAGATGCAGAAAAAGCATTTGACAAAATTCAATGTTCTTTCATGATTAAAATGATCAATAAATTCGGGGTAGAAGAAAAGTACCTCAACACAATAATAGCCATATATTATAAGTCCACAACTAACATAATGCTGAACAGTTACAAATTAACACGCTTTCCTCTGAGATCTGGAACAAGTCAACCATGCCCACTCTCACCACTTCTATTCAACATAGTATAGTATTGGAAGTCCTTGCTAGAGCAGTCTGGCAAAAGAAAGAAATAAAAGGTATCCAGATAGGAAAGGAAGAAGTTAAATTGTTTTTGAGTGACATGATCTTATGTATAGAAAACCCTAACTATTCTACCAAAATAACTGTTAGAATTAATAAATGAATACAGTAAAGTTGCAGGATACAAAATGAACACACAAAAGTTAGTATCATTTCTATAAACAACAAACTGAAAAAGAGAACAATCCCATTTACAATATCTACAAAAAGTAAATAAATACGATACTTAGGAATAAATAAAACCAAGGAAGTGAAAGACCTGTACACTGAAAAATATAAAACATTAGTGAAAGAAATTAAAGACACAAGTAAATGGAAAGATATCTTGTGTTCATAAATTGGAAGCATTGATAATTAAAATGTTCATACTATCAAAGTTAACACTACCCAAATCTACAAAATTCATTGCAATCTGTATCAAAATTCCAATGAAATTTTTTATAAAAATAGAAACAATTATCCTAAAATTCATATGGAAATTACAAAAAAACACAAATATCTGAGGTAATCATGAGCAAAAAGAACAATGCTGGAGGCATCACTATTATCTGATTTCGATGACCTATACTATTATACCAAACAATAGTAATTAAAACACCATGATATTGACATAAAAATAGACTCATCAACCAATGAAATAGAATAGAGAGCTTAATAATGAGCCCATGCATGTAGGGTGAATTGATTTTCAACAAAGGTGCTAAGTATACACATTGGGAAACAGACAATCTCTTCCAGAAATGGTATTAAAAAACTGCATATCCATATGCATAGAATGATATCGGATACTAATCTCACACAGCATAAAAAATAACTCAAAATGGGTTAAAGACTTAAACATAAGACCTGAACCTTTGAAACTATTAGGAGAAAATAAAGGGGAGAAACTACATGATATTTGTCTGGGCAATTATTTTTTAGATTTGACTCCAAAAGCTCATGCAACAAAAGCAAAAATAGACAAATGGGGTTACATAAAAATAAAAAAGCTTTCTCACAACAAAGTAAACAATTAACAGTGAAAAGATAATCTATGGATTGGGAGAAAAGCCATACATCTGATAAGATGTTATATCCAGAATATATAAGGAACTCAGACAACTCTATAGAACATAAACAAATACTCTGATTAAAAAATGGACAAGAGAATGAACAATATTTGATACTGCTTCAAAATGACTATAATCAACAATGAGTTAGGATATACTTTAAAATAACTAAAAGAGTGGAAGTAGAATATTCCTAACACAAAGAAATGATAAACGCCTGAAGTGATTGGTACCCAAATTACTCTGATTTGATTAATCCACATTGTATGCCTGTATCAAAACATCACATGTACCCTATAAAGATATACAACTAGGCTTGAGCAATCCTTCTGCCTCAGCCTCCCAAGTAGCTGGGACTACAGGCATGCGCCACCATGCCCAGCTAATTTTTTCTATATATTTTTGGTTGTCTATCTAATTTCTTTCTATTTTTAGTAGAGACGGGGTCTTGCTCTTGCTCAGGGTGATTTCGAACTCCTGACCTCGAGTGATCCACCCGCCTCGGCCTCCCAGAGTGCTAGGATTACAGGCATGAGCCACCGCACCCGGCCTGAACATATTTTTAAATTTAATTTCTAATACATTATTCTTGTGTTTTTACTTACTTTACTGGCCATCCATCTCCATTTCTCTTCCTGTTTTTTCCTGTTAGCTCCAACTTTTAAATATTGGAGCACCAAAGGGCTTAGTCTTTCTGCACTTACTCTTTGGTGACCTCAGCCATTTTGTGGCTTTAAATACGATAAACCAGTAACTCCTAGATTTATATCTCTAGCGTGGACCAATTTGAACCAATTTCTATAGACTAAAGCTGTCTTTGTGCTTAACATCTCACCTGAATGTTGGTATCTTTAACTTAACATGTCAAACCAAGCTGTTGATTTACACCAGACCCCAACTCCTCCTCCCGAAAACTATGGAATCATTATTCACTCCTCTCTTTCTCTTATGTGTATATTCAAGCCATCAGCTGATCATTTAGTCCTACCTTCAAAATTATATTCAGAATCTGACTGCTTTCTACTAGTCTTATTATTATTGTTTTAGTTCGTTTGGGCTGCGATAACACTAAACTATAGATTGGGTGGCTTATAAACAAGGAACATTTCTTTCTCACAGTTCTAGAGGCAGGAAATTCCAAGATCAAAGCATAGGTAGATTTCTTGTCTGGTAAAGAGCCTATTTCCTGATTCACAGATGGTGCCTTCTCACTGTGCTCACAGGTGGTAGGGCAAAGGAGCTTTCTTAGGCTTATTTTATAAGAATACTAATCCTCTTTATGAGGGCTCTGCCCTTATGACCTAATCACCTCTCCAAGGGAGGGGATTAGGTCTACCTCTTAATATTACCACCTTGGTGGTTAGGATTTCAACATAAGAATTTTGGGGGGACACAAACATTTAGACCATAGCAACTTTCATGCAGTTCTAAGCACGTATCCTCTCTTGTTTGGATTTTTCAGCAACTCCAATATGGTCTAATTTCCATTCTTGTTCTCCTATAGTCTGTTCCTCACATCGAAGTCAGAAACCTCTTTCATAGGTAAATCAGATTGTGTCATTTCTTTGCTCAAACCACTCACTGTCTCCTACTCAGGGTAAAAATTTGAAGTCTTTATAATGGCTTAAAAGGCCCAAACACAATATGGCAGTATCTATGGCACTCTCTGACCTTATCTCTTGATGCTTTTCTTCTTGACCTTATCAGCCTATTTGCTGTTCTGTGAATAAACTATAATCAGGCTCCTTTTGTCATACCTTTGCCCATCTTGTTCCTTCTGTCTGGGAGGCTCTTCCCTTTGTGTCTACATACCTTATCCATTTACTTTTTAAAAGTCTTTACTAAGATATAGTCTTATCAGTGAAGCCCTTTTCACTGTCTCTGGAACTTTTTGTAGTCCTTGGCTCCACTGTTTTTCTCTGGAAGACTTGTTACAGTCATAACAAGAGTTTGAAAACTATGGCCAGTGGGCTAAATCTCACCTAACACCTATTTTCGTAAATAAAGTTTTCTTGGAACACAGCTATGCCCACTTTTTTACATGTTGTGGTTGCTGCTTTCTCACTATAATGGCAGCATTAAGTAGTTGCAACAGATACACAAGGCCCACAAAGCCTAAAATATTTAGTATTTGGCCCTTTAAAGAAAAAGTTTGCTGACCCTGATATATATTATATATTTCCTTTTTGTTTACAGCCTGTTTCACTAGAAAGTAAGGCCTGAGGGCAGATTTTTTTTTTTTCACTGCCGTAGCCCTGGCACCTAGAAATGTACCTAGTACATAATAGGTGCTCAGTAAGTATTTCTGGAACAAATAAATGACTAAAAGAAAGAAATGATGTGGGTATGGTGTAGTAATATATTAAAAGTTTTTAAGTTTTAAAGACAAAATCCCAATAGATTATAAACTTTACTATTATGTGCCATTATCATCTAAATAATGTTTTAAATTACGAGACTCCAGCTTAAAACTGGTAAAAAGAAGCTACAGAATGTTCCTCCTTTGATACCTACTGATGCGAACTATAACAATTTAAGAAAGAAGAAGAAAAAAAAGGTAAGAAGAGCAAAACCAGAAGAAAAGAAGAAAATGTTCCCCAGCATCAACTAGAAATAACAAACAGGATATAATTTCATTTGATAAATTTCAAAAGATGATAGCCAAGGGAAGAAATAGAAAATTTGCTGAATCATAGTATAGCACCCCGCCCCACATCCTACTCTCCAAAAGCTATGATCTTGAGATTCATCATTAATATACCTAAAATAGGAGAATAGATGTATGGAGTCTTTACATTTTTGTTTTTCTTCTTACTATGTGAAAGTAGAAATACCTGAGAAAAGATGACTAAAAGCTGAAAATTGAAGGATTAGGGCTGATTTCTTGTCAGCAGAAGCGTCAAGATTTCTGAATTGGGGGAATGATATAAATTTCAAGGGCCTTCTCCCTATGGAAAAAAGTATGTTCCCTCCCCTGAGTAGTAGATAGGGTAAACCTCCCAGAAAATCTCAAAGAGCTGAACCCAATTCCTCCAACAGAAGCTGCACATAAAGATTGCCACAAAATTCTAGCTGAATTATCTTCCCTCTTATACTTTATCCATACTCAGTTGCTCACAGTATCAACAACCATTTTTCTCTGCCATTTCACAAAATCCACCTTGTGTCATCTTGTTGCCAGGTGATTTCTGTCATTTGTTTTGCTTCTCAGAAGATAATTTGTCTCTTTGGATTATCACTCTTCATTAAATATATGGAGGGAGAAAGAGGCATTATAAAAAGTAATTTGAGGCTGGGCACGGTGGCTCACACCTGTAATCCTAGCACTCTGGGAGGCCGAGGCAGGTGGATCATTTGAGCTCAGGAATTTGAGACCAGCCTGAGCAAGAGCAAGGCTGGTATCTACTAAAAATAGAAAGAAACGATATGGACAATTGAAAATATATATAGAAAAAATTAGCCGAGCATGGTGGTGCATGCGTGTAGTCCCAGCTACTCAGGAGGCTGAGGCAGGAGGACTGCTTGAGCCCAGGAGTTTGAGGTTGCTGTGAGCTAGGCTGACGCCACAGCACTCACTGTAGCCTGGGCAACAGAGTGAAACTCTGTCTCAAAAAAAAAGTAATTTGAGTTCATTCAGGCTAGGGATATTTTAAAGTCATTGTCTTTTAAATAAAACCCAATGACATTTTTGGTAAAACTGTTCTGGTAAAACAGTAAAAGCTTTCCAGAATAAGCACAAAATAATGCTTTCCAGTATATTTGTCTCCAAAGGTGGAGAAGATACTAAAGCTAAGGAAGTATTCAGTATTACACTTCTCAGAGTAAAAGTAAATATATAACCACACAGTTGCTAAGTTTATTAAACCAGCATCAAAAAAATAAATATTTTTGTCTGGAGTGAAGACAACATCAAGTTGGCAAAATTTCCTTAACATGTCATAATTTTGGACAGCATAATGTCAGTGATATACAATATGAAAGCTCAGTTACTCTAACGTGCATGCTAATAGATAATCAACTTTACAGTTGGATGCAAACCTATGTGAAGAGTATGAATGAACCTTTGATCTATATGTAGTTCATATAGTGGGGAGAAGTGCTTGACAACTTCTTGTTCCTTTTGAATCATTGAAAATCTGTGCAAAAATGGGAAGAGATTTTTAAAAATTGGTTTGTGATTATTTTGTGAGCCAAAAAGTTTTCTGAAAATGGTATGTTGGGATCAGTATTCACAGAGTAGCAGCTATAGGACAAGAAAGAACATCTCTACACTAGTTAAAGAAATTATACTTGAATATTAATTCTCACACTGTGCTGCTATTCCCAGAACATAACTGTCTGTAAACAATACGAACTCTGACCTTGATTCGCTTGTTAAAGGGAGTAGTTTAAATTGTACTCATGATTGAATCTTGGTCCTTGAGTATATATTTTTTAGAATGCTTTGAAAATAAGTGGGCAGTGAATATAAAACTCTGGTTTCCAACGTGAAATAATCTGACTGTCAAGAAGGAAGTTAGACCAGATGCTGTGCCTCACGCCTGTAATTGTAGCACTCTGGGAGGCAGAAGAGGGAGGATCGTTTGAGGTCAGAAGTTCGAAAACAGTCTGAGCAAGAATGAGACCCTGTCTCTACAGGCATGGTGGTATGTCTGTAGTCCCAGCTACTCTGGAGGCTGAGGCATGAGGATCTCTTGAGCCCAGGAGTGTGAGGTTACAGTGAGCTGTGATGATGCCACTGTACTCTAGGCCACATGACAGAGAGAGATCCTGTCTCAAAAAAAAAAAAGAAGTATACACTGGAACTTTACTTTTTCATAAATGACCTGAGCAACTGCTTGCTAAATTGTTGATGGTTTTCAAATATTGTAAGATTATTTCCCCATTTTTTGTTCTATTGGCAATGTAATGCTTTAATTTGCATTATTTACATTTTCCCATCAATTTCTTAAGTCTAGACTATCAACACAACATTAACATTTTCATGGTATAAGCATTTCCACCATGGCTGATGTCAGGCTACCGAGGTGACATCACTGAACAGTTAGGAAGAAATGGGCAGTAGCATACCACTATATAGTTTTTTATTTTATTTATTTAATTAATTTATTTTTTGTCATGCTACAATGGACATAAATAACCACAAATATATACATAATAATAAAATATAATAAAATAAGAATTTTGAGAATTTATTTCTTTTCAATATAATTTATTTTAAGTTTGAAAATATTTTTTTTTTGGTAACGACTATGTTTAATAACCAGCTTGCAAAATCCCTGAAATTTAACATTTGACTTTCATGAGCTGGTATGAATCAGAACCAACCCATTGCAGCTCCTGTAGTGGTGCTATGCACAATCTACTACACGGCCTTCTGTGACTGACCTGAGCTGTTAATTTCAGTGAATTCAATCAACCTAATTCTATTTATTGTTATACCCTAAACTTTCATAGAGGATTGCTATGGGAAAGACCCTACAAATGATATCTGTGCGTCTGCTTTAAAATTTCTTCAAAAACTTTCTCTAATATGTTATTCCAATATTTTTTTAAGTTTGTCTTAATGAATTGAATTGGTACATTTTTCTTTACCAGATAAGGAGAATGGTATCATATTCCCTCTTTGTTTTGTCTGCTTTGAAATTCACAGGTAAATTGTATCAATTTACCTATAGCTGTCAGTATAGGACAATGATATTTTTAAACTTCTTTTTAAAAAATGAAATCTATGTTGAAATCTTATTTTTATAAATGTGCATACACATATACATCTACATACTCACATACATACACATATACAATTTCAAATTTCATTTCTTATCAACATTTGATAGAAAATGTTGAGTATATTCTTGACTTGTTACCTTTATTTACCAGTTTTCAAAATAATGAATTGGTTCCCTAGCATCATTCAAAGGTGAACAATGAGTTTTTTAAAAATATAATTATGAACTCACATATTAAGATATATTTATATTTCAATCCATTGCAGTTGTTAATCATGTTCAAATTGTCTCATCTTTGGCCAGTGGGAGCCACTTCATGTTGGAGTCCATAAATTGGCTCCCAAGTTCTTTGACATAACACCAATAATCTTTGATAATTTCCATGGTTAATGGTATGACAGGGTATTTTAAGCTCATCTTTTGAATATTTTCTGTCCCAAATCTGGAATCAGCCATTGTTTCAGGGAATTCTTTTTAGGTCCAGATGGTGTTTAGAAACCATAATCTGGGTACTGCAGGTATGTGCTTATTGCTATTGCACTGGTCCCTTTTTCTAGGCATTTACAGTGGGCAGAACTAAGAAATGTGTGTTTTAAAATATAAAATATGTAATGAGTTTATTCTAATACATCTATTTCAAATTCAGGAGCATAGAGTTTTTATGTAACTCAAAAATTAATTTCCCCCAACACTAATTTATTCATTTGGTTTTTGTTAGACCATGTATGCAACAATGTTTTAATAATACCATCAATAATAGCTTAAAATATGATTACTGATACCAATTTAAGTTGCTGTTTTGTTGCTATTGCTTTGAAGTTCTTTTTCTTAGGTTATAGCCTGTAAGGATTACTGTATACTGTTAAATTGTTGTGTGTGTGTATAAACATCCACACTTGTTTATGTGTTTAATTATTGTGTTTTAAACTTATTTGGAATTGTTCTTCTCTGTATGGTTATGCTACCAACTCCATGTACAATTAAGTTTATTTAATTTAGCTTTCATTTTTATTGGATTACTTTTTAACTATAACTTTGTTTTTGTTTTATAATAATGTAAGTTATTTCACATGGTTCCAAATTCACATCTACAAAACAGGTTTTATGTGAAATCCACATATTATTCCTAGCTTTACTACCCTGTACCTTTCCTTTTTCTATGTAACCATGTTTTTTGAAGATTTTAATTTATCCTTTCAGTAAAAAGTATAGGTAAATACATAGATGAATGGTAAGATACTATACTGTGAAGTACTTCATACCACATATGTCCCTCATTCCTTTTTAAAAATTGCATAGTACTTCACTGTGTGGATATACCATAATTAATTCAATTATTTCACTATGATGGACATTTGGATTATTTCCAGGCTTTTACTATAACAAAAGTGCTTCAGTCAGTACACACACACACACCCCTATATCTTATATAACTGTTTTCATATTTTTGTCAGTGTTGGTCAGATTCTTGGCAGTGAGATTTGCTAGTCAAAAAATAAATACCTCCCCAGAAGCCTGGAGCTTAAATAAATAAATAAATAAATACCTTTGTAATTTTGTTGCATACTGCCAAATTCTCCCTTGTTGGAGTTTTTATATTTTGTACTCCAACAAGCCAAAAAAAAAAAACAAAAAAAGTGCTCCTTTCCCCCACAAAAGGTTCAGTTACGGGCTGTGTTGTGAAACTTTTGGATTTTTGCCAACCTAATGGATGAGAACTAGTATCTCAGTGATTGTTTTTTTTTTTTTTTTTTTTTTTTTTTGAGGCAGAGTCTCCCTCTATTGCCCAGGCTAGAGTGCCATGGCGTCAGCCTAGCTCACAGCAACCTCAAACTCCTGGGCTTAAGCGATCCTACTGCCTCAGCCTCCCGAGTAGCTGGGACTACAGGCATGCGCCACCATGCCTGGCTAATTTTTCCTATATATTTTTAGTTGCCCAGCTAATTTCTTTCTATTTTTTTAATAGAGATGAGGTCTCCCTCTTGCTCTGGCTGGTTTGGAACTCCGGAGCTCAAATGATTCTCCAGCATCGGCCTCCCAGAGTGCTAGGATTACAGGCATGAGCCACCGTGCCCGGCCTCTCAGTGATTCTTAATTTGCATTTCTCTTATTATGAGCTAGGTTGTGAATGTTTTTATTTAACGGGCATCTGTATTTTATTTTTTTTTGTAGAGACAAGAGTCTTGCAATGTTGCCCAGGCTGGAGTGCAGTCGTTATTCACAGGCCCAGTCATCACACACTACACCCTCAAACTCCTGGGCTCAAGTAATACTCCTGCCTCAGCCTTCTTAGTAGCTGTGACTACAGGAGGCAACATTGTGCCTGGCTACATTTCTTTTTTTTTCCTGTAAAATGCCTGGTTATATCTCTTGCCATTTTGCCATCAGGTTGTTGGTCTGTCTTTTTCTTCTCTCTTTTTGGATACTCTTTACATAAAAAGTTATTAAATTATCTCTTACTAAGTTGCAAGTATTTTTTTACAGTGTGTCATTTGTCTTTATTCTTTGCTTGTGGTGTTTTTTCTTTTCTTTTTTGCCATACAAAAGCTTTTAATTTTATGTAGTGAGCTTTACCAATATTTTACTTTATTGCATCTGCTTTTGACAATTGCTAGCAAAATTTATTCTTCAATTATTGAAGAATTCACCCACAATTTCTTCTAGTACTTCTGTAGGTTCAATTTTTTATATTAAAATATCTGATCTTTTTCAAATTTATTCTTGGAACACATCTAAATTTATCCTTTTCCTTATGAATACCCAGTTATCTAAAAACTACTTATTAAAAAGTCTGTCTCTTCCTCACTGCTTTGAGATACAGCTTTTATCTATACTAAACTTCTATATGTACTTGGGCCAATTTCTCAATTTCCTATTGTGTTTTGGTCTTTTATTCATGTGCCAATGCCAAGTGTTAAATTATAAAGGTTTTATAACATTTTAATAACTGATATGATTGCTACCCTCAAAGCTCTACTTTTTCAAGGATTTTTGTGCTTTTCTTATTTCTGTTTCCAAATGAATTTTATAATCAATTTGTGCTTATAGCCATGTTCTTAATCAGAGCTGTTTATCAAAAGGACCTTTAGAGTTAAAAAAGAAAAGAAAAGAAATACTTCACCCACCCAGACCCAGTGAGTCTCTGGACATTGGGAGTGGGAATATACATTTTGAAAAAACTCTAGAGTTGATTCTGATAATCCCAGTTTTAAAAGGGGCTTATAGAACATAATATTCAAGTTCTAATTCCAGACTACTTTATGATTTGTTTTCCCTTGTGTATTAGGGACCATAATTAATGATTCTTTTATCTACCCAGTCTCTTAAGCTAGAAATTTCTCTAGTCTTCCTTCACTCATTCTTCTCCCTTAATTCTCTCCTTTTCAATTGGTTACCAATTTGAAATTTTACCTCAGAAATATCTGGCTCTAAATTTCCAATGCTACTGTCTTTTACCATGTTTCTCATGGACTGTTAAGCAGTGTCTTCATACTATCGTCTATCATTTGCACTGCCTATACAATTACTGTTCCCTCAAAACAAGGTCGATCATGTCACTCCTTTGCTAACCTTTGTTGGCTCTTAGGATAAATTCAACCATCTTACCATGGTATATTAGGCCTTTCACTCTCAGGTCCCAGGCTCCTTTTATGGCCTTCATCCCTGTCATGACATCGCTGTCATCCCTTCATTCCTGACATTCCTCATACTGAATATTCCTGTTACACTGAATTTCACAGTAGTGGATGGACACCAGACCTAGTAGTAGCTTTGCATATTTACATTTATGGTTTCTTTCATTTAGGATACCTCCCCACCACACCCCAACTTCTTTACCCAATAAATTCTCAGTGTTTGAGATGCAGTTCAAATGGCAGCTCTTTGATAAAGCCTGTTTTAGTCTCCCAGACTGAATTAGTTGCTTCATCTTCTATTCTCAAAAAACTTTATTATTTGTATGTTTATAATGTGATTTGTATGACTCTCTAATCTCCCAGGAATTTCACACTTTCAGCATCAACCAGAATGTGAGCTTTTCATGTTTTTCCAGCCTCTAGCACAGTGCATAGCATATAGCAAGCACTCAAATGTTTGTTCAGTGAATGAAAACAAATAAAGCTTCATTAATCTGTAGTGATTGAAACAGAAACAAGATATGACCGTGGCCAGCTTGTTATACTGTTGAGATCTCGTTTGTTTTGCTTTGTAGTAAGCCTTCCTAGACTTCGTTCTCTGTACATGGCAATTCTTTATTCTTTGAGGAACCATGTACAAGACCGACAGTAAATTAGATGTCTATCCATCTCTATCTCTATATCTACCTATTGAAGAATGTCTGTCTTGGTCCTGAAAGCAGATGCTATTTTATAGAAGAAAGTATAACCATTTAGTACATAGTGGTGCCCTAATCAGTCTGTAGGATAGGTAAATATATATAGAATTTCAGAGTTAATTCTCATTAAAATTAGAAAAGATCTGCTTCATGATTAAATTCTTTTACAATTATGTACATGATGAAGTACTAATTTAGATGATGATCTTGGGTAGAAGACTAAGTGCTGTGGGAGTTGTATTATTTTATAAGTATAGTAATTATTTTCTCTGATTTTCCCCCCTCAACTCTATGATTATGTTGCAATCTCTGAAATGATCAAGTGTGATAATATGAAAAAACGAAAGGAATCATATTTAAGAAACATTTAAGCACAACTTCATAGTAAAAGGATATCAAATATTTGGACTAATTCAGTTTAAAATTTCTAGCACACTGTTATTTTAAAAAATCAGTTTATAGATTAAATTGGATAATTAATATATGTGAATTACCAAATGACACCAACTTATTTTAAAGATACATTTTATTATAAAATTAAGGTTTTTATTATTGAGTTATTGAAATATAGAAATTCATTTTATAAGTTTAAGATATCTATTTTTCATTTGCCAACTATTTTGTTAATTATTGATTTCCATCAGACTTCATTTCAACTTTGAGAATGTCACAAAAACATTTCCCAAACTATATAAAGAGCCCTTGACAATGATAAAAATATGGTTTTTAATTGTTTTTAAAAAGAAATTAAAATCAAGTTTTTCACAATCACCACTCTCTCTACTTTACTCCAACCTTTTAGTAATGATAAGGTTTAATTTCTCCTAAGTTACTTCATCATACAATCAAGGAAAAGGCAACATTGTGTTGTATGTGGCTTCAAATTGAAATTATATATACATATTATAAAACGTTTTTGAATTATGGTTCTAAAATCCCTCAGAATGATGAGTTTTTAGTACATATAGTAGTTGATGACTTTCATTACATATGTACCATTTTTCCGTTGTCTAGGCATATTTCCACAATTTAAATTAATATATTTTATTATGTCCAATTTTTTCCCGATATATTTCTTTTTTAAAAACCAGGCAGTGTAAATTATATATCTGCATAAAACCTCTTGTTTGGGAAACCAATGTGCCATCTGCATACTCAATATTATTTCAAAATATTATTGGAACCAAAAACTGAACCATGCTTTGAATTATATTACTTGAAATACTTAAGTAAAATATACATTCTTAATTATTCAAGTTACAGTGTGCCACCCGTCATTTCAAGAGAAATATGTTTTAAGAGAATTCTTTTTTTTTTAATTTATTTATATTCATGGAGTACGAGTGCAGTTTTGCTACACTGATTCATTACATTGTGGTAAAGGAGAATTCTTTATGAAAATTGAGACAACTTGAATCCAACCCTTTTTTCTTAATCTTTTAAAATTAAATATTTTCAACAGTAATGCCAATGATTATAGAGTATCAGTAATGGATTGTTAAAATATTAATATTCAACACTTCATGTATAGAAATATCAGTGAATTCTATTGTTTAGTTCTAAATATTTAAAAATATTACTTATTTGAATAATGACCACCATTATAGAACAGTGCATAAACTTTTTGTATGTGACTTGGGATGAAAGTCTAAGTGCTAGCATTCATATTTATATTTTAATCTATATTTTTCTTCTGGAACATTATTAGTAAATTTTGAGATAGTAGTACTTTTGACCCATTCATACATGTACAGAGGTTGGACTATGAGTTAATTAAATATGAGTTAATAATATATTATAAGGAAATTATTGTCCTTATTACAGTTATTAGGTAGTTACTCAAATTATAGCTTGAAAGGAATGCAGAGCATGGAAAACTCAGGATTAAATTATGCATTTGAACCTTAGGCCAGTTTTTACTATAGAGACAGTTTGCTGCTAAAAGAGAAATTGTATGTCATTGAAATTAAATGCTTTTCTGGGGGTGGAAGATTCCAGTTTTTAATGAAATTACTGAGTGTGGTGTAGTGAAATGATTAAAATCTGTATTCCAGGAATGTGGCAGGGAAAAAAAATCAATAAGTGCTAGCACAGCTTTGCTGCTCAATGTGAATCCTGAGAATGAAATAAACTACTACAAAAATAATAATTAAAAACATATCAGCACATTAATTTATTTAGCATCAGTCTCCTGAGACATCATCTTCACTAATTTTTAGCATACATTTTACTATGTAATGAGCAGCCTTCTTTTCAGATATCCCTATTAGACAGGCAGTATTTCTGCCCTTCCCCCAGTGCTCCTGCATTGCAATCATTGTGCTTGCACTTATTATGTTACAAATGACCGAGGTAAGGCTGACATTCTCAGTGCATGCAAAAAGACCTAGTCTGCCAAGCTTTTTTTTTCCTAATGAAGCAGCTTTGTGAAATCTCCCCATGTGTTAATACTAATGAAGATTCTCCAGCACAATTAAAATCACAGCCAGTGGCTGAAGAGGAAACATAAAACAATAGCATCTTTTATGATACATTTATCCAAATATGTATGTATAAAATACACATATATGGTCAAATGATTCTCCTATAGCTTAATTTTTACTTGCTCTTCATCCTGTAAATTAAATTATGTAATTTTTAATTATATGAATTTTGATACTTTGTTGGGTTCCGGAGGAAAAACAATGCTACCTCAATGAACTTTTTAAAAATTACCTATATGCATGGGTAATAAAGTGTTACCAAGGTTAAGGCTTTTTTTAAAAAATCGTTTTTAGGAAGCTATGGGGTGCCGGTGAGGAATGGGGTGTACTTCACCTTTAGTTTAACTTGATTTGTTGCGGGATGTGGGAATTGGGGTTAGGGGGAGTGGAAGGGTGAAAATAGAGAAAGTTGAAAGAGATTCTGGGGGTAGACAAATAGCATAACCTCGTGTGCAGTTTAAAGATGGAGCGATGGGCTACCAGTCTTTCTCATAACTTTATTTTTTAAGAAGTGTTCCATTCCCACAATTAACTATGTTTTTTTCTAACCTCTCAGAAACAGGGGGAGGGGACTATCGAGATTACCTTTTACAGTTTGTACTTATAACTTTAAACGATTTACTATTTTAATGTCTTTCATTTAAATTTTATTTTAATTCAATGCATAAACATTGCAGCTAGTTTATCTTGAGCGTGGAAGGGCAGGAGCATTTTATCCCGGGACCATCTTGCGTCCTGCTTTTTATTTTGAGTCCTAATATCCACAAATTCCAGGCATATTAATTTAGTTTGTTTGTAGACTTCAAGAGAATTGAGTTTAGGAACAAAAAAGTTTAGGTGGAGATGGTTAACCTATGCTCCCTATTTTTCAGTTTTCGTTTTTTAAAAATTAAGTTATCCTGTTTTCTGTCCTCTCTTCTTTTAAAAGCAAAACAAAACATTTTAAGTTTCTTAACTTTTTCCTGGGACAAGGAACGGGACAAACTCAAAGCTACAGAATTCTTGGAAAGAAGCAACCCCCCTCCCTTGGCTCCTTTAAGTAGCTGATAGGTCATTTATTATTGGAACTGAAATGGTATAAACAATTCTCTCTCCTTTTTTCCTTGTTAACAGCAACTTTCATTGTTAGAGAGAGGAGAGAGAGAGAAGCCTTGTTGGTTGACGTCACTTGGTTCATGAAGCCTTCGCCTAGAAGTGAAGCTGCTGAACAAACCTTGAGAAGAATCATCTCCTGCTTCAATCTGCTGCTGGATAGGAACTAATCAGAGAGAGAGAGGCGGAAGACGGAGAAGGAGGGAGTCAAGGGCTTTCCCGATCACAAACCTCACCTCCACTCCAACTCTCTTTATACTTTTCTTGCAGAAATAATACTAGAAATAAGGAGGTGGTGGGGTTTCCAAAAATCTTAACCTTCAGCCATCTCATCCGGGGAAGGCAAAAATCCTATCCACCGCAACTCTCAGTTCGAAAGTAAAGGTGAGTTTAAAATCCTCGGGTGTGAGGGGTGTGGGTGAAGAAAATTCCAAATGTTATGATGCCGGCTGAAACAGAAAAGGAGAAACTACGCTCCTGCGAACGGAGGACTCCGGAGTTGCTTCTCGGAGGCGCCCGCCCTGCTCGCCCTGCCCGCCCTGCCGCCGTGTTTACCCTCGCCGGTCGGTGTCTCTTTGTTGTGCTGGCCGGAAGGCTGAGGTGGTTCTTGGGGTCCCGAGTGGAGTTTGAGGGAGGGGGACGCGGAGATGTGCGGTCCCGGGGGGGAGGTGGGGGTGCGGTCTCAGGAGAACGTAAACTTTATTCCTGGCAGCCGGTGCGGGACTTCGGTCTAGCAGGGCCCCGGGCCACGCTCCCCCGGCCCCGGCAGGCGCTGCCGCCGCCGGTCCGCCTCCTTTGTGCCGGCCGCCTTTCCCGGCCGCCGGCTTCGCGTCTCCTTCCTCCTCCCCTTCGGCTTCTAGCGCTCAGGTCGCCGCCAGCAGTTTCGCTTCTTAAAAACAACCTCTGTCAGCGTCGCGATCGCCGTTCCCATTCCGGAATATCCGCTGCTCCCCCACTCCCCGCTGGGGCAGTTTCAAGATTGCTCCCCCCACCCCACCCCCGTCCGCCTACTGCTGCCCTTTTTTGCCTCCGCCCCCTCTTCCCTCTCGGACTGACGAGCTGCGGCTGCCACCTCTACTCCCCAATTCGGGCCTCTCTTGCTGTCTGTGTGTAGCTTGAGGCTCTGGAGTTCGCTGAAATTGAGCGGAGGTGGGGGGTGGGGCAGGTGGGACTGGGAAAAGACCTGGATACTCGGGAAGGTCTGTGACAGAAAGAAGGTTTGAGGAACATTGCTTCTCACACTGTAATGTCTGTAAATTGGTCTCATCTCCTAGCCGTGCTTCCCCGGGAACGGCCGCCGGCTCGCAACTCTCCTGCTTCCCTCTTTTAATCTTGTCGCTCCCCCTCCCCCTTGCCCTTTCGCGGGTCCCCTCCCTTTAAACTAGTTCCACGAACCCCAGAATTGGGATTTGGGAAGAGAAGGAAGTGTTTGAAGCGTCAGAGCTGGCCCTGCTGTTTGGGAGATTTTCTCTTCTTTTCTTTCTCCCTCTGTATTTATCTTTTGTGTGTTGCTTCCTTATAAAGAGGGAAGCAGCTGCAGTCCTTGGCCGAGTTGTTGAAATTTATCCCTTTGTGTATATTACAATATCCTCCATTTTTTTCCTGTCCTCTAAACAACAAGCGTTTCGCCATCTTGGGCAGTTTTAATTCCCAACTCTCTCTCTTTTTTATTTTTTAGGAAAGAAAAAAAGCCTTAGAAAGGCAAAAAGTGTGTCTGGATGAGGTTCGAAGTTTAGGGATTGTTCAGGGGCCCAGTGACGTCATGTAAACTTTATCGAGAAATTTTCCCAAGAGTAAATTTTTCGCTTAATTTCCCCCCTGGTTTTAAAGGATCATGTAACTTACAGGTTAACGATTAAGTTATGTGGCTTATTTTTATGGTTTGCTCTCAAAATGAATCGACAAAGTCTGCACATTTTATGTTTTGGTAACAGGTGGAAAATTATGTACAAAAAATGGTGTAAACTTTTTGTGCTATTTGGTATTTTCCTAGTTTTTGTGTACGTGTCTTTTATTCTTTAAAGGTTTCAAATGTTATTTGCAATCAGAATATTCCTTTTCTTATTTGCTCGACTCTCCCCTATGGATTTTTCTTTAATTAGCTAGGTTAATATTTAGGTACGCTTATTTTACATTACCTAGTTCCTCTTTTGTAATTAGATGTTCTGTTTTTTATATTTTTTTTACATTTTGAAAAGATATAACTGTTGGAAATACCTCTAGATACTGGATACTTTTAGAATTTAGTAGCAGATATTAAGTCAAACAATTAGCAAGAATGTAGAGTATTTAAAGGGCAGAATTGATCTTAAAGATATTTTATAATCTCTAGCTATAAACTTTGTGTCAGCCATTATGAAAAGACAAACAAAAAAAAACCTAGTGTTTTAATTTGCTTCTCTAAGATAGTTTTTAACCTCACAAAAGTTGGTCTGGTCACATGACCAAACTTAATGATACACTGACTAGTATATAAATAAGAGGCACTGTAAATTGAGTGGGAAAGTGAAATTCTGTCTCCTGTAGTCATTTTCAGTCAGCATATTTACATCTCTTCTAACAAGGACATGAAACTGTCTGTATTTAATTTGCATTCTCTTTGTCTTCTGGGTTGGGGAAAAACATTGACTACAGTTACCTTAAAAAAGACTAATAGAAACAATTCTGAATACGTTGAAAAGATTTGTCTAACACATAAAAACTTACGTTGTATGTGGTATGTTTTTATTTCTGTAGCAGTCTTCTTTGGTCTTATCTGCTATTTATCCAGGAATTTGCTTTATGTAAAATGCTATATAGAAAGCTTGACTGAATTGAATGTCTGCCATTTGTGTGAATTGTAGGTAGGTGAAAAATGTTTAAATAGTTAAAAGCACATAGAACAGATGGTTCTAAATTATACATGCAACAAAGGACTAGAAGATTTGGCAGATTATAAATGGCAAGCAACAGAGGATAAGCAGTTTAAGAAAATGGTAGTTAAGTACATTTGATGTCTCACACCTACTGTAAACACTGTACATATTATTGTCACTGCTGCTTAATCAATAATTTAGACCATATTAAGATACTTATATTCTTCAGATAGAAAAAAGATTTTACAAATATTTGAAATCAGTGTCTGAAGCTAAAATTATTTTAAGCCTATTTGATGAGTCTATTTTTTAAAGAAAATCATATTGTATGCTTTAAAAACAGGAAGTTATTTATGAGAACTTAATATCCTTGTGTTCATGTAATGGTTTGGAGAGAAACAGGAGTGGGGACATATTTTAGAATCCAGATAATAGTATCTTTACTGTTCTCATGTGTTAAACTAGTACTGAACTATAGTAACATTTGTCAAGCACTAATGAAAAAATATTTTTGACTGCTCAGTTTTAGAAATGCATTCATTAGAATACTGTTGGCATCATTTACTAAATACTTATTAAATGAAGGATATATTTTAGTTTTAATTTTTGAGCTTTGTATATAACATGATACTGATTTTTCTTGATGAACATAATTTACTCTTAGTTTTTTAAATGTAAAGATTTTTATGTAGTTTTTACCTTTTTGGAAGAATCTCATATTTAATTATATTTAACATTTTCAAAAATTTAGAATAACAAAGTATTCAACTTGGTAGAAATTTGTTTTTATTTTTTAAAGCCATTCATTTAAAATGCATATAAGACTGTAATGGAAACCTTGGATTTTTAATTCTGTTGCCCTTTCTCCCATTTCTTTGTTTGCATGTTTATTATAGAACTGCAGTGTAAAGGAGCAGATGTTTTGCCAAACATCCTGATGTGTTGCTTTTTCTTATGGGAGTGCATAACTGTTCCTTCTGATGCATCAACTTGACAGCTGGTTGATTTCATGGAGCTGCTAAGAAGCCATTAGTGGTGTCATTGAATTGAAACAGAACAGTCACTCCCAGCTTGAACTGCAATTGTTAATGTCTTTGTTGCTACTTTTGTGTTACTATACAAGATGTAGGATATCACAGTTGCGTGAAAGTTCAAGATTTCTGTCTTACCTCCTTGAATTAGTGAAGGTGTATGTTGGAACTTGATTACTTTTAGGTTTAAAGATTTCTCAAAGAAGAGATTTTAAGTTGTAGTTTCTGAGTTTTTTAACTAGTCAGAATTACCAAAAAAAGAAAAATGTGACTTAGCACAAAGTAATACGATGATTTTGACTCTTAAATGAAATTATGTGATTAAGTTTTAATTATTTTTAATATACTTGATTTCCTGAGGTATTAATTAAATTACATAGTTTGGTATTTTAAGTTTTTTGGTTATATAAAATTAAATATTTGTACCATGATATTTTAACAACATTGTGCTTCATTTAATAAATACTGACTCATTTGCTTAAATGTTTCTTTAAACTTTTGTTGCAGGAGATAATCAGAAGAGAAAAATAATTATTGGGGAAGTAGGCAGTTTTGTGTTTAATTAATGAGGCAAAATTCACAAAAACTGTGACCTAAAATAGTTTATTAGTAGCTATTTAATGATTTTTAACATTGAAATTATATTTTTATTGTTACAATAACATTTATCGATAGTTTCAGCTATCACAGTGTGGTACTAAAATGGTGTCCCATTGGTGCCTAAGTATTTTCTAGTTTTTCTAACTATTTACATGGGTTTTTTTGGTGGGAGGGGAGATGGAAAGGAGGAAAGAATAGAGTGATAACCGACAAAGAAAAACACATTTTAAGAAAGTTCATGTAAAAAACTTTAGGATGATGAGATTTAAGGAAATCATGTAGTTTATTATTACTGTGTTCAAAGACTTCTAGTCCAAATATTTATTGATTTTTAACTTTTAGATATGTAAATATGTTAGCCATTTAAACAATTCTTAAAAGAACATAAAATTTATAACATACTTAAAATAGTTTGCCATTAAAAAAATACCTAAAATGTGAAATTGATCAAAATATATAATTTGCTTAAGACTGCCTGTACAATATGAACAAATTGTTAGCCCAATGATATATTTTTGAGTGATTCCAGAATTATGGTTTCCTTAAATTATAAGTTTATATAGATACTTTCCCTTTAAATAAGTCCTACATTACTGTGATTAAAGGTAACATGTATATTCAGGTGACATGCATTCCCAACCCTTTTTACATACAACTCCTTAAAAAGAAATTCATTCTATTACTTTGGACCATAACTCAATTTTTAAGAAATATGTTTACTGATATTTGTGTGAAGGGAGATATTGATATAAATCAAATTATGGTAAATTGACTTGTGTGTTAAATGTAAACTATTTTTTTAAAAAGGAATCTCAATGCTTAGTCCATTTTAAGAGGTAATATAGTCTTAATTGTAGTGCAAATAAGCATCCTATAATTCAAGTAGGAATTTTCAGGCATTGGGTTTTTTAAAGGGAAGGTAATTCTGAACAGAAGGGTTATAAAAAGTTTAAATTTTGAGTCATAAGTTCTCCTGTTGACCATACTTCCTTTGAAATTATGAGTGATAAATATACTTAATTTATTTACAACTGCATATGGAGTTATAAATATTGGCAACATCTTTGCTGAAAGCAGGAAAATTAAATGAATTTACATGACTTTTAAATCTATTTTGAGTGCTATTTGATTTGTGGTAAGTCATAATTGAGTTTGAAATGTGAAATATTTAATAGTCTGGATATTTGTAAGTTAAATATTGGGTTTTTAAAATTAATAGGCTTTTATAATAATATGAGATGAAATACAGTTTTAATCCCACATACTTAAATTTTTACTGTATAAGAGTATTTCAATTTGTTTTTAAACATAAAATTAATGCTTTTAAAATAGTTTTTATAATTTATAGAATCTGGCTTATACTTCGGCTTTTCAGTACCTTTCATTCAAATAAAATTTCAAGTATTGGGGATAATAATAATAAAGGTAATATGTAAATATTAACCTTTACTAATTTTTTGTGTGCACATGTGTACATGGGTATATAAGAAAAAGGAACATTTGGTTTGAAGATAATTATTGCATTGGTACTTCAGCTATGTGTAGGCATAATTGTGTGTTTTTCCTGTTTTCTCCTCTTAATGCTTTTCCACAAACATGCACTCATTAATCAAAGACAGTGCACTCCTGCTGAGGGCAGAGAGGTTCATCAAATTGGCAGTCAGTTTGGTGTAAAGAACGGTGTACTGAAGCTCTTAACTCACTAGGACATAAATAAATCTAAGGTCTTTGTATGCAAACCCTGGAGGTTAATACTGTATAATTCAATGTCCTGTCTTTGTTTTTATGATTGATGTTTTTAAATGTTTCAAGCTTGATGCAAATCTTCTAGTAGGTCAAGTCTGACACTCTGATTGGCTGTAGTAAGAAAGCATTAGGTTGTCAGAAGGACTTTGAGTATGCTGCAGAGATTTTGATTTTTTTTCCTACAAGATCATTGTCATATTGCCTGAGCTGTTATAGGAATGTACGTACCAATGATTGACATTCCCTGCTGTGATAATGGACCTAGTGCATGAAATGCCAATAGTTTGGTCCTATTTGTTCCGAAGCTTACTGCTATTTGTATCCTTAACAGAGCTAACATGTAGAACAAGCAAAACTACTGGGATTTCTCTGTAGAAATAGTGCTGGGATTTGGCTTTAACATGAATTGGTTGCATATTCATAATTTAAGAACAGCTGGTTACAGCAAGCACATAGTCATTTGCAAGCTATTATAAACCATTCCACTCACACACGGAGCCTGTGCTTGGTGATTTTTTATTTTTTTTATTGATCTACCTGCATTTAAAATCTGGTCACTACTGCTGCAGAAGCTCTTCATTTTAGCTGTGTTTGCAACACAAAACAGCTTCAATTTTAAATATTTAATTTAAACTTAATGCTGAATAAAAGAAGAAGCTTTGAAGGAAATTAAGTGTAAGAGGTCATGTCTTCCTATCATATATTTAATCTTGGCCAGAACCAACCAACCAAACAAACAAATCTATATTACACAAACATTATAATTTTTTAAAAATATGTTTTATGATTTTGTCCATAGATAAATAAATTAACTATCTTTGATTTTAAAATATTGGTAATTATATTTTACTAGTTATATATATTAATAGTTTTGGGAAACAACGTTAATACTAAATTGTGATTAATTAGTCTGATCTGATATGTAGAAAAGTGGTAGTACTTTTAGCTTATAAATGGTATAAAGCAAAAGAGAAAGGAAAATAGACAGGACTTCATAAATGGATTAGAATAATTTTTAAGAAGGAATCTAATGAGGAATCTCCTTTGCTTTTTGGGTCATTTCTGGAATATTAAGCACAGCTGTGCTCTTACAATATTTAAATGGTACATATAAGTTAGTCTAGCTATAATAGTTTCTGCATGTTGTCAATAGTGACTGTAAGGAGAGGAGAAAAACCTCTATATTCTAAGTTTTCAATGAGAAGAGTGCAAGGAGAAAAATGTTGAATACTATTTCAGATATCCTTTTAAGAATCACAGGGATCTATATCTTGATTTGTGTATGTTAAAATAAGTGGATGCCTGAGTGATTTATGATGATGGGTTTATACCCAGCTTTCCACATGTGGTGTTAGGTTCACATGTGCTTGTATGTGTTTGTCTCCACACTAGATGATGAAGTAGCTCTCAACACTTCAAGGTTGAGTACCAGTCCTAAGAGTGCATTTTACTCTCTTTTGGCTTCAAAAATGGCTGAATATGTTGGTAATATAACAGAATATATGGCCAAATTTAATCTAGCTGATACTAGGCTGTACTTTTTTAAAATAATAAATTCAAAGGTTATTAAAGGAGGATGTGTTGTTGCATTTTAGTTTTGAGTTGCTTAGGATCCTAACTTTATAAACAACTTGCCATTACTTGAGGTTATGTCAGTCATGTTGTGAATGATTCTATGTTCTTTTCTTCTCTCCCTTAAAACTGTTGACTTTTCAGTTATTTCTCTGCTCTGTAGCATCTCATCACAGAATAAGCAGAGGAAATAAAAGGAAGTAAATTCAGATAAATCTAGTTTTCCCTATATTCCCTACTTCTTGATAAGTCAGATGGAGAGAATTTCTTAGTTTTTGGCTAAAATGAAAATTTGAGATTTTATGTATCTGCCTTTTCTGGTTTTCATTACAACAGATAATTATATTTAGAAAAGAAAAAGGATGAGTTAATGGGCTGAGTTTTTCATATACTGTGTTAGTAAAATAGAAAATATTTAGTCATTGTTTGGAAAATGAATTGACTCAATACGAGCCACGGGAGAAACACAGGTATTTGATACACTTTTATTGGTCTAGTATTGATAATGGGAAAAAGAGCAGTTACCTTCATTCTTCATGTTATATTGAATGCTGTTTCCAAGCACACCCTTGGGGAACTATGGATAAAAGTTTATGAAAGTTCAGAATTAGAGAAAGGTGGCTTCTGCTTGGAATAATTAGGAAATGCTCTTTGGTTTAGGTAGCATTAAACTACATCAAGAATGAGTAAACTTTGCTGGAACCTTGAATCCTAGCACTCTGGGAGGCAGAGGCAGGAGGATGGATTTAAGGTCAGGAGTTAGAGATCAGCCTGAGCAAAAAAAAAAAAAAACAATGAGTAAACTTTGAATATTCAGAGATCAGGAAGAAAAGAATCAAAAGAAAGATAGCATGAGCCCCATATAGAACAAATACATTAAAGCTAGTCCATTGGGCATCTGGGATGGTTCTGCAACTTGTTATTTTTATTTTTATTTTTTTTTTGAGACAGAGTCTCACTCTGTCACCCCAGCTAGAGTGCAATGGCATGATCATAGCTCACTGCAATCTCAAACTCCTGCGCTCAAGCAATCCTCCTGCCTCAGCCTCCTGAGTAGCTGGGACTGTAGGCTCAAGCCACCATACCCAACTAAGTTTTTCTATTTTTAGTAGAGATGGGGTCTTGCTCCTGTTCAGGCTGGTCTTGGACTCCTGGCCTCAAGGGATCCTCCTGCCTCTGCCTCCCAGAGTGCTAGGATTACAGGCATGAGCCACCGCATTGGCCTCTGCAACCTTTTTGAGGTCACCCAAACCCATACCTCTTCCAAAACAAAATGTCCTGGGACCTGTCTCTTCCTCCATTACTTTCAAAATTGACTGCTTGAATTTCTCTGGAGAAGGTGGGTTAATCAGTTTCAAATCATCTATTTCAATGATAGGCTTCTTTGTGGAGGCCAGGTTAAAACCGACAAAACTGCCCTTTCTGGTCAGAGGTATTCACATCTGTTTTATGTGAGATTAACCAAAACCTCTCCTTTATTCTTGGTTCTTTTCTTATGCTTTTGTGAATGGTTTTTCTTGTAACCTAATGCATGATCACACCTGCTAAGAACATTGAGTAGAGAGCAGAGGGGATGTCACCTCTGTATCCCTTTTCTCAATGATTGCTCTGACTCAAAAAAACACTTTTACTTCTTTTAGTTCCTTCGGATGAATGGAGACTACAGGGAGACTGTTGGACTGCCAATAATGGCCATATCGATAAGGACAAAAAGCAAAAAAACTCATAGTCCCTATTCTCAATAACACCAGTGCTGGATTTCACTAAAAATAGAGAGTAGGAAAAAGGAAAGATTCAAAAATTTTTCAAGGCTGTGTGCGGTGGCTCACGCCTGTAATCCTAACACTCTAGGGGGCCGAGGTGGGTGGATTGTTTGAGCTCAGGAGTTCAAGACCAGCCTGAGCAAGAGCGAGACCCCATCTCTACTAAAAATAGAAAGAAATTATATGGACAGCTAAAAATATATATAGAAAAATTAGCTGGGCATGGTGGCACATGCCTGTAGTCCCAGCTATTCGGGAGGCTGAGGCAGAAGGATTGCTTAAGCCCAGGAGTTTGAGGTTGCTGTGAGCTTGATGCCATGGCACTCTAGCCTGGGCAACTGAGCAAGACTGTCTCAAAGAAAAAAAAAATTTTTTTTTTCAAAACACAAATGCACAAAAGGTCTTTTACATAATGTTTTGGCCAAGGACAATAAATTTCAGTGATTAGGCTTTCCTAACTTCATTATTATCACATAATAATAATGAAATTTATTGTTACTGCATAATATAATGAGATTTGTTTCATTTTCTTTATTTGCAATATTGTGATGAACGTTTACTTGTGAGAGACTTGTCACTTAAAACTTTTACATGATCACGTACAAATGAATTTTGAGGTAAATTAAAGGTGGAAAATAGTGGAAATAAAAGGCTATCTAGTATCTAAGTTTAGATAGAAGCCACACATACTATCTTTTCTGGTTTCCATGATGACATGGTTGTTGAAACATACTTCTGATCTTCTCAGGAAAAGTATTATTGTTAACATAAACCAGGGATGGGGAACCTGTGGCCTCAAGGCCACATGTGACCCTCTGGATCCCCAAGTACAGCCCCTCAACCAAATCCAACCTTCACAGAACAAATCCCTTTATTAAAAGAATTTGTTCTGTAAAATTTGGATTAAGTGAAAAGGCCGTACTCAAGGATCCAGAAGAAACCATTATGGTGACATGAGAAACAGCAAAACCCATCTTGAGCATTTGAAAAGTCAGGAGCAGCCTGTAAGTCACAGGATGACGTTTTACTCCCTTTGTGAGTTGTTACTGCACCTTGCTGAAAGAAATAGGATCTGTAAGGCAGTAGTAACTGACAGAGGTGTGGGTCAAACCTCTTTATTTTAAAAGAGGGGTTACTGTAGAGATGAAGGAAGTATCCTTAGAGGGAGGGAGTGGGCAGTAACAACAAAAAAAAGGAGATAAACAACGTTAAAAATGTTTTTAAATGCAGATCAAAGTGGAACATTGTTACAGGAAAGTATCAAGATTTTGCCGATGGTGGTCTAAGTGTTTAGCATTAAATTCCTGTGCATTATTGTTAATATTTTCAGCAGCTTATTGAGAAAATAACTCTTATCTGTAATCATACCTTGAGAATTTGAAGTAGAAGTTGAAGGGTTAGGGAAGGGCAGTGTAAACAGTAAACAGTTAGTCCAGGAAGAACATGTGATAACTTTAGACAGTTAGATAAAAGCTCTCTACCCTTTCCCCTCCAGAAAGCCTGTTCATAGGTATACTTGCCAAAACCTGCAAAAGGGAAGAATTGTTTTAAACAATGTCTAAATGTTTTTGTATTATGTGTGAAATGGGAAGGTAGGAACAAGGCATGCTGAAGGGAGGGAATAGCAAAATTGAAAGTGACCAGAATTTCACTGTTAATTTTTTAATTTAAGTTTTTTTCTTCTTTTTTCTATATATGTGGTCTCACTGTGTTGCCCAGGCTAGACTCGAACTCCTGAACTCAAGTGATCCTCTTACCTCAGCCTCCCAAGTAGCTGGGACTACAGGCGTGTGCCACTGTACCCGGATTTTTTTTTTTTTTCTAATTAAGTGTTCTATGACATAGTACCTTGTATTTGACCTCTTTTGTTTTAATTTTACTATGAGACCCCTTTTGTGAAATAGATTTTTTTTGGCAACTTTTTTGCAAATATTTTATTCTTTCCATGTAGCATTTAGTATGTCACAGCTAAAGTTTGGCAGATGCCAACTAAATTAATTACATGTACCTGGGTAAAAATGTATGTTTGTGTATTTATAATCTTAGCACTTCACAAATGAACCAAAAATAATCCTGCAGTTACCCGTGGAAACAGATAAAAATCACTTACCAGTTTCTCATGTTTAGTACCATTGTGACATGCTAACAGTCACTTATTAGGTATTAGTAATTAGTTAAATAAATTGATCATTAAATTGAGAATAAGAATTAAGTCAGCATCTATTTCCTAATAACTAGAAACAATTCAAAGTGCCCAAAAGTAAAATACATGGCTCATATGTTCAAGGAGTTCATAATTTACTTAGGGACAAAGGGTATACATAAAGTTTCATCTTTTGTGATTTTTAATTCACAAAAATTCAATTATTTATATTGGGAAAAATTTGGGGATAGAGAAGGAAAGCAATTTCAGTAACCATCATTCACTCAATGAACTTACTACGCTCCAGGCAGGATACATGAGTCAGGTGCTGTCGGTTCCTGGGTGATGAAGGGGATCAGAATATATCACCCCAAAATATGCCCCTTTGGCATATGGATTATTTTGAGCTGAAGGCAATTAGAATCAACAGATGCAGAAAGAAATCTTGGAGCTTCCCTTATCTGACTAAAAGCAGAAACTTCTGAGAAATGAGGACTGCCATAAATCCCTTCTCCAGGGGAATTTTATGACCATGAAGAAGACAGAAAGTCAACACTGAGATGAGTCTACACAAACAAACATTTCTAAAATAACCTTTATCCTTCATTAGTTTCCCCATACTATTTACCTTTCCACAATTTACTGACCCTAAAAGTCCCAACCCCCACCCCCTTCCTTTGTCTAGTCACTTCACAATTTATTACCCTTTGTTAAAATGGTTTATAAGCCTCTGAGTCTAACTGCTTCTTTGGATTTTTATTTCTTTTCTGTGAAGCCCCCATAAAATGCAAAAATATTAACATCAATAAAAGAAACATAAGGATTTTCTCCTGTTACTCCATCTTTTGTCGGTTTAATTTGTAGGTCCCCAGATATAGAACCTGAAAGGGTTAGGAAAAGGATTATTTTTCCCCTTACAGTTCCTCTCAGTGTGAGCATCTTACACTAAGTCTGGCTCTCAAGTCTTAATATAAATATTTTTGTATGAATTTTTTATATTATGACTCCTAAATGCCCCCAAGCTGTAGGTATCTGGAGCTCAACTACATAAATGATGTCTATTTCAGTGCTTGTGATTAAACTGTGTTCAACTTATTGAGAGAGAATAGACAGGTGTCTAGTGTGGTACCATGTTAAAGATAATATTTGCTATATTTTAATATGACCTGCTGACTAGAACCTACACCACCACCTCTAACCTATAAGACAAACCTCTACTGTATAGGAACACAACATGGTTCAGGATAGTTTACGTGTCTAAGTATTGCTATTGGTAACCCAAAAATATTTTTTAAAAGTTAGTTTGCAATTAAAAGGGTTCAAGCAATTAAAAGGATGATGGAACTTGAGCTGGGCCTTGAAGGAAGTAAATATTTTAGCTTAGAATGGCAACCTGAACAAAGGAGAGGATGTAAGGAAATCTATCCACCTAAAATTTGTTTGAAAATAGTGGGAGGTAGGCCAGGCTTTGTGGCTCAGGCCTATAATTCTAGCATTCTGGGAGGCGAGATGGGAGCATGGCTTGAGGTCAGGAGTTTGAGACCACCTTAAGCAAGAGTAAGACCCCGTCTCTACTAAAAATAGAAAAAATTAGCCAGGTTTGGTGGTGTGTGCCTGTAGTCCCAGCTATGTGGGATGCTGAGACAGAAGGATCATTTGAGTCCAGGAGTTTGAAGTTGCAGTGAGCTATGATCACACCACTGTACTATTGCCCAGGCGATAGAGTGAGACTCTGTTGGAAAAAAAGAGAGAGACAGGAGAGAGAGAAAGAAGAAAGTAAAGAGAGAGAGAGAGATGGAGGGAAAGAAAGAGGAAGGGGAAGGAGAAGGAAAGGAAATAGTGGGAGATAAAGTTAGAAAGGGGAATTTGGATTAATGAATAGATTTAAGTAGAGAGGTGACATGATTAAAAAGTTGTTTTAGATAGGTTTGGACAGGTACAATGCACACTGTCTGGGTGATGGGCACACTTACAACTTTGACTCAAACTGTACAAAAGCAATTTATGTAACCAAAATGTTTGTACCCCCATAATACTCTGAAATAAAATAAAATTTAAAAAAAGAAAAGAAAGATAGGTTTGGAAGAAATCTGTTGAATGTATTATATAATAAGAAGAGGCTATTTAAAGAAAGACCATTGATTTATTGAGTAAATTACAGTGACAGGTGGTAATGACTAGACTAATAGCAATGTGAATGGGCAGAAGGATAAATATGAGGGACTTAATAATTTAAAGTAATGGGATTGGCTGATTTGGGGAGGTAGGAGATTGTATTACCTTACATTCAAGTCTGTTTTATACAATCATAATAATAATTTGATGTAGTTGAACACTTATTTCCTCTTTTCAGATGATTAAAATGAGAACTGGAACTATTGGTTGTGGCTTACCACTTGCCAGTGGTTAGGCATTCTTTCTAATACATCATACAGTTTCATGATGAGTTAGTTAGCTTAAGACAAACTCTCATCTGTTTTGTAAACCCTTCTATTTCCCTCCTGGTATATCACATTATATATAGATGAATAATCACACCCACCTAGCCTAATCTTTTTCATTTGCATTTGTGTTTGTTGCTCTGTATATGTGTGTGTGTTTATACCATTGCCAAATATAATCGGTTTCTGAAAACCACTGGCGATAGGAGGCAGTGTGTTGTAAATGTGTTACAGACGTACCATACTTGTTATGGATCCCTGAGTATAGCCTTTCGTGACTCCATGATTTTGCATATGATGTCCCCTGTTTGCAATTCTTGTTTTCTCCCTTTTTGCTTGGTAAAATCCTCTTATTTTCTAATACTCTTCACTTTTGTGAAATCTTCCGAACCTTCTACCTCTCTTCAGGGTTATCTGATTCTTCCCCAGTAGTTCTGTGTGCTAATGATAGAGCATGTGGTTGTTTGTATAGATTCCTTGCTTCCTTCTTTCCTTTCCTCCTTCTGTTATAAATAATGCTTCAGTGAACATTTTTATGCAGAATGCTTTCATTTGTTGTTGTTTGGCATTATTTTCATAGAATTCCAAAGAATGTAATTACTGGGTCAAGAGCTGGAAGTACTTCATGGCTCTTGATATATGTATTGCCAACTTGGCTTTTGAAAGGATTTTATGAATTTATATCTCACAGCAATGTATAGCCGCATCTATTTTACCACACTTTCATTGGATTGGTTATTTTCATCATTTTTAATGCTTGCCAGTTCCATTGCAAAAAAATTGTATCTTATTTAATTTGCATTTCTATGACTAGAGTGAGTACTTTTCAGTTTCTTAACCTGTTGTGTTTCTATTTCTCTTTTGTGATTTATCTTTCACATTTGCCTGTTACTGCACTGGGATTTTAATATATTTATTATTAGCTACTTGTAAATTGTTTTAAGTATTAATATTATACTTTTATTATATTTACAATAGTTGTTTTGCTTTTTAACATTTTTTGTGTAGAGAAATATAATACATTAACTTGTCAATTCTTTAGATTTTTAAATAATTGTTTCCATTTTTAAGTTTAAAAATCCCCTCCTCGCCAAAGTTTTTGTAGTTATTTCTCATATTATTTTATTTGATTTTTTGACATTTAATTCTTCTGCTACTAAAACTGTCCTTTTATGTCCATGTTAAGGCCCAACTTTGCATCTGTACTTATCTATATCACATTTCTGTGTTATATTGTATATGCTAAAATCTCTTTATAGGGAATATTGAACTAAATAACTAAAGGTCAGCTTTTTTTTAAAGCATTATCTTTTTTTGTTGTAGTTTTGTTTCAACCTCTTGTGATAGAAATCTTTCCAAAAATATTAATTTTACTAAATATGCTGAGAATACTAAAAATACATTTTCCTCCATGAGGCAGGGGTATCATCCTGGTAAGAAATTCTGTTACCTTTTAGATGCCTGAATTAAAACTATTTGAATATCAAAACGTCATATTGTATCCCACAGATAAATACAATTATGTGTTATGTGTCAATTAAAAATAAAAAATAAGAAAGGAAAATAAAAGCTATTTGAGAGCAGAATTTGGAATTTTAAAAAATAAATTCTCATATCATCTTATATATTTGTGTCACTTGCTTATGATAAAAGTGTATATGCAGGCCAGGCATAGCAGCTCATGCCTATACTCCTAAGTACTCCAGGAGGCTGAAGCTGGAGGATGGCTTGAGGTCAGGAGTTCGAGACCACCCTGAGCAAGAGCGAGACCCTGTCTCTACTAAAAATAGAAAAAATTAGCCAGACATGGTGGCATGCACCTGTAGTCCCAACTACTCGGGAGGCTGAGGCAGGAGAATTGCTTTAGCCCAGGAGTTTCAGGTTGCTATGAGCTAGGCTGACACCACTCTAACCCAGGCAACAGAGTGAGACTGTCTCAAAAAAAAAAGTGTATATGCAGCTCTACAACTGCCAGTTATTCTTTCTTACAATTAATCATATTCATTGTCCTTTGACTTTTAAAAAATCAAATGTGTATTCTTCACTATAAAATATTTATAAAAGTTTTTATAAATACAGAAAAGTATTAAGATAAGAATTTCAGGGCCCCACACAGTGGCTCATGCCTGTTATCTTAGTGCTTTGGGAGGCCAACGGAGGAGGATCACTTGAGGCCAGGAGTTTCAAGTTATAATAAGCTATGAATGTGCCATTGCACTCTGCCATGGGAGACAGGGCAAAACCCTATCTCAAAAAAAGAAAAAAAAAATTCAAATGTCCAGAATTTTATTAGTCACAGGCTACTATACGCATTAATAGTTTCTTTTATGTTGAAGTATATTTACTGAAATGAAAGTGTTCTTTAATGAAACAGTAGGTTAGTGTCATGAACCTCTTCCTGTGAAAGGTGAAAATGAGGGGAGTGGGCATAGAGTGAAATGCTTTTGTGGTAATGCCTAAGAAAGAACCAAAATAATCCATTGGATTAAATGACAAGGACATTGGTGACTTTGGCATTAGTAGTTTCAGTGGAGTGGTTTGGACTAAAGCTAAAGTAATAGAAACATAAAGTTTAGACAGCTTTTTTTTTTTTTTTTTTTGGTAAGGGGGAAGAAAAGAAAATGGGTAGTTTCTGGAAAGGAAATGTGGGCTTGAAGATGATTTTCTTGTAATCAGAATGAAGATACAGGGGCAGAAGATATAAATCAGAGATTCTCTAAAAAGTGGTAAGAAATGGGTTCCAGACCCGTGTTACACTGATTGGCATTAACTGGAAGGAGGGGTACCCTTTCTCTGTAACTAGAGGGAATGAGAAAATGTGGGTGTGCACGGTGGTGAAATTGGAGCTTCAATGGAAAGAAATTTTAGAGTTTAGTGTCCAGATATGAGAGATTCTTCAATCAGAAATGACTCTGTTACATTTTGAAAAAAAAATTTTTAATTTCCAGTTTTAAAATGTAAATATGTTTTGTTTTTTTCTTTTTCACCAGATAGCAGTTGTTATGTAGTTTTGCATTTTATGTTTTTCATTTTATTAGTTCTTTTTATAATCATTTGGATTATATCATGGGGATTTTTTCATGTCCATATTTTTAAACAGCATATCATAATTTACTCAACTACCCAATTTTATGACATTTAAGTTATTTTTTATTACTATATATTATTATATATAATATATTATATATCATTATATAATTATTAGATAATATAATATATTATATTATTATATTACTATATATTATTTTATATTATTCCATATATGTAATGGAAGAATATAATATCAAACATCCCTAGGCTTTTTGCATATTCCAGTTTATTTCCTTAGTATTCATTCTTAGAGATTGAATTCCTGGATCAAAGGACATGAATATTTAATGTGTATGCAGTGGTATTCTGGAAAAATATTAATAACTGGTTTGTATATGTGGCAAAGGGACACTTATACAAACTTGTAGTGTGTACTTTTTTCTTTGTGTAAATACCCCCATCATGGCCCCTTTCAATCCAACAATCTAATGCTATGGAACAGAGTTGGGAAGTGCAGTTGTACAATCATTGTATACAATAGATGTAAATAACCTCCACAACATAGATAATAATAAAATGTAGTAAAATAATTAGGAAGTGTTGAGTTTCGAGTGTTTGTTACCTTACTTTTAATATAATTTATTGTAAGTTTACGTAATTTGATTAATAATGATTGTGCTTAACAACTGGGTTGCAAAATCCCTGAAAATTTAACAGTGGACTCTTATGACCCCCGCTATGAGCAAATTCCAGCACACCACTGCTAGATTATCTTACCTTTTCTCCTCTTCTTCCTTCCACCTTCCCCTCTCTTATTCCCATTTCTGATATGTATGGTGGAATTTCTTATCCCCAGATTGTTACTTCCATTGTGGAAGAAATATGTGTATGGAAGACCAATGTATCAGTTTTTCAATTATAACTCTTATAATAGGTTTGTCTTGCTTTGACACTCGAATCTTTACCTTAGATGGAATCTATTTAAGTGAAAGAAGTGAAGTTTGTATTCCCAGCTTTATTTGTTTTCCCAGAGACTCTTCAGTTTTCCCCCAAACGCTGAGTAATTCATACAGTTTTTTTTTTCCATATGAGATCTTGCCACGTTGCCCAGACTGGTCTCAAACTCCAGGACTCAAGTGATCCTCCCACCTCAGCCTCCCAACTAGGTAGGACTACAGGCCTATGCCACTGCACCCAGCTTGTACTGACTATTCATTGAATTATTCCAGTCTTACTGTTTCTAATAATTTTTTGATTATCTAAGGTTTTCTAGATACATAATCATATATTATGCAAATAAAGATAATTTCGTTGCCTGCTTTCAGTATCTGTGACTTTATTCTTCTCTGTAAAGAATAAAATTAACTTGGCTAGTATTTAGCACATTGTTAACATTGGGCACCCTTATCTTTTTTCTGACTTTGGAAATGATTCTAATAGTTCATCTTCATCTATGATACTGCCTTTTGGTTGGTTATATGTATTCTAAAAGATCGTGTTAAACAAGTATCCAACTATTTCTATTAAGACTTTTTAAATCAGGAAAAGAAGTTGAAATGTATTAAATATGTGGGCAACACGATAATGCTTGATGGACTTCTCCATTTACTTCAGTGTTGTTTAAGGTTTTTGTTTGTTTTTTGTTTTGTGATTTGTGCTAGAGGTTTAGATGTTGATGGTTTTTAGTATTTGGAGTAAGTGGCAAGGTGAACTGGTCAACAGGTAGGGTAGTATAATTTGGATATATTTTCTCCAAATCTGTTGAGATCCTTCCCTTGGGGGCTCCTCTGATCCTGTGTATGAGGGTTGACTGCTGATTTTAGCAGTTTCCCTGCTTTGAGGAGAGCCTGGCACACCTGAGGATGGGGGTGGAACAAAGGAGAGAATGGAGAGAATAGAATACTGTAGATTGTGATTTTTGTATGGTGAGTTGGAGCTTATGTCTGCTTAGTCAAATTTGATCATCATGACCTTCAAAGCTGGCTCCTTCTCAGCCCTAAAAAATGAAAATGATAAGGCCAGAAGGGTAGCCCTTGATTTTTTCTGCTATATGAACATGAGTCCCAAGCTTTGTGATCCTCACTTCTCTTATAGGCCTTCCATGTCCCTAAGTTATGGGTTAGGACATTTCAGAATATTCTACCTTGCACTCTTAGAGCATATGCATATGGAGTCAAAGTCTTATTATAGTATTGGTAGTTTTTCTGGTTTCTTTAATGATCACTAAGTTTTGGTCATTTTTGTCCTGTTCCATGGATTTTGGGAAGGCATGATGTGAGTGGTTGTTACTCAGATTTTTTTTTTTTGGTGAGATAGGGTGTCACTCTTTCCCAGGCTAGAGTGCTGTGGCATCATCATAATTCACTGCAACCTCAAACTAAACTCCTGCGCTCAAGCGATCCTCCTGCCTCAGCCTCCCGAGTAGCTGGGACTACAGGTGCCCATCACCACCCCTGGCTAACTTTTTAATGCTTTTGTAAAGAGAAGGTCTCACTATTGCCCAAGCTGGTCTCAAACTCCTGGCCTCAAGCAGTCCTCCAGCCTTGGCCTTCCTAAGTGCCAGGATTAAAGGTGTGAGCCACTGTGTCTGGCCTTATACAGATTTGTAAGGCTCTTCTCACGTATCCACAAAATGCCACTCTGATGAGGTTATACCATTTTATACTCATGCAACTACACTTTGAGAATGGTTTTGTCATTGTTTTCTTAACAATGAGAATAATATTTTAATTTGTATATTCTTGATTGTTATAGATAATCATATATTACTAAATTTATTAGGTAATTGTATTTGTTTCTGAATTGTTTAGAAGGAATGGTTTTGGTAAGATTTTTGCAGGGATGTGATCATAATTATCTCAAAGAAAGATTTTTCTTGATCACCAAAAAAGCTGGTCTCATTATAATGTATGGCTTATTATTTATAGATGTTCAGCAAAAATGTTAATTAACTGTATGGGCCTCTTTGAGTTTACTTTTGCATATCTAGAGCCTACACACTATTGCACAACTACTCAAGTTGCAAAATTAATATTGTAACTTTTCATAAGGAATCTCAGCTAGTACATTTAAAAATCACAGTTGTTTGCTCTCTCTCCCTAGGCTGGGAAAGCAAGACCAGGACTCTCTACCAGATTTCACCTTACAACAGTACCTTTAAATATCCCTGGGATTTCCTAGGATTCCTGGCCTGCCTGAAAGTGACCTTCCTTATCACCTGTGATAAGGAAGAGCTGAGCCTCTTTAAGCCAGAGACCAGGCTAGTTTTCCTGGGAGGGCTTATAAAGTCAACATTAGTTCCTTCAAAATAGCTTGTTATACCTGTTTAAATGAGCATTGTTCTCAAATATGACACTCCAGGTAAAACTTTTGTTGCCCAATAGATTTGTTTTAATTATGTCCTGGTAAAAAGGAGAACAGATTCTTACTGAATCTATGCAGATATTTCTATGGCCATGAGAAGTAAGGAGATTTTTTTTTAAAAACCTGAATTCTGAGGATTAGTGAAAATCAGTATTTTTAAAAGTTTTATTTTGGCTTACAGAAGTAGAGTTTACTAAATTGTTATGGTTATGGAAAAGGTTAAATGTCTCTTTTATTTTGACACTTTTCCCATGCAACTCTTACAAGAGTAACATACCAAACAAACCTAATTCTGGCAGCTCTATTTTTATGAGGTGAAAGGATAAATCTTTTTAGTTTTTTCTTTAGACACTCTGGGAAATCTCAAAGATAATTTAGTGTAAAATATGTAGTAAAGTTTTATTTTTTCTATATTTAGGATCTGATTAGGGGAATGCAAAAAGAGAGTTGTTAGAAGATATTTAAGACTTAAGATAGAATCATGGGTGCTTAAAAGCAATCTCTGGTTATCTATTTAATCAAAGTAGCACTAAAAATACACATAGAAGATTAACACCTTAGCTGTTTTATAAGTGAGGAAGTATCTTTATCTTTTTTTTTTTTTTTGCTTTATGTAGTCAAGGACATAATGAAATCAACGTAAAGCATATAAAATTATTCTGGTAGGACCCAGAATTTCTGTACATTATACAGAAGGTATAAAATAGCCTAATAGCTTTCCATATATGAAGTCATTAGTCAGTATCCTAAATAAACAAGCCCATCAATGTTGAATGAAATTTTCTAAAATTTAAAATGTTTCATAGCTTCTTTTCAGAGTTGGCTGTTATAAAATTAAGGCAAATGAAATTCACTTTCTAGGTTAGGTCCTTCATTCTTATCTTTCATATTCTAGAACAGACAGACATTTTTCTTTAGGTCTAAGAGGATCTGTGAGGTCACAACTGTATAAACCCATATAAAATAAAAACTCTTTTGGAGTCTTCAGTAAGTCCTAGGAGTGTAAAGAGGTCAGGAGACAAAAAAACCCAAGAATCCTTCCTTTAGGACAATACTACTCTTTTTCTTTAAAAATTAAATGCACATACCCAGTTATACTTCTTTGTCACTTTTGCTCCTGGGTATAGTCTCAACCACTCATATTAATTGTAACTTTTAGCCAAAGTAACTATTCTGTTTTGTTTGTTTGTTTGTTTGTTTTTTGAGACAGAGTCTCACTCTGTTGCCCAGGCTAGAGTGCTGTGGCCTCAGCCTAGCTCACAGCATCCTCAAACTCCTGGGCTCAAGCAATCCTTCTGCCTCAGCCTCCCTAGTAGCTGAGACTACAAGTATGTGCCACCATGCCCAGCTAATTTTTTAAATATATACATATATATTTTAATTGTCCAGCTAATTTCTTTCTATTTTTTTAGTAGAGACGGGGTCTCGCTCTTGCTCAGGCTGGTCTCGAATTCCTGAGCTCGAACTATCCTCCTGTCTCAGCCTCCCAGAGTGCTAGGATTACAGGCATGAGCCACCGTGCCCGGCCCCACTAATTTCTGTTTTACAGAGAAAAGTTGGAGGTGGATAATTGAGAACTGTGTCTTTTTAGCAGACTAGCAAGAGCTAATAAGCCTACACAACACAATTTTTATAGCCACTCATTTCTTTTACACCTTTTTTTTTGTGAGCCTGATGGTCTCACTTTGTGGCCCAGGGCAGAGTACAGTGGCGTCAATCATAGTTCACTGCAACCTCAAACCATTCTCCCACTTTGGCCTCCCAAAGTGCCAGGATTACAGGCATGAGCCACTACACTGGTCTTGCACCTTCTTACAGTGGCAAAAATTAACCCTCATTAACATGACCCAAACCATAGTTTGTCAATAGCATATAAAAATAAGAAGCAAAAATATATAAGTTTAAAACAATGCATAGTAATCAATGTTTCAGTATTTATCTTACTTAGAAATTATCTAAGTATCCAATAATTATTTAACTCAATTTAATATCAGCTCGGCTTAAAAGGTTATGCTAGAATCAACTATTTCAAAGGAAGTTAGAGTTTAAGTAAATTTTAATTAGGATCCCAAAATGTTGTAGAATATTTTAAATGCCTTACTTCCAGTACTGTGATTTTCGCTAGAAAGTAACTCTGGACACTTGGTGGTTTTCAGTTTTGGTTTTTGGCCACCTATAGTTGGAGTGGAATCAAAATTTTAGAAAAGTTATAAGTAAAATTTAAATACTTTTCCATGAAAACAATCAAGGAAAAAAATATTGGAATGACAGGGTCCTCCCTATGAATATTTTTAAGATTATATGAATTGCGATCCCCTTTTTATATTTTAGATTATTTTCTTAAAATTAAATTACTGTATATGGCATTCAGTGGATGGACTCTCCCCACTTAGCTGTTTGCTTCTGTTTTCCTGATCCTGCCTTTGTTGTCATAGAAACTAGGGAACTGACAAGACAGCCAGCAACTGAAATTAATGAGCTAACTCTTCACCTGTAGTTGCCATGTCCCATTCCAACTCCTGTTTGAATGGAAATAAGCAAGCTATTAGGAAAGAGCTTTTCTTTTCTTTTTTTTTGTTTTTTTGAGACAGAGTCTCACTCTGTTGCCCGGGCTAGAGTGCTGTGGCGTCAAGCTCACAGAAACCTCAAACTCCTGGGCTCAAGCATCCTTCTGCCTCAGCCTCCCAAGTAACTGAGACTACAGTCATGCATCACCACGCCCAGCTAATTTTTTTTTTTAATGTAGAGATGATGTCTTGCTATTGCCCAGGCTCATCTTGAACTCCTGGCCTCAAGCAATCATCCTGCCTCAGCCTCCCAAAGTTCTAGGATTACTGTCATGAGCCACCACTCTCAGCCCCTGTTATACTTTTAAATGTTTATAATGTGCTTTTCATTCATAGGTATTGATAATTCATGTTTTTTAGGTAATGAGATTTGCTATTATTTCATGTTAGCCCACTGTGGATAAGATGTTTTTACAAATTATTTATGTGAACTCTGAAAAATAGACATAGACCTTATACTCTAAGAAGAATGCCTTAAAAATACTATTAAATGTAAGCAGATTTAGTGTTATATGTTTATCAAGTCAAGAGAAATAAATGAAAGTGTTTTTTTAAGGCTAGTTAGAAGCCTTTTTTTATTTTCTATTTTTTTGTATTTATATCTATCATGATCTGTACATTCTACAAAGTATCTATATTCTAAATGGTTACCCAACAGTTTGGAAATAGATCTCCTTCATTGGAAAAACAGAAACAAGGGTTAATTCATATTTTCCCTTCAATTTGCTATTTTTTAGTCCGTTTTATTTTATTTTTAATTCAAAATATTACTGGGGTACAAGTGTGTTTGGTTACATGGATTGCCTTTGTAATTAGGCTTTTTAAAGTACTTCTTTGCACTTTTTATTTTCCTCTTTATATGGAGATAAGTGTGATAGGTTGTGAATAGAAGAACTATTAGATATTGCTATATGTTTGCTTCTTTCCATCTTTTTTTCCCTTTTTTGCAATTAAGAAATAGCACACATTTTCGGAATTTTTTGCTTTACCGCCCTGAATTAAAGCTTCTTTACTCTGGTTGTTTGCTTTAAAAATCTTAATTCTCATATTCAATCTATTCTCAGAGAGGCATTGTTTTTTTGTTTTTTTGTTTTGTTTTGTTTTTTGAGAAAACTGTGGCTCCAGCTAAAGTGCAGTGGTATCATCATAGCTCACTGCAACCTCACCAACTCCTGGGTTGAAGCGAGCCTCCTGCCTCAGCCTCCTGTGTAGCTGGGACTACAGGCACACGCCACCACACCATGTTAATTTTTTTTATTTTTTGGTAGAGTTGGTTCTCAATCTTGCTCCGACTGGTCCTGACCTCAAGCAATCCTCCCGCCTCTGCCTCTCAGAGTGCTAGGATTACAGGCATGAGCCTCTGTGCCCCGCAAACATTTAGGTTTTGGTTTTTTTGGATTTTTTTTTTCTTTTTTTTGAGACGAGGTCTCACTATGTTGCCCAGGCTGGAGTACAGAGGCGCAATCATAGCTCACTGCAGCCTTGAATTGAATTCCTGGGCTTAAGCAATTCTCCTGCCTCAGTCTCCTGAGTAGTTGGTACCACAGGTGTATACCACCATGCCTGGCTAATTTTTCTTATTTTTTGTAAAGATGGGGTCTCTATGTTACCTAGGCTGATCTTGAACTCCTGGCCTCAAGCAATCTTCCTACCTTGCTTCCGAAAGTGCTAGGATTACAGACATGAGCCACTGTGCCCTGTTTATTTGTTTTCGAAGAGCTTTTACTTGGTTTTCCTTTGAGTAGGTAATTAACAATAGCTACTTCTTGCTGGATGTCTTTTAGTATGATCTTTAAAACTGGTTCACTCTAAGATTTGGGAAATTATTCTTAGACTACATTATTTTTAGACTCCAGTCTTTAATAGTGATGGGTTTTTTTTTTAACTATTTTGATTATGCTTCCCTATCAGTAAGCTTTGGAGCATGGATCACCAATATATGTATATTTGCTTATGAATTATATAAATTTACTAATATTCTAGTATTTTATGTAGGACAAGCAATATACCAATAAATATAAGTGAAATTAGGATGAGACAGAGACAATATAAACAGTACCTTAAGATATATTGCCTATTGTGAAGACTTTGTATTCTTATTAGCCAATTTCTCAAAATGTGTTAGAAATTTAGAGTGATTGTTATTAACAATAATAGATACAGTAATTCAAGTAATTTCTTCTTAAATTTATAATTAGTTTTTGGCTGAGATCATCATTGTTTTTTCATCACAATGTAGCTGATAACTAGAAGCAGAAGCATCATCTTTGGCACTTCATGTTGTTTCTTGTGATTCCATAAATTAGTATTATGTTTAATCCATGATTATTTTTGGAAGGGATCTTTTTAAAGCCCCTCATTTTTATGAAAGTTATATTAAAAGTTAACATGATTAATTTATTATTTACTTATTTTTTTGAGACAGAATCTTGATCTGTTGCCCAGGTTAGAGTGCAGTGGTGAGATTATAGCTTACTCCAACCTCAAACTCCTGGGCTTAAGTGATCCTTTTGCCTCAGCCTCCCAACTTGCTAGTACTACATGCATGTACCACCATACCCAGCTAATGTTTTTACTTTTTTGTAGAGATGGAGTCTCACTATGTTGCCCAGGCTGGTCTCAAACTCCTGGTTTCAAACAATCCTCCTACCTCAGCCTTGCAAAGTGCTAAAATTATGGACATGAGCTACCATGCCCAGGCCATAATGTAGTTAATATAATTTAGAAATCCACTTTATTATACCCATAAATTGTGAATGTGGACAAAATGCTGACCAAATGAGTAAGGATACCACTGTGAGCTCCTCTACACTGTGGAATTCATACTCTTCCCATCAGGTAGCTTGGGTATATATGTGATGTATAAAGTGCCTAACATTCAACCCTATGGGTGGCAGCAGTCTCAATCCATTATTAAGTATTTGTTAGTGTTAGTAGTTAGCAAAATTTTCTCTTTCTCTCAATAAAAATTGGACTGTTTATTATTTCTTCTCACACTTAAAGGCCTCATCTTGAATATCTCACTTGTGAAGAAATTGTTTTAATTCTGGCATCTGCATGTGGATTTTAGAGTCTCATAAACATTTCCTTTTGGGGCTGTACTCCTTACCAGCTTATGTGTAATATATCTCCCTAAAGTTGGGTGGCTAACTTTATTAAATCTGTTTCCTAGTATTTGAAGAAATGGCTTCATATTTAAATTTTCATTTTATTATATTTTAATTGTTTAGTTTTAGAGATGCATAGCAACTATTTTCTGTGTAATATATGATTTATTTGTAAATAAATTTGAACAAAAGCACAAATTAAGCAGAGGTTCTCATCTCAGGTTGATTATTCATCTAGGCGGCATTTTCAAATGTGTAGTATGTTTTGATTTGTCACAATGACTGAAAGCTTCTGACACTGAGAGGGCAGGGCCAACGACGCTAAACATCTGCAAGGTTTGGGGCAGCCTCACCCCTGTGAAGAATTGTCCTGTCCAGTTGTGGTGCCTGTGAAGCACTGGACTAAAGTCATATTTTAGAGTTATTATTTGCTAAGATGATTTACTATTAATTCATAAATAAATCTAATATTTTTATATTATATATTAAAATGGAAGCTCATGATTGTATAATAGCAAGGTGTTATTGTAAAAGACATTTTCTTTTCATTTAGCAAAACTTTTTTTTTTCATGCTCATGCTGTACTGAGTACAATTCATTGCAGTGTTGAGCAACTACTATTGGTACTTCACTTGGCTAGGTGCTGTGACTACAGAGATAAATAACACATTTACTCTTCCTCCTGTTCATAGGCTAGCAGGGGAAAGCAGTCATATAAATAATTGCTATTCAGTGTGGTAAGTACATCAGGAGAATTAGACGTAATGTAAAGAGGTAGCTCTGAAAGAGGTAAGGTTTTAGGGAGAAAGTCACCAGATTGTTAAACTCTTTGAGGGCAAGAACTACATCTTGAGTTACATGTTTACAACACATAGCACTGGATCTTAAACTTGGTAATATAGTCAGTAAATATTAGTTGATAAAGCGAGTTGATATCTTAGCAAATTTTTGATGAGTGAATTGAAGTATGTATAGGTGGGCAAAGTGGGAAAGGACAGGAAGGCTTAAAGTTCAGTTATTGCATGAAGTGCTAGCAAATAATGTTGGAAAATGAGATTTAGAAAGGCAATGAAGAAACTTGCAGGTGAATGGGATATCATTAAAGTTTTGTGGGGTTTTTTTTTTTACACTAAGTTATTGGAAAGGGGAAGACATACCTGATTCGATTTGGTGAGATTTAGGTTTTAGAAGGGTATCTCTAAAAAACATTGGGGATGATGTAGTTAAGGGAGGAGAGAGATGTTATTATTTCGTAGTAGTGATGTTCACACCCATGTATGACCTTGTAGAATCAAAATGTTAACAGAAAATCTAAATTTAAGCTTGTATACATTAATTTGTTATTTTAGTTTTAAGGTTTATATTGCACAAGCCTAAATATATTCTATATTGAATAATTTTAATTTTTCATTACAGTTTTAGTTATTCTTTAGTGATACCTGATTAAGTTTTTTAACGTTCAAAATGAACAATTCATTTATGTCAGTAATGTTTGGATACAGAAAAGGGAGAATAATTAGTGGTCCTGCTTAATTTTTTTTTTTTTTTGAAATACAAAATTTATTATCCTGAAGTTGATAAACTGTTTCAACTGGAGATAGTTGGTAACACTTTTAGGTAGTTTGGTAGCAAGCTTAGTAGTAATTTGCACGAAAAACTAAGAATTTTATGTAGAATTAGGTGACTCGATTATTTCTACTCAGCAGATTTGTATGTATAGCCTAGCACCTTCCACATAAAATCAAAATAAACAAAACTATTTGGGTCACAAAATAAAAGCAGATATTTTCAAGGGTTAAGTAATAACTTTTAGTCTTAAGATCCTCTCAAATCCTTTTTAGCTGTGCCAGATGTAAATTCTATTCATAATATCATTACCACAAAATATAGCTCATCAATAAATTAATTAAATAGTCATGGGTTTTTAGATTTAATGTAAAACTTTTATTTATTTATTTATTTATTTTTAGCCAGTCAATAATGTAAAATTTTAAAGTTAAAGCTGAAATAAATAATTAGTATGAAAACAATAATCTGCATCTTTAGCACATATAAAATGACTTATTACATTCAAATTCTGAGAATTAAATCTGTCTTACTTATATTTAAGATAAAGTTTCTGAATTAGCAATGTAAAGGTGACGTTTGCCAAAAATAAGACATAAGGCGACATGTAAAGAAAAAAGTCATTTATTTAAGTCAATAATGTTGAAAAGATTATTTTTAAGTAAACATTCAGGCAGCAAACGGGTCACAGTTGGCAAGCCTCCTTATAAGAGAGGAAACTGAAAAACTTGAAAGCAGTCTGGCTGGCGCCATTTAGCATAGGGACAGAATCTGAGTCATTTAATGAGGGCATCACCATATTACAGCTGTAAAACTAATACATAGGAAAGAAATATCTAGCTGATTTTATTAGATGATTCTGAATATCAGAAAAAAGACTTGTTTAAGGAAGAAGAGAAAGTATGTTAACAATTTTATTTAGAATATTTCTGGTATGGATACTTAACATTTTTAAAAATGACTTCTAACTGTTATTTGTAAAATTTACATTGACAAACTTCTTATCCAGTGCAGTTGGAGCTTCATTTAATGAAAAAGATCAAAATAGGAAATCATAAAAAAATGCATATAAATGTAAACATTTAATAAAACTTTCACATGCATTTGCCATATTTTTTTGGAATGTCTGTGGCAAGGGTGGGGACAGTCAGTATTTTTTCTTTGAGGATGGATTTCCTAATTGGAAATCATTGTATATCTTGTATGTACACCTCCAAAATAGAAGTTTCATACCAGATTCTTTAAAGTGGAGCAAGAACTTAGACACAAAACTTCATGGGTACAGAGTCCTTGTACATTTTTATGATGTTTTCTGCCAGTATTGTATAGTTGTCTTACTGATGTTGAATGTAACTGTAATGAAAACCTGCTTTTATCAAGTTTTTCAGAAACATTTAATTTTCAGGAAATTAACCTTTCTTTTTGTACCCATCTTATTGGTTTATGTAATAGTTAAGTTATATAATTACAGTATCAAATATTACTAGCCTTAATAGATTAAGAACAAATATTACTTCATAGCCATGCAAATCAAATAGTGGGAACAAAATATGATGGCCTACTGGAAAGAGAGAGAAATAGGTAATTGCCATAAAGATTTTTACCTTCACACTTCTTTTTTCCATGTGTCTGAAAATACCCACGCCCATCATCTAGCCAAGTCATCTTTGAGACGTCTCTCAAAGATCTGCTCTGAGGTAATTCTGGGAGATCTGCCCTGATACACTTACCTCCCCCATACCTCAATCCGGGGTTTTATTGGATTGATATAACCCCTTTTGTTTTTTTATATTTTCTTCATATTACTCAAATTTCTCCCTCCTGCATCACCATTTTTCCCTTTTTTGAATTATTACCATTAACATACTAGGAAAAAAAAATTCTCTCTTGTCCTATTTGTTCCTCTGGCTACTGCACCAATTCTCTGCTTTTCATCCTGCAGAACTATAATGTATTTGCTGCCTCTAATTCCTCTCCTACCAGTCTTTTTTTTGAGACGGTTTTGTTCTGTCGCCCAGGCTACAGTGCAGTGGCGCCATTATAGCTCATACAACCTCAAACTCCTGGGCTCAATCAATCCTCCTGCCACAGACTCCTGAGTAGCTGAGACTACAGGCTCACATGCCACCATACCCAGCTAATTTTTCTATTTTCAGGGGTCTTGCTCTTGCTCAGGCTGGTCTCGAACTCCAGAGCTCAAGCATTTCTCCTGCCTCGCCCTCCCAGAGTGCTAGGATTACAGGTGTGAGCCACCGTGCCAGGCCTAGAGATAAAATTTTCTTTGATTTTTCTGGGAGTAGAAAGCAGTCATTCCTATTTCCTGTAATATGTTTTCTTCATTAATCTTTCACATATTGTGTTTATTTCATGCCTTTCAATGACAGAATTTTTGTCCAACTTCCTTTTTTTCCTGGTTAAAAGAGCAGATTTATATAAACCTATTATTTACCTAAGAATATGCAAGTGGATTCTTCTTGACATAGTCCCTGTTTATCTGCAGCCTCAGTTGCTATTATTCCATACCTGGGAAGGTAACTCTAAAAAGATTGGTATCTATCTCTCCAGTGTTTCTCCTTATATATTACTGACTTCAGAGATTCTCCCTCCAGCCCATTCTGTGATCAGACCAAGCCCTAACCACTTTTTGAAATCTAGGTTAGAGGTAAATACTAAGGAGTGGCTGTGTTCCTTCTCTTCTAGCTTTGCTTCTGCAACAGTGAGTATTTTGGTGAGAGTTGGGTCAGGGGGAAAGCATATTACAGTGTGGTGGCTCAGTCTTTTCCATGGCTCTCCTCTGCCCTCATGACCTGTTTCTAACATATTTGATCCTTTCTTTTCCTGTCTCTGGGTTATAATTACAGTGATTCAGGCTAAAACTTTTCAGTGAAGAGCTTGTCTTAGAAGGGTCAGAACTGTTGTATATTATAACATTATTTGCTATTTGCTTTCTTGTTGGTTCTTCCATACCAGCCCCAAACAAAAAGCTTTTAAGATCACTATTTGATTCAATATTTTTGGGGTAGCAAAAATTTTGGAAATTGAATGCTTATTCTAGAGCAGCAGAAAATGAGGTGTCAAGGTGCCTGTGGTGTTATAAGGTATCTAGCTGATATTACAGAGTTAATATTGATAATTTTGATCCCATAGGATAGTCACACAGTGATGCTTTTGGTTCTGCATAATTATTTTCTGTATTTCTCTTCATTTGCTCCTGTCACATGACCAGGAAAAGGCCTTCCAGTTGTTTGGGCTTGAGGCATGATGGCACTTAAGTCTTCTGTGGTCTGTCGCTTTACTGTATGTAGTTTAGGGTAAGTCATTTAATCTCTCTGAGTTTCAGTTTCATTTTCTGTGATGGTACTTGCCCTATGTACCTCACTGATAAATTGTTAATGAAAACGAATTCAATGATTAAAAAAAATTTCAGCATTTGTAAAATGAACAACTCACTAGGGGTAATTTTGCACAAGTATTGAATCTTTATTTATTTTTTATTTTTATAGATTTAGAGGGTACAAGTGCAATTTTGTTACATGGACATAGTGCGTAGTTGTGGAATTTGTTCTTATAATATAACCATCACCTGAATAGTGTACATTGTATGCATTAAATAATTTTTCATCCCTCATCCCTCTCCCACCCTATTACACTTCCCAGTCTCCCAGTGTCTGTTATTCCACTCTCTGTGACCATATGTATACATTATTTAGCTCCCACTTAGAAATGAGAACAGGCAATATTTGATTTTTTGTTTCTGAGTTATTTCACTTGAGATAATGACCTCTAGTCCCATCCATGTTGTTGCAAAGACATGATTAGATTATTCTTTGTAGCTCAGTAGTATTCCAGTATCATTATTCACAGTGGCAAAGATATTGTGAATAGTGCTGCAATAAACATACAAGTGTAGGTATGTAAACATATAAGTGCAGGTGTCTTTTTTACATGATGATTTCCTTTCTTTGGATGGATACCCAATAGTGGGATTGCTGGGTCCAATGATAGTTCTAGTTTTTGTTTTTTGAGAAACCTCGTTACTGTTTTCTATAGAGGTTGTACTCTATAGAAATTTACATTCTCACCAACACTGTATATGCATTTTATTTTTTCTGCACCCTTGCCAACATGTTATTTTTTGACTTTTTAATAATAGCCATTCTGAGTAGTGTAAGATGATGCATTTATGATTGCATTTCTCTGATGATTAGTGCTGTTGAGCTTTTTCTCCGTATGTTTGTTGGCCATTTCTGTGTCCTTTGTAAAATGTCTGTTCCTGTCCTTTGCTTTCTTTTTAATGAGGTTTGGGGGGGGGGGGTGGTTGTTGAGTTGTTTTGAATTCCTTGTAGATTGTGGATATTAGTCTTTTGTCAGATGTGAACATCTTCTCCCATTCTGTAGATTGTCCATTCTGCTGATTATTTCTTTTGCTGTGCAGAAGCTCTTTAGTTTAATTAAGTCCCATTTGTCTATATTTTTTTGTTGCATTTGCTTTTCAGGTCTTAGTCATGAATTCTTTGCCCAAGCCAATGTCCAGAAGAGTTTTTCCTGTGTTTTCTTTTAGAATTTTTATGGTTTCAAGTCTTACATTTAAGTCTTTAATCCATCTTGAGTTAATTTTTTTACACAGTGAGAGGTAGGGGTCGAGTTTTATTCTTCTGCATATGGCTATCCAGTTTTCCTAGCACCATTTCTTGAATAGGATGTCCTTTCCCCAGTGTATGTTTTTGTTGATTTTGTCAAAGATCAGTTGGCTATAAGTATGTGACTTTATTTTTGAGTTCTCTATTCTATTCCATTGATCTAGATGTCTATTTTTATACCAGTTCCATGGTGTTTTGATGACTCTAACCTTTTAGTATAATTTGAAGTCAGGCAATGTGATGCCTCCTGCTTTGTTCTTTTGCTTAGGATTGCTTTGGCTATTTGGGCTCTGTTTTGATTCCCTATGAATATTAGGATTATTTTTTCTAATTCTGTCAAAAATGTTGTTGGGTTTTTTGCCCCTTCCTTCCTTTTGCTCTCCCTTTGCTGTCATCATCTGTGGCATGTGTATCATGCTCTGTAAACCTATAACTTGCTCTTGCTCTATAATCCTATCTTTCTCTCAAAAAACCTCATTTTCGTGCTTGCCTTAAAAAATGTTGGTATTTTGATAAGAATTGCATTGAATTTATAGATTGCTTTGGGCAGTATGGTCATTTTAACAAGATTGAGTCTTCCAATCCATGAGCATGGGATGTTATTCCATTTGTTTGTGTCATCTCTGACTTCTTTCATCCATGATTTGTAGTTTTCCTTGTAGAGGTATTTTACCTCCTTGGTTAAATGTATTCCTAGGTATTTTAAATTTTTTTTGGTAGCTATTGTAAATGTTATTGATTTCTTGATTTGGTTCTCAGCTTGACTGTTATTGGTGTATAGAAATGCTACTGATTTTTGTATATTGGTTTTGTATCCTGAAACTTTACTGTATTCATTTATCAAATCTAGGAGTCTTTGGCAGAATCTTTAGGGTTTAGTAGATAGATGATCATATCATTGGCAAATAGAGACAGTTTGACTTCCTCTTTTCCAATTTGGATGCCTTTTATTTCTTTCTGTTGCCTGATTGCTCTGTCTAAGACATCCAGTACTATTAATATTTTAAATAGACATGGTGAAAGTCGGCATTCTTGTCTTGTTCCGGTTCATAGAGAGAATGCTTTCAATTTTTCCCCAGTCAGTATGATGCCAGCTATGAGTTTATTGTATATGCCTTTTATTATTTTGAGGTATGTTCCTTCTATGTCTAGTTTTTTGAGGGTTTTATCATGAAAGTATGCTGAATTTTTTTGAATGCTTTTTCTGCATATACTGAGATCATATGGTTTTTGTTTTTAATTTTGTATATGTCTTGGATCATATTTATTGATTTGCATTTGTTGAACCATCCTTGCATCACTAAGATGAAACCACTTGATCATGGTGTATTATCTTTTTTTGATGGGTGGGGAACACGGTCTTGTTCTGCTGCCTAGGCTGGAGTGCACTGGCATCATCATAGCTCACGCAGTCTCAAACTCCCGAGCCCCAGCAATCCTCCTGCATCAGCCTCCCAAGAAGCTGACACTCCAGGTATGCATCACCATGCCTAGCTAATTTTTCTGTGTTTTGTAGAGATGGGTCTTGCTCAGGCTGGTCTCAAACTCCTGATTTCAAGCAATCTTCCTGCCTTGGGCTCCCAGAGTGCTAGGATTGTAGGCATGAGCCACCATACTCAGCCATATTATCTTTTTGATATGCAGTTGGATTTAGTTTGCTGGTATTTTGATGAGGATTTTTGCATCTTTCTTCATCAGGGATATTGGTCTAGTTTTCTTTTTTTGTTGTGTCCTTTCCTGACTGTGGCATAAGAGTGATACAAGCTTTGTAGAATGAGTTAGGGAGGATTCCTCCCGTCTTGATTTTTTTGGAATAGTTTCAGTAGGAGTGGTACCAGTTCTTTGTAATCTGGTAGCACTCAGCTGTGAATCTATCTGGTTCTGGGCTTTTTTTGGACAGGGTGATATTTTAGTACTGATTCAGTGTTATTACTCATCATTGATCTTTTTGAGATTTGTATTTATTCCTGGTTCAATCTTGGGAGGTTGTATATTTTCAGGAATTTATCCATTTCCTCTAGGATTTCTAGTTTGTGAGCATATAGTTATTCATAGTAGTCTCTGATGATCTTTAGTATTTCTGTGGTATCAGTTGTAATGTCTCCTTTTTCATTTTTGATTGTGTTTATTTGAATCTTTTCTCTTTTTGCTTATTTGAGCTAGCAGTCTATCAATTTTATTTATCTTTTCAAAGAACCAACTTTTCATTTCATTGACCCTTTATATTGTTTTTTTTTTTTTTTTGGTCTCACTTTCATTTGGTTGTGCTCTGATCTTTGTTATTTCTTTTCTTCTGCTAGCTTTGGATTTGGTTTGTTCTTGTTTTTCTGATTCCTTGAGGTGTGACATTAGATTGTTAATTTGTGATGTTTTTATTGTTTTAATTTAGATATTTAAGGCTATAAGCTTCCCTCTTAGTACTGCTGTTATTGTATCCCAAAGGTTTTGGTATGTTGTGTCTCTCTTTTCTTTCGTTTCAGAAAATTTTTTAATTTCCATCTTAATTTTGCCCTTGACCTAGAAATCAGTCAGGAGGAAGTTGTTTAATTTCCATGTATTTGTATAGTTTTGAGAGTTCCTCTTGGAATTGATTTCCAGTTTTACTCTGTAGTCTGAGAAAATACTTGATATAATTTGATTTTTAAAAATTTATTGAGAATTGTTTTTTTTTTATTTTTTTGGTTTTTTTAAATTTTTTTGAGGCAGAGTCCTGCTCTGTCACCCTGGCTAGAGTGCCGTGGCGTCAGCCTAGCTCACAGCAACCTCAGACTCCTGGGCTCGAGCAATCCTTCTGCCTCAGCCTCCCAAGTAGCTGGGACTACAGGCATGGGCCACCATGTCCGGCTAATTTTTTCTATATATTTTTGGTTGTCCAGCTAATTTCTTTCTATTTTTTAGTAGAGATGAGGTCTTGCTCTTGCTTAGGCTAATTTCGAACTCCTGAGCTCAAACCATCCGCCTGCCTCGGCCTCCCAGAGTGCTAGGATTACAGGCGTGAGCCACCATGCCCGGCCTTTGAGAATTGTTTTGTGGCTAACATATGGTCTGTCTTGGAAAATGTTCATGTGCTGATGAGAAGAAAGTACATTTTGTTGGTGTTGGGTAGACTGTTCTGTAAATGTCTGTTAGATCCATTTGCTCTGAAGCCCATTTAAGTCCAGTGTTTCTTTATTGGTTTTCTGTCATGATGATTTGTCTATGCTATCAATGGGATATTGATGTCCCCCACTATAATTGTATTATTGTCTATCTCTTTTCTTAGGTCTACTAATGTTTGTTTTATGAAGTTGGGTGCATACATAATTAGGATTGTTATATCTTATCATTGAATTGATCCCTTAGCATTACATAATGACATTCTTTTTCTATTTTTACTATTGTTAGTTTAAATTCTGTTTTATCTGGTCTAAGTATAGCAGCTTCTTGCTCACTTTTGGTTTCTGTTTGGATGGAGTATGTTTTTTCACTCCATTTACCTTTAGTCTATAAGTGTCTTTAATAGTAATGTGTAATGTGGGTTTCTTGTAAACAGGGATGTAGTTTGGTCATGTTTTTGTAACCATTCCTTCAATCTCCTAAGTGGGACGTTTAATCCATTTATGTTCAAAGTTAATATTGATATGTGAGATTTTGTACCTGCCATAATTTTGTTATGTAGTTGCTTTGTGGCCTCATTTATTTAATTGCTTTATAAAGCTTGTGAGTTTTATACTTTCATGTATTGTTATAATGGTAAGTATCAACCTTTCATTTCCATGTTTAAAACTTCCTTGAGCATTTCTTGTAGGGCTGGTCTAGTGGTGACAAATTCCCTGCACATTTGCTTGTCTGGGAAAGACTATTTCTCATTCACTTATGAAAACTATTCTAGCAGGATACAAAATTTGTATGACAGTTTCTTTCTTTGAGACACCTTAAAGTAGGACCCCAATCTCTTCTGGCTTGTAAGGTTTCTGCTGAGAAGTCTGCTGATAGTGTGATGAGATTTCCTTTAATGGTGATGAGATATTTTCTCTTGCTGATTTTAGGTTTTTCCTTCATGTTGACTTTAGATAGTCTGATGACAGTTTATCTTGATAAAGTCTTTCTTGCAGTGTATCTCCCTTGAGTTCTCTGAGCTTCTTGTATCTGGATTTGTAAGTCTTTAACAAGACGAGGGAAGTTTTCCTCAATTATTTTCTTAAATAAATTTTCCAAATGTTTTGCTTTTTCTTCACCTTCAGAAATACCTATGATTAGTAGGTTCAGGTGCTTTATATAATGCCTTAGTTCTCTAGGCTTTGTTCATTTTTTTAAAATTCTTTTTTCTTTATTTTTGTCTGACTGGATTAATTAGAAAGATCTGTCTTCATGTTCTGAGATTCTTTCTCCCGCTTGGTCTAATCTATTTTCACAGCTTTCAACTTTATTTTGTAATTCCTTCAATAAATTTTTCAGTTCCAGAAGTTGTTAGGTTTTTCTTTAAAATATCTGGGGAGAAGCTCTCAATTTCTGCTAGCAATGGGCTGGTCTTAGTGTAATGCACAGTGGGCTGAGCTCCCTGCTCTGTCCCTAAGGAGGGGACAAAGCTAGGCAGAGATGTACTGGGCATGCCCATCCTTAAGTCCCCCAGTGGCGGGCACAAGCACCAACCCCTGACAGGGGTGGAGGGTATTTCCTTGTGGAACACACTGAGGTTTCTACCAGTTAGGGAGAAGTGGCTGTCCCAGCACCATAGTATCATTAGGCAGGATCATGATCCATGATCCATTTCCCTGTCACGCTCCCATCCCGGTGATCAGGAAGTTCATATCAGTCTTAGACCACTGTCTATCTCCAGGCTGCAGTGTAGCCAAGAATTACAAAAGATGCGTGGCCCACAGCTGACCACGTGAAGTGGCTGTGGTGGAAAGCTTCCTCCGTCAGCCCCAATTGTAGAATTCCCCATCTCTCCTTCTTCTCTCAGCAGCAGGGACACTGCAGGCACACTACTGTTTCATGCAGTTAAGGGGGAAGGGCCCTACCTTTCACACAAGCCCAGCTCCAGTGGCTACACTGTCCATGGGTATGCAGTCGCCCCTGTCTAGCCCTACACTGCCCTGGCATGCCTGTGCCAACTTCCCAACGGGGGCAGCCACAACTATTTTTGCAGCAGTGGACGGAGGGGGAGGGGATGTGCCCCTCTTCACACCTCAGCCCTAACATCAAGACACCTGACCGGTAGGATAGATTTACACACCTATCTTGCAGAGCCAAGCACAGCCTTTGTGTCTCTGCTGGAAGCTGGGCGTTATAAGTAGGGAGCTCTCAGACTCAGGAAAGTGTGTGCTCTGGTTTTCTTTGTCTCAAGGGTCCCTCTCCCTTCCTGACCCGGAAGCAGAGGCATGGACGCTATAGCATTGGCCCCAGGGCAGAACACAGACCTCTGGGGCCTGGGCTTATGGAATGGTGCAGTGCTGCAGCCCCTCAGGGATTGGAAGCCTCTGGGACTGCACATGAGCTCCCTCTCCGTGCAATCTCTAGGTAGTTCCCTACATTAGGCTGGAAGCCTGCAAGGGTTGAGGGGTTCTCCCATAGCTAGGCTTTTAAAAGTCCATGGTGGGAATGTGGAGCTCATGGGTTCTCTCACTTACCCCTTCCCTGTGTCTGGGAGCCTCTCCCAGTTTCCAGTCAATCCCAGCCAAGTGGGCTGCCTCGCTTCCCTCTCCTTTACTTTCAGTGCTTCCTTGTCGCTTCTCTGTTGAATCCCAGCATTCTCTCTTAGATGATCTATTCAAAGTGCAAAATCTATTTACCATTTTGGTTCTTCCCCGTGGAAGAGGTGTGTACTGGGTGCATCTATTCAACCATCTTGGTCCCTGGCCCAGTACTGCATCTTAATCAAAATTAGTGACCGAGATACAGAATGTCCTGCTGTAACAGACTTCTTTATATTTTTTTAGTTTCATGAAAGGCACTGATCTGACATCATTTGCAGCTTAAGTGTCCTATGCTGACAATGTTTCAAGATTATGCCTATATTTTGTATGTTTTTAAAAAATAACTTTTGGAAGAGTTGTATGTTAATAATTTATTGTGTTCTTTAGTGTAGTCAATTAGAATTCCATATATAGCTTCTACCTAATTAAGCACAATTTTAACTGTTTATCTGTATATAATTTCAAACTTACAGAAAAGTTGCAAGAATAGAACTACCCGTATAGCCTTTATGCTTTTATCCAAAATCACCTACTTTTTTGTTGTTTTGAACCATTTGAGATTTCTGAACCATTCGAGAGCAATGACCATTTACCCCTAAATGCTTCAATGTGTATTTCTTAAAAATAGGGTTACAGTTACCAACTTCAGAAAATAAAGTTGTTACAAAACTCTTATCTCCTGCCCAAATTTCGATATTTGTCATTTGACCAAATAATGTTGTTTATATTTTTCTCTAATTCAATATAGGATCTACTCTAAATCAGATTTTGCAATTGTCATTTACATTTGGTTTCCTTTAATATGGAACTTTTCTATGGCTTTTCTTTGCCTTCTTTGACATCAATGTTTTTGAAGAAAATAGTCCCCCCTCAACTTTCTTTTTTTTTTAGTTGATATATAATATTTGTACATATCTATGGGGTGCGTGTGATATTTTGATACACATATAGAATGTATAATGATGAAATTAGGGTATTTAGGATATCCCGTCACTTCATTTATCATTTCTTTGTGTTGGGAACATTTTAAATCTTCTCGCTATTTTGAAATACACAATATATTCTTAACTATAGTCACCCTATTGTGCTATCAAACACTAGCGCTCATTCGTTTTATCTAAGCATGTGTTTGTAAAAGACAAAGGTTAGGTACCATGAAGTGGGTGGCAAGGCCTTAACTGTACACATGTTGTCAGGCCTGAGTGCCTCTTTCATCCTTTTCAAAGGGGAGTGCTAACCACCTCTCCTTTCATGCAACCCAACTTTCTTTTTAATAGAATGCTCCTAATTGGAACCGTCTGATGTTTTCTCTGGTTAGATTCAGGTTACACATTCCAGGCCAGAATACTACAGAATACTTGCATTATAAGTGACCACTTTTATGTTTTATTCAATATTGCAATTAACTCATTGAACTTTTTGTTTTTGCATTTTTACTCACTAGTTGTACTGCACACAGTTTGTTATTTAAGTGTGTTCTTAAACATATGTTAGACCTAGGTTTTATGTATTTTTTGAACCCAGTCAGGGGTTAGTGCCTAGTAAATTGTCCTATACATATAGTAATACATCCTTTAAAAATTCTCACTACTTATTTGATAATTATTAGCATCATTATTTTAATTAATAGATAATATAGTACAGGAATGAATTTTATTCTGTGTATGACTTGCTTTTTCTATGATGATATACTGTTACTTTTGTTTACTTCTCTTCTCACCTACCATCTTGCAATTTGGAGTTTTAGTCCTTAGCATTCTACTTAAAGTGTTTTGATAATTTCTCCAGTTTGCAGATAAAACTAGAAAAATAAAAGATAGTTGTTAACAATTGTACTTTATTTTATTATTTTTATTTATTTATTTATTTTTTTTGAGACAGTCTCTCTCTCTGTTGGCCTGGCTAGAGTGCTGTGGTGTCATCATAGCTCCCTGCAGCCTCAAACTCCTAGGCTGAAGCAATCCTGCTGCCTTAGGCTCCTGACTAGCTGGGACTACAGGCGTGCCACCACACCTGGATAATTTTTTTGTATTTTTAGTTGAGACGGTTCTGGCTCTTGCTCAGGCTGGTTTTAAACTCCTGGGCTCAAGTGATCCTCCCACCTCGGTTTCCCAGAGTGCTAGGATTATAGGTGTGAGCCACCAATTGTTGTACTTTAAAAAGAAGTTATCCTGCTATTTATTTATTTATTTATTTATTTATTTATTTATTTATTTATTTATTTATTTATTTATTTATTTTGAGAGAGAGTCTTGCTCTGTTGTCCAGGCTAAAGTGCTGTGGTGTCAGCCTAGCTCATAGCAACCTCATACTCCTGGGCTCAAACAATCCTCCTGCCTCAGCCTCCTGAGTAGCTGGGACTACAGGCGCAAGCTGCCACGTTGGGCTAATTTTTTCTACTTTTAGTAGGGATGGGTCTCACTGTTGCTGAGGCTTGTCTCGAACTCCTGAGCTCAAGTGATCCTCCCGCCTCGACCTCCCAGAGTGCTAGGATTACAGTCATGAGCCTCCTCGCCCGGTTATCTGCTTTTATAAAATGCATAAGAAATGTGAGAACCTCAGATAGTTGATAGTACCATAATTTACCTTTTAGCTTAACCTATATTTGTCGATTTGTAGAATTTTCTTTTCTATTATGATTGGTTCTTTTTTTCCTAGGGCCGAGAAATTCAAGTAAATGTTTCATAATGCATTATTAAATTCATTAAGGGAACATCTACCTAAAATAGCACTGTTTTGAATCTTTCTATAAATTGCTTCCATACTATCCAAATGCTGTATTTTCACTGGCAATTATATAGTTCATTTCTAATGTACTATACTGAGTTTAGTACATTCTTCACAACCAAGATTCCAGATCTTTTCTACCTTTCTGAAGCTCCTAACCCTTCCACTGCTTCCAATGTCCCTTGTAATCTTTTTTTCTTTTTCTTTTTCTTTCCTTTTTTTTTTTTTTTTGAGACATGGTCTCACCCTGTCATCCAGGCTAGAGTGCAGTGGTGTCATCGTAGCCCACTGCAACCTCAAACTCCTGGGCTCAAGCAATCCTCCTGCCTCAGCCTCCCAAGTAGCTGGGACTATGGGCACACACCACCACACACAGCTAATTTTTCTGTTTTTTGTAGAGACAGAGTGTCACCATTTTGCTCAGGCTGGTCACGAACTCCTGGCCTCAAGGGATCTTCCCACCTTGACCTACCAAAGTGCTAGGATTACAGGCATGCACCACTGCTTGAATAGTTTTGACAACTCAGTAGAATGACTTTCCTCAGGTCTCAGTAACAAAAAGAACTGTGCTTCCTTCAGGAAAATGATTTCTTTTCACCCTGTGAATACTGTGAGCGATATAAACAAAAGCTGCACATGACAGTCATTCTTCTCTGCATTGATTACAGGAAAACTCAAAGCCCTGTAATTTATAGTTCCCTCAGTAACAAAGGTTACAGGATCTATGGAGTGCATTTTTGATACCAACCTTATTCTTGGCCTTATTTTTCTCATTCTCAATTTCTTTAGTTCTTACTTTATTTTGTATATTATGTGCCTTAGTATATTACCTCATATCTTATTTTAAAACAGAAGAGGGTATAAAAATACACAGGTGAAAGGATCTTATAATTAGAGGAAAAAAGTTAAAAATGCAAATGTGTGTTTGAGTAACTTACTTTCAAATTCTTAACTTTTTTAAGGAGGCAAGAGAACATGGTAGAAAGTAGCTAATAATCAGCAGAGGGAAGGGAACTCTGAAGATAATGAAAATTTATGTAAGTGATTGATATGTGAATGGCTTCCTGTTGTAAGGTGATAAATTGCAGAATGTAGGGATGCTGAAAATCCAGAAATGGAAATGGGTCAATACAGAAGAGGAAAAAAGGAAAGTACAATGGAGATAGATGTTTATTCAAATTGTTGGCTTTACTTTTTGTCTAATGTTGATCGTATTTAAATTGCACTGTGGGTAATCAAATAAAAGCTGTACATGGCATTATTTTTATACTGTGCAGCTGCATGTGTATAGCTTACAAGGGCATTGCTGTCACATCATAAGATATGTCAACATTGCTTTGCATAATATTTTTAACATGGCAGGCTCTATTATAAAATAATATTGTTTCTAAAGGATTTTTAATTCAATTATCTATATGTGATACTTCTCTCTATGATTTTCAATACAGTTTCCTTAAACTACTTGCATGTCTTATATTATCTTTGTATTTCCAGCAGCAAGGACAGATTTAAGCATTTATTACATGCTTAGTAATCATTGATTTTGCTTCTGTAGTTTTTTCCATCATCATGTTTTCTCTCTCTAGATCCTCTCATCAGCATATAAACCTGTTATACTATCTTCCATTTTAATATAAAAAATTTTCCAGACTCCACTTCCCCTCCAGCACCCTTCATAGCAAAACTCCTTCAAAGAATTGTCCATATATGCTGCTTTCACATCCTCATCTTACTTTCTCTGCTTCACTTACCCTGTTCATGCTTTTGTGCTTACCACTTCTCTGACAACATTCTTGTCACGGGCACCAGTGAAATTTATCTTGCTAAATCCAGTGGTCATTTCTCAGCCCTCATGTTGAGTGTTTTCCCAACAGCATTTGTTACAGTTTATCATATTGTCTTCCCTGAAACTCTTCACTTGGGTACTTAACTTTGCCAAAACCAAACTCTTGATTCTTTACTACTATCACCATTACCACCACCAATTATATTCCTACCCTAGTGTTCTCCACCTCAATGTTTGGCAACAACATTCACCCAGTTGATCTCACCAACCTTGGAGTCTTCCTTAATTATACTGCTTTTTCTCTTATTTAGTCCATCAGCAACCAAATATCCAAAATATCACTTCTCTCACCACCAGTGTGACCACCGTGATAGTCACCTTATTTCCATCTGAGTTACTGTAGTCCCTGATCTGGTCTCTGTGTTTTGATTCTCTTTTCCCTCCCCCATCCCCAAGATGATTCTATGTACAGTGGCTAGAGTGTTTAGAAAAAAAAATCAGATCATATCACTCCCTTAGTCAAAACATTTCATATGGCTTTCAACACACAAGAAGTAACACCCAAACTACTTACTGTTGCTTTCCAGCATCTCCACGATCCCTGCTTAGCTCTCCTACCCACTGTCTTCTAACTTACTGTGCACTAGCCCTGGGCCTTCCTGTCACTGTTTTGAAAACCAAGCCTTCCCACGTTCAGGTCTTAACAGTTGCTATTCTGTCTGGAGTGTTCTTTTTTCCTTCATTGTGGTCTGAGGGCAATTATCTTTTCAGAGGTGCCTTCCTTGCCATCACTCCATCTCTTTACCCTTCAATGTAATACTTTTTACTCTAAGAAAGGATAGTACTTTTTTTTAGTTGTTTTGTGGGTCTCCACTACTAGAATGTAAATTCTGTAAAGACAGAGACTTTGTCTTATTCACTGGTATATTCCCAGGTCTAGCACAGTGCCTGCCACATAAAAAGCAGTCAATAAATATTTACCAAATGAATGAACAAAAGAATGATTTGATTAATATTTTAATGAGTGAATTACTGAATGAGAAATTTTAAGATTGGCTTGTGATTCATATTCTGATTTTCACACTTGTTAAATGTGTTTATTGTGATAAAATACACATAACATTGAATTTACCATTTTGAAGTGTATTCATTGGCATTAAGTACATTCAGATTGTTGTGCAGCCATCACCACCATCTATTTCCAGAACTTTTTCATCTTCCAAAACTGAAACTCTGTACCAAATAAACAAAAACTCCCTATTCTTCTTTCCCCCAGTCCTTGGCAACCACCATCTTAGTTTCTGTTTCTATGAATCGGACTGTTCTAGGTGTCTCATATATGTAGAATCATATTTGTCCTTGTGTGACTGGTTTATTTCACTTAGCATAGTGTCTTTAAAGTTCATCCATGTTGTTGCTGTTAAATATTTTTAAGTGGCATTTTTTCACCAAGTACATAGCAATTAATTTTATGTATGCCTAACACCTCTCTTTCATCTGTGTACCTCAAAAAATTTTATAAGCATAATTAACAAAACTTCAGAGCATCCCTATGAAGTTGATAATTATGGTATAGCAAACTGATGTCTGACAAATAGCCTAAAGTACGTAATGAATATATGCCAAAATTCTGAGTAAGGACCAGGGTTTTGTATGTAGTCCCTTGTTGAAAATATTAGACCAGATTTCTTGGTTATGACGAAATCATTCTAAGAGTTCTAAGAAAAAACAAATAGCAGTAATTATTATTTAATATCCCAAAATATTCACAGCAAAGTTGTTTGAATAGAAGAATAACATATGAATAGAAAAGAGTAACATACAAATTATCTGAAACCTAGTATTTGTTATTGGGGATGGTAACTTTAGTTATTGGATCTAACTAATTCTTTGACCTGCATATTGTTAAATTACATAATTGCTTCTCCAGTCTTCACAGCCATACTCTGAAATGGATTTTTGAAGGTTTGGATTGGAATAGCATCATTTTACTTTTTTAGCTATGGTACTTGAACACTTCATAAAGCTGTTAGTTTATGTTTGTCTTGATTATTGGCTTGTTCAAGTGATTTTTTTTAATCCTGTTCCTTCTATAAAGTGATTTTTTTTTTAAAGCAGCCTTATGAGGGGCAAATTACCATCTATTTGGCATTTGTTGACAGGACTAAAACACACTCTAATTTTGATATAAAAAACTAAAATTTTCCATAATCAGATAATGTGCTTCAACTTTGTAAATAGTAATTGCTAAGAGCTTAACCGAAAGGTCTATGTATTACTATAATTTGAATTTCCGAAAGAACTTGTAGTTAGAGAAATAAAAGTATGTACAGCTAAAACAACACATATTTTTTCTCATATGAAACTTCACTGTATTACTTCACCCAAGTGATTGGTTCATTTTGGGTATTATGTATTTACTAACCTCAAGGATGTTTCAATACCAGTTGGCAGTGCTACTCCCTCCTTCCTCTATTGGATGCCCATTTATGGCTCTGAAGTGGAACCCTATGAACAAGTGAGTAGGATTCTGAGAAATGCTAATTAGTGTTGAAAGAATAGAGTGGTAAAGTGTGGAAAAACAGGCAGCATGTATGTATTTAATTTTTTTTTTTTAAATTACCAAGTCCGGTAGCCAGTTGTGCCTTGTTTGCATGGTTTTTATCACCAGCAAAACAATGTAGTCATCTGAGCTGTAGCTAAACTTTAGCTTTTGTTAGTTGCTAAAAATTCTGTGAATCCAGCTATGGGAATTACAATTTTTCTAGAGAAGTTTCAGTCACACAGAACAATAAAGACAAGTGTTACAAATGAAGAATGTAATACATTTTGAAGGAATGCCAGTTTTTGGCAGAAAGGACAGTTCTTGTTGTGAGTTTTTTTTTTTTTTTTTTTTTTTTTTTTTCTTTTTTTTGGAGACAGTCTTGCTCTGTCACCCAGGCTAGAGTGCTGTGGCATCAGCCTAGCTCACAGCAACTTCAAACTCCTGGGCTCTAGGGATCCTCCAACCCCAGTCTCCCAAGTAGCTGGGACTATAGGCACACACCACCATCCCTGGCTAATTTTTCCAATTTTTAGTAGAGATGGGAGCTTGCTCTTGCTCAGGCTGGTCTCGAATTCTTGACTTCAAGCAATCCTCCTGCCTCGGCCTCCCAGAGTGCTAGGATTACGGGCAAGAGCCACCGCGCCCGACCCAGTATGATTATTAATTGATACATTTTAGTAATTTGTGGAAATGTAAGTTTATTTTCTGACAAAAATGAAATCATTGGCAATACAAGAAGTGATTTTCAAATGCTGTTTATATTTGGTTTTACCTAAAGAGTACGGCTGACAATTAGTTCTTCAGTTCAAGAGAGTAGTGATTTCAAGAGAGTGACTAAAAAAAAAAAAAAAAAACCAGATGTTTCTCTACACTCACACAACACTTCAGACACTTTTTCCACACCAAGCAATTCTCCAGTTCTCTGTAGACACCAACTGATTTGTCCTACCATTTAATTCAGTTCTGACACTATCCACTTTGATTTAGCGTCAGATCCCTCAAGTTAAAGGCTCGGTCCTACAAAACTGCCCCTACTTCAGATGCCACTTGCAAGACTGGGCCTCCAGCTATAAGGTTCCCATAACCTCCTCCTTGGGGCTGATAATTTTCCAGAATAGCTCACAGAACTCAGGGAAACATTTTACTTATGTTTACCAGTTTATTATAAAGGATTCAGGTGAACAGCCAGATGAAGAGGTGCCATAGGGTGAAGTCCAAAAGGGTCCCCGTGTTTCACCAAACTGGAAAAGGAGCTCAGGAGCTTCTGTCCCCATGGTTCAACAAAATGGAGACTCATCAAATCCATAGTTTTTATAGAGCTTAATCTCCAGCCCCTCCTCCCCACTTCCCAGAGATCAGTGGGTGGGGCTGAAAGCTCTAACTCTATAATCACTTCGTCTTTCTGGTGACTTGGCCCCACTGAGGCTATCTAGGGGCTCTACTCTAAGTCACCTCATTAGTATAAACCTAGGGGCTCATTATGAATAACAAAAGATACTGATGTCATTTTGAAATTCCAAAAGTTTTAGGAATTCTGTGGCAGGAACCAGGGACAAATGCCAAATATATTTCTTATACCACCGTGACAAAGAGTTAGAATCCTTGTAAATCATCTCTTTAAAGTTTTAAAGAGATTGGACATACTCTTTCATTTTTGCTTTTGATTTTATTTAGTACTTAAGGCAGCTAGCTCTCTTAAGGAAAAAAATATTTTTAAGGAACCTTAGTTTTAGGTTATGATATGACAGGGATTTATTTATTTATTTTTTAGAGAGGCAGGGTCTTTGCTCTGTTGCCCAGGCTGAAGTGCAGTGGCACAATCATTGCTCACTGTAGCCTTTCACTCCTGGGATCAACTGATCCTCCTACCTCAGCCTCCAAAGTAGGTGGGACGACAGGCGTGTGCCATTTGTTTATTTTAGAGATGGGATCTCGCTTTGTTGCCCAGGCTGGTCTCAAACTCCTGGCCTCAAGTGATCCTCCCACCTCTAGTAGATATTGAATTAGAGATCTACTTATCCTACTAGAAAGCCTGATGAGATCTCTAAAGTTAAATAATGCCCAGTATATTGAATCTTGGCATTGACAACCTTGCTTTTATCAATAAAAAATTACAAAGAATCAGAATAAACATTGCTTTGAATTGGTAAATTTATAGGACTCTTTGTTTCTTCTAGTTCTACACATGTATGAGCACTTTATTTCAGGGGGTAAGTCATTGGGGATCAAATTTCAACATGAGATTTGGTGGGAACAAACAAATCATATACAAACCATAGCAGGTACATATTGGACAGTGTAGATACTGAACATTTCCATAGTTGCAGAAAGTTCCATTGCACTGGATAGATCACATTGTCACCAATTTCTCCAGTATATAGGTTTCTATTATTTACAAGTATCCTCCTCGCCTCTGAAAAAATATATATATTGCTTATCAGAAGCCTGTGATTTTTTTCCCTACTGAATAATATTCCCTAAATAATAAATAAAAGAAATGTTAGGATTTGAAATGATTAGGTAGAAGCAAGTTTGGATTTTATAATAAAGATTTTATTAAACCTTAAAAATATATGCCAAAATGTGTTTAACAAGAGAATGATAGAGGCAGTCATTAACTTTTCCATGTCCATAATCTAGGATTACAACATGGAAACAACCTACAAATACCATATGATTCATGAGATTATTTTTCATATGTAAATTTTGAAAATAACTTTTTAATTGTATAACCACACCTTGAAAAGAGCATAGAACACAGAAAAAAGTCAAACTGATACATAAAAAAAATGATTAAATATTTTAGTACCTATTACTTTAAATGGATTTCAGAGTTAATCATTTATTTCCATGTTCAGATTGAGTTATGTGAGAAAAAAGATAGGTATTCTGTTCATTTATTTCTTTGAATCTTTTTACTGAGGTAGGTAGGGATAATATTCTTACTTTGTAGGTATATAGTGTTGTCAAGTAAAGGTTAAGACTTGAATATGCTAAAATTGATTACATAAAGAACCACTTTCTCTATTTTGGGGCAGAGTATTAGGAAAAATAAAGATAATACATGCTGGCCGGGTGCGGTGGCTCACACCTGTAATCCTAGCCCTCTGGGAGGCCGAGGCGGGTGAATCGCTCGAGATCAGGAGTTCGAGACCAGCCTGAGCGAGACCCCGTCTCTACTAAAAATAGAAATAAAAATTATCTGGACAACTAAAAATATATATAGAAAAAATTAGCCGAGCATGGTGGCGCATGCCTGTAGTCCCAGCTACTCGGGAGGCTGAGGCAGTAGGATCGCTTAAGCCCAGAAGTTTGAGGTTTCTGTGAGCTAGGCTGACGCCATGGCACTCACTCTAGCCCGGGCAACAGAGTGAGACTCTGTCTCAAAAAAAAAAAAAAGATAATACATGCTAATTGCTGGAAAATACTTACAGGATGAATATCATGACTTAGAATTCTTTTCCCACATTGCTAAGTGGGTAACTTGTGGATGTTTTCTCAGGGTAAATATAGTTGAGGTTTTCTCTCCGTGTATTTACTAAAATGTGGACTTGTAGAGAAATAGCACATAACCACTATATTAGTTGAATTATGTTTTCATAAAATGTAACTTTACTTTTTATATGTGTAATTTGAATGCATTTCCTAGTTTTGAAATGATTTTAAAGAATTACCTTTTGCTTATAAAAGCCACTTAGGATTTTTATGAGAAGCTTTCAGATTTGTCTGACTTTATCCTCTAGTGTCATTTTAATTTCACGTATTTTTTCCGTCATGCAATTGCAAGTACCCAGTAAGTCATATGTAAAAATTGCTACCATGAGGAACGAATGCCTTTACTAGTTTTGTATGCTGTGAACTTTAGGGCTTTGAGTAAAGCATACATTTTTAAACTGTAAACCTAGTCTTAATTATCTTATAATTTTTCCAATGAATCAAAAGGAAAGTGGAACATTTACTTTTATCTTTTTTATTGTTATGAGTATTTGTTTGAATGTGAGTATTTACAAACTTTTTAATACCTTTTTTGCATTGTAGAGTTTTATAGAAAACAGTTATTTCCTTCACAAGACTTACTCTTATATTGACTCTTTTACCATCACAAGACTTTTTTTGTTTTGTTGTGATTAAAGTTGAGAGCATAATGCTAGGCAAGTAATTCCTTGAAGGTAGTTCTTTGGATACAGAAAGTAATGTGTTTCATTTATGTAGCCATCTTCTGATCTGATTTGGTACAGTTGGGGGGAGAGTGAGTTTAAAGAGAATATGTTTCCAGTCTTAATCTTCTTTTACCCCTCGATACAGCATTTAAAGCTATTCAATACATTCTCCTCCTTGGAAATCTTTCCTCATGTGCCTTTAACCAGTGTATTTTCTATTTCCCTTACTTCTTGAACTTAAACAAAACAAAAAACCCTACAATGCCATTTCTCTTATTTCCCGTGAGCCTTATATATAGGTATGTGCTGAGTTCTGCTGGACGTTCTCTTCTTTCTCTATATTCCCTTAGTGAACTAGTCCACACTCTTGGCTTGAACTGTACTTCTAAATAACAGATTTTCGAATCTTGGACTATACTAAATTTCTACCTGTAAGAATTAAATCTTCCTGCTTCTTTGACAAAATTGTTGTGAGGATCTAATAAAATAAACTTGAAAACCCTTTATAAACCTTAAAACACTGCAACAGTGTGTTACTTTTTAACAGTAAACATTTAAGAGCTCATCTTAAATTAAACCTTGTTAATAAAGAAATTTCAAAAAGCTTAGATTTCACAAGAGTAAACTTGAAGCCATTTATAGCTCAGGAAATAATTTAACTTATACTTCCGTTGGGTTTGTATTTTATACTAGATTATTTCCAATGGTATTTTCAATCTTTGATAGTTTTGTCACTATTCATAAAGACTAGCATATGGAAGTTTCTCCTATATTAAATAGACAACATTCTGGCTCTAAGCTGAACTGCTAATCATAGAAAAGTATAAACAATATCTAACTGCCTTCAGTTTGTGGTATATTTAAGATATTGTGATTCTCTTCTTAGTAAATATTTGAAAACAAATAAAATTTGTAACCCAAATGTCCTATAGTTTATTTTTTAATATATTATGTTAGCTCCAGGGTGTTGCTGATTATATACTAAAACATAACCTGCCATACTGTAATAAATAACAATCTATAAATAAACTTCAGGCATTTTATGCTTACTTGTGTAATGCCAATTGTATGTTTCCTGGTAATTTAGATTAATTTAAATAAGACTTGTGGCATCAGGAAAGACAAAAATTCTAAACAAACTTTTTAGTTTCTGAAATTTCTTACTCAAGTATGATTCAGCTGATTGCTAATTCTGTTTTCCTATTGCAGGTTTCTCAACAGTGATGTCACAAGATTGACCACGTTGATCACAGTAAGATCAAAATGATGGTTAAGCTTTTAATGATGTTTCATTTTCTCTGAGAATGAGAATTGAATTAGAAAATATTTAAAATTTAAACTTATTATTATTTCTCTAACCAGCTAGTTGAATGTTTACATTTTCAGTAGATCACATCTCATACTTCTAGTTATTTAAATACTTTTAAGATAAAGCTTTAAAGGATTTGAAAAAAACATTTAAAGTGAAAATTACTTTTAATTCATAACTGAAATTATAGGCCTAATTGTACTAACATATTTCAGTGTGAATCATACCCTGAACAGCATCTTTTTTTAGTTTTTGTTTTTACCAAAAAGTGGCAAAATATTTAAGGTGGCTTTACATTAGGAAAAAAAGTAAAATAAAATTACTTGAGACTGTAATGAATTATTAAGGAAAGATTATGAAAACATAGCCTTGATAGCATTCTTAGGTATCTTGCTTAAGATATTTAGATGATTTATAAAGGGTCTTCCAAATATGGAGATTTATTTGAAAAAGGATAGTTCTCTTAAAGTGTTAATTTCTATTGTGTTTAAGGAAATATGTTGCCTAAAGAAAAAGTTTGTCCTAGGCCTTTATCCACATCATTATAAAATTCTAAATAGTAAAATCTGACTTATGAGATTTGCAGCATTTTTGGAAAATCTTCTTAAACAACATATAAATAAATTTTGAGCAAATTATTTACTCAGTGAACCTGCTTCTTTAACCCTGTTTTAATTGTTCGTTAAGTAATATGACCAATAATTATCAGAAGTGTAAATCCACAAATAGATGATCTTTGTATTTATGTTCAAATATTTATTTTGAAAACTGGTTTATCTGTAGAGTTTAACATTTTTCAGAGGCTAGAGAGAATTTTTATTGTATTAAATATTTTTAAAGGCTTCATCATCATCATTTAGTCTACTGATGTTTATGGCACGTTCATTCATTTTTCTAAGGGAACATTTTAGCTTTCTCTGATTTGTAGCTCTTGTTTGTTTTTTCTGAATCAGAATTTTGCTCTAACTGGATAATTTTTGACAAATATTAACAAATTTCTGTAGTAACCTTCTGTTTAACATCTAGTGCTTTACAATTTAGGAAGTTAAAATAAGCATTGGATGAAAAAGTTTGTTTTTGTTTTTTTAATTTAAAAATGCTGACTCCCACAGTTTATTTTTAGGGTAATATTAAATGCACATTTAATTGCAACTGATTTAAATCCAAGAATTTCAGGAAGAGGGGTGATATTCAATATTATCAGATGTTAAATAAGTTAAAGACTAAGAAGTGTTCATTTGAGAAGTTCATTAGTGACTGATATTAGAAATCCTTTGTTTCTAATGACTTTGTCAGGGTTGTGAGGCTTTCTCCAACCGCTTGAGTTAAGAAGTGAGGGTAGATTTCAACGTTGATTCAGGTTGGGGGTGCCAGTGAAAGAATAGTTCAAGTACATATTGACTGTGAGGTTGGAATAATGTTAGGCCAGGAAAGGCTGATGTATTTAAAGAAAGTGGAGAGATCAAGGGGCTTGTCAGATATATAAACTGATGTAATGAGACGACATGGTAAGAGCTAAAAGAATAGAGTGTTGTGGTTAGAGAGGGAAATTATATTATGGATTATTTCAGAGGTGAAGCATAGCAGGTGTTTGTAATATACACGTTATATTTTTTTTTCTCAAAAATTTTTGAAAGTCCAGAGGATTTCTATTTTTTCCCACTGTGTCACAATCCACAGAAACGTCAAAACCTTTTAACTGATCTCTCTGTCCCTTCTTTCTGGCCATTATCATTTCCGTTGAAACTTGTACTGGATCCCCAGTTTAATCTGATTAAAGCCCTACTCTGTTCCTTTTATTTCTCCACTTGAAGATGTTTGGTGACTTCCCATTTCCTTTAAGATCAAATCCACACTCCCATTTCCTTTTAGATCAAATCCAGATTTTCTAACTTAGTATTCAAGATCCCTCCTCAGTTTGGCTTCAACATATTTCCTATTAATTATTAAAAAGAACCCTATGCTCTACTCAATGTGGACTACATCCCCCACCTTGAATATACATTTTGATTCCATACTTACATTCATTTTTTTGAGACAGAGTCTCGCTCTGTTGCCTGGGCTAGAGTGCCATGGTGTCAGCCTAGCTCACAGCAACCTCAAACTCCTGGGCTCAAGCGATCCTCCTGCCTCAGCCTCCTGGGTAAATGGGACTACAGGCACCGCCACCATGCCTGGCTAATTTTTTCTATTTTTAGTAGAGACGGGGTCTCGTTCTTGCTCAGGCTGGTCTCGAACTCCTGAGCTCAAGCAATCCTCTGCCTTGGCCTCCCAGAGTGCTAGGATTACAGGTATAGGCCACCGCGCCCGGCCCATACTTACATTCATGTCATTCCTTTTACCTAGAATGTTCTTTTTCCTTTTCACACTTTTAAAAAGTTTCTTCTGATGAAATCAAAGCTCCTCTGCAATGCTTTGTCCACAAATAATCATCTCTGTGAGGCTTTCCCTAATAATCCTAATTGAAAGTAATTCTCTTTCCCTAATAATTTGGTAATGTTTAATTTTTATTACTCCTGTGTTACTGATAACATATATTCTCTTGTATTTTGGTTATTTATTTTAATATACGTCTTCTTAACTGTACTCAGCAAATATTTGTTGGTAATCATAAATACCCCAGAAAGTGCTAAATCAATCAGTATCTTTAGTTTTCTTATATTAAAATTGAAATAAGGATGTTAATACATGAGTATTCATAACTGAACAATAGGAAGCAGGGTAGATAGGAAAGAACGTAAGTTTTAGAACCAATAGAGTTCAAGTACTGATGTCACTGTGTACTAGTTATGTGACTCTCAGCAAGTCAGCCTCTTTGTACCTCAGTATCTTCACCTATAAAATAATGCATTACCTGTATTTAAAATGATCAACATGAGATTTAAACATAATGTTTGTTAACCTGTCTTCCTTCTTACTCATATAACTTAAGGCTTGCTCCTTTACAGATAAACCAGAGGGCATGAAATCAGCCATAAAGATCAGGGGTAAATCCCAAACATCCAAATTTACCCACTTACAAATTGTGGCCCTGTTGTCTGCAAGTTTTAATAAATGTATTTCTACTTTACATATTACATATATTAATGATAACTTTATTGACTTGTGTAAGTTTCAACAAGGAGGCCAATTAGACCTATTGATATAAAGTTCTTTTATTTGAGGAAAAGGGGTCAGACTTACCTAGAATGCCAACATCTTAAAAGGCCAGAATGAGCCGGGTGGGGTGGCTCACGCCTGTAATCCTAGCACTCTGGGAGGCTGAGGCGGGTGGATCACTCGAGGTCAGGAGTTTGAGACCAGCCTGAGCAATAGTGAGACCCCCGTCTCTACTAAAAAATAGAAATTATCTGGCCAATTAAAAGGCCAGAATGAACTTTAGAATAGTTTAGATTGTACTACTACATTGCCCTTACATTAATATAACAGAGGAGAAAACTAAGGCCCAGAAAGTTTGAGGGGGAGGAAGTAGGCATAATAATTAAAACATGGACTTGTTTAAGTCTGTGCTCTACTATATATATAGCTGTTGTGATCTTGAGTCAATTATCTAGTCTTAAGGTCCAGTTTTTTTCTTCTCTTGGATAATATTATATCTCAGGAGTGTTGTAAGTATTAAATGAAATAATACTTTATATTAAATGAAATAAGTGCTTTGTAAAGCACTCTTAGCACAGAGAATGGCGCATACTTATGTTATTTTCTCATCATACTCATCAGTGTATGTAAAGTTATTGCCTAAAATTACATAGAGTGAGAACTTGGACTCAACCTGGTTTTTCTTTATACTATTATAATTTTTACTATTCAGTGTTGTGATCATGTTCTACTTGATTAAACCTCTCTAAACAGCATTTATAGAGAGTATAATAAAATACTTTGTAGATTTTTCTTCTCAAATCTCTCAATTCCCTTTCTTCTCTGAGAGTATTTATCCAGGTTCATTTACATGCAGTTTTGTTTATATGTAATTTCATTACTACAATGGCTATATTTTATTTTCAAGTTTTCTTATTTAATATTTTACTATATATTTAATAATCTGTTACAAGGCAGCCTTTAAATAAAGTGGCCTTTTCTGTTTTTATTAAATTTCCTTTTTTCTCCTTGGTAATTTTATTATGAATATTACTTAAATTTTATAGAGAGATAAATCTCTATGAATAGAAATAATTAACTTAATCATTGAGATTTAGAAGAAATTACTATATAATCTTACATAGTACACACTGTTAGAAATATTGGTGTTGGATAATAAATTTAAAATGTCAATTAGATACCTACACATAGATAAGATATAACCAAGTATGTTAATGACTAATAGTTGTCCCCTAATATTGATTTTCTCTTCTCATTTTTATTCCAGCTCATCTGGAATAAAAATATCATTTCCCCAGTCTCCCTTGCAGCTAGATGTAGTCATGTGACTAAGTTTTGGCTAGAGATAGGTAAGCACAAGTAGTGTATGTAACTTTCAGAAAGCATCCTAAAAGGGATGGATGCACACTTTCTCTTACCTGCCTTCCTCCTTTCTGGCTGAATTGTGGGCTTGATAATCGGACTATGAGTGGAAACTACATACTGAGAATAGGCAGAGGATTAAGATAGAAAGTCCCTAGTAAACATGATGTCACACTGACTGCACTGGCCTGCCTACATCTGGACTTCTTTGATGTGATAGAGTTAAACTTCTATCCTGTAAAAGCCATTAGCTTTTGGGCTTTCTGTCAAAACTAATTCTGATACACCAAGATAGTCTGACAAAGAAATTTTATGCCATTGTTAAAATGTATTTTTTTACATTTCATTTATTTCAACTCTGCTGTCTCTTCTGATGGTTTGAGTTTTAGGAGAAGAATAGAAAAGGAAGTAATTCATTCTGTTTAGAGAGGGGACCAGGGAACCTTTACAGAGGAGTGAGGCATCTGGGTTAGATTTTGGAAGTATAAATTAGAAGAGAATCTAGGAAGAAGAAATGGGCGTATAGATCATACATTCAGAGGCATGCTGATATTTTAGTTTAATATTGTTGAAATATAAAATTTGAGGAAGTAAATGAGCCTAATGATCAGCTCTTACGGAAATTTATAAACAAAGAAGTTTGGTAGTACTAAGTAACTAGTGATGGGTACTTTTAATATTAACAATTTTAATATTTTTTATGGTTTTTCCATTAATTTTTGTGGTTTTTTTTTTTTTTTTTTTTTTTTTTTTGGAGACAGAGTCTGGCTTTGTTTTGTAGGCTAGAGTGCAGTGCAGTTGCATCATAGTTCAGTGCAATCTCAAACACCTGGGCTCAAGTGATCCTCCTGCCTTAGCCTCCCAAATAGCTGGAACTCCAGACATGTATTACTACGCTTGGCTAATGTATTTTTATTTTTACTTTTTGTAGTGACGTGGTCTGGCTATTGCGCGGGCTGGTCTGGAACTCCTTGCCTTAAGCAATTCTCCCAGTTTGGCCTCCAAAAGTGTTGGGTTACAGGTGTGAGCCACTGTGCCTGGCTTCCATTAAAGTGTTGAGGAACAAAGAACAAAGCTAATATTTATTCACTGCTTTTTATGGTACTAGGTGTTTTCTATTTGAACAGTTTACAATTTTAGAAGACATACTGTTACACTTTACAGATGACGAAACTGAGCCTCAGAAAGTTCAGTTGTCTTTCCCAATGTGTTCTAAGTGGTAGTTGAGTCATTATTTCAAGAGTACAAAAATCAGCCATTTTCAGAACAAGTCTACTATACATTATCTGACCTTTATTTTTCCACTTTTCTAATACCAAAAATAGAGTTATAGTCAATTTTAAAATATCTTTGGTAAAATATGATAACAGTGATCAAGCCAGAACTAAAAGTATACATAGGAATTTCCATATTTCATGCTCACTGATAAATCTAAAAAAGTTAAAATCTTAAAATGTTAACATAATAAAGTTATAAACTATGTCTAAAACATTTTGCTTTCTAGAGTCTGAATATTTTGAATATTTTCAAAATTAGTATGTAACAGCCATTTAAAATACTTCATATAGATCAATCCATTTTTCCCTTGCTATTTGTAAATGTCTATTTGGATAAAGAAACCCTTCATTTACCTTTATTGCATCTCCCTCAAAAGTTACACTGTTTAACGTTTAACAATTAATGGAGCTAAAAGCATGGCATGGTGTTCTCTGTATGAGTGGCTGCAAATATAAATAACACCATACCTGCAGATTCAAGTTAAATTTCTTTTGAACATGTGAAAGTGTGCATTGTTAGTTTCAGTCACTTGATTTAAAGATAAATTCTTATTTATCTGAAAATTCTAAATGAGCTACTATTTAATAAATCTGCCTTTAAAAAAAAAAAAAGAGACTTTAACAGATTTGGGGATGATTATAGAAGCATGAGAGAGATATAAAATAAAGATCAGTTCTCCCCTTTCGTTTAATGTTTTCTTATAGCCAGCACAGAGTCTAGCACCTAAACTAGGTAAATATTTTCTGAATTAAAATGACTTAGAATTTAACTGGTTAGTAAATTGTTCTTTTCCTCTCACACTTTGTAGAGCACCAGTGCATCCTTCTGCTGTGAGATTTACATTTACAGAAATGTTAGTGAAGGAGTAGCTAAAATATAAGTACAATCTGTAGAAGCTGTTTAGAGATGAGAAAATGGGCATAATACTGTGAGTTATGGGATAATGATATTTAACCTTTTGTAATTTTTCTATAAATACACAAGGAAAAACTGTGGAGGAAAAGGATTTTGATAAAAATGGAAAATTTTTTTGTTGTATAGTATCAAAAGTTAACATGCCATGGATGTTAAAAAAAAGTTAAACTAATGTATACATATTCCTGATACTATCCTTATGTGAATACATTTTTAAATACATTTTAAAAATATTACATCAATAGGTACATTTCCATCCTAAAATAAGACAGTACTTGTAAACTTTCCGACCTGGAAAGTATGCCATTTATTTTGCAAATAGCATATCTAAAGCTTGTAATTTTATTCTCTGATTTTCTTTCACCTCAAAAGAAACCCCTGAACTTTTGTTCATAAAATTTATGATTTTGTCTCTTTACTTACCACTGAATATTCCTGTTTCTTTTTTTTTTTTAACCCTATTAGCTTTATATTTTCAGTGTCAGTCTTACAGAAAGGAAATTTCAGAAAATGTATATACTTGGCACTAAACTCAAATGTCACAGTTCATTTCAAATCTTACCTCTTCTGTATAACCTTTGGATCTCCTGCAGTTGGAATTAATTTCCTCCCATTTCTGCCTTTCTAGATTTGTTGTTTCTGTTATAGCAGTGTTCTTCAACACAGGAGTACTTGGACCTTATGTGTGCAGATATATTCTCTGCAAGGAGAAAGAGTTAAACTTTTTAATGTTAATATAAAAGAAATTAATATAAACATATTCTTAAATCTTCTAGTATGCCTACCGTATAACCAATTACTACCATGTATTTTCAAGGCTATGATTATGTTTAATTATGTCAGTCTGATGAGAAAAAAGCAAAAATAGATTTGATACATAAATTGTTCACTTTTATCAAGTGAAGACCTGATGACATCAGAGTGAACTAACTTAAAGTTTTCAGTAGTTTGAGTAAAAAGAACTAGTGGGAATATTAAATCATTTAGGGCACACTAAATAGGCATGTCAAACCCAAATGTAACTGGCAAATAATGGGGAAGTAGCAGTCAATACTATATTCATGTTTAAGTATGATTCATTTTCACAGAAACATCATATGATACTGATTTGAAATCTGTTAGTTTTGTAGCTTTTATGTACATGTTTGTAAATTGTTTTGGTATTATTTGAATAAGATCTGGAAGCAAAAGGAAGAGTTTATCCTTATCTATAGCTTGATTTTTCTATATTTCAGTAATATAATAATATAATTAATTTAAATCAATACAGGGATCCACAAGACTTTTTTTCTGTCTTGATAAGAGATCCATACATAATTTAAGTTTCAGAAACATTGTTACAGAATCCTTAAATGCCTTATGTGATGATTATGATTGTGTGTTCAGCTGTTTGACGTATTAGACTATAAACTCCTTACAATCTAGTAAAGGTATAGCTTATATTTAATTCATCCTTACAGTCCTATTAGAGTCTATCACAATGCCTCGTACCTAGTAGTGGGCCAGCAGATATTTATGCAATAAACTTGCCTTTGCTGGTATGCTATGAGTGATTTAAAGAGAATTAGCAGACATTTTTGCCTCTTAATGTGTTGATAATCTGTCAGACTGAACTAGAATATATAAATATATAAAAGTATATATTTTAACAATTTAAAATTCATATGAGTTAACAAGTTCCTCTTTTTAAAATTAAATATCCCCTAGGATTTTGATCACTTACAGTGTTGTATGAATTACCTTAATTAGATAACCAAAATTTTTTTCTTTTAACTAAGATCTATAGGGTGGCAGCAGAAGAATGAAAGATTTCATGGCAGGCTAGAACGGAGCAGGGAGAAGGTAACCTGAGTGTTACAGGGAACAAGACAGTGCATCACTGTAAAAATGTAGTTTTTTTATAGGTAGGGCAGCTTGAGAGCATAGGTTGCTCAGGGAAGAGGAGAGGCAGAAGAGACTGGAAAAAGATATGGGAAGGTATTAAAGACACCATCTCCCACCTTATGGGTATTACCTAAAGCCACAGTGCCTATGTAACATTCCCTTTAATTTAAGTGGAAGTAAAACTGGCATAAATTTAAATCCTCTAGAATAATGTAGCAATTACATTTTCTACTTTTCCAATTCTGTTATGATAGATTTTTGTATTATGTTGCCACAGCATACAGTTCAGCTATCTTGCTGACTTCTTTAATGTCTTCTTATTAACTACTTAAATTGAATTACCTATTTCAGAATTTCAAAGCCATTTAAATTTAGCTTCATCTTATCTACGTAAATTCATTTTCCTCTCCTTTCCAACACACATTCTTTTATAGTCAGAACACTTCTTTAGCCACAAATAAAGTGATGATGATTTTGTCTGCAGGTCTTTTTCCATACATTTCTTTTTCTTGAAGTGCTATTACCTTTACTTATCCAATGCCAATTTAGTCTCAAAGTGGTCTTGACGTCTTTTCTGACAACTCCCTTTCCTCTCAACATTTGATCCTTATGTATAGCCCCTCCCTGACCTCTCCTTTAAATCGCAGAACCTCTGTTGCCAGCTCTCTGTATAACATTGGTATCTAGCTGTCCCATAGGCACTTAATTGGACATGTTTAAACTTGAACTCATTTTCTTCTGATTTCCCAGAAACCTATATATTCCCTGTAATGGTCAATGATTCGACATCTATTCAGCCACCCAAGCTAGAAATATTAGTTATCTTCAACTACTTCTTCATAAACTCACATCTAATCTGATATCAAATTCTACTGATTGTCTACATGGAGTGTAATAATAAGAGCTAATGTTTATGACGTGGTTACTGTGTGTCAGGTATTAGTTTAAAATTTAACCTGTAGTAACTCATTTAATCTTCTTAACTTTAAGAGTTAGACACTATTATTATCCCTGTTTTACATAAGAAGGAAATTATGTCCTTGCTAACCACCATGAGGCTGTCCAGCCAAAGGAAAAAAAAAAAAAACTTAAGTATAATCAAGCCTAATGTACAGGAAATAAAAAGAACAGAGGAACATGTTAAACAACACCAGGGAATATAGTCGGGAATTTCCAGACTGCAAAACTCTAAAAGACAAAGGACCTAGTTTCTTCAGCTAAAAATATTAAGGAAAAAATAAGATTGCCATGGAGTTGAAGTGGGAGGAGTTATAGATTAAAAGAGACTTGAGTATCATAGCAGCCAGTTCCAATGTATGGATCTTATTTTAGTCCAGATTCAAACAAACAAATAATTTAAAAATATAAGGCAAAGAAGTGTGTATATTGACTTGATATTGGATATTAAGGAATCATTAAAATTAATTTGTGTATGATAATAATTTTGGACTGTTTGTTTATATAGAAAGCATAAATCTGTACCACAAAAGGACTTAAGCATCTCTGTCAGAGTCTGAGCTTGAGAATAAAAACTACATTCACCAATCACTTTTTTTACTCAGCACCTCTGATAAGAAAGGATTTGCTAAAGGTGGTAGAACATTTAACCCAATACCATTGCCACACCTAAAATAAATTTTCATTTTTACCAATCCATACTTCTTCTGCAAATGAAAATTTATTATTGTGTCACACTTCCTCAGTATTATTTGTTCACACAAATATTGGAAATTCAAAGGAATAAGAACTAATAATTCCAGAACCTCTATAAAAATGATAATAATAATAAATAATAGTTGACATTTGAGTGCTTAATTATGTGTCAGGCACCCTTTTATGAGTTCATGGTTTTAACTTATTTTCATCTTCCTAACAATTTCATGAAGGGGAGGTATCATTATTACCCTCATTTTACAGGTGGGAAAACTGAGCTATGGAGATGTTAAGCAGTTTTCCCAGGATCACGATGGCAATCAGTGAAACTCAGGGTTCAAACTCAGGCATGTGATATGGAGCCAGTGTCTTTATTACTATGCTGAACTGATTCTCTTTTGCCACCATGCTAGGTGCTTTTAATATTAATCTCAATTGTTTCATTTATCGGGGAATGTCTTACTTTCTCCTTTATTTTTCAAAGTATAGTTTTGCTGGAAATAGATTTCTTGGCTGACAGTTTTTTTTTTATTTTTTTTTGAGACAGAGTGTCGCATTGTTGTCCTGGCTATAGAGTGAGTGCCATGGCGTCAGCCTAGCTCACAGCAACCTCCAACTCCTGAGCTTAAGCGATCCTACTGCCTCAGCCTCCCCAGTAGCTGGGACTACAGGCATGCACCTCCATGCCCAGCTAATTTTTTCTATATATATTTTAGTTGGCCAGATAATTTCTTTCTATTTTTTAGTAGAGACATGGTCTCGCTCTTGCTCAGGCTGGTCTCAAACTCCTGACCTCGAGCGATCCACCCGCCTCGGCCTCCCAGAGTGCTAGGATTACAGGCGTGAGCCACCGTGCCGGCTAGGCTGACAGTTTTTGTTTTGTTTTCTTTTTTGTTTTTTGTTGTTTTGTTTTTATTTTTTATTTTTTATTTTTGGCATGTCTAATACGTTTTCCCACTGCCTTCTGGTTTCCATGTTTTCAGATGAGAAATTGGCTTTTAATCTTATTGAGAATTCCTTGCACATAACAACATAACAAGTTGCTTTTCTCTTGCTGCTTTCAAGATTCTCTCTTTGGCTTTCAACAGTTAATTATAAGGTGTCTTAGATCTCTTTGAGTTTATCCTACTTGAAGTTCTTTGAGCTTGTTGAATATGTAGATTCATATCTTTCCTCAAATTTTAGCCATTATTTCTTCAAATATTGTTTCTTCCCCTTTCTCTCTTTCTTGTCCTTTTGGCACATCCATAATGCATTTGTTGGCCCACTTGACAGTGTCCCACAGGTTCCACAGACTGTGTTCACTTTTCTTCTTTTTTCTTTCTGCTCCTCAGACTGGATAATCTCAATTGACCTATCTTCATGTTTGCTGCTTCTTTTCTTCTGTGTGCTCAAATATGCTGTTAGTCCCTCTAGTGAATTTTTTAGCTACAGAATTTCTATTTTGTTTCTTTTTAAAATTTCTGTCTCTCTGTTGATATTCTCATTTTGGTCATACATTGTTTTCCTGGTTTTCTCTTATTCTTTGTCCATGGTTGCCTTTAGTTCTTTCAGCGTATTTTAGACCGAGAATTTGTTGCTAGTAGACCTACCCTATAAGAAAGGCTAGTGGGAATTCTTCAGGCTGAAATAAAAGGCCCCTAGATAGTAACTCAAAGCCATCTGAAGAAATAAAGAACTCCAGTAAAGGTAACTACATAGGTAAACAGGAAGGGAACATAGTATCTTGAAGGAAAGAATAGACAGCCAGTGTGTGTGGCTGGAGTACAGAGATCAGAGATGTGGTTGGAGAAAAGCAACCAGAAGACATACAACATAACATAGTAGACCAAAATAAGGATTTTTGTTTGTTTGTTTGTTTGTTTGTTTACCCTAAAAGCAATGGGAAATATTTTAAGTATGTTTAAATTGTCAACAACCCAATTTGAATTGAGGCTTATAGAGGTTAAGTAACTCAGTCAAAGTCATACAATGATTAAGTGGTGAAACAAAGGTTATAATCCAGGAGTGTCTGTATCTAACATCTGTACCATCCTATTTCTTAGAAATATAAATCTAAGAAATTATAAGCTTAAAATTTTTGTGACTGAAAATTGTTCGCTACTTTATTATTTCAGCAGATGAATGCCTACTATGTGGAGGGGTGTGATTTTACCCTTTGCAAACATAGTCACGGTTACATTAATTTTGTTAGTTCTCCTTGTGACCTGTTGCTCAGTAAATAGGTGAACCTACAACATTCAACAATGACCATTATAACAAAGATATATTTAATCTGTTCTTACGATTTCTTCTACTTTTCAATTCCTATCATCTAAGGGAGAACTAACAACGAAGGTAATATGCCAGATAGTTCCTAAGTATCATTTTATCTTAGACTTACAGTTATTAAGTAACTGCTCCAAGTTGACATAATTAGTAATGGTTGTAACAAAGATTGAAATTTATATTTCTCTAACTAAAGACCATGATGTTTCTACTGTGATGCACTCAAAGAATATAAAAATAATTTGTGCTCAAGAGACCTTACTATATATATTTAGAAATAGAAAGCATAATTCTCGATAAATACTTGCTAGCTGATCGTATGACAGGAACAGGATTATCAATGGAAAGTTGTTTGCTCTCAAAGATTCTGCCTGATCACACATTCCCTATATAGGAATCATGAGCCATTCATTCATTCAATCAAGATCTTATGTGCTTCCACTGTCTAGATATTGGGATTACTGTGGTAAATAAGACAAAGTTCCTTTTCCCATTAAGTTTACTTTTTAGTGGGAAAGAAGAAGTAAACAAATAACATAAAATATTCTCAAATAATGATAAGAGCTCCAAAGGATGGGGGAAGGAAAATAAGAAATGAATCACCAAAAGGAGCCAGCTTTGTGAAGATTTGAAGAAATAGAGATCAACTGTCAATAAGGCTGGAATGATATGAGCCATGGGAATAGAGGTAGCCAAATGTCATCAAAAGTAATTTAAACTTTCTTTCTTTCTTTTTTTTTTTTGTTTTTTATTTGTTTGTTTGAGGCAGAGTCTCACTCTGTTGCCTGGGTTAGAGTGCAGTGGCATCATCCTAGCCCACTGCAACCTCAAACTCCTAGGTTCAAGAGATCCCCCTGCCTCAGCCTCCTGAGTAGCTGGGACTACAAGCACATGCTACCACACCTGGCTAATTTTTCTATTTTTTGTATAGATGGGATCTTGCTATGTTGCAGGCTGGTCTCAAACTTCTGGCCTCAAGTGAGCCTGCTGCCTCAGCTACCCAAAGTGCTAGGAGGATTACAGGTGTTAGCTGCCCCCTGCCCCCTGGCATAAACTTCTTTCTGGTGTGAAGAGAAGACAGTGGAAAATTTTTTTGCTTGGTTGATTTTAAACACCTCTGTGTTTAATTTGAAAATGTTTCATATTCAACTTTACTTTTATTGGAGGTTTTTAAGAAAGAAGCTATATGTAGGGCATTAGTGGCATTAAAGCATTATTATAAATTATTTTCTTTTTTTCCTTTTTTTAATTCTTTTTTTGTTTTCTTTTTCTTCTTTTTTTTGTTATTTTCTTTTTTCTTTTTCTTTTTCTTTATGCATCATATGAATTTATATTTTGGTGACATTCTGCTGTCTTGCCCCTAACTTATATACTTGCTAGCATATTTAATAGACTTCCATTATGTTAAAGAGAAATTTTATGGTTATGACTTATTTCTTGATTCAGTAAACTTTATATTGTTAATTTTGAATTACTTTTTATTATAAAAGTAGAGAATGCATTGTTCCTCTTCTTTTCTTTAGGAGCTTATAGTCTAGTGGAGAAGCAGACACATAAACCAGTCATTATAAGTGTGGTATATGCCACAGCAGAGGTGAATATATACTTTAAAAAATATATATATAGAAAGCATGATATGATCCCTTAGGGTAGGAAAGGCCTCACCAAAAATACTCAGTCCATGCAGATTTTCCACCACGCTTTATGAAGCAGAGTAGAGTTTAGGTATACTATTTGAACAGGGATGCTGATGGTGCAAAAAAAAAAAATCTTTAGAAACAGTTTATAATTTCCAGCTGTATAGCAAAATAAACAAGTGGTATCTGACTTAATATACATGAGAAACTTGAATTTCTCTAAGTACAGAGTGAAAAATCATTAAGTTGCTCTTCAATACTATTGCCCTCTTCCCTTTCTGTTTTCTCTCACCCTCTTACCCTTTATCCTCCATATTTGTAAGTTTCATGAGGTGGGAAGAAGATAAAGTGTTAAAAGTTTGGAAGGAAGGCTTCTTAGCAAATTTTGCCAGTCTGTTGTTGTTGTTTTAGAGACTAGATTTCACTATGTTGCCCAGGCTGGCTTTGAACTCCTAGGATCAAGTGATCCTCCTACCTTAGCCTCCCAAGTAGCTGGGACTACAGGCATGTGCCACTGCACCTGGCTGCCAGTTTCTTTTTTGAGGGTTATGATTTTAAAAAGGGAATTGATTTATTTCCGAGCTGGTGGTAGCATTTTCTGATGGTCCTCAACTGGGAGCCCAGATCTTTCCCCAACTCAAAATTCTAGGTATAGATATATACTGTTTTCTACCAGGAACTCTAATAAATAAGACATACCAAAGTGATATGAGATTAATACCAGTACAACCGGAATGGACAACATGACCATAGAGAAAATGATGTGATTTTTTAAGTCTGTTTGCCAAGAGTCAGGGGGAGGGCTCTTAGAAAGTTAAATTGTATGAGACTTATGCAGATTCCTAAAGAGAAAGTGCAGACTTACAAATAAATGCAGAGTACTGTCATGCAAGAATGTGACATGAGGAGAAATGAAACCAACATAACATAATTTAAGGCATAAGTATGTGGAGAGAATTGAAGGAACTGAAGGAGAAAGAGTTATTTCTTCCTTAGCAGTTAATGTTCACTGTTGAATCAAAAAGGACAGTGTGATGTTGTACAAAGATTTATATAAGAGTGAGTATAAAAAGAAATGATAAAAGAAAAATAGCAGCAGCACCAGTGGCGGAATTTCAAGTGAGAATAGGAAGACTTTATATAAAATTGACCTTTAAAGTTAATTGCACAGAATATTTACCCATGAAACTAGCATCTTCCTGCAGAAGATGATTTTTTTTTTTTTTTTTTAGACAGAGTCTCGCTGTGTTGCCCAGGCTAGAGTGAGTGCCGTGGCGTCAGGCTAGCTCACAGCAACCTCAAACTCCTGGGCTTCAGCGATCCTACTGCCTCAGCCTCCCCAGTAGCTGGGACTACAGGCATGCGCCACCATGCCCGGCTAATTTTTTCTATATATATATTTTAGTTGACCAGATAATTTCTTTCTATTTTTAGTAGAGATGGGGTCTCGCTCTTGCTCAGGCTGGTCTTGAACTCCTGACCTCGAGCGATCCACCCGCCTCGGCCTCCCAGAGTGCTAGGATTACAGGCGTGAGCCACCACGCCCGGCCAGAAGATGATTTTTAAACGTAGAAAAGACTTAATGAGATTGAAGAAGTGCACAGTAGGCTTCTGATAAAGATGGTAGATTGAACATACACATTTACTTCATCTAATTGCTGAAGCCCCACTAAATTCTATAGAAAACAGGAAAGGAATGAATAGCAACAAAATTCTGGAAGCTCAAGAGTGATGAATGAGTAGTAACTGATTTATCAGACTGAGAGAACTGACTTACCAGATGACAATGGAGATAGCCAAGAAAAACAGTTTTCACATTTGAAACCCCCAAAGCTCAGCAATTAGCAGTTCTAGGTATCTCTGGAATGGGGCCACAGGGGAGGAGAGGGAGAGTTACAGATATAGGTGAAGCTCTGTATACCAAAACTGTATGAAAATATGAAATGTTTATTAAACATTCCTTAAACATGAAAAGTCTGTTTAACTAGATTCCTCAGTTCTCCTCCACATAACACAGTCAGGTAACAGTGCCTCCTTTATTTACCTAGTAGAAGACTAGAAGTTTATCCTTGAGTGGATAAAACTGAGAGTCTCTGGGCTTAGGGAAATTAGACACCTTTAGGGATATACAGTTCACTGGTGGTAAGTACATTCACATTGATGTGCAATCATCACCACCATCCATCTCCAGAATTCTTTTCATCTTGCAAAATTGAAATTTTATGCACAATAAACAATAACACCCCATTCCTCTCTCTTTCCCCCAGCTCCTGGCCACAACCATTCTACTTTCTATCTCTATGATTTGACTACTCTGAGTGCCTCATATAAGTGGGATCATACAATATTTGTCTTTTTGTGACTGGCTTATTTTACTTAGCATAGTGTCCTTAAGGTTTATTCATCCTGTAGCATATGTCAGAATTTCTTTCCTTTTTAAGGCTAAATGACATTTCATTTTATATATATACATATACATATATATATATATATATATATATGTATATATATATATACACACACACACACACACATACATATATATACACTATATTTTGTTTATCATTCATCTGTGGATGAACCCTTGGGTTGCTTCCACTTCTTCACTATTGTGATACCAACATTTTAAAGTGACATTTTTATTTTGTTTGTTAAGCATAGATTAAAATGGGCCTGTATCACTACATTTAAAATGTTAAAAACTACTTTCATTTGCTGTTTGAAGTTCTTTCAGTGTCAACAAATAAACTGGTTTATTTTTATAATTTTTGTCCTAATTCAGAAAAGAGATAATTGCATACAGTTTGGCTTTTTATATAAAAAGAATTATTATTACATTTTCTCTTCTTAACATTGGTTTTCAAAATAATAAAGACATCTTGATGTGCTAAATAAGAAATTAAATCAAATGCAACTGAGGAATTTAGTGAAGATCTTCTTGGGGTGAATTTGCTGACTTGTCATTTTATGTCCGTCACTGGCTTTCATTTTGCTATGCGTATACCTCATGCTTCTATTCTTTAACAAATTTAAGAATGCAAAAAACATCAAAACTATTATGGCAACTATGTCAGTGTTCAGCTATGTGATACAGGGATTGAACACCCTAATCTGATTACCACTCACTACCACATATGACATGCATTTAAAGTTCTCAGCCTGTTCTTTTTTGCTTACTGAGAAATGTTATTTTATTTATTATTAAAAATGGAAATGTAGGCCGGGCGCGGTGGCTCACACCTGTAATCCTAGCACTCTGGGAGGCCGAGGCGGGCGGATTGTTTGAGCTCAGGCGTTCGAGACCAGCCTGAGCAAGAGCGAGACCCCGTCTCTACTAAAAATAGAAAGAAATTATATGGACAGCTAAAAATATATATATAAAAAAAAAAATTAGCCGGGCATGGTGGCGCATGCCTGTAGTCCCAGCTACTCGGGAGGCTGAGGCAGAAGCATCGCTTGAGCCCAGGAGTTTGAGGTTGCTGTGAGCTAGGCTGACGCCACGGCACTCACTCTAGCCCGGGCAACAGAGTGAGACTCTGTCTCAAAAAAAAAAAAAAAAAAAGAGGAAATGTAAACACACTATTACTTATTTTTAAATATGAACACTTTGAAACATTTTATGAAACTCTTTGTGAAGTTTCCATTTGAAGTATTTGATTGTGAGCTCCTTGTGGACAAAACTGCCTTATTCATATGTGTTTGTTCACAGTCTTAGAACTTAAGCCTCAAACTTGTTTGTAATAAATATTTGCTGGATTAAATGGATTTTTAATGTATATTGGTAGTTAGTTGCTCATGTGTTCAACAAATCTGTGTATAATTTCACACATACTGTGATTCAGTTACCTTCTATTAATTATTCTTTTCTAATGTGCCATTTAAAGATAAGGCATTAATATAAGAGGACTTGGGGACCAATTACTAAATCACAGTAGCAGCAATAACTCACTGGTACCTTTGCCACACAGATAGGGTTAGCACTGGGTGAAGAATCAGCCAGACAATTACAGTAGCTCAAGACCACTTCTTAACATAGGTTTTGCTTTGAGGGGTAAAAAAAGATTTGGTTTGATTTTAGTTAAATGTTAACAATGAAAAGAGAATATTCATATCTTTAAGGAGAGCTGGGTTCATTATTATTTGAAGTTGTACTTGCATTTTCATAAGTAAGACTTTAAACATAGCTATCTTATTTGTCTTATTTTAAGTACTGTACTGCGATCATTTATGCATACTGAATATTGGACTTGTTAGGCAAAATCAAGAAGGTTCGTTATTAGTCATCATATTCTTCAAATAAAATAAAGGCGTATAAGTAAGAAGTTATCTTGGAGATCAGAGTCCATGAGTACATAGAAATATTTTTCCCAAAGAACAAAAATTTACCATACTAGAACATGCGCAGCACTTGCCAATTTAATTATATATTTAGTTGAGCATAATGTTAAGTACTGAGGAATTAAGACTAATAAACTCTGGTATATGATTTTAATTATTTGTTATCAGCATATTTATTTTAATGGAAGAAATAAGACAAATGATTAGAAGTTAACTTTCCCCTTTTGTATGTTTAATTCCTTTTTGTAAAAATTTAAATTGTTTATTAATTTAAAAATTATTTTTGGAGTAGAAGTTATTTCAGAATATGATATACTGCCATACACTACATAGCGATGTTTCAGTCAAAAATGGATCACATATAGCACAGTTTGATTACAGCCTTTCTTGTTAAATGAAGCCTTCTAGTAATATTTTTCCTGTTAACCACAGTTTCCAGATTACCATGTTTCAGATTACAGTTCAAATTCACTTCTCCTTGGAAATGATGTTAAGTAATGATTTCCTTGGTATATCTACATGGAAAGGCAATTTTTTATTGTTTTACATACATTAATTTTTCTCTCAGTAATGAAGTTATGATAGGCTTAAATATGGAAATTGTACGTTTCTAGTAAAGGACATTTAATGAATGACTGATGGCTAAAGCAGCATCAAAAATGCAGGGTTAATTCTGAAATTGCTGATTCTGCCTATTGTTTTGTGACAGTGGTGTTACTGGTTGTACCTGTTAGGTGAAAATCATCATTCTTATTATTTTTAGATAAAGTACTTTGTATTTCTCAACCTTTCATATGTACAAAAAATGTTAAATCTTAAATCAGGCAGGATTAGAACTATTTCAAAAGATCGCTTACCACGACAACTTAAAGTTTGTGGGGAAATTAAGATAATGGGTTATATATAAAAGCTGAAAGAAAATGTAAAATCATCTTAAGTCCAGTACTTTCATTTTGGAAAACTAAACCTCCGAATGATGTGTTCTATGATACACAAGTAGTTTATGTCAGAGACTCATGTATCAGTGTCTGATTCCTAGTCCAGTGTTGATTGAACATTAGGTGACTTTCTTTATTTCTTTTTAATGTATTCTATTTTTTTCATATTGTTTTAGAAGCCTATTTCTGTTAATAGTATCACCATTTCCCATATCAAGATATGAATTCTTGGTATCTCTTTAGATTGCTCTCCTTCCTCTGGCTCCAGATAATGAAAACTTAAAAGTACCTGTGATCTATCTTCAATATCTTTTGCATCCCTTGTTTTCCTTTCATTCCCACCATCACTCTATCAGCTCATGGTTAGCTTACCATATTAGTTTACTTACTAGTTTCTCTGTCTCCAGTATCATGTCTTCTCTTCTTATTCTTTGTGGATAACATTGCCACATAAACATACCTGAAATCATGATTTCTTTTTCCACACCTTTGATTATGCTATTCCCCTTTTCTGGAAGATTATTTTTCTACCTTTCCATATATATTCAAACGCTGCACAATCTTCAAGACCCAACTCAAACTGCATTTCCTTCTCAGTACTGGCCATATCTATCTAGAGGGAATGTGACTTGCTGAATATGGGGTCAGATAGTATGTGTAATCATATGACATCTAAACACTTGATATCCTATTCTCATAGAGTGCTAGAGCAGGAAGAAACTTTATATATCACTTATTCTAGTCACTTTACAGTTGAGTAAGTGGTTTTCCTGGGTTAAATGATTAACATAGTACTTGGAGAGTTCAGGGCAGAGACATAAGTAGATTGAAGTCTCCTAACTTCTAATTTCTGCATTCCTTCTTATGTAACACACCTCCTCTCATTGTAAAGTCTGTTTAGATTCTTTTTCATGAGTACATTTATTATTTCCTCAGTTTGAGGCCAAGAATCTTGTTGCTCCCTTAATATTTTGAAAGCAGTAGGCCTTAATTCATCCTTTATTTATTTGGTAGAGAATAATTTCTTTCAGGTAAAAGTATACGATTTTATTTCCATTTGTACAGATATGAATAGCTGATGATTATACTGCTTTTGTTTAAAAGGGATAGAAGTGTTTTTAATAGTTCTTGGTAGTTAGCATCTAACAAAATACAATTGAAAAATTCTCTGGCTCTATTTTTCTGCTAGGTAAATGGATTTTACTGTTTAAAATATTAAGAATACTGATTAGAGTACAAAACTAGAAATTTTATCAACATTTCTTCATTGTTTTAATGTTTTCAATGTCTAAGGAAATAAAAAGTTTTTTGAAAATAATTTTGTAGCAGATTGTGTTAAATGAAAATATAATATAGTTCTGTTGTCTTAGTTACTAAACCATTATTGCAAACTACCTCGTACAGTCTTTTTAGGGTTTAACGTTTTATGAATATATCTGATTTAAAGTAAATAGGAGCTGGACATGGTGGCTTGTGCTTGTAATCTCAGCTACCTGAGAGGCTGAGGTAGGAGGATTGCTTGAAGCCAGGAGTTCGAGACCAGTCTGGGCAATATAGTGAGAACTTAATCTCAAAAAAAAAAAAAGAAAGAAAGAAAGAAAGAAAAGAAAAGAAAAAAAATTAGCCAGGCATGCTGGCACACACCTGTAGTCCCAGCTACTTGGGAGGTTGAGGTGGGAGGATTGCTTGAGCCCAAGAGTTTGAGACTGCAGTGAGCTATGATTGTGTCACTGCACTCCAGCCTAGGCGACATAGTGAGACCTTGTCTCAAAATAAAATACATATATAAGGCAAAAAGAATTATAGGAAATATGTATACTTTAAAATTCTTTTGCAACTCAGCATGAATAAAAATGGTACATTAGAAGGCAGCTTAAATACTTATCAGGTGAATAAAAGCATGGGCTTCATGCTTGTAGTTGGGGATATATGTATCATCTGCTGTAGATGTATTACAAAGGTGATGTCAAGGTGAAAGCAGGCTTGCAGAATGGTTGGAAATCATTGATATTCTGACTTGGAGGCTGTAAATGGCTCAGTGGCAGATGGAGTCTTTGTCAAGGAAGAAAAATGGCAGCTTTGGAGCACATAGATGTTTTGCTAGCAGCTAGCACATAGGCTGTGACCTTCTAGTATTCAGTAGTTTTTTGCATGCTCCAATAAATTGTCCTCAGCTTTTATTCACCTAAAGTAGATAAATAGTAGTCATCACATTTCGCTACAAATTGAGGCATTTCATTATAAAGAAACATAAATATGTTTTATTGTCTACTTTTTAAAGAATTAAGCTTTTAAGGGAACATGCATTTCTTGGTATCAGAAATATTTCTCAGTTGGTTTGCAAGAATAAAAACACCTAACAGAGTTCAAATGAAAAATTTATTTTTAGAATCATGGTATAGTAAAGCTAAAATTTCTAGACCAAATCAGTCATTTTACAGATGAAGAAACTGGGGCTCAGAGATTGTGATTAAGGAAAACCACTTAGCTAGTTCATGATTCTTAGATTATGACTTGTTATGCTTATAAAATATCTTTAGTTATGAAGAGAAAACTCTCTTTAAATAAAACTTCCAATATCACAGAATATACCCATTCATAACAGCTGCATAATGAGAGTATATAATTTTAGATAATTATTTACTTTTTAATTGCAGCTATTTTTATTAGAAAGAATTCAGGATTTTCATTTTAACTACAATTGCTATATTGCTGTATAGGAAAATTTTTGTTGATTAGAGAGTTTTTAGCTGGATTATAATGTTATATACGCATACCTATGTTCTTAGTCCTTAATATTTTGTATGAATCAGTATATATCTTGTGTTGACTTATTTGTGTACTTTTTAAAAAGTACTTTCTTTTAGAAATATTACAGTTTACATTAAAATATTAAGGGTTTTGTAGGTTGTATACTGAGATATTTTGAAAAATTGTGCATCTATCAGTGAGAATTTCCATTTTTAGAGGAACATAACGTCCCCATGAGAGTATATTATTATACGGAGTATGTTCAATTGGGCAGCTGACCTATAGTGAAGAGTAACAAATCATGGCTAAAATTAAAAGTGGAAGAATTACACACCTGAAACCTACTAAGGCACTTGACAATTGCTAAAGTTATAGAAAGGAATTATTGTACATCACTTAAGAAAACAACTCTTTGATTTAGAGGGTGAAGGGGTGGCTACGTTCAATACTTCAGGTTGTAGTCCTTTTGCAAGTCAGTGTCTGAAGTGCAGTTAAAGAGAAATTTAACAACACTTATACTAAAATGCTGTCTGTGCATTTTCTAAAGGCAAAATTATACAACAATTTTACTTTTTTATTTTTGAGACACGGTCTCGCTGTGGCACCCTGGATAGAGCACAGTGGCGTCATCGTAGCTCACTACAACCTCCAATTCCTGGGCTCAAGTGATCCTCTTGCCTCAGCCTCCCGAGTAGCTGGGACTACAGGCATGTGCCACAATGCCTGCCTAATTTGTCTATTCTTTGTAGAGATGGGGTCTTGCTCTTGATCAGACTGGTCTTGAACTCCTGAGCTCAAGCAATCCTCCCAGCATGCTAGGATTACAGTGTGAGCCATCGCACCCAGCATACATTTGTTTCTGATGAAGAGAAAAATATGAAAAATTAGAGCTGAAAGCTTCTAAAATCCTGAAGCTTAGGTCAGATCTTTTCTATAGGGTGTATAGATGTGGAAAATATGAACTACGTCATAAATAAAAATACTATTTCTATCAATGGATATGGTTTTTTTTTTTTTTGAGACAGAGTCTCACTTTGTTGCCCAGGCTAGAGTGAGTGCCATGGCGTCAGCCTAGCTCACAGCAACCTCAAACTCCTGGGCTTAAGCGATCCTACTGCCTCAGCCTCCCGAGTAGCTGGGACTACAGGCATGCGCCACCATGCCCAGCTGATTTTTTTGTATATATATTTTTAGTTGGCCAGATAATTTCTTTCTATTTTTAGTAGAGACGGGGTCTCGCTCAGGCTGGTCTCGAACTCCTGACCTCGAGCGATCCACCCGCCTCAGCCTCCCAGAGGGCTAGGATTACAGCCGTGAGCCACCGCGCCCAGCCAATGGATATGTTGATAATGGTATTTTACCTATTATCTAGTTTAATATAAAATAAATACACTTGGATAGAGGTTAAATGATGATCACTAAATTATTCAACAACTAATTATTAAGTGCCTAGTTACATGCACATGCCAAGGATAAGGTACTGAACAAAACAGAGACTTGGCACTCATGCATGAGGCTAAAGGATTTTCCACAATTGTTGTTTGACAATTTCTCTACTCTCCTTAAGCCAACACCTCTCCCTGCCTGCCTTTTCAGTAAAAACTGCATTTCTTATCATTTTACCTAAATATTTCTGAAATTCATCTTTTCTTCTTGATTTATGATACCTAAATCTTAATATAGGTTTGTATCGTGTCTCACTTGGGCTGTCACAGTAACCTGCTAACTAGTCTTTGCCACTAGTCTTGCTATGTCCAAGTTCATCATCCTCTTGGTGATAATGTAATTGACATCACAAATCTAACTAGGTTATTTACCTGCTTAAAATCCTTTACTAACTTCCAACTACTACAGAATAAAATTTAATCTCATTTACTGGGCACATGAAATCTTCCACAGTCTGTCCCCTGCCTACATCTAAAAATATGTCTCAATCTCCCATATTTAGTGCTCTCCAAATTTTAAACCATTTATATTTCCTTAAAGCAGGAGATCAGTATACAGTCCTTTTGCCTTTACTCAGTGCTATTATCTCTTCCTGACACAGCCTTCCCCTGTGAGTAGCTTAATTCTCCATTCTTAAAGATTTAAAGCAGATGTAATCTTCTACAAGAACACTCACAAGCTCTTCCTGGGTAAGTCAGGTGCACTCATGTACAATTCTATCAAAACACTGAAAACAACAGAACAAAAATATATATTTGTGTTTTCCCTACTCTGTACTCTGTATGTCCTATGCTTTGCAACTGTGTTAAGTGCCTGTTACTTTAAGTGAATGCCCAATAAATGTTGGAATTAACTTGACTGAGTAGTTGAAGGCCTTCTGATGAAAACATCTATCAATTTCTGTTTTTCTGTAGTTCAAAACCTGTTTAGGCCAGGCGTGGTGGCTCACGCCTGTAATCCTAGCACTCTGGGAGGCTGAGGCGGGTGGATCGCTCAAGGTCAGGAGTTCGAGACCAGCCTGACCAAGAGCGAGACCCCGTCTCTACTAAAAATAGAAAGAAATTACCTGGCTAACTAAAAATATATATAGAAAAAAAAAAATTAGCCGGGCATGGTGGCGCATGCCTGTAGTCCCAGCTACTCAGGAGGCTGAGGCAGGAGGATCGCTTAAGCCCAGGAGTTTGAGGTTGCTGTGAGCTAGGCTGATGCCACAGCATTCACTCTAGCCCAGGCAACAGAGCGAGACTCTGTCTCAAAAAAAAAAAAAAAAAAAAAAACCTGTTTAGATCATAGATTTAAATGTAAAACTATAAAGCTTTCAGAAGAAAACATAGGGGTAAATCTGTAAGACAAAACTTGGTAGAGTTCTTTTATATGATATAAAAACATGATTCATAAAAGAAAAAAATCTGTAAATTGGACTTTATCAAAATTTAAAATATTTGCTTTACAAAACACCCTGTTAAGATGATGAAAAGACAAACTATATGCTGGAAGAAAATATTTGAAAACCAATTATCTGACATAAGACTTATGTCTAGGATATATAAAAGTTCTCAAAACTCAGTAGTAAAAATGAATATAGTCTAATTAGAGAATGGGCAAAAGATAAGAAGAACCATTTCACCAGAGAGGATATATGGATGTCAAATGAGCACATGAAAAGATATTCACCATCACTAGCCACCAGGGAAATGCAAAAATGACACATCACTACACACCTGTCAGAATAGTTAAAATAAAAAATAGTGACAAGACCAAATGCTGGTAAGGATGTGGAGAAATTGGACTCTCATGCATTACCAGTGGGAATGTAAGTGATACAACCACTCTGGAAAATAGTTTGTCAATTTCTGAAAAAAAAACCTAAACACGTATTTACCATATGACCCAGCAACTGCTCTCCTGGGCACTTATTCCAGAAAAATGAAAACTTATTTCTACATGGAAACTTGTATGTGTTTTTTCATAGCAGCTTTATTTGTAATAGCCTCAAACTGGAAACAATGAAAATGTCTTACAGTGGGTGAATGGTTAAACATTATATGGTACATCCATACTGTGTAATACTACTCAGCAGTAAAAAGGTATGAGCTATTTGATACATGCAACAACTTGGATGGATGTCAAGGGTATTAGACTGAGTGAAAAAAGTCCTCTGAAAAGGTTATTGTATGATTCCATTTATATGACATCTCAAAAGGACCAAATTATAGAGGTAGAGAACAAATTAGGAGCCACCAGCTAGTGATGATAGAGTAGAGAGGCTTGGGTGTTATAGGTGTGACTATGAAGGAGTAACATAAGAGAGATCTTTGTGGTGATGGAGTAGTTACATATTTTGATTGCTGTGTTGGTTACACGAATCTACACATGATAAAATGACATAGAATTACACATACACATTTGTAGTTATGTTCATGGTTTTGGTATTTATTGCACCTTACAGCATTATGTCCTAAAAGAAAATGATAACAGAAGTACAAACAAAACCTTCAGTTCCGTCAAGTGGTTGCGTTGGCATATTAAAGATATATATCTATGTTAATATGTATAGCTGTTGGTCATTCATTACAACTGCTATATACTATTTCATTATTAAAACAGCATAATATTTTTATTTTTTCTTTTTCCAATATTTCCAGTATTTCACTGTACAAACAGTATTGCAGTTTACATTCTTGTCCATTGATTTCTTATGTGCGTGTATGCAAACTTTTCTGGGTTAGCTATCTAGAAGTGGAATTACTGTGTTATAGGCTATATGCAGCTTCAACTTTACCATATATTGCCTAATTTCTTTCTACAGGTGTTGTACCAGTTTACAGTACTGGTGCATAAAACATTTCCTGCTCTACATTTTTGGCTTTTGCTTAATTTTGCCTTCCCACCTCTCTATATAAAACTTGCTATGAAGTCTAACAGATTTTACTTCTACAATATAATTTTTTATTTCTTGCTCTACTTTGATCAGCCAAGAAGTAAAAAAAAATTTGATTTATCTTGTCTTCCATATATGAATAGCTTTCATATTCATCTCCTCATTTGTGACTCTTTTACCATAACTTTAGTAAATAACCTTTGCTTCCTTCCTAAACTATCTCAATACTCTGAATATTGCAGTATTCTTATTGGAAATTTCTTTCTGCTGCAGTTCATCCTAGTTAAAACTGCCAGATCAACATATTTTTTTTCTTTTTTCGAGACAAGGTCTTGCTCTGTTGTGTGGGCTAGAGCCCAGTGGCTTCATCATAGCTCACTGCAACCTCAAACTCCTGGGGCTCCAGTGATCCTCCTGCCTCAGCCTCCAGAGTAGCTGGGACTACAGGCACATGCAACCATGCCCAGCTAATTTTTCTATTTTTCATAGAGATGGGGTCTTGTTCTTGCTCAGGCTAGTCTTAAACTCCTGAGCTCCGGCAGTCCTCCTGCCTCAGCCTCCCAAAGTGCTAGGATTACAGGCATGAGCCACCACGCCTGGCCATAAAACTGCTAGATCAATATTTCTAATGTGAGTAGTTTGCCATTGTTTGCAGAGTTAAATTTAAACACATAATATGGTATTTAAGATTATTTCCAATAGGGTCTTAAACTACCGTTTCAGCCAAATATCCCTCCCACTATTTTCTGCATATACCCTATGTGCTAGCCAGACTACATTACTTTATCGATTGATTGATTCATTCATTCATTGAAACAATAGATATTTAACAGACTCTTATTATGCGGTTCAGGCTGAGTATCTCTCACCTGAAATGCTTGGGACCAGAAGTGTTTTGAATTTCAAATATTTCAGATTTTTAAATGTTTGCATGTATACAATGGGATGTCTTGGGGATATCTAAACATGGAATTTATTTGTTTCATATATATTTTATACACATAACCTGAGAGTAAGTTTATACTATATTTTTAATAATTTTGTGTGACCCATTACATTAGGTCAGGTGTGGAATTTTCCACTTGTGGTGTCATGTAGGTACTCAAAAAAGTTTTGGATCTTGGAACATTTCAGATTTTGCATTTTTACATTAGAGATGCTGAACCTATATATTAACACTTGAGTTTTATAGGTGCTACTGCTATAAAATAAGATGTATAAAATAAATACATGATTCCTGTTATTAGAGAGCTTGTAAGCCATCTCAGGCTATTCTCAGAATACATCCAGTGTTTTTCAGCTTCTGGTCCTTAGCTTATGTTTTCCCTTCACTTGGGATGCCTCTTTTCCTAGTTCTCCCACCTCATCATCTTTGCCGTTGAAAGCCCTACACACTTTCAAGGCCTACTTCAGATGTTGTCTTTTCATGAAGCTTTTTTCTGACATCCTCAGTTAATTTTGCTCCCATAGTACTTTATTGACAGTGCTCTTATGATACTTAGTATGTGCCATGTATTTATCTTTTTTTAAATTGATAGATAGGGTCTTACTATGTTGCCCAGGCTGGTCTCAAACTTTCAAACTCCTGGGCTCAAGCAATCCTCCCACCTCAGCCTCCCGAGTAGCTACAGGCACATGCCACTGCACCTAGCTATCATGTATGTATTTATCTTATCCTTCCAAGATGATAAGTAATTGTCAATTTATCTGTATTATTCTTATAGCACTTAATATAATGCCTTGTATATGATAGGCCTACTATTAGTTAAAATAATTTAATTGAAGATAACATTATATTAATTATATCTAGCTTCAATTGGACCTATTTAGGAAAAAAATCAATTTGAACTAGAAACAAATGATTACATAATTTTAATAGAGTGTTCTTAATTTAAAACACTGCAGAATAAACTTTAGGACTTCTTTGATGAATAGTAAACTTTATTTGCTGGTAAGTATAACAGCTTTTTTGAACTTTTTTTAGACTCTTAAGCGAATCCTTTCTCTCAAGTTAGAGTGTACTCTGTGGAACCATATTAACTGGTTCTGTTGAGATGCCTTGGCAGCTGCTGGATGCCTCCCCTACCTCAAAAAACAGCTCTTTGCTTGTTTTCTCCCTACTATACTGGGCTCCTTCACAAACTTTATTTGAAGAAAGGACTCTTCTGCTGAAATAATTTTAAAGAATTGCTAAGAGAGTGTAAATACTTCAGTTTTATCTATTTATTCAATATTTTCCAAGGTCTTACAAAAACATATTATTTCTGCCTGATTATTCCTTGTAATACCACAAATTTCAAATTGGTAGTCCATTATTATTGAGACTTCAGATGATTAAGCAAAAGCTAGGCAATGGACTTTGGGTATGACAAATAAGTTTTTTATTCTCTGAGTATTCTTTTAATATGAATTTTTGGGGGCTGTTAGAATATTGGAAGTTACTGGAATTGGGGTCTAGATTGTTAGGTACACGGAAGAATTTTCTAGATCAGGGCTTCTTTAATGTGCAAAAGATTCTGATTGAGTAGGTCTGGGCTAGGGCCTGAAATTCTACATTTCTATTATAACAGTAATTTCTGTGTTGCTTGCCTGTGGACCACACTTGGAGCAGCAAGGAGCTAGAAGACCTTCCAAAGCCTATCACCATTTTAGGCTTACATTTTTTTTCCCTGGTGAAAGTAGGCTTTTGGCTTTGCATAGGTATTTCTTTAAACTATTTCTCTACAGTCTGAATTATATTTTGTCATTTTAATAGAAATTTCTGGATTTTTTAAGGGAAATATATTGTGTATGGATTAATGATTGGTTGCTCTGTGATTATATGATTCTTTGCTTAAAATCATCCTTTAAGGTTTTTAAAATAGACTTGACAACTATTAGACTGTCTGTGGCGACTTTCAGAGAGTTTAATAAAGAGTATCTAATTATTTTATTTACTTTTCTAACAGAATTGTAATTCATATTGTCTTTTGTTATTTTTGCAAGATACTATTTGATGTTAGACATTAACGTAGCATAAAAACAAAAATAGGAAACGATTTTCTGTTTGGCTGTTTTAGTTGGTATAAATACTGCTTTTTTTAAAAGCTGTTATTATCATGAATTAGTAGCAATTATATACCACAGAGGCTAGGCTGTTAATTTTATCTGTAGCATAGGTGAATTGAAAACCTAATTGAAGTAAATGGACAACCAATAGGATAGATAGCTATTTAGTTAAATAGCTTATACTCAATGGATATAAATCGATTCTGGGGGGACATTAATGTTTACTTTAAGATATATATTAATAACATCAAATACTTTCACAGTCTTGTGCTTTTGTAGAAAATCATAACTAAATCATAAATCTTTAGGAAAATTCTCAGAATAACTTTTTTCCCCCCAAACATCCCATGCTTCTCTGGCAGAATTACTTATTGTTAATAAATAGAAATTGGCAATCAATATTTGCATACCAGGATAGTAAAACATTTTGTGGGAAAAATTATGATTTTATCTAAAAACATTAGGATAATTTTCATATTGATAGTTATATTAGCCCTACATTATCTCATTTAATAATTGTCAGTAGTAGAAATTGCTGAAGAAATTATATTATTACAAAAGTGACTTTAAAATATATTTGTTATTATTTTATTTCTTATTAAATAAGTAAGCACTCACCTTGCATTTAAAGTTTTCATATGGAACTTATGTCAAATGTTGATAAAAAAATTTTCAGACCTGATCCAACAATTTTCTGTAGAAGTAAAATCTCCTTTGTTTCTTCTGGTAGCATCCATTGATTTCTTTCTTTCTTTTTTTATTTTTTTTTTAAGGTACATTAATAGTGCTGATAGAAGTAGAACAATTGGAATTTACATTAAAAATAAATATGATGAATAAAAAGCAATACTCGGTAATATTAGAGTCTTGATTTTGCTTCATCCATAAGTTCTAAAATCTAAAGGACAAAAATACTGAAAAGGTCGAGAAAAAATGAAAGAAAGAACAAACGATGCAAAAAGAAAATGACACTGGGGTCTTGGTTTAATACATATGTATTTCAGGTTGATGGTTGATTTCATTAGCAAATCTCATTGTTATGCAATGTCTGTTCTTCTGCAGCAAAATGAATATTGTAGTCTCACAGGCTCCGTGTGTATCTATTATGTTGCAATAAATGAAAATATACACATTTATATCTGTCTTTGGTTTAATCAGTCCATTTTGTTTTTAAGGAAAAGAAAGAAAATTGAATCATATTCTTTTCTTTTGTTGTTAAATTTGTTCAAAAGCCTTTTAAATTTATATTATAGATATGTTCCCTACTTTTGTTCTCTGAAGTAAACAAATATAAGGCGGTTAATAATGTAACCACATTAATTATCCCATAACTTTTTTAATGAACAGACTTAATCTTGATTGGTTTAAGCTGATAATTAATATGAAGTACTTAAGCATATGCTTTCTAACATATTTTTAAATGTTAGGAGTGGTTTTTCTTATTGCAAGAAAATATGTTAAGGAGGTGTACATATTATGCCAAATCTAAAGACTACTACCTTTTGCAATAGCAGAAATTGTTATGTTGAGATTACTGAGATTTGAGCTTTCATAAAATAGGAAATTTAGAAATAAATTTCAGTGGCTACACATTGGAAGAGTTCATTTAATGATAATAAAGTAATAGTCTGCATGATTCTTATGTAATGAGTTCAAATATGGATCAAATTATATTGGACACAATTGTTATTTAATTTTAGTCATTTTGAGACTTGACAATAGTTTACAAAATATATTTGATTTTTGGTAGTGTTTTCAAAAGTTGTCCTCACAATTGAAATTCTTTTGATATGCTTGAATGTAGAAAAGCACAAGATTTGATTAAATATGGGTTGATTGTATACCATGCAGAAACTATCTATATGGCAAAAATTGGCCTTCTGGTTCACTTGATGCAATCCTAATAAATATCTCAGCTTTGTTGAACAAACATGAGCTGTTATAAATATGTACAGCTGTTTATTAATACATCATAATAAGTTAATTTGTACTTAGAGTGTTTGCTACATGTCGAGTATTTTGTTATTCACAGTGGGTAATCTAAAAGAAGGAATTTCAAGATCTAGTAAGGGAGATCCCCAAAATAATTTTAGGGTAATATAGAGCTAAATTATGTAGAGTAAGAAGATTTTATGGGCCCAGATAGACAGAGTCTGAGAAAGGGGCATCCTGGAAGTGATGAGACCTAAACCAATAATAAGGTGGAAGAAGCAATGGGAAGCCACATAAGCATAATCTGGGAGGTAGGAGGACATAAATTTAGCATCTTTGGGAGACGGAGAGGAGATCAACCCACTGTAATGAAGGTATGAACACTATTATTTACCTCACATGAACATCAGAGTGTATCATTGTTAAATTTTAATAGTGTTAGGTCCTGGTACTATATCATGGTAGCATCATTGGTGGATCTTGTTTTTTCTTGTATAACAAACCAGGAGATTGGAAATTCTTTTCATAATAATTTTACTGTCTCCCCCTCACCAATGACATATTAGGTCATTAAATAAAAAGTACCTGCTCTGAAAGTATGCAAACATGGATCTAAATTGGTACAGAATGAATGCGAAGACAGAGTCAGATTTCTCTACTGTAGTTTGAAATACCAAACTGAGGAGGAATAAAAGTCATCATAGATTGGACTCCCAGCTATTGAATTAGGTAGGATCATAGATGATCACCAGTGAAAAGAGGAACTCTTTTGAGTTAAAAAGAGAAGTCCCTTCTAATTATCTGGACCTACCTACCAGTGTCTTCTCTTTTACCTGATCTGAAACCACAGTTATCTCTGCATGCCCATTTTATGTACTCATCTAGAACAAGAACCTGAATTTAGAAAATAGATCTGAATTTGGAATGTAAAAATGGACTGTGCATTTAACAAAAGATCCTGGGGATTGTTAGTGTATCTTTAAAGACCCAGATTAGATAAATTGTAGAAGACTTCCTAGCAAGATGGCCTATTCATCTTTCATTATGTTTTCACTCTGGCATGTGCTGAGGAAGTAAAAGAAACTTCCATGTGAAATTTGTTATTTTAATTGCTGTGAAGATGCTGTTGAGGAAACTATTGTATGGTCCAATGTTACAGTATTGAAAAGTATTGTAAAAACTTCTCTCAATTCTGAGTACAAGGAAAACCAAAAATACATCATATGGAGAATGAGAATTTTGTAATTTGGTCTTGTTACCCACTTTACTTTGATTGCTAGGAAGCTCATAGCTGAACCACCCACATCATAGACTTGGGCGAGACCAAATAGATGTTTCTGTGTTCCACCTTTCATTTGTGTTTCATCTTTCTAGCTTCCTCTTATACTCCCTTCATTTGTATTGATTTTAAAGGCATTCTGTTCTACTATTTGTAGTTGTGTAAATCATCTTAAATTATGCTGGAATAAAATGAGGTATAAATAACCATGTAATACTTACTTGTTACAGCTGAAGGCAAACAGGTAAAATTAGGAGCATTTCTTCCTCCTCTTGTCCCTTCTCCTGCCATCCTACTTCATTTTGCATGTATTTCTTAAGTCATAGAAGATTACCCTTTGTAGTTTCTTTCTTTCTTTTTTATTTACTTATTTTTACTTATTTATTTTTTGAGACAGAGTCTGGCTCTGTTTTGCCTGGGCTAGAGTGCCATGGCATCAGCCTAGCTCACAGCAACCTCAAACTCCTCGGCTCAAGCGATCCTCCTGCCTCAGCCTCCAGAGTCCCTGAGACTACAGACACACGCCACCACGTCCTGCTAATTTTTTCTATTTTTACTAGAAATGGTGGGGGGATGGGGGCGTGGTGTCTCACTCTTGCTCAGGCTGGTCTTGAACGCCTGACCTCAAGCAATCCTCCCTCCTCGGCCTTACAGAGTGCTAGGATTACAGGTGTGAGCCACCGTGCCTGGCCAAAATAATAATTTTCTAATTTAAAATTGTTTTATTTTGGTATATGAATTATATAGTTAAAGCTACACATGTAGTAGGAATTACACCTTAAATTTTCTATAAAGGAAATAGGACTATGTTTTGCATTCCAGGTGACTATAGGATATTTAAGTTATTTAATTTGACTAAGAAATTCAGCTGGAACTGTTAAGTTTGTAGTCAAAGTTTTTTGAAAATTTACTGTCTATTTCAGGTGTCATTGTAGTAAAAAGGTAGTGATTAGTGATGTTAGTGAATTGCGTTAATGTAGTTCAATACTGAATACATATTCCTTCAAAATGACACATTAAGTGTACATGAGGAGACGTGTTCTGAGATTCTGAACCATTGGCAGGGTCTTATCTTCTTGGGTGTTCTTTTTGTTTTAATTGATTTTATCGTCATTCTGTTTCGTCGTGTTTTCTACTTCAGCACATTAGAACTTTATTTTGCAAACTGAGTAAAACACAAACCTAATTTAAGTAGTATACTTTTAATGTCTTGACATGATTATACTGTTGTGAAAAAAGGTTCTTAAGAGCTCTTTGCATTAAAATTAAAGCTTATGGCCAGGCTCCATAGCTCACACCTGTAATTCTAGCACTGTGGGAGGCTGCGGCTGAGGATTGCTTGAGCTTAGGAGTTCGTGAGCAAGAGAGAGACCCCCGTCTCTACCAGAAATATAAAAAATTAGCCAGGTGTGGTGGTGCACACCTGTTGTCCCAGCTACCTAGGAGGCTGAGGCGGGAGTATCTCTTGAGTCCAGTGAGGCTGCAGTGAGCTGTGATGACACCACTGCACTCTACCCAGGGTGACAGAGTGAGACTCTGTCTCAAAAAAAAAAAGAAAAAAAATTAAAGCTTACTATGTTTATAATTGTTAAGACATAGATGCATGGCCTTAATAAATACAGAATTTTTAAGATAAATGAAAATTTTGCAGATTTTATAAATCACCTGAATATTTTTAAAATAGTGAATTGGCTTCTCATTTTGATGAAGTTGGGGTTTTTTCTGTTTGTTCTATACTCATGGTTAATTTAAATCAACCCTCATTAAAACTATATTAGAAATTGCAGAGAGCAAAAAAACCCCAGAAATTTGGGTGAAAACTAAGGACACGGAAACTTAATTTTCAAGCTAACAATGTTTTTTTCTAAAGCACTCACAAGCAAATATTTTGTTTTCTTTTTGAAATACAAGTTTAAAATGAGGTAGGGAATAGCTTCAAGTTATGTAAACTTTTTGATTTATGTGATTTAGTATTTTTTCAAAGGCTGCCACATAAATTATAAAGCAGCCTTATTTTGCAGGAAGTCATAGTAAAAATAGACTATGCTTTGACTAATTATTTTAATTTTGCTATTTTATTGTAACTCAGAAATTTATCTACTTTCTCGAAGCAGCTGAAATTTAAAGACTTTTCTTTATATTTAGCAGGTTTTTGAACAGTTATAATTACTTGTTTTTTAAAGTCTTGTTAGCATTGTCTTCTTTTCAGAATTTATTTGCAGAAGTAACTTTTGAAACCTGTTTAAACTGCCAGTTTTCAAGCATTCCTTATTGTAAACTGTGAGGTTCTGCTTCTAAGGAATAAACTCTCCTTTGAAAAGGAAGAAAATAAGACAGCACTCTTCTCTTTATTGTCTGACATTAATAAAATGAAGAAAAGAAGGATTGCTTGAAACATCAACCTTACCTGGCTTAGTTTTATCACGTGGGCATTCACGTTTACTGGTGATCTAAGTGCTCCACCTGCCTTTCAGTTTGTTTACCAGGAAATCAAGATGTGTAAACTGCAGGAAGTACTATTTGACCCTCTCCGACAGTATCTCATTACAATAATTGCTAATCTCTGAATAAGACAGCCATGTTTTGTGAGTAACTGAGAGAGAGAGGTTGTGTTAGGTAGATTTTAGGTGTTTCAACAAATAGAGCATTATAAATGCTTACTTGGATTATGTTTTCATGATAGCTTTTGATAAAAGACATATGCTGACCTTTGGGGTCAGCAAAGCTAGAACACAATAGTAGGTATTCTTTCATGCCTTTTAACTGAAAAATATCACGGCTTGTTGTTTTGGAGTGCTGTCACTGCTCTGAATCGAAAGGATAATGGCTACTTCCTGATTAAACCCACTCTCCACAGTAAGCTGTTAATGTTATACTGTATGTCTTTTTATCCTGTAAATGCGAGAGTATTTGGTGTTTTCTTTACTTTTTATCATTGTATTTTCATAAATATATCTCATATAAATATATCCTGAAGTTGAAGTTTACAATTTGAGTAGAAACTACTGTTTTAAGTTTGGAGGATTTTTTTTTTTAAATGAAAAAATATTTCTGTTTGGTATTTTAAATCCAACCACCTCAGATACTTACTGTAGATTTTGGTTGAAGAAATTATCTTTATTAAAAGACATTGAAATAATAAAGTATATTAAGCTGCTACTTTCTTGGTACTTTAAGCAAAATTTTAAAAATAACTTATGTAGCAAATCAGATTAATTTTTTAAAAAGACTGCTTGGATAAACTCTTATTTTGATTTAATACATTTCATAATTCTATTATATGTTGTCAAAATATGTTGATAATTTTAATTATTAAATTATTGTTCTTAAATAGTTAGATCTTTATGATAAAAAACAATGTTAAGTATTCAGAATATAAGAAGGGAATAATGAGCTTCTTAGTTTTAATCCTCCAACTGGCAGTCACTCCATCTGTGGTCTTGGGACAATCATTTAAACTGCTTACCTCAATTTTCTTGTCTACTACCCAGATGAGTGCTTAGATAAAATGCGTACATTTGTTTATTTCTTTATGATAGTATAAAATATAAAGAAAATGAATTTCACAAATATTTTGTAAAATGGAGAACTGACTCTGCAGATAGGAAAACATTAGCAGTCACAGTAGAAATAATGGAAAAATTTTGTAGCTTTAAAATAAACACCAATACATTGGCCTTTTAATTTGAACAGAACTCTTAGTTTTTCTCAATCCTGGGTATAGTCATATACCCATTATTGGATACATGACTAAAATGAGAAGTAGAAAGCTTAAAGGTGATTTTAGTAAAGAGTCACAAATATACTTAAAATTATTTAACTTTTTCTCAAAAGTCTTATTTATGAAAATGAAATTGTTCAGAGTGGAGGAAAGAATGTGTGTTTATATTATGGGTATATAAGTATAGATCTAAATATAATAGACGTTTAATTTTTAAACTCTATTACTAGGCATTTTGGTTATATAAAAGAAAACATAACATTAAAAATTGAAAGCAGTTACTGAAGAAGGTTATAGAACCTAACATCTAGAAATATTTAAAAATATTCAGGATAATGTAAATAGAATCTCATGTTTGTTGAGAGAATTAAGGTACTTTTGCAAAATGCTTACCAGGGTTATTTTAGGTAACTCAGTAATTTTTAATATAAAAAATTCTAAGGAGATTCTAAAGATTATGTTTAGAGAATATACTAGCTTAGTCAACTTATCAAAGTAAGAATTATAATAGTGCCTCTTTTAATTTATTATGACAAGTAATAGATGTCACTTATTGAATACTTACTATGTGCAAACCTCTGTGCTAATTCTATCATTTAAAATTTATGATAATCACAGGTGCTGGTACCATTATTATTTCCATTTTTATTGATAAGGAAATAGTTGTAGAGAATTTACATAATTTGATCAAGGTCCTTTAGCCAGTAAGTGCCAGAGCCAGACTGAAAACACTAACAGAATACAGAACTCAAGTCTCCAGTGTCATACCGTAAGCATTGTGTTTGTATTTTGGAGATATTAAAGGTGCTTACACCTTTGATTTAGATGGTTTTATTTTTTCATCAATTTATCAAATATTAGAGTGCCTGCTAAGTGTCTCGGGCACTTTAAGGAGTACAGGCAATGACATTAGAAAGCAAAACAAAATCTCTTGTCTCAAGAAACTTTAGTGTCTGATGGAAGAGGCAGAAAATTAACAGGCTGTTAAAATACAATGTGATAACTCATACAATAGAGATAAGCATAGGAGAGATATCCAATGTATTGTTTTATTTACATATTTAATTTGAATTTGTTGTGTGCTGTTCTAGTACATGGGAAATATCAGTAAATAAAACTTCCAAAAGTTTCTGCCTTTGTGGAACATATATTGTAGTAGTAGTGGAGATAAGCAATAAACATAAATAAAAAAGTACATAGCATGTTAGAAGATGGTAAGTGCTAACGAAGGAAAGAAAAAGAAGCAAGATGAGAAGGATACAGTGGCAGTGGGGTTCAGGGGCTGAGGAAGGACTCATAGAGAAGGTGATAATTTAGCAAACACCAAGGAAGTTAGCTATGTGGATACGTTTGGGAAGAGTCTTTCAGGAAAAGGGCATGAGGAAAGAGTATGACTGGTGTGTTCAGGGAAATGAACAGAGGCCATTGTGATTGGAATAAAGGAAGAGGGAGAGTAGGAGGAGGTACTGTCAAAAGTAATGGGTGGTTCGGGGAAGGATACCAATTGGATATCAGACTGGGATGGGGGGTGGGGGGAGGGGATGGGTGTATGCCTACATGATGAGTGCGTTGCACACCCTCTGGGGAATGGTCATGCTTGAAGGTGCTGACCCGGGGAGGTGGGGGGGGAGGGGATGGAGGTATGACTACATGATGAGTGCCAGGCTCACTGTCTGGAGAATGAGAATGGACGTGATTGGGACTCTGACTCGGGGGGATGGGCGGGACATGGACAATGTATATGACCTGAACTTATGTACCCCCATGATGAGCTGAAATAAAAAAATAAAAAAATAAAAATAAAAAATAAATAAATAAAATAAAAGTAATGGGTGGGAGGATCATTCATGTAGGGCCTCACAGACTACTGTAGGGACTTTGATGAGCCATTGCAGAGCTTTCAGTAGATCTCTTGTTTGTTTTTTGTTTTTTAGACAAGGTCTTGCTCTGTCACCAGGGCAAGTACAGTGGCATCATCATAGCTCATTGCAACCTCAAACTCCTGGGCTCAGACAATCCATTTGCCTCAGCTGGGACGATAGGCACATGCAACTATACTGGGCTAATTTTTCTATTTTTTGTAGAGATGGGGTCTTGGTCTTGCTATGACTAGTCTCAAACTTCTGGCCTCAAGCAGTCCTCCTGCCTCAGCCTTCCAAAGTGCTAGGATTACAGGCATTGAGTCACTACACCCAGTCCCCTCACTTATATTTTTAAACGATCGTTTCAGTTGCTGTGCTGAGAATAGACTGTAGGGAGGCATGGACCACCAGTTAGAAGGCTCTTAGAGTAATCTGAGTGAAGGCAGTGGCCTGGTAGCAGTTAAATTCTGGATGTTTTTAAGGTACAACCAAAAATATTTCCTAATGGACTGGATATGTGAGATATGAGAAAAAGAGGAGAAAGATGACTTTGAGGTTTTTGGGTGAGTAACTGGAAGGATGGTATTGCCATCTGCCGTGAAATGGGGAAGTTTTTCAGGTAGAGCAGGTTTGGGATGGGGACAGAGTATCAGGATTCTGATTTTGGACATGGTAGACTGAAGTGTCCATTAGATATGCAAGTGGAGTTGTGCAAAGGCTTTACAGAGAAGATACTAACTAAATTGAGATTAAAGAATGAATTGGACTTATATAGTCAAAGAGGTGGTTTGTAATTAAATTTGAGAGCATTTACTATACACTTGGCATTATCTCCTTTATGTATTTATTAACTAGAGGAACATCTAAACATCTAAAAAGTAGTAAAATTTAAAAAGCAATATAATTGCTTATCTCAAAGAGCAAATTATTCTGGGTAGTCAATTTTTCAGAGTATTTCAGTGACTACTTTACTAATGAGTTGTGCTGTGTTTATTTACATATCTTGATTCTCACCATAGTATTCCCATTTTACATTTGGAGAAACTGAGTATGAGGGAGATTAATACTGCTTAAGGTAATTGATATAGGTGATGGTTCCTCAATGCCAGGTTGTTAAATTCCATTGACCATACTCTCTATTTAAAAAGTATATGATGTTAAAGTTAAAAATTTTTTAACGTTTTGTTTAAGGTCTCAAGGAGTTGTCTTTTTTAATATTGGTTACCATTCTGTATTGAAGCACAGTGATACCCTTGGACATAAGGTTTGTAGGTTCTTGATCATGGAGTCAAGTCATTTGTTGGTCTTTTTTGAATTCCTACACAGCTTTTAGTATGGTTACTTATTACAGACACTCCCTCCACTATATATGGAGATACCATTATCTCCATGTATAGTGCTTAATAAGTGCTTAGAAGATTACAGCTGCTATTATCATCTTAATTTCTCTTTTTTATATGCTGTGACCTTGGGAATCACAACCCAAACTTGTTGGAATCATGTGTAAATTATAAAACTTCAAACATTAAGTGCATAAGGACATTCTATATAATGTAGAATGAGTTTTAATTCATATATTTTGTCAGCTTGGGAACATTGTTGTTTACTTCCCCTTTTTGGCTGTTTTTTGGACAGGTGAATTTGCTAAATAGCTGTATTTCTGATTGGAAAGGCAATAATTTCAAATATGCTAGTGGGTATTTTCATTGTAAAAGTGCACGTAAGTTCTACTTCAGTAGAGAATAGAAACAGTTATTCTTTGAAACAGATTTACTTTTGATGTAATGATGCCATATTTTAAAAACTTAAAGGCTTTATCTTTTGGATCAAAGTATAAATTATTTATTAAACCTTGTATAAGGTAATACTGTTCACATTTATTTTTTTAAGGAGACTTAAAAGCAAGTCAATCAGACAAACTGCAGGAAAGAAATACTTTTACAAAAACTGTTACACATATAAAAAATGTTGGCCAGGCATGGTGGCTTACACCTGTAATTCTAGCACTCTGGGAGGTCAAGGAGGGAGGATCGCTTGAGGTCAGGAGTTCAAGACCAGCCTGAGCAAGAGTGAGACCCATCTCTACTAAAAAAATAGAAATAAATTAACGGGGCAACTAAAAATAGAAAAAATTAGCCAGGCATGGTGGCGCATGCCTGTAGTCCTAGCTACTCGGGAGGCTGAGGCAGGGGGATCCCTTGAGCCCAGGAGTTTGAGGTTGCTGTGAGCTAGGCTGATGCCACAGTACTCTAGCCAGGGCAATGGAGCAAGATTCTGTCTCAAAAAAAAAAAAAAAAAAAATCAATTTAAAAAAAAAAACAACCCTGCTGTACATTAAAATGGCCTGAGTCTAAAAGGTCATTTTAAGGGTATACTAAGGGAATGGATGGAAACTCTACCTAGCCTGTATGTTTCTATTCTATAAATAAATGACTTTGTACTAAGTTTGCTGTTTTGATAACATTTCTCAAATTTTATGCTATTTTTCAAAGGAACAAAAAATATTTATTCATTCTTTTCCTTTCTGTAAAGTCTTCCTTTTATTATCATAACCAAAGACTTCTCTTAAGTATAACTATTTTAAGGTCACTGTAATCATTAAATAAGTTATTTAAGTTAGTAAAATTTTTGGTTGGTCCCCACAACATTGTTTTTTATTATAACTAAATTATCTGTGTAATTTCATATATATTAATTCTTTACAGGATTAGAATCATATATCCTGAACATTTCTGCTTAGGTATAAAAATGTTAGTGTATATGTTAAATTCTGTGTATTCACCTAATTTTAAAAATTTTTTTTATTTGAACAATGTGTTGTCTTTGCTTCAGTTGGGGAAAAAGAGAAATGACTGGTCAATCAGAAAAAAATTTCTGTATCATTATTTCCTACTTTTAATGATTATACCGAACTAAGTCTGTTATGTCCTTGATTAATTGGAATGCCCAGAGAATGAGTATTCTGATTAATTTTTCCTAGAATGTTTCTCCTAACATTTGTTATTAAAATTTAATGTATTTGTACAATGTAAAATTGAATGATTTGAAGATATGGAAGGCTGTTGGGTCCTGATTTGACAATCTGAGCTACTACTAATCTAGTTTGGTAAACAAAGTACAAACAAATATTAAATGTGGGTCTTGATTTGATAACTCAAGCAACTAATCTACTTTATAAGCAAAGCATAATTAAATATCAGATGTTACAGTAATTAAGAAACACAAGAGATGTCAAAAGGAGGATAAAATTAATTGCTGAAAGATTGATATAAATAAGTTTAAAAAAATGCTATGAATTGACAATAAGATAAGGGTAACTAGAATGACCAGGGAGGCCTCCTTGAAGAAAAAGGAACCAGAACAAGATCTTCAAGCATTGAAACGGGAAGGACTTTAATCATTAAAATAGATTTAGTAAGATATAATTCGCATACCATATAGTTCACCCATTTAAAGTATACAATTTAATGGGTTTTGGTATATTACCTTATTCTTTTTAAGTTATGGTAAAATATATATAACATGAAATTTGTCATTTTATTTATTTTTATGTGTACGATTCAGTGGCATTAATTACATTCACAGTGTTGTGCAACCATCACCACTGCCTATTTCCAAAATTTTTTCATCACCCCAAACAGAAACTCTGTAACCACTAAGCAATAACTTCCCATTTCTCCCACCGCCAGCCCCTGATAACTGCTAATCTACTTTCTTTCCCTAAAAATTTGCCTATTCTCCATATTTCTTATAAGTGGAATCATACAATATTTGTCCTTTTTTGGATCAGGCTTATTTCGCTTACCATAAGGTTTTCAAGGTTCATCCATGTTGTAGCATGTATCACAACTTAACTATCTTTTATGGCTCAATTTTATAAGTATATATATATGCACATATAAATATGCAAATGTATAATATATACATACATGTATGTTTACAAATATACAAATACACATGTATATACTTATACATATATATATGTATATCACATTTTTTTATCCATTCATCTGTTGAGGGACATTTAGGTATACAAGTATCTTTTCAAGTCTCTACTTTCAATACATGTGGAAATGTTATGTTTAGCTTTTTTGAGGGGCCACCAAATCATTTTCCATAGCATCTGAATCAAGCGTTGATATTATTCTATTATACTACATATTTGAAATACACTCTAGAGAGAGTGTAAAAGATTAGGCTGAGTGAATACTGGCTTCAGAACATAGATATTTTTCTTGAAAGAAAAGAAACAAATCCATATGTGTTATATGCGATAACACGTGTATGTATAAGGAGCTACCCCGTAAGGTGAATTTTAAAAAAATAATTAAGCCTTCTGGTTGTATGTAATCCCAGTTTTGTTGTAATATTTTGTAGAACATGGTCATTGAATTTGGATTTCTCAGTCCCTAGGAACTCTGTTATAAAAAGATGTTGATGTTTCTACAAGTAATTAGTATAACTTAGTGTATTTCTGCCGATTTTTAAAATATCTATCTTTAGTTGCCTTTTTTGCAGTATAATGTAAAATCACTCAATTATTATATTTCTAACTGGAAATATTCCCAATATATTCATTTTAGCCATTTTATATTGTTTTCCTTCATATATGTTAACATTTTGTATTTTATGAGCGACAACTGTAGGCAATTTATTCGATATTTTTGAGATAACTCTTAAAAAGTATAAATTCTGGAATTCAGTGTGAATTAGGAGAACAATGTTAATACTTATCTTTTCACAGATCAGTGAGGGACCACTAAGCCAAAAGGCAGGGCTAATTTCATTGGCTTGATAAGATTACAGGACTCAGGAGATGGGAAGCATTATTGGAATAGGGAAACTTTTTTACCTAATTACAAATTTCCCTAGGAGGGATATATAATATCACAAACCCACAAACAATATTGAATTACACTTGGGGATTCAGTAAGGAAATAGACAGTAATTACAGATATTATGTAACGGGTCATCCTGATAAGAATATTGTTTAGGACATCAGAGAGTAATTTCTGGAAATAAAGACTAATTGGAAGTTTCCTTTAAATTTCTCACCAAGGGGTGTATATGAGAATATCTGATGCATGGGAGTTTGAAATAGCTAGCAAATTTGAGAAAATTGACACCAATAGCTCCTGGGATATTTATGTATGTATGTATGTGTGTGTGTAGGTATGTATGCATGCAAGACTGAGGCAATTTGCCTTAATATGAATTTGAATCTAGTTATTTTTCCATACCTGAGTAGGAACTGAGAACAAGATTATTGAGTATCTAAATTATTTAAAAAGGTTAGACTTGGAGAAATCTTTTGGGAAGTAAGTTTCCACTTGGTTAAAAGCAAAATTTCAATAGTCTATAGAGCACAGAATTGCAGTGTACTAAATACTTTGAATAACTTATGGAATACAAATTAAATAATTAGATATAATAGTTTAAATGTTTTTATTTTGGCATTGTTGATCTGGCAAGAAAGTAAGGAGTCAATAGGACCAAAAACTAAGTAAAATAAAAACTTTAAAGAGAGTAAGAAAATACCAAGGCTAGCTTTCATTTCAAGGAACCTGCTGAACCCTGGTGATGGAAGTATCTATTTATAAGGCTAAGAGCCCATAGTAGGTATCAAATATATAGTGCTATTACTTTTATTTCAAAACATCTCTGCTTCCGGTTGGAAACAATATAGTCCCTTTGAATCTCACTTTTTAAAACTTTTGAGTTCCTTCTTTTAAAAGTAATTGTACCTTTAGTATAACTAGCTGTTACCCACTTTGTCCCTTTTCATTTTCTTCTTTTAGATATTCTTTTATTTTCAATTTAGATTACTTCTCATATGCTAGGAAGCCTGAAATGAATCCTAGATCTATATTGATTCGCAGTATCTTAGTGCATTGATTAAAAAACACATCTAATTTTCCAAAGTCATATTGATTATTGATACACAAACAGACACACATTCAAATAAACTTAATGCCTTAGAACTGTCTGGAAATAGTATATGTGGAATTCAAATGAAATTTTTTAGAGACCACTGCTTTTCTCTTCTGATAAACATCTTTCCAAGTATTAATTTTCACCTCAAACTGGGAATTAATATTCTTTTAGATCTAATTTTGTCATTTGATTAATTTCAATATTGCCAATTCTTGAAGTTCTATTCTAGACCCTGGTGCTTCTACACTTTACATACTAAAACAAAAACAAAATCAAAACTCTTCATGTAGACTTGGAGGTAAATATTCCAATTTTAAGAATCCTTCCCTTTACTGGTTGTTGTAATGTTTGCGTTCACTTTGAAAGGTTTCCCAGTTTCGCTAAGAAGATAGGGTTAGAGTTAGTGTCTCTGTGTCTATCTCCAACATATTTTCCGAGTCTGCCACATCATTCCACCCCAGACCTTGTCGCCAGTAGCCCTGTTAGACTGGATGGAGGAGTGTTTAAGGTATGTTGGTGGCCTAGGACTTCTATGCAAACCTTTTCTAGCATAACAGCAAATGTGAATGAACTAGACAACTGAGGAGTATCTGTGGTTGCCTATTGGTCTTCCTAGGTCCCCCTTTTTATCTTCCTTTCTTCTTCCAAAATAATATAGAATTCTTTTTGCCTTCTCACTCTCTCATAGTTGTTTGAAGCCTGATTTTCATTACTGAGCCAGCTGGTGATCTGTTGCTTAATAAACTTTTTTTGGAGTTCGTAACATTTCTCCAAGCTTTATACTTCTCATCAATATATCAGCCTATATTTTAGATAGGAAACCTCAATTTTTTGCCCTCAAAACTATTCAGGTCTTCTTTGCTGCCATCCAGCCTCTCTCTGATGGCTATCTAGCATCTTTCAGAAGTCTCTCTTTTCTTTTTATCCCAAACTTTGTATTTGGAGGCCCCATAAATCTAAAATTTTTATTAATGTAGTTTAGATAACTTGGTAGAGGTACTGTTGGTTCTCTGTTGACCTATCCTACAAAGTATTAGACCTGATATTGAACAGAACAATTGTATCTGAGTAATGGGTTATTTATCAGTCCTATCAATAGTTCCAGTTTTTGAACTCTTGTCTCTTTGGATAGTTTATCTTAGTTATTAGATTCTCTCAGTTGATTCATTCTTTCTCTTTTCCTTTCTCTTATCCTCTCACTCTAAGACACAAATTACTGAGGGTGGAAAAGGACTCAGTGCTCTCTTTTATTCAGCTCTGATCCCGAGCGGAAAGTTTCCAGGGTGTTAAAAATTGGAGAGAGAAGAATAAGACTTTGGGGTAATGCTGTTTCCCTTGTTGGCCCTGTATTCTAATAGATATACTGTATTCTAATGGATATAGTGTTTCTGAAAGGCAAGCCCACTTTTCTAAGGTGTGGCCTAAGTATTAATAGTATTCTACCTGGAGGTTTGGGTTTCTTTCTGGACCAGGCCTCTCTGGTTCTTTGTGGAGTTGCTGCCCAAGTATCAGGAGATAATCCTCCATCTAAGCAGCTGACAGATATCTACATCATCCCTCCCTTGAAGCTTTTCTTCTTTATTGCCTAATGAGGATCTATTTGTTCAGTTCTGTTTATTAATCATTCTTTACACATGATATTGAAACTGAACTTTGTGGATATTCACTTATCCTAGTCTAATATAGCATATCACAACTCATATCTTCTGAATATCTAGGGAAATGGGTTCCACTGCTAGGTCGGGCTCTCCTCCCATCATCTTGGCTCCCTCTGTATATGGGTGAGGTGGAGCCTCAAGAAGTGATGGACTATGGTAAGGGTTACCTAGCAAGGGATTAATGAGTAGATAGAGAGCCTTACCCAGGTAGTCACATACCCTTGTAGAAACTTTTTTGGAGGGGTCAAGGTCCTATTTTCCCTACCTCTTTTTCCATAGGCCTACTCTAGTTACAGCAAACTTACCAGTCAGTCCTTAATAAGAGTTTTTGAGGGAGGGACAGAAGACTCTTGGAAAGGGGAGATCCTTGGTTCAGATTTCTCTGTCCTTGTTGTGACAGAATAGCTAGGAGTTCTTACAACTGCCCTTGTCACCTCCCACCCTGAGTACTCATCTAGATACAGGGTAGATAGTTTATAATGTTTTATATACTTAATTTACCAATGTGTACCCATTCAGAGCCTCCATTAATAGTAAAGCCAATTATTCTTCACATCTTTGGTTGGTTGTCAGTTCCAGTTTATAGAAGCTCCCTTTACACATATGTGCTGTTACTTGTATGAATTGTTCTCTTTTTATTTTCCTACCTGGATCGTGGGCCTTAATATGATGATGAATTCTATTTTCTTCCCTTCTCTTTAAAATGGGACCTTCTCATCCAAGCTGTCTGTATGTTTTCCCTACTCTTTTTGTATTCATCTTAATACTTCCCACCACCTCGTATTAACAGATCTTTTCTTTCTTTTTAAAATTTTTGTTTGTTTCAGTCAGTCTTATGGCATCCTTAATATTAAATACCAAGCCAGGCCGGGCGCAATGCCTCATGCCTGTAATCCCAGCACTCTGGGAGGCCGAAGCTGGTGGATCGTATGAGCTCAGGAGTTCGAGACCAGCCTGAGCAAGAGTGAGATCCCCGTCTCTACTAAAAAAAATAGAAAGAAATTAGCTCAACAACTAAAAATATGTAGAAAAAGTTAGCCGGGCATGGTGGCGCATGCCTGTAGTCCCAGCTACTCGGTAGGCTGAGGCAGTAGGATTGCTTGAGCCCAGGAGTTTGAGGTTGCTATGAGCTAGGCTGATGCCACAGCACTCTAGCCGGGACAACAGAGTGAGACTCTGTCTCAAAAAAAAAAAAAACAAGCGAAAAGTACAGTAAACATTAGTTGATTATTATTTTCATGTGAACTTCAAAACTGATGTAATCCAGCAATGTTGAAGCTTTTAAAAACTCTATGGCAGGGGTTCTCAACCCTGGAATCTTCTAGAGAGCTTCCAAAACTGTGAATACTTAGACCCCCACCCCCAAAGATTCTGATATAATTGGTCTGGAGATGGGCCTTGTCTTGGATATATATGTTTCTATACAGACTGAACAGGAGAACCAGATAAATTCATATGAAACTTTTATAGTGAAAGAAATGTTCTGGATTTGTGCTTTTATGTGTTTGTATATAGTATTTCATATTTATATAAAAACTATCTTACTGTGTAAGTTGAGTGGAATTTCATTTGCCTTTTATGGGACTCTAATATACATTTTAAGAGAAAGAGATGTTCAATATGGAATTAATAAATCAAATGTGACTCAGCTGAGCCTAGGGTATTGCTATGTTTTGAGTAAAATAAAATTAGCTTACACAAATGAACTAGTAGAACCTAACTCCCTGCCTTTAATGAATTTGAGAAGTTTACTATAAATATGCGAAAAGAGACTTTATTGGCACTTTATTGCTTGGATGGCAAGTTAAATTTTAACATTTCAAGCTAGGTATGGTGGTGCAGGCCCAGCTACTCAGGCGGGAGTATCACTTGTGCTCAGGAGGTCAAGGCCACAGGGAAATATGATCAAGCCTGTAAATAGCCACCATACTCCAGTCTGGGCAACATGATGAAATCATGTCTCTTAAGACAAAAATTTTAGGTTTCAACAGTTTATTTAAAATAGGAGGAGAAGAGGCCTGAGTACTAACATGTATTTGTCATCAGAAGAATTTGATGTGCTTTGCAAGTCAGGTTTATTGAATGATAGGAAAAATGTATTAATCAAGATTGATGCTTTTGGCTTAATTATCAAGTTTATAGTATATTCAGAAAAAGTTAAAGCAAAGTATAGACATTTGATTTATTTTATTCAATTTGCATGACTAGTTTGTGAAAACTTTTGGAAGAGATTTTCTGATTTGCCTTCTTACATTAATGACTTCTTGGAATTGGAGTCAGTCTTCTTAGATATCTGTTCATTCATTCATTCATTCAACAAATATTCATTAAGCGCATCTTGTGCTAGGACTGTTCTGAGTTTCTGAAGATACTTAAGTGAACAAAACAGTATAGTAGTCAACAATTTTGTGGGGGAGACAGATAATAAATATGGAAAATAAGTGAATATATAGTATTTTAGATGATAACAAGTTCTAATTTGAAGTACTGGTAGTGATGTGGTGATAATATTTAAATAGTATGACCAGGAAAGGCATCATGAAGAAGGTGATTTGACAGGACATTTGAACATTCTGGACTAAACTTGTAGGAGAAGGATTATAAAGGCATTGCTGATGTATTTTACCAAGCAGAGTCACAAACGTATGGGAAGGAAAACTTAAGTTCAGAGATGTTAAATAAATTGCCCAGTATCAGATTAATTGGGGTATTAATTAGTACCATACCCCAAAATGGAATCCAGGCCTCTTATTCCTAGTGCTCTTTTCATCCTTTTTATATTGTTCTTTTTTTTTTTTGAGACAGAGTCTCACTCTGTCACCCTGTGTAGAGTGCAGTGGCATCATCATTGCTCAGTGCAATGTCAAACTCCTGGGCTCAGGCAATCTCCTTGCCTCAGCCTCCGGAGTAGCTGGGACTATAGGTGCATGCCATGAGGCCCAGCTAATTTTTTTATTTTTAGTAGAGACAGGGTCTCACTCTTGCTCAGGCTGGTCTCAAACTCCTGAGCTCAAGCGATCCTCCTGCCTCCCAGAGTGCTAGGATTACACGTGTGAGCCACCTTGCTCGGCCTTATATTGCTCTTTTATTTGGGGATACAAAGATGAGATGGGGCATTTGGTTAATTATATTCGTTATTGTTAACACCTTTCTGCTGTTTACTTAGAATACCTATAATCACCTAAAAGAAATACATTTTGCTAGATAAGAAAACAGGAAAGTAATGCTAAAATTTTTTGCTCCTGAGTACAAAATTACAGAAGACCAAAAGGGTCATATTGAATAAGCTGTTAATATTCATACCTATGACAGAGTGAAGATTACTTCAACAAAAGGATAAAGTAACTTTTTTATACTATTATGGTAGTAAGGTTGGGTTAACTAATGAAACACTTGGAATGCAGAATGAAGTCTACTTTGTACTAACTTTAATAAGGATATGGGTTTTGTTCAACAAAGTAGCCAGAAACATTGGAGTTAGCATAGGTTATTGAAATAGTTATCCAGGAAAGCCAAGGTCTTATACAAATAATAAATGAAACCATCAAATCAAAAAAATGAGAAAGAATGGAAAGTTGATAGGAATGACAGAGGAGAGTAGAATCAAGTAGAAATAGGAGCATGGGTTCAAAATTAAGGTCATGATTGCCAAGTTTATATCTAACTGATCCTCTTACAGTCCTTTAATATTGATAAGTTTGGCGTGGTAGATTAAAGGAAATGTGTACGCCTGGTTGGCCAACATTTTTCAACTTCAGAAACTGAAAAATTGATATATGATTTATTTAGTTATTGACAGGTATATTTATGAAAAGTTATTTAAGTTATTCCTGCATTAAAAATCCATAACTAATAATGATAGATTTATTTCCTAAATATTAAGATTCTTTCTTGTTTTTCTAAACTGACAATTGGTAATATGCATTAATTTAAGAATTTTTCAGGCTGGGCATGGTGGCTCATGCCTGTAATCCTAGTACTCTGGGAGGCCGAGGCAGGAGGATTGCTTGAGCTCAGGAGTTTGAAAACGGCCAGAGCAACAGCGAGATCCCATCTCTACTAAAAATAGAAAAAATTAGCCAGACGTGGTACATGCATCTGTAGTCCCAGCTACTCGGGAGGCTGAGGCAAGAAGATCCCTTGAGCCCCAGGAGTTTGAGGTTGCAGTGAACTATGATGATGCCATTGCACTCTTGCTTGGGTGACAGAGCGAGACTCTGTCTCAAAAAAATAAAAAGTAAAAAAAATTCTCATTTGTAAAATTGAAAAAATATCTGGCTTACCTACTTAAAGATTTGTTGTTAGAGTAAAATGAGAATGTACGTGCACACCGTTTTTGCAAGATGTAAAGTTTCCTATAAATTTTAATGATTATCATGTATTTTCATTTAAGCCTTTTATTACAATCTTATATTACAAGTAATATAAGGCTCTAAGTATAATATATAATAGTTCCTAATTCTCAAGGATTGCATTATATGGTAGGAAGCCAGATATCAAAATAGAAAATTGCTATATAGTACAATGTTGTAAGTGCTTTAATTAGGGAATGTACAAGAGCAACAAGAAAGGAGTACCTAAGGCTTTCTTGTGAGTCAGAATGGTTCCCTAGAGGAGGTAATACATGGGTGGGATAATACCTAGAATATGTGTAGGAGTAAGGCAGAGAATAAGGAAAGGATATATGAGGGAGAGCAAACATCATGTACCAAACACATGGTGTGGATGCAGGGGAGACCATAGTATATTTCAGAATGGCAAGAAGTTTAGTCACCTAATGTATGAGAAGAAAGTGGGAAAGGAGACCAAAAAAGAAGTCAGAGGCCTCTTAAGAACAGCTTTTTATGCCTAGCAGAGAACTTGGGATCTTATCATGCAAGTGATACAGACACTGAAAGATTTTAAGTAGGGGAGTGGCAGGATCAGATTTTTATGTTAAAAAGGTTACTGCTTTTTTTAAAAAACCAGGATTACTGTTGGCTGAGGGGGATTGGAGGAAGGAGAAGCAGAGAGACCTCTGAGAAGGCTACTGCAGTATTTCCAGTAAGAACTGATTTAGGATTGTACTAAGATGATAGTGGAAAGAAAGAAAATACTTAGGGAGCAAAATAAGCAAAAGCGAGTGAATAGTTTATGTGGTTTAGAATTTCAGGCTTATTTATCTTTATTAAATCCCTCTGATATTAAAAAAAAAAAAAAGGTCTGGCCACGTAGTTAGGTGCTTACAACAATAGATAAACTTCTTAGTCCCCAAACTGAATAATGTAGCTTTAGCAAGTTTTTAAAAAAAACACATATAGTGTAGATGTGGAAGATTAACTAAATGGATTAGTACCTGAGAGAATTTTGTAAGTGACTTGATTTTCTGTCTTAACATCTCATCATATAACACATGAAAAGTCTTACTAGGGAAGAATCAAGAATACTGACTTTAAAATTTCAGTAGAGAATTCATTAAGACAAATAGCATTCTATGAATGAGAGATTCAGATATTCTTTTTTTAAAAAAGACAGCTTTATGGAGATATAATTCACATACCATACAATTTGCCCATTTAAAGTATACAATTCAGTTTTTAGTGTATTCACAGAGTTGTACAACCATCACCACAATCAGTTAAAACATTTCATCATTGTAAAAAAGAAACCTAGTACCCATTAGCAGTAATTACTCATTTTCTCCCTTCTTACCCATAGCTCTAGGCAACCACTAATCTGCTTTCTGTCTCTATAGATTTGCCTTTTCTGGATATTTCATGTAAATGGAATCATGCAACATATGGTTACTGTGACTAGCTTCTATCTTCTTTCTTTTCTTTTTTTTTTTTTTTTTTGTCAGTCTTTGGTTTTGTGTTTTTGAGACAGTGTTTCTCTCTGTTGTCCAGGCTTGCTAGACTGCAGTGACATCATCATAGCTCATTGCAGCCTCCAACTTTTGGGCTGGGTTCAAGTGATCCTCCTGCTTCAGCCTCCCAAGTAGCTGGAGCTGCAAGTGCATGCCACCATGCCCGCCTGATTTGTCTATTTTTTTTGTAGAGATGGAGGTCTTAACATGTTGTGCTGACTGGTTGCTCTGGCTGGTCTTAAACTCCGGGCCTTAAGCAATCCTCCTCTTGCCTTGGGCCTCCCAAACTGCTGGGATTGCAGGGGTGAGCCACCATGCCTGTGCGACTGCTTCTTTCTTTTAGCCTAATGTTCTCAAGATTCTTCCATGTTGTATCATGCATCAATACTTCATTCCTTTTTATTGCTGAATAATACTTCATCATATGGATATACCACATTTTATATATCCATTCATCAGTTAATAGCCATTCGAGTTATTTCCACTTTGGGGCTATTATGAATAACAGCTATGAACATTCAGGTACAAGTTTTTGTGCAGACATGTTTTTATTTCTCCAGTGTATATAACCAAGAATAGGAGTAGAAGTCTACCTAGGAGTAGAATTACTGGATCATATGGTAACTCTTATATTTAGCTTTTTCAGGAACCCAAATATTCTTAACTTTTCAACATTTGAAGTGAAGTATTTGGATGAGCATTTACAGTACAGACAGTGTTGTAGTTTCAATAGGTATATATGGTTTTATCATAGACTACATTCATTATAGTAATCAGTAAACTATTTATAAAGGATACTTAAATTTTTTTTAACCATTCCAGTGCTCATTTTCAGAGTGGTTTTATTATTGAGTTGGTACTTTGTTATACTTTGCAGAAATACTCGAAAATTTTGGCTCATAGATATATTCATTATATCACTGTATTTAACTGTTAAATGTTTTCATGTATTTAATGCAGGTCATATTATGACATGTTTCGGATGTATACTTTAGGGCCTTGTAGTATGAAAGCATTTAATTTCTCTCTGAGCAGTGTCACAGAGGGTCTTGGTTCTTCCAAATGCTCATACAATGAGATATGGACAAATGTATATAATTCAGAAAATAATAACAATTATGAGGAAAATGGATGGGACATATATGAAATATATAATTTGAGTACATTTTGTAGTTAAGAGAATGATGGAGAGAATATTGTGGATATTTGGAGATTGTTAATATCAAAGGAAAAAAACTTGATCCCTTAAATTACTGAAAAAAGGAACATTACATAGTCTGGACAAAATTAATTTTTTGAATAATTAAGGTCATAAATTTATGTATTAACTTTTCAGGAAAAAGCAGTTTTACTATTTTGGCTATCTAAAAACTAAAATAGGCCGGGTGCGGTGGCTCACGCCTGTAATCCTAGCTCTGGGAGGCCGAGGCGGGTGGATCGCTCGAGGTCAGGAGTTCGAGACCAGCCTGAGCAAGAGTGAGACCCCGTCTCTACTAAAAATAGAAAGAAATTATCTGGCCAACTAAAAATATATATACAAAAAAAAAAAAAAATTAGCCGGGCATGGTGGCTCATGCCTGTAGTCCCAGCTACTCGGGAGGCTGAGGCAGTAGGATCACTTAAGCCCAGGAGTCTGAGGTTGCTGTGAGCTAGGCTGATGCCACGGCACTCACTCTAGCCCGGGCAACAAAGTGAGACTCTGTCTCAAAAAAAAAAATAAAATAAAATAAAAATAAAAACTAAAATAACAATGTCAATGTTATCTAAAAACAGAACTTCAACTTACACCATTATCTAAAGCTACAGTAAAGATGATACGCTTTTGAAGGCCAGATTGACAGGAGATAGTGCAGTATACTCTTGAACATGTATTCAGGTTTACTGTGGAAGAAATCTGCTTAGAATTGAAAATCCTCTTGACATTTTAAACTTATTTTTGCTCACATTTAACTTATAAAAGAAATAATATTGACTTTTATTGAGCTGTTTTCCACACTTGTATCTTCAGTTTTAAGAAAATGAAGATATTTTTTTCTGTATTCTCTTGGCCAAACCCATAGGAACAAAATAGCTAGCAGGAAGTGTGCTAGGCCCTATCTTTATAATAGCTCTGTGAAATAAATGTAATTACTCCCACTTTACTGATTTAGAAACTAAGTCTCAAGAGATATACTAGCTGTGTGCTGAATATTTATAGTGAAATCATAAAACAAATACAGAGCCGTAAAAAGCCAATGTAATTAGCAGCTTCCTGGATAGAATCTAAAGTCCTCCATAATTCAAAGATGGGAAATTGTGACCTAGGATTAGTCAGATACAGCTTTATGTGTAAAGCAACTTTTGAGTCTGTATTTAAAGGGATATAGTATTTGGATTATTTGAAGAAAAATCAGAATATGTCTTAGTGGTATAAATAGCATAAGCAAAGATGAGAAAAGACAAGAATAAGCATGCCATTTTTAGGAAGTTTGCTACTAGCCTCTTTAGGTTCCAAGGAACAGTAACCCACTAAAGCTAATGTAAAAGGATAGGTATTTGGTAGGCTACAGAGAAGTCTCAGGGAATATAGGAAAATTTAAAAGGCAGGTCTAAGGAAAAGAACCTGGGATTAGCCATTCTCTCATCTCCTCTCTTTCAGGGCCACTCAGCTTCTCTGTACATCTGCTCTTCCATCATTTTTTCCAACTCACTTTTCTTTAGGTTGTATTTTTCTTAGGCCCCTAGCCATAATTATCTCCCAGCTCAACTTCTCCTCTTTCTTTTAGTTAAAAAATATGTAAATCAGAAACCTCTGATTTAGATCAGAGCATCTTTTAGAGATAACTAACATATATAGATTTCTGGCCTGCCATTGTCTCCTTGGGTCATGTCTGTTTCAGACAGCTTTGACCCCAAGAATGGGGTCATCTAGCCATCGTTAAGGTAAAGGACAAGGATTCCCTCAAGAGCAAGTAGTCCTGTCTGCTGCATTAGGCAGTCTGTAAAGAGGAAGCATGAGTGAAGCACAGGGAAAGGATAATGAGTCATGGACCTTCCTACTTGCTGGATTCGGGTAGAGGCTGGAACATTCATGAAAACTGTCATCATTTAAAAATTACATCAGGGCAAAGGTCTTTTTTCTTCCTAGTAGTCTATCAGTGATGCTGTGTCTTCGAAACCTTTATCTGTCTATCCATTTCCCTTCTCACCCTCTCCTTTCCCCACCTGCTTTCTCTCACTTCCCCGTTGCTCCTAGCTCTTCCTATTTCCTCATCTGTTTCTAAAGACAAGGAACTATTGGACAAAATCTTCAGTTATCTCAGGGTTAAGAGAAAACAACAATGATAACAATATATGTCCTAGTGCACAAGTTTAAGACTTTCTTAGATATTATATGTGGTATGTGAGGAGATGGATTTATTTTATTTTCTTTGGTGTTTTTAATTTTTTAAGCACATACATTTCTATTTACCAGAAAAATTTAAAAATTTATAGTAATTTAGATTTATGTTGAATTATGGTGATAATAGTATGAAATTAAAAATTTAGATAAAATTAAAAAGTGAAAATTTTTAGATGAACTTTATATAAGGCAACAACTGTGACTTATTCATCTTTATATTCTAACAACTAAGCCAGCGTATAGTTTTGTAGTAGATCCTCACATTTAGTTGTTAAATGAATATAATAGACCAGCTATTTCAATACAATAGGCAGAGAAGGAATAAATCCTTAATGTATAATAATTTGTCCTTGAAATTTAATCACAATTCTCAAATTTCTCATTATCTTCAGGTATAGAAGCATTAATTTTAGAAAGTATTTCTTCTTAGATTAAAATGTATATATAGTTTTGAATAGTCAGTTTTGTTTCTCCTGCTTTACTGCAGTACTATCATGTGGTCTATAGATATTGAAATTTATAAGTGTGGATGAATTATAAATATAATCATTAGAAAATAATTAAAATTAGATAATGTCCTATATATTATAAAACTATTTTAAATCTGTACTTAAGATTGGATTCTAAGATGGCAATTTATTTTGAGAAGCATTTTACTTTTTCACTTTAAATGTTTTTATATTTTGGGGATTATGAGAAAATATGTAACTTTTAATACAAATATCCCTAATCATTAACAAAATAAGGAATAAATATGTTCCTACTGCATATTTAACTTATCTTCTCTGTTTGCTTAGCTATGCATATCCCCCCTCCCCCCAAAAGACCACCCCATTTCCTAAATCTATATAGTTTTATACCATCTTTAATACCTGGTACTGTCATTTAGCTCAATTTCTTGTAAGTAAAGATCTGTTTAACTCAGGTTTGTTCAGGTTTCCACCAGTGCTCCAATCTACTAGACTTTATACCCTTAAGGTAGTATACTTAACCTAAATGACTTATTCACTATTTTCCAAGCATCTAGCATGCTTCATGGTTTAGTAAATTCTTTCTGAAAAGTTGAACATCTGATGTTTCCATAAATGGATAAACTTCGTATTATTATCACGTGTAGCATCTGGGTGAAATAACTTTGATGTATCCTTACATTAGCTGAGTATACAGAATAAAAGACTAGTATTTAGATGTCATCCCAGGTGCCCAGCTTATTTAATGTCCCATATTTCTTTGTCATAGACTGGAAAGTTGAGTGTATTCCCCTGAGCTGCAGAGGAATTCTGAGAATTTTGTACAGCTGCTATCATCAATGGACTGTGTACAAAAAGCCTAGATTCTGCTAGTGTAGTAGTAGTAGTAGCAGTATGTGTGTATGTGTAAGTGTGTATGTGTAGACACACACATGTATATGATAGTGTGTACATATAGTAGTAATCATTTTAATATAGCAACTAGTATGATTAGAGATTGTAAAATCCTTTGTGCTTCCCTATAAAAACCATACATTACTGGGAAGACAAATAGATAGATGTTTTTCAAACATCTCTGACCATGACCCAGAATATTTTATTTTTTCATGATTCCACTGTGTGTATTTCATGACCTCTAACGAGTTATGACCCACAGTTTTAAAAATATTGCTGCAAGTGGGACTACAGAGTTCAATAAATAGGAATAATTTAAAATTTTAGGGTTGGTAGCCAGTGTTTCCTGTGTATTATTTGTCTTTGCTGATATAAGTTCTAGTATAAAAGGGCAGTGGAATATACCTAGGCTTTAACTTCTTTTTCAATTCTTGAAAGACCCTCTCTGTATAAAGAGTGTCTTTAGCATCAGTGGAGGGGCAAAGGAAAACTCATGCAAACATTTCCTGTTTCTGCTCCTTTTCTGTGGTGCCATCTTTTTTTTCCTGTTCAATTCTTTCTCTCTAAATACATAGAGAACTTTTAGCAGGTATATGTTTATGGCTTCTTCTGCCAGTAATAACTAGACCTACAATGTTGCAGATAGAACAAAACTCTTGTGATTTGTACTAGAGATATTTTGGTGGAGACATTTCAGAAGTAGTAAAAGATGTAACAAGAGTTATTTGAAGTTATCTTCTGAGTAGTTTGCTGTTTAAGTGTATAAATAAGCTAAACTCTACTTGAGATAATCTCCAATTGGTTTTAATGAAATTCCCAATATTTTGGTAATGGTAAATATACTTTGTGAAGAAAACATGGTAACATGATTAATAGTTTCAGTTTTTTCATAGAGCTCACTGCTGATTCATATAACTGTACATCATTCTTTCTCAAGAAAACTTTAATAAAATATAATAGTATCTGCCCTAAAGCTGCCAACTCATGGTTTAATAGTTTTAACAGTCTAGTTACTCAGTATGAAACAGGTTTCCTCACTAAGCAATAAGATTTCAGTGTCTGAAGGAAGAATATTATCATTTAGATCAGCACTGTACAATAGAACTTTCTGTAATGATGATGTGATAGCTATTGAGCACTTGAAATATGCCTAAGGTGACTTTTAAATTTTATTTAATTTTAATTAATTTAAATTTAATCTTCTGTATGTGGTTAATGGCTACCCTATTGAACAGTGCAGATTTAGATATTACTTTTGGACAGGGAGGGGGGAAATAGATATTGCTTTTGATACATTGATTTTTGATTCATCAGAATAGCTTGCTGTCAAATCGAATGCTGTCTTCAAGTATTAGAATGAAATGTCTGGACCTGATTTTGTGTCTAGCTGAAGGTATAACCACATAGAGAAGAACTATTTAAAATGACTTTTAAATATTGTAGTATGACTATATATTCCTAGTGGACTATGTTCTGAGGATCAAAAAAACTGTGTTTTCAGTAACCACATTGTTGTGTTAGTGTTGGTTTTGCTATTCTGAGACTATTAGTTGAATATTGTGTCATAAATCAAATGAGTAATTCTGCGTTGAGTGCTGAAAGTGTCAATATTTTTGGCACATAAACTAAGACTTTTGGCATGTCAAAAGCAAGGACTACAGATATAAAAATTAATATGATACAATAAAAATACTGTAGTTCTGAATTTGAATTGAAAGTGTTGATGTGATTTCTGTCATTAAAGAATGAAATAGCTGTGTATGGTGGCTCATGTCTGTAATCCCAGCATTTTGGGAGGCCAAGGAGGGGGGATCAGTTTAGACCAGGAGTTTGAGACTAGCCTGGCAACCCTGTCTCTACAAAATAAAAATATTAGCTGTGTGTGATGGTGCATGCCTGTAGTCCTAGCTCCTCGGGAGGCTGAAGCAGGAGGATGGCTTCAGCCCAGGAGTTCTAGGCTGCAGTGAGCTATGATGGCACCATTGCACTCCAGTCCAGGTGATAGAACAAGACCCTTCCTCTAAAAAAAATAAATAAATAAAAAGAGAGAGAGAGAGAGAAAGAAAAAAGAAAAAAAAAATTTTTAGAGGGGCTGGGCATGGTGGCTCATGCCTGTAATCTTAAGCATTTTGGGAGGCTGAGGCAGGAGGATCACTTGAGGCCAGGAGTTTGAGACCAACCTGGGCAACAGCAAGACCCTGTCTCTATAAAAATTTTTATAAATTAGTTGGATGTGGTAGTGCACTCCTGTAGTCCTAGCTACTTGGGAGGCTGAGACAGAAGGATCACTTGAGCCAAGGAGTTTGAGGTTGCAGTGAACTATGATCATGCCACTGCACTTTGGCACAGGCAAGAATGAGACCCAGTTACCAAAAAACAAAAAAAAATTATTTTTAGTGAATTCTTTTCTTTAATTGTAAAATCTGATCATTTTGAAACAGATTTGATAAAATACTAGCTCCAATATCAGTATTTTACAACTTAATAGTTATAGCATTGTTGTTTTTCTTGCTATTCTTTTGTTTTCTTTTAAAATAAGATGTATCAATTTAAGGTACATAAATAATGAATACACATGTTTATTGAACAAATACTTAATAAGCAACCATTTTGAGCAAAGTACTCTTCTAAGGCTCTCTGGGAAATGTAAGATACTGCAAACATTTCTTATTGTTAAGCAAATTAATGCAAGTTCAAAAATGTAATACAGGATTAAGTGCAGTAAAAGTGGCAGTGATAAGATACTTTTTAAATTTTGTAGATTTTAGAACTTTGACTTCTCCAAATTGTCAATAGTCATAGTGCTCAGTGTTTGGGATCAATGACTTTCAGCTTGTACAATCAGGTAAACCTTTATGGGGTGTCATTTTGACAAGGGGTTTAAGAACAGGGAGAATTTGATATGGGGGAGGGGGTGAAGAACATTGTAAGGAGAGGAGAACAACTGGAATTAAGACAAGGATTTGGGAAACTGTGTTGCAAAAATCAGGTGATGATGATTAGTTGAGTTTGATTGGAGAATACAAAGTGTTGGGAAGTAGGAAAGTCCACTAAGGAGTCTGGGATTAATTCTGTTGTTAATATGGGGAATGATGGGAGGGTAGGTATGTGCTGTCACAATGATTTTTTCAGAGGATTGGTTCATGGGGAGAAAAGGAACACTTAGATGACAGATCAGGAAAGAGAAAAATGAAAAAAAGGGTTAGGATAGTAATAATGGCTATCTCTAGCTACAAGTGGCTAAAATAGATATTAGAGAATTTTTACTTCTATTATGGCATATAAGAAGTTTTAAAGTAATATGTTTGCTGAAAATTTAAATTTAGAGCTCTAAAATGCTATAAACTTTAACAAAGACATTCAGTAGTCACCAATTATAGAGTTGATTTTCAGCCATTAGTATTATACACAAGCAGTCCCCAGGTTATGGATGAGATAGGTTCCTGGATACATTCCAAATCCATTCGGATTTGAATGTAACTCAGATTCCTGTTGAACAGCACATATATAGTAATATTAATAATAATAATAATACTATAATGGCTCATATGTGATAATAATGTAGTGTAATACTGTAATAATAATACCCCTGTACTGTAATAAGTTAAGAAAATATTGTGCTCTTTCTTTTAATTCAAGCAAACAACATAAGAACAAACTCATACAAAAAATTTAGATAGGAGATAGGAGAAATTTCAAAACAGAATATTAAAGGTTAACACTCACCTAATGTTGCATCAATGCTAGGCTAGGAATATTACACTTATGTTTATCTTCTAACCAAATCTATAATAACCTTTCCATTTCAATAATTAATCCACTATGCTGCTTGGTAATAATTGATGCTTTCATTGGAGCACTGCCTTTCACACGTTCCATTATTCTCATTTTATCCTTTATAATTGTTCCCATAGTGGAGCTTCTGAAGCCTAATGCTTTCCTGATGAATGATGGCATCTGGCCTTTCTCCGAATGTGTATTTCTACTTTTGTTTCCATTGTAATCACCTTTTTCTTTGCTGCAGGCTTGCCTGGACTTGCAGTGGACTTTTGCTTTGGAGGCATGATCATAAGGGTAAACATGGGCTCACAAAATCAGGAATAAAAAAGTTAAGACAAAAGTGATGCTGTGCATAAGCAACCATAAAAACGAGACCAGCTGCTAGCATAAAGTTGTTGCACTAAGAAACTACTTATGCCATGCGGGTTTGTTTACATGTACAGAAGATACTAGTTCCTGAATTATTAATCTAATTACTTAATTATAAATTATCCTTATGGGGAGGCTTGGGAGCCCATTCATAAGTATGGAATGTTGTAAGTCAGGTCGTTTGTAACCCGGGGACTGCCTGTACTTGCTTACTAGCAGATAGGGACATGTTAAACTAGCAGCCATTAGTTTAGAAAGCATTAAACATCAGAAATGCGCATGATTACTTATGTTTGGAATGTTTGAAAGTACCTTTTAAATCTATAAGCATTTGGTGAAGTTTCATATTTTCTAAGCCTAGTTGTTGATATCAATAGCCAGCTAAAGGAGGGGAGGACATGGAATTAGTGTTGATAGGACTAGGCTACATTTTTGTAAGCCTGTTTTCAAAATTATTTTTAAAGTTAATATCACCATAAGACACATTAGACAGGTAAAATTTACCTAAATTTAATGGTAGCTATAAAATAGATTCCTGCAAACTTTTGCTTTTTTGTGGATCTTTATAATAAGTCCTGGAAAAGCTATTTTTTAAAAGTTTTCATTCTGGCCTCATGGACAAGGCGCCTTCAGTGATGTCAGAAAGCATGTTACAGGTGCATTTTGTTGCTAGTCTTGCCTGGGAAAAATGGAAGCCAATCAGGGATGCATACTGGAGCTCCAGAGGTTAGCAGTGTGCCAGCCTAAGCACCATTTGTGTTAAATGTTAATTTCTCTGTATATCTCTCTATAGCTTCTGTGACAAGGATTATCAATATCAGCTTTAATATCTGCACGGTGTACTTATAATAGTTATCAGTCTTGTAGGAATTAACATGAGATGTTAATATATTAAGATTTTGTTTAGGTTACATGGGTCACACCCATGCTATTATAGCAAACTTCCAGGAGGTTAGGCAGATTCTATTGCTACTTTTATATAAATTTTATATAAAATAATTGAACCACTTTCTAAGGCCTGGATTAAAAGTGTAGAAGGGGAGATTTCACTACCTTACATATTTCACCTTTGTATTTTGTATCTGTTTTGATCTACATTTTCTCAAAGATTCTTAGTAATAAGTAAATTTAGTATTCATAAAAGGAATTAAAACATGTATTTTTCTGTATATTCTTTTCGACCCCTAGCATTATGAAATTTTGTCATAAGGGAAAAATTAACATTGTAAGAAGTTAGTTTTTGACATTGACTTTAAAAAAAAGAATAGGAGAGAAACAATACAATATAATTCCAAGTTTCAGCTTACTTTCAGGGAATAAATTGATGTTTCTCTGGTTCTTTCCAATTTGAATGCATTTGGCAAAAGTTGTATTCTTAGTTAAAAATGTCTGTTTTTGTCTAGAATTCAATTTTTCCTTGGGTTTATTCAGTTTAATGTTTGCTCAGCTTCTTGAATCTTTAGGTTTTTATGTCTTTAACCAAAAAATGGTTAGTTTTTAGTCATTGTTTCTTCAAATAATTTTTCAACACCGCACCTTTTTTTCTCTCCTTCCAAGATTCTATTGATATGAATATTAGACCTTTTGTTATTGTCCCACAGGTCTCTGAAGCATTGCTAATTGTTTTTCTATTCGTATTCTCTCAGTTGATCAAATTGGATAATTTCTATTGATCTACCTTCAAGTTAATTGGCTCTTTTGTCTGTCATCTTCATTTTGCTATTGGGTTCATCCAGCAAGTTTTTAATTTCAGTTATTACATTTTTCCATTCTAAAATTTCCATTGGTGGTTCTTTATATTTTCTATTTCATTCCTGAGATTTTCTGTTTTTCCATTTGTATCAAGTGTGTTCATGATAAATTGAGTAATCAGCAACTCATTACATATTGGGCATCAAGAAATAATCTGTTCATGGTATAGTGAGCTATCTATTTGTTATTAGGGGCAAGTATAGATGAGAGGAATTTGGCTTTGTGACTTGATCTAGAATCTTTCCTTTTGGTTAGTGAACAATAAGCTAGTCTAAGCCAATGACACTGATAGTTTGGTTCTCAAAATACATGTGATTTTTTTAGTGAAAAATTATTTCTTTTTAGTGTCTTTGTAATTTTGTGACTCTTTTGGTTAATGGTAACTAGAAAAGAAGCTCCAGAATTTGTGACTACTTTATCTCTTTTGGACCATCCCGGACAAATGATTATGAATCAATTTCCTAAAGTATCTTCAAGGGCAAATTTTATGTCTTTGTGATCAAGTATCTTTCCTATGCCAAATTTATATTTTAAGGTTATTTCTTCCCCTTAACAAAGTAGAAAATCGGTTTTCTTTCCTTTCAGTTCTTTTTTTTATACATGTTCTTATATTTGTACTTTTTTTTTTGCAAAATTAGATCATACTGTGTTTATGTCATATATGCTGCCTTTTTCACTTAACATTATACCATGAATGTTTCCTTTTGTTAAGTAGTATTAGAAAATAAGATTTTTAATAGTTATGTGCTATTCACTTAAATAAATATTTCAGTTTACTTAATGAACCTCCTAGTTTTGGAGTTATAGAAACTCTTCTTAGATTTTGATGGGGTCATGAGCCCTTTTAATTTTTTATATTCTTATTAAGTTTTCTTTTTCTGAGTCTTTATAGGTATTTGATAAGAAGTAAGAAAAAGCTGAATGCAAGATTACCTTTTATATGTTTTTTTAAGACCAGAAATTTCTAAGACCACAACTGTCATTCTTTGGTCTTTTTATTTTTAGCCTGAAAAATCTTCTCTTTTTTTTCACTAAAACTTATTTTCTGTCACATTTTAATTCCTTATAGTGCCTGGCATGCTGCTGCTTTTATTTTTTTGTTCTTAAAACCATAGTGTCCAGAACTTAAGACGATCTATGTTCTTCTAATATGATGTTCTAATATTCTAATTAATAGGATATTCTAGTATTGGTCTAATATGTATTTTAATAAAATGATTTCTTGTAAAGGAAAAAGTAAGGCCCAACTTTTTTCTCTGACACTTAATACCCTTTACTGTGGCAAATTATTTAACCTTTCTATGTCTGTGTTTCCTCATTTGTGAAAATCATTATTAATAATGATAATAATTGCACTTAGAATTTACTTGGTATAATTAAAATAATGAAGTGGAAATACTTGCCCTAGTGCCTGGTGTAAAAAATACTAGACTGTCTGTAAATAGTGTAGTGACGGTGGTGATTGTAGTCCGAGTTATAAATAGGAATAATACTGTCAATGACAGTCACATCATGTTTGAATCACATTTTTGGTTTTTTGCACAATGATGTTAAATTGTTATTCACTTCTGATTCAATCTGACTAGTCATGTCTTTTTTCACTCTTATTTTTTTCATGTGTGTGATTTTCCCAATCTTAACATTTGTGATGCTTTTTGTCCTGTGTATAACTTTGAACTGATATCTCTTGAATTTTCATGTTTTTCAGTATGTCTAGTTAATTATCAATTTTATTTTGTCTGTCATGGAGTTAAATTCACTAAAATTGTTTCACTGAAAGTTTGTTGAGTGTATTTTTAATTCCTTCCTTATTATTAAATATATATATAAATAAAAACTCAAAATGATAAATAAGACCAACAGCTCCCTCATCCTAACCTTCAAACTAGTTTTTTACTTCATCAGTTATTTTAGAGAGTTATTGACAAGAATGTCAAGAGAAATAATTATAGTCTTAACTATGAAAAATGTCTTTATAGTTCCCCTTTACGTGTTACATTCAGCTCATTTGGCCAAAAATATTGAGCTACTAAAGAGCACATGCTATGTTTGATGCTAAAGAGGTAGATGGAGGGACTTTGTGGAACCTGTTGATGATATTTTATCTTAAATGTAACTGCATTGTTATTGAAGGATTTAAGTAGAAAAATGTCATTGTTTAATTTATATTTTTAACAATGATTACTCTATAAAGAATAGATTTTAGTAGGGAAGATAGGGGTATTGGGGCAAGTTTGTAAACAAGATGAGTTAGGAATCTTACCAACAGCCTAGACTAATAGAGCAGGGATTGGCAAACTTTGTCTTAAAGGCTCAAATAATATTTTAGGTAGACCTAAGGGTTTCTGTCACAACTACCTCAACTCTGCCCTTGTGGTGCAAAAGTAATCACAGCGAATACAGAAACAAGTAACACTAAAACAGGAACCTTGACTATAGGCCCTGCTCTAGGGGAAAACTGTTAGTGACATAGATCAGTGTAGTGGCTATGGAGTTGGAGAAGGTGGATCAATTTAAGATTCATGGTGAAAGTAAAATTGAGATGATTTGGTATTGGATTGGACATGTTTGTGCTTATCCCCCTGTAGAAAACTTCAACTCACACTGTACGTATGGGATTGGTTTCATGACTTACCTCCTGGATTAAAGATACCATTACATAAATTTTTTCATCTCTTTTGTGTTTACAATCCCCTAGTCAGATTACTGCCAACTTGTATCAATGATTCTATTTATCTCCTGGTTGAATTCTGTATTCTTTTCATAGTCTTCCTTTCTGGCAGGGCCACAGACACATTCAATTAGATTTTGCTTGATTTTCATACCAGTTTTGGCAGTAGGATCCTAACACTAAAATCATATGATGGCATGTTACAGAAATAAATTTAGAGGGCCAGAATGGAGTGAGTGAAATTGTAAAAAGAAGGTAGAAAAGTGGAAACCATATATGTAGATAATTTTAAGAATCTTAGTTGAAAATGACAGTAGAAATCATAAGGTAACTAAATGAGAGTGAGTGCTCAAAGAAGGGGTTTTTGTTGTTTTTAAAGACGGGGGATAACTGAAAAGAATCCAGTAGAGATACAGTAAAGAGAGGAAATAACCAATGGAGTAAGGTTCCTTACAAGCTGTGAAAAGTTAATAATAAGTTTGAGGTAATGAAGGAAGGTCATCTCCCCCATTTTAACAGGAAAAAAGGAGAGGATGGGTACAATGCCATTAGCTTTTAGATTTTGTAAGGGAAAGAACATCGTTTTTCTGTAGTGCTTTAATTTTAAATTTATCATTTAGTTACTTCACCACCCTCCACTGGTAGGTTCCTAATTATTCATGTCAGTAGAACCAAGCACTGTATTCTACAGTTACCTTATTTTGTTCCTATTCTTTTTTGTTGGTGGTGGTGTTTTATTATCTTTTTAAAAAATGAAATTAGAAAAGAGAACTGATCATCCACAGGGAGTTTGAAAAGGAAGTAGTGGATAGAAAATAAGATGCATCACTTACAACCTCTCCAAGTAGGTGATTGACTCAACTTGTCAGGGTCTGGTTATTTGGGATGTAGAATTAGGAATATGTCTTCCATTAGGGAATAAGATTTAATTTGAAGATAAGTTGTACAATGGCTTGAAATTAGGAATTGAAGACCAGGGAACAGTGAAAGTGCCTCCTACTTGAAGCTGAGTTCTCAGTGACGATGTCTTGCTTAGGCTGGTCTTGAACTCTTCACCTCAAGCAATCTTGTACCTCAGCCTCCCAAAGTGGTAGGATTGCAGGTGTGAGCCACCACACCTGGCCCTGCAAAGTTTTTTTTTTAAAGCCCTGGGACTCTTTCTTCAAATAAAATCTCACATGCAATCACAATATACAAAACATGTAAAAGAAGACCTTTGATGGAATCAAGTGGCACGTGGGCCAGAGCTGAACCTCTACTTCAAGGTACTTAAAGTTATCCTAAGACTGTGGAGCATTTTGAAAGGTAATTTCTAGCAATAACAAACCTTTAGAAAACTTTCTCTTTTTATTGATTTAACTGTTACTAATACAACCACATGGTAAAACATTCAAGTAGTACAAAAAAAATACAGTGAAAAATAATTCCCTCATTCTAGAATCCAATTCCCCCATCCCTTTGCCTAGTAGTAAGTATAGTTAACAGTTTCTTATATATTTTTCCAGAAACGTTCAGTGAACATACAGGAATAAGTATATATCCCCTCCCCTTTTTTAAATCACAAATGAGATCTTGCTGTTTGTATTCTTCCCCATCTTGCTTTTTTTATGTAACATATTAGCCAATATAGATCTACCTCATGCTTTTTGAATACCTGCTCAGTAATCTAGTAAAGATTAAAAACTCTAATTTAAGTATTCCTTATTGATGGAAATGTATGGTTTAGTCTTTTGCAATTCAATATTGTGATAAATATCCTTTATTACCCATATGTGTGAGTATATTTCTAAGATAAGATTCCTTTGAAGACTTTTGAGTTAGGGAAGTGTTAATATTAGACAAACCTGATGTTAAGTGACCAGGACAAAAAAAATAAAAAACATTTTCGCATGGTATTCACAACCTCTTACCCCCTCTCTGTTCTTTTAGAAGTATTTTCTTTCCCCTTTTATGTTAGCTCTGCTTTTTTTCCATTAAAGAGGAGTTTTTATTTTAGTTCATCTGATATATAGTATTGAGACTCTTTTGCTTCCTGTGCTTCCTAGTGTATGTGGATATTTTACATAGAGTAACATGATTTTTCTTTGATACTATGCTTTATTTTTTTTCAATCTCTTATGCATTGGCTTCAGTTGCTTTCTAGAACTGTCTTAGCTATTCTAATTAAGAATTTAACTGTGGTTCTTATTTAAGCAAAGGTTTAGGTCTTTTACTTTTTCTTTGAAGCCCCATTTATAGACAAAAGGATCAGTTAACCATGCATCACCTCTCCTTTTATCTTTCTATCCATGTTAGGCATTTCTAAGTCTAATCAATATTTAAATTCATAGACTATATCTACAGTTTAGTTGATCCATTAATGTTAAATTTTGTTCAAATCTTCCCTTAAATTTTTTATATCTTTTTCATATGTCTTAGGATAACATCTTCCCTACAGATATCTCATTGCAAAGGAATATTTAATCCTTTGGATGGACAAGCATACTCCCTGAATAGATTATTTACTGAGCAATATGAAAACCAGTGCTTTATTCTTAGATAATTTTCTTGTCATCAGGTCTCTTGAGGTATAAATAAGAGTAGAGTAAATCTTTAAAAGATTTAACAGAAATCTAAATTTAGCATGATACACATTTAGAGAGAGAATCAAGGTCAATGAGAAGGAGGAAAAGGAAAAAATGGAATTAAATTGTTAAATATTTTGATGCAATATGAATTTTTGGTGTGTTTTTTGGTTTGTTGGGGGCACCACCAAGCTTGTTTTTTTGTTTTTTAACCACCAAGCTTGTAAAACTCTGATAGGAACTTGAGAGCTAGTTTAATTCAATCTCATCATTTTTTAAGTAAGGAAACTAGTATTTAGGAATCCAGATCACAGGCTGGGGCACAGAGCACCTAATTGCGAGCAGGCTTCTGTTTGAGGATGTAATAAATTGTTTGTTTACAGTGGTAGTTAAATATGTCAAGTGAAAAGGGAAATCAATTCATTTAACATATTCATATTTTCAGCCACAATATACTATACTTAATTTCTTGAAATAACTGTTTCCGAAAATGTAGATAAATAAAAATTTTATAAATAGAATCATTTTTCCATGAACACATTATATTCAGAGAATAATTTTGTCTGCTCTCTATTAAGGTATTTTTTGCCCATCTTGTATTTCCCAAAGTCCCTTAACAAAAAAATTTGTGGCTTGGTTTTTATTTTGGTTTCGCTATTTAAGATCTTGAAGTATAATATATTCAATGTTCAGTTGCCTGGAAGTTATCTAAATACATAGTGACATAAAAGCCTTTGTTAGAACTTTTAGCAAATAGTGGACTTGGTAAAATTCTACTGTTAGTGGTTCTACTAAACCCAAAGAAGGAGAATAGTGACTGTCTCTTATATCCTTCCCAATTATTGTATTTCATTTGAGGTTACATTATAAAGGAAAAGTACAGGTTCACTGAATCTGATTCTGTGCTTTTAACTCTCAAAGAGAATTTTTGTTATTGTTAACAGATAAAACCATTCTTTAAGAAAATTCTTGTAAGAGAAATATCTGTTCATAAGTCTATTCTTATGTGTAATTTCTGAATCTTTAGTCCATTCTGTAATTGTACTTTTAATACTAAAGTATTAGTGCAACTGAAACATGGGGAGCTGGTCATATTTACATTTCTTAGCCAACATGTCTTGCCCTCTCTGTTTGTACCCATTTGGGTTTACACCTACCAGCGTCAGAGTTCATAAACTCTATGATACACAAAAAAGGAATATTTGAGATACATGAATTTGAACAATATTATTAGTGACAATTGATCATTGAATCCTGTTGTAGTACATAAAAATCATCACGCAAGGAAGAAGTATTTTTGTGGTCTGTCATTTTCATAAATTTTGATTTTTGTCTGTTTCCATAATTGTTATAATTATCATTTTAGTAAAATACAACAAATTTATGTTACCCAGTATGAATGAGCATTATAATGTGCATTAATTGCACATTATACCTTATCAGTTTTAAACAACTTGGACAAAATGTAAAATATTAGAATCTTAGAGATATGCTGACACAAAAGGAGTATGTTGAATATAATTTTTATCATTTATTATAGTGGTTTTGAGTCATCACAATCAGCTTGAATCATCTTACTGTTATAGTTGTATAGAATTACTACTTAAAAGAAAGTTTTGGTTAGAGAAATTCCAAATAATATACTTTTTGATCCTTTAGATTGGAATTCTTCATACTTAGCAGTACTAACATTTTGGGCTGGATAATTCTGTTCAGGTGGAGGCTGGGGGATGTCCTGTGCACTGTAGGGTATTTAGTAGCATCTCTGGCCTGCATCTACTTTATGCCATTAGCATCTTGTCAGTTGTGACAGTCAAAAATGTCTCCCAAACGTTCCCTGATGGTGACAGTGGGGAGTGTTACAGAATCATCTCTGGTTGAAAACCACTGCTTTAGATTATGGGAAGATCTATAATGAATCAAATCGTTTACAATTCTTTCATCCTTTGCACATTTTTCTGCTGTTCAAAACAACAAATTTGTTTTTCACTATAGTGTTTTATATTAATTTCCAGTTGTAGTTATCTTTATCCTAACAGGTTAACTTTATAAATAAAAAATTCCAAAGTTATACATTAGAAACTGTAATCTCAATGAATTTAAGATAAAAGATATAGATATTTTTCTATAGGAGAGTGGGTTATAGATGGGAAATCATGTTATTGTAGTCTGTTCATTTTGATTTCATGATATCTGGGCTCTTTTTGGACACAGAAGAATCAGTTGGTTGGTGATGATTTGGAACCCAAAATGAAAGGGGTATTCATAACACATGGGGTCAGACAAGAGGCTATCATAGGATTGCAGGTGTCAGATCTGGATGCTCTGGCCCTAACAGAAATCTGGAAACAGGTGGTCCTTGGATACCTAAACTGGGTTTATTTTAATGAATATATTTTCTTAAATGATTTGAATAACTGAGTTTCTACTGATTCTTACATACTGTACTTGAATAATGAATAAGAACTCGTGTGAGGCTGGGCATGGTGGCTCACACCTGTAATCTTAGCACTCTGGGAGGCCAAGGTGGGAGGATCCCTTGAGGTCAGGATTTAGAGACCAGCCTAAGCAAGAGCGAGACCCTGTCTCTACAAAAAATAGAAAAATTAGCCAGGCATAGTGGTGTGCGCTTGTAGTCCCAGCTACCCGAGAGGCTGAGGCAGGAGGATCACTTGAGTCCAGGAATTTGAGGTTGCAGTGAGCTATGACAATGCCACTGAACTCTAGCCAGGGTGACAGAGTGAGACCCTGTCTCAAAAGAAACAATAAAATAAAGTACTCATGTGATAATAGACTAAATATACATGTCAATGTAAAATTAACACATTAATTTTTCATTTTTATTTGTATTATAGCTTACTTGGAAAGTTTTACGATAATACACCTTACCATTGGTACCTAGTACAGTTTTGAGGCATTCGTTTTAAATTCTTAACACATACTCTGTCTGGCTAAAATATACAATGCCATAGCAATGATATATATAATCTATAAATAGTACAGCTCTTAAATTTTTAGTTTAACATAAATAATCTAAAAATAACAAGGTTTCTTTTACTGCCATATATACACATGGATAACCATATATGCACTCATTAAAACAATAGCTAATAATTGTTGAATGCTAGGTACTCAGCACTTTACATGCATTATCTCATTTAATCCTCCCAACTATATATTTTTCATATTTCTCATAAAGAAATTGAGAATTCGGAGAAAATACATAGTTTTCACAAGGTCACAACTAAGAAGCTTCAGACACAGTTTTTGAACCCAGATAACATTTATTATCAAATATCTCACTGACACTATATAATCTGTGTCATGATTCCTTCAAGATTTAGGTTTATCCTCTTCTACTCCAGCGCATATATATTTTTTGAGTGCTTACTATGTGGCACATTTTGTGTTTGTGTTTTTGTTTTTTAATTTTTATGTTGAAATAATTTTAGACTTAAAGGGCAAAACAAATACAGAACATTTACATATATTTTTCACTTAGCTTCTCCTAATATTAATAACTAGTATAACCATAGTACAATTATCAAAATTGTAAACATCATGAAATTAACATTGATACAATACTATTAGCTGTACACTTTATATGAATTTCACTAGCTTTTCCATTAATGTCGTTTTTCTGTTCCAAAATCCAACCTAGGATCTCATATCACATTTGGGTATGTCTCCTTAGTCTCCACCCTATGGCGTTTCCACAATCTTTCCTTTTCTTTCATGACCTTGACACTTTTAATGAATAATAATCAGTTATTTTGATATAGTCTTTCTATTTGGGTTTGTCTGTTATTTCTCATGGTTTGACTGAGGTTTTACATTATTGGGAAGAATACCACAAAGGTATTCTTCAGGCAGAGCATCGAAGAATGTATGATGTCGATATATTTTTTTACTATAGGTAATGTGGTTTCTCCACTGTGAAGTTATTCTTTTTCCCTTTTTATTTAATTAATATTTTGGAGGAGATATGTTGAGACTTTACAAATATCCTGTTTCTCCTCAAACTTTCACCTACTGCTTTTAGGATCCCTTGCTGCATATATACTTTCAACTGTCCTTTGAATAGTTCTTTGGGTATGGTAAGCCAATGATTGTTTTGTGGAGTATTCACAATTGCAAAGGCTTGCCTTTTTACCTTTTAACTTTCAAGTTGATGGCCATGATTTCTTTCAGAGCTATACTTGTGCTTTAGCAGGGAACAATAGTAAATAAAATCTGAAAATAATATTTAACTTGAAAATTGGAAGAGCTGATCCTAATGACAGTCCTCATTCAAGAATAGCAAAGGCTAGAGTAGATTTGTTAAATTTCTATAAAATAAAAAAAAGATAAGATGAACATGGAGTAGTTGATTAAATTTGGCATTACTGGAACTAAGAAATACCTATTAAAAACAACAATTCAAGGCCAATGTGAGAGAATAGTATTTTGTTTACAAGGAGAATATTCATCCACCCAAGAAATCTACTTAGGCTAAAAACATAGCTATGAAGAAGAAAATAGCCTCTTCCTATAAACTTTTTCTAGGTAAAGAAGCCACAGTTTTTATATTTAGTAAAATGAGACTTGGTGAAAATATTGATGATTTATAGAGAAAGGTGTCAGCAGTGGACCTTACCATCAGACAGGCACACATCGCAGAGTTCTTCATAGTGCCTATTTCTGACCCCAAACCTACCCTTTAAACATTACTTCCATCCAGCTGTCATAGTAACTATGCCTTTCCAGTGATGAATGCTGATAAAAAGAAGGAAAGATTCTATAAGAATATGGACATACTCACCATTGCAGACTACCATTTGTGGAGTTAACTGACAGCAATACCAGAATATGAAGAGAAGTTTTTGAATTGTATATGATTGGAAAGCTTATTGAAATGGCCTTACTAATGATGCCATGTGTCAGTCCAAGATTGCCTTCCCCATATATATCTATGTTGTAAGAAAAATTATCTATATGCTTTATAGATTCATTCAACATTTAAACATTAACCTTGCATTATTTTAATTAGTCAATATTTGAAAATGAAATCAAACACTTTTTCTTAGGAAATATACAGTCATTATGTGAGTTGGCTATAGAATTGAATACAGAAGTCTTACTATAGTTAGTTTATTTAAATGGTAAGAGTGTTCTCGTGGCTAATCATAAATTCACTTATAGTTGAACAGTATCTTTTTTTTCTTCCTATAGATTGTATAATCTTTAAAGCATCTGTGAACCTTATGATTTTCTTGCTTAATTGTGGGATCAGTGCATGCATAGAGTATTAAAATGACCATAGTGTATTATATTGTGGATTTTTAATATCAGCATCAACTGTTGCAATAAAACCAATGCAAGATTGTACCCACAATAGCTAATCAAATTAATAAAGATGCTTAGAAGTGGTTTTATCATTACAAATGGGTCACACTAAGGCCAATTTGAAATCCTGGTTTAAACTTGACTCCAATTAAAACTCTAAAATGTATTTGCCTTTTTTGCTGGGGTTTTTGGGGAGGGCTCACTGTATTGGGGGTTACTAGGCCAGATTCTCAGACACTTAAGACCTATGACTATATTGCTATCTGAATTTAGAAGACAAGGATGCAGTCCATTCAAATGTGGTGGTATTTTCTTGATTCATTAAGATAATATGGGAATTATTTTGCAAGTGAATAGATGATGAGGTCTTTTAGGAAGAATAAGATGAACATAACATGTTAATTTTCCTAACGTGGCGACACACATTTGTGTGAAATTGCTGTATTCAAACCACTATTAATTTTTTGGATACAAGAAAACTCTGAAAATCTATTAGAAGAGGATTTGGTATACTTAACAGGAAATTTATTTTATAAATTGTTATTTTTAATTATATTTTTATCTATTTCATATCTCATATATTTCTGAAGAACATGTATTTCTAAATTTATTTTTAGAAGTATACAAAAAGTTTAAATACATTTCAGTCTTTTGAATAATTTCCATATTTAATACTGAGAATTAGGGAGGAGGGAGGAGGGAGTGGGAGAAAACCTACCTAATGGGTACAATGAACACTGTTTGGGTAATGGGCACACTTATAACCCTGACTCAAACATAACAAAATTGATACATGTAACCAAAAACATTTGTACCCCCATAATATTTTGAAATAAAAAAAATAATGAAATTAAAAACAATTTTGAAAAAATTAACATTTTTTCCTTCTCTCATAGATATGGAGTCTGGAGAACGGTTACCGTCCTCAACAGCCTCCTCTACTACACCAACTTCATCTTCTACACCTTCTGTGGCTTCAGCAGTTTCAAAAGGCGGCCTTTCCACTGGAGTTGCTTCACTTAGCTCTACAATCAGCCCATGTGGTAAATATCCCTTTTTTTTTTTTTTAACTCAATTTAGAATGCCATTCTTTTAATAATTTGCATTCATCATGTTTTATTGGGCTCTGAATAAAATGTTTTCATGACCCCCATTGACCTGTTGAGCAATGGCTAGGTTAAACATCTAATTTCTTTGCTTTTTCTGAATTTTATACTGGAGTACCACTGGTTATTCCATGCTTTCCATGCTTATTCAAAATTCTCTTTGAGAGTTTAATCTTAATATCTTAATTTATTTTACCATTTTAATTAATAAATTAGTAAAGTCAAGTCTTTTTAAAAAACAATAGACCCACGAGGGAGTGAAGAGAAATACAAAGGAGTCCTTGGTGGACCTTTGCTGTAAATTTTCTTCCAGTATTCAAAATGACCTTTGCAAGCTCCAACTACCTCAGTTCACAGATGTATACTAAAGCAGGTCATGTACTTGATGGAAAATAATTTAAAAGTTTAGAGCATAACAAGTTTCTCTTAAACGTGAAGAAAATTTATATTACTAAAAGGAGAGCTTTATTTCAAAAGTGAAAATATCCTCAATTTGATTAATTATGTGGAAGCTACATTTAAGTACCCCTTAAAATTATTCTTTGTCCTTTTACACAGGTTTGGTAGATTATATCATTAAAACAACAGCAACCAAAAAAAACACCTAAAACTTCATTGACTCATTCCTTTATCAGTAGGAATCATTTTAACCTTAGATATTTTTTATTTATAGATTATTTCATGTTTATAAATGGTGGAACTAAATGATAATCTATTTTTTCAAAATTAGATTTGTAATATTGCAGAAATGAAATGTATAAATATGGAACATTTGCTTATAAAAATAACCCTAGCAAATTATGAAATATATTTTTAAATTAATTTTGGTTTTTCTAATCAATGGAATGACAAGAAGGATGTCATTTTGTCATTATATTATCATAGAACAATTTTCTAATATGTTCTTAGTGATTACAAAATAACTAAAAATATAGTGTTATATTTTTAAAAAAATCAATATAACTTCTCTTCTCCTACACCCTGTGTACAATGTTCATCAAGTAATTTAACACCTTCATTGACATTTCCCTTATATATACAATGATGGCTAGACTCTAAGGTCCATTGATGATATGCTATGCTCAAAAATACAGTGATGCCATGGTTGGCTTTTTCCTTAGATTACTTTGTCTAAATTGTTGTACACAGTTGTGCTTTTGTAATTATTCTTTCCTGTTTTTTGTAACTCCTCTTCCCCTTTCCTTTGTTGTCAGCTCATTTCAATATATTCTTCTAATCTACTGTGTTATTTTGTATTTATTTCTGAATCAGTCTTTAATATACATAGTTTCTAGAGAAATTTTTTTTACATTGAAAGTTTCAGTAGCATCCTTGAGTACAGAGCCTTGAGTTTTCTGGACACCTTTTTCTCACTTAGTTTTCTTAATTAATAACGCTGGAATTGCCTGCAGTTCTGATTAGTCATTTCTTGGGCACTATTTTTTGTTTGTTAGTGGTGGTTGGGAGTTGAAAAAGGGGTGGAGTATGCTGAGTTGCTGAATAACATTGGAAATCTTGTCTAGAAAGGAATTTGTTTTTTATTATTTCCTGATAAAAAAGAGTGTAGAGTTTTTATATTGAGATGCTTATATTGAATGAAAGTATAGTTTATTTCTATTTATTCAGAAATTTATCATCTATGAACATTTATTTTTAGTACCTATAGCATGAGTTTTTCACTTTTAGGTAAAATCATTTTCTGTTTTTACCTTTCATAGAGTTGTGGTTCATGCTTTAAAAAAAGCCTTGGATTCCCCTCTGACACATAGATTACTTAAGAAAGTGCTCAGTTGTCCTGCATAACTCAGTATTTTATTTTCCTGTGTTCATTTGCTTGATTCATTTGGCCTATTATCTGATAATTCTATTTTTAAAATAAAATCATAGAGTGATAATAGGCTTGACCATTTTACCTTAAAGAATTTTATCTCCTCAATTTTTTTGATAGAGACAACAAAACAGAATTTTCATCTTTAAAATGTCACAACCTCACCAGTTCTTTAATGAGTCCTTTGTAGTCATTCTGTTGTTTTAAAGTTGTTTTATTTTAGAGAAACAGTTATTTATTTTCTGTCATCTTCATTAATGGTGTGTCTGTAGGAATTCCTCTGAGTTATCAAGGATTTCATTCAAGCCTTTCAGACTTTGAATGATTAACTACTTTCTATAGAATCAACACCTTGTCAAGGTCTGAGATTATACCTACCTTACAAATTAGCCTTTTCCTATTATGGATGCTGGCAGAAGACATGCGATTCCTTGATCAGAGATTTTGTTGCTTATAGCACAGCAAACAGCATAAGCATCATGTTGGCATTGGTTCTCCATGTCCAAGTCCCATAGGGGCAGTATAAAAAGCCCTCATCGGATCCTATGCACGTAGTGGGTTTATGTTACAGCTGAGGAATGCTGAGCTTGAAGAATTCATTGCATTTTATAGTAAATGAAAGCAAGCCTACTGTTTGTCTGGTGGGGGGAGATATTGCCTCATCCTTCAAGATTACTCCTGAGAAATAGCCTGGTTAAAGAGTAGTCAGGGCCTTGCATTCTTAGCATATACAGCAATAACGTGCAGGGACTCTTAGGGCCTCTAACACCACACCCTTAGTTTTATTACAATAACTTGAATAGAAAGTAACACTACATATAATCCTAGCACTGTGAGAGCCCGAGGTGGGAGGATGTTTGAGGTCAGGAGTTCAAGACCACCTGAGCAAGAGTGAGACCCCCATCTCTACTAAAAATAGAAAAAAGTTAGCCGGGCATGGTGGTGGGTACCTGTAGTCCCAGCTACTCAGGAGGCTGAGTTAGGAGGATTGCTTGAGCCCAGCAGTTTGAGGTTACGGTGATGCCACTGCACTCTACCCAGGGTGACAGTGAGAGACTCTGTCTCAAAAAAGAAAACAAAAAATAACACTGCAGTAAAGATTGATTAATCTAAAGCTATCTGCATATATTGGTTTTGTTGATCTTATTAGAAGAGTAATATTTCTTTTCCCTTAAGGAATGATTTAAAAAAAAAACCCGCCTACTCCTAAAAAATAATTTGAAACATGTTTCAATAAATGTATAGGCAAATAAACAAAAACAATGAACTAAAATGTCAAAAGATAGGATCTAGAAAATAAAAAGGTCTTAGCTAAAGAAAGCTGCAGACATTGAACAAAAAACTCAACTAGCTATTAATAGCTGCTAAGAATAAAAGGAAAACATAAAGGATTACATGGCTTATATTACCCTAGTGCTATTAAGTATATCAGTTTCTCAGGAAAAAACAAACTTTTTTCTAGCCCTGAGTGACATGGGGAATATGCCATCAAAGCTTTTGTATAAAAGGACAAATGATGCACAATATTCTATATGCCAGTTTGACAGATATTCAAAAACTATTCCGTGTATTGGTTCTGCGTAAAAGCTGATAGCATAGTATTTACGTGTAGCTCCACAAATAAACTTTACAGAGTGACATTGTTTGAGATTTGTGGTCATTTGATCTAATACAAAAGACAGAACTTTGAGAAATTTCAAGGATAGTTAAGCTATGCCATAGACCAGTGGTTTTCAACCCATTTTGGATGTAGAACCCTTCAAACAAAAGCTTACACAAATCCAGAATACATAAAACTGATAAACTATTTAAAATTTCTGTGGTTAAAGCTAGACTATGGGCCGGGCGTGGTGGCTCATGCCTGTAATCCTAGCACTTGGGAGGCTGAGGCGGATGGATTGTTTGAGTTCAGGGGTTCGAGACCAGCCTGAGCAAGAGCGAGACCCCGTCTCTACTAAAAACAGAAAGAAATTATCTGGACAACTAAAAATATATATAGAAAAAGTTAGCCGGGCCTGGTGGTGCATGCCTGTAGTCCCAGCTACTGGGGAGGCTGAGGCAGGAGGATCGCTTGAGCCCAGGGGTTTGAGGTTGCTGTGAGCTAGGCTGACGTCACGGCACTCTAGCCAGGGCAAAAGAGTGAGACTCTGTCTCAAAAACAAAACAAAAAAAAACAAAACAAAAACAAAACAAAAAAAAGCTAGACTATGTCTCCTTTTCTTTTAAAAATTAAAGAGACTGACTTACATATGTATCTTACTTGCAGACTTCTTACAGAAGTGTGCCAAATCATGGCATATTGAGGAAACTGCAAATTGATCGGCAAGGCATCAATTTTCAGGATATATGTCAGTTATGACATGATTAACTATGCATAGAAAAGCATGGCAAATAAACACACCATCCCATACATAGGCAGTCCTGGGATGGGGTACTGTCATCACAGACCTGGACTCCTAATTTACATTTTGCCTTCTGAAGTATGGGGACTTTCATGCTCACATGTGTATCTCATGGCTGTAAGAGGGATCTACCTACACCACTTCCCTCCAGGAAGAAAGGAGGGAGGGAGAAGGCAAAAGTTGAATGGCAGCTTATTTTGACCCCTTTTAAAGAGCTTTCCGAGAAGCCCCACCCAGAGATTTTCACTTAAATCTTTCATCAGAACTGTGTGAGTGGTAATCTCAGCTCCAAGAAAGGCCAGGAAAAATAGATTTTAGCTTAGCATATTGAATTAAATAGGGATTCTATTAGTAAGGAAGAAGAAGATATTGTCAATCTCTGCTATGGCTAAGAAAGAGGGACAGAAGGACAGAAAGGAGGTCAAGTTGAGGAATAGGCCAAGGTGAGATCATTTAGAACTTCATTTGCCATGTTTAGGAATTGAGGCAGTATAATGTTATATTAAAAGCAAAGACTTTGTAGGCAAAAGGCCCTGAAATTGAATCTTGGCTTGTCCACTTATTAACTATGTGAATTTGGTGAAATTACCTTTTTCTGAGGTTCAGTTGCCTCATCTATAAAATAGGTATAACATACCTGCGTTGCAACATTACAGGGATAAATGAGATAATGCCTGACATGTAGTAGATGCCTAGTATATTGTAACCATATTTTTATTCATAATTGATCCAAAAGGAATGGTTTTATATGAACACACTGCTTTAAAAATGATAGCTCTAGCAACACATGGAGCATCAGTTTGTAATAGAGACAGAACTAGAGACAAAAAAGACCTTTAGGAGATACTTATATTTATCTAGGTGAAACATGATGGGGACCCAAATTAGGGAGTTACTGGAGATAGAGAAAGAAACAAGATTCCAGAGATATTTAGGGAGATTCTTACATAGTGACTGAATTTGAGCAAGGGGATGTTTAGAGAGAGAAAACCGTGACATGACTTGAGTAACTTGGTGAAGACTGATATAATAATAAATGTGGAGGAGGAATAAGTTTTAGAGAGTATAATAAGACTAAGTTAATTTTTTGCATGTTGCATTTGCGTGGACTATACATATATTTATACATCCACACTACTGTTAGTGGATGTTTTGAGTTGTTTCCTGCTTTTGCCAATGACAAACAATGCTGTTATGAATGTCATTATACATGGATCCTGATGGATATAAGCATACATTTCCGAAAATGTCTTCAACCTATTATAGTACCAGTTTATTTTTCCACCAGCTGTGTATTAGAATTCCTGATGTTTATCATTCATCCTAATACTTGTCATTGTCAGACTTTTCGATTTTTGTCAGTAAGTAATATGAAGTAGTGTTTCATTGAGGTGTCTTTTTATAATTTTTAGCTTTTTGGATTTCTTCTTTTTTGAAATGCCTGTTTAGGGCTTTGGTACATATTTCTAATGGGTTGTGTACCTTAGAGATTTATGAATTCTTTTTATATACTAGATGCTGGTTCTCTTTTCAATTTTATGTGTGGGAGATACTTTTTCCCACTCTATGGTGTGTTTTTAATTCTACATTACCTTTTGATGAATAGAACTTCCAACTTTAATATAGTCTAATTTATCAATATTTTTATTTATGATTATGCTTTCATGTCTTGTTTAAGAAATTCTGCTTTACCTCCAAAGTTATGCATATATTTTCAAAATTTCACTTCTTATCTTAGTCTATTTGGGCTGCAATAGATGGGGTAATATATAAACAATAGAAATTTATTGCTTACAGTTCTTGGGGCTGGGAAGTCCAAGATCAAGGCACTAGCAGATTTGGTGTCTGGTGAGGTCTTGTTCTATGCTTCAAAAAAGATGGTGCCTTCTTGCCGTGTCCTCACATGGTTGAAAAGGGGCCAAAATAGCTACCTTCAACCTCTTTTATAAGGGCACTAATCCCATTCATGAGGACAGAGCCCTCATAAATTAGTCACTTCTCAAAGGCCTTACCTCTTAATATCATCACATTGGGTATTAAGTTCCAACATTTGAATTTTGGGGGTACACCAACATTCAGACCATAGCACCTCTCATTTAGTATTACTTTGAAAAGTACGTGGTTATCAGATATCAGGCCAGTATGACAGACTGAATTGGCTTTTTGTTTTTGTGGGTTTTTTTGAAATTTTTTTAAATTTTTGTTTGTCTTTTTTATTCAGTGGAGATGGGGTCTCACTGTGCTCAGGCTGGTGTTGAATCCCTGAACTCTGGCTATCCTCCCGCCTCACCCTCCCAGAGTGCTACGATATGCTTTTTTTTTTCAAGTTCTATTGCATAGAATGAATATAGTTAATATTAGACTATTATACATTTAAAAATTGCTAAGAAAGTAAATTTTGCGAATGTTCTCACCACAAAAATCTTAAATATTTAAGATGATGGATATGTTAACTAGATTGATTAAATTATTCTGCATTGTATTATTCATAAATTATAATATCGTTTTGTACCCTATCAATTTATATAAATTCTCAATTTACAATAAAAAAAAACTTAGGGCCAGATGTACATCCAAAGTGATTTTCTTACATATTCTAAAAATATAATACAATACATATGCCATATATTATGTAACTCCACTCACCACTAGTGTTGTAGCACCGTATATTCAAATATATTTACATTTTTGGACTGAAATGCATGACATTTCATACAGTATGAGATAGACAAAGGCTACAAATATCTTCAAAAAAGACTTTGTTTCTATCCATAAATCTTTTTAAGTGTTAAAATATAAAGGTTAACTGGCTCAAAATATTGTAAGAATACAGGAATGAAATGAAGATTATTTAGAGAGAAATATTTTGTCACCATTAACTAGAATTCTTTTCACTTTTTAATCAAAGTTCAACTTTAAAGAATTTGTACATTTTGAGTTTCAGAATATTTAAACATTATTATACTTAAGAATTTTGTTTGGCCGGGCGTGGTGGCTCATGCCTGTAATCCTAGCACTCTGGAAGGCCAAGGCGGGAGAATCGCTGAAGGTCAGAAGTTCAAGACCAGCCTGAGCAAGAGTGAGACCCCGTCTCTACTAACAATAGAAAGAAATTAGCTGAACAACTAAAAATATATAGAAAAAATTAGCCGAGCATAGTGGTGCATTCCTGTAGTCCCAGCTACTTGGGAGGCTGAGGCAGAAGGATTGCTTGAGCCCAGGAGTTTGAGGTTGCTGTGAGCTAGCCTGATGCCATGGCACTCTAGTCCAAGCAACAGAGCAAGACTCTGTCTCAAAAAAAAAAAAAAAGAATTTTAATATGTGACTCAATAATTTGAGTATTGCTTTAATTTGCAGTTATTTTGGTGATGTTCTCTTTGGTTGTTATACTCAGTTATTACTGATATTAAAGTACTCATAAGAACTTTATTTGAATTCACTACCATTTTTGATGATTAGTCATACTTTGCAGGATGTGTATTAGAGGATGGTTTTGTAAAATTATGCTTATAATTTTAAAAACTAGAGACTAAAGTTTGAAGACATATTACAACAAAGTTGTGTAGCATTGAAAGATTAAAGACATTTTTAGCACACAAAAAAGCAACATGTGGAGTTTTGCTGTAAGCATTCTTGATTTTTAATAGATTGAATTCTTTAGCATACTTATGCCTTACAATTATTTTAATTTGCTTTCTGGACTTTTCCTTAGTGATAGTAGATTTTGTTCACTGGTTAGGTTCAGGGTTCAGTATTTATATTATTTCAATCTTACGGGGGGAAGAACTCTTATTGTTTACTAATATTGATGGACACTTGTAGTTACTATGCCTTTTTATTGACACAGTGGCATTTATGTACTGCTTTTAATCACTTTTATATGTATTGGCTAATAGAATTTGAAAAGCTCTGCTAAAAAATATTCAGCTTATAATTTAAGTCAAGAATTTAGGTATTGCAGATGTATATTAATTTTCTTTATGCAAAATGTGCACACTGTTACCTGTCTTAGAAACTAAAATAAAATTTATGTTTATAATATTGAAACTATGTTTGAATGTTAATATTTGCTAAAAAGGAATAATTGTGCTCTTCTAAAAGTATTATCATTTTATGTTATAATTTATCATTTTGCAAATGTTTTCTCTGAGCAAAACTTAAAAGCTTTAATCAAGACAGGTTTTATCTGCTGATATATTAGGTATATTAATGTAGGGAAAATTTACTTCTCCAGGAGTGGACCATTCTATAATAATATCCAAATAATTTTTTTAAATAGTCATAATGTTAAAAGAGCCTGTTTGACTTGTGTTGTATTTTGTTTTGTATAAGAAGATATCTTTCTGCTTCTTTATTAATACAGAATATGCTTTGTTTTAAATGGAATTATAGGATTCACGGAGCCATCATCAGTCTCTGATCAAAAATCCCCTTGTAAACAGTAGCTTGAAATTTTAAGATAGTTGAAGATTAAGGGCATTGTCCTGGCAATGGAATGAAGGGTGTAATCAAAATGTTTCCCCCTACTGTATAAAAAGATTAAAGCTACAACATAGACATCATTAAATTGGCTCCTAACTACCCAATGAGCTTTTAGTAACATCATGAATGACTTTTGCAATTGGAACAGAGAAAAAGTGAAGTATTATATCTTTAATCATTTAAAGAATTACCCTGATTATTCTAGCCTTTTAAAAGAAGAGAAAAATAAAGAATTGAAAACTATTATTTTGGAGTTGCCTATAACAGGTATTATGAAGTGTTGTCTCTGCCAACTGATAACAGTTTGCTTTGTGTGATGTTTTGTAAAGAGTAAAAATGATTAAGAAATGGCTCTTTTCCTTCAGAACCTTATACCCTAGTAATAGAATGATAAAAGACAGATTATGGATAATATATCATGACTGTTCAGAGGCCCCAAACATATCTGTCTGGGAGATTCAGGAATACTTCTTGGGTAATACATTTTTGAGATGGTTAGTAAAGAATAGATAAGATTATTAAGGGCAAAAGTTGAAGAGCGTGTTACGTAGACTTGGAGGTTTTGAAGTGGAAGAAGTAATGTGACCACAAATACAGCAGTGGGAAACATTTGTTAAGTACCTATTGTGTTTCAGATTATGCTAGGTACTGGGGATACTAAGATGAATAAGATTCAGTTTTTGCCTCAAAGAGCTAAAAATCCTTGTTTAGAATTCATCCGCACAAAGGTGATCATTAAAACAGTGGAAGCACATAAAATATTGAGGGAGAAAGTATAGAGTGAAAAAAGGAGATAGCTGGACAGAATCTTTAGGAATCCTTACATTTAGGAATAAAAAAGAAAAGAAAATCCGATAAGAATAAGGAGACAGTAGTAGTATTGAAAGATTTGTAGTTAAGAAGAGGATCATGGCCGGGCATGGTGGCTCACGCCTGTAATCCTAGCACTCTGGGAGGCCGAGGCGGGTGGATTGCTCGAGGTCAGGAGTTCGAGCCCAGCCTCAGCAAGAGCGAGACCCCCGTCTCTACTAAAAATAGAAAGAAATTATCTGGCCAACTAAAAATATATATAGAAAAAATTAGCCGGGCATGGTGGCACATGCCTGTAGTCCCAGCTACTCGGGAGGCTGAGGCAGTAGGATCGCTTAAGCCCAGGAGTTTGAGGTTGTTGTGAGCTAGGCTGACGCCACGGCACTCACTCTAGCCTGGGCAACACAGCGAGACTCTGTCTCAAAAAAAAAAAAGGATCAAGAGAGTTATATGATGTGGAGCTTAAAGATGAAAATGAGTTTTAATGAGAAAGAGGAAATCAGAAATATCAGACTTATTAATATATAGAGAGGTTAAGAATGAAAAGAGTAAAGATTCGTGGCATCTAGTGAATCTAGCGATTAGAAAAACTTTAGTGACTTTATAGACCAAGTGGAAGGGAAGCTGAGAGCTTAGCACAAATATTGAAGATTATATGCTTGGAAATGTATGAGTCTAAAAAAAAAGATTCTGAGAAGTGGGGAGGAGGTAGACATAGCAGATATAAGACTTTTCCTTTAAGGTTAACACAGGAGAGATGTTGATGATATTGAGAGGGAAGGAGGTAGGATAAAAGGATGGCCTTGAGAGAGACCAGAGGTCATGCTGAGAAATAAGGGAATGGAAATGTGGAAACTGTAGTTAAACACACCCAAGTTTGTGCCCTTTCGTTATCCTTCCACCTCACAGTTTCTTTGTGGGCTTCCTCATAAGGACACTTTGAGGATCTTCCGTGGGAGATTTAGTTATTGCAGTGTTGTGATGGAAACATTAACCTGAATCAGAAGTTTTTCCTTATAAGCTCATACAAGACATATTTGATGAAATTTATTCAAATCTTATTTATTTAAAGTCGTTAAAATCTAACTATTTCAACAAAGAATGTAGCATTGTTTCAGTAAAGAATATAGGGTTCATATCAATCTTTGAGAAAAGTCTTTGAGAAAATCAATCTTTGAGAAAAATCTCTAAGATTTTTTAGGACTAACCCTTGGTTTTCAGGGAGCAAAAAAGCAAAGAGGAGAGATTTAGTTCATAACTAAATGATAACAAAAAGTATACTTTATTTTTAACTTACAATTTTTAATTTACTTCAAACATACGGTGTTAAAACTAATTAAATTGCATTACACGGTCAGAGCTGGTATAATATAAATAGGAGATACTAAGGAAGCTTTATTCTGATTTAAACACAGAGCACACTACTTTTCATACAGTAAATTCTTAAGATAACCTGGAGTTTAGGGTTTGATATTCTATTTTCATAGTAGCAAGCCAGTAGCAATTATTTCCTGGATGTAAACAGAAGATTTTCTAGTATTAAAAAAAAAATTCTGCCAAATTCCTACAAAGTATGAAAAATAAGTTGTGTTTTTGATCATGTAACACTCTGACCTGGGATTATAACACTTAGTATTAGATTCTCTTTAGAGTAAACTGGAGGTTGAAAAGTCACACTCACTTGAATTAAATATTGTCTTACTATCAGAAAGTTAAAATTGATTTTTATATTGATAACCACTTGTGAATGCATTTATAAATATCTTAGTAAGTTTATTAATTAAATCCTTATGTTGTCTCATGCATTATCTTACTAGGCTAGAATATAATCCCTTTTTGGTATCAAGATACTCTTCTCACCTAAGAAGTACAGTCATGCACCGCATGACGATCTTTCCATCAATGACAGACGCATATAACGGTGGTCCCATAAGATTATAATACTGTATTTTTATTCTACCTTTCCTATGTTTAAATATGTTTAGAAACACAAATACCATGTGTTACAGTTGCCTACATGTAATATTCAGTGCAGTAACATGCTGTACAAGTTTGTAGTCTAGCAGCAATAGGCTACAGGATAGGTGTGTAGTAGGCTATCCCTAAGTTTATGTAAATACACTCTATAATGTTTGCACAACAACAAAATAACCTAACAACTCATTTCTCAAAACGTATCCCCGTTAAACAATGCATGACTGTATTAGAGAACAGAACTTCAATTCTGGCACAGGGAAACTGGGATCTCTTTGCCTAGAGTGTATGATAATTTGAGTAATGACTTGGTGACAGATTGTGGACTTATTTCAATATTTCAATGGTTTTCAACCTTAGATTAATAGGATATTTTCCTAATAAGTAAAAAATCTTGATAATATATTAGTGTACATGTATTAACAGAAAATTGGCCTCTCTTTCTCAGGTCAAACTATTTAATTAGTGAGAATTATTTACTGAAAACATTAGTTTTCAAATTCAAAGTAAATAAAGTTATACCATTCATTTTAATTATTTTTAGAGTACTTTCATATTTCTAGAAACATCTTATTTTATAGGGTTTGAAGAGTAGAAAATGCAGCAAAAAATGTAAAAAAAAATTCAATAGATAAGAAATTATTATAAGTTTTAACTGTGAACGCTGAAATCAGATAAATCTCTCTGTTTTTATAGTACAACTTTAAGTGTGTTTTTTTCCCTCCCAGGACATTTATTCAGAGCAGCTGGGGATCAACCGTTTAACCTGTCCACAGTGTCGAGTGCCTTCCCAATGGTCAGCCACCCAGTCTTTGGTCTACATTCAGCCAGCTCAGGGCATTCAGAATTTGGTGGTTTGGGGACACTTGGTACACCCACAGCCTTAGCCGCACATCCCCAACTAGCATCTTTTCCAGGTAAACATCTGATACAAACAGTGTTCAAGGAAAGGAGGAAAGCTTGAAACTATTCAAGCAGTAACTTGTTTATTAAATTGAACAAAAAAGAATCGTCTAATACCTGTTGTATTAAAACTCTTGTGCAAGAATTGGCTTAAAGAAACACACTGTGTTAGGTGGCAGAGCAATTAATTAGGTATTCAGATATTTAGAGAAATAGGGATCTGTCACGGAAGGGAATAATTCAGCCAGGTTTTTTCATGCTTTTTATTGACGTATAATACACAGAAAAGGATACGTATTGTTGAGTATAAACTACGATGAATTTTTCTCAGCTTTATTTGGTTTTTTAAAAAATTATTTAATTTACAGTGTGAAACTAAGATCCAACTTTTTTTTTATTTTTTAATTTTCATTTTAATAGATTTAGCAGGTACAAATGGTTTTTTGTTACATGGATGAATTATATAGTAGAAAAATCTAGGCTTTTAGTGTACCCATCACCTGAATAATGTACAGAGTGAATATTACTACACTTTTATTTTGGGTTTTCACTTCACTTTGTAAAAAAGATGAGCTTGACTCCTAAGTTTCTGTATTTTTCTATATTTGATCAAAACAACCATAGAGTTGCGCCACTTATGTGGCAAGAAGACCACTATTATCCAAAATTCTAGAGATTGTAAGGGTTCAGAAAGACTCTAATTAAAGCTTAATTTAGACAAAAACACTTTAATTTGTCTTGATATATTATCTTAAAAGTCTAAACTTGAATGTATTTCCCAGTGATTAATTTTACTTTACTAAAATTAATAAAGGATGCATGTTTTAGTGTACATAAAGTAGTTTAAAACATTGAAACATAATTCTAGAAACAAATGGATCTGAATTTAAATCTGGCTTTGCTGCTTCGTAGCTATGTGACCTTGCACAAATTATCTGACCCCTCAGCTTTAGTTTTTTCATCTGAAAAACAAGGATAATAATAATAGTACCTGCTTCGTTGGATTCTTGTGAAGATTAGAGAAGATAAGTCATATTTAATGCTGAATATAGTGTCTGACACACATATTTAGTCTGTAATTGGTAACTATCATTACTATTTTCTTTTGCCCACTTTAATGGTTAACAAATTGGCAAGTGCTTCTTTAAAAGGAAGCAAGTTATCTTGTTTAAACTATGTGTAGAAAGGATAGATGGTTAAATGTATATTTCAAGTACTATTTCTTGAGTCAAATTATTCCTTTAATTGAGTTGTCCAGGAGAGGGGATGCGGGGGGAAGAATAATGTGAGTAAGACATTAAATTAAATCTTAACATTTCCTTTAAAAACATTAATAGCAACTTACTTATTTTCTAGCATGGTTACTTAGCAAGATAAGCCTTCAATAGATATTTACTGAAATATAAAATTGCTGAATAAAAATCAAAATAGATAATATAGTTACTGGTATCTTAATTTTTTATTGTTTTATTATAGTTTATTAAACTATTGCTTTTGAACATTTCAAAACCGTAATGTAATTACTATGTTATTAAAATGAAATATTTCTTGCTGGAATGATGGTTAACAAGTATTAAAAATTACTCATCTGGATCTCAATAATGTTGATACTTCCACTGTATAGAAAAAAATTTAATAATTTCTCCAGCCTACATAAGTTATTCACTTAATTCATTTAATGTACAGAGTTCTTGGAGCATCTACTATGTTCTGTGCACTAAGCCAGTTACTAAAGGAATACACTAACGTAGTATATTTTATGTTGCTTATAGTTTTTAGGAGATGATTAAACATGCAATTTTAAGACAGTGTTTAATGATAAAAGTATGCCTATATGAGCATAATTTTTTGCCAAATGGGCAGAGACTGTGTCTGGTGTTCAAGGACTCATTTTGCTTAAGTTATAGATTTGGTGCAATAACTTAAGTATAAATCCTCTGTCATTGGCTTTATTCAGAAGGGTAACCAGATTGCCAAACTTTTAAAATCACCCAATAAATAAATGGGAACACACAGAGAAAACATTACTAGGAATTTTAAATGAGGAATAATTTGTTTTTAAATTTTATACATTTCTAAACTATTCTGGACTTCTGGTTAAATTAATACATGTAAAATTATGTGATGTACATTAGTATATAATAAGATTATTAAAAAATTATTTCTATTTTATATTGAAATAGTATTTCATGATAATTTCTTTTAAAATATTTATAATTCTTAGTTATTATATTTAATATATTACCATGAATTATTGTGAAGTATCTGGCTTTATAAAATAGGAAAGATTTTAAAATTCTGCTAAATCTTCCAGGTTTAAATTGAGAACCAGTATATCCTCTAAAATATTAGAATCTTTTGGTTGCATATGATTAATGTTGCTACTATGCTGTTACTTATTTTGAATATACTTGGAAATTCATCATGTTCTGATTTATGTAATCTTATTTTGTATTTTTCCTTTTATCAACAAGCTAGTTTGTGAGTGAATAAATTTTCTAAAAATTTACTTTCCTAAATCTGGAAGATAATTAAACTTGTCACTTAATAAAAATTGTATTATCTCCTATGAAATAATATCAGACATTTGTAAAGTTTATATTCAGAAGCTGTACCATTTTCATATTTTTATTTAATTAATCTTATTCATTTGTTTTGTATTTTCCTCTGTGGTGTCAGTTTATTTATAACACACATTTTCCCATTGTTTTCTGTAATCCCTACTGTGTGCTTATTTATCATTGACATTCTGAAGTACATTTTTATGTTTTTTCTGAGTTTATGTCTAAAATATTTGAATCCTACTGCACTTTGATTACCTTACTGATTTATTGGTTGTTTACAAAGTCTATACATTCAACTTTAATGCTTTAACTACAGACTCTATCTTAAATAATATAAATACCTCCAGGAATCCTCAGTCCCTTTTTATTAGCTAGGTGGAACCTAGTTTTCAAACCTATAAATAACAATAGATTCTGACTGTGCTGATACAAACCAAAAACACACACTTTTTTCCCCTATCTAAATGTATGTCTTTCATCTAAACACTGAACAAATGAGTAATGCTTTTGTGTAGTTAGTCTTGGTTCAGTTCCCATCATTCAGGCACGGCTGAATATACATTGGTGTCGTTTCACTAGCATTGCCTTCCTGCAGTGCAGAAGAATAGCTTTTGCAGTTTTCTGCTTGTACTGTTTTTTAGACCTTTGAGAATAGCAGCTGCTATGAACATTTCACTTTTTTTATAACCAGATTTTGCCATTAGGTAATGAAGGTGCACTTTACAGTCTATTTTCTTTTTTCTTTTTGAGACAGGGTTTGCTCTGTCATCCAGGCTGGAGTGCAGTGGCATCATCATAGCTCACTGCAACCTCAAATTCCTGGGCTCAAGAGACCCTTCTGCCTTAGTTTCCCGAGTGGTTGGGACTACAGGAGCCACGTCCGGCTAATTTTTCTATTTTTTGTAGAGACGGGGTCTAGCTCTTGCTCAGGCTGGCTCAAACTCCTGGCCTCAAGAGATCCTCCCGCCTAGGACTCCCAAAGTGCTAGGATTACAGGCCCAGCCTACATTCTATTTTTAATGAAAGGATATTTCTAGAAAAGCTTTAAAGATCATATAATGCAATACACTGACAATTTTGAGTTCTTCCCATACTACACTGTTGTGGTTTTTTTCCTCTAATTTTCTTGTGGTTGTTACAATCAATGAAAGCTATACTGTTTCTTTTGGAAGACTGGCCTGAAAGATAATAACTGATTAGGTAATCTACTGGCTATTTGGTTGGAGAAAATTGTTTTCATTATTTTAGATGGGGTAAAACAAGATTACTTCATTCTTCCTTGGAAATGTATTCTATAAAACTTGGCTTATTGCCTTTTCTAAAAGTTTTAACCGAGAGCCACTGTTTGAGTATCTAAATAGTGTTCAGTGATTTTCTACCATTTAGTCATTTTATGTCAATAAAACAATCATTGTTGTCTGTAATTTATGAGCAGAAGTATAAATAAAATTCAAGCTTTCTTCAGTAACTTTCAGGGGAGAAGCTTTATAAATATTTTATGTTTTAATATAAAATTACTTGTTTTTGAAATTCTTTGAGAACTTCTTTCTTAAACCAAAACAAAGGCTTACTGATTTTGCTATATTTATGTTTTTGTTTGACCATAGAATATTTTCTTTCATAAATGCATTTGAGGCATAATGGATTATAGTAGTCTTGTATTATTATTTAGACCACTTGATTTATCAGAGCCAGATTTATGTTGCATGTAATTTGAGGAAATTCTTAACATGAGTTGTTGTAGGTATAATCTTAAATTCTAAAGTTTTAAAACAGATTAGTATAGTCTTAAGTATTGTCTTTACTAATTTAGAAAAGATATGGTTTAAGTCAATTAAAAAGTCAAGTAGTTCTTTTATATTCTAAGTTTTCAGTGTTATTTTTGAAGCTATGGGCTACCTTTGTTCTTTATAAGCGTGAACTCTAGAAAGCTGCTATGTGAAGATTCTTGGATATTGGCCTAAGGAGAAGAGTGGATGAGTGTACAAGTTCTAATCAGCTGTTTATAATTAGAAAGATTATCAGAACTATATGTAATTTAGCAATTCTGTTCCAAGATGAAACTTGAAATATTTTTGAAAGGGAATAAAATATAGAAAGCAATTGTCACATTAATTGAAAAGTTAATTCAGATATTTTTGTTTGATCGCTTTGTTTGGTTTTGAGGTGCAGAATGGTGGCGAACAGCAGATGTTCATACTCGTACAGGGGCAACCTTCTTTTCACCATTACTGGGAATTCCACCACTGTTTGCTCCTCCAGCCCAGAATCATGATTCTTCTTCATTCCATTCAAGGACTTCAGGAAAAAGTAATCGAAATGGTCCTGAAAAAGGTATCCATGTTAACATAAATGAAGTACTATAAATCTTCCATTCCAATACTATTTTCAAAGAGTTAGGTTTAATAACGTTTTTATGGCATTTTGCTAGACCCTTTCACATAGTCATGCTTAATCCTTATAATAATTCTTTGAGATTAGAAGTATTTTAATTTTGTAGCCAAGGTTAAGTAAGTTGTTCAAGAAAATCCTCCTTACATATGGCTGTGGTATAGTCAAGATTTTAACCCAATTCTACTATATCTCATTACCTCCCTATATGAAATCCAATATTGTATGTTACTTCTGCAATTAAGGATTAACTTCATTAAAACTAATATGCTAGTACTCTGTTTTTCTTTTAAATGGTGATTAATATGTCTGCAACTTATAACTATCATTAGACTATAATTTGAAAAATAGCATTTTAGATGGTTTATTATCTTTTCACTGAAGTAAGTGTTTTGGGGAGTTTGCTCTAAAGGTGAACATTTGTATTTTTTTTTTTTGAACATTTGTATTTAATAATCTTTCTAGACATGTTTTTTTAAATTCATGTAACACGATGTTAACCATTTTAAAGTGAACAATTCAGTGCTATTTAATGCATTCAGTGTTATGCAACCACCACCTCTGCCTTGTTCCCAAACACTTTTCATCACCCCAAAAGGAAACCTTGTATCCATTAAGCAGTTTCTCCCCTGTACCCTCTCCCCCAGCCCCTGGCAACTACCAATTTGTACTCTGTCTCTATAGATTTACCTACTGTAAATATTTAATCATAAGATACATGACCTTTTATGTGTGGCTTCTTTCATTTGTCATGTTTTTAATTTCATCCATATTGTGTGTGTATATGTATTGGTACTTCATTCCTTTTTTTGGCTGAATAATATTCCATTGTATAAACATGTTTATTTTTACTTTCAAGGTGTAAATGGGTCAATAAATGGAAACAGTACATCATCTGTAATTGGTATCAACACATCTGTACTCTCCACTACTGCTTCAAGTTCCATGGGACAAATTAAAAGTACAAGCTCGGGTGGAGGAAATAGAAAATGTAACCAGGAGCAAAGCAAAAACCAGCCTTTGGATGCTAGAGCTGACAAAATCAAAGATAAGGTAAGTTATTCTTTGAAGAACCAGTGTATAACAGATCTGTATATGAGATAAGCATTCTAAAGTTCAAATCACCAGAATCTATGGATTAATTTTTTATGAATTAATAACTCTTATTTTTGCAGTTATGTATTTATGGTATGGTACTAATATATCTTAAAAAATTAAAACTGTCAGCACCAGTATAATTAATAAAAATAGTAATAATAGATAAAATTTATTGAGAACTGACCTTATCAGTTCTATTCTAATTGCTTTGCATGTAATATCTTTCAATCCTCCCTATGCCCAAAATGAGGTAGCTACTATTATTACCAATGGGGAAATAAAGCACCAAAATAATTAGCCAGTAAGTGGCTGAGCCAAGATTTGAAGCCAAGCAGGTTGACTCCAGAATCTGTGCTTTAGAAAAAAAATAACAAGGCTTTTATTATGGAACATTTCAAATATATTCATACAAAGTAGACAGAATAATCCTTTGTACCCACTACTCAGCTTCAACAGTTATCACATCACGGCCAATTTTATTTCACCTATATCTCCAACTCTGCAAGTTATCAATGTATTGCCTCTCAGCTCTAAATTCACTTTTTTCTCCTTTGCCAGTTGGTACAGTGTTAGGCATTGTCAGTACAGAGTCCTGTAAGACAATGGGACTTCAGTTCCTGGTTCTAGTGTTTTCTTCTTTCTCTTATGCTGTGGCTGCCAGGGGGTGGCTTCTTTGCCAGCTGACGGCTTCTCTGCTTGTGGTGCAGGAGACCCATTGGTGGTCAGGAGACCCAGTGGTGCATACCATACTAGTGAGTTTCGTTGGCATCCCAGTGCCAGGCAACTTATTATCAGGTTTTGCTGGGAAGCCAGTGGTTAGCTTTCTAGCCCATTTTACTGGTACCCTTGTTGGCAGGTTCCCAGCCACGTTTTTCTGGCACCCCAGCAGGCAGTGTTTCCTATGTGCCAGCCTTGACCTGTGATACTTCATTGAGCTTCTCCACCATCCAGTGGGCAATAGCCTTATCCTCTCCAGTTAAGTCTGAAGCTCAGCCTTGGCTGAATGGGGGGTTAGAGAAAAGAAGCTCTCTTCCAAGGTTGTCTTTATTTCGTTATTCTACCTCAGTCCTCCAGAAAGTAGCTATTCCTTTTATCTGCTATTCTTATATTCTTTAGAGGTCTCTTTATCCCTGTTAGTAATCTGCAATTACTAGTTAATAACTCTTTGTGTAAGTTTTCCTGTTCAGATTGCTAATGTGGTTTCTGCTTCCTGGCTAGATCTTGTCTATTCTAGAATTGGTACCAGGAGTAGAGTGGGTGGGTAGGTCACGCATGGTAAATTCACTTCAACATTCTGATCACTCTAAGCTTTTAGATTCCCTCTTCCACATCATGCCAGGAAAGCTCTGACATCTCAACCTTATGAAATATAGGTCATCATTAAGTTCAGGATTCATTTATCCAACTAAGTAAGCTGAGAAACCTCCATCTGTATGATCTAACACATTATATATTAGTTCATCCATATTAATGAATTTGGTCTGCTCCCGTTTGTAATTTCCTCTTGAATGAGAGGTCTTGGTTTATTCTGAATTAAAGCCTTAGCATCATCTGCAAACATTTTGGAAACAAAGATAATAATTAAAATTGTGTCTATTCGTCTACATTTTATAAAACTGTTTTTAAGGCCTGGTTTCCCAATTGAAGAGTGTCAGAAGTCTGTGATCCTACACACATCATGCTCTCCATGTTTCAACTATAATGTAAAAGGAACTAGTAAGCTCTGACACACCATAGGAAGAATAGCAAGATGTGAGTAGCCGCTGTGCAGATGGCACTGGTCTGAACTTTCAATCCAAGCAGTGTGCTTCCTGGGCTCCAATTTTTAAGCCTAAGGAACTCTTTTATCAAATTTTTCTTTGTCGTTTTTTAAGACAGGATCAAGCTCTGTATAGAGATACTTCATTTAGATCTTTTAGTTTCCTTCTCAACAGAAGATATTTTCCAGAGAACAGCACCTTTCTATGAGAGATTTGGGGAAGGTCATCTGATGATGCTAAGAAGCTGGATGGTACCTATCACAAAAATGCAAAAGTAGTATACTTAGGCCCTAAAACAAACATTTCTTTTCCCTTCAAGCCACACCACTAAGTATTTGAGTAAACATGGTTTAAAAATAAAACTCTTGATGAGTGCGATGTGCACTGTCTGGGGAATGGACACGCTTGAAGCTCAGACTCAGGAGGATGGAGGGGGCATGGGCAATATATATAACCTGAACTTTTGTACCCCCATAATAAGCTGATAAATAAATAAATAAATAAATAAATAAATAAATAAATAAATAAAACTCTCGGTTGTTTCCTCCCAGGGACACAGGTTTCAGGGTCATACTCCTACCTGTTGCTCTTTAACTGCTCTTAGCTCTTCTCCCTTACGATTGTTTCAAGGGCGTTCCCATTAGTGTCAGCACCAAGGGCCTGTCTCTGAGCCGCTGCCAGCTTCTCTGCATGCCAGACACTGAAACACCACCCATTCCTGATTCCCACACTATTTTGAAGTAAATTCCAGATAGCATGTTATTGGGTGTATTTTTATATGTATATTTCTAAAAGTTAAGCACCCATGCTTTTAACTAGTTCTAAAATCTAGTAAAATCTGATATCTAAAATGTCCTGTGCCTCCATGGTGTGTAAGCATTGCACAAGACTTTGGAGGCATGACTGCGAAGCAGTCCCTGTACTTAGTTCCAGTGAGGAATCTACATTGAAATTTCTAAACAAAATCAGTGCTGTTACACTAAAAACTATTACCAGGAGCACATGCTAAAAAATGACAAAGGCACTTCTTTAATAATATGAAGAGAGAGATTCTGAGGTATCATTAGTAGTGTTTATAGATAGGTATGTGGAAATAACACTGGAGAGAGATTGGCTATTAAAGTGAGGCATACTAGAATTTAAGATTTCAGAAGAATAGCGCTTTTGGATAATTCATAGTCTGGCACGAGATTGTGGTAGGTAGTGGGTTGTTCAAGTAAAATGTAGATAAAAGGGCATTGGAACTAAAGAAGAAAGTCCTGTACTTTTTTACCTAGAATTTTTCAGTTTTAAAAGCTTTTTAAAAATTGTTTCATTAGCTCTTTGTATGTGTAATTTGAGAAAATGTTCTTCAGCTAATTAAAAAAATTCCTGTTGAGGGGGTTGGGGTACTTATCTCAGCTGTTCTCATACATATTTAGAATAAATATTGATAGTTTAAATTAATTAAAGTAAGTTTCCAAGTAAAATATACAAATGTACAGCCTGTTGTAGAAAAAATTAAACAATTTAAGGTTGAATGAGTTTTCTTCCTACTGCTTGTACAAGTTACTGTTCCCACAGCAGCCAAAACAGTCTTTCAAATACATATATGATTTTTTTATGGTTTGAAAATATGTTAGGAAATATAAAATGATACAGCCACTGTGGAAAACCGTATGACAGTTCTTCAAAAAATTAAAAATTGTATTACTGTAGGATCCAGCAATTCCACTTGTGGTTATATACCCAAAAGAATTGAAAGCAGGGTCTCCAAGAGATATCTGTACACCCATGTTCATAGCACCGTTGTTCCCAATAGCTAAAATATAGATGTAACCTAAGTGTCCATTGACAGATGACTGGATAAGCAAAATGTGGTATATACATAACAATGGAATATTAACCAGCTCGAAAAAGGAAGGAAATTCTTATATTTGCCATAATATGGATGAACTGTGAGGACAAAATTATGCAAAGTGAATAAGCCAGATACAAAAAGACAAATACTATACTGTATGATCTCACTTACTTGAGGTACTTAGAGTATTCAAAATCATAGACAGAAGTACAATGGTGGTTGCCAGGGGCTAGGGGGAGGGAGAGATGGGGAGTTAGTGTTTAAAGGGTATAGAGTTTCAGTTTTACAAGATGAAAGAGTTCTGGAGATGGGTGGTGTTGATGGTCACACAACATTGTGATTGTATTTAATACCACTGAACTATACATTTAAAATGGTTAAGATGGTAAATTTTATATTATATGTATTTTACCACAGTAGAAAAATGCGTGAAAATATATATCATATGTTATCACTCCCTCCAGCAATGTCCTGTTGCACTCAAAATAAAATCCTTGCCATGGCTTATAATAGGTGTATGATCTGACCCCTACCAGTCCACCCATCCTTATCTCCTACCAGTCTCTCCCTGGTTCAGTATGCTCTAGCTAGTCTAGCTGACTTTTTCATTTTTGAACATGCTAAACACATTTTCAGCTTTTTCCTTTGCTGTTTCCCCTGTCTTGAAAGGTTCTTCTCTTATGTCTTTGGATGACTGACTCTTCTCCCTTAGGTCTCAGCTCAGAAAGGTCTTATCTGAGACTGCATCTAAAAGCTCACCCCACCTGCACCACCCCCAGCACACATTGTCTATCTGTTATTTTGTTTTATTGATGGTATTTATCACTCAAAACATTTATTTAGATTGTTTGTTGATTCTCTTCTCCCTATTCTCACTAGGCAGAGTTGGCTTCTGTTTCTCACACCCTTATATCCCCAGAAGCTTGAGCAACTATGCCTGGTACATAATAGCCTTGAATATGTATTTGTTTTGTTATTGAAAGAAATAAGCATACAGTGAAATGACAGTTCAAGAAGAGGGTTCTGAAAAGCTTTCCCAGATTGGATGGGGGGAAATTAATAAGCTCTTCTTTGATCATTTTTTGATGAACCTAACAAGACTCATTTTTAAAATGTTTTAAATGAGAGAAAAGAGGCTTACTACCTAATTATGTGTGAATATAACACAAACACATACACACACATACTTTGATAAGGAAATGAAATTGGTGATATACAAACCCATCTTTTCCCTTTTTCTCTAATACTCATACTTGTCTCCTCACTTGTACCTTTTTTAGATGGGTACTAAATTTGTACCACCTGCATCAGAATCACATTAAATGCTTGTTAATGCTGATCTGTATACCCTGGTTAGAAGTGGGACCCAGAAATCTGCTGATCTCAACAAGTTTTGCAAGAAAAAACTTGCACCCTAAACGTTTAAAACAAGCACCTCTAGACTCATTTGTGGGGAGAAAAGGGTTTCTAATGTCGTCTTTAAATCTAAAAATACACACAGATTACTTGGGCATTGAAATAGGAGTTTATTTTTCCCTGCTAAATCACTGTAGCCGCCTTATTCTTTTTCTTTCTTAGCTTCTACTTAAACAAAAATAACTTCAGCTTAGATTCTTTATGATTTTCATAGTCTTGCTGTACATGCTTAAAAACCCACAACAGATTATGGTTGCAAAGAAGGAGCTGTTTCTCTGACAAATAAATGCTAGTCTTAATATATTATCACTATTGTTTCCCTTTAATGTCTACCTTATGGTCTTTCTCATGGTATGATTCCCACACTATTCCAATTCAGGTTCTCATCCCTCTCTGCTCTACTCTGAGGGAAGAAGATAGCTCAGGGAATGATGGTAACTATTAGTCTGCTTATTGAAATATGTATCTGTGGAAGAGGCATTTTGGTAGTTAGGAGCAGTTAAAAGAGTCATTGCAAGCAGAATATACCAGCAGGAGAGACTCTCCTCATGCATGCATTTTATTTTATTTAAATCAATCTTCAGAAGGTATAAAAGAAAGAGTATAGATCTGCACACTGGCTTCAATTTGATTTCCTTTTGCAGAGGTATATTGCTGTCTTTCATTCTCCAAACCCCACTAGTCATGAAAAGCTATATTTCTGTTAAGACCATACTTTTTCTAATTTATTACTGCTTTTTCTTTGTTTTGCTCTTTTATTTTATTTATCAGCAAATGCTATTGAAATACTCCTAAGTAACTATAGATTATACTTGTATTGCTCTGTCATTTTAACATTTCTCATTCTCAGTCTTTCTATTGGTAGAGTTTTAACTTTTCCATTATTATATAGTTATTTAGTTATTATTCATCTCATGATTTTTCTTCTTTTCATCCAATATTACTGTCTATTCTTGAAACACAAAACTTCCCTTTTATGTGACCTAATTTCCCTTTCTACCAGCTTTGGATTCTCCTTTTTCTATAGAGTCTTAAATATTCCAAAAATTTCTCTCCTTTGTCATATTTTTCTATTTTTCTGTTATGAAATGTAATTAAATTCCTTGATTTTAACTAAAAGCATCCCCTTCGTCTTTTGCTACCTATCTTCTCTACTGCATTTATTATATACAGAATTGTTTGCTTTTATATTAAGCATCTATCCACCCTTCCCCTCCCAACCACTAAAATGTAAGTTTCTTGAAGGCAAGAACTCTGTCCTGCATACCATGTAGTCCAGCACCTAAAGAGGTGTGTTGGACACATTATAGGTAAATATTTGGCTACTGATTCACTGCATGAAGAAAGAAGACTAAAGCTAAATGTATAACTTCAACATGTGTATCATAATTGTAATTATTATTTTGTGAACTGCTCTTTTTAATCTGTCATACATTTTTGAAGCATGACAGCCGTATGAGTACATCCACATACGTAATATATTGATATTTTCAATATTCTACATGTGACTGAGCTCATACTTTTTACTGAGAAATTCCTGTTAGATAAGTTAATTTGATCAGTTTGTTAAATAATTATGCTTACAATATGTGACATTTTCCCTTTTTCCTACAATGACATTTTGAGATTGCAAATATCACTTGAAAATTAAAAGAGCATAGCTTTTACTGAAACTTGAATGTTTAAAAAAAATAAAGTCTTTCCAAATACTTTTCATTCAGAAACCACGGAAAAAAGCTATGGAAAGTTCTAGCAACAGTGATAGTGATTCAGGCACATCATCAGACACCTCAAGTGAAGGCATTAGTAGTAGTGATTCAGATGATCTAGAGGAAGATGAAGAGGAAGAAGATCAAAGTATTGAAGAAAGTGAAGATGATTCTGATTCGGAGAGTGAAGCACAACATAAAAGTAACAACCAGGTATAAATTGTTTCATGGACAGTTTTCAAACATTATTCATATTTTGGAATTAACTGGTTTATCTTAACTCTCAAAGTCTATAATTTTAAAGTTAATCATTACCTTAAGTTCTTTCTTTCTGCACAAGAAAGAATAGGAGATGGAGAAACATTTTTAAAAGGATATTTGTGATATATTTTTAGTGAGCTTTGTAGATCTATCATAAGTCATTAGGGACACTTTTTAAAGTACTCTTTTTTTACTATTTGATGTTCTTTGTCTTAATAGATGTTAAAAAGCTGCCTTTTAATTTTTATTTCCAGGTGCTATTACATGGTATTTCAGACCCAAAAGCAGATGGACAGAAAGCAACTGAAAAAGCCCAGGAAAAAAGAATACACCAGCCATTACCTCTTGTGTCTGAATCCCAGACTCACCCATCATTCCAATCCCAGCAGAAGCAGCCTCAGGTTTTGTCACAGCAGCTTCCATTTATTTTCCAAAGCTCTCAGGCAAAGGAGGAATCTGTGAACAAACACACCAGTGTAATACAGTCTACGGGATTGGTGTCCAATGTGAAACCTTTATCTTTGGTAAATCAAGCCAAAAAGGAAACTTACATGAAACTCGTAGTTCCTTCTTCTGATGTACTTAAAGCAGGGAATAAAAATACCTCTGAGGAATCTAGTCCTTTGACCAGTGAATTACGATCTAAACGGGTGAGTTAAAAATTATTTATATAAGAATTTTATTATTAGAAATAAATGGAGCTTCTATATTGTCTCACAATACACAAGCTTAAATTAAATTCTACTCCTTTATACTTTCTTAGTCTCCAGGAATAGAATATGTACATCAGAAAACTAAATTTCTCTGATTTTATATTCACATATACATCTGTTTAATATATTTTTTTACAACACAATCTTGTCATTCCACCCAACCCCATCCTGTTCCACCTTCCCCCAAGGTCTAATGATTTTAGCAATAAGGGGATATGTTTGAATAAGAAGAGCTTTACAATTACTTTGGTTTAAAATTAATTTCTGTTTCCCCCAATATCTGCATGTTCTTTTTTATTCAAAGAATTGAACTCTTGAATAATTTATCATTGTAGTCCTAGAATTTATAAATTTTAAGTGTAAAAATCTTATAAAGAATCATTTTCCAGCCAGGCACAGTTGCTCACATCTATAATCCTAGCCCTCTGGGAGGCCAAGGCAGGAGGGTTGCTTGAGGCCAGGAATTTGAGACCAGGGCGAGCAAGAGCAAGACCCCGTCTCCACAAAAAAATAGAAAAATTAGCCGGGTATGGTGGTGCTTGCCTATAGTCCCAGGTACTCAGTAGGCTGAGGCAGGAGAATCCCTTGAGCCAAGAGTTTGTGGGTGCAGCTATGATGACCCCAGTGCACACCAACCCTAGCGACAGAGCAAGACCCTGTCTCAAAAAAAAAAAAAAAAAAAAATCATTTTCCTTTGCCATTCTTAATGAATTTTATGAAATGTAACTTTTACTTATAAAAACACCAGAACCACTCTTCAGAGAATTTTTTCATCTTTGTTTTTCTTGCTATTATTTTATATCACTACATAGTCTATATTCATGTCTAGTAGAATTCTAATAATTAAGTTACCATTACTTTTTATTCCATGATCATCCTAGAGTATTAAAATATTATGTTTGAACATAGTATCCTGTCTTTTGGTAACAAATATCATTAGGCATCCTAATCATTTGGTAACACTTGTAGAGCACTTACTATTTACCAGTCATTGTCTTCATTGCTGAACATGCATTTATTCATTGGATTATAACATCTGTGAGTGCAAATAATATTATCCCCATTTACAGATTATAAAACTGAGATTTGTAGAATTTAAATAACTCTTCCAAGATCACAATGCTAGTTAGTAATGGAGCTAGAATTCAAACCTAGGCATTGTAGTACTAGAATCTGTATTATCTGTATTCTTTTTTTTTTTTTTTGAGACAGAGTCTCGCTCTATCGCCCGGGCTAGATTTAAGTGCCTTGGTGTCAGCCTAGCTCACAGCAACCTCAAACTCCTGGGCTTAAGTGATCCTACTGCCTCAGCCTCCCGAGTAGCTGGGACTACAGGCATCCGCCACCATGCCCAGCTAATTTTTTTTCTATATATATTTTTGGTTGGCCAGATAATTTTTTTCTATTTTTAGTAGAGACAGGGTCTCGCTCTTGCTCAGGCTGGTCTCGAACTCCTGACCTTGAGCAATCCACCCGCCTCGGCCTCCCAGAGTGCTAGAATTACAGGCGTGAGCCTAGAATCTATATTCTTAACAACTGTGATATTCTGCCTTTCTTACTTGAAAAAGTCACAATGTCCTTGTCCATTGACTCTTACTATGAAGGATTTAAGAACAGGGTCAAAGAAAAGTAACTTGAACAAATCAACCTTTTTTTTGAGACTCAAAATGTGTGGTTTTAAGCCTAACTATATATTAGAATCACCTGGGAAACTTTAAGCACAATACCCTTTAGAACCATTAAATCAGAACATCTTGTGGTAGAACTAAGGTATTGGATTTTTTTAAACTTCCAGGTGATTCAGATGTGTAGTCAGATTGGAGAAGCACTGATCTGAGTGGAGTGACCAGTGGTATCATATTATGCATATGACTTGTAATGCACTGCTCAAACACAAGCAGGTATTAAACATTATCAGCATCACATTATTGACTTTTCACAAGTAAAATAAGCAAATTAAAAAATATATTATTTGGTTTATTTTAATTTTTATTAATATATTATCCTACTTTAAGATAAATGAGTTTGTAGAGCTACAATCAAGAGTTATTTGTAGGTCGGACGCGGTGGCTCACACCTGTAATCCTAGCACTTGGGAGGCCGAGGCGGGTGGATCGTTAGAGCTCAGGAGTTTGAGACCAGCCTGAGCAAGAGCGAGACCCCGTCTCTACTAAAAATAGAAAGAAATTATATGGACAACTAAATATATATAGAAAAAATTAGCCGGGCATGGTGGCGCATGCCTGTAGTCCTAGCTACTCGGGAGGCTAAGGCAATAGGATCGCTTGAGCCCAAGAGTTTGAGGTTGCTGTGAGCTAGGCTGACGCCAGGGCACTCACTCTAGCCCGGGCAACAGAGTGAGACTCTGTCTCAAAAAAAAAAAAAAAAAATAGTTATTTGTATTCCAAAAGTTTCTTAATTTTTTCAAAGGGTTTTTTTTTAATATTTCCCTAAATAAGATTTTATATGACTACTTATAAGAGAGTCATATATTAGACACTTACTTAATAAATGTAGCCAAGCTAGGATTTTTACACATATGATCTCATTTAATCCTTACAGACCTTGTGAGGTAAAGAAACTAAAGATTAGAGGTTAAGTCACTTGCCAGCATCATGTAACAGGTTAAGGGCAGAAGAGATTTAAACCAGGCATTCTGATTTCAAAACATGATTACCATGAAAAATTTTGGTGTTCTTGCTAACTGGAGATCATTCAGAAATTATAATACAAATTATCTGAAATGATAATGGTAATTAATGGAAAACATTTTGTGTGAATGGACATTCACATTAGACTCAATTCTAAATGATGTTATCTACTCTGTATTAGAGTATTTTGTCAATATTTCTCTTACAACAGCTGTCTATATGACAGTCTGACATACAGAATTTTGCTTTATTTCTCATGATAATCTCTTTTGTTTCATACTACCTGCTGTGTATGTGTCTGAATCCTTCATCAGTTTATGATTTTCTTGAATATTATTCAATCATTGAATCTTTCAGTACCCTTACATTAAAGATGTGTAATTTAAATCATTATACATTAGTTGGATATACAGACCAGAAATAGAATTTCGTAGGTCTTATGTCTGTTTCCTCTTATGAAGTTTTATCTGGAGGAATTTTTTTTTTTTCTTCTCTACAGTGGTCTCAGGTAGAGACTAGGGGAACAAGAACTTAGAGGGAGGACAGACCTTTGAACCTATCTCTTCCCATACTACCTGTAGTCCAAATGGATAGCTTAAAAGAGTGAGAGATTTGCTACTGTACAGGTCTCCATTTTCTTCCCTTCTCCTTTCTATAAATCACCCCTGATATTTATAAAAGAGTAATTGATACTAATCTTGGGATAAAATATAATATTTGGCTATTCTTGAAAATCTGTATAGGTGTCAATATATGGGAAGAGATTCTTCAGAATTAGTGAGGAGCAGTTCAGAAAATTAAATATAAATCTATTTTCATGGCCCTTTGGTCCTATGTATTTAGAAGGAAAATTTACTACCTATAAGAAAATAGTATAAAGTGATTACGTGACATAATTATGTTCTAACAGATGAAAATACACTGTTTTTTGTAAAGAAAATTTCAATCTTGTATATGTTAAAGTATTTTATGTAAGAAGTTTGTTATCAAATTCCTTTTAAAAGGTAAATCCAACTATTTGGTGTAATTTTCCATAATTTATTCATGAAGTAAAAACTAATTAAGCAATTTCTCTTTGTGAGGTATTGCCTCAGGTACAAATTTTATATGACAGTCTTTGTTTACAAAGAATTATCTTAATAACTTAATTTTCTAAACTAATATAGTAAAGATGTTAAATAAGATTAAAAATTTATATATAAATTGCTTGCTGCTTATTAGTACTGCTGCTTTACAATATTAATAAGTCATTTTATATGGCATTCTATTTACATTTACATTTACACTTGTGAAATCCTCACCACAAATCATTGATGATTTGAGTATTAGGGGCCCAGGTGTGATGCTGACAACACTGCTGATTTTAATTTCAGATCCACATTTTCAATGCAGAATGTTACCTTAGGTTGGAAAATTCAACTCCAGTTCTGTTAACTGGAGTTTTAGTTTTTTATATATTGTATAATAATTGTCCTAATTTAATAAATTCATGATTTTATTGTTTTCAAGGAGATTCTAATAGCTAAATAATTTTTTATTCCTGATTTGTAAATAGAAATTTTATGGCTTAATGATTCATAAATTAATTTTTCTCAAGAAAATTGTTGTTTTTCTAAACTGTTTGCTCTTTCAAATTTTAATGTGCTAAAGGCACTCTTTAAGTAGATCCCACAGAATGTTGAGCCACCATTCCCACTGGCTTAATATTTTAAATCTTTGCTTCAAAGTTCTTCTTGCTCAAGAAGTCATTATTCAGCAATCTAAAATTGTTTCTTGAGTACATACAAGTGCAGGGCTCTAAGCAATATTTTGGGATGATTGTAACAATAAATAAATGATAGTGTTCCTACCCTAAGGAATTTATCAAAGATGTAAACTTACCTCCTTAAAAGTTTAAGACATACAGACATATACTACATATACTAAAGGCAGTATGGCATAGAATACAGATAGTCCCCAACTTAGGATGGTTCAACTTAAGATCTTTCAACTTTACAGTGGTGCAAAAGCAATACGTATTCAGTAGAAAGTGTTGCAGTAGTCTCTTGTTATGCTGGACAGAGGCAGTGAGCTGCAGCTCCTAATTAGTCAGCTTTCATAAGAATAAACAACCAATACTCTATGGTGTACTCTATTGCCAGGTGATTTTGCTCAACTGTAAGCTGATGTAAGTGTTCTGAGCGCATTTAATGTTGACTAGGCTAAGATATGATGTCTGGTAGCTTAGATGTATTGAATACATTTCTGACTTAATGGTATTTTCAGTTTACAATCAGTTTATAGGGAAGTAACCCCACTGCAAATTGAGGAGCATCTGTTATGAGGAGATAAAGGAGCTCAAAGGATAAGGCAAAGAGTGCTTTTGGCTGGGACAAACATAGAAAGCTTCTTGGGTTAGATCTTGAAGAATGAACAGTATTTCATCAGCTTTAAATTTATAAAGAGGAGTCTGTTTCATGCAAAGAAAATGATTATCTCAAAATGTGGAGATGGTAAAAATATGATATCCATAGCCCATGGCAAATAGTCCCGTTTGACCAGAAAAGTATGTTTGTGCTTAATTGCAAAGTAATTTGAATGTCAAACTAAAGTTTTTAGACTTTATAAAGTTGGCAATGCTCCAAGGAGCCAACAAAATAAAGTTTAGTCTAAATAAAGTTGGCATTGATATATAGCATATATTGGGAGTTGGGTAGGAAGAAATTATGGCATGGCTTAAATTTGAGCAATATTTCAATGAAAGAATCCAAAGACATGGTACTATGGCTGACTTGGAAAAGAGACAATAAAAGATATTTTTAGGGTTTCAGGTTTGGATTATTATGAGAATGGGAGCAATAGTAAAGAGAGGGAGACAGGAAACATATTTGAGGGGGAAAAACTAATTAAATTTTAAATATATTAGGTATGGCCAAGGTTTAACAACCAAGTAGTCATCACTGCAACCCCTTTTATGGCACCTGTATATCATGATTTAAATTTGTATGTGATATGGTATCTATAATTTGTTCTCAGATATTGAAAGCAAATAAAAGCAGTCTTGTTTTTATGGTACATTTTGTTTTTAAACTTATGTTTCAACAGGAACAATATAAACAGGCATTCCCATCACAGCTAAAGAAACAGGAGTCATCTAAGAGCCTGAAGAAGGTTATTGCAGCTTTGTCTAATCCAAAAGCAACCTCTACTTCACCAGCACATCCAAAACAAACAGTAGAAAACAACCACCCTAATCCATTCTTGACAAATGCACTTTTAGGTAATCACCAACCAAATGGAGTTATTCAAAGTGTCATTCAAGAAGCTCCTCTAGCACTTACTACCAAAACTAAAATGCAGAGTAAGATTAATGAAAACATTGCTACGGCAAGTAGCACCCCTTTTTCCTCACCTATAAATTTGAGTACAAGTGGAAGAAGAACCCCTGGCAATCAGACACCTGTAATGCCCTCTGCCTCTCCCATACTGCATAGTCAAGGGAAGGAAAAAGCAGTTAGCAATAATGTAAATCCAGTAAAAACACAGCATCACTCTCATCCTGCAAAATCTTTAGTGGAACAGTTTAGAGGAACAGATTCAGACATTCCCAGTAGTAAAGACTCTGAAGATTCAAATGAGGATGAAGAGGAAGATGATGAGGAAGAGGATGAGGAAGATGATGAAGATGATGAATCTGATGACAGTCAATCAGGTTATTTTCCATTTTAAAATTTAAAGTATTTCTTTAAATGCTATGTGAACCAAAACATTTTAAAGAATTTCTTAGTTCACATATTTATTATCATTGTCATTCACCATGCTTCACACAGCTTTGTGCATTTCTATAACGAGCTCACAAAATACAGGAGTAATTAATATAGGAAATTCTAAGTTAAATTCTCAGCTTGTCATCCATATGACATTAAACAAGTAATAACTTTAGAGTGAATATAAATGATGCATAAATTAAGACAATTTCATCAACTCACTTAATTTTCATTTCATTCAGGACCACTTATTTGTCTCCTTTTTTCCATCTCTCCTGCTGTTTGTTAAACTGCATCACCAGATATTTTGAACAAAGGTAAAATTGTAGTCACAGTCATTCAGAAAGTACCAAAAACTTAAACCCTTTATGAATGTCCAGCAGTAACACAGAATTTATTAAATAACATATGGAGTATTTACTGGTTTAATTTTGATTCACTTTCTAGATTTTTAGGGGAGGGGTATTTCTTTGCATTTTTTTTTCCTTACTTCTCCTTGTTCCACAGAAGACTGAAAACAAAATACAAGATAGCGTAAATTTTAAATACAAAGATGAAATACATTTTATAAAAGTTTGTGAATTTGTTACTGGTCAGACACAAATTCAGCTAAATTTTCTAGCAGCCAATGTGAATAGGAAACTATAGTCAGTTAATACAATTTAAAGTATCTGTAAGTTAAAAACAAACTGCTTGCTCAGAGTAAGAACAACTTGTCCTGATAGTAATTTTTCCTGGGGTTCCCATAAAAACAACTTTGCATGATAGGTAATAAATATCAATATTCATAACTTTCAAAAACTAATTTTTATGATGAACTTTAATATAGGCAGACAGTACCACACAAAATAGAATTCCACAAAAGCTGTTATTTTGGGAACCATTAGGATATAGTCCAATTATTAGTCCGATGTTTATCAAGTTTAATCCAGTAATAGATTTTACATATCTGGAAGAGTGGATGCATTATACATAGGACTACATATCTAGAACTTAAATTATTAAAGCACTAAATTATCCTACCATAATTATTTCTGTAATGCTAGTTTTTTGAGAAGCCTGATGAAATCTTGCCACCCAAATAGGAAAACTACAGCCAAAAAACCCAAGAATCTACCCTAGAAAATTGTTTTCTTTTACCCCAAAGCCCAAATGAAAGTATGATGGTAATGCCAGACTTCTCTTCCTCATACTAGACTGAGTATACTTCTTAAGCCATTGGAATATATTATTTTGAATAATCAAGTAAATTCCCCCTTTTACCTTAGTTTCTCTATTAAATTAAAAGTGATCTTGAAGCCATTAAGCAAAACTCATCATATGAATAGTGTCACATGAGAACTGTTTTGTGATTGAAGTGTTGAGTAAAACTTACACTCTTTAAAAAATTTTTTGAGGATTTATAGCCTACATACATTGTTCTCAAATAAATTAAAAGATTTACTCTTCAGGAAAGTTGCTCTTTTGAGTTCTCATTCACAGATGCTGGTTCCTGAACTAGTCCATTTAGATACAAACTGCAAATTATTGGTGATTATCTAGTTATAATATACAAATGCTTCTTTTACTTCCCAGAATCAGATAGTAATTCAGAATCAGATACAGAAGGATCAGAAGAAGAAGATGATGATGATAAAGACCAAGATGAATCAGATAGTGATACTGAAGGAGAGAAAACTTCAATGAAACTGAATAAAACAACTTCCTCTGTCAAAAGCCCTTCCATGAGTCTCACAGCTCACTCAACACCTCGTAACCTCCACATAACAAAAGCCCCAGGCTCTGCTCCTGCTGCCTTATGTTCTGAATCACAGTCACCTGTTTTTCTTGGTACATCTTCTTCCACACTTACTTCAAGTCCACACTCTGGTACCTACACTTTATTTTTATTATTGTAAAGTAGAAGTCAAACCATAGCAAGAATTTTTACTTAAACAGTGTTCTGGAGATGATCTCACTGGAATCGAGTATTACAGCTAGATCTTAGGTTGGCTCAGAAAGATCAACATGTATTTTCAAAGGACATGACCTATTAGCTGGTCTTTTTTTTTTTTTTCTGTGCTTCCAATTTAAGAATCTGATGACAGCGCTTGACTTTGAATCTTTCCTGCTTTTGTGTTCAGTTTATGCTTCTAGAATATAGAATTTGACAATCGGATTTTTGTGTACAGTTGACGCTTGAACAATGTGGGGGTTAGGAGCACTGACCCCCTCATAGTTGAAAATCTGCATATAGCTTTTGACTCTCCAAACACTTAACTAGCTGTTGACTGTTGACTGGAAGCCTAACTGATAACATAAACAGTTCAGTTAACACATATTTTGTATGTTATATGTACTATATACTGTATTCTTGCAAATATTAAGAAAATATTATTAAGAAAATCATATGGAAAAGAAAATATGTTTGCCATTCATTAAGTGCAAATAGATCATCAAAAGGTCTTCATCCTTGTCATCTTCACTTTGAGTAGGCTGAGGAAGAAGAAGGGTTGGTCCTGCTGTCTCAGGGGTGGCAGAGACAGAAAAAAATCTGAGTGTAAGTAGGCTCATGCAGTTCAAACCTGTGTTGTTCAAGGTCAACTGTACTTTATACAGAAAAGCTCACTTGTTTACTTAAGATGCAATTGTTATCTGCCCAGCATATAGCCAATGTCATTTCTATTAGTGAGTAGTATTCTTAATTCCATTAACATGCCACATCTTCTTTTTTCCTGTTTGACTTTTTATAAACTTTTCAAGGCCACCATTAAAAGTTTCTACATTTAATATTCCCAAATTGCTTTCTATTCTCATTCAATAGCTAAGAAAATACAGATATGTTTAGTAAAATATTTTAATTGTTTCGCTTGTTTTACTCTCTTCTTGGCAATTACTAATTTTGCTTTCATTTACCACAAACCAGTGTATCCTACTTGTCTTAGATGAATTTATTTATATTTATGAAACTTGATTCTTGTCTTTGAAAAATTTTACATATAATCATAATCCTATTCCTTTATGCTTTAGGTTAATTAAAAGATCTAGTAGTGTTTTTGACTATGGACATATATGGACATAGAAATTATATTGCCTTTAAATGTATGAGCCAGCTGTTGAAATTTTTCAGCATCTGAAAACTAATATTTTCAAAGACAATCACTACAAATAGATTTTATGAAACTCTATTTCCCTCCTACTTCTCTAGCCATTTCCTTAATAACGAAGCTATATATTTTTACCTTCAATTGTATTTTCTTTAGAGAGAAAGACTAGTTATTCTGTCATTCAGACCAAAAGAAAAAAAAAAATCCCTCTGCCTTATACAGTGTTTTGTTGAAAACCATCTAAAAATAATGTATAAATTGCAGAAATACCCTAAATAATCCAAGTCATTGAAATATACTTTTTTAAGGAAAAGTTTCTAAACTATCAAAAGATTGTCATCTATAGAAACTAATCTTTTATATCAACTGGTTGAATTTTCTTAAAGGCACTTCCAAAAGAAGAAGAGTGACAGATGAACGTGAACTACGTATTCCATTGGAATATGGGTATGCAAAATGAGGTTTTTCTTTTTTGCTTTTCTCCATATATTTATGCATGTTTGATGTATACTTGATTTCTCATTCTCTACTATTAATAAAAGAAGTGAATATATTGCATAGTATTTATTAGAGCAGAAGAGCTAAAGCAAAGGGCAAAGAAGTTGATATATCAGAAAACTGAAATTAAGCCTAACTGCTTCATAGAGGTATGGCAGAGCTGTGATGGGATCATGCAGCCAAGTTTAACATGACTGGAAAAGAACCAAGAGCAAATCATAGGGCAAAGAGCAGAATGCAGTTAAGATTGTCAGAAATTTCTTTGAGGATAGAGTTAGACAGTGAAAGCCACTTTGGTCAAAACTGAGAGACTCTACCAGAGTTTGGCTAAAATAATTTAATCAGAACTGACAGGTTTCAGGCTTGGATGTTCGTGAGTCCCAAACAGCAGAGAGTCAGGTTTACTTTTCTCACTTAAAGCTTTTCCAATGTAAAAAAAAACATATCAGTACACATTGACACGTTACTGAAATGTCCAGGTACCCAAAGTAATACTAGTTAATGATTTCTAAAAATTTTAATGGAGTTTAATATTTATAAATTGAGTCTTTGATTAATTTCTTCATTGAATTAATTAAAAGTTTAAATAATTTCAATAGCAAGTATATTTGGGTTGTTCGAGGGGTTTATTTTTGTCTTTGTTTTTTTCATATTTTCTGAAGAGCATGTATATTTAAAGTTTTTCTTTCATTTTTAAAAGTTTTCTTAAAATTACATATGTCATAACCCTCATTTCTGTTATGTGTAGCTGGCAGAGAGAGACAAGAATAAGAAACTTTGGAGGGCGCCTTCAAGGAGAAGTAGCATATTATGCTCCATGTGGAAAGAAACTTAGGCAGTACCCTGAAGTGATAAAGGTACATACTTTTCACCAAATAACATACATTTGGTGCCTATTAAGCATGCTCATGTAAGAAAAAAAAAAAGTATACTCCTTTGTCAGATAAAGTTCCTTGATACAAAATATTCTCTTGTATGGGACTATTATAGTTAACCCAATTGATCTTCTATAAATCCATAGCCCCTTGATAGAATATGCAAAACATTAGTGTCCTGAAGCTATCTATACATCAAAGCTGGGTTGTAATTATTAAAACCTGAAGTGGAAAAATATGTGATTTTTTCAGTATCTCAGCAGAAATGGAATAATGGATATCTCAAGGGACAATTTCAGCTTCAGTGCAAAAATAAGAGTGGGTGACTTCTATGAAGCCAGAGATGGACCGCAGGTATCCACTTTTTAAAAAGTACAGTCTTTGAACCAAAAAGTAGAACCATAACCTAAATGAAGTAAATCTCACTACACTCTGGAGCAATGCCTTTGTTAGTTAATTCATATAGCTATACATACAACTTTGTGGTAAACACTCACTAAGGCCTCGATTTTCTGTGTTTCAGTAACAAGGAGCTTTGACATAATAGATGTCTTTGTCATATTTAAGTAAGCTTTTTCCTGTTTATTAATTCCATCGATAATTTTACAGCTTATACATATATAAAAGTATCTGCATGTTCATGTAAAATATAGGAAAACATTAGTTCCTATATTTTTTAAAAACTAATTTGAATAAGAAAACCATGTTATTATTAAATATAAGTCAATCCAAAGAGGACAAATATGCCTTAGTTTTGGGGAAGAATCTTGTCTATTTGTTTATGCCACACTATAGGATGCATTTTCACAAGGTTGGTCATTTTTGTTTGTTTGTTTCCTTAAAACTAAGTGAGTGAAACTTCTAATTTTTGTAGAAATTGAGTTTTTAAATTAATTATACACATTTCTGAACATACCACCACAGCTCCCTTTGATCTTATGGGTCAAGCACACAACCTTACCTATCAGCAAAAAGAACCCACCAAGGAGACCTCATTTCCTTTATGTTTCCTTAAATATTTTTCCTTTTTTCCTTACCTATATTTAGCTGCATATGCTTATTATTCCCTTTGCCTATCAGCTCCATTAAAAATGGATCCTACTTAAGGAGTGATGAGACCTAGATTCTCATTAATCCATGAAATAGTTTTATGATTCCAAACAACAACAGCAACATAATGTCCCCTTTTCCCTCAATTTCTTTATCTGCCAAGTAGAGACCATAATTACACTTACGCCTCATAGGATTATGGCAAGATTAAAATGAGATCATACACATGAAAATGTTTCAAAAGGTTAAAATGCTCAGTTAGTTGAAGTTGATATTTTCTTTCTTGATTGACCCTTTCTCCCTTCTGTCCCATTATAATGTACAGAGGTAATTTTTTCTAGCAATTATTATTTTCTCTGCGAATAGGCAGGCTTTTCTATCCTGTCTTGCCTTCTGATTTTATAATTGTAGAAATGGAAAAGGCCATCTTCATTCTGTAAGAGGCTTATTTTGAAAGCTCAGAAAATTAAGAGAATTTTTTAAAGTCACACAGCCTCAACTAGGCAGAGATAAAACTGCAACTCAAGGTTTCTGAAAAAATATTCTTTTGTACGTATCATATAACCAATTTTCCATTGGTGGCCATGACTTTTTAAGGAAGTAGTTATGTCCAGATCTACTCGTCTCTTTACTGGTAGTTCTAAAATGCCATAATGTATTTATTGAGGTTTATAGAAGTATGTAGAAAAATATTCTAGGATTTTTTATTTTTTTAAACTTAAAAAAAAGGACTTAGACGAAATCTGTCACCAAACAGATTCTTAGAATTTTAGTGAACCACAGTGTTACACATTCTACGTACACCGGATCAGTTTTTTAGTCACAAAACATATTAGAAGGCATTTTTTTTTTTTTTTAAGAGACAGGGTCTCACTCTGTCACCTAGGCTGGAGTGCAGTGGCACAATCCTAGCTCAGCTGCAGCTTTGAACTCCTAGGCTGAAGTGGTCCTCCCACCTTAACCTCTCAAGTACCTAGAACTACAAGTGTGTGTCACCACACCTGGCTAATTTTTAAATGTTTTTGTAGAGATGGAGGTCCCACTGTGTTGCCCAGGGTGGTCTCAAACTCCTAGCCTCAAGCTATCCTCCCACCTCAGCCTCCCAAAGCCGTGGGATTACAGGTGTGAACCACTGTGCCCAGCCAGAAGGCAATAATCTCATTTTAAAATTCTTCTTATTTTTTAATCCTATCACTTTCTTGTATTATTTATGCCAAAGATATCTTTGTGATTTTTAAGTTTAGTAGGTTTTTGTTCTGAGAGGAAAGCTAATTGCTATTCAATACATAGAGGATTTTTAATTTTGTATCAGTGATAATTGGACTTAATCTATAAAGCCTCATTACACAGAGTGGAATGTTCTTTGACATCTATTCACTTTTTATTAAATATAATCAGTGTTTTCCAAATGAATATTGTCTTACTGAGATCAATTCAAATCAAGGAAATAGGATGAATTACTAAAGCCAGAATATGTTAAGCTGCCAACATTTCAGCAGAGTGCTAGGGGGAAATAATAGCAATTTTGAGAGCATTTGTCTCAGTTAAAATAAAAATGAGTAAGTTGGATTTATTTCAGGATACTTTTAGATAACAGTGGTTAAAGGTAAGTAATCCAAAAAAGTATTTTAGTTAATTAATTAGAGATGCATATAGTTGTAAAGCAGTGTACATTTCTATATACTGTATTACATAATTCATTTATGTAAGTATATGATTAGAAACATTATATAAGAATTTTCTGTGAAAAGGAACAAAGATTATATATCTTTGTTACACTAACTAATGATGTGAAATCATTTTGATCACCCTGAATTTTGTAGATGTAAAATGTAGTTTTGGCACAAAGACATTGTTACCATGCAGTGATGATCATATGTGTTTACAATAATTTGCTTTTATATAAACTGTATAAATAGTATGATGGCCGAATAAATATTAAAAAACAAAACTGTGCATATGAAAAGATGAAAGAAATATATCAAAACTTTAATAATGCATGTATTCGTTGGTACAATGGATCTTTATTTTGCTTTCCATATTTATATTCTTGTGTGTTTTGTATTTTCTAAAATTTGCTTTTTTGTGTATAATATGAAAAACAGTTTCCTAACGATTAAAAAAGTAAATGCTTACACACTTTGTAATCCAACAAAGCTAAGAATTCATAGCTTTCCAAAAGCATGGAGGTTGTAAATAATGATTTTAAATGTTACTGCTAGAGTTTTCCAAGCTTCATATATCTATTTGGGTATTTGATAGCAAATGAAATGCTGTATTTGCAGAATCATTAGTACAGTCAGCACTCCATATCCATTGGTTCTGCATCTGTGGATTCAAGCAACCTCAGATCAAAAATATTCCCCAAAAAATCATATCTGTACTGAACATTTACAGACCTTTTTCTTATTATTCCCTAAAAAATATAACAGCTATTTACATAGCATTTACATTATCTTAGGTATTATAAGTAATCTAGAGGTGATTTAAATTATATAGAAGAATGTGATAGGTTATATGCAAATACGATGCCATTTTATATTCAGGGACTCGAGCATCCGCAGATTTTGGTATTTGTGGGAGAAAAGTCCTAGAACCAATCCCCCACGAATACGGAGGGATGGCAATATTCTTAATCCCTTTCCTGATGAAACAATTTTCCTTGGAAATATATTTTGTTCATCATGTATTTCCAAGCTACAGTTTGGAAAATGTTTTCTTAAAATATACCAAAAAAATTAGCCTCTACTAGTTCTATGTGTTCTAATTTTACTTAAGGCATTTCAAAAATTACATCAGTGGTATTCCAAAGCTCTGTATTTTACAGTTGACATTTAGAGATAATTTCTGCTAGAAGATAATATCTGCAGTGGAAAATTATGGTTATTTTATAAGTTAGTCATTTTTGATTCAAGATATTTATGAGCTTAAAATAGTGATTATGTTTTTATTAACGGCAAACATTTGTTGAAAATATTGACTTTGTGTATAGAAAAATAAGGAGAGATATGAGAGCTTACATTTATTAAAATTCAAGTAAATTCATCATTAACTGAAGGAGAACAATCTAATGATTACCTTTAAAAAAAGAGAAGACCTTAATTGAAGTAAACAGGATTATAAAAGAAATGGGGAGCCCTTCATCTAGTCATTATCAGTTTTATTTATTTTGATCCACAAATATGGTGAGAGATTTGTAGCATCAGCTACTTGTCAGTATCTACTGATAGACATCAAACACTTCTCACCACCTTCTGTAAAAATCTTTATTTTAGGGGAGGTGATAGACTTCATGGAACAAAACAATTATAATACTCTTTATAAGTCCATGCCATACTAGCTGGCTATCTTCTAATGAATTTCATTTAGCTCTTTTAGCCCCTTTGAGACCCGTTTGAAAAGGGTGTAAGGTAAATAGATTTCTCTCTCTCTCTTTTTTTTTTTAGTCTAAACTCTACTACCATGAAGGTAAATAGATCTCTTATAGATATCTGTCCTATCACATTATAAAGAACCTGTTGAACCTAATGTTTGTCAATATTATTTTTATTTTACTTTGTTTTTGATTGTCAAAATAATAGAAAGTAAGGTTGACCTAGACAGATTTTGATAAATATAAAATGGCATTATTTTTATCTGAATACAATACAAAGGTAAGATATTCACATTTTTCTTAGGAATGTAGGAAGGCTTCAAAGTAAACTGTTAATGACAAAGATTATTTTGAAATATATGATGATCTATTTTTAAAAGCATTTTTTGTTAATTGTAGAAAACTAAACATTTAAGCATAAATGTTATAGTTAAGTTTATTGTTTTATTAACCAGGAAGTTCAGAAGCATTTAGAGTATTGAATGTCTATTGCTATCAGGCCAAAAAAGAAAAAAAAGAAAAGATACAAAGAAGCAACAAGTTAAAAATGACTCAGAAAATGTTGCTTGCTTTCTTTCTTTGACATGTATTTTTTTTAAAGTACGGTATTTCTCCTTTCTAATGACATAAGAAAAGTAAAAACGTCTAAAGTTTTTACTGAAAAGAGCCTTTTTTCTTAGTCATTTAATCAATAAATATTTGTGGCAAATATATAATGTGCCAGGCATTTTTTTCCCCAGGTTAATTTTCCCTAAAGGTATTTTTCCATAAAGAAAAATGTAGTAGTGAACACACCTTTACTACAGAAATGAAGTTGAAAGCATGACAAACTAGTGTTCATAAAGGAACTGAAGAGTACAAAAAAGTACAAGTTATGATCACTGGTTTATCTTCTAGAGAAGATAAAACACTTGGCACAGTGCTGCCCAGCTAAAATTGGGGTTTGTTCATAAGGAGTAAGAGGAGGCTTCACAATAAAGGTAGGCAACACAGTCTCTAGTGCAATTGTAAAGCTGGTGATTATTTCGAATTAAAGAACAAAAGACTGAGAGCCAACACCAGAGTTCTAATTCAACTCTGCTGTTAACTGTCACCCCTAATGCAACATAGCTGTGGGCACATATGGACACTAAGAACATGAAAGATCAGTACCAGAAATCTAAAAGTCTAGAAATTTATGTCACTGATCTACCAGGTAGGATTTTTTGGCTAGGCAAGGCCTGTACTAGAAGGCCAACTGTATGAATCCAAGTGTGGAGCTAAGGAGGAGTTATTGAAAGTTAAGACTCTTACAGGGTAACCTACTGTGAGTAAGTGGAAAGCATAGTCAGCATGTGGAAACAATTGTATCAAATCACATCTTTCTCAGCTGTTTTTAATAAGTGATACCCGTTTCCCCCTAAGATCTTAGCTGTTCTTACCTGTGCTATTCCGTATATAATTTTAATAAGCTATATGACTAGAGTGGATTAAGAATTCCCAATGCCCCAGCCAGAGCAAGAGCAAGACCCCATTAAAAAAAAGAAAAATTAGCTGGGCATGGAGGCTCACGCCTATGGCCCCAGCTACTTGGGAGGCTGAAGCAGGAGGATTGCTTGAGCCCAGGAGTTTGAGGTTGCTGTGAGCTATGATGACACCACTGGACTCTAGTCATGGTAACAGAGTAAGACTCTTGTCTCCAAAGAAAAAAAAAGAATCCCCAATGCCATAAAGTTTATAGTGTGTCAACCTCTCAAGACCTACCTCTGGCACTATAAAGTAACTAAAAATAGACATAATATACTTAACTATGAAATAGATGTTAAGGAAATAAAATTCAGATTTTTCTCATGATACTAATTCTGATGTTTTTTTCAAAAATATGAAATGTCAAATCTTGTCAAAAATATTTGATACCCTTACTTTGCTCATGCCCTAATAAGATATTTCTTAGATTCCTAGCAGGATATTTCAACATCTTATGTTACTTTGAAAAACCAAAGCCTACTTAATTCTCTTCTCTGTAATGTAAATGCATATAGGAGGTCTTTAAGATCGATTTCCTTTTAGGTAAGACATTCTAAAAGTTTTATATAAACTAATTATTAGGAAGTAAAGGATTCTGGAAGTATACTTTCAAAGAGAAAGATAGTAAAAACAATTTGTTTGCTTAAGTTGTAGTTAAATTTACTAAAAATTATGTAGCCAAAAATCAATTTGGTAAATTATCAATTCACTAAATGGCTAAAAGGCTTTAAATTGTCAGACCAATTGCCTTAATCCAGATTTAAAACATATGGCCTGGCACGGTGGCTCATGCCTGTAATCCTAGCACTCTGGGAGGCCTAGGCAGGAAAATTTCTTGAGGCCAGGAGTTCAAGACCAGCCTGAACAAGAGTGAGACCCCATCTCTACAAAAAATAGAAAAATTAGCCAGACGTGGTGGTACGCATCTATAGTCCCAGCTACTGGGGAGGCTAAGGCAGGAGGATCAGCTGAGCCCAGGAGTTTGAGGTTGCAGTGAGCTATGATGACACCACTATACTCTAGCTAGCCCAGGCGACAGAGCAAGACCCTGGTCTCCAAAAAAATAAAAAATTAGTCAGGTGGGATGGTGTTAGCCTATGGTCCCAGCTACTCAGGAGGCTAAGGCAGGAGAATCTTTTGAGCCCAGGAGTTTGAAGTTGCAGTGTTCTATGATCGTGCCATTGCACTCAAGCCTGAGCAACAGAGTGAGACCTTGTCTATAAAAAAATAAAATAAAACATACGCCACTGCAATTTTACTACCAGACGCAAGGACTCGGGTAGATACAGTTCCCAATCCAGAAGAATGTGAGTAAAGCAGGCGAAAGTTCATCCATTCGCTTATGTGACATTTAGCATTCAAGAAGTGTGGTACTAGGTATCTCAAATGTGAACTTGAGAAATTGGCATTTAGTGGCACAGGATTGCAAATCCATGGTGAAATTGCTGTAGCAAAGTCTTACTGATGCTAAAACTTAAAAAAAAAATCTTTAGAAACTTGTCAAATAGATCATTCAGTGAATTAGCTTTTGGTGGACTGGTTTCCTGCATTTACTTATAAGTAATTATATAGTGCTTTCCTTCCAAAATAAATCAGCTCACAAGTATAAAAAATCAAACAAAATGGAAGCAAAAAAAGAAAAAGAAAGACAAGGTAGGATATGAAATTAAAGCAGGAATGAGACTTCAGAACACATTCATGTTGCTGCTAAGCCTCAAATTTATTCTAGCTTTCAAAAGTGAAACATGGGAAACCCAGTTAATTAAGCAATTCAGTGTCTATAAGATAAGGTGAAAACAGACCAGTTGCTCATGAAATGTTCAATTATACTTTGGAGTGTCATTTGTGAACAATAATAGTAATGTTGAAATAAGGTCATATTGACATTAAATTTCATAATAGCTCATCTCTTTTGAATTTCCAAATACAGCAAACATTTAAAAATTAATTCACTCAGAATAAATGTGTTCTGGCTAGGCACTGTGGCTCACACCTGTAATCCCAGAACTTTGGGAGGCAGAGGTAAGAGGGTTGCTTGAAGCCAGGAGTTTGAGCTGCAATGTCCACACCACTGCATTCCAGCTTGGGTGACAGAGCGAGACCTTGTCTCTTAAAAAAAAAAAAGAGAGAGATTTTTCTTTAAAACTCTGTTTACATTTTTTTTTTTTTTTTAAATGAAAGGGGTAGAGTGAGGAGGGGAGTTCCAGTTTCCTTTTTTTTTTTTTTTTTTTGAGAAAGTCTCACTCTGTCACCCTGGGTAGGGTGCAGTGGTGTCCTCATGGCTCACTGCAACCTCAAATCCCGGGGCTAAGTGATTCTCCTTTCTCAGCCTCCCGAGTAGCTGGGACTACAGGTGCACGCCACAATGCCTGGCTAATTTTTCTATTTTTAGTAGAGGCGGGTCTCAAACTCCTGAGCTCAAGCAGTCCTCCCTCCTCGGCCTCCCGGAGTGCTAAGATTAAAGGCATGAGCCACCTCACTGGCCTCTGTTTACTTTTTAGTGATAAAAATTTTGAGGGAATAAATTTATTTGCCAGTTTGCTCAAATATTTCTCCATCCTATAACTTACATTTGTTCAAAAAGAAAACCTCACTATCCATTTATTTCCATTTTCTGTGTCATTTAGAGACTACTACTCTAAACCTTAATCACCTTTCTGGTCTACATTCAGGCTTTCCTCCTTCACACCCAGGCAGTCTTCAATTCCAGTCCGTTCTTTCTCCAAAAAGATCAATATACAATTCCCCTTCCTTTCCAGCTCTAATTCCCATGCCCTCATGCAGACCATCATAATTTTTATGTGGACAATTGACACAACTTCCTGTATCAACCTCCAGACTTTTCTTTCAGTTCATTACTGTTCAGGGTATGGACCTTAGATCATCTGCATTAGGATAGCCTGAACCTGAGGTCCTTGTGAAAAACACTGTGACTTTAGAGGAAAGGACTCCAGCTCTCTGTTAGATAATGCTATGCCTTACTCAGAGTAAGGTGCCTTAACAAATATTTAAGTAGCTGAAACTCTGTTTTTATACTACATTACAGTCTTACAGTGTACTTTCATTTATTTCATTTACTTATTTATTTTCATTTATTTATTTACTTATTTACCTGGATTATTTTATTCAGTCTTATGAAATAAACTTTTTTTCCTTCTTTCTCTTTGTAGTATTTATAGAAGTGAATGTGTTATTTACCAATGATGAATTAGCAACCCTTGAAAGTGGGAATTATACAAATATTAATATAAACTTAATCTTTCACGATCTCCATTTGTTGATCATCTGTTTTTTTTTTTAATCTATGTCTTTTACATCTTGGTCAAGAAACATTTTCAGGAATCATTTACTACCTTAAGACTTAGGAATTTAAAAAAGAATTCTTTTCATATATAATTTATGATTGACAAAAAAGCCAATAGCATATGAATCAAGTGATATAAATTATATAAGCTTTTCCTGAGGAAAAGTTTATTGAGATAAATACTGTTTGTCCTTACCCACAATTATTTTTGCTCTTCAATGACTTAAAACTATAATATAAGATTCAGATTTTCCTAACCATCCTTTTCTCATTTTCTGAAATCCAGTAGTCAGAAGATATTTTATGTAACCCCATATATAAGCAATCCCCTTAGAAAGTATTTACTTCCTAAATGCAAAGAGCAAAAATATAAATGATAATGTCACTGTATTTGTCTGATAAATTTGGGGCACCAGCATGTTCTGTGCTTTTTTTGACACAGGTTTATTTTTCTAGCTGAAAAAATATACCTGTAAAAATTGTGTCTGGATAAGAAAAGTCAATAAAACCCTTTAAATCTTGGCCAAAAATTGATTTTATTATTAATAAGATACTTTAAAAACTGAATGCAGATTTGTTTACAGACTCTTTTATTAGTCTCTCTTCTTTTCCAAGCATCACAAATGTCACTTTTATATTTTTCAATTTATATAATACATCCTGCCTTGCTGCCTAAGAGCATAATAGAAAAATGAAAACCTAAACTAATCAAAAACTTCCCATGCTGTTGAACATAACATAAAACTGTTCTGATACCTTCCTTCTTAGTGGTTTATGGCCTAAAAATGCACTTGGTACAACTTTTGTTCCTATTGACTTCATTTTCCTCAATTTTTAAAATTATTTTTAACATGAGAATTACTGAAAGGAGTTAGTATAGTATTATTTTTAGCATAAAGATATGGACTATATGCATTCGTTTTTTTCTGACTCAGTCTTTGCTTGACCTTTGGCTGTGTTTTCATGGCTGAATGTTGTGATCAGTTACTTATCAAGTATAAGAACACCTTTGTAACATCAATTAAGCACATAGTGGTCAAGAGCATGGGTTTTAGAGTGAGACAGTCCTGGGTTTGAATCGTAGTGCTGTGCTTGCTGTCTCTGTACCTCAGACAAATTATTTAACCTCACTGGGCCTGAATTCCCTCAATTGTAATATAAAGACAATAAAACCCACCATACGAGATAGGAATATTGTGAAGATTAAAATATATAATGTATTCAAAGTGACTGGAAAAAAACACAGTGCTTGGAATGTGGGATGTGGCTATTATCCATTACAGTAGCAGGAGTATCTGTTAACTGAGATATTCATAGACTCCTTGCCCCAGGTTAAGAATCGTGTTATAAAATAAAACTGAAGAACTTTTGATTGTTTTTGGCTGTAGAATTTTTTTCACTGGTTCAAACAAAATTTCTGCTTTGAGATTAGTTTGAGAGAAAAGCACGTATTTAAAATTTTCTTTAGCCTTACATTGAAGTAATTAACTCGTAAGAAAAAGTAAGACATAATAAGATAGTTATTTTAAAGGGGTACCTCTCCAATATCTAAATACATTATTTTGTATTTTAAGGTAATATAATGTATTTGTTTTGATTGACATATGCAAGATATGTGAAAACCAGCCTCAGATTGTGCTTATGCACTAAGCAGAATTATTCTTATAATGGGGTGTGTGCTTCTATCAGAAAGCTTTTAATGGGAAATTTCAAATATACACAAAAGTAGATAGAATAATATATACTACGTACCCATCATCAGCTTTAGTAATTATCATTATAGCCAATATTGTTTTACATATAGCCCCATCATAATTCGTTGAAGCAAATCTTACACATTTTATTTTATCTGTAAACGTTTTCCATCTGTATCTCTAAAAGATAAAGACTCTTACAAAATCACATAACCACAGTACCTTTATCATACTTTACAATAATAATCTCTTGATACCATCAATTATCAGTCATTGTTTAAATTTTTACTTGTCTCTCTTTTTTTTTTTTTTTCCCTGAGACAGAGCCTTGCTCTGTTGCCCGGGCTAGAATGCTGTGGCATCAGCTCACAGCAACCTCAAACGCATGGGCTCAAGCAATCCTCCTGCCTCAGCTTCCTGAGTAGCTAGGACTACAGACATGTTCCACAATGCCCCACTAATTTTTTTCTATTTTTAGTAGAGACGGGGTTCTCGCTCTTGCTCAGGCTGGTCTCGAACTCCTGACCTCAAGGGATCCTCCTGCCTCAGCCCCCCAGAGCACTAGGATTATAGGCATGAGCCACCATGCCAACTTTGTCTCTTAACTGTTAAAATTTTCCTAACAGTGTATCTATTTGAATCAATATCCAAGTAAAGTCCACAGATTGGGATTGATAAAATTTTTAAGGTTCATCTAATCTTCCAACAGCTTTTTTTTTTTACTTCTTGCAATGTAATTGTTGAAGAAACTATGTCATTTGTAGAATTTCCTACAGACTGGATTTTGCTGTATAGTTTAACATATATCTGTCACCCTGTCTTTCCTTTAAAGTTATGGTAATTAAATCTAGAGGCTTGATAAAATCTAGGTTTGATTTTTTTTTTTTTAGGGGCAAGAGTACTTTATAGGTGATGATATGAGCCTCCATCAGGAGGCTAAATCTCTCCTGTTTTCTCTCTTTTTGATGATAGACAGCCATTCAAGTTCAATGCTGTGGTCTGTTAACTCATTAGGTATTGCAAAATGCTGATATTCTCTTACTTTTTGTCTTCATTTATTAGCGATAATATTCCTATAAAGAGGAACTTTCATCTATTTGGATAGCCTAGTTTCTTGGTTGAACTAATAACATAGGGGGCTCATCACACAACTAATATTTTCAAATATCTGCTAACTTTATGGTCATTATAGTTCAGAAATGGTGATTAAAATATGTATCTCTAGCTATATGTTTATAAATACAGATATAGATTTCTGTCAAAGTAAGAATATTAAAGTCAAAGTAAGAATATTAAAGATATATCAAAGGTCATGAACAATTATAAGTCTAAATTTAAAAAATAAAATTCCTAAGGTTTATACTAGCTTTATAAGTTTCAAAATATCTGTGATTTTTACCTAGAATTTTCTGTCATATTGATCTCTTGTGTTTATTTTGTTTCTAATATATTATTTCTATAAAATGTTAATTAAAAGGGAATGCAGTGGTGTCTTTTGAAAGAAGAGGATGTCATTCCTCGTATCAGGGCAATGGAAGGTCGTAGAGGAAGACCACCAAACCCAGACAGACAGCGAACAAGAGAGGAATCCAGGATGAGACGTCGGAAGGGTCGACCTCCGAATGTTGGCAATGCTGAATTCGTAGACAACACAGATGCCAAATTGCTAAGAAAACTGCAAGCTCAAGGTAAGAAACATAATATGTCTTGACACTAACAATCATATTAAAAATTATACTGAAAGTATTTCTTATGTTTTTGACTTAGGAATGATTGACACTGCTCTCAATTTCTAAAATGTAGATATTTGTGTAAGAATAAAATGAAAAAATAAGGAGTCCCACTGGTAACTGGAGTTCTTTGATTAGGTAATCTTCTTTCAAGAGCCATAGTCATAAACACATCCTACCCTGTGTGTTTAGAATTACAAAGGTAGGTGTTAAGCTTTTAAGGCTTGCAAAGAAAGGGAATCAACCAGCACTTGGCACATGCCTTAAGGTCGTGCCAACCTTCTGGAAATTCTCATTTTAACAGCTCCCGATTCCTTGAGGTGGTACATGGGAATACCTCCAAAATATGTGGATCTGTGGAGTAAATTTTCAGTCAGAGAACTCCAATTACTGGTAAGTAACCCCAGTCTTTTAGTTTGGGTTCTCCTGTAGTCTGGATATAGTATATATATTTTCGAAATGCCCAATTAATAGATTTAAATCAAAAAGTATTTTAAGATCACTAGAAGGTGTCATTTATCAAGCTTAAAGTGCTCATAACAACCTCAAATGTATTAATAATTTGAAATTATATATAAATTATCATTATGAAGTTCCCATGCTACATATGGCACAGAGAAAGCTGAGTAAAATGAAATGGCTTTGCTTTGCAGTTTGAGTTGCTTGTTAAAAATGTGAAGCCCCTTAAGGCTGTCTGAATATAACTGTTGTCATATGCACAGATGTCTTATATTTGCAAGCATATATGTAAAGATATATGACAATGTAAAATAAAGGTTTAATAATGAAAATTGACCTAAAAAAATAGAATTTTACTTCTTCTCATGAGTTTTTTACTATTCCTATAAACACCAAAATGTGAAGGAAATGCCTGAAAAACTTATTTCTGTTTATTGTAAGCACCATCATAATATTGACTTCTTTGTTGCTGCTTTGTTTTTATTATAGAACAAAAATATCCATGATGAAAGCTCATAGAACAGAATGCTTTAAAATGAGACATTCTCAGTCTCACTTACCAGTAGAATAATTAACAGGTTTTTGTTAATCTTTCCAGAAATGTGTACACAGACATACAAACACATTCAAACATGCACATATACACATATATATTTTTTTGTTTATAAAATAAGTGGATTTATAGTATACCTACTATTCAGCTTGCTCTTTTTCCACTTTATGTTGAATATCTTTCTATATCAGCACTTACAAATCAACACAGTTCTTTTAATGGCTAAATATTAAGTGATGCCACATATGGTGCTACCATACTTCATTTAATCAGTCTCTTCTTGATGACTGTCTAAGCTACTTCTGGATCTTTGCTATCACACTGTTGCAATAAATATATTTTGCACATATCTAAACATAATATTGTACATATCATTTTCAATTTTGGTCAATAGCAGGAAAATATTGTCTCCAAAAAGGTTGCACTAATTCATACTTTGACTAATGGCATGTAAGTTAAGTCTGGCATATAACTTAATATCATGTAATTTTTTTTCTATCTTAGTGTGTTAGTCAAATATTTTTCATATTATTTTATTTGGTTTCTTATAAGACTTTCTTTCATCTCCCCCAAATAGTTAATATAGAAGGTTAAAAAGAAAAAAGTGATTAACAGAGATAGATAAGTTTTAAAAATTGGTATTGTCCATAAGCTATTTACTCTTCTGAAGAGTGTTTCATGGTGAGGAATGTGTGCATTGTTTGCATAAGAGAGCTTGATTTTAACTGATACCCAAAACATGGGCTCTTCGTGCATATTTTGCATATTTAATGCAAGTATCATTATTCCTTAGTATCCAAAATGGCAAATTTAAATTTGCAAAATTAACTATTTTTATTGTAACAAAAGAGAAGTTAATTATTCAACTTTTACCCAATATTTTCCCTCTAGATTTCAAATTGATTTGTATTTGATTACGTAGTTCTTTCTTGTTGTACTGGTTTGCGTTTTGCAACTTGTGTTACCTTTGACTTTATTGTGTACGTGTTTTTTCACAACATGTATATAAAGATTAAATATTTGATGGCAAATAATTATTAATATTTACAAGTATATAGGATATAGTTTACATGGTTTTGGGGGGCAAGAAAAGAGAGAATGAATCATTTATCACCTCTTTTATTTCTAAAAGACTTCTACATTAACAGTTTGGGGGGTTATCTGAGAGGATTCTAGAAGTTTCTCTTACACTATTATCCCACTAGGACTTTACTAGACTGAAAACTGGACTTAATTTGAAGAAAGAGTCAGAACACTGAGATAAATATGAGTTTTGAATGTACATCCAAACGTTGTGAAATGAGAACTCTGATTTCTCAGAGTACAGATAAAAATCTGATAAGGAGGCCAGGCATGGTGGCTCACACCTGTAATGCCAGCACTCCGGGAGGCTGAGGCAGAAGGATCACTTGAGGTTAGGAGTTTAAGACCAGACTGGGCAACATAGTGAGACCCTGTCTCTACAAAAAAATAGAAAAATTAGCCAGGCATAGTGGCACACACTGGTAGTCCCAGCTACTTGGGAGGCTGAGGCAAGAGGATCACTCCTGATCCCAGAGTTCGTGGTTACAGTGAGCTATAATGACACCACTGCACTCTAGCCTGTGCAATAGAGTGACCCTCTCTCTTTAAAAAAAAAAAAAAATCTGACAAGGTTTGAATATGATAAACTCTGTATCGCTAAACCTGCTTTTGTTAATTGACCAATACTATTAACAGCTCAAATTTTCCAAAATATCAAGTAGTACCCCTCCATTTCATATATCTTAGAAACTGAGATGTCATATAAGTAATCTATATGATGCATCATTATTTTAAAATAGACCACTAAGAAAGAAAAGTATTGTCAATTTTCAGACATATTCTGATTTTAGGGATGTTAAAATGTTTAGAAATCAAAGAAAAATGTGTCCAAAATATCCCTAATCTTATGTGAAAATAAACTTTATTTTAAAAATAAACTTTTACCTTCAAAATTAAGGCAGACAATATCTTAAGCCATAAAAATGTTTTTCAATTAATATTTCAAAAATCAATTATAGCATAATATAGTCACCAACCATAAACCAAATAAATGAGAAGATATTGGAAGTAGTTTAATCCTCAGAGCCTGGGTGAACTTTTCTAGGTCTCCAACTCATTTTCTTTCCTCCATAGTGTCTCTAGTTTTTTTTCCCACATCTTCTCCCACTGTTCATAATGTAAAATGTAAGCTATATACATTTTAAATAATTAATCAAAATTGTATATTCCTTGCTAAAATGAAAAGATACAAGTTGAAGTTTTTAATGTTTCTCTGTCCAAAGAGTTGAAAAATAAAAATTACTGTGACTTGTGTGGGGCCTGAAATTGACCGATACACTCATACACAAACACACATCTATATATATTATATAAATTCCTTATTAAAAGTTAAACTTCTAGGCTGGGCACGGTGGCTCACGCCTGTAATCCTAGCACTCTGGGAGGCCGAGGCGGGTGGATTGCTCGAGGTCAGGAATTCGAGACCAGCCTGAGCAAGCACGAGACCCCCGTATCTACTAAAAATAGAAAGAAATTATATGGCCAACTAAAAATCTATATGGAAAAAATTAGCCGGGCATAGTGGCACATGCCTGTAGTCCCAACTACTCGGGAGGCTGAGGCAGTAGGATCGCTTAAGCCGAGGAGTCTGAGGTTGCTGTGAGCTAGGCTGACGCCTCGGCACTCATTCTAACCTGGGCGACAAAGCGACACTCTGTCTCAAAAAAAAAAAAAAAAAAAAGTTAAACTTCTATTAGAGAACATCAGTTTAGCTTGAAGCAATAGATCATATGTATGTAAAATTTTCTAGGAAATGTTTTAATCACTTAGCATATCTTTACATCTTAACACAGAGTTTGGCCTTTATAGCAGAGTTCAAAACTTTCAATTCTTAAATGTTAAAAAAGTATTTTAACATTATTATAGATGTTAATGATATTCTTTGGGTGTATTATTATCAGAGGTTGCTGACACTGCAGGTCAGTTTATAGGTTTTTATTTCCCAGAGTATTTAGTTAACAGGAGATCCTTTGTGTGTGATCTCAGAAATTTTTGATGATGCCTATAACCTAATATTGAAAATTATTGGAAAATTAGAGTTATACTTTATCATCAGCTTCCATTTTATCTTTCTATTAACACTCCCAATTTACTAGATAAAATTAAACCTTTTTACATCCCCTCCCCTTTTTAAAAAAATCTTAATCATAGAAAATTAGCCATAGTAACCAACTTTACTTCAGCTATTACAAAGACATGGGGTTAAGTTTTTAGCTAAAATCTCAAGGCATTCAAATTTTGCTTCAAGTTTTTTAGAGATAGTAGCATGCAGACCATAGAGTCAGAGAGACCTGGGTTTTATATATTGGCTCTGCAATTTAACCTCTGTAATCCATAGTCATTTTATGTGTAAGCTAGGCATAATTTTGCTTACTTTATAAGGTAGTTGTGAAGATTAGACAAGCTCGTGTAATTTAAGACAATACCCGCATTCAGTGAATGGTGGAAATTATTAGGGCTCAAGTGATTCAGGTGCTAGCAATCATATTCATTATCAATGAATATAATCTGTAGGTTCCTTACACTCAACAACAAAATTTAAAACAATGTCTACTGTAAAGTGGTGCTTCCTAACATGATTTTATGAGTGATATTAAGATACACCACTTACAGAGTTAGAAGTATTCAGATCAAATTTGCCAGCAGAAGAAAGCAATGACATTAAATGTTTTCTGTTTCCATTATACCTATTGCCACAGTAATGCTTGATAACAAACCACCACCAAATCTTCGTGGCATACAATACTAAGCATTAATTGCTTGTGCAGATGGAGTCAGCTGGAGGTTATCTAAGCAGTTTTGCTGATCTTGGCTGGACTTATTAACATGTATGAGGTCAGCTGGCTCCCAATCTCCACAGTAATGGGAGCCTAATCATCTGGCCCAATCATCTCCTCAGTAATGCACAAGGTACAAGAGTAAAAGTAGAAAGAGTACAATTACACTTTCAAGCTCTCCTTTTATCACAACTGCTAATATTCTCTTAACCATAGAAGTTCACATGGCTGAATTCAGAATCAAGGGACAGGAAAATATATTCCACCTCTTGATGGGAACTGCTGCAAAGTCATATTGCAAATGACATGGATAGAGGGAGGAATGAAGAATTGGGGCCATTAATTGTCCATCTACCTCAGTTTCATACATTTGTCCTTGAAAATTATGAGAACTAGATTGTCCTTAAAAATCATTGACATTCTGCAATATTTTTATTTAGGAGAGTTAGTCCCACTCTTTCATCCACAAAAATATCACTGGATTCAGGAACTTAACCATTAGTATGGCTAACTGAAATATTTAATACTAAGTTTGTAGGGGAGGGGATTTTGTATTTGTTTTATTTTGAGGTCTTATCCCTTTTTTATGTTTTGTTATTTTAAGACTGAAACTGTTCTATTCTTACATATAACAGCTACTTTCCTACTAAGTGGGGTTTACTGGAAATGTGAAAAAAATAAATGAGCCTCTCTGATGAGGATTAAGGGAAACATTTTTATGGCTTTCTGTGTATGTTCTCATCTTTGATGAAATAATTTGACAATTTCTGAGGGAAATAAACATGACATTTTCTACCACACCACTCTCCTACTTGGTATCTGTCTAACCTTAGGCAATTCTCTTAAATATTATATCCTTTATGATCATTCCATTTTCACACAGTTATTGTTTTAGGTTATCAGTTGTGTAAAGTTGTTAATAAGATTCTTTGAAATTTTGTATTTTTCAGAGATTGCCAGGCAAGCAGCACAAATAAAGCTTTTGAGAAAACTTCAAAAGCAGGAACAGGCGCGGGTTGCTAAAGAAGCTAAAAAACAGCAAGGTGGGTGATTTAAATGAAAATATAAACTTCAAGAGCGAGTATTCGGGGATTCGTAAGAGCCTTCCATTCATTCTTTTTCTAATATCTATACTTTGGTTTCTCGTCATAGCAATAATGGCTGCTGAGGAGAAGCGAAAACAAAAAGAACAGATAAAGATTATGAAACAGCAGGTATGTTTATGCATTGGAACTGACCTTTAAAACATGGACCTTATTCTGAGGATTTATTTGTATATGTACATTATCTTCAATTTCTTAAATAATTGTATTTCACATTAATGTTGTATATCTTATTTAGAAAGTTGCTCTCTTCCATTAGTTAAAATTTTACCTCACTTTTTAAAGTGTTTTACTTACGAGTTTTTTAAGAAATGATTACCAAATGGTAAATTTATGTAAGTACTTTTAATATCCTTGTAGACTTTGAGTATAAGTTTACATCTTGAACAATTTTCAGACTTTTTAAAATTAAAATATCAGTAAATGAAATATATTGTTTGTTCAAATTTCAATAAGAAAAGCTTACTGTTCTAAAATATGTAAAATATTAGTAAAAAATTAAATTCAAGTTACATACAATAAGATTTGCCTTCATTGCTTCTGAACTCTTTCAGAGTTACTTAAAAATTGCTACTGCAAAAAAATAACAATAGTATTTTTTTAGCATATCCAGAGTTCTGTCTTATATCTACAATATCCCTCCCCTGTGTGGTTTGCAAAATTAAGTTTAAGTCAGTAGATAATTTTTAAATTCTTAAAGGTAAAATATTAAGTGAGAAGATATTCAAGTTCGTTGAAGAGGGGAGTATGTAGACTACTCTGTCATCTCTCCAGATACTTCCATTAACATTGAAGCAGAAACGAAATGGGAAGAAAGTACTATTCTTTAAAAAAAGTTTAAACAGCAAGTAGTTATTTCTAAGTGTGAGATGAAATCAGTTGTGTTACTGTGTAAATAACTGCTAAATAAATAGCTCAAGTAGGATTTTATGTGATTATGTCTAAGCTTTTACTCAGTATTGACTAAAGCAATAGAGAGGGTTAATACAGAGTTGGGATTCAGAATTTAGAGTTTGTAGTCAGGCAGCCTACAGTTAAATATGGGCTTGGCTACTTAATAATTTTGTGACCTTAGATGAATAACTTAACCTCTGAGTCTCTATTTCCTCCATTGTAAAAGAAGAATTGCAATATCTGAAGATTAAATGAGATAATGAATGTAAAGTGCCTACCACCATGTATGGCACAAAACAAATGCTCAGATTTTTAAATGTATATATAAAACATCAAACAATATAGTATACTCTTTTATCATAACTTAAAGTAGTCAATTGTAAACTTGAATTCCTTAGTTTGTTAATTGTGACTGCTAAACATTATAAGATTGGCTTACAATAGGAAGACTAATGAATGCATTTGTTAAAATATGTTTATAGAATCGTGTATATATGTGTGTGTGTGTGTGTGTGTGTAAAAATAAGTTCACATTTCATTTTTAAGTGAAATACTGTTGTTTCCATTACACTTTTTTTTTTTAATAGCTCATTCTGTTTCCTAATAGCTAGAGACTCATATCCCATCAGTACTTTAAATTCAGCTTTGTGATCCTAGAGTCTTTAAGTGGCTACAGCCTAAATCCACATGGTCTTTGATGTTCATTGAAAAAGCATTGGGCTCCAAAAGTCCAGCAACATTAATACAAATGAACTGGTCTTAATTTTTATCAAGAAATTTATCTGAGGATAATCTTAGAATATCATCTGACATATTCCTTATTGCCAACGAAGTGAATAAAAGTATAAAATAGTTCTACTCACACAGTCTGTTGTATAATACCTATTTTAAAGTCAGCATTAGATTTAGAATAAAATAGTAGCATGTGCTTCTCATCCTTTGGATTATTTTTTCTACTCAGTAAGCCAAAAATATCACTAGATAGTCCTTAAGGCAGTTTTCTGGAAGATTGCAGAAGCATTATTGTGAAGCAGGAGGCGTACAGGCGTTGGAATCTAACCAGGGCCCTGTATTTACTATTGGACTTTAGGCAAAGTAACCGGCTCAGTGGTTGAGTATTCAGCATTATAAAGTGTATCTGTGTCATAATAATTTATAATGTTTACATGTTAATGAAAGTACAGGCATTCATGTGTGTGTGTGTGTGTGTGTGTGTGTGTATACATCACTTAGACAATTAAGGGAAAGCTTTAGAGTATATACTTAAGCCCAAGATTCCCTCTCTGTGTGTAAGAGAACAATGAATGGCTTTTGCTGACTTGAAAACATATGCCACCTTATAATCTTATGATTGAAAAGAACAGAAAAATTATATCGAGAGTATGCTTTTCTTAGGTCTCAAGTTCTAATACAAATAAATACTTCAAATATAGATCAAATACAATCTTCTAAGACTTGGAAATGACATGAAAGATATACTTTGGGGTTTTTGTTTTTGGCAAGCTGTAATTAATATTCAATACCAATATAGGATCACTAACAGCAAAATTATAGAATGTAATCAGTCTTCTAAAATCAGAATAGTAATTCCTAAAATCTCATTATCCTGCAGTAGACTCCTTCAGGGAATCAATAATGTCAGTGTACAGAAAGAGAAATAAATTTAAATGCATTTTAAAGTATAGCTTCAGAAGGTACAAGTAACATCTGGAAATTGGACTAGATATTATAATACAGCAGTATAAAATATGTTGGCTCCAGAAATTCTAGGAGAAGTATAATTTGCAAGTGGGAAACTTTGGGTGTTTTTTTGAAAACTTGTGTTTATTCTCATCAATGCCAGTTTGGGGCTTTGAAAGGGATTTATGAACATGAAATTGCTACGGTGTGCTCATAGCATATGAAATATTTTTTAAATCAAAATGTAAATTCTTATCAAAATTCACATGATCACTAAATTATAAAACATAACCAATAATAAGTTCATTACATTTAGATAATGTGTACACCAATTATGTCATATAAATAATTCTCTGGAATGTTAAATTTTAATTAATCCATTTTTAAACAAGGTTACAAATTATTTCTGAAATGGGCTAATTGTGATAGTTAAAGCAATGTCCTATTATCATGTTATTCAGCATATGAAATAAATTTTAAAATGGAAATTATTGTTAATAATCTATTACAGTGTGTCACTGTCTACTTTTTAAAGCATTTTTTATTTAATCATCACAAAGTGAGAAAGGGCAAGCACTTCTCCCTCTTTTATTTCAAATTAAGTATTATTTGTAATTGCAAATATTTATAAAGATCCTCAGACTATATGAGTTTAATCAGCTTGGTTTACCTGGTTTCTGTATATTTATTTAGCATTTGTATTTTATAAATTATTATGAGAAATTATATAAAATCATTTTAATTTAAGACATGAAAATATATATGATATACTAAATAATTAAATTTTTATATCCAGCATGGACAGCCCTTAGTAATTTTTTACTTATAGAAAATTAAGAATTTATATCTTAAATTAGTCGATTCCACTTAAATACTCTTTACCTAAATATTTAGTTTATTTTATTATCTTAAATTATCATAATTTTTTCTACAGGAAAAAATTAAGAGAATACAGCAAATCAGAATGGAAAAAGAACTTCGAGCGCAACAAATTCTAGAGGTATATTTCTCAAATTTAATATAATTAAAATAATATAGTCATATATTTTGAAGTCTGCAAAATAAAAATCTTGCCTACATGTTCTTTCCACTAGCATAAATTAATTTGTTCATCAAAAATTCTCTTTAGACATAATGCATAGAGTAAGACTTTATCTGAACCTTTAATTTTAGCAAATTCATCTAATTCTTATGATAAAAACCCAGGAAATGAGACAAAAGGTATAGGAAAACTGCTGAGCAGCCAGTAGAGTTGTCATGAAATTCGTGTGCTGACACTCTTTACTTTTATGCAAGTAAAGAACTTCCTTTTCTTGTAGAAAAGTCAGTAGGGCTTATTGTCAGAAATTACTTTTAACTTAGAAACAAATGTTTATAAAAGTAAATATTCCAAAAATGAAAGTAAATTTTTTTGTTTTTTTTCTAATCCCATGATAGATTATAAATATAAATAAATAAAATAAATAAACGTACAGTTTTACCAGATTGTTTTTCTATTTTCTAGCATATCCCTGTTTCCTATAAGCTGATTAGAATAGGGATAGAAGACATATATTGGCAACAGCAAAATACCCAAAAGACAGCAAGGGACAATACAGGAAAACACCAGCTAGCATATATAGGAACTCAAAAGCCTAGCAACAGCCTATAATCTTTTAGTCGAATAGCAAGCAATTTTCAAGACCTTAATCGCCCAAAGGTATTACTCTTTGGAACTGTGCAGTATAATAACTGATATTCAAAATAATTGCCCTGAGTCGTCAAGAAAAAGCCAAATTGTGTTTAGTGTACTGTGTCTAAGCAAGCGTATGTCTCAAAATTATTTCCATCCAAAATAGTGAAAATAAACTTTTAATGTTTAAAATTATTATAACCTCTCAGCTATTCAGGAAATTATTCTTTAGAGAACAGTTTATTCCCTGAGGATGCCAAATAGCTGAGGTTTTCTATGTTAGTTTTTTTCTTTCTAGAAATACACATGTATTTCCTTACCCATTTCGAATTAATTTTAAAACCCCTAAATTGAAAATATTTCTATTTTAAAGCAAATTGACGGTAATTGCTAGATAGTTAAGAAAATAGTAGCTAGTTAATGACTTTAAGATTATGAAGCTCACGTTTGATAGCATGATCTTGATTGTCAAAATATGCTGTATGAAAGAGTACAAGTTTCCATTCTGTTAAAAAACAAACACTTGAATTTAACCACAATATACAGTGATCAGGAAAATCAGATTTAATATGTTTCATTTAGTATATATAGCCAAATAATGTATTTCTTTATCTGAAATTTCAAATATTAAAAAGAAATTTCAAATAAAGTAGATGTGCATTTTTAAATATTACTGATTTATTCTTGACATAATTTTTATTTATCAGTAAAAATCTATCTTGTTTTCTGAATTTTTACAGTATTACATTTTAATTTTAAAATCAGAAAAACAATAAATAGCAAAAATAACAAACACTCAATTATTTCAACTTTTAACAGAGCTGGAAGAAGAAAAGCTGCCATATTATTATACATCTATTAATTTTTGTGTATTTTAATGTTAATCTACAAATTAGAAACAAAACTAGTGTGTTAAATACAGCATTAACTGGGGGAAATCTGTAATTGTCTACATGTATGTTACATATTGTTTTGTACCTTGTGAGGCATGTAGCTTCATTTCAAGTCTGAGATTATTTGCAAGTTGTAGTGGTGCTGTTGCATGACTTTGAGACCTGTTTTGCATGCACAGGCTAAAAAGAAAAAGAAGGAAGAAGCGGCAAATGCCAAATTATTGGAGGCCGAGAAACGAATAAAGGTTAGTTTAGATGAGAATCAGAGTTTTTATTTTTCAAAAATAAAAACTGTATGTTATACCAGCATCAATTATATGACAAAAATAGCTTTCCTCAATGGCTATCTAAAAATATGTTTAGCAGATACAACATGTGTATAATGTGTGCCTTTATTTGTTTGTATATTGTGTGTATATCTTTTTTTTTCATTATACAGCTTTTATGTGATGCTTTGAGCTCTTTAAATATGAAATATCAAATCAGAAATGCAAACTTTTGCTTAATACCTGCATATAGTTTTGCTGGATAAGAATGATCCTCCCAAAACTATTTTTTATGTCTTTGATGTTTATGTTTCAAACTGTGTCTCAAATTTGATTCTCCCCTTTTAACTTTCTCTTTGTTAATATCCAGCACCTGTTTCATCTATTAAAAATGAAGAGCCTACAGAAACAAAAACCAAACTATATCAACTGTTATTTACTAATAATAAAATTAGCCATTGTTAATTATTTCAACGTCAAGAGTTTGGGGGTGTTTTCGTTTCGATTTTCTGGCATGAAGCATATGAGAGTTGTCCCTTCTCCTCCTCACCCATCCCTTACCTTCCAATTTTTATAACTGAATATAGAAAGAGGGCAGCTGAGCAAACCCGCTGGTGCTAGAAACAGCCACCACAACTATACCTCATAAAGCCAGAAAACTATTTGTTATCTTTTCTATATGACTTTATTTTTAAGATTTCTAGCTCTTTTCATGCCTGCCCTTAAGATTAAGTTCATCCAGATTTTACCTTTGTAAAAATATTGAAATTGATAACATTCCTGGAATGGTTTGCATTAAGCTCCATCCCCTTGAGATGGTGCCCTGAGTCACAGGTAGGCATGAAAATCTCAAACCGATCATAATCTTTGTCACTTTCATTCATATGCAGTAAATAGAAATGAAAAAATGTTAATTAGAGTACATTAAGGAGTTTATATTTAGAGTGAAGAGAGTTCTCATCAACTAGACTTGAGGGTTGCACCGTAATGTATTAAATTAATTTTAAAATACATGTGTGAGTTGTATCTATGCTCTGACTAGCTAACTAGCTGGTTCAGTGAATGTGCCATTGAACTGTGCTGGTAGGTCATTCATTGAATTTTAAGATGAAATGGCTACTGAGGAAAGATCCTTGCTATGATTTTTATGTCAGTATTAGGTAGAACCATGCGAAATTGGATTGCCATTCTATAAGTAAAAGATAATTGAATATTAAAAATTTCGTATGGCTCAATCTAATGGAAGACTACAGAATCTCAGAAAAGGCACTTTTAGTATTTTCAGCATGTTCTAAATCTTCCTTAAAAATCATGTATTAAAAGTTTCTTATTTTTAAGGAAAAAGAAATGAGAAGACAACAAGCCGTTCTTCTGAAACATCAGGTCTGTATACATATAGTTGATAACTGTTGAAATGTACATTTTATAATATTGTTTAAACCTATTTGGGGGAAATCTTCAAAATATTTTCTTAAAAAATTTCTGATATAATTTCTGCTTAAGTTTTTCCTTCATCTTATAGTTGATTGCCTTGCTTTGGTATTGGTGTCTTTTGGGGGGTTAAAAATTGGTGTTATGACTCTGTGATTTCTGTTTCATAATGTTGTGCCAACTCTTTCTACCAGGAGTTGGAGAGGCATAGACTAGATATGGTATGGGTATGTTTATTTTTGTACATCTAACACCGCATTGTGATTTGGTTGTGATATGGTTGTCATAGCAATGCATAAAGTGTAGCACTGGCTGCTGTCATATTACATACTGGTGCATGGCTTTACAGCACAGTGCATTGCATACATCTGCTTGTCTGTCTATAAAGAAGTATGATGCATCTCCAAGATTTTTCCCTGAATTGTATAAGCCTTAAATAAGGCTTCTCTCTAAAAATTTACATTACTGATGTCACAAGGAAAGTTGGATCACTATACAATTAGATACACTTATGACCCATATTCTCCCATCATTCTAGATGCAAAACTGCCATTGAATACAGTGGGAATTTTGAGTTTGCTTGATGAGAGGATATGAAATATTTATATATTCTGGTTTTATAGATTAATTTTAGAAATAATTTTAGAAATATCCCTTTGAGGGGACCAAGTATACTTTAAAAAAATTGATCAGATATTATAAATATGTGATTTTTAAAATTTTAAAATAAAGTGAGATTATCAAATTAAGCTAGTTCTTGCCTTATTTTCATACTGTTCTTTTCAGATTCTACTTATTAGCCCATGGTGCAGCTTTTGTGGCTTTAAATAGTGCATCAAGTGGCAGACATCAGTAACTAGGACTATCCCATTTCGTTGGTGTTACAGATGAAACAAGCCTAGTTTAATTAAATTGGTATAAAAGCATTTTTAAAAACTTTCTAATTTGGTGACAGCTTATTGGATTTACAAAATGATTTTGTCCTTGAAATAAAAATAACCAATTCTAAAATCATTTAGTGAAAATGACTATAAATCAGTTTCTTCCTGATCTAAAAATTTAAGAACACAACCTTTAGTTTAATTGGCCATAGTAAGTATTTATGGTTTTTCAAATAGCAGATGTAAGGTAACTGACCTGTTCCAGCCAACCATTATGCTTTTTGTTCTGCCAGCTTTTGAAGGAGCATCACAACTGACCATAAGTAAATCTTGTATGCTTCTGTTTACACTGTCTCCATGTTCATTGCTTTACCTTTTTGCTTTTGATTGTTCTTGTATTCGCTTTCTAAACCTAAACTAAAACATGCACAGACTGGCCATTCTTGTCTTATATTTAGTATTTACTGTGACTTGTCTATAAATGCTAAACATGCTGTAATAAGTTTTTTGGGGTTTTTTTGTTTGTTTGTTTTTCCATTTGAAAATCACACTGTTAACTGTGGTTGAGTTATTTCCCTAATTTTATCTGGCCTAATAGGAACGAGAGCGAAGGAGACAACATATGATGCTTATGAAAGCTATAGAAGCTCGTAAAAAAGCAGAAGTAAGTATATGTTTCTAGAAAAAATATTACCTTATAAATTAATATTTTTTCCTAAAGCATTTTTTCCTAAAAATATAAATTTTTCAGAGTATGGATTTGTCATGATTTGCTGGCTTTCATAAGCAAACCAAAGGTTAGAGATAGTAACTGAGTGTTAGAACATAAAAATACGTAGGAATGGATTCCAATGTATGTGTTAATTTTCCTGGCTGCGATTTTAATTATCTTTTTTTTAGTGACATTGGTTTCGGTAAAAGTAGCTATTTATTGCTATAACCAGAGTTTCATAAAACTAATATTACAGTGTGCCTAGATAAGTCCTATGTGTCCTAATTCAAACAGTAATCATTCCAACTATGGACTTCTACCCTCAGAATTATTCTTTAGGATTCTATGTGTAAAATTAGGCCAAATATTTTCCTTAAAATAGATACTTAACAGATAATTCAGAATTATAAAATTATTGCAATAAATCAAAATGAGCTTATTTAGGATTTGATAGAAATCAGTTAAAGGATTAAAATATTTGGTACAAAGGAGTACCTTCTGCATTAAAACAGTTGAATAGAGGTATGGTCATTATAACCAGGGTTTTGGAGGTTGAGAGACTCAGATTTCCCTGCTGGCTCTGCCACTAACTTACTTACCTCTTTTATTTCTTTAAAATTGAGACAATGATACCTACCTCCTAGGATTGTGGGATTATTAAATGAGATTAGAATTTAATACATGAGAATTTGTGAGAATGGCACTATATTTTGGTCTCAGCTCTGGCTTAAATTAGGAATCTAGATTTTTGATATGTAGAAACAATATGTGTATTGTTTTGGAACCTGGGCAAGGTAGCCTAATCACCTGAGTTTGAATTCTGATTTTAGTACTTTCCAGCTATATGACCTTGGGCAAGTTACTTAACCTCTCTGTGATTCATTTCATCTATAAAATGAAAATAATACTAACTCCTATTTCATAGGGTTGTAGTGATAATAAATGGGTGTGTGTTTGTGTAAATGTGTGTGTAAAGTTCCTAGAACAGTACTTGGTACCACATAGTATTTATTTAATACATTTACTTACTACATATGTGTTTGCTATGTAGAATGGGCCTAGCAAGGTGCATGGACAGGGTTAGGAACTACTAACGTGGATTATCTCTAAGCATAAATTACAGCATGTAACATAGCATGTAACATACATTATAGCAATCACTTTCTGTGACTCTCCTAAACTTTATGGAAGTTTTGGCCTCACATTTTTCTTGCCATCTCTTTTCCCCAACCTGTTGATTATCCAAGGCCTGTTGACACCCGCTACACCTAACATAATAATAGAATCTATACATCTATGCATGGAATTATAACCATAATCTCTGAAAAATGATAGCCAGGGAAAGGGAGAGGTAACGTATCTTAGGAATTGGCACGACTGCTCTCTCTATTCCCTTCTGGAGCAGCACAGTGATGGGAAGAGTCAGGAAGGGGATTAATTAAAATCCTGAAAGCCGAACCTAATTTTCTCCAATCTGGAAAGATGGAGAAAACTGAGGGAGCAATTAATAACTCAGACAAAAGACCTGGAAAATCCCTCAAGAGACAAATAACTCTTTTTACCAGAAAGAACAAAGAGACCAATGCTTGTCATTCTGGTTTTTCCTGGCAGGGAGGAAAGATAAAAAAGAGAGCATTATCTCCAGGCATACTAGGATTTCGTAGAAGGAAAGATCCAAGAAAATAGTAAGAATAAGATCATCTAAGAGAGTGACTACTCAGTTGAAAGAGACACCCCCAAAGGCCCAAAGACATGAACCTTCCCATTGGTTTTTCCTACTTGCCAACTATGGCCTAAGGAGAGAGTAGGAAAAGCTGCTACAGAGAGGTGGGTAAGATCTGGGTTGAGTGGAGGGTGGCAGCTACAGGATAAATAAAGCTAATTAAAATTAGATAGTATAAGAATCCATCAAAGCCCAAGAGCACCTTTCAGGGGAAAAGGACAAAGTGCATCAGATACAGTGCTTCCAGTAAAACTTAATGCTTTTAAAAACCAGGTATAGCTCTTCCTTTCCTAGCTATTTTCATCCTGAGAAAAAAGAAACATGGGTAGAATATAGAATACTCACCCTTAAATCCAAAGTACTTATAAAAACAGGTATCAGATAAAGTGAGAAGAAACTAAAGGAAAATTAATCCACCTATATTGGTGCAGTAGAAGTTCTTAACAGGGCTGCCCACATTAAGCATAAGTAATCTCAAAGAAATGGCAAGCCATACATGCTAATATTTGGGTTAAAATATTAAGGCAAAATAAAGCAAATATGTGCATATATACATAAAGTAATAGTTTAAAGCATAATAGCTTAAAAAGCCTGGTTTCCCTGCTTTCATTATTGCTTCCTTCAGCATTCCCTATGCATTCTCCACCTAGCCACCAGAGTGATCTTTTCAAAAAGTAAGCCAGGTCGTATCCTGACACTATCCAGTAGCTTCTCATTGCAATTGTAATAAAGTCCAAACTCCTCACCATGACATAGCAGTCCCACATGTTCTGACCTCTGCTTTCTACTCCAACTTGTCCCTTATGTACTATATTCCATTCATTTTGTCTTCTTCTTAGTCCTCAGCACTGTATTGCTGTTCTTCTACCACATATTCAAATGGTTCCTATTTGTTGTTCAGTCACCAGTCAGATACTGTCTTGTCAAAGACGTCTTCCCAGAACACCTAATTTTGCCTTTTCTTACATCCCACCTTATTTCATCATCTTATTTATTTTTTACTTGCTTATGGTCTATTTCCTCCCACAATGTAAGATCTATGAGTATAGAATTCTTCTATGTCTTGTTTACCATTTTACTGCCATGCCAGTACGTTGATTAGAACCAAGTATATAGTAGTGTAGAAAATTGTAGTTAAAATAATGAATGAATGAATGCATTAAAATGAAAGTGACAGTTGTAGAATTAAAAAAACAAATTAAGGACAAAACAGAATTATTAAAGAATGAGCATATTATTTTTTCTATCTATATAATTCACTTTGTATAATAATAAAATCTTTTGATTTGATTTTATTCTAGGCAGTTTTCTTTTGTTAAGGTCAGGCATTCAAGGAATTATTATTTAAAATAACAATAAATATAATAACATATGTCACAAATAATCTTTAATTAGAATGTTTGAGAGAATCTCATAGGTAAAAGTGAATTCTCAAAATGTTATCCTTTGATAACCGTAGACCTGTGAACAGGACAGTTCACAGACTGGATGATTTTATCAGGCATTATGATTTTAAATTGTGTTCCTCTAATGAATGGCACCTATATAGATCTGTGATCAATTTAATTAAGTGTTTTCTTAAATTCTTAAGCTACGGTTTTCCTAGCATTAAATTAGATACTCTGGCAAAAACAAAAAGAATATTCAAGATGCAGTAATCATATCATACAGATAAAATTTAAGAGTATAAGCAATTAAGCAATAACAAGGCATATTTTAGCCAGGTGCAGTGGCTCATGCCTGTAATCCCAGCATTTTGGGAGGCCAAGGCCAGAAGATTGCTTGAGGCCAGGAGTTTGAGACCACCTTGGGCAACATAGGAAGATTCTGTCTCTAAAAAAATTTAAGAATTAACCTTGTGTGGTGGTGCATCCCAGTAGTCCTAGCTAATTGGGAGGCCGAGGGGAGAGGATCATTTGAGGCCAGGAGTTCAAGATTATAGTGAGCTATGATGGCACCATTCCACTCCAGCCTGGACAACAGAGCAAGACTCTGTCTTTTAAAAAAATGGCATATTCTGTACAATCAAAACTTTCATCTGGCCTTTTCTGTAAACTTGCACCTCAGTATTAACAAAACATTCCTATATATACTTGCCCAATTCCTCATTATTACTTAATGTGCACAAGATATAACTAGTGGAATGTCAATAATGGACATATTTTGGCTTCATATTCTGCCCCCCCGTTAACTCCTAAGAGTTAGCCCAAACTTTAATTTTTTGTTATTATTTGTTAATAATTTATTATTAACTAGTTAAAGAATAAACTGTACTATAAAATGAAGGCCAGATGACATTTAGGCAGGGACAGCTCAAAATTCTGAATTGGGTTATGTGTAACTCTTGATTCTAAACTTTAATACCTTTAGATCTTTAATTATTAGATTGGGAAGAAAGAAAAATAGGATAGCAAAAATACAAATGTTATGACTAGTATTTGAAGAATGAGGTTATAAAAGCAAATTGCTTTCACCTTGTTAGTTAAAAATCTCCTATAACGTCTGAAATTATTCTAAGAAACTCCCCACATCCATCAAAGTAAGGAGGCAACACAAATAACTCTTGTGTGATTCTTTTGTATATACTTCACTGATCTTTTTGATTTAGTATTACCTCAATATACTTTTCACTAAAAAAAATCCCAAATTTCCATTGGTTCTCTAGTTTAGAAATCTAATCTTTATAGTTTTTCTTTATATAAATGTATAATTTAAAAATTCAGATTTATGTAAATTATCTTAATTGTTATATTAATTTTAAAGGGGCCATTAGTGTTTCCTCATAGTTCATAAATGTTTTCATAATATAAGAATAGTATTTAGCTTCATGAATAAAAAAGCCTTGTTATTTCCTAGTATTATTCAAGTAATATGAAATACATCTGCTTTCATTATTACTAATCACTAGAAATAAAGTTGGTTTATGCAACATGAGAAAGCTAACATTTAACTCAAAATCTCCTGTTTCAGTTATAAAAACTTCAGACTATACCAGTCACAAATTTATAATCACTCTATTCTTATTAACTGAATAATCAACCATAGTATTTGTAACAGAGTCTTTTGTATGTCTCCTCCAGGATCAATAAACTACAAAAGGTTGTTAAACATGCATCGATCACAGAATGACTGTGTCAGCACTTCAGGAGATAAGACCATAAAATAGAGGATAGTAGTCTAGGTTTCAGAAGTCATCTAATAAACAAACTGAAAGCAGAAAAAATGCACAGCCCCCCAATGATTCAAGTCATAAGAATACTTCATAGTCCTATGTTTATATCAGTTATTATTTAATGAAAAATAAAAAGCAGAATTGCACATGTAAACAGTTTTTTAAGCAAACTCATTTTTCATTTGAAGACAGTAAATGTACTTAAGCAATACTTAAACAGGTGTACTTCATTTCAATTTTAAAATTAAATTGCCTTTAAAAAATGTTAATTATTTTACATATTAACTATTTAATAGAATATTAAATGTCATATAACAGGAGATTTTGGAAAGCACTGTTATTAATTTAATTTAGTATGTTAGTACCTGTAATTATCTGACTCAAGAATTATTAACAATTTTTAATTTAGGAGACATTTATATAACCATAGCTATTCTATATAATATTTAAAGATAGTTAATCTAAAGTAAGTACAGAATTTATGTAATACTTTGGTGGGTTTTAAGAAAACATGATAACTGGAAGGTTTTATTCTTTTTTAATATAATTATTTTGTACCTTTAAAGTATAATGTAAGAAGTACATTTGGATTTCTTTAATCATGTGACTTATAATTATTTCCTTTGTTTAAATTTAATTTTCATGTTTTTATGTAAAATTAAAATGGAAAAATTATATGACCTTTTAAAAAAGTTACCTGATCTACTCATATTCAGTATATGACTCATAAATCAGTACCATTTTTGTTTTTTATATCTGCTTTCTATAAATGGCTTGTATTATTAATCTTATTTATAATTTTATTCTTCTTGCACCCTGAGGTAAACCTGTCTCTTAAATTATATTTATGTCTTTTAAATTTGAGTACAAGTTGCTGTCAAAAGAAATGTATTCTCCTAATTATGCCCAGAACAAACACCTAAGAAACCCTGTAGAATCATAAAATGCAAAAACTGTAGGCATCTTTGCAACTTGATCTCTTAAAAATGACCTCCTTTTGTAGTCTTCTAAGTTGTAAACTTTACAATAATAGGTCATTCTACTACATTCATCATTTGGTTTTTAAACTTAGAATAAATGTATTCATTCATTTATTTGTTATTGTTCTATAGAATTCTGGAAATATTTCCATTTATGCTTTTAGAGTCCCTAAAATAACCTTTTCATGTGAGTAAAAATTGATGTTTGCATTTTCACCTTGTGTATTTTAGAGTTTGTAGGATAATATAATTTAATGGATTGGCTATCAGCGGATGTTTGAAATGAAATTTTAACTGACTTCTTAATAAAAATGTTAGTAAAATTTTGATATGAAAATTCCACTACTATAATTAGGATAAAAAAAGATGTTTGGTTATAAGTGATTTATAACCCAAGAATCCACATTTATTGTAAGAATTTCTACAGCTAGAGAGGTAGGTGGAGGAAGGGGGAAGAAGGCAAAAAAATATGGATGAGGCATACTAATTTGTATGTAATTACTTATAGTCAATCTAAAATATACTCTAGAGCTCTGTTTTTTAGTCAATTGTAGGCAGTCTAAGTTATTACCCTGCAATTTAGCCAATTTTAACATAAAATGTTTTAATATTTCTTTCATATTATGATAGGTAAAATAAGTCTTATCTCTGATAAATCAAAAGTCTGTTGTGAACTGACTGTGAAAGCAGAATGTTCTACTGTGAAATCCTAATATTTGGCATGGCAGTAAAATATAATATTACAGAAATTAGATGTAAGATCAAATATGGCAGCTTAATTTATCATGAAAAGGCTTAGGTAAAAAGTGGGTAAGTATGTTGTACTTCCAAGCATTATGCTAAGTCTGGAAGAGAAAATACTATGCAAATTTTCACATCTTCAAATTTGGCCTAAAGTAGCACTGCCACTTCAAACTTTAGATTCTGGAAAAATTATCGGATAATAAGAAGTCTGTTTAATTTTTATGGGGAGGTCTATTTGCAACCATATTCAATCACAATATATGCCATTAAAGTGGTTAAGAAGTTAATGTTGGAGTAGATTTTAGAAATATATTTTAGATATTTTAAAATTTCTAAATGTAATCTAAAGATTAATAAATATTTTGAACTCCACTTTTGGATTTAAAGTTTATGTATATAACTGAAAATGGAAGACATCAATTATGTTTGTCCACAGAATGAAATATAAAAAGTAAAGAAAAAATTGTCTATTGTATATGTTTAATGACTGGTTCAAATGTTACCCTATCTTTATTTTTGTGTCATTTGAAGAATTAATTGTTCAGCAAATTAATAAATGCTTAAATAATTTTTATATACCGTGACACACTGAATATATTCATTAGTCATGTGATAACTATTATAGTTGGAAATAAGAAAATATTTAGATCAGGGAGATTAGTGAGAGGGCAGAATTGAACTGATACAGGCTTGAGAGTCAGGGAAAGATAAAATCATTAAAAACTTTCTTGAGGTGTCCAGCAAATTGTACTGCCAGGAATTGAATAGGTCCGTGAAGAAACAGGTGAATAAGTTAGTTCCTTTGCCTTCTAGGAGAAGCTCACACTCAAGTGGGAGAGATAACTTTAAATAGATAATTGTTACACAGTGCAATAAATGCTATACTAAGTTATATAGAAGCTCAAACATGAGAAGTATTAAAATGCTTGAAGTAGTTGTGGGAAGAATGAAAAAAAACAGGCATTAAACAGCTTCCAGGCAGAGCATGTGGTATATACAAAGGTATGATGCTGTGACTAAACAGAAGCAGGGAATGAGGCACAGCAAGGGGTTTAGCCAGTTTTAACCTTGTGCACACCCATCCCGGCTTTGTTGTTTCATCATCGTCATCCATGCAGTAACTTCAGAAAGGCTATGCTGGCTTCTCCACACAACTGTGTCACACGGTGTGTCCTGGAGTGTGGGAAATGCACTGAGAATCATGAGAGATGATACTAGAACTTGTGTGAGGCTAGACTGTGACTGGCTTTATATGCCATCCTAAATTTTACTTGGTGGTTCAGGGTACCCTGGAAGCTCTGATTCTTTGAGAGTCATCTCATACCAGAACCACACAATTTATATTAGTTCTAAACTATTCATACTAAATTGAGAGACTCCATATTTCCATTAACGTACTCCTAATAGTAGACAAGAATAGACACTTGTCTTTAACTGATAAAGGCCCCATAAATTGCTGAGATTTCTTGGAAATCTTCATTTTATCCTAAATATTGATGTGACCTTTGCATTCTATTCCAATATTATAGCCATGCTTTTTTCATTGGAAAAAAATATTGCAGGCCGGGCGCGGTGGCTCACGCCTGTAATCCTAGCACTCTGGGAGGCCGAGGCGGGTGGATCACTCGAGGTCAGGAGTTCGAGACCAGCCTCAGCAAGAGCGAGACCCCCATCTCTACTAAAAATAGAAAGAAATTATCTGGCCAACTAAAAATCTATATAGAAAAAATTAGCCGGGCATAGTGGCGCATGCCTGTAGTCAGTCCCAGCTACTCGGGAGGCTGAGGCAGTAGGATCGCTTAAGCCAAGGGTCTGAGGTTGCTGTGAGCTAGGCTGATGCCACGGCACTCATTCTAGCCTGGGCAACACAGCGAGACTCTGTCTCAAAAAAAAAAAAAAAAATTACATATCACCTGATAAAATTCATACTCCAAGAATATAATCCATATTTATCTCATGGCATTCCAAGCACTGTACCTCATTGCCCATGTATCTATGACGTGTAGGTACCCCCAGGATTGCTACCAGTGGGAAATTGGCATAGTGAAAAAGTGCATGTATCACATGGGCTCTTTCTCTCTTTTTGAAAAGAAGTGGCAACTGTTGTCAACAATCTTAGTGATTAGTAGAGTAGTCTCAATTATTACACTTAAAATTGCTGTTGTGAACATCATTAAGTCTGCGTTAGTCCCATATACAGTGTTGCTTAATGATGTGAATATGTCCTGAGAAATGCATTGTTAGGCAATTTCATCATTATGCAAACATCATAGTGTGTTCTTACACAAACCTAGCTAGTATAGCCTATTACACACCTAGGCTATATGGTATAGCTACCATTGTATATGTGGTACATCATTGACCAAAATGTCATTATGTGGCACATGACTATAGTAGAAAACTTTACACCAGCTACTTTGAAATCTATGAGAGATATTTAATATGCTTTTTTTCTGTTGATGATCCTAATTTGTTATCCTGTGAGGAACCAAAAAGTTAAATCTTTCCTTCTGTTAGAAAAGTTCTTAGAACAACATTTCATGTGTTTAGGAATTAGAAATCCAATTCTAAGGAGAAGAATTGTTCTACCAATAACTCTGCTACCCTTTTGTAAAAGTTAATTAGAAGTACTTCAAGCTTTTACCTGATAATTTGATTTGAAAATCTCTACCTGCATTGTAGGAATGTTACTGTTGTGTATATTTCACGTCATTAAACCCTCAGAAACTAATTTTTAGTTTATAGTTAATAAAATCAATTGTAGAACTTTTTTGGTGTCAACAATCTTCAAAAGTTTCCTTATTATTTGTCCTCTCAAATGTCTACATGAATCAGTAACCCAGAAATTTAGAGGTAGTAAAAAAATGAACAAGTTAACTTGTGCATTTCATATAAAAAGGCACTCGTGATATGGCCTCTGGCTCTCTATCATAATAGCAACTAATCAGCCTGCAAACTACCCTTAGTCTTGAAACTTCTAGAAATTTTTAAAGACAGTATGCTTTCCCTCTGGCTACATTTCCTTCCCCACTCCTTTTTCTCCCTCTTGGCCCTTCCCTCCCACAGCAGTCGGGTGCTTACTTACCAGTGGTAATTGAAATGGAGATGGTTAGGATATAGGCACAAATATTTAATACTGATATGGTACAGAAAACAATAAGTGTTATGTTAAAATTATAGTTAAGAGCTATGAGAATAAATAGAAATTAGTAATAGGGGCTGGGTGTAGTTGTTCATGCCTGTAGTCCCAGCACTTTGGAAGGCTGAATTAGGAGGATCACTGGAGGGCAGGAGTTCAAGACTAGCCTGGGCAACATAGCAAGACCCCATCTCTACAAAAGATAAAATAATTAGCCGGGCATGGTGGCACATGCCTATAGTTCTAGCTTCTTGGGAGGCTGAGGCAAAAGGATCATTTGAGCCCAGGAGTTGAAGGTTATATTGACCTATTGTCATGCCACTGTACTCCAGCCTGGGCAATAGAGCGAGACCCTGGCTCAAAAAAAAAAAAAAAAGATGGGAGTAATGAACTTCTTAAATGGAGTGAACTGATATAAGGAGATAAGGAAACAAGAGTTTATCAGGAATAGCAAATTCTACATCTACATAGAATATAAAAGTGAGAGATAAGGTTGGAAAAGAAGAGAGTCAAATTCAGAAGTAAAGACTTGGACCTTATTTTGGTGGAAAATTGCAAGATTTTTAATCAAGGAAGAGATATGATCATCGTACAAAAGTAAACCCATCAGCAGTAAGTAGAATGTGTGAGGCAGTAGTTAGAATTACTTGATGATTCTACTTTCTCCTCTAAATAAATGAGAATTTTGAGATTATGACAATAAAGTATTGGTAATTGTATTTTAATAAAAAAATCTCTTCTTATAGAAAGTCATTCCCTACAACAGGGAGACAAGAAGATTATTTCTATATTGTGGCCATTACCAAAACATTTTTGAATGCTTTTGCAATTGCCTTCAGAACCCATTTTATATTCTCTTAAGTGTTGTTTATGGTGATGAATAATATTTTTCTTTCACCACTGGTACAATCTTAAGACTAGCTAATTCACTTTGAAAGGACTGCTTTTGCAAATTCAAACATGTTACTTCCATTTTACTGCTGTAAATCCTCCTTTGCTTCCTGGAGACACACAAAAACTTTTGTTAATACTAGTTAACTTTATTTTATAAATATGTAGTTGCCCATGTGCCTTTTATGTGCCTGCTTTTATTAATAAGTATTTTATTCTCATAACTTGGCAAAGGGTTGAACAAATTTTGAATAATAGCATAGTCTAGTTTGAATCTAATATACAGTCATAAAATTTTTTGAAATTCAAAGAGTAAAAATAGTGAAAAGTAAAATAAGTCATTGTTTCTGTGTAATTCTAAGTTTATTCGTAAACTTCTTAAGAGAATTCTGTTCATGGAAATAATAGCACTTTAATCACTTTTAAAATTTTAACTAGTTTTTTTCAAACATGTATAATGTTTAAGGGGAATATGTGGACATGATTTTCTTTTTAAGGAAAAAGAACGATTGAAGCAAGAAAAACGTGATGAGAAAAGATTAAATAAAGAGCGTAAACTAGAGCAACGAAGATTAGAATTAGAAATGGCAAAGGAACTAAAGAAGCCTAATGAAGACATGTGCTTAGCAGACCAAAAGGTAATTTATACAGCATGTAAGCCATTTCATTAATAAGTTTAATATTTACAGTTTTCTCATTGATTCCTTTGCCAGAGCTGCCATTATGAAAGCTTCTCATTTTTAACTAGAGCAATGAAATTCCAAGTCTAGATCAATTTACTTCTCCATCAACAAACCTCTCTGGAGCTCCTATGCTGATAATGGCAATTCTTAATATGTAAGCGGAACACTCCACACCTTTTAAATTTAAGTAGAAATACTGCAGAGATCTACAAAGAAGAATTATAGAAGTAGACAGGATTTTCATGTTTCTTTTGGTCCTTTCCAGGTGTTCAGGCACAGAAAAATCTGACTCCTCTTCATTTCCTTATATATGTTTAAATAAATTAAAATTTATAATCTATAACTGCCTTCAATGCTTTAGTAATGGAAGGCAGTCTTTACTGAGCATGTTTACTATATGGCAGGCACTGTGCAAAGCACTTATATGCATTCTAATCCTCAATACAATCCTGTGGAATTGGTATTTATTCCCATTTATAGACAAGAAAACTCAGACACAAAGAGGTTAAGGAATTTGCCCAAGATCATACAACAAATAAATGGCAATTTAGATTCAAGCCCCTGTTTGTTAAACTTTAAAGTCCATTATGTTTATCATCCTGGAAGCTAAGAAACTATGTCTAACCAGAGCATCTCATGTGTTTTCTCTTCCATGGTACTTCACAGACAGGTCTTGTTGCTGAAATACGAAAAAGTAGAAATTTACAAAGATCGCAAAGATCTTGGCAACTGACATGATTTCATATACTTCTGAGTAGAAATCAATTATGTTTTGACTATAGTTAAGAAGGTGATACTTCCAGAAAATTATATCAATAATGCATATCATCTCTATAATGCTGTCCCATAATATATTATTATACTTGGTCAGTAGTATCTCTATTTACTTATATGTCATAATCATCTGATACACAAAAATGATTGTCTCTTGATTTATATAAGTTCTTTTCTAAAGACTTTTAAATGCTTAAACTTTTAGTACCCTAGTGGAGATTGAATTATATTAATATTCTATTTATTTACTTAGCATAAATGCTTCTACATAAAAATGAAAGAAGGCTTACTAGTTCTAGTCATTTGGATGCTTAAATTTCCTTAAGCAGAGAATAGGTATACAAATTAATTAACATATTTAATAAGTTCGTAGTGAGCAAGTTTTTTAAATCCTAAGTGAGCTTTATTTTTCTTGCATCTTTTATTTTTATTTAAATTCATATGCACTATATCAAATACATAAGTCCATTTAAAGCCATATATTTATTAGATTTGTTGTGTGAACTTTTAGAATTATATAGAAATATTTATGTCTTATCTGGTTTGAGAAAAAGGGAGACTTCGAATTAACTGGTTTTCAAGTGAAATATAAAAGATTTGTATGGCATCAGCTATTATCCATAGTTCTGAGTTTCTACACAATTTTGATAGGAAAAAATCTTTGGTTAGTTACTTTAGTAAGTGCAGGGTGGAGGAACATTTTTTGAACAAGGGACCACCAATTCAGATAATAGAAATCTTTATAAGTCACTTTCTTCCAATTAAAATTTAAAGTACTTTCTTTGAATCATATTCATGGACAAAAATGTTTTTAATTTAGATTAACTTATTTATTGAATTTTTAAAATGTCTATGACAACTGGTACTACAATTTAGTCATTAAAATGTTAATATGTGAGCATATTTGAGAAGTAGCAACAGAGACAGCTTTCTAATTTTTATACTGAAACTTATATCAATGTTTTGCTACATATAGGGAAACCTAAAGTTGCATTATAAGTGGGTTTATGTTCAGGGTCATGGGTTCTGGTCATGTGGACCTAGGAATTTATCTGCATTTATTAGCCATACATGCCAGCCATAGAGCCCACGGATGCCTGCTGTTAGTTTTTGAGCTACCAAAAAAGTAGAGCTTCTATGAATTTTAATTGAATTTTAAACGTCTCCATCATTAGAAGAAATCAGTACATATGCCCCTACTACATATGTCCATGGTAAAGTACTTTTGAAATACTTATTTCTTGTTATTTAGTTTTTGCTCCAGTTATATAATCCATGTTTTATCACTATGTAAGTTAATTAAAATTAGTGTCTCTCTTACAGAGATCTCACTTCATATTGAATTCAACCAAAATTTACTGATGGTTATTTGTGTTCAAGATACTATGGTTAGTACCCTGGAGGTTACAGAAATGCCTCTGGGGAATTTAACATCCAAAGGGAAAACCACTGGTAACAATACTCAAGGAAAAAAGATAGCAGTTTGTTTTATTTCAAAAGATCCAAAATCATGTTCTTTACATTTTTTAAGATTTTTTTTTTGTTTTATTTGTATATTCTTTTATTTTCAGCCTTTGCCAGAGTTGCCTCGTATTCCAGGACTTGTTCTCTCTGGAAGTACATTTTCAGACTGTCTCATGGTGGTGCAGTTCTTACGAAACTTTGGTAAAGTTTTGGGCTTTGATGTGAATATTGATGTTCCAAACCTGAGTGTTCTTCAAGAGGGATTGCTAAATATAGGGGACAGCATGGGTGAAGTACAAGACTTGCTTGTGAGGCTCCTCTCAGCTGCTGTATGTGATCCAGGTCTAATTACAGGATACAAGGTAAAAAAAAATATATAAAAAATTTTTTTAAATTTGTACTATCAGTGCATTGATAGCTAGCTTTTAGCGTATTAGCAGAAGATTGTATAGACGCATCTAATTTTCCACGTAATATCTCACAAAGTTAAATGTAGACTTGCATCAAGTTATATTAATATTTGGTACAAACAGAAAAACCTGGTTATAAACCTTAAGGAATATAAAGCATTCTCAAATTACTCTTTTTTTCTTCTAGCTATAGGCAAAGACTAGTTGATTTAAGGCAATACCCAAGTGGTATTCATCTAAAACAGAGAATTCATAATTCATAAGGCAGTTAGAACTTGTTTGTGCCTCCTGAAATTATACTTTGTTTTCTTTCAATCACTGCAAATAACTGAGGCTAATCAAGGCACCTACAAACCAGGATGTTAAGACTCTTGCTGTTCAGTGGATACTCAATAAGTTCTACTTTATCTTAGTTGCAGTTAAGATACACATTCCAGTTAGCTTTGCTCTTTTAGATAATATCATAGAGAGAGAAGCTTCCAGATGCACCTGTTAGTTTTTCCTGCATCTCCCTATTCAGTCTACCAAGCAGTAAAACCTATGAGACTGTAAAGCCAGAAAGCACAATGATAATGCTTTTAAACCTCACCACTCTGCCATGACTAATAAAATGTCTAGATACATCTGAGGAAAAGCTTGGGATAGTTTCTACAGTCACAGAAGGCCTGATAGATGATTTAAAACTTCTGCTACCCATGAGTATACATACTCATCTCCCTGCATGACATTAAACCAATGGTTTGGAGAGGGAATAGAAAGATACAAGTACTTGAATATTTGTCTATCATCTATTGCCTATTTTTATGTCTACTTCATCAAAAATGTGAATAAACTTTTAGCTGGGTGTGGTGGCACACACCTGTAGTCCCAACTACTCAACTGGCTAAGGCAGGAGGATTGCTTGAGCCCAGGAGTTTGAGGTTGCAGTGAGCTGTCATGACACCACTGCTCTCTGGTCAGGCAACAGAGCAAGACCCTGCCTCAAAAAAACAAAGTGAATAAAGCCCTTTTTGGTAATATCTAGAACATGTAATACATGTATTTTTAATCTTACTGTTTTTATGTTCTGAATGGCTGTGATCAATACTGATAAAAATGCCAAAATTTTATAGGCCAAAACAGCTCTTGGAGAACATTTACTGAATGTTGGCGTGAATCGAGACAATGTTTCCGAGATTTTGCAGATTTTTATGGAAGCCCACTGTGGACAAACTGAGCTTACTGAAAGCCTAAAGACCAAAGCTTTTCAGGCTCATACTCCAGCACAGAAAGCCTCAGTCCTGGCTTTCCTGATTAATGAATTGGCATGCAGTAAGAGTGTGGTGAGGTAAGAATGTGATTTTGTCTAATCACAAAGTATTACAAATTGATTATGTAAAATTTGGAAGTTACAGACTAACACAAAGAAAATTAAAATTATACCATTTAGAGATGGCTACTAATCAAATATTAATGTAATTTATTTATGGTCTATTGGGGAAAAAAATGGATCATACTGTATATATATAACCTGTAGTCTTTGTCACCTGTTTTGTTTAATAATTTTATTAATTCTTTACATACTAGAAATTTTCAATATTTTTTTCTTGCTATGATGCCAGAATTTAGCACCATCATAAGGATCCAGAATTTTTCTTTCCTTAACATCTTTTGAGGACAGATGACTTCCTGATTTTCTGTAGTAGCCTTTGATAGAATTATCCAGCCACTGTAGTTTTGTTATTGGCTAGTATAACCTTAGATTATAAGTTTATCTATATATAAATTTGTACTTTTTTAAAAAGTACTTAATCTTATTTAAGCATCAAAGTAAGTCCTCTGCTCTAGTACTTGTTACTAGTGAAATATTAATACTATTACCAACATGTACTCTAGTCTTTCAAGGTTTGTGAACAAATTCATGTTCATCTTATCCTTGCTATTTGTTTTATAGATTTTAATTATATCACTTTTAGTCCTTTACTTTATAGAAAAAAGAATCACTCTGTTCAGAGCCAAGCATTTCTACCATGGCTGGACATTATATGTTTTTTGTCCATATCTTAGCTATGATACTATATTAATATAATTTTTCAATTATTTTTGCTATTCATTGACTATCATCCCGAAGAGTGTAATGATACTTAGGCTTTACAATTTCATGAAGAATAATTTCATTAAGCATGAGCATGGTAACAAATAGTAATGCTGAGTGGCAATTTTTTATCACACTCACACACACATACAAATTCAATGTAAATGGTACACTGTGCTTTTTACCTTAGAAGAAAAAAGTACCCTCTTTGACTTAATACAATCACCAGATGTCATAATATTCTTAATTTGTTTGGACATTTATATACACACACTCAGATTTTATATGCACATATGTATATATGTGCACCTACATAAATATCCGTGTGTTAATATGTTCTGTTTTCTTGTTTTGATTTTGGAAATTATCACATCTTAAATGTATGCAACAAAACTTGGAATGGTGTCTTTCTAAGACAATTGGTGGATAGTTTCTTTCTTGGTTTAAGGTAGAAACCAGAGTGAATTTTCTAATACTAATATTGTATCCAGTGAAGAAATGATCACTTTTAAACATAATATGTGCATACATATGTAAACACATACATATATGTATATATACACACAAAATTGTGTCATTTTTACTTACCCAAAATACATTAGTTTGCATTCCAAATTAATGCATTGCATAAATGGATTAATTTATATCTTTTAATAAATTTTTACATTGGCAGTGAAATTGACAAGAACATTGATTATATGTCAAACTTGAGGAGAGATAAATGGGTTGTGGAAGGTAAACTCCGCAAGTAAGTCCTGTTTTATTAAAATTAAACTACTGGTTTTCTTTTGTATAAAGTTTGTATAAGTTCCCAGTAAAGCAAATGAATTGCAAAGATAGAATTTAAACTTTAATTGTCTAAAGAAAAGGTAGTGCTTAATTAGGATGAGGTATGAAATTAATAAAACTCAGGGCCAGAATTTGCAGTGGACAAAAGATATAATGAAATTCATTGAGCTTATATCTTCATACTTAGAAGAAAGTCATTTTCTCCTTTTCTTTCAAAGAAGTCAAGCAATCACATTTTCTAAGATTGTTGTTGCTATCATGTCACTTTTATCATAAATAGAATCTGTTTGGAACTACCACTTTTTTTAAATTGCATTCTAATTAAAATTTTTTACATAGTCTAACCAAACTTGATTCAACATTAAGACTAAAGTATCTTCCTGCCAGGAAATATCATGCTAAAATTACTCAAGTCCTATGTTAAGAGTATAGTTTCTTTAGAGTAATTTGAATTGAAATTTATTCAATCATATAGCATAGGATCAGAAATTATCGCTTGGCCACTGTTAGAGTTCATCTTTTCAGCTTTCCTAGTATTTTTAAATGTGTTCTAATCCCAAAGAGGTATCCAGAATAACTCTTGAAAGTTAGCATATTCTGTAATTTATGGCATTTCTTAAGTTTTCTTAATTGTAAGTTTTATTGCCATTGATATTTTGCTTATTGTAAAATACTATAAGGTATTTTTGCTTGAAACTCATGATTTACTCTTTAAAAAGTATATAGAGAAGGATTTTATCCCATATCATCATTTTGTATAATATTTAAAGGCTCAGAATCATTCATGCTAAGAAAACAGGCAAAAGAGACACTTCAGGTGGCATTGATCTTGGAGAAGAGCAGCATCCCTTGGGCACACCCACTCCAGGACGCAAAAGAAGAAGGAAGGGAGGGGACAGTGATTATGATGATGATGACGATGATGATAGTGATGACCAAGCTGATGAAGATGATGAAGATGAAGAAGATAAAGAAGACAAAAAAGGAAAGAAGACTGATATCTGTGAAGATGAGGTAATCAAATTTAGGTTGATTTTAAGACGTAACAAAAACTGCATAACATATTAAAAAACAGAATTTGGAGTCAAATGGATTGGATTGGAATTCAGTTTTGACATTTACTTGCCTCAGTTTCTTATCTGAAGAATGAATATCATAATATTTATCTTATAAAGTTTTTTGTGGTAGTTATTATGTAAATATTAAATAGGATGCCTATACATAAAAAGCACTTAGACTGAATAAAAGAAGTTAAGTGTTTTTTTGTATATAATTACTTGAGAATTCTCCAAAGAGCTGTGCAGGTTCTTAATTTCAGGTATTCTCTTTAATTCTATTAACATACTGTGTTACATTCGTACAATGCTTCATGCCTTTAAAAGTGTCAGGTTTAGTGATAGTGATATATTTCTCAAACAAACACCAGTTATATTTCTCTAGTTCTAGGCACTTTTAATCAAGGATGAATAAGACACTGAAAGTCCCCTCTCAATTTACAGTCTTACTGAGGAAGATTTACAAAAAGAAAATGTGATATGTTAATGTATTAAGTGCTTTGAGAGGGGTGTTTGCAATGGACTAGGCAGGTACAAAGGAAAGGCCTTTAGACTTTTGGTGGAATAAACTCCCACAAAGGGTTTCAGGATGCAATAGCTGAGGCTACAAGCTGGGCTGAATGTTAACCTGGGGAAAAATCTAGGGAAGAGCATACAAGGCAGAGGAAATGGCATGAGCAAGGACACAGAAGCATGAAACCACGGCATGTTTTAAGGGAATTACAAGTGCCTCACTGTTACTGGAGAGTCTTACACATAACAATGAACTAGGATTTTATGCTTTTTTAGTAATAGGTAGCCATTGCAGGGTTAGAAGAAACAGAGAATAACATGGTCAGACTTGATTAAGTGGCTCACTCTGGCAGCTTTGTGGAAGATAGAAATGGGGTAGGGCAACATTAGAGGTGTGAAGATCAGTCAACAGGTATTGCAATAGTTTAGGTGAGTTGTAAGTGGTAGAAACTAGAGTGATGGTAGTTGGGATGAAGGAGGAAAGAATGCAATAAATATTTAGGAGGAAGAACGGGCAGGATCTGTAGATGGACTATGTAGGTTGGTGGAAGGGTAGGATTGATTTGTAGCTATCAGGCTTGGGATACTGCGTGCTATTGTTGCCATTAACTAAGATAGGGAAATCAGGAACACAGTCAATGAAAAATTGGGGTGGGGTAGATAAGGGAACAGGTAATTAAAGACATAAAATCATGATAGTTTTATTTTTGAACATGTGGAGTTTGAGGTACCTGTGCAGAAGTTCAGCAGTCAGTTGAATTTAGGAACCTGAAGAGTTGAGTCTTAGAAATACAGATCTGAAAGTTATTAGCACATAGATGATAGTTTAAAATCATGAGGTAGATGAGGGTTGCACAGGGGGATTGGTTTAGTGAACAGAATAGTGGATTGAAGTTTGAACCCCAGGGAACATGAGTATTTAACAGAAGCCCACAAGGCTTCTTGCTCAAGAAGGAACAGTCAGAGAGGTAGGAGGTTTCTGTAATGGGTTCGAGGTCCCTGAAACCTCCCCCAGGTTCAATGGTTCACTAGAATGATTCACAGAACTTAGCATATACTTGTGCTTATGGTGGTGAATTATTACAGTAAAAGGAAACAAAGCAAAATCATCAAGGAGCATATGGGGCAAAGTGCAGAGGAAACCATGTGCAAGCTTCCAAGAGTCGCCTCCCAGTGGAGTCGCACAGGATGGGCCTAATTCCCCTAGCAACAAATTATGACAGCCTGTGTGAAATGTTGTCTACCAGGCAAGCTCATTAGAGACTCAGTGCCCAGGTTTTTTACTGAGGACTGGTCATGTAAGTACCCTGTGCATAGCATGTGCCAAAATTCCAGACTTAACTGAAGAAAAGCAGGTGTTCAATGTAAACCACATTGTTAACACAAATACCTTAGGTCTAGTGAGCCAATCTTAACAGTTAGGGTGGGGGAACCCTCCTGAAATCCAGGTTCCCATATGCCAGGCAAGAACCAACTTTGTAAGCAGGACTTTCAAAGGATAGCAGTCAGGCCTCCTCTATTAAGTCATTTTATTACATGTGTAGTAATAACAGAAATCAAGAAAAATCAAACATTTCAAAAAGGAAGGTGTGATAAACAATGTTAAAGCCCCGTAGTAGTCTACTGTGATAAGGACTGAAAATGTTTCTCGGATTTGGCAGCATAGAGGTCACTGGAAACCAGTGCCAACATGGTTCTATTAGAGGAGTGAGAGCAGATACCAGGGTATATAATTGGTTGATAACAATAGAAAGTGAGAAAGTAAAGATGACTGTTTTAAATCTTGTGCCTCAGAAGAGGACTTCACTTGCTCAAGGCTTGTTGGGTGTGGCTCTGGGTAAAAAATTTTAATATTTAAAAAATAAATAAATAAATAAATCAACCAATCTTGTGCCTCAGAAGAAAGGGTAGTTAGTTCTTAGAGGAAGACAAAGAGCCAAAGATTTTTCAGAAGTGAAAGACTTGAGATGATTTTTGGTTGAAGAGAAAGAGTCAAATAAAATGAAAGAGGGAGATTTAAAATTAAAGATAGGATAATTAATGGTACAAGGTTCTAAAGATATTGGAGGAGTTTCAATCAAAATGAAGGAGCTACTTTGAAGAGTAGGCCAAAGGGAAGAAGGCAAGGTCATAGAGGGTGTGTGTGTGTGTTTAGGGAAAGCTACCATAAACTGTGGAAATGGACATGTATAAAAGATTGAAGTTCACTTTTTACCAGAAAAGAATGCTAGAAATATTGATAGGGCAGCATAATGGCATTCAAGAAAACAATATACAACCAACTGTTTCTTCTGCCCTCAATGTCAGGAGTATTTAACTAAAGAAATCTAGAAGTCTTTCTTGCATCAATTCAGTACTGCTCGAAAAATAAAGAAAGAAGGCTTAGAGGGATGAATTTGTTGATGGAATGTGTAAAAAAACAATACCTAATTGGGATAAGTTATTCAATCAAATTTATGACTGAATCTGAATAATGTAGAAGAATTTATAAGATTATGTGCTAATAGTTCTTTTTCTTAGGTAAAAATAGCACATGCAAATGTTTTCATAAATTATCCCTCCCAATGTTATATTTTAAAACCAGAATGATAACAATTACTAGCATGAATTTTACCTCTTTTTTCGTTTAATTTTGGTAAGAACATTTAACATGAGATCCACTCTTTAATGAATTTTTAAGAGTGCAAAATAGTATTGTTAACTGTAGGCATGATATTTTACAGCAGTTCTCTAGAACTTATTCATCTTGCATAGCTGAAACTTTAATACCCATTGAATAGTAACCCCCATTTCTCCCTCCTTCCAGCCCCTGGCAACCACCATTATAATCTCTATGAGTTTGACTATTTTAGATACTTCATATAATTGGAATTATGTAGAAATTAACCTTCTGTGACTGGCTTATTTCACTTAACATAATGTCCTCAAGGTTCTTCCTTCTTGTTGCATATGGCAGGATTTCCTTTTTTAAAGCTGAATAATATTCCGTTGTATGTATATACCACATTTTATTTACCCATCCACCTGTTCATGGACACTTAGTTGCTTCCACCCTTTGGCCATTGTGAATAATGCTGCAGTGAACATGAGAGTGCAAATACTTCAAGATCCTAATTTTAATTTTTTGGATAAATATCCAGAAATTGGATTGTGGCATCATATTGTAAGTAGTTCTATTTTTTAATTTTTGAGGAACCTTCATACAGTTTTCCATAGTAGTTTTGCCATTTTTACATTCCTACCAACAGTGCGTTAAAATTAAGGGTCCAGTTTCTCCATATCCTCATCAACACTTGTTTTCTTTCTTTCTTTTCTTTTTCTTTCTTTTCTTTTTTCTTTTCTTTTCTTTTCTTTTCTTTTCTTTTCTTTTCTTTTCTTTTCTTTTTCTTTTCTTTTCTCTTCTCTTCTCTTTTCTTTTCTTTTCTCCTCCTCTCCCTTCCCCTCCCCTCCCCTCCCCTCCTCTCCTCTCCTCTCCTCTCCTCTTCTCTCCTCTTTTCTCCTCTTTTCTTTCTTCTCCTCTTGCCATCCTAACAGGTGTGAGATGATATATCATTGTGGTTTTGGTTTTCATTTCCCTGTTTAGTGATGTTGAATATATTTTCATACACCTCTTCACCATTTGTATATCTTCTCTAGAGAAATGTCTATTCAGGTTCTTTGCCCATTTTTTACCCGGGTTACCTAGTTTTTGCTATGGAGTTGCAAGAGTTCCTTATATATTTTGGATATTAACCCTTTATCAAATATATCATTTGCAGATATTTTCTTTCATTCTGTAGGTTGCCTTTTCAGTATGTTAATGGTTTCCTATGCTGTGCAGAAGCTTTTTAGTTTGATATAGTGCCACTTTTCTATTTTTGCTTTTATTTCCTGTGCTTTTGGTGTCATATCCGAGAATTCATTGCAGTGAATTTACTGTACAACTTTTATGAATACCAATCTAAAAATGAGACTACATTGAGATTTCCTTGTAGAAATAAATTATTTCATAATGCTGTACTTGAAACCACTGGATCATATATTAATACATTCATCCTATGACAAATAATATGAAGGGCATATAATTCAGTTATCAGAATTGTAATTACTCAAACAAAAGATGCCATTAATAAACAGTCTGTTTCATTTTGCAAGTGATGCTGTTTCCGTAGCAGGACTTAACCCTTTCTCACCAAAATTAATCACCTTTTCACAGAATTAGTATCCCCTTTTGGCACTTAATATTATAAATTGTTTTAAAGTGTTAACTCTCATAAATTTGAGAACTCTATATTGGGTTTTCAGTGTATTCTACTGAGTAATTATCCAACTAAACTAGAATTTATTTACAGAAATGATTTGTTTCACCTGGCTTTTTTTAACAGAGAATTAACGCACCATACATTTTATTCTTTATATACATGTGCTATTTGAAAATCATTATTAATGTTTCTTAGAGGAGAAAGTAGTATTTTACTTTTTTATGAGTGTTGAATTATGGAGTTCAATAGATTATAGGATTTCATTAGCAAAGGTATATCTTGTTATGAATGTGAGGAAACAATTTTAAAGCTTTTAAAAATAATAAATCTTTTGGGACCTAAGAAGCCAAATGAACATTTATTTTAAATGATTTGCGTTATTTATAATGAAGAGCTGGCAGACACATAAATTACCTACATAATGACTACTTAATGAATCTGATTGATAAGATAGGCACCTTGGCTCTCAAAAAATAGGTTTGTCCTCCTGTTAAGTTATAGGTAGAGTATCAAGTGGTGGTTATAGTCCCTAAAGGATTAATTGCAGAGAAGTTTTCCATTGAGACCATGTGATGCCCTTCAGTTAGAAGATGCTGCCTTTGACTAAGTCACAGCTATTTGTCTCAAAGATGGTTCCCTCTCCTCAGTCTTCATTCCTTCAACACGTGGAGTCTTCCTTTAATATTTAAATTTGTGTTGAGACCTATGTGAGCTTTAACTTCACAAATTGGCATATGAGAGGTTTTGTGGACAATTAAACTCTGACACATAGGGACACATACAGCCTTCTTTTTTGATTGAGAAGCTGGGGAACCATGGCAGGGATAGATGCTGTGTTCTTAGTTTTGTTGTTGTTGCTGCTGCCTTTCTCTCTGGTCTTCTAAGTTCTTTTATACACTGAAAATTATAAATACTATTAGCCAAAACTCCTTTAAATAAAACTTTAGTAGACATTTTATTTCTTTCTCATTGTAAGAGTCTTAAAAATGACTGTTAATTTATTTGGCTGTTTTCTGACTATTTCAAATATTTGATGTCTTACTTCAAATATTTATTGATTGCATTATATTTTTATAAGCAGATTATCAAACATTTGCCCTGCTGCTAAAAAGATCACTTTGGAATCAATATATAAACATATGTTTGAGAGTCAAGATTTAATTTTTGTTGAGCCTGTTGTCTTTTAAGGTTTCCTTTAATCCCAAATAGAATTTATGTTACTGTTAGCACAAATAATATACCTAAACACCTTCCTAACTTGGTCTCCTAAATTTGGGTAAGGAGTGGGTAAATGATAGATAATGATAGCATTATTAGCGACTTCTTTTCACTTCATTTTATTGAGTAGATAGCCATACTGGTCTAGAAATAAATATTCATGAATGGTTGGTGGCAATGTGGCTTTCTAAAAGTGCCTATAGAAAGTAAACATCAAAAACAAGTTCTGGGCCGGGCGCGCGGTGGCTCACGCCTGTAATCCTAGCTCTGGGAGGCCGAGGCGGGTGGATCGCTCGAGGTCAGGAGTTCGAGACCAGCCTGAGCAAGAGTGAGACCCCGTCTCTACTAAAAATAGAAAGAAATTATCTGGCCAACTAAAAAAATATATATACAAAAAAAATTAGCCGGGCATGGTGGCTCATGCCTGTAGTCCCAGCTACTAGGGAGGCTGAGGCAGTAGGATCGCTTAAGCCCAGGAGTCTGAGGTTGCTGTGAGCTAGGCTGATGCCACGGCACTCACTCTAGCCCGGGCAACAAAGTGACACTCTGTCTCAAAAAAAAAAAAAAAAAACAAGTTCTGTTTTTTTAAAGACTGAGCTGTGCCTGCATCTTCTTATTAAAGAAAGGACTCTGTTGCTTTCAGATGTTTTTATTTAGTCCTCACAAAAATTCAGTGTTACAGATGTTATCACCAATTTACAGATAAAGGAAAAGTCTTAGAAAAGTTAAGTAATTTGCATGTATCAAGTAGTGTAGCTAAGATCAAAAGAAGACTGTGTACTCTCTATTCATGTTTTCCCTCTAAAACATATAATTTGGGGATAGTTTTTCTATTTCCATATTTTAGAATGAAAAATTATGTATAATCACATACAAACCTTCTATTTATGAAATTAGTACTATGTATATTTTGGACTATTTATATTCTAATAGCAAAATGTACCTTCTTCACTCTAAAAATGGCCCCTTCAGTTAATGGTAGCAATATTTTTGCAGTCTTCTAGATTTAAAACCTTATACCTTTCTCTGCTCCAGGCCATCTTACAACTGTTGCCAGATTAATTTTGTAAAGCAGAGTTCTGATATTTAAGCTCCCTCAAAGGATTGTATTATTTTTCATTGCCAAGCATTTACAACTCTTCACAATCTAGCCCAAAACTCATCTTGCCTCATCTCCTACCTTACCTCTCCTTATGTACCTTTCATGTCAAGATATATCAAACTCTTTATGGAATGCTCTATCCTCTTTTCTCATACTGATAAATTTCTAACCATTCTTGTGCATTGTAGGATGTTAAAAAATATAAAAAATAAATTTCTAACTATTCTTTGGTATCTAATTAAAATATAGCTTCTTCTGTATAGCCTCTCTTGGTATAGATTTCCACTAAAAGTAATCTTACCCTCCCCTGAACTCTGTGGTTTTTAATTTCTACGTCTTTTGAAGTCCTTATAGCTTCCTACTATTTAGGTATTTTTTTTTCAATATAATGTTTTGTATCTCCTTACCAGATTATTAGCCTATAGAGAAAAACTGGGTCTTATTTGTTTCTTCATTGCCTCTCCTACTACTTTACATACAGGAGATATTTATTAAATACTTGCTGATTGATTGAATAAACAAATCAGAAAAACAGATAAATGATACTGTATTTTCTTACATATAGGATGAAGGTGACCAAGCAGCAAGTGTTGAAGAGCTAGAAAAACAGATCGAAAAACTGAGTAAAGTAAGCACTTTTCAGATTAATGTTTGCATGTTTTTGCAGTGTTTTAAAAATCTGCATTGCATGGGGGATTAGTTTTTTTCCTGACTGCTAAATAAAAACAAGCTTTTTGTTACTAACTAAAATGAAGAGCTCTAGAAATATTCTCAGGATTAAACCTTGAAAGTTTAATGCCAAAGTTAAAAGCCAGCCTCTTAACACCTGATATTGAACTTAATTAGAGCCTATGGAAAAACATTCGGTATTCTTCAGCTCTTCATATAAATACAAAGTTTCAATACAGGCATAGTTTTATTTCTTGAAATTAATTATTCAGAAAATTCAGTTGAATTTCATGATAGTAGTTTCACCATCTTAGGTTTTATTTTACATTTGTATATTTGTGGATTTTATTTGTATTGGATTTATAAACTGTACATATTTATGTACTTCTCATTAAAAACTAAATTTCAGTAGCATTAGTGAAATTTAAGATGAGCTTTTCATAAAGAAAAAAATGAATTTGTGTAAGTATTATGAGATGCCTATGTATTGTATAAATGTTAGATTTATCACAGATCTATCCCAAAACTTTGTCATGTGTTGTTAAGTTTACAGCATGAATATAAATATAATCAAATACAGGTTTGGTCAATTACAAATATAAATATTATTTGTTATGTACTATAATCAATAGAATTGAGCCAATTTGCTTTGATACAGTAAAATACTGATCACATTTATTATCAAGTATAAAACATGTTTTACTGTAAGATACCTGCTAAAATAAAACTTATGCTTTTAATCCATGGAAACAAAAATATTCCGATTATCTTAAAATAATTTCTATCTTTATAAATATTACTGAAAGTGAAGTCGAGATGTAATTTAGCCCTTTTGCTGTCTTGTCTCAGTAGTGAAATTTGTCTATTCTAAAGGCATAGTAACTACAAAGTTCCTTTTAATTTTTAAAGCATTTAACATCCATAACGTAATTATATCTACCATTTTTTAATAGCAACAAAGTCAGTACAGAAGGAAGCTCTTTGATGCTTCTCACTCATTACGGTCAATGATGTTCGGCCAGGATCGTTACAGACGACGATACTGGATTCTTCCCCAATGTGGGGGGATTTTTGTAGAAGGCATGGAGAGTGGTGAAGGTAGGAACTCTTAATCTATTACAAAGTATTAAATATGAAACTGTATTTTTAAAAACCCTGTTACTTTAGTATGTTTTGTGCTTCTATAATCAAGTCTCTTTTATTGATAAGCATTGTAAAACCTTGATTCCTATTTCTTTTGAATTCATAATGTACCTTTCAATGATAAATATTTCCTCCCTACCCTTGATTTTTCCTTTGCCATTCTTTCTGACATAAAACATAAGCTATTTTTTTATTATTTACTGGACAAAGAGCTTCACCTGTATTATTCTTTACAGCTATTGCTCCATTTCTCTTTCTTCGTATTGTCAAACTTCTCAGTATGTGGTTTATTCTTTAACTTTTGAAACAAGTATCCATCCTGACTGAACCCCTGAAAGAAACTTGTTTAAATCTAAGATCTTTATTGTAATCTTCATTCCTTTTCACACAGTGTTCATGTTTAAAACTTGTGATCACTTTCTTCTCCGTTAAACTTCCTTCCTTGAATTTTGTGTTACCAAAAATTCTTGATAGTCTACCTTTAGACTATTCTTTTGCTGATCCATTTCTGTTACATTAAGTAGCACAGTACATTGTGCATTTATGTGCTCAATAAACCTTCTTGAACTTTTCAAAACTCTTATGTTGGAACATTTCCAAATGTCTACATTCTGATGAGAACAAAAGTGTTATTTCAGTGCTTACAGGTTGCAGATTGTAGCTATTGACCCATGGCAGTACATGGAAGCAAAAACTTCTTTCAATACATCTTTTTTACTACCTATTGTATGGTAGGCACTATAGGAGGCACAAAGCTATATAAAACACAATCCGTGTCCTGTAGAGGTTTACAGTCCAATGGAGAGAGATGATTGGTTAATCACATAGGTAACTCTAATAGAAATTATAAATAAAGCAGTTGTTTTTGAGCTTTTTGTTTTTAGCAGTGGAATCACCTCTCTTTTTCTTTTTTTTATTTTAATAATTTAGGGGCTACAAGTTAGATTACATTGCATGTGTATATCATATCATAGTGAAGTCTGGGCTTTTAGTGTGTGCCCATCACCTGAATAGTGTACATTCTACTCAATTTTTCATCCCTCATCCCCTCCTATCCTCACTCCTTTTGAGTTTCCAATGTCCATTATACCACTCTGTGTGCCCTGTACAGCCATAGTTTAGCTCCCACTTATAAATGAGAATATGTGACATTTATTTTTCTGTTCCCAAGTTACTTCACTTAGGATAATGGTGACATTTATTTTTCTGTTCCCAAGTTACTTCACTTAGGATAATGGCCTCCAGTTCCATCCAAGTTGCTGCAGAAGACATTATTTCATTCTTTCTTATTGCTGAGTAGTAGTCCAGTAGTCCTTACATATATATACCACATTTTCTTTATCTACTCATCAGTTGATGGTCACTTAGATTGATTTTATATCTTTGCAAATGTGAATTATGCTTCCATAAACATACAAATGCAAGTGTCTTTTTGATAAAATGATTTCTTTACCTCTGGGTAGATACCCAGTAGTAGGATTGCAGGATCAAATGGTAGATCTACTTAGTTCTTTGAGCAATATCCATATTGATCTCCACAGAGGATGTTCTAATTTATATTCCCACCAGCAGTGTGTAAGTGTTCCCTTTTCAGCACATGTGCACCAACAAGTACTGTTTTTTGGCTTTTTCATAAGGTCATTCTTGCCCTTATTGGGGAAAAAAGAGAAATAAATAATAATGGCCATTTTGATAGGTGTAAGGTGATATCTCATTGGGGGGGTTGTTTTGATTTTTGAGTTTTATATTTTCATGTGTCTTCATGATGATGAATATTGAGCTTTTGTTTACATGTTTAAGACACATTCGAGCATTTCCTGAGATACACCCAGGTGAGTGGCTCTTTGCCTTAGCTGTAATTAGAGTCACCTGAAAGGCTTAAAAAAGGCTGACCTGAGCCCTACTCCAGACCAATTAAATATTCTTTAATTTGATTAAGGGTCACATCCGTCTCAGTCACTTGGACATCTAAGCTTGAAGTATGTAGGACATCAACTCTTCCTTCAAAATGTCTGAAATCAGTCTCTTTGCTACACTATTGAAGTTAGTTCTTAGGATATTAGTATATTCTCAGCTTCTCTATATATAATCCCCTCCTTCCCTTACATTCTGTCCTCATATCATGCCTCTACTCCAAAACCTTGAATGACTTCCTATTGCTTATAAGATGATGTAATAAATATATATTTAGCTTGGCATTTAAGGCCCTATACAAATCTGACCCCATACTATCTTTATTCTGTTCTCTATCTAATGTGAATTCACCTAGACCAGTCTATTCACTGTTGCACAACAGATGCATATTCCTCCCTGTGTCTGCGTGCTATGCCAAATCCTGTTCATTATGATGATGATCTACCTTTTCTTCAAGCATCTAAATTTTACCCGTCTTTCTTGCTCCAGCTCAAATCATAGCCCTTCTGTAAACTTCTCCAGATTTTTAAGTAAAACTAATTTTTACTATATGTGAACTCCTTTACAACCAAATAATTCATTATACCATTATGTTGGCACATTGATATATATATTATTTCCTTATTTAAATCTTATAATGGTTATCTATACTACTTTTTATTCTCCTTAGTGTTAAGCATAGTACTTTACATACCACTTTTAAAGTACTTTAATTAAGAAAGTAAATAGATAAATAAATGCATGTCTTTGGTAAGGCTTATAGGAGTAGCTTATAGGAGACAGTTTTTTTTTTTTTTTAATTTTAGGCCTCTCAGATTAAGTAACATTAATTGAATTTATACTTATTAGACCTCCATTTCCATTCCAGCCCTACCACCTAATCTCTCTGGACCCTAATTTCCCTCTCTACAAAAAAGAATTTTAACAAGTTCTATATACATTCTTTGATTGTTATAAGGATCATGTCAGTAATGGATCTAAAAGAGCTACAAAGTGATATATAAATAGTAATTGTACTTTGTACTATTATTTGTGGTCATTACAGAACAGAGAGAAAGTAGGAGTAATTTTTACTTGAAGTTTACTTTCTCAAGTTTCATTAATGGATGTGCGTCTGCTATATTCTAAGTGCTGTGAACTTATAAAATAAGTAACAGATGTAGACTACTTCTCTTTATCCTACAGCTAATTAAAATAGGAAATAATTCACGATTTAATCCAGTGTTTATTTGCACCTGTGTTGTGCCTTGCACTAAGTGCTGTGGACATGCAAAAGAATCAATTAACCTATCCTAGCCACAGAGAGCTCACAATCTAATCGGAAAGATGTACCACAGGTGAAGACAAAGCATGAGAGCATACAAGTTTATAATAGGAGCAAGTACTATATCTGAGAGCAAGGCTGATAACAGTGAATAAGTATCAACTGGTAGAAAGTACCATAAATAAATGGATGTTGCAAGTTAATTCAGTATCAACAATATACGTTATTCCCTTCTTATTTATCACTTTTTAAAAGTTCCCTAAAAGTACAATGTGCTCTTAATAAAAGTAAGGTTAGATTTAACATTAAATGTACAAGTTATTTTTAATTCCTATAATATCATTATCATCAATTAATATTACATGGAGAAAATATTAGACCTTGGATTACTTCCAAAGAAAAATATTAATTAAATTAAATTCATGTTGTAAAAGATGCAAGGTAACACACACTGTAAGTAATACACACAATGCTGATAATAACAAAGTTTACTAGTGATGGTAACTTAAGAAGAGAGAAGTAACAGAGCACATAAGATCTCCTGAGTCCCTATAGTGGTTCCTGAGAGGTATGCCTTGTCCAATTGCAGAGTGGACAAGCAACAAGACCACTCCAAGAGAGAAAACCTTGCCTTCATACCACTCTATATTGTTAGGTTAGTCCCAAGAGGGGGTAAAAAATCCTTTATTTCTGTTAAGAAACAACATATACATGGACCTTTGGGCCTAGGGATAGCGCAGGGAAGTATACATACAAAGGGCCAAGGGCTACATACCAAGGACCCTGGGAACAGTGCCAATATCATCTAAAGACCCTGCTGGCTCTCTGCGAACCAGCTCAATGGCTAAGCTGGTTTGCTAATGAATCTTGGGGAATAGGAAAGGAAGACAGCCCCCATGGTCCTTTAGCTAAAATTTAGGGTTTAGTACCCCTCAGTCCAACTCCTGACCCCCAGTGTGGCTCACTAGATATGTGCCTTCCCATCTGGAATAGTAATCAATTGGATTTTAAGTGGTACCTTCAGTGTTTGTTGACAGTGTTGAAGATATCAGATAGCCAGAGAAATTCTAAAACAAACTATATATACCACAACATTAAGAGGTATAGAGCCATGTGGTTGCGTATCCAACAAATAGCCAAAACTATGCAATTATCTAATATTATTCAGATCAAGAAATCAATATTAATTTGTTCAGTGATAAGAACTCAGCCTTCTCAATAAATAGCAGGGTAGTAATTGTGGGTCATATCCTCAGCTTCATAGGTGCCAATTCAAGGAAAGAACCCTTTTGCAGAGTCATGAAAGCCTGTATCCGTGACATCTGTAGCTAGTCTCTGATGCTGGCACTGAAGGCCACAGCTGGGAAAGTCACCCATGCCTTTTAGATTTTGAGTCATTGTAAACAGGGTCTCATAGTACTTCCAAAGTATGCAGACAGATGGGAGGCAGGAAGGGCATGCCTTTCCCATAACAAAACAAGTTCCATTGGATCACAGAGGTTTATTGCTACATTTTGTATCCACTTGGCTTATGCTTTCCTGGAGTTAGCACACTGCGCGCATGCTATTAGTCAGACTCAACTGCAAGTCTAAAGTGGAAGTATTCGGTTGAGAGTTTTGGGTGCTCTTGTTGTGGGACATGGATTCACTTGAAGCTAAGATATCAGCATTGTCTTTCTGGACCTGAGAAGATAAAGAGAGTTATACAGTGTATGACTTAAGAAGGGCCAGGGCAAATGAGGAACTTCACCAAAATGGAGGGACCTTTATGAGGTGTAAGCAGTGTACAAAGTATAAACATCAGAAGGCCCCCAGACCGTACAATCTTACAGAGGTCATTGTCGAAGGGGTTGGTACAGCTATCTTTCAGAATGCTATTCCAGCATTCTGTACTGCTTGTGGATGAGAGGGAACATGGAACAGCAACCCAGTACCATGTTGGCAAGCCCATTGTTAAATGGCAGCAGCTGTGAAAGGAGCTCCATTGTTTGATTATATCATATCTGGAAACCCCAGTATATAACAAATATGTTTCAGTTTTTTACAGTATGTATACTGTCTGCACATGCAAGAGACACAGCAACTCCATATCCATTCATTGGCTAGAGGAAGTCAAACACCTCAAAACTAACACATGCCTTCAGAGCCTTCAGAGTCTCTTTGCCTGAGACTAGTCATAGACACTTGTATTTCTAGTATGGAGTAGAGTTAGCTAAACAGGGTTGTAAATTGTGAAATGGTGTTGCTCAGTACCCCGGCATGAATCTATCCTTATATAAGAAATGCAATCTTTCTTCTCTAGGTGTGCAACACTGTTGCACAATGTCAGCAGACCTTGTAAGTACAGGGGCATTTTGCCAATACCAACAGAGGTCCCCATAAATATGTCCAACTGATAAGTGGACATGCTTTTGCAAGACTTAAATACCCCCATTATTTCCATGCCAGTTTTATGCAGTTTGATAAAGGAACAACTAGAGTTCATACAAAAAGCTCAAAAGCGTTTGCAGTGGTTATGATTCTAATCTTTCAGCCACAGGTAACACTGAATCCAACCCTAGTTGAAGAACTTGTTTGCCAGAGCTCTTTTGCAGTCTAAAACAATGAATACATGGTCCCCCATTTCTAGTAAGCCTATAATTGTTTGAGGCTCTTCTCCTTTCCGGCATAATAATCTGAATTACATGGTTAGCAATCCCTTGGAGGAGGGCATGGGACTCTGATCCCAACCCTAGTCCTCCTTACGTTTGAAAGAGCTCAGATCAAGGAACAAAGAAACTTGGCTTTAGGAGTCGAACCAAACATATAAAGTGGACCTGAAGACTGTCAATATTCCCCTCAGTAATCCCATTTCAAAAGAGTCAAGATGATGTAGGGTGTTTCCCTCAGCTCTATTCTCTGAGTCCTTTTCTGAAGAGTCTAGAGGATGTGAGATTTTACCAAACAGTTTGTGGGGGTGAAGCTTAATAGCCCTAATCTCTGAAAGAGATTCCTTCCCAGGGACCTTCTCCACCTAATCTTTTGGTGACTCCACCTCTCCTAATAATTGCTTAAGCCTGTGAACCATTCAGTACTCTGTATCTCATCTCACATGTCCCATGTCCATAGTCTCAGTGGGCCTTTGAAGTTTTTGAACAGGACCACAGTCCCACGCTCTAGAATTAGACAACTCCTCTATTTCTGTCTTAATCATTCCTTCTGTTTATGAGCAATACCACATTTTTGGTGTGAGGGAGACCGCCAGAAATCTAGCCCATCTATTTTCGCCTTTCTTTGTTCCTTCTTTCTTTTTATTTTGGGCAGAAACCTGTACTACTTATTAGGCTCTCTCTTTTCATTTCCTGCCCTGAGATGGGGCTTGTATGATCTAAAAGAACTATTTCTTTTCCAACATTGCCTCCTTGATGAAGAAATAAAGTCAAAGCCATTGTCTACTTAGAGGGCCTGCTCTGATTCAGTCATCCAAAATTCTCTGCACCAAGAGTTCACTGTCAGGGCTTCTCCTCTCAAACTCTGGGTTTTCTTATAATTACACTAACATAGCCGAGCCTCTGAGGATCCTTCCTAGTGCCTATGGTAGTGGACCTATTTAGGCCCTAGCTCTTGCTCTGTGTACTGCTGGATTTGCTCCTGCTGGTATTCCCATTCAGGCTTCCGTACACCATGCCTTACAATAACTGGCTTCACATACAGAGGGACCAACTGTGTCATATAACAGCAAAGACAGTGGGAGTTTGCTCCACCTTCCCTTCCAGAGAGGCTACCAACACCTTTTCTAATTCATCCTCCCCCTTAGGACTCATGAAAATCTTTAAGCTGACAAGGAGGAGGGATAGAACTGAATTTCAAACCACCTTATCATAACTAATCACCCTCTTTAGTTTACTGATTTAGGGCTTCTGTCATTCTCAGGCATAGCTACTGTGACCCCAACTCTGCCAAGTGAATTACTTCTGCCCTTAAGGAGAAATTCTTTCACTCCTGGTTCTTCCCCTTCCAGAAAGCCATGACATCAGGGCTTTCTTGGGCACCAACTATTGTACAAGATGCGTGATCACACAAACCACTAATGACACACATGTTGCTAACAGCAGCAAAGTTTGTTAGTGAGAGTAACTTACAAGCAGAAAAATAACAGTGCAAGGATTTTCCAGCCCCCATGGTGATAGCACAGGACTTGGACATGCACCGAGAGCACTCCAAGAGACAAAACACTATACCCCGCACCTTGCTCTGTATTTATGGGTTAGTCTGAGAAAGAGTAGAAAGCACTTACTTTCTTTAAGCAACACTAAACAGTAGCAAGGAACCTTCAAGTCTAGAAATTGAGGACCCTGAAAACAGTGTTGAAATCAGCTAAAGACCCTACTGTCCTCCTACTGGCGCTCAGGAAAATGGAAAGGAGGAAAGCCCCCATGGCCAGTCAACGAAAAACCAAGGATTTATTCCCCTTCGATTCACTATTTTTTTTTAACCATTCGGGATATGTTACATTGTAGATAACATTGTAGATAATTTATTCAGGATTGGAAGGAAAATGAAACAAGTTTATTGTTCATTATCTCTATACCATTAAATATATGTTATTCTTATATTTTATATTAGGATATGATTATAGCATTAGGTCTATAAGTATACAATCCAGTCCCTATTATGGAAGTTTGAAAATCTTACCTGAAGGGTGAGAGTTTTATGTTATCAGTCATCCTCTTAAAATTTTCTGGATCAGACTGGAAAGGAACAATCCTAAATAGACAACTCATAAGATCTGCTTCCTTTGGCCTTCTCCACAATAATATCAAGGTGCCTCCTAGGAGCGAAGTTGTGGTAGCACTGTCAGCATGAAGATGGGGAAGCTATGAAAGTAATCCCAAGGTTAAGGCATACTGAATGGGTGAGGGCCCTTGAACCCTGGGAGGAGGCCATTTGTGGTTGAACCTCTCTTGAACCTGTATTCTAAATGTGAATGTTTTTACATTTCTTGTATTCTTTATCTGTGTTTCACTTAGAGTTTAGTAAAATCTATTTAAAAGTTTAGCCTGCTTCAGCCCAACTAAAGAGAGCCAAAGGAAAAATACTCCCTAGGGAAGTGAAAATGGCAGACCCCAAGGATCCAGTGACAACAGTTAAGTGAACTAAAAGGGTTCAGAGCGATTCTAATAAAACTCAAGGAGACATAGTCTCTTTCCCAAAGCAAACTTTGCTACTTTTAGGGTTTGATTTAATTGAGAAATGATATTTTCTGTGTCATATGCATTTGCAGTTACTGCCAGGGAAATTAATCAAGTAAACAGCACTCCCTATTTTATCTCTTACTTGTCGTCCCTTTCTTTCATCGGTTTAGAAGATGTTTATTAATACTCATTGACACATGTCAAAGACGTAAGGACTGGAAAGAACAGGGGATTGTATGAGACAGGAGATAGAAAACTGTTTAAAATTTAAAAATCTTTTTATACTAAATATCTGGTATATACTTTCAATTTTAAAAAATAATTTTACTGTTTAATTAGAGGTTTAACTGTTTAGAGTTAAGCAATTTGAATATAAAGGTTAAAGACAGCCATGACTATTAAAATTCTCATCAGCTCAATCTACTTTATGAGATACAAATGAGAAGTCGTCTATTAGTCACAAACTAGTAAAAATTGTTTTTTTATTTGGTTTTGAATATATGACAGATTTTCATGATTTTAGTCCTCAGAATAAATCAAACTCGAATATTATTATAGTACACCCTTACTGGCCAACAAATTATATAAAGTTAAAGGAATTTGTGAACACAGGTGTATGAAGAGCATATTTGTAACTATTTTCATGCATACCTAACTGGAGGTGATGAAGTATGGTGGTCTTCTCAGGGCGAATGTGCAGAAGTGCATAAAGATATAAGGCATTTCTTTCTGGCTGCTTTTAAGATTTTCTCTATCATTAGTTTTGAGCAATTTGGTTATGATGTATCTGGGTATAATTACCTTCATGTTCATTTTGTTTGGAGTTTGTTGAGTTTCTTGGATCTGTAGGTTTGTAGTATTCAGCAAATGTGAAAAATTTTCACCCATTATTTTTTCAAATTTAATGTCCTCTGCTAATTCTACTGTTTTGTCAGTTCTGGGTCACTTTTGATTGATTGATTCTTCTAATTATGTGTCATGTTTTTATGCTTTTTTACATGCCTACTGATTTTGATTGGATGCCAGACATTGTCAATTTTACCTTGTTAAGCACTGGATATTTTTAAATTCCCATGAATATTCTTATTTGTTTAACTGAGACAGAATTAAATTACATACTTGGAAAAAATTTCATCTTTTCAAATCTTGCATTTAATATTTGTTAGACAGGACTAGAACAGTGCTTAGTCTAGGGCTAATTATCCCTAATTACTGAAGCAACATTCTTCTGAGTACTCTTCCTAATGCCTGTGAATCTTGAAGTTTCCCAGTCTGGTGTGTAGGAGCAGACAGTATTGCCAGCCTGTGTGAGCACCTGGCACAGTCACCTCTAATCCGTTCAAGTGTTTTTTTTCCCCTGGCTTCAGGTAGGTTCCTCACACATACGTGCTGGTCATTGTTCAGCTGAATACTCAAGGCATCCCTCTGCAGATCTCCGCAGTTCCTTCTCTGTGCAGCTCTCTCCTTTCCAGAATACTTTCCTTAGTGCTCCAGCTACTTCGGTCTCCCTGAACTCTTAGTTCCCACTCCTAATCTCAGGGAGTCCACCAGGCTCCACCTGGATTCCTCCTCTCTATACTGTAGCCTGGAAACTGTCCTAAGGCAATAAGCTGGGGCAATTGTAGGACTTACTGAGTTTGTTTTCCATCTTGGTTATTTGATGTCCAGTTTCTTATGAACTGTTCATTTATGTATTTCGTATGGTTTTGGTTGTTTCATACAAGAGGGTAAATCCAGTCCCTGTTAATCTATATTTCACAGAAATATTAAGTGTGATATGTATGATTTTAATTTCAATTTGAAAATAATTTGAAGAGAAGGATATGAGAACTATTTCAAACATTAATAAAGGACTGGTTGGGTAATTACAATATATCCATACAGCAGAATATTATGCAGGTGATTGAAAAAATGAAGTACAATTATATGTTCTGCCATGGAAAGCTCTCTAATGAATATTGTTAGTAAAAATATTAAATTCATCCTTTTATTTCATCATTCAAGGAATATTTATTGAGCCCCTACTTTATAGCAGCTACTATTTTAGGCATTTGGGATCCAATAATAAGCAAGATAGACATTGCTCTGCCTTTAAGTAGAGCTTGTTGATTTAAATTCTAGTATGAGGGGATAGAAAATAAACAGATTATCATGTTTAATGGCAAATTCTATAAAGGAAATATATAGAATGATATTCTAAAATGAATGAGGGGGACCTATTTTAGATAAGGTGATCAGAGAAAAACTCTGTAAGGAAATGACACTTAATCTGAGACATGGAAGATAAGGATCCAGTCAATAAAACAGTATCTCAGGCAGAGGGAACAGCAAGTAAAAAGGCCCCGAGAGGCCGGGCATAGTGGCTTATGCCTGTAATCCTAGCACTCTGGGAGGCCCAGGCGGGAGGATCGCTCGAGGTCAGGAGTTCAAGACCAGCCTGAGCAAGAGTGAGACCCCATCTCTACTAAAAATAGAAAGAAATTATATGGACAACTAAAAATATATATGGAAAAAATTAGGCGGGCATGGTGGCTCATGCCTGTAGTCCCAGCTACTCGGGAGGCTGAGGCAGAAGAATTGCTTGAGCCCAGGAGTTTGAGGTTGCTGTGAGCTAGGCTAACGCCACAGCACTCTAGCCTGGGCAACAGAATGAGACTCTGTCTCAAAAAAAAATAAAAAATAAAAAATAAAAAAAGGCCCTGAGAAAGGAAAGAACTTAGCATGTTTGTGAACCTGAAAAAAATGGAGAAAGGAGGAGCAAGGTTATCAAGGACAAGAGGATGCAGAGGTTGTAGAGGTTTTCAGGAACCAGATCATAGAATGTTGTAGGCCTTGGTTAGGAGTTTGGATTTTATTTTAAGTTGCAGAAAAGTGAATAGTAGTATTCCATTTATGTAATAGTGCAAAATGATAGTCATAGTATATATAAGATTTCTGGAAGGATCTATAGACATAATTAACCATGGTTACCCCTGAAGGGTAGGAATAGAGACTGAGGGAGTAGGGCAGAAAGAGCTTTACTTTATACCCTTCATTATGAATATTTTAAATTGAAAGTAGTATATTACTTTTCAAACTGAGTAAAGTAGTAGATTTATGTTTTTAAAAGAGTTCTCATAAATTACTTTTAAAACAATGGTCAAAAATATGAACCAGAAGTTCACAAAAGAAAAATACCAATAAACCTAAAAAATATATTCAGAATACTAGTGATCAGAAATAATGCAATTTAGACTTTCACCTCTCAGATACTGGCAAAGACAAAAAATGTTGATAGTATCCAGTTTTCTTGAGGGTGTAGGCAACGCACAGATGTTCTTACGTACTTCTGGTATGAAGTACTGCTGCAGACTTTCGAGAGGGCAGTTTGACAATATATTTCAAAAACTCTGAAAAGTACATATTTTGGGACTCAGTAAGTTTTTTTCTAGGAATTTATTTTAAGGAAGTAAATCAGAAAAAAAAATCCAGAGATACATGTAATACAAGGTCATTCATCATTTGTAGCATTGTTTATAATAGTGAATAATTGGGACGTAAAGTTTTCCATCAGAAGATTGATTACTTAAATTATGATATAGTTCATTAACTACTCTGTAGCCATTAAAACTTATGATATCATTATGTATTTATTGACACTTATGTTTTCAGAGTATTAGTAAAACAGGTAGTTTAGAATATTACGTGTAGGCCGGGCGCGGTGGCTCACGCCTGTAATCCTAGCTCTGGGAGGCCGAGGCGGGTGGATCGCTCGAGGTCAGGAGTTCGAGACCAGCCTGAGCAAGAGTGAGACCCCGTCTCTACTAAAAATAGAAAGAAATTATCTGGCCAACTAAAAATATATATATACAAAAAAATTAGCCGGGCATGGTGGCTCATGCCTGTAGTCCCAGCTACTCGGGAGGCTGAGGCAGTAGGATCGCTTAAGCCCAGGAGTCTGAGGTTGCTGTGAGCTAGGCTGATGCCACGGCACTCACTCTAGCCTGGGCAACAAAGTGAGACTCTGTCTCAAAAAAAAAAAAAAAAAAAGAATATTATGTGTATAGTAGAATTTCCTTTTTTTAATTATATAGATTTTAATGTGTATATATTTATTGCTCAGAGAACTACTGGAGGATTTAAATGAAAATATAATTTTTGCCATATAGTAGAGGTTTTAATATTTTTATACTTATAATATTTTTATATTTTAATTTTTTATGTTGAACATATATTAATTTTCCAATGAAGGAAAAATATAATTTATAAAAAGAACATATAAGCCAGGCATAGTGGCATGTGCCTATAGTCCCAGCTACTTTGAGGCTGAGGTGGGAGGATCATGACTTTGAGCCCAGCCTAGGCAAAATAGCAAGAGCCACCCTAACCAACCCCCATCTCTAAAAATTAAAAAAAGGAACATATAGGCCAGGCGCCGTGGCTCATGCCTGTAATCCTAGCACTCTGGGAGGCCGAGGCGGGTGGATTGCTCGAGCTCAGGAGTTCGAGACCAGCCTGAGCAAGAGCGAGACCCCGTCTCTACTAAAAATAGAAAGAAATTATCTGGCCAACTAAAAATATATATATATATAAAAAATTAGCCAGGCATGGTGGCGCATGCCTGTAGTCCCAGCTACTCGGGAGGCTGAGGCAGTAGGATCGCTTAAGCCCAGGAGTTTGAGGTTGCTGTGAGCTAGGCTGACGTCATGGCACTCACTGTAGCCCAGGCAACAGAGTGAAACTCTGTCTCAAAAAAAAAAAAAAAATGAACATACAGGGAGTATTAGGTCATCTAGAAATGTTTATTTAAATATTTATACATATAATTTGATAAATAGTAACAAAATTTAATTATAGTATTGATTTGATCTGGAATAACTGATCTTCATAATGCTTTTTGATTTTGCAGGGCTAGAAGAAATTGCAAAAGAAAGAGAAAAACTTAAAAGGGCAGAAAGCATCCAGATCAAAGAAGAAATGTTTGAGACTTCTGGGGACACTTTAAATTGTTCAAATACAGATCACTGTGAGCAAAAGGAAGATCTTAAAGAAAAAGATAACACAAATCTGTTTCTTCAGAAACCTGGCTCTTTTTCTAAATTAAGTAAGCTTTTAGAAGTAGCCAAGATGCCTCCTGAATCAGATGTTATTACCCCCAAACCAAATGTTAGTGCAAATGGATGCACACTGTCTTATCCAAACAGTGGAAAACATTCACTGGGCAGCATTCAATCAACAGCAACACAAAGCAGCATGGAAAAGACAGACTCGAATAATCTGTTTAATACTGGTTCAGGTGGTCCAGGGAAGTTCTACAGTCCTCTCCCCAATGACCAGTTGTTAAAAACACTGACTGAAAAGAATAGACAATGGTTTAGCCTTTTGCCAAGAACACCTTGTGATGACACTTCACTTTCCCATGCCGATATGTCAGCTGCTCCTTTAGTGACTCCTCAGTCTCAGCCACCATCTAAGTCACCTTCACCTGCCCCAGCTCCACTTCTTGGATCATCTTCTGCTCAGAATCCTGTTGGCGTAAATCCATTTGCTTTATCACCTCTTCAGGTTAGTACTGCTAACTGTAAGCCATTTTTATATTGCTTTATGTAATCTTTGACCCCATGAAGATTTTCACTCAAGGGGGATCAGTTGAATAGTATCCCTGCCTCAGTTTGAAAAGTGAAACAAGTCAGAATTTCTGTCACCAAGCTTCATTAGAACTACTAATTTCTAGGGCGGTGGCCTTGTACTAGTCAATGGCCTGTTAGGAACCCAGCTGCACAGCAGGAGGTGAGCACCAGGTGGGGAATCACCGAGTAAGCTCTGCCTCCTGTCAGATCAGTGGGAGCATGAGATTCTGCATTATGGTGATTTGTATTAATATAATTATTTTATTATATATTACAATGTATTAATAATACAAATGAAGCACAATAAATGTAATGTGCTTGAATCATCCCGAAACCATCTACACCCCCTGCCACCTCATCTGTGGAAAAATTTTCTTCCATAAAACCAGTCCCTGGTGCCAAAAAGGTTAGGAACTGCTGTGCCAATGTCTAAGTGTTCTTTAATTACTTTTTAATATATTACTGTTACAGTATACCTAAAAGGGAAGTTACTTTGGGGGACAAATAAGAACATAGAATTTAACATTGTTGTCTCAAGTGTATTTAGTTTTCCTCTAATTGTAATAAATGAAAGAATATTTTTTCAGAATTTGAAAAATAATTTCAGATCCTAAACATTTTTCCTAACTTATTAATCTACTTTTAAAATGTTTTGTTTTTGTAGATGAAAAGTGGAGTATCTATGATGGGACTTCAGTTTTGTGGGTGGCCCACTGGTGTGCTTACGTCCAATATTCCATTTACATCACCTTTACCTAGTCTGGGATCAGGGTTGGGATTATCAGAAGGAAATGGTAATTCATTCTTGACTTCGAATGTTGCCTCAAGTAAAAGTGAATCTCCAGTACCACAGAGTGAAAAGGTCTCTTCAACTCAACCTGCAGCTGTTGAAGTAGTAAAACCAGTAGATTTTCCTAGTCCAAAACCTATTCCAGAAGGTAGGTACATTGAGGTGGTTTTAGCCATTCACTTTATTTCACTATCATAGATTCCTATATTATAACTGAATCTTTGATGGGTTTTTTTTATGTAGTTTAATAAATCTTTTGATTTGGGTTAGGCCCTTTCTTATTTAAAATATTTGTACAAGATCTACATATTTATCTTTATTTAGAAATGCAGTTTGGTTGGTGGAGAATTATTGATCCAGAGGACCTAAAAGCTTTGCTCAAAGTGCTACATCTCAGAGGAATAAGAGAAAAGGCATTACAAAAACAAATTCAGAAACACTTGGATTATATTACTCAAGCCTGCATCAAGAATAAGGATGGTAGGTACCTAAAAGAGATTTCTGCTCTCTTACTTAGTTATGAGAATTAATTCTCTTATTCTAAAACATAGTTTAGTATAGTCAGCCCTTCGTATTCATGTTTTCTGCATCCATGAATTCAGCCGATCATGGACTGAGCATACTTGGGAAAAAAAAAAAGAATGGTTGTGTCTGTACTAAACATGTACAGACTTTTTTCCTTGCCATTATTCCCTAAACAATACAGTGTAACAACTATTTACATAGCATTTACATTGTATTAGGTATTATAAGCAATCTAGAGATGATTTAAAGTACACAGAAGGATGTATGTAAATACTACACCATTTTATATAAGGGACTTGAGCATCCCTGGATTTTGGTATCCATGGGGTTCCTGGAACCAATCCCCCATGGATACTGAGGGATGACAGTATGTCTTACTTCTTAATGTATTGCTCTTGTTTTCTAATTTGTTCAACAAACAGTAACTATTTACATTTCTTAAATTGGTATTACATTTTTACAATTTTTTACACCTGCAGACATACCGTTTTGTATTTCTTAGAGTATTCCTATTTTTAAGAGTAAGCTACCTACATGTGCACAAGTACATTTGTGTATGTTAAGTTAGATGTGCATGGTACTCCTGGAATTTTATTTACTTTCTGGAAGAAATCACTGAGGGGAAAAACTTAATAAAGTAGATTTTTAAATTAATTTCTTTTCAAATGTAGTTGCTATTATTGAATTAAATGAAAATGAGGAAAACCAAGTAACTCGAGATATTGTGGAGAACTGGTCAGTAGAAGAACAAGCCATGGAAGTGGATTTGAGTATCCTTCAACAGGTGGAAGATCTAGAAAGGAGAGTGGCATCAGCAAGTTTGCAAGTAAAGGTAAAGTCAACTTGGAATAAAATCTGTTTTTAGGATAATGGAAAGTAACTAATATTTAGTACATGCCTAATATTAACCAGTTACTGTGGTAAATGTTTTTACTTTATCTCACTGAATTCTCAAAACAATCCTGAATTAATTTCCCCCATCTTACAGGTAAGGAACCAGGCTCAGAGTAAGTAACCTGCCAATGATCATATAGCTTAAGTGTCTAAAAGTGTATTCAAACCAAGGTAGTCTAACTCCAGAACCTATGTTCTTTTTATTCAGTCTTCCTGCCTCTTTAATGGTATTCAGAAATATCATTTCTGGTGCATAATTCTTTACTGCAACCAGAATTTTACAGTTTTCTTCATGGTAAATACAGTGTTCCAGTACAAATCTTAACAAACTCCTATTGCACTGTTTCCTGTAGGGCCAGCAACTCTCTTGTATTTAAGCCATGTTATATGTCAGACTTTTACTGTAAATAGCTTAAATTTGGAGAAGAATGTAGATATATCCAAATATATGTTATACAGTACTATACACATACACCCCCTACATATCTATGTAAAGTTTTTATTATTCATCTACTGGGCATTACTGTTTCATGGACTGATTAGAACTGATTTCTAATGGACAGGCAAAAGGAAAGCTTTGCCTTTGTGCAAAAATTTTTGGTTTTGTAAAGAGGGGCATAAGGTCTTCTCAATTGACAGTAAGGTGCTATCTCTGAGAATAAATGGATGTATGATGAATAGTGTGAAAGGGAGAGATACCTGCAAAGGTGTAGAAAACTTAATCTCCATGTAATTTGATTTGATATATCAGGTTTTATTTAGAATGAGAAATTTATGGAATAATACTATACTATCCATAATTAAAATTTCACTTCATTATTACTTTAACATAGGCATTTGGACACTTTTGAAGATCTCCCAAAAAATGTAGTTTTCCAGAGCTAATAAAATATCCCTTTCTTGCCACAAACATAATTACCAATCTTGGGAAGCAAAAATTTATCATTTGCTGAAACTATTGTGCTCCAAACTATGCCTCCTCCTCTTGATACTATAATACAATATAAAAATGCCTCATTCATCTGGCATCTTTAACAAATGAACTCTTCTACACTAGTTAATTTTCTGGAGAAATAAAAATTATTCCATTTAGTGCCATAAATTTTTTTTTCAGCTTATTATGGGGGTACAAAAGCTCAGGTTATATATATTGCCCATGTCCCGCCCATCCCCCTGAGTCAGAGCCTCAAGCGTGTCCATTCCCCAGACAGTGCGCCTGGCACTCACCATGTAGTCATACCTCCATCCCCTCCCCCCACCCCTCACCTCCCCGAGTCAGCACCTTCAAACATGACCATTCCCCAGATGGTGTGCAACACACGCATCATGTAGGCATACACCCATCCCCTCCCCCCACCCCCCACCCCCGCCTCAGTCTGATATCCAGTTGGTATCATTCCCCAATGTGCATTTAGGTGATGATCAGGGAAACCAATTTTCTGGTGAGTACATGTGATGCTTGTTTTTCCATTCTTGGGATACTTCACTTAATATAATGGGTTCCAACTCTCTCCAAGAGAACCAAAGAGATGTCGTATCACCGTTATTTCTTATAGCTGAGTAATACTCCATGGTATACATATACCACAATTTACTAATCCATTCGTGAATTGATGGGCATTTAGGTTGTTTCCCCATCTTTGCAATTGTGAATTGTGCTGCTATAAACATTCGGGTGCAGGTGTCTCTTTTATAGAATGACTTTTGTTCTTCTGGGTAGATGCCCAATAATGGGGTTGCTGGATCGAATGGTAGGTCTACTTGAATCTGTTTAAGGTATCTCCATATTGTTTTCCATAGGGGTTGCACTAGTTTGCAGTCCCACCAGCAGTGTATGAGTGTTCCTGTCTCTCCGCATCCACGCCAACATGTATTATTTTGGGACTTTTTGATAAAGGCCATTCTCACTGGAGTTAAGTGGTTTCTCATTGTGGTTTTGATCTGCATTTCCCTGATAATTAGAGATGTTGAACATTTTTTCATATGTTTATTAGCCATTTTTATATCTTCTTTTGAAAAATTTCTATTCATGTCCTTTGCCCACTTTTTGATAGGGTTGTTCGATTTTTTCTTACTGATTTTCCTGAGTTCTAAATATATTCTTGTTATCAGTCCTTTATCTGATGTGTAGTATATGAAAATTTTTTCCCATTCTGTAGGTTTTCTGTTTACTCTCATGACTGTTTCTTTGGCTGTGCAGAAGCTTTTTAATTTTAATTTTTAATAATCAGGCCCCATTTATTTATTTTTGTTGTTGCTGTGATTGCCTTAGGGGTCTTCATAAATTCTTTGCCTAGGCCAATGTCTGTAAGAGTCTTTCCTACATTTTCTTCTAGGATTCTAATAGTTTCCCACCTAAGGTTTAAGTCTGTTATCCACCGTGATTTGATTTTTGTGAGAGGTGAAAGCTGTGGGTCCTGTTTTAGTCTTCTACATGTGGCTATCCAGTTTTCCCAGCACCATTTATTAAATAAGGAATCTTTTCCCCAGAGTATGTTTTTTTTTTTTTTTTTTTTTGAGACAGAGTCTCACTTTGTTACCCGGGCTAGAGTGAGTGCCGTGGCATCAGCCTAGCTCACAGCAACCTCAAACTCCTGGGCTTAAGCAATCCTACTGCCTCAGCCTCCCGAGTAGCTGGGACTACAGGCATGAGCCACCATGCCCGGCTAATTTTTTTTTTTGTATATATATTTTTAGTTGGCCAGATAATTTCTTTCTATTTTTAGTAGAGACGAGGTCTCACTCTTGCTCAGGCTGGTCTCGAACTCCTGACCTCGAGTGATCCACCCGCCTCGGCCTCCCAGAGCTAGGATTACAGGCGTGAGCCACTGCGCCCGGCCTCCAGAGTATGTTTTTGTCTGCTTTGTCAAAGATTAGATGGCTATATGAGGATGGTTTTATATTTGGATTTTCTGTTCTGTTCCACTGGTCTGTGTCCCTGCACTTGTGCCAATACCAAGCAGTTTTAATAATCACAGCTTTGTAGTATAGTTTGAAGTCTGGCAAATTAATACCTCCCATTTTGTTTTTGTTGCTTAAAATTGCTTTTGCTAAACGGGGTCTTCTCTGGTTCCATACAAAGAGTAAAATTATTCTTTCTATATCTGTGAAAAATGATGTTGGTAATTTAATAGGGATTGCATTGAATCTGTAGATAACTTTGGGCAGTATAGACATAGTGCCATAAATTTTTAACATGTTTGTTGGATCTCTAACGTTATGCATTTTACTGCCTTCTTAAAATGAGAATAATGAATGTAATTAAATTATCTTGGTGACACAAGATCAGTATGAACACCAATTATTAGACGATTCCCTCAGGAAATGTGAAGAGGTTTTGCCACTACTGTAAGTGATCGTAGTGTGTTTTGCTTTTTAAGCTATTACATCTGCTTTCTGTAGTCTGTCTTTGTCCTCTCTCATGGTCAGTTGTTAATACTTGCTAGTTTAAATTTGGTTGGTTCCATGAACCTTGTTTTCCTCAAACTTTCTCCCATCTAATTTGCCAATTCTAATTGACTATTGATTGGGAAAGCATATCATTAAGCTTTTTAAAATTATGTATAAAGTCAAAGTGTGGACGTGAAACATTTTCCTGATGACATACTCAGATGTGGGTGTGTTGACCTTATTACAGTGCTGGCTGCTTAAATGATCCTGGCTGTGTTCTCAGTAGCTAAGTGGAAGTTGCTTTTGTAAGTGGGCTGTTTTAACATCCTGGTAATAAGGTATTACTGAGTTATTCTGTATTATTCTAAGATTTCAGTTGTAATTATATTAGTCTGAAAAGTCTAAGAACATAAGTGATGAAAATAGCCACAAAACATTATTTTAACATCCCTAAAAGACTTAACAGTTTTTTTTTCTTTCTTAAAAAGAAAATAAGAATTATATGTTTAGCCTGGGGAACTAGCCATTGTTAAGGCACATTAAGCAGGTGGCCTAGGTCTACTTAGATGCATTCATTGCTATTTTTAATATTGCTAATAATGTGAAAGTTCTTTTTTTATATTGTAGGAAAATCTGTGAGCCTCTAGTCCTAGTTCTGTTGTTGAGAGCATACAAAAAGTCTGATTATTCTTCCAGCTCCTTAAAGATAGCTGCTATGTTTCTTCTTAAATTTTCTCTTTTACAAGTTAATTAATTCCTTCAATTATTAGTCCTGTGAAATGGTTTCCCGGTCCTTGATTTTCTTCTGAATAAGCACCAGTGTCATTTTTAAAATGTTATACCCATAACTGTACATAGAAATGTTTAACTGTATGCATGGGACTTTTACTTTCCTTAATCTGGCACTCTACTTCTATTAACACTACTTCAGTTTGTACCAGCTTTTTAGCATCCACATCATACTATTGCTTTATTGAGTATACATTGTAACAGAAATCCCTGGGCCTCATTTAAAGTACTTTTTAGTGAGTTCTATCACATGTGGTATTTCTGTGATTAGTTTGTTTAACCTTCAAAGTTAAAATTTGCATTTATTATTGTTATTTTTTTTATCAGTTTCACTTGGGCACAGTTTTCAGCACATAGAACTATTTTTATCTTAATCCTGTCATCCAGAATATTAAAATTCCTTCCTAGTTTTAAGTGACCTGCAGATTTATAGCAATCAGCCATAAAGTTATTCTTAAGTATATTCCTAGGGCAAGCCAGATATACAGTGTTTGGCCATTGGCACTAAGGACCTTTTCTGAGGTGACAAAGCTATGTTAATCGGCTTTTTCTGGATACAGTTTCCAACCATCTTGGTTTCTCTGACCCTAGTCCTCTTGTTTTTTGATCTTGTCAGTTGCCTTACAGAAATCAAGATATACTGTGTTTACAGGGTTCCCTTTATTTAGCAATTTTGTATCTCTTTCAAAATATAGGAATGAGGTTCATTTGACATGACTTGTACCTATGCACTTATGTGTACTGTGCATAATTTCATCCTTCCTTTCTAAATATAAATATTCTACTGAGTTAAAGGGGAAGACTTGATCCTAGTATATAAGATAAAATAATTATATCTAAAGAGATTTAATAAAAAGTTTATTCTGCTTTTCACTTACTATGTATTCACTAAGTACCTATTCCATATCAGAAAGCAAACACCACAAAATTGGATAAAATGTGGTTCCTATCCTTAGAAAGCTTGTCATATAATAGGTAAGATTTGTATACATGTATGCAGAATCTAGTAACTAATCATAGAGAAGTACAGAGTAACGTATCAATTGAGAAAAAGAATACTGACTTCTGCTGGAAATATGGAAGAGATCAGGGAAGATTTCATGTAGAAGTCGAGGTGGAACTTAAGAGGATATGTAAGGTTGTGACAGAGACCAGGGAATACCATACTATCAAGTGGGAACAGCCTGAGCAGAGCACCAGGATTGGAAGCTTATCACATGTTTGTGCAGTGCAAGCCATAGAATTTGCTGTATAGAGTATGTGAATGGGAACATGAGAAGAGGTAGACTGAGGTACCTGAATGCTACGGTAAAGATTTGAGACTTTGTTGAACAGTGGGAATCTTTGGAGGATTTTGAGCTAAGGGATCAATATAAGCGAACTAAGTTATAAGATCATTCATTTATTCAATCAACATATATGTATTGAGTACTCATTATTTGCCTTCCCTGTGCAGAAGATAAATGAGTAAAAGCAGACATGGTCCCTGCTCTCATAGAATTTAGAAGTAGAAAGATATAAATCAAATGATCACACTAGTATAACATTGCGACCGTGACAAAGCTATGGAACATGGTCCTATGAGAGCCCATGATACAGAGATTTACCTCCTAAAGGAGGTCAAGGAAGGGTTCCCTTTAGGGGATCCTTTCATGTTAAGGTGAATTTTAGCATATGAGCTGCAGCTTGAGTGAAGTGAACTAGGTGAAGTGGAGCAGAGAAAAGCTATACAGACAAAGGTAACAGCTTATGCAAAGCCTCTGCAGTCAAAGGAAAAATGGTGAGTACAAGGGCCTGTATGGAAGAATAGTAGAAGGAATGAAAACAGAAAGGAAGAACAAAGTTTAGAGGCTAGAGACATTTCCATATAAGTGAACCCATAAAATTAATAAGCATTTTAGTCTAAAATCCTTCAAAATACTTTGCTCATTAAAAGTTGATAAATTTTATTTTTCTAACTTTCCTTACAACTATTCTTTTAATTTTTTGTTATTTCTACCTAGCATTAGGAAAAACAAGGTAAAAACTTTTAGTAAGGATCCTTGAGATCTGCCAGTGTCCACTGCTGTATTTTAAGTAAAGGCAATTCACCCATCTGGCATTTTAAGAGGAAACCATAATAACACTATTCTCTTAATATATAGGGTTGGATGTGTCCAGAGCCTGCATCAGAAAGGGAGGACTTGGTATATTTTGAACATAAGTCATTTACTAAATTGTGCAAGGAACATGATGGAGAATTTACTGGCGAAGAAGAAAGCAGTGCACATGCACTAGAACGGAAGAGTGACAACCCCCTAGATATAGCTGTAACCAGGCTGGCTGATTTGGAGCGGAACATTGAAAGAAGGTATCTGAAGAGCCCCTTAAGTACCACCATTCAGATCAAACTGGATAATGTGGGCACAGTTACTGTCCCTGCTCCTGCACCATCCGTTAGTGGTGATGGTGACGGGTAGGTTATTGAGATTAACTTGAAAAATTATTGTGCTTCTTTGCTAATTGGAGCCTATTTTCTATTGCCTGTTATCTATGTATCTTCTTGTATGTCTGTGATCCATATGGATCATGCTATTTGCATGGTGCTTTGTAAAAACATTTTTTTTTTTTTGTTATGTGCGTTGATAATCCTGCAAAGTGATCTTACATTTACTTGGTTGTGACTAAGCTTTGAGGCACGTAGCCACAGTCTGTGCACTACATCAAATTTAGTTGCTTAAACCTTATATTTATTGGCTGTTACATGTTTTTGTCATTGCTTGGCTTTCGGTGTGATGATTGTTTCACATTCAGTAACCATAAATGTGGACATGACCTACTTAATTTTTCTATATTTCAATGCAGAATTGAAGAGGATATTGCTCCAGGGCTCAGGGTATGGAGAAGGGCATTATCAGAAGCTCGCAGTGCTGCACAGGTAGCTCTGTGCATTCAGCAGTTACAGAAATCAATAGCATGGGAAAAATCAATTATGAAAGTTGTAAGTGTTTTTATTTAAGAAATACTATAACTAATTTATTTTGTCCTGTTTTCTTCCAACCTCCAGATTTTTCTTAAGTATATATTACCTATTGTCATAATAATGTATGCTGTACTTGAGAGTTTGTCTAATTCTTATATACTGTATGGTTTGATATTTTCCTCCTTATTTTGAGCTTTTTGAAGGAACCTACCAAATGTGTTACCTTTTACTTTTTAAAATCTTGCCTCTGCCTCTAACTGAAGTTATTTCCTATATTCTGTCAGCATAATAGTTGTTAATCTAAATATTTTGAAGGCTCCTTCACTCTTGTAAACATCCCCATTTCTAACATTACCTACTATTACTGCATTCCTAAAATGTCTTTATCAGTTTTCATCTTTTTAATGCTAAGAACTACTTAGATAAGTAAATACAAAATAAGCAGAGAGCTCTTACCTTATGCACTTATCATGTGTTTGGCATCAGATGTGGTTGACAGAAAGAGTAGATCTTTTAGTCTTTCCTCTGCTAATTAAAACTGATTTTTCACCTTCTTTGTACAAGCCCTATTAGTTATTATCCTGTAGTGAGTCTCTACTTTGTGCCAGATAGCAAAATGCTGTGTGCTTAAATAAGAGCTGTAGTTCATATATTTCCGGAGATACTTATTTTAAATTACAAGTGTCCCTATTGCATCTTTTATATATCATCTATAGAAGTATCTATTATAGGTAGACTTTTATGAATAACTTTAACATTTACTTATTAATTACAGACTAGCATTAATATTTAAACATTTGAGATTTGTTTCATGAATGGCTAAAGGTAAAATTCCTTTAATTAAAATAGTTGTTTTTCTAAAGAAAAGAAGTGAACTTTAAGTAATTTAGCATTCTTTCCTTCATCTTTCCCTCTATGCTTAGACTACCGAAGGCCTTATTAATTCTATACAAATAAATTTGGTTTCTTCTGTGGTTTTTCACTTCCTCCTAAAACATCTATGGAATAATGAATCTGCAGTTTTTGTAATATGCTCAAATTTGAGGTCTGTCTCAATTCAGATTAGAATTTACTATAAGTTTTAAAGCATTATTCAGTTCATATGATAGTATTTTTACCAGGTACAAATATTTTTCCTTGTAAAAGTTATTATTAAAAGCAGTTTTAAAGTCAGCCTAGTAAATATATTTAAAACCTAGCCTATAATAATCAAAAAGATTGATTCCTATATTAAAAGGAAATTTGTACAGTTATTTTTTCTTATTTATACCAAAACAATCATCATGATGAGTCAGTTTTGTTTATAAACTTATACACAGAAATCCAAAACTTGTATCAAAACCTGCTTTTGTATTAGTATTTTCACAATCTGCAATTTAAAGCTTATTTCATTTTTTGCAAATTCATTAACCTTCCCCATGTTATTAATACACATTTATCATCATTTAACTCCATCTCTCACAATCTTCATTTCCTTTTTTAAATGTTTAATAAAAATACATTATTTGCTATGAAACTACCTTGAAAACAAGGCAGAGTTTCATCTTTAAAGGTTAAGAAGCGCTTGGTAACCTTTAATTAGAACATAATGATGCCTATAATAATCCCCATAATAAGACCTATCAGAATGTTACAGTGTTCAATATCTTTAGAAACACTCTCTTGGCTAAAGACAGAGCTTACCAGGAAGGAAGGAGCTGTCACAATTTGCGTCCAGATAGTTCTCTGCCCACAGTATACTTTATTATTGTTGTTAATGTTAAACAGTAGGCGGTATCCACTGGTTTTTACTATAGTAGTAAAGGAGTTAAAATCAAATATTAATTCATTTGCTCTAACATATTGTGAGCTATTACTGTGATTTTTCAAAAATGTTGAGTTTGACATCTGTCACCCTTTCTTTAAAAGTCTTTAAAAGTATTCGAAAATCATTTTATTTTTAAATCATCAATGTGAGATGTAAGACTTTGTAGTATTTTTATCTATCTATTGTAGAAAACAGTGAGAATTTACTTATGTTCATGAATCTGATTTTTAAATTTTGTTGTTATAGGGATTTAAATATAACCTTCCAAATGTTATTTCTCAATGAATGTTTTTACAGTAGAAGTTTTAAAGGTGTAACTCAAATTTGGAGAAATAAAACCATCTTAAGGTATTTAGTGATGTGATATTAAGAAAAGTCATAAAATAGATACTTATTGCTGGAATGTTAAACTCTGCTGCTTTTGCTCTTGGTATACATGCGAATTCTAGTATTGCACATATAATATATGTATTTGACAGATATTTGTTAACTTGAATAGTGTGTATTGGCCATTTTGACAAGATTCTAAAACTATTACTGGTATACGTAATATAGGACTATTTTTAGACTTTACCAGATGAAGATAAAATGTTGTATTGAAAATTAAACAAAGTAAGTTTGAATAGTCAAGCTATTTGGTTTTTAAGAGTATATAAATATCTAACTTTAATATAAATGATTTCCACTTTAAATGTTTTCATTTTTTAAGATATTGATTGTAGGACATTTTCTACTGTGATAGAATATAAACTAGATGTCAAAAAATAATGTTAGTGCTTATTATTTTTTAAAGCCATCTCAAAAGTTTTTAATTGTCTAACTTTTCTTATTTCCTTTGTAAAATTTGTTATACAGGATATGAATGCATGGAAAAAATCTTCTCATTACAAATTTAAAGTTTTTGATAATGTTAGAAATTTTTTAATAGAAAAGAAATAATTTTTAGGTCTAGAAAATAAATCATGACCTGTTAAATTCCTTAATTTATTGTATCTGTTTTTTTACTTAGAAATCGTTTTGTAGGATCCATTTTCTGGACTTGTGACACATGTTTGATTTGGGTTGATTTTCACAGTTTCGTGGTTTGGACACTTTTGGACATTTTTCAATCAATGGCAAAACATAGATGGATAATTTAGTCAAAATCTCAGGATATCTTTTATTATTATATCTACTGTGATACTAATACAAGTTTCCTAATTTTGATCTTAAAAGTTACTCTCTTATTTCTTTCTCAGGATATCATGAGGATGCTAAGATAAGCAAAAGATGAAGCACATTAAAAAGAATAAAACACCATGTTTTAAAGCTATTCATTGCTTTATGTGCTCTAATGTCATGTTAATTATTTCATATGTTAATGTGTACATGCTTCTGAAGTGTGTGCAGGCATTCAACCTCTAGCTTTGTTCTTTGCAGTGTACCTGAAATGTGCATTTATCCCAGTAGAACTGCTCACCCGTCATGTGGTCCATATCTGTGTAACGAGAGATACATAGATGTGTATGGCTACTGTATATTTGTTAGCAAGTGGAATGTTCATTACTAATATAAACTAGGAATTATGGTGTGTTTAACATCCCAATAACTATTATTCATAGCAGAGGATTAATTTTAAATGATTTTTCATGTATATTATAGTACTGCCAAATCTGTCGAAAGGGAGACAATGAAGAATTGCTACTCCTTTGTGATGGCTGTGACAAAGGCTGTCATACATACTGCCATAGACCCAAGATTACAGCTATACCAGATGGAGACTGGTTTTGTCCAGCTTGCATTGCTAAGGTAAAACTGATCTAAAACTAAACCTTTTAATTACCAGAACAAATGTAAAGTTTTATGTAGGGTTTTTCTGAGACATAATTCACAAGCTATAAAATTCACCTTTTTAACAATTCATTAGTTTTTAACATGTTCACATAGTTGTGCAGCCATCACCATTATCTAATTCTAGAACAATTTCATGACCTCACAAAGAACCATTAGCAGTCACTCCCCATTTCCCTTTCCCCTCCCCTCAGTATTTATTTTTTATAGTCAAATAATATTCCATTGTATAAATATACCCATTCTGTTTATCTGTTCATCAGTTGTTGGACATACGGGTTGTTTCCACCTTCTAGCTATTACAAATAATGCTGCTATGAACATTCATGCACAAGTTTTTGTATGTTTTCAGTTTGGGTATATACCTAGGAGTAGAATTGTTAGGTCATGTGGTAATAAGTTGTTTTCTAGTCACATTTAAAATAGAAAGCTGTGAACTGTCGTACCAATTAAGAGAGAAGCAATATGTTAAAATAGAAAGAAATGGGTTTGGAGTTACAAGGGAAGGAGTAAGAAGTAAAAGGATCAGCATATATTGAAGACCAGACTCTTTCCTAGGTGTTCCCTACCTCAGTCATTCTCTCCCATATTTAGTCTCTTTCTTGACCAGTAACTACTGCCTCTCCATTAACTCAGTTCAGACATCCATCTGTCCACTGCTTCCTGTCTTTCCAGTTCACTCCCTCTAACAATTTAACTCCAACACTCCTTTGATCTCACCAGGACCCTCAGTTCTTTTATCTTCAGATTTTTCATTGTCACTCTCCCCCTTCTTATCCTTTCTTTCCTCCTAATCTGTCTTATAATGTGTTAGTGTCTCATTATCATAATCATTGCATCCACCGTTAGTTCCTTTGCCTCTCTCTCACTTGGTAAAACCATCCTTGTGGTTAATCTCTTTGTTTTTTCCAGCACCTGTACCTCTATATCTGAATGTGGCTGTGGAAAATACACATTACTTTAAATTCGTGTTAAGAAGGCCTTTAATGATGTCTAATGATTTATATCCAGCTCTGTCTCCTCTTTCCTCATTCTCAGCTAATGACCTTACTTTCATTCCACTGAGAAAATGGAAGCCATCAGAAGAAAATATCACAAGATCTTGCCACCACATCTGCTGTCCTTCTACATCTGAATTCACAAACTTTATCTTTTCTACTGTTGCCATGAACTGCTGGTGCTCCTAAGCCACTTCCCCTCTTATGCCTCTGATCCCATCCATCTTACCTCTTTGGGAACATTACCCCAGGAGTTCTCCCTTCTCCTGCGTCATCAAGTTCCCCTTCTCCGCTGGGTTCCTCTCATCAGCCTACTGACATGCTACTATTTCTCCTATCTTAAGAAAACTAAACAAAAACCCTCTTCTGGCCTCACTTCTCCCCTCATCTACGTCCCTCATTTCTCTCCTTCCATTTACAGAAAAACTCCTAGAAAGTTTTTTGTTCTGGTTCTCTCTAATTTGTTTCCTCCAATTCATTGTTAAACTCACCTAATTAGGTTTTCACCTCCACAGTTTCTCTAAAATTACTCGTATCATAGCCACAAGTGACTTTCACATTTCTCAATCCAGTGATCAGTGCTTACCTCATCTGACCTGTCAGTTACATCTGATAGAGTTGAACACTCCCTCCCTCCTCAAAACACTGTTTTTCACTTAACTTTTTTTTTTTTTTTTTTTTTTTTTTTTTTAAGACAGAGTCTAGCTCTGTCACCCAGCTACAGTACTAGAATGCGGTGGCATCGTGATGGCTCACTGCAGCCTCCAGCTGCTGGGCTCAAGCAATCCTCCTGCCTCAGCCTCTCGCAGCTGGGACTACAGACACATGTCACCACACCTGGCTAATTTTTGTATTTTTTATAGAGATGGGGTATTACTCTTGCTTAGGCTGGTCTCGAATTCCTTACCTCAAGTGATCCTCCCACCTTGGCCTCCCAGAGTACCAGGATTACAGGTTGAGCCACCGTGCCTGGCGTCACTTAACTTTTAGGATACCATTTGCCCTAGTTTTCTTCCTGCCTTTGTTCTTTCTCAGTCTCTTTCGCTGATTTCTGTTTACCTCCCTGATCTATAAACATTGTAGTGCTTTCTTAGCTTCAGGATTGTCATCTGTAAAATAGGATAGTATCTGCTTTGTAAGAATTTGTGAGGATCAAATAAGGTCATGTATGTGAAAATTTTTATAACTTTAGATCTGTGAAATGTTTAACACTTTATTATATTTTAGACTATATTTTATATGATAGCAGAGGGTCTTATATGGTATCATTCATTAGTATTACTTTTTGATTTCTTATTACTTGATCATTATTGTTGTATGTAGTTAGAGTTCAACAGTAATCTTCATTGCTTGTACTTAAATTATTTTTTAACTTCATACCTGTCAAGTTATAGAAAGTTTCTCTAATACTTTATGAATTACTAACAGATAAGTGTTTTGACTCTTGGAGGTAGTAGGCCATTAGAGATTTTGTTTTTACTAAATTGGCTGAAATTAGAATTCTGGCTATCTGTCATTCAAGGAGTGGACTTAGAGACTTAAGATCTATGATCTCATCCAAGCCCTTCTATGTGAATGCACCTTTCAAAACTTCTGCTTTTTTTGTCTTTTAAATGTAATGAACCAGATGTTATGTTTCTTACAACAATAAAAAATTCTAAACGTTTGATTTTGGTATATAAGGAAAAGTTAAGTTTTTAAAAATATCTTTCCAGTTAATTCAGTTATTTACAAATATTTATACTATACATCTTGCTTGTTAATGATTATTTCTGCATATATCATCCTGATTAACTACTTTTACTGTGTGTATGTGTATATATGTATGTATATATGTGATCAGGATCACAGAATCAAGACTTATATGTCTGTATACATACACACACATACAATACATATATATGTATACACACATACATATATATGCATACAAATTCAGAATTTTTACAAACATTACATAAGCCAAATAGCACAAACCAAGGAACAGTCACATACATACACACATGTTCCTTGGTATCTGCAGGGACTTGGTTCCCGGACCGACCTTAGATATCAAAATCTGCACATGTTCAGGTTGTTTATGTAAAATGGTATATGTAGTATTTGCATATAATCTATGCACATCCTCCTGTATACTTTAAATCACATCTAGATTACTGATAATACCTAATACAATGTAAATGCTATGTAAATAGTTGTTATATTGTATTTTTATTAGATTATTGTTTTGTTTTGGGAGGTTTTTGGAATATCTTCAGTCCATGGTTGGTTGAATGCACAGATGCAAAACCTGCAGATACGGAGAGGCAACTGTATTTATACACAGTGATAGATATACACACACAAACTTGTATATTAGACGTTTCAAAATCCAGCGCCTACAAAAGCCAAGCAAAAACATAAAAGAGTTCATCAAATCCCTGGTGGGAACTGTGGCAAACAGGAGAGTCATGCCCCTATTTAAATGTAGTAACAGTCATCACTCAACTCTGGCCAATTGTTGTCATGTAGGAATGTGAGCCCTATGTTCCAGAATCTTCTAATATTTCAAGGAAAGTCAAGATTATGGATCTTATGAATATCTTCCTAAATATTAAATATTAGAAACAAAATCAGAATTTTTACAAACATTATATATGCCAAATAGCACATTCTGTGGACTGTTTATTGCCTGTGAGCCACCAGTTCACAACTTATAAAGTATGCAAATTTAATAGGTACGTACCTTTATACATGTAAGTTGATAGATTTTGCTTAAGACCCAACTGAGGTTCCTCTTTGAATTTGTGCTCTAGCAAGAGGGTATAGGTCTCGGCCCAAGACCAAAACAATCAGGTACTAGAGTAACTGTATAAAAGCTTGTTTTTAAAGTATGTTACATGTGCACTATCTAATGAGGTAAGCTGATAAGGATCATTTATTAAAGAAATAATAGAGACTTCATTGCCTTTATTGAAAAATCACTGAAGTTTTTTGATTCTATGATTTCAATTTCACATTTTCTTAATGTGAATATTAATTTGTTAGAAAATGATCCCAAGTAGGGCCGGGCGCAGTGGCTCACGCCTGTAATCCTAGCACTCTGGGAGGCCGAGGCAGGACGATCGCTCCAGGTCAGGAGTTCAAGACCAGCCTGAGCAAGAGCGAGACCTGTCTCTACTTAAAAAAAAAAAAAATAGAAAGAAATTAACCGGAAAACTAAAAATATATAGAAAAAATTAGCCGGGCATGGTGGCACATGCCTGTAGTCCCAGCTACTCTGGAGGCTGAGGCAGTAGGATTGCTTGAGCCCAGGAGTTTGAGGTTGCTGTGAGCTAGGCTGACCCCACAGCACTCTAGCCGGGGCAACAGAGTGAGACTCTGTCTCAAAAAAAAATTAAAAAAAAATGATCCCAAGTAATATTTTAGTTCAAATAGAAACTTCAAATTTTGGCCCATTATATTAATACATGTAACATTGTCCTTTTAAATAACACGACTATTCAGCTAACTTAATTTTCATTAAATGGACTTTTTCTTCATTATATTAAGCATTCTCTTAATGATTTCAGAGTGCTAAACGCCCAGTGTGATATGAAAACCCAAAATAATCATATTTTAATGAATAAAAACTAAACTAAATGGAGAAGACACTGAGTAAAACATTTTTTATTGTTTCAGTTAGTGACATGGAGTAGTGATTCTTTAGTATGGTATAGAGAAAGTATTGGCTTTATGGTTTGCCTTATTTAGTCAATTAATATATCTCTTTAACTATATTTTTAAGTTACCATTAGAGAACCAAATAACTTTAACTGCTTGATTAAGAGCATTTTTTAATAATAATGCTGGCAAGGGTCATGAAATCCTCAAAGAAGTTGCTATGAAATACTCCAAAGAAATGTTTTCAGCAAATTTCAAGAATACAGCCAACTTTAAATTATTGCTGGACTGGTTGTATCACTCTGCAGTCTAGGATTTCTTAATAGTCTGGCTAAAGGAGAAGTAGTTTTCTAAAAGAATTTAGTGTGCACTTCAGATTTGGGAAAATCAAAACAAAAACCATACATTGCCAATGACTTTACATATCTCTCTTTTATGATCTATTATATTTATTGTAACATCTAATTCTCAAAAGAAAAATTTATTTTCCTAGTTCCAAATTCAGAGTCAGAGCCCCTTATTGTCTCAGCAGTGTGCTACCTGCAATTTGTGGTTAGATTGCATACAGCCACATTGAGATTTTTTTTTTTCATATAATTCTAGAGCTAGAATGATCTTAGCAAATAACATCGTTTACCTTTCTTATTTTACAAATGAGAAAACAAGGCCTCACAGATATTTTTCCCCAAGGGTCCATAGCTAGTTAGTAGCAGAGCCATAGCTGGAATTGATATCCTTTGATTCCAAACATAATGTCTGTTATACCATTTCTGTGTTTTCCTCAAAAACAGATATCTTTTTCCCCATCTTTCACCACTGCTTTCTTCACACCTGGGACCCACAAGTTTGTGGGACTCTTTTCTTATTGCAAATACCTTTTATTCTGTATCCAGGAAAAAAAAATCAATTTCTAGTAGATTTGATCACTTAAAAAGGATTTCTTTCTTTGATACTTCATGAGCTCCTTTTCATGCTTTAGCCTAGCTTTTTATTACCTCTTCAACTTTCTTACTAATAGTCTCTATGTTTTTGTTTATATTTACCTTTGTTCTTACTTATATTGTACTCTAAAAGAGAGTCCTTTTTGTGTCTTTGAACTCATTCAGGAGTGACCTAGACTAAAGGAATCCTACTGACAAGTTCTGTGGTACCCAACAGTGAATTGCCATGAGATCGGCATCTTCACGTTTTAAGAATTCTTAAGATGAATAGACTTTTCATGCTTTATTAGATTTTAGTCTTATGCGAGAACAAATTCACAGATCTCTCTTGAAAATAATAGAATTATCAACCTTCTAGGTCAAATTAATATTCTCTTTATTATAATAAACTATATTTATTATAATATGCCCTGTCAGACTTTCATAATTTAAAATAATAGAAGGTCTGTAGACAGTCATTTTCTTACACTTCATTTTTTTTTTTTAATTAAAGGCAAGTGGTCAGACTCTAAAAGTCAAAAAGCTTCATGTCAAAGGAAAAAAGACTAATGAGTCAAAGAAAGGCAAGAAAGTAACTTTAACAGGGGAAACTGAAGATGAAGACTCTGCATCTACAAGTAGTTCACTAAAAAGAGGAAACAAAGACCTCAAAAAAAGAAAAATGGAGGAAAACACTTCTATTAACTTGTCAAAACAAGAAAGTTTTACTTCGGTTAAGAAACCTAAAAGAGATGACTCCAAGGACCTAACTCTTTGCAGGTATTATTCCAGTTTTCATATACTATATATTTATAACATCCCATTTATTTGTTTAGAAACTTTTACCATATTAAAGGTTACTTTCTGACAATTTTTGTAAATAGAACAATGTAAAATATAAGTGTAAGATATAAGTAAAAGTATAAGTAAATGTATTCCTTTATCTTTTTTAATAAATTAATTTGCATTGAGTTTTTACTTGAAAGATTATAATGGCTAATTTTTTAATAAAAATAAACAATTTTAACATGTAGATACAGATTTCAAACATTCTTTTCTTTAGTATGATTCTGACTGAAATGGAAACTCATGAGGATGCATGGCCTTTTCTACTTCCTGTAAACTTGAAACTTGTTCCTGGTTATAAGAAAGTTATTAAGAAGCCAATGGATTTTTCCACAATTAGAGAGAAACTAAGTAGTGGACAGTAAGTAAATCATTTCACTTCAATGACTATTTATTGACTGTCTAATATATGCTGGGCACTTTTCTAGTGATCCAAAGATATTAATTAACAGCAAGACATAGGCCTTGCCTTTGGGCCCGGGCGGGGGGCGGTTTGTGTTATGTGTTTGGTTAGGGTGGTATAGTATGGAAGACAAGTCAATTAGAATTATTTAAGAAATTAAAAAGCAATGTGCTAAACCTGCCTTTGACATTGAAAGGCTACCAAACCCAGGTTGGGAGGTAAGGAAAAGTATCAGAGAAGCTTCCCAAAGCAAGTAGCATACATGCTGGAGCTTGTATTGTGCAGCATCTGTGGAATACTGACACCACCTCATGTGGCTTTAACAAAAACTGACTCAAAGATTTTCAGATTATTACAATGTAGAAATAGAAGATCCTTGGAAATTTTAAATATTAAAAGTTTTATCATGAATTGTTGGAGAATACTAAAAATCTATTTATTAAATATAGAAAAAAAACTATTATTTGCTCCTTTCTATCATATTCTCTTTGAGATCCTATTCCAAGAATAAAGTTACTTATTTTGGGAGGATCCCCTGATACTTATACAATATATATTTAATTCTTCTTGGACATTCTTTTGGTGAAAATCACTGTGTACCATGGTTTATACTCAATTCAGAAGAGTTAAGTAGGACCTATCTCATATGATTAGCGTCTCTCTCACATATATCCAGTAATTTACTAGATTGACCAGATGATTAATTTTATTTCTTTGGAGGCTGAAATACAGCCTTTCAAAGGTTTATGTCCGTTTTGTTTTATTTTTGAAAAAAATTACAGAAGGGACCCGCCTAAATTCAGAAAACAGTTAAAACCATTAAAAATGTTGGTTCTAATATGAACCAAACAGTAAAAGTTGTTGTCTAGATATGTGCTAGTTCTTTGACTTTTTCTATCAAAATAGTCACATGTCTGGATGGGTAGCACAATGAAATTTATCACTAACATGGCCAGAACAAAGATGCATGAAGACTTTACCAGTGTTTAATAACTCTTGATTTTAACTTTGATGATCTTCCAATTCCTGGATAAAGGATGATCCTAAACCTTAAAATCCCTAAAACAAGGAAGCTTAGAAATTAACACATAACCACAAATGCTACAGAACCGGAGCTCCCTTGCAAGCATGAGTCCTGGCGAATGAGAAGGGTCGCAGTGGCGAGGCACAGAGGGCCGCGGCCCATGTGATCCTGTTTGTGGTGCCCCTGTGTGAGGGCAAAAGCCAGAGGATTCGGGCTTCCTAATTTCAAGTCATGTGATTAAACCCAAACCAGTGTGGTGAAGCCAAAACTCACAAAAAATATTTCAGATCTTTAAAGTAGAAATTTTTAAAATAAAGAGAATGAAATGCCTGCTTTTAATGAATCTTTCTGAGTTCCTTTAGCTGCCAAATCCTTCTACAAAGGACAGTCACACCTACGAGTAGTGTGCTTGTCTCACCTGGAATTCTCTCCCGATGGCCGTCTCCTTGATGTTAATCAACCTTTTCTTATAGTCAGGAACAGTCTGAAGAGAGAAATAGTCCTCAAAATAATTTTAAAATATTCTATAAAAATAATTCCCACATGTATTATATGATTTCATTTAATCCATTTATTATTCCATTTCCAGAATAGGTAAATCCATAGAGACAGAAAGCAGCTTTGTGGTTGCCAGGAGCTAGGGGAATAACTGCTTTATGGGTATGAGTTTTCCTTTCAGGGTGATGATAGTGTTTTGGACATAGAGGTGGTGGTATTACAGTGTTTTGACTGTCAAATGCCATTGAATTGTCCACCTTAAAGTGGTTAATTTTATATTATATGAATTTCTTCACCTCAATAAAAATAAGCAAATAATTCCTAGAAGATGAGGAAAATGGATAAGGTTACATAAGGGCTGACTTAACTCTTTGTGAGCATGTTAGAGACAGAGAAATTTTAGTTCTTTTATTATTGCATGTATTAGAAGGAGAGAGTGACAGGCCATGCAAGATATTTTGTCAAAGAAATAGAATTCCGCTTTTATAAGGTCTCAAAGCTTCACTGTCTCATGAGGTATTTCTACTGGTTAAATTATTTTAGTATCCAGCTTATCATAGGTTAGAATTAATTTAAAATTTGAATTTCCGGCCAGGTGCGGTGGGTCACGCCTGTAATCCTAGCACTCTGGGAGGCCGAGGCGGGTGGATTGCTTGAGCTCAGGAGTTCGAGACCAGCCTGAGCAAGAGCGAGACCCGTCTCTACTAAAAAAAATAGAAAGAAATTAGCTGGACAACTAAAAATATATAGAAAAAATTAGCCGGACATGGTGGCGCATGCCTGTAGTTCCAGCTACTTGGGAGGCTGAGGCATAAGGATTGCTTGAGCCCGGGAGTTTGAGGTTGCTGTGAGCTAGGCTGACGCCACGGCACTCACTCTAGCCTGGGCGACAGAGTGAGACTCTGTCTCAAAAAAAAAAAAAATTGAATTTCCAAAAGCCTTCTTTCAAAATATGTTAAATTGGCTTGAGTTGGCTTGAAATGACCACTCCCTTCTTACTAAGCTTGGGGAGATTCATTCCCCCTTCTGTTCTCCTCTCTGTATTCCTACAGAGAAAGAGACTTGAGTTTATCCCACCAGAAAAGCACTGAAGCTACACTGCTTCTTGTTGAAAGTCGGACCCTCATAATGTTATCTCTGGTAAAGAAATGGCACACGCTTTTTTGCCTGTTTTGGTTCATCATACTCCAGTGCCTGAGGAAAAGAGCATATATGAAGAGAGACGAAGAGAAATGGGAAATGGGGAAGGTTTAACACAGAGAGGGATGTATGTAAAAGCTACAGGGCAGGTGTAATTTTTATAGCGCTTAAGAAGTATTTACATTATTCCTACTGCAACTGTGGATAACAGGGTACTACAGGTGGTATAGTTGGTCAGAGGAGTTAATAAACTAGTCAAGTGGGATGAGTCCTGCAACAAAATTGTGATACAGGTCAAACAGGAAATGGCATGTAGGGAAAATGCCAGTTAGTTGCAGTATACCTTGATCTTCAGAGAAATCTGTTTTCCATTTAACCTGCTCTAACCCAATATGGTGTAGAACATAAGAAATTTTTTTAAATGCTTCATTTATAAAAGGGTGTCATATATTTTATATCAGTTAAATGCAGTTATCCTTTCAGTTTTACTTTTTATTTTGTCTTTTATTACCTCTTCATTTGTTTATAGAACAAAGCCCCCCTATGAAAGCAATCTCTAATTATGTGTTTTCTTTCAGGTATCCAAACCTTGAAACCTTTGCTCTAGATGTCAGGCTTGTTTTTGACAACTGTGAAACATTTAATGAAGATGATTCTGATATAGGCAGAGCTGGCCACAGTATGAGGAAATATTTTGAAAAAAAGTGGACAGATACTTTCAAAGTGAGCTGAAGTTATAATAATCTTTTTTTTTTTTCCTTTTAAACAAGGACAGATGAGACCAGCAATGTGAACTGTATTTACATAAACGTGCAAGGCACATACATAATGACTTTTTTTTTCTTAGCGTAAGTATCAAAAAAAAAAGTATCAGAAGAATGATACCATTTTTAAAGGCTTCACTCCTACAACAACCAAGGCCCTTGGTTATTGGTTTGTGTGATTTATCAGCTAATTTAGGTAGAACAGGGAAGCACACCCAAAGAATTTTCAAAGGAAAGGGTGTTATAGTGCAATAGCAATTAAAATATATCAGATCGCACTGAATATTCAACACCAGAGCTCTAATGTGGGAAATGGTTCTCCTTTCCCTCTCAATAAATATCTATTTTTCATTTTTTTACTTTGTAGTTTATTTTTTAGTGAATGTATTTAATTTTATGAATTATTTATGATTAAACCACATCCAGAATCTTCGTTTTCTGTGAAAAGGAAGAACTAGAAAATTGCTTTAAATCTTGAAAATACAACAAGGAATGTTTTAAAATATAAAACAAAGCCAAGTTAAACTGTTTACACTGATGTGCTATAAAAGCACCAAAAATAAACTTTACTGTAGAGTTACAAGTACATTTATATATATATATATATGTTGCTGCATCACTTGTGTAGTTAAATTGTATTTCAAGACAGTGAAAAAAATTGACGTGTATATACTGTTCATTATTGTTTATATTGTCTTGTTTTAAATATGTATTATGTGTATATATTGTTTGCAGACATTATTGTTTATGCCTTAGAAGGATTGTAGCATTTTATTTTAGTCTAAAGGTATAGCTATACAGCCTGTACAGTAATTATCCTCTACCAACACTGTGGCGTCTCCTTAATCTTGGTAGTGCCTGCCTTTGAAACAGGGTGTAGGGGATATTAGTTTTCCATTTTTCTATTTTGTTATATAATTTTAAGCCACCAGGGCCTAAATTAAAGTATAATCATTTGTATCCATGTGGAATAAAATTGTGACAATTTCCTACGCACACAGTATTTTTTCATAGAAACATTTCCCTCCCATTTGCCTTGCCTCAGAAATAAATTTAAAAGACATTTGTAACCACTGTGTTTTATCTACTGTGTGTTGTGGTGGCCTGTTGGAGGCAAATAGATCAGAATTTTTTTTGTACCTATATGTAAGAGTACTTGAAGTTTTATTTAAAATAAAATGTTGTGGAAAAGGTAGCATTCTTTTTTTAGGAGTGTCATTTTTCACTACTATGTGTGGCACGGATACAATAAAAGACTTTTACAAATTAATTTTTTAGTTTTTCTTAATGAACCTGAAAATATATTCTTTTCAAAAAGCCAGTTAGTTTAAATTTGATTTTTCCAGAGTCCTAAAGGAGGAACAGTGTATGGAGTGTGGTTCATAGAGATCAGGCTGAGCGGAAGAGGGTGGGTTTAAATCAAGTGACTAAACTTCGGGAATCACTAAGCTTCACAACTCTGTAAACTTCTCTAGACCTCGTTTTATTTCTTATTTTGCATTTTCAGTATGAAAATATTAAAATACATTTTTAAGATCTTGTTGCAATATAAGAAAAGTATGTATTGGTTGTCAATAAGAAAATCTGATCATATCAATTAGTCTAATAAGCCATGCGATACAAATTCAAGCAGTGAAGAAATGCAGTTTGATGCCTTGCTGGGCCTCCACTAGGCAATCACTGGTGAACAGGACAGGCCCTACCTTCAGGGGCTTATAGCATCATGGAGTGGGCCTTAGATAATGTCCACTGCTTTTAACAGTGAGAGAGAATAGAACAGTTTTGAAGAAAATATTCTTAACTTTAAAATGTTCCAAAGCCACAGAGTATTTTTTGAATCCCTAGATTGTTTGTGAAGACTTATATGAAAATCAGCTGTTATTATATAAATATGTCAGTTTCTGTTAACCAAATATTGGGGTGATGCCTTAGGGGGCTGGTGCTTAATCAAAAATACCATGTGGAGCAGAGAACAAGGTGGCACTGTGAATGAAGTGTCTGGTGTTTGTGTTTCTCAAACTGCCTGGTGCTCCATGGGGATTCTTTTGCATAAGGGTTTTTTGCCTTAGGGGTTATATACGCTTATGTTAATTTATCTTAGATGGTCTATAAGGGCCTTAATAATAACACATCTGGTGTCTGAGGAGCTCATAAATGAGAAAATGCTTACACACAAAAACAGTTTTCCAAGAGTGAGAATTTGCTTTTAAAACCAAATAAGATCTCCCTGAAACAGGGAAAGCTTGGTTACTTGGTTACTTGGCTACTTTGGACTGGTGTCTTCATTGTTGTTGCTCAGCAGAGATAGCTGTTCAAGAATTAGTAGGCATGATCCCAAAAGGGCTGCAACTGGAGCTGGTGACAGTGGTTTGTTACTATACCCATGTGGATCACTTGTTATGTAAACCCCTCGTGCACACACAGTGCCCTAGGTTGGGCTTATTCTCAATAAGCCAATATCATTGTTCTCCTCAAATATATATTAAAAAATTAGCCTAACCCTCTGCTATCATGTAATTGCAAATATACACAACATACTTTCATTAAGATAAATTAGAGTTTACCATGAACCTTCTTCATTTTAGTCCTAGATGCTCTGTAAATTAAAAAAAAAAAAAACTGGCCTACTTTCAAGTTTATGTAGATTATCCTTCAATTGGTGATCAACCAAGGATAATCAATCCAATAATTCACTATTATTAAACACAGAAAATAATCATCAGTTTGAAACAATATATAGACAGTAAATGAATATTGAGTTGTAAACCACAGTGAAAACTAAACAGGTGAAAATTTGTAGGTACACCATGAACTCAGAAGAAGTAAATTACTATAAATGCAAGGTGATCTTTTTCTTGTTCCAACCCCAAAACAAAATTTGTTATAAGCAATAATTTTAATCAAAATTATGAAGGATCTAATCTGTGGTACCTTAATGTACCACTCCATGCTCCTCTTTCCTGTCTCCTCGGCCCCCATATTCTTTAAGGAAATTCAAAATCTTTTTCCTTTGGCCTCTCCCATTAAACACATCCTCAACAAAGAAATCCGATATCAATTGTTTACTCCTTATTGTAAATTTAATTTATGAGCTACCTCTTTTGAGGTTATTTGCATTTTAAATATCTCCATTTGAGAAATAAAAGAGGTCTGTGTTCTGTTAAAAGAATTTCATTCCAACAAGGAAATAAGCAAGGTATAAGAGAACTGAAATTTCCCTTCCACAGGTATATGACTCATTAAAAATACAACATAGGGGGCAGGTGCAGTGGCTCATGCCTGTAATACTAGCACTCTGGGAAGCTGAGAAAGGAGGATCCCTTGAGGTCAGGAGTTTGATACAAGCCTGATCAAGAGCAAGACCCTGTCTCTACTAAAAATAGAAAAAATAAGCAGAGTGTGGTGGTGCACATGTGTAGTCCCAGTTACTTGGGAGGCTGAGGCAGGAGTATCACTTGAGCCCAGGAGTTGGAGGTTGCTGTGAGCTATGATAATGCACTTGACTCTACCCAGGGCAACAGAGTGAGACTCAAAAACAAAAATACAACATAGGGAAATGAGTAGAACCTTATCTCCTAGGAATCTTGCTTCAGTAAGTTCTCTTAAATTTGCTTAGGCCACATTACAACTCTACCAGAAAAATAAAAATTTTTTTAAACCTCCACTGATTTCAGTAATAATTCCTCTCAATTCATGGCACACTCTTTATATTGTTCTTGCAAAGTCCTTTTTTTTTTTTCATTTCTTCCTTCAGCTCCTCTCCACTTCACTTTCCCCCATGTACAATCACTTTTAATATGTCTTTTCTAGTTGGCCTTTTACATATTTATTTAGCAATACATATATCTTCATATAATGTGAAAAACTATATATACACAGTGGTTTTTAAACCTGTATCAGTTAAATTGTGCTGTAAATCTTACTCTCTTTTTTATTTTTCTTCTCAGTTGAAAAAGAATATGTAAATCTAGTTCATTGCTTCTAATTGCTGCAAGTAGTCCCTCAGAGGCACATACCACCTTTCATTTACATATTTCTCTGTGAATGAAAACCTGTTTCCTGCAACCCCTTGTCACTGCAAATAATACTGCAGTGAATGTTGTAATCCATGGACCTGCGCATGGAAGCTGGTTTCCAAGATGGCCCCCAAAACAATCCTTGCCTTCTGGTATTCATGCCCTTGTACAATCCCTTCCCACGTTGTATCAGAGTTAGTCTGTGTGACCAACACAGTATGGCAGAATGACAGCATGTGAATTCCAAGACTAAACCATAAAATACATTACTACTTCTACCTTGTTCTCTTGGATCACCTGCTCTGGGTAAAGCCTGCCACTATGTTGTGAGAACACTCTAGGGGCACTGTGGAGCAGCTGGTAGCTATCACCAACTCGCCAGCCATGTGACTGAGGCATCTTAGAAGTGGATCCTTGAGCCCAAGTTGAACACTCCAATGACGAGCCCCAGCCGACACCTTGCCTGCGACTTTGTGAGAGAACCTGAGCCAGCTCTACCCAGCTAAGCCACACCTGAATTCTTGACCCACAGAAACTATGAAATAATAAATGTTTATTGTTTTAAACCACTCAAGTTTTTGAGTAATTTGTTACACAGCAGTATCTATAAAAGACAAATCTATAAAACAAAGACAAAATCTACAAAAAGGCAAATTGAAGTTGAAGCTGCTCATGTAATTAGAAAAATTGCTTAATACTTTTCAAAAATCTGTAATAAACTTAATGAAAAATAGTCCAAATATTGAACATTGGTTGGAAGGTAAAGAAAAAGAATCCTCTTCCACTACTGAGAGTAGTGTAGACTGGTATAGTCATCTGAAAATGAGTATGTCAATATCATAGAAAGTTAACTGAACACATACCTAATAACTTGGGGATTTTCCCCTATGTATGGATCCTATGGAAACTCTTAAAGTGGCAGCAATCTAACACTATGTCCTTTATAGACTGTGGAAACTGCCCCAAATTTTATTTTCAGTGAGTGATATTCAGGAAATGAAATGTTAGCCTTTGCTCTGGTTAAGGAAAAAGCTCAGGTACATGCAGGTTCATAGAAAATATTGAGAGTTCTTAGATAATACTGGGACTAATATAGATTTGTCAGTTACTGTAGCAAAAGCAGTATTTAGAAGTGTGGTGGATAAGAGGTTGGCTAAACCCAGGGTTAAAGGAAAAGCTTATTTGTATCTTCTGGACCCTTCATTGAAAGAGAATTTTGCACCTTATTATTTACACCCAGGGATATGGAGTGGCAAAATTAATGTCTGATACCTGTTTGTTGCTCTTCCACTCCAGTCATACACATATGAAGATTGCTTGGGTTGTTCTCACTGGATGTCTAAAGAAAAGCCTTATGGGGTATACTATACAATTGTGTGTTGTTCGTTCTTTAAATTTTTTTTAATTAAAACTTTAAAAAAAAAAAAACTAAGCATTAAGCTGATGTTACTCTCCCTAAACAGATTCCTTACTATTGTCCTCTAGTAAAACATCGCCCTAAAAATCATGGTAGTTGATACCAAAGAATGTGGCTGAATTTTGAGGAAGAATTTAGTAGTGAGTGATAAAGAGAAATAAGGCTTGTACCCATTTGGGCATAGACCTTGGGGTGAGGTAAAAGGAAAGCTTAGTGCGATCACCAAAAGCTAGTGAGGCAATTACCCCACACGAGTTTACATGGAGACAGTAAAAGGCCTTGAGAGGCTGTGTCCTTCCTCTAGTTATTCCTCTGATTTGCAAAATCTTTTTACAACTTTTTCAAGCATTCATGATATACTTTTCTGCCTATCTTCATTATACCAAATCTCTGGGACTAGAAGTGTGCACCATGACACGTGGCTAATTTTTCTGTTTTTAGTAGAGATGGTGTCTTGTTCTTGCTCAGGCTGGGCTGGAACTCCTGAGCTCAAGCTATCCTCCTGCCTTGGCCTCCCAGAATGCTAGCATTACAGGCGTGAGCCACCACACCTGGCCAAGAAAAGAATTTTTAATGCAACTGATGTCAGCCAGGAGAATGGGGGAAGCAGCCTCAAATCTGTCTTCCTAACAGAGAGTGGGAGCTTTTAACAAGGGGCAGATTACTGAGGGATAGTGAGTCTTGGCAGCAGGAAGTCTGCACAGTGGCCTTTGGAATCTCAACTCCTTTGTCCTGCAGAAATTCTGCCATTTCTCAGAAACAAAAAGTCAAGTTAGTTAAAAGTTACAGGGTTCTGGCCATCAAGCTCTACTGTCCTGATATCTAAAATATGAGAACAAGAGGATTATAAAAAACATATAGGAATCATTGAAATTTGTTCATAGAAGCAGTTACAACTCCCTCGTTTTCAGTCTATTCCTCAATCTTGTGCAATAAGGATGTTGATCTATCTGCTTCCTGCTGAAATAGGACGTAGTTGGAGGTGTGAAGAAGAATGAAAATGTTAAATGTGCAACTGGAATTTCTTAGTACATATTGAGCTGCCACAGCCACCCACAATAAGGTAGTAAAGTATGTCCAAAGAAGTACCCATCCCCATCTGGATCCCTCCCAGGAAATACTGGCCTTGTGTCCCCTAGATGGAATCTCCATCCCAAAATTCCCCTAGTCAGTTGTGAAAACAGTTTTAGGGAGCTAATCCAGCAGTGAGATAGGTTAGTGGAAAAGGGAATAGATTGAGAGATCCTAACTAAAGAGTTGTCCTGCCAGGTAAATGAAAATCTCCAAAGGCCAAGCAAGACATACAGGGATATGGTTTCAGGTGTCCCAGTGGGGCAGGGCTCACTCCTCAATTACCTGCTGGCCGGTAACCACAGCATACCCAGCTTTGTGTTGTCCTTGTTTCATAAAGCTGCACCCAACGGTAAAGCGCTCCTCATCTGGGTCCGACGGGCTAATCAATCAAATCTGGGTGACTAGAACACACTTGGTCGATAATTTGAATACAATCATGGACTGGGGAATGAGAGTCCATAGGTAGGTAGCAAGGTGGCTAGATTTGAGATGGACGCCGCCTTCAGAAGTACATTAGGATTATCTAACAAAGTAGTCTGATACTTACCCAACCAGTCAGCCATTAACCAAAAGCCTCCCTTTTGTTCTAGTAGGGGTAATGCACGGTATGAACAGTTACTAGTTCCCCGAGGGTAAACTTTTTAGCTTTCTATAAAATATCACGAGTAGCAGACAAATGGGCCATCCTTTTGTTACCACATCCAATTATTTAGAAAAATAAGCTACAAGTCACTTATGATCTCCCAAAGTTGGTGTCAGTACTGAGTCCAAGTCCTTGACTTTCATGAGTGAACAAATCAAAAGACTTATGTAAATGTGGGAGGCAAAGGATTCCAATTTCTCTACATCCTCCCTAACACTTTCTTTTTTGGATAGTATCTTTATAGGTATAAGGTGATTTTGATTTACCTTTCCCTAATGATTAGTAATGTTGTGCATCTTTTCAAATGCTTGTTGGCCATTTGTGTATCTTCTTTAAAGAAATGTCTATCCAATTCCTTTTCCCATTTTTGAAATCAGATTTTTTGTTGTTGAGTTCTTTGTATAATCTGGATATTAACACCTTATCAGATATATATAGATATATGATTTGCAAATATTTTCTCCCATTCCATGGGTTGCCTTTCCACTCTATTCATTGTGTTATGTGATACCTATAAGTTTTAAATGTTGATGTAGTTCAATTTATCTATTTTTTCTTTTGTTGCCTGTGCTTTTGGTATCATAGCCAAGAAACCAATGCAAATCCAATACCATAATGCATTCCCTCTATGTTTTTTACTAAGAGTTTTATAGTTTTAGCTCTTATACTTAGGTCTTTTATCCATTTTGAGTTAATTTTTTATAAGGGTCCAACTTTATTCTTTTGCACATGGATATCCAGCTTTCACTATACCATGCATTAAAAAATTTCATTTCCCATTAAATAGTCTTGACATCCTTACTGAAAATCATTTGACCATGTATATGAGGGTCTATTTTTCCAGGCTCTCTATTCTCGATTCCATTGGTCTGAATGTCTGTATTTATGCCAGTAACACACTCTTTTGATAATGTAGCTTTATAATAAGTTTTGAAATCAGTCTAGTCATCCTCGTTTTGCCCACCACTCTGCCATGATGGTTATCTTCTTGAACCCAGATCTGATTCTGTCAGTCCCCTGCTGAAAACATATCTGTGTAGAATTAAACACTCTTTAGATATGGCCACAGGCTATTTTCTTAACTTCTTCTCCTGCCATAGCCCCATCCTCTCCTCCCTACAGTCTAATTATCCCACAGAAGTACCCAGAACACAATATATGCTTTCTCTCCACCTGCCGCATCCTACACATTTGTGCCTTCCCCTACTGTCCTTCCCATCCTCCACCTCCAGGTGACAGTTACTTTTTCCTCTGAGACCCTATAGCATTTTGTCATTATCAAAGCCATTGTCACATTATATAATAATAAATTGTATAGAGCATGCCTACTTTCACCCTGTAAATGTTAAGCTTCATGGTGCCTTTGCACTTGCCTTGCCCAGAGTTACCACATCTGTCTATTGCAGTTACCCAGTGAAAGTGGTGTTGATATGTAACACCTGTGCTCAAGTCCTGTGCTAAGGATTTTATGTGTGGTATTTTATTTTATCTTCAGAACAGTTCTATGAGGTAGATACTATTAGCAGCCTTATTTTATATATGAGGAAACCAAGGCTTATACATAGTTACACAGATAACTAGGTGTCAGAACCAGGGTTCAAACTCATAATCAGCTGTCTCCTAACCCACGCTGTTAGCACTAATCTATGGAGCCACTAAACAGGGATGGCTGGTTAGTGTAATACAATAGGATCCAGAGACTTACTTACTTTTGTATGGGCCTGGAAATGATTTTATCAGGACCCCAAAGTTGATCATACTTGAGGTTGCTGATATGTACCAAGCTCACTAACTAAACCATAAACTACAGTATCAACTAAATTATAATGGGAGGATTCCTTTCCAGTGACTAAGGTGCCATGTTTTGGTTTCCAATGTCATGGTATCTGGGAAAGAGAATAACTCTCCTAAAAGACACTAGGAGTCAACACAAGGAGAATCTGATGAACTTGAGGAGTGTTTCATCCAGGCATTGGTAAGAACCAGCCCTTCTCCACAACACTACAAACTACAATGGATGCTCTATCTATATCTGACAACTTCTGGTGCTCTCTCCTGGACAATGCAAATTAAATAGCACATTTTGCCCCTCAAACTCCCCTTCTGCATGGTTCCATGATGCTTATCCTCATTTTTTGCTCCTAAGAAATTGAAGTATCTCAGCTTTCTTGATTATCACAGTTTTCAGTTCTGCTGCTTTATAATTATATCTGGCCATCTGATTGGAATTATGGATATTTCAAAGCTCATCATGAGTCATGTGTTCATTGCCATGCTCTTGGTGTACACATGAAAATTCTCACCATTATGTGTGGATTTAATTGGCTCTTATTTCCTTTCAAATTTCCAGTGAGCAGCTAAAACTCACATTCCCCCATAACTAGGAGTATTGCTATTATAGGCTGTGTGTCTGCCTATCTTGCCTGACATAGTGCCTTAAGAGATTGTGTCTTACATATTGTTAAACATATAGCATTTAGTATAATGTCTGACATATTAAAGACACCCAATAAAACTTTGTCAATAAAGCCTTTCCATCAATATCAAGGAAGATATTGAAAAGAATGAGTCAAATGCTCTGAAAGCAATGCCAAAAGTGGGGTTCTAAATATCTTTTAGATAGGAGGTACACTAGAATAAATGTTTGATTTTTCCAAAACAATTGCTTTAAAAGGGATACTCTTATTTATATGTATACATTGGACTATATTTCACAAAATATGAAATTGTATTTTAATTTATAATATATCACCAAACTTGATAATGTTCTGATAGTGTACAGTTGTTTCCTGGATGTGTTGAAGAGGCTCATGTCTATAATAAAGGACCTAAGTAAGAGGTCCCAGAATTAAATAGGTAAAAAAGAAGGGACTGATACTAAGTGGAACTTCTTTGTAATTTTCCACATTGCTTCTGTCTAGTCTCTGACTTTGATCTCAGTCCCTTTGAAGGGGGAACTCATCTACCATCTGGTATAGTCATTAATGCCATAAAGCCAAAGACTTTCAGCATTCCATCATCCTATACACATGGTGGAATTGTATTTTCTACACCCCTTGTGGTTTACTGGGGCCATGTGACAAGCTAGTTCTGACCCAAGAGTTCAGACTGCAGGTATCAGGTGTCTATTCCTGGTAAGGCATTTAATTGGTCTCTTTTCCCTGTAGCATAACAAGTATTAGTGCTCAAAGTGACTGCCACTCTGTTAGCCTAGGTCCCTGATTAACTATGATGAACACAATTCCCTACTAATTTACAATAATTCTTTCTTGTTTTAAGACACTGAGATAGTGGGTTCCATTGTAACTGTACTATATCTTAGGCTATCCTGACTGATACTCACAGATTGGCTATCAAACCATTGGATTAGAAGGGGAAAAAAGTAGGCTCAGTTGGGTTTAACATCCTTCTGCTCTATGTACCATTACTTAAGAAGGGGTCCTAGAAAAGAACTAGAATGCACAATAGAGGAATATGTGATAAAAGATGAAATGATCTTTAAAAAGCAAGTAGATCAAACTGGAGTGATCTGGTTAGGAAAGACTGCAATATATTTTATCCTAGGTTCAAAGGAGAAACACTACTTTTGAGAAATGTCAACATGAAAGACACAAAGACACTGAGAAAAATGGACAGACTAGAATGCCTTTTGACCCAGTGAAACTTTAGGATGTTGTGGATTTGTGTGGATATGCCTTATGCTACTAGAGAGAGTCAAGTTGTGATCCACCTAGAAAAGAATGGTAAAAACAATAAACTTTATTAATGCAAAGAATTACTGGGTTTTAGCCAAAGCAGTGCTTACAAAGATTTTTATAGTTATAAATGCCTATATAAAAAATAGAAAATTGCAAATTAATAATTTAACCCATCATTAGGAAATGCAAATCAAAACCACAATGAGGTATCATCTTACCCCAATTAGGGTGGCTACTATCAAAAAGACAAAAAATAACAGGTTGCAGAGAAAAGGGAACTCACACACTGCAGAAGTGTAAACTATGAAGAACAGTATGGGGGTCTCTTATAAAAACTACAAATAGAGTTACTATATGATCCAACAACCCACTGGGCATTTATCCAACGGAAAGGAAATCAGTATATCGAAGAGACATCTGCACCTCCTGTTTATTGCAGCACCATTCACAATAGCCAAGATATGGAATCAACCTAGGCATCCAAAAACAGATGAATAAAGAAAATGTGATGTATACACACAATGAAATATTATTCAGCCATAAAAAGAATGAAATCCTGTCATTTGTGGCAACATGGATGGAAATGGAGAACATTATGTTAAGTGAAATAAGCCAGGAACAGAAAGTTAAACACCACGTGTTCTCATTCATATGTGGAAGCAAAAAAAATGTTGATCCCATAGAAGTAAAAAGTAGAATAGAGGATCCTAGAGGGAGAGTAGGAAGGGTACGGGGAAGGGAGAGATAGGGAAAGATTTGTTAAAAGGGTCCAAAATTATAGCTAGATGGGAGGAATAAATTCTAATGTTCAATAGCAATGTAGGATGACTATACTTAACAATAATATATAGTTTCAAATGGCTATAATGAATGTTCCTAACACAAAGAAATGCTAAATGCTTGAGATGATGGATATAATTACCCTGATCTGATTACTATACATTATATGTATTGAAACAGCACTTACGTACCCCATAAATACGTACAATTGTGTGTCAATTAAAAAATATAATAAGTCTTACCTTCCACTAGAAAAAGAACAAACTAAGCTTAAAGCAAGCAGAAGGGAAAAAATAATGATTAGAGCAAAAATTAATGAAATAGAGAATATAAAAAGAGTAGAGAAAAATCAATAAAACCAAAAATTTGTTCTCTGAAAAGATCAACAAAATGGACAAAGCTTTAGCTAGCTAGACTAACTGATAAAAAATGAGACTCAAGGTACTAAACTCAAGAATGAAAGAGGGCACATTACTACTGACTTCACTGAAATAAAAAGGATTATAAGTAAATAGAATGATCAAATGAGTGCCAACAAATTAGATAACTTAGGTGATAATGGACAAATTCCTAGAAGACACAAAGTACTGCTATGAATCAAGAATAAAGAGAGAATCTGAATAGACCGGTAATAAGCAAAGAGTTTTTAAAAACTTCTCACAAAGAAAAGCCCAGGTCCAAATGGTTTCACCACTGAATTCTACCAAACATTTAAAGAAGAAGTAATATCAATTCTTCATTACTGATTCCCCCAAAAAAATATGAGGAAGAAACACTTCCCAATTCATTTTATGAGGCCAGTATTGTTCTAATACCAAAATCAAAGACATCGCAAGAGAAGAAAACTAGAAGCCAGTATCTCTTATGAATATAAATGTAAAAATCCTCAACAAAATATTAGCAAACTGAATCTAGCAACATATGAAAAGAATTATATATACACCATGACCAACTGGGATTTATCCCAAGAATGCAAGGTTGGTTTCATAGCCAAAAATCAATTAGTATAATATGCTATATAAGTAGAATAAAAACAAAACCCCTATGATCATCTCAACAGATGCAGGAAAAAAAGCATTTGATAAAATCCTATACTTTTTCATGATAGAATACTCAACAAAGTAGAATAGAAAAGAATTTCCTCAACCAGATAAAGGATATTGACAAAACATCCACAGCCATCAAACTTAATGGTGAAAGACTCAATGCTATCCCCTTACTATAAACAAAGATTAAAGAAAGATGTCCACTGGAGGGTCTAGCCAGGACAATTATGCAAGAAAAAGAAATAAAATGCATCCAGACTGGAAAGAAAGAAGTAAAACTGTTTCTATTTACAGATGATATGATCTTACATATAGAAGATCCAGTGCTCACCTTGGCAGCACATATACTAAAATTGGAATGATACAAAGAAGATTAGTATGGCCCCTGGGCAAAGATGACACAAATATTTTTAAATTGTAAAAAAAAATAGAAAATCCTAAGGAATCCACAAAAAACCTATTATAACTAAGAAACAAGTTCAGCAAGATTGCAGGATATAAGGTCAAAATCAATTGTATTTCTATACATAGTAGGCTCTCAAATAACATTGTTTCATTCGACATCATTTCATTATAACATAGATAAGAAAATAATTGATTCCTCGCTGGGGCCACTGTCCATGTGGAGTTCACATGTTCTTCCATGTCTGCATGGGTTTTCTCCAGGTACTCCCATTTCACGTTGGCATGTCTAAATCATCCCAGTCTGCGTGAGCATGGGTGTGTGTATGAATGTGATACATCTGTGATGGCATGGTGTCCTGCCCAGGGTCAGTTCCTGCTTTGTGCCTTGAGCTACCAGGAGAAGATCTGGCTATCTGAGTCCCTGAATGGGAATAAGGTAAAATAGTTTTCTTACTTGCTTTTAATAATCTTTCTGAAATGTATGTATAGCTCACATTTATTTCAGTGTTTAATATTAAAAGTGTTGAGGTCTTTATTTAGAAGTTTGGTGATGTTTTTGTGACCAGAAATATGCCATGGGAACTTATTTATATCAATTAGTATCAATTAGCCTACAGTAAAATTGGTTTCCTTATATGTTGTTTTGCTTAAAGTTGCAATTTGCAAGAACCTATCCATGGCGCTAAGTGAGGACTTACTAAACTAGCAATGAAAAATCTGCAAATGAAATTAAGAAAACAATTCCATTGATAACAGCATCAAAAAGAATAAAATACTTAGAAATAAATATAACAAAATAAGTGTAAAACTTGTGCCCTGAAAACTGTAAAGCGCTGTGGAAAGAAATTAAAGCAAACCTAAATAAATGGAAATATATATCTTTCTCATGGGTTGAAAGATTTAATATTGTTAATATGACAATAATCCCCCAATTGGTCTACTGATTCAACACAATCCCTATCAAAATCTCAGATGGCTTTTTTGAGGAAATTGACAAGCTGTTTCTAGAATTCATGTGGAAATGCAAGACACCAAGAATATCCAAAATACTCTTGAAAAAAAACACTTTCATGAAAGTTGGAGGATCACACTTGCCAATTTCAAAACTTACTAAAAATTTTAGTAATCAACACAGTGTGGTAGTGGAATCAGGATAGACATATATCAATGAAATAGAAGTGAGAGTCCCAAAATAAACCCTCATCTTTATGTCCAATTGATTTTGAAAATGGTACCAAGGCAATTCAAAGGGAGAAATAGTCTCTTCAACAAACGGTGGTGTGATAACTGGATACTAACATGCAAAAGAATAAAGTTAGACCCCACCCTCACACCACACATAAAAATTAACTTCAAATGAATCACAGACCTAAATTTAAGAGCCCAAACTAGAAAACTCTTAGAAGAATGCGTAGGAGTAAACTTTGTGACTTTGGGTTAGGCAAATCCTACTTATATACTATACCAAAAGCACAAATGGCAAAAGAACAAAATAGATAAAGTGTACTTTATGAGATAGCACTTCAGAACCACTAAGATGGCTATAATGAAAAAGACAGACAATAACAAATGTCGGTGAGGATGTGGAGAAATTGGAACTCTCATACATTGCTGATGGGATAGTATAATAGTGGGCTGCTTTGGAAAACACTCTGGCAGTTCCTCAAAAGTTTAAATATCTAGTTGCTGTATGACCCAGAAATTTTACTCCTAGGTATATACTCAAGAGAATTGGAAACATATGTCCACTTAAACACTTGTACACAAATGTTAATAGCAGCATTACTCATAATAGCTAAAAATTGGAACCACCCCCAATTCTATTAACTGATGAATGGATAAATAAAATGTAGTATATTTATACAACAGAATATTACTTGCCAATAAAAAAGAAGTATTATATGCTATAATATGGATACATCTTGAAAGTATTATGATGAGTGATAGAGCCAGTTGTAAAAGATCATACATTATATGATTCCATTTACATGAAATGACCAGAATAAGCAAAGCTATAAGGATGGAAAGCAGATTAGTGTTTGATCAGTGTTGGGGAGATTGGGTAGTAACTGCTAATAAGTATGGGGTTTCTTTTTATAGTTATAAAAATGTCCTAAAATTAGATTGTGGTGATGGTTGCACAACTCTGTGAATATACTAAAAACCATTGAATTTTATACTTTAAATGGATGAATTGTATGGCATACAAATTATATGTCAGTTAAACCATTAAAAAAAAAAAAAAGACTTGCTGCCTCGCTGTTGAATTTCACAGTGATAGAATTATTGTGGGTGTGGATACAAGTATTGCCTCTTCCCTAAAGGAATATGCTTGAGAAATTAAGAAGTCACAGGAAAGACGAGGCATATTAAAGATGATCCAGGCAGGAAAAAAAAAGTTCAGGCCTGTTATATATTGGTAGGATAGGAGACTATCTCCTGGGTATGATTACTCTATTAATAGATAGGTAAAAGTGGAGAAGATTCATTTAAACAATAAAGGCTATAAAAGTTGTCAGTACCAAAGTGGAGTCACTCATGCCAAACCTAACAAAATGGAGCCAGGAGGTCATAAGTGAAGGGCCCTCAGGCACATGTGCCCTAACAGGAACTGCCAGGAAGAACTTTCCCAACCGGAAGTTCCAGTTAAAGCTACTTCTAGCAACCGCCAGTACCACCAATGAACAAATGCCATCAACTGCGACAAGCCCCCATAGCTAATGGTTTTTGTTTCAAAACAGCTTATGTGGATTTCTCCTTTTTGCCTTTAAAAGCGTCCCCTTTTCTCCAACCCCCATGCTATTCTCAAACAACCTCTTTTTTTTTGAGTTCGTCTCTCTGTGGCTAAATTTAGTTTGATGATACTTGTGGTAGTTCTAGAAATACTGATTTCATAACAGTCACCATGTGAGGAAAAAATACAAGTTCCCCACCACACAAAGAGGAACACTGTGCTAGCTTTCAGTGCTCAACAAGATTATTACAAAATAGATTAAACAAATGCCAAAAGATAATTACAAGGCACAAGAGCTGTGCCTCCGCACTTCCTTGAGGCAGACGCAACCGGTGTAAACCAGCCCTGACTGCTGTAGAACTGCTTTAGCTGACCTACAGTACCCTTTAACTAATTATAATACTAAAGTCTCTGCCTAATGAAGAATTGTAATATCATTAACATAGCGTGGGTTATGTAAAACACATGGTGATTGGACTGCCCATGCTTGATTTGCTTCAGTGTAAACATGTGATGATCCAATATAAGATCTCTAAAGTGACTCAGTGGGAAAGGATTTAAGGCAACACCTGGGTAGGTGGGGTGGATCTTACTCTCCAAAGAGCTTCTGTAGCTGCCCAGGAGTGAGTGTGCGGAGAGCTCCTGTCTTGCCCAGGAGTGAGTGCCCTGTGAGTAACCTCCCAGAAACCCATCTAACTGGCCAAGCAGGACCCGTCCGAGTCCTTCGTGCCTCTCTTGGCTTCATCTCAGTTGGGGCGGGGAGTGTTTCTACACTTTATAGTGACCTGGGATTTTCCCAAAATACCATGGAGGACTCCACGAGACAAAATCTATGTATGTCAGAAAAACAAATACTTGAGTATTTTTTATTTGGACAAGAGAATTTGACTTTAACTTAAATTCTTTCGAATTTTTATAGCTTTGGACTTCAATTTTCAAGGAGATTTAACCTTGGGCCTTTAATTTCACCTTATTGAATTGCATAACAAGAGGCAGTTAGTTATAGTCATATTTTGGTCATTTTGTTGCAGAGTATTTTCATTGAGTTATTTACTCTGTCTGCAGAACCTCTCCTGAGCCTATGTGGACAATATGGCTGCACATAATTAGAATGGGAAGGAGACTAGGGAGTAACTTTTCGGCTTTGGGTACTTAATGGCCCTAGAATTGATTTAATTAATACACTGTTTTGGCCCATTTCAGAGCTTTCTGGGGCAAAATCAATATTGACCTCTGTTGATTCAAAATGACCCACAAAAGAACAGGAGTTGGTATTGGGGGAGTGACTTAATGAAGGTTAGCAGCAAGGCAATCTAGGAACTCCGGACCTTGGGGGATGGCCAGGCTCCCGGCCGGCCTTGCCAGTGAGTTAAGTGGAGAGAAGAAAAAGCTGCAGAATGTTGGGGTTGGAAGCACATTTCCAGGGTTCGTGTTTCCCGTGAAAGGACCTGGATCAGTGCAGTGCTTTTGGTCTTCCCACCCCTCGCTCATGCCTCCCCTCTCTGCCAGGTGGGCTAAGTAAGGGTAAGTAACCGGCTTGTGTAGCTCGGTGGCTGCTCCAGTCTCTCTGGCCCGCCACACCTGTGTACCCTGGCTGACTTGGGCTCTGCGGTAAGCCGGGCAGTAAAACCTCGGCCCTACCGGTGGAAGCCTGCGGTTTGCCTGCGCTTACTGAGTGGGCACGTCTGCTTAATTGTGGGGTTCGGAATTAAGAAGTCATGGTTGTGTTTCCCTCACCCCTCTCCAGCTTAGACTTCTTCAGTGTTAAAGGGAATAATTTGGTTTCTGTGTGTTGTCTGCATTGCCTCTCTTCAGTTGGCATGGAATTCAGGTGGGGAAAACAGAGGCTATTTATCCGCTTCTTCAAACTGTAATATATGGAGTCAGAGAAGGCTCTTTCCCAAAGGAGACAACCATTGGTCTCAGTCTTGAAACACGATTCAGACTGTAATAGTCAAAAAAGATAGAAAAGTGACTCCAGGTAAAGGCTCACATGTTTGTGGCGTGTCCAAGAGACCCCAAGAGTGTGGTGTAGCTAGAACACGGTGTAAGAAGAGAAAGAGGCAGTAGATAAAGCTCAACAGGTATTCAGGGAACAGAGAGCTTATAGCACAGAGGGTTATATCAAGGTCACAGTTCCCGCTGAGAAGCAAGCCTGGGGAAAAACAGAAAGTAGGACAGTTCTCTGGGTCTCAGTAGCAGGAACTTGAGCAGAGCCTCTTTAAGGCCCTGCTTAGGAATGACACGAATCCAATCACCTGCATCCTTGCACAAAGCCACTTAAAGCCTCAAATTCTGGAAGAGACTGACTATATGCTTCACCCTGGAGACTTGTATAGTGGAGAGGGGGGTGTCAGGGAGGGCATTTTGACAGTTCTACTAGGACCACATAGAATGGGAGAGGGGCAGTTCCCCAAGGGAAGAACTGGAGGCTATTACCTGAAGACGAGGAAAGAATGCTCTGCAGGAGAAAATGTCAAATGTCCACTACAACAGCTTTATAACATGCTAAAGCGTTTAGAATTTAGTCAGTTACCACTTACTGAGTTCGTACTTGCACAAAGCAAGTGTTTCCCAAAAGCATGTCCCATGAAACTCTTTCCATGAGATGTTCTTAAAATATAGATTCTAAGATCAAATTAAGAAGTTCCTTAGCAAAGAATTCTGTTTAACTTTATTTAACTTAATCATGTTCGAACTTACTTGACTACAAAAATCCTTTTTAAAAAAGTCAAATATCTATTAACATCCCACAAAACTTATTTGAAATGCCCTTGGGAAGTATTGAGCCCTCTCATTTGATTCTCAAAGCAATTGTGCAAGGTATTTTTATGCTCATTTGACAGATGAGAAACCCAAAACTCAAAGTTATTAAAAACAAATCAACAACCACCACAAAAACTCCCTCAAGTTTTCTGACCTCTTAAATGGGACACAGCCTAGGTCACAGACCTCAAATGCATGCTTTACCCACCGTGCCACAGCCACCCAGCCCTGAGAAACACCAGAAAGGTTTGCAGCAGGGGAATCCGTGACTGCTTTTGTGTTTTCCCGGGATCCTCCGTCAGCGATATGGAATCCACTGCACGCAGTGGGAGTGTGTGCATGAGTGGGATGGAGGGGTAGGAAAATAGGTTTGGTGATTATTGTGCCAATTTAGAGATAAGTGGTAATGGGGAAACTGAACCTGGGTAGCAGCGGCCAAGATGGAAAAGAAAATTTAGGAGAGATACAGAGTCAGTGTCATTAAGATTTGGTTACTGATTGGATGTAAGGAGTGAGGGATAGCTCCTAGGTTTCTCGTTTTTGATGCGTGTATATGTACAGTAGCATCATTAAAAACATAAGCAATTCAGGAGGAGAAGCTGGAGGAGAAGTTGAAGTTTCTCCAGAGTCAAAGTTATACTATTCTGAAAAGAAAGTAACCAAATTACAAGCATATTATAATTGTCCCATGCCCTTGTCGTTTTCAAATTTTGGACAAATAACTATATAATGACATTTGAGTTTAACTCATTTTAAGCAAAGAGATATTGTGCTGGCATATTTCTATTATTAATTCACTCAAGTGCTATGGGAATTCTAAACAATTTAAGTTCAGTCTTAGTTTCTACACTTAGAACTTTCCAACTAGTTGCAAAACCAAGAACTCCAGAATTTAGTGGCTTAAAATAACAATCTGCAACTTAAGGCTTGACAGGAAGGCTCATCTCTGCTTCATATGTCATCAGCTTTGGTGGTTCCAGAAAGAATTGAAGGACCCTCTTCCAAGAGGGTTCACTCACAGGCACTGGCTATTGGCTGGGAGGTCGGCCTGGATTAAGGGATGGGGCCTTCCTTCCTCTCCATGAGTGCCTCTCCCTGTGGCCTGGCTTTCCTCACAGCACGGTGGCTGGGTGCTAAGGGAAAGTGACCCGAGCGCTGTACTGCCTTTTATGATCTAGCCTTGGAAGTTACACAGAGTTCTCTATTACCTGAGGCAGTCATAATGACCCACCCAAATTAAGGGGAAGGGACATAACCCCCTCCTCTTGATGGGTGAGTGACAAAGTTCTGGAAAAGCATGTGGAATGGAAAATATTGTTGTAGTCACTTGAAAAACACAACTGGCCACATTAGTTATGACATTTATTGTATTCTTTTAAATGTGACAATTCTCCTTCCTTCTTCAAGTTACAAACTAAAGAAAAAGTCAGTAAAACTAAAGGAGTATCTTGATTTCCTTTTTTTAAATTTTATTTCAGAATATCACAGGGGTACAAATATTTTGGTTATATAAATTGCTTTGGTACCATTTAAGTCAAAGATATAAGTGTGCCCATCACCCAGATAGTGTGCATTGTACCTGTTAGGTGTGAATATACCCATTTCTCCCTGCCACCTGCTTGATTTCCAATGTTATTTCCATATGTGCACATAAGTGTTGATCAATTAGTTCCAATTTAATGGTGAGTAGATGTGTTGTTTGTTTTTCCATTCTTGTGATACTTCACTTAGAAGAATGATCTCCAGCTCCATTTGGATAATACAAAAGGTATTAGTTCACCATTTTTTGTGGCTGAGTAGTACTCCACGGGATACATATACCACATTTTATTAATCCACTCATGTATTAATGGGCACATGGGTTGTTTCTACTTCTTTGCAATTATGAATTGTTCTGCTATAAACATTTGGGTACAGGTGTCTTTTTTATAGAATGTCTTTTTTTCCTTTGGGTAAATACCCAGTAGTGGGATTGCTGGATCAAATGGTAGTTCTACTTTTAGTTCTTTATCTACACACTACTTTCTATAGACGTTGTACTAATTTGCAGTCCCACCAGCAGTGTATAAGTGTTCCTACCTCTTCACATCCATTCCAACATTTGTTGTTTTGTGAGTTTTTGATAAATGCTATTTTTATTGGAGTTAGGTAGTATCTCATTGTGGTTTTGATTTGCATTTCCCTGATGATTAGAGACATTGAGCATTTTTTCATATGTTTGTTGGCCATTAGTCTATCTTCTTTTGAAAAGTTTCTGTTCATGTCTTTTGCCCACTTTTTAATGGGGTTGTTTGATTTTTTTCTTGCTGATTTGCTTGAGTTTATCTCAATTTTCTTTAGGCAAAGATCAGTCAACTAGTTTGAAAGTCATTGGTGAAATTATGAAGAAATATTAATACCAAATAATCTAGTTAAAATATAGATATAACACTATTTGGCCAATTATTAACAGTTATCAGGATGTTATAGGATGCCAAAGACTGGTATCATCAACACATTACATTCTAGACTATAATAGGCAGTAAACTGGACACATGATTTGTTAACTCTCTAAGTTGAACTATTATTAAGTCAATTTGATTCATTGATGTCTATAATATGTTCTTCTTATGTAATCAAAACCATGGATTTGGAAACAAAAACATATTTTTTTCCAAATTGCATTTTTAACATCTTGAATTCTCTTGAAAAACAATAAGATATCTGAAAGTAGAGAATTTGAGGAAATGAGACAGAAGAAGAAAACAAAATATTTAAGTTATGGGAAGTTGAAATTTAAAATTTCATAAACAATGGAAAATATTTCTTATACATAGAGGAAGAAAAGGGCACAGTTGGAACTGCAAAATTTCTCTAGTATGTACCAAATACCAAGTGTCATATGCGTCATCACATTTCTTTCTGATATTATTACTTCCAGCCATATGTGTGTTTTCTATTGCCAGGCAGTTCTCACTGTGCCCAACATTCTCCATCCAAATTCCCACCCTTTGCTTGGCAGCCCCTGGATGTTCCCTTTTTCTGTATGGAAATACAACTCTTTCCAGAAGTCTAGCTCTTACTACTTGATTGCCATAGCAGGACGATGGCTGGTTTAATGAAAAGATGGCCAGTTAGAAGGTGTAAAGTTGGTATAATGGCAAAGGTTACAGGGAATTGAGAGAACATTTCATAATGCAGAGGATAATAAGCCAAGCTCTCAGGCAGAGTGACAGCCTCCCAGATCCCCAGAGTTCTCCACGAGGCAGTGGCACTGTGGATGATACTAGCTGCAGAGAGCAAATGATTGCATCAGATATGAGACTCTCTGGGCAATTCTCAGGGACATTTTAAAAAACTTCTTTTGAAGTATAATATACACACACAAAAATGTATGATGTGTCAAGCTTCATATGTTTTCACAAACTAAACACCTCAGGGGAGTTTTTATACTTAAAGCTCTACCCTGCCCAACTGTTCTGGAAACTCTGATGTCGGATTTGCCTACAAAACAAAACAACCTCAATACATTTCTGAGTATTTCCTGTGGAACTGGTTATTTCCCAAGCTCATCCCTCAGCTGGCCCAGGCTTCAGGCCTATTTAGAACACATTCCTACACCCACCTTTTCTAGTTTTGCCAGCTCCTATCAGTTCTCCCTCTCCTTTGAGTGCTTATTTACTCTCAACCACACATTTTCGTAATCAGTGGTTCACTAATTGCTTCACACCTGTTCCCACTGCAAATGTATTTTGAGAGCATGTATTGCTTACTATTTAATAAAAAAGTTAGTTTTCCTTTAATATATCACTTAAAATTGCTTTCTATCTTCCTGAAGTAGCATTATTATAAGGAGCAGAACTAGAAATTAATGATAAATGGGATTTTTATCATTAATAAGATTTTCAACAGCTACACAGTTAAAGCAAGGAACGCATAAGATATTCAACTCTTTAATATTCTGAGTCAACGGTCCAACTACTTTAACACTCCGTCCTGTGAGATAAGATAACCAGTTCACTCATGTGATCAAAGATCTCTATAAATTCTTATAAATTTATCTTTATAAATTCTGTTTCTATGGCATATTGGTAAGCTATTTTAGTTATTGCCCAAACTGCAAACTCATAGATTGGAGACCAGCTACAATAGGGCTTCCCTCTCTGAAAATCCTATCTCTGTAGGACAGGCAAAGTTGACCATATTGGCCTTGAGGTCACATGTTAAACTGCTGGCATATGTAGGCAGGGATTTGTTTTACACATTTTACCTAAAGAATATTATAGGCCTGGCGCGGTGGCTCACGCCTGTAATCCTAGCACTCCGGGAGGCCGAGGCGGGAGGATGGCTCGAGGTCAGGAGTTGGAGACCAGCTCTGAGCAAGAGCGAGACCCCGTCTCTACTAAAAATAGAAAGAAATGATCTGGACAGCTAAAATTATATACATAGAAAAAAAAATAGCCAGGCATGGTGGTGCATGCCTGTAGTCCCAGGTACTTGGGAGGCTGAGGCAGAAGGATGGCTTGAGCCCAGGAGTTTGAGGTTGCTGTGAGCTTGACGCCATGGCACTCTAGCCCGGGCAACAGAGCGAGACTCTGTCTCAAAAAAAAAAACCACAAAAACAAAAAAACAAAAAAAAACGTTAAGCTGGGATAACCGGACAGTTGATGCAGTGCCCCCTTTGAAACTACATTTCGGGCATTCACTAGGCCTTGGGACCTCAGCTTCATCAACAGAAAAAGTTGCACCTGAAGGTCTTTAAGTCAACTCAGCTTGACCCCAGTCAGCTGGAGTGACGCCCTCCGGGGTGGCCGAAGGGCGCGCATGCGCAGCCGCGCCGGCCCCGCCCCCTCATCTCCGCGTCACGTGACCCGCACTGCCCGCGGGGCACCTGAGGGTGGATCCCACGTTCTTGGGGCCTCCAGGTGAGAGGGCCGCGCCCACGGACCAGCTTAGCGGCGGCGTCAGGTGGGGGAGCGCCGCTGGGTTCAGCCCGCGGAGCCGCCTCGCTCAGGGCGTCTGAATTTCCCGTTCCCTGGAATCCTGTTTTAAGCGCGCAACAGGGCCGGACCAGGACCCTAAGGGCTGCGCGGCGCGGTCGCGTCTGCTTGGCCCGGGGCTGGGCGGGGCCTGCCGGCGCCGGTGGAAGCCCCAGCCGGGCGCTGCCCGAGCCGGCTGCGCGCTGACCCGGCGTCCGAGGCCGCCCGGCCGGCTCTGAGAGTTGGGCATTTCGTGCGGGGGGAGTAAGTCGCGGGCTTTATCGTGGGGGTGCTTGGCTAGTTGGGGTTTGCTCGGATTAGGTGGGGATGCGTGTGTTTACACTGGCCGCTTGACCCGCTTCGCCCAGGGGCTCAGCGCTTGGCGTGACAGCGAGGCCCGGGTGGACGCCCCCGCCCCGGCAAGTAGGGGTAGGCTTGAGGGCGCTTTTCAAAACTGTTAAGCTGACGGTGGCCTCCGTGTTGCCAACTGGGTCCAAGCTGCAGAGGGAGCTGAGTGCCACAGGGGAGTGAAAGCCAACGTTTGTTTGGAAAATCACCTGCGTCTGCACTTGCACAAGTGGGATTTTGGGAGTTCTCCAGAAAGCACCACCTGATCTGTTGTTTTCAGTGCAGTAATACAGGCGATAATCTACCAGAAACTTTCGTGTTTTTTAGACCTTATTGGAATTTATGTTTGACAAAAAGAGGCTGAACTTTTGTGGATAAAGGGAAGGTGGGAAAAGGCGTGTTCCATTTGTAAATTGTTTTGTAGAGATTTCCGTAAAGAAGATTAGGACAAAAGATCATGAATTTTACAAGTCAAGGTTATACCTATCCCTTCAGGGCTGATTACTGTCTCATTCCAAACCATTTTTTCATTGTCAGATATATACGTATTTTGATTTTGGTAGATTTATTTTCTAATCATTTCATATTGTATTCTATATATAATATTGAAAGGCTGGAACTCAGTTGGGTTTGAACCAAATAAATAATATTTATTTGAACATGTTAGGTGTTTGACACAGTTTTACGTGGTCTGGATACAGAAATGAACAAGATCGATAAAATACCCACTCCTTTGGAATTTGGGGAAGAAAACAAGTATCTGATGATGGTGGTAATTGCTATGCTGAGAATTAAAATAGAATGTGCTAGCCTAAAGAGTGGCTACTTTAGGGAAACCCTCTCTGAAGAGGGACACTGAAATTGAGATCTGAATGACACATAGAATCCCAAGAGCAGAGGGAAGAGCATTTCATTTCAAGAAAACTGCCTTTATGAAGGTGGAAGACGAGGATGATTCTGGCTGGGGAGGATGGAAAGAAGTGAGGGAGAGTGGCAAGAGTTGAGGTCTGAGAAACGAACAGGCAAGAATCAGATCCCTGAGGGTTTTGTTTGCCATGGTGAGGAGTTTGGATTTTATTTTGAATTTGTAAGTATTCGTGTGTGCACTCTGGTGAACTCCGTTTTTTGCCACTCTGGTTTTCTTCTCTTGGTTTCCTTGATTTATCCAGAGTAGGTTCCTCACCTCAAATCTTTTATATCATTTTATTCTTTATCAGACAAGATGACAAACCATGACAAGGTAGCTTTCATCGCTGCCACTTAAATTTTCAGTGAGAGCTTAGTTTTTTATGAGCGAATCCTACAGTTGCATCTTAAAGGCAGAGCAAATAGCCTTGGCTCCACCCTGTGGAAGGAGCGGCTGAGACAGTTTGTTAAAACAGAATTTTTTTGAGTTGAGATTAGATCTGGAATGAGGCAGTGTTGGGAATTAATTAGTTATGGGAAAGGCTTCAAAGGTGAAGTAAATACCTTAGGTTTTGAAAGTTCAACATCAAATCAGTTTGAAGTTATTTGACAAGTGGCTTTTTCAGGAGTTGTGGAACTTCATTAGTATGGTAATGGTGACTGTGATCATCTTCAGAGGTTATAGTCTTATAAATGTTTTTTGTCTTTCCAAAGTTATCCTTATCCCAAGCAATAGATTGTCCTTTAAAAATATAGGAGCTTTCATTGAACAAATTCTGACATTGATTTTGGCCTTTTTATATGGATTTGAGTTGCATTTTCTGATTCCTAGGATGAAGTAACCTTTATCTACTTAAAAATTGCAGGCTGTTTTACTTCCAATAAAGAACATGGTGAAACTAATTCACACATTAGCTGATCATGGTGATGATGTCAACTGCTGTGCCTTCTCCATTTCCCTTTTGGCTACTTGCTCCTTGGACAAAACAATTCGTCTGTACTCCTTAAGTGACTTTACTGAACTGCCACACTCTCCATTGAAGTTTCACACATATGCTGTCCACTGCTGCTGTTTCTCCCCTTCAGGACATATTTTGGCTTCATGTTCAACAGATGGTACCACTGTCCTATGGAATACTCAAAATGGACAGACTCTGGCAGTGATGGAACAGCCTAGTGGTAGCCCTGTGAGAGTTTGCCAGTTTTCCCCAGACTCTACTTGTGTGGCATCAGGAGCAGCTGATGGAACTGTTGTTTTGTGGAATGCACAGTCATACAAGTTATATAGGTATGAATATTTAAATCCTTCCTGGTTTTAATCTTGTTGAGTAGGTATAAAACACACACACACACATACACACACAGAGAAAGCAAAATATTTTGATGACTTTAGGAAGCAGATAGTTTGCAGACAGCACAAACAAAAATATTTTAACCTATCTTCTAAAGGTCAAAAAACTAGAGAGGTGTTTAATATGATTCTGGGGCTGGGTGTGGTGGTTCACGCCTGTAATCCCCTCACTTTGGGAGGCCGAGGCCAGAGGATCACTTGAGACCAGGAGTTCAAGACTGGCCTGGGCAACATAGTGAGACCCCATCTCTACAAAAAATTAGCTGGGTGTAGTGGGGTGTGCCTCTAATCCTAGCAGCTCTGGAGGCTGAGGCAGGAGTATTGCTGGAGCCCAGGAGTTTGAGGCTGTAGAGTTGTGATTGCACTGCTGAACTACTCTAGCCTGGGTGACAGATTGAGACCCTGTCTCTTAAAAAAAAGAAAAACAAAAAAATTGTTACAGTGGATTTGCTTGGTTCTGAGAGTTTTAAATTCCAGTCTTTTTAAAAATAAGAGTTAATTTTGTTAGACTTTCTGGATTTTTACTGTAAGAATTAGGTAAAGAGAAACAGTCTTTTGAATAACATTCAGTGATTTTAGGCTTTATTGGTGTCACTTGTGGCTCAAGTGTTCTCAGTAATACAGTAATGATAGGTAAATCTCACTAAAGAGGTAATAGCTATTTCCCTGACTAGGATTCTTGCTGGGTGAATGAGCAAGACCAGAAGAAAGAACTTTGTGACTCGTGTGATGGTGTGTTATTTATCATTTAAAAAAAAAACCTCAGAAGAAGTTTTGGAAAAAATACATCAATTAATTTACATTGGTAATGTTATGTTGCAGTGTACCAACATTCTAATCATACACTTGGATTTATAGTGTGGTAAATATATAACAAAAGTTACCATTTTAGCCACTTTCAGGTGACATTAAGTACGTTAAAGACCATAAACCATAAAGACCATTTAGGTGTTTTCAACTAAAATGACCTAATTTACCTCCCCTTACTTCTACCTCCCAACATCTTTCAGAGCACAAATGCTAGCTGGTCAACAACTGATGCTCACTTAAGCTTAGTCTTCCACTTGAAGAAGGTGATATGTTTTAAGTTGTGTAAATAAATGCTTAGTTTAAAGAGAAAGCATGGAAGGAACAAAATGTTTTAATATGAATGAAGTAACAGCTGGTAGCCAAGGAAACATTTTTTTTTTTTTTCGTTTATCGTGTGATGACTTCTGGCTCTGTAGCGTAACTATCCCTAAAGTATTGTAGTTAATGATGTATTATAAAAATGATGCCCTGCTGGATGGGACACTGCACTAATTGTTGCATTAACAGCCTGTTTTTCCTAATTGAGAAAATTATATTGTCAGCACAGTGCTTCCCTGTCTTCCTAAGACAATTTTAACTTGTTCACAGCATTTTCTTTTCGTAAAGAATTTATATTTGCACATGACATGAAAAGCATTAGCCTTGCTTCAGTGTGATTTTTATACAGAAGGTGAAAGAACGTTTGACTCCAATAACATGTTTTTCAATGAAAATAGTTTTGTCTTACCTTTTTAAAAAAATATTTGGCTACAGTTGATATTGTTGGTTGTCGTTGCTTTTTTATAAGTTTTATAGATTTTAATGTGTTTATACTGACTTGCCACATGGCAAAATGTGAAGATATGTGGACTTTGGAGCCCTATAATTACATGTAGGCATATTAAGATGTGTAAATCCTCCCTTACTTTTAGAAAGCATATTTCAGTTTATAGCATATAAATGATATTTCTGTAGACATCAGTTGTCCTTTCTCTCTAGTTCTGTGACAGCCATTTATTCTTTTTACTATATCAAGCTGCTGTTAGAAATTGTGTAATAATATAAAGTAAAAGATGCTCTGAAATGAAAACCCCTTTTTTGCTTTTATTTCAGATGTGGTAGTGTTAAGGATGGTTCCTTAGTGGCCTGTGCATTTTCTCCTAATGGAAACCTCCTTGTCACGGGCTCTTCATGTGGAGATTTAACAGTGTGGGATGATAAAATGAGGTGTCTGCATAGTGAAAAAGCACATGATCTTGGAATTACCTGCTGCGATTTTTCTTCACAGCCAGTTTCTGGTTAGTTATTTTACTCTTTTAAGCACTTGAAATTCCTATTCATAATTTGTACTACATATGACTTTTATTCTATTTCATCATTAGTAAAGCGAGGAGCCCTCCTAATTTATTCCTTTTAAGGGATTATCCTCTCGTTTTTGATCAAAATGAAATCATGAAGAAATAGGTGGGAAAATCACCTTCTTTAGTATATGTAGGGGGTGATTTAACTTGGTGCAAAAGATTCAGATTTAAATATGTTAACTTAGAGGATTAACCCTATTGGGTTTACTATGATTTTTAAAAATACACAATGTTGGTATTCAAATAGAAATGTGACATTAAAAAATTGGAAACAGATGCCACATTTTGCATTTGCTAACTTAATCTTCCAAAGGTTAAATTTATAAAATAAGATGTTTGGCAACACAATTACTTTCTCAAAAAGAAGGAAAACAAACCTCCTGAATACAGGTATAGTCTCTTGGTTTTAAATAGATACAGTGAATTGGAAAAGTTTTTGTTTTTTAATTTTTTTTTTTTTTTTTTTTTTTTTTTTTTAGAGATAAGGTCTTCCTCTGTTACCCATGCTGGAAGTTTTCTTTTTTTTTTTTAACTTTTATTTTTTATGTTAGGATGGAAGTTCTGCTTTTGCCCCCTCCAGTCTTGTCACCAGACTATTGCTGTCCATGGCAATATAATGTGAGCCATGTAGGTAAATTAAACATTTTCTAGTAGTAGATAAAATTAATTTTAATAATGTATTTTTTACCCAGTGTATCTATGATGTTATTTCAATAATTGATAATCAGTAAACATTATTAATAGGATACCTTACCCTTTTTTGTACTAAGTCTTTGAAATCCAGTGTGTATATTATGGCACATTTCAATTTTGACTAGCTGCATTTCAAGTGTTCAGTACCCACATATGGCTAGCCACTGCCTGTTGGATAGGACAGGTCCAGACAGCAGACAGGATGGTTTTGGCATTCCCCTATTTCAGACGTATCAATGGCTTGTTAAAATACCATTAAGGTAAGATAAAACCCCCAAAGCAAAGCTTATAAGTACTTTGCATATTCTGTTTCACCCTAATATCAAATCACTCTTGGCTTCATGCATTCTCTTTTGCCTCACTGTCCACCTTTCATTCCCGGAATGTTTCTAAGATTTTTCCAAGGGTTTTACATGTGGATGCTTCACCTGGTTCACTCCTTCATCCTTTAGATTTAGGCTGAAAAATCACTTCAGATGACCCCCCCCCACGCCGCCCCCCCTACAACCTCCTCCCCACCAAATCTGTATCATTTTGATATAATCTTTTATTTGAACACTATTTTTTTTTACAGTACTTTCAGAAGGATTACAGTTCTTTTTTATATAGATAATGTTTAATAGTGTTTTCCTATTAGCTTGTAAGCTCCTTATAGGCAGGAACCTAGACCTGTTTTCTTCAGTGACTGGTATACAGTAGGCCTTGAAATGTAGATTGATGGGTAAGATTCTTTTTAGTGATTTGCTGAAATAATAAATTTTCTTTTTATTAACCCATTCTTATATTAATTTAATTAAGACAATTTGTTCTTTTAATATATTGTGTGCTATTTTATTCTAAGAATAGTTTGTAACAAACAAGAACCATTTCTTCCATTTCTGTGGTACCTTTTCCACATTTTATAGGCACTCAATCTTTGATGAATTATATAAACGTGGAGAGATTAGGTTTTTTTTTTGGTTCTAAATGATCTGAAACTAGATTTCCAATAAAAATACTATTATTATTAATATATTAGTTAATATTAGAGTAAAACTAGGGCTGCTTTGTTTTGTTTTTAGAGAGATCAGCAGCTTATGGAGTCAGGAAAGGTTTACTAAACCAAACAGAATTCTATGTGAGATTCTGAAATAAGTAATACCTGTATCCCTACTTTGCCTTTAGAGCATATTTCAGTATACATTTCTCTCAGTATAATTTTTTTTTTTTTTTTTTTTTGAGACAGAGTCTCACTCTGTTGCCCGGGCTAGAGTGAGTGCCGTGGCGTCAGCCTAGCTCACAGCAACCTCACACTCCTGGGCTTAAGTGATCCTACTGCCTCAGCCTCCCGAGTAGCTGGGACTACAGGTATGCGCCACCATGCCTGGCTAATTTTTTCTATATGTATTTTTAGTTGTCGAGATAATTTCTTTCTATTTTTAGTAGAGACGGGGTCTTGCTCAAGCTGGTTTCCAACTCCTGACCTCGAGCGATCCACCCGCCTCGGCCTCCCAGAGGGCTAGGATTACAGGCGTAAGCCACCGCGCCCGGCCTGTGCTTTCTTTAGTTTGTTTCATGCTTCTGTTGAAATAGATGTTAACCTTATGTGTAAATTCCCTGAAACAGATTGATATATGCTTTAAAAGTGATTTATAGAAATTTGTGAGAACTACTTATTTACTTAAAAGACAAAGTATATAATTTTAATTTGTTATTTAATTTGGTATTAATATCTATAAATAGTTATTGACTTGTGACATTTTGCTTAAATAAGGACAAATAATCCCATTTGCACCCATTGAAAAATGATCCATTCTCTCCAGTTTTTAAATGATAAATCTTGGGTTAGGTTATTAATACAATTTAGATATTTTTCCTGAAGAAAAGTTATTTCTAAATATTATATTTCCATACCGAACATAGGCATATTTTAAGCTCCATAATTTTCTGTTGTCTTAGCCAAATTCTTGCTAAAAGAACTTCAGAATTAACTTCAAAGAGTCTATTTAGTCAGGAAACAGTGAAAAGAAAGTTTTGCCAATTAGGTCTAATATTTAAATTTTTTTTTTTTTTTTTTTTTTTTTTTTTTTGAGACAGAGTCTCACTCTGTTGCCTGGGCTAGAGTGACTGCTGTGGCATCAGCCTAGCTCACAGCAACCTCAAACTCCTGGGCTCAAGCAATCCTCCTGCCTCAGCCTCCCGGGTAGCTGGGACTACAGGCATGTGCCACCATGCCCAGCTACTTTTTTCTATATATATATTTTAGTTGGCCAGATAATTTCTTTCTATTTTTAGTAGAGACAGGGTCTCGCTCTTGCTCAGGCTGGTCTCGAACTCCTGACCTCGAGCAATCCACCCGCCTCGGCCTCCCAGAGTGTTAAGATTATAGGAGTGAGCCACCGCACCCAGCCTTAATATTTAAATATTTTACTCTCAGTCATTTATTGAGTAAAATGTTTTACCTCAGAAAGACTTAGTGATTGTTAGGAATTCCCTACATCCATCAAGATCTCTCATAGAAAGAATACACTTTGGGTGAACCTGTGCTACAAAAACAGAAGTGCTGTTGAAATGTGGAAATCCCATGGAGTTAGAAAAACTTGCAATGAAATGGAAGTTAATTTGTTGTTTGTTAATAAATTATATGTACTTTCAGTGAGGCAGACAGCATCCTTATAAAAAATTTACATACCCAGGTATATAAATTAAATACTGTACACTGAATAGTTGAAAACTATAGTGCAATCTTAAGATGTGTATTAGCTTTCTTAATTGTCTTTTATTGCTATAAGTGTCAAACTCCCTTGATGAAACTACATCTGTGGTATGAGGTGGAATGCCTGTAAAACTGAGTTGATGATACCAATATTTACATTACCTACACATATTTAGGAACTTAATTTAGTAGATATATAATTATACACTGAAATTATCTTAGGCATAAACTAGTGGGGTTTTTGTAACACCATTTAACTGATTGTTTCCCTAAATCATATAATATTTTTGACCAAAAGGGCTGAGTTGATGTTATTTTGGATTTATATAATTTCAGCCTTTGTCATGATTAAATCAAATGGGAAAAAGTTCCCATTATTATTCCATGTGAATTATAGACCAGGCTTTTAAGAAATTGATATGTCCTAAAAAAGAGTTGAGAATGATTAAGCATTTAACATTCTTAATAGTAGATGACTTTTCTTCCTAATTTTTCCCATCAATGCTAGTGTCATAGGCTCTAAAATTGAGTTAGAGGATACTCTCCTTAGCGGTTCAATATTGGTACTTGCAGCCTTGGGTTATATTCTTAGTGGAAGGTAAATAAAGGGCATTTTATGGTAGCAACTTCAGGACTAAAGTTGTAATCCTACGTAGTACCTTGTTTAAAAGAAATTCTTTAATTGAGATTTCACTAGATATGGTGTAAGTTAACTAATGTTGCTTAAGTGAATAGAATTAACAAATCTCAGTATAATAAATTGAAAATTTTTTGGTTTAAATGTTAATTCTTTGTATTTATTTTTAACAAATTTTTAGGTGGAGAACAAGGCCTCCAGTTTTTTCGATTGGCATCATGTGGTCAAGATTGCCAAATCAAAATTTGGGTTGTTTCTTTTACCCATGTCTTAGGTATGTATGCAACTAGTACTTCTCTAAAATTATTTGTGATCTTGATAAAATTTCTATTTAATCTTTTTACTTAAGGTATCCTGGGTACCTAAAAGTGATTGTAAACATATGTTTTAAGAAGCTTTGGATCAAAGTAATACACGATTTAAAAATCAGGTGCTCACTGCTGATTATGACCTTACTCCTTCTGCTACCATGCACATTCCTGCTCACCAGAGGTGACCACCACTCTTTTGTTGGCTTGCAATTTCTGTAAACATTGTTTGTATTACTATTTATTTTTTTGTTCACTGTTGTTACTGCTTTTTGACAGTGGTTTTCTCCATGCATCCCTCAGGTTACCCTTTCAGTTAAGAAGCTTATGATCAGTTTTGGAATACAGTATTTCTTTATGTTATTTCTTTAATAATTCCTTCTCTACTTTGTTCTCTTTTTACAACTCCCATTAACTGAGTGCTATGTCTGTTTGTTTTCCCCACATTTATCTCTTTTTTCTACTTTATGGAAAAATTGCTCAGCTTTTTCTTTTAACCTTCTTTTGAATTTTTTATCTCATCAATCATATTTTCAGTTTCTAAAAGCTGATCATCCTCTTTGTTTCCTTTTCATAATGTCCTTTTATTTTACAAATGTAAGATTTCAAAACTCTCAGGATATCACTTAGGAGTTTTTGTTTTGTGTTTAAGTTCCCTTCTGTTTCCTGATCATCTTTGTTTGCTCTTGGTCTCCTTTTTTGCTTAATAGTCTATTTACATTTAAGAATTAGACAATAATAAGATGTTCAGAAGCTCTGTGCATGTGGGTGGTTTGTTGTTGCTGGCTTCCCTTTAGCATGAGGAGGTAGGTAGTTGGCCCTAAAGGGGAGGGGTTGGGGGCTTGAGAGTGGATGTCCATGTGGTCCAAGAGCTCCTTAGGCAGTTATTATTTTCCTTAGAAATATTTTGCTGGGGGATAGGCACCTGGCTTTTGTGCAGCATACTAAAGGTGGGGTTGGGGAGGGATTGAAAGTAGACATTGAGTGTTCCACATACAGACTTTTCAGTTAATTTTTCTATTTTCAGGTCATGTTTGTGTCATTCTAATTTTATTTTCCCCTGACTGTTGATAGTCCTAAGTCATGGGGGATTTTCTAGGGCAGAACAACTTTCTTCTTGGCTATAGCCCCCTCCCTTGTACTCTGCTGTTCTGTTGTACTGCCTCATCGATTCATCTGTTTTCTGCCTTCCCAAAGTTGCTTTCAGTTTCTTGTTTGCTGATGCCCCTTCCCTTTCTTCATCAATGTACATTTATATCTTTATTCCCTCTATAGCATTTCATTGAGAACTGAAATTTTGTGGTCAGTTGGCCATCTTGATTCAGATGCCTCAAAATATTATTTGTTACCTACCAAGCTTTGGTTAAATCACAAACTACATTTTTATTCCTAATTATGCTAGTGTATAGAGAGGAGCCCGCTATTAGCAAATAAATACATTCCTTTTTGGGTAGTAATTTAGTTTTATTGCCTGTTAGTTTATGTTTAGTAATTCTTTTAATGGATGACATGCTGGTGAGTTTAAGAGTTCCTGTCCTTCTCTGGTGTATCCTACCTCTTCCTTCTACTTCATTCTTTACCAGAAGTAAAATTCTGGTAAGCAACTATAAATAGTCAGTCGTGTGGGTGTCCTAAATACAATGTCTTTAATAATTGTTCAGAAGTAAAGACTTTCATAAATTTGTTGGAAAATATTTCTACACTGACTTTTTTAAAAAACATGTAACAGTTTATAAATATATAGTTAAAACATTTTCATAAAGCGTTTATCAGCATTTGTAGTTAATTGCTTATTTTAGGAGTAGATAGATATGTGGGTCTTCTATTTGTATGCCCTTTGATTTCTTTCATCAGTGTTTTGTAGGGTTTTTTTAATAGCTACTGTAAATGGGATTGCTGCCTTGATTTCTTTTTCAGCTAGTTCTTCCTGTGTAGAAGTGCTACTGATTTTTGTATATTGATTTTGTGTCCTTCGACTTTACTGAATTCATTTATCAGTTCTAAGAGTTTTTTTGGTGTATCCCCCCAACTTCTTAATAATTATTTTTGTTGGTTGTCACCAAAATATATTGAATTCCCTCAGTTTACCTTTAAAATAGTTGTGATATTTATTTTCAGTAGTTCTAGAAAGTATAAAAAGGATTTTTTAGTGTTCATACTTTGTAGGAGTGTTATAAAGATATATTGGAATTACAAGATATGTAAATTGCCATTGGTTATTTTTATAGAAAACGAAGTTTCTTAATGTTAAGTTTAAAAATGTATAAGCATTAGATATTTTTAGACTTTTGGACAATTGGTGTGTTTTCTTTTTATCAGACACTAAAATTGTTGTATGGTTTAAATGTTTAAAAAAAATTTGTTGGTCATAAAATCACCCCATCTAGCCTTTGCTGAGCACATTATTTTTTAAGTCCATTGCTGTACTTTTGAAACCACTCAATCCTCCTGCATTCCAGTTATTTGCTTATATGTATAGATACCTGAGCTGCATAAAGATTTTTAATTTTTGTGTCCTTTTAGGCACTCAGAGATTATTGAATAAATAAGTGGAATAGTGTTGACTTAAAAATAAAGTCTAAGCATGGTCAGCTTGCTAATTTTTCTTACTTTGTTATTTGCAGGTTTTGAATTAAAATATAAAAGTACATTGAGTGGGCACTGTGCTCCTGTTCTGGCTTGTGCTTTTTCCCATGATGGGCAGATGATAGTCTCGGGGTAAGCTATTTAGTTTAATTTTCTTAAGCCATTTTGATATGAAATAGAACAGACATACGGAAAAGTACATAAAGCATAAAAGAACAGCTTGATGAATTACTGTGGTGTAATCACTATTCAGGTCAAAATAGAGCATTGCTGGTTCTGCCCCAGAATCCCTTCCAACCCTTTCCAAGTGCCCCTTTCTGTTGGCAACACCTCAGGTCATATGCAATACTGTTTTTTTTTTCCTTTTAAACTGACTTAAATCATACAATATGAATTATTTTGTGTCTGGCTTCCTTTACCCAATAGTTACACTTGTGACATTAATTCATGTTACTGTATTATGTAGCTGTGATCTGTTGATTTTCATTGCTGTGTAACATTCCATTGCCATGGATATACCATATTATGATCCATTTTAATGTTGATGGATACATGGATTGTTTCCAGTTTAGGAGCACTGCAGTAATAATTCTATGAATATATTGTATCTCCTGGTGTACATATTCATGCATTTCTGTAGGATAAATACCTATATAGGAATGCTGTGGCTGAGTCATAGAATATTTGTGTTTTCAACTTTGGCAGATACAATAACATCAAATTGTTTCCAAATGGTGAAACAATTAATACTTCTATAGCAGTATTGTTTCATATCCTAGCCTATCCTTGGTATTGTGGGTCTTTTAAATTTTAGCCATTCTGATTGTTACTTTGCATTTCCCTAAAGCAATGAGATTGGAACCTTATTAGAATTTTATTGGCCATAGGTATTTTCTTTCTTACGAAGTGCCTGTTTATGTCTCCTGCCTGCTTTTTTTTTTTACTGGGTAATCTTTTTCTTACTGATTTGTTGTTTGTATTTGTATTTTTATATTTGAACCATTTGTTGGTTATATGTGTTGCAAATATCTTTTCCCATCCTGTGGATTTGCCTTTTCACAGTTCATAATTTTAACATAGTTTCTTTCTTTTCTTTTTTTTTTTTTTGAGACAATATTGCTCTGTTGCCCCAGGTAGAGTACAGTGGTGTCGTCGTAGCTCACTGCACCCTCAAACTCCTGGGCTCAAGTAATTCTCCTGCCTCAGCCTCCCGAGTAGCTGGGACAACAGGCGCATGCCATGATGCTTGGCTAATTTTTCTATTTTCAGTAGAGACAGGGTCTCCCTCTTGCTCAGGCTGGTCTCAAACTCCTGAGCTCAAGCAGTCCTCCTGCCTCAGCCTCCCAGAGTACTAGGATTACAGGCATGAGCCACTGCACCTGGCCTGTTGTTAGTTTCTTTATGTTCTGAGGTCATGAAGATATTTTCCTATATGATCTTCTAAAACCTTCATTGTTTTGCCTTTCACAAAATTGCCTTATGTCAGATACTCAGTAGGAATCCAGTTTCATTTCTTTCCTTATGGCTCTCCAGTTGTCCTAGCACCATTTATTGATAAGACCATCTTTTCTCCACTATTTTGTTATGCTCCCTTGTTAGAAATCACTGACCATGTACATGTGCATGTCTTTCTCAACCTGTTACTCTATTCTGGTTTTCTGTCTTTGCTGTAATACCATCTGTCTTTCCAAGGCTTTACATTTTGGCTATTCCCGGCTCTTGTAAGTTTTAGAATCAGCTTGTCAGGTTGCTGCAATTCCTACCTTCACACACAAACCTGTTTGGATTTTGATTGGGATTGCATAGAGTCTGATGGATTTGGGGACAATTGACATCTTTATGATATTGGGTCTTCTAATCCATGAATATGGCATATCTCTCCATTTATTTGTCTTTTACTTTCAGTAATTCTATCTAGAGGTCCTGTTCATTTTTTAGTAGACTTATTTCTGGGCACTTAATATTTTTATTGTTGCAATTACAAAAGATACAGCCAATATAAGGAAATATATATGCAAATAAAGTGGATTTATCTATACAGTTTCTTATTTTGGATTTTCTGTGTACAGAATCATATCATTGGTAGATAATGGTGGTTTTGTCTCTTTCTTTCTAATCCTTATATCTTTGATATCTTCTATGCCTTACTGAACTGGCTAATACTACCAGGATAATGGAAATAGTGAAACAGGCCTCCTTATCTGATTCTTCATTACAGAGGGAAAGCTTTCATTATTAAGTATAATGATTGTAGGTTTGGGGAGATAGGCTTTGTTAGCGCTTCTGTTCTAGTTTGTACAGAGTTTTTTCTTGTTTTTTTAATCATGAAAGTGTTGCATTTCATCAGATGATTTTTCCTGCATCTTTTGAGATGATATAATTTTTTTTTTTTTTTTGCTGTATTTGTGGGGTGAATTACACTGATTTTCAAATGTTAAACCAACCTTGCTTGCTTTGTTGGAACAAAGACAGCATATTATTTTTGTGAATTTCTGTAGAGAAATTAATTTCACTCTAACTGTTGTTCCTTTGGATGTAATTCATATTTTTTTCTCTGGTTGTGAAATTTTCTGTTTGTGGTTTTCTGCACATTCACTTTGATGTACCTACATATGAGTTTCTTTTTATTTAGTTTGCTTGGAATTCATTGAGCCTCTTAAATCTGTGGAATGATGTTTGATCAGTTTTGGGACATTCTTATTTATTATCTCTTTAAATATTGCCTCTGTCCCTTTCCTCCTCTAATTCTGGGACTCCAATCAAATGCAGATTATACCTTCTCACTCTAAACTTTGTCTTTTATTCTCACTTTTATGTTTTGTTTCTGTTTTCTTCTGTTTCTTATTCTTCATTCTGAATGATATGCCCTTTACTAATTCCCTCTTCTGCTAATGTGATTATTAAACTGGTGCACTGAGGTTCTTAATTTTGCTTATTTTATGTTTTGGTATTAGAATTTCTATTTGGCTATATTTTCAAGTCCGCTTTGTCGCTTTTTATGATTTCCAGTTCTCTGTTGAAATTTTCAATTTTTTCCTTTTCAAAGTTTTATTGTGTTAGGTAATTGTATACTCTTTTCATTTTAAATACTTTTGTATGTTTTCTCCTTCTTGCTACTAGATAGATGTTCTAAAACTTTCCTGTCTGATCTCTCAGGCCATAGCGTTCCAACCCCCCACATTCATGGCTCTTCACAGCAGCTTTTGTTCCAGCAAAGACATTTAGGCTCCTAACCTCTGCTTGAAACTTCTGCACTAAGCCTATTGGTTCTTTCCCCCATGTGCTCCAATTCTTGTCAGTCAGCCAAATAATTAGTTATGTTGCCATTGTTTTAAATGTGGCTTTTTCATCTCAAAAGATGAATATTTATCATCAGAAAGCATTTATGTAATTCCCCTTTGACCTAGAACTTAAATCAGTGGAAAATTTAAGCAAATAAAACTGATTTCCTTCTGTTGTTTTGGGGCACAGGTTAATTGACAAATGATTATATGAAATTTAAGTATTTGTGGTTCTCTGTGTGCCCTGCTGTCTGCCAGTTGCAATAGGGCGTATAAAAGGAAGTATAAGACACTGCTCTTGGAGATGTTTTAAGTCTCTTTCCGATAGTTGATGTTCGTCATGGTCATAACCTAATAACACTGAAAGATCCTGACATATCCTTACCCTCTAAATCATGGAAGAAGTATTAAGTGATGTTCAATATTGCTTTGTATTAAGTTCATTTTTATAGCATTGTAATTCTTTGTCAGTTTGTATATATGTGACTCTTAGATAACTAATATATTAACTGGAATATACCTTTCCCAATCATTCTGGATAAATGGAAGTTTGCACTGTTAAATGATTTGGGGTATATATTGTTGCTCAAGGTCCCATTCAAGTATTTTCCTGAATATTCTTAGTTTATTTGGGTAAACATACAAGCAAATGAATGAGTTGGAAATATAAACATTTAGTTTTTTAGAAGAATTAACAGACATGTTTAAACCATACTTGGTGAGTAGGGCTAGATAAGAACAAATCAATTAGTTAATAATAGATTCCATTTGTGACTAAAAGTCATTGGTAGGATAGATTGGATACATATGAGAAAGAGGGTGACAGTGAAAAAAGTGAGTAGGCTAAAAGATGGATTAAATGGCTAGATAGGAAAAATGAATGAACAGAATGTGATTGTAGGATGGAAGGTATGCTAAGGAAGGTGTATAAGGCATAGATAGATGTGGGTGTGTAAAAGGCAGTGTGGAGTTCATATGCAGATATGGGAGGATTGGAGAACAGAAAAGGGCATTCCAAGAGGCAGGAAATTCTGGAGTAGATTAAAATGTGTGATAAACGTAAAAAGGAATAAAGGGAAATGAGGCTGGAAAAATAGGTTGTAAAGATGATAAAGGACCTAGGATGTTGTTAGAACTTGTTCAGACTTTACCTAGCAAATTTAGGAGAACTACTGAAACTTGTAAAGCATTTCTAACTTGCTAGGCCTGGCTGTCGGAGATGGGTGCCAACGGTGAAGTAAAGAACTGACTCATGATTTAGATCAGTGGTTCTCACTTTTTGGTCTTAAGATTCCTTAACACTCTAAAAAGTTATTCAGGACCCCAAAGAGCCTTTGCTTATGTGGGTTTTATATATCACTATTTATAATATTAGAAAATAAAATTGAGAAAATTCTAAAGTATTTAAAAATTCATTTACAAATAATAATAAACTTATTGCATATTAACTTTTTTTAAGGAAAAATTAAATATAGTGAGAAGAGTGGCATTATTTTACATCTTTGAAGCTCTTTTCAATGTCTGGCATAGCACAAGGCACCCGAGTTTTCATAGCTGCTCACATTCCACTGGCCCTCACAGCTATGATGGCATCACATGTCATGTAGCAAAACATGTAGGAAGTTTCTTTACCTTCAACTTCCTCCGCATTTCTGATAACTTTCCTCTAGCCCCTTAGCAGAATTTGTCTTTTGTTCCACCCTACTTCTCTTGATCTAACCAGATAAAACAAATATTATATGTATTGGCCTCTATTCAAACAAGAAGGGTCAGTCTTTAAGATAGAAGCTGCCTCTTTCCATAAAGTCTCAGTAGTTCAGATTCCGTGGAAACCAGTTTTTAAAATGCCCACAATTGTTAGGGTTTTAAAAGTTTAATAACTAACACCCTCTTTTCTTCTCCTTGAGTTGAAAACCAATGAGAGAGAAATACAGGACAGATAGACTGACAGAATGGATAAGATGACTTTCAGTCTGCAACCAGCTTGCCCACCTGCTCTTGGGCAGCATAGACCACTGCAAACGCCCCTGTAGGGGCCAGATCAGAAAGAAGATCAGAAGGGGCTGAGCCACATGGCCCAGCATCTTCCCCCAAACTCTCCAGTCCTCTGTAATTCCTTTCCTGCTAAGCAAGAGGGAGGAAGGAGGCCAGGAATCTTACTCCAAAAGGGATGAGAAGTAAATGTTCCCTCTCTCCCCAACAAGATGCTTTTTATATTTTACCTGTTTTGTAAATATGTGAGTTTTATTGGCATGAATCAGTGGCTTTAATGAACAAGTCTCTCTTGCTCAGTAATGACTGCCAGAAGAAGGTTTAAGGTCACCTTTCCCAAAATCCAAATCATCTTTTTTTCCCCCTACACTCTCTGTAATTGCTACAATTGAATAAGTTCATTTAGTAACTTGCGAGGACATTTTACAATTTGTCCGTCATGGAGGGTTATCTGATAGTGTATTGCTTGAAATTAGATGTCTTGTGAGAGCTTTAGTGAAATTTGAATAGCCATACTATCTGCTTTCTAAGTTTTTAGGATAAAACTATCAGGGTATGTGCCTATTATGAATCAGTTTTAATGTATTCATGGGGGAAGATATTCTATCAAGTGTAAAATTCAGAAACATGGGTTTTAGGATCATATAGAACCGAGTTTTAATCCTAGCTCTGCTCTTTACTAGCTCTGTGACCTTGAACATGTTCTAGTTCCATATCTTAGCTTCATTGTTTGAATTATAAATGGAGAATACAGTAGCACTTCTGTCATTAAATTGTTATGAATTTTAAATAAGAAAATACAGGTAAAGCATTTATTACTTATGTTTGGGATATAAGTGATATGTTTATTAAATATTACATATAGTGTACATATTTTTATGTAATCCAGAACATCAGGGAGTTGTTTAACATACCACTTTATCCCATCTTTCTGATTTCTGCTTTTTCTGAATTGAGCTTTTAGCCATTGGCTTATACTGAGGGGCATTACAGAACAACTCTTTGAAACTTACATTCTTTTAGGAAGAGTTGTTGAGGACTTTGTGTTTCATAGCATCCTCTCTATAAACACCTTGAGGGAAATAGTTCTGTCAGATCTCAGTCTAAGGAATTGATGTCTTTTTTTGCTAAGTAGTAGCTTTGTATTTCTATCTTAAATTGTGTAATGGATCATAGTGCCTTTGTTGCATTGCTGTTGAAGAAGCTCAGAACCAAGCTTGCAGCCCTCCTTTAGCAAAGTGGACTGGATCTTATGCCATGTGTTTTGGATACTAACCTTAATCTTCATTTCTCTCCCCACCCCCATCCTTATGTTCTCTTCCTCTTCAGATTCTTCATGTAATTTTTATCTTGTTTTTGCTACCTCTTTGCAAGAGACTGTAAACCCTTTCTGAATGATAAGAAACATAAATACATTTAAAGTAAAAATGCTGCAGTGTAAAATTCTTTAAGCCTTAGGAACCTACTTGACCTTAAGAAATAATTGTTGGTAATTTAATTTGATTAGGGTTTTTTTTTTGCTATTGTACAAAAGTAGTGTGGAATAAAATGCTTCGTGTGCTTTCTGGCGTGGGTGGCAGTACCGCATCACTGCATGTCACAGATCTCCCTGGAGTCCGTATTATATGTTCTTCCCTGTCAGGCACATAACTGTGTGTGTTGTTGATCATGTCCAGTAGCTGTCTAGATATAAGATGTTTTCTCTTGTATTCTTGCGTGAGCAGCGTTGTGGTTTAGAGTACCATGAAACTGTAGGAATGGAGTATCAAAAGGCTTGAATATTAGTACCTGCCTCAAAATGGAAGTCGGATAGAGGTGATCGTGCACGTTGTGGTAGAATGTGTGTACTGAAAAGTCAGGGAAGAGCCATAGCAGGGCAGAAAATGTATAACCAAGGGCACCAAACAGTTGTAGTTTTTGGTGTTGGTTCAGCTTCAATTTAGGAAATATTTTGAAGTTTTATATTGTTTCAGTAGTTTCAAAGTATTTTATTTTGTACCTATTTATAGTGAGATATTATTCTCCTAGTTTCTCAAATTCAAATCTAAAAATACTGAAAACTAATCCCTAATCCTAATTTCCTGCCCTCAAAATCTAATGAGTTATCAAATCCTATTGTGTCTTCGTTTCAATCAATATTAGTCAAGTTAGAGCTGGCAGGAGGTGAGTTTAAAATCCTTTCTGTCTCCAAAAGTTTGCAGGTCTCTGTTCTTAGTCTCCATTTTGCTTGCTTGGATTCAGTGGACTCCTAATAGTTTCTCACGTTTGGCCTTTTGCTTCTCACATTTATTCCTATACCTCATCAGCAAGTGCGAACCTATTCCATTGCCCTCATGACTGGCTATCTGTTGCCTATGAAATTGTGTGAATTCCTTGGGCAGGCACTCAGGGTGCTTTGTATTTTTGTTCTTGTCTACATTTTCAGCCTTACTGCTTGCTGTTCTCATATGTGGACTCTTGCTTGTTACCCTAATTTCTGTCTTCCCAATACAGTGCTTATAAATATCACTAATTGATGACCCTGCTTCTCAAGTGATACATCAAGGATTGGTTTTAATTGCATCTAGTGGTAGTCTCAGAAGGTAGAATTTCCTTTTAGTTTTTTTGTTTTGTTTTTTGACACCAATGAGGATTATAGTTGAGAAACAGTGTAATGAATGGGTACCACAGGGGAAGATCATTTTCTATGTAGACTTAGCAGAGTTGGGCTCCACCAAGCTCCAAATGAAATTTTGGCAGTCATCCTTTAGAAGAGCCAGGCTTAAGCAGAACTGGGCTCCAGGTTAGTTAAACAAAAGCCAGTTCACCCAGTGACCAGTTCACTTATTTTTAAAAAAAAATCTAATGGTTTCAGTTGATGAGTTTTTCTTTTGTCTTCATAAGAATCTTTAAAAGTATGTTTAATGTGCTCCTCACTGCCCACCGTGTTGCTATAGCTAGAGGCCTGGTTTCCTTACCTTTTATGAGGGTATTATATTTTTGTGTGGGGATAGTTGTTCAAATTGATGTTTCTGTGAGGGGAAGTTCTGTTCTGCTGTCTTGTTGACATTACTCTTTTTTTTTTAAGGATGCTCAAAAGTAATAGAATTTTTCCTAAGAATTTTGAGGTACTCCATAAATAACTTGTACCTTGAGGAATTTAGGACCAAATGAGAGTATCTATAAATTATGTCTTGCATATACATACTCAAATAATGTTAGCTGCCAATATTATTTCTCACTGTTTTAGATGGAATTTCATATTTAAAGCTATAACCCTTTTTGACATCCAGAGTACATTACAGTCGTCCCTCAGTGTGTGCAGGGGATTGGATCCAGGACCCTGCAGGGGTACCAAAACCCATGGATGTTCAAGTCCCTTATGTAAAATGGTGTAGTATTTGCCTATCGCCTGCTCCTAGCCTCCCATATACTTTAAATCATCTCTAGAGTACTTATAATACCTAATACCATGTAAATGCTATGGAAATAGTTATTCTGTATTTTTATTTGTATTTTTTACTGTTATTTTTAATTTATTTTTAAAAATATTTTGATCTGTGGCTGGTTGAATCCAGAGATGTAGAACCTGTGGCTATGAAGGGCCAAATGTGTTTACTTCCTATCTTCTTGTGCTTTATTTTATATTTGAATTTTTAAAGTATTTTTATTTTGAACTTATGACAAAGATTCTGTAGTTAATATCCATCATCATCATTGGATGGCCTACTTTACTGAACAAGGAATTTTAAATATTCTAATAGGTATGAATCCTGTGGTCAGACTATAATCACTTACCTTTTAATAATAATAAGTACAAATAATAATGCTCTACAGAGAGTAGTACCACTTGTATGGTTGATATGTTTTCTGACCTTGCAGTATATATCATGTGGCATAAAGACTGTTTTTAATGAGGGGAAAATGCCAAATAGAAGTATATCTGTCCTTTGTTTTTAATTATGTACTTTGTTATAATGTGTTTTTCTTTGCATGATTATCTTTTTCCCTGTTAGAATAACCCCAGATGGTTGCTTTTAATTTTTATACCATTAAAAGAAAACATGTAGTCAGCATCAAGTTTGGAATTATAATTTTCAAAAATGGGTCATGATCAAAACATATATACATTGATTACTAATTAAGGCACAGCAATATCAGTGGTAAAGAATAATGCTATAGGAAACAAAACCAAGTAGCAAGTAATAGCTTTTCCTTATAATGGTTTTTCTCTTTGAGTTATTAACTTGATATGGAATTATGACTTATTTATATATCACAGATGCTTGTCCTGTTTATGGCTACGTAGTATAAATAGCATATGCTATTGTTTTAATAAAGTTTATAATTTTCTGATAAATTTTAGGTATGGCATGTAGTTTTTGAATAAAAGTTCATATATATATAAACAAAAAGTATTCTAAATGTATGTTAATATTTCAGCCTTTTCTAAAGTTACCAAAATGATTTAAAAATACTAATTACACAAATGTTGTACTTTATTCATATAGAAATTTTCACGTAGTTTCTTTTTTCTTTTAAAGATCAGTGGATAAGTCTGTCATAGTATATAATACTGTAAGTATATCAAAATCTTATGTGTGATCTAAGTCATGTTTATTAGACTACTGAGCTTTAAGTTTAGTTAGGCATGATAGAAAAAGTATGTATTTTTTCTGTTTAGTATGCCCAAGGATATAATATATACATTTTCATAAATGCTAAAATAGTTATGCAGGTAAAGTATTTATTCTGGGACAAGCCTTTTAAATATTTAAATAATGATTTTTTTTTTTTTTTTTTTGAGGCACAGTCTTGCTCTGTTGCTGGGTAGAATGCAGTGGCATCATCATAGCTCATTGCAGTCTCCAACTCCTAGGTTCAAATGATCCTCCTGGCTCAGTCTCCTGAGTAGCTAGGACTACAGGCATGCACCACTATGCTTGCTGTCACCCAGGCTGGTCTGGAACTCCTGGGCTCAAGCGATCCTCCTGCCTTGGCCTCCCAAAGTGCTAGGATTACAGGCATGAGCTACTGCGCCTGGCCTCAATAATAATTTTAAGATGGACAGATTTTATATCTGATCATAGAAAGTACAGATTTAAAGAGTACCAGTATCCAAAAGATCACTTTCAATTATTAAACTTTTATACCAGGCTTCCATAACAGCAAAGAGTGAATGTTTACTCCAGGGTTTTTGGAGAGCATAGTTGAAAGTAGCCTACTATTCTTAGAATCTTGGCTGGATTTTGGAGAGTAGCATAAGATAGAATAGGTTATCATGGACTTAGAAAAATGGGAGTTTTTGGCTGATCCATGTGGGTAAAGACAAAGTTGCATGAGCGTGAAGAAAAATGTTTTACGTATAACAAAGATGTAGTTGACAAAAAATTCCTTAAGAGAAATCAGTGTTGAGTGAGCCTTACAACCATTAAGTTCAGGCTGTAGCCAGCAAATAAATGGTGATAGAGATTGTCAAGGTATAGTGGGTCAAGCAAGTAACCTAAACTGGGCCCCCACACAGAAGTTCATGTCATTGAGAGTTCTGGCAGGAAATGGGAAAAAATACGCAAGCTAGATGATGTAGATCATTAATATTACTCATGAACTTTTCATGAGAAATCACATTCACAAAAATAGTTTTAACATTAAATTTTCTCTGTAAAATATGTATGTGAGTCCCACTAAATATGCCTAAATGTTGGTTGGCCACCTAAGTGTCCTCAAAATCTAAGTGATTAATTTCTAATCACTGGTCCTGCAGTGTATACAAGTCAGATGCTGTAGCAGAAATACAAATTATGTCATATAATAGATGTTTAGGTTACTAGTTAGTAAGTTTAAACAGCTCAGCAAATGCCAAGGGCTCTACTCTACTAAGCATTTCTAAGGTGGTGGTCAGTGGACAGCAATGCTGGTAATTGAGAAAAAGTGAAATAAATACCTGATAATACTAGTAGTTACATATGCCATTCTCTATCATTCATAGAAGTTTCAGCTTACATTAGTAGTATTTATTTATATCATTAGTGATATTATAATATTACTACATAAATGTTAGTAATATTTATAATGAAAATATTAGAGGATGGATAGGATATACCCATTTCTATCAACTGAATCTTTATCAGAAACTTTACTCTTGCCTGAATAAATATAAGGCTGTTTTTGTTGTTTTTCAGAATACTGAGAATATACTTTACACGTTGACTCAGCATACCAGGTCTGAACTTAAACTCACTTTGTATTAATATAATTAAACAATTAATCAGAAGATACATAATAGTTGTTTTTGTTAACTAGGTATGTCACAACTTGTGCCTTTGCACCCAGTGTTCTTTTACTTGCTACTGGTTCAATGGACAAAACAGTGAACATCTGGCAATTTGATGTGGAAACACTTTACCAAGGTTAGTAAAGACATCATCTTCAATCCACTTCAACCCCACTCACCGTTAAAATTGGAAATTCAGTAAATCTTTTGACATGTTATTCACCTGGCTTTTCTCATATGAAGTATACATCCACATTCAATTTAAAAATAATTTAGAGAAGCCAGTGTCAAAGTAGCTGTCCTACATTAAAGCTGTTGGTAAATGCTTTTGGATCCACATTTATGTGTATCACACTTTCTTTGCTTTTGTAAGCTGTTTATTTGTACTTCGTACTAATGTTTCAGATAAATATAGCCTGAGGACAGAATAGAAGTTACACTTGTATTTTGTTGGTTTTATTTTTGGCCTCATCAAGCAACATTGCCATATAATTTGGGAGTTTTATTTTTATCACTGTCAAAATTAACCAAATAGTCATGCTGATATGCAGATGATGGAGCAAATAGAATACATTTGCTGGTATGAATTTTATATAATAAAGAAAAATTGTTTTTCTGGAGTGAAAAGGAAAAGTTCCAAAGGAGTATTTAATGTAGTATTAAATAATACTTTAATTATACATAGTGATATTTGATTTTTTTTTTTTGAGACAGAGTGTCACTTTGTTGCCCTGGCTAGAGTGAGTGCCGTGGCGTCAGCCTAGCTCACAGCAACCTCAAACTCCTGGGCTTAAGCGATCCTACTGCCTCAGCCTCCCGAGTAGCTGGGACTACAGGCACACGCCACCATGCCCGGCTAATTTTTTCTCTATATATTTTAGTTGGCCAGCTAATTTGTTTCTATTTTTAGTAGAGACGGGGTCTCGCTGTTGCTCAGGCTGGTCTCAAACTCCTGAGCTCGATCGATCCACCCACCTCGGCCTCCCAGAGTGCTAGGATTACAGGCGTGAGCCACTGCGCCCGGCCGATTTTTTTTAAATTCTTGAAGTTAAAGTAATGAAACAGATTAAGGAAATTTCATTTACTTTGTAATTCAAAGTGAGAATGTTGATAAAAGAAATACTTTTATTTCACTTACCTTTTTTTATTTTTTAAGCAAGGAGCACGGAAGATCAGCTGAAGCAATTTACTGAAGATTGGTCAGAGGAAGATGTCTCAACGTGGCTTTGTACCCAAGGCTTAAAAGACCTTGTTGGTATTTTCAAGATAAATAACATTGATGGAAAAGAACTGTTGAATCTTACGAAAGAAAGTCTGGCTGATGATTTGAAAATTGGTAAGATTAGGCGATCTTAAAAGCAATGTTTAGTATTTACTCTGAGGATGGTTTTATTTACATTAATCATTTCCTCCTACTATTCTAGTACAACACTTATTACCTGTCATCTTTTTTTTTTTTTTTTGAGACAGAGTCTCACTTTGTTGCCCGGGCTAGAGTGAGTGCCGTGGCGTCAGCCTAGCTCACAGCAACCTCAAACTCCTGGGCTTAAACGATCCTACTGCCTCAGCCTCCCGAGTAGCTGGGACTACAGGCATGCGCCACCATGCCTGGCTAATTTTTTCTATATATATTTTTAGTTGGCCAGATAATTTCTTTCCATTTTTAGTAGAGAGGGGGTCTCGCTCAGGCTGGTCTCGAACTCCTGACCTCAAGCGATCCACCCGCCTCGGCCTCCCAGAGGGCTAGGATTACAGGCGTGAGCCACCGCGTCCGGCCTTACCCGTCATCTTGATTATAGCCATCCTAGTAGTTATGAAGTAGTATTTCATCGAGGTTTTAATTTGCATTTACCTAAAGACATGGAGCATCTTTCAAGTGCTTATTGGCCATTTATATATCTTCTTTGAAGAAATGTCTATTCAGATCCTTTGCCCAGTTTTAAATTGGGTTATTTGTCTTTTTATTGTTGAATTGTAAGAGTTGTTTATTCTGAATACTAGATTCTTATCAAAAACAAGTTTGGATTCTTAGCATCATGCTCTAATAAACATAATAGCCAGATGCCAGTACCATTATGCTGTAGTAAAATCTTAGTTAACCAGAAAGCTTAGGAAATAGGATATTCATGTTGAGATTTACTGTTAATGAAGAATGAAATAACAAAAAATATTTGTTATTTAAAGCCATTTTAAAATATAGTGGTATACTTTCCTTACATAGTAAATATAGTATGTGAGCCTGTTTAAACCCCTTGGAAGTTTATGGCCTTTTAAGGAGTTAACAGAAAGATGATTTTGTGAAAATTCTTAGGTTGAGTGGTTATATGCTACACTCGGGTCATACCGTGAGAGTCACTTTTGTATCTCTCATATTTGTTTTCTAATTTACTCATTCCTCCTGAGATTAGGTAACAGAGTGCAGCTTTGTTTTTTTTTTTTAAATGTGGATGAAATTAGCATCTTAGTTGATTTCTCATAATGAAATCTTAACAGTATCTTATCAAGCAGATGTACTTGGTAATATAAAATAATTTCAGATTCAACAAAAGATGTTTGAAAACATAAGAGAAACGTATGAAAACAATTAATAGAAGTAGAATTCAGTTTGTATAGCCAGGTAAAGAAAGAATAAGGCATTCATTCTTACAGGATTCAATTAATGGCCTGAAATAGTTTGTGAAGGGTGAATCTCAGGTTTGGTGGTAGTAATCATTTAAAGTTCAGTGAAATGGGTTTTGGAATTATCAGGCCCAAGCCAAAATTGAAATATAATTTAAATGAGTTCTGTAGTGATCTAATAGCTGAATTTGAAAAATCATTATTATGAATGGAAACAAAATGTTGTATATTCTCTAGTAAATAAGGAATCTGCTTTATGCTTGTGGTGAAGGTTTGGAAAGTCAGCAAACTCAAAAAATTAAACACAGAATAAATTAGTAGATAAATAGACTAGAACATTTATGTTTTTCCTCATCGTAAAGTATTTTAAAGTTTTTGCAAAACTTTCAATATAAAGAATCAAGAGGCTAACTTTGATCTTCTACAAGTGCTATTTTAGGCTACAGTGAATTTCTTTTAGCCTTGAATTTTGAGAAAAACAGACTTTTCCTCAAAACAGTCAGTTGGACTAAAATTTGGTCTAGAAACAAATGTGTTAAAAGATGAACTGATAAGTATATATGCTAATAAATTTTACTGTTTTATGCATAACTATTTTACTTACATTTGCCTTTGTGTTATAACTTAAAAAAGGGCCTATGTCAATGTGAATAAATCAGAATTTGTTTAACATTCAGCATGTGAAGGAAGTTGATTAATTGTGCAGTAAAGTACATTGGAGTGTTTGAGACCAAAGTAGTATATCTATTATGTTTGACACTTAAAAGATATTTTTAAGGAATTGAACAGTCTATCAAATCTTTTTTCAATGAATCTTTTGTAGATATATAATAAAGGAAGTTTCTGTAGATGTGAATATGTTTGAATCTGGTGCTTTAACCGAGGATGGTCGTTTTCTAGGATTGTGTTAATGACAACTTAGGGTACAAAAGACATACAGTTTTTGTTAGGCAATAACTCCTTATATCTAGTACTACATTTGCATAAGGAATGTCCCGACAGATTATAGGTTCAAAAGATCCTTGCTGTTGAGAAGGATATGCCATTAAGACATTTGTAAATCCATGAGTTTGTGAATACTACTATAAGGTTGAATATCTCATTCAAAAGGCATAAAGTATGAAAGGTGAGGAGCAAGGTGGTCACTTTTAGATGTGGTATTAGGCAAGCAGTAAGTCCACAACAAGCCACATGGCTTCCATCTGCTCATTGGCCTCAGTTTCTGTCTGGGCCTTGGGAACCTTGCAAATTGCTGCATATCTTGGAGTTTTGAATTGCTGTAGATGATAAAATGGCAGAAACTTGGAGTGACAGATGCCAAGGAACTATTGTGTATCATGTCAGTGTTTATGCTTATATTCATCAATTGTAGATGCCTAATTGGGAATAAGATTTTATTCAAAGGATTCACTTTTGGTCTTTTCTTTCCAAGAAGTCATGAAGCACACAAAACATTTTAAATCATTTTCTAATTTAAAAATAATATTGAATTTCTTTCAACCTTTATACATTGTCTTCACATCCTTAGATTTTGAAAGTTTCATGTTTCAGTTCCTAGTAATACTTGATTATGCAGATTTTCACTTGTTGCCTAACTATAACTGCATATATTGTTAAGTAATTGAACATTTAACATTTTTGCTTTATACACGATTAAAGTGAAATAGTCCCTTCAAATCTAGTTACTGTGCACTGACCCTGATTGGAGGGGGCATAACACTTCCAGTTCAGCTGCTCTCTTAGTGGGCCCACCCCACTTTCCAGCAATTACTCACTGGACATTGTGGGGCCCCTTTTCTCAGGCCTGTCAGATGTCCTGTTGCTTCTTTCTACTCAGATGTCAACCACACGTTTTATGGTGATTTGTCCTCACCCACTTATATTGTGGGGTTCATGAGGATACCTTGCTATCTTGTTTTGTTGGAAATATCCATGTGATTTGAGTTTGCTGTCTAATTGCTCTGGTTTTTTTGTGGGGCTTCAGAGAAATTCATCTTCTCTAAGTCCTCTTTTAAAAATTTCTACTGTATGTTTTTCTTTCCTATAGGTTTTATGCCTTCTCTTGGTTTCTCTGGATCCTTTTGTTCAGAAGTTTGACTTCTTAAAATAAAATTTATTTAAAAAAAAAATAGCAAGGTCAGGTGCTGTGGCTCACACCTGTAATCCCAGCACTTTGGGAGGCCAAGGTGAGAGGATTGCTAGAGGCCAGGAGTTCAAGACCAGCCTGGGCAACATAGCAAGACCCTTTCTCTACAATAAATAGGAAATTAGCCGTGTGTGCTGGCATGCCTGTAGTCCCAGCTACTTGGGAGACTGAGGCAGGAGGATTGCTTGAGTCCAGGATTTTTATTTTTTTTAATTTTTATTTTTTTTAATTTTTATTTTTTTTTGTGACAGAGTCTCACTTTGTTGCCCGGGCTAGAGTGAGTGCCATGGCATCAGCCTAGCTCACAGCAACCTCAAACTCCTGGACTTAAGCAATCCTGTCTTAGCCTCCTGAGTAGCTGGGACTACAGGCATGTGCCACCATGCCCGGCTAATTTTTTTCTATATATTTTTAGTTGACCAGATAATTTCTTTCTATTTTTAATAGAGACGGGTCTCACTCTTGCTCAGGCTGGTCTCGAATTCCTGACCTTGAGTGATCCACCCGCCTCGGCCTCCCAGAGTGCCAGGATTACAGGCGTGAACCACCGCACCCGGCCAGAGTCCAGGATTTTGAGGTTGCAGTGAGCTATGATGGTGCCACTGCATTCCAGCCTGGGCAACAGAGTGAGACCCTATCTCAAAAAAATAAATTAATTAAAAATAAAAAGCCATTGTTAAAGCTTTCATTCCAAGAAGCCAGCTTTTGTTTCTGTTGTTCTCTGTTATGGCAATGGAGAGTAACCACACCATAGTCTGTGCTTGTTAGTTTCCAGGCTATAGCTCAGGCCTGTTATCCAGCCTCCAGGTGATGCTCAAAGTGCTGCTTTGGCAATGATACTTAGAGGACAAAGTTGGGAGAGTAAAGGGCACAAGTAGAAACGTCTCTCTTCCATTCACGTACCCAGGTCTCTGCTCTAAGCTGTCATTTCCCATCTCCGACTCTGGAACCCGTTTACCTTCTATTTCCTCAGGGCTTTTCAGAGTTTAGTTTTGTGTATTTGATGGTTATTAATTTCTAGATTCCATCAAACTCTCAATTATGTAGCATTTCTAGAGTTGGATAAAGGGAAAGGAGGGGACAGGAGCTGGTGGTCCATTTTTAAATTTGTCATCAGGAACCAGATGCCTTTTCAGGGTTATAGCATACAGCCAGATTTTCCTCATTACCTGGACTGAGGGTTTATTAACCCTCAGCTGGTAAGGAGTCCTTTCTTTCTGAAAAGCTAAGTTTAAAACACTTTTTTCCAGCCCTCAATCACAAAAGGAGATGTTTGTTTCTGGTTAAGTTCTGTGGATATGGTTTGATAAATGCTTCCCTGAGGGCAAGGTGATCTGACTTCATTGTTAAATGGTATTAAAATTGGATAAGGATAACACCCAATTTAACCTTTTCTTATCTGGAGAATTTTGAATTAGGCCTTCTATATTCTCTATTATAAATATTAGCATTCTAAATACTAGTACATATGTATATTTTTGACAGATAAGAAAATATACTTTTTTCCCAGAATATTAAATGTTCTTATATCCTTTTCCTATTATAAGTTGTATAATTATCCCTTTAAATGAGAAGGCTGCTGTCTAATTATAAGCATGTTCTAGAAACACTCATGACAGTTTATCAAGCCCTATCTCTACCTAGGTGGAGGATTTTCACTTGGCAAATGATCAGGAAGTACATACCCCAGTCATAATAGATTTTCTACCATCTCATCAAAATCTTCAATATGTTGCTCTTACCTATCTGTTAAATTATTAATATCTATCTCCATTCTTACTTCTCTCCTTACTTAGCTTAGAGTACACGGTCCATCATTGTAACTTCTCTTAAGCCCTTCATTATATTTGCCTGGCAAAATAAAAAATACACAGCTTGGCTAACCCTTGAAAAATGCAGCATTGTGAATGGGACCATCCTGGGAAGAGTTGGACTCAATAAACTATCATGAGTGAGCCTTTCTCAGGCTTGTTACATTGATACAGTCTGTGGTGATCAGACAACAATGTGCTTGATTTTAGAGGCACCCTTCCCTAAATAGGCACTTTTGTGTTGAACTAGCTTTCTCTTGAATCTGGATAGTGATTTCGTAAAGGATCTGAGGGAATCTCTTTGAGTCATGTATATTTTTGCAGACTCATTCAACATGTAAAGAAATTGTTGATTTATGTTGTAGCACTTTTAAAAAATTGTTTTAAAAGTCCTCAGTTTGGTTTCAGTGAATTACATAGGAAAGGAGTCACAGGAAAGCAGCCCTAAGCAGCAGGCGGCTACTAGGTTGACTTGCCACACTGACACAAATATGGGTGGTGAGCCCAAATGGATTTAAACAGTGTCTTACTCATGGCGCAGCAGGCTGCAGGAGCTTCATGTTCTAATTGATTCCCCAGCCCCAGTAAGTCTCATGGGGGTGATTTATGTTTGTGTTTCAGCTGAGGAACCCTGAGCATATGAAATCCCCAGTCTTATGAGGGGGCTGCAAGCAAATGAGCCCAAGAGGGAGTCATTATCTTTGTACTGGTCAAGAAACAAATCTGCCCTCTTGACTGCGAGGGAGACACTATCTCTAGCTTCTAAGGATGTTTGCAAACATCCTTAAAAAGATTGTCTGAGACAAAGGGTGCCCTGAGACATGTATAAACACCGTGGAGAATTACCTCCCAATAGAAAGTTGGTTTGGCTTTATATGGGAACTATAAGGCATTCTGAAATGTAATTCTTTTCTTCTACCCACCCTACCCCCAAATGCCACAACCTAAAGTAGAACTGCCAACTAGTTCTGAAAATGTAAACCCAGGAACACTAAACTTCCTAAAATTAATTATACTAGACCCCTTAAAATTAAAAATTAAGGCCAGATGTGGTGGATCACACTTGTAATCTTAGCACTTTGGGAGGCCAAGGCAGAAGGATCACTTGATGCCAGTTCAAGACCAGCCTCAGCAACATAGCAAGACTCCTGTCTATACTGAAAACAAAAAAAATTAGTTGGGTGCAGTGGTGTGTGCCTATAGTCCCAGCTACTTGGAAAGCTGATGTGGGAGGATCAGATGAGCCCAGGAGTTCAAGGTTACAGTGAGCTATGATGATGCCACTGCATTCTAGCCTGGGCAACAGAGAATCTCTTTTAAAAAATTAAGATAATTTTTAAAAATTAAAACAAAACCAAGAATAAAAACAAATGAAACTTGTGCATGTAGTTTTAGACAAACGGGTGAGCTTTATTTGTGATTGTACTTCATATAAGAATCAGCAAATATGTCAAATTTCATTAAGTTAAAAATATTATAACATGGCATTTTTATATTATTAACCCAAACATCTTTAAAAATGATTTTTAGGACTAGGTGCAGAGACTCATGTCTGTAATCCTAGCACCCTAGGAGGCCGAGGTGGGAGGATCGCTTGAGGTCAGGAGTTTGAGACCACTCTGAGCAAGAGTGAGACCCCATCTCTACTAAAAATAGAAAAAATTAGCTGGGCATGGTGGCGCATGCCTGTAGTCCTAGCTACTCAGGAGACTGAGGCAGGAGGATCACTTGAGCTCAGGAGTTTGAGGTTGCAGTGAGCTATGATGACGCCAGTGCACTCTAGCCAGGGTGACAAAACAAGACTCTAAAAAAAAAAAATTCTTAGAAAATTTTTTGTTGTATGCATAAATTAACCAATAATAATAAGCCTTTTCTGATTTTGTGGAATATATTAAATGTCTGCCAACCTGAAATTCTTGAACTTTCAGAATCTAAGGTTGTTTAAAATAAGCTAGCTATTAGCTGCTGATATATATTAGCAATATAGTACACTGTACTACAAAGATTTATTAAGGAATTTATTAAGGAAACAGTCCCAAGTAGTAAAGGAGTATGTCAGAAGATGGTTGTAGTTGATAAAATCTCTATTTGTGAAAGACTTGCATAATAAGGATTACCACTAGTTCTCCAGCTGTAACAATAATTTCTTTCCAGAATCTCTAGGACTGCGTAGTAAATTGCTGAGGAAAATTGAAGAGCTCAGGACCAAGGTTAAATCTCTTTCTTCTGGAATTCCTGATGAGTTCGTATGTCCAATAACTCGGGAACTTATGACAGATCCAGTCATTGCATCAGGTACGTGTGATGCTATACGAAGTTGCTGGGCATTCTGTGTGCTAAGTGAGTAAAAAATGTAGACAGTTTACAGAACGTTTGCCTAAATGTGGAGAATTTCTAAAATTCCTATTTTATTTCTCATAAGTAGTTTTTTTCTTTTTAAAAACTCATTAGACCTGAGGTGAACAATTGAACATTGTATATTTCATAAGAAAATCGGACAGAGAGTAGGTTTGGAGTTGAGACAAAAGGATTAAGTTTTACTTGTGAAATGTGAATTTATCAGCTGTAAAGATGAAATACTATTTTTTAAAGATAGACTGTTGAAATCTCTTACATTTATTTTGTCTCTCAGGAATTTAAACTTACTGAAATAAGAATTTAAAGATTATAGGCCGGGTGCGGTGGCTCACACCTATAATCCTAGCACTCTGGGAGGCTGAAGCAGGTGGATCGATCGAGGTCAGGAGTTTGAGACCAGCCTGAGCAAGAGCGAGACCCTGTCTCTACTAAAAATAGAAATAAATTATCTGGCCGACTAAAAATATATATAGAAAAAATTAGCCAGGCATGGTGGCGCATGCCTGTAGTCCCAGCCACTCGGGAGGCTGAGGCAGTAGGATTGCTTAAGCCCAGGAGTTTGAGGTTGCTGTGAGCTAGGCTGACGCCACGGCACTCACTCTAGCCCGGGCAACAAAGTGAGACTCTGTCCCCCCCCCCCCCAAAAAAATTTAAAGATTATAAAGTTGCATCATTCCACATTAATTTCTAATCATTGTCAGCAAAAAAGACATACATACTTTATATGGTTGCAATCAGTGAATCCACATCATAATTCCATGTGGCTCTGTAGTACATTTTGTTTGACTCTTCTACTAGTGTGTGTATGTGTTTGCAAATCCTTATATTGTAAATAGCTGGTATCTTGGTATATTTCTTTGCTATTACCATTACTTAGGGTTATTTCCATAGGATATGTGCCCCAAAGCAGAATTAATCAGAGAATATTTTATGAATATGAAAAACAAGTTTTGATAAATCTTGTTAGATTTATTAGATTGTTTTCTAGAAAAAAGACACCAGTTTAGAGTAGTACTAGCAATATTTTTAAGTGTACCTATTTTTACACAGTTTTGTAGTCACTGAATTTTATAACTCTATTTATTTTTGCTAGTTTTTGTTTGAAACTCTTCCTTATTTTGCTAGGGAGGCAGTGAATTTTTCTACATGGCAGTTTACTGTTTAAATATGCATAGGTATAAAATAATCTGTTTACCTTCTTTGATAATTAACTTATGATGGACTTAGATACTTATATATTGTGTTAACATTAGTGGAACTATTCATATTGAGTTTTATCATTTTATAATAGCTTTGATTGTCTCTGCTTGCTCTGAACTTTTGTAGGTAGTATTTTTCATTTATACAACTGGAAATGTTTTCTTCCAGTTTAAAAAAATACTTAGCTCTCTTTTGCTCTGAGATATGATTAAACCAACAGCCTGTTTGTATTTTTTTGTAAAATTTTTTGATTGTAAAATAATGTATGCTCATTTTTTTGTGTACAAAATTTCAACCAAACATAAAAGTATATAAAGTGGAAACCACCTCATGTAGTCCTGAATCCCAGGTCCCAAAAGCAAGCACTCTGAGACTGGTTTAGCATATAGTTCTAGATAGTTTTTGCTGTGTATGCTTATATATCACATTTTAAATAGCAGTAGAATCAAGCTGTATTTGCAAAACTGGGCTTACAATGTTTATACTGTTCTATATCATACCTTTTTTTGTATAATGTCCAAGGACATTTGCCTGTTTTAAGTGTGTAGTCATCGCTAAGTGCTGTTTAATTTTTTTTATTACTGTTAAATTTTTTTTTAAGTTTAGTTTCTAGGGAAAGAAGCAGGCATCACTTTATCTACCTTGTTCTTTTTTTGAGGCTGTGAATTATTCAGGGGTGCCTGTGTCCTATAACTTACTTCATTTCTTGTTGGTTTTTTGTTATTATAAACTGTGCAGCACTGTATAAATTCATCCTTGCTGTCCTTTTTCTTTGAGTCAGAGTCTCACTTTGTTGCCCGGGCTAGAGTGAGTGCCGTGGCGTTAGCCTAGCTCACAGCAACCTCAAACTCCTGGGCTTAAGCGATCCTACTGCCTCAGCCTCCCGAGTAGCTGGGACTACAGGCATGTGCCACCATGCCCGGCTAATTTTTTCTATATATATTTTTAGTTGGCCAGATAATTTCTATTTTTAGTAGAGACGGGGTCTCGCTCAGGCTGGTCTCGAACTCCTGACCTTGAGCAATCCACCCGCCTCGGCCTCCCAGAGTGCTAGGATTACAGGCGTGAGCCACCGCGCCCGGCCAATCCTTGCTGTCCTAATATGAATATTTTTGTAGGATAAATTCCCTACAGGTGAAATTGCTGAAGGGAATTACTGATACTGATAAACTGGTCTCTCAATATAGCATGGGGGTCCCTGTTTCTCATCCTTAACTATACTTGAGATATTAGCAATCTTTTAATCTTTCTCAATCCAGTAAATGAAATCTGTTAGCATTTCTTTGTGTGATACTGGGTTTGAGCGCCTTTTAATGTTTTACCCATTTATAATTTTCTTATGTGACTTTTATTCCTAAGCATTCAGCTCATGTTCATTTCCTTTATTTTTAATTTTTATTCTTTAATACAATACACAAATGGGAGGCAGTGTGGCCTCGCTAGTTGAGTGCGTGCAGGGGAGAGCCAGGTGCCTGAATCTGTTCCGCTACTTCTTAGCTACGTGCCTTATTTTGCTCATGTACAAAACAGGGATACTAGTACTTACCCTCCTGGGATTTTTGTAAGGATTGAATGAGTTTTAATGTATTTGTAGGTACTTAAAACTATACCTGCTTACAATAAGCACTCAGTAAAAGCCAGTTGGCTATTTTTATTTCAGGCCAGGAAATTATCTATGACCATAGCAATGGCTGTACATTTTTTGACTCTAGTATGTTATATCAGGACTCTTGTTTGCAACTGAAAGAAGCTCAAGTTAGCTTAAGCAGAAATGGCATTGATTTATCAAAAGTGAGTCTCAGGAAAAACTGGCAGCACAAAATATAGTAGGGTTCTGTCTCTTATTCAGAGGCTTCTTAATGTTCAGTTTCTGTGATGTTCAGTGCGCTTTTTTCCTACATGATAGAAAAATACAACAGACAGGTCTCAAATTTTACAGTTTCACCCCCCCAGGGAGAGACCAATCTGACATTATTTCTGGTCCTGACTCCCAAAAATCCTGGAAAAAAGAACTCTTTGGCCTAATTTGAGCCAGGATCCTACCCTAATAGTAGTCTACTCCAGGAATGAAGTGGAGTTCTGTGATTTGCCAAACTGTGGAGAATAGAATTACTTATTTATAAACATGGCAACATCATAAGGAGGATAGTGGGGGAAGGAACATTTCCCAGAAAAGGGGGATGGGTACTGACTAAACAATAAATATCTACTACAAATATTTTTCCATATCTTTAATTTCTATATCCTTTATCCAAAGATTAATAAAACTATTTTAAAGTGTACAAGTGTTTGATTATGTTAAGGCTGTTTTTTAGAGGAAAGGTGTCTAGTTTTGTGGCATGGGATCAAAGAATATGAAAGCATGTTTCTTTTGAAAGGGATTTTGAAATTTTCCTAGTATGTTCATGGTTAATTTCTTTAAAATTCAATGGACATTTATAAAACTCTTTGGTTGCAAAATTATTTTTGCTACATTGATACATCAATTTATAGTATGTAAATAAATATATCAATATATAGATATCAAGATTATTAATTGTCTAATTCAAATCCTCTAGAATATTGCTGTCCAGTAGATCCATTTGGTGTTGACAGCTCCAGTCCATGAACACCTCTTCACTTATTTAGGTTTTCTTTCCCTTTCTTAGCAGTGTACAGGTTCTACACATATTGTCAAAATTAGTTCATTTTTATAACACTGTAAATAGTTTTTAAAATTCCAATTTGCTCATACATAGAAATGCAGTTGATTTTGTATATTGATTTTGTGTCCTGTGACTTTGCTACATTTATTAGTATAGTCATCCTTCAGTAACCAGCCCTCCCATACCAAAGTACGTGGATGCTTAAATGTCACAGTATTTGCATATAACCTTCACACATCCTCTCATATACTGTAAATCATCTCTAGATTACTTACACCTAATACAGTGTAAATTCTATGTAAATATATTGTATTTTTTGTGTTTTTATTGTTTTGATTTTTCTGAATATTTTTGATTACCAGTTCGTTGCATTAGCCTGGAAGATACAGAGGGCTGACTATAATCATAGCTTTTTAATCCCTTAGACTAGACTTTCTTCATACATGAATGTGTCATCTGAAAGTAATATTTCTTTCCTTCCAATCTATCTGCCTTTTTAAAAATTTTCCTGTTACTTGTCATATTAGCCAGAATTTCCAGTATAATGTTGAGAAGAAATGGTGAGTAGACACTCTTACCTTGACCTACTCTTAGAGGGAAAGCATTAAGCCTTTGACCATTAAGTATGCTAGCTGCCCTTACTAAGGTGAAGTTCCCTTCTATCTCCAGTTTGTTGAGAATTTTTAAAATGCTTATCTATAGATTTGTCATTTTCTCCTTTAGGCTATAATATGATCGATTGCTGTACTGGTTTTCTGTTGAATCAAAGTGTCTCTTTTGGGTCTGGCTTTTATTAAACGTTGTGGGATTCGTGCTTGTTGCACAAAGCAGTAATTTCTCATTTCTGTATAGAAGTCCATTGTGTGAATATACTAATTTAGTCATTCTGTTGATGGGCACTGTTGGCTATTACAAACAGTGCTGTGAACGTTTTTGATGAATATATGTATGCATTTCTATTGGGTATAATCCTAGGAGTAGGTATACATAGTGTACACTTCCACCAGCAGTGCATGGGAATTCTGATTGCTCCACAGCCTTGCTTACTATTTAGTGTGGTCTGTGTGTTTGATTTTAACGTTTCTGGTACCACCCAAGTATTTTGAAATTTTATCAAAGCAGTTACAGATCCACTATGCAGTTGTACAGAACAATAGCAAGACCTATCTTGTAGGCTTTGCTTATTTTCCCCCACATTTTCCAAAATGATAACATTATATCACAACCAGGATATTGACACAATCCACAGCTCTTAGATTTCCTCAGTTTTGCCTGAGCGTGTCATATTCTACATAGTTTTTTATTCTTTTTGGAGATTTGTGTATCCCCCACTACAGTCAGGACACAGCAGTTCCAAACCCACAAGGACCCTCCTATGGCCTTTTTATAACTATACCTTTCTTCCCATCCCAACCCCTGGAAACAATGGAATAACCTTTAGGGATTGGCTTTTTTTTTTTTTTTTTGCCTAGCATAATCCCTAGAGATTCCCCACTTAAACTTTCCTGTGTTATTTTGTTTTATGGCTGTTCTTGTAGGAAACAATTCAATCTTCAGTAGCAGAATTGAACCAGTCTATTGATACCCTTTTGGGTAATTCTTCCCGGCATACGATCTAACTCTTACTTTTTCCCTCTTGAAGGCTTTCATCTATTGAACTAATGGCCTCAGAAAAATCTCCGAGGCCTGTTCGTATTTCAGCATTCTTATACCACATTTTCATTATTTTCTTTTAAAGTAAGAAAGTAGCATGTGCTTGGTGGAAAAAACTCCCAGGTTCTTCTGTACTCTGATGTGGCCATGTTACCAGGTCCTTCCAGATAGTTTTCTATACATTTATAATCTATAAGAAAGGGGATGTGATACTTTTAAAAAATGTTTTTATTTACTCAACAATATATCAATCAGAGCACTCCTTGTCAGTATATTCAGAACTATGTACTTCACTCTCAGCGCAGGATAGTATTATTTCATGATACGGATACTGCCTAAATGAACTCTTGCATTGATTGATAGCCATCTTTCTCTATTTTTTGACAAATTGCTACAAATAATTCTATAGAAATATCTGGGTACACTTGCGTACCTACTGTTGGATAAATTCTTAATACTGATAGGCATTGCTATGAATTTAGTTTATTTAAATATAAATTGCTTTATGTTCATTTTCCAATCTTTTAAAAAACTGGCTTGCCCATTTTTCCTTCAAGATAAATTTTAGAATCATTATGTTACAAAAGACCAAAAAACTGTGTTAATGGGGGTAGTGTGAGGAGTAGAAATGACAACTTTCCGGTCTATTCTAAACATTTAAATGATGTTTAATTCATTTATGTAACCGTTTAAGAAAAAATATACAATTCATGATGATATAATAACCTACTAAACTTGATATGACTAGTTTGCTTTTTTCCTAAAGCCTGCCTGCATACTGTTTTTATCTTGATTATGGGCCATACTATACTGACTTCTCTTGTTGCAGTTCAAGTACACTAATTTAATTTCTATTTTTTGTTTCAGAGAATTTTAGTATGGATTTATTTTTATAATATTTCTCTTGTTCAAGGCACATTGTAGTTGATTGGAATTCATGCCTTTCATCAATTATTTTAACTATTCAGTCTTCCAATACACTTTAAGCCTTTCTAGGTAATTTTCTCAGACCTACCAATTGTCTTTTCTGTAATTGTCTAGATTTTTTTTCAAAATTTCATTTATTATAGTTTTCCTTTCTGGAAGTCCCATTGAGCATTGACTCTGGAGCCAGACTGCCTGGCTGTGTGACTCTGGAAAGTTATTCAGGCCATGCCTCAGTTTCACATCTGTAAAACAGAATAGTAATACCTACATCATAAGGTGGTTGTTGTGCAGATTAAATGAGTTAGCACGGTACCAGTGCCCTAGAACAGTCTAATGATAAGTGCTTATTGGCTAATATGCACTGGAAAAGATAATCACAATGAGAACCTAAGATGGCTAGAATCAAAATAAGTGTGTCAAGGATGTGCAGAAATTGGAATCTGTCAAAATGGCTTGGCAGTTCCTCAGAAAGTTAAATAGTGTTACCATGTGACCCAACTAAGTATATGCCCAGGAGAATTGAAAACATCTGTTCATAGAAAAGGTGGAAACAACTGAAATGTCCATCAACAGAATGTGGTATAGCCATACAACAAAGGGGACATACACATACTAAAACATGGATGAACCTTGAAACATTATGCTAAGTAAAAGAAGCCAAAGGCCACATATTTTACTCCATTTATATGAAATAATAGGCAAATCAATAGAGACGGAAGGTAGATTAGTGGTTGCCAAGGACTGAGGTGGGGAGCGACATACAACTCTGAAATACACCAAGAACCACTGACTTTTATACTTAAAAGGGTGAGTTTTATGGTATATCTCAAAAAAAGAACAAGAGGCAATCACAGGTACCAGTATCTGCACATAAAGCATGTAGCAACTCTAGGACTAAGGGAACAAAGACGTTGAGGTTGCCAGAACTAAGGAGGGGGAGCTACCCCATTAGTGCTGGTTTCTGTAAGGGGCAGAATAAGACAGATTGGAACAGTGCAGTAAACAAAGCAACCAAACCAATCTGGAGACTAACCAGCTGCCCCTGCCGGAAGAAAAGCCGTGGCCAAGCACAGCACTGGTAGGAGCCTGCACTGTTTTCCAGCCTCGCTCTGGAGGGATCCCACTGCAGGATCTAAGGAGGAGCCAGCTGGCAAAGCAGGGATGTCGTCTGCGGTATTCTGGCCCCAACATGGCAAATCCTCAGTGTCACCTGTGGGTTTGGAGCTGAGCTACGACAGCTTAAGAGGGCTGAGCAGCATTTAGGCTCATCTCTGTAAATGCCAAAAACACATTTGACAAAAGGGAATTGGAGGCTTTCTAATATGATAAACATATACCTTGGCCCAAAAGCCAGGGGAAGCGACGGATACACCAAAATTGTTTTAGAGATACTAGCCAACAAAATTTAGGGACTCCTTTCCCCTCCAAAAGCAATTAAAGGGATAAGAACTCAAAGAAAAAGGCAAGAACCCTTTCTACATGACAGTGATATATCTGGAAAGCCCAAAAGAACAGAAAAACTACTACAAACAGTATGAATTTCGTAAAGTAGCAAATTAAAAACCCAAAGAGGAATCACTAGGTTGGGGTGTGTGTGTGTAAACAAAAGCACTTATTAACCTAAGACAATTTACAAATTGTCTTACAATTTACAAACCAATAATAAAAACTAGAACAAAACCCTAACCATAATATGCAAAACTTCTAAACCCATGTGACAAACTATAAAACATCCCTGTAAAAGTATAATTAAACAAATGGAAGCATACCATGTGATGGATAGAAAACTCAGGTGTCAGCAAGATGTCAGTTTTCCCCAGTTTATAAATTTAACATGATTCTGATAACACGCTTTCTTCCTAGAGATACAGAAGGCGATTCAAAAGGAGCCTAATAAACAAGTACAGCAAAATAACCTGGAGAACAATGGGTACGGTTGCTAGTCCTACCAGCTATTAGAAGATGTTATATAGCTTCTATAAATAAAAGTGTATGGGCACATGAATAATGGAAAATAATTTTAAAAAATCTAGAAATTGATCCAAGTACATTTGGAAATTTAGGGAGTGATAAAAGCAGGCATTTAAAGTCAGTAGTAAAAATAATTTTCAGCAAGTGGTATTCTGACAACAACCATGTGTAAAGGAATAAAATTGGATCCATCCCTCATACTGTACATCTAAATTAACTCCAAATGGATAAGAAATCTAAACGTAAGAATCCTTTCAAGTCCCAGAAGAAAATGCAAGTGAACTCCTTGATGGAATGGGGAAAACCTTCCTAACCAGGACTCAAGGGAAAATTGATGAAGTAACTGTTATTCCATATATATGAAATCTTCATAAATTGAAGACAACCTCAAAGAATGGGCAAAAACTATGAAAAAAAAATGTTCCCTGCCTCACATACTATTAAATACATACCATTGCTCACTTGGAAAACTGGTAAAAATCCAAGAGTTTCACAACATTCTGTTAGGCTGTAGGGAGCAAAGGCACTGTCACAAACATTGCTTACAGCAATGAAATATGGAAGTTGGCACTGTTAATATATAGCAAGATTATGTACATTTATTCTTTGACTTGGCAACCCTACTTCTGGAATCTCCCCAAAGTACAAGTGACACATGCAGGAGGCTGTTCATTGCAGCACTCTTTGTGAAAGGCAGACTGGAAACAACCCAGGTGTCTGTCAGTATCCACACAGTGTAGTACCGTGGGTGGGAAAACACATTGAGGTGCAGAAGTGTGCAGTATGCTAGCTTTTATGTAGAATGTGTATATACTCTGTACATATGCATCTGCTTATGTTTTCAAAAAGGGAAAGATGTAAACTGATATGGTTACTCATTGGAAGGGCAGGAACAAGGATGGGACAGGGATAGATTAGACTCCTCTGAATGTAGCTTCTTTTAGGTTTTACTTCAGAACCATAAAAATATGCTTTTCAAACGTGGTATTTTGATTAGACTAGCCTTGATGACAGAAAAAAACCACAGAGCAATCTTAAATTTCTTTCACAGTCTTATGTTAGTACTATATTGGCATTATTTTGAAACAAATATAGCAGAAAAAGCAAAATAGGTTAATGTTTAAATGTAAATAGGAACCAAGATTTTCAGCTTAAGAGAAAGAAGACCTATACCTAGTATTCTGGGAGGCCGAGGCGGGAGGATTGTTTGAACTCAGGAGTTCAAGACCAGACTGAGCAAGAGCAAGACCCCATTCTTTACTAAAAATAGAAATTATCTGGACACCTAAAATATATAGAAAAAAATTAGCTGGGCATGGTGGTACATTCCTGTAGTCCCAGCTACTCGGGAGGCTGAGGCAGAAGGATTTCTTAAGCCCAGGAGTTTGAGGTTGCTGTGAGCTAGGCTGATGCCACGGCACTCTAGCCTGGGCAACAAGAGTGAGAGACTCTGTCTCAAAAAAAGAAAAAAAAAAGCTACAAGTATAAAAATGTAGTGAAGCAAAACTCCAGTCTTAGGCTAGGCATGGTGGCTCACGCCTATAATCCTAGGACTTTGGGAGGCTGAGGCAGGAGGATCACTGAAGCCCAGGAGTTTGAGGTTACAGTGAGCTATGATGATGCCACCGCACTCTAGCCTGGGAAACAGAGCAAGACCTTGTCTCCAGAAAAATAAAAACAAACCCCTCCGGTCTTCACATATGTAAAGGCAAAGAACTTTGCAAAAACATGGGGTTTTGTGAGGGCTTTTTTTGTAAAAACCAGAGTCTCACTCTGTGCCGTGGCGTCATCATAGCTCATTGCAACCTCAAACTCCTGGGCTCAAGTGATCCTCCTGCCTCAGGCTCCCAAGTAGCTGGGACTACAGGCACATGCCACCATGCCCAGCTAATTTTTCTATTTTTAGTGCAGGCAGGGTCTTGTGTTAGCTCAGGCTGGTCTTCAATACCTGAGTTTAGGCAATCCTCCTGCCTTGATATCCCACAGGGATGCTAGGATTACAGGTGTGAGCCACCACACCTGGCCCATGGTATTAAGCCTTAGCCAGTAGATTTTTTTTTTTTTTTTTTTTTTGGCATCACAAATCCCTTTACTGTGAAATCCTTAGTGGAGCAAATTCTATAACATCTGTGCCTCTGTTTTCCTGACTTCTCAATGTCTTGGTAAGTTTTGCTGAGTTATTCCTAAGGCTCTTTTCCCTTTCATCTTTAGCCAAATTATACACATAGCTAATAGCTATAATGGGGCAGTTTATCTTCACTACCACTCTATCCAGCTCTGTTCTTTCTTTTCCACTGTGTCTGAATTTTTCACAGGGTCTTGGTCTTAATTTTAGTGTTCAAAAAGAACTTTATAATGAAACTGTTCTGGATAATTTATGCTTCATACAACACTATCCAATCCTAATGCTTCTCAAATGGTCGAATTTCAGGTGTTATGGCAGAGATATCTTGGGAGTGATGGTACAATAAAGAATATCACTTAAATCACAATAAAGGCCTTGGCAATGAAGTTTTTATACTCGATTCATTTTAGTAATCCTAAATTCCCTTTTCTATATCACAAATAATTTGTTTTTTTTTTTAGATGGCTATTCATATGAAAGAGAAGCAATGGAAAATTGGATCAGCAAAAAGAAACGTACAAGTCCGATGACAAATCTTGTTCTTCCTTCAGTGGTACTTACACCAAATAGGACTCTGAAAATGGCCATCAATCGATGGCTTGAGACTCACCAAAAGTAAAATTGTTTATATTGAATTGTTTATATTTTCAGTGATCTCACTTGAATGATGTAAAGGTAAATACTAATTAGACACATATTAAAAACAAAAAAGGTAAATTTAGTTACCTGTAAAAATTGTCAGTTTTCATTCTATAAAAACACATGGACTAAATTACACATCTAACCTCATTTGAATTTTTACTATAAAAGCCTTTTTGTACTAGGTGAAAAAAATCTTAAGTTGTATAGAAATAAAGTTTACTTTGATTTTAAATTGCAGTACCCAAATTTATTCTTAAGTATAGGTCATACCTCATTATAACTAAAGATTGGAATATAACGGATGCTTAACTCCTAGTTGATAGCCATTCATTTGATAAGTTTTAAGAGAATTTATAGCAAAATGGTTATAGATTATTTATGATTAAATTGAGAAAATCCCTTCAGACATGTTTAAATAAGCAGTTTTCTTGGATTCTAAATTTGCAGGATGGTAATTTTTTTTTCCTTTGTCTGACCCTAGGTACAAATTAGGTGAAATAAACTAAGTCAAGTTGACTGCTGAAGTATATAAAGTGGCAAACTAACCTTTCAGAGTTTAGAATTCTTACAATTTTCACATATTATTCTAAACTAGGGTGACTATACAAAGGCATTTTTATACAACAGCCTGATATTTAATACGACATCCTGACAAATGTTCACCCAGAAAAACATTTCAAGTTCAGGAAGTTAAGGTCGTATTGCCTTCTTATGTACCTGTCAAAGTTGCTTACCAGGATGGAACCAGTCGGTGGGCAGCATGTTGGAACCCAACTGCAGGGGCAGGCAGGGACTAGGACTTCATCCCCCTGTGTACCGTCACCCCCAAACTCTCTTCACAGTTCAGAATTTTAGAACTCGGCAATAAATGGGGAAAAGCAGTGTAAATACATTAGTCAAACCTAGGTACCACAGAAATCTCCAAATACTCTTTTCTTTATAATTGCTGCTTTGTAAAAACTTAATGTATTCCTGAACTTTGTTTCCTTCATGTCATAGTTAGGATTCACAGTCTATGATTCTAGAAAAGTTTGCATTTTCATATGGACACATGCTTTTCACATTCTTAATACTGAGGACAAGAAAGACTGGCAGCATGTTCTAGGTGTTTTTCTATTGTATTCTATAGAGAAAGTATGCTGACAATTCTAACAGAAGACTTTTAAAAGAGCCCACTATTGGACCAACTGCATTTTTGTTTTGATAAATAAGACATTTTCTAAAGGAGATAGGCTGGTTATTACGGAAAAGTTACTAAAAAATCATTGGGAGTCATTGCTAGAAAACACAATTTAAAAAGTAGTTATTTTTTAGATGTGTTAAAGGTGCTTTGCTCTTCCATGTTCACCAGGATAGTTTCTTGTAAAAATTGCTGAAAACTAAGATGCTAATTATTTACCAAACTGAAGTACCTCTGTTTTTGTGTAAAACAAACACACGAACCAAAGACAAACAACTCTCTCTCTTCCACACAAGCAAACAAAAAACATATTCAAAACCATCAATAGGAAGGGACACGACCACAGCCCCTCTGCTGGGCTCTCAGGCCCCAGGGTTAGTTCAGGGCCATGTGGGAGCTGTGCCACGTGCCTGCCACCCCTCCTGCCGGAACTGCTTCCCAGGATACTTCACCTCTTCCTGGGGCAATGACATCCAGTAGCTTATCATAATTTAACCAATAACGAACAATAATACTCTCACTAGCTGCTTTATAGGAAAAGTCACCTAACGACAAGAATTACGTATTAGCCAATATAACACTTTTTCCCTCTTGCCCTGTTTTATTTTTGGTTTTACCCTTTCATTAAATATGTAGCTTTAAAGAAGGACTGAAAATACTTAGCCCTGCTAGCAAGAACAGTGACAATAACCTGAAGTAATATTAAGATTCCATGTTAAGAATTTTATCACAACAGTTTTAATGTTCACTCACTCATACTACTTTGAAACTGAAATATGTAGGCATAAAAACAAACACACTTTTAACTGAAAGATAATACAAATGTGAAGAACAAACTATCATAACAGTGTTCAGTGCATTGCCAAAGTGCTGACAATTACTGTTAAAGATACCTTGTTGGCAGTAAAGACAGACACCAAGATTTCTTGAAACAGGTAAGAAATTACAGATTGCTTTTCTTCATGCTTTCTTCCTTTTTCAGGCACAAAGCCTAAACTGACCCTTGAATAGTTTCTAGAAGCTGCCACCCTTATTCTCAAATTATTATAAAATGAAATTAAGTATGCATTTAGGTAGTATTACAATGTTTTTACTATTTTCTTTAGGGTACCAAGGATTAAGCAAGGCGGAGAGTTGCCAACAGGATATCCTCTACTTATCCATTGACACATTTAACGCAAAGCAAATTCTATTAAGTCTTTATTCCATATGGAAAGGTACAGTAGTACTGCAGAAACAAAAACTACATAACAAAAGAGTAAGACTTTCACAAATATTAAAGGAAACAATAAATAAGCCATAGTAGTTATAGCAGAACTCAGGGAAAGCCTATAAAAAAAAGATAAAGCTGTTTGTACAAAGTACACTGTACATACACTCAGGAACAAATGTTGAATGACACCGGAAGGTTCCTATTCGTACAAAACCGTAATGATGTTCACAGGAACTTCATTACAACTATTCATTTTTTAAAACATTCTGCAAATATAGAACTTCCTTCTCCCCAATTCTAGAAAATAAATTTCACATCCCAACATATAAAACGAATACACTCCCACTTCTCTCAAATTAGCATTTTAACATCCTCCAATAACACCATTTTCATATAAAAATACCTTTAGACCAAGGTTCATTCCTGTACCTTATCTTTACAAATGAATAATACATCAGTTTGGACTTAAGTAGCACCTCAAAGGTGTTCATAACAAACGAGATAAAGTGCCGTTACTGGTATACTGTTAGCATGCCATAATAATACATCATTCAGTGCAATAACCAGCATGGAAGAAGCTTACAAAGAACATGCAAATATGTGACTGGGGTTTTGTTTTTAGATGAACTACTTTGAACTAGTTATATTTACAGTTCTGAATAAAACTGGGCTATTTAATATATACAACATGTGACTATTAATATAAAGTACTGATTGTACAACAAAACAAAAGCAACAACCAACCATACCTTGAGTATCCAAATTAAACACTGTTCTTAAAGGACCTTGGAAGGGTTGTTCCAGGAGCACTATCAATGTTAAAAAGCAATTGGGGACCCAGCTGAGAGCCAATTTGTAAGTGCCACTAAGAATGCTGCTGGTCTTAGTATATTTTAGCTCTGATCCACTTGACCACCCACCAGTCATGATTCCAAATGGCTTCTACTGTTTCCAAGTATCAGAAACACCTTCAAGCATGAGCACAGTTCCAAAAAAGGTGCTATAAAAATATTTTGATTAAGAACCATAATAGAAACAAGTGTTTAATCTTGTTAAAGGAACTGCTATGAAGGGAACAATATTTGGGTGTCCTCATTTTGCTTAAAAAAATCAGCTATATTATGTTGATAGTCACACTTACATTCAGCTAGAAATCACTTAGATCTTAATTTTTTATATAAATTGGGATTTGTCTTAGTGGAACTGTAACTGGAAAAGTCCATCTTTTCCAAAATACATCATTTAGATATTATGTGAATAATTAATAAACCTATCACTCTTTACCAATACACATTTTTATTCTCTAATACTGTGATTTTACCATATAGCAAAGGCTAGGGCAAAACTAATAAAAACCAAATGATTTCGTAAGAGAAAAGCGTGAGTTAATGTCTTCCTGGCTGTCTCAAATGTTTAGCTTGATAGGTACAGTTAATTATAGTTTTTAATTGTTAATTGTTATTTATGGTGACTTCTAGCTATTTAAGGAAGTTTATCCCACATTTTAAATATATCAATGGCATCAGATCCACCCCAGAGGAAAAAAGAAACTGGCTAAAAAATAATTTTTCAGATGAAAAAAACATTTAATTATTACCACCAGGAGCTAATACACTTTTCCAAATTCTCTAAATGGGTCTCTCTTAAGGCTCACACATTGGACTCTATGAACGATCTCTTTGGTTTTGCTGAAGTGAGGTGGCTCCTGTGGGCTTCACTACTGACATGAGGCTGCTGTTTGGAGACACTTTCCTGATACAGATGAGAAACAGTCTTGGTTACCCTGTTCTCTGGACAGTGGACTGGAATTTGGCACTTGTTTTCATCTAGCTCCTTCACCTGTGCCCCATTGTGGACACTTCCACTCAGGGTAGCAACAGAACAGGGCTTTGCTTGGCTACCATATCCTCCTCCTTGTTTGAGAGAGGGCTTCTCAGAGTTCGAGGGCTGCAGGCCAGCTGCAGACGTGTTTGTCAGGAGCCCCTCTGCCACCTGGCAGTGCCAGGTGCGGTTCGGAGGATTGCTCTGCTGTTGGAACCTCGCGGTCTTGTCCATGATGCCCATGAATGGAGTATTGCGAGGTCTGTGCTCAGCTGTACCGCTCTGAACCTGGTTTACAACCTTGTCTTTAATTCGAGCATCTGGTCCCTGGACCTTGAAGCCGTCTGAAAAACTGCTGCTTGAAGTCAAACTACTGGTTGAACTTGACATCTTTACGCTGCTGGATGGGGAACTAGAGGAGCCTGAGCTGGTGAGGGAAGCTGGGTGTCGCATGTCACTGCAGCTCACTGGCCCACCTTGGTTTGGAGGGGCTACGTCCACAGTCATGGAGGCATAGGACAGAAGCCTCTCTGCAGTTTTTATCTTGCTTGGTAAAGGGTACGCAGTGCCACTCTCACTGCGCTGCAGGTGGACACTCTGGCTGGGGCCCAGCCGATCCCCAAAGTGGCCAGGAGCAGCTCCTAGAGTGAAAGTACCCGCTCCCTCTACATGCTGGTTTCTGCTCCCAGCAGGAGCTGCAGCGATTCTAGCCGGCATGGGACTCGGGGGAGGATTCTGAGAAGACATTGGAATTTTTGTGCTACTGCTTCTCACGCCAGACTGTCCAGAACCCAGGTGTTGGTTGGTCTTCACTATCTGAGCCTGCTTCGTGGGCTGCAGGACCAGCCCTGGCTGGGCTACAGGTTCCCTCGGGGGCTTGCTGGTTCCCGCCCTGCTCTGTGGGGACACTGGCCGTCCTTTGGACTGTAGCCCTTCTTGAAGGTTTCGGATATACGCGGAGGGGACAGATGAGGATGGCTGGGGCCTGGGAGTCGGAGAAACGGATTCCTCCTGTGGAGAAGTTTCCTCCTCTTCAGCTTCCTCAAGATGAAAGTGGTCGTTTAACCCGGGGGTCGGGGGATCCTCTTCATTATCTGAGTCGTTGGGGGGGGCTGGGGGTGGGCACTGCTGTTTTTGCTGTTGACTCCTCTGCAGCTGCTTACACTCCTCTTCGACGCGGGCCAGAAGCCGCTTGATTTCCTGGTTGGTAGGACAGAGTTTCACAGCCTCCTGCAAGTCGGCCAGAGCTGCCACGAATTGCCTTTAAAGGAAAACATAAGTTATAATTATAAGCCATGCCTGAACACGCCTGAACATAACTGTTCACGAAATAGCTGTGCTCAAAGAGAAGGACCCCGAGTAAGTTTTGAACACTTATGATGGGGGCCAGGACCCACTTAGTGAGTCCAGTTACTCAGCTAAGTGGCAGCGCTGAATCCTAACCCAGACGAGGCCAGACCACTCGACTGGGAACGAGGATGGGCATAAATCATTCGGTGCCAGAATCCTTTTCATGTTACCCTCACCATCCCCCAGCCCTGCCCACCTCTAACTCAGAAATCTTATATGACCCTGCTCCTTCCCTCCACCCCGTAATGCCCCTAGGTGGCAGTTTCACTGAAATAGGGACTAAACCAGGAATTTTTGGTTGCAGTCATCTCAGCTGGGGGTGCAGGCAGGGAGGAACAGTCACTGAGATGTCAGGAGGAAATAACAGTTTACCCATCACTACGAATATGAACTACCATGCCTCTTGGAAGCTAATAACTTGGTATTAAAAGGGATGGGAGGCATCTGAGCAACCCTTCTGAAGCAAAACCTCCCCAAATTCAACCAGCAGGTTTGATCCTACAGAAAAAGGCCCCCCCCTAAGTCATGTGGATAACCTCAGATGTACCTGCTATTCCTCTTTGCTCTGGCTCTGGCATAAAAGGCTTCATAGGACTTGGGTTTCAATTCAAGAGCCTTGGAGGCAAATTCTTCCGCCATGCCGAAGTCCTGGGGTCAATAGTTAGATACGTGAGTCGAAAGCAGCACTGAAACATGATTACAGGCAACTTTTCCACAGGCATTTTGCTCTAAAGAGTAGCAGAGCACGGGGGCGTAACTAGAGAGCAATCAAGAGCAAGGTATGTTTTTCTGTTTTAAAGTTAGTGTAGGGGAGCAGTTTGCACTTGCTTCCCCACCACCGAAGCCAAAGGAAATGGCACCTAAGCACATTCTGGGAGGTGTGTAGGGACAGTGGCCAATGATGGTCATCCAAGAGGAGCAGCGTCCCAGCTGGCAGGTTCACACACGTGCACAAGCAATGGGACAGGAGGGCTGTGGTCTGGTCTGCAGAAGGACTGGCCCTCACCGCTGTGGAAAAGCTCTGCTGGAGAGGACTGGACTGGAATGCGGGGCGTGGCTTACGTTTGTTTTTCGTCGGCAGCGAGACAAATTGAGATAGAGGGAAACTCTCAATTCATTGAACGGTCTCATGTCCTCTCCGAATCCTTCTCGAGGAAACTTCCTTAAGGCATACTGGTACCTCTGGGCTGCCTCTTTCATCTTCCCTTTCTAGGATTCAAAATCACAAAAATTTATCCTTTTTTGAGAGGCTCTAAAACACATAAGCTCCCACACCCTGGAGACCCTGGGGGAGTTTATTCCATGCAAAACCATTACAGCACACTGAAAGTATCTTAATGACTCAGTGTCAAGGTAGGAACCAGGACACTGACCGGCCTGAACACGCTCGGGCTTCATTGCCCTGACATGATCTGCAGCATGGGGTTAAGGAAGAGGACAGGTTTACAATGAGGTGTTTGTAAATGGCCAAACTGATAACTATCAATCTTAATGCATTGGATTATCTTCTGTTATATATTTTTGAAAATTATTTCAAGAATGATCTCTCATCTAAAGATATTTTAATGCCAAGTGTAACAGAAATCAGATGAAAAAATGATGCAGTTCCTAGCACAAGTAGAGTCTTGTGGATGGACCTAGAGCGTGCTGCAGAATAACAATTTTTAAGAGGAACTAAAGCATGGGCTTTAAAAATCAGAACAGCTCCACACATCATTTTCAAGGCTAAAGAAATCCATTTGCTCAGTCAGTCCTGCTGCACAGCAGGTATTGAAGTCTGTTGAAAACGGCTTGGTATTTCTGACATAATTGCCTACCAAAATCTGCATTAAAAGCACTTCAAAGCCACAACAATACACACTTCTCAACTCAATTTCAAACTGATTCCAAGCCAGGAACCCTGCTGGGTTATGCTATATTACCTATTTATTTGTTACTGTTAAAAAAATGAAAAGAAAAAAAAACCTACAATAGCAAGTATAGCTGCCTAATAGTAAAAAGGATTAAAATAGTCATAATCTAGTTTTTTCCCCATAATCTTTTAATTCTGTCTAATCATATGTCTGAAAAGAATAGTGATCCACGTAAATGGTCCACATCTACCTAAATCACGGGTCGGCAAAACTACAGCTTGCAGCCCAGATCTGGCCGGCCACCTGTGTTTACAAATAAAGTTTTATTGGGATGTCGCCATGCTCATTCGCATGTATCACCTGTGGCTGCATTTGTACCCCCACAGCAGAGCTGCACAGCTGTGACAGAGGCCATGGTCTGCAAAGCCTAAAACGTCTACTATCTGGCCCTTCACAGAAAAAGTCTGCTGACTTCTGATCTAAACAGATGTCTTATTTTGAAAAGTTTAATCAAGTTTATTAATCTATAAGTCATATTTCTACTTCTAATGGGAAAAAAATTCAGTCTCCTATTATATATTACTTGGCTATATTAAGTAAAAGTATCTCTAAAACAGCTTTAAATTCCAGAAGTTTATGGATATTAAACATCAGACAGTAAACGCTTGGGAGACTGAATGAGTCTTTTCTTCCTTAAGTGTTTCCTGGGTGCCCCTTTCCCACGTTGCCTGACTGTGTCACTGCACGGTGCTCTCCACGCTGAGGGCACGTGAAAGGCTAAGGAGCCTCCTGCGTGATGTGTCAACTGACCTAGAGGCGACTCTCCTTCACCCCACGGATTCAGGCAGTCACAGCTACAGCCTAAGGCCTAGTCCAGAAATAATGGTTCTCAACACAGAGAAGTGCTTTCTACCTTTGAGATTCTGCTGTTAGGACACTAGGCTGTGGCTCGAGGCCAGGTTAGCCTGTCCTGGAACTTCTCTTACGACTCAGTCACGCGCACTCAGCGCAGCAGCACAGCCACGGCCATCGTGTGCCAAGCCAAGAGGCTGCTCAGAGTCGGTCACAACAGCGCAGAAAAGGGCGACACCACTTACTTTGTACATCACATTTCCTTCCTCCATTAATTTCTGTAAAAGTATAATCAAAATATCAGGTTTGGAAGTGGCCATCGCCCAAGCAGCATTTCCTGTAAAACAAACACGCATTCAGAGGCACGTCAGAGGTACCGGAGGGAAGGGGCTCGATTCTTCTGTGGCCCCGACACAGCTGCGGGTTACAAACCGCAGGAGCCCACTGCGAGGACCCCTGCTGGGTGTCCCAGGCTGCCAGACAACACCGTCTGAGGAAGCAGACACCGGCCAACCGGTTTCGCTTCTCATCTGCTTCACACTGACCTGGGCACTCAGGAAGGGAACGGTGCCTGGCATGAATCTGTCCCTTGTTATTCTACTGAAAAAAGTGACGAGAAACTGAGGCATCACAGCAGCCATGACCCACCCCTCCCTTCCGAGGGGGATTTGGAGAAAAGTGATGAAACCGGGCCTCTGCGTACTCTCCTTAGTGCCCTGCAGCGCCCACTGTGACGGCGTAATGCCCGGCCCCGAGTCCCCGCGCAGTCGCCATCACAGTCCGCCCCGGCTGCCTCAGCGCGGGCCCTGCTCCTGCCCACGGCCAGCGTGTCTCTCCCAGCCCCCGCCAGGGCCGCGGTCTCCCCCAGCCGGCTCCGAGCTCTTGGGAAGCCGCAGGGAGGAGTGGCTCCGAGCACAGACTCAGGATGCAGACTGCTAGGTTCCCACGGCGACCGGGCCACTCACTGTCACCTTGGGGAATCTAGTTAGCTCCTCTGCACCTTGGTTTTCTCATCTGGAAAGTGGTGATATTATCACTACCTCCTTACAGGGCTGCGGTGAGCATGAGGTCAGACGTGAAATGTAGGAGAGTTCCCGCTACAACCGTTAGTACCTTCACCGCAGCCCCTGCCCGGAACTGCTCTTGGCCAAAGGTCCTGCACATGGAACCGTGACAGTGACACTCCATCACTCGTTCCTTCAGGCATGTGAATGGGGTGTCATGTTGCCACCAGCCACACAGAAGGGGCTCTCCCTACTCAGCACCCCACTATCCTCCAGGGACCCCCGTTTTGTCTCTGTGACATCACACAGCCTCTCCTTCACAGCTGTGCTGGGGCGGCCGTTCTCCCGCCCGCTGGCTGATTGCTCTAGAACAGTGGTTCCCGGCCTGGGCTGCAGGTCAGAATCACCCAGCGAGCTGGCAGCTCGGCAATGCTCGGCCCCGCGATTCGCCTAATCTCACACTCTCTGTGTGGCTCCTGGCCGTCCCTGACACAATGCTAGACCCTCCTGCAACACCAGCCTCTGCTTTCTCCCCACACTGGCCATATCGTGAGCTATCTGAACATTCCAGATGCCTGTGATTCAATGAGAAAGCGAGATCTGACGTCTGATTTCTTACCTGGGAGCAGGGCAGCCTCTGTGCTCCCCAAGGTTCTCTAAGATCTGAGGCTAACCCCTCCTCTCTGCTGACCGGAGGTGGGGTCACTAACCTAGTTTGGCTCCTTTTCTGAGTAGCGTAACCACGACAGATGTGTTTCGACAACCGATGGCTCTGTCCAGGGGACGCATCCCACTGTGGTCCACGTGCTCAATCACGGCTCCCTTCTCGACCAGAAACAGCACCTGCGGGGGGAGCAGAGGCCTGAGAAGCAGCTGGTGGCAGGAGCACGGGCACCCACCCCTCTCTACAGGCTGGCCCTCTTAGCCTTGTTCCCATTTTAGGTGCCTCTAGCCATCCCTAGAACGGAAATGAAGTTGACACAAAACAGAGATGAAGAGCTACAACCCATAGCCAAACCTTCTCTGCTAAATCGATTCTGCTGCAGCGGTGAGCGCGGGTGATGCTGGGGGTGGGGGCACATTGTGCAACATCACTAATCGCTAGGGAAGTGCAAATCACAGCTACCACATACCAACTCACACCTACTAGGAGGGCTACTATTAAAAATGACTGAGAAAGTAAGTGTTGGTGAGGATGTGGATACATTGGAGCCCTTGTACACTATTGGTGGGAATGGAAAATGCAGTTGCTGTGGAAAACAGTACGGTGGTTCCTCAAAAAATTAAAAATAGAACTACCATAAGATCCAGCAACTCCACTCCTGGGTACATATCCAGAAAATGGAAGCGAGGTCTCAAAGAGATGCCTGCACACCACGTTCACAGCAGCATCATTCACAGTAGCTAAAGCATGAAAGCAACCAAGTGTCCATGGATGGGGGAATGGATAAGCAAAATGTGGTATATCCATACAATGGAATATTACTCAGCCTTTAAAAATCAGGAAACTCTTTCATTTGTGGCCACTTGGATGAAGCTGGGGGACACTGCTAAATAAGCCAGGCACAGACAGACAAAGACGGCACGATCTCACTTACATGTGGGATCTTAGAAGCACAGAGGAAAATGGTGATTACCAGAAGCCGGAGGGGCAGGGGAAGGGTGGTCAAAGGGTGCAAAGTTTGAGTGAGGAGGAGCAAGCTCTGGTTTTTACTGCAGTGTCACAACTATAGTCAATGATAATGTTTTGTTTATTCAAAATAGCTCAAAGAGGGGATTTTAAATGTTCTCACCACAAAGAAGTGATAAATATTTGAGTGATGGATATGTTGATTAGCCTGATTTGATCACTTCACAGTGTACGCACTGTACCCCATAAATGTGTAAATTTATTTGTCAATTAAAAATAAAGCCATGTGTGTGGTTCGAGCCTGTAGTCCCAGCTACTGGGGAGGCTGTGGTGGGAGTGTCGCTTGAGCCCAGGAGTTGGAAGCTGCAGTGGGCTACGACTGCACCACTGTACTCCAGCCTGGACAACAAGCAAGACTCCCCGCTCTAATAAATAAATAAATAAATAAATAAGATAGATAGATAGATAGATAGATAAATACACAAACCAACCAGTTAATCATTTGATTGGCAATTATCTCACATAGAAAAGTGGTTTCTAAATGATCTATGCAGGAATTTCATTTATATGGATTACTATGAGAAAACCACACATGCATGTGTGTACACATTCACATATGTGTCCGTTGTATGTGGAGTTTGTAAGCAGGTATTTTTAAGCTTTTAAGAGTCTATTAACATCTTTACTGCAGTCCTGGAGTAGAGTGCATGCCACTGAAGTACAGAAAAATGGAAGCTCCCCCACCGCATACACCACACTCAGGCACAGCCTCTCGAAGCCCCTGGAACCGGCCGGTTCCCGAGGTCTGTCCCGCGCGGCTGCGGGCAGGGAGCACTCACGGTCTCGGCATCTCCGTAAAAGGCGGCCAGGTCCAAAGGGCTGCGGCCGTTCTTGTCTGTCTGGTCTATCGCAGCTCCTTCGTCAACCAGGTACTGGACCACCGCCCTGTGGCCTTTCAGACACGCCCAGCTCAGTGCCGACAGGCCCTCCTTGTCCAGGGAAGAAAGGGCGGCACCTGAAAGAAAAGCCCATTCACAGACCGTGAACCTTGCAGGACGAGGCCCGGCGGCAAGCTCTCCGGCTGGCACGTCAACCCAGCACCGGCACGCTGAGGCCGAGCCCCGCGGGGGCCGCGCCGCCTGTCCTCTCTGCTGGTGTGGCTGGGAGAACACTTCCACGGCGTAAGGCTTCGGATTCGATCGGAAAGTACCGCGCGGGTGTGCCAAGGGCCTCTCCTGGTCACCCCGGCAGAAACCTATGCAGGCGACACACAGCTACCTTTCGAAAGGAGGAATTCCACGGTGCTCAGGTGCCCTTCGCAAGCGGCCACCATGAGGGGTGTCCGGCCCTGCTTGTCACTTAGGTTCACGTCACAGCCGCGTTCCAACAGCAACCTGACAATCTGAAAGAGACACTCGGAATTACAACCTCCCTGCTGCATTTCAACCACATGCTCTAAACCCAGACAGGTTTCTTGACCTTCAACAGTAGTCAAATGACTCTGTTTTAAAAAAAAAAATCCCTCTAAGTTGTGTGATCCATGGTCCCTATAAAATCTTTTCACTGTATTTCTTTAAACAGAATCTTTGTCTCAAAAACAAGCAAACAAACAAAAAAACAGTCTCACTTTATTGCCCGGGCTAGAGTGAGTGCCGTGGCGTCAGCCTAGCTCACAGCAACCTCAAACTCCTGGGCTTAAGCAATCCTACTGCCTCAGCCTCCCGAGTAGCTGGGACTACAGGCATGCGCCACCATGCCCGGCTAATTTTTTCTATATAGATTTTTAGTTGTCCAGATAATTTTTATTTCTATTTTTAGTAGAGACGGGGTCTCGCTCAGGCTGGTCTCGAACTCCTGACCTCAAGCAATCCACCTGCCTCGGCCTCCCAGAGTGCTAGGATTATAGGAGCGAGCCACCGCGCCTGGCCTAAACAGAATCTTTTTCCAAACATACAGCCTTTTTAGCATGCCCGATTCATTACTATACCTACAAAACACACCCCAGCTGGAAACGTTGTTTAGAGGAGGCGGGAGGCCAGCTGCAATGGAGTGAGGACCAGACGGCCACACAGGAGATGTGCAGTAACTAAGCCCAACTCAGCTGAGCAGTGGCTGTGCGGGTCCCAAGCTGATGCTGAGGCTAATGAAGCCCCTGCGGCAGGGCAGGGCAGGGCAGGGCGAGGGCGCAGAGGGCAGCTCACCCAACACACCCCCAAGCAGTGCACTTCCCTACCCAGGGCTGGTGTGTAGCTTGCCCCTCGCAGAGGGCAACTCCTAGCAAAGGCTCCCGAAGGAGATTCTCAGTCTCCCAGATGCATCTTTAAACTGTGTGTGGTAGTAAGGTTGGGAGAAAACAGAAAAACCAGACAGGGGTCTCATACGACCACCAGCCCAGTAGGATCTGCTCTATCTACTGGTGAGCCCAGTCTCTCCTGGGCACACTGTCACATCACCTCCCCGTTCCCACTGCCTTCATGCCCTTTATGCACTAAGAAATGCTTTCCAAACTTCCCTGCAACATGAGAAACACCGAGACCAGGAGAGAGGATGAGCCAGGGCCTCAGGTCAAAGCGGTGAGGTGACAGGGAACGGAAGGTGCAAACCAAGCTCTCAGAACAGGCAGCAGAAAAGCCAAAGTCCTGGGGGGTGGTGCACACAGCTACACCAACACAGCTGGCAGGAGTCGCAGAGACATGATTCCATGACACAAGCTCTGGTCTAGAAAATTCTTCCTATAATGGGCAGAAGACCCTTTGTGTTTGTAGCTGTGTGTAACCTGGTGCTAGGTGTGGGGCAGGGATGTGGTGGTCACTGTTTACACACTAAAGGAACAGGGATCCCCTGCTCCCTTGAATTAAAGACAACAGTGCTTCATTCGCAGCAGAAGAAAACCGGCCTGAGTCACAGCGCTGACCCAGAGGGACGATGTCTCCTTTTCCAAGTATGTGGGACAAAAGGGTCACCACACAGCATGTGTATGTTAGAGCAAAGCTCCTATTGCCATGATGGGCCGCCTGCCCCACACCTCCCTGCGCGTGTCTCTGGCCTGGCTCTGGCCTTGCTCCCCAGCCTCGTGGCCGACTGTGCCAGCCTGTCAAGCAGTCCTGACAGCACAAGCAGAAGCCACGAATGGGGAAAAAGAGAGACGGCTCCGGGAGCCACATGTGGTCTCGGGAGACGGGCAGTGGTGAACTCAGTCCCCACTCACTGCTTCTGAGGCACTCAGGGCCCACTGGGTACCTGCCAATGTCCCTGGCGTGCTGCACAAAACAAAGGTGGAACCCCTCTCCTGTTCGTCCGGGACACAGCAGCTCCGCGGCCCAGCAGCAGCTCACAGACCTCCAGCTTCCCTCTTCCCGCAGCCGCAGTCAGGGCTAAAGGAAAGTCACAGGGAGGTGGAATCGTTAGCATGTGGTGGATTAAAGATGAACACAAATTCTTTGACACTTCTCCCACTGGGAGGTAGGGGTCTGTGCACCCTCCCGCTTTGAGCCTAGGTGGGCTGGGACAGCTCTGACCAATAGAACACAGCAGAACGATTCTGTGCCAGTGTCTGGACTGTCTGGGACCAGGTCCTAAGCGACGGGCTACTTGCATTTTCTTGGAATGCAGATGCCATACTGTGAGGAAGCCCAAGCAGCCCTGTGGTGACGCCCACAGGGAGAACTGGGGTGGAGCTCCCAGCTGAGCTCCCAGCAGACAGCCAGCACCGGCAGCCAACCACGCGCACAAGCCATCCTGGAACTGGGTCCCCAGCCTGAGTCAAGCTACGCCAGCTACAGCCATGTGAGCAGAAGTGAGCCATCCCTACCACACCTGGCCCGAATTGTAGATTCAGAAGTGACTACGTTTTCTTTTCATTTTTCACAGCAAGAGATGACCAGAATGTAGCGGAACACACACAGAGATTAGTATTATTGTCCAATCTGGCTTCTTACCCTAAAGTCATAACATTTCATTCCAGAGTAATTACTGAGGCAGTGAAAAGCATATCGCATCATCCCCGCCTTCCCGGAGCTTAGAATCTCTTTAACCCGTCAGGATTCAGAGTTAGGAACTCTGGATGAAAACAAAGAGGACCCAACCGTAGACGCCTTGCGTGGGTAAAACAAACTGGTGTGATCCCAGAGGCGGCGAGCTGCCCATCGTGGGGGTGCTGCAGGGAGTTAGCTAAGGGTAAAACGAAGCTGGCATGAAGGGAAAGAGAACAGCAAGTCGGGGTACTTGTGACACCTTCTTGTCAGTGACTGGCCGCCCTGCTCCCCAATTCTTAACTGGGTGTGGGGGCAGTAAAAAGATGGGTGCAAAGGTGCTTCTGCTGCATCCTGTGAATCACTGCCTAGAGAAAGGACAGTAGTAGTGGCAGAGACAATCCCTGACAAGCTCCTCTGTGGGACAAGAGGACAGGAAGGGGCTGAGCGGTGTGGGATGGAGACTCCCAGGAGGGACGACACAGAGGAGGAATGGGGTGGTCGAGTGTGATGCTGCGGCTCTACCCCTGGTGCCTGGCTGGGACGACTGTTTAAACACAGCCTTGAACCTGCACATTTCCAGCTTCCAGAACAGAGAAGTGTCCCTGCGCGTCAGGGAACAGGCCTCTCTGCAAATGGGGAACACAGGAATAGGCCCTTCAAAAGGTGAAGTCCAAATGCCAATGAACTTAAGACAAGTGCCGCACCTCATTAGTAATCCAGGCAACTGAGATGGATGTGGGAGGACGGGATGCTCGTGCACTGCTGGGAGAGGGAAGTCGGGCGGCTGCCCCAGAAAACAGGCTGACACTAGTGAGTGGCAGACACACGTGTCCTGAGACCCGGCCACCCCATCTGCAGACCCGCACCCTGCAGGCACCCTTGGGTGCACCAGAAACTGGGGCAGCACTGGTCATAGCAGCCCCAGTGGCCATGAGCAGTAGAATGCGTCAAGAAATCACGGTGCAGTCACACAACAGAAAGCTAAACGTCAACAAAAATAAACACCATGCAGCCAAATACAACAGAGTGGGTCAGTCTCACAAACCTAACGTTGATTCAAAGAAACAAAATACAAAAGAATGTGCACAGGTGACCTGGTTCATACACAGTTTGAAAACTGCTAAGAGGGTCACTTATGGGCCTCCTATTGCAAACAGTGGGCCTGGCTCAGTGTCCCAGGAGCCTCAGAGCAGCCCAGGACTCTGCCAAAGGCTCAGACCTTGCACATGCACGCCTAGGTCTGCCTGTCCTCCTGGAGACCTCTCGGGACAGCTGGCAGATGCCCCCTCTGCCACCCACAGTAAAGCCTGGGCAAATGCCTGATCCATGACCTCCTCTGGCCACACTGACCCTGGTTTCTAATCAGCATGGCCCTGGCTTAAAACCCCCGAGCGCCACACCCAGGAGGATGCAAACCTGACACCTGGGCCTGATCTGAGACAAACGGCAGTTCCTCGAAGAAACAAAGTGTCTATGGACTGTCCTCAGGGTCACGGTGTGGCATGGCTGGTGACGTCACCTCTTCACGTCATGGAGGTATCCACCTCTGCTGGATGGGTGCCCTGAGCTCTGCTTCCAAGGGGGGTGAGGGGAGGATGCTCCACCAGTGAGGGAGGAGGCGGGACTCACAGGGGGAGCCAGGGCAGCAGGCTGTCCTATCCTTGGGGACCTAAGGATGTCAAGGTCAGACCTAGGACATGGTGGGGAATGCACCCCTCCTCTCCAGCCTTCCAGGAGGGTAAGTCAGCTCTCACTTCGCGCTGGGTCCTCAGTTGGGGTGGCCCTCAGCAGTGAGGGGACTCATCACAGCCCAGCCCCTTGTGAGGGTCTACACGGCAGCCCAGGGAGGCCAGGGGAGGTCCGTCAGCCTGGCCAACTCGGAACGTCCCACTCGCTATTACTCGCCACCTGGGCAGCCTGTTTCTTGTCAGGAAAGAGGTCACCATATTTCTCCAGAAAGGTGTGTTTATCAAGGGCTCTGTCGTGATCTATGGTCACAGCAGACAGCACCAAAGGCACAGGTGGGGGGCGAGAGGAGAGACAGAGCAGGAAGTGACTGCCGGCTTCCCAGGCCGCACTGTGGGCAGCAGGAGCAGGCAGCTGCCGAGACGCTCTGACAGAGCAGCAGCCGTTTTCCACGAGGCACGGCCAATTCTGATGGCAGGTTCTCTTCAGCTCTCTGTGGCAGGACAGACCCTGCATGTAGTGGGACATGGTCCCTTGTAGCTCCAAGGAGATATCTGGTAAACCCAGCCACGGCCCTCATGACAGGTCAGTTGGCACCAAAGCGTGTGTTGAGAGAGTCATTCTGGCAGAGACCCCACACACAGGCTCTCAGAAGGTGAGGGACTCCTCAGCCCTGGGACCCAGGGGTCCAGGACAACACATGACAAGTGACCTGAAGACATAGCTCTAGTCTCGGTTGCTATGTGTGACCCTGGCAAATCCGCAAGGTCTCTGGGCTTCAGTTTCCTCATTTGTAAGCTAAGAAGTTGAGCCAGATTAGATTTACAAAGACTGCAAAGGTTCAGCAAATGTTATTCTAATTTCACTCTTTACAAGCACCTTAACTATTTAACAATTTGTAATAAACACAATACTCCCCCCAGCACATTTGCTGTTACTGAATTCTAACACCCAGAGGCCCAGCGCATTAACAAGGGGGACCAGAGCAACTTGTCATTGGACAGTCTTCATGATAATGCTTCTCCTGTCATCTTTCTAGTCAAAGAATTTCTTTTTTGACTAGAAGAGCGATTTTAACAATAGCTGCCATCTGCATCACGGATCTGGATGCATGTGGACTTTGTCAAGAAAGTGCAACCGGAACAAAACACCGAAAGGAAGTGGATGCTACAGCCGATCGGGACTGCAAGTACCATCCATATTTTATACCACGCAAATGGGCCCACCGTCCCTACTGAACAGACATTCAAACTTAGAAATGTGCATTAACAGAATGGTATTTGTATCAGTTTTATATCCTGATGCACTGAGGTAGCGGTGGGGGCTCCCAGACCCAAAGTGTTTCAAAACCCGCGGCCAAGGTGAGGTGATCCTGCACGTACTAGGAGAGACTAGGCAAGCCAGTCTTGGTCCCTGCTGTCCTGGGATCCCTGTCACTGTCTATTCCCGCCATGATGATAATGTGTGTGATTTTCCCACCACCGCAGGCTCAAGACACTTTATAGTGCAGGAGACCAGAATATGCCACCCCCAAATATGACTGTAGGAGACCAGAATATACCACCCCAAAATATGCCTCGTTGGCACAGGATTATTTTGAAAAACTGCAGACACAGGAGAATCTCCGAAAACAGAAGTTACCTGTATGTGAGAAATTTACATCATAAAGGAAATCTCCATTTGGAAGGGAGTCTTCCTTTCCATCCCAGGAAGAGAAGGATGACTAAATCCTAGAGACTCCTCAATGGAGAACCCGCCTCACACCCCTTGTGCTTGTTGACTGCTTTCCCTGCACCCAGCCTTCCTCACACCTGTCATCTCTGTTTTGGGGAACAACGGTATTTAAGCCTAAAGTCTGTGCCATCTCTTGGAGGTTTACTCATTCTCTGGGTATCTCCCACGTATACAACATGAGGTGTTACACATTATTAAGCTTCTGTTTGCCTTCCTCTTGTTACAGTCGTCTGTCCCAAAGTACGAACTATGACGGGTAAGGAGAAAATGATTTTTTTCCTCCCCTGCAACATGCAGTATCTGACAGTGGCCCTGAGAGTGGTTCGTGAGCTGGAAGATCCAGGTGCTGAGCCACTACCTGCACCTGCTGCTCCTCTGCAACTTCCCTCCAGGTGGGGAGCTCCTTCGCTTCCTCCTCCTCTGGCTGTGACTGACTAGGAGGAACAAATCAACACAAAGACACACGTGTACTCGTGCACAGGCATGTGTGCTCCAGTGACGGGGCCAGTGTCTACGCAGGACTCCTCAGGGAAGAACACACACAGGACTCTTCCACTTGACGAGATCTGAAGCGGCCAACCCACCACAGCAATCCTTTTGTTTATTTGGTAAACAAGTTTCGTCCCCATTACAAATGGGGCCTTGAAATCAGGATTTCTGTTGCATCTGCTACTGAATTTTTGCAACAGCAGCACATCAGAAACGTCAGCCCCGCACTAAAAATAGGGACTGTGTGTTTTACGGAGGCGTAGGAGAAGCCAGAAGTTGGAGCAGCTGACAAGGGACGAGAGCGCCACCCTGGGCCTAGCGACTGGGCTGGACCCGTCCTCCTCCACCTCTACTGCCCACCTGCTGTGTGGGATCAGCTTCCTTTCCAGGGCACGGGGAACCGTAAGCACCCGCAGCCTTTGCTCGGGCTGAAAGCAGATCACATTCTACACGCAAATTCCTGGAAACATGTGGATGGACAACAGGATCTGCGTTTTCCCTTTTCTACTCAGACTGAATATTTTGGGGCCCATCACTGCAAACTCCTGAGGCTAGGGGGTATCTCAGGTTTCAGCAGCCACAAGGACTTACAGACCATATAAGGAAACAAGCGACTGCAGAGCAGTCAACTATACGCTTAAGCAAACAAAATCACAGTGAAACTATGCTCAGGAATTCCAACTATTCTGCTGAAAGGGCTGAGCTCTGTGCTGACCGCCAGGCCCTTAGGAGGGTCAATGTCAGGCCAGAAACAATGCGGGATGGGCCCCAGGGCGGGAGAAGAGCGCGCCCTGCTGGTGGGGCAGCGTCCCCTCTTCTGGCCAATGAAACACAAAGACAAAAAAGAAACAAAGACTTGGTAGGAAATAGAAGCTTTAAAATCAACACAAATACATGCCACTTTTCGGGACTCAAATTGGACACAATTTGTTTTACTTGGAAAATCCTTAACAAGATGGCATTTGTGAATTAAATTCCCAGGAAAGCACAAATTTTCTGACGATCTGAATAATTTCACCTCAACAAAACTGTCCCGTCTTCAGAGCATGGGTAGATTTGTAATGGCAGATGTTCATTTTAGGAAAAGCCTGACTGATACTCAACAATCTGAACTATTGGAAATGTCAGCGAGATATAGTTCTTTGTCCCATAAAATAGGTCGTTTGCAAAAATCTTTTACATGTTAAGGTTCTTTGGGCAAAAATTTGATTCATAAAAACTTGACTGTCAACTAGCCGGGAACACAGTCATTCCACAAACAGGACTGTTTATAAAATTTTACAGCAGATCAGTCACTCAAACACACAGGAACCTGCCACACAGGTGCGGGATGGCCCTGCTTGAGGGTCCTAACTGGATCGTTATTCCACCCTCATTTGCTTCCGGACCCAATCTGGAGCCTTGGAGAGAAGGAACAGGTAGGTGGCACACAGAGACAGCTCCCCCCTTCCAGACAACTGCCTTTCACGCATGACACACCAGTGACCTCAACCATTCACTCTCCAAGCCGAACGGAGCACTTGGGCACAGCAGACCGCACCTGCAGAACACACTTCCCGCCAGCTAAGCAGAGGGGCCCAGCCCTGCCTGTACACCTGGGTTCATTTGTGCCATTTGTTTCCTATTACACTGGCTTCTCCTGTCTTTTATAGAAATGAGTGGAAAATGAAAAAATGAAAGCACTGACGTTAGTAAGCAGTGGGGTTCTCATAAATGTCATCTAATTGTGGCCAAGGTGAAAACCGCTAGATGTAACAAAGAGTCACGTCTGACCTTCAGCTGGTGGCTCCAGGGACACAGCCCACTCAACTGCCAAGGAAAAGAACAGGAGAGAGTGTACCTGGACTGTGGGAATTACTCAACTATTTTCTCTCAAAGGGAAAATGTAATTGGGATTTTATGATCTCTTTTACGCTCTGAGACTGACACTCTGCCCCTCCTACTTTCTGACAACTGCCATTTGAAGTTGCTGTGCCCAGAGGCTGACCTGGGTCTGTGTTTTGCTTTGCTGCCATCTGGAGCTGGGCTGTCAAACTGAGGGTCTCAGAGCAGCTGCCCCCAAGTCCCCTGACTGAAAGTCACCCCCTCACCCTGCCGCCAGAAGCCAGAGACACGCCTCCCCCACCCTGCAAGAACAGGGCTAAGATCTGCAGAAGCCGAATCTCAGGGCCTTGCGCCCTCAGGCATTTCCTTCTGTCTCTGAGGAGTGGGTAAGAAAATGCTTTCCAAGAGCTATAAATTCTTCATCTCTACGAAGACTGGGTAGTTACTTAACCTAATCCTTAACAATTTAAAGGATAAAATGCAACATAACAAAGATTGTTTTTACTAAGACTGTGCTTGCACTGGAGACAAACCCCCAGGCCCTGGGGTCTAGAGTAAGCCGCCAACACACCCCAGGATCCACCGGCGCCCCTGCTGGGAGGAGCTGGCGGCTCAGTGACCTTGTGAATGGGAAGTCATGTGCCACTGTGTAATAATGACATTTCAGTCCCGTAAGATAATATGGTATTTTTACTGCACCTTTTGTATGTTTAGACATGTTTAGATACACAAATACTTACCACTGTGTTACAACTGCCCACAGTATTCAGTGCAGGAACATGCTGTACAGGTCTCAGCCTAAGAGCAACAGGCTACACACATAGCCCAGGTGTCCAGCGGCTGCCCCACCCAGGTTTGTGTAAGTACATGCTAATGTTCACACAACGAAATCACCTAATGACGCATTTCTCAGAGGCTTGACTGTACTTTCTGAATTTAACAACTCAGTTGTTGTTTGTAACACCTTGCTTGTTCTCATTTGGCAAAACTCTCTCAGGAGGGCCAGGATCTCCCCAGGGCTGTGCTGGGGGCAACAGGCTGCAACCAAGCATCATGTAACGGCCCTGCATCTGCCACCCTCCCCAGACATCACCCCATGTCCAAGGAGTTATCTATCAGAGGTTAAAATTAGGCAAAAATCAAATCTGGGGAACCAAAACACTCCTAACCCTGTTACCGATTCCATTGTAAAAACAATCTCTGTGGGTGGGTTAAGGATTAAACATGAACCAAATTTTTGCCAAGGAGCTCTTTTAAAAAATAAAATGTGCAACTGCCACCAAATAGGACTTTATATGTGTGACCAAAATTTTTCTTTCCTACTCTTGACCTATGACTCCATCTTCCTAAAGTAACTAACCATAAGATTCCATTACTTAAACATTCATTTAAATACTCTATCGACCAAATGTATAGCATAGATAATAGATTATAATAATAATTACTATTAAGCAACTTATGACAACCCTGGCAGCATATAACATCTACTGAACACTTTTCAACTGCTGGGCGCGGCAAGTCACTTAGCTTTTCTCTACAGGACGCATTTAGGAAAGTCCACGTGTGTTCAACACACACCCCCCACATGCCCCCACAGGGAATGCACAAATCCTTGCCTCCCGGTCTCCCACCTGAAATTCTGCCCTGCGATGTACCTCTACAGTGACGTGTTGCTTAACGACAGGAATACGTCCTGAACAATGGATCATTAGGTGATTTCGTCGTTATGCCATCAGCCTGTGTACACAGACTCAGATGGCACAGCCTACCGCACACCTGGCTATGTGGCGTGGCCTGTTGCTCCCAAGCTTATGAGACCATCAACGTATATGTGGTCCCATATTGACTGAAACGTCATTATGTGCCGCATGACCGTGTATATGAATGCCAAACTCAACCCAGTAAGTTTTAAATTTACTTTATAATCCTACCAAGCCCTTCCCCTCTCCAAAAACCCTAAGGTAAAGTTCAAATGAATGAAGGGTCATTTTTAAGCCGGCAATAAGGCATCCTGTCCCCTGTGTTCTGGGGCGGCCTTGGATGTGGTAAGCCCGCTGTCTACGGCCTGGGTCTATCTGTGACGGGAGCTGAAGGGGCCACAGGGTGGGAAAGTGCAGCAGTCCCACGGAGACAAGAGGCAAACTTAAAATTATCAAGTTTTACATACAACTCGTTACCCAGTTTCACAGCCCAATATGGAAACAGGTGCCATAACTTCCTCCCCCAATCTGGCCTGGAAACACTGCACCCCAGCTGACAGGACAATGCCCGAGACTCCAGTTCCAGAGGTAGCCATGCTCTGTCCACAGTTCTGTCCAGAATCAGCCAATGGTGAGCTACGATTAGCACACGCTGAGCTCAACTGCTTCAACGTGCTACAAAAAGGCAGGTGCGGTATGCGGCTGAATAACCTACTCAATTCACAGTGGAGAAAACTCAGCCCTTCTTAGGAACAAAGGCAAATAGTGTTTTTAACAGATTTGACAATAAAAAACAATTATTTACGTGACTAAACTCTTTTGCAATGTATTTAACAATTAAAATAGCACTGACTTCACATAAAAGAACATATACGTGAAGTATTTCAGTCAGACTTTGAACTAACTCTGGAGGGGCACCCCCTTTCATGGCTGAGGGAAGGGCACCCCCAGGGAGCAGTCGGCATCCTACCTGGGTGAAGCCCGGGGCTAGGTGTGCTGGTGGACCAGCCACCAAGCAGTCAGGACCCGAGGGCCACTGCCAGAGACCAGGTGAGGGCACATCCCGGGTGCAGAGGGGGAGTGGCACAGACACAAAGATGGGCTCTGCCCACACCATGCTCACTTGCTAATAGCTGTGTTCGCAAAGATAAACCCCCAGCTGCTCACACCCTCCACACAGGTGCTGCATCTGTGAGCATCTAAGCCACCCTGGAGTCCCACAGGATGTGACCTGTGCTAGGACACAAAGAAATCAGGATTCCGGGTCCCACGAGTGACCTCCTTACTCCTCCCTCTCCGATATGTATTTCTCCCAAATTATTCTGCAAAGTGAACATCACCTGTCCTAAAAATTATATTGCTTTATTTTCTTTAAATCCATTTGTTCACTTGGTTAATACCTAGGTGACAAGCACTAAGACTACACCTGCACTGTCCAATCCCATGGCCACTAGAGCACATTTAAATTTAAATAAATTAAGATAAAATAAGACTTTAAAATGCAGCTCCTCAGCTGTAGAAGTTTCATTTCAAATACTCAACAACCGCACGTGGCCAGTGGCTACCATGCTGCACAGCCGAGAGAATATTTCCATCATCACAGAGAGTTCTACCGGACAGGCGCCGTGCACACAGGTGAGTTCTACCGGACAGGCGCCGTGCACACAGGTGAGCTCTACCGGACAGGCGCCGTGCACACAGGTGAGCTCTACCGGACAGGCGCCGTGCACACAGGTGAGCTCTACCGGACAGGCGCCGTGCACACAGGTGAGCTCTACCGGACAGGCGCCGTGCACACAGGTGAGCTCTACCGGACAGGCGCCGTGCACACAGGTGAGTTCTACCGGACAGGTGCTGTGCACACAGGTGAGTTCTACTGGACAGGTGCCCTGCACACAGGTGAGCTCAAGGGACAGCCTCTCCTCAGACAAGCAACACCCACAATGAGAGGCATCGACATGAGTCCTAGGAAGGAAACTGCAGAGTGAGCCAAGGCCGTCGGTGGGGCAGCTTTGCGCACCAGACGGGCAGACCTGCACGAATGGCGAATGCTGAGATAGAAGGGCCTCTGCTCCCTTCTACTCAGAGTGAGAAGTTTTAACCAGAAACGCAGAGGGCAGGCTCACACCTGAGTGGCCTGGAGTTTGGAAACACAGTCCTGCTGACAACTCACAACCACATGAGGTCACCGGTTAAGCGTCTCTGGTCATTTTGGTTCAGGCTGATTCACATCAAACACTGATGTGGAAACAGTAACTCAGTTTAGCCGGGGCTTCGTGGGAGGCAGCATGGACTTGTCATGGCCGTGGAATGCCTGGAACAGACACGACACAGCTTCTGGGAGGTTCTTGCCATGTTCCAGGCTGCCCAGAAACGACGGGACCAACACCGTCTGACCAAGTCTGTGAATGTCACAGAGCCAAGAGCCTTGGCAGCCTGGAGGGTGGCGGTGTTAGACGCAGGCACTTGTCATACCACTTCTTATTCTCCACTGGAGCCTTTCACAGCAGGTATGGGGAGCTCAAGACTCACTGGAACAGCAGAGATGATTTTGAAGGGTTTGTCTATAACATCAGACAAACAAAAGCAAATGGCCCCAGACTGTGGTGTAAGGGAAAACTTACATAAGCTAAGCCCTCTGCTCTCCCGAATCAGTAGAGGTAGTCTGGGAGTTTTCTAAAAGTTGTGGATTTATTGCAATAAACCCCAAAACTAAACACTGTTCACATTTTTGGTGAATGTCTTAAAAATCTATTACACACTTCCTGTCTCTCTTCGAACCTAAGTTGGAACACTTCTGTGATGATGCTGATGACTGGGGTCACCAGCAAGGAGGTGCTTGGGGCCCTGAGGGTGGCCTGAGGGGCCTCCCGCTGGCCTGCAGTTCCCTGGCTGATCACCGCTTCTGAGAACAGGCTGCTTCTTTCTAATCAGCGACGGGCAAGACCACCACACTTTTGCATTTGCAATATGAAATAGACACACTGAGACTCCAAGGGACTGTCCTGGCAAGAAAGTGGAGGACCTCGTGCACTGACTCAGCACCCCACCCCAGAACCGTGGCTGTGCGAGAGAAGAGACGGCGGCAGCTGTGCTCCCAACAGCGGCATTGCTGCATGGCAGACAGCAGCCTCCAAGGACAGGCAGCTGCGTCAACAACAGAACAAGAAGACTCTTCCTGTAACTGCATTAGCTGGCATTTTAAAGCCAAGCTGTTTACAACTAAATCTATACTGAACAGACCCGTCTAAATGTATACACGGGTTCAAAGAGAAATAACGAACTGCATCACCATACACAGCTTCCACTTGTTCTGCCAACTTCCCACAACCTAGAGGAGTCACACTCTTGGGATCCTATCCTTGTGCTACGGCTAAGGACAGATAAGGTACATTCTAGAGCATTCTGGACATAAAGCACCATTGACTGCACCCAAGAACAAGGCTCAAGTAAGAGCAGGAAGCAAAACCACCTCTTTCACTTCTGAGGCTTCCTACAGCAGTGAGAACCAATGCCCACGGCAGTGCAGCCACACAGGCTGGGGAACTGCCCGGGTTTGCTGTTTGAAGTCGAGGCTGGGTGAGAAGTGGGGCTGTGAGCTGACCCATTCGCTCACAGGATCATTATATCAAGGCCTTCGGTTCTCTGCAGGGCACGAGGAGTGCGGCTCCGGCAGTCTACCCGCGCTTGCCTCGTCTGCAGTTGTTCTGCACTTGGGGCTGGCAAACACAGACCCTCCATGGCCAAACCCCAAACACAGACCTCACATTCTGGACAACACAACATACGTTCGTGTAAATCCCCACATTTGCAGATATTCTCTCATCTAAAACTTCCCCTATAAGATTTCAAGGTATTCCTTTGACAAACACAGACCTGGAGAGCAGTGGGGTTCGGGGTAGTCAACAATGGTGGTTATTTTTCAAGGAACACAGGAGAAAGGGACCAGATAGAAAAAGGCAGAGAAGGCAAGGTTGGTTCTGTTGACACGCGGTCCACAGAGAGCCACAGCGGCTCTATACACCTGCAAAATAGTGCTCAGCTTGCCTCTTCTTGGTTTAAGTTTTTAAGTATCTCAAATAGACTCTTGGCTGACGAAATCCACTCTAAGGCCTGGTGAGAAGGGTGTGAATGGCTTCCCAGGCTGCAAAGTGGTTGGAAGGTTATGCATGAGGCTTTGGAAGGGAGGGGCTGAACCATTATTTACCTTTTTGTTAATACTCGTAGGACAACTACAAGAAGGTGAATTGTCAACAACCTGACAGAGCCTGGAAGTAGATCTTTCCCCAGTGGAGTCTCTGATGAGAACACAGCCCTGGTCAATCCCTAGGTCACAGCCTGCTAACCCAGCCAAACTTCCCAGAATTCTGACCTATGGAAACTGTGAGATAGTACGTGGGTATGTTTAAAAAAAGGAAGAAAGGACAGTGGGAATTCCATAGTTTCTCATGTGTCTCTTTAGCCATCAACTGACTGGCACATTCTAAAGTGGGGAGATGCTGAAATTCAGAACTGGTCATGGAGAGAAAAAAACAGAGCTTACACAGAGCCTTCAAAGTCAGCCCTTCTCTGGAATTTCCTGCCAGAAAAAAAAATCATCTTGAATATTAAAACTTAGAAATTCCCATTTGAGCTGAGTGTGTGGTGTCACTCCTAGCCCTAAGCCCCACTGTCACCATGGGCGTCTCTATGTGTCACCCTGTGTCAGGCATTGCAGACAGCTCTGCACAAGAGTTCTCCATTTTTCCAGAAGCTATTGGTCACCTGAAAAGACCTGGGATGCTTGTTAAGAAAACAGGGTCCTGGGCTCTCCCTTGGCCTAGTGAATCAGAATTTCTAGGCACAAGTGTCCCAAGAGATTCTTATCATCAGGGATCTTTGGGTAAAATTGCTTTACCTCATTTAGTGTGTACCACAATCCTAGAAGGCAGATATTATTTACCTCATTTGGCAAGGAGGCAAAATAACTTGTCCAAAGTGCCTGAACTAGGCAATGAAAGAACAGAGATTTAGGTTCTGGCTGTCAGCAAGTCATCTTCTTATTTACTCGACTGTTCTGCTGCCCACTCATTATGTGGAATTTGACAGAAACTTTTCTTTCACCAAATTATAGAGTAGCCCATACTATTTACAAAGGCGGGGAAAGGACCCCATAAAGAATTAGTGGCAATATTTAAATCTACACACGTTCAGCCTTACACATAACTCAACCCTGTCTAGAGTCCTGAGCTTTTTCTGCATCCCGGGGCTGTGCCCAGCTCCTGCTTCAGCCCCACACGGAGTAACGGGGCAAACCGGTGACAGCCCTGGAGGGGCCACGAGGTTCTGAAAGGCAGGCCTGCACTCCTGCCAGGAGCATCCCTACAGCTTTTCCTAAGTGTGAGCTAGCTAATACAGTCTCCACACCACCATCTGTTTTGTCAGCAAAGTACTTAGAAGCATTTGGAAACAAATATGTACAAGAGAAGTAGAAATCATATACACTATGTACATACACTGAACATAATCTGGAAATGCATATTAAACACTCTTGCTTATAGTTATTAAAAAACAACTCAATTTAAAGTCTTAGGTATCTGATACTAATCCAGGCAAATGGAAAATTTCAAAGCAGCATTATCTATGGTTAGTTTCACAAGTACCAACTCAAGTCTTTACACTAAGATGTTCTCAACCCAGGCTTCCTTCCCACCATGGAGACCCAGAGGAAACGTTTACAGCTTGCATTTAGTATTTTAAGCAGGCTCCATGAGGCCTGAGTTCTACCCTATTCTACAAGGCAGGGCAGGCCACAGCCTTCTGTGCTGAGCCACCTTTAATTCATGTGAAAATGGGGATGGAAGTTCCTGCCCAGCTCACTTTGCACAAGTCACAGGAAGGTTGTGTCAGCTAGCATGTGTGAAGACTTGGCAAACCAGAAAGTACCACCTTATTTAGGTATTTTCATTCGACACTCATCAGCTATGTGGTAACTGCTAGTCTAATTCAAAGCGATTCAAATTTATGCTTCTAGGGAAGTTTTACTACTCATTTGGAAGGTTTAAAAAGCTCTAAACTTCACATGCCTCATGATAAAATAAAAATAGGACTACATGCATCACAAGTCATTCTGAAGACAATTAGGCCAAAACGGGAGCTCAGACATCCATCCAGCAAGCTGCCCCAGACTGCAAGCGGAGGAACCATAATTACCTGTTTCTCCCCACAACGTGTCGGTGCCATTAACTTCTATCTCATGTTCCTTTTCCATTCCCAGCAAGCACTGGACCACCTGTCAGAAGTGGCAAGGTGATTTAATGAGTTCTCATAGCAATAGGTGCTTATTATATGCCACGTATCAAAGGAGAGTGTGTGTTGTTTTTTAACCATTATTATCTCATGCTGCACAAGGAGAGAAAATATAATGAAACCGTTTTCAAGCATAATTCATATGCGATTCACACTTTCACTTGGAGAAGAGTTTAAAAAAAAATTCAGTGAATTTCAGCAACATTGTTCAGGATTACTAGGTACTCAGAATTCTAATGAATTCCAGCATGACCCAAATATGCCAGCCTCATCAACAAAGGACACGGCAGATCACACAAAGTGCAGTTTCTGCATAAATCACGAGAAGATGGTGAATCCATCTTTCACAAGGAAGGAAAACAGGCAATATATACCTTTTTCAATAAAAATTTTTAATAAGTACTGTCCAAATAATTTTCTGCTGGTAGCATTATTCTTTTTTGTTACGGGGATCTGCCGGTCACAGAGCAGGCTGGGTCACAGGAATGGGGGCAGGAATGCTGGCTCTCAGGGAGTCGGAAGCACTCGAGGCCTGGCGCAGAGCCAGCGTTCACCCTGAGCGAGAGCAGGACAAAGCCATCCTCCTGTCCCCCAACCCACAGCCTCTGTGGTGAACTGAGTAACAACCCCCAAAGATGTCCACATCCTAGTCCCAGGAACCTGTGACTGTGACCCTAAATGGCAAGAGGGTATTGCAGACATGATTGCAAATTTTGAAATGGGTGATTATCCTGAATTATCAAGGTCCACATCTGATACACACGTGATCTAACGGCAACAGTCCTTGTAAGAGTGACAGGAGACATCTGGGTCAGATGGAGGAGGAGATGGGACGACAGATACCAGGGTTGCAGTGATGCACTTTGAAAGTGGAGGAAGGGGCCAGGAGCTATGTTACCCAGGTGGCTTCAAGAAGCTTGAGAAGGCAAGGAAACAGGTTCTCCCCTAAGGCCTTCTGAGGGAGCACTGGCCCCTGACACCTTAGTTTTAGACTTCTGACCTCCAGAACTATAAGAATAAGTGTGTGTTATTTTAATCCACTAAGTTTGTGGCCACTCATTTCAACAGGCAACTAATAAACCATTCAAGGCTTTTGGTGAATAAATCTTGCTTTTTTCGATGAAATGGCTGCTGGCTGTGCTAAGGCCGTTTGTGCTCAGCGCTGCTCCAGGCCAGGTTTAAAGCGAGGGGTGAAGGTGAGTTCAGAGAAGGTCACGTGGTGTTCATGGTGCTCTGGGTGATAATTTTCCACATTTCAGACCCATTCAGATTTCGGGAACAGTCAAAAAGGGAAAACAGCTATATTTTCAGATATGTGTACTTAACACTCTCTGTATATATGTGTGTTTCTAATATTTTAAATGCCAAAAATGAGCCAGCCAGCATTTCGTGTTTGTGTGTGTGTCTGGCCTTGGGTTTTAAATGCTGGAAGTCAGTCGGCCAGCTCTGCAATCAAATTTATTTTAAGTCACTTTGGGAAAGAATCTTACCAAATACTGGCCTCTCTAATTGCCTGAAGATAATTCAAAGTGAGAAATACACGGAAGAGAGTAAAATGTTATTAAATTCACAGATAAAGGGAAGGCACACAGGTCAGGAGAGGAAAATTAAATCTTCAAACTGAGGAATACTAACACCTGCCAGAAATAAATGCTCTATTTAACTACTGCATGGGGCTTTCCTTCAGTGCAGGAGCTGCAAATGACAAGCATTCTTACACACTATCAGAGCATTAAAGCTCTATTTTTAAAAATCCTTCAAATATTCAAGAACAATTTTAGAACCAGGATTCCGTGTGATTATTTTTAAAAGATCACAAGGACAAAAGAATGAATCAAAGGGGGAAAAGATGTAAAACAGCAGGGCTAGAGGGCAAAGTAGAGCAGGGAAGGAAGGGGGAAACGGATTAGGAAGAGCAGAGAATGAATGTCACAGGCAGGCTCCACCCTGGGAGCACCAGGCCTTGCACAGAAGAACAAACCTGCCTTTCCCCGTCCACACACACGACACTGTGCACCCTCCTCGGGTTATCACTCGTGGGAAGGACATGATGCCAACGGAAGACCTTCTACTGCAAGTGGTTAAAGCCAACTGCTAGTTCTTGAAATTCTCATCTTCTTTCATTCCTTCAGTGTGTTGCTGGCTCACAACTCATAAGGCAGCGATTGGCAAAAGCAATTGACTCACGGGGCTGCGGCTTCTAGTTTCCTAGGAAGGAAGCCCTTGGCCCCACTCACCGAGCTGTGGCCCATGCTGGCGGCCGCCGTCAGCGCCTGCTGCAGGGCATGGCTCTTCCTCAGTGTGCCTGGCTGGGGAGGCCCTGCCACCCACTCACAGGTCAGCAGGTACTGGAGAACGTCGCAGTGGCCCCGCAGTGCGCTGTGGACAAGTGCACACTGGCCCTTCTTATCCAAGTGGTCTACCTGGGGAGCAGGAGCAGAGAAAGGGCACAGGTAAGAATACCTTTCCTCCGAGAATACGGGTCACCACCACTGCTGTGTGCGAACCCCACCCCACTGCAAGGTACATGGGTTCCCATTCCAACCCATTTTTCTGGAGAGCACTGAGCCTGCGTCTGGTTACTCTGTGATAAGGAATGCACCATTCCAGGCCTCGGGCTCCCTTTGCAGGTCTGGCCATCACAAGACACCCTCCTCACCCCCTGTGTCCTTCCAGGACGCTGCGTGAGCTCCAAGTTGTGAGCATGTATGAAGACACAGACCGAAACCTCTGACAAAGCCCTGTTCATCTCAACTTTGGTTCCTGGGTGGAGCATTCTAAGTGTACTGTGACAAGCTGTGACTTAGGGGAGTAGAGCAGTCCTCTGGTCACTGAGCCAGCGGAGCCATAGAAAGGGAGGAGTCTGGGAAATACAGCTCTGAACGAGGGGCAGGGAGGGAGTCCAGGTGGCATCTGAGTGGGGAAGGAGGCCACCTGCAGGCAGGTGAGCGCAGGGGCGACAAAGTCAGGGCTGGTCACCTAGCCAGAAAGGGAGAGTGCTTGAGTGCTGCACGTCTTTCTCAAGGCCCGAAGGCAGCAGGCAGCCCATCACCCAGCCTCAACACGCTTGCAAACGCTGGGGATGCTCTGTACCCTCAGCTTTGTAAGAAATATCGCCGTGACACCCAGTCTCCTCCTACAGAGCTTTCAGCTGTGACGGGAGGGGGCCTGCTGGCCTCAGAATAAAGCTAAGGGACAGCTGGGACCTGGAAATGGAGGCATGGTGTCATGCAGCAGTAATGTACCACTGCGAAGGCTGAGCTGCAACACTTCCCTGCTTAATAAGCCTGAAGTTCATACGTCCCAAATGCTGGGTTTTTGAGAGAAAGAAACAAAAAGGCTCCCATAGCTACTATAAACCTAATATTTGTTGAACTTTAAATATCCTAATTAACAAAAAAGGTGAAAGACAATTATCAGCAGTTATCTCCATTATTGTTCAAAGGGCACATCTCCCAATGAAATGCTTATCGTAAACCTTCTACTACTACTGCTAGCATATTACTGTGAGCTAGGCCTCACGCTCATTTAATCTATTAACACTGATGGCTCCAGAGTAACTTGTTTAACAACATACAGTTATTTCATATACATGATTGATGCCTACACAACCACCCTGTGGTAGGCACCATCGTTATGTCCATTTTACAGATGAGAAGCCTGAGACACACAGGCTCAATAACTTGCCCAGCACCTTAGCTGGCCAGTGGAGAGGTGGTGATTCCGCACAGTGTAGTTCCTGCAGCTCAAGTACACAGCTACAAAGACCCATGGAACTCATGTTATTGTTTTAAAAAGGGCATGGTATGAAATAGGATAAGGAAAGGAGAAGGAAAAAAAAAAAACCCAAACACTTAAAATATTTTCAACCGATCGTGGTGCTGTGTTAAATTCTAGGTCAATACTTGCAGGGTTTCTTAAGGATGGCCCTGCTCACGTGGCCAGTGGCCAGTAGCCAGGTCACCTGGTGTTCTGCCTACCTTTGTGCAGTGCTAAGCAGAGCAACAGCATATGAGCAAAACACACGGCCCAGCTCCCTCCCAGGGCTGCTCCAGACTGACCGACACCTGCAGCCCCACCCTCTCTGCTTAGGCTGTGGTTTCTCAGCTCAATGGAACTCGACAGAGCAGGAATGAGAGAGACTGGCCCAGATGACAACAATTCTAGCAATGAGATGAAGGCATTTCCCCACCCCATCCCCACGCCCCGCCCAACCCCACAGCGGGAGGGCTGCCACGTACCCTTGCTCCCTTCCTGGTCAGCAGACACACCAGCTTCATGTGGCCCGCAGCTGCTGCATAGCAGAGGGCAGTCATGCCGTTCTCCGACGTTCCATCCAGGCAGGCGCCGAATTCCAGGAGCAGAGTGACAACTTCCTCGTGGCCAAGGTGAGACTGGACGCACAGGATCGGGGCATTATTCAACACTTCTGTCCTGTAGTTCACGTTGGCGCCTCCCAGAATCAAGAGACGGCTCACCTGTGGGACAATGTCCCCCAGCAAGATTAATTTCTCATGTAAATGTCAGTCTCAGCAACATCTGTGGACAAGGGCGGTATTCTTAATTTTTTGTATCATTTTAATTCACTGATTCGCAAACTTGAGTGCGTACCAATATCATCAAGAATACATTCAGAACGTGTGGTCTCACTGGTGGGAATGTAAAACAGCATAGCCACAACAGGAAAGAGTACAGAAGTTCCTCAAAAAATTATATTTTGGCTTTGTTATCTTTGTGATAGCCAGCAAGCCCACTTCTGGGTATCTATCCAAAAGAACTGAAAGTAGGGACTTGAACAGATATTCATACACCAGTGTTGGTAGCAGCGTCAGTCACAACAGCCAAAAGGTAGAAACAACCTTCTGTTCATTGGTGGATGAACAGATCAACAAAACGTGGTACATACACACAATGGAATATTATTCAGCCTTAGAAGGGAAATTCGGACACATACTGTGTGTGAACCTGGATGGATGAACCTGGAAGATGTTATGCTCAGTGAAATAAGCCAAAGGCAGAGGGACAAATACTGCATGATCCCACTCATGTGAGGTACCCAGAGTAGCCAGATTCATAGACACAGAAGGTAGAATGGTGATTCCTGGGCCTGGGTGAAGGGAGAAATGAGAGTTGTTTAATGGACCTAGAGTTTTAGTTTTGCAAGAAGAAAGTTCTGGAGATTTATGGCACAATAACGTGAATATACTTAACACGAATAAATTGTGCACTTAAAAAAATGGTTAAGATGGCAAATTTTCTGTTACATGTTTACCATAATAAAAAATTAAAAAATGCACATTCTCAGGCACCCCCTGGCCTTCTGATTCGGTGGGTCTGCAATGGCACATTTTTAATGAGTTCCCAAGTGATACTGACGCTGCTGGTTTGGGGTGCCCGCTCTGAAAAATCAGTTTAACCTAAATAAAAACAGACAACTCATCTTTCTGGCAGTGAAATAATCATCACAGGATTAAATAATTAACGGTGAGATAACAAAGCCAAAAGTAAATACAAATCCGCTTCTCTTTACAAGGACACGCTCCTAAAGCACACGCGGAGCACATGGACATGTCCGTGCACCCCCGGGACTGTGGGCAGCACGACACGGCTAGAAATCGATCTGCTGCTTCTGCCAATTACTGCGCCCACCACCCACTGCCGTCCTCGGGTCTAGGTATCAGGGAGGGTTTTTTATCTGCAGATCTTGAAATAAAATCACTGAACATATGCAAATTTTGTCTATACTACTGTCTTCTCCAGATAACTAGGAAAAAATGATGCTCCTTTAACAGGTATTAAGATGCCCAATGAGTTTCTCTAGACGGTCCACTTCGAGGGTTGCAACCCTCATCAGTCGCCCCCTGCCAAAGCCTGGAAGGTCCTCTGGGCACCCACTAAACGTGAAAACCACAGGGACCATGTCATTTACTGACTGGAGACACATGGGGATCATTCAAAGATACAGAAAGAAGACAAGGCGATTGAAATTCAGGGCATTTCAGTGACAGGTGTCCACAAGAGTAGCTGACAGAATAGTTACAAACTGATGGATCTGGGAAATTAATACTACCAGGTGGTGAACCATGACTCAAAGAGCACAGCCACAGGTTAGCACCCAACGTACAAGATCTGACGGTGTCTTGGCTGCTGCTGAAGCTTGACCCCTGTGTGACCCAGGCCTCCAGCTTCCTCCCTGACTTCTCTCTAGAACCCTTCCCCTCACGGCAGCCCGCCCTGGACCCGAACCTTGTCCTGTGACATTGCCAAGCTGCCCTGGCCTCGTAGCCTCTACCCCTGCAGCTCCCTCTGGCTGGAATGCGCATTCCACAGACACAGATGCCACAGGATCGCTCCCTACGGTCTCTGCTCCGACACCAGGACACCAGGGAGAACGGCCCTGCACCCTGGCACACATAAAGCCCAGGCCTCCCTTCACCCTTCAGCACGCTCTGCTTTCCGGCTTAGCCCACTGCACCAGACCCGGGTTCTAAGGTACAAAGGTTCATGGAGAAGAAGTGAGGTAGACAAAGCTCCTCCACGGACACAGGCAGCCCATGAGTCGTGTCCCTCACACCACTGGGACTGCCACATTCAAGGAAGGACAGGTCATGCACAGGTGAGGCCGCCACCCTGATGAGGCAGCCGACCACCTGAGCACTGCCCTGTCACACACCCCCCTTCAGAGGGACCACCCATCTGGCCTGACCTGGTGAGCACCAACCAGCCTCCGGCCTCCCGCCATCAACCTGCACTCATGGAGAGACAGGCGGACAACACCCAGACAGACAGACGAGAGATCAGAAAGGGTGTTCCTAACACTGGCACTTAGCAGGGCACTGTGGCAAATGACCTAATAATCCCTATCAAGCCTGCTCTACAAATCTACACAAGTGTGCTCTTAAAAATACCACCAGACTCAAACAGAATTCAAAAGCATTTTAAGATTGTAAGTGCTAAATAAAAGGGTTTTTAAAAAATATCTCCCTTTGAATAACTATTATTAGTATGAAAAGAATAGGATTATGCTGAAGAAATACTTAGGGATTTTATCAAGACCTAGGAACCAGTTCTTAGCTGGAGTATAGACGGTGTACATGTCTAGAAAAACATGTAACACCACTGAGGGGCACATCAAACTCCGCTCACCACAGGACAGGCAAGAATAGTTTTTAAATTCCCTGGGGGCTTTGCAAGCCAGTTACACTCTTCCCTGGCCCATGAATCCCATACCCTCTTGAGATCCATGGGACTAAGAGAAAAAGATGATGGATTAAGTGATCTGAGTTCTCAACCAGCCCCTTAACTAACTTGCTGTGTGATTTTGAGAATATTACTCAGCCTCTCTGTGCTTCAGGTGCCTCTTAATAAAACAGCAGTAATAAAATAAAACACCCCATTCTACCTACCAGGTAGTCTTTGCTAGTAATGTTGGAAGGCGTACTTGCAGTACCATGATGAATACAAGAGTTTACCTGAGAGGTATGTGCTCAGGGCACAGCTTTCCTAAAGATGTTTGTCATCAATTCACACTTCATCTGCCTCTGGGAAAAACATTTCCTTTGTTGCTAACAAAGCTCTGGGCATTTTTACCACTTAACCCCCCATCAGTTTTTGGCACTTCTCTTAATTCACAGTTCTTAACCCTGCTGCATACTGAAACCACGAGGGAGCTTGAAAGTTTCCAATGCCTGGGTCCCACCCTTGGAGAGCTGGACTTGGCTGGGGCTCTGGCGCCCAGAGCTCCCAAGTGATTCCAGTTGGCAGCCAGGGCTGTAAACACATCAGGTGATAAATTCACCTGCAGAGCACGAGCTTGCTGGGTGCCAGGCACCCTCCAAGCCCTGTGATTTGGGGCAAGCTACTAACCGCCCTAAGCCTCAGTTTTCTCATCTGAAAAATGGGGACAAAAAGTTTCATTTCATTGGGTGATTGTAAAGATTAAAAATGAATGTGTAAAAAAAGTGCACATATTTATCTGCATATATATACACAGATGTGCAGATAGCATTTAATGCAGCATTCAGCATCCTGTAAGTACTAAATAAATATTGACTGCCATTGTTATAATCACCCTTTCATGGAATCCTCAGAAGGGTCAAGAGCCTAGATTCCTGAGTCCTAGAAGGCACAGGAGGGAGCTCTGCCCAAGGCACCTGGTGACCCGGAGTCTGGCTGCCCATCCATATCACCTGTGTGCCCACCCTGGGCTGTTTACCAGCACAGAGCAGCAGGCAGAACTCCTGCAGAGCTGAGGGCAGATGAGAGCCACGTGGAACTATCAAACCCTCGGGGTAAGTGGCTGCTGTTCATCACCAGGCAGCACACCCAGGGGCCTACGCAACAGCACAGTGAGTTTCCAGAGATGAGGCGAAGCATTAACAACTCACTGGAGCCTGCGATACATGCCAAGGATTTTCCCAATAACCCTAACATCTCGGTGAGGTTTCTAATCACTCTGTGAGATGGGCTCTTTTGTTGTCTACATTTTACAGGCGAGAAAGCTGAGGCCCACGGGGATGAGGCAAAGATGGGTGCCGAGCAGCAAGCTCACGACAGTCACGGAGTGGTCCAGCGGCGGAAGCAGCAGCCCCAAGACTGCACTGCAGTAAAGGAAGGTGTTTAAATAAGTGATTCATCCTACAGATTTTCCCCAACTACATGAAAATTCTCTGATCATCATCATCATCATCATCACAGAAGGCCTCCTTGGACAACACTTGGAAGTGGTTATATTATCTATAAATATCTGGATTTAATGAAAGCAAGAAAATAAAAAAGGGGGGCTGGGGGCAGGCCAAAGATACGGTCACGAGGACAGTAGAGGCTCTGGCCAGGGCAGACATGAAGTGTGGTTGCAGTGTTTCCACTAAGTGTATCAGAAGCTCACACAAGCACAATGTTTAAAAATGTGCGTTGCCTAACTGTGATGCAGAACGTGACTGGATGCCACAGCCAAGGGAGGTTAGGCCAAGGTCTACGCCTAACTCCTGTTCTCCCCTCTCTGGCATCTGCTGAGAAAAGACTCGCAACTCGAATTCTCCAAGTCCACAGCCGGTGGCTGGCAGCTCCTATGAGACAGTGTGAGCAAAACCACCAGCTGGATGGGGGCCTGGAGGCACTGGTGGCAAGGACCCCAGGGGGCCAGCCGGGGCCCAGGCTGGCACCACCCTGGCCTGGCAACAGGAGATGACATTGTTAGAGATCAACCGGCATGTCACTGAAATTAAAATTCATCTCCCAAGTAATCATCCCAGAGCAAGTCACTTTAATTTACCAAAGTGGCAAACTGCAATTATTGCTCAAAATGACATTCATTCCTGTATGACAACAGTTAATACTCTCTAAAAAAAGTTCCTTAATTGCATGCATAATTTTAAATTACTGTAATTTGTTCAAGATTCTGTGAAAACCTTTCTTGCCCCCTTGAAAGATAAAAGAAACAGAAGGATAATGGAAAGCCTTAAGATTCTATAAGCACATGCACATTATATAATTTGGGGGATGGTGTAGATATAGGTGAACTGGCATTTTACAAAACAAAGTAAAAATGATTAACTCTTAGAACTGCAAGTGTGTTAAAGAGGAAAGTTTACAATCCAGGAGAATCAAGCTCATTACATTATTATGCTGTACCTTTTAATTTACTGTCTGAAAAATTCACATTCAATAGATGTTTCCCATTTACTTTTCTCCACATTAACATAACCTGTGCCAGCCGGGCATGGTGACTCATGCCTGTAACCCTAGCACTCTGGGAGGCCAAGGCGGGAGGATCACTTGAGGTCAGGGGTTTGAGACCAGCCTGAGCAAGAGCGAGACCCATCTCTACTAAAAATAGAAAAAATCAGCGGAGTGTGGTGGCCCCTGTAGTCCCAGCTACTACTTGGGAGGCTGAGGCAGGAGGATCACTTGAGCCCAGGAGTTTGAGGTTGCGGTGAGTTATCATGACACCTCTGCACTCTAGCCAGGGCAACAGAGCAAGACTTTGTCTTTAAAAAAAAAAAAAAAAAAAACTAAATGAAAAAATTCTTAGTACAACTTCTTTATTATGTGAAATCTAAACTGAGAGCCATTTCCTCTACCCTTCTTTAAGAGTAATTCCATCTAGAAAGCACAGGTTCCCTTTGATCAGGAGCAACAGCTTGGAGCTAGTTCTCCTTAGCTATAAAAATGGCTTCCTGTCCATCCATCCTACAAAAACTTGCATGTAGGGTTAGGAGACACAAGCACTCAAACCTACAAGTCTGGAGCGTGAGTGAAAACATGCAAAGGAGCAGGCACAGCGTAGGACAGAGCACAGGGTCCCCACGAGCAGCCCTGTAGCTGTGCTCTGCCCAAGGGCACCCAGCCACGGGCACAAGCGGAGGCTGAAAGCCCCCCAGAGAGCATGCCCTCTGTCCATCAGCCCCCAGACTCAGAGCCCTGCTAAGTCCCCCTGCCACCCTCAGCCTTCTACACACACCAAGAAGACAGACAAGGGGGTGGAACGCACATCTCACCAGACGCAGGGAAGCACTCTGCACACATCCAAAGTGCAGGTAGTGAGTGAGGTGTGTGGACAGCAGGGGAGGAGAGACACGAAGAGGACTCCACCAATGTCCCCCACAGCGCCATCTCTGCAGCATGTGGCCCCTTCCTGGGTAGGTTTGATCAACACATGTGAGCAAATGAGAAAGATGGGCGCCCGGAGACCCTGAGCCAGGGCTTTGCTTGGTCCCTCACTGATGACCATGCTGGGCCTCCCTTGTACCAAGAGGGGACAGGACGATCATTTTCACAGAAGCAACATAAGGGGAAGACCCAGCTCACTGGGAACCACCTCGGAGCCTCCACAGGCAGCCGGGCACATCAGGGCTGGGGCTGAACAGCCTGGACACTAACCTTCTTTGTGGCCTTAACTGGACACATGGCCTCTGTGTGCTTTAGATTCTCAGACTGCATTAAATGAGGAAAAATCTACCTTAAAAAGCTGAGCAGAATATCATGACGTGACAGCCACTGACCAAGGAGTGAAGAAGTTCCTGGCTCAGCAGTGGGGCAACTGGACACCCTGTTTGTAGTCATTAAGACACGTGTGCATGAAACCTGCAGTCATGGACCTGCTATGTAACCACTTCTGGGTCATTCGTCAGTGCTTAACGTCCCATGGATGCTAAAGAGATGGTTCAGATTAGTAACCCAGGACAATTTAAAAATTCATTTTACCCGGAAATCTCTCTAACCTTTGGTTTCCTTTGTGAATTGCTTCCTTATCACATCTGCTCTGAAACAGTTCCCGCATGCCCACAGAGCAGCCCCGGCCATTCACACATGCCTGCCAGGGAAAAGCTAAACGTCCAGAAGAGAATGTGTCAACAGAGTCTAAGCCTGCACAGTTTACATCAGAGAAGAGCATCATTAGACGCTCCTCTACCTCCTCTCGCCAGCACCCAGCGCGAGGACTACGGGAGAGGCAGCCAGGGCTGAGCGAGGCTCTCTGCACAGACGGTTGCTCACCTTCACATTGGGGGTATAGAGATTCCTGAGAGAGGCGAGGGCGGCAGACAGCCCCTCGGTGCTGTAACCGATCCACAGGGCTTGGAGATGGCTCGAAGAGATTCCTGTCTTCTTGCTGAGGCCCTGGAAACAATCAGAGACATATCTGCCTGAGTGGCTCCTTCCCACCTGCAGCCTCAGTTTGAAAGCAGGTCTGCCCCGAAGGGTGCACAGCAATGCCCACAGAGAATACCTGGACCCATGAGCCTGCACTACCTAAAACCAAAGGTCAAGGACTCAGTCTGCCTTTGCTACCTGAACTGCATGCCTGGGGAGGGAGATGGCAGATGAGAAAACTTCTCTTTATGGAAGTAAATTAGAAGAATAAGTGATAGAATATCACCACCTGAGCCAGGTGTGGTGGTGCACACCTATAGTCCCAGCTGCTTGGAAGGAGGATTGCTTGAATCCAGAAGTTCAGGACCAGCCTAGGCAACATAGCAAGACCCTATCTCAAAAAAAGAAGAAAGAAGAAAGAAGAAAGAAGAAAGAAGAAAGAAGAAAGAAGAAGAAAGAGAAGGGAAGGGAAGGGAAGGGAAGGGAAGGGAAGGGAAGGGAAGGGAAGGGAAGGGAAGAGATCCAGATGGTATGAAATTACATAGGTCAAGGAACTCAGGTTCTTGAACAAATAAATAACAAGGAAACAAAACAGTAAAGGATGAAGTAGAACATTTAGATGAATAGAAACTAAAAGATATATAAAGGGGGAAGAATAAAACTTAACCATAGCATGTAGAAACACATTTGGGTGATCAACTATAAAGAAATGCAAGGCAACGATCGGGCTAAGTCAGAACAGTGGTTACCTTCAGAGAGCAGAGAGGAGGTAGTTTGGGAGGAGGTGTATGGAGAGCAGCTGACAAAGCTGTCTAGAATCTGCAAAACCAAAACCTGCAAATGACAACACAGAAATCCTTCCTCACACTGGCGTGTGCCTCACCTTGAAAATGTGTGCCTTCAGGATGTGATGGCCAAGCTCCATGGTCTGCTGGCGGTTCAGCTTGCCCTCCTGTCTCGAGAACATGAAGGCCAGGAGAGCGTGCCCATTCCTGGGGAAGAAACCCAAAGGCCCTCATGAAACAGCCTGCCCAACACACGCAGACCCTGGGGTGAGTGCAGGCACTGCTGCACAATACCTGCAAAGAATGGGCACACGCGACTCTCTGCACAAGGTGGCAAGTGCTGCTTATCTTTTGAGTCATTTTAAGGGCTTTTTCTGGGTTCCCTTATCTCCCTGGCCCGACTCACAGTGAAGCCCAAGGACACGACAGGTCCTTATCTTTGGAACTCCCCACTCTATTCTTCACTCATCAATCTCTCATCACCTTATTTACTGATATATGCCTGCCACAAAAAAGCAAACCCTTGAGACTAAGGGTCTTGTCTAAGTCACAGGTATAGTCACAATGCCTAGCAAAGTGTCCAACACTTAGTAAATACCCAAATATGTGTTTCTTGGATGGATGAATGAGCAGACAGATGGAGCAGAACCGTCCCTGGGCCCAGCCCCTCAGGATAATCACCATCGCATAGACCTTGGCCAAAGGTCAAGGCCTCACAATGGGAAGGAAAGAAAAACGAAGCCATGCTCAGCAACAGCTCACGATCAGAAAGACCTAGAATTCTAGGCTTGGCTGGAACACAGGTTCTTACGGGAGAAACAAGGCAAGATATACGAGTGGGCTTGCTGTGGCTGGGCACGTGGTGGACATCCAGCTGACACCTGTGTTCCCCCCACAACTCTCACGGAGGGGCCATCCTATCCGTTTGCCCCTCTGTGTCTGTAGGTATGTCCTGCCTCTGTGTGGGCTCCTTGCCTTCATCTGGGCCAGTTTGTTTGGAAAACACACAAAGCACTGCTTGCTCCGATAGCAGTGACTTCTGTGCAATGTGAATTATTTTCATTTCTATCAACCTGACAATCGTGAGCTGTTTTGTGTGCGCGCACATGTGTGTACATATATATACATACACACATATATGACTAAAAAAGCATCCTCCCTGTAGTTGCTACTTTATTATAGATGATGAAAAGCATTCATCATTTAAACTGTATTTATCCATCCAGATGCATGTCTGCTTCTCAGACAGATTATAAGCCACATTAGAGAAGAGGAAATCAAGGCAGGTAGAGACCAAGAAATTAGTTTTTACACTACAGGGAAGGGCACGACCTTTAAGGCTACGCTGCCCATTGAGTGTCCTGTCCCGCATCTTGTAACTGTCTGGAGCTCCCCCATAAGCACATACCCTGGGGTCCCCTGGACATGTTCCACCTCCCCGACCTCAAGCCTGGGATTCTGCTCTCAGACGAGAGCCTCTCGGGCCCCCCTATTCCCACGGAAATGGCTCTCCGTCACCACTGGTGCTCCAGGCCCCCAAGCCCTCCCCAGTCCCTACGGGCTGGTCCCAGGGTTCAGTCTGGCCCGAACCCTGCGGTTGGGTCTGCTCTCCCAACCACGGGCTAAGCGCCCCCAGTCTCCCTCCCAGCTGGCTGAGCTCTGTGGCCATACCCACCGTGTGCACCACAAAGGCACACAAATCCCACGGCTCACCCTCACAGGGAGGTGGCCACACCCCTCGTGGTGGCTGGGCTCTCAGCCGAGCACTTCGCTTCCCACCTGAGGAGATAATTCCCCACGCAACCGCTCCACACCTGCGTTCCTGCCCTCCGGGTCTTGAGACCAAGTGTCCCCTCTCTGACCACCTGCATTCATGAGTCTGTACACTTTCCAGAGTTCACATATCAAGACACAGAAAGCTGACTGAATTATCTCATTTACCCGCACCACCCTACGATCACTAAGTGTTATGGTTCCCAGTGTGTTTACAGAAGCAAACAGGCCTGAACAGGTTCAGTGGTTTGTCCAAGACCAAATGGCTGGTAAATGACAGAGCAGAGGTTTAAACCAAAGTCTGCCAGACAGGAGAGCCTGTGCTCTTCACCAGCGTAACGTGGCCCCTCCTTTGCTTATTAACATCTACACCTTATAGTGAGCACCATGCTTGACGTGGGTCCTCCCAGGGGGGGTCATGCAAGGTGCTTCCCTTGAGGAGGGACGCCTGCAGACGAGATAAAATTCAGCTAACTTGGTGCTGTGAGCAGACTCAATGGGGACAAAGGGGAGACAAACTGCCCCTCACTTAGCCCCCATTCTTCCCTCCCCACATTTCCAGTTCCTTTTTCTTTATGGACTTTGTCTTTCCCCACACTGTCTCAATGATGTTTTCAACAATGTCCCAATCTCCTGTTATTATAAACAAAAAACCTTCCCCACTCTGGATCTGAAACCTCTCAACCCTTCCACCTCCCATCCCAGGATGCGGGCTCTCTCCTCCTTCACGCCTCACGACCCGATGGATGGGGTCTCCTAAGGAGCCGGGACCTTCTTCCCACACTAAAAATCCGATGGCTTCCTCTCAATCCTCATGTTCCTTCGCCTCTTGGCAACACTTTCATCCCTAACCTCCCTCCCTGAAATCCTCCTCCACGCTCCGGAAGCCCAGCGCTCTCTTTCCTCTAACTACACTGGCGTCCACACCAAGTTGTGCCAACCACCTCTCTGTCAACGATGCTGCATCCTCAACTGCCAACTCCTCTAACCTCAGACCTGCCCTGCCCCTGTCTGCCTGGGAGAGACAGCTGCCCCTCAAGCTGATCTGCTGAAAACCAAAGCCAGCTCCGTCCCCGCAAAACCTGCCCCCACTGCCTGCCTCTCTTACCTTCCTAAAAGCAATGCCACACCTTGTTTCTACAGCTTAAAGTCATTTATGGCTCCTCCTCCTCGACTCTGCTCACAAGCCAGGCCTTTCAGCTATCTTGTGTCCACAGGGCCCATCTCCATCCCATTGCCTCTCCAATCCTGGTCCACCAGGTCCCTGCTCCTGACTGGGACAGTGGTCCCCACTCTCTACACCCGGCACACTCTGCCCTCCACACTCCTGTCCATAAACATGGTCCATGCTCCAGGATGCTCCTGTGGCAACAGGTTCTCTAGAGATGATGGATAAGAAGCCACACTCTCGAGCACAGCCTTCTGCTGGCTCTCCCCACTTTTCTCTTCCATGACAAAAGCTCCAAACTAAATTTGCTGTTGCCAGAACACGGCCTGGGTGTTCTGACGCACTGCTGGCCCTCGACAGCTCCTCGTGTCTCCGACAGCCTTGTTCCACACACTGATGCCCTATCCAGTCACTCCTCAAGTTAATGCTTGGGGAAAGAGGAGATGGGAGCTCGTTCTAGATTTATCTAAGACTGCTTATGCAACCCTAGGGGACTGCTGGATCCAAGGAGTGGTCATCAACAGCTCCTAGCACCCCGGAGAGACATTACGTTATGTGGGTACAAACATACACTTAGACAGAAGAAAGAAGACCTGGTGCTCGATAGGTCAGTAGGGTAACTACAGTTAACATTAACCTACTGTACATTTCAAAATAGCTAGAGGAGAATAATTTGAACGTTCCTAGCATAAAAGATAAATATTTAAGGTGATGGATATCCTAATTACTGATTATACGAATGTATTAAATTATCATATGTACCCCCAAAATATGTACATCTAATCTGTATCAATAAAAAAAATGAATAAAAAAAGACGCTATGTGCCTCCTGAGAAGTACTCATCACCCCCTAGTAAGTATCCTTGCAAAAAAATAAAAATATAAAATCTGATCAAGCCTCTGGATTTAACTACCAGTTTACAGGAAATAGGGGTGAGAGGAACATATGAAAAAACAACACAAGGATACAAAATTCAGACTACGGAAAAGTGTACAGGACAAACTACCCAGCTGCTCTTTTTAAACAAATAAATTGTGGTGATGGGGAAGGAGTGGGGACAAAATGGAGGAGGGAAACTACAGACTGAAAGAGAAACAATCAAAGGCATTTTATGGACTTTTTGGATCCTGATTTAAACATACTAAAAAAAAAAAAAGTAGAGAAATTTGAGCATGGCTAAATATTTTGGGATATTGAAGAATTTCCATTAATATTTTAGGTGTGGTAATGGTATTGTGGTTAAGTAAAAAAACATTCCTCCTCTTTGAGATGTACAATCAATTAACAAGAAATGTCAGGTTTATAACATTTAAATAAATTTAAAGTAAAATGTTACATTTTTAACATTATTTATTTCTGCAAAAAAAAAAACAAACCTCAACAAAACAGATGTAGCAAGTATTGCAAAATGTGAATGTAATTAAGTCCAGGTGATATGAATGAACACTTGGACAAACTATTCTTTGACGTCATAATTCTATTCCTGGAATTCTAACCTAAGGAATAATCAAAAATAGGAGGGAAGAAAGGAAGGAAGGAAGAGAGATAGCAGATCCTCTTAAGAACTTACTTAATAGCCACTGTCACTCAGTGAGAAGATACCCATACTTTTTATGGATAAGGAAGTAAGGCTTGGAGGACTTTTGTGCACAGGAAATACATAAGAACCAATGGAGTGAGGATTTGAATCCAGATCTGTAAGGCACCCATCTGTTCACTACAGGTTTTTACGTTTCTAAGTAACCTAGGGACAACTTAAAGGTCCAACAAGGGTATCACGAAGCACTTTGTAACTTGCCTTCTAGGAGGTTTGCATATCTGTGAAAAATGAAAATGACACTTTTGTAAGATTTGTAACAGCTTGCTAGGATGCCTGTGATGTGTTAAGCAAAAAAGTAAAAATTAGAAAACAGGACAAGAATTCTAAGAGGGAAACGATGATTTGTGTAACATTTAAAATGCGGTGGAAAGAGGCAGAAATAAAAAGTGAACTGTCGTTGACTATGGGTGTTGGACTTTTCTCCCATTTTTCCCTCTATAATTAGGGCAAAAACACAACTATTTGGGGTGGGGGAAGAAATGCTACCACCTTTCAAAACCCAACCCAAATGTCACCACGCATAAGAAACAGTTTACAGAAATCGCCTCCCCTTCCCAGCCACTTCCTGCCTCACCCACCCCAGGCGGGAAGCCCTGGAGAGGAGGGGCCTTGTCCTAGGAATTTCCGTATTTGCCACAGCACTCTGCACAAAGTGGGTCCTCAGAAACTGCTATCAAATTAAATCTAGTAGCTTCCTTCTTACACTGCTCTGTCCACTCTCTTGGGAAAATGCCAACTGGTGCCACCCCAGAGGTGAGCACCTCCTTAAATTTTGCATCCTTGGTGCCTCTCTTAACTCCAGACCCTGCCCCAGGGGATGTTCCCGCTTCTTATGAGGACACAGCAGCACTCAGGACTGCAGGTGCCAGCACTGGCCCATGAGTCACCCTCTCTCAGCTCTGCCCTAGGCTGTGTAACCTTAATGGCCGGCCTACCCCAAATGAAGTGGAGCTTAACAAAGACTATAGCCCAACTACTTCAGCCTCAAACCCAGTAACAAACCTACAACCCCCGATGACGTCTTTTGATTTGTTTTTATGTCTCTACAAACTCAACTACAGCCCACCTTCCTAGAAAAGGATTGGAATTTTCCTAGAAAATAATCTGATCGGCTAGTTATGTCACAGCATGTGTTTCACCAACCTATTATGGTCTAGCTAAATAACCTGGATGTCAGAATTTATTGTCCCGAACCAAGTTCAAAAGATAACAACAAACCTTCAGTCCAGTGTCACTTAATAAAATGACAACAGCAACAACACGCAACAGCAGCTGGACCTACTATGTCAATGGTCAGACGATATTCATGGGGCGGAAGGTGGCTTCGAGGCTCACAAGTGCTTTTCACCTCTTCATCACTGGGCCCCAGCAGCTGGTCAAATGCTCACTACAGTTCTTAGGGGACAGTGAGCAGCTTGCCAGCCCTTGTTACTCAAGTAGGGGCAATTCTGACTTACAGAGAGCAGAAGCCATTCAAGACAGTAAAGGTGTAGGCCAAGGCCAGGGCCAGGCAGAAGTGGAGGCTTGAGCAAACCCTTATCTTAAAACATCTGCACCCTCAAACTGCCCACCTCTCACCCTAACTGCTACCAGGCCACACCACAGACAGGCTTCCCCCGCCATGATGCAAACAGCCCAGGCAGTGAGCAGAACACATCCTGGCCCAGCCCAGTCTGCCACACCAAGTGGAACCACAAACATATACGAGGCAGCCAGGCTGGGTCACAGTGCTCCCTCTGGGCCCACAGATAAGTCTGATCCTTGGGACAAGTCACTACATGTTTAAGAGATGGGAGGGGAACAGCAGTGCTAAGGGCCCAAGACAGTCCAGAGACCCACAGGGCAACACCCGGAGAGAAGCCTGCGTTCCCTGCAGCCCATCTCCCACTTTCCCACGTGAGCCCTGCCAAAGCTGGACGCGGGAGACAGGGATCTGTGAGAGAACAGACAGCAGGGAAGAACGGACAGCCAGGCACTGCCCCGCTTCTCCTTCATGCACATACACAGGGCAGTCCTAAAATCCTAGCAAGTGAAGGAAGGCAGCTTGTGTATACAAGCAGAGAGAATTCCCATTGCCCCTCTTTCTGCCAAAGTGGGGGGAAAAATAAGAAAACAAAAAAGCAAAACTGAATTATTCAATGTGGGTTGTCTTTCCATTAAAACGCGTGAACCACGTTTGCAATCCTTTCCCCAGCCGCACAGGAGGTTCCCTTTTCCCTGCCGTACCTGGGCTCACACAGGAAGGCTGTGTTTTCCCCGTCCGCTCTCCAGACCAGCCACTCCCTGAAGGACGGGTGGCAGAACATGCGGGTTTTGTCTCGCCTCTTAATGAGGAAGCAGGAGAGGGCGTCCATCCTCTGCTGGAAGTCTTCCCACCCCTGCTCCCCCTGGATGTGGCCAGCATTAATAGCCTGAAAGATCTGCTCATCTGTCATGGGATGGAGGGACGCGAGGGCCACGTTGAGGATCGGAAGTGCTCTCTCGAAGGCAGCCTGGGTCATGAACTTCATGTTACACTGCAGCAGGTAGAGCTCCGACAGAGACACGGGCACCACCTTGTAGCTGGCGCTCTTGATGACCAAGTGTCCCCGCTGGAAGAGGTCCAGGGTGAGCTTGAGGTACAGGTAGGAGCCCAGGCTCCGCAGCACCAGGTGGCTGCTCACTTTCCCGATGAGGGCGGCGTCGGCCTTGCCGTTCAGGGAGATGTTGCTGAGGATGTCCTGGCTGCTGTGGACCCTGTGCTGGACGTAGGCGTGCAGGTCGCTGTGGATGTCTTTGTTGTCCGGAAAGTCATCTAAGGAAAGCTTGACGAATGGCAGCGCACTTATGATTTCCTGGGGGGAAAGAACACCCGCAGTGTCACTCCACAGAGATTCCTTTTTTTATTTTAGCAGCATTTCAAACCAGATTCACTAGTTTTCTTTCAAGGAGGGATTTTCATGGATTATAGGGACTCACTGTTTCGTATTAAAACGTGTAATAGGATAAGGTGAAGATAAAAAGCTTATGTGAAAGAAAATCCTGATGTGAGATTGAATCAGTAAAGTCTCTCTTGAGGCCCTCATCCGAGGACGCAGAGCCAGGCAAGCACAGTAAGAGCCCCACGAAGACAGAGGCAACTAGGCCGGTACCAGCAGGGGCAGTGAGACCCTGCAAGTGACCTAACACCATAGTCCTTACACCGTGCAACTGGCTATACAAACCAACACTGCACAGCTAAGAACACGGCCAGACGCCGGAGATAAGAGCCATCCCTCTTTCTGCGTCAAATACTAGGACTGTGTAACCCAACCAGGAAGTTTGAGACTGCCCCTGGGCTGTGTCCCAATGACAGGGGACTACTTTGGCATAGCATGCTATCATTTTTTAAATTGTTTTTTTTTAAGTAAACTTTTAAATTGAAGTATAACATATACACAGAGGTACACAAACCACAATTGCACAGTGTCAATGATTTTCACAAAGTCAAATATACGTGTATAACCAGCACGTAGACAGAGAACATCACCAGAGCCAGAAGCCCCACATGCCCCTCCTCTCCCCCCCATTCCAAAGATAAGCACTATCTGACACCTAACAGCAAAGAGGTTTGCCTGTTTTAACTTTCCACTATAATTTTTGAAGTATTTAAGTGTGTGTGTCCTCATTTAATGCAATAATTGTAGGAAGAGGGCAGAACACAGTTATTCCCATTTTACATGGATGCTAACTGAACCTCTGAAAACTTGCACAGGTAGAAAGTGAAACAAAAGACTCCCAGTTCCTGTGCTCTATTGATTGTCAGATTATGCTTACTGTGTCAAAAATGGCTGAAAAGCGTATACATCAAATGCCCAAAATAATAAACATCAAGTTCAACTGAGGTCTAATTCCAGTTGTAATGAGAAAAAAAAAACCCACAAATGCTATTTTAAAATAAATATCATAAAAAGAGCAAGAATCAAAATCTAAAGTCTAAATGTCTTTATACTGAAAAAGTTCAGGTGTAGAGGGAGGGAGTCAATGGTTAACAAACAATTTTAGGGTTCAAGTGAGGGGGAAGATAGAAAAAGGAAAAAAATCACTCTTGCCCCACTGGGCTGCCAATGTTACCTCATGTTTAAGTCTTATGAAAAAACACAGATCTCCCAGAATAGGCCTTAAAATCTCTTTCATCCTTCACTTTTCCCTTGAAAAAAACCCCCATACAGCCCACTGCAAACCCATGCAAATAACTGCCAGCAGGAATATCTTTAAACCCTAGCAGACCCGCTGGCCAGACTCCTCGGACAGCCTCGCACACTGCACGACGGTGACCCTGGCTAGACGTCAACATGGGAGAAGTGGAGGTACGAGACAGCTTGATAAATACGCCCGAGGCTGAAAAGGTCACAGTTTCACTCACGTGGGGCTCTGTGGACTGATTTTTCAAATTCCTAACATAGTTTTCAATTCAGGGGCTAAATGGTTTACAAGAGCTGAAGTTATCAGTACTTATCACTATGAAACTGGAATATGGGGACTTAGAAAGAGATTTGAGAATTCTTTGGTTACCTGAAAATTTGCTCGCACGGTCACAATCAACTTCAACCAAGCAGGAAATTTAGAAATAATTTTGGTAATAAATGAAGAAAGAGTATCTCCATAATCGGGTTTGTGAAACTCAGCTTCGTTTAAGCCATCTATCAAAATAATGTATTCTTCTTCAGGAATTTTCTGCTCTAAAGGACAAAATAATTTTTTCAAATTAAGAAATTATACGTATCTGTAAGATGACACCACCCAGTGTATTTTAATGCACAGTTTAAAGTGTTAGGAGAAACTAAAAAGGTTTACACATGGCACAAGAAATGGTTTTCACAGAAGCATATTTTCTATTAAATTCATAATGAAAACTGGAGCCCAGAGCCAAAAGAAACCCAGTTCTCACAGAACAGAAACATGCTGCATTCCACACATCAGCAGAACCCCGGCCACGTATGTAACGCAGTCAGTTCTTCATAAACCACCGTCACGGGATGGGTGACAGCAAAGACAGCTAACACGTACAGAGACCAGACCTGGAAAAGGCGCTAGGTCCCCCCTTAGAACTCCGCAGTGGATTCCAGGGAGGGCAAACTGGCCCTCTGCCCACCCCCGCAGGGCTCACTGTCTGGCCCAAGCCACAAGGCACACAACCACATGGTGGGGAGAGCTCTGCTTCAAGACCCCACGACAGGGCTCCTTCCCATGAGCCTAATAAAGCTAATATTCCCTTTATTAGTGTCAACTTTCAGCCCAGAGAAGGAGGGAGAAATGACATCTGTTTCAATCTCTCTCTCTCTAGGACCTTCTGGTGGAAGTGCTGTGTGGGCAGGTAAACAAACTAGCTGAAAAGGTAAGGAGCAAAGGGGAGAAAGGACAGAAAACTGAAGGGCCCCCAATGTCACTAACAGCCCCTACGTTACAGAATATTCAGGGGCAAAAAAAAAAATCGAATGGAAACCTCTAGAAATGACTTTAGGTTTCAACTCAACTGAGCAGAGGCCATGAAAAAAACATATGCTGGAAAACTCTCCCAAATAATCCACTTATTCCCCGATATCTAAGAGTATAAAATACGTAGGCAACAGTCTTCTAAGGCTGCAAATCACCTTAAGAGCTGCCGTTACCAAACTGGCTACTTTGGAACTGTTCAATAGTGGAGTTCTTTCTTATCAGGGCTGCTTCATTTAACACTACACCAGTGGTGGGGGTGATAAAGAGGGACCTCGGGGAGATCTGAGGAAGGGTACCAGATGGGCAGTGATGTTTCCACATCCTTCCCCGCCCCTCCTCACTGCTACCCCAGGGCTGAGCTGACCACCTCCTTCTGAGGTCCACCTGGGTGTCCCGCACCACTACTGAGACAGGGGCTTTGGGTGGCTGCTCCGAGGTACCGTTTCTCAGGCTTGTGAGCGGCTCCAGCACTCCCCTCTTGAAAGCTGCCACTGGGTCCTGCACACAGGATCGGAGGCTCAGCATGCTCTGCAGCTGGGGCTCCTTTATCAGAAGGTCTCTGTAGGCGGCCAGCTGGTGGGACCGGCAGAGCAAAGCCGCGATGCTGTGCACGAACTCGGGCACCAGGCACGTGTACGTGTTGTCGGCCTGGCAGTAGTGGTAGGCCACCACCTACAGGGGAAGCAGAGCCGTCAGCGTCACCTCACTCTCTTCACACAGCTCCTTCTATGATCTCAAGCAGGAACACAACTCTGCCCGCTTGCTGAGATAACAGGATACGTTGCCTTCTATTCCCCAAGACCAAGTCCCTAAGTAGCTTAATCGATCCATTCATCCCTTCCTGCATCTGTGTGCTTTGCAGACCTTTGACTGCATCCACAAATCCATCTTGATTAGCACAAAAATCAGCACCAGTTACTCTGTACTAAATTAATAAAAAGTCATTCATAAAACCTAGAGCCTATCCTGGCTTAAAAAGCAATTCCAAGCCATCCCAATGTCCTCGACATTAAAAGGTACCATCCAGGCCAGGCTTGGTGGCACACACACCTGTAGTCCTAGCTACCTGGAAGGCTGAGGAGGGAGGAGGATCGTTTGAGCCCAGGAGTTCAAGGCTGCAGTGGGCTATGATTGTGCCACTGCCCTCCAGCCTGGGTGACAGAGTGAGATCCTGTCTCTTGGGAAAAAAAAAAAAAAAGTGCCATCTTCACACAGAGATCACATTTCTGATCTCAAGAGCAGCAGCACCTCTTCAGGAAATCCTTTTGCTGAGCCCAAAAGGTAGAAGATAAAGTCGGTGGCTCTGAAATCGGGCTGTAGAGTCACAGCTGTTCTTCCCCACTGGCAGCGGGGCTCAAGCCCTCAGCCCTGCTCCCCATACCCACATTTCGTGAAGGGACACTATGGAGTTCAACAGGGACATTATCTGAAGAATGGAAATCAGAAATCAGCAAATTTCTGCCTTTCGTGTGAAGAGACAAGTAGGAGGAGAGAGGAGCTGCCCAAGCACGGAGGGGATGAGGGGTGGTCCCCTCACGAGGGGTCTGCAGCAGCCGCGGGTTACTGGTTAAGAGGGACTCAAGGAAAGGGCCAGATGCAGAAGTCCTGGGAATGAGTGACAGGTGTGGTATAGATAAATGAAAAATCCAATACTTTCCCAAATGAGGAGGAAAGTAAGTACAAGGTAAGGAAGGCAAAAAAGGGGCAAACACACTTGTGTGAAGGGTTGTATGTTTTTCAGAAGCGTCTGAGTCACGGCCATCCCTGCCCCTGCAGGGAGGGGGACAAGACCACCAGCCACAGTTCCTGGCTGACGACAGCTGACACTGAGGGCAAATGCCTTGCCAGGGTGACAGGGAGTCAATCAAAGATCTGGGATTAGACCCCAGGGCTGCAGACTCTTCAAAAGCAAGGGGCAAGAGTCTACGTGCAGCAGCTTTCCTCAGGCCAGCCTGGAGCTGCCAGGAGACTCCTGGTTTAGATTAAATCTATCATCAACACCCAGAGGAAAGCTGACTGCTCGTCAACTCTCACCTGGACAGAGATGAGCAGGGACACAGGTGAGGACTCTGTGAGCTTGTGCAAACCACCCTGAGACATTCAGTACCATGGTCTTGCACGGTGTTTGACAAAAGCAGCTTGGCAACCCAACAGTGGTCATAAAATCAATTTGGAGCCACAAGAGTTAAAAAAAATATATATGATAAAGTGAATTTAAATTACCAGAGTGTATTATGGGATAAAAGAATAAGCATAGTTTTGTAGTGCCTTTGCTCCAGTTGTGTGTGTGATTATGTGTGCATGAGTATCAGGGCAGAGCAGTATTGGCGTCGAATCCCCTGCACCTGCCCCACCCCCGGGGGTCTCCTCACAAGGTGCATCTCATCACTGCCCATCTCTGGTGGTTCTCCAGCTCCACCAACTCACGCCATGGTTGCCAAGGGAGACGTGCATGGCTCGCCAAGGGCAAGAGATACAACTGCTTTAAATGCAGGAGGGTGGCTTATGAACCAGTGATGGATACTGAGCAGAAGGGAAAATTTCAGAAGGACCTTGATGACCATGAATTTAGGAAGGAAAAGTCAGCCAAAGTGTCTTTTACAACTTCAGAAGAAACCCCTGACAGAAAGCTGCAGGAGTCAAGGGCCCCAAGCAACAGAGTGCAGGCAGAAGAGGTCTGGGTCTGGTTAAAAGCTCCCAATCTCCTGCTCACACATCAAATTAAGGAAAGCGCATGCTTGTAAGGATGGATTTGTGGTGAGTACACAGATGTCTTCTGATGCTCTGAGGAACTCTTTGTATCCATTGTATAAGAGGTCCACTGCCAATTTCTTAAGATATTTATTTATTTTCTTTCACACCTTTTATTGGGTGTACTTCATCACAATTTTATCAAAAGCATTAGGCAGCTGTCTCTGTTTTAAGATTCCTTTTCCTCTTCACTTCTCAGAAACCAAACTAGAAAATCTTTCTCTCTCTCTATCTAGAAGGCTCCCATAAAATATGAGCGGATTACCTTAGAAGCGAGGTATTTCACTGCATCCTCTCTTGGCCTCTGGGTTTCAGGAGTACCAGACCCAGCTCCAGGAGGAGTTTTTGCCATGCTGGAAGCACTTGTAGAAGAGCTCAGTGAAAGCAATGGAGTGAAAGGAAGGTCCTGGGTGGGGTCCAAAGCTGCAGAGAAAAGACCCATTTCATGTTTGCATCAGCACAGTAGTAGGGTGGGATACTGAACGTATTTCTTCATTAGCCCTAGAGAGTATTTTAACAGGTAAAGAGTGAACATGGTCCAAAATTCAAAGGTCCCCACCCATCTCCCACCCACCCAGTTTCCCCTCCCTGGTGAACCACTGTTTCCAGTTTTCTTTATTAAATTCTTTTGGGTTAAAAAAAAATCTCATATGGCTCGTCTGTTCTTATTCACCATGTTTAGAGACGTTCTCTTTTTAATGGGGTTACTGTGTATGAAATAAGCAGTGAATAGTCAAATATTTGGCTATCTATGCCATATCTAACTTAGTCTTTATAGTTTTAGTAAATCCAATAGAGAATACAAAGGCTGTGATGAACAGGGTACAAAAGAATTCTACAGTAGACTCCATCTGGCTTGTTCTGCCCAGAGTCCAGTCCCTTGGTCTTAGGACCAAGAATTCCTCGGGGGACTTGATCAGGCCTCCCGGCCCCACCTCTGCCTGTATAGAAAGGGAGAGAGGGGCTGCAGCTCAGCAGGACATCAGGAAACACTGGCCTCACTCCAGAGTGGAGCCAAATACACACTATGATAGATGAAGTATTCAAATAATTCACTTAACATATGATCGCAAACCTAATATAGTAGCTGGAACAATTTGAGGAAAATTGGTAATTTCTGTCTATCTAAACAGCAGTTCCTCCATCTATCTTATATTAATAAACTAGACAAGAAATTAAGTGTGGACGTACCTTTAGGTGATGAACTGGGGCTGTTGGAAGCAATTTGCCTCATGCGGCTTCCGTGGCAGCTCAGCGCTACCAACTTGGAAATGATCGCTGTCTTCCCAAATCCCACATTTCCAACAACCACTGCTCCTCTATTTTCTGTCTGTTCTGTGTTCCTCAAGTTTTCTTCTATCTGGTGAAAGAGCCAATCTCTTCCCACAAACACAGAGTCTGTCGTTATGCTCGGTACTTCGAACAACAGGGGTTTCAACAGAATGTCTTGCGGCTTATAGGGAGCAAATCGTGCTAAAAAAAAAGAGAGACCGTTATTCTATAAGAATGTCATAGTTTTATATGCTAAGAAACTCAATATATCATTGCTTGTGTGTTACACTTAGTACAACCTCCAGTTTTACCCCACAAGGGATCTGTAAGTATTTCCGATCTGGTTCTATTCATACTTCTGTAATATCTCATTTATCATACCCTATTGGTCCTACAAAGTATCCTATTAAAATAACTTTCTAATCCTTTCATGCCTGAGTTATTCTCATGCTCAAGGCAGACACATAGAGGATTAGAGAAAACAACGCAAGGGGCCAAACCACGTCTCACTGATGGATCTGAAACCGTATTTAAGACACGTTTCTTCCCTACTGTACGGGTAAAATAGAAATATGTTTTCTCTAGAGATTATAACAGCTCTCATCTGGGCATGATGATGCTTTGCCCACATGGTGAGGCTGCTGTGCACACAACTGCATGTTATAGGTGGACACAGGACATGGTTGATTCAGTCCAAGGAACTGAAAAAATGCTGATTCTTTGTTAGTAACAAAAAAAAAAAATCTACTGAGTGTTAAACTACCCCTCACTTCCAAATTAACTGTAGAAATATTTTTCAATTCCAGAAGCAAGTTAATCACATATTTTAAGGAAGAAGCTCAAAACTGTTAAGGATGGCCTCCCTAGCACACCTCACACTTTCCATCATGTTTCGAAAACAGTTTGTTTAAATGCTGGTGATCACAGACTTTCAGTGTTTAGTGAATGGTTCGTCACAGCCATTACCACAATGGATGCAGGAATAAATACCTTTAGCTTCCTGTGCCCTACCTCCAGCCGTATTGTGCCACGGTAATCTAATCGATGTTCGTAGAGGAGCATTTCTCTGCCCATCTAAATAACTCAGATCTTCCAATTTGGTTGAGCTTGTTGCTGTAATATTAAATTGAAGTTTAGTCTCTTCAAAGTTGAGTTTTATGAAATACCTAAGCTACTACAAGTCATAAATTACTAAGCAATCAGTTTTAGGCTTTCAACAAAATTTACTTAAAGGTGGATTTTGGTTTTGTTTGCCCCAGTTTATTTTTCTGGCAATATTCTTAATTGAAAAGTGGAAAAATCTAAATGCTCCTTATTCTTACATCAAAGTTATGTTGATATGACTGCCAGAATTCTCCATTATTTCTGGAAAGAGACAGATTTCACCATAAATTGTTTTACGAAGAAATCTGACAGTCACATGTCACACAGCACAGCTTCAGTACTTACTGCAAACATGTGGCATGGTACTAGATTCTTCTCTGCAGCTCTGGGAAGCTTTCTGCTGTTTGGAATTCCAACCTTGTTAATTAAATGAGCAGATTCTGCATGTACAATTCCATAGTACTCAGAACACTAAAAGCTCTTGGCTGTCATAGTTATAACACATTCCTAAGCTTTAAATATATGTAGATATGTAAATGTATTATATATTATATATTATCTAGGTGTATATATGTATATATTTCTTAAAATCCTACAAATGTTCACCTCCGACCAAATCAGTAAGATTCACTGCGTGGGTGCCTGTTAAAAAGCATTAAGGATCTATTCTGACATACACTCAAGTTGGATTCTTGTGTGTATTCTCTGATTCTCAGCAAACCTTAGAAGCACATATACACACAGTACGTGTTTTTGCCTTCAAAAATCCCTCCTCTTGTTTTATACATACATCCTCGGTCACGATGAGAAAAATGTAAATAGAATTTACCTAATTTGGTTTGTGGCTTATGTGGCCCAACATAAAGTATTGCTGATCTTAGACATATGATTATCTTCCAGGGTAATAAAACATACACATGATTTGAGGGCAAATGAGGCTAGTGGGAGTCACACTGCAAGGGCAAAGGCTTTTCAGGACTGATGAAATCTTTAGTGGGACCAAGCTGCAAGAGAGAAGTCAAGTTGGGCCATCTGACCTCTGAAAACCCTCTGGCTACCCTACAGGCTCTGACCCAGCATCCAGCTGTTGACTGGCACCGTGAGTTTGACCTGAGCCCTTCCCATTTCGCCTGGTAAGGTTTCAGTCCTCCTCTTCCACATGGTCTGCATCAATCCCTCTCATCCTTTCGTTTAACAAGCACCCGGGTGGCTCCAGCCTGACTCTGCGATGGCATATCCCCTCTTGCTGCATCCCTCAAAGGACAATCAAACATGTGCCCTACCTACTCACCTTCCCAGCCAGCGGAGAAACATCTGAAACCCTGGCTTCACAACAGTTTACACCTGTGCTTCTACATCCTTTTGGTACATATCCACGGCATGTATACACCGTGTACATGTTTAAGTGAACACCCTATGCAGCTACCACGCAATTCTCTCCCATTGCGTGGGACTCAGATAATTCCTTATGCCGGACTTCCAAATGGACCTGACATGTGGTAATCCAACGGCAGCCTCTAGCTTCACTCCAGGTCCTTCACAACCAGGATGTGTGAAACTTCCTGGAGGGCTAACAGGACTGCATCTGCTCCCCCATAATCCTGGCCCCTCCAACAATAACACAGCTTGGAACCTATTTCTAGGCTCCTGCCCAAGCCACGGGCATGCCTTCTCCTCGCATGCCTCATGGTGAGCGTACCCATCACGGCCCATGGAGAAGGGGTGGGCAGCCACAGCCACAACCTGTAACTCATTTCAGAGCTGGATAGTCGTGAACATCTGACGTGTTGCCTCAGCCCTCGAGAATACAAAGGTGCTCAGAGCCTCAAAAGGGTTTCCTATTTCCCCTCTTCCCGACCCCTTAAATAATAACATTCGATTCATAGTTTTGTGACAACTGAAAGGATTAAAAATACACAACTCTAAAGGACATTCCAAAGAAAGGATTGCAAAAATGTCTCAGCTGACACAGATGCAGGAGATGTTGACATTTTAAATGCTTCTGTTTTCAGATTTTCAGTCACCAGAGCAGCCTCAGCAACCCTTGTAGCTCTTGGCTGATTCTCAGTTTCAAACATGATTCAGCTGAAAGTTACAGCGGGGCCCCCAGCCACCAGCTACCTTCACTTTCTACCCTCTCCCCTCCAGCGATAGAGACACCAGCAAGCAGGAGCAGGGAAGCTTCAGCAGCTTAACTATGCGTCCAGGTGTTGTTCCCCACAGAGCAGATGACATGGGCCATTCTACCTCCTTAGGCATGTCTAAAGCAGATTCTCAGACATTACCTGTGCAAGAGTCAGACTCACGTTCAGTATTTAACGATAAACGCTTTCAAAATCCTAAACACTATTCAGGGCCAAGAGAAATCAGAGGTAAAGCAATAATTTCATGCTGCAAGAAACTTACTGCTAACATCTCTACAATTAAATTAATTATACACTTATTGTACACACACATACTGTGCCTAATATCTGGGTAAGAAGTACCATTTCAAAATGCTGAGAAAGAGTTTGTTTTTTGGGGGGGAGGTGGTGGGAGGGAGTGGGGAGAGTTCTCTAAGCTGAACAAAGAGGAACATCTGCTAAAATTGTAGACTAACCTATGAAAGGTAAATGCCAATAAGTCCAGGGAAATTACCAGTTAGAGTTTCAAGAAAATTAGACAGTAATTGTGTTTGTTGGTTTCCTGGAAAATTAAACAGTGTTCTGTAATCTATTCAAAGTATTTCGAAAGGGAAAAAAGGTAGTAAAAAATAGTAGAACACATTACCCAAATTCTAGATGATCTAAAATACTTTTAAAGGCTTCATATTCTGTTTTTCAATAAAGGAAAAAAGGTGTCCATGTCATACGTTTTGATGTGATATACGGCTTCCCAAATCAATCCCCATTCTAACAAATGTCTTTACAAAGAAAATCTATGGGCCAGGCATGGTGGCTCACGCCTGTAATCCTAGCACTCTGGGAGGCCGAGGCGGGAGGATTGTTTGAGCTCAGGAGTTCGAGACCAGCCTGAGCAGGAGCGAGACCCTGTCTCTACTAAAAATAGAAAGAAATTATATGGACAGCTAAAAATATATATAGAAAAATTAGCCGGGCATGGTGGTGCATGCCTGTAGTCCCAGCTACTCGGGAGGCTGAGGCAGAAGGATTGCTTTAGCCCAGGAGTTGGAGGTTGCTGTGAGCTAGGCTGACGCCATGGCACTCTAGCCCAGGCAACAGAAACAGAGTGAGACTGTCTCAAAAAAAAAGGAAATTTATGTAGTATAATAATCTTCAAACCTAATCAACTTATTTTTATGATCTTTGACCAAAAAAAAAAAATTGTCACTTTACTACACAGTCAATAGACAACTACAATTCTTTGTGCAAGCTCGATGACTGTGAAGGCTGGCAACCTTAGAAACTGGCTCTGTACACCTCACCCCTCAGGCCAGTCACGTGAATGGAGGCCCGGTATCACCCTCTTCCTTCACCTGCCAGTCCCCACCCTGTCCCCATGCACCAAAACACCTTTCCTACCAAACAGCAATTTGTGTTTACATAGATCTTAACATGCAAATACTTCTGAGAGACTTCAGTATCTGGTCCTTCACATATGTCAATCCTTCTAGCACTGAGTGTAGTCTGCTGCCTTGGTTCGTAGCTAATCACTAAATAAACAGCACTGTATACAGTCTACACAACCGGAATCTTATGTTTTTCAATGAGACTTGAAAAATACTGCCATTCCCTCTTAACTGAGGTTCAGCTTTAAGGGCAGGAAGGTGGGCCATGAAGAATCTTCCAGACTTCTAGCTTGTTAACAGATACTGTGAGGTAAGGCATTTGCCTATTTCCTTTCAAATATGCATTCAGCTTTAAAAATATGCAGCACAGAAGAAATGAGCAAACCCACTAGGCCAGGTAGACTCTGCTCAAATCCAAAGGTAAAACCCTCCCAGTTCCACAGGAGGTCTAGCTCAAGGGCATCCGTAGAAGCTAATGAATGAGCACAGCAGAAATCAGAAAGCTCTGCTCTATAATCACAGCAGACTCCTGGAAAAGCTCAGGTCACACCCACTGTCACTTTGCATGGCAGGAGACCACACAAAAGAACATCAAGCAGAAAATATAACCCCAAACGGGATACTTTTAACACTTAAAATTAATGTATTAAAGTTTCCTAATTTTAAAATAGCTTGATTAAATTGAATGCAAGTTTGCTATTTTGTTAAAGTTGAAAAGCTATCAAGTTCCGGGATAATACAAATGACCCATTCATCACAACTAGGTATATATGGTTTAAAACGCCTTGGGTGCAACATACTATGTTATAGGTGGTGACCGGTAGAGGGAAGACCAAAAGCTTGTGGAAGAGCCATCAGTCAATACACATAGCGTTCTCCAGGAGCAGACATGCCAAATCCCTCCTCTGGAACAAGGCCATTTTAACTTCCTTTGAAAGTGAATTAGAGTTGTGCCTCAGAACTTTTCCATTAGGGACATTTATTTATCAGCCACTTCAGAGTTCCACTGTGAAACACCCAACAACAGCCAGAGTGACCCACCACATCCTGAAAGCCTAATATAAATTACAGAAAAATCCTCTGATGTAGCAAAAGAGAATCTGGGTCCATGCATTAGTAGAAGAGAGATTTTAAGTGCTACATTGATAACAAAGAGTGACTGTAACAAGTTCCTCTTCTAAATTCAGCCCAAGAGCCTGAAGTTTAGAAACCCAAGACCTTAAAAATAGGCACCATGGCTCAGATGTAGAGAGTTCTTTCCCCACCCAACCCAAACCATAGCCTGCGCTCGCTCGGTATCCACTGGAGACTGGTTCCAGTACCGCCCCTCGACCCCCAGCAGGCTCCCAGGATACCAAAATCTTTGGATGCTCAAGTCCCTTATATAAAATGGTGTCATGTTTGCTTATCACCTACGCATATCCTCCTATATACTTAAAATCATCTCTAGATTACTTATAATACCCAATACAATGCACATAGTTGGTTAAGTGTACTTTTAAATTTGTATTTTTTTTATTGTTGTAATTTTTTTCTTGAATATTTTCAATCTGTGGTTGGCAGAACCCTCGGATCTGGAGGGCCGACTGCACTCTCCTTGCCTGACAGCCACCTACTGACCAGTCCAACTATCGACAGCAACCGGTATTTGTTTTCTTCTTAGTTCCAGCAGCTGCATCTTGCTAAGGCATCTGTCTTGCTATTTTCATTTCTTTGATCCAGAGCTCTCACTTCCACTGCTTACATTTTAAGCTGTGAGCTCCACTGTAACTAAATTGCATGGAAGTTTGACCTCTGGTCTGTAGGATGGGCCTCAATTACACAAAAATAAGTTTGAAAGCTGGATTCAAAATTCTTTGAACTGATATTAACAAACTCACTCTAAACAATAATTCCCATTTAACCAACATATAATAAAAAGTCATGAAGGTACTCACATTTAAAACAACAAAACCCAAGGGGAGAGTTTTTATACTTTCTTTCCGTATACACAAAGAGCCACATAGTCCAAATCATAGATTTAAAGAATTCCAGAGCAGAAAGATCACTTAGACCATTAAGTACAATCTTACTGTGTTTACAGATGGGTAAACTGAGGCCTAAAAAAGGTCATTGCCTGATCCAAGATCACAACGCTGGCTTGTATCTGGATTACATTCCCACATGAAGACAGTGAACACAGCACACCTGAGTCTCAGTGAGAGCGCCCTTCCAGGGAGAGGCGTGGCCTTACCTGCAACTGAGTTGGGCCGTGGCATTATTAGTGAGCTGGAGCTCTGAGAATAAGGGACTGGACCATCTCCAGCTGCGGATTCCGCTTTGGGCAGCACGCTCTCCGCTGACCCAGGGGTCTCCTCTTCTGCCACTGGGGAGCAGTTATCTGCCCTGCGATCAGGAAGCACTCCCTTCTGAACCCCTAACCTTAGGCTTCCATCTTTATTCCATTCCAAACTGGAGCCACTCCGGTCATCATTTTCGGATGAACTTGTAATTGTGGCTGAAATGAGAGACCAAAATACTTTGAAGGAGGCCAGTCATAGCTGGGGCTATCTATTGAGAGTTAAAACACACACTGCCCTCCCCAGGATCAATGGAAAGTTTTCCAGTCCACAAAGATTTTTATCGAAGTATGTTGATATTTTGGTAAATTAGAAGAATGCTGTTTATCAGGGGAAATAAACTGCTAAATCACTCTACAGAGAAGGGAAAAAAACTCCGATAGGAAGATAATGAAAAAAACCCTCAGATACTTTTTAGACAGCTAACAGTAAATCTATATAATTTGGAGATAATGTATCCTTTCTTTTTAAGAAAGATGAATTGCTCAGGAAAGAATTCCTATCTCATTAAATTCCTTTGAACCTTTAAGTACACTTTCCAAATGAACAACATTTGTTGGGCAGTGGGGTGTGGGGATGATCAACAAAATGGTTAATGCAGAAAAGATGCAGGATAAAACCTACAGAAACAAAAACACAATTATATAGTCAAGCAGAGAATTTGATCCTTAAAGTTCATAACATCTGTTCAAGATGGTCCAGAGAGGCTGACTTGACTTAGTTTTTCTGCAGCAATGGAAAACCTTCAGGTAAGCAGCCCAGGGAGAGTACCGGCAGGGGAAGCTATGCTACAATTGCCGAATTAAATTTAACCTGTAGGAAAGAAAACCAGCCTGGGGAAAAAAAAAAAGATAGGAAAAACCGTTTGCAAACATCTTTGCAAAACAGGAGGAGGAAAATGACCAAAGAAAGAAGCAATACTCACCCTACATAGCTTCTACAAACAGCCACTTCTAATTTAAAGACGCTGAGCCATATGGGATCTCCTTGCAACAGGTCACTGGGCCACTCACATTGCCCCACTGTTGACCTAACACTGGCTTGTGTCCTTGAGAACAGGGCCATGTGCACTGACCCCTCTGTTCCCTATTAAATCCTAGTAGCCCAGGCCCTTGACTGCAAGCCTGCTAAATGGGAGTAGGCCAGGCCAAAGTGCATTCAGAACCCAGCTGCCTGGATTAAGCTGCTTTATCAACACCTTGTGATGATTCGTACTTTTATCAGCAGACTGGTGAGTTAGCTCAAATAGAGTCAATTATTTAGGATCAAAGGGCCTGAAGGAGTTTGGTTTTGTTTATTTTTACAACAGCGTTTTAAGATTTGGAAGTAAAGACAAAACAATTTCCTTGCATATGACCGCAGGACATCCTGTCACAATTCTAAGGCTGTCCTCTCTGATCCTCCTGCGGCTGCAGCCTAGACTTACCACCCTCTGGTCGCCTCCCTATTTAAAAATCCCAGCTACGGGCTGAAGCCTCCCTAGAGTATCTACAGTAATCTTTTCCTTTATCTCAACAGCATAGAGCCAGGCACACAGTGTAAGTGCTCAATATATGTTTGCTTATTGAATGAATGAGCAAATTAACAAACGTCACTTCAGCGTGGGCAGAGACACTACACTTAACTTCACTGTTAACAGTTCGAGATTGTTCATATGATGTGTCTAACCAAAGGATAAGCTGACTTGGGACGGGGTCTATCACACCTTTTGGGTAGACTTCTAGCATTGCCAAGTGTTCTATCTGCAGTAGTAAACCATACCTCTCCCTCTTTGGAAATTACAGGCTTCATGGTGTTTTTAAATGGACCATTTATATGAGCATAGATACGTAAGCAATTGTGACTCTTTCCATCATAAAAATGCTGATGGGGATGGTGACGGTGACAGCAGCAGCTAACATTTATTGAAGGTTGTTTACTACATGCCAGGGACTGTGCTAATGGTTTACAGAAATGGTTTAATTTATTAAGTTTATTGCTTATTAGTGGTAATTATTAATGGTAACTCTATTAATAAGTATAAAAACACACGCAGTCCTGTAACACAGATGGTACCACAAACCTTCATTTATTAAGTCCAGTGTTTGCAACACAGAGTGCTTTTCTCAGACATACTGTAGCAAGTTAGGTTCTCAGGCTACCCCAACATCCAAATGAGAGAAAAAGTTCCAGACTAGGGTGGGGGTGATTTGTTTGGTTTTGTTAGGGAGCACATGTTTAGAAGTTGAAAAATAAACACAAGTCGAAGTGTGCTAAGTGCCAAGCACTTCTGCATCAAACTCCCAAGGGTCTGAGTCCTAACTGTGACCTTAAGCAGTGGGAACAGGAACTTCCTGTCACAAGTGACATTACAAAAAGCAGGACCTCAGGGCCCCGGGAAGCAGCTGCAGAGAGTTGGGAAAGCCCAGTCAGAGCTCCTGGACTGCAGGACAGGCTGAAGGCCCAGGGTGCACTGCAGGGCGGGTGCCCCACACTACGCCCAGCACCTGACGGGAGGAAACGATCAGGTCTCGGCTGTGAGAGGAAGGAAAATGGGTGAGGGAGGAAGGCTTCCAGCTGCAGGAACAGTGGCTGGGCAGAGTAGACCCAGATGGAGCAGCCATTTCGAAACGAAAGTATTAAAGTCAGTGTTTTAAGCAGGAGACTAGAGAAGAGGCAGCCCTCCCACTGCCCTTAGTTCAGGTGAGGAGACATTCCACCGTGCACATTCTCTGTGGCTCTGAGTGGCCGGGAGCCTAGAAAATCTGAGGCCATGGGCCTTCCCGAGAAGATGCCCCACTCCACAAATATTCCTCCCTGGGATGCAAAACCAGATGCAGTCTATGCAGCCTGAAGCCTGGACAGCGCACGTCCACCTTGGCTCTGCTACAGCTAAGCCGTGAAGCAGATCCGGCGGGGCAGATAGTGGCCCAATGAGTCTGGTTTCCCCACACGAGCTAAGAAGCAACCACACGGGGCAGCTCCACAGTCTCTAAAGAGAAAGCTGGTTCTTCCAATAAATGACAGGCTACCCAAACATCTTTCGTCCAGGCTAACAGAAACTCAAACTCCTGATGAGGATAACCCAGTCAACTCTCAAGAATGCTCCTGTGTAGGCACACACACACAACTAGGGCAACGTCCTAACTAACAGTGGTGACTATTTATTTTTTAAATCTCTAAAAAATAAGTGCTATTTGACATTTTCCAGAGACGAGATAATCTTTAAAATTTGTTAAAAACTCAAAAATTCTTACATTTTTAACCTTTCAACTAGTAAGGATGGCAGCTTTTGTCAATTAAGTGTTGCCATCATTACCCCAACTTGGTCTCAACCACGCTTCCAGCACAGATTCTGAAACATGAGTGCTTATCAGGCCTTAAGCTTTATTAAGCTGGGAGGTGAGGCTGTGCCTTAAAATTTAGCGTTAAATTAGTTTGCTACTGCTCATTGATTCATACGTGCTATTTCTGACTCTCCATGTAGGCTGAAAATTCCTTTTAGCCCCAGGGGCAGGGTCTTTTCTTTCTCTGTACTAGTGCACAGGGCTGGAATACTTCCAGAGTACTTTCTTAATATACTAGGGCAAATACCCGATCACCACAAGTGTGAAAGGAGGTAGACAGGCTGAGAACCACCAACCTCCCTTATAGGTACTAAAACAGATTCAGGAAAAACTGATCTCACACACACACACAAGCACATGCACGGTTAGTAGTAATATCCAACACCACTACTCGGACTGTACATACTGTGTATTTTTAAAAGACCCTTTGCTTGCACAGTGCTCAACATGGAAAAGGAGTTCTAAGTACATAGGGCTAAAAAACAGCTTGCAGCTCATGAAGTCTGCCCCATTAAAAAATCATCCACTGAGTCATCCAATGTTTTGCTACGTAAGACTCTGAAATAAGACTGTATTCTTTCTCCTCCTTCCCAACTTTTTAAAACCTCTTCCTTCAACTTCTGAAGGTTCTATGTTGAATGTACACTTAAAAGAGTCAATAACAAAAAATCAGTATAGGTTCAGGGTCTTAAAAGTTAGTTTGGTGGGTGGCCGGGCGCGGTGGCTCACGCCTGTAATCCTAGCACTCTGGGAGGCCGAGGCGGGTGGATCGCTCAAGCTCAGGAGTTCGAGACCAGCCTGAGCGAGACCCCGTCTCTACTAAAAATAGAAATAAATTATCTGGACAACTAAAAATATACAAAGAAAAAAGTAGCCGGGTATGGTGGCACATGCCTGTAGTCCCAGCTACTCGGGAGGCTGAGGCAGTAGGATCGCTTAAGCCCAGGAGTTTGAGGTTGCTGTGAGCTAGGCTGACGCCACGGCACTCACTCTAGCCTGGGCAACAAAGTGAGACTCTGTCTCAAAAAAAAAAAAAAAAAAAAAAGTTAGTTTGGTGGGATCCAAATCAAGTTATAGGTTTAAAAGAACATCAAGAAGAAAGCTAAACTGCCTACAGTGTTAGTCCAGGAATTTTAGGAGCTAACAGCCAATGATATCAAAATATGCCACACAGAGCAGAATTCTCTTTTAGCTACAGGGAAGATAAGAGGTGAAAAGTGAGAGGGGCTTGGGTGCAAACCTTGGCTTCTCCCCTTTTGAGGTCCCACAAAGGGGAGGTATGTCTCTCTGGACCTGGTACCAGGAACAGGTAACATTTTTGTCTTTACAAGCATCACCTTCTGTGTTTGACTGCATTTCTCTCTTTCCACTGGATACTAGGAAACCTAAAACTTTCTGTCCACTTAGAAGACAAATGAATAAAATCTTATGAACCTGACTCCTGACTGCATCTTTTCTCTAGCTCCTATTTCCTTTCCTCAACTCATCCCTTCACTGAGAAAGAAAAATCTTGGTTTACTAAATGTCTGTTTGTGAGCATTCCTAATTCACCAGGGAAGAAACAACAATAGTGGCTAAGGAGAATATTGCAACAGTGCTTACTACGTGCCAGGTTCTGTTCTAAGCCTTTGTCATCTCTCCACTCACTGAATCCCCAGAATAGCCCTACCGACAGACAGCAAAGCCCCAGAACGCCCCAAGTCGCGCTGCATTCCAGAAAGGGGCTCTATACTGTTCTGGATCATGCCACACTAGTAACAGAAAATTTGGGGCATGCATCCCAAATACATATATTTCTAAATTATGTACATATATTACCCTAATTTATTATAAAACACACAAAAATATACATTTTGAAACAATGAGGGAAAAAACCCAGAAATTGAAATTTTCTTCATGCACTTCATAGATAGTCTGATGCAGTCCTCATTTTCCAAATGAGGGCTCTATAGAGTCTTGTCCGTCCTCGGGTTGTGGAGAAAATTAGATGAGGATGTATGTAAAGTGCCTCACATATCTTGAGTACTCAAGAACGTTTTCCTCCCCATACAACTGAAGAAAATGAAAGTAGCGCTTAAAAAAAAAAAAAAAAAACCAAACATTTTTTTAACCTCTATATTCAGTTTAATGTTTGACAGGAAGAATTTAAAACACTGGACCAATGAATTAAAGATCAAACAAGCAAAGAACATAATGGCGGCTTATAAAAGCAGAAGGGAAGAAGCGAATAAAAAAGGAAAATCCAACTACTGTAGAAACTGCCTCGGTTGATTAACAACTTTAGAAAATTAAGTTTCACTGCAGCAAAGGAACTCCAAAATCACAAAAAGATCAAGGAGACAAGTCAGGGCAGCAATGTGAAGAATTCTCTAGTCCTCTTCACCTGGCAGGAGGCTGTGCCCCTCTCCAGTGAACTCACACCTCACCCCCAATGGTTGCTGAGGCTGCCAGGCCAGATTTCCAACGTCCCGGAGTGACAAAGGGAAAGACTGCGTGGATGAGACCAGCCTGCCTTAAGCTTTTCTGCCAGAAGTGCCAGGCTACACTTCTCTCCCCACCCCAACCCTGGCTCACCCCGCTTGCAAACTAACAAACCACACACAGAACAGGGTCCCTGGCTCCCCTGCAGTCACAGCTTTAAACTCTCCCTGCCCAGTAAGGAGAGGGCTCCAGTGAAGACACTCAAGCTACCTCTCTTGGAATGCCAAACAGAACGTCCCAGGTGGGGTGCCCCAGTAACCTTTGGCTCCAGGGGGCTTTCTGGCTTCTCCTTCTGCACCCACCCCAGAATGACAGCTTGGCTCTTCTGGCCAGCCCTGTCCAATGTGCCACACAGCCCTGCTCCCCTTCTGGCTTTGCACACTGGGATCGGGCTGTGACAGCCAGATCTCTGTACCAAATCTCCGGCTCAATGCTCCCCTGTGTTGCGCAATGCGTGTTCTGCTATGACATGCAGCGAGGCCAGGGACCTGAGCCATGCCTTCTCAGGCACATTCATCAGGCCCTTTGATCGTGGAAACACCTAAGAGGGATAGCTGGGGGCAGGGCGGTGCGGGAGCGGGAGAATGGGACCCACCTTGCTCAGCCACACTGCCCAACTCAGTCTGACACAGCAGAGAACAGTCTCCAGAGAAAAGCCTGAGGATTTAAACATGACGTTTTCCAGCAAAAGCACACTGCACACTGCACGGAGTTTTGGCAAAGTTTCACACAACCTGTACGCTGAAGGCAGAGAAACTGGAGCTTCTGACACAGACCAATGATGCCACGGAGTTCCAGACTTTGGCAAAGAGTTCAAGGCACTATTAGTGGTTGGTATCATTATGCACCTACAGCATACGCCTTTCATCAGAGGTGTCAATCATTGCCATGTTTTAAACTCTTCTCAGCAACTGACAACTTGCTCAAACCCTCCACAGGGCAGGAGATCATCTTGTAGTCCCCCAGGTGGACGAGTTTTGACAACAGATACTGTGCCTTATCTTTACTAGCCCAGTACAGGACAAGCTCCTGGTACACAGTAGGTGCCAATAAATGCTTGCTACACCAACAGAACAGCCTGAAGAATTCAACTGGTCTGAATAAAAGTACAGCAAATCGTCATCAAGGATTTCTTTCCCACAGTCAAGCATATTACTGAATTATATATGTAAAGAAAAATTTTCCTTCTTCACCCAAGAGATTTTAAAAAGGCTTCTATAATTAAGGATGATTTTTTAAATTGCAGGCAATGTAGCAAAATGAATATTAACCCAGATTTGAAACACTCTAAATAGTTATTACCAAATCAATTTCAAAGCATTTCAATTTAGTAGCAAGCAGGGTAGTACAGGTGGCAACAAAGCAGCATTAGCATAAAACCAAAAGGGCAGGATTTGCAACAAGTCAAAAATGAAAATAAATTACAATTAATTCATCTTTGTGTGCCTCTGCATCTGATAATCCCCCTTGGGACACAAACTCCCGGAGATAAAAGGTGTAAAGCCACCTCTGGAATCACTTTCATTTTATAAGCCTAGCAGGAGGTAGGAGAGAGTCCAGGGAAGACAAAAGTTACCCACGATATTTTCTTTCTTAACATCCTAAGCAACTGGGCAGAAAAACAAATATTATAGAACTCTTGCAAGCAATGGAAGGATGCTAATCAAATGTCTAATATTTTACCACATGTCACTTTTGCAGGAGAAATGTTTCTACGAAGGTATGCTCCTGTCTAAATTTATACCTGCCTCCCTGCTTCAAAGTGAACAAGAGGAAAACACAGGCAAGCACAAGGAAAGAAAAAGGAAAGGTGGTGGGAAGGGCGGGAATTCTGAGCACTTAATCATCCTGAAAGCTCCCTAGCCTGGTGGAATGTGGCGGCTCATGCCTGCGCGCTCAGGGGTGGGGAGCTGGGCAGATGGACAGCACACCTGCTCTGGGCAGGAGACATACCAAGTCTGGGAGAGGTGGCTGCTGTCCACTTGGCGTCCCCCACACCCCCCACACCTCACGCCGAGGGCTCAAGCAATCCACCTCCGGCCTCAGCCTCCCAAGTAGCTAGGACCACAGGCACACATCACCATACCTGGCTAATTTTTATATTTTTTTGTAGAGACAGGGCCTCACTCTTGCTCAATCTGGTCTCAAACTCCCGCGCTCAAGCAGTCCTCCCGCCTCGGCCTCCCAAAGTGCTAGGATTACAGGTGTGAGCCACTGTGCCCAGCCTAAAAAATACTTTAAAACCCACTATTTTTAGTGATGCTTTTAAAAAAAAATCAGATTGGTTTTCATACATTCCAATGAATGAATACATACACTTTATTTTTTTCTAAACTGTGAGTAATACAGCTTATACTTTCCATTTGTAACAGTTGGAAGCAAGGTTATATTCAAAGGAGTGTCACTACGGAAAAATGTTTTCTCAGACATGGAGGAAACACCTTCAAAAGTGCACTTCTTTACCAAGTTTTTCTTTTCACAGCAAGTAACTGAAAGCTATTTTATGGTGATTGGGTACAGCTGGGTTTCACATTTAGAAGATTTCCACATTGAAAATTTAAAAATCAGACACTAACTTCTAGTAATGCCAATGATTTTATTATGCAAAGGGTAAGGAACTTTACTTAAAATAATAATTAAAAAAAGACATTAATAGGCAATTCAGTGAATCCCATCCAGCTTAGACAGTATTTCTACATGACAGAATTATTATACTTCTAAATGCAGTTTTGTCAGAAGAACTTGGACCTACTGAAATAGGATAAAGTGGGACTCCCCTATGGATAACAAAATACAGTTGAAACGGGGTGGAGAGGGTCCACTTAGAGACAGATTGGAAGGGGCCCAATAAATTCTTCTAATGGTCACCAGCCTGCCCTTTCTCCTCCTCAGCAGTGGAAACAGAACACAGGCAGGGCGCCCCATGTAGCCCTGAGAGGGCTGCCCGGGCATGTGGGAACACAAGCTTCCTGTCCTTGCATCTGCTGGGCAAAAATATTTAGATTAAATATAATCAACATGACAGAAATCAGCTTAAATAGTAAAGAGAGGCTCAGGAATTTTAAAGGATGGGTTAGCACTGTTTGAAATTTCCCCAAATGCCCTAAATAAACTGTGCTAATACTGTACATGGACCCCTGGTTTGAGCCTCATAATGCCACGGCAGCTGTGCATCTTGTGCCAGCCCAACCCCAAAGCCTTTGCCATTCCAGCCCCGGCGCTACTGGGAGACAAACTTTAAACTATTTAAAATGAAAAATTAAAGGGAAAGCCTCTTCCTCCCTTCTGCAAGCCCTGCGTAATCTGGAACGCGGACCCTTACCAGCCTATTTTACAAGCTACTGCCAGGTCTTCCAAAGCAGGAAGCCAAGGTATCTTACCTTCATCTCAGCTCGCTAGATCACAGTGCTCTTGAATACTTTATCGAACATTTAAGATGCCCCAAAGCTGCTGTTCCCAGGCTACACCTTATAAAAAACAGGCATGTTCTTCAGACGGAAAAAGGCACGCCCCTCACCCCAACCATTGCAGAACCATAACTGAGTCATAGATACCTGCTCAGTTAAGAAGCAATGCAACCTGCACACCCTGTATTGATTTAAGAGGAAGCTCCTTCCCCCTCTGGCCCCACCATGCCTCGCCTCTTCAAAGACCTGTGGCTAACGTCTGCCTGGAGAGGAAATTCTTGCTTCTTTTCCTTCTCCTCCCTACCACACCTCCACTGTGTCCCTTGGCAAGAGGTTCTAATTCTGCAGGTCGTGGAAGGAGAGAGAACAGAGGAACGTTGTCACCAGCACAGTGCTTCCCTCTCATCCCACCTACAGTCCTTGCACCCCACAGGGGAACGGCTAACGCAGTGGGAAGCACAATCTCAAGCGCTGGGGCCTTCCCAGCCACTTTCTGATTCCTCTGGCTTTCATCTCAATCATCGCCACTTTTCAAGTTCAGCTGAGTTCAGGCAAATGTTGGCTTGAGCCGACGAACTAAGGGCAGCCTCCATGACATGAAATGTACTACTTTGCCATCAAGGCAGAGCTTAAACCACGGACATTAAAAGGTTTGACAAAGCCAACATGGAAGGAGAATCCTGCATAGCTTCTTTATAAACCAACCCAATGTTCCCTCCCTCAATGCAACTTGGTAGTAGCAACAATTCTCTTTCTCATCCCCAACACTGTGTGCTAAGAACGCAAGAGAGAGCTGGAATAATGACACACCCTTGTCTATACATAGACAAAATTAAATAGAACAAGAATACATACACAGAAGGAAAATATTGAGGCACCAGTGGGGGCACATAACAGGGGGACTGATAATTCGGGGTTGGGTGGGACTATATTAAATCAAGTATTAACTAAGAGCCTCCGCAGCTCAATCTTTCATTGACAATACAAAAAGCCAAACCAGTACCTCTTCTTTCCTCTATTTAGAATTCTTTAAAAATCACAGCATTGTGTCTCACTGAGTGAGAGAGAAGAGAAATAAATGAATGGGTGGTTCTCTGTGACTGAAAGTTTCTGTCAAAACAAAAAACTGATTTGGTTACAATCAGAGGCATGTAATGCCAATGGACAGAACATACAATAAAAAGAAAAAGCCTGTCCCTTCGACCGCCCCTCCCCCAAACAATAGTAACACTGGCCACATCCTTGAAGGAAGATAAATTCCCCAGAGGAGATGAAATTTCAGAAGAGCTAAGAAGGCTGTGAAGAAAGTCATCTGGCTATCTCAGAATTAATACCAAAGATCTATCAATGATGGATAGCTCAGAAAGAATGAGAACAGAAGTAATGTTGGGAAAAGTTAGCTGAACTAGACTAAACAGCAACAGGAGAAGCAAGGTAAGATGAGAATGGGGAATTTGTAGAATAAGCTCACTGGATGGCCTTCAAGCCAAGTGTAAAGAATTTAAATGTGCTACACAAAACTCTGCCACCATTTATATGCTTTGTCCAGAGTAAGCTAATCCATAGACAGAAAGCAGATTACTTGTTGACTAGGGCTGGGGATCTCGGGGGTGGCGGGGAGAGGGTAAGGGTAGGGGAGGGGGGACGTAGAGTTGACTTCTAATGGGCACGAGGTTTCTTTTCGGGATGATGAAAATGTTCTAAAATCAGATATGGTGATGGCCACATAACTTTCAATATACTAAAAACCATCCAGTGGTTGAAATGGGTGAACACTATGGTATGTGAATTTTATCTCAATAAACCAATGAAAGCAAAATAAACAAAAATCCACTAAAGATTCTGATCCAAGTGAAAATTGAGGAAAGCAGCAGGATTCCTTAAGCTGAGGGGCCCATCTCAAAGCTATAGCGAGGTCTGCACCAGATAGCTCACAACCATTCCCAGGAATCTCACAGACCTTCCGGGAGCAATCTCCAAAGCACAAACTGGATGAACTTGCAACTTGGTTTTTCAAATTACACTTAAAAGAAATTGCAGGTGACTAAAGAAAATAAGGAGCTCAAATGCCATTCATTCCACTTGATTACATATTAATGTGGAAGTGGTGTTCAGTCCATAACAAAACATAAAATATCCCTCAAAGACATGTGCATAACTCAGCAAAAGGGAAGGAGCTGAATTGTTCAGAAGAGCTCCACTGTGAAATTGCAATATAATCTCAGAGCAGAGGAAGGCCTGAACAATCCCCTGCAGGGGTCCACCAGTCCGGTATCTGAAAGGCACCAAGCTGGAGACCTGAGACACACAGATGCCTGAGCTCACCTGCAGAAACATAGATGTGGTCTGTCTCGGATGACAGGTGAACATAAGGACTCTTAAATTCCCTGGATGATTCTAATGTACACCTGGGACTCGAAACTACTAAATTAATCAAAAATTCTTAATTTTCTAGAGGAAAGAAATGTGCAAAAAAAGTCAAATGTTGCTTGAGTCACCTAGCAAATCAGCCTCAGAGTCAGGACTAGAACCCTCGTCTCCTGGCCCTTGGTTCAGCACAACCACACCTATTATAGGGGTGTGGGGCCTTAAAGGAGGGCATCCTTATAAAATTCTGGCCTCGACAGGGGTCAGATACCATTGTAAGAAACCTTAGAGAACATACACCCTAACTGTTCTCAGGGAAACAGGTGACCTTGAGCCCAGGCTGGGAAGACTTCTTAGTATGCAGGGATTTCACTGCCCTGCTCTGTGCCCCAGTGGGTCCTGATGCTCAACAAATGGAACTGATTAGTGAGAAGGGAAGATTTTTTTGTAACTTCACAGGCCAGATCTGATCCGGAAAAATTAAAAAAAAAAAAATTTTAACTCAAAGAGCTGAGTGTTATAAAGTAAACATCAAGGAACGTAAAAGCGGATGCTTCACTGTCTCAGCTACACATGGAGCCAGTGCTGTCTGCAAAGAATGTTTTTTTTTTCCCCCAAAGAACAGGCCCCGGCAGATTGACCTTCACAGTCCATGCTAAAACCCTCTTAGGAAGTGCCTGGTGAGTGCTCTGGTTGACGTGCATCAAGCCATTACATTACCGAGCCGTGTGCTTCTTACCTATAATTCCACTGTCCTTGCTTTCCAGGGTGGAACTAGGGCTGCTAACGGTCTCACAGGGACTTTTGTTGGCTGCCGTCTTGCTGACACAGCTATTCAAGGTCGAGCAGGGGCTATCGGTGCTAGGAGATGCGGTGCTGCTTGTTAGTGTGGAGCAAGGACTGATGCCTTGGCTCAGAGCTGTGCACTGCAAGACGAAGGGAAGGAGGAGTTAGCACGGCTTAAACAGGAGTCTCCAACACATGCTTTTGTTTTTGATGCTAAAACAATAAAACTTAAAACAGGAAAATGGGAGACAGTTTTTGAAATCTACGGAAATACATATGCACAGACATAGATATACAGATATATACATAGATGATCTTTCAAATTTTAAGAGAAATATCTTTGTTTTGTTCCCCTCCTTTGTGATTTTTTTATTAAAAGGGCAGTCTTAGCAATAATTTATTGAGAATGCACATTTGTAAAACAGACATGGCAAACAAGCAGAGACTTCCTCTCATTTAAAGTCTGCACAAGACAAATGGGTTATTTGACCCCTGCACAGAAAACCTGGGAACTCTGTTTTTGTAATGTTTCATGAGCACCACGACCTGATTCAATTCCCAAAGATTTATGGGCTCTGCAATCAGGGGAAGGAGACTGGTGACCACTGCAGCCTCAATCAACACAGGACACCCTCTCTCGCAGGGCCCCTTGCAGGGGGTGGAAGCTCCAGCCCCTTATTGCTATTCAGGCACACACATCTTGGAAGTGGCAGGGTGCGTGCTGCGTAGCTACTGCCTGGAGGGGGGAGGCAATGCTCTCTTGGTAGCTGAACCATTTGATCTCATCTTATTTTGTCTCTGTCTCATCTCCTATAAATCTTTTCCTCACCCCACTGACCCTCCAAAATATCAGCAGCTAAAAAAGCACCGGGAAGCATATACTAAAGCAGCCAGATGAGAAGAATGGTGCTATAAAGATAAAGTACTAGTGTTATTATGAAGGGATTCTTTTAGCCCCTTTAATACATTCAGCTGCTATTCTCCAGGTGCTCACTAGAAGGTTAATGTGGACATTTTCTTAAGTTCTGCTTCCTTCTGCTTTTCCCCACCTCCCCACTGCAAAAACCCAGAACCAAATTGTTGAAATAAATTTCAATACACAATAGCCCAGAACTCATTTGACCAAACAATGACTTCCCCACTCAAGGAGGGGGAGAAGATGGTTATCGCTTCATTCGTCCTCTGAACAGGTAGGAAATGCAGTGTCTTCCTCGGGCATTACCATGGTTTCATTTTTGTCTTCAATGGTTATGTGTGTGGCACTTGGGATCCCTTCTCCCAGTAAAAATCCCAGCCTTGTCAACAGTTCTTGAGCTGCCGGGGAACAGCTCGGTTCATTATCGGCCTTTGCTTCTGGAACAAAGAAAGACAACAATGAAGATGCCCCTCTGGGGAATTTCAGTTTCGCATCTGGATGAGTTCACACTACAGCTGCTTGTCTGGTGCTTTTGTGTATTTTTATACAACCCGCACAAAGTTTGACAATGCAGCCTGTCCTCTAGCAATACATTCTAATTAAGAGGCTATGACAGGTTAAGAAAACAGTAAAAGAGAAACTCCAAGTGTAAACGGTAAAATATTTGACCTGAACCAGAAAAGCCCGGTGCTGTTATCTGATAGCAATTCCTATTTCCATGTTGTATGAAAAACGGGGACTTCAGACACCTGTTTGGGTAAGAAAAGGCCCATCTATCCTTCATCTTACCCTCAAAAGGCATGGTGTGGCCAATGTCCACAGGAGGCTGAAATAAAGTAAAACCCAAGTGGCATGCTGGCAGAGACCCAGGTTATAGATGTTGAGGTAAAACTGAAATCCGAGCACTCGTTAAGCAAGACGGGTGTGACATTGGTGGGAAATTTGCTGTGCACGTCCCACATCAGTGAGAGTCAAAATTGGGATTTCAGCAAGAGGCAATCATGGAGAATCCATGTTGAAACAAAGATTTCAGATACCAGCGAAACGTACCCAAGGGACAGGACACAGTAACGCACTGTTGTCCATGCAGAGATGGAGGAAAACCAGGCTGTATTCTCAGAATGCTCCAAAGCAATGCCGGGAAGCCCGGCCTTTCTCAGGTTCTCCCTGAGGTTGGTCATCTGGCTTTTTGCATGTAAGAGACTTTTAATGTTGTCTTTGAATTAGATGTAGAGTTGGAGGCTAACCTTGTATATAAAAGCCTAAAGATATTTAATTATGGTTGACAAAATGATATCCACATCATTCTAACACTTCTCTCACATTTTAAAATCGGCATCCATCAGGGGGGTGAAAAAATATACAAAGCAAAGAACAATATGCAACTGCTAATATAGTTACTCAACATTTGGCTCTTTTGTTAATTGTCTAGGTACCTAGACTCATTCATACATGAACCTATTTTGCCTAGATGTGGAAATCTGCAAAGAATGGGTAAGGGTTTTAGAAAAATAGAATGACGAAAAAACAATGATGTTACCTTTGAGCTACAGTATCACTAACAAAGTTCAATGCTACCTTTGCCTTTTGCCAGGAACCACAAAAGTCCAAACAAGCAGAGTTTTCGGGAAGACCACCTATATTATCTTATCCCCACTTACATATCAGTTTTGCTAAGTCACGGGCCCAGGATGGCAGCTACAAGGGAGGGAGCTAGGCTGCCCTTATCTTTAAGAAAGGAAAAGCACCCCACCCCTGCTTGCTCTCAAAACTTCCCAATGTTTGGGGTGGGAAGAACAGTTTGCCAGCTTGGAGGTTTTTTAGTTTGCTCTAGAAAACTGCAGGGGCAAGGTAACCAAGGCTCCACTGTTCTGGGTTAAAAGAGCCTGGATGTCTCTGGATCACGTGAGTTAAACTCATAATACAAAGGGGCAGTGGCCCCAAGCCAACTCGGAGAAGGGAGCCACCCCAGGGAGGGTCGACCACACACCAAGGCTGCTCTGCAGAAGGTCCCTTCCCACTCCAACCACATTTTGATTCTCAAGGTAGATAGGCACTTGGGAAAGGAGGGTGGGAAGCAAACCAAATCAGCACAAGCCAGGCACGCCCAGGGCTGAACCACTCAGAGTCCTCCCTCTGGCCCTGCCCCCTTGCTCAGCCCCAGGCGCAGGCAGGGCAGCTCCTTTATCTGAGGTGGCAGCTGGACTAGAGGGAGGGGACAGGACACAGACGCAGACGGAAGGGGAAGAAGTGGGTGAGGGGCGGATCTCAGCAGTTTCCCTGCACCACAGGCCCTTTTCCTTTCAAAACAATCTCCGTACTGCTACCCAATTGTGACTATGCCCCAGAACGCCCCACTTCTGGTTCAACCTGAAACACTCGGGGGAAAGAGCCAGAAACTACTCCCAGTTGGCAGCTGCTTGCGGAGGCCCCACAACATTCGCCTGACAACAAACAAGGCCACAGCCTGCAGCTCACTGGGGACTCGCTGGAAGACCCGGTATCCTGTGTAGGTCCCTCCACGCAGCAGGGGTACAACACCCCCGGCAGTCACTGCCACCTCTGCGCTGTGTCTGCAGACAGATACCCAGCTTCTCAAGGTTTTCATTTTTAGAAAATCTAAAAACAACTTACTCGTCCAAACCTCTCCCACTTCAGATAAGTTGGGGAGCAGTATAGATTCCAGGTTTAATGGCTGAGTTGAAAAGAGACACCCAAATTCATCATTAACTGTTCTCTTAACTGTTCAACCTGGACTTTGCTGGGACCAAAGTTCTAAACCCCTACCAGGGGGGTTCAGGATGAATGATAGAAGTTCTTTACTTCAGTTTTTGCCTCCGTGAAGCCACTGCAATTTTATTTCTTCCAAAGGCTCCCCCAACTGTCTTTCATATTATTCTCTCATCTAAGATGTCATCCTAGTGACCTTCCCCTTAAAAGGTCCCCTTCAGTCTGAATTCCTTAATCCACATCAAGCTGTCTGAATCTCTCCTTCCCTAATGCACAGAGCCTTCTCACACTGAACTTTTCATTCTGGCAGAAGGACCCCTAGGTGAAGCGTGACAGGGCCATTCCGGGAGAGAAGAGTTGCTCGGGAAGTCACATTGCTACACTGTGAAGTGGAAATGGATGTCTGCTTCCACAGTTTTCACCAGACACTGAGATTTGAACAGCCAGACGATTTTCTTTAAGCTATTACTCCAAAATGGCCTCCAAATCAAATTCTAATGGGCTACTATAGTCTATCTGCATTCATATAATATTAAATCCCATATTGATAGTGGGCATATCTTACCCAATACCAGTAGGATAAGGGCTGGAGAGAAAAAAGATCTCATTTCTTAACAACACTTTACATTTCACAGATTTAAATATCCAAAGAATTTATGATGGCTATATTTGGAGTTGAGAGAATAACTGGCCTCATCCTCTGTGGAATCCATTAGGTAAGTGGAGAGTGATATTCCTCCCAGTAACATTTTCATGGAACCCTCGACATCACACCATTGTGCAAAGTTAACCACATGGGGAAAGGCACACTCTGCAGTACTGTGCTTAGGGGCACACACTGAGGACTAGTCCATGAACTGGCCAGCTCCCCAGTCACTGCCGTCATAACTTCAAACCATCAATGCCCTTCATAATCATCCTTCCCCACCGTCTGGGAAGACAGCATGTGCTCCACACTCAACCTGTTCTGGAGCCCTTACAGGGGTGTTGAACTCTCTGAGCCACACCTTCCTCATGATTGAAGTGGCCGTGCCCACTTCCTATAGGTTTCAAGGTTCAAAACCAATAATGTGTGAGAAACAACTTATAAACCACAAGATGCTAGAAAGTTGGCCGTTATATCTCTACCAACTTTAACACCAAGAGCCCACACTTCCTCACTATTATTTTCTGGTTTTACAAGTTAATATCTAGTTTCAAATGTGCTTATATTTCTCTTACCTAAAAATAGAGCTTTCTATTTATATTTTTTCTGCCTCAAATAGCTTTTTCTGAACTCACTATTCCAAGACAACAAATTCCCTCTTTTTTCTGATTACCAAACTGTCCCAATTTGGCCTGCCTTCACTTTCTGTCCAATCACTTCCTCTTCTTAAAGCCAGACTCTGTTAGAACCCTGAGGGTCCCTGGAGGTCACCACCAAGAGAAACCCCTTCTCCACTCCGGCCTTCCCCAGACTCTATGCTGGGCTTTGTTGACAAGGTTCAGCAATTCACTAGCATGTGACCTTGAACAACTGACTTAACACCAAATTTCCAAGACAGAAATTATGAAGCAAGTTTGTTAAATGAGACAGACCCCTGGTTTAGGGTTAATTCCACTCCCCTGCCTCTGTTTATCCAGGACCTGCTTCGGGCTCAGCCTCTTGCCTTCCTTGATTTCTATTTACAAGTAATTTCTCTGTTTCTTTCTGGCCGCTCCTTCTCCTCAGCTATCAACATTCCCTCCTCCTCAGATTTCGAAAAACAGTATTTAAAAAGGAGCATCTATCCATGAATCTGCTGTTTCCATCAATAATGTTTCTAGTCTGCAATACTAAAACACAGTTATCATACATGTTATCTTTAAATTTTTCATCTCATTCACCCCATACTGAAACTGTCACCAAACTTAACCATTTCTTCTTTCCAAATGCCACCTGAATTAGCCTTTTTCTCTTTAGTCATTCTGCCACTCTGCTCAAAGTCTTCATTCCCTCAGTTCTAGAAGACTCTCAGATTTTGGATCAGTTTTTCCCATTTCTATTTTTATTTTCTCCCCTCTTCTTCTCCTTCCTCTAAAGCCAGTGGGTTCTCAAACTGCTAGGTCTCAGGATTCATTCTTAAATTATTAAGGACTCCAAAGAGCTTTGGCTTATGAGGGTTACATCTGTTGATAGTCTTCATATAAGAAATTAAAACTAAAAATTTTAAATGCGTGTTAATTCATTTTCATTATAATTTCAATTTTTTCTCAGACAGGGTCTCACTATATTGCCCAGGCTGGTCTTGAACTCCTGGGCTCAAGGAATCCTCCTGCTTTGGCCTTCCAAGTAGCTAGGTGTACAGGAACTCACCACTACATCTGGCTAGGATTCATTTTAAAGTAATAAAACTTATTACATGTTAATAATTCACATTTTAATTTAAAAACTATACTTTCAATTTAAAAAAAATTAGTTAAGAAGAAAGGTATTGTTTCATCTTTACAAATCTTTAATGTTCAATTTAATAGACAGTTGGATTTTCATATCTGCTTCTGTATTCAGAAGGGGAAGGTTCTTTGGTTGAAGCATATGAAGAATGGCAGCTGCAGACAGATAAGTAATTGGGAAAGGGAGGAGTCCTTTCAGTTAACTACAGGTGTTCTTCTTTGATACCTAACCAAAATGTGACAAACAGCGATTTCTTAAAGGTAAGTTGCAATTTTGACTCAATGTGTGTCAATGAATTTTTTTGTACTGGTACAGTAAGACCCAACAGTCTATTCCTTTCACTTCAAGTGATTTTTTTTACCCATGCAAGATTTTGAAACATTACATAGTGGGTCATTTAGAAAATACAGGTTTTGCAGATCTTGCAAATGTTGACACATTTTATTACACAATATCAAAATATCACTTGCCACAGATCTCAATTGAAAAGTCTTGGGAAGCCATCAAGCTCAACGTGACAGATGCAAATTTCCCCAACACCTAATTTTCATTTGAAAGGTCAAGTTTTATCACTGGCAACTAATTCTGTCAGCGTTTTTTTTTTTTTAATTGAAGTGACAGGCTAATTTCATTCCTTTTCAAGAAAATGTGTGCCAAATACTCAATTCTGAATGACCATGGTTTGTCAGTTGTTCTTTCAAATAAAAATGATGTTCCATTCAAAAAGTGGCTGGTTCAGTCTGCAATTCAAACAATCATACCAGTGTTTTGCCTCGAGACAACCATCATACTTCAGAGCATGCAGAAGTGTTTCATGAAGACTTCCCATTTCATCACATAGAGTAAAAAAGATGGGTTAAAAAAGGTCAAGATTTAATAACATTATTTTAGTGCTTCATCAAGGACATTCTTCAGTGAATTATTTTTGATGCAAGCATGTGGCTGTGAAGAAGACCACAGCATCCAGTGTACCCAGCGCCCCTGCCTTGATGCATATTAACTTAAGGTATCAGAAGTTTCACTAACAACTGCTTTTGCACCATCAGTGCAAACACCAACAACAATGGAAATGGAAATACCTTCTTAGTATTATTATAAAAATAATAAATTATAAAAATTATAAAAAAATGTTTTCACCTCACAAACCCGTGAGAGGGTCTTAGGGACACCTACAAGTCCACAGCCCATGCTCTGAGTACATCCACATTAAGCCTACAATTGTATTAAATTTTCCCTTACAAATAGGTTCAAATCCTAGCCACACACTCCCCTCACCCTAATAACTGATCTCTCATCTTCCCTCATCTGCTCAACTTCTTGGGGTTAAAGGGGTCAGTCCTCACCAATTCCATTTCCATATCACACACCTATAACTTCAACTCACGCACCTTCACAGCCCTCCTGCAACAGCCTTGTTAAAGCACACTGATTTTTCTTTTTCCTTTTCTTTCTTTACAGCACACCTCTACTTTTGACCTTCCTGTAGATTTATGACCTTGCAAACACTCTGTCCTGTAAGGGAGAAAGTGGCAACTGTCCTAAGAGACACTCCCAGGGAACAGCCAAGCTTACCAGTGTACTGTGGTCTTGTGCCTTCTCCTGCCCTCTTGCTAGTGCTCCTTCCATCTTATTCACAGCTCGTAAGTGAGAAACCAAATCTTCTCACAGTCCTTTCTCAGTGACCTTTTCCCTGGTCTAACTCACCTAGTCTCATGATATCACCTCCAAGCAAACAGCTGCCCAGTTTATGTCCTGAGGTCCTTCTTGAGAGCCAGTTTCATTTTCCAACTGGTGGTTGGATACTTCTGCCTACATGTTCCACCAGCACTTCAAAGCCATCGTGCCTGAAACTGAAACCAAGACAGACAGATCCCTCTTCTCCAGTGGCCTCTTGATGTAGTCTCAAAGATTTGAAGTTGTCATCATTGTCTCTTTTGGCTCCCAGGTCCTTGCAATTCCTCCAGAATCTTTCCATTCATCACCTCTTCTTTCCTGACCCTGATCTCATTTGAGACTTTATTCTTTCACTTAATTGCTTAAATCATTTTCTAATCATTTTCCCTGATCCTAGCCTCTTTCCTGCCCCACACTCCATCCTACTCTGTTGCCAGGTGCTATGGTCTGAATATTTGTGTCCCCCAGCCCCAAATTTCTATGTTGAAATTTTATCCTCACCCCAACATGATGGTATTAGGAGGCGGGGGACTTTGGGGTGATTAGATCATGAGGGCGCAACCCTCATGAATGGGATTAGTGCCCTTATAAAAGAAGGAGCTTGTCTGTCCTTCTACCATGTGAGGCTACAGTGAAAAGACAGCTGTGTGCCAACCAGGAAACAGGCCCTCACCAAACCCCAAATCTTTGGGTGCCTTGATCTTGGACTTCCCAGCCTCCAGAACTGTAAGAAATAAATTTCTGTAGTTTATAAGCCATTCAGTTTATGGTATTTTTTGTTATTGTAGCCTGAACTGATTAAGACACATGGTAAATCTTAAGCCACAGCTCCAATTAAGCCTTTCCCATGCTCAGAACCTCCATCCCCTGAACTTCTGATTCATTATACGGCTTGGATTAGTCAACATTACTTCCTCCCTTAAATTATAGTCACTCTGTATACAGGTCTTTAATCCCCTTGTCAGACTCTAAGACTCCATGAAGATAGCCCATCTCAAATAATATCCATGACAGTGCTTTTCACAGTTAGGAATTTAACTAATACTTATTCAAGGAAATACAGAATGAATGGGTACTCTACCTCTAACAGTTTCTCTTCTATGCACACATACCAAGTATGCCCTCTCTGTACTTCCATCTAACCTTATGCAACTGTAGGTTGAATAGTGCATCACCATTCTAAGAAGCTGAAAATTAAAGATAAAGCAAGATTGAGGTTACCTCTTAGGAAAGAAAGGGGAATGTCAGTGACTGGAGGAAATGCAGAGTTATGTTTTATTTCCTTAAACTGGGTAATAGTAGACAAGTTCCATTATTCTGTATACTTCTTTAATCCTCTACATCTGTTTGAATGACTGAAATAGTAATCAAAACCTAAGGTGTCAAAGTGCTTAAACATATCTAATAAAGAGCCCCTCCTCCCAACAAGATAGTTTGCATTTAATGATTCTGTTGTTTCATGTGTGTTAGTTTTACTTGCTAACCAGACTGCCAGAAAAAAAGTGTCATCGTATTTTGAGACTGATCTTCACCAAGCAATGACTCATGGAACTAAAAACTTTCTCACCCCTCCCCAAAGCTTGCTCAAGTAGCTAATGATATATTAAAGCAAACCTAAGTGGATTATGGTTGTCTCTAATTCAAAGAAATAAAGTTGTGAATCCTATTATAATTTAACAATCTTCTCTAATTTATCTGGAATTTTTTCCCCCTAAGGCAGAGATACTATTTTGTGGGTAAATGACATTTTCCCCTAAATAATATGTTGATTTAGCAATAGGATGCTTATTTTATCTTTATTTTCATTTGTTTGTTTATTTATTTGCAAAGGGAAAGGGGAGGAGAGGAGAGGGGAACAGAAGCTTATTTAGAAAGAGCCTATTCTAGGGGCTGGGCGCAGTGGCTCACGCCTGTAATCCTAGCACTCTGGGAGGCCGAGGCGGGTGGATCGCTCAAGCTCAGGAGTTCGAGACCAGCCTGAGCAAGAATGAGACCCCGTCTCTACTAAAAAAAAAAAATAGAAAGAAATGATTTGGACAGCTAAAAATCTATATAGAAAAAATTTGCCGGGCATGGTGGTACATGCCTGTAGTCCCAGCTACTCGGGAGGCTGAGGCAGTAGGATTGCTTAAGCCCAGGAGTTTGAGGTTGCTGTGAGCTAGGCTGATGCCACGGCACTCACTCTAGCCTGGGCAACAGTGCAAGACTCTGTCTCAAAAAAAAAAAAAAAAGAAAGAAAGAAAGAGCCTATTCTATATGACACACAGCTTATTAAGACCATTTGATGGGAAAAAAGGGGATTGTATTTTGTTTGAGGATTCCATTAAGTCATTCTTTTTTTTTTGCCAGAGTAAAAAATGCTATGTTTCAAAAATATTTTAAAATACTGAAGAAGACAGAATGTCCTTTCCTAAAGATGTTTCCAGGTGAATGCAAACTTTAACAGATTCTTTGCTTACAAAAAATGTTCTGCCTATATCATCAACCCTGCTTCCCAGATGGCTAAAATATGCAAATTACACATAAATACAATAACCTATAAATTAATGTAAAAATTCAAAATGCTCTGTTTTACTTTGATTTAAAGTTCAAACAAAGAGTTAAGAATCAAGAATTGACAGAGCGGCTGGGCATGGTGGCTCACACCTGTAATCCTAACACTTTGGGAGGCTGAGGAGGGAGGATTGCTTGAGGCCAGGAGTTCGAGACCAGCCTCAGGACATAGTGAGACACGTTTCTACAAAAAAATAAAAAAAAAATTAGCCAGGCGTGGTGGCATGCCTGTAGTCCCCCCACCAACCCCACCACTCAGGAGGCTGAGGCAGGAGGATCACTTGCGCCTGGGAGTTTGAGGCTGCACTGAGCTATAATGATGCCACTGTACTCTAGTCAGGGTGACAGAGCAAGACCCTATCTCAAAAACAAAAAAACAAAACAAAACAAAACTGATGGAGCTGCATGACCACTAATGCAAAAGTGAGGCAGCACAGTCCGGGAAGAGTATTTCAAACATTTAGGAATAACTTAGTATTTCACGAGTCTACGTGAAATTTCAAAGGCATTTCACAAGGAGCTCTTTTCAATAGAGTCTGTTAGTCTGGAGAATATTGCCATGGTATTATTGACAGCGCCCAGAAAAATGTCTTAGAGACAAATAAGAAGGCCCAAAGGAAATATGGAAAGCAGAAGACCGAGTTTTAAAGTAAAACTGAAGTGATGATGCCAATTTTGAACCTTACAAGTGAGGGTTTTCCCATCTTGCATCTGTACATGCCTGGGTTAATGCTCAAACTCAATTAGTTGTAGTTAGCTCTGTCCTTTCCTTTAGGTTCAATGACCTGGACATAAAAACTATACCTTAATATACAGCAGACTTCATTATCCCCACTGAAATTTAAAGGATTCTATGGGGATTACAAAACACCTCTTACTAATTGCCAAGTTCAACTCTGTTAGGCAACCACCTTCCTCATCAACCAAGAGAAAGGTACCTCTGCTGGGGCTTCCACCAACATCATGGCTATCGTCAGGCATGACCATGCGCCTACAAACATGAACTATACCCCCTTCCCAGACACCTAGAAAAAGTAAAAGTGTACCCTGTTTCTCAATTTTAGGTGAAATGGTTCTGCAGCCCACAAATGTCATACGTTTGGTCCCCATGGGGACTGAGGACACTCAATCAGAGAGCTCAGGTCTCAGGATTGAGCACACGCAAACTTCAGGCTGCTCTGGCAATACCAATTGTTGCACTTGACTTTATCTTGGCTCACAGCCAAGCACAAGAGCGCTTCCTTTTGCCAAGAAAAGTGGCCAATTTTGCCTTGGGCAAGGCGGGAAAAGTTGACAATGAAAACTATTTTTAACTTCCTTTCTTTGCCCAATAAAACTTCTAAATTTCTCCTCCACTGCCATACCAGGATTCCTAGACCCAACACAGAACCTCAACAATGCTCCCACCCAGGAAGGAAGAGGTTGCATAATGGAGTCTAGGCCAGCCAAAATGCCAGGGGCATAATTGACCGGGACTACAAAGATGTTGGCGGGTGAAGATGAGGGTAAGGGGAGGCTTAATCTGAAATGGGCAGACAGCTCGGTAAGTCTGATGACTGATACTGACTATAGAGAAATAGATTTTTATTTTCTTTTTAACACACAGAAGAGAAATGAGAGCAAACAGACCTACTGCACACGTTAATTCGCAACCGAGAGGGGCCTCATATCCCAGCAGACGGCTGTCCCCACCAGACACCACCGTGGATTCTCTGTCTTCACCACGCACACCTGGTGCCCCACCTCAGCACATATCCTCGGTGTGAGCCTCTTACCTAACCCACACAACTGGGGGCCTGGACAGAGAGGAAACGCGTGGAATTTCTCACACCTCCTGCCTACTCAGAGTGGCCAGCGCCTGGCCCCTGCCCGCATCCTAAACTCCCCTTCTCTTCCTGGTTTTCAGCTTCTACCAACCCCTCCTCTAAGCTCATTTTTAGCTGTATTTTTACCACCACCCCACTCCACTTTCTTCCCATGTCCTACTTATTACCCACTCCCTGCCATGCATCACCAGAAACACAAAACACACATACAGTGGTTGGAACATACAGGCTGTATCCCCCATCACCAACAGTTAGGCAGAGGAGGGTGCTAGGTATTCCAAAGTAGTAATACGGATGAGTTTTTTTCCCCAAAGTTCTCTTTGAGCATTACTAAACTTGTGCCCACATTGTGGTAAAATAAGCTCCTTTACATAGGAGAAGATTCCTAATCTCATGTTTCTACAGGAAAACAGGATGCAAACTAAAAACACTCAAATTAAAGGCCATAGAATTGTGAGGTGGAAACATCTCAGAAAGGAACAAACAAGTAAATGCCTGAATTGATTTTTAAAAATAACTATTAATACATCTATTAGATGCTACAAATTTGTGATGTCTGTTATACAGTTCCAGATATAAAATATATACAATGTCTTAATAAAAAGCTTTCAATTTGGATTTTTTTTTGCCTGTACTTTGACATCCTCTAAAATGCTTTAGAGGTAAAAAAAAAAAAAAAAGCTTTCAAAAATTACCAAATGCTTTCCAGAAAGCTAGTTATTATAAGCTTTGTCCAGTTAAAGTTTTAGCTTTTTACCCAAAGCCTGTTGAGTATTCTAAATCAGTAGAGTATTAAAAACAAAATGAAATCTTAGAAGCACTTTACTGGCTGATTTTTCATATGCCCTCAAGCCCCACTAGGTCAAAATTCAGAGGAAATAAGATTCAACCCTTAAACAATGCATATGCACCCACTCAAATATTCCTACCTATGTACATAATTCCAAGAATTGACATTAGCTAAATAGATCTCTGTAACTGTCCAAGGGGGGAAAAAAACCTCCCATATACAATCAGTTCGGCAAAGTATTACTGCAAGGGGCACTCAAGTTTCATTAAGAAATGCAGAGTGTCGTTATATTAAATACAAAATTGCAGGGGGAGGGTAATCACTGAAAACATGTTCTTACCATTCTCACTGGGCTCTGTTGGCTTGGACACGTCTCTGAACGGAATTATAACTGCATCTCCAGGCACTCTGGGGCTTTCCACATACTTGGGCTTCCTGACGGGACCTGCAGTGGGAAAGATCTGAGTGTGGCTAATTTTTTCCAGATGCAAACAAAGCTTCAGAATGTACAGTGTGTGTCCTCACCAGGACCCAAATATGCCTAAAGGAAGAGCCAGCCCCTTTCCCTCCCTTGAAACACACACACACACACACACACACACACACACACACACGAGTCATTTCAGTACAGACACGGGAATGTCCAGTCTGGGCTGCCAAAGCTCAGATTTGAGAATGTAAACTCTGACAAAAACAAAAGCTGCTCTTTTGCTGTGAAGTCTCTACAGCTGTCTTTGCTGCATGTCAAGTAGGTGATTCTGACATGTTCAAACCTGGGTGGCTTGGGGTGAAGGGTTTTTTATATAATTTTCCTCTAACTGGGATGAAGACGATTTGGTTGCTTGGTCTCTCCCAAGTCAGGAGCGTGGACTACAAACAGCCAGCCTGTAATATCACCATGCTCTGAGCAGCTATGGAACGCAGGCATCTTATCTGGCTGGTGACGCATGGTAATTGTGCGGGGCAAAGACGACTGCTTTCTTGGCAGCTGACGCAGCTGCCTTCAAAAAGGCACAGCAGCCAGTCCAGCACGCAATTCAAAGACGCAGGAGAGACTGAGCGTCTTATCTCCTACCTCCTCTTCAAGGCTCCCCACAACCCCAACATATCAGAAAATCCAGAATTCTTAGTAAGACTGAGTAGAACCCTCACACGTTGCTGCAGGAAATGCACAATGGTGCAGCCGCTTTGGAAAACAGTTTGGCCATTGCTCAACAGGTTAAACACAGAGTTACCAGACGGCCCAGCAATTCTACTACTGTGTGACTGTATGTTCGCATAATAACTAAACTTGTACACAAATGTACATGGTAGCATCATTCGTAATAGCCAAAGGTCCACCAAGTGATGGCACCAAAATGTAGTATGTCCACACAATGGAATATTACCAGGCAATAAAAAGGATGACACACCAATTCATGCTATGGCATGGATGAAACATGACAACACTATGCTAAGCGAAAGAAGTCAGTCACAAGAGACCACAACTCTACGACTGCATTCATATGTAATGTCCAGAATAGGCTAATCTATAGCAACAGAAAGTATGCATGGTTGCCAGGAGCTGGGTGCTATGCAGGCTTGTGGGGAGACAGCTAAGAGACACAGGACTTCTTTTTGAGGTGATAAAATGTTCTAGAATTAAATTGTGGTGATGGTTGTATAACTGTGACTATATTAAAAACCACTTTACTGTATGCTTTAAATGGGTGAATTGGGTGGTATTGAATTATACCTACATAAAGCCACTTTTTAAAAAGTGCCTATTCTGTCTGCTCTTTTCTTTTCTTGTCTTTTTTTTATGACCCCTCCCCTACCAAGTCTGCTCTTTTCAAGCATCACGTTACATTCTGGTCTAGAATCACCCACTTGACTCCTGTTTTCCTCGGTTGCCTTATACTTAAAAGTGGCTTTTAACAAGGTCACAGAGACAGGAAACACTCTGCATGAGTAAGAGAAGGGGCAGGGGAAGGAGTGCCAGGCAGAGGTCTACGACTCTCCCCTCTGCTCAGCCCCAAGCCCTGACCGTCCCAGGGCCCCGGCTCCGTCATCGTCATGGCACCATCAAGAGGGGATGCAGGCGGAGCACCCTTCCACCTCAAACACTTCATGCATCTGAGAAATCCTGTTCGAAATATGGTTTGTGGTGAGAGATGCTGCCACCTAAAGGTTCACTGCAAAAGTATCTACACTACTATAAAAAGTCTAATTCCCAGCCAGCTATAATGAATGTACTACATCTTAAAATAGACTGTTATCAGCAAAGCTTATATACTTTACAAATAAGGATGTTATTTCAACCTTTAGAAACCATGGTTTTTAAATGACTAATGTAGTATTTAATCACATGGCTGTCTTCTTAATTTATTTAACCCTGCCAGAAAGAGAATTTTTTAAGAGGTTAAAACAGAATGGTTATAGGGAAGGGGAAAACATATTTTCAATCTAAATGAGGGACACAGGCTATGCAACAGTATCCAGATTTTTATCTAAAACATATATATGTCCACATATAAACATACATGGGGGAAACACTGGGGGGGAAAGGATAAAATATTTGCTGTGGAAGAGATAGAAACTAGAAAGAAGGGCCTGAACAAGACAGACAGAAATGGAACGGGGACAAATACAAGAACCAATCTACACTTTTGAATGGACCCAAAGGCCCTTTTTTATTATTATTGTCTGACGACATGCAGCTGCCCAACCAGCAGCCATACCCACTGCTCAAGAGATGCTCGTATTTCTGCTCACCTTAACTCTTCAGGCAAATCTAAAGAGTTTACTTCCAGGCTCAAATCTACCTACCCAATAAAGTCCTTCAAAAATAATCTCTGATATTAAGTACTTTCTTAGAATACAGGCTATTTCAGATGCATGTATGATGGTTGTTCATAATAATTGGACCATGGAACCCAATGTCACCCAGGGCCTTCAGAAAGCATCCTACTTGTCCCTAACTGTTCTATTCAGAGGCATCCCTTAAATATAAGAAATAACACAACACCGGGGAGTCAGGATGTTAAGAGCAGAGACTTTTGAGTCCGGCAGACTTAGGTTCAAATACCACACCCCTCCCTCGTCACCTCCCCCTAACTCGGGCCTCGGTAAGTCCCAGCGCTAAAAGATGAGCAAGTGAGCCTCCTGCTACAAGGGGAACATCTGTGAGAGCAGAGCCCAGGCCAATCCTGCTCCCAGGCACAGTAAATCACAGGACTGGCAGATCTAAAAGGAGACCGAGAATATACCAAAGTAAATCAGTGGTCCCACAAGGCACTAATAAGCACTTACATATATTAATTACTTCATTCCTAATAATTTTGGGGAAAAAAAGCACAATTTCCCCCATTTTGGGGTCAGGAAACTGAGGTTCAAATAAACTAAACAATTTGCTTATGGCAAAGCAGGAAGGAATTCAAAGCCTGGTTTATGCAGTTTTGAATCCCATGCACTGAATCACCATTCGGCACTTACAAAGCTGTGAAATCTAGATTAAACATGCACTTCTAGAAAAAACCAAGGCACTGTGACTTTCCACCAACTAGTCATCTGACAAGTCTTTTATTCATCCTACTTGTCTCTGATCTCCCCTAACTTTTACTAGGAGCTGAAATAGTATGAAGTGATTATAAACAACTGCTCTCTAACATGATCCTTTTATTTAAATTGCTTTTCACAAACAGCTGAACTTCAAATGCTGTAAAACAAGATAAATTTATAGCCATAGAGGTTTTATTCTTTCCCCCCTCAATCACTCATTAGAGAATTTGTGCAAACTTTGCATTAAACAGAGCAGATGATACTTTGCCTCCACTCCCTCTCAAAACACCATTAAAGTTGCAATAAAAGGATTAAAGAGAGACCGACAGGGCAAGGACACAGCCACAGGCAAGAAACCAAGCTTCTGAAACTGGAAACAGACTGCCAAGGAGTACGGGGCTGAGCAGAGGCTAGTGCTGGGGGTGGGGGTGAGAGGGCTCAGCCCAGGCCAAAGAGCCTCAGGGACACTAGGCTGCTGGGAAGGCGGGGCACAGCCCAGCACCTCACGATTGGCTGATAATCTATTTAAGGAATAGACCTCAGAATTTCTTAAGCCTGGAGCATTCCCTCTCTCTTCCTGGAGGCTGAGTTTATTCTCTGGAAAGGTTGAATTCTAAGATCATGGAGATTCGAGAGCTAAACTTGTGAGTGCCTTTTTCTGTTTTACTTTTGTGTTTTGGTTTTTTTTTTTTTAAACTCCTAAATTCTAAATTAAAAAAACTAGGATTAAGAAAAATGCTACCCACAGACTGATGGGCCCCAGACGTGTGCCCCCTCTCAGCTGTGAGAACTGATGGCCAAGCTTGTATGCGATGGCAGGAAGAGATTGGAGGATTCCTTTCTGGGGAAACTCATTGAGAGAGGAGACCTATAAATAATCATTGTTGGGGACGGGGACGCCCTACCAAAAAAACGGCAGCTCCTCGACCAATCATGCTGCAGCACAGCCTCCCCTCAACACATACCTTTCAATAAGCTTGTCAGCCCCTTATACCTATATACAAATAAGGTGCCAAGGAGCACAGTCAGTTGAAGGACTCTGCCTAGAAAGACAGCAACTTTAATAGGTTAAACAAGGACCTTTGAGGAACTAATAGAAAGCAAGAAAGAAAAGCAACATCGCATCTGCTGCACAAAGAGATACTGTGACAAGGGCATTCAAAGCCTGTGATGTGGTCAGCTGAGCAGGCTGTGGCTGCAGAAGAAGGACAACTGGAGCCAGCACAAGCACCCAACTGCCCGTCTTTCACTTAAACAACCATCTATGAAACTGGTAACACTCATCTCTGGGCCATCAATATGGAAAAACTCCCCTCAATCAAGTGGTCACATTCCTTGTCAACAGAGATTAAAACTGAAAAATCCACCTCATCAAAACAACTGCCTAGAACCTTTCTACACGTAGCTTTTTGTTTAAAACAAAATACTCATGCATGAGGTATTTTAAAGTAATTTCCCCCCATTTCATAAACCAAGTGTTAGAAGGCTGATCCTCCCAAATTAACCAGAATGTAATACTACATAACAATTACCCACAACACACGGTGTTCTGGCTACGAGCTATGTTTTAAGGCAACGGGCTCTTAAAAACAAGACTGTCAGGTCTTAGCTGAGAACTGGCTTATCTAGAGCATCGGTCCCCAACCTGGTTGCCACCAGGGACTGGTTCATAGATGATTTTTCCATGGACTCAATGGGTAGAGGTTTCGGGATGATTCAAATGCATTACATTAATATCACTTTATTTCTATTATTATTGCATTATAATATAGAATGAAATAATTATACAACTCACCATAATGCAGAATCTAATGTTGCCACTGATCTGACAGGAGGCAGAGCTCAGGCAGTGATGCGAGTGATGGGGAGTGGCTGTAAATTCAGATGAAGCTTCCCCTTGCTTGCCTGCCGCTCACCTCCTGGTGTGTGGCCCAGTTCCTAACAGGCCAGGGACCTGTACTAGTCCGAGGGCTAGGGACCGCAGATCTAGAGGCCAATGTGTTTCCTTGGCACAGCTCCCAGGCAGCTGACCCCCAGCATTGGTATCAAGCAGCTTTTCCAGGTGTGACATGCTCAAATTCTGATTCTGATGTTCAGCTGTGGGCTGGGACCCCAGACCAAACTTTCATAATAAGGGCAGGCCTCTAGGGAAAACCAGTACTTAACCACCCCCTCCTGTCAGGTGGAAATGGGGTCCCAGAGGCTGTGGTTGGAATACCAACTTCTCCAGTTTACAAGATTTAAGAGATAAACAAGGTTTTTCTCAGTCATAAATTAAACCTGCTTCATCTGAACTCAAGATCCCTTTCCTCATTCCAAACCCCCCACTATGTGTCAGAAGGGGAGGGGGCTCTCGAAGTTATAAAGGATACTTAAAATTTTAAAAAATGTGCCAAAAGAGCTTAAATAGCCATAAACTTGCAGGCACCAAGTACGCAGCTTGCAAAAGAACAGCTCCTGCCAGCTTCTTTAATTGTGGAGAAGGGCCTTGTGTCAGTGTGGAAGGAGTCGCCAGGGCCAGCACCTTCGCTTAATCACTCCATTCTGCAACCTCAAGGCAGAGCAATCTCCCCATTCAGTATGCTGCCTTTACATAAATCTCTAAATATGCTTTCCCAGAGGCCAGTTTTCCTACTGTTTTTGACATTTTAATCACACAGCTGACTATTTTGCTGCTTAGAAACTGCCATATATGGAATATTTTCTAAAAAGGGACAGTAGAAATAAACCAAACTGGGCTTTATCTCCAGGCAGTGAAAGAAAGAAGGGCAAGGGTTACTTTTCATTCGAGCCTTTCAGTTAAAAATAATTATATATATGAAAGCAATATTTGGGACGCAGAACACCTGAGGCTACTTATTGCATTTAAAGTAGATCTTACATTTTTCATGACATCTGGAGACCATGAAAAGTGACACTTTGTGTTATCAATCATTTTAGGGATTTTTTTTAGCATCTTGAACTTCCACAGTAAAGGTTCCTGTCAATTTTATCCGGTATAGGTTTTCATTTCACATTGGGAAGTGTTCACAACAAGATGAGAAAAATAGAGATGAGTAAGGAGGTTTTGTTTTTGTGTGTGTATGCTTGGGGGCTGGGGCGGTGGTTATCTCTAAAGCAAATGTCATTAAATAGCCAATTCCAAATGGTAAACTGTGGTGAACAACCAGATCAGAGTCTTGAATTTTGAAAGAGCAAGATATCCAGACAGAGCTTCTAAAGATTCTTCCTCCTACACCCGCAAAAAGAATGCTTGGTAAGGGAGGAAAATGAGAAGACATCCAATGTGAGACTGAGGAAAGGGGAAGACAGCCTAACCAGGCCTGTGGCATAAAGGGAGTCCTTTGTACCAGGGCGCTGGGCCTGGCTCCCTGCTATTCTATTCCTTGCTGGACTTGTGGCAGGGCTGGTGGACTAGTGGCTTTGTCCAGAGACTCCATCGTAAGGGGTGAGAGCCTCCTGGGAGGATTCCTTTTGCGGGAAGGAGGAGCAGGACAATGAACTGACCCAGTCAGAAAGCCCTGGCCAAAGGGGAGGGTGATTTCAAGCACAGCGTGGCGTCCATCCCTTGGATTTCGCCTGTGAGAGGCAGGGGAGCTGCTGTAAACAAAAACCTAAAATGCTGCTTGAAATGGCTCTCTACTCCAGGGAATGACAACGCCTGGGATGCTGGGGGCCAACGCCGGGTGAGGCATCAGGCGAGAGAAGTACACCAGCTGCCCCAGCAGACATGCCCTCTGGGGACTTTCCGAAACTTTAAGAAACACTTTACAAGTGCCTGGAGCCTTGTGTAAAAAAAGGAGGGCATCAAGTCAGCACAATTTGAGTTCTTACTACTACTGTGACCTCATCCACACCCAAAGACCGGTGAGGTCTAGGGAAATTCAGGTCACCTGCTGATGATGAATGAAATTTAAAAAGTTACCTGACGCCACTTTTAATAAGCCTCCTTTTATTTATTTCCAATACCTTGATTTTAAGGGTCCACTGGGGAAGGGTGAACAGCCTTCATTCACTCATGCACTGCGTGGGGCACCATGAGGCTGTAAACCTTCACTGCCGCAAGGTGCGCTGAGCTAGCAGGGAAACAGCACATCAAAACGGAGCCACGCTCCTTTCAATAAGGCATCACTAAAATAAATGTTGACAAAAAGTTTGTAGTTTGCAGTCTGCATGTTTACAGTACCACGAGGACAATAAACCCCAACTACAACAAAATAACCTATGTTTCTACTTGAAGAACAGGAATTGATAGTAGGAAAGAGTGTGTGTGTGTGTGATGAATTGTGCTCTCTTTGATTCTAACTGATGCTATTTGCTTCTGTGACTGTGCTTGCTTTTGGTTGTTTGATAAATACAGTTGATCAGAGTGAGAAACAGGTGTAAGAGCGGGAGTGACTCCATGACAGGCCGAACTTCCTGAAGTAGGCCTAAGTTTCGGTTTCTCCGAAATGACGCCGCCCTTCCCCCCGCCCCCCAATGACACTGACCACAACTGGTGCCAGGTGGAAAAGCCCGAGGCTTGGAGCCAACCAATCAGGAGCCAACACGATCAGCCACTTTTGAAGGAGCAAATGAACTAAGGGGGGAGGAGGGATGGAGTGCCCAGTGTGTGGTGTGCAGACGAATGTATTGTGTGCAGACTAGCGTGTTGTGTGCAAATTAGCATACAAAAAAAGTATAAAAGCTTAACCTTTACCCCAGGGTGGGGTCCTGGTTTGTGAGAGGCCACTGTGTTGGTGCTCTGGGACTTGGACCCTAGCTCGAGCTAGCCAATAAACTCCTTTGCCTTTTGCAGCCTCAGTGACTCTGTCTCTCTGTTCCTGGGGCCGAGGGGAACCGGCTCTAACATACTTTCTTCCAATGCCATTTGATCTGTCATGCTGTTCCTGTACTGTGCCTAAATTATTATATATTAAAACATGGAAATGCATTAATTTGCTTTATTTATTTACTCAACAAATTATCAGGGGCACATCCTCTGCAATGTCAGGCACAAGGGTGAGAACCACAGATGTGAATGCATTCTCTTAAAGCTCTCGGCTAAGAGGACAAGAGTCTATTACATCATCTGAATTTTATTCTAAAACACATCAACATAAACAGTTGGTATGAATATTATGTCCGGTGGCTATAATCTACCACCTAAAGGCAATTAGTTGTTTTAATCTGGAATATAGACTCCAGGAGTAGTTAACTAGCTTTTAATCAAAAGGCCACACTCAGGAGATGCTGCTGCAAACCAGTCAGCTAGCTATCCTTACCACCAACCAACAGCAGGGTTATGTTAATTAGCATAGGTTAGAAATGAGCCTTGCTACTGGTTAAATTACTGACTTTGTTAATTAGTGTTATGGTTGTTGGAAACATTTTCAGTGGTGAAATTCGAATTTGAGGTAAAGGGGATGATGACTAGAAATGTCACAGAAGCATCCTAGCTTTTGTGTGAGCCAGGGATAAAAATCTAGCAGGCCCTCAGGCACCTAAGGCTCTAAATCCAGCTACTAATTCCTGGGAAGCCTTAGGCCCTGGATACAAAATGGCAGGATAACCTGAATGCTGCCATGGGTGGGCAGAATTCTAAAGAAGTCATTCCAAGATTCCCAACCCCTCCCCTTGTTATGGAATCAAACACAATCTGGGCACTGCTGTGAAGGGACTCTGCAGATGAAATGAAGAATTAAGATTACTATTTAGCTGACTTTAAAATAAAAAGATTATCCTGGATTATCGGGGTGGGCCCAATGTAATCACATGGACCCTTAAAAGCAGAAGTCGGGAGATGAGGCGGGAGGGAGGGAGAGCAAGCCAGAGATTCCAGTGTGAGAAGCATCCACCCTCTGGACTTGGCACCTTTCTGGCTCAGAAGAGAGAGGAAGGATACCACAGACAAAGGAATGTGGGCAGCCTCTAGAAGTTGAGACAGGCACAAGGAAATGGGGACCTCAATCCTACAGCTGCCAGGAACTGAGTTCTGCTCCCCTGATTGAGCCTGGAAGTGTTTCATCCCCTGAGCCTTAAAGGAATGCAGCCCCGCTACTCTCTTGATTTCAACCTTATGAAATCCAGAGCAAAGAGCCAGCTGCACCACGCTGTGCCTGGACTTCTGTCCTACAGAACTGTGAGACAATAAATTTGTTTTAAGATGGTAAGTCTGTAGTGATTTCTCAGGGCAGCAACAGAACACTAATGCATTGTTTATGAAATACTATCTTATGTGCTACAGGTAGACACCGAATGCAAGGTGCTGTCAGAGAACAGATCCCTGAAAAGGACAAAACTAGAACTTTACTAGGCATAGAAAGCAGGTTTTGTGGCTGCGTTGTCCTCCAACTAATAAATTTGTGTATGGGCAGAACTCAACCTGAGCGTTGTTTTAGTCATACCCAGCAGCGAGTTTACAGGGAGGAAATCTCTGGCCCTCACCTGCTCTAACTTTTGGCAGTAATTATAATTATCCATGAAGAACCTAACACCTGAAACTGGTTTCATTAGCTTTGTAAGAATCATTAAGCAAATAGTTACCAGTCAATGAACTACAAACTTTGATTTTAAGATGTCCCCGGAAGAAGGATCTGAGTCCTTCCTGGAATGGTAATTTCGGAGTTTCTCTAAGGAACCGCAGGAGCAGCGCTTAAGGGGAACGGGTTCCTCTGTTCTTCACACAAGCAGGAAATGAGCCCTACACTGCATGAGGTAACTGACCCCAAAAAGAGAAAGGCAGGATCCTGAGAATTTTCTTTCCATGTAGGTTAGGACCAGTCGTGCTCAAAATGTGGTCCCGAGACCAGCACCGACAGCATCACCTGGGAACTTGTCAGACATGCAAATTCTCAGCCCTTCCCCAGACCACAAAGTGATTCTGACGCCCATTAAAGTTTGAAAACTACTGGCTTAGCCTGTCTGGGGCAGCCCTACAAGACCTGGCCCTCACCCCAAGGAAGCTTACAACCAAGTATGAGGAAAAGAGCACGAAGGCAGGCGATCTGGGGAGAAGAGCAGAATGGAGAGGAAGGGGCAGCAACTGGGCTGAACCTGAGGCTGAGCTGGGGGCAGCGCCACTGAGAGGGAATGCACTGAAACGGGGACAGGGTATTTTACTCTTTCCACTCCTAAACAGAATAAAAGCAGCCTGAGAAAGAGAACTTAGCTCTTTTTGGCTTCCTTATAGAGCTTAGCACAGTGCTATGTATTCAGTCGGGGCACAAATATCTATTCCAACAGGAAAAGGTTTCTTTCTACTCTTTAAATAAGTTATACTTACTTTCTATAAACTAATAATTTCTAAGACATTTTCTAAGTTGGGAATATTTTCTCATATTTATTCAGCACAGTGGCCAGTAGGGAATTCTGCTGTAATCTCATTTGTTCCTTCTGCCAGGGCAGGAGATTTGGAAGTAAAGGAAGGGGTGGGAGAGAGGACATGGGGCCCAGTCCACCGAGAGGCTCCCACCTGCTGGAGGGCACTCCGCCGAGACGCCTCCCAACCACCCCGGAGAGGGCAGGAGCAGAGCAATCCTGTGTCTCACCCATCAGCTCTCGCTCTCTGCTCTCCACAGCGGCCAGGTCAAGACCCTCCCAGCCTCTTTGAACAAATCTGATGCACACACATGCACTCTCCACCCCTCACCCTATGCAGGAATCCTCACGTCCCACCTCACAGAGAAAGCAGCCATCAGGAGGAAACACCTGAAACTGTCTTCAACCCCGTCCTCACAGTCACCTGCACCGCTACTCATCCAGTCACAGCCACAATACAGCTAACCCTCCACCTGGGCTCAGGGTGCCGAGATCACAGGCAAGAAAAGGCACGAGAGATGCACAATCCAACCGTTCCTATAGAAAACTATCTAAGAATTATTGCTCTGGAAAGGATTTATGGGTTTAATCTGGGTCAAAAGATCAGCCATGGATAGGAGTTACAACCTTACTAGGGTTGCGCTGAGACCATTAAAAGGGCCCAGCTTGGACAATGAGCTACCACTATACCCCCTTCTGAATGGCTAAAATTTAAATACAAAATGTCTCACAAAACTGCTGGTGAATTTGTAGGGCAACTGGGACTCTCATACTGCTGGTGGGAATGCAAAATGGTACAATCATTTTGGAAAACAGTTGGCATTTTCACATCAGTTTAAACATACTATATGACTCAGCCAATTGCACTCCTAGGTACTGACTCAGGAGAAATGAAAACTTACATTTATACAAAAACTTTCACGTACATATTTACCGCAACTTTATTCACAGTCACCAACAACTGGAAACTACCCAAATGTCTTTCAGCTGGTGAATAAACTGTGGTATATTCATGCAATGAAGTACTACTCTGCAATAAAAAGGGTTATTGATACCCACTATAACATGGACAAATCTCAATAAGCTAACTGAAAGACACCAGACTCCAAAGGTTATATATATATATACTGTGGGATTCCATACATGACATTCTGAAAAGGCAAAACTAGAGGTTTAGAGAGCAGATCAGGGGTTGCCAGGGCTGAGGGGCTGACTACAAAGGAGCAGCATAAGGGAATATCTGGGGGTGAAAGAACTGGTCTTTATCTTGATTGCAGAAGTACATACACAACTCTGTGCATTGGTCAAAGCTCACAGATCTGTACAATGACCAAAAAAAGTGCATTTTACTCTGTTAATTAAAAAACACATTTAAAATTTTTTCAATTAAAAAAGGGGGCTTGGGGCCGGGCGCGGTGGCTCACGCCTGTAATCCTAGCTCTGGGAGGCCGAGGCGAGTGGATCGCTCGAGGTCAGGAGTTCGAGACCAGCCTGAGCAAGAGTGAGACCTCGTCTCTACTAAAAATAGAAAGAAATTATCTGGCCAACTAAAAATATATATACAAAAAAATTAGCCGGGCATGGTGGCTCATGCCTGTAGTCCCAGCTACTCGGGAGGCTGAGGCAGTAGGATCGCTTAAGCCCAGGAGTTTGAGGTTGCTGTGAGCTAGGCTGATGCCACGGCACTCACTCTAGCCCGGGTAACAAAGTGAGACTCTGTCTCAAAAAAAAAAAAAAAAAAAAAAGGGGGGGGGGGGGCTTGGCTTATGGTGTCCAAGTGTGCAGGAGTACCACTCATATGATACTAGTGATAGCCAGCAGCAGGAAGCTCCCAAGTCTCAGGTCCTGGGCAAGATCTCTGACCCACTTAGAGGCAGAGACAGGTAGAGGCCAGCCCCAGCACCTATCATCTCCGTCCACCCTGCTAAGACAGCCCTAATTTTTCACTATTTTTAAAAGTATCTAATACTTGGAAGGAGACAAAAGAGAGATACTTAAGGTGTCCCTTTAATGGAGCTGGGTGTTGTTTACATAAAGCAGACTCCACAAGATTATCTTACTATAGATAGATGTGTACATTCTAGATTGACTTTGGTAATAAGTTTGTCATCACTGGCATAATTACAGAACATATCTAGTAGAAATTTTTTTTTTTTTTTTTTTAGAGACAGGGTCTCACTCTGTTGCCCAAGCTGGAGCACAGTGGCACGATCATAGCTCACTGCAGCCTTGAACTCCTGTACTCAGGCGATTCTCCTGCCTCAGCCTCCTGAGTAGCTGTGGCTACAGGCGTGGGCCACCATGACTGGCCTCAGAATTTTTATTGTTTTTATTAATAAAATGTGGTATTTTGGAGTATCTGACTGATTAGCCTCGTGCTTCCTATTTGAAATATGCAAATTTTAGCTTTAAGTGAAATTCATTTTTAATCTATAAACATAAGATTTATAAATTAATTTTAAAGGCTTATGAAAAACCATGTTTTAAAATTTTAACTATAATACACTGAGCAATAATTTGAACCTCTTATCATCATGTGTACACAAAATGCTGCTCTCAAACATCAAAAGGCTCATCTGAAAACAGTCTCTCCCTTTCAAATTGCTCAATGGAAGGAGCTCAAGATTCTCTCAAATAAAGAAAAAGAACAAGAAAAAACATTTCCTTAACTCCAAGTCCACCACTGTCTACTTCGTATCCCACAGCTCCTACCCAGCTGACAAAGCTAGCCATCATGCATTTCTGTTCTCTCAGCTGAATTCTAGAATGTTCCATGTGCTACCACAGCCCTTCTGCCCCCAGAGCACGTACACTGTCATCACCTGTGTACTTGTCAGCACCCCCAGTGGACTCACTCCCACGTGTCCCTGGCGTCTGCACAGAGACCCTATCTCTCATATCAGGAGCAGTCCACAAAAACAGAGAGGGGGCTGCTGTCAGGCCACACACAAGCAGCCTCTAACACCCCAAGGAGTCCTACAGCAGGCTTCACCTGAGGCTGAAAGCAAGGGCAGCACAAAGGTTGGGTTTGTGAGCTTGAGCCAATGTCTTTCTCTGACCTCCTTGGTGATGAGCTCACACTGACAAGCATGTGCTTTCCATTATCTGAAATTCCTCTTGCAAACTTCAAGAGCAGTGGCAAAGCGATATTTTGGGGCTTAGCTGTTATCTCTTCAGTGTCTTAAAAGGACAAATTACACTCACAGATGCCATAGGTGACCCCTGACATCACTGAGAGGAGGCCGATGAAGAGTCATAGCCGCAGCTCTCCTCACAGTGAGCCTCCTCTCGTCCCCTGCAAGATGCAGGCCATCGGGGCCACTCAGCAGCTATCAGTGTGCTGGGGTCAGGACACAACAGAGGGAAGGGTTTCCACATTAAACGTGCTACAGTCCAGGTTCTTGCGGAAGTTTTCTTCTTGGTCAAAACCACCACAATTTTACCTGACCTCACTCTCAAATAGCTAATCAAGATGAACAGGAGTTCCTGAATATACACTGATTCATTACAACAAAAAGAGTGGCTCCTTCTTGACTTTTTTGAAAAAGCCAACTATAATTCATCTCCAGCTTAGCACCTGCTAATAGTCAGCCAGGTCAACCACAAGGCCGTATTAAACCCTCCTCCCAACTCCCCCACCTTCACTGGTTCTGAAAAGGCCTCCAATGGATGTAAACACTTCAGGGTGAAGACAGCAGCTAAGCCCAGCCTGTCCCACGTTCCCACATGTCAGAGTGGGCCTTAGCCTGTTCCCTGACTACTTCCCACACAGGTGTAAACATCTCAGCCATGAGTGCAAAAACATCTGAAAATACCTGAGGGCAAAGAAGAATGGAATGAGACCATTAAAATAATGCCCCAAACTGCCCATACCAAAGAAAAATAGCTCCAGAAGTCCAGGGTTCCAAGCTGTTCTACTTTTATACCTCAGCTATTAGATAATTTTGAATAATCGGGGAGAAAAAAGCTCACTTCAAGATATAGGGTAATAGTTAATATGCCAAAAGAAATAACTACAGATATTTTTTAATCTGTTTACTTTTTATGTCAGCCTGGTCATGCATAAAGGCAAAGTCAGAAGGTAGCCTCTAAGAACTTAAAATACTCTTCGTAAAAGTACTTTAGCTACGAGAATGGCATGCAGATCAAGTAAGACTGTGGTCCCCAAACCCCAGTCCGTGGCCTGTAGCAACAGGGCTGCACAGCAGGAGGTGAGCCACAGTGGGTGAGTGAGCAAAGCTTCACCTGTATTTACAGCCGCTCCCCATCCTTTGCAACACTGCCTGAGCACCACCTCCTGTCAGAGATCAGCAGCAGCATTAGATTCTTATGGGAGTGCAGACACTACCGTAAACTCTGCATGTGAGGGATCTAGGTTGTGTGCTCCTTATGAGAATCTAAGGCCTGATGATCTGAGGTGGAGCTGAGGCAGTGATGCTAGCGCTGGGGAGTGGCTGCAAATACGGATCATTAGCAGAGAGGTTAGACTGCACAGTAGATGTAATGCACTTGAATCATCCAGAAACCATCCCTTCCCCCGACCCAGTCTGTGGGAAAACTGCCTTCCATGAAACCGGTCCCTGGTGCCAAAAAAGTTGGGTACTAAGTAAGAGTCACAGGACTCGGCAGAAATCGTTCCTAGAATACGCTGCTCATTCAGCATTAACCACAAGGTGGAGCTGCTTCAATGCTAATTCCAGACACACAGCCTGGCCAGAGCAGTTTCTTCACCATCATGGCAACAGTGCTTGCATCTGTTAGGAGCGTGAAGTCCAGAAATGCTTTTTCTTTAAGGTTTCAGGTAACATACACATGGTTAACGGTCTATATTGAGGAATTAAACCGCTGTGGCAGCAATTCCCTGCCACCATTTTGGCCCAATCTAAAGCCCCTACAAAGACCGATCTCAGCCCCAGTTAGAGCCAACAAGGCAACAAAGTGGGGCAGAAAAGCCCCGAGTATTCCTGAATTATATCAAAGTGCAACACTGGAAGTTCATCTACCCTTGAATCCATACTGATATGAATAAATGGGAAAGAATAAACAAATCTCCAATGTGGAAAAATTCTAAACAATGTATATAGATAATCCCTCTCAAGGGGGGTAGGCTAACTCCCCACCCCTGTGTGTGTGCCATGCACACTGACCTCCTTCTGGAAAGTACAGCACACTCCATGTATAGTATGTATGCATATGGATACACACACTTTCCTACATGGAAAGAAGGGGAGGAAAAAGAGTAACTTTACCATGGAGAAACCAGGCAACAACTGCCTTGGCCAGGTGACCAAGATAAACATGAACAGTGGTAAGTTATGTTGCTACTATGTACCATCAACACGATGTGGTGAGAAGCCACTTCACCTCTGTAACTCCTGCCCGGAAATCTGTAACTCCATCTAAACATAAGAAAAACACCACACAAATTCCAATACAGGGGCATCCTACAATATACCAGACCAGTACTCCTCAAAATTGTCAAGGTCATCAGAACAAGGGAAGTCTGAGAAACTGTCACAGCCAAGAAGAGCCTAACGAGACATGACAACTAAATGTAACGTGGGATTCTGGAACAGAAAAAGGACATTGGGTGTGAACCAATATATGAACAAAGTATAGACTTCAGCAGGTATGAATATTGATTCATTAATTGTGAAAAATGTATTCCACTAATGTTGTATGTTTGTACCACAGGAAACTAAATATGGGGAATATGGAAACTCTCTATTATTCTTTGTAACTTCTCTATAAATCTAAAGCTACTTTAAAATAAAAAGTTTATTAAAAATAAAAGTTCATCCAAGGCTCAAATGTAACAAGTAATAAGAAGTGCCTTCACATACATAAGAATCCCTTTACCTTCTATACTGAAGTATTCAGACTGTGTTCCTGACAGTCCCTTGACACTTGTCACAGAGGAAGGTGAAGCATAAAAACACTGCTTCACTGAAGGTCATTTGAAGGACAATGGCAGGAACACAGAGGTTGTGGCTTCTGTGCCATCTGTAGCTTTTGAGAGTGATCTGATCTAAGGCTGCTGTTCTGGGTGGCAGTGAAGTGAAAATGACTGAGGCTTTGGAATCAAACGGAGGTTCAAATCCCAGCCAGTCATCAGCTAGCTGTCTCACCTTCAGGAAAGTTACCTAACCTCTTGGGGCTCTCCATCACTGGAAATGGGGCTGGTACCTACCCCTCAGGGCTAACGTGTTTGTGATGTGTCTAGCACATGGTAAGTACTGCATAAATGCTAGGTTTCCACTGCTCCTTTCCTTTCCTCTGAGGCAAAAATCACGTTGACAGAGTATGGCCCAAGGGCCACAGAGCACCACTGAGTGTTTTTATAAATAAAATGTTACTGGAACAGAGCCATGACCGTTCATCTACGTGTTGTCTACGGCTCTGTGCTACAATGGTGAGTCAAATAGTCGCAACAGAGACTGAGTGGCCCTCAAAACCTAAAATATTACTATCTGGCCCTTGACAAAAAAGTTTGCTGACTCTATTCAAAGGTCGTCAGTTACCATATTTCCAAGGCTAACAGACACTTGTCCTTATCGTACTTGACCTTCACAGCTTTTGCCTCAGATGTCACATCTTGAAACCCTTCCTCCTCCTTTGAGACTGGCAATCTGAGCTTAGGCTCTGTACCTCCAACTCCTAGGTGCTCTTCACAAACAAGGTTCCGTGGAACATCCAAAGTTCAAGATGTGCAAAGCCAAGCTATTCCATAGTGAGTTAATTAAACCAGCACCCCTGGTAGGCCAGAAACAGCATTACCTGGAATCCTAGGACCAACCGGGGTTGACATTCCACTTTTCAGAGCCTTAGAATCTTTACCAAAAATACAGGAATGAGTCCCACCTTGAAAATACCATAAATATTAAATTGGGAAAAAATGTGAAGCCACTGAGCACAACATTTTTTGAATCTGGATCCATCTAGAAAATCAAGCTGGAGTTTAGCAAGCTTCTCAATTGGTCAAAAATGTGTTAAGGGTATGACAAGATACAGATCCCCTCTGCTCTCTGGACTGCTGGGCAGAGCCTAGAGCAGTCCCAATGGACAGATCATTTAACCCAACTGCTATACGAATATTTCCTGTATGTGCCACAATATAAAAAGGGCTGGGAAGCGCTTGCCCTGAGCCATTCTGCACTTTTCTTCCTTCCCTGATCCTCATGTACAAACAGGTCACTACAACCTAAAGATTCTTTTTCATAAAACTTTTTCAAATCAACCCACATACCTCACTGCACTCCCCTCTGCCACAGTAGAGATTTAAACCATGATACTTCATGGGAATCACGACAAGAGTCCCAACCATTCTCCTCAACTCCAAGATGGCCTGTATGCAGCAGTTAGCATCCTAAAACCCAAATCTATTTATTTCATCCTTCTGCTTAAAATGGTCAAAGGACAGCACTGCCAAAAGAATAAAATCCTTCCTGGATCCCACCGTATTTCCATCCTCATCTCTGATGCCACTGACCCTACCAGGCCTTGTAAGCTCCGGCCACCGCAGCCCACTCACTCACATTTCCATGTACGCTCTGAATGTCATTCATGTGGGGCCATTCTGTCCCTACCAGACAGTCTTTTCACCCAGCCTGACTCCTGGAAGCTCCTGTTTGGCACACAAGTCTTGACTCACCCTTTAGGAACTTCTTCCAGCGTCACACCGGGGAGCCTTACCAGCCTCTGAAAGGGGAGTCTCCCTCTTCTCCTTGAGGCCACGGTGCCTTGCAGACACCTCAATGCCTTGAGTGTTGTCATCTGTAAGCTGGGAGGTTCCCAAAGCATACGGCCTAGTATTTATTTACTTTTACATCCACTTCATCTCTACCCCAGAGCCCAACACATAGCTGGTGCTCAATAAACCAACAGAAAACAAATGTTTATGGAACCTCAGGAAGTTAACTAAGTGAAAGAAAGATTTAGGTGACTCAGAGAGCCTCTGAGGCTGTTCAGAAAAATATCACCACCAAAAACAGTCACATCCACCTACACAGTGTCCTCTGATGGTGAAAGGGATCCTGGAACAGTCTCTTGGCAGCTTAGCTTCCAAACAGTCCAGGAGAGCTGGAGAGAGAAAGAGCCCTTGAGAGAACCACAGCATAAAAAGGAACTTTATTTTTAAAGGCCAAAGGGCATGCCAACTAAGAATTTCCAGTTTGAGAGGAAGAAACAGGGAAAGTAAACCACAAAAATAATGAAAGGGTGTCAAAAGTGCAAACAAAATAGTGATTCTCTTAAGCAATCTGATAGACGTTTCGCATTTCAGGGAAAACATGTTGACCTAAACAGGTTGTCTTTATTTTTTCCCTTCTGTGTATCACATAGAAATCTACCAGCAGCAGTGTCAATAAGTCAAGGTTTCAGGCTACATGTAAGATTTTTTTCCCCCTGCCTTAAAAGGACCTGTTATTTTTCACTTGCTTATTAAAACATCACAAACTATTAATATAAGAAAAATAAAGTGTACAGTAAAACCTAAAATCAAGTAAATATTACATCCTCAGAAACTGTTTAACGGGTGTTTGCCTGACCCGGCCTACTGATGTCATTTCTTCCTGAGAATCTTACAGGGCCCAAGTGGTCACTGTGAAGCATCTCTTTATAGTCAGGCCAGATCTGCTCTCCCCTCAAGACAACACTCAGATGCTGGGTGGTTTCCCTACCTTCACTCCCAAAATCTTTGGTATCAGCTTGTTTTCTCGTGAATTGCTTCTCACACTCCTCTAAAACTCGGTTACTAGTGATCTTTATTACTTTCAATAAAAGCTACAACAGGATCAAAAATAAATAAGCATAAGGCATTTGGCTGTGAGCAACACACACACAAGACAGGAAATGAAAACCAATTAAGTCTTTGGCAAGAGCAAGACCCTTCCCACGGAAACTGTACATGGGTCCGCTCATGCACAAAGCCATGCCCAGAATTTACAAACTCAGCTCCAAATATCAGCAGTTTGAATGGTTTCATCAACATTTACTAACACAAGTCCAAATATCAACATTAGGTCTTAAAGGTCCCTGCATTGAAGCAGTAGTGCCTTCTGTCCTCCAGGCCAGAAAGACTGAAGTCGAACGAGGACAATATAGGAGACAGGATGACAAAGGGCAGGAGTGAGTGACCAGATCTCAGAGGTCAGGGCCAGTCTGATGTAACATGGCAACGGCAGCAGCATTTCGCCAGCACGTCCTGGGAGCCAGGCGCTGTACAAACATTCTCTCTAATCCTCTCAAAGACCTATTTGGTAGACACTTTATTCTCACTTCCAGATGAGGAAACCAAGGATTAGAGACATTAGTCTAAGGAAACAGAGCTACTAAGAACAGAGACTTGGGATTGAACACTGGTTTGTCTTCCCACGATACAACATAGCCTGGGTAGAAAAGGAACAGTATATAGAAGTTCAAGTTTACCTAATGCAGGTAAGACCTGCTTAGAACCTCAAAACTTCTTTAAAAAACATATCACTCAGAGAATCTTTTAGATGTCTACATTCAAATTTTAGTGTGTGTATATACATATATACATCAGTGCATATATATTCATTCAAATCTTAGAGAATATACAAACCTGCTCTAACAGAAATTGTATAACTAGAAAAAAAGTTGTCAATTATTTTGTAAAAATTTTTTCAATAAAGGAAATCCCTACTAAATTTTTACCAAAAAGTCTGGAGTCCACAATCACTTTCTGATTGACATAACAGGAGATTGCAGTCTATGGACTGCTTCTCACATTCTTCTAAAATTTGGTTACTTGTAGTCTCACTGGTTGATCTTTATCACTTTCAGTAAAAGCTACAATAGGACCAAGAATAAATAAAGCCTCTAATTTCTGTATCAAATATTAACACTACTAGACTCTGATGTGCACAACGAGCCATATATTTTCTTGTGATTACCTAAGACCCTCAACATCCTTGAGTTCTATATCCAGAGTCCTTGTGAAACATCAACCCACCCAAGACAGGAATATCCCTAATACTTGCTATGAACTCAGAGGACACCTCTTGCTGGCATTATAGTGGAGTTGTAACTGGGGCAAAATGACCTCACTTGCAAGGAGGCGGCGGCGGAGACGGTGGAGGGGGAGAAGAAGGAAGAGACGTGGCCAACTGTGGCAGTCTCAACTGCTGGTCCCTCAGCCAGTCTCAGCCCCACATGCCCCTCACATGATGGGATTATGGTGTACAAAGCACATGTTTCTGGTACAGTGTAGTCCTAAGTACAAGCCAGCTACTTCATCTGGTGCTCATCCAAATAAACAATCTACTTTAATGGCAGAAGGAAAACGGCTGTGTCATCAGGAGATGGTGTATCTGCACATGGCATTTATGAGCCACTTAAGGGATGTTCAAGGGTGACCTGACAAAGGCTTCTGCCTCAAGGGCTGACTTTATCATTTACCTGCGTAAGGAGCAACTTTGTGACTCTGCTCTCTTGCATGGTTTGAAACGATACGTAACTGTCTGCTCAACTTCCACTCATTGCTTGGAAAGCAAATCCAGACCACATTGGAGCATTTACTCTCCACCAGCTTCACAAACCACAGGCTCTCATTTCCATAGACGGCACATAGCAGCTTCACAAATTACCGAGGCAGGGCATCACCAGCCATCCTGCTACCTTTTTGCTTTACTTAAATTTCTCTTTTCTGCCCCAAACCATTGCTTTTTTAGACCTTTTTACTAACACCGCCAGTTCTAAGAGCTGGCTTCCTTTACAAGGCAATTTTATATACATACCATTTTAATCACTTCACATGAATCATGTGCAAACCAAGAGAAGATGAATAACCCAAGTGGTTGGCGGCAGAGCTGGAGTGGAACCCACTGCGTTACACTGCTTTCATGTCCTCTCGCGGGGAACAAAGCCTGGCGGGGGGCAGTGCTGCACATCAAGACAACACGTGCTTGCCAGAAAACACAGATCTGAGGGTGGAATCCCACCGGGGGGCATCTGGCTAAGGATGGAGAATCCAAGGGGCTGATAACTGTGGGGACCCACTCATAGCCGCTGAGTCAGATGAGAGGAGCTGAAGATGGGCTCCAAGGCAGAAGGTTACATCGAAATTGCAACGACAGCTACACTTTACAGTTTCCATCTCATTGAGATGTTGCTTGCCCCATTAGTTCAGACTGCTATAACAAAAATAGCACAGACTGGGTGGCTTAAACACAATTTATTTCTCATAATTTAGAGGCTGGGAAGTCCGAGATCAAACTGCCAGCAGATCCAGGGTCTGAAGATAGCATCTTCTCATTGTATAGTAGCACTTCCTTATCTGCGGAAGATTCATTCCAAGACTCCCGGTGGATGCCAGAGACCAAGGATAGCACTGAACTCTGTATATACACTATGTTTTTTTCTGTACATACATCCCTTACTTGCAACAAATGGCTTGGTGTCACTCATTTCAGGGAATCTCTTGCTGAAGTTTTCATATAGGCTCAAAGCTTTCTGGTGCAACATGCAACCTGGAACATGTTTTCTGTTCTTGTCTTCAACTCACAAATTTAATGCCTTTTCCATCTTTGCTAAGCCCTCATCATGCACTGTGGCTGTAACCTTTGCAGTTTGAGGTGTGACAGCAGTACTAGCACACATCATGAACTGCTTTTTCCTTCTTCACCATTTCACAGATGAAAGACTCACTCTTACTGTAGATCTTAGAAACCTCAGCATACAATGGTTTTTCTTTACTAAGTCAAGAATTTTCACCTTTTCACTTAAAGGGAGCACTTTAATGTGCTTCTTCAGGTATGCCAAAGCTTTGGCATATCCAAATTGCCAGCATTACTTCTCTTGTGCTTGGGGGCCATTATTAAGTAAAATAAGGGTTACTCGAACACATGCACTGCAATACCACGACAGTCGACCTGGTAACTGAGACAGCTCCTTAGTGACTAACTGTTGGGAGCGTCTATAGCACAGAAACACCAGACGAAGGGATGATTCCTGTCCCAGGTGGGATAGGGTGAGATTTCAGCACGCTACTCAGAACACTGCACGATTTAAAACTTATACTTATTTCTGGAGTTTTCCATTTAATATTTTTGGATCTAGGTTGACTTCAGATAACTGAAACCTCTGAAAGCAAAACTGTGGATAACAGTTTCCTCGCACGGCTAATACAGAGTGAGCTCTAGCCTCTTTCTCTTCTTTTTAATCTTACCATGAGGGCTCTACCATAGCCTCATGATCTCATCTAAACCTAACTACCTCCCAAAGACCACATCTCCCAATACCATTCCATTAGAGGTCAGTGTTTCAACATACAAATTTGGGGGGACAAAAACATGCAGTCCCAAACACCCCATAAGAGAAGCACCATTATTACCCCAACTCTCAGATGAGGAAACACCTACAACTTTTCCAAGCACACCAGGCTGGGAAATGAACCCAGTTCTGACCTGCCCAGGACTGGGGGTGGACAAAGGCAGACTGCATCTATCACTCTTCATAACTTGGTGAGTCCTACCAGTTCCTGACTCAGGGTGGAGAATTTACTCTCCCAGGCTCTTTAAAAGTTGAGCTCATTATCTGCACTCAGGACCTGTGACCAATAAAGACAATTTTGTTGACAGTGGAAGTGACAAGGAAAGCCTATCTCTTTGAAAGAGTATTTCCTAAATTATATTTCTCAGAGCCCTGGTGCAGAAAAGAGTTCCACATGTGATACTATCAGCTACTCTAGACAGGCCCCTGCCCAAGGCATGGCTTACTGGTTTTAGTGCTTCAGGCCCCAATAACAAAGATTTGCCTGAAGATACCAGTTTTACTTTTGTAAGATACTCTAGTTCTTACTGGTCCCTCTCTTTTAGAAATCACCATCTGTGATCCCCTTAGTTTCTCAACTCCAGGCTTTGCACACCCCTGCCCTCTGCCTGGAGCAGGGCCAGCCGGCCAGCCCTGCCGACAGACACAGAGGCACATGCACATGCACTTGCCTCACAACAAATTTGAGGATTCAAACTGGAATATCAGTTTCTCTTTCCTGTTTATTTCTACTTTACATTAACAATCATTGATGCTAAACACAGAATAATAGCCTCCATAGGCTTCTGTGACTTTCTCTGTTTCTCAGTAAATCAGAAATGATCAAAAAGATTACCACCACCACTGCCCTGCCCCCATCTATTTTCTTTGAGGTAAAAACATTCATTTCTGAGCATGGCACTGGGTTTCCTCCAGCCACCATCTGACACCGCCACAGGGTGCAGCTGACACTGCTGTAAAGTGTGACTGGATAAAACCTCCACTCATCACTAACTGCAGGTGGCAGGAAACAGGCAGCAAAAATGCCAAAAACCTAAGAAAATGGAAGACAGAGACAGGCGCACAGGAAAGCAAGGATGAGAGGCTGCTGACAAATCCAGTTTAAAATATACTCCCCTTTGCTCACTGCCTGGTGACAGCAAAGCCCCTAGAGGGAGGTTGGGCCTTAAAGCATCACTTCTCTCTAGATATGGAGAAAGGTATGCTCCTAGCTTTATAAATGTAAGTTCTGTTACATTTAAATTGCTTATGTGTACATTACTATTTTCAACCAATCACATGGAGCTGATGAACACGGAATGATAAAACCCTATTCATTTTAACAGTTACTTACCTGTGCCCCATCACCAGGATAAAGGCAGTGATTTGATCCTGAAGAAATGATTGGATCCTGTTTTCAGGGCTCCCAAGGGGAAACAGACGAGACTCAAAGACAAGACTTCTGTCCTTAAGGAGCTCATAAAATGTCAGAGCAGAGAAGTGCAATAAAAGGTTATGCAGAGGGAAGAGGAAACACAATGCTACAGGTGTTTGGAGCAAGAAGAGGTTACTTCTCACCTAGGGAAAAGGAGAGACACAAAGGAAGGCTGGATGAAGCAAGAGATGCAAGCCACATGTGAGGTCAACTCCGAGGGAGAAAGTTCTGACCCAGGACATAGGGAAGAGAATGAGCAAAGGGGGAAGGTGACAGCAGGGCTAGTCTAGGGCACAGCAACGATTTGGTCAGCAGAAGACCATTCAGCTGGATGCAGTGGTGTATGGCTATAGTCCCAGCTATGCGGGAGGCTGGGGAAGGATTGCTTGAGCGCAGGAGTTCTGGGCTATAGTGCGCTATGTCAATCGGGTGTAAGTTTGGCATCAATATGGTAACCTCCTGGGAGCAGGGGGGACCACTCAGTTGTCTAAGGAGGGGAAAACCTGCAGGCTAGGTTGGAAACAGAGTGGGTCAAAACTCTCATGCTGATCGATAATGGGATCACGCTTGTGAATAGCCACTGCACTCCAGCCTGGGCAACATAATGAGACCTTATTAAAAAAAAAAAAGACCACTCAATGGGAAAAGAATAATCTTTTCAATAAATGGTACTGGGGCAACTGGTATCCGCATGTAAAATAATGTAAAAGGTCCGTACTTCGCATTATACACAAAAAATTAACTCAAAATGGATCACAGACCTAAATATAAGAGTCAAAACTATAAAACTCTTAGGAAAATGGGTGTAGGTCTTTGTGACCTTGGATTAGGCAATAGTTATTAGAACATGACATCAAAAAATATAAATTCACAATAAACAAATTGGACTATATAAAAATTAAACACTTTTGTATTTGAAACAATACGATCAAGAAAGTGAAAAAGATTATCTTCAGAATGAAAAACAATATTTGCAAATCATGCATAAGGAACTTATATCCAGAATATAAAAAGAACTCTTAAAATTTAATAAAACTACAATGAAATTCACATGCACTAAGATGGCTCTAATAAAAAAGACAATACCAAGTGTCGGCAAGGTTATGGAGAAATTGGAAAACTTATACTCAACTGGTAGTAATGTAAAATGCTGTAGTCACTTTAAAAAATAATCTGGCAGTACCTTAAAAGGTTAAACAGAGTTACCATATGATTCAGCAATTCCACTAGTAGGTATTAATACAGACCCAAATAAAAATGAAAACATATGTCCATATAAAAATGTATACACAAATGTTCATAACAGCATTGTTTATAATAACCTAGAGTGGAAACAACCCAAATGTCCACTGATTGAAGAATGTATAAACAAAATATGGTACGTATATACAATAAAATATTATTTGGTGATAAAACAGAAGGAAGTATTGATACATTCCAACACATGAACCTAGAATACATTACGTGCTGTAAAAGAAGCCAGTCACAAATGGCCACATACGATCCCTTTTACTTGGAATACCCACAATAGGCAAATCCGTAGTGATGGAAAGTAGCTCAGTGGTTGCTGAGGGCTGGGCAGCAGACAGTGAAGAGTAGCTGCCTTTGCTAGGAGGAATGTGGAGTGACTACTAGTGAGTACGGGGTTTTTGTGTTTTTTCTAAGGAGAGATTAAAATGTTCTAAAATTAAGACTCTGGTGACGTTTGCACAACCCTGTGGGTATGCTTTAAAAAACACTGAACTGTAAACTTCAAATGGGTGAATTATATGATATGTAAATTGTATCTCAATAAAGCTGTTTTTAAAAAATGTAACAGGATAAATCACAATGGAAAAATATATAAATTTGCCTTGAGAAAATGAAAAACTTCTGTGAGTCATAAAACATTATAACCTAATTAAACAGAAAATGATGAACCAGGAAAAAAATATTTTATAACATACATACATGACTGATAGCCTTAAAACAAACAACAACAAAGCTGTGATAATTCAGTAAGAAACACATATTGCCCCAGTGGAATAAAGGACAACTATCACCAAAATTCCCAAAAGAAAAAAATGACAAATGACCAATAATTACATAATAATTCATCCTCAAAGTTAATCAAGTAAGTTTTGACCTAGTAATCCCACTTTTATAGTCTATCTGATGATAATGTCAGAGATGCCTTCAAACATTAAAATACAAGAATGTTCTTTCACTCTTCTTTAGAAAACAGGGAACCTCTTACCTGTCCAATGTTATGGGAATGGTCAAATGCATTATTATTGTTTATGTACTACAGGAACAAAGTGGGAAATACCATCAAAAGTGGTTGCGTTTGGTGGGGTATAGAAGGAATCAAGACTTACTGTGTGATTATTTTGTACATTTTTGTAATGTATTTTCACCCTCAAGTATTTCTAAAATTTAGAACATAAAGTATACATGGACTTACCCTCATTGAAAAGGAATTATAAGAGATAATCACATATTCCTTATCAGTGGTTCTCAAACTTTGCTACATATTAGAATCACTGGGAGGCCTTTTAAAAATTCCAGTGCCCACACCATACTTCATATGCATTAAATCAGAATCTCTGATGGTAGGACCCAGGCATCAGTACTCTTTAAAAAAAAATTTCCTGGGGTGATTCCAGGGTATAGTCAAATTGTATATGGGTGAACCGGGACTCATCAGCAAGGGAAATAAATGGACCCAAAGGTGCTTAGGTTCAAAGTAGACCAAATACATACATGCCAGTTCCATGTGTGAACACGTTTTAAGAAAAACAGCAGAAAATGTGTGCATCACGTTCACAGCAGGGCAGAATGCTCTCCTAGTCACCACAGCAGAAGGAACTGTCCTTGCTGAAGGTCAGATGCCTGACTGTGGTCCCAACCACTCAGAAATGAAAGCAAGGACTAGAATCAGCTGGTTCTACAAGGAGAAACAGGACTGCGCATTTCCTGTGCTCTTCTCCACACGCCCCAAGCAGCAGCCTCACAGACGCATGTGTGCACAAGTCTAAGCCTATGGCCTCTCCTATGCATGAAACCAGAACACAAACTCATTTACTTATTTATAGCTCACGTGTCAACAATGTACAGGCAGAACGACAACACAGTCTGGCACAGGAGAACGTGCTGGGGACAGAGTGGGAAGATCAAGCTCTACTAATAACTTGCACGAATTTGGGGCAAGTTCCCTAATGACTGAGAGGTCTTTGCTTCCACATCTGCAAAGGGGCCTGGACAGGATGTGCTCTGGAGGCCTTTCCAATTCCAACATGGCTGTGATCCTCTGTGATCTCTATGATCCTCACCATGCAGCTAAAATTGGAAGCCAGCTGAGTGTTTTTCTGACCATGAACTTGATCTGACTCAGCTGTGATAATTCCCCTGACACAGTATCGTGGAAAGGAAGAAAATGGAAATTGAGAAGTGCAGACAGAAGGGAAGTTCAAAAGGCGGCGGCTACAGAATTACTTCTCTCGGTCTCTTCTTAAAATGTTCAGTAGTCCACAGTTAGGCCTGACAAAGCACTATGCATTTAGATTCTTCCCAGAAGATGTTAACTTCAAAAAGAAGCCTCTCAAAGAACGCTGGAGGGAATGTGAAATCAATACAGCCTTTCTGGAAAGCAACTTGGCAATAAATATCAAGATTCCTTATAAATGCAGGCCACTTAGTCCAATAGTTCCACTGCTCGGAACCTGCCACCCTTGAGCAGATACCAGAGATGTGTGTAATAATCGCTGGACAAAAATATTTATATCAGAGGTTCTGGACACAGTTGCACAACAGTGTGAATGTAATTACTACTGAACTGGACATTTAAAAATGGTCAAGATGGTAAATTTTATGTTATATGTGTTTAACCACAATTTTAAAATTCACACCAGGAATTTAATAGCAAAAACAAAAAATCTTGACTCACACAACAATTTTTAAAAATTTAAAATGTCAATATCTAACAATTAGTGGTGTAAAAATCAATTATCAAATATTGATCTTCACCATCTTTTTGGCCAAAAAAAAAAAAAAAAAGAATATTGAAACAATGGATAAATACCAGGTTTTTCCAGAAAACTGGAAATTGTTTATGATACAATATGAAGTGAAAAAAGGCAGAGCCCAGAGCCCAAAAGGTTACATAATGTGGTCTCAGGTTTAGGTGGAGCAGATTTGTTTTAAAAAGACTATAAAAAAATTCAAAATGTTGATAATTGTTCTCTCTCAATGATGGGACTTCCAAATTTTCTGTAAGAAGCATTCTTGTGGGGTAGGAGGCAAGAGCACCACGGCAGACATCATGGTCCAAGAATCAAGGAAACAGTATGACTTCCACTTCACAGCTTGTCAGTTTTGAGGTTTTTTTCCCCTTAAAGAAACAGAGCCAGAGGAGTTTTCAAAACTACTACACCCGATATGCCAACTGTGAGACAGAGCTGGAACTGGAACCAGCAGAAGTGGAAACGGCTGGCACTTTCCAGTGTCCCCACACAAGCAAGCACAAGAGAAGAGCACTGTCACCCGCGTGTCACCATCTGCTGTTGTAGGCCACCACAGTACTGCAAAGGGTTACTTCCCATTCATGCATGACCTTTTGATTGTTTGATAATGGGCTCAAAATGATCCGGGAAATGCAAATACTATATAAAGTAACCAACGATAATGACATTACTAATAAACCACAGGAAATGGGCTCTCTTCTTCTCTGGAAGACAAAAGGATACATTACAAATATTGATGAATTCTTAATCCAAAAAGACTTGCAAAAGCCACAGAACTACTTTAATGGATGCTGGCCCTTGTTTTCATTACCAGAAAATGTTATTTTCCATTTAGAGAAAACAAAAATTTTGAAACAATACTTAGAAAATGGAATCTTCCAACTGGCAGTGAAAAAAATATAACTAAACGGGGGAAGGTGGCAGAAGAGTAAATGAAAATAACTTTAATTTATTTAAAAAAATTTTTTCTAAAAAAATTTTTTTCATTTTTCTAAATTTAATTTCTTATCTCCTCTGCCCAGTTTCAGCTGTATAAAAATAATAACTCTTAATATAAGCATAATGCAAGAAACTCAATCATGTAAAATGCAGGGTCACATTATTGCAAGGTTAATGAAATTATCTCTGGGCCACAGTTCCTAAGATCAAGGAGGTAATTGCCAATTGTATGAAATACAAGTTTTTATTAATACAGGCTGTGTTGTTCAGAGTGCCTTATTGCAGGGGTTTATAGTGTTTGATCCTTGCTAGAATAATAGTTTCAGTCCCTGACAGTTTCTTGATTAGCATCAATTGGCGAAGAGTTTCCATGCAAACAAGTAAAACAGGTTCCCATCCCTGGTCAGAGCAGGGGTCTGAATGATGACACAACCCTAGAGCACGACCCCCTGGGGTGGAGGGATGGAAGGTGGGAAGTGGCTCCATACCTCTGGGTGCTGCAGACACACTGTATTTACTCTACCTTTAGCAGCAACAGTGCTAGGTTTTTAAATAGATGAATATTTTTAAATGCAGTGCACATTCACAACCATATGTCAACTTTTTTTTTTTTTTTTTTTAAACAGGCAGGTAGAACATTAGGGCTCTGGATCCTTTCCCAACAATACGAATTAAGCAGAAATCTGTGTTAGACACTGTGGAAAAAATACTGTCCATGGTTTGATGTATTCTGAGTCTGCCATTTTTAAGCAGCACCTCTGCCCAAATTAAAATTACCAAGACAATGAAGCCAAATTACCACTGTGAGACATTAATTTGCAGCACAAATTTGAGCAGCCCACAAGTACTGCTCTGTTAGAGATGTATCTGCTTAGTTTATTCAATGACCATTTGGACCAAAAACTTCTGATACGGAGAGTACGTTCTTCAACCCATTAGAAGGTTGAATGTTGCAGAACTACTAACTTCTTTCTATTCATAAGGCCTTGAAGAGAATTTAGCAGAAATAGATTTCATTCCTATGGAGAAAATCTTTAAGGATTTATTTTTTCCAAAAAACAACAACAATAACAACAACAACAAAAAAACCCAAATCTAATTTGCCCCAGACATATAATGACACAAGGCCTCATCAGTGATTTCTCTGTCCCCAAGCCCATAGGCTCCTTGAAACCCTTGCCAGGCTGTTTATTGCTACCTAAAGTTCCATTAAAACATACACTGAATTTGTTGTTAATAAAATCATATCTGAAATGCAGTTTTCCCTAGAGTCTCTCAGGTGTTCCCCAGTCCTAAGACCCAAACAACACCAAGGCATTTGCAGTAGCTCAGACTACAGGAAGGAAATTTGTCCAAAAAGTCAAATCTCTGCACTTGGTGTCACTTTCAATGAGGTCCCTTTAGAATACAGAGAGCTTCAGAATTATTACTATTATTTTATATAGATGAGGTATAAAATATCTCGCCTGTTCTCAAGCATCAGACAGAGCAAGCACATACTGTTAAAGAAAAGAAAAACCAATTCAGTGATACTTTTTTTTTTTTTTGAGACACAGTCTCACTTTGTTGCCTGGGCTAGAGTGAGTGCCGTGGCGTCAGCCTTGCTCACAGCAACCTCAAACTCCTGGGCTTAAGCGATCCTCCTGCCTCAGCCTCCCGAGTAGCTGGGACTACAGGCATGCGCCACCATGCCCAGCTAATTTTTTTTCTATATGTATTTTTTTAGTTGGCCAGATAATTTGTTTCTATTTTTAGTAGAGACGGGGTCTCGCTCAGGCTGGTCTCGAACTCCTGACCTCGAGCGATCCATCCACCTAGGCCTCCCAGAGGGCTAGGATTACAGGCGTGAGCCACCGCGCCCGGCCAGTGATACTTTTTAAAGCATAGTAAGGCGGACTTTATTCAGGGCCATCTCAATAGGTGTGGGAACCACTGCAACAGGATTCTGCAGTCAGGGACAGAGATTGGGCTCAACTCAACACAGCATGGGCAGGCAAGTGGGAATTTATAGCCAAGGACCAGGGTAGGGGGTCAGTGGATGAAAAATCACTAACAGGATTTAGGGGATTCTTGCTGAAGACAGGCTAGGGTGATTAGACTTCACTTGGGGGATGTGAAGGATGAGGAATTTAATCAGACTGAAGGCTGGGGGTTCTTGCTAAACTGACTTAGCAGGTTTCTGTGCTAAACCGGACTTTACAAGGAAATGCATAGATGGACCTAGGAGAAGGTTCAGGAGCCAAGCAAAGAATTTTTGTCAATATATACGTTCATTCAGGGAAAAAGGACAAATGACATGGCTGAGAATAAAGAAAAAGTATAATGCTGTGCACAATTTCCAGTAAGAATAATTCCAATCAGAGTAACCCAGCAAGAGAGGCAGTGTGGGAACTATAGTTTGAAGGAAGAGAAGAAATCTGACAAAGAGATATAGCCGTGGGGGAGGGAAAACAGGGAAGGAAGGACATTCCAGGAATTTCCCCAAATACTGATAAACAGGTCAAATTCCTTGGCACAGGAAATCACTTCATACCAAAAAGGTTTCCAAGTTCCAGCTAATGACTGGATTATAAACAATGTTGTCCAAAATAAGAAAATTCTAGAACAATAAAAGATTTTGGACGCCCACCAATTCATAGCACCATTTTTAACATTCAAAGCCTTAAAGTTTGCCCTCTTTATTTTACCCACACAAAAACCTCAACTATCCACTGAAGGATTCAGAAATAATGCATATGTCACCTGAAGTAATATGAATATATAGGAAACCAGAAAAAGATACCAATTTCACAGCCCCTGGGGCACATTTTGGATGAATTGCAAATATGTTTACACGCAACTTAGAAGAACCCTTGCACTGACTGGCATATAATCGATTGGACCCCAAAATCCTGCCTTCTTTTTGTTAAAAAACAACAAAACAAAAAAACTCAGCAAACCTTAAGGAACATCCAAGAAATTTTATGATTCCAGGTATGAGCATTTTGGGAAGGCTTTCCTCACATGTGAATCATAGCCTCTTGAGGTTAAGTAATGTTTGGTTTTTCAGGTTATGGTAAAAGTAAAGTTGGTAACGCTGAGAGAAGCCAAAATACCACATACAAGTAATCCATAAGTCCCTTGCCTCCACCCCTTTTACAAGTCTGAGTTTTCATAAAAAATTATAGCTGTTCAAATGCTGGATGATGTAATCAAGTAAAATGTATCAGTAGACAATACTTGGTAGTAATAAATACTGTTGTCAGATAACACTTGCCTAAATCCATAACCTTTAAAGACACCATATATAAGGTTGGACTATAATCATGTGTCGCTTAACGACGGGGATATTTCTGAGAAATGCCTCGTTAGGCAATTTCATTGTGCAAATATCAGAGTGTATTTACACAAACTTAGACGTTATAGCCTACTACACACCTAGGCTAATTAGTCTATTGCTCCTAGGCTACAAACCTGTTAAGCATGTTACTGTACCGAATACAGTAGACAACTCTAACACAATGGTAAGTACTTGGGATTTAAACATATCTAAACATAAAAAAGGTACAGTAAAAATACTGTATTATAATATTACGGCAATACCCTCATATATGTGGTCCACTGTTGACCCCAAAAAATGTCATTATGTAGTGCATGACTAAATTCATCAGCAAGAAAACAATAAAACTGATGGTTAACATTAGCACTAATAATGAGATCTTGAATCTGTGTAAAAGTCTAGCCTAAGCAGTCCAAATAGTTTATGTAGAGGTTGAACTAAAGGGACAAGTCTGTTGAAACCACATTTTTTTCTTAAAGAAAAAAAAAATATTTCCTTCTTTCAGAAGTTATAGTTACAAAGAAAAAACATTCTCCCAGATGTCTTATGTGCATTAGTTTTGCTTAATTTCAGTACATTAATTAACCAAGACAGCTCATTTGGATACTGTTCTGTTGCCTATTTACCTGGGGATTTTTTGTTTGATCTTGATTGCACCAAGTGAGACTGTCGAGGCAGCAAAGGTGATGAAGGCAGAGACATCGAGACACCTTTGGCCAAGCTCACCCTGTAGGTGTCCTCTGCTACAGGAAGACTGCTCAAAGAAGAGTCACCACCATGGCCAGGGGGCAGGACTGGAGAAGTCTCTGGACCAAAGTCACCTCCTGGAGTGGAGAGATAACACCTTAGGTTAGACCATCCGTTATAAATTGATGCAAATTTAATTTCTAAGAACTACATTCGTAAAATATAATTCTTATATACCAGCTATGTGTTGATATTTTTAAAAATCATTTTCCTATTATTAAAAATATTTGCCCATGAGAAAAAAACTCAAGCTTCACCACTCAGACATCAATCAACTCTGCCACATATCGCTTTCTGCACCACCCCAACTGGTCTGGTTTCATTCTTAACAAAGGGTCCAGAAAGCCGCTGATCCGAGATTAGATCAAGATCAAGTATGAATGATCCATAGGAAGCTTTGATTTCAGCTAAAGTAAGGGAGGGGATTTACTGGCCTTACATGGGTATCAGTAGAACAGATTCAGACGCCAACCCTTCCAGACTCCCAGGCCTCCCTGGCTCCTCTCCAATAATAAAAGTCCAAGGGAGGGTCTAGCCCACCTCCACTTTCCTCCCCAGCACCATCCTCTATTCTCTCATCCCATCTACTCTGCACTCTCCGTAACACAGGGTCCCCTCTCCTAAAATTTAACCTCAAACATGCCCCAAAACAGTCATGAGATTGGAGCCATGGCTCACTCATTAGGCAGATTTCCCCTTAGTGTTCAAACCCCTAAATGAATTTGGGGACAAATAAGCTTACTATTATGAAATTCTAGGGTAGGCAGACCCCTCCAAAAATATAGAGGATACAATCATAGTGTAGAAAGTATAGAAGGCAGAATTTGAAAGATACATAGTATTCCATAAGCCCACCAGTCTAACAAAAAGCTATCCAACTGGCCCTTGCCATGCCTTCCTGACTCCAAAAAAAAATCAAGGACTAGATTTGAAGAAAAAAAAACAAAAAAAAAAGATAAATGACAGTTGTCTAGCCAGGTGGGAACTCAATTTTTGCAGACCTGTGTGTACAAGGCTCAAAAGAGATTCAACTCAAACCGTCCAGTTCCAAACTGCATCATTGTGCTTATTTTTCATGTTAGGAGTCATGAGGAAGTAGCAGAGTCATTCCTTCGACAGACTGGGGGCACAGGCTCATGCCTTACCTTTCAAGGCAACTCAAAACCGGCAGAGCTGTGAACAGAGAAGCTCCACAATGGGTAAGTCAGCAAAGACAGAAAGATAACTTCGGTCATACCTGGGCCAGCTATGCATAGTTGGGGTTTTTTTGTTTTTTGTTGTTTTTTTTTTTTTTTTTTAAATAGAGTCTCACTCTATCACCCCGGCTAGAGTGCAGTGGCGTCAGCACAGCTGATTGCAACCTCCAACTCCTGGGCTCAAGCGATCCTCCTGCATCAGCTTCCTGAGTAGCTGGGACTACAGACATATGCCACCACACCCGGCTAGAAGCCGTTTTAATAAACTTGGGAAACCAATAGATTTATGACTAACTGCCCAAATGACTGGCATTTAAAGAACAAAAAAAAAAAACAGAATTACTAGAAAACCACCATGGGAATTACAAAAACAAGGACATTCGTGCAAATGCCCAAGACAAAGCTCTGTGTGCAAGGGAGGGAAGCAGGCAGGAGTTAGTGGCACCTTCCTCCTAGAGTCCATACAAACAGCAACGGCCCCCACCCTGGGTCCCTACAACTCTCACCCAGCCTGTCTCCCTAGCCAGCACTGGATACACAGGGGTCAGTCTACCACACCGTGCATGAGTCTAGAAGCTCTCAGAAACCCCCTCTTGGCCAGGTGTGGTGGCTCACACCTATAATCCTAGCACTCTGGGAGGCCGAGGCGGGTGGATCGTTTGAGCTCAGGAGTTTGAGACCAGCCTGAGCAAGAGCGAGACCCCGTCTCTACTAAAAATAGAAAGAAATTATCTAGCCAATTAAAAATATATAGAAAAAATTAGCTGGGCATGGTGGCGCATGCCTGTAGTCCCAGCTACTCGAGAGGCCGAGGCAGGAGGATCGCTTGAATCTAGGAGTTTGAGGTTGTTGTGAGCTAGGCTGACGCCATGGCACTCACTCTAGCCCAGGCAAGAGTGAGACTCTGTCTCAAAAAAAAAAAAAAAAGAAAGAATACACCTCTTGAGGCCTTTAGCCAGTGCACGTAGCTTCCTGGCTGCCCTTGCTTTGCCTTTCAGACGAGGAAATGGCTCCTAAGGCAGAGCTGGGGCTGCACCATGATTCCAGCTCCCACTGGGACTAGATGCCTCCGCCCTGACAAGGCTTGTGAAAGCAGAGCAACAGTTGTTTTCTCTGGTCCAACACCTGAACCAAGACCTCAGTTCTCAAGACTGATCCGCACCACCACGTCACCCTCATGTTAAGAATGCCAGCAGGTACTATACCTACAAGAATGGCATCAGGTCACCTGATTTGTGGGTGTTTAGGCAAGAAACACTAGGAGACAGACAAGAACTTGGAAAGCAATGAGGCCACAGTCCACAGCCCCAGAGGGTCACATATATAAGATGTACAGGAGACATCTTGAAGAGGTGACACTGGTTTTCCATGTGGTTTGAAGAGAGCTACACTGCCCTGTGGCTGCCCTTATAGAGCCTAAATTACAGATCCAGGTAGTCAAATGGCTGTGGGAGGGTCTGTGTCTCCCTACTCACACATGAATGTTACTGACCTATACACAAAAGTAAAAAATATTAATAAAAACCCAGATTTCAAGTCCCTTAATTTGGATGGGGACACAAAAGAGAGAAATACATATACCACCACCAGAAATAAAAAAGTAAAGATTACTACTGAGAAAAGGTTTGTTTTCTTAAACACTGAAGAATTTCTCCAACATGATACAAGAGCAATTAGGGATTGAAGGGTAAAAAAGAATTAAAGAGTTTCCTAATCATAAATTCTGCTCATAAACTTTGTTTATATCAAGCAAAGCAAATATTTTCATTAACTGCAGATCTGGTGGGGATGAGTTTCCGAAGCACGCTGGAACCACGAGGACCTTCAGCCTTCGGAGCAGCTGGGCCCTGGCACTTTGATTTTATGCAGGCTGCAATAAAACGGGACTTAAGGAGATGGGGCTTGGGGGAGGGGGTTTTCTAGTTCAAGTTTACTTTGCCATCTCACTATAACATCAGTCCCAAACATGTTGTTCTGTTTGTTTTTCAGAGGCAGTTAAAATCCCTAACTTCTAGCTTCCCTTTATTAGAAAGGCACAAAGTGGGGAGAGAAATTTTGTGTATGAACAGGAGACAAAGCACAAAGCAGGGTGATCCAGCAGTTCAGAAGCTGGAGACAGCACTCTGGAGCCAGTGGCTTTAGCAGCAAGAGGGCAAGGGGGTTAAGGTCAAAGACAGAGCCCCACAATGACGCCAGAGGCAGAAAGTGAAAATCTTAGGGGCATCCATATGAACAATGCAATGCTGGTTCTGGGCAACATAACACCAGCAACATGATACCAGAAATTCTCCAGTTGATTTAACATTCCTCAGCAGATGCTTAAAGATGTTTAAGAAGAATTAAAGATGTTTCACTGCACCAACCAGCACAGCTGGCAGTTTTCTTTCAGCCTTGAATAGATGTTGTCTTTCAGCTGTGACCTAATTTATTCCCCATCTCAATTAAGTGATGGGAAGCACACTTCAATCACCCTTCCTGTTGTGGCAGCAGCCATGCCCAGGCCGGGTAGGACAATGCATCCTGTCCAGGGTATGAACACCATGTTATCAACGGCCAGTGATTTACCAGGCCTCCTCCTGACAGGCATTTCCCATGGCAGAGTTACACACTGCAGACAGTCACATCACCCCAGCGTGCTTTCCATCTCAGAGCATCTAGTCCAGTCATGGTGTCGCTCAGACAGGAAGCTGCGGCCTAGGAGTTACCCTTGAGGAAGAGGGCCACATTGAAGAACTTTACTTTGGGGGGGGAAAAGTGGAGATCCCCAAAACAGACACATTTTAAAAGAGTTAAATATGTAGAGAGTCAGCACATTTTCACTGTAAAGGGCCTGAAAGTAAATATTTCGGGGTGTGTAGGTTACATACAGTCTCTCTTGTTCATACCAACATGCTTACACACACACACACACACACACACACACACACACACACACACACACACTTTCTTAAAATCACCAATTCCCTGAAGTCCAAAAATAAAAGACCAGAAAAGGCATGGGGATGTGTGGTCATTCATAAGGTCCTCTCTGTTTCTAATAAATAAAAATGCAACACACATACAAGAAGTATAAGTCAAAGGCATAATTTTTAGCAATGGAATTAGCAAAGGGGACAAAGCAAGCCAAGAAGGCATTTTAAATTGGCAGACACGGCTTTTGAGAATAGTTCTTTATTTTAAAATCTGTACACTATTACAGATTGAAAAGGGATTTCAATTCACACTGGAAGAAAATGTGAACCTGGGAGAGGACCGTTTAAAGGTGGCTAGACAGAATGGCCGTGTTCAACTTCATAGATTAGAGGACATGGAGTGCAGGATTAGAGAAGGCTTTTTAAAAATGAGGGCAAGGAAGGCAGGGAGATGAAAGTAAAAGTGTATTTCAGGAAGGGTACACCTGAGAAGGGCAAGGGTGAACTTAGACATTCAGGTAAATAGGTCTGCAGAAGCAGGAAATAAGATTTCCATTTAGTGTGCCATTGAAGTGGCTTGCGGGGGGTGGGGGATGGAAGCTTAGAATAGAAAGAGAAAGATGTTCTGTTTATCCAGCTCCAGAAAACGAGCCTTGTGCAATACATTTAACTAGGGCATTAAATGTGTTAGGGCATCTTTTGTGCAGTCTCCACCTTAGAGTACACTAATGTTTCTTAAACTTATTTTCCATCGTAAGGTTTTATAACCATATAACTTTTTTCTACGCATACACGCACACAGAGGAACCTGTATTTACAGAAAATTGGAAAAGATTTTCTCCACAAGATCCAGTATCCTTTTTAGACCCTTCAGAAGGCTCTTTCTGCAACTAAAAGCACTTTAAACTGTTCTACGCCTTATAGGATCTACCAGGACCCTGGCAGTGCTACTAGTCATTAATATGTGTTTTCAAAAAGAAAGTTAAGATAAATGCATCAAGAAAACAATTTTTAAAAACCTTATTCACAGATCATGACTAATTCTCAAACAGTATCACTGAGAGGCAGGAAAGCAGCTAACCCCTAGGGTATAGAAAAACCTAGCCCACGGGACAAGCTTATCCTTTTGTCATCAAAAATCTACCAAGTGGGTTCTAAACAGAGATCAGTAAATACTGTCCTCACAGTTTTATTCTTAACACTCAATAGTTACAGAACCAAACGTAAACCATGCTTTACCCTGAAACAGATGAGTAAACAGACTGGCATTTCCTCTCTGATTGTCAAAGTTTTCCCTTTAAGACGTGTCAGCATGCAAGAGTTTTTTGTGCTTTAAAAATATATGACCTCAGAAAAACTCGCACCCCCCCCCCCCAAACCCTGGAGGGGTGTACTTTAAAAATAACAATTTTTTTTTACATGTATTAGGTGCCAGGACAGGGTTTTATGTGCTTTATATATATTATCTCATTTCATCTTCCCAACCACCCCACAAAGTAGGTATTTTCAGCACCCATCTCCCACAAGGAAACCGAGGCACAAAAAGGAGCAAGTATAGGGCCGGGCGCGGTGGCTCACGCCTATAATCCTAGCACTCTGGGAGGCCGAGGCGGGTGGATTGCTCGAGGTCAGGAGTTCAAGACCAGCCTCAGCAAGAGCGAGACCCCGTCTCTACTAAAAATAGAAAGAAATTATCTGGCCAACTAAAAAATATATATAGAAAAAAAAAATTAGCCGGGCATGGTGGCGCATGCCTGTAGTCCCAGCTACTGGGGAGGCTGAGGCAGTAGGATCGCTTAAGCCCAGGAGTCTGAGGTTGCTGTGAGCTAGGCTGACGCCACGGCACTCACTCTAGCCCGGGTAACTCAGCGAGACTCTGTCTCAAAAAAAAAAAAAAAAAGGAGCAAGTATCTTGCACCAGGACACTAGCAAGTGTTCCTACGGAGTTTCAACCCAGGCAGCTGGATCCAGACGTCACTGCCTCAGTACTGCTCCCCTTCAAGAAGCCTACTGAGATACGATTTCAACATTACGTCATTTTGTATACTTAAGAGGGAAATCCAAAAATAGTGTATGTAGGTCTAGGCACAGTACCGGGCCACTGTGAAAAGAAACCTGTTCCCTCATCTATTTTCACTTTTCATGCTGGCTGGTTAATTAGCTGTACAGCACTCCTGGAATACTCCATTTGGGAGGCACCCAGGCCCAGCAATCATTAATTTTCTCTCAGTCACACCTTCTGCTGTCACCATACAAGCGAAGTGGATCCAAGATAGATGTTTAGTCATCGAGCACCCTAAATAGCTGCTTCTCCTTTCACTTGGTAGTGAGCATAGCATTGGGGCCTGTGGCTTCCCGGGTGCACCAAGGCCGGTCTCTCTGCCTGGCCTGCAAAGAACGAGGGGCAGCTGGCCGTGGTGGAAAGCAGCCTGGCAGGGTTCACCTTAAATCCGTGCGGAATTCATTATTCCACATTTCCTCGTCAACACAGACTTGTTGCCCAGGTCCATGGGCACACAGCTCTGTGGCTCTGCCAGGCACACTGCCATCACACCCGACTAGAGTAGCGATCCCCCAACTCCCTCCACACAGAAGGACCCCCAAACCCCGCCCAGGGAGCTGTTTTAATGGGTCAGGGACACGGTTCAGGCAATGGTCTTTAGAGCTCACCAAGTGATTCTAACGTGCAGCTAGGATTGAGACCCACAGAGGCAAGAAGGTGGTCAGAAAGATCTGGAATGCTTGTGTGCCTGTCACGAGACAGAAGCTGGGAGAGAAGAAAAGAAAAAGAAACTTCAGGGAATACTGTACTCAATCATGAAGATGATTAAAATAAAAGTTTCATTATTCAAAATGTACATTGTTTTGAGTGTGTGTATGTATCTATATGTGTGTATATACACATGCACACACGGTAAATGCTTACCCACCTATATAGGTAAACATACACACGTGTACATGCAATGGAAGGCCTCTAGAAGGACACGCACAGAACTGGCAGCAGTGGCTGCCTCTGGGAATGGGAACTGACCAACTGGGAGCACAGGTGTGACACAGACACTTTTAGATGGTTTACATTTTTTTCCTGTGTGCCTATGTTTCCTGTAAATAATTTATATTCCCTAGGACTGAGCCACATGTAGATTTACAGATCTTTAGGCTAACTGGGCTGCCCACTATGGCCTAATTTGTCAAGTGGGTGAAATGAGGTTCTAGTCCACGAGGTATGTGCTCAGAGTGACACGTGTGTGGTGCTCACTGCTCTGCAGTGAGTTTGTTTGCAGCTGACTGCAGTGGACACAAGACACAGGAGGAGAAGAGGCCGGTGCCCTGCTCTCAAGGTCAGATGCTAGCAGCAAGGAGCCCACTCCACTCCTGTCATCAGTGAGCTCTGTGCTGTCTGCATTTCTTCTCTCCCCACCCTTCACTATCTGCCTTCCAGGTCCTGGTCATCTCTGCTGTCGGTGGGGTGGCGTAGTGTGGGCCCACTTGCAGATGCATGCCCACACAGGGACGTGGATAATCCAAAGCCCCAGGGAAACATCAAGTCTGCCAGGGAAGGGAGAGGGAGAGAGAAGCATGGGGGGACAGGGAAGAAAGTGGATGTTAAAAGGGAAATAAATGAGGCAGGACAGGACCTAGGCATTGAGAGGTAAAGGGAAGAGGGGGAATAAACAGCCAGCTGAGAAGGGGGTTGGGTGCAGGGAGGGCACAGGCAATAAAAGCATGAAATCCTGTTTCTGTTTAAAACTGCATCTGGCTAGCAGTCCTAGCAAAGCCTCTCCCAACACCCTGGTAAAATATCTGTGACTACAAGGTAAAAGACCAAAACTCACAAGTGCAAAACACTATACACCAAAAGAAAGGGATGATCAGAAAAGGAAAAAATTCCTAGTAATTTTAAGGATGACAAAGGAGCACCCTTTGCTGTTGCAACAAACACTTGGTGGCCTAACCGTGCTACAGTCTATAAAACATCAGAGCCCAGCCCATTATGCGGGGGAAGATGTGAATCCCTCACCCGAGAGTCTGCCTCTGTATCTCCACCCCACACCCACCAGCAGGCGCCAACAGATCTGGATAAGTAATATACAGCTGATTAAATTTCCTTTTTTGATGATAAGCCTCCTTCAACCCTCCCACCCCCCGCAAATAATCAATGATGGGGGACTGAGAAACCAGCTTATTAGTGAAAGGAAAGGGAACATCTTCTTGAAGACTCAAAGGAAGAAGACTGAGAATAAAATTCAGTCAACTACTCAGCAACCTCAACAGAATATAGGGTGGCATGGCCTCCACATCCTTCATAGGATGTTTCTTTTCTAATCTTAGTCCTGTAGACTAAGATATGCTATACTATACATTTGTACAAGAGACTATTAAAGGCCGGGCACGGTGACTCACGCCTGTAATCCTAGCCCTCTGGGAGGCCGAGGCGGGTGGATTGCTCGAGGTCAGGAGATCGAGACCAGCCTGAGTGAGACCCTGTCTCTACTAAAAATAGAAAGAAATTATCTGGTCAACTAAAAATATACACAGCAAAAAAATTAGCCGGGCATGGTGGCGCATGCCTGTAGTCCCAGCTACTCGGGAGGCTGAGGCAGTAGGATCGCTTAAGCCCAGGAGTTTGAGGTTGCTGTGAGCGAGGCTGATGCCATGGCACTCATTCTAGCCCGGGCAACAAAGTGAGACTCTGTCTCAAAAAAAAAAAAGAGAGAGAGACTATTAAAGATAAGGAAAGAAAAGTAAAGAAACTTAAACAATAACAAAATCATGATCCACATTTCAGGCAGTAAAGCATAATTAACATTACAGAAAATCTAGTCAACGATAAAGAGAATAAGCTTGGGAAGGTTTTCCCAGAATGCAGAGGGAAGGGGCAAAAACTTTAACAAAGTGAGAAAAGGTTATAGATATGGAAAACAAAAAAGGCGTTTCTGAGAAGAAATAAGGACAGGATGAAGTAATGTTTTTTAAGACTTAAAAAATTATCACAGGCATCCAGGTAAGTATTTAAAAAGTGTTTCATAGGATATAAAACCACAGGGAGGTTGAAAGGAACCAGAGTCTGGCTGCACTTGGACTTCTTACTTTGGTTTCCTAGAGCTGCTATAATGAAGTACCACAAACTAGATGGCCTAAACAAGAGAAATTTACTTCCTCACATTTCTGGAGGCTGTAAGTCCAAATTAAGGTGTGAGGCAGAGCCCTGATGTCTCTGAAGACTCTAATTCTAAGGCAGAATCTAGTTCATGCCTTTCTCTTAGTTTCCAGTGTTGCCAGCAATCCTTGACATTCCTTGGCTAATAGATTCATCGCTCAAATCTCTGCCTACATCATCACATGGCATTCTGTCTCTGTCTCTTCTAAGGACAACAGTCATATTGGATTAGGCCCCACCCTAATCCAGTGTGACCTCATCTAAACTTGATTACATCTGCAAAGACTATTTCCAAAGAGGGTCACTTTCACAGGTTTCAAGTGTTGGGACTTCAATGTACCTTTTTTTGGGAACACAATTTCACACACAACCCTTCTCCCCTCCAACACTCAAAGCCAGACGTCAAAAAAATAACATCTACAAAACCTGAAGGAAAAGCATAACTAAATCTTCTAAAGCTGCACCAAGTTTTCTATTATATGTGATATCAACCAAACAAAATTCTCAAAGGCTCAGAAAATACATAGCCCATTTATCCTTCTGAAGAAAAAAAAAAAGTTACTGAAGACTCAAAATTAACTACTCAACAGTGAAGACATTATGGTTTTTAAAAAATGCAATAAACTCTATAACCCTTATCCTGGCCTTATACCACTTCACTGAACTGTCCCTCTTCTATTCCTCCCTTCTCAATTCAGGAAGTATGTTTTTTGAACCGTATCTTTACCCCACAGTGCAGAAAGAATCTCTTACCTTATCTGGAGACCTCTTAAAACAATAACTGGTGCTACTCTGCCAGAACTTGCTAACAATAGCTCACATTTTTCTTTACATGATTGGGACACAAGACAGGGAAGTTTCTCTTTATCCCCACCCGCCCCTCTAAACAAGCAGAACAGCAGGGAACACCACAATGACCATTTTCATTGCCAAGGAACTGAAATTACAAAAAAGAAAAAGAGAAATCAGAGTTTGCTATATGATCACCATTAAAAAAAAAAAAAAATGAGGAACAAACATTTAAGCCAGCATATACAATCTTTTACGTGCTATATGACGATAATGGAAAAGTAAGACATACAATCCAAAACTAGAAGGAAGCTCAATAAAACGCTGACTGTGATTATTTTTAAGGGAGTGGAAGTATGGCTGTTTTTTCCCCTTCCTTTTATATTTGCAGTTTGACATATATTCTGACACTTTTTATAAATGAGACATTTTAAGTTAAAATATACTTTATTTTCCAGTAAACATTTATCTGAAACATAAATGTGTATCCATCTCCTTTTACATCTAGAGGTTCCCCAGCAAGCGGGCCCACTGGATAACTGTCAAGTTTCTGAGATTCCTGCTCTCCTGAGTCCCCTTCCCCAGGAAGGAGGGGGCTCACTCTTCCTTTACCCAGGCATCTCGAGCCGTGACAGCTGTTTTCTACTCAATCACGCAGACTGGCCCATGTCCATCTAGCCCTGACTGCCTATATCCAGGTCTCACTGATGGGGCCTTCCCTGTTGACTGTCCTCACAGGGAAGTTCTGGACTGGCTGTATGGTCCAAGATCCAGTGCTTTACACCCCAGGGACTTCAACACGTTTCAAAGGAACGTCACTGCCCTGGCTGTCTACACTCTGTCCTCCCTGACATTAACCTCCAGTCTCAAGCAATTAATGCTTTTCTTAACATTGAACTTCTCCAAAACAACCCAAATATACCCTCTTAATTTATAATAATAGAGAACTCACTGTTACCAGCAGTACTTTGAGGGCAACATGAGAAATGCAAACAGTAGGACCCCCATGCTGCACATGTCACACCTATGTCAACGGTGCCCATGGACATGTGCAACGAGGCAGCCCAGGGGACCATGACTACCAACAGGGTATCTGACTCCCAAAGCCATTCTCTGTCTCAGTTTCTGGCTGAATCTCACGATTACTGGCAGAGCTCACCTACCTTCAAACTTCACATTAAGTACGTAACTGAGCAGTGTGTCAGGATTTACACTGAGTTCTGTTTTAACTATATATGTATGCTCATCGCATGTATCTGCCCTAATGATGATAACGAAGCTAGTAGGTAATTAAGTCCTTGCTTTGTGTGCCAGACACAGTGCTAAGCACTTTATATATAGGTATTAGTCCATTCTGTGCTGCTATAAAAAAATACCTGAGACTAGACCATTTATAAAGAAGAAAGATTTACTTAGCTCCTGGTTCAGCAGGCTGAGAAATTCAAGGGGATGGCCCTGGCTTCTGGGGAGGGCTTTTGTGTTGCTTTACAACATGACGGAGAAGGTAGAAGACACATGTGAAGACAGGAAAACCTGAGGGGCATCCTGGCTTTATTACAACCCGCTCTCTCGGGAACTAATCCATTACAGTGAGAACAAATCCCATCTCACCAGAGTGAGAACTCACTATGGAAAGAACCGCACCCAAGCTGTTCATGTGGGACCTGCCCCCATAACCCAAACACCTCCCAGGAGGCCCCCACCTCCCAACACTGCCACTGGAGATCAAAGTTCAACATGAGTTTTGGTGGGGACAAACAAACCAAAGCAATACATTAACTTATCTATTCATCCTATTCCATCTGAAGTAGACGCTGTCATTGCACTCTTGTTTAGATGAAGAAACTAAGATTGGGGTCGGGTGGGGCTAAGTAAACTGCCTAGGATCCCACAGCCTGTAAGGAGCAGATCTGGATTTGAACCCAGGTAGTCTGACTCCAGAGTCAGAACTCTGAATCACCGGATCACACTGGATTGTCATCCCAAATAGCAGATTCCCTAACCAACATGCATACTGAGCATGGCATTGTTCGGTGCTTAAGAAATTCTGACTTATCCACAGATAATTTAGTAAGTCACGTTTCTCTGAATGATAATCATCAGGAACATTCTGTCATATTGGACATGCTGACATTTTGGGGGTGGAAAAGTAAGTGACGGGGAAAAAGACTTTTAGAACAATACCATAACCAGTACACCACCCCCTCACTAACTACTCAAATCCAAACTCTGGCAGTCCCATCAGCAAAGCTGTCTGCCAAAAGGCCTTGCTGCAAGAGAAAAGGGAGAGAATAAAAGAGAGTTGCTACCATTTATCTTATTTCAACTCCTTACAAGGAAAATGGGATCTATAAACATTTTGGGAAAAAAATGCCTCAAAGTTTCTAGGCAGCACTTAAAGTTTCTTCCCCACAAAAACATGCCCAAAACTGCAACACAACCAATTCAGTTCACATTCTAGAAAGCAGCAAACTAAATCAACTGTGTACAAGTGGCTATTTAACAAGGTCCTTTTTAGCCTGTACTGGGGGACAGGGGCTTGGGGGAGAGAATGAGAAGATTGCATTTTCTGTATCTTATTTGTATTTATATGTATCTTATGTATTTTATTTGCTACATCCCTGGCTCCACTATCACCACCAAAAAAAAAAAAACAAAAAAAAAATCCTTGCTCAGTTTTCAAAATAGCAGCCTCAATGACATGTCTGGTAAAATATCTTAGCAACAATGTCAATATTGTCTCCCTGCAGCTAACCATATTAACATTCCACTCTAATCATGAATTCTCAAATATAAAATGGAATGTGAGTTACTTCATTCATTCTTTGAGTATCACTCTTGGAAAAAAGCCCTCTAACAATTTCTATAAAGTGGCATACAAATTAAACATCACAATTATATTCAATAGCTATTACTTTTGTGTATCTAACTTGCAAGTATAAATATGAGAACAAATAAATGTTGACAAGGAATCAGCATAAAAACAAGAACCAAATAAAATATACTGACAAATTACTTGGATCAAATCCTTTTTCCTTGTTATTTCTGCAATGGAATCCTTTCACTTATCTGCTTATATATCTGTATCTCAAGTTTATCTTTATAGGATGGCCAAGAACAGGGTTTTCTAGGTAATGGGGAAATCTCCTCCTAAGAGTTTTTAAAGTGACATACACGTACATCTACATGGCTGGCTGGGGCTGGCCCTGCAGAGACACAGGAACAGATAACATACCAGCAGCTCAGAAACAGGGCTAACTGTTCAAAAATCATGTTTTAAAAAATGCTTAAGCCCCACCCCTGGTGAGTGGGTCTTGTGGGAATATGAGTCACAAGTGTCCAGGTGAACCACTAGAGCCCATTTTGTAAAGCAAGGTGAATGCTAAATCAGCTGTGCACAACACCTCAGAATGTACACACAACTTTGCATAAAGCCTTCTGGCTTCAGGGCCTTGCATGCAGGCCTCATATCCCTGCCCCCTTCCACCTCCTAGAAAATGCATACCCTCTCAAACTGTTTACAGCAACTGTCCCTACAGTACTCTGCTAAGGACACGCCTATTACCATGGCTTTTTCCTCCATCTGCACCAGATGGAATGGCAAGGGTTGTTGTCTGCCACACAGACAAGTGAGCTAAGGAAACAAAAATATCCAAGATGCCACCATTTACTAAAGTCTAAAGGAGCAGAAGAGCAAGCCAGAATGGTATAGAATTATTAATACGTTATAATACAAGCAAACATTTATAAAATGCTTATACTTACCCAGGCACTGTTCTAAGCATTATAACTTATTCAATCCTCACAACAATGGAAAAGAAGTAGATTCTGTCGTTATCCCCATTGTGTAGAAGCAGAAATGGAAATACAGTGAGATTAAGCAACTGGAGCTGGGAACTGAACCCAAGCAGCCTGGCAGCTATACCATGCATGGGGGCATTTCTTAGGGATCTACAGACATATAGATATGTGGGTTTAAACTCTGGCTCTGCCACTTAGTAATTGTGTAAAATCTTAAGCTAGTTCTTTAACCTTTACTAATAAGCTATTGGTTATGTGAGGTAACTCACCACACGGTCTTGATATACAGCAAATGCTCAATAAAAAACTTTTCATAAGTACTGCCATATGTTCTCCAGAGAATTCACTTCCTGGTTTCTAACATCTTGAATAAGAAAGAGCTATCTCATTCCTCTCCCGTAACATCTAAGTACCAAAAACTCCTGATATAAGTTTAAATATTTGTACATGTTTATTTTTCCTTGCTTAATGGGCATTTCCCAAAACGAGGGATTATGTGGTTTTTTTTTTAAATCCCCAATCTTCAACTTGAAGTTTTTAAAACTTCATTTCATTTGACCCTCATAATTACTGTCTGACACAGAGAGAGATTAGCACCTTCACTTTATAGGTAAGAAAACCGAGGTTCAGAAAAAATGAAACAACTTGTTCAAAGAGAACTGTAGGTACATTCAAACTGGGGCTCCTAAGATTTGTGAAGCCAACCCAGCAGAGTTCTTATTCATCTTTAAGATGCCGCTTCCATAAATTAGAAGGGATTTGAGGTACTGTGTAGGGAGTCCAATAACCACAGTAACAATTTAATGGATGGAGGGGAAAAAACCCTCCAGAATCTCTAATCTTCCGAATCTTAGAGCTAAGGATGTAGCTCTAAGAGGTTTAATCAGATTAGTGGAATCAAAACTCACAAAGCAGGGAAATAAAGAGAGCTGACCTCCCTGAAAAAATGATTTGTAACCTCTCAGTTTTCAACACTGAACTTACAGAATTAATACAAAATCCTTCACTTAATCCTATCAAAAATGAAAGATGACTTAGATGAATCTTTTTAGGCTTTATATAGATCAACATTAAACAAGACACATATGTTTGCCTCGCTTAGAACTTTAGTAAGTAATAGTTAACCACTTATCAAAATATGAAAATACCTACTGAACCCAATAGAAAAATAGGTAAAGAAACAGGCAAGACAGAGTAAACAATTTGAATTTTTATTTATTTTTGACAAACACTTATATGACATATACTATGTGCCAAGCAAGGGTTTAAGCACCTCATAAATATTAATTCACTTAATCCTCATAAGTGAATCACAAGGCACAGAAAGCTTAAGTAATTTGCCTAAATTCACACAGCTAGTAAACTGTGGAGCAAGCATACAAACCCAGGCAGTATAGTTTCAAATGGCCAATGAACACACAAAACTGTGTTTGACTTTATCAAGAATTGCAAATTAAAAACAAGATACAATTTTTGCCTATCATACTGGCAAAAATGAAGTAGACTATTATAATTTATGTTGGTAAGGATTTGAATAAACAAGTATTCTCATACACTGCTGGAGGAACTGTAAATCTAACACCACTTTTTCAAAGGACAATTTGAAAAATTTAGAAAAATTATAAATGAACAAGCTGGTTACCCAATAATTTTTCTTACCACTATTCTTATGAAAGCACAGGCAGTGATGTATAAGGAGATTCACTCTACAACTGATTTGTAATAACAAAAAAGATACAACTTAAGTGTTCATTAACAGTGGAATAATGAAATAATTTACAGTATAATTCACCCAATGTAATATTGAGCAACTTTTTAGAAGCCTATATATTGGCATGTGCTAATATGAAAAAATACCTAAAAATGCATTCAGTCAACATTGTAGTTTACAGAATAAAATGCACAGTAAAGTCCATGTGGGGTTTCTTAAGGATCTGTAGATATATAGACATATGACCATATGCACATATATGCATAGCAAATATCTAGAAAGATCATATAAGAAATGTAACATTAGTTGCCTTTGGAGAGTAAAAAGGAAGCAAAGAAGAAATAGGGATGGTATCTGTTCTTTTTCTTTAACAACATCATATAGCTTTTTTTTTATATATATAATTGTGCACTATATTTAACCATTACATTTATGGAGTTTGAATGGCTTTACCAAACAAATGTTTTCAGAATAGGATGGATTAAATCCTAGCATTCCCAAGGATATTAAGCAAAACTTCACTTTAAGATACAGAAAAAGAAATATAGATATTACTCAGTGACTCTAAGTCTAGATTAAGACCATGTAAGAATCTGAGAAACAATCCTTCTAGGAGAAAGAAAAATCTAGAGAAGAAAAAAAAAAATCAAAATAAGCATCCCTAAAGAGAAATATTATAAATAATAAATCTACTATCTTCTGTCTCAGGGACAGAGATATAACATAGAAATGTTTTCCTTTATATTTACTCATTGCAAGACATAAAGAAGGTCAGCCAGAGATATGGTACCAAAAACTCATTTGCAGTCAAAAACTATACTTTGTTCCCTGATTTATAGAAAAAAGAAAACAAAAAAGAAAAATAAAAGGGGGAAAAAACACTATACTTTCATCCTATCACTGCTTTAACTAGCTATATGACTTTGGGCAATTGCTCAATGCCTCTTTTCCCAAATATTCCTCAAAAAGTGAAGAAATTGAACTAAATTTCTAAGATCTTTCTAGATCTAAAACTTTAAAACTTCATTCCTTTATCATAGTTTGAAAAAGAATCCCTGTACATAATAGGGATAATATGCAGCCATGGATAAAAGTTTGCACTTAAGAATAACAGCAATGTACTAAGAAGACGTTGCTGGAACTAACCCTGCCTGCTCTTAGGAACTCACCAGGAGTCAGGTTTCTGGCACATCTTGACTTTTTGGCTGTGCCCAGAGGCAGAATGTTACCACATACTGTGGACAACCTGATGACTCATTTTAGTTGGTTTTATAGTTATTTTGGTTTCTTCATAAATTCTTGAATATAAAAAGCCAATCAGACTAGTGGATCTCTAGCCTCAGCACAAATATAAAATTTAACAATATAGAAAGACACTTTTATCTATCTAACATGTATAGTTTCACCATAAGTGACTTCAGTGAAAATTCCCCAAAGAGTGACTTTCTATAAAAACCCCATTACTTACACACCAACAGCCACACTGGGAAAGGGAAGACCCAGATTAATGTCTCTCATATTCCCAACAGAAAAACATACAAGGGCATGAAAAGAAATGAAATTATTGAAGAGAAAATATAAATGAGCACTAAATACTTAGAGGTCTACTGACCTCAAAGAAATGCTAATTAAAAACAATGAAATACATGTTTTAACCTATACAAGTGGCAAGGATTATTAAAATCCACAATATACCCAATACTCGTAAGAATTGTACAAAGCAGCCACACTCACATACTGCTTACCCAGGTGGCAACCAATACAGTATTCCTGGAAAACAATTTGGCAAGAGGCACTAAGAGGTTATAAAAAGTTCATTTCCTTTCACTATTAATCTCATGCCTAAGAACATGTTCTACTAAAATAATCAGTAATTCATACAATGGTATGTATTTTCCAGAGGGTTTTTTTAATAAATGAGAAAAAATATGGAAACAAAATGGGCCCGAATAAAACCACGGTATAGTGATACAACAATATTAGGCATTTTTTCATAGACTAATGATATTTTGAAAGAATAAAGCAAAAAATATAGACTATCTTTTTTTTTCTTTATTCTTATCAGTATTTTCCAAGGTTTCTACAATGAGCGTATACACATTAGGCATGGATTCAAAAACTGGTATTTATTCTCTTTACTTCTTTGAAGTAGCTTAAAGGAAATCTTAAGTATAACAAACATTCTAAGTGATAAAATATTGTGGCACTTTAGTTAACAGCAATTTTTTCTTCCTTAGCAGTACATAAAATAATGGTGTGTTTTATAATCAATGAAATACAGTATTACATTTATCATCAGAATAAAGTACTATGGATAAATTGTGTCCCCTCAAAATTCATAATGTTGAAGCCCTAACCCCCAGTGTGAGCGTTTTTGGAGATAGGGCTTTCGGGACACAAATTCAGTTAAATGAGATCAGACTAGATGGTTCCTTCAGATGAGGGTGGGCCCCTCATGATGGGATTAGTAGTCTCATAAGAGGGACCAGAGAGCTTGCTGTCTCTGTCCCCCAGCCATGGGAGAACACAGGGAGAGGGTGGCCATTCACAAGCCAGAAAGAGGGCCCTCACCAGAACCTGCTCATGCTACAACCTGACTTCAAACTTTCAGCCTCCAGCACCGTGAGAAATAAATTGCTGTTGTTTAAGCCACCTAGACAATGGTATTTTGTTACGGCAGCCTGAGCAGACTAAGAAAACAAGAAAAATTTCTATCAAAAATAAAAACATTTTTAATGTCTGGTACTTGGAAAGAAGTTTTCTATAACAAAAATTATACAGAAAATTTGTCAGGCTGGGCACGGTGGCTCACACATGTAATCCTAGCACTCCAGGAGGCCGAGGTGAAAGGATCGCTTGAGCTCTGGAGTTTGAGACCAGCCTGAGCAAGAGCAAGACCCTGTCTCTATTAAAAATAGAAAAAAATTAGCCAGTGTGGTGGTGCATGTACCTGTAGTCCCAGCTGCTCAGGAGGCTGAGACAGGAGGATCACTTAAGCTCAGCAGTTTGAGGCAGCAGTGAGCTATGATGACGCCACTGCACTCTACCCAGGGGAACAGAGGGAGACTCTGTCTCAGGAAAAAAAAGGAAAGAAAAAAGAAAATTTGTTTCTGTGGTGGGAGGTGGGGTGTTGGGTGGAAAAGCCCTCAGAAAGAAAATATACATTAACATATAAATTGCTTGATTTCAGTAAGGGAAATCAAAGCACAATCATCAGGAAGACAGCAGTGTGCAGATGACCCTCTTCCATCCTTAACCTGGAGTTTGCTTCCAGGCTCTTGGCCTCTGCTATCTGCCAGTTCCATGATCTACAAAGACTCTAGACAAGGTCTCAAACCATAACAGCCACCCATATACATGTTATCAGGGAAGGGATAAAGATGGGAGGAGAGCCGTTAGTACCCAAAGTAGATGCCAGAGTATTTGGGAATAAGAAGTCATGGAAAGAAGCTCCTAGGACATCACTCTACCAGAGATCAGTTCTGCCTTCTCTTCAACAGGGAAAAAACAAGATGTTTTAAAAGGGGGTTTTGTTTATTCTTTAAGGTATCATAGAGTTTTGTAAAGAAAAGAAAGATGTACTACTGGGTATCCAGCAGAAGCTAAATGTCAAGCTAAGATGCTTTTGCAGAAAGGTTGTTTAATTTAAACCCTGACAACATCCCTCTAAGGTAGTTTACCAAGGTTAAGAAAATTGGTCCAAGTTCAAGTTAAATGGGAGGTGATCAAGCTGGGATTTGAATCTGTGTCCTCCAATTCCAAAGTCTGTGCTTTTCCTTGACTTTGTGACATTCATGAGAGACAACAAAGAGAAAAACTGATGAAGAAACTGATCAAACAGCATTCCTGCTCCTGTTAGAAACCAGCCTGGTTCCATGCAATGTTTAAATCATGTGCTAATATTTTACAGAATTTGTTTAAATGTCCTGGTAAAGAGAAATACAATACCTTTAAACTAAACTATTTCTGCTTGTTTTGTTGCTTGGGAAACATTTTTGGAGTCCGTTAACAAGAAGATACCAAATATCCATAGCTCAGCAAGACAAGTCACTGCACTAAATTCCTAAATAATAGTCTACAACCACAGAAAATGGGCAATGGCAGCACAGAGTAATCAAAAGCAGCTTCATATTTTCCGCATAAAACAAAGCATCGTTTGTATAGAGGCATTTTTAGAAGGTACCTCTGCAAGCCAGACTGCAGCCTGGAATGGCTTAAAATACCAAGTTTAACAATCACATCAATGGCTTTTAAACTTTAGAGGCAAACAGCTTCCTTTTACTTCAAATTCAAAGTGAAGAATGAGATGCAAAGCTAACAGATTAATTCAGTACACACACAGGCTTAGAAACTATCCAATGCCTTAATTAACATCATTACAAGTTTATTTAGCCAACCACCTGGGTTTTAATGATGGAAAGGTAAAGGTCAAATGGCTTTTTTAATAAATTGCTCCAAACTAAGCCCCCCTGCTGAAAAAAAGGAGGATACAAATAATTAAACTGAAAGGAAAAGACTAATAAAAAGTTATTATTTTGGCACACAAAGAAACTGTTCCTTAATCGGTCTATATTTTAATTGAGGCATACCACAATTAAAAGTTCACTGAACTTTGCTCTTCTGCCTCAACTTGGACCTACTTCCATACCAATACTGAATGACTAGGAGAGTTAGAGAGGTCAAAACATTATGAGTTCAAGACTGGAGAAGGGACAGAGAGGAACAAGGAGGGACCAGCCCTCTCCAGGGAAGGCAAGAGGCCTTGCCCATCTAATGCTTCCAGAGTGAGGACAAAATCTCCAGAATTCAAAGAAAAAAAGCACTACCAACTCTGAGGTTTAATTATATCACAGATGTTAGATAAAATTGTTTCATTTCTTAGAGACCAGTAAAAAAAAAAAAAACAAACCACACACCACAACAAAACAAACAAACAAAAACACTAGCTGAGCCATTCATTTGCTGTGTAGAAGTAACAGCTATTATAATGAACTGTACTAGATATCTGTGCTGTTAGTTTTTGAAGGGGAGGGAACCTGCCCAATGTCTATCACTCAAGGATCCTCCACACTGCATGTGTTGCCCTCTAGAAGCTAAGGAGTCCAAACACACTCTTCCAGTCTCTCATGCAGCTACAACCCAGGCATGCAAACCAGGCTCAGCCACTTAAATACAGCTGCACCACATTTTCAAATTTTCTTTGACTTTCCTGAAGCATTTTCTTTTCCAGATTAATTTTTAAATCAATTTTATGTTGTGTTAAAAAGGGGGGGGGCAGAGTTTTTAAGGCAACAAAACTACTCTACGTGATCCTATAATGGTGAATGCATGTCATTAAACATTCATCCAAATCCATTAAATGTATATTACAACACCAGAGTGAACCCTAATGTAAACTATGGACTTTGGGTTATAATACTGTGTCAATACAGGTTCACTGATTGTAACAAGGGTACCACTGGGGGGGGGGGATGTTAATAATGGGGGAGGCTATGCATATGAAAGGGCAAATCTCTGTACCTCCCACTCAATTTTGCTGTGAACCTAAAACTGTCCTAAAAATAAAGTCTTTAAAAAAAAATAGTTGGGATTGCATCAGGGATTAAATGGAATATATAGATAATTAAGGAAGAGGTAGTCAGTTTAAAAAATCAATCAGACTATTCAGGAATACAGTATTTCTTCCCATTTACTCAGGACTTCCTCTAAGTCCTTGAGTAAAGTTTTATCATTTTCTTCAATATAAGGCTTGCAAATTTCTTCTTAGGCTGATCATTAAAGCTTTTGTTACTACTGTAAAATGGAACTTTTTTCCTATTCATTTTCTAACACCAGAAAAGATATTAACTTTCTATGTGGCTGTTTCCACTCTTAACTCTTATTAGGTCCAGATTTGATATCAGAACACTCCAAATTTTAAGAGTGAAGTAATTATTTAATTTTTAAAGTAACAGTTTAATAATAGTAACATGAATATTTTCTGATAGTAAAGGTCACTTAAAATGGTGAAACAGGTGGTAAAGGTTGTACATCCTCTCTGGAGAGCCTCAAAATAAACACAGCACCTCATCTGCTTGTTTTAGATCAAGGCCCTAACATAAAGCAGGGAGAGAAAAAAATAGATGCCCTTGTCTGGCCCTCCCCACATTATGGTTTAATATTGATTTTTACTCCCTTAGGCCTAACTCAAGGTCAAGAGAAATACAGTAATTATTTGCACTGACGGAAAAGCAGAAATAAGGTGAATGTGCTTTCTGAAAAAACATTTTAAAGTTTTCAATATTGCATTCTCCAACATGCCTCTACAGCCTCCAAAAAACACCTTCTTGCTCAGCTATAAGCATTTCCTAGGTAAAAAATAATAATCATGAAAAAAAATTTGCTAATTATTTTTAGAGCTTACTCAATGTTTTCAATAGTTTAAATCTCACTATATATAACATTTCAAATAACCTTATATACATATAACTTGAATTTCACTACCTGCTAAAATTTTACCAATAGTTTACACAGTGGATACATGTGACATATTCTTTTATGGATTGTTGAGGACTAACTTTTCAATACTTCTGAAAAATATTTGGTTTCTTTGGAATAAGACTAAATTTAACTCAGTGATTATGTTTTCCAAATTCTCAAAATAGGTATAACATAAAAGTGTAGTAAACGATTATCTGTAAAAACAATCTACAAAGGATATGAAAAACAGAACTCAGCGTTTTAGACATAAATATTTCCTTAATTTCTATGATTGCAAGTTCAAGTACATAAAAATGAATTTTGTGTCTTTGTTTTTAATTGGAAACAGTAGAGCAAAATTTTTCCATATTGCAGGAGACATTGTTACCCAAGTTTCAGAGCAGTCTCAGATTAGCCAGCTTTAATTTATAGAGAAACTTAGCTATGATTTACTCATATAATGAGAGTTGGCACAGAACTCAACGTATGAGTGGTCAAATTTCCAAGTACTTTCCCCAATCATCTTGTGACATAACTTCACCAGGATTTAAAATTCCATCTGCTAATACAACCAGGTTCTAGTTAAGAGCAAAAAGGCACATACCATACAGACGTTTTATGAGAAATGTTCCCATTACTCTTTCAAGTTGGTTTATATTAGTGAAAAAGCCACAGGGTGGGCATTATTATGAAGAAATAATTCCAAAAAAGCAGTAGTTGCTTTTAAAGACCAAAGGGAGAAATAAACCCCAAATCACATGCTCTGAAATTGGAAAAGTTTAAAACACAAACTATATGTCTGTTTGGCCAGTAAGAAAGGCAGGGGTGCTAACGATCATTAATATATTGTTATTTCACATGAGTCTGGCATTGGTCAAAGGCAATGGTAGGTCTGTTTTGAAAGACTATTAACGACTAGGGAGTTTTGGCTTAGGTACCCTGGCCCTGAGAAAATAATCCATGGTTGGCAGCTTCAGCCTAACAGACAGCTTAGGATCTAACTTTACCCTGGAAATTACAAAGGCTTCTAAAGAAGCAAATAAAAAGGTTCCTAGGATTGGTGTCAGATGAGCCAAAATTGAAAAAAGTTTGGGTTTTTTTTTTTTTTTTTAAACAGCTTTCAGAAAACTAATGAGAAAGACATTTTGGCCTTGATCCAGCAGAGAGTGAATGTCTCCCTGGATAGAAATGATGTGAACCGAAATTTCTCCATAGTAACAATTCTAATTAATTATTCAAAGCTAGGGGTTGATTTTCTAAGGTTAAGAGCTAACGATGGTCTCCTGTTTATATCATTAAAAACTGGTTTCTTCTTTTCTTTGTGTCTGCTTACCCAGGCATTGATGAGAAGCTGATAATGGAATCTTATTAGCAACCTTAAAATAAAGGCTCTACCTTGAGTTTGCCATTTTGAAGACTTGATTTAAGGGATAATTAGTAATAAATAGAAATTCTGTCTAAGTTTTATATAACCAAAAATTGTAGAAATCCACTTATCCTCTTAAGTACGGAAACAACAGATATTAACAATATTAGGAGAAGGCATTACAAGATCTTTTGAATTAAAGAGTTAATGATAATTTCATGATGTTTCAGTAACAAGTATACTTTTTTAACAAAAATTAAAACTGAAATGTTATTCGATATATAATAACTCAAAAAAACATCTACTCTCCAATGAGACTGGATTAACATGAGTTACAGGGTGAAATGCAACATTTCAGGGAAGTCAACTCATGGTAACACATTTTTACTGTGCAATACAGTTAGACAATACGTATTTTTTCTAGCAAGAGAAAAAGAGTATAGCACTGAGTGTTCACCAAAATAACCTTAGATAAGGTTATCACACAGAATGTAATGCTATTAGAGTCACAATGACCACATGGCACCAGAACGCTACAAACGAGAATGAAATCCAAGCCAAATTAAGTAGCTTTCATCATAATGAAAACTAGCAGTCTGGCATTAAGTGAGGCTACACCTGTTAGGAGTTAAAATTTGATACCCAAAAAGACGAGGACCAGTCAGCCAGCAGTTGGTCAAACATATAAAATGTAATGCATGTGGGAAAAGGGAAAGGGCTTTCTAGAAACCAAATTCCTGAACACACCTGCTATCCCTCAATGTCTTTGACTCCCTCCAGATTTGAAGGACCTGTTAAAATTATGAACCTTTACAGTCTTCTGGGGAAGGATTTAATTCACAACCAAACTCAATTCTCAAAGTCACTTCTTATAAGAAAGCTCAGAAATGTTTTTCAACATCAAAGCAGAAAACCAACACAGAAACACTGGACTTAAGTTGGGACTCTAGAAAAAATGGACCTAACAGACATTTACAGAACATTCTACCCCAAAACTAGAGAATATACACTCCTCTCATGAGCACATGGGACATTTTCCAACATTGATCCATATCTTAGGCTACAAAACAAGTCTCAGCAATTCAGAAAAATCTAAATCATACCATGTATCTTCTCAGACCACTAGCTTTATTCTAATGATATAAAACTAGAAATCAATTCCAAGAAAAACTCTCAAATCCACAAAAAGTAATGGGAATTAAACAATGTGCTGCTGAATGATCCTTGGGTCAATTATGAAATTAAGATGGAAATCAAAAGATTCTTCAAACTGAATGACAAAGGAGACACAGGCCTTCAAAATCTACAGGATACAGAAAAAGCAGTGCTAAGGGGAAAGTTCATAGCTTTAAAGCTTTCATTAAAAAGATCGCAAATTAACAACTTAATGTCACATCTCAAGGAACTAGAAAAAGAAGAATAAACCAAAACCAAAGCCAATAGAAGAAAAGAAATAACAAAGCTCAGAGCAGAACTAAACAAAATGGAAACAAATAAACAAAAAAAAAAAACCAACGGATCAACAAAACAAAAAGTTGGTTCTTCAAAAACATAAAATCAATGGACAACTAGCCAGATTAACCAGAAACAGAAGAGAAAGGACTCAAATAAGCTCAATTAGAAATGAAAAAGGAGACATTACAACTGATCTCACAGAAATACAAAATATCACCTGTGAATACTACAAAAACCACTATGCACACAAACTAGAAAATCTGGTGGATATGAATAAATTCCTGGGAACACATAACCTCCCAAGCCTGAATCAGGAAGAAATAGAAACCCTGAACAGACCAATAACTAGCAGCAAGACTGAGGCAGCAATAAAAAATCTCCCAACAAAAAAAGCCCTAGACAGAAGGATTCACAGCCAAATTCTACCAGACCTACAAAGAACTGGTATCTATCCAACAGAAAGTATTCCGTAACATCAAGAAGGAGAGGATCCTCCCTAACTCATTCTGTGAAGCCAGTATCACCTTGATGCCAAAGCCAGGAAAGGACACAACAAAAAAAATAAAACTACAGACCAATATCCCTTATGAACATAGACACAAAAATCCTCAACAAAATACTAGCAAGCCAAATTCAACAGCACATCAAAAAGATAATTCACCACAGTCAAGTAAAGTTCATCCTAGGGATGCAAGGATTATTCAACATACACAAATCAATAAATGTGATTCGCTGCAAAAACAAAGACCATATGATCATCTCAACAGATGCAGAGAAAGCATTCAATAAAATCCAGCACCCTTTCATGATAATAACAACCCTCAATAAACTAGGCATAAAGGAACACCCCTCAAAATTACAAAAGCCATATATGAAAACCCATAGCCAACATCATACTGAATGGGGAAAAGCTGAAAGCATTCTCTCTAAGAATTGGAACAAGGGTGCCCACTGTCACCACTTGTATTCACCATAGTACTGGAAGCCCTAGCCAGAGCAGTCAGGCAAGAGAAAGAAATAAAGGGCATCCAAATTAGGAAAGGGGAGGTCAAACTATCCCTATTTGCTGATGAAATGATCTTGTATCTAGAAAACCCTAAATACTCCACAAATTCATAATTCAGCAAAAGCTCACATTATAAAATCAATGTACACAAACCAGCAGCACTTCTATATACTAATAACAGACAAGCTAAGAGTCAAATCAAGGACTCAATACCATTTACGATAGCAACAAAGAAAATAAAATACTTAGAAATATACTTAACCAAGGAGGTGAGAGATTGCTACAAGGAGAACTACAAAACACTGATGAAAGAAATCGTAGATGACACAAATGGAAAAACATCGCACGCTCATAGACTGGCAGAATCAACATCATTAAAATGTCCACACTGACCAAAGTGATTTACAGATTCAATGCAATTCCCTTCAAAATACCAACATTATATTTCAAAAGAGCTAGAAAAAATAATCCTAAGCTTCATTTGTAACCAAAAAAAGAGCCAGAATAGTCAAAGCAATCTTAAAAAAAAAAAAAAAAAGAACAAATCTGGAGGCATCACGTTACCTGACTTCAAATTATACTACAAGGCTATAGTAACCAAAACAGTGTGGTACGGGTACAGAAGTGGAGACACTGACCAATGGAACAGAATACAGAACCCAGAAATAAAACCATATAGATACAACCAACGGTTCTTCAACAAAGCAAACAACATACACTGGAAAAAGGATACCCTATTCAATAAATAGTGCTGGGAAAACTGGATAGCCACATGAAGAATGAAACAGGACCCCTATCTATCGCCATATACAAAAATTAATTCAAGATAGATTAAAGACTTACATGTAAGTCAGGAACCTGTAAAAATTCTAGAAGAAAATGCAGGAAAAACTCTTCTAGACACAGGTCTAGGCCAAGAATTTATAACTAAGACTCCAAAGGCAAATACAGCAACAGAAATAAATAAATGGGTCTTAATTAAAGAGCTTCTGTACAGCAAAGGAAATAACTAGCAGAGTGAATAGACAACCTACAAAATGGGAGAAAATATTCACAAACTATACATCTGACAAAGGACTAATATCCAGAATCTACAAAGAACTCAAACAAATCAGCAAGAAAAAAAACAAACCACCCTATCAAAAAGTGAGCAAAAGGGCCAGGAGCAGTGGCTCAAGCCTGTAATGCTAGCACTCTGGGGGACAAGGCGGGAGGGACTGCTTGAGACCAGCCTGAGCAAGAGCAAGACCCCCATCTCTAAAAAAGATAGAAAAATTAGTCAGGCATGGTGGCACATGCCTATAGTTCCAGGTACTCAGGAGGCTGAGGCAGGAGAATTGCTTGAGCTCAGTAGTTTGAGGTTGCAATGAGCTATGATGACACCACTGCATGAAAGAGCAAAACCCTGTCTCAAAAAAAAAAAGGTAGGCAAAAGACATGAACAGAAGTTTTTCAAAAGAAGACAAATGGGAAACATATGAAAAAATGTTCAACATCAGTAATCATCAGGAAAATGCAAATTAAAACCACAATGAGACACGACATTACCCCTGTCAGAATGGTCATTATTAAAAAAGTAAAACAATAACAGATGCTGGCGCAGATGCCGAGAGAAAGGAATGTTCATACACTGTAGGTGGAACTGCAAATCAGTACAACCTCTATGGAAAACAGTATAGAGATTCCCGAAAGAACTAAACGTAGACCTACCATTTGATCCAACAATCCCACTACCGGGTATCTACCCAAAGGAAAAGAAATCATTTGATCAAAAATACACCTGCACTTAAATGTTTATTGCAGCACAGTTCACAACTGCAAAGATATGGAATCAACCTAAGTGCCTATCAATGGATGAGTGGGTAACGAAAATGTGGTATGCGTGTGTGTGTGTGTGTGTGTGTGTACATATATATCTCATGAAGTACTACTCAGCCATGAAAAGGAATGAAATGATGTCTTTTGCAGCAATTTGGATGGAACTGGAGACCACTCTCCTAAGTGAAGTATCTCAGAAACAGAAAAACAAATACCACATGTTCTCACTAATAAGTGGGAGCTAATGGATGGGCACACACAGGCACAAAGTGATGTAAAGGACATTGGAAACCAAGAAGCGGGGGTGGAAGGAAGGGAGATGAGGGATAAAAACTTACCTATTGGGTACAATGAACACTCTCCCGGTGACAGGCACACTAAAACCCCTGACTTCAGCATTATACAATGAGTTTATTTATACTCTTAATATTTTGAAATTAAAATATATATTTTTTTTGTTTTTTATTTCATTTCTCATAGCCTCCAGTCTGCTCTTTGTTCTAACCAGGTCACCCTCTCTGACCTATTCCCAAAGCAGTGAACCTACCCGCCTGGAGTGAGTCAGCTCACTCTCCTGCACATACCTGTTTCCTTCTTGCTTCCCTTTCCTCCCTCTCGGCTCTTCTTCAGCACAGCCTTTAACATTTTCAACACTCTCTTGTTTCTAAAGAGAAAAGCAGAGAAGAAGAATTAAAGGTTCTTGAATAATAACTTGCATATTGACATAAGAGGTAACTTGTCTTCAAGCAGATTGCTTAGGATAATATGAAGGTACCTTGAGTTTTATATTAATTTTCTGTGAATAAACTGTGATGGGAAACTGAATGCTAAGACACGAGGAATGTTTTGTAACTTTCAATGAAGTAATCAGAAATTCACTGTCTTGTTATAAAGTTAAAAAAACACACAATAGTGCATTCTCAGCATTCCACATCTAATTAAGGTTATAAGGCTAAACCTGGGTACAGTACTGTAAGAGATTTGGCAAAGAAATACTGTCTCCCGATCTCAGTTCATCAAAAGAAGAAAACACAAACACAGAATCAAAGATAATGGTTAAGAAGGAAGCTATGCGGTCAAAGGCAATGTTTTACAGGTGTTACTAATTATACAACTACAAGAAAAACATTTTGGAAGGTTATGAAATGAAGCATATCTTATAAGCATTTGCAAAATAAATACAGTAGGAACACATTTTAACCCTGATCAAGGGAACTGACTAAACAGCACACACTGCAGTGGGTTTTTACTATATATAGTTATGACCTTGGGGTGTCGGGAGCGGGAAGGTGAGTAGAATAGGCCTATGGCATTATGGCCAAATCCTTTAAATAATGAACCGTATTTTTAAGCAGGGTTGTTTTGAGCTTGTGAAAACACCACAATGGCCCAGGCCTAAGATGAAACATGAAACCATCTTCACAGCAAGAGACAGACAAAAGCACCATTATTTCATCATGAAGCTAGCCTCCGTTAGCTCTCTCCTCCCACCAGTAACTCAGATGACACAGCTGGACAACCCCAAACAGTAACAACTCTTAGTGGGTTGTGTTAACCCATCACACCTTTGCTGATACACTAAGAGAGGAAGGCAGAAGGCAAGGAAGTTACTCGCAAACAGACAAGAAAGGAGAGGGAGTGAGGAGGAGCGAGAAGAGAAGGGAATGAAGGAGGAGGGGAGAGAGGAATAGAGGATGGGGGCAGGAGGGAGAAATACACCCAGAGGGCTCCCAGACTTGCCTAGTCAGCATGCTTCATGCGGCCTCAGTGTAACACCCACCCTGCACCACCTCTCAACTCCGAGAGTGAACAGAGGTGTTGTGGGGCCCCACTGAAATGTGCTGCCATTCACAGAATCACACAACGTAGCATGGGGTGACCTTTCTTATCATTTGGTCCAGGCCTGTATTTATTTTTCCAAGCCCTTTGTTTTAATGATGAAGAAACAGAGACCCAGGGAGGCTGACTTGCCCACGGGTCATGCAGCTAATTAACAGCAGGGCCAGAACCCACATGTGCAGGCTCCCAGCAAGGGTCTGCCTTCCTCCACTCCAGCAGGCCAGCCTCTCTTCCCAGATTCATGAAAGCTCTGGGCAACAGCAATCAAACAAAACTGAGACATATTAGGAGAATAATTTCTTAGGTATAATTTGACGAAAGCCATACTGAAGGATATTAGGGTTAAATCATCTCACAAACAAGTCTTTACGCATGAAAGGAGCAGGGTTTAGAGCCTCATTTTTTCTTTTGAATGAACCCTGGTGAAAAGAGTTAGGTTTCACCTAAAGGGCAAACGTGAAGCCTGGAAGAGAGCCACAGTGAGCTTCCATGAGGGGAACTATGGTAACACAAATTTCTCTGAAGAGTCACACTTGAAAGAAACAATGCAAAATGCTGCAGTATAAAAAATGGTATGCAAAACACAATAATAAATAGATGCCTGGGAAGCATAGACATTTTCTTCTTCAAATCAACCAACCTTTCAGGTTTGCAACTTAGCAAAGACTACATACTTATAACAGAAAAATATCGACAGAGCCATGCCGTCAAAGCTTGTCCAAGCTTCCTTGCACACGCCTTGGTGAACTCTTCCACAGCCCTGTATTTACCTTGATCATGGACCAGCTCAGGCCCCGCCATGCCCATGAAGCTGTTCCTGATTAATCACCCAGGTCATCAGCAATTTGCAGCAGACCTATCCTGCCACTCCGAGTACACATCACACAGTGCAAATACTAGGTGACACTGACTTTGGCATCGCATCCCAGACACCTTGGTTGCCTACTTTGAGAAGCTCAGCTGTTTTTGGGATAGTCACATCTTCCACATCAGTGGTCTAAAGTGTAAAAGGCTATCAAATATCTGCTGTATTTTTTTCTTCCAGTTCCTGTTTTCTTCCATAAATAGAAAACTCAAGGGAAAGAGCTTAAATTTTATATTCTAAAAGCTATTCAAACTGTGACCTGGAGAAACTTTAACCCAGTCATACCTGAGTGCAAAAATAAAGAACCATCCACACCATACACACTGGAAAGGAAAAAAGTAAGCTTCCCCAGCAAGTTAAATTCTGAGGGTAACAGATCAGAGTGGAGCTATACAAAGTCACCTGGAAGTCTGTGACCTAAAACCCATAATGGGAACTTGATATTCATCAACTAAAGACTGTGCCCATCTGAAGGTGGATGGTCAGAAATAGCAGCTTTAATAGGCTGGAGGGGCCAACACCTGAAGTATATTCCAGAGACGATTACCAGCATACCTCACAGTATCTATGTACTTAAAAACACACTCCCCCACATCCAATTCTGGAAGTGGATGCATCAGGCTATAGGAGCTGGGTTCTATTAAACATTGGCATGATGCAACTACTTCCTTTTGTTCTGATTCTGTTCTCACAGAGAGGCACCACAGAATTTGGCTCCTTTCTTAGCCTGCCAACGGTAGGGAGAGAGGGTACTGGTCTAGTCCACACAACCGTTTGGCCTGTTGACAGATGCGATTCTGGAAGTAAATTAATAAACCAGTGCTCTAGCTTTAAACAAAAGCTCTTGTGAGCTTTGTTAAAGGGAGTCACTTTGCCAAGTGAGTCATCCATTTAAGAAGTGGAGAATCGTGAGCTTCTGACCCCCCTTTGAGGACCAAAAGGAAGACAACAGTAAAGCCCTCAATGGGAATGCCACCTTGAGGCCCACCTAGGTGGCAGCCAGCAGGCTCTCCTTCCCTGTACCACCACACACTTCCCTTCCCACAGCAACTGCAACTGTTGCCATTCCCACCCCCCTCCCCGAAAGGGTGAACAGTGACCTGTCACGGACACGAACCAAATAGAAATGATGTAAACCAGCCCTCCCAGACACAGTAATTGAGACCCAGCTGATTAAATGGCAAGCCCAACACACTGAAAACAAACTGGCAGAGCTATCAAGCTGCTACCAGAGAACCACATGTGTGGTGAGGAAGTACTTATGGACAAGTATCATAGCATAAAAGAAATATTGTCCTTTTTTACATGTATACATTACAGACCAAAGGCACAGGTATAATTCAAATGGTGGCCAAAAAGAATCCTTCAAGTTCTGCCTCATAAAACCTTAGCCTTGGCGACAGCAAGTAGAACAAATATGTGGCTGTATTAAAATACTTAACAATAAGTCTTTGAAAAAGTAGAGAATGTCAGCTGTCATTTCTTTAAATTAAATACTCTTGAGTAACAGTATAGGGGAGAAAAAGTAGTATCCTTTCCTCACTCATGGCAAGGTTCATGGCTGACACCCCTATAACAAAAGACAGATTAACAAGAGAAAATTGTAACAAATTTACCTAACCAAAGTTTTATGTGACGCAAGAGCCTTCAGAAATGGAGACTCAAAGTCCCAGGGAACCTGTGTTTTTATGCTTAGGTTCAATGAAGAATGGACAGTTGTGCAGAAGTATGATTGAATGGTAGTAAGTGGGGTGTGGGGACTTAGCAAGGCCTGTGTGTTAGGGCAAGACACCCCTGGAATGGGGCCTCATATAACCTACTTTTAAGCGAGATAGATCAGAGAATTCCTTTATGACCATGCTTCAGGGGACAAAGGTGGGAGGAGGTTAGAGTGGCCTTCTTGCTTCTGTGGGTCTCTCAGTTGCCAAGTTGCCGTATTTTGGGATACCATGTTCTGGGCCCCAACAAGAGGAAAACTAGCCTCTAAGTTACAAAAGAAGTTCAATCAACTATCAAAAGCTTAATTTTATTTTTGGTATTTCTGCTTTAGCACATCAAGTCTTTGGGGACAGACACAATCTCTCCACATTATGTGTTAAGATTCTGCATAGGGTGTTACACTGGCATATAAAATATAACAAAAAGCATCCCAGATAAACCAGTGAGATGATTCCAAAACAAGACAAAATCTATTTCACCTTGCAATCACAACGACAATAGTGTAACCACGACCACCCTGCCTGAAACCATAGAAAGCACTAGCATTAAATTTGTTAAAGGATACAAAATCATAGCTAGATAGGGGGAATAAGTCCTAGTGTTCCATATCACTTCAGGATGACTATCATTAATAATAACATATAGTTTCAAATAGCTAGAAGGAGTATATTGAATGTTCCAACACAAACAATATTTGAGATGATGGGATATGTTAATTACCCTGATCTGATCACTATACATTATAGGTATCCAATAATCACTATGTACCCCATGAATATGTACAATTATTTGTCAATTTAAAAATCAAATTAAATTGAGAGAAAGAGTATTAAGTAAACAAATTAATTTTTCCTTGGGGGGAAAAATATCGCACTTCTGGAGGGCCATACTGCCTGTTTACACAACTTCAAGTGGAAGCTGGGAGCTGAGGGCAGGAACTATGTTTATTCTTTAATAGATACAAACAGAAGCCAGAACACAGGCTTTGCACCCACTCTGTTCTCAGTATTTGTTGACAGATTTAACCAGGCTGCAATGAACACAGATGAGCAATTTCCTCCAAATCAAGCAATTAACCAACATTTATAGCAGTTTATAATTGACAAAGAACATTCCTATATAGTCTCATTTGTAAAGAATGCAAGAAACCTCAGTTAAATCCACGTGGCATCAAAGGCAATGAGATATTTGGGAGAAAAATGCTGCATTTAATAATATTTTTCACGTCCACACCTGAATTAATCTTAAAATCTCAGGCCGGTAACCCCAAATCCCTAAACTCACATGTTCTGTGCATGCTCTGATTGAAGGAGCTTCTCCCATCAAAACATTCATCTGGCCTCAAAGCAAACCTCTCTCTGAAGATGCCTCCTTTCTTTTGTCAAAACAAATAATAATACAGCTAGAATAGCAATATTTATAAGTGAAACGCTGGAAACTAAGGTGCACATAATAAGAAATATTTTTGCTTCAAAGAAGGGGGAGACAAAAACACCCTCAATGTTAGGAGCCCGAAAAGTTTTTTTAAACCTAATTTGACTCATCTAATAGCCATGTCTTCGGTATGATGCCTTTAGAACTTTCCCTTGTGTTAGCAAGATTTAGTAGTTTATCAAAAGAAAGGAAATGGGTGGTGGTAGTAGGGAGTCTGAAGCAGCCTTCAAGATAAATAATAGAAAATAGAGCAAATAAGAGAAAACAAAGCAGAATAGAGACCACGAGAGGAAACGATGAGGCCAGCTAGAGGGAGCACTGGCTGTTGGCTGAAGATTCTTGGGAAACCCTGCATACAGAAGCTTCCTGAAAGCAAGAGCCATGCCTCAACATTCTTTAGGAGCTCCCAGGAGGCTGGGAAAAACCAAAGCTTAATGAATTTTTGAAATTCCAGGATTTCTCTCATGTTTTTCCCCCTGTAGTGGAGAAAACCTAGGAATCAAGAGACCTAGCCAATGTGACTGTGAACAAGTAACAGAATTTCTCCAAGATTCAGATGCTTCAACCAGAAAAGGGGGGGGGGGAGTGTCAAAACAACCAGAAAGCAATTCTGGTAAGAATTGGCCTTTGGTTTTGCTTAATTTGCATAACTGGAAAATATGGCACAATTAAGCTATAATTTATTCTCTAGGACTGTGGTCCCCAACCCCCGGGTCCATGGCCTGTTAGCAACTGGGCTCACAGCAGACGGTGAGTGGCAGGTGAGCTAAGGAAGCTTTACAGCCGCTCCCCGCCATAAGCTCCACGTCCTTGCAAATCAGCAGGGGCATTAGATTCTCATAGGAGTGCAAACCCTAAATATAAACTGCACATGCGAGGGATCTCTAGGTTGTGTGTGAGTTATGAGAATCTAATGCCTGATGATCTGAGATGGAGCTGACATGGTGATGCTAGTGCTAGGGAGTGGCTGCGCAAATACAGACTATCATCAGCAGAGAGGTTTGGCTGCACAATAAATACGTTTATGCGCTTGAATCACCCTGAAACCATTCCCCACCCCACTCCCATTCCCTCGGTCTGTGGAAAAACTGCCTTCCATCAAACAGGTCCTGGTGCCAAAAAGGTTGGGGACTGCTGCTCTAGGACACATAGACCCAACCATTCTGTCTTCTTTATTCAAAGCCCTTCTACAAATTGAACCTCTAATTCTACTGTCCTTCTCTTTATAGTTGTCTTAGGCAAAAAAAACTTCAGATTTGAATATGTTATTAAAAAGCATAAATTTATAGTCACAAGTAATGTGAATTTAAAAGAATTCTGAGCATGAAGTTTCAACTCAAATGCTTAAGTTCTGATGTACAAAATTAAGTAGAAATTCCTTATGATAAAATCATCTTCAATGTATATTTAAAATATTCTGTAGGAAGCTATACTTTTATATAAGTTATTTTAGGAAGAATTTCTTAGAAAAAATAAATCTGACTCTTCTAAGCCAGTATTTCAAGTTGTGAGAAAATTACTACACCAAAGTTCGTTTAAAGATGTTTTCATTTTGATAACTACTTGGGAGAAAGGAAATTTCACTTTTGGAGGAAAATAGAAGTTACTTGCTTCTGAGCACAAGTCATGTTTATATATCTGTGAAGAGATTTGTTCAGTCCAACTTTCAACATTACTTCCTCTTTTTATAAAGTCTTCCCAGGCCAGGGGGCCCAAAATATAACTTTTCTCTAATTCTATAGCCCACTTTGTGCTGAGATGATTATTCATCCAAATCATGGTGAAAAATGTTGAACTCTACAAATCCCCATGGCATCTAGCAAAGTACCTTAAATACAGCACTAAATAAATGCCTTGAAAACAATGAGTAGCAGGGTTGTTATGGAAGAGAAATAAAAAATAGACTAATAATTTAAGAATTCTAGTGGTACCAAACACTAATTCCCAAGTTTATGGTCAAAGGTATCTGGTTTATATGTGAAGAACAGCACACTAATACAGCAAGATCTGTTTTAATATCAGGCCTTCCAAAGCACCAGCTATACGAATGTTTTACTTTGATATTTCAAATATGCACAGAGAAGGGATAAGTGCAATGATGGAAAAGCCAAAACATGAAATCAATACATTCTCCCTAAAACCAGGAAGGGCTCAGATAGGAAAATAACCAAGGGTAGCAATCCTGGCAATAATCATTATGCCTCCCAGGCAATGGCTACTGTGCAAGGTGGAGCTCCCAGTCTCACAGAGCTGCTCATCCACCATTCCCTCTAGCATGGAAGCTCCCCAGCTAAGTCTTACCTCCCTATCCTGGCAGCAAAACACTAACTAGAAGACAAAATAATGGCAATATTTCACTATTACCGCCACTCAGATATTACATGGATATTTAGATCTAGTAGAGAAAGCAAAGGAATTCCACAAGCCCACTTCAAAACCCACTCCAGAAGCTCCTCCTCTTAAAGCCTTCTTAACCATTATTTTAATTGCTGGTATACCTGCCTCCTCCACTGGGCTGTGAGCCCCTACGTGGTCAGACCCTGCCTGGCCCCCCATGCCACAATCAGCACAGTATGTTTTCTCATTTCAACATCAATGAATGATTGTGTAGGAACATAATTTTAATCCACCTGTAACTCTATAAGGGAATGGCTGTACCTCAAAACAGACTGTCACCCTTTAATAAGTAAATTTAACATCCTTCTTTAAAATGCAAAGCCCTGAGCAATGGAGGAAACTACCCTGGCTCTCTTGAGCCAGTGAATAGCAGAAATAGAGTTACAATCTAATTTCCCAACTAAGGAATGAGCCCTGGGTTAGCAACTCCAGTTTTTTTCATTTTATACACATTCCTAAGTATCTACTCTGTGCCAAGCAACAGAGGACACAGAGTTAAATACAAGATGATGGAGGAGGAAGACAATAATGTTGACAAACATGGGTGGGGAGCTAAAAAAGCTCATGCCTTCATTTTCTCTATAAAGTAAAAACAAGGTGAGAGAGGTGCAGTGAAGACTCAGAATAGCCCTGAAGAGGGGAGGAAGGCAAGTGCTAGGTGAAAAGGACGGCTAAACAGCTCTGATCACCCAGACTGCAGACCAGGCCAGGGAATGAAATGATGAAACTGTGCAATTCTGTCCTCTACGCTCAGCCCTGAGAAACCACCACCCAGAGGATGAGAGGACTGATCCACAATCAGGAGTTCACGGCACAGGTGCACGTACAGGAGTGCTCAGAGTGGTGTGCCATGGAACCAAGGCTGGACATGAAAGGAGGGAAGCCCTGAGAGGCAGGATCGCCCGAGAGAAAAGACACGATGTCTCAAAGAGATCAAAGAATGAACACAGTTGGAATAAACAAAGGAGGAAGCTGAAAAGTGTCTGGTTTTTTTAAATGAATTTTTAAAATTTTAGATGTGGAACAATTCCAGACAATGATAAAGCCCACAGGATTAGCAAAGGTGGAACTGTGACTTGAACCCAGGTCTGACTTGAAAGCACAGGCACTGAGCAGCTGCTTCCAAAAGCCTCAGTGAACTGGAGGGAGGACAGAGTGGTGACCAGAACAGCACAAGCCTCAAAGAAGAGGTGATTTTGCATGAAGGTGGGAGTGCAGCAGTTACAGATCCAGCCAAGGAGAAAGGAGAGAATGCCAATGTCAACTCTGGGCCCCAGTGGCCAGGAGGCCAACAGCTCCTGGAGAACCATGGTCTTCAACTGTGGTCTCATCCTCCCTCACACAGCTCTGCAGAGGACACGGCTGGGGCCACACGATGGCACCTGTGTAAGGTTTACCTGGCGACTCAAGCCCCGATCCTCGTTATGGCAGTTTGCTCCACAACAGTCACACTCTCAGAATTACGTTCTCTTCTCTTTCCCCTTTTCCTTCCTGTTAAGTTTTCCACTTGTATCATACGACAGAGCTACAATCCCCACCTTACACTGGCTGCCTTCTTCATTCATGGCAATCACAACTCCCTGAATAAGGTGGGAGGCATTATGTATACAAAGTGGTTTTGAACAACTTATTTCACCTTTCGCAGACTTCTGATGGGAATATTGTTCCCTTTCCTGTTGGACTGGATAATTTCAGGTCTTTTCCTCCTGTAGGTGCTATCATGTCAAGGGGAAAACTTTATTTCTTGTTCCTAAGACCAGCAGATGATAAACCATCACATCACCACAGATCAAAAAGGAACCCTCGGAGGGGGAGGCAGTATGGGGTGATAAGCTTTCAGTACTGAAAGGGGCCTTGACATTTTTCAGAGTGTTAAAAAGCACTCAAATCAATCAATGCCAGCTGAATGGAGTCTGGTGTTATTAATATAAATCTAAAGAAATTAAATTTTTTAAATTGCACTGCATCTGGCCTCAAAGTGAAGGGTCAGACAACTTCAAAGATGTCCTGTGAAAGGCAGCCATTCACGACAGAAAGATCTCTCGCTTATGTAGCTGACAGATGGATCTTTCACTTAATACTCCAGAACATAAGACATCAGAATCCCTCCTCCACGTCTGTTAGTAACTTGTGACTCTCTGAACAAGGTTTTCACCTCCACGGGCCCTAATTTCATTAGGATGGGAGTTTTCAATCCCATGTAGTGTGGGTTTTTTTTTTTTTTAACGCCACCAGGTGATTCTAATGTGCAGCCTGCAACACCTATTTACCATTAACCCTATGCCAGGCCCCGCTCTAAGCACTCAGCATAGATACAGTCATTTCATCTTCACAACCATGCTCTGAGGAAGGTGCTACTAATCCCCATTCTAGAGGCACAGACAAGGTGGTGACCTGCCCAGGGTCACACTGCTCAGTCCTCATCCAGGCAGTCTGGCTCCCGAGCCTGACCATACAGTCTCTCTACCGGGCCTTCTCTTTTGGATAAAAATGAGAGACACTAGTTCCCAGGAGCCTGGTAAGGAAGTCAAACAAAGGCAAAACTGCCCAAGGGAGAAAAACTGTCTTTGGAGACTGGGATGGGGAGACATGGGGAGACACACACACTCTCTCTCTCTCTCTCACACCACTGCCCCCCCCAGCCACACTCAATGCCACAAATCTATGCAAAAGAACCTGCCTCCATTGAGAGGCACCGTCCAGTCCCTCAAGGTCTGCCAGGTGTCCTACTAATCAGAGTTATTCTAAATCACAGCGTTGTCTATGTGTGATCTGGAAGTACCATGCAACAGAACACATGCTAAAATGAGCAAGCTCTTGGGTGCATCAGACCACAGGGAGAAAACACTGTGAGTTAGGCCAGAATGCCAATGGGGAATACTATTTGAGGCAGAAACCTTTGACCTTTATGTCGTATGGGCAATGCTTCTCCTATTTCTAACACTTACCTAGAAGTTAGGAACTATGTTATTCAAGAGGAGTTTAGAAGACCACCCCATTTCTCAAACAAATTGCATAAAGCTTATTAAAAGGTGATGGGATACAGCAAGGAATGGCCTGGTGCCCTTGATTTCTTTCTTTGGGCAGTTTTACACAGTCTAAAAAACTTATTAAGGTTCTCACTTTGGATATCAAGTTCTAAATTAAATTAAGGTATGCCTGCGGTGATGGTGCAGTTCAGAGCTAAATGAAATTCCTACAAGCCACACAGCATCACCTCTTCCCACAGCTAGAGCAATGACATCAGCCTGTGCATTACTGTGTTCTCATCTGAAATTTCTAAGGGAACTCACTCCTGGCCATCAACAGTGGGTGGCACTGAGCAGTCTCACAGAGGCCTGTGAGAAAGGGCACATGGCCATGGACAATGGTTTTATTTTTTAATTGACTCCAACAGCCCCAAAATGGGGAATACCAGAGCTCCAGATGAAAAAAGTCAAAGACAAGTCACGCTAGAAAACAAAAGCCAAATATGTTGAGACTTTAAAAAAAAAAAAATCAATCCAGGTTTAATGTTAACAAATCTGGTCTCAAAGCAAGATGAGAAAGATACAGATTCCTGCCTTGGATGGTACCCTTGTAACACCTTTTAAGTGTCATGGACTGCTTCAGCAATCTGCACCCTGTAAAGAGTGTTTCTGAATGTTTTTTAAGTAGAAAATAGGATTACAAAGAAAACTATTAATAATATTGAAACATAGAAACAAAATATTTAAAAACAAAATCTGATACAGTAATGTGTGGTTAACACACAAAACACAGCAGGTCTAATAACTATTGCAGTTTTTAAAACAGTGATGGTATAAACATATTTTAAACGATCTCTACAATGTGATATAAAAATTGGAAATTTCTATGTGAGAAAGTCACAGGTGCTGTTGATTTAACGTGGCTGGTTGTCTACTTTCATGGGCAAAGCAAAGGCTACATTTTGGCCATAGGTTAGTGAAAATAAAGTTGTAAATTTTTCTCCATCCATCCAAGTTCACAGACTCCCCCCACCCCACCTTGTCTTAGTCCATTTTGTGCTGTTGTCACAGAATAGCACAGACCAAGTGATTTACAAACAATAATTTGGCTTACAGTTCTGGAGGCTAGTCCAAGGTCAAGGAGCGAGCTTCTGGTGAGGGCCCTTCTTGCTGCACCATCCCATGGCGGAAGGGCAACAGTGCCGAGCTCGCTTTCGCAACAAGCCCACTCTCATCATAACTATCCCACTCCCGCAATAATGACATTATTCCACTCACGAGGGCAGAGCCGCCACAGGGGGGATTAAGTGTCTAACACACAAACTTTGGGGGACATATTCAAACCATAGCACCCCTGAAGGCCAACCAATGACCCGAAGAGTTAAGGACCCTGACCTAGAGGATCAGATTCAATAGGACAATGACTTAGACTTACCAAAAGCTATGCTGACAGCTCAGGTGCTTCTAGAGAAACAGTAGCACAGTTTTATCCCACTTACAGAACTACTGAAATTCATAAAAACAGCAATTTACCAATTGGCACATATTCGCAGGATCAAGTATTCCACACGTGCACCCTGCTAGCAATTAAATGCCAAGTCCCACAATTAGTTTTCAGAGCACTCTGTAAAGGTTCTATTTAACAAGATCAACCATCACTACCAAATTTTAATACTAGCTTGTCTACAATAACCAGGCCTGGTTGGCAATGCAGGACAAAGACCTCCAGAAATTCACAGTGTGAGACAATGTACAAAAACGGAAATGCCAGGTTTCATATTTGGGACAGGTGTATTTACACACACTGTTAGTGTTATTGTTTTCTTGGTGCTTGCTCTCTCCCTCTTTTAAAAAGTATTTATGGTCTGGTGAACGGGATCAGGCTTCCTCGTGAGGGCAGTAGCCAAGGCTCGGTCTCTCCTGCCCCCACTGCCTCATACAGTCAGGCCATTCCCCAGCTGCGTGCCCTAAATCAGGGGATGCCCGTAGGAAGATAAATATAATTCAGAATCCAAAATACACGGACTTACATTGGGCCAATGCCAATTTCCCATGGACCCTGGGTAACTGAGATGGTTTTTGTTTTCATGGTTAGGAACTACAACAACAGCTGCAGGAGCATGATACTCTAGGCTAATAAAATAACCTAAGCCTGGCTCAGTAGTTCAGCTGTGGCAGCAGCCAAACTTCCCGGAAAGGTGCAAGCTTTGTGCAGTTTTGGAAGAACTGGGATGGTAGCTCTGAACTAAACTGAAAGCATTCAAACCCAACTCAACAGCAAAAAAAAAACCAAAAAAACACTGCAACTAAATTAGAGTAACTCCTATGCATGGAGATGACAGATGTTATTTGTAGGAGTCCCATAAAACTTTAATCAAACCTATGAAGTTCAAGCTTTACACTTGAAGGTATGTAACATGCCGTGTATGAACATCAGATTTTTTTGCCTCTAAAACCCAGTGAAAGGTTCAATTAAAGCCCTTAGTAACTCTGCACTGAAGCCTTTGATCACTGATCCTGTCATCACTTCTCTTAACACAGACAGTATGAAACACATCTCAGACCTAAGGAACAAAATCGCTATTGTGAAGCAGCACTGAAACCACACACACACATACATATACACACACTTTTCTTGGAGAGGAGTGGGGGAGTTTCAGAAGCTACAGTTTCCAAACTGAGACCCTTCCTTACACATTCTTGTACATGTAGCACAGTTAAAAAGTCATTTCCTAAATATAAGTGTGAGGTCCAAATGCCTCCCGTTAAGGAAAAACAGCCCAATTAGAACCCAGTGGAAAACAGGACACATGTGTCTTGAATGTCTTTGAATTAGAGACAGTGGATGTGAAATTGTTCTAGATATAATGAAAATGTTGCACAGATGTGTTAAGTTTTCATGGCCTCAGCAAAACAGATTCCTGCTATAGCAAAACATGTGAGTCTGCAACAAAGCTGGATATAAAATTTTTTTAAATATCTGATTCTCATTTTTATGCAGTATAACTTCCCAAGCCAACTCTTCTGCCTTCTCACAAACCTAAAAAAACCCCGTATTTCAATGTACAGATAATTCATTGAAAACCATAAAGCCACATTGATCTCTAATTGACTTATGACTTGTTATAATTATCTCCTTTGTCAATACTCTAAATCTGTTAAAATAGAAGACCTTTACTCTATAAATCAAAAAAAACGAACACAAAAGCAACGGCAGAGATGGAGACTCTTATTTCACAGACAGGCTCCTGATTAGTCCTCACAACACAACCAGGTAAGAATAACTATCCTCTTTCAACAGGTAAGAAAATCAAGAAATGGAGAACCTCAGCAGCCTGCTCTAGCCACACCTGAGCTCTCACCACCTCACTCCATTTCCTTCTTTGGAGAAATGACACATACTAAAACCTTGCCTGGGCACCCTAAGCCTTGGAGCCCAAGATAAAATGACACACAAGGACAAGTCTCTATTACCCAGCATGGGGTCTAAAGACAGAATTATGGCAAAACTCTCCAGGTGCATGCCTATAGTCCCAGCTACTTGGGTGGCTGAAGTGGGAGAATCTCTTGAGGCCAGGAATTCAGAGGCTGTAGTGCACTATCATCACCTGTGAATAGCCTGGGCAAAAAGGCAAAACTGTCTCTTAAAAAAAAAAAAAAAAGTCAAAACTACAACACTGTTCTGATAATCTGGTTTTATTTAACACTATATTGCCACGTATTGCCAAACATTTTCACTTATCCTTCTGAAAGAGAAACTGGATGCCATAATCCCAAACACCCAGTTCCACACCAGGCTATTCTTGGCTCTCTTTTCTTTGCACTATTTTCCTTGGAAAAATGATTGAAACACCCACTTCAGCTGCTATCTCCACGCAGGTAACACAATTCTGTTTCTCGATGTTTTGTCAGTGCTACAGGTGCAGGGCTTTATTTCCAACTTGCTGACATCAATCCTGGCCACAAAAACTCACCCAAAACTAAACTCATCTTCCTCTCCCCTACTGCCAGACCCCACTCACCAGCCTGGGTTCCAAGCTCCTGCACATAAGCACCACCCCTTTCCAGACTCAAACCCTCACCTTCTTCAGTGTCTCCTTCCCTGCCTGGTAAACAGCCAATCAAATGACTGTCTCATCAGTCCTTACTCCCACCCTCCCTCCTCTACGGGGACTACTCCAGAAGCCCCTAGGCTGAGTTAACTGCCCCAGGCCAGTTAAGTGCCTCAGAGTCACCTGCAGGGATGCTGCAAGGCAGGCTGCTGGGCCCTGCCCGGGTTTGCTTCCTCAGGCCTGGGGTGCAGCTCCCCAGCTGATGGGACAGCAGTCCTTAGGGTCCACACTCCTGGAACCCACTGCTCTTCTAGACTGTCTCCTCCCTTTCCGTGTCAGTTACATAAATCCTTCCTGAATCTTTTCTTCATAGGCCAGTCTAACCCTTTTTAAATCTGAACTTTTAGGCCTTTGATAACTTAAGTTTGGACAGTAACAGCTACCGCTCACCAAGGACCTACCTGCGTCAGGTACAGTCTGTCAGAATGCAGTCAACACAACTCTGAAAAATACACAGCATTGCCCCAAATTTACAGAGTGATTTTGCAGGAAATTGAGATTTAGAAAGTTAAACAATTTCTAAATTCCACAATGACAAAATGTGTTACACATTTATTAGAAGGGACTCTCTCCCCTTTAGACAAACTTTGTTACCAAAATATTATGGAAAAGGAAGAACCATAAAGGAAAATAAGAGTGTTTCCTTCTCACTATGGGGCAAAAGGAGGGACCTATGAGGAAATGAGATATACAATGGTCTGAGTCACAATTTAGGGTTCATTTTAGTATAGAACAAAGCATGTACCATGCCCCCAAGATCAACTTAACAGAATGAACTTCAGTAGACTCTGCTTTAATTCACCTGCCTATACCTAAATAGGTTCCATCTAGCTTTTGTAGATCATACTCTTATCTAAAGTAGTTTTACTAAGAATAAAAATTAGTTCTGTGTGTACTATCTTTATTAAAAAGGTTTTCTCTTGCCTCTTCTGTCAGTGTGTGATTTGATCAACATGAACATAAGAAATCCAGGAGAGTTTTGTTACATTTTCACAGGCTGTCAGTTATAAACAAAGAAAAGACGGCTTATGCGAACCAGACAATATCAACTTCCACAACTAAACAGAAACTCTCAAAAACGTCCCTGAATTTTAAAGTACTTTCTTTTATGGTGATCCATGCGATTCTCTCAAAAAACTCTGTGAGGACAAGCAGCACGATCCCACTATCCCTGTCTCAGGCCACCCAGCCAACACATGGATTATGGAAGAACCAGGGCTTGTACCTATGTGGAGCCACAGACAATATGGTCCATTAAGAGTCATGTCTTTAGCAGCAATTATATAAGAAAAATACATGTATTTGACAGATACGAACTTGAGTAAGGCCAGTTACTGCTCTCAAAAATCAATCTACTTGAAAGAAACCTAAAAACAGCACGGTGGCATTATGAAAACAAACAAGACAAGGCGGCATGATGCCAAAAGGCAAAAGCCTGGAGTCAGGTAGACCAACCCATAGGTTTATATCTCAGCTACACCCACATGACTTGCCCTGTGACCCTGGGTTTGTACTTAAGCTCTGTGAACCCTAGATTTCTCACTTATAACAGAGATGACGTATCGCAGAATACTGTGAAAATTAGAAATAATACATGACAAGTGCCCAGGACTATATCTAGCACGAAGTGTGTATTACCTAAATGGTCGTAATCGTCTCATATAATTATACCTGCTTATACAGGCCCAACTGAAGGTTTTAGAGCCCGTAATAATTACATGTTAGTGGAATGACTTTTAAGTTTGCCTTTTCCTTCTTTATTTAGGATATTAAAATGATACAACTTAATCACCAATTAAAATATGGGGCTGACTGAGGGCGGGGTAAAGGATGAGTCACAAACTTCTGGCCTGAGCGACAGGGTAGAAAGTCATGCCAATGACCAAATCGGGAAACTCGGACAGAAGCATGGGGTGAAGGGGCTGGCGTCGGGGGCAGGAAGCAGGCGATAATTAGGGGGGAAATGAGTTCAGCTGGGATATCCTGAGTTAAAAGTACCTATGAGTCATCCGAGTAGAAATGTCCAAAAGATTGTTTGAGAGGAGGGTGAACTCAGAGACTTGGGAGGTCATTAAAGTGCGGGTGGCGGCTGACTCTGCGGAAGAACTGAGGTCTCCCCCAAAAAAGCTGAGCAGACTAAAAGAAAACCACCATGGATAAAGCCCAGGGAACACGAACATTTAAGGGCAGACACAGCAGGACCTAGGAGAAAATAAAAGGAAAAGCAAAGCAGTCAGAAACGGTATAAAGGAACCCACAGGGGAAAGCTTCAAATGAGACATGGTCAGCAGTATCAAGTGCTACAGAAAAGTCATGTCAAGGACAAAAAAGCAACCACAGGGCTTAATGATCAGAGGCCATTTGTGACCTCAACAAGAGCATCTTCTGTTGAGCTGAGACAATGGAAATCAGATGTCAGGCCATCTGTAAGGTCCCTCCTAAACTGTATAATTCTTTAACTTCAAAACTCACCATTCTCCATCAAACCCATCAAATTAATAAAACCTCAAATAGCAACGGGTTGCAAGGTTTTCCTTCACAGAAAAGGAATTTGCAAAAGAGACATAGTCAAAAACCACAAAACCACTGAACATGATCTTTGCTGTTAAGCCCCTCTCTGCTTCCTAAAGTTGCTCCCAGGGAAGGAGAAAAAATTAGCTAATTCTCTGCCGCACAAAAACTGGAGGGGGAACAATGTTTAACTTAATAGATTTCCTTTCCAATAAATCTCCAAGGGCAATACACTTAAATTGCTCCTTCAGTGTTACTTTGAGAAATGAGTTACCACAGGTAGGAAGGCTTGGTTTCAATATGCAAATCTTTGTAAAATTCCATTTAAGCTGATTTCCACCTGGATTTCTAAATAAGCCTCAACTCCTGCTGAATTTAGTAAATTGCTTGTCAATGTCATTTTCCTTGTTCTTTCTATAGTTACAATCATAAAAAATGTCCCATGCAATTTTAAGTTATAAAATGGTTCTATGATACATATTATGGCACAACAAGGGAATGTTTGGCTTGGCAGTATGAACTGGTTAAACGAGTCAGTGGAGTTCAAAGAAATTCCCCCAAACATCTGGTCAAGCTAAAAAAGAGTTTTTTGTTTTTAAGTCTACTCCACATACAAATATTTTTCAAAAAGCTAAACATCTCAAATATGAATAACTAGAATCATCATCTATATACAGGAAAAGATTTGAATATTCGAGAATTCTAAAATATGTCCCCTAAAACTATCACTTACTCTTTGTAGACATTGTTGTATCTAAGCAGGTAATTTCTTCGGATCTTCGGGTCACTAATTTTTTGCATCTGTCAAACTCTTTATCATATGTGGCTATCGGTGATGCACATCATCACCCCCTGTAGAGCTTAAAAAAAAAAAACATATAGCAGGAACTCCCCCTACAAATTCTAGTTCAGCACACCTGGGGTGAGTCCCACTATCCTAATTTTTAAAGCTTCACTGGAATTCTGATATGCCCCTGCTGTTGAGAAGCTCTGACTTTTGGCACGATCCTCCAAAGTTTTGGGGAGCAATGTGGCCACTCTGTTCCTCACGGACAGCAGGGTGTGGCAGGAGGGTGAGTGCAGAAAACGAAATCCTGCTGGCAAGTCATACAAAACAGATGGCAGAGTACACGGGAGGGTCACGTGGACATCTCAAGACCTTACCGAGGTTGGGAAGCAGCTTTAACCTGGACCCTCCACCCCCTACAGAGGAGCACGTCCAACACCCACAGAGAAGGATCCAGGTCAGAGTCTTCAGTGCCCCCCATCAACCATTCTGCCCTGGGTATTTCTGGGATTCCTGCTCTGCATAAACTGTGCGCAGCTGAGCACAAACAGCCAGAGTCCTTCAAGCTGTGCTCACTTAAGATCGAACTGCAGACTCCACTCTCAGCCGATTCTCTCTCAAAGGAAAGAAGAGAATATTTGAGTCCTGCTACATGCTACACACTGGAGATAGGGAATGAAAATAAAAAGATGACTAGAACAAGGACCTCCACCATTAGGAGCCTCCAGCCTCACCAAACCTCTTCAAGTAGGTATTTTTATTTCACAAACTACACAGACTACAGTAGAGAAATCAGAGCACAGGTTTAGCAACTTGCCTTAGAGTACCTAAAGCCACACAACTAGAAAAAAATCCTTCTTGAAACCCAGGTGGGCAGGAGGACTAAATGACTCAGCGTAAGATCACAAGACAGTCTGCAGAATGGGCAGGAGACAGGACCGACGCCAGCTTTAACTGACATGACCCCAAAAGCCAATATATGAGGAGCACTTGAGGTAAGGCAGGTTGTAAGCAGTCCCTTATTTGTCTCCTGGGAGCTATAAGGTGGCTTGTAATTAAGCTTTACAAAGTTTTTCACGGGGAATAAGAGGCAGGAAAATACAATGACACAGAATAAATAGCCAGTCTGACTTCATTAAAAATCTTAAGTTTTTCTCAGTTGTAATTCTATGTATGCAAACTGCAAACCAAAACACTAGCCATTCGGTCAACAAATATTCAATGTTTCAGTGGAAAAGTACTGCGTTGGACACCATAAAGAGACCAAAAAACTCTCAAGTCAATAAAATTAGAAAAACTTTATAAGAATGTATGGAAGCTTCCACATTATTAACATGAGTGCTTTAACACAGCAAGACACTGATTTTTAAAAAAAAAATAATTCTTAATTTGAATAAAAACCTAATTTACCTTCAAAGTCCTAAAAATTTTTAGAAAATAACATATCTCGAAACACTTGGTCTGTCGGAGCATGGATTCTATGCTAGCACATCTCTCAGGTCTCGAGACCTCACCTCTCCTCACCCCAGACTCCAGTTGCTTGCAACAGAGAGTGGTTGTCTCACTCCCTTGAGGACACCCAGAAAGTTCCTCTGGACAAGTTGGCCACCGAAAGCCGGCAAGAGAACTTTCAGAAAACCTGTCCGCCCATTCACCCTATGAGACAAGCAGCAGAGTTTATAAATCAGCTCCGACTTCCCTGAAAATCCCAAAGCAGCAGTAACTGAGAGGAAAGACATCGGCATGTACATGCTCTTAAGCCCCTCAGATTCCCCCCCAGCCCCCATCTCGGGTTTTCTCTTTATGGGATGCTAATGGGTTTGCCGCCCAACACACAATGAAATGTCTGAAAGGTTTAAGATCATGAGCTATAACCTCTCTCAAACGCTGGGGCGCTGAAATCCTCCGGAGCACTGCCTTCTCACACTCCCTCTCTCCCCCCCATGGGTCCCAGGTTTCTACACAACTCACCGTTCCGAACACACCACCCAACCTCACACCTCTGCTCTCCCGCTTCCCTCATCCTGAAACACCTCTCTCCCACTCCAGAAATTAGTCATCCTCCAAGTACAGCTCAAAAATCACCTGCATGCCCGCCCCAACCCCACAGAATCTCACAGTCCTTCCTCCGCACTCAAAACACCTGGCTAGTACCTGGGTTTCAGCACTGGCGTCGTTCTGCCTGACCTCCCCTCCTGCCATTTTGCTGGAGCTTCCCTGGCGTCGCCCACCACCCTCCTGCTCTCATCACAAGAAGAGGCAGATGCCCCAGGCATGCTTGTTGACTGAAGGATTCCAACGAGAGGCTTCCCCTGACTGATTCAGAGCATTTTCCCCGGAAAATGTCTTTTTTTACTGCTACACCTGTCCTGGAAAATGTTCTTTTTCAAGGTGCCATTCACACAGAAACATACCAACTCAGGCTCTTGCCCAAGTCAATCCTGCCGGGCTTCGCTGCCAAAAAGGAGGACGGAATCATGTGTAGTCACGTTTGGGCCAACAAAACCACCTTGGCAGGGCATCGGGGGTACTAATAGGTTTGTGCATGCAGAGGCTGGACGGACGCCTTTTCTCTCCTTCAAGTTTGTTTAATGAGGAGCTCTAGAAGACACGCCTTCCTTGCCCACCAAGACTTCAAAGATGGGAACAGTGCACGGAAGCTTTTCTCTGGAAGGAAACCAGGGACTGATACAGGTTCAGTCTCCCCTCCTTCAGGGACAGATGAGATCTCATTTGAGCAGAATGTGGAGAACCCTACGTGGACCAGGTGGTTACCCCTATGTCAAATGCTTAACGTTTCCTCAAAAAGAAAATAGCTCACGTTCAGCGACAGCCTGCAAATGCTGCCAAGGCTCTGAGCACCCCAGGTTTTCCTGCACTGGGTTACTGACCTCGCTGGCATAGTATTTAAGCATCCGATGCAGGACAGTACCACTTAGTGACCAGCAGCTCAAATACCTCAGGTGTCTTCCTAGTACATGCTCAAAGGGATCACCTGCCTCTCTGCAGATGGCCTTGGCAGCCAGGAAAGGAATCGTCTCCCAGCTTTCTGCCAAGCTTCCTTTCACAAAGCACAAATCAGCAGAAAAGGCAGGCTTCTCATTTGTCCTAACCACAACCGACGGACAAGTATGAAAGAATATCCATCACAGCCCACAACACGCCGCTGTCAGACAGACCCCTCTGTCCAGAGGACCCACGACCGGTGTGCGCCCTTGAAATTAGACGCGTAACAGGTTATGGACACACGCACTTTCTCTCTGGCCTCTCCCCCAACCAGAGCAACCCCTTGGTAACACTACTTCTGTGAGGGCAGGGGGGGGAAGTCCTTTCTAAGACTACAAAGGCACCAGTATAAATTACAGAGTTACAGAGCTCCCAGGGGGAGGCGGCTTACTAAGAGAAGGAGGACTGTCCCTCCAGCCTGTTTTTGTGGTGATGAGATCACAGAGTTTGGATTCTGTATTTGGCCCTACATGGGTTTTAAGGGCCTTATTCAGTAATTACAGAAAGGACAAAGAAAGGTCAAGAAGACCAGAGGAACTCTGAGTGGTGTTTGAGAAGTTACTTATAACTACAGTTAGGTCACCTAGCAGACTCAGAAGAGAAACTATGCCTCATGTTTTCATGTGTTTGCCCTTCGGAATCAATTTTAGGTCAGCAAAAAATTCATGAATTTTTCCTAATCTGTTTTGGCATTCTTCCACCCAAAGGCCTTTTTCCATGCACAACCCAACATTTGGACCCATGAAAGTTTTCAAAAAAACAAGCATTACACCACAAAATATTCTCATGTAAAATGGAAAAGATGACAAAATACACTTATTGAAGGAATTGTTGTGGACCCTAAGACACAGGAGTTTAGAGACTACCTGAATAAGGACTCCAACTGCCCATCATTATCTTTTTACTTTCAGATGTAATTTTCTATTGACGTCTTAAAATGAAAACAAAAACCCTTTAAAATGCTTTTAAGGAGAATCATTAGGGTTTTACCTCCCGATCATCACTTTCTTTCAAGGATGAGCAGAGAGACTTCCAAAGTTGTTTACCCAACAGAAGTATTCATCAAAGAAATCTCTCAAATATCCTTCTAAAAACCTGGCATTGGGGCTCCTCAGACCACAAAACAAAGACTACTGTATGTGTTCATGGACCAAAGCATGTCACCATCGATTCCATGTGACAGTCCAAATCCTCCGGTGGTACAGGGTTCTACCGCTTTGAATACTGCCTTGGCTAGCATGTGAGGCCCAGAGAGGCTGAACCATGGGATGAAGGGCACTCAGGCACAGAGCGCTGTGAGTTCACCCGCAGCTTCAAGTCACATGCAACTGCAACAGAGTGGAAAACAATACCACAGAAATCCTAAAGCAAATAAAAGAAAGCTCTTGTTTTGTTTCATTTTGAAAGCTGGTGCTTAATAGAAAGCAGGCTTACATAACAAAGGAAGACAGGGAGAAGGAGAACGTGTGGGGCTTGAGAAGCAAAAGGCATTATTTGGAAAAACCTATTTTCCATTTCAAATCTGGCAGCTTCCATTTCTCTGAGACAGGTGTCCTGCTAATGCCGTTATACCTACCAACTACACTGAGGTGGTTTTTGATCTCTAGGCCCCATTAGAATCTCCTGGGGAGCTTTAAAAATTTTGAGGCCCAGAAGAATTAAAAAAGAATCTCTGGGGAAGGGGCCCAAGTACTGGTACCTTTTTTTCCCCTTCTCTTTTTGGAGACAGGGTCTCGCTCTGTCACCCAGGCTAGAGTGCAGTGGTGTCATCATAGCTCACTGCAGCCTCAAACTACTGGGCTCAGGTGATCCTCCTGCCTCAGCCTCTCACGTAGCTGGGACTACAGGCTCACGACACCATGCCCGGGTAATTTTTTTCTATTTTTAGTAGAGTCAGGGGTCTTGCTCTAGCTCAGGCTGGTCTCAAACTTCTGAGCTCAAGCAATCCTCCCACCTGGGCCTCCCAGAGTGCTAGGATTACAGGCCGTGGGCCAACGCCCCCAGCCCCAAACACTGGTCCTTTTTAAACCTGACCAGCTGATTCTAATGCATAGCCAAGACTGAGAGCCACTACCCCTGACCAATCCCCTGGGTGTTTCCTTTGTCTTCTTGAGGGGATAGAAAATATTTATGCCTGAAAAAGGGAGAGGGGGGAGAAACAAATGGGCCAGGGAGGAGAGCTGGAGGAAGTGGAAGCAAGCAACAATTTGCAGGTGATGAGCACTGAGGTGGGTGCAAGGTGTGGCCTGAGGGAGAGGGCAGGAGCAGGGACAGACTGGGTCATCTCTAACAGGCGCTGCCTGGCACCTGCCATCAAGTTTGGCTGCTTTGGTGGCTGGAGGCAGGGGTAAGAGGTAGCAATTCTAAGCTTACCTGTAAAGAAGATTTCTACGTTAAGTGTTAACCACGTGAGAAGTGATTATAACCTGATGGTTTTCAGATGCAAAGAATCTACTAAACCACTGTATTTACCACTATGATTTCTCCTGTTCCTCTAATAACAGTACTAAAAGGGTTTTGCTTTTTTTTTTTTTTTTTTTAACTGAGGACCCTTATTTTCTTGCTCACTAAGCCTGGGAAAGAACACACTCATTGTAGGATAACTACCTGCAGTTACAGTGCCTGAAGAACAGAGCTTTCCTGGGTATAAAACCAGCCAGTCCATAACCAGGTTGAACCTGACCTTGATTTCATGAGCATCATAATGTTATCAGACACGACACAGACTGGATAAGAACGAACCTGGGTACCCGGGTGAAGAGCGAGGGCTGCGGGAACACCAGCTCCCGCTGAGCTGCTAATTCCAGTCTCACTCCCATGTTGCTTAATTCTTAGGGCTACTTGCTCTCCACCTGTCAAGTCACCAGCTGTTCAGTTCAGATGTCTCCTTCCCAATTTCTGTCTCTTGTGAGGAATTAAGCAGCTTTGCCTTATCCGTCCTTTACCAGCATTTCCTAAAGTGTGTCCCATCTGTATCAGAGTGGCCTGGGCCATTCCTGGCACCACCCCAGGCCACAGCAATCATCAAGAGACTGTATTTCAATCACCCACACAACAGTGTGAACCAGTCACAAACCCTCATCAATTCCTCCTCTTGAAATGGGTTCCTCAGATGCACTGCTAAATCTCCCTTTAACTTCTGCCACTTCCTAACCGGGGTTTCACAAACTTGCCCTCCTCAGCTTCCTGATCGGGGCTCTATAGTGTATACTCCATGGCCACTCAAATTCCACTAGGACCCCAGCCCTTGCAGCTTCTAGTTCCTGACTCAAATCACTCTTCTCTGAACTCACACCAGATGCCAAACTACTTCTTTCAATTGACAGTTTGAGGTCTGTTTTCTCTCCCAACTACAGGCTAAGCTTCTTGATGACAAGGTCCATGACATTCCACTGAATCTTCCACAGGGCTCAGTAAATCTTAGGTTGCAAGAACCATGCCTGACTAACAGGCCAAGCCCTTGCCTCAGCCCTGGCTTTTCCTCTGTTCACCTTTTTCTCATTTTCCCTGAGAAAACTTTCATTCTCTCCTTTCCATAACAAAACTGATTCAGCAAAGAGTGGAAGAAGAAAAGGGGGGGGGGGCCTATCAAAGACAGAAGTCATAAGCTGTGACCTCAACTTATCCAGAAAACAGCTAGGAACCAAGATGCAAATAAGTCTTCGAAGCTGCCAAAATTTGGGACCAAGTTCATGCACAATACAAGAGAGAATTTCTCAACCTCCCCCCACCTACACCCTACACCTCTTCCCAGGCCCTCGCTTAGAGCCACTTGACTCTTCCTTTAGATTCAATTCTAACAGGAGGGAATATCTGATCTCCCAGGCCACCACAAATTAAGAGGGTGGAGGGCCACTGTTAGACCATGGCACAATGACAGCCTTGAGAAATTATGACAGGAGAGAAACTGTAAAATCCCAAACAGTAGATTATAGGTTGTTTTGGTTTAAATAGCTTTCAATCTCCAAAAGTGCCCAAGGACACCAAAACAAAGCATTTCAAAATGGCACTATTCGGGGTTCTGAAAGATAACCATGGGCACCAAGAGAAGGTTATTTTGCTTTCAGTGTGTCTCTGCCACACTATCCAGGACAGAAGATGTCCACACGGCTAACCTCAGTCCTTAAGACCCTAGTGTTCTCAAAAATAGAAAAGGGCACTGTTTCCAACTGCAATGTGCCATCTCCGTGTGGTCTCCAACACCACCAAACACCAGGACAGGGCAAGCACACGACACTCAGCATGGCCACTTTGGTCTGGACTCTCCCATCTGGCTACTTGCACATTCATCTTCTCATCTACCTTGTATGGTATCTGTGAGTAAAGCTCCTCGCCAGACTATAAAGTTCTTTGAGCAGAGGGACTGCACCTTCGTATTGGTGCCATGCCCCCTGCCTACCTCCTCCTCCATCGCAGCTGAAGCCTGATGACTTTGCCAGCTCAATCTGTCCAGAAGCCTCCAGACCTTATGACCTTAGGGAAGGAGGCATTTAAATAAGCGTGTTTCAAACGAGCCTAAGCATTTCCATAGTCTCTAAAGGTATTAAGCTTTCAGCTTTCTTAACGTCAATAAAATTGGTTTAAATGTTAGGATTCTCTGATCAATGAGGCAAGCTTCAGTTTACTTTGGAATCTAATCTGTATGGGATACAGAGCCAAGGGATAAATTCTGCACTGTTGTACGTACCTATCCGAACCACAAAGGCTAGGGTGGGTTTTCCCGTGACCTGAAGCAACCTAACTTCCAACATCTTTAATCATTCATCTACTCAGAATTGATTATTGGGTGACTTCATATTTATTTCTTGATAAATAATCGCATTTGAAAGCACTGATTTGCTTCAAGTTTGGTAAAGAGCGTACTTTAATGAATTTAACTGGCAGTTCTGAATTATAAGGTTATAATTTGCACTTGGGAGAAACTGAGGAATTTTTTTGTCTAAACTGAATTGAAAACTACATCCATTTCCAGATTGACCTAAGTAATTCTCAGTTTTGTTTCAAGCTCATTGTTGGGTATGCAGCTTATAGTCTAAGACCCGTGCATTTACAAGAAGGCTGAAATGCCCTACCAGGACAATGAACACTTCCCTCTTTAGGTCTAGGCTGCCAGACTTCCAGGCCTGGCCTGTTGTTTTCAGTGTCTACAGCCCTTCCTTCCCCACAGCTGAAGCCTCTTAACCCCAGCCCCCACACTCCCCTTGCTGGCTCAACCCAGCGGGAATTTCTAAGATAGAGATTTAAGTAGCTCTGGCCAAGTTGCTCTTGCCTCTTAACCAGCCCTGACCTTGCATCTAATAACTCGCTTTCTTTCTCTTGCATTCCACAGGCCTAACCCACCCTTTAGCTCAGTTTTGATGAGGAGCCTGAGACCCTCTGGATAACCTGCCAACTCCCCGGGGAGGGCGGTGAGAGGGCCTTGCTCTTAGGAATCTTCCAGGGGACTGGAGGTCACTCTGAATCCATATGTCCAGAACAGGGGACAAGGGTGCCTGGACCACCATAGACCACCATCTGTCAGGCCACTAGCCCTGAAGACCCCCGCCCTCTCCTCCTGACACATGGACTTCTTCCCAGCTGCAGATGCCATATCTGCTGTCCACACCCCTGAGCAGGGGGGTTCCAGGCTCAATGCTTTGGGCCTTGCTGGGAAATGACTCAGATCACAAAAAGCTGAGGGTCCTCTGGCCAAAACACAAATCACAAGATTTGGATCTTACCTATCAAATAATGTCAAACAAAACATCAACAAAACAGAGAAAATAGGACATCTTTTTTCCTGGAGAATTCAACACCCTCATGTTGGCTTTGGGTATGCTAAAGCTCCTGAACCCTAGTTCATTAGTTCTAAAGTGAAAACGGAGGAAAATCGGAGGAATGGCTACAACTGGGTCTTCCCTATGTGGAAGAGAATCAAGGAGAGCTTCTGACAACCATTTCAAAGCTAACATTCATGTACTGAAATTACAAATATGAAATAATTTCTAGGAAATCAAGTCATCCTCTAAAACCCTATTAACAAAGCTAAACACATATGTGCATTTTTATCAATACCCTTTTAGGATCAGACATTAAAAACTCTAGCTGGTTAAACTGTCTTCTGCTTCAGAAGAGCAGGAAAAACAACAACTTTCATTTTCTGGTCAATGCTTATTTTTGCAATACCTACTATTTTCTACAAAATTCTAGCATTTTTTGCTTTCTACCACTATTCCGTAGAAAAACATTTCCCCCTTGGCTTTATATCTTTGCTTTTGATGTTGTTAACAATCCAGAAAATTCCAAGCTTGCAATTTTTTCACCCCTGGGAAGGAATAATACACAGTCACTTAAAAAACCAAAAGCACTGTCAACACTTCCTCAATGGCACAGCTACTGAGTGACCAGTGCGGAAAAAAAGTATTTTGAGGGAAAATGTTGACTTCTGTCCAGAATAATTCTCAAAGTTATTGAAGACATGGTCAAAAGCAGTAAGACATTGGTAAAGCAAGAAGTACTAAGTACCTATGATAAGGCACAGTGAATATACACAAACTATGTGGACACCTGGTCTCAAGACAGGCTGCCAATGACGCTAGACAGGAGAGGACCCACTCTGGACACCATGCATTGCATGAAGCAATAAACAAGTTCCATATATTTTAAAAAATGAGACATATTCACCAATCCCATCTCTGGGTATTTATCCAAAAGAACTGAAATCAAAATCCCAAAGAGATATTTGCACTCCCGTGTCCACTGTAGCATTATTCAAATTAATCAAAATGTGGAAGTAACCTAAATATTCATTGACAGATGAATGGATAAACAAAATGTGGGGGGTGTGTGTGTGTATGTGTATATATATACATACACACACAGTGGAATATTATGCAGTTACAAAAAGAAAGGAGATTCTGATAACATGCTACAACATGAATCAATGTTGAAGACATTGTGCAAGTGAAATAAGCCAGTTACAGAAAGACAAACACAGCATGATTCCACTCTTCTGAGGTATAAAAAGTAGTCAAACTCATAGACGTCATCTAGGATGGCGATTGCCCCAGGGCTGAGGAGAAGGGAAAATGGGAGTTGTTCAATGGATATAAAATTTTGGTCACAGAGGATGAAAAAGTTCTAGAAATCTGTTGTACAACATTGTGTTTATAGTTAACAATACTGCACACTTAAAAAATTTGGAGTATAGATCTCACGTTTTATTTTGTTTCTTAACCACAATTTTGTAAAATATGAGGAAACAGGCTCAGGAATTCAGATTACACTGTCTTCAAAGTGTCTACATGCAAGAGAAGTATAAACAATAGAGATTAGCATATGCTAAGGTGTGAATGTATCCCCAAGATTTCATGTGTTAGAAACATGATCCTCAAACTTATACACCAATTGGACATGGGACCACTGGGAGGTAATTAGGTTTATATAAGGCCATCAGGGTGGGGGCCCTCATGATGGGACTGGTAGCTTTATAAGAAGAGGAAGAGACCTGGGCGGAGACACACACTCCTGCTTTATCACTACGATGCCTTCCACCATGTTATGACGCAGCAAGAAGGCCCTCAACCAGAAGCCAAGCAGATGCCAGCACCATGCTCTTGGACTTCCCAGCCTTCAGAGCTGGCATTCAGTTATCGAACCAGAAACTGACTAAGAAAACTGGTACCAGGAATGGGGTCTTTGATATAACAGGTATCTAAAAATGTAGAAGTAGGTTTAGAACTGAGTAATGAGTAGAGACTGAAAGAATTTGTGGGAACAGGCTAGAAAAAGCCTGTATTGCTATAAATGGAGGATGAAGGGCAATCTTGGTGAGGTCTTAGAGGAAGAGGAGAGCTACGTGGCAAGTCTGAATCTTCTTAGAAATTACTTAAGTGGTTGTGACCAGAATACTGGTAGAAATATGGACAGTAAAGGCCATTCAGATGAGGTCTCAGACGGAAATAAAGAACAAGGTATTGGAAACTGGAGTAAAGGCCATCCTTCCTATAAAGTAGCAAAGACCTTGGCTGAATTGTGTCCATGTCCTAGGACTTTGTGGAATGCAAAACCCAAGAGTGATAAACTAAGATCGTTGGCAGAAGAAATACCAAACTCAGGGTGCTGCATGGTTACTTTTGATCAAATACAGTGAGATGCGAGAGCAAAGAATGACTTAAAGACAAAATTTATCATTCAAAGGGAAGCAGAGCATGAAAATGTGGAAAATTTGCAGCCTGGCCATATAAAAAGAAAAAACTGTGTGTGAAAGAGGAAACCAAGTGTGTTGCCCAGCAACTGTTTGCTAAGGACTTCAGTACAGATAGAAGAGATTTTCAAGAGAATGGGAGAAAGACCCCAGGCGTTTCAGAGATCTGTGAGGCTGCCTCTCTTATCACAGGCCCAGAGCTCTACTAGGGCAAAATAATTTCAGGGGTCATGCCCAGTGTGCCCGAGGGTGTGCTACCCAAGGCCACCTCAGGTCTCTGCTGCTTTGTGCATCCTAGTGCAGTGCTCCTCAGCTGCCCCAGCTGTGGTTCAAGCAACCTCAGGTGCAACTCAACCCACTGCTCTGGAGAAGGTACAAGTGGTAAATCTTGGCAGCATCCACCAGGCTCAGGATTCCCTGAGCCACCTTGGGGGACCCTTGGGGGACTCTGCAGAGAGAGTCCCCACCAAAAAGAAGGCCCTCACTAGACGTGGCCCCTAGACTTTGGAATTCCCAGCCTCTAGAACTGTAAGAAATAATTTTTTCTTTATAAATTACCCAGTCTCATGTATTTAGTTATAGCAACAGAAAACAGACTAAGACAGCATAGAATTAAGGGCAAGAGTGCAGGGAAAGAGAAATGCAGAGGGAACGGAGAACCAAAGGTTGAAGTAGGCCGGGTGTGGTGGCTCACGCCTGTAATCCTAGCACTCTGGGAGGCCAAGGCGGGTGGATCGCTCAAGGTCAGGAGTTCGAGACCAGCCTGAGCAAGAGCGAGACCCCATCTCTAATAAAAAAATTAGCCGGGCATGGTGGCGCATGCCTGTAGTCCCAGCTACCCGGGAGGCTGAGGCAGTAGGATCACTTAAGCCCAGGAGTTTGAGGTTGCTGTGAGCTAGACTGACACCACAGCACTCACTCTAGCCCGGGCAACAAAGCGAGACTCTGTCTCAAAAAAAAAAAAGAGGAAGGTTGAAGTAGTCTAGGAAAGCATTAAAAAGAGGGCAAGTTGGGCCCAACCCTGAAGGATCAAGGCTGAGGCTGTGGGGACTCACTCCAAGTACCTGAGTAAGGATGCTGAGCTGGTCCAAGTCAAGAAGGCATGCCAGGGGACAGCTTTCAAAGTCTGAAGGTGTAATATTATGTACAACAAACTCCACACTTCCAACTACTGCACTAAACACTGAAAGCTAAAATCTGAAGCAAAAATCAATGGAATTGGTCAGTGTATCCTAAGCCATTTATAGCCTAGCTCTCAGAATTGGAGTGTTCTCTGAATCCCAGAAAAGACTGCTATTATGACAAACAAGCAATCTAAAAAATTTTAACACACAGCCCTCCATCTAGGCCAGTCTGATCAGTAACAATGATCAGAAATAAGACCAGATAAATTGTATTACATTTCTAAAGAAAGAAATAAAAATATGATATTAGAGAAAAGCCCATTTAACTAACATCCCCAAATAATTAGGTGTGCTAAATAAATGAATCCTTTACATAATGAAACCTGTGTAAATAGGGGCAATCTGCATATGGACTGGGTATTTATTATTAGGGAATTATCCCTATTTTATCGTGTGATAACGGCATGGGAGATCTTTATCAATCAGAGATACATGCTGGGCACGGTGGCTCATGCCTATAATCCTAGCACTCCGGGAGGCCGAGGTGGGAGGATTGCTTCAACTCAGGAGTTCGAGACCAGCCTGAGCAAAAGCGAGACCTCATCTCTACTGAAACTAGAAAAATCAGTCAGGCATGATGGCACGTGCCTGTCGTCCCAGCTACTCAGGAGGCTGAGGCAGGAGGATCACTTAAGCCCAGGAGTTTGAGGTTGCTGTGAACTAGGCTGATGCCACGGTACTCTAGCATGAGCGACAAAGCAAGACTCTGTCTCAAAAAATAAAAAAAATAAAAATCAGAGATATATACTGTTTACAAGGGGAATTACATAATGTCTGGGATTTGCTTTAAATTGCTCCAAGGGGGGAATGGGATGACATCGGTCAAAAGTTTCAAGGTTGCAGTTATATAGAATGAATAAGTCTAGAGATCTAATGTACAACATGAAACAACATGAAGACTATAGTTAATAATATTGTATTGTTTACTGGTAATTTGCCAAGAAAGTAACTTTTAGGTACTCTACCACAGGAGGAAGGAAGGAAAGTAACTATATAAGATGATGGGCATGTTAATTTGCTTGACTGTAGTAATCACTTCCCTATGTACATGTTAATCAGGACAAGTACAGTCATGCCTCGCTAAAGGACAGAGATAAGGCGTCGCTATGAGAACACCATAGGATACATTTACACAAACCCAGATGGTATAGCCTACTACATACCTGTATCAACCACTGGAGGCAATAGTAACACAATGGTAAGCAATTGTGTATCTAAACATAGAAAAGGTACATTAAAATATGGTATAAAAGATAAAAAATATAGGGCACTTACCATGCACAGAGCTTGCAGGACTGAAAGTTGCTCTGGGTGAGTCAGTGAGTGAGAGTTGAGTAAATGTGAAGGCCTAGAACATTACTGTACACCACTGTAGAGTTTATAAACAGTGTACACTTTGGCTACACTAAATTTATTTAAAAAGTTGTACTATGACATTATGACAGCTACATATCACTAGGTAATAGGAAATTTTTAGCTCCGTTACAATCTCATGGGACCACTGTGGTACACGCTGTATCTCGTTGACCAACACATCGTCATGCATCACATGACTGTATACAAAAACATCATGTTGTACATTTTAAATATATACAATAAAAGATAAACAAATTACTCCAACCATTAAAAAAAAGTTGGATTACTGAAACAAGATTGGCAAAAGGTTGGTATTTGTGAAGCTGGTTGGTGGGTATATGACGATTTGTTATATACCTCCTATACTTGTATATTTTTGACAATTTCTACAATGACTTTTAAAAGCCCTGGGTTACCCATTTGGTGTAAAATTTTCTCTAAAATTTGCAACCCAGATTCCAGCCACTTTACATACACAGGTCACTCTCTCTACCTGGGATGTCCTTTTATTCTACCTGGACAACTCCTATTCACTCCCCAAGACCCCACTGCCTTCCTTTCACTCCAAACCAAAGGTCTCAATTTCCCCTGTGCTTCCACTACATCACATTCATCTATGTTCCCCTTACTATACTGTCTTGTATTTATATACGAAATCATGTGCCCTCCTAGACTGTGAACAAGGAAGGGACTCTAACTTGTTTATTATCACATACCCAGGGCCTGGTGTATAGTATGCACCTGATGAACATTTGGGACATGAACAATGCCCAGTCCAGAGACACCACAAAAACCCAGTTATTGTCCTGCTAAGGGATCTTAGGAAGGTCTGTCAAGCTGCATGGTCTGTGTTCTTCCCAAGCTGATGCCCTTACCCAGTCAAGTCTGCCAGTTTCTCTAGCCCACTTCCACTTCCAATTTCCAGCTTGACCTTTCTTATAAACAGAAGCTTCATATATCCTTAATCCAAATGGCCTCCAGATCAAAGACAACAGGCCCTGGGCATGCACTTAGGAGAAAGGTGCATCCCTATACATGCACTATCTATTCTAGACTGCTCAGAGGGCTTTCCTGCTTAATTCCAAAGTTGCAACTGTACAGGATAACAAGAGTGCCAGCTGACATGTACCTGTACATGTCTGTGACACCCACATCTCCTGTCTGAGTATAGACAGCTAAGAAAGGGTGGTGTTCTGGCCACTCCCCTGATAAGTGGTGTCCCCTCCAGGGAGTCAGGTCACTTCCCCTCCATCAGCCTTCAAGTCTTCAATGATAATAGTAGGAATACTGCCAAAAGTTGCTCAGAGCAAGTAAAATGATGTATATCTGGGGTTTCAAACCTATTTTTATGTAGCAGAATTCTTATTTCACATTTTTGAAATGATGAAAAAGATACTGATCTCTCCATTAATTTCTCTTGGAAAATTTTTCAGCTGTCTTAGGTTTTTAATTTTTTTTAATTTGATTTACATGTCCCCTCTCCATCCCTCCTCAAACCGTGATTTCTGACCTGTATTGCACACTGGAATCCTTAATTATATGCCAATCTCTATTGCTTATACTTTTCTTGCATGTGGACAGTACAATGAAGCAGAAAAAAAAATTGAAGTCAGAGTAATCTGGATTCTTGTACTGAACTCATCAATATTTTCATATACTTTAAAAAATTTTTAGGACAATTCTCTCTGGGTGTGTGTACAAGGGGTGCATTCAGTTTGAAAAAAATTAACTGCAGTTCAGCAATTCCTTTGTTTTTACTTTCAGTTGCATACTATTAAACTTAAATTAAATTTACTACTTTATTTTAAATGTCTGCAGTAAATTTTTCCATAGTGAAATTACTTTTTTCTTTTTCTTTTTCTTTTTTTTTGAGATGGGAGGCCAGGCTAGAGTGCAGTGGCTATTCACTGATGTGATCTTAGTGCATTACAGCCTTGAACTCCTGGGCTCAAGTGATCCTCCCACCTCAGCCTCCTCTGTAGCTTGGGACTACAGACACGCATCACCATGCCCAGCTACTTTTTATTTTTTAAAATTTCTACCAGAAGCATAGATTGCTTTTGTTATCAGGAAAATAACTTTTAGAAAGAAAAGCCTGAATGATTTTCAGCTGAATGAAAGGACAAACCCTCCCCTCCTCACTAGAAACAGATTTAAAAACCGCTTATGTCTACTGAAGTGCAAGCCAAAAGTCAAGTATTTTAGATGAATATGAAGATTACTCTATCATTCATATGTAAATTGCCTATTTTAAGTTAAAAATTCTCCTTACATTCTCATTTACAGTATTATCTGTAAGACAATCAGATCAGATCATCTGGTTCAGGGTCCTATGCTAATGAGCTAAGGATTTGGTCACTTTTCTTAGCCACAAGTAACTCTGAATTCCAGGCATCTCACAAAGGCAAAAAGATGATCCAAATCCAGACCAGCAGTAGCAAACCATTTCCAATACCCTGGTAAAGCCTGGTCTCTCAGAAGCTTTATATTAGATCATTAAATATGAAATGTCTGATTTCAAACCAAAAGTGTAGTTTATTATATCTTAAACAAGAAGCAGTACCATTAATCAAAGTATGTGCCTAAACTATCGACACAGTTTTGCCATCTTAATAGTAGCTTGTTTATGCCAGCAGCAAAGAAGCCTCGAAATGAGTGGTGATGAAATCTCAAAAGGTATTTTCCACAGCTTGTTGAGAATTGAATATTTTTCCTTGCAAGAAGTGGTCCAAAGCCTGGAAGAAGTGGTAGTTAGTTGGTTGAAGGTCTGGTGAATACGGTGGATGACAGAGAGTTTCCAAGTCCAGCTTCTGTAGTTTGAGAAGTGTTATTTGTGCGCCACGTCGCTGCTTAATCTTGGCTGCTTCATCGCAAGCATCATCATTTCATCCAATTGGTTGCAGCAGACATCCACTGTAATCAGTTGACTGGGTTTCATGAAGCTATAGTGGATAATACTAGTGCTGGACCACCAAACAGATACCATTAGCTTTTTTTGATGAATATTCAGTTTTGGACTGTGTTTTGACACTTCATCTTTATCCAACCCTTGTGCTGAATGCTTACGATTGTCAAAAAGAATCCATTTTTCATCACATGTAACAATATGGTGTAGAGATGGTTCGCCTTTATGTCGTGACAGCAAAGAAAGGCATGCTTAGAGATGATTTCTCTTCTGACACTCGTTTAATTCATACAGAACCCATCTATCCAGCTTCTTTCCTCTGACAATTTGTTTCAAATGGTCCAATATTGTTGGAATAGTGACGTCAAAACTTGCTGCTAATTCACACGTAGGTTGAGATGCATTTGCTTCCACTACAGCTTTCAGCTCATCATCATTCACCTTGGTCTCAGGTCGCCCACGTGACTCATTTTCAAGATTAAAATCACCAGAATGGACTTCCCAAACCATCAACATACTGTATGTTCATTAGCCACATCCTTTCCAAATACTTCGATATTTCAAGCTGGTCTGCACTGCATGTTTCACAACGGAACTCACATTCAAAAATAACACAAATTTTTTACTTATCCATGGTTTCACAAAAATTGCTCTTAAAAAAATGTGAAAGATAATCACAAGCCAAAACGTGTATTTGAAAGAATGAGACTGCACCTTCATAATAAAAACAAAACAAGAAGTGTCAGCGTGAAATGTCAGAGACATCAACTGTCAAACTTAGTACTTAAGGAAATCGGACATTTCATACTTAATAACCTAATATGAGTAATAACACATTATTATTACACTTTAACAAACCCTGTCTTTCCACAGATGATGGAGAGATAAAAGTAGAAGCACTATGTTGTCTAGAAAAAGACTACTGGACCAGAGGCTGGGAAAAAAAAAACGGGGACTGACTATACCACACAACAGGTATGTACAAGAAGGTGGTCTATACCACTCAACAGATGTGTGTGTACAAAGGATCAGGCTGTACATATACAGATATATGACCTCAGACTTAAATACGCTGTGAGCAGTTTCGCACACAGTCAGTAAATTGGATTACATATGTTCAAGCCCTCCTGATTCTAAAATTCAACTCAAATTCACAAATTCTTAATTGACTCCATATTAAAAGAAATAAGGTATGTAAAACCCTTAACACAGTGGCTAGCATGCAGTAAGCATGTCATAAATTGTGGTGGCTATTATTAAAATAGGGAGGCATGAGTTTGTATGTGTCATACATAGCATACATTTAAATTTCTTTGGTGGGAATTTTTCTAAAGGGGAAAAAAAAAACACTTTAGAGTCCTATTTGAGTCAGCATTGTTAATTCAAAGGAACCCAAAATGAAACAATAAATTATGAAGCTCTACATGAAAAGATATGAGCCTCTCTCAAAATTGACTAGCTTTGTTTTGTTTTAAATTAGACTTTCAGTGAACTCTTGGCAGTACTCGGGAAGAAGTCATGAGTGCTGTAAAGACTCATTGCTCAGCACACATTTACTGAAAATTGTTATATGAAAGTTGCAGCTGGGGAAGCAAAGATCAGCAAGACCCTGCTTCAGGTCCAAACAGTGGCAAGTGATGAGTGTTCCCAGGGGTATCAACTGCTGAGGGGTCTGGTTAAGAAAGAGACTGTTCTGAAGCCTCCGGAGCAAAGGTCTGAAACTAGTGGGCCATAGATATTCTTCTGTCTGGCCCACATGCTTTTTGGGTGTAATAGAGTTAGGCTGTCAACACTTAGAAATCAGGAGGTTATACATAAGGATTTCTAGCTTCTCTTAAAAATTTGGAAGTACCAGCAGCATTGCACCTGCATTCCCACTCAGCAACAACAAACGGTAGCTGAGTGGAATCTCTATTTCCAACACTCCCTTAATTCACCCCAACGCCGGGGCTGAGGATAAGTTGTTTCCTACCAGCTCGCTCCCTGGCTGACTCAGCTGCCCCTACGCATCATCAGGGAGCTCTTAGGAACCTGGGCTCTGGAATCTCCACTCCACCACATACTAGCCACATTATTATCTTAAGCAAGTAATTCATCTCTCTGTGCCTCAGTTTCCCATCTGCAAAACTGGGGTATTATTAATAGCATCTACCTCACAGGGCTGGTGTAAGGGTAAATGTGTTATTACCTGCAAAGTGCTTAGAGCTGTGCCTGATGCAGTAACTGCTCTATAAATATTAGATGTTATTACCTTCTGGACCCTGAAGGCATAAGAGTTTCAAATTTCTGTCCTAGAGTTTTAATATTCTTAAGTTATCCAACAAATTATTTTATGATCAAAGAGAAAAGGGCATATAGTGAAAACTATGCAGATACATCTTAAGAATTACTAGAGCCACCAGACACAAAGAGACAAGTCTACGGTTCCACTGTGTGAGGTACATAGAACAGGTAAATTCAGAGAGAGAAAGTAGAATAGAGGTTAGAGGGCCTGGGGGCAGGGGGAATAGAGAGTGAGTGTTTAATGGGTACAGAATTTCTCACTGGGATGATGAAAAAGTTCTGGAGATGGATGGCAGTCAGCGTTACACAACACTGTGAATATACTTAATGCCACTGAACTGTACACTTAAAAAGGATTAAAATGGAAATTTTATGTATACATATTTTACTACAGTTTTTTTTAAAAAAAGAACTACTATAGCCTACATAATTTGGTCTGCTGCTATTTGCTTGAATTAAGTTGTTAATGAACCCAAAGACCCCAAATGTACTATAAATTCATGTTCTCAAAAGCTACATAATGCACATACCATAATAGTCTGGGAAGAACAGTATTAACTATTTTAACAGCTGTACAGCACAACAGTGGACTTTGTTTTCAACCTGGAAGCCTCATGGGAATGCATCTGTAGCAAATACAGTATGAGGCCAGTGGGATAGATTTTAATACCTGTCTACAGCTGTTGGACTGTTCTTCCTTCATTATCAAATGCTCCACACAGACTCAAGCTCTCTTTTCTCTCAACAAATATTCAAAGTGGGAGGCTTCCTGCCAAGCACTACATAACTGGCTACCTTTGCACTGTGGGATGCAGTGCAACACTGACAAGAGGTTTTGAGCCACCCCTGTTCTATACCAGTATTCAAAATGCACACACAAAGAGTTTCATTGGGCTATAAATCAACACACACAGAAGAATGTCCCAATCAGGGTCTTATTTTTTACATTTCTACATGTAGCTGCTTTCTGAGGCATCTGTCTTTCGTTAAAAAAATAAGTATGTAAAATATAAGCAAATTTAAAATTACTTTGAAAACTCCAATTAACCTGATAAACACACATAGAACAGGTATATCCAGTCTGTATTTACAGTTTTCTAACTCAGAACCCCTGCAAATATTTATTTCCTAACATTTACAGGGCCATCCCCTGTGAGTTTACAATCTTGAGTCAGACAGAATGCACCTAGCTCTAAGGCGAAACTTACCCTCGGAATTTCTTAAATAAAGTGATGTCTGTTCAGCATAAAAGATTCCTTTAAATACCATTGAAAATTCAAAGTGATGGGATATAGTGTTTTTTATCTTCTAAACAGTACATTCTGAGTACCAACTCAAACTTGTTCTCAGTGGATAACTACCTGGCACCTGGATTTCCATTGCTGCCTGGGAGTTAAGATGCCAACTCCCCAGGTGGCTTTATGTTCCATACTAGAAACCCTCAAACACTGATCATTTCCCCCTGCTAGGGCACAAAAAAGGTGTTCCAAAGAGGCTTAAAAGGGAAAAAAAATTATAGGCAAAGTGAACAGGTTATGCCTCTTTAAAACCAATGTGTACATCAAATAACAAGTACTTTTGTACTCCTGTGATCAAACAGGGAGAAGATAATTGTTTTTAAAATTCACTGAAAAACAGCCTCAAGCAAAACTGTCACCATCTAAGAATTGGCTTCAGTCTATAAACTAGCATGGAAGGAAACTATAAGGAGTGCAGTAGGTATTCGTTTGAACAGAAAATTAGGTCTTCCCTTTCTAAGCTGCATATAAACCAAAAACCAAATGTTTATTAAACTGGGCAGGGGAAGTTATATGAATTAGGAGACAGAAGCTGTGACCCCAGATCTTTGCTGTATGGGTTGAATTATGTTCCCTGAAAATTCACGCTTAAGACCTAACACCGAGTACCTCAGAATGTGACCTTACTTAGAAATAGGGTCTATATTTAGAGGTGATCAAGTTAAAATGAGGTCATTAGGGTAGGCCCTAATCCAATATAACTTTATCAAAAGGAGAAATGTGGACAGACAGGCATAGAGGGAAGAGGCTGTGCAGAGACAGAAGATGGCCACCTGCAAGTCAAGGAGAGAGGCCTAGAACAGATCCTTCCCTCCCAGGGCCTAGGAAGGAACCAACAGCTTGATCTTGGACTTTCACCCTCTATAATTCTGAGACAATAAATTTCTATCATTTAAGGCAGCAGTTCCCAACCTTTTTGGCACCAGGACTGGTTTCGTGGAACACAACTTTTCCACTGACCAGGAGAGGCTGCGGGGAGCTTAGGCAGTGATGCTCAGCCCTGTCCCTGGGGAGTTGGGGACCACAGGTTTAAGGCGCCCAGTTTGTGGTACTTTGTTACAGCCGCCCTAGCAAACTAATATAGGTACTTATCAGTTATGTGACCACAGACAACAAGAGCCCGTTCTTGGGTACCTCTCCTATCAAGTGGACATAAGACAATATCCACGCAAGTATCCCACACATCTACAAACACTATACAGAGGGTCAGCACTCTATCAGGCACAGGGGGGTTACAGGAGAAATCTAAAACTCTCTACCCTCTCCTGCAGAGATCTTACCACCTAACTGCACGGGGAACATTCAGTGCCCTGCAGGTTTACCACACTGCTATAAATCAGGGACAAGTATATATAAAACAAAAATATCAAGCTCTTTATCGGTCAACAACAAAAAAGCAGAGCCAATTTTTAAGACAGGACTTTTACCCGGGACAAATGGCAAGGCTATTAGAAATACTTTCGTGTTCTGTGAAGTTTGGGTACATCAGGATGTGTTATCCTCTATGTCTCACCCTCTTGGGACACAATTTTACTGCAGGAATATGACGTAACTGTCCTGGTTAGTCCACCAAACATAATACAATATGCCTTCAATATGTCAGCCTGTTTTATCCTCCCTAAATACATAATTGATTTTCAACATTTTATGCTCCAGTTATTGCCCAAAAGCAGACTGGGACAAGCTCATATTTCCAATGCTCCTTCCTTAAAAGTGTACAAGGAATGACCAGAACAATTAATGAATTGTCTTCTTCTTGGAAGAGTCATTTGCTTACAACCTTCTCCAGTTTCTCTGTCACATGTATACCTCTCATGTATCACAAAGAATATAGAATTTATATAATCTGGTTTAAAAACAGAGCTACATATATACTATGCAGCATGATCAATGAGAAAAGCAGAAAGAATTTTTCTTTATTTGGAACACTCAAAGAGTAGCTACTTACATTCCCCACAGAAACAGAATTAGAACCAATGTCAAACAAAAATTAAAAGCTTAAACTTCCCTTTAAAAAAAAAAGTAGAGCTGTATATTTAGGTCATTTTATTTTTAACCACAGCCTCCTAAATGACCTGAATATCCCAACATCCACTCTAAGTGACAAGTTCTGTAATTCCTATGAATAATTTAGTTGGGCAAATTTGCTTTACTCCTTGATGAATAAAAATGTTACTTCAGAAATTGACAAGCCAGTTGCCCACAAAAATTTTCAGTCTGAGTATCTTCCATTCCTATTAGGAAAAAACAGGAAAGCACAGCTTTAAAACCAGGTCTCTTACATGGCAGAGACTTCAACACCCAAATGGAAAGGGGCAGTTTTTATTTATGTGAAATCTTCGATCTATTCACTATCTCCCCAGAAAACTGAAAGTACCAAGGTATTTTCAGGTTCCAGAGGCATGTGTTTGAATTCAGGTTCTGAAAGACATTGCTATCGGCACAATCATGTATACCCACTTTCTTTGAACATTGAGCGAATAATATATGCTAAAATATTTTATGTTGACTTCTACTAAAATAGAAACAACAAGATGAGGGGTTTTTTTGTTTGTTTTTCTTTTTAATCTAACTTCACTTTTACAAAAGCTGGAATCTCAAGTAGAAGAAAACAATTGATGCAGAACAATGTCGGCTTTGGGAAGCAGAAGAGCATTTATTATTGGGGCAAGGGTCTGCCTGGTTCCTCTTGCATGTGGAGAGCACACCTCCTAGCTTACCATCAGAGCCTGTCTCCTGGCCCCTCACTCACCCCTTCCTAGAAGCCCTAGTGACTTACCTAACCCATGAAGTTTAGGAACAGGAACTGGGGACAGGTCCCAGCCCTTCCCTCCTCTTCTCGGGTGCCAAGCTACTCTGGAAACGCACATTTAAGTCTGGTGAACGTTCTGGCCGCCACAGGGGAGGGCCTGATGGGGCAGCACTGCCAGTGAGCAGGTGGGCAAGGTGTCTAGATGGAATTCAGCAGTAGGAAGCCCACTGTTGGCACATATAAAACCATTTTTAAAAAATATTTAAGTCGGCCGGGCGAGGTGGCTCACACTTGTAATCCTAGCACTCTGGGAGGCCGAGGCGGGTGAATCGCTCAAGGTCAGGAGTTCGAGACCAGCCTGAGCAAGAGCGAGACCCCGTCTCTACTAAAAAAATAGAAAGAAATTATCTGGCCAACTAAAATATATATAGAAAAAATTAGCCTGGCATGGTGGCGCATGCCTGTAGTCCCAGCTACTGGGGAGGCTAAGGCAGGCAGTAGGATCGCTGAAGCCCAGGAGTTTGAGGTTGCTGTGAGCTAGGCTGACACCATGGCACTCACTCTAGCCCGGGCAACAAAGCGAGACTCTGTCTCAAAAAAATAAAAATAAAAAAAATATTTAAGTCATATTCTCCAATATTAGTTCCATCAGTTAAAAAAAAAAAAAAGGTGCCATTTGAATTCCATGTCTTCTATATCCTTGTCTCTCACAACTGGTTCAGAAGTCACGGAAAACTGGGGTATCATTTATTGCACCTTCCGCCCCTCCCTCGAGAATCCAAAAAATGAGTGTTTCTTCTTCAAGGGGTAGAATTTGAGATCTTGCTATCTTCAAAAAATTTTTTGACTTCTAAGTAATCTGTGAAGAAAATAGGAAGAAGTAGAGAAAACAGAACAATTCTAACACCCAAAACACTAACTTTTTTCAAAACTTACAAGGATTCACTGTTACTATTATTATAACCCTTTCTTAATGTATTCCAGCTCAGCTACTTATTGGTGACAGCTAAGTGAATTTGTCCACGTTACTCACGCTTATTTGTAGAACAGCAAGAGTGATATTCCTACCTAATAAGTGTGATTTACAGAGTGAATAAAATAATGAAGGATTAAAGCAACTATTGTACATACAGCTCCTGGACTTGGAAGTAGTGTTAAATAAATGTCACCTCCCATCCTCATCTATTCAAAATGGACACACTCATTCAGAACCAGAAGGGGCTTTAGGAGATTATTCCAATAAACCTTTTTATCGTTTTTTAGAATGAAAATGCAAGTCATTCAGATAAAATTTTTAAATGCTCTTCATTCATTTCTACAGACACATAGTTCTGAATGTTGTCCCCTTTAACATCCTTGAAATAGGATTTGGCAGGTTAAAATCTGTAAACTAGAGCCACATGTTAGTGTGAAATCTCTCTTTACTGCACCAACAATGGTGAGGACTCAGGGGTCTGCAGGCGCATGCCACAGGCCAGGCCCGCAGCGACTCTCCCACGGCCTCCTCCCACGGCCTCCACTGAAAGGGCGAGGAAGGGCTTGCTCGCACTGCCCTAGTGAGCAATGTCTCTGGAAGCAGCATTACTTTTCCCTGATTCACTCTTCAGGGAGGTCACTTTTCCCAAGGACTCCCAGGAACCCCAAATTCCTATTGTATCAGTTTCTAATTCTATCCCTGTCGTTTCTAAGTATTTGCCAACTATCATAGTTTCTCACATTTCCCCCATCTAAGCCATAAATACATCAACAAGTTAGTTATAAAAGTGACTGTCTTTTTTTATGTAAAATTAAGGGTAAGAACACTTACCACTAGCGTTCCCTGAATGACACCATAACTACCATTTAAGAAAACTTCTCCAGAGCTGAATACTGCCAAAGACTAGCTCCCCACATAGCCCGTTTTTCAAAGAGGTTCCTGAGGGAATGGAAGGTTCCCACAAATGGTCTGTATTTGCTATTTCCTCTGCTTCTTTACTATCTGGCCCACCTACTTCCAGAAGAGGATCTTTTCTCGCTTGTTGTGAAATGCTTCTGCTGAAAATACTCCAATAACACCTAAATATTTTATTTGTAGATAATCTGCCATCATGTTGAAATGCTTTCAAATCCCACCTTCTTCTCAGTACTAAGTACACAGTGTTTTGTTTTTCTGTTTGTTTGTTTTTAAATTATTGCTGACTTTTTTGGGGGGTACAGCGGGATATTTCAATATATGCATATAATGTATAATGATCAAATCGGGGTAACTAACATATCCATCACCTCAAACATGTAATCATTTTGTTGTGTTAGGGATGTTCAAAATTTACCTTTCCAGTAATTTGAAAACATACAAAAAATTACTGTTAATTATAGTCACCCTGTATTGCTATGGAGCACTAGAACTTATTCCTCCTATCCAGCTGTACTTTTGTGTCAGTTAACCAACCTTTGGCTATCCACCCTCCCCTCCCCGCTACACCTCTCCACCTCTGGTAACCACTATTCTACTCTCGATTTCTATGAGATCAACTTTTTTGGCTTCCACATGTAAGTAAGAACATGCAGTATTTACCTTTCTGTGCCTGGCTTCTTTCACTTAACATAATGTCTTCTAGGCCCATCCATGTTACCTCCAATGACAGAATTTCATTTTTTATGACTGAATAGTATTCCATTGTGTATAGGTACCACACATTTCCCTTATCCATTCATCTGCTGGTGGACACTGAGGTTGATTCCATATCTTAGCTATTGTGAATAGAGCTCCAATAAACATGGGAATGCAGATACCTCTTCAACATACTGATTTCCCTTCCTTTGGATATATACCCAGTAGTAGGATTGCTGCATCACACGATGGTTCTCTTTTTAGTTTTCAGAGGAACAAAATGGCTGTAAGCACAGTTTTAAACACTCTCAAATGAAAAATGAAACTTTCAGCCTGCTTTTAATGGTTCGAAAAATAATAATTTGATTCTAAATCTGTTTGAAACTGACAACCTATTTCAGCAGTTAAACTCAGTCCCCAAGATCAGCAAACTATGGATGATCAGCTTACCCCAAGCATCACTCCAAATCAATTCATATTCATTACCACTTGGTGGTCTGAGGTGGCTACTGATGTCACAAGACTAATTAATTCTGCCTTGGAGTCCTACTATAAGATTTGGCCCAGAATATTTGTTCTAAAACATGCTAAAACCAAAAGTCAAAACACCACATTAATTAACAGAAAATTGTTCTCACATATGCAGTAAAAGGAAATTGAAAACATTATTTCCAAATCAATCATGCCACACAAATTTGACCAAATATAGGACTCAATGATTTAGGTATGCATGCCAAGAAGTGACATGAAACAGAAGCTGGGATCACTACGTTTAACCTGTGGGCATGTTGGAAACCAAGGAGAGAATGAATGAGACTATACACAGCTCATGAACAGGAGCAAATGGCAGCACTAGGCTGAACTACAATGCAAGTTGCAAACAGGCAGCAAAGTTTGGGCACAGTAGTCAGCAACAATTTCCAAATAACCAATAGCTGGTTGACCAAAAACCCATATTTCCCTCTGGAGCACAGCTGTAATTCTTGATTTTGTGGCTAAAACAGGATTCATCAATTTGCAAGTAATGACCTGGACCACCAACCTGTATTGGATGCAATTCAGAATAATGCTGGCATGCTTTGCAACAGAAATTGTAGATATCAACCACAGTATAAGCTGAAATTCCAAAAATAGCAATAGCTGCTTTCTCTTGTAATAAAAATTTTCTCAAAAATAAAACCACTAGGCTGGACAAGGTGGCTCACACCTGTTATCCCAGAATGTCGGGAGGCCAAGGCAGGAGGATCACTGGAGGCCAGGAGTTTAAGACCAGCCTGACAACATGGAGAGACCCTGTCTCTACAAGGAAAAAAAAAAAACAAAAAACAGAAAAATTTGCTGGGCATGGTGGTGCATGCCTATACTCCCAGCTAGTCAGGAGGCTAAAGTGAGAGGATCACTTGAGCCCAGGAGTTCGAGGCCACAGTGAGCAATGATCATGCCACTGCACTCCAGCCTGGGTGACAGCAAGACCCTGTCATTCATTCATTCATAAATAAATAAAACCACTACAAAAGCTTGAATCTGACCCACAAGGACAAAGTATTCAATCAGTGAATGCAGTTTAACTTGATAATCTCTCTTTATATGATATTTTAAATCTAGAAACAGGTAAAGGATGTGACAATATTAGAAAATGTTAATTTGTGGAGAAACTAAGATTAATTTACCAGCAAATGTTACACAACAACAAACGTAAGCACCCCACTCTAGGTTCTGCCTCTGCCTTCCCAGAACTTTCAGCCAGCCTCCACCCTGGTCTCTGTTCAGGGCCATAAGCAGAGTGTCACCTCCCCACCACGCCTCTTATCCACCACACTTCTTGCCAAGGTCAAGTCCAGTGATTTCATCTTACTTCCACTTTTTCACTTCCAAATAATTAGCTTAGCTTCCTTACCATTCCATTGAGATAAACAGTAATATGTGTTTAAGGACAGGGATAGGTCCTGAGAAACGCATAGTTAGGCGATGGTGTTAGTTGTGAGAACATCAGTACACTTACACAAACCTGGATGATATAGCCTGCTACACACCTAGGCTACCTGGTTGCTCCCAGGATACAAAGTAACAGTATGTTACTTTACTGAGTACTGCAGGTAATTTTAAGTATTTGTGCATCTAAACACAGAAAAGGCACAGTAAAAACACAGTATTATAATCCTATGGGACCACTGTTATATGTGCGGTCCATCACTGACAGAAATGTGGTAAAGTACATGACAGTTGTTGAAATACCTTTCAAACTTAAAAGCAATTTTGCATACCTTGTGTATGAACTGTATTTTCTCCTCTATTCCAGAGTGTCCAGCATTATCAGTTATAAGGAAATGGGTTGACAATTCTAACGGGGACACTTTAATCCTTAGTAGTTTGATTTGTGATACTTCATCAACATTTTTAGATAGATGGCCAGGGATAGCTTTCTGGTTTACTCCCCAAACATCCTACACTCAATCTGCCTGACAGTTTACCCCTGTCAATTTCTCATCCACATACAACTCCAAAAAACAGTAAACCTCCTTCAAAAAATGCTGTGGGCTTCCTCTTCTAGATTATGCTGTTTTTCTAAACCAGATGTCTCAAAAGAAGGTAAAAGGTGATCTCCAGGGGTATAGAAAAAAAACTAAATATTCAAATCATGTTTGTGTCATTCTTTTATTTCTATTTTGTATATTTTATAATGCAAATAGCTTATTAGGAAGTGTATGACTATAAATTTATAAATGATGCAGGTGTGAGCAAAAAGTATTTTATTGCTAGGACTGCAATGTCACAAATGTTTAAAGACTACTGGGCTAAACAATAACACTTTCTCCTAATATACTTTTCTTGGTGCTCTATGGACAATTCCTATTAAAATGTTGTATTCTAGCTGTTTAATAAACTATTTTACATTCATGCACTGTTTAGAATGGTAATATAACATTCTTATTACTAAAATCAGACCTTGCTCTTGGCTTCCTATTACATCTTGAATTATATGTTCTTATTCAAGCCTATTCTTAAAGACATTTCTATAATTAAAAAAAAATTTTGTCATTATTTCAAAATTAAAACCCAGTAAGGAATCAAATATCCTTTAAAAAAATAAATGACATGCACAGCAAATTTCCAAACACTTGCTAGCACTTACAAAGTCTAGGGATTGTTCGAAGTTCTTTCTCACTTAATCCTTATAACATAATTATAAAATTATATTAATTTTTAATAAAGTTAATTTTAAAAATTAGTATTTATTAACAGATAGAAAAATTTTACTTTTGTAAAACTCATGCCTCCTCTAAAAGCATGGACAATACTATTCTCAATGAGGAAGTTCTGAGGACAAACCATTACTCCCTGTGACTTCCACTTCCTTCCTCTACCTATTGTCAAGGAATCCAGTTATTCACTGCGTGGCCTTGATCTCTCTGTGCTTCAGCATCCCCATGTGTACTAAGTTCATTTATTAGAGCACCTACTACGTGCCAGGCACTGTTCTTGGCTGAGGGATGCAGCCGTGAATCAAAGGCAAAATCCTGTGCTCCAGCAGCCTATTAGGTAATCCCAAGAAGGCACAGAAGGTAACTTAACTGCCATTATACTGTTAGCCATTATTATTACATCCCAAAACGAAGGACTAGTTTTATTATCATTACCCTAATCCTATTTTCACTTTAAGGCAAATTCTACCTGGCCCACAACTGTTTCTTAGCTAGTGAAAAACGGCAGAAAAGGGACAGTGAAATGATCAATCAGAATTTGACATGGCGAGCACATACACCCCCTACCTTTCCTGGAAATTAACTGTGTAAATCTCTACAGATCCAGCCAGCTATGGGAGGTAAAACACATCACAGCCAGGAACAAGGTTCTGCAATTGATTCTCGATAGACAGCACCCCGCAGCGCCCTGGATCCTCTCAACACTTTTCAGTGATGCTGATGAAAGTCTATTTACACCTGAAGGTTACAGCTGCCGTACCGTATGTCTGACAGCTGCAAGATTCAACTGCAGTGCAACTTAATCCCCAACGACGCCACTTCCAGACTGCCCTTGCAGGACCAACCATGAGACATGTTTTTATTTATTCCAAATAATGATATAATCACAGACCACACTCTCTGTGATCACCACTGTCACACCGAAAGCACTCTCAGGCAGTCTGCATTTTAGCACAGAATTTAAAACTACGGGCAGGAGAATAAAAGAATCCTGCTGAATCCAAAGTAAACATATGAAGTAAAAATGGTAACAGGAGCTCTCAAGAGGTCCCTTATAAACAGCGCACAAACACCCCACTAAACCTAAATATCTGAGACAGGCCCCCATCTCCACCTGGGGGATCACAAACACCACTGGCCACCACTTAAGATAAGATACACCTTTAGGAGTTTTAGGTTGCAACCTCAAAAATCTTCGTGAGGAGCCAGGTAAAATCTATTTCCTCATGTATATATTTCACACCGTTCTGCTAAATAGGATAAAAACCTGTTTGCAGTTTGCTGATCGTCTACAAAGCCTGGTAGTTGGCCATGATTTAACCTCACCCTTGGTATTTGCTCTGTCAGCATTAGAAAAATATTCAATCCTCCTCTCTGCCTCCTCCTCCCTGTATTTGTGCACCTAAATTCAGTGTCAGGTTGCTGACTTCAGACTCAAAGGGCAGCCTGGCTCCCTCAGGCAGGTCAGCAGGAAGGAGGGTTCGGGATGAAGATGAGAAGAGAGCACACGCCGAGCCCTTCTCCGCGCTGTCCATGCCACCAGCCCCTCCCGGCACAGGTCCCAGGCTGGGAAGAACCTTCTGCTGACACGACTGACTGTAGATCACACAGCACGCCCCCCCCCCACACACACACACTGGGCCTTTACACTTCTCTGGAACCTCCAGCCCTCTTCTGAGACCAGGTTAGTGTTGCCCGGACTCTCCGCCAGTTTGTCACAGCACAGGCCCAGTCTGGACACTGGGGAGTGGTCCCTTCCATCTGACTTCTCATTCCTGCGGTCCTGCTGCTCCCCCGCCCCCCACCCTCCTCTCCTCATCCAGCATTCCCTATTCCAGGTACTTCCTCTATCTAGTCCCCTGCACTCTCCCTCTCCCACAGTCTCTGGAACCTTCTTTCTACTGTTCAATTCCATAAGGGATACAAGCAAGGGCTCGGGAGTCAGAGGGATCCGGTTGCACCCAGGCTACACCACTGCTGGGTGCATGACCTTGGGCAAGTTGCCTAATCTCCTTAAACCTGAGATTCCTCATCTGCACAGCAGGGCTTTACCTCATCTCTCAAAGTGAGGATTAAATGAAAATACACATAGAGCACTTAGCAAAATCCCCAGCATACATTCAAATATTTAATAACTGCCCATTTTGGACCAGGAAAAAGTTTCATAAATGGTAACCATTATCATTCCCTCTGTACACCACCTTTTTATTTTTTATTGTGGTAAAATAGACAAAACATCAAATTTTACCATTTTAACCATTTTTAAGTATATAGTTTGGTGACACTAAGCACATTCACATTGTTCTGCAACCATCGTCACCAACCATCTATAGAACTTTTTCATCTTCTCCAATGAAAACTCTGCACCCATTAAATGCTAACTCCCTGTCTCTGCTTCCCAGGGGGCCCCACGCCACCTGGAGGCGCTGGCCCAAGTGTGGCTCTGGGCGGGCAGAAAGACTGGCCCTTCTCCAGCCCATTTCTCTTCCAACCGCAGCTGAAACTTCGTCCTCCTTTGAGGCTCTCACCACTCACAGTCATACCACCCTCTACCCCAAATCTCAGCTGTCTTACCTACCTATTTTTGGAAACTTCTCATTCACCAGAAAAGAAGAGAGGCTTAGTTAACAATTCTCTCTTTTGCCCTTTCTCCTAAGAGACGTTCTTTCCCAACAGTCAACTCCTAAATGAACAAGAGCAGAGGGGACAACCTGGATTAGAACCTCAGCTCCACCATTTATTAGCTGCGTGGCCTGAGGCAACCTCTTCACCTCCCCAGGTGCCTCACCTCTATAGGGGATGTTGATAGCACCTATTCGTGGAGCTGTTGTTAAACCAACAGTTCAAAGCACACAGAGCAGTGCCTGGCACAGGGTCAGGAAGTGACGGCAGATGCAATGGGGCTCTGGTCCTTGGCTCTTGGCTCTGGCCAGCCATTCCCTGGGTCACACCTCACAGTCAGAGGCGTACTGCAAAGCTCTTGCTTGATGCCCACAACCTCCTATCCTTCTGGCTCTCACAGCCTCTTCTCCCCCGGGGTCCTTGCTCCTTGATGTCCCTTGAGGGTGTCCCATCTTCATCACCTCACAGTACGGACCCCACCACTGACCATCCAGCTCTCCCCGTCGACTCTGCAGCGCTCTTCTTTGACACACCCACAGGAATCAACACAAATCAGCTTGTCCTCACCTACACCCCGGGCTGAAAGACCACAGAAAGATGCCATTGCACTTGAATCCTCTGACCCAGAGAGGCCCTTAGTGTCCTAAGAAAGCCCCCTCTCATTCTCCACAACCATTGTTTGAAACTTCTATCATTTTTCTCAGTCCTGCTCTAGCAAATGCCCTTTCTTCCCACTTTACCCAGAAAGCCAAAGCCAGCAGGCTTGATGTGCTGACCTCCCACCTTCCTGCCCCTACTCCTTACCTACCAACGAGCCACAAGCACCTCCCGGGCTCTTCCTCTTCACTCCTATTCTGAACCAATCTTTCCTTCGGCCTCTTTTTCAGCTCCCCGCTGCGCTGCGCTCCATCCACCATTTAACTTTCCACTCCTCCGCTAGGGTGTCCCCCACCCAACCCCCACCTCACCTGGCTACTCCCGAGACACAGCTCAAGAATCACCTCCTCCAGGAAGGCCCCCCTTATTCCTCCTCCTCCAGCTTCTCTAGCACCTCCTTAAACTTCACTTTGCTATTTTCTCTCTCCCTGAGAACAGAGGCTACATCATCCATTGCAACTCCTCAGTGCCTGGCACATCGATGTGCCAAGAACTATTGAATAAATAAAAGGATGAGTAGAGCAGACACTGCTTTCTATGCTGAAATGTTTTATTAAAAACATCACCAATTAAGATTCATCACCAGCCATTTACATACGATGCTGTACATTTTCTGCCTCTGATCTAGACTGAGAAACACCCCTTCCCCTTGTCTTTCCAGAACAAATATCCCTTTGATGAAAGAAAAAACCAGAAAGAAAAACACCACTTCCTCCTCAACAAAAACAGAAAACCCAAAATAGCAAAAGACAGTTTATGAAGAAGATCTAGCTGACACCAGCATAGGTAGGGATAAATGCAGTTGTCCAAGCTTAAGAGAAGAAAGGGAAGTTTACTTTGGATGGCTATTTGGGGAGGCAACAATAGTCACATGCTAAACAAGAAAGTTGACAAAATAATAAATCTCAAGTCTATTTATAAAGCAGGGGAAGAAAAGGAAATGGGTAACTCAGTGGAAATTTCCTTCCTTTGTCTAGCTTTGCTTCTGGTATGGCTACCACATTAATTTCTCGATACTAACTTAGGACAATTTAATTTATAGGAAATGATTTCGAAGGGCCCCAGGGAGCTGCAGATGGTACCTTGGGGTCCCATCTGTTTAAGGATGAAAGCTTAGCCACACACCATTACATCACTCTGACCTTCCCAGCAACTTCCTATCTGACAAAATCTAGATGTTTGCTCTGTCAACAAGATATTTGTGTTTGTCCCCAGCCTCAGGCTTTGGTTCCTGATTAGTTTTAAAATCATTATGCACCCAAACTGAATAGGGCTACTGTTAGCAGCTGTAAGGTCTTCTTCTGGGCAAATCCCCAAGTCTGTGGCCTTCAGGGAGTGATTTCTGTCCTTTCTGCATAATTGCACACTCTCCTGACTGATGAGCTGGTCAGTCCTCCTACCCCTTTCCAGAACTAAAGCCTCTCTCCTCCGGCTCTATTTATTTTCCCAGGGGATCAGAAGGAAGAGAGAATGGCATGGTGAGGGAGGCCTTAGGCTCTCCCCAAATAAATGCTCAGGCACTACACACTTCAGCAGCTCAGTGCTGTCTCAGACCACACTCACCAGCCCTTCCAGCCACCCTTAAAGCTGCCCTCATGCCAGGAAAGCAGCTGTTACATCCTGGATGCTCACAGATCCCACGATGCCCCACTGCCCACGAGTATAGACCCACGTCAGTCAAGCATGGGCACCTGATCACACACATCTGTGATCACTCTGGAACGTGCCTGTATAACCTATATCCTCTGTAATCCTAGCACTCTGGGAGGCCGAGGTGCGAGGATCGCTCAAGGTCAGGAGTTCGAGACCAGCCTGAGCAAGCGCGAGACCCCCGTCTCTACTAAAAATAGAAAGAAATTGGCTGGACAACTAAAAAATATATATCGAAAAAATTAGCCGGGCATGGTGGCACATGCCTGTAGTCCCAGCTACTCGGGAGGCTGAGGCAGGAGGATTGCTCGAGCCCAGGAGTTTGAGGTTGCTGTGAGCTAGGCTGACACCACAGCACTCTAGCTTGGGCAACAGAGCAAGACTCTGTCTCAAAAAAAAATAAGTAAAAATAAAAAAAAATAATAACCTACAACTTCTCCAACTTCTCATGGTCCTATAGGCTCAGCAGGGCACAACCACAGACATAGTGTCCACTGGGACAGGCCTGATAGGTGCTGGATAACAACCTTGGCAGAGAATGCAGAAATTACATTTTAAACAGGCCTGGGGGGGGGGTCACATGTATTTATGTGTACAACTTACTTTAAAATACTTTTTTAAATAAAATGGATTGATGGGTAGATATGTAATAAAGCAAAGATCACAAAATCTTAAATTGTAGAATCTACGTGGCAGGTATGAAGATGTTCACTGTACATTTCTTTCAACGTTTATGTGTGAATGTTTACATAATGAAATGTTGCGAAGCAAAGGTTTTGGGGTTTTCACCAATGTTTCTACCAATGTCCTTTTTCGTCTGAAGATCCTAGTCCAGGATCCCACTTTGTAATTACCTGCCCTACCTCCTCGGTCTCCTCTGGTCTGTTACAGTTTCTCAGTCTTTCCTTGTTTTTCATTACTTGACAGTCTTGAGTAGTAACGGTCCAGTATTTTGTGGAATGCTCAACTAGGATTGGTCTGATGTTTTCATGGTTATATCGGGGTTATAGGTTTGGGGGGAAGACCACAGACGTGAAGTGCCCTTCTCATCACATCATATTAACTGTACATGCTTTCAACGTGATTCACCACTGGTGATGTTAACTTTGATTACTTGGTTAAGGCAGTGTTTGTCGGGTTTCTCCACTATAAACTTACTGTTTCCTCCCTTTCCATTCTCTATCCCTTAGAAGTGAGTCACTAAATTCAGTCCGGCTCAAGGGGTGGGGGAATCAAGCCCTAGCTCCTGAAGAGGGAAGTATCTACATAAATTATTTGAAATTCTTCTCTAAGGAAGGTATCTCTTCTCCCAGTATAAAGTCACATACAGGTATAATTATTTTATACTTTCAATTATAATACAGTACTATGCTATTTATTTTGTTTCTCAAATTATTCCAACTTTGGCTATTAGGAGCTCTTTGAGGTTGGCTCCTATATCTTTTTGACATGCTCACACCCTTTGTTTTATGAGGACTTCCTTCTTTTCTGACAATGCAAGGTGCTCCTGACCTATAATTATCCATTTCTTCAAGGAGTCATGGTTATTGTTATTGGAGAATGGTATTTAGGAACCAGAATCTGGGTGTGCTTGTTGCTACTGAAATGTCATCGCTTCTAAGCCCTCTCAGTGGACAGATCTAGGAAACACGTGTGTATCCTAACCCATGAATACACACTTATGTATAACAGTCAAAACACCATTTTCCAAAGTTACCTAAGTCCATGCCTTTTTTCCTCCACTCTCTTCAGTGGCTAAGTCATACAACTGTCATGCAGGCAGATTCTTTTCTCACAGTCTACATCTCAATACCCTCCCCACACACACATACACAAAGAGGCACAAACAGCTACAGGTTGATTTTTTTTTTGGACATGGGGTCTTGTTATGTTGCCCAGGCTGGTCTCAAACTTCTGGCCTCAAGCAATCCTCCTGCCTCAGCCTCCCAAAGTGCTGGGATTACAGGCAGCCCATTAAAGCTCTTCAGTGCCTATTTTGTCTAAATATGTAGAGTCTATTTACTTAAATACCTGACACCACTTTCCTATTGGTATACATGTTGTTTTATCCTTAGTACTATAATACTTAAGGCTGAGTGTACCCCAGGACAGATAGCTTAGTTCTGGACCACAGTGATTACTCAGAGACTAATAAGATGAACAGATTGGACAAATTTAGTCAAAGAAACATTGGACAAATTTATTCAAAGAAACGACTATGTTTAGTTAATTTAACACAGTTTCATTGCTGGAGGTCGTTTAATTAAAACTAGAATACTTCACTGCAGTGTTATTTAAAATTCAGTAATAAGTAAACACTTGGAAAAATTATGTTACACCTAGAGGCTGGAAAGTGAATTATAGGGAATCATTAGAAATCATTTCCAGAAGAATACATGTTGCTATAACATATACCGTGTGTGTACAAAAATATCAAGCTATACAACAAAAAGTATGCCATATTATTTAGCATATGTCTGTGAAAAGACAAACACTGAAGGCAGGCTTACACAAAATTATTTTAAGTTCCTTTTTTCTTCTCTTTTAATTAAAGGAGAGAAGACTGCTTGCTGTTCGGGAAACCTTCCAGAGGATTCTTCCAAAACATAGAGTGTTGGACCCGACAAAGAAGAAACACAGAATCAGTCACCACGTAGCACACGGAGTGGCATTCAGGGCTGAGCCAGGCAGGAGATGCCCAGACAACAGGCAAGAGCAAAAGGTTGGTTGGTAGCTGCCCTGCGGTCGGCTATAACCCAAGATGAGAATCTAAAGGTCAGGGCAGTAGGTGTCGGCGCTAACACGTTCGATACAGACAGAAGTCCAAGGGTGGAACTGAGAGCTGTCAGGGGAAGCATCCTGAGAAATGCGGGTTTAAACGACAGGAAAGATTTAAAAGGGGTCAGGGAGGAGGGAGGAAGGCAAAGTGAACAGAGACAGGTATAAGACTGCCTCTTGGCCTGGAAGGTTTCTCATTATCCCTTTCCATAAAAACCTAAAGAAGATTTTCTGACAGCTACCAAGAGTCTCAGTTTGAAGTTACCAAGTGTCACGCCCTCCCTCGGGCAAGGCACTGGGGCGGGGGTGGGGAGATTACTACGGGGTCTGGTTAGCCTCCACCACGTTTGATAACACTCAAGTAGCTGATAACAGGAGCCTAGCTCTGCATTTTCAAAGATTAATATTTTTACACTGGAATTTACACTCTGTTAAAAACTGCTTTTTAACGGAAAATAACACAAACACATGGCAACCATCTGTTACACTTAAAAGTTCAATGGGAATAATGACCAAGCCTCAGTTTGCAGCAATTTTCAATACATAAAACTGCCCACTAGCCAGCCACCACCACAACCACATCTCAAACACTCCTAAATACACACACTTGTCAATACAGAGAGAGCTATAGGGCAACCTTAACACAGCGGCAAGACACCCAGAAATCCCAGTCTCAACTCTAAGAGTTTGGGAAGAACTAGTATTTGCTGAATACTTAACTAGACAAGGCAGTAGGTGTCTCACACACATTATCTCCTTTAATCCCCACAGCAAGCAAGGCAAAGATTAGCCCCTTAAGTGGCCACTCAATTTGAAAATGGCAAAATTTAAATTCACCCTCAGCTCTGGCCAGCTCCAAGCCTGCCATCCCCACTTGGAGAGATGCTTCATATGTTTCCACAAACTCAAAAGCAGGCTTAAACATACCTTTAGTACCACTGGTTAAAAAGAAAGAAATCTGATCAGTCCTTTCTCCACACAGTAGTTATTTTGTGAGAATTCATACATGATGCCAAGATTTCAACTTTACAATCTAAAGCATATTCTCAAGTCCCAATGTGGTAGAGTTAACTACTTATGATTTGGCAAAATAATATTACAATGCCCACAAACAAATCAACTTGTTAAAAAAATTACAAATCCTTAACAACTTTTTTGCAATATGAAGATCTCAAATTGAGACAAAGACATCTAGATTGATTTTCTCATTCTCAATGAGGACTTAATCTACTTTGTATTTTAAAATACATTACTTTCTTCCTCTCTATATCCCTTCTCATGTCCTCCTACTTACCACCTCCCACCCCCAAAAGAGATTCTGCTTTTATAGTTAATTAGAAAACAATTCTATTCTATGACCTATAAATCATGAAATAAAAAAAGGTCAGTATCCATTCACTGATAGTTATAATCTCCATTGTCCTAAAATAGAAATCCTCCGGGAAAGTTAAAACTAGATATGTATAGTGCACATGCTCTACCCAAACCACTGGAAAGGTTTTTCATATTAAAACGGTTTAATTTTTTAAGTACTCAAAATGACCAGCATAATACTGTCAAATATACACTGCAGATATTTGGAGTATCACTGCCAAACCTCAGCACATTCATTCACACAGAAGGTATTCAATGCTATTTGTTATGGAGTAAAAGCAACTCAGAACAAAAAATAATGTCTTCCCTGAAGACAAACCAGAGAAGACTTTAGAAACTAACTTTTAAAAAACTTAACAAGAAAATTTAAGAATTGAAAGTTGAAGGGAGAGAAAGGGAATGCCTAGGTTTTTATTAAGAACAGAGGAAAATGTTTTGTGTTTTTTAAGATATGTATTATAAAAGTAGTATATAATGAAAAAATAGTGCTGTATAAAGGTAATTTTTAAACAGAAAAAATTGTTCAATCCCACCAAAGATCTTCTAGTCTTTTTTTTCTATATACACATATACATTTAAACAGGCCTAGCTTAGAACCTGTCATATAGTAAACATGTCTAACAGATACATAATATACACTTTGAAAAAGTGCATAAATATAATTACACCATACATAGTATTCTGTAGCCTACTGTTTTCAACTAAACAATAGATAGAAGACACCTTTCCATATCACTCCATCTAACTCCCTCTTACCCTATACAAACTACCTGTTTGTAAAAATATTTCAACTTCTATGAGAACAGAGCATTCCATTGTTGGTATGACCTGTTTTCCCCAAAGCTCCTTTTGAAGTGAATATTTGTTTTCCCCATTTTTTTGCTGTTAAGCAATACTGCAGTGAACATCCATGTAATATAAGTGTGCATTTGTACAATTATTTCATTTGTATAAATTTCTAGAACTGGAATTTCTGGGTCCAAGGATTCGCAGGTTTTAAATTAGCACACTGACAGGTTACCTGCCCTCCAGAAGAGTTGTCCCCATTTATTCTCCCAACACTGGATGGAACTCTCACTTCTCCATCACGCTTGCCAACACTGGTATTATTCTTTTTAATCAAACCATTGGAAAAAAGTTGTATTAACATTAAGTGAGCCCCTACCATGTGCTAGGTACTACCTTAAAAGCTTTATATGTATTAACACCTAACCTTACAATAATCCTTTGTAAGTAGGTGCCCATATACATATCAGACCCTATAATACTAAGGGGAATCTAAAGCCCAGAGATGTTAAGTAACTTGCCCAAGGTTACACAACTTGTCAAAGGTGCTGCTGGGATTTGAACCCAGTTCATCAATCATCTCCAGAATATAAGCTACAGCTCTTAAATTTCTCAAAAGGGTCAAAATTCTAGTTTGCTTACTCTAAATGGAACTCAATCAGTTTGCTCCCCTGTAAAACCTACTGAAAAATTCTGATTTTACCAACAGTAGAAAGACAGTTTGGCTGGGGTTAGGAGAAGAATTCAAGTTTGAGTTCTGCCACTTCCAGGGAGCTGCTATGTGACTTTAGGAAGACTGTTTAAACCCAACTCCTTTCCTTGGCTGAGAAATGCCCGTAATGTCTACTGTCTATACCTTTTTTTTCTCTGTTTAATATTTATTTAGCCATTTAAAAAATAAATTGTACATGGATGCAGTTTATGTTATTATAATGTACATAATGTGAAAACATAACATAGCTACCTCTTCTATTATAGTATCAATTCTTTAACTCATTCTCTACAAGGTGGAGAATACTTAAGTTTAGGGATGATTCTCAAAGTTTCCATCACTTGGACCTCATACTGTCTATACCTTAAAATGCTGTTGTTAAGCCCAGAAGGAACATCTATTCTTTCAAAAATACTTGCTGCACGTTTTTCTCTGTGCCCTGCATCTGATAACAAAGAGGCCATCCCAGCCCCAAGAGTCCAGGAAGAGAGGAGCATCGAGGCAGGGAATTAACACAGCTATGCTGGAGAGGGCAGGAGCAGAGGTGCAAGGAAGCACAGTGAAACAATCACGGTGCTCCACAAAATAACAGGTATTTACAAAGCTAAGGAGGACAGCTACACAACACCTGGGGAGATGCATGAAACTATATTAAACAGAAAAGGCTGTAAGTACATGTATGCTTTAGTTACAGCTACATTTTTTTTAAGGCATATGCAGAGAATGGAAGGGAAGGAAGGGAACAAAATCGGGTTGCTGCACTGAAACATGTATTACTCTTTTCTCTCCTTTCCAAACTTCACAGAATATCATTTAACGTTTATAATTCTTAAAATATTTTAATTGCTATGAGAGCACAGATGGAGGAGTGATTAATTCTGACTGAAATAATGTATGTGAAAGGTGGGAACTCTAAACCCCCCCATGCATGGCATTACTGTCAGAGCATGAAATAATCTAGCATTATGCATAATACTATTACAATGCCATTGCACAGGTTATTTTTATGTTCTGCCACTTGCTTTCCAGCTCACCTGATAATGTACAGTGTTAGTCATCTCTTTACAGTATCTTTTAAAGAAATGTATGAATATGGAAAAAATGGCCAAACAGCACAAAAGGATCTGCAATAAAAAGCAAGACTTTCTTCTATTCCAGACCTCATATTCCTCCCAAAAGCAATCATCATTAGCAGTTTGTTATATATACTTATAAAGGTATTCTATGCATACATATATTTTTCATTTAATAACATTCTTGGAGATTTTTAAGAGCACATATAAATCTGCCTCATTCTTTTTAACATCTGTGGATCACTCTATTGTATGGATGCACCAAAATTTACTTAACCAGACCATGCACTGTAAAAATGAATGACAATGCTATTAAATACTATTTATATACTATTTCTCCTCACATTTTGATTTTCTATCCTAGCAAATTCTACATCTTCTTCTCTTACTGGGAAATGTACATGTATCATTAACATTTCATCAATAACAGTATACTTTAATCCCTAAACTCCCTCTGATCTCCAGCCCTGGCTTTTTCCCATTGAGCTTCACAAACCTACTGCCAACATCCAACTACTTGCTGAACTACACTGAGACTCCCACAGACACCTCAGTGTCACATGCCCCAAACTCATCTTCCTTGGTGGGGAGGGGACTAATTCTACCCCTGATTCCCTTCCCTCTGCATCCAGCAATGCCCTTCACAATTACATAGGCTGAAATCCCGATCAGTTCCCTAGACTCTTCCTTCTTCCTCTGACTCCATCCTTATCAATCAATCCCTACTAATTTTGCCTTTTAATATGCCTCTCCATCCTTCCTATTCCTGCCCAAGTTCAAGTGGTCATCACAACCATAATGTAGTCTCCTAACTTGTTCCCTGGTCTCCATTCTATCCTTCCTAAATTCATGCTCATTCCCACTCCTAGGAGCCATGCTGAGGTACAAATCCAAACATGTCCCTTCCCAAATTAAAATCCCTCAGTGATTGCCCATCACCTACCTACAGGATCAGGTCTAAGTACTTCAGCAAGGTACACAAGGCCCACCAGTAACTTCACCCTCACCAGGCTCTCTGGGCTCACTTTCCAAGACCTTCTCCTTCACACTCAATTCCATCTGGCCAAACCCAGAGGTGTACAGTTCTCCTAATACTCTCCATCCATTGCTCACACTGTTGCTTTGGCTACAAGCCATCCCCCTCCTTGCTTGCTCAAGTGAATTCTTACTCAATCCTTCCAGACAGGGCTTAGGCATCACCTTCTCCCTGAAGGCAAGGACCTCCCAACCCTCAGGGCCGAGGAAATGCTCCTGTGCCCTGCTCCAGCCTCAGCCAGGGTCTTGGCACTTAACCTCCTCAGGATGAATTTCCATGTGTCAGCCTTGCCCACTAGATTTTCAACTTCCTCCAGGACAAAAACCACATCTTATTCATCTTTGTAACTGCCTAAAGCTTGGTACAATTTAACACCTGTTGAATCAAACAAGAAGGGAAGTTCCCAACACCTATGATGTGCCAAGATCTACTCTAGATGTACCATACAAACATTATTTCTAGTACCATGATCCCCATTTTACAGATAAAGAAACTGACACCGTGAAGTTAAGAAACTTATCCAAGGGCATCAGGGGAGAGCTGAAATTTGAAACCAAGTCCACCTTACTCCAGAATCATTCTTCCTTCCATTATGCTGTTCCCTTGCATGTTTTGATGATGAAAGTCAAATATGCAGTCCTGAAGGACTCAATATCTTCATAATTATTATGGATAATCTAAGGGCACTGTTGGCCCCCACAAAATCAGTCAAAAGCAACCTAGAATGTAGGACTAAAATAGCAGGGGAAAAAAGGATATTATAAACAAGAAAAGTTTGCCAAAAGCATCCACAATCTGCAGCTAGCACACTCAGGAAGGGTCTTCCAGGGGCCCCCTGCTCAATGCCACCAGTTTGGGCTCCCTGTGCACAGCCAGTTATGCCCCACATTTCTCTCCCCACCCCCCAACTCCACAGCATCTACAGCTCCCATACCACTCACTAACACTGATCTTTGGACCCAAGACCCCTAAAGGACCTACAAGGTGACCAATTCTGGACAGAAACAGTCACCCCAGGAAAAGCCCCCTGGGAAGCCTATAGTGAGGGTGGGCAGGGGAAGGAGAGAAGGCAGCACTGCAGAAGGAGGTACTGGGGCCCCACTAGCCTGAGGGGTAGGGGGTTCAGGGGTTCACCTTTACAGAAACACACCTGCAAAATGGGCATACAGTAGTAAGAATGCCTGCTCCCTCGTAAGGCCTTTAAGAGGACTGAATCAGACAGTTTAAGCACTTAGCACAAAGCCTGGCACGGAATAGGGCTCAGTTGGCTCCTGTTAAATGACTGCACAAACCAACCAGAGAGCAAGCAGACCCCTGTGCCCTTCCCACCAGGATGGGGACTAAGGAAAGGGGGCTGGGAGCTGAGAGGCCCTGTCACTGAGGCAGGAAGTAGTAATGGCTTTTAGCAAAGGTAAGGGGAAAAAAATAACACAGGAGGAAGGTGCTCCTCCCTCCCACACATTATAAAAATGAACTAATCAGCAGCAAGCAGTTAATGAACCCAAACCTTGCTCACTAGGAGAGACAAAGAAGCAAAAATTATTCCAAGGGTAACCAGACACCAACAAAAAAGACACACAGGCTGAAAACAAAAACAAAAAAAACCTTTCTTGACTATATCAGCCACAAGCACACAAGAATGCCTCCCAACTCTGGGGGGAAAGGGGCCTAAGGTAGGTAATGGTTGTAAAGCAATGCACACAGTCAGCCCTAAATATACGCCCTAGCAGAACAGGTAGGCACTTACCTGTGTGCTGAATGAGGCAGATGCCTTGGTCTCACCCTCCCCCTGGAGATAAAGGGAGTGTTGCTAGCTCAGGTCTACGTGTTTTGACTTTATGCCACTCTATTCCCAAAACAACCTTCAAAAGTACCCTCGTTCCAAATTCACAGAAAATAGTTCAGGGAGGCTGTGTAACCTGCCCAGGATCACACTGGGACTAAGGGACTGAGTTGGTACCTTAACCCAGTCTGTCTTGCTTCAAAGCTTCCAGTCACCAAAAAAGACACACATGACAGGGACAAAGAGGGGGACCTAGGCTGGGCAGGACTAATAACAAGCAAATGGTCTAATAAATGGCTGATGGGATTTAAAACCCAGACTTCAAAGAGTTGAGGACTTTTCAGTGACTTCTTAATGAGTGACAACCTAGGCCATTCCCAGGCAAACCGAGAGCCCTGGGTTCTCCTCACTCCCCACATCCCAGGTTCCCCCTCCAACCTTTTCGTAGGAAAGAAAAATACTCAGAATCTAATTTCACTAGAAATATCTTGCCAAAGGTCCACTTAAAAGGCAAGAATAAACCTAATTTTGAGGGCTTTTTACTTTGTTTTTCTGTTTTGTTTTGGGGGGGTTATTTATTTATTTATTTTGAGACAGGCTCTCACTCTGTCACCCACGCTGGAGTACAGTGGCCCAATCATAGCTCACTGTAGCCTCACACTCCTGGCCTCAAGCAATCCTCCCGCTTCGGCCTCCCAAAATGCTGGGATTACAGGTGTGAGCCACCGTGCCAGGCCGCTCGTTACTCTTGAGTGTTAATCCAAATAACTAAAAAGCATCATTTCACTTGAGCCCAGGAGTCTGAGGCTGCAGTGGGCTATGACCACACCACTGCACTCCAGCCTGGGCAACAGAGCAAGACACCCCCCCCCCCAAAAATAAATAAATAAACACATCCTTGGCAGAATTAAATATGAATGCACTCAAGTTTTTAAAAACAAGCCATTTTCCTAGATGTTGCTTTTTACCAGAGATCAACGTCATATTGTCTGAGGAGCTATTAAATGCTTGCTGAAGGAAGTGAAATTAAAAGATAGCTAGGCCATTTGGAGTGCCAAACATTCACAAAAGTGAGAACCTCAGTCAACCCAGGAGCTTGACGTAAACCCAGATCCCCAAACCCTACCCCAGACCTACCAAAGCACCACTAGGGACGGGGCCTGGAAATCTGTATTCTAAATAAGTGCCCCAGATGAAGCCTGTGCATTATCCGTGCCCTCTACACAAGCTCTAAGTCCACACCTACCTAGCTTAAAGGCCGACCTTCCAACTACCTCCTGGGCATTTCCAGCTGGGTATCCCAGATGGGCCCCAAACTCTACCCCTCCCCGCCTGAGAGAGTACTGTTCCTAGTATCACTCACCATCCACACCTTGCTGCCCCGCCTGGAAACTCCCTGCCTTCAGTCAGCTGCCAAGCATTCCTTTTCTATTCTGGAAGAAGTTTCCATTTACCACAAAGAATCATCTCCCATATGCGCCCTTTCTTTATGTTTTCATTCCCCTTGTTAAATAAAATTTATGGGGGACAAATGACTTGGACTGAGTTCCTGCACTGGACCCCAAAAGACCAAGCCAAAATGAAGTCACTCGTGCTAAGGTTCCATGTCACCAAACTGAAACTTGAGCTGCTTACTTGTAAGATCGGACCTTCTAAGAGATCAGGAGAGAGTTGATAGCCAAATTCCCAAACAGGCCAGTTTTCAAAAAAAAAATAGGAGATTCACAGCAACTGATCTAAAGAGTCCTGGTCAACCTGAGCCAGCGTAATAAAGAAGTCCCCTCTGCTCTAACCCACACAAGGAAAGCAACCCGAAGTAACCTGATGTTAACCAGTCTGCTTTTTGCACTATGCTGTCTCCTTGTTCCTGCTCAAACTACCTTACCAAACCCACTGTTCTTGCCACACCCTGCCGAGCTCCGGTCTATTTTGCAGACTGAATGCTGCCTGGTTTATGAGCCCCTAATAAAAGGCAATTAGATCTTTAAAACATCCTTTGTTGAAATTTTGTTCTTTGACACCCTGTCCTAAAACTATGATGGCACAGGACAGTAAACCTGAGTTCAAATCCTGGCTGAGCCGGGTTACTTTGAGTCTGTTTCCTGCTCTGCAAAATGATAACAGCATTGTATGAAAAGCTTTTTTTGTGAAGATTACATGAACTAATGTACCTTAAATGTATACTAAGAGGTATACAACTGGCATTAGTTCTCTTCCTCCCACTAACTCAGACCTCAAACATCATCTCTCACCTGACCTACTTCAAAAGCCTCCTATCTTGTCCCCATTCCAATCTCTCCTCCACATCATGACCGCCAGAGCTTTCCTCCAACACACAGATCTGATTACATCATCTCCCTGCTGAAAAGCCTTTGACAGTTATCACTTGCTTACAGGATCAAGTCCACACTTCTTAGCCTGGCATGCGAGGCCTTTGCAATCTGGCTCTCTCCTCCCTGCCGCTGTACCCAAATGCCAAGCACCGTCTGTTCTAGTAACAACACTCTAAACACGTCTCATATTTTCATGCCTCCCAGCCTCTGCTCATCACGCTCCCTTTATCTAGAAAGCCCCTCACCCTCCTTCCCACCTGGCAAAGTCCTACGCATCCTTCACCTCCTCCCTCTCCTCCCTGAAGCCTTCCCCAGCTGCCAACTCCCCCTCCGTCCCCTTCTCCTCCTCCTCCTCCTCCTCCTTCACTCTCCTGCTGCACATGTGTCTCCCTAACACCTTCCATTAGAACTATGTGTGCACTTGTCTCCTCAGACTGAGACACGGGGCTGGGCCTCAAGCTCTGAAGGGCACAATGACAGCCCTCAAGAAATATTTGTTGGAAACGCTGACACAAGACCTTCACCACACTTTGACAAAGGGAAATAGTTTCTAATTTGTCAAACAGTTAACTCCTTCATGGTAACTTTTTACCTCTAAGAACTCTTCAGGATAGGCCGGGCGCGGTGACACACGCCTGTAATCCTAGCACTCTGGGAGGCTGAGGCAGGAGGATCTCTGGAGCTAAGGAGTTCAACCATCCTGAACTCCGAGCAGACTCCATCTCTACTCAAAATAGAAAAAATTAGCTGAGCGTGGGTGGTGGCACCTGTAGTCCCAGCTACTCGAGAAGCTGAGGCAGTAGGACTGCCTGAGCCTAGGAATTTGAGGTTGCTGTGAGCGAGGCTGATGCCACAGCACTCTAGCCCGGGTGACAGAGCAAGACTCTGTCTACAAAAAGAGGAAAAAAACACAAAACTCATAGGGGTAATACATTTATTAAGACAGCTAGGACTGCTCTTAATGAAGGAAGCAAAAAAAAAAACCCCGTGAAGATAAAATCTCTTTATTAATTCCACTGGCTTAGAACTCACTGTCCCTCTAGAAATGGAGGAAATCACACCCTTCAATTCTTCCTGCCTTGACGCTTGGTGTGTGGAGTTAGATGGCTAATGGAGTCACTCTTGCTGAAATGAAACATTTCAGAAAGGAAGAGGTAAACAAAACTGTTATTTAATGGTAGAGGAAAAATATAAAAAGCTCAAGCGCAGCTGGACTTGAATATCCCCAGGGAACCAAGTCCGTTTCAAGGAATTGGCACTACCTGGGCAGGGAGCAGCGTCAGCCCATGTCTTGCCGAGACAGATTGTACAAGCCACATTCAAAGCCAAATGCCCCAAGACTTGGAGACAGCTCATGACAGAAGAGAACACTTCTAGGTTTACCCATAAATGCCAACGATACAAAGCCCATAAACGTCTAAGCAGTCTCCAAACTGCTCCTTGACTTCTGTTCAAAACTTAGGATGTACTAATTCTACCTTCACCTGTGTCCTTAATAGGCACAAGGCCAATAAGAAGAATCCCTCTCCTCCAAGCTGAGGATCTTGGTAAACACTGAGGTAGTTAGGCAAGGCTAACTACCCTCCAGCTCTCCTGGTTGGCAACAGTTATTTATTTCATAAACACAGGTGCGTGTTATTTATTTCATAAAAACACATGGCAAATGACTTGAGTGCAGTGCTACAGACTTACTCCATCTAAATTAAATAAAATTTATTATTCTAAACCACGGTCAAGCAAACACTACTGAAGTCTGAGGAGCTTCTCATGTTCTCACTGTCTCAGGAAATAAATGGATTTTGTAATTACTGATTTTCATGAAAACCAGAGAGTTTGTTAGCAATATTATTGTGCCAATGATAAAATACCCCTTTTTTCCCTCTGGTTCCTTCTCCTCTATAAATCATCAACTAAAACTGTCCCACCTGTTAGTTCAAAACATTTCATATAACCATCTAATTGTTTTCATTTAAGCAACCAATTACCCATATAGATTGTCCTGAAATCAAGATCTTATCTGGACTTCCATCACTAGTACCTTAAAATTTACCTTTTAAAAACACTCAGAACAAATAAAAGCTACCATTCAACAACTGATCCAGAAAGTTGAATTTAAAACATAGTAAGAGGAAAAGAAGACAGAAGATCTGTTTGGGACACCTATGATCCAAGTCTGGTGCTAAGCGTTTTGTATTATAGGGTCTCGCCCTGAGTCTTGGCATGAACCCTATGAAACAGAAATTACTTCCCCATTTTACAGACAAAAAACAGGTCAAGTAAATTGCGAGAACCACATTCAAAACCAAGGTTCATCTGGCTTGGAAGATCATGCTTTTTACCATACTCTGTATATTTGTATTTTAACAAGGGGAGGAGAAGAAAAGGAGTGTGTATGTATATTTCTAATGTACTACTATAGTTACAAAGTACCCACTCTGTCCAAGCCACCTTATTATTCGTAACAGGCAAATTTTAATGTATAAAACAGTGTCCCTGCCGGTTCAGGGATTAAATATAAGAATGTGCTAGGAAATGCTATGACAGCTATCATTCATCATGCAAAGCTACTTTATATATACTAAGCTATTCTTCATTAAGATTCACAAAATTCCTTTAAGTTTAACTTTTCCCAGACATACAACAAGCACTTGGAAGGATATCAAGGGAAAAAACTTAAATAGCAAATTAAGTTAGCAAAGTCAGCTATGATAGGAACTTTTATTTACATGTCTGAATTTCCAAGACAACGTACATATAAAATTATCACCCTGAGGGTGTCCTTAAATTTATGGCTGTACCTTAAAAGGTTAGCATAAACATTTACCAGAAAAATATTTCTGAGACCAGCCTGAGCAACAGCAAGACCTCGTCTCTACAAAAAATAGAAAAATTAGCCCGGCATGGTGGCGCCTGCCTGTAGTCCCAGCTACTCAAGAGGCTGAGGCAGGAGGATTGCTTGAGCCCAGGAGTTTGAGGTTGCAGGGAGCTATAATCACACCACTGTACTCTAGCCGGGGCAACAGAGCAAGACCTTGTCTCTAAAAAAAAAAAAAAAAAAAAAAAAAATTCTGTTACAAATTTATCGAGTAGAGGTAGAATTAATGCATACTCCCAAATTAATGTGCTTAAAAATAATTCTTATAGAATAGTATTTTACCATTACAACTCAGCCACCCTGTCATTCTGAATAAAATTCAACCACCAAATACTTTTAACACCCAAGCCACTTTACCCAAGAAATACGTGGTTTTATGTCTCAAAATATACCTAAAACTTATATCCATTTAACCAGGCCAACTATTCAGAATCTTTCCAAACACACCTAGAATAAATTCAACTTGCATCCGCTTGATATACTAATAAAACTAACTGCCAAGCTCTAAGCCATTACTTCTTGATATTAAAAAAAAAAAAGCTACTTCTTATGAATTGCTAAACTTAAATGCCTGTTCCCAAATCATAGGTGGAGAAAGAGCAAAGTCTGGGACCTATGTTTGCCAAAAATCTTCAATCTGAATCTAATCAGGCCTTTAGACCTACAGGAAATATAGAACAAGGGGACAAGGTAAACACTACCAACAAGGAAACAAATTCAGAATGTGGAATGTGCTACAGGTTCTCTTCTGAAAGTCAGGAGAGGGGGAGAGGGACATGGTGAGATACTATTTTCTGACATTTAAAAAGACTAAAGCGACAAAAAACAACAACAGCCCACAGTGCAATATGTGAACCTTGATTGAATCTTGGTTCCAAAAAACAAAAATGATGACAAATGACATTTAGGGAACAATTAGATAATATTAAAAAATGATTGTTAATTCTGTTAACAGTGATAATGGGATGGTGATTTTTTTTTTTTTTAGTCTGTAGTTGGAAATGCATACTAAAGTTTGTCAGAGGAAATTACATGACATCTGAGATTTGATTTAAAGTATTTCAGCAGACATCAACCCAAATAACATTGTTCTCTGACAAAAAGATGCTCTCCAAAAAACAGAAAGTTTCTACAGTTCAATGCGTTTGGGAAATACTGAATACTCTGTTTCCTTTCAAGGATATTCATAATGAACATTAGCTCTAAGGGTGCTCAAAACTCCTTCAGTGAAAAGCAAAATATCTGGTTTGCTTTTGTTAGCCCAGATTTTCCCACTTATTTATTCATAGAACTTTTTCCCCTGCGTGCCACCTGTTAATTTCCTGAGAATCAGTTTCCCATGGAACCCACTTTGGGAATTCTTGCTTTACCTAAATAAATCTTAAGAGAAGTAAAGCTCTCTTATGTCACATGCACAATTAAAGAACCCTGAATATGAATTTCACAATTGCATCTATTTGCAATTTAGGAGTCACTCACCGTTTCGGTGTCTTTTGCATTTGGAGGTATATTTACTCTTTAAGTTAACATGTTTTAATTTATAAGTAGACTCCTTCTACAATATAAAATTCCCCTGTAAAATTTCCTTCAAATGGAGTTAAATTTTATTTATTCAAATCCATTTCCTTGGATATCTACAATGAAAAAGATTTCAAATTCATCCAAATTATCAAACCATACCTACTTTTCACTTTCAAAACTACCTTGAAATATTTCAAAAGTTTCCCCAACCCTTTCCAAAGACTCATCAAAATAAATTACTGGATTTAGAGTTAAAACAAAAACAAAACAAAACTCTGAAATCAAAACTCTAATGTCGGCCGGGCGCGGTGGCTCACGCCTGTAATCCTAGCACTCTGGGAGGCCGAGGCGGGTGGATCACTCGAGGTCAGGAGTTCAAGACCAGCTTGAGTGAGACCCTGTCTCTACTAAAAATAGAAATAAAAATTAGCCGGGCATGGTGGCGCATGCCTGTAGTCCCAGCTACTTGGGAGGCTGAGGCAGTAGATCACTTGAGCCCAGGAGTTTGAGGTTGCTGTGAGCTAGGCTGACGCCACGGCACTCACTCTAGCCCGGGCAACAAAGTGAGACTCTGTCTCAAAAAAAAAACAACTCTAAAGTCTTTCAGTTGGTACTTAGGGTTTCCCGTACGAGAAATCAAAGCCCCCTAGATTTCCATCTTTATGTACCAAAAGTGGTCCAATTCTTATAAACAGGTGCTTTGGGAAAACTGAACTAATCCCAAAAGAGATTTACCTTAATCACAAATTCTATTTACCCCATGGCTAAAAGTTTCATAGCAAGCTTTCAACTAATATCTATAGTTCATTTCAGAAAAATTGTATCCTATTCCATTTAAGAACCCCAACACTTAGGCTGGGCACGGTGGCTCACACCTATAATCCTAGGACACTCTGGGAGGCCGAGGTGGGTGGATCGCTCAAGGTCAGGAGTTCGAGACCAGCCTGAGCAAGAGCGAGACCCCCATCTCTAATAAAAATAGAAAGAAATTATCTGGCCAACTAAAAATATATAGAGAAAAAATTAGCCAGGCATGGTGGTGCATGCCTGTAGTCCCAGCTACTCGGGAGGCTGAGGCAGAAGGATTGCTTGAGCCCAGGATCAGAGGTTGCTGTGAGCTAGGCTGATGCCACAGCACTTACTCTAGCCCAGGCAACAGAGCGAGACTCTGTCTCAAAAAAAAAAAAAAAAAAAGAGCCCCAACACTTAAAACACTCAAACACACTTTGGAAATGTACTTAAAAGAAAACAAAAATGGCTAACAAAGAAATTTGAGCTAGAAGTAGGGCTACAAGGAAATATCCAAATTTGATGTTTCCTTGCCTCTAGGAGATAATTTACAATGTTCAAAACACTTTCATATACATTCTGTCATTTGACCCTCACAACCCTGCAGAGACGTCTCTCTTCCATCATAGTGGCATATACCTAATGGCTCAACTTGAAAGCCTACAACTTAGCAACGCTTCACTATCCTTTCCATAGATGGAATATAGTCATGGATAACTCTACTCAGCTGAGCAGCATAGAGCCCATCACCTCCCATCTCCCAAGAGGGATGTTCAAGCCAGACCCCACCATGGGGAATATCTTCCACAATTGTGCTTTGTGGTACTTACATACAGCTAACTATTCACAGGCATTTAGACCTTCATACATTGTCACCTACCAGGCCTTTCATGTTACTCCACAAGGAGAGAAGACTCTTCTTTGAACTCACTGCACCTGTTTACAGTTGTCCAGTAACATTTTTGCACCACCATCCTATGGAGCTTCTCATTTTTTTCCCACATCAATGTTCCCACATGAAAGAATGTGAAACTGTAAGTAACACACGTGAGGGCAGACAAAACAGCCTGGAGATAAAAATGACCCAGGTTTGAATCCTGGGTCCTCCTGTCTTGGCCGAGTGAGCACCCTAACCTTGGTTTCCTTTCAGGTGTGTGGAGGTCCTGCCTTCCTAAGGTTGCCAGAGGGCTAGAGGCAAGAGAACCTCCCGAGAGTGACAGGCACAGAGTGAGGCTGAACAACTGTGGCTCTGTGCTAATCTCCCTTTCTCCCAATGGGGAAACAAGCAGTATATTTTTTTTAAATATGAAGGTAAGACTGGACCTTTACCATCAGGAAGCCTACAACCCATCCACAAACCAAACAAGTAAACACCTTAATAATAAAAGTCAAAGAGAGAAAAACATAATGAATGTACAATGTGCTAGGGGTTCTACAAGGAAATAACCACTGAAACGCGGAAAGGAGGGAAATCAGAAAAATGTTCGTGTAAAAGCAATATTTATTTGAGGTAGGCCTTGAAGAACAATGAAAATTTCAGTGGTGGTGGAAGGGGAGAAAAGCCTCATTAGGGGAAAAATTGAAACAAAGTATGTGACACTCAGGGATGGGCAGGAGCTCAGTGTTATGAGCAGAGACGGGGAGGACAGCCGTGTCTGGAAAGCAAAGTTAGGGGCCAGATCACAGAGAATCTTGCAAGCTAAAAATAAAATGGGGACGGCACCACTCTCATTGTCCTTGCAGCACTATGGTGTTTTCGGCTGCAAGTAACAGAAAATGCCTGACTATAACTGTGACTTAAATTGTGGTCTTGGGCCAGGCACAGTAGCTCACGCCTGTAATCCCAGCACTCTGGGAGGCTGAAGCAGGAGGATCGCTCGAGCTCAGGAGTTTGACACCAGCCTGAGCAAGAGCGAGACCCCATCTCTATTTTAAATAAATAAATAAATAGTGGTCTCAAGCTTTTTTGATCATGCAGCCCAAAACTAAACATGTACCCCCCCAACATGTTATAAATTATACATAATTTATAATTAAAACAGTAGTTTTAAAATATGTGTATATACTAATGTAGTATGTACATTATAAAACATCCATTAAAAACTTTTTAAAGGATGAAAGTCAAACAGTATTTTTAAGTTAATTTTTATTAATAATACAAACCATATACAATTTTTATGCCAACTTGTCAAATCTGATTTAAAAGTCATTTTCTAACCTCACAACATTTACTTGTTCCTGTATACTTACTTCATTATCGTTACTCTACATTTTCTTTGTAAGAAAACTTTTCCAACCAGTTGCCCATTTTGTGGGGTCAGTTTAGTTAAAACTGGATATTATAATATATAAATTCATTGATATGGATAGAGTTCACCAAAAGTAAGAATGAGGGTACCACTGTTAATTCTAGTAGGTTGTACAATATCCACTGGCCCTCAGGTGACCTCCTATAACCTAAGTTGACAAGAGACTATATATACCAACTAGCATCAACCCAAGGCTTAATTTTTTTCTAACATTCTAATATTTTTTTCCCCTTCCATATTGGGTGATCTAGCACACTCTACTTTGGAGATCACTGTCTGAAACAATAATGAAAATGCTTTTTCTCACCCAAGAAGTTCTGAGTCACAGTGGTTGTAGGGCTGGTTAATTTAGCAGCTAAAAAAAGTCATTGTGGTCTTAGGCACCTCAATCTTTGCACTCTGTGCAACTTGTTCTCTTGTGCTGACCACCTTATGTTTCAAATACAGCAGGACCCAACAGGTATCACATACCTACTCGTTAACTAGTCATTGGCAACAGGTATGGTTATTACTAAAACTAATTTGGCTTAATCAAGATTCACTCCCTGGGGCAGGGGACACATCCAGCTTACCCTTAAATACATGGTCAATGGAAAACCAATCAAAAGCAGAATTATGGTACTAAGTACAGTTGGTCCTCTATACCTGGCCGCTGGTTCCATAACCACAGATTCAACCAACCAGGATTTGAAGATAAAAAACAATAAAAAAATAACAATACAACAATTAAAATAATAAAATAAAAAATAGAATATGACATTTACATTGTATTAGGTAATATAAGTAATCTAGAAATGATTTAAAATATACAGGAGCATTGGATAGGTTATATGCAAATACTACACTACTTTACACAAGGGACTTGAGTGTCTGAGCATTCTGGTATCCATGGGTGCCCTGGGACGAATTCCCCATAGGTACCAAGAGATGACTGTAATGTTATAAATTATTACAGCAATCCCCAATGAATCACATAACCACCAGAGCACGAGTGAGCCTCGACACAGGCAGAAGAACCATCCACACTGAGCCTGACTCCAATTTCTGAATCCCCAGCAAATAAAAAATTGTTGATTTAAGCCACAGGAAACAAGGGGGGCCAGAACCAAAAATGCTGTTGTATGAGCAACCAACCATCCCTGCCATAGCATTCTATATTGGTAGGATGGTGGAGGGGTGGGAAGAACCATACTGTTTCATTTCCACAGATTTTTAAAATTCAAACATCTAGTTCAGAGTCAGCAAGCACTCAATAAACATTAATAATTGATGTACTAATCCCAAGTAAATTTAGAACAAAGCATGGCAGAGAGAGGGAAGTATAATGGGTTACATGGGAATAATGACCAACTCTTAAGTTTTTAGCAGTAATTCAATACCCCCTTACGCAAGTGGCTGTGTGCATAGCAACTCAGAGCCTCACAGAATGTGGACAAGTCCATTGCTCTCAAGACTACAGGGGTACACATCACAAGAACATTATAAATGTTCACATCCTTTGCCATAGTGGCATGTTGCTATGACCAGCAATACCACTTCTGGAAACATACTGCATTGGCTAGCTCTTTTTGTTTACCCAGCTCCCTCCCCCCTCCATTAACAATAATCTCCTTCTTTGTGGGGTACTTTGTCTCCCCATAGTCCCATCTTACGGATCTCATCGTAACTCTCCTTTGGCGGGCATCAGGCCAATTTGGATTCTCTCCAAGGTTTTCCCAAATTGGAACTAAGATCAAAAAGGCAGTTTCTTGCTGTGAGGTTTTACATTTCCTCAAAAGCACGTGTACCATAGGATCCCATTTTTGCATGAGCATATATATAAATGCACCAGAAAGTCACAGCCAAGCATTTCTTAGAGACTTCTCCACCCTCCAGCCCCCACCTCCCACCCACAAAGGTAACAAGCAGCTGTTCAGGATAGGTGTGTAGCCCTAGGTGTGCTGGGGTGGAGCAGGGAAGGGGCTGAGTCACTGTGGCTCTAGGCTATGTGGCTGAACTTACTGGGTTCACATCTATCCACAACTGCAGCTAGAAGATTTTTACTAATAAATTCCTTCATGTTAGTGGCAAAATCTGTGCTAAAATCCAGGGTCTACGTCATCCCTCTGCAACATTTTTCTGGTCCTTGACACGCCTGCCTATGAAACTCTTCTTTCCAGAACATTCTCCTTTATCACACACATCTGCAAGAGCCCCTAAAGACAACACCTACCCTAGAAGGGCAACCTCCATCAGCAACAAAGCCAAACCAAACCACAAGAACCCCTTTCACTCTCCACAAGATAATGTTTCCTGAAAGCCGCCTTCATCAAAGGTCCATTCTCCTTATAACAAAAATACAACAGCCATTCTTGTACCTTGCTGCTCTCAATCCCTTTCCAGTACACTGATAACAAAGTCTCCCACCTTCATTAGCAAATACTGCTTCATGATGCTCCCTTCTCCTCTCCACCATGGAAATGGCAGCATTTTCAGACCCACCCCACCTCCTTCCCAGTAAGGGGAACCTATCAATGGGTTCTGAGTGATATAGCCTTTCTGAGGTTTCAACTCCACTGCCTAATATTTTGGAAAGACATTCCTCTGAGGACAAGTTTAAAAAGCTGAAGATACAAAGCTGCTCAGACATACAAGAGCTAGCACGTAATCTCATTGCAGAACCTGTTAAAGACATCCATACCAGCTTCCAGATGAATGTCAAGCTGCAGAGTGCTCCTAACTAGGCAAGCAGGACACAGTACAAACATTTCGAGACACAGTGAAAATGGGTCACTTGTAACCTACTACTTCTTTACCATTAAACCAATAGCATAAGGGAAGGATTTATTTAGCACGCAAAGTGCTGCAAAATCAGACTTATCCAGTCATCAGTAGAAAAAGCCCAAGAATGATGGCACCAGAAAAGGAATATTCATCTAGGCTTTGTAATCAGGCTGAGAGATACCAAGATGAAAGGCAAATGATATGTTCATTTCTTATTTTTAAAAAGAGGTACAGATTTGAGAAGTGATTTCCTTAAGAATGCTGTCTGGGTTACCAGTCTGGATTATAAATCACATTAGACCCTGAAGCCTACTTAATAAAAAGAAGTTGAAAACAAACAAATGATTAGTTTGAGGTATGTGACTTTCTGAAACTCTCTTAGGGAGAAAGTTTTATTACCATTCTTAGTGAACTGTTTTTAATCCCTGAGATCAAAGCATAGATATTAACCCTGGGGTTCTGAAGCCAAAATAACTCATAAATAAAATACTGTGAGAAATTGCCACATATTAACATTAGTCTGTATGTCAGGTTTCAGCCAATCCATAGTGACTCCGTGAATAAACAGAGGTATGGAGAAGGGAGTAGGGAGAATCAGAAGATATGGGTTCAAGTTCAACTCCACTATTTATGGATGACACCGGCCTAACTGATCTAACATCCCAGGCCTCAGTTAGGGTTCAGGGATAAAACATGCAAGTAAAACTGTTTATAAACCCCACAGCACTGGTCTATAAACCCCATAGCACTGTTCTAATATTACAGCACTGGCTCCAGATTTCCTACATTTCTCAAACTCCTGAAGAATCACAGAACTTTAGGGTTGCAAGGTAATCCCATTTTAGGGATGATAAGGACGAGAAACCAAGGACCAGAAAGACTTAAGAGCCCTGTACAGCAAACATTTTTGTAAAGGGGGGGGGGGCTGCGGTCCTAGTTTTTCCACTGAAAAATGCATTTTAAAAGACATTTCAAAACAAAGCTATTCTAGAGACTAAAACAAACCCCTCCTCTCCCCTTCGCAAAAACATATAAGCACGCTGCTTTATTTTGCTTCTGTAAATTTATTCCTGTAACTTAGAAGTTAAACTATTTATCAGAAAGATAAAAATAAAGCCATTTCTTTATCTATGAGACTCTCAACCCTATTCTCAACCCAAGGGAGACAAAATCTTCACCACTGGGTTAGAAATGTGTAACGGAAACATCAACATACCTACCATTATTAACCTCCACCTATGCTGGCAGGAGTCATTATAATATGGATTACAGCTCTAGCCCAGGATACTGGTTTTAACGTTCTCAGTGAGACAAAGAATTAATCGCCAACTCAGAAGAGAATGTTGCCTAAAAATGGACTATTTAATCAAGACAATGCCATTGTCTCTAAAATTGTGCCCTCAATCATCCAGTATCAAAAACCTACTATGGCACCAAATAAATTGTGTGTGGTTAAAGAGACAAAATGTTCTTTTTTCTACAGGCTGTTATGGGAAGCACAAAAAGGCTAACTATGAATCAGCTACATTTTAGCTCCACTATGGACATAAATTATGATAATTTGGACATTCTGGTGGTTAAACCAAGAAAGCAGGAAAATCACTGCCTCCAAGTTCCAGCAAAACTTGGAAACAAAAAAGCTTGGTGCCAAAAAGTTAAGTTTGTGGCACCACAATTGCAAGACTGGGTCATGAAAAGTGACCTTTAATTTATTTCTGGGCTTTCCTGCCTCCACTAAAATCACTGACACTATTTCCCATCCCTTATTGTCAAATCACAACAGTCCGGAAGCCTGGACCAAGTTCACTTGGCAGGTAACAACAATCTCCCCGAGGAGGAAGTCCTGAAGGATATCAGATACCATACTTAACTTTATTCCCACATACTTTTCATTTTAAAACCGCCAGGATGTATTTATGATGCTTTTTGACTGACATCCACCAAGCATTCTGGCTGACACAAACTGCAAAAACTGGTATACTCTAAGGAAGGTTCCTTGTGTGGTCGTTAAGCAGTTTAGATGAGTAAAACATTCAGACGCCTACTATAATGAACACCTCTCAGCCACTCATAAATTCTTTCACTTCCAGCAATCAAGAAGCAGCTGTTAAAATCCAGGAATCTTCCTAGTGGCAGATCTGAAATACCTCCAGGCTGGCCAGAGAAGCTTCACAACTGCTTCCTTTCCCCCCTCCCCTGTCCCAGGAGTGCCAACCTGGCAGGAAAAACAGATGACCCAGGAAGAAAAAAAAAAAAGTAGCGGATCTGGTGATGCAAACTCCTTTCATTTCCACTACAGAAATACCAACCCTCTGTGCCAACTAACCAGGTTTCTCCTTTCCTCTCTCACCCCCACCAAACATATATTAACTTCTGCAGTCTGGTGCGTCTGGCATTTCCAGAGCTAGGGATCTCAGAAGTCCAAAGCCCTTTCCTCAATGATTCTGAACCAGGAGCTTCTTTCTGCGCCAGAGTTTGGGGTCCATCCCACGCTGAGATTCAGCTTCCCTTTACTTTGTAACCCGCCGGGACGACGCTGCTCCCTCCCGAGGTCAAGTTCAAGATGAAGGTGCCCTCCTTACTTCCCCGAGTTGACTCCAGCAGGGAGAAGCGCCGAGAACAGTCCTATCACCTGAGGCACAGGGATCTGGGGCTGCCAAGAGCGGGCCGAAGCGGACAGGGAGAAGACTGTCGCCGAGCCCGGCGTCCTCCGCCCCTCGCCGCGGCGCCGCATTTCTACCTGGCCACCGCCGCATTTCCTCCCGGAGCCCTACACAATAAGTTAGTTTCGAGAACGCCGGTTCAGAGACCTTTCTGCCTGCAGACACGCTACACAATGCCTGGGGCTTCCTTCCCAGCCAGCCGTTCTGAAAAGCCGCTGCACCAAAGCCGGGAGCCCCCCCACAACCCCCAATGCTGCGCGTCCTCACCCCAAAGTCCTCCAGGGAGAACGTGCGCCCTGACACAGTCTCCCAAAAGCGACCAGTCTGCATCCAAGAACAAGGGGCAATCTTGACACAACTCTGGTTTTTCTCAGCTCCCCCCCCGCCCAAAGAAAAGTCCTCAATGTCTAATTCTAACTCATCCCGCTCCCCACCCAAAGAGCGTAGATACAGTAATGCAGTGTTCTGGGAAGCGAAGTAGACTTTCAGCCCAGACTGGGGCAATACGACTCCCACCCCCACCCTACCCCTCGCCGGCTTAAGTTCGCTCGGCAACTTCGAGACCCGCGCACTCCGACCCTCCGGGGGCGCCCGGGACCCCGCGGTGCCAGGCGCGCCTCTCCCCCGCCTCCCCCCGCCCCAGGTGCCCGGCGCAGCCCAGGCCCTCGCCAAGCCCGAGGGCTAGAGAGCAGGCGGGAAAGGCGGCGAGCAGGCGCGCCGGGCGGGGTGGTCCCCACGCTCCAGCGCGCCCCGCGTGTTCCCGGTTCCCCCTACCCCGGCTCCGCCGGAGATCGGCTAGGTCGGACGCAGAGGAAACGGCGCAGGGAAGGTGCGGACTCCCCAGGAACGCCGAGACCAAGGCCCGGAGCGCCCAACATGTCTGTGCCTGTGCCCGGAAAGCTCCCGAACGGGGGAGGGGGCGCCAGAAACTTTCCCACACGCCTTTCCCCTCTCCCCGGACACCCTCTCCTCCTCCCCGAGACCCTCTCCTCCTCCCCGCACCCCGGCAGCCGGCCCGGGCCCGGACGCCCGGAGGTCCGCGGCGGCGCCCAGGCGGCGGGAGTTACCTGCCGGGAAAGTTTCCAGCTCCTCTGCGCGGTTCCCCACCCCCAGGGCCCGGCCTCGGGGCGCGGCCGGCTCGGCGCTCCGCGGCTGCCTCTCCTCCCGCTCCCGAGGCGGCAGCCGCTCCCGCAGCTGCCACCGCGAGGGCTGCGCTCCGGCCCGTCCCCCCGCCTCACTCGGCCCACAGCCGGGCCTCATTGGCAGCGCGAGTCCCCGCCCTTGCGCGTGTTCCCGAAGGCACCTTCCTCTCGCGCGCCCGCCCGGCCGCGCCTCCCGCGCCCCTCCCGGCCCGCGGCTGCGGCAGCTCCGGGGACCCGCTGGGGCGCGGCGCGCGAACTTCCCGCGGGGCGCGGGGGCGGCGCCTCCCCGCCCCTCCTCTCGGGGCCCGGTCCCGGCGGGAGGCACCCCGCTTCCCGCGAGGGGGTGGTCCCCGGCCGCCGCGCCTGGACCCCTCCGGGACCGGAGTGACAGGGGTGATATAGTCTTTTTTGCAGCCTCTTGAAAATCAGTAAAGTGACCCTCCTCACTACTTTTTTAAAACAACCAAGGAGGACATATGGGAGCAATTAGCCGAGCTGGAGTTTCCGTGGATGCTTTGGGGTGGCTTGTGTGGCTTTCTTCGATTTTCTCTGCCTCAGTTAACTACACACACATACACAGAAATAAGAACACACTCAAACACGCTGACATTCTGGGGCCAGAAGGAGCTAAGGGAGAGGGAAGGTGTAAAAAAGCATCTCCCGGGCTGCGCCTTGTTCTTTCCTGAAAGCGAATTAGGGACATTCGGGGATAGTTGATTGCCTGGGCGTCCCTGGGCCCCGGGTCGGTAGCCTGCTCGGACCCCTCCCGGCTGGCCAGTGCTGTCTGCGCTACATCCACCGAGGGCCGGCGTCGCGCTGCTGCCGGGAGGAGGGAGGCATGGCGGGGAGGGGGGGAGAACACACAAAGATGCTATTATTAGGTCGGTTGGTGGCAGTAAATTAAACTCCTGAGTTCCCAAAATGTTTTGTTATTCCTCCGCAGAGCAAAAGCCACGTTAGGCCCTAGGGATTCGGGAATCCTGGGTTCTCCAGATCCTCTTAGGAGTCTCAGGCGGCCAAATCGGTCTAGGGGACTCAGCCCACTTCATGCCCGAAACCCTCTAGGCCAGCCTTCGTCAGGGAAGGATTAACTAGAACTGCTGCTGCCTTGTGTGGCCAGCGGGAATTGTGCACGGGTCACCCCATTGGTGTGTCTGGAGCAGAGAATACAGAAGTTGCTATAAATGGATTTATTGGCAACCCCTAACCTTGCTGTGGCAAACTTGCCTTTAAAGACAACCGTGTTTTAAACAAGTTTCCCCATAAAAACTTCAACCTCACGCAGAGCTTCCCAATATAAAGATGCCGGCAGGAGGGGTGTCCATATTTAAAGTTCTATGGAAAGGGACTGGAAGCAAAATGCCAATCTCTCTTCATAAATTAAAAATGACTGAAATCTGCTGGACATTTCACCCACAGTTTCAAAAGCCTGATTATTATTACTGTGTTGATATTTGAGCAGTAAACGTATCTATCAGCAGCCTTGAAATCTTCCTGAAACAAGGCAGGATATGAATATTTAAAATAAAATACAAACGTATTAAGCCAGAAAAGCTATTGACTTCTTTCGCCGTTCTGAAATGTCTCATTGCTGAAAAATATGGCAATATGTTTTATTTTATTAATTTCTCTTGAAATGCGTAAAAGTTACCAATCTTTCAACAGCAAATGAAAAAGCCAGACTGCAACCTTAATGATAAAAGAATCACACAAACAAAAGACAAAAACTCCATGGTAGTCTAACTAATCTGAAATAGTAACATACAAGAAACAGTCCTAAGGAAATTCAAGGGTGAGGAAAAAAAAAGGAAGGCTTCCAGTAAGGCCAGTTTTGGGAGAAAAAATTATGAAAATTTTCTAAGCATCTTAATATGTGAAGTATTAGCTAAGCACAAGTTCAAAACTGAATTTTAATACTTTTTTTTTTAAAAATCTACTTTTCCCTTAAAAAATAAAAATGCTTTTAGTTAGTTGTTTGGTGATGGTTTGTTTGTATTTTAACGGGGACGAGAGAGCAGTTTCCTGCTCCAGACTTTGTTATAATGAGTGAAATGTGTAATGGTTGAAATTTATCATTTGTCGCACATTCTTCTGTCTTTGCCTCTTCTCAGCTATATTTCCAAATTTTTGATGAAATTGCTTAGTTAAATTGGGCTTTGAAGGCAATGATTTTTTTTCCCTCTACCCTCAAAACTCCCTAAGTAGCAAGTAGAAAATCACGTAAATACGTTAATTACTGTCATCAACTTTAAATTATTTTTAGTTGAAAAAGTTTTGTCTTTATAGTTTCAGAAGTCACAGTCACTAAAGAAGTAACTTCATCACTGCCTAGTTAGGAGTGTTTAACATTCTAAACAGGCATACAGCTAGCAATCTGAAATTTGCACACAGAAGGGCCCTGTCTCCCCTTCTTCCTGTAGTGTTTATATAATCCAAACTACATATGTTATATGCACAATCTGATCTCCAGCTTTAAACAGCTAACATTACGTAGAGTATGTTGTACTAAGAACATCAAAGCTGTCTTAAGCTGTGGGTGAGAATGGTACATTTTATAAAAGACAAGGCCAAAAACACAGAGCAAAAAAAATCCAAGGGTAAGGAAAAAAAACGGAGCCTTCCATTAAGAGCAGTTTCACAAGAAAAAAAATATGAAAATTTTCTAAGCATCTTAATATGTGAAGCATTAGCTGAGCAAAAGTTCAAAAAATGAATTTTAATACTTTTTTTAAAAATCTACTTTTCCCTTAAAAAATAACAGTGCTTTTAGTTAGTTCTTTGGTGATGGTTTGTTTGTATTTTTATGGGGAGGAGAGAGCAAGAATAGCTCCTGCTTTTCTGGAGTATCTCTGCTCATCCCATTCAGTTTAAAAAGCTCATTCATCACATTTCTGTTGATACCAACTGGAAAAAAACTAAAAGAGAAATATATATCACATGAATATTATATGCTGCACACATTCACCAAACATACATACGATATATTGTATTCCATTTTTAAATCTTCTGTCAGTTTGCCAGCAATGTAGCTTTTCTCAGCAGAATGAAAGAAAACAACAAATAATAAACTGGTTATTTTACCATACAATTTACTGCCCAGGGCAATAGACTGAGGAAGGCATGAGAAAACAATGTGCCTTGTGAGTGTTAGTAAGCTTTTTTCCCTTGCTCAGATTCATAAGTATTTTTATTTTAAATCAAGCCTAAGTTAGGATCATAGCCAGTATTTATTATGGTATGTGTAGTATAGAATACATAGTGAGAAGTGAAATGTTTAAAACAGTATAGTAATTACATACAAAAACTGAGACAGGACTGAAAAAAGAAATGTAAGGCAATTTTTAAGGCAACATTTAAGGAAATCCAGACAAAACGATTCAGCACACAAACACTTTTTTCCTTCTTTGGGGTGTTTTTTAATGTTTACAGAATTCATTCTTCTTTGGTCCATTCGTTCTTCCTCTCCCTTTTAACATTTTGGGAAAGAAAAGAATTTTTGAAGACATAGGGAATAATAAAATACATTGGGTGTAGTTAGAAATCAGCTGGGAAAAGCAATGAAATTACATACCCCCACACTGTCCCTGCATGTGTAATGATCCGTGGTCACACACGTGTACCAACACCATGGTCAGATGTGGGCTAACGGCAGACATTCATCCAGGGATATGGAAAGCCGTAACTGTACACTGTTAGCCAGGCAGTTAAATTAAAGGAGTCATGGGACATATAAACCCCTTCACAGGTCTAGCACATGGCCTGCCAATATTGTAGAAACTCATCCAATACAGGTTAGGCAGTTAATTATTTAAACCAACAAGGAGTCCACTGAGGGAAGAAGCAGGAAGATAGATTCTGAGGTTCACATTTCCTTATAAGAATATGGGAATATCTAAAGTCCTGGGAGAAGCTGGTTTAAGATGGCATGCCATCTGACTAATATTTTCAATATAGATTTAGCCCAATCTTATGATGGTAGAAGTGTCCTATAGGGGGAAACAGGAATGTCCCTTGTTCAGAAAGGATAAGGTAACGCAATCTGGTAGTAATCCCTTTGAGAAATGTCAGTGAGTCTTGTTCAGATAGTTTAAAAAGAAATGTGTTGTTAACTTTGCGTACAACAGATGCATTTCAATATTCTCCACCTTGGGAGTGTCACTTCCCTCTCTTCAGCAAGTTGTGCAAGAAACGGCACTGGCAATGAAGTCATAACATCTAGAAGCCAGTTCTGACTTTGTCACTTATTGTTTGTGATTGCTGGCAATTCATTTAGTCGTTTTGAGCCTCAGGTTCCCAATCTATGAAGTGAGGAGGATATATGGAATCCCAGCCTCACAGGTTTGTTGGGAAGATTAAATGAAGAAAGGTGAAAACCACATAATAAATTGGAAAATGCTCTACTAAAGTTCATTTTTATTTAAAAGACAATAAACTATTTTTCTTGGAACCACTTAGGTTTGAATAGCAACCTAAAGGTTCTACCAGAGCAGTCCAGAATGCCTACATTTGCACTCTTGAGGAAGAGTGATTTCAAGATGATTTAGTGGTAGGTAATAACTCCAATTAAGCTCTCAGAGACTCATCTGGGGGTAAATTGGCAGTTCTTGTCTCAAACAGTAGCAGTCACAAGAGCAATTTACAGAGATATATTTTTGTCCTGTGTTAGTGTTAAAGAGAAAAAATTATAGTATGTATACAATACAGGCATATCTCACTATGCAAACCAACATATGGAAATTCTTAATTACATAATATATTAATTGTAAAGGAAATATTTCCTTTAAAAATTTTTTACTGAGATTCTTTGCAAGTGCCACTACAATCTTATTTATATTATTAATTAGTGACAATCTTTTCAATTCTGTGAAATAGCACTGATAAACACTAATGAAATTATAAACTTGAACCCTTACAAATATTTTTCTCAATCCAAATGCTAATCAGAACTGCTTTGCAGTTGCATGTTTATTTGAAGAAATGCAAATGAGAGAACAGCACTTATCAAAAGATTTGGTTTAAAGGGAGTGAGGGGGTGAGAGGGACATAAATATGGAGAGCCTAGCCAAAACAGAGACTTTGGTTTTGTTTAAAAATCAGTCTGCGGCTTCTCCCTCAATGACCAGACAACCTAATCCAGAAATGGATAAGGAATATATTCCTTTTTGTTAATTTATTTAAATATGGAATACTTCACAAATTTGTGTGTCATCCTTGCAGAAGGGCCATGCTAATCTTCTCTGTATCATTCCAATTTTAGTATATGTGCTGCAGAAGCGAGTGCTATATGGATATTTTTGATGATGAAAATAATCAATTTGATAGAACTGGAGAGGTTTGTCCAAGAAAGGGCCACTTAGAATAGACCACAATAACTTTCAAGTCAAAAGGTGCATAGAACAGGATTCATGCATTTAGAAAACTATTTTTTAAACTAGTTTTGGGATTTTAATACAATAATTAGAAATTCTGTCTATCTAACAGTCTGTTAAAGATCCGAACATTTTAGATTTAGGGCAGAAACTATTTAAATATAAATCTTTGCTCCTCTATATCTTTTTTGAGTCTCGTGTCTAAATGTTTCAATGGCTTTAGCGGGAGTCATGTCTGCCTGAGAGAAAATAGGGCACTGTGTAATTATCAGGAGAAATTAAACTACTAAGCTTCATTAGAGAAGTCACCCCTTACCTACAGCATTTGCTCTAAAAGCCAGATACTTAGTAAAGATTTATTTGAGTACTTAGTGAGCTGTAGCTAAAGCCCTGTTACCTTTCAGTGATTTCAAAGCTCTTCCTAAAACTCCTTTTGCTTTCACAGCTAATCTATTGCCTCTCAACTCTTCAAGGTTTTCAGTGCCTTTGAAAAGACCACCTGAAGGGAAAGAGATTACCGATACAATTACAATAGAAACAGGTTAAAACAAGATGTCAGGAACCCAAAATAAGACAGCAATCACTGAGGGTTAAAATTAGATGGTGTCATCTTAGATTCTTCATCTTCTTTCTAAATCGCCATGCCCCCATCCTACCTGCAGTATTCAACCAGAATGTCAGAGGCCTAAATCTTGTTGGAGGAAGAATTGGTACCTGCAATCAGAAAAAAAAAAAAAAGGTATAACATAATATTTATTTGAGAAGGTATATTTAACTTATTCAAAATCAGGTGGCACGTGGAGAAATTAGATCATTTATATGTTGCTAGTGGTAGTATAAAATAATATAGCCTCTCTGGGAAATGGTTTAGGAGTTTTGTTAAAAAAAAAAAAAAAAAAAAAACATTAAGCATGAAACTACCAGATGACCCAGCAATTGCACTCCTGGGCATTTATCCTTGAAAAAACCCAGATGCCCTTCAACAGATGAATGAGGTCAAACAAACTGTGACACATCCATACCGTGGAATACTACTGAGCAATAAAAAGGAATGAACTGTTGATGTGTACAACTCATATGCATCTCCAGGGATTATACTGAATGAAAAAAGCTAATTCCAAAAGGTTACATACTGTATGATCCGTTTAAAAAACTTTCTTGAAATGGGGGAAAATTATAGAAATGGAAGACAGATTAGTGGTTGCCGGGAGTCGTGGCTATAAAAGGGCAACAGGAAGGATCCTTACAGTGAGGGAAACGTTTCTTGACTGTACACCTGTCAATATCCTTGTGATAGTATACTATACTTTTGCAAGATGTTACCATTTGGGATAAACTGGGTAAAAGGTATGGGAGCTCTCTATATTATTTCTTATAATTGCATGTACATCCATAATAATCTTAAAATAGGCCGGGCGCGGTGGCTCACGCCTGTAATCCTAGCCCTCTGGGAGGCCGAGGCGGGTGGATTGCTTGAGCTCAGGAGTTTGAGACCAGCCTGAGCAAGAGCGAGACCCCGTCTCTACTAAAAAAAATAGAAAGAAATTATCTGGCCAACTAAAATATATATATAGAAAAAAAAATTAGCCAAGCATGGTGGCGCATGCCTGTAGTCCCAGCTACTCGGGAGGCTGAGGCAGTAGGATCGTTTAAGCCCAGGAGTTTGAGGTTGCTGTGAGCTAGGCTGATGCCACGGCACCCACTCTAGCCCAGGCAACAGAGTGAGACTCTGTCTCAAAAAAAAAAAAAAATCTTAAAATAAAAAGTTTAGTTTAAAAAAATCAGATTAAAAAAAACACTCAGCAAGCTGGAAGCCAAAATAATAATAGGAAAAATTGACTTGAAAAAAAGTACTGTGTATCATCACTTAGAATGACAAATATATTAAAAGCAAGATTGTCTCCAGATATTGATTAAAACATAACATCCAGAGGCCCTTGAGAAGAATGGAGATCTATACAATAAATAATGCTGATGACCAAATGGCAGAGTAGCTTAAAAGCTGATCATAGTCTGACAACTTTTTTCCACTAGAATGTGATCTCCATAAGGATAAGGAATATGTTGCATGATTTAATAAATATAAACTGTGCATTTTTTCCCAATTATCTATTGCCATGTAATGAAACACCCCAAACTCAGGGACTTCATGCAATAATGATAATTTATTTTGCTCACAAATCTAGGGTTTGACTGGGCTCAGCTAGGCAGTTTTCACTCAGGGTCCCTCATGAAGTTGCAGTCAGAATATGGCTGGGGTGGGGTCTTGTGCCTGGACTAGGAAGACTCAAGCAGCTGGGAGCCAGAGTTGCTGGGGCTCATTGGGTATCTCTCTATCTATCTGTCTCCAGGTGGTTTCTCCTCATGGTGGTTTCAACATAGTCAAATCTTTTACATGGCAGCTGAGGGCTCCCAGACTGAGTTCCCAAGAACAGCAGCAAAAGCTGCATGGCCCTTAACTGCAGACTTCTCAACTGAAGAAAAAGAACCAAAGAAGAAAAGAAAAAAAAAAGCTGCATGGCCTTTTCCAACCTAGACTGGAAGTCACATGGCATCCTTTAATGCTCTTGCTGAGCGTTGCCCTGGTGTAATAAAAAGACCTTGTGCTTTAGAAATGGACGGACTTGCACTCACAGCCCAGCTCTCCCTCTCCTAGCTATGAGCCCGTGGCAAAGTAATTTAACCTCTTTGCAACCCAAGGTGAATCTTAATAGTTGGCACCAGACTTCCCGCCCCCCAGAAGGTAAAGGTGTTTTTACTGGGAAAACATTTATTGGGGTAGAAGGTGAGAGTTAAGTGGCAAAGTATTAGAGACAAGGGCCAAACTGCTCTGCCTGTGACAAGGAGAATTTGTAAGGAGAGGAAGTAAGGGGAAACTGCAAAATAGCAGAAGGTAGGAGGCTATGTGTACAAAGGACATTTCCCTTCCCCTGAAGTGTGGTGGCTAAAGGACATTTTAAGAATCAGAGTGTCTATTATTAAGTTTAAAGTTGTTGGTGGTAATGTGCTGTTTCTCTGTGTCCTTCTGTGCCCTTCTCCCTCCCTCAACCACTAACATGCTTTTAATGACAATGATTTTAACCATTTTGCAATGTAATGGCACACAGTAAATAATAAATGGTAACAAATATTACAATGCTTGAGCAAAAGCTCAAATTTGCATATCTTAATAAAAAGACTAATTCATTATTCCTTGATATGTCAGTTAAGGGTATAGTCAGAGAAAACTCAGCTCATATGGGCTTAACCGATAACAGAGTGTTATTGGCTCACTTAAGTGGCAAGACCATAGGTGGAGGAAGCTTCAAAATTGGATGATCTGGCAATTCAACACGGCCATCAAGGATTCCTTTTCTTTCCATCTTCCGCTCAATGTTACCTCCATCCTTCATCCTAACGCCGATTCCCCCTATGAATGTGATATGGCTGGAAACTGCAACTGGGCTATGCGATTCCTCTTTATATCCAGTAGGAAAGAACACACATTCCTGTCCCAACGTGCTAAGCAAGGGTCCTGAAATTCACCCTGATCAGACCACCTGAGATCAAATGTCCACTTCTAAACCAATGACAATGACAGAGGGTTGTTGGGGGACTGCTGGGTGGGGAACCTGAGGTCTTGGGGCCACATGTGGCCTTCTGGATCCTTAAGTGTGGCTTTTTTTTTTTTTTTTTTGAGACAGAGTCTCAGTCTGTTGCCCTGGCTAGAGTGCAATGGCCTCATTGTGGCTCACTGCAACCTTAAACTCCTGAGCTCAAGGGATCTTCCTGTCTCACCTCCCAAGTAGCTGGGACTACAGGCATGGAAAAACTACTGCCAGGCTAATTTTTTCTATTTTTAGTAGAGACGGGGTCTTGCTCTTGGTCAGGCTGGTCTCAAACTCCTAAGCTCAAGCAATCCTCCCACCTCAGTCTCCCAGTAGAGTGTGGCCTTTTAACAGAATCCAATTTTTACAGAAGAAATCCTTCTAATAAAGAGATTTGTTCTGTGAAGTTTGGATTCAGGCGAGGGGCCATCAAATATCCACCATGACTGGCAAATATGGGTTGCAGACAAAAATATGAGGGCAAATAATCAAGGGACTCTTTGGTGGTTTAAAAAAAAAAAACCAAGTTATGTGTAAAAAAACCAAGTTATGTGGTTTTTTTTTGTTTGTTTGTTTGTTTTACCACAATTTAAAAAAAACAGGCTGGGAATCACTGGTACAACAGGAAGTAAAAGAAAGAGAAGAAAACAGGATAATAGATGGATTAAAAATTGAAAAAGAAGAATTGGGAGGAAAAAACAGATAGGCAAAGTTAAATTAATTATAAGAGTCTTGGGTCAATAAGAAGCTAATAGAGCTTTTTTTCCCTGAACATGAATGACACAGAGGTCTAATTACAAGGTTTATTAGAGCCATCAGCAAAATGAAACAGAAAGAACAGAACAAGAACAACTTGTAATAAATCTCACCTAAAAAAAGGTAGGAACAAATAATAAATGAGAGATGGATACAAGTAAAAAGCATCTGAAACCCAATTATCTAATGGCCATATTTGTGTGACCTTTTCCCCTTTTAATGTATAAGTACTCTGAATACTACAAATGAAATAAAGAAAAAGTAGTTTTTACCAACAGTGAAATTGTATAATGTTTGTATTAGTTTCCTGTGGCTGCTACAACAAACTGAGTGGTTTAAAACAACAGAAATTTATTTTCTCACAATTCTGGAGGCCAGAAGTCCAAAGTCAAGGTGTTGGCAAGGCCAACATGCCCATGCTCTATCTAGAGGCTCAAAGGGAGAATCCTTCCTTGTCTCTTCCAACTTCTGATGGCTCCAGGCATTTCTTGGTTTATGGCTTCATAACTCTAGTTTCTGGCTCCATCTTCACATGGTCCTCTCCCCCTGTGTGCATGTCTTTTCTTCTTCTGTCTGTCTCAAATATCTCTCTCTGCCTTTCTCGTTCTGTCACCCAGGCTGGAGTACAGTGCTTATTCACAGAGGCGATTATAACACACTATGGCCTTTAACTCCTGGGCCCAAGGGATCCTCCTGCCTCAATTGTCCCGAGTAGCTGGGACTGCAGGCACATACCATCACACCTGGCTTCTGCCTTTCTCTTATAAGAACACTTGTTACCTGGCCTGGTGGCTCATGCCGGTAATCCCAGCACTTTGGCAGGCCAAGACAGGAAAATTACTTGAGCCCAAGAGTTTGAGGTTGCAGTGAGCTATACACCACTGTCCTCATGCCCAGGCAACAGAGAGGGACCCTGTCTCCAAAAAATAAACAAACAAAACAAAAACCAACCAACCAAAAAAAAAAGAACACTTGTCAGTAGATTCATGGCTCGTTCCCAGATAATTGAAGATGATCTAATTCTGAAATATTTAACTCAATTACTTCCACAGAGACCTTTTTTCCAAATAAGGTAACATTCACAAATTCTAGGTATTTGGACATGGACATATCTTTTTAGAGGCCACCACTCAACCTACTATATTTGTTAACACTGAAAAATAAGCCAACAAAAATTGAATAAAGATCATAAGAATAGATTTAAATTTACAAATCAATTATACAAATCTGGCCGGACACAGTGGCTCAAGCCTGTAATCCCAGCACTTTGGGAGGCTGAGGCGGGAGAATTGCTTGAGGCCAGGAGATCGAGATTAGCCTGGGAAACAAAGCAAGACTCCGTCTCTAAAAAAATAGAAAATTAGCCAGACATGGTGGCGTGTGCCTGTAGTCCCAGCTACTCAGGAGGCTGAGGCAGAAGGATCCCTTGAGCCCAGGAGTTGGAGGTTACAGTGAGCTATGATTGCACCACCGAACTCCAGCCTGGGTGACAGAGAGGGACCATGTCTCAAAAAACAAACAAAAACAAACAATTATACAAATCAATGAAATGTTTACAGTTTAAAAAAAAATCAGTTTCCACTGGCAATTTTTAAAAATGCAAAATAAGACTTTAGGGTACCATCATTCTCACAGTAACCTAATAAAATACATATTAGAATTATAAGACTCAGCTTATAAATCAGGATCCAGTCAGGAAACTAGAAATCAGGGTAGGTATTTCAAAGAGAGGACATTTAATACAGGAAACTATATTGCTGGGAGAACTGAACAGTCAAAAAAGGAAAGGTAGGTAACCCTGAGATTAACAAGGACAGAAAGAAAGCAGCTTGCAGAGCAAAAAGGAGGTGGTAGCACTACAATAGCACAAGATTGCACTTCTCACTGTGTCACTGGGACTGCCAAATAGCATTCTGGGAACCCCAGGGAGAGGGCATCCAGAAATGAAGTCACTTCTAGAGAGACTGCCAGAAGCAGAAAGAAGGGAAAGTATGGCTTGCCCTCCTTCCACTTTCTTATTTTCTGCTGGCACCTCTATTGGCAGAACCTAACAGGAAGCCAGGTAGAAATGAAGTCTGGGAAATGTAGTTTGCAGGCTCCTAGCCCCGGCATTATGAAGCAGCATATAGCAGGATTGGTGTGGACCTGAGACAACAGGTAAATAATTGGCACTTCCAGTGCTGTGGAAAAGCGGGTATTATTTCTACATTGCTGATGTAAGTCAGACAGAGCACAGTTAAGAGATAAGTAAATATTTATACGCATTGACTAAATAATGCCACTTTGGGGAATATAATTTAAGAAACTAAAAGCAAAAAAGAAAATTTGTGCAAAAATGTTGGAAGTAGCATCATTTATAACAGCAACACTATGAAAACAGCCCATATGCCCAACAATAAGGGGATAATTAAGCAAACTATGGCAGATCAATGTAACAGAATACTCGAAAGCTTAAAAAACCCAAGAACATATGTTTCAAATAAGTATGAAAATGTTCATATGAAATGAGATTAAGTGAAAAAAGTAGACCCCAGAACTGTATGACTACTACACTAATTACATCTGTGTAAAAATGTACTAATGTTTATTAACAAAGGTCAGAGGAGACTTGGAGTAATATAATTGGTTTGGAGCTTAATGTTACCTAGGCTACTTTTCTTCCATAAAGTTACTTAAGTTCTTAATTTAAAAAGAAAAGTAAATGAGTCTTTAATTTTATTTTAGATTCCAAAACAACTGAAAATTATGTGTTTCATATTAAGTTGCTTTAAAGAAAAAAACCAACTCATACGTACACACAATACAACCTGGCTAGCCATTCCCACCATAGCACTTTTTACAACTCTGGCATTAATCACTGCCATGGCCCGAGGCCAGTGTCCAATTGGTCTAGAGATTTTATTTTACAACCTGAGAACACTGGCTGGCTCCCAGCCTCTGCTCTCTTTCCCTGAGCGGAGCCTTTCTTCTTGTTGCTATACTTCACATATTTTACTAAAGGCCAGGAGCTATTAAAGTTAACTGAAACAATGAATAAAGATAACAGGGTGAGTATAAAAAAAACTTCACATTTTAATGACTATTTAAATTTTTGTAAATATTTATTGTTCTGTCCTTGAACCTGAAGTGCCTTATACCTGTGTGAAACCTGTGCCCTAAGCCCAGAGGGCAGAAAGGCCACACCTTTGACTCACCCTCCCCCAACCCACCATCTGGCTGAGAACAGTTGATGTGCCAAGTTGTTTGGACTCATGAACTCTGCCTCACTAGCAAGCTAATACAGACGCTTGTCACAGCTGCCTTAGGACTATTTGGAGTCTGAGAGTATGGGGTTACAGAAGGGAATGTATGACACCATAACTGTGTCCCATAGGGACCTGCTGGCAGATTGCCCAAGAGACTTTGGCTGTACCCAGAACCAATCTCCAAACTTGACCAACTTTGGATTTTTGCCTTTTATGATTACTTACGAATCATCTCCCAAAGGACGCCTAGCTTCAAATTCCATTTTTGCCACCTGTCAGCTAGGTAAGTTATTTAAGCCCTCTATGCCTCAGTTTCTTCCTGTATAAAATGGGGCGGGGGGGGTGCGTGGAACAGTATTTCACAGTTTTGATGTAAAGATCTGAGAATGCACTTAAAGCTCAATGGAAGATATTAGTAGTCCTCTATCCAAGATCCATTCTACCCTCCTTTTTTTATTAACAGAAATACGATTTTGTTTGGGGTGGCAATGTGCCCAGCTAAAGTACTACTCCCACCTGCAGACTCCCTTACAGCTATGGAGATCGTATGATTCTACAGGGAGAGGTTTCCAGGAAAGTGGCAGATTCTGATGAAAAAGGGACTGACCCAGCTCTTTGCCCTTCCTTTTTCATTCTGTCTGGAATGGGGAAACCTGGAAGAAAAGCAACCATCTCGCAACCAAGAGGACAAAAGCTACATGCTAAGGATGGTAGAGCAGGAATCTGGGAGGAACCTGGGTCCCTAATGACTCTCAAGCAGCTGTCCCCATAGTGGGCTACCTATCTCTAGACTTACTATATGAGAAAAATGAACTTCCATTTGTGCAAGCCGCTGTGGTTGGGTTCTGTTATCTGCAGTTGAATGCAATCCTCATCTAAGCACTCAGCACACTGCCCGCCAATAACAACACCTTAATAAAGGTTACTTTTTTGTAAAATAAAGTATCATGATTATAAATCAGCTGTCACTGCACTGAGCACTATTATTGTTCTGGTATTTAGCTATGGAAAAAATTGCATAAAGTTATCAGTTATCAACTAGGGCTGGTAAACATTATTCAGAGACACTGGTAGTAATAACATTTGTTAAAATAGAATTTGACATTCTAGTGTAATGTTTTATTGCTGTTAGCTTATATTTGACTAGCCCTCTAAGGAGATTTTTTTTTTAATAAATCTAGTAGATTTATGAAGGGGAGGGTATAGAACATTTAAATAGTTTAACTAAAGGGGTTGTTTTTCAAAATTAAATTTTATTTGGGGGAAAGAAATGCTCATTCCATGAGATGCTTTGTTTATTTTTACTTATGAAAAGAATAGATTAGTTTCTTTGGTGCTCAGAAACATTTTAATGCTTTCTAAGTAAGACTGGTGCTGGGGGTGGGGAGAATAGAATGTTGTCGATTCACCTAAGAGGAAATCTGAAATACATGAAAGCCCTAGAAGATTTCTCAAGATTTTCCCAAGGGTTAGTATACGACAGCATAAATAGCTTGCCCTCACACCTCTGCTTCCCCAAGCTACTCTACTTGGAGTGAAACATGGATCCATCCTCAACACCAGCAAAGCTATTTCCAGCTTCAGTCTGGAAATATGACTTCACCATATGACCGGAGTGAAGTCAGAGAACCTATCAGACATCTCCTCAGACCACTGATTAAATGATGTTCCTTTTTACTCAGTTTTTACACTTGGTTGCTCAAGTAGAGGAGAGCAACAGAAGCAACAGGATAGGTTGAGTTATGCTGCAGGAACAATGCCACCAAAATCTCAGTGGCTGAAAATAAAATTTGTTTCTTGTTCATTCCACTAGTCCTTCACCGGTTAGCAGGGACATGCTCCTCATTATTGCCATGGAACCCAAGCTGAGGGAGCGGCCATCGTATTGAACCTTGCCAGTCACCATATCAAAATGGAAAAAGGGTCTTGCTCTGGCAATTTCAAGTATGTGTTGCTTTTGCCCACAACTCATTAGCTGGAATCAGTCCCATGGCCCTGAGTAACCAAAAGTGGGCCACGAAGTATAATCCTACCAGAAAGTGTTGGCAAATCGCACCAATGACCATCAGAGAAATGGCAATACTGAGTGTCTATTTATGTGCCGGCTATGTGTCATATCACTTATCTAATTCTCGCAACAAATTTGATATCATTTAACTCCAATTTTCAGATGAGAAATTTGAGGCTTAGGCAGGTCAAGTAATTTGTCCAGGAGTCCCATCTATTAATGATATGTAGACTTGATTTCAGTTTCATCTGATTCTAAAATCGATGCTTTTTCATGATTCCCCTGGCCTCCTAGTGTAACATGTTGAGCTGCTCACAAACTGACAACCTTGGAGGGTGGGAGGGAATAGGAAAATAAAGAGTGGAGGAAAGCAATTACTGCAAGAAAGACCTCTCTCCACAAAGCCAAATGATGGCCACTAATGAGGTCATACTTCCTTGGCCTCCCTGGTGGAGTGAGATGACCAACTGAACTAACCTGCCCAAGGATTCAAAACTGATCACCACAAGACCAGAAACAAAAATGACGACAGTGAGATTGTGGAGAAGGAGGTACTAGGGATGCCAAGTGAGTCAGACAGACGGTACCATAAAGCCGAGGGGCAGCATATGCTATTTCTGTTCCTCAGAACCCTTCGAGTGAGCGCTTCAGAGTGGCTCCTGTCACCCAGCGTGATACCTAAGTGCTTTAAAGGGCTCTCTGCACTATCACATACTTCTCACCCTTAACTTCTAAGGAGTGTTGATAATTTTGAGAAGTTCACTAGCAGCATTATTATTTTTATTATTGCTCTGAATATACTAATTTTGACAGAGATTCACTTTTCAAAATGAAGTATGCACTCAAGCATGCCAGAGAGAACAATTCTATCTAGAAGTCTCAAACAGAGCATGGTTGCACACCACCGACCTACTTCTACAAGAGGCGTAATTTTTAGCAAGGAAAGGATGAGCTTTGAAAGTAGTTTTTACACTGTCACGTACTTCTACTACCTAGTTAATGATAAGATCTTAAGTATTCAACCAAAGTTGGAGATATTGATACAATATAGCCAGATTTTTATTTCTCTATGTGGAGTCTTAAAAAAAATTATAAACCTGAAGGAATATAATTCTGTCTTTTATGAATACTGTACCTAAAAATACTTGTGATATAATGTTACATATAAAAGGCAGTCTGTTAAATTTTGCAGTACCATGGGTTCTAGTACACACTATCTTCAACATACCAACCTGATTGCACTTGGAGGGGTCAGTGCCTCATTTCATTTCTGATTAGGTCTATTTCCGTAGTATTTGTGTGACTTACAGATTGTGGATAACTTTTTTTCCTTGCCTCTTAATTTTTTTCTTTTATAAAACTTTTATGATAAAACTTTTTTAAACTTGAAAATAGCATTTACAACATGAGTTCAAGTATTTCTGAGAACACACTTCTGTGTTCCTGTAGATTTCTTAAAAATGAAAATCACTGTGAAGATAAAGTATCAAAGACTCAAAAAGTACTCCTAAAGTAATCAGTTAGGCGTGGAAGTCAAAACTTAATTTTAAGAGGAATGTCCTAAAGTTGAGGGTCAACCCCTCTTATAATAGCCAAAATTTAAGTCACCTGAATAAATAAAGAGACGAGAAGGAAAAGGCAATCTGAACTCTGCAACCTCTCATATTTAAAAGAAACAGAAAAGGTAATTCCAATTGACCCTTTGTGTTTTTATGGGTTTTGCATCTCTGGGAAGGTTAAGATGACAGCCCATTCTAAGCACACGTCTATTTACATTAGCAGCTTTTTCTATGGGTGACTGAAGTGCATATTTGAAACATTCCAACAGAGAAACACAACAGACATCAAAGGGCCAAATAAATCGACACAAGCATGGGGATTTCAGAGCCAGTTTATTTGGACTTTATCTCACCCTATTTGCCCACTACAATTCAAATGAGACCATAAAACGGCAGTACCCAAAAGCCCTGCTTTCCATAGTCAAAGCTGGGTGGAGCTTCACTTGCTTCTGGGAAAGTTATGGTGGACACTTCGTGTTAGCAAAGGGCACCAAGGGAGGATGTTGGGGAGAATTGTTTTACCAATACATTTTAAGTGTGTCAAAGAAGTGTCAAGTTCCTGTCTGAAGGCTAATTAAGCCTGGGTGCTAAAAATGAACAAGAACAGGTTGACAGCAGTTATGCTCCTTGGGTGGTTAGCTGCAATGACCATGACTGGAATGGCCCTGAACACCCCAACTTGGGTTAATGATGTAATTCAAGGAGACCAATGACTTTAACTTTTCAGACAGTTGGTCTAAGTTCCTTTGTCTTAGCCTAACATTCTTTTTTTCTTTTTCTTTTCTTTTCTTTTTTCTTTTTTAATATTTATATTCCTGGGAGGATAGGTTCAAGTTTCCCTGAACATACACTTCCAACATTCTGTTTATAATGATTTTTCCCCTTCTCTTACACTCCTTCCTCCCTTGATGGTATCATTACATATGGAAAATTACAGATGTTTAGTTTATATAACAGGCAAGATTAATATACACTTTAAACAAAATCTGGTACATGGATAAAATCCATATAATAGCACATACAATACTCACTCAAAGAACTCTGGGGCTCTTAACTTTAGTAAGAGCTAAAGAATGTTTTTAAGTGGAGAGGAAGAAACGATGGGAATATTTGCTACAGGATGCAGACATCAGTCCCCTGGTACTATTAGCTCAAACAGGAATTAAATGTAACTATGAACAGGGGAAGTCATTAAGCCAATGCTATTTTTCTAGGAAGTCCTTACACTGCAACCTGGCTAGACTGATTTGCTGGGTTTGCCCAAGGAGTGCAGACGTAAAATAATTGGGTAGAAGAGAAGAAATGATGTGAGCGAGAGACAAATACAGAAGTTCTAATGGGTGTAACCCAGAGGAAGGTTATGCAGGTGATGAGAAAGAAGCAGACCTTAAATACTTACTTAACCTCTTTAACTGGTGTCTTAACTAGTGGTATTACATTAATCAATACCGCCAAGTTGAAGTACTAGTTCGCTAAGGGAAAACATCAGAAAAGTTGCAAACACAAACTTTTATGCAACAGAGAGAAATGCTATTCTGTAGTCTCTTCCTCTGCAAGTCAGGGATGACTAGGTAATATTTAGTCCGAAAAACATAATAATGATTGATGATTGCCAGTGTCTTATGTTTTATATCACCAGGAACAGATATTTTATATATTTTTGTCTGTTCCCTTATATGTACAGTTATCACTATCAATTATTGAAAAAGTTTCTTTTATTTATTTGTCTGTTTGTTTGTTTTTATAGACACAGTCTTCCTGGAGTATAGTGGTGTGATCATAGCTCACTGCAACCTTAAATGCCCAAGCTCAAGTGATCCTCCTGCTTCAGCCTCCTGAGTAGCTGGGACTAAAGGCATGTGCCACAACACCCAGCTAATTTTTTAAAAAATATTTTGTAGAGACAGGAGTCTCGCCATGTTGCCCAGACTGGTCTTGAACACCTGGCTTCAAGGGATTCTCTTGCCTCATCCTACCAAAGTGCTGGGATTATAAGCATGAGTCCCCATGCCCAGCACTAGGTTTGTGTTTGTTGGTTTGTTTTTTTGAGACAGAGTATCACTCTGTCACCCCAGCTAGAGTGCAGTGGTGTGATCATAGCTCACTGCATCCTCAAACTCCTGGCTCAAGCGATCCTCCTGCCTCAGCCTCCTGAGTAGCTGGGACTACAGGTGCGTGCCACCACACCCAGATAATTTTTTTTATTTTTTAGTAGAGATGGGGTCTCACTCTTGCTCAGGCTGGTCTTGAACTCCTGACCTCAATCAATCCTCCCATCTCAGCTTCCCAGAGGGCTAGGATTACAGGCGTGAGCCACTGTTCCTGGCCCTAGTTATTGAAAGAGTTTCTTACATATTTTTTGAAATATGTATTATTCTTTCTAGGTTCAGCAAATGATGAGTTAATATTTTTCCTTAAAGTTTGCCTTTCCCTTTTTTTAACTTAAATTTTTATTTAAAAATTACAGATACTAATTATAAAAATGCAAATAATAAAAAGGAATACAAAAATTTGAAAAGTAAAATATTCTCCTCTTCCTTTCCCCTGTTTATGCTTATTTCAGTTATCTATTGCCACATAACAAATCCCTAAAACTTAATAGCTTAAAACAACAATAAACATTTATTATCTCACGCAGTTTCTGTGGGTCAGGAATCCAGAGTGGCTTAGCTGGGTGGTTCTTGGCACAAGGTCCCTCACAGATTGCAGTCATGATGCCTGCAGGGAGAGTAGTCATCTGAAGGCTCGACTGGGGCTGGAGGATCCACTGCCACGTGACTCGCTCACATGAGTGGCAAGTGAGTGCTGGTTGTTGGCAGGAGGCCTCACCTCTTCACCACATGGACTTCCCAACAGTGCTGCTTAGGTGTCTCTATAACAGGGAAGCTACCTCTCCCCAGAGGAAATCATCCAAAATATAGAGCAAGGAAAAGGCCAAATGTCTTTTATGACCTAATCTCAGAAATCACACATGCACACTCAGTCCAGCCCACACTCAGCGGGAGGGAGATTGGGCCCCACCTTTTGGAGAGAGGAATACTGAACTGCTTGTGGACATAGTTTAAAACCACCAGAGAGTGCTCCTATTCTTTAAAGGTAGCTACTTTTGATATATTGGTAGGTAACTTTCTAGATCTTTTTCTATGGACTTACAAATATATATGATGTACATATGTGTGTATAGATATTACATGTTATATGTGTTTTATATATATTTATAATTGTTTTTATAAAACTCTTAGAAAATGGGTGAGAAAAGTCCAGTGTCATTCTACCTATTGCTTTGTGCACCACCTGTTTTCTCTTTTTTGAAACTTTTAGGATCTTTTCTTTTTCCCTAGTGTTCTGGGATTATATGAAAATATGCCATGGCTTTTTTTGTGGTGTTGTCAGTTTGTTTGTTTCATTTGTTGCACTGAGCACTTGGATGGACCTCACCCACCTTCAATTATTTGTGGAAATTTTTCTTCCATAATTTTCTTTATAATTGCCCCCACTCCATTCTTCCTCCTCCTCCTTCCCTCCTCCTCCTCCCCCTCCTCCCCCCTCCCCCCCTCCTCCCCCTCCTCCCCTCAAATCTCTCTATCCTGTTAATCAGGTGATAGCCTTCTGGATTCATTCTGTAACTTTCTTATATTCTCTGTGCTACTTTTCTATCAGTACTTTGGGAGAAAAAGGCTTTACTCTTGTAATCAGATAAGATATAGTATTCATTGCCTCTAGGCTCAGTCTTCCTTGATCACTGTGCTTATGGTCTGGTCATCTGCTCAAACTGTAAAAGAAATAGAGGAGACTGAATTGGAGTCTGGACTAAGCCCACTTGGCCGTGGGAGTGGTGCCCTCCACTGTCATGGGGACTTGTCTCCAGGGACCTCGGCGGTGTTCCTGCCAAGGACATTTGAATACCTCACTTTCTATTTTGTACACAATAGACGTGTGTTTTCTATTCACGGTTCCCTTACTCTTACTCGTATTCCCTGTTTATTGATGCTTCTTAATACCTTATAGTATCTGTGCATGACTGCTATGGTTTGATTGTGCCCCCAAAGTTCATGTGTTGGAAACTTAATCCCCAGTCCAACAGTACTGAGAGGTGGGACCTCACTGTGTTAGTTATCTCGGGAGTGAGTTCCTGATAACAGGATAAATGTAACCCCCTTCCTCTCTTGCCCTCTTGTGCTCTCTTGCCCTTCTCCCATGGGTGATACAGCAGGAAGGCCCTCACCACAGGTGGGCCCCTCAACCTTGGACTTCCCAGTCTCCAGAATTGTAAGAAATAAATTTCTTTTCTTTAAAAATTACCCGGTCTGTGATATTTAGTTACAGCAACACACAGCAGATTAAGACAAGGATTCTCATCTGGAGTCTTTTAGCTTTTCCTATTAATAACAATATCCTTCCTGTATTACCCACAAAGTATTTCCAAGCTAATCTAATTATCTCCCTAATCACCCTATTCCTGTTTGAGCAGAGATTTTGCTGCAGGCCACCCCATATATCTCCACCTTATAGCTTGGCTGCCCTTGAGTCAGGTTACTGCCTCTGGCAAACCCAGCCCTGCAGTAGGGAGTGGGTCAGGAGATACCGTCAGCAGGCTGTGGGTGGAGGAGGCATTCAGAGGTGTGGCCAGCCCTTCACAGAGATTTACGTAGGACACGCAACCTGAGGAGGCTCGGTGGCCTCTTTGAAAAGTCGAAATATTTAGCTACCTCCCATCTATTTCATTGGATTACTGTAAGAATAAAGCAAAATACTGTGAATTATAAAACACTGCATAATGTATGTAAAACAACTGGCAAAGTTCCTGGAGCATCTATTATGTGCTCCACCAACAGTAGGGTAACAGGATGCTGTCAAGTGTCCAGTGTCAAAATAAGTTATTAGCCAGACATGCTGGTGCACCTGTAGTCCCAGCTAATGGGGAGGCCAAGGTGAGAGGACCCTTTGAGCCAGGAGTTTGAGTTCAGCCTGGACAATGTAGCTAGACTCTGTCTCAAAAAAAAGAGCTAGTAAGGACACTGCTGGGAACTAAAGCATTGAGCATCACACTTTCTCAGTCCAGCTTAGTGCAGGCCCTGCCAGGCACTGGGCTGCCAGTGACATTTCTGACACTGCCTGTCAGAGGCGCCAGCAAGTCCACCATTCTATGTCTGGAGACCTGGGAGCAAGAAGTGGGGGCCCTTCTGAGGGGGGCTGAGGCCACAAAGTTCTTGAAGGGAGGCTGTTCCCTCTTCTCACCAGTCTTGGGAGAGGAGGGAAGGTACTTCCTCTTCTGAAAGCATAGGGAGGGAAGCTCCAGGCGTGTGTGCGTGCATGTGTGTGACCACATACATCCACTCCTGCTCCGCTGAGTCAGGGACATGTGCGTCTCAGTGCGCAAGCTGCAAGTGGTGGAGCCAGCAGAGGCCCTGCTGAGACCCTGATACGCCACGCCACCCCACCGGGGACAGGGGCAGGAGAGAGATGATGGAGCTATGAAAGAACAGGTGGCCTTTTTCTTTTCTCTCCTCCCTCCCCCCTCCCCCACAGAGGGTCTTTTTAAGAAAAGTTTTCCTTGCTAAAATTTTTAATTCAAAAGACTAATGTTTTTCCTTTTTAAAACCCCTTTTTATTGTAAAGTTTAGCACAGAAACAAACAAACAAAAAATAACATGCAGTTTAATAGGTATCTGTGTAGCTACCACTAAGGTCAATAAATAAAACCTTGTCCACACCCCAGCAGTCCCCACCTTGTATGCCTTCACAATCAGAAAACCCTCCCCCGCCAAAGGTAACTACAGCCTGAGCTTTCTAATAATTACTCGCTTGATTTTTTTGTTTAACTCTTTTCATTGAAAAAGTGCATCCCACCAGGCACGGTGGCATGTGCCTGTATTCCTAGTTACTCTAGAGGCTGAGGCAGGAGGATTGCTTGAGCTCAGGAATTCAAGTCCAGCCTGGACAACATAGTGAGACCCCCCCATCTCTTAAAAAAAAAAAAAAAGCCTACCAAAGCAGCATACTTTAAACGGGCATACCTCAGAGACATTGCAGGTTTGGTTCCAGACCACTACAATAAAGTGAATATCTCAATAAAGCAAAACAAATCACATGAACTTTTTGGTTTCTCAGTGCATATAAAAGTTATGTTTATACTATACTGTAGTCTTTGAAGTATGCAATAGCATTATGTCTAAAAAACAATGTATATACCTTAATTAAAAAATACTATATTGCTAAAAAATGCTAATGATCATCTGAGCCTTCAGTGAGTTGCAATCTTTTTGCTGGCAGAAGGTCTTGCCTTTATGATGATGGCTGCAGGCCGATCAGGATGGTGGCTGATGAAGGTTGGGGTGGCTGTGGCAATTCCTCAAAATAAGACAATGAAGTTTGCCACATCAATTGACTCGTCCTTTCACAAAAGATTTCTTGGTGTGTGCGATCGTGTTTGATAGCATTTTATCCACAGTAGAACTCCTTTCAAAATTGGAGTCAATCCTTTCAGACCCTTCCACTGCTTTATCAACTAAGCTTATGTATAATAATATTCTAAATGTTTTGTTGTCATTTCAATAATGTTCACAGTATCTTCACCAGGGGTAGATTCCATCTCTAGAAACCACTTTCTTTGTTCATCCATAAGAGCAACTACTTGCTATTTATCATGAGATTGCAGCAATTCAGTCACATCTTCAAGCTTCACTTCTTTTTTTTTTTTTGAGACAGAGTCTCGCTCTGTTGCCCGGGCGAGAGTGAGTGCCGTGGTGTCAGCCTAGCTCACAGCAACCTCAAACTCCTGGGCTTAAGCAATCCTACTGCCTCAGCCTCCCGAGTAGCTGGGACTACAGGCATGAGCCACCATGCCCAGCTAATTTTTTCTATATATATTTTTAGCTGTCCATATAATTTCTTTCTATTTTTAGTAGAGATGGGGGTCTCGCTCTTGCTCAGGCTGGTCTCGAACCCTGACCTTGAGCGATCCACCCGCCTCGGCCTCCCAGAGTGCTAGGATTACAGGCATGAGCCACCTCGCCCGGCCCAAGCTTCACTTCTAATTCTAGTTCTGTTGCTATTTCTACCACATCTGCATTGATTTCCTCCACTGGAGTCTTGAACCCCTCAAAGTCATCCATGAGGGTTGGAATTAACTTCTTTCAAACTCCTGTTAATGGTGATATTTAGACCTCTTCCCATGAATCATGAATGTTCTTAATGGCATCTAGAAGAGTGAATCCTTTCCAGAAGGTTTTCCACTTACTTTCCCAGATCCATCAGAGGAATCATTGTCTGTGGCAGCCATAGCCTTACAAAATGTATTTCCTGAATAATAAGATTTGAAAGTTGAAATGACTCCTTAAGCCATGGGCTGCAGATGGATGTTGTGTTAGCAGGCATGTAAACAACATTAATCTCCTTTTACATCTCTGCCAGAGCTCTTGGGTGATCAGGTGCATTGTTAATGAACAGTAATATTTTGAAAGGAATCTTTTTTTTTTCTTAACAGCAGGTCTCAAATGGGCTTAAAATATTCAGTAAACCATGCTATAAACAGAAGTCCTGTCATCCATGCTTTGTTACTCCATTTATAGAGCACAGGCAGAGTAGATTTAGCACAACTCTTAAGGGCCCTAGGATTTTCAGAATGCTAAATGAGTATTGGCTTCAACTTAAAGCTACTAGCTGCAATAGCCAACCTGTCTTTTGAAGCTTTGAAACCAGGCATTGACTTCTCTCTAGCTATGAAAGGCCTAATGGCATCTTCTTCCAATATAAGGCTGTTCTGTCTACATTGAAAATTTGTAGCCACCTTCATTAATGCTCTTATCTAGGTCTTCTGAATAACTTGCTGCAGCTTCTACATCAATATTTGCTGCTTCACCTTGGATTTTTACGTTATGGAGATGGCTTCTTTCCCCATGAACCAACCTCTGCTAGCTTCAAACTTTTCCTCTGCAGCTTCCTCATCTCAGTTAGCTTTCATATAATTGAAGAGAGTTAGGGCCTTGCTCTGGATTAGGCTTTGGTTTAAGGGAATACTGTGGGTGGTTTGATCTTCTAACCAGACCATTAAAACTTTCTCCATTTTAGCAAGAGGCTTGTTTCACTTTCTTATGATTCATGGGTTCACTGAAGCAGCACTTTTCATTTCCTTCAAGAACTTTTCCTTTGCATTCACAGCTTAGCTAACTGTTTGGCATAAGAGGTTTAGGTTCCAGCCTGTCTTGGGTTAATCATTTCTAGCTTTTGACTTAAGGTGAGAGATGTGTGACTCTTCCTTTCACTTGAACACTTAGAGGCCGTGTAGGGTTATTAATTGGCCTAATTTCAATATTATTGTGGCCTAAATTCAATATTATTCATATTCTCAGGGAATAGGGAGGCCTGAAAAGAATGAGACAGATGGGGGAATGGCTGGTCAGTGGAGCAGTTAGAACTCACGCAGCACTTATTAAGTTTGCTGTCCTCTATGGATGCAGTTCGTGGCACCCCCAAGACAATTATAATAGTAACCTCAGAGATTGCTGATCACAGGTCATCCTAAGATATAATAATGATGAAAAAGTTTGAAATATTGTAGGAATTAACAAAATGTAACAGAGACAGGAAGTGAGCACATGCTGTTGGAAAAATGGAACCAATAGACTTGCTCTATGCAGGGTTGCTAAAAATCTTCAGTTTGCAAAAAAAACATAGTATCTTTGAAGTGCAATAAAGTAAAGCATAATAAAATGAGGTATGCCTGTATTGCTCGTTTGGAGACTTTGTACAAATGGAATCACACAGTATGAATATACTGTTGGTCCTCCCCATCTGCACATTCTGCATCCATGGGTTCAACCAACTGTGGATCAAAAATATTCTACACAGGAGGCTGAGGTGGGAGGATTGCTTGAACCCAGGAGTTGAGACCAGCCTGGATAACATAGCGAAACTCTCATCTCTATTAAAAAAAAAAAAAAAAGAAGAAGAAGAAAAAAGCATTGGGTGATAGAATCTATAAATCCTCAACTTGAGTATAGAATGTTTTCCAAGTGGATTCTTCATGTACATTCTCACTAGCAGTTTAGAAGAACTGCTTTTGCTCCATGTCTGAAATAAGGATTCTTCATTCTCAGATAATGTATGAAAAAGGCTTTTTAAAAAAACAAAAAAATAATGATGGTAGAATTAACAGATTACTCTTTTTACATGAGCAAATAAAGATCTAGCAGTTCCATTTATGAACTTCTAAGTTTTTCCCTTACCATGATATCTAAATGCTGGAAGCCATTGTCCCACAGTCATGATATAATTTTTTCCTTCTTTTTTTTTTTCATTTAATATCAAAAACCACTTAATGTATGTAGTAGCCAGTCTCCAAAATGGCCCCCAATCAACCTCTTCTCTTAGTATTCATGCCTTTGTGTAGACTATACCCACACTGGATATGGGTTGGTTTTGTGACAAATAGAAGTGTCAGTGGATGAATTTCCAAACCAGTTCATGAAAGACATTGTGACTTTAGCCTTGGTCTTTTGGATTAATCACTGGGAGGAGTCAGCCATGTTGTGAGGGTGCCCAAGCAGCCCTGTGAACAAGCAACATGGAAAAGAACCAACTTACCAATACCAGCTTGCTAACAAAGTGAGTAAGCCACTTGGACGCAGAACTCTCAGTCTCAGTCAAGCCTTCAAGATGATTTCTGTGCCCAAGTTTTCAGGTTTTTCAGCTAAGACCTCAGAAATTATACAGCAGAGACAAGCCATCCCCCTGTTCCCTAATTCCTAACTCACAGAAACCATAAGATAATATACCATTATTTGTGTTTTAAGCCACCAAGTTTTGGGATGATTTGCTACACAGCAAGAGATAACTGATGTAACACATGGGACCACTTAGGAAGTATCCTGGCCAAAAATTTGAATTTTTGAATGAATTCACAGGGCATAATAAAGATCTAGTCAGTTCCATTTAGGCCCTAATTTTTTCCTGAATCCAATTATGCCTCTAGATTTAATTACAAGTTTAACAGTAGAGGTGACAGAGGAACATGTTAAATAAACATGCCACAGGGATGTAATCAACAAAATCTGGAATGTAGGAAATTCTACAGCACAAATGTCACAATTTCTTCAACTAATAAATTGAAGGAAAAAAAGATGAGGAGGAAAACCTATGAATTAAAAGAGATTTAAAAAGTATGCTAGGTGGCATCATTCCCAATCATGGCTGCCCTCTCCCGTGGGAGAACTATACTTCCCTTCTCTCCACTGACATCAGCTTTGGCCATGTAATTTGCTGTGACCAGTGAAATGTGAGCAGATGTGATGGCTGCTCATTCTGAACAGAAGCTTTAAAAGTCATTGTGTGTTTTAACCATTCCTCATTTCCATCTGCCAGGAAGTGGGCATCTCCCAAACAGGGACCATTTCTTTCGCCTGTGGCCAGAAGTGAAGAGGATGTGGAGCTGACTCACAATGGAAACTCACGTGAGCAGGAAATAAAAACATGTTGCTCTGATTCCGGAGTCGTCTGATTCTTACAAGTCATGTTTCAAATACAACAACAACAAAAAAAACCATAGGATACTGACTTTGTGAGACCACTGGAGAAATGTGAATATGTACTGGATATTTAATGATAATGAAGAAATTGCTACTTAATTTTTTAGGTGTGTTGATGGTGTTGCAGTTATGTTTAAAAATGAAAAAGAGTTCTTATATTCTGGATATACGTTACACAGGAAAGGGAGAGAGAGCTGAAACCAGATTGGCCGTGAGTTGGTAATTGTGGAGCTGGGTGGTAGTGTCATGCCAGTTTATCATATGATTCTCTCTACTTCTGTTGATGTTTGGAAATTTCAGTAATAAAAAGTTTAAAAAATGGTTTCTTGAGTCCCAGAGTTGTCCCTCGACTTTCAAAGGGGTACAGAAAATACAGGGGCTGGGAGGATGGAGCTGACCAATGATGTTTAGTGAGTGTGAGTACATAAAGGAAGTGTGTGGGTCAGGCCTCAGGAAGAAAACATTGAAATTGGTTATTTTCAGGGAGAAAGATATTTCCTTGGTAGTGGTTATATCAGGTCTGAAAAACATCAGGGAAAGTTCAGAGCAGGGGAGAGGTGTAGGGCACTGAGAAGGTCTCAGCCTCCATCTCAAGTGTGAAATGGGAAGGGGGTGGCTTAAGTAGAATCCTCTGCCTATTGGCTAAAAACAAATGTAGTTAGTATCTGTTCTTATCAGTTAAAGCATCTAATGTGTTTTCTATCTGGGTACAGGGCACTCAATTAATATTTGCAATTGGGAGATGGATTGGAAGTTTGCTCCATGCACTCCATGCCTCAGCATAGAATTGCAATGTTTTCAGGAATGGTGCATTCCTTTTGAGTTAATGATAGATTGTTTTCTGTTGTTTCCCTTGTCTCCTACAAAGTGCTCTAATTCACTCTTAATGAGGCTCCAGACTGTATTTCCACCATTTGCACTGCAAGGTTAGAGTTTCCTGTAAGTGAAGGAGGCAAAGTAGCACGGCTTGAGCCATCCTGTCAGCAGCACATCCAAGAGAGATCACTTGGGTGGGGGGCAGGGGGGAGCCTGGCCTGCGGGGGAGGGAAAGAAGCTGGGCCTGAGCCAGCAGTCCCATGTCAGGGGACTGTGCCAGGACATGTGGCCCTAGGGAGCCAGGGAGTAGCCACACAGGCAGCTGCAGAGGGGAAGAAGATCTGTGAGAGTTATAGAGGCAACAGCAACCTCGGGGGGAGATCCCATCCCGCCCTCCCCTCATCTAGAGGAGCCAGTGAAGAGCCTCTGCCTCTCATTCCATCTCCCAAACCTAGGCTGGTCCTCTCTGAGAAACCAGGAGAAGATGGGCACGTGAGAGCAGACACATCCGCCAGCGCCACTCCCGCTGGACGGCCTTGTGCTGGGATGGTGGGGCAGGGGGAGGAGACAGCTCTGAATCTTCTGACATGGACGTTCTGGTTTTGTGTTTGAGGTTTAAAAATGAACGAGACTGAGCAATAGAAATGGGACTGGAAAATTATGGGAGACATCATTAAGAGCTCAAGGGAGCGCACTGCCCAGAACAAACGGAATCCATGAGAGGAAGCTGGGAGCAGTTCAACAGTTTCATGCTTACACCACAATGAATTGCTACTCCTCAATAATAATAGGGTTTCTTCGTTTCCCTTAACAATACAATAACAAAAAACAAAATAAAAAAATGTGCATTCAGATTTTGAGTGATACGTCATCCACTTCAAACTAGACAGAGCCTGTCTTTGACAATGGCCCTTCAGAATCTTTCTCCCCTTCTGCCTTTTCTACCTCACCCTGCAAAAAAAATCCGTGCCCTCTTGCTACCCTCCTTGCAATTAACTAGAGCCAAACTTATGTACCATCAAGGATGCTAAAAATAAGTATCTATATTTTCTTCTAATATTTTGCCTACTGTGACCTACTTTTAGTTCAATTTCAAAAGCAAAGGGGGTGAGGTGTGTCCTAAATAAACAAGCCTGTGAACTCCAGTTTAGCGTTGGCTACACAGGTTTTGTACCATAAACCAAAGATTTGTTTTCTATAGCTAGCAAACATTAAAAGGATTACCTGGTTAATATATTGATGTTTAAATTCTGGCATTCCACTGGCTTCATCAAAAATCTGTTTCTCTGAGGACCGTTTCCCACTGATAATCCTGTATTAAAGTGCTCTAGTTAGTGTCACCTCTGCTGTGCCTGAGTCACATGTAGAATCACTTCCAACCCACCCACGCATCTGAAACACATTTTTCATGGATTATAAAATCAAGAGCTGTAAAGGTTCCTTGCAAACAGAGCATTGTATCAGCTGATGTTGTTTTAATTACTTACTTTTAATGAGGAACGTATGAATGTGTTTAAAGATCAGAGCCAATAGGTAGGCTGTCACCTAAAAAAAAGAAAAAAATCAAGTTGTGATTTGAGAGTTTTACTGACATTAGGCAATTATTGCCATAATTTAAATACTTCAGCCTAGATAACAAGATATATGTGTGTGCTTTAAAAGTTAGTTTTAATATTCACCCTAGGAGTTGTTAATTAACATTTGAAGTAGTCTAATGGGGAATACACACTCCAAGGGGCAGTTTGTTAGCATTTAAGGGCCCTAATCAGGACTTTGGATTTAGAATCTATGGCTACGACAGCTTCTCCAACCATTTTTTTCTGAATCGACACTAGAGAATTTATTATTTAGCATAAGAGATGTTAGACATAACTTTTTATTGGTACAATGCATGGTTTTTGAGGAATGTGTACTGCATAGGCACCTCACCCTTAAATGGATGGAGTGTAAGTTTGGGGTGAGCCCAGAATGGCGCTCTAGGCCTGGGCATTTGTTTAGTCTGTGCCTGCGACTTAATGCAGTATTCAGTCACCTGATCCACAGGACCAGACATTGTGGCGTCTGGTTCAACTGAATATTTCACGCAAGTTTCGGGCCAGAGAGCCTGGAGCTCACGGAGCTTACAAGGATGATTTGTCTGACTCATGGGCTTGTTTGCTGGCAGGTCTGGGACTAACTTTCATGGACCTCAGCACCCAGTGGCCTTGTGCAGGGGCAGGCAGGAGGCCCAGGCTCTAATGACTCCCATTGGCAGAGGCCCCACCAAGACACTGACGCTTGTGTGCCACCAAATTGACTATCTGGTCCACAAATAGTTACCACGAGATGTATTTAATGGAAAAGAAAAAAAAAAAGAAGACAGCCAAATAAAAACAAAATCTAAGTACAACAACAAAGATTTGAGGAAGAGTCTTAGAGAGAAATGTGGTTTTGTCTGTATAATAATATAAAAATTACGTGGGGCTTACTATGTGCCAGGAACTGTTCTAAGCCACAACTCTACAAAGAGGTACTATTATCATGCTACTATCCCCAACTTACTGATGAGGAAACTGAGGCACAAAATGTGATTTTGATCATAGAGATCAGATAAGTGAGGAAGCAATGATTTGGATCCAGATTCTGGAATCCAGGCTTGTAGCTGCTTTAGATATCATAGTTTCCTTTCTGAAAAACAACAGTTTGGCTAGAAGCTAAAACAGGAGTTTATAGGGTTAAAGGAAACTGGATTTGCCATAGGAGCCCAGGGAAAAACTAAGGAATTCTGAGGTTTTCCTTGGCTTCAGAAAAGGCCCTTACCAACAAGAGATTTTTCCTGTCAGGCATCGTTTGGGCAGCAGGCTTCTGTGATGAATTAAAAATAAAGACCTGTCACTTGGTTGATGATGTGTATAACAATTTTCCTAGATGTAACAAAGCTGCTGAGTTTTTGGAGGCTTTAAAGAGAAAGGCAGACAACTTACCTCTCTCTTTTTTGTATTTACTTCCTTGTGTATCTGCCCATAATACCCTATACTAGAACCACCATTCACACGTGAGAAGTGACTGATTTAAGTCACAGCAAAGCATTCATGTTTATCTCTGTTCCTGTCAGCCTCTTAGTGAGGGCAGGAAGTGGGATAATCCAATTACTAGCACAGTGATTTGGTGAACTCTTCATCTGCAGCTGTAAATTTGATCTTGCATCTTTCCTTTGCAAGTTCTTCTCTGGGCATAGTTCTTAGACGGGACATAAACCACAAACCCACAACCATCATTCCATGGGTGTTTTTCACCCATTTCCTCACTTTAATTCCTGCAACAGAATTTTGTCCACGTGTTGCATAAGCGAGTGCGTGGAGGTCCACTCAGGGCCCCCTCCCATTTCCCTGTCACAGAGGCAATCTGGTGCACATCACCACAGTCCTGCTTTCTCAGCCCAGCTCTGTGTAAATGCGGGATCTCAGCGAGTGACTCACTCAACCGCATCGCATAGAACAATAGGAAACCGACCCGAGAACAGCAGACTAACATAATGGCTTTGGGGGATACCAGATCTCAAAACTTTTGGAGGTTCTAAGATTTTTAGGGTTTGTGTACTTAGTTACTTAGCAAGTTGCCTATTCTTAACAAAAATGCCCAATGTTTGCACATCTCTGATTGCTTTTATGTAAAAATATAATTAATGTATTCACCAAACTTGAATTGAGTATTAAGAATTGAACCCAATGCTGGAAATTCAAGATGAATAAGACACAAACCCTGCTGATTTGCCGGGGATGTTTTGGTTGCAAGTGATAGTAACCCAGCTTAAAAGAGCTTAAACAAAAAAGAAAATTTATTGACTCATGTTACTGAAAAGTCTGGGTGTAAATTTCAGGCATGACTGGATCAAAAGGGCTCAGATTATTTCATCAGGACTCCCTTTTCTCTTTTCAACTCTGCTCATCTTTGCCTCTCTTTGTGTGCTGGCCTCATTTTCTTTTACTAAAGATAGCTTTCTCCAATAAACCTGAACAAAATGGCTATAAGAAGCTCTAGTTTAGATCATTCTTAGAGCTCAAAATATAATATTAGAGGAATAGAGACTGTCTGTTCCCAAGAACCCATTTATCAAAAATCAAGGAAGATTCCGATTGACCCTACTTGATCACAGGCCCATTTGACTGACCGCTCTGAAGAGAGGAATAGAGTATTCATATTGGCCATGCTTAGATTACCTACTTCCCCCTCAGATGAGGAGGGTTTAATACCAGTTGCACAACATGAAATGTGTTTCCCACACAGGGGAAGTGGCAAAGAATGGACAAAAGGAAGAGGTATTCCAGCCTCTCTGATGGCCTCAAATGATTCATCTTCTGGTACAGTCACGTGTTGTTTAATAATGAGGATATGTTCTGAGAAATGCAGCCATAGATGATTTTGTCACTGTGCAAACATCATAGAGTGTACTTACACAAACCCAGGTGGCATAGCCTACTATACACCTAGGCTATAAGGTATAACCTGTTGCTCGTAGGCTACAAACCTGTACAGCATGTTACTATACTAAATATTGTAGGCAATTATGACACAATGCTAAATATTTGTGTATCAAAACATATCTAAACATAGAAAAGGTACAGCAAAAATATGGTATGATAATCTTATAGGACCACTGTCGCATACGTGGTCTGTTGTTGACCAAAACATCGTAATGTGGCACATGTCTGTATTTGCATCCTGGCATGATCTTCTCCTACCAGTACTGAATCATAGTTGACCTGCATGACCAGTAGAATACTGCAGGAGTGATGATGTGTGACCTTCAAGGCTACGTCATAAAAGACATCAAAGCTTGCATCATGTTCTCTCTTATAATACTTGCTCTGGAGGAAGTCAGCCACCATGTTGTGAGGACACTGAAGCAGCCCTGTGAAGATATCCACAAGAAGAGAAACCAAGACCTGCTAACAGCTTGTATCAACTTGCTAGCCGTTGGAATGAGCCGTCTTGCAAATGGATTTTCCAGCTCCAGTTAAACCTTCAGATGACTACAGCCGTAGCCTACATCTTGATTACAACTTCACCAGAGACTTTGAGCCTAAACCACCCAGCTAAGCTATTTTTGAATTCCTGAACCACAGAAGCTGTTAGTTAATACATATTTATTGTTGTTTTAAGCCAATAAGTTTGGGGTAATTTGTTACTCAGGAATAGATAACTAATATAGCCACTATACTTGCTTTTAAGTAGCTCATTGCCCAGCCTGAAGCCACAGACATTTAAACGACTAACTCTAATTTGTGAGTGGGGTAGGAAGATCGAGAGGATACAAGAGAGCCTCTGTGAAGGTTTTATAGAGGAGACCAACTTTGAGCTGGACTTTAAGCATGAACATGAGGAGGACAGGAAATCCAGGCCAAGGGAAAGACACAAACAAAGGAACCAAAGCTTGGAGTTGAACCATGTGTTCAAGGAAATGCAAATAGAACAGTGTGGTTGTAGTTAAGTCAACAGTTCATCAGTGGGCTTTAAAAATACAGATACTCAGACCCCACCTCTAGGGAATCTGATGATTAGGAAACACTGGTTAGGGTTTCCTCATTTTTTTTTTTTCGGTTTTTGGCTGGTTGGCTAGTTGGTTGCTGTGGAACGGTGTGTCTGCAGCAGGTTTCTCAGTAGGGTCTCTGGGCCACATGCTACAGAGAGCAGGAAATATAGGCTCTTGAGCCCAAACAAAGCCCAATGAAATAGGATCTTTGTGAGGGCTTAGACTGGGGTCCAGGCATCTGCATTTAAACAAGCACTTTAGGAAAAATTTTGAACATTAACGTAGCAGCCACTTTATCTGGAACTGATTTAATCAGACAGACTCAGGGTCCCCTCTTGTGTTTTTGAGTTTGCTAGATGGGTGAATTATGAAAAAAACAAGAAAGAATTGTTTTGTGAAAATAAGAAGAGTTTCAAGAAGGAGGGGTTGAATCCAAAATTGGATATACATTCACTCCGTAATGATGTAAAAATGTGGTTAAGGAAAAAGAGTAGCAGGAAATATACCAGAATAGCCTTGGGTGAGTTATGGTGGCAGCATTGCAGATGATGGCTTCTGATATTTGGTAGCGTAGGTAACTTCTATAATTTAAAAAATGATTTTCAAAAATTTTAAGGAGCTATGTTAATGCTGTAGAGAAGTCAAGTTGGACAAGAGTTGAAAAGAGGTTATTGGTCTTGGCAAGTGGGAGGCCATTGGAGACTGCTGGATGCCGGGGAGGAAACCAGATTACAATGGTCGGAGTCAGTGGATGGGGAGGAAGTGGAGGGAACCAGTGTAGACCACTAGTTCGAGGAGTTTGGCAGCAAAGGCAAATTTAAAATAAAAAAATTTCTTTTTACTGATTATAAAGTAGTTCTTGTTCATTACATAATAATTACGTAATATAGAATATTAAGAATAAAATAATAGTCCCTTATAATCACATCATCCAAAGCCAGACCATGCTAACAGTTTGGTCTATTTACTGAATGAACAATTCCCCTTCATAGCAGTGCTTGGAGGTAGAGAGAATTGGTTCAAAATCATCCATATTATTCTCAGTTGAGGAAACCGAGGCTCAGCAAGGTTAAGTGACTTTTCAGAGGCACAAAAACAGGCCCCAATAAAGTGGTTTCCCTCGTGCTCTGTAGTTTTTTGACTTGCATTTTCTGGTTGCTCCTCCCAGGCCCCAGCAGAATAGACCAGTTTAGCCCTTTCCCTGTGCTCTGTTGTGTCCCGAACAGATGTCATCTGCAGTGCCTCTCACATTTCATTCTATCCATGGGTGACATACTTAAATCACCCATCAGGCAGGTACTCTGTGATAGCAGGACCCGAGTCTCATTCATCCTGGTGCTTCCAGCTCCTAGCACAGCGTTGGACACAGAATCATTGTGCAAAACTTGCTTGTGGAATGATGGGTAATGGGTGATGCTTTGGTATAGTAACTGATACAGTTTTTATTCCCATTTCCTGCTTCTCTGTAATATCTCCCCCATTTTGATAGCATTTAGGGTGTTCTTTGCACAGACTGCCTCGGGATAAGAATAACATAGTCGAACAAGAGTCAAATTCTTGGCTTTTGACTTTCAAAAGCTTGGGTGGGGTATAAACAACAGATTTGGAAAACTGTCTGAAAAGCAGGATTACCCACTCCTGATTAAGCATTGTCTAATTTGGAGGAGAAAGGAGAGTTGAGGAAAGGAAGCAAGTGAGATAGTGGTGCATGTTCCTAGGACAGGAATCTAGGCACCACCTTCCACCCTGCTGAGCCTCATTCTGGAATAGAGCTTGAGGAGTTGATGAAACACCAGAATTCTCCCTGCCTTGGTATGGCATAGAGGAATAGGGAAATGGTTGCATGGAAAGTCTAGATCAGCACATTGTTTAGTAGAAATATAATTTGAGCTGGGCACAGTGGCTCATGCCTGTAATCCCAGCACTTTGGGAGGTGAGGCGGGAGGATCGCTTGAGGCCAGGAGTTCCAGACCAGTCTGGGCAACATAGTGAGATCTCATCTCCACAAAAAATTTAAAAATGAGCCAGGTGTGGTTGCATGCATCTGTTGTCCTAGCTACTTGAGAAGCTGAGGAATGAAGATCACTTGAGCACAGTAGTTCAAGGCTGCAGTGAGTTATGATTGAGCCATTGTACTCCAGCCTGGGCAACAGACTGAGATCTTGTCTTTAAAAAAAAAAAACAACCAAAAACATAAATAATATATGCATGTGAGTGTATGTGTGTGTGTGTGTGTGTGTGTGTGTGTGTGTAATTTGAACCACATATGTAATTTTCTTTATTTAATTTTTTAATTTTTATTTTTTAGAGATGAGGTCTTACTCTGTTGCCTAGGCTGGCTTTGAACTCCTGGGCTTAAGTGATCTTCCTGTCTCAGCCTCCCGAGTAGCTTGAAGTACAGGCATGTGCAAATGTAATTTTCAATGTTCCAGTAGTCAGATCAAAGAAAGTAAAAGAAAGAGGTGAAATTAATTTTAATAATATATTTTATTTAACCCAATATATCCAAAATATTATCATTTTAGCATGTAATCAACATAAAAATTACTAATTGGAGCCTTTGCATTCCTTGTATTAAGTCTTCAAAAATCTGGAATGTGGCCGGGCGCGGTGGCTCAGGCCTGTAATCCTAGCACTCTGGGAGGCTGAGGCGGGTGGATTGCTCAAGGTCAGGAGTTCGAGATCAGCCTGAACAAGAGCGAGACCTCGTTTCTACTAAAAATAGAAAGAAATTATCTGGCCAACTAAAATATATATAGAAAAAATTAGCCGGGCATGGTGGCACATGCCTGTAGTCCCAGCTACTCGGGAGGCTGAGGCAGTAGGATCGCTTGAGCCCAGAAGTTTGAGGTTGCTGTGAGCTAGGCTGATGCCTCGGCACTCACTCTAGCCTGGGCAACAAAGGGAGACTCTGTCTCCAAAAAAAAAAAAAAAATCTGGAATGTATCTTATCAGTACAGCACATCTCAATTTGGGCTAGCTACATTTCAATTAAGTATTCAGTAGCCATATATGGCTGGAGGCCATATTACACAGTGCAGGTCTAGACAGACTGAACACAGCGTCATGGAATTCCTAAACCCAAAGCTAAAAACTGGAGCCATAGAATGTTTCTTGCATGCTTAAGAATATTACAAAACAAGGCCCAGAGTGCCCCTGGACCTAAGGAGGACTTGCTCTAGGCTGACAGTAAAGACAGCACCGATCTGCATGGGCTGAGTGGACAGAGGACACCATGGAGAGATGGTAATCCAAGGACCCATGACCCACCTGCCACAGACATCCACACTCGGTAAAACCCCTTTCCACCCTGGGGAAAGATGGAATTGAAACCCCAATCTGATCATGATTAAGTTTCCACCATTTAGTAGAGAGGGGCTGGGGCTCAAAGTGGAAGTGAAGTTCTGCGTAGAAAAGTAAAGTTATATTTATTTTGTGGCTTGAGATTCAAACAAACTACAAAAAGAATGAATGACTGTGGATAGAATCAAGGTTATTCTGACCCTGTCTGCTATTTTTTCACTGCTGCAGATGATTTAAAGGAGGATGGTGGCCTTCTAAATGTCAACAACAGTATAAAGGGGGATTAAGGGTGGCACTCTTCTACCTAAAGCATACTCAAGAGACATGCAACCAAATGCAGTATATTGAAGCATTGCATTGATTGGATCCTGATTTGAACAAATAAACTAGAAAAGACATTTTGGGGAAATTTGGGAAATTTGTATCTTGATTAGGTTATTAGATGATTGTTGTTAATTCTGATGGTATTGTGGCTATGTGGAAAAATGTCCTTATCTCTTACAGATGAATATGAAAAACGTTAGGAGTAAAATGTCATGTTACTTGTAGATGAATAGCAGCATTATTCATAATAGTCAAAATGGGAAACAACCCAAATATCTATCAGTGGATGAATGGATAAATAAAATATGGTGTATCCAAACAATAGGATATAATTCAGCCACAAAAGGAATGAAATACTGATTCATGCTACAACATGGATGAACCATGAAAACATTATGCTAAATGAAAGAAGCCAGTTAGTAAAGACACTGTAAGACAATGTATGATTCTATTTATATAAAATGTTCAGAAGAGGCAAGTCTATAATAGAGACAGAAAGTAGATTAGTAGCTCCCTAGGGCTGTGGGGTGTGGGAGGAAGTGAGAAATAACAGTTTAAGTTTTCTTTTTGGGGGTAATAAAAATGTTTTAAAATTCATTGTGGTGATGTTTGCACATATCTATGATATACAAAAAAAATTGAGGGGGTGGAGGATTAAAGAAAATATTGAATTGTACACTTTACATGGGTGAATTATATGGTATCTGAATTATACCTTAATAAAGCTGTTTTTTAAAAAAAGAGTTAAAAAAGGAAAAACAAGTCATGCTGTCTATAATTTTGCTTAAAACATTTAAGCAAGCAAAAGAAAAACAGGAGTAAATATGACAAACATAACAATCATTGAATCTGGGTGCTGGATATATGGGGGTTCATTATAGTAGTTTGTTTATTTCTTTGTATATTTGAAAAACATTTTTTTTAATTAAAAAAGGAGGATCACTTCCAGTTTCTGGTCATACGTATAAGAAGCTGAGACGTTGCCACTCTCTCTTAACGACAAATAAAAAGCTGAAGAGATTTAAAAAACAAAACAAAACTTTTCTTAGATCCATCAGAGAATTGAGGTCTCAGGGAAAACTGCTGTCCCCCAGATTGGAGAGACCAACAGGTAGATGCAGAGAATCACAACTTAGCAGAAACCCACAAGCAGGAATCTCTGCAGGAACCAGTGCTGGGCTAGGAAAACCTGAACTGTGCTTGATAAATTGCTGGAAGCTCAGTGTGGACAACTTTAAAGTTAGAAGGGGGAACCCAATAATAGAGGGGCCTCCACACTTTTGTGAGTTTACCTCCAGAAGCCCTACCAGGTTCTCACAGCGAACATCAGAGAAAAATCCCTTCCTCTTTCTGGCAAGAGAGGGGGGCAGGTGGAGGAAACCTTTTGAAATACACCACAGCATTCTGTTCTTAACAGGGCCTGCCCTCAGGAGAAACTGTTTTCCCAGAGCCTCACCTGCTGGGGTTTTATCAGAGTTAAACCTACCTGTGGGAAAGAAAGTCTAACTCCTGCTCTCTCTAGCCTTCCCCATGGGGAAGGGACACAATCACCTCCAGCTCTGTTTAGTTTTCCATGGGGGAGGGGACACAGCTGAGGAAAGAATCTCTGAGCTTGAAGATGACAGCAAAGCAAACAAAAAAACTTCTAAAACTGAAAAGCAAAGAAAAAAAAAAAAGACTAAAAGAAACAGAACAGAATATCCAAGAATTATAGGCTAACTACATAAGGTGTAAATATGTGTAATGGGAATACCAGAAGAAGAAAGAGAGAAAAGAACAGGGCAATATTTGAATCAATAATGACTGAGAATTTCCCAAAATTAATGTCAGACCCCAAACCACGGATCTAGGAAGCTCAGGTGACACCAAGTAGGATAAATGCCCCGAAACTATATCCAGGCATGTCATATTCAAATCTTAGAAAATCAAAGATAAAGAAAACCACTGAAAGAAGCTGGAGGAGGGGAGCAAACTCTTATCTATAGAGGAGTAAAGATAAAAGTTACATTCATTTTCTCAGAAACCATGTAAGCAAGAGGACAGTGGACAGAAATTTTTAAAGTGTGGAGAGAAAAAACCCACCAACCTAGAATTCTGTACCCCACAAAATTATCCTCCAAAGGTTAAGGGAAATAAAGACTTTCTGAGACAAATAAAAATTGAGGAAATTTGTTGCCAGTAGACATGCCTTGTAAGAAATGTCAAAAGACATTCTTCAGAGAGAATAAAAATGATACATGTCAGAAATTAAGATATACTTAAAGGAAGAGCATCAGAGAATGAATAAGTGAAAGTAAAATAGAAACTTTGTTTTTCTTATTCTTGATTTACCTAACAGATAAGAGTTTGTTAAAAATAATGATAGCAACAATATATTCAATTATGTATGCTTATGTATATAATATATACACACACACAAAATATATGTTTATGTATACTTATGTACGAGTGAACTAAATGACAGCAACAATATAAGGGATGGGAGGAAGAAATTAGTAATATTTTGTTATTATAAGATATGTATACTACCTATAAAATGGCATAGTGATATTTGAAAGCAGACTTGGATTAGTTGTAAACATATATTATACACTCTGGGGCAATCACTACAAAAAGTAAAAAAGGAAGTACAACGGATATACTAAGAGAAAAGAAAAAATAAAATAATATAAAAGGCTCATTTTAAACTACAAAAGTCAAAAAAAGTGGAAGAAAAAGACAGGAACAAAGAACAAGGGCAAAAAATAGAAAATAATAATGTTGTAGATATTAATCAACTATATCAATAATCACTTTAAATGACAGTGATCTAAATACACTGCAATGGTTTAAATATTTATTCCCCACAAAACCCATGTTGAAATTTAATCCCAGTTTGGCAACATTGAGAGGTGGGACCTTTAAGAATGATTGGATCATGAAAACTCTGCCCTCGTGTATGGATTAATCCATTCATGGATTAATGGATTAAAGAGTAATCATGGGAGTAGGACTGGTTGCTTTATAAGAGGAGGACAAGAAACTTAAACTAGCACATTAGTATGCTTAGCCCCTTCACCAGGTGACACCCTGCACTGGCTTAGGGCACTTCTGAGAGTCTCCACAGCAAGAAGGCTCTCCCCAGATGTGCTTCTCAACCCTGGATTTCTCAGCTTCCAGAATTGTAAGAAATATGTTTAGTTTTTTATACATTACCCAGTTTCAGGTTTTCTGTTATAAGCAGCAACAGCACCAACAACAATAACAGAAACCAGTCAAAAACATACACCAATTATTAATAAAAGACAGATTGTCAGAGTAGATAAAAAGACAAGATTTAACTATATGTTGTCTACAAGAAACCCATCTTATATGTAAAGACACATATAGATTAAAAGTAAAGGGAGGGGATGGCTTGTACCTATAATCCCATCTACTCAAGAGGCTAAGGCAAGAAGATTGCTTGAGCCTGAGAGTTCGAGGCTACAGTGAGCCATGATTGCACCACTGCTCTCCAGCCTGAGCAACAGAGTGAGACCCTATCTCTTAAAAAAAAAAAATTCTAGTGACCAAGCATGGTGGCTCACACCGGTAATCCCAGCATTCTGGGAGGCCAAAGTAGGAGAGTTGCTTGAGGCTAGGAGTTTGAGACCAGCCTGGGCAACACAGCTAGACTCTTCTATAAAAAAATAAAAATAAACAAATAAAGACATGGAGAAAGATATATCATGCTAACATTAATGAAAAGAAACTGGAAGTAGCTATATTATTTTCAGACAGAGCAGATTTCAGATCAAGGAAAGTAATCAGGGATAAAGAGAGGCATTACACAATGATAAAGGGGTCAATACTCTAAGAAGACATAATAATCCTTAGTATGTGAACTTTATGACAGATCATCAAAATACATGAGACAAAAACTAATAGAACTACAAGGAGAAATAGATAAATCCACTATTATAGTTGGCAACTTTAACTCCCCTCTATCAGAAATGAACAAATCCAGCAGGCAGAAAATCAGTAAAGGCATAGTTGAACTCAACAACACCATCAATCAACTGGATATCACTGATGTATATAGATTACTTCATCCAACAACAACAGAGTGGACATTCTTCTCAAGCTCACATAGAATATTAACCACAGTAGACCACATGCAGGGCCACATAATACACCTTAACAAATGTAAATAAAGTAGAAATCATATAATGTCTGCTCTCAGACCACAAAGTAATTAAACTAGAACGCAGTAACAGAAAGATAGCTGGAAAATTGCAAAGTGTTTGGAGATTAAACAACACCTCTAAATAACAAATGGATCAAAGAAGAAATCTCAAGAGAAATTTAAAAATATTTTGAACTAAATGGAAATGAAAACATAACTTATTAAATTTTGTGGGATGCAGTGAAAGCAATACTTAAAGGGAAATTTATACCATTGAATGCATATGTTAGAAAAGGAGAAAGATCTAAAATCAATAATCTAAGCTTCCACCTTAGGAAACTAGAAAAAGAAGAGCATATTAAATCAAAAGTAAGCAGAAAAAAGAAAATGATAAAAACTAGAGCAGAAATCAATGAAATTGAAAATAGGAAATCAATAGAGAAAATTAAAAAACCCAAAGCTACCTAGCCAGGCTAAATACGAAAAAAGACATAAATTACTAATATCAACAAGGAAAGAGGGGACATCATTACAGATCCCATAGACATTAAAAGGATCATAAAAGAATATTATGAACAACTCCATGCCTGCAAAATTGATAATCTGGGTGAAATGGACCAATTCCTTATAAAACACAATCTGCCAAAACTCACACAAGAAGAAATAGACAATTTAAATAGGTCTATATCTATTAAAGAAATTGAATCAATAATTAACAACCTTCTAAAACTAAAATCATCAGGACTCAATGGGTTCACTGGTGAATTCTATCAAATATTTAAGAAAGAAATTGTACCAATTCTCTACAATCTCTTTTAGAAAATAGAAACAGAGTGAATAGTTTATAACTCATTCAATGAGGCCAGCATACCCTTAATACCAAAAATAGTCAACCCTAATACCAAAACTAGACAAAGACATTACAAGAAAAGAAATTTACAGACCAATACCTTTCATGAACATAAATGCAAAAATCTTCAACAAAATATTAACAAATCAAATCTAACAATGTGACAAAGGAATTATATACCATGACCAAGTGGGATTTATCTCAGGTAATGCAAAGCTTGTTCAACATTTGAAAATCAATTAATGTTATCCATCACATTAACAAACTAAAGAAGAGAAATCATATGATCATATCAATAGATGCAGAAAAAGCATTTGAAAAAATCCAACACCATTTACAATAAAAACTCTCAGCATATGGGGAATAGAGAGGAACTTCCACAATTTGGTAAGTAATATCTATGAAAAAATCTGCAGCTAGCATTATGTTTAATGGTGAGAAGCTTGAAGCATTCCCACTATAATCAAGAACAAGACAAGTGGAATATTATTTAGCAATTGCAAAAGGAAAAAAAAAGAACAAGACAAGGATGTTCTCTCTAACCACTGCTTTTCGACATTGTGCTGGAAGGCCTAGCTAATTCAATAAAACAAGAAAAGGAAGTAAAAGGAATATAGATTCAGAGTGAATAAATAAAACTGTCTTTGTTTGCAGATGACATAATTATCTATGTAGAAAATCCAAAAGAACTGACAAAAAAAAAACACTCCTGGAACTTGTAAGTGATTATAGCAAGGTTACAGAATACAAGGTTAATTGCAAAAGTTAACCACTTTCCTATATATCAGCAATGAACACATGGAATTAGAAATTAAAGATACATTATTGTTTACCTTAGAACTCCCCAAAATAAATACTTAGGTATAAGTTTAAAAAAATATGTGCAAGGTCTATATGAAGAACACTGTAACACTCTAATGAAAGATATTGATGAACTAAATAAGTAGAGAGATATTTCATGTCCATGGATAGAAAGACAAATATTGTCACAATGTCGGTTCTTTTCAACTTTATCTGTAGAGTCAATGCAATTCCAATAAAAATTCCAGATATTTACTTTGCAGATACTGACAAACTGGTTCCAAAGTTTATATGGAGAGGGAAAAGACCCAGAATAGTCAACTTAATATTGAAGGAGAAGAACAAAGTCAGAAGACTGGCACTCCCCAACTTTAAGACTTACTATTATATAAAGCTACAGTAATTAAGACAGTACAGTATTGGTAAATGAATAGACAAAGAGATCAATGGTTCAGAATAGAGAGCCCAGAAATAGATCCACATAAAAATAGTCAACTGATCTTTGACAAAAAAGCAAAGGCAATATAATGGAGCAAATAAAATCATTTTAATAAATTGTGCTGGAACAACCAGATACCCATATGCAAAAAAAAAAAAAAAAAAAAAAATCTTGTCAGAGACCTTACATCTTCAGAAAAATTAACTCAAAATGGATATGGATCATGGACCTAGATGTGAAATGCAAAACTTAGAATCCTATAAGACAACATAGGAAGAAATCTAGATGACCTTCAGTATGGCAATGACTTTTTAGGTAGAACACCAAAGTCACAACCCATGAAAGAGATAATTGTTAAGCTGGACTTCATTAAAATGAAAAATCTTCTGCTCTGCAAAAGACAATGTCAAGTGAAAGAAAAGGCAAGCCATAGATTTAAAGACAATATTTGCAAAAGACACATCTGATAAAGGACTGTTATCCAAAATATACAAAGAACTCTTAAACTCAACAATGAAAAAATAAAAAAGACAATTGAAAATTGGACAAAAGATCTGCTATGATTTGAATATGGATTGCCCCCATCAAAACTCATGTTGAGGCTTGGTCCTCAATAGGAGTGCTGGGAGGTGATGACTTTAACAGGTGATTAGGTCATTAAGATGGATTAAAGTCTCTCCTGAGATTCTGAGGTAATTATCCTGGGAATAGATTAATTCCCAAGAGAGTGAGTTGTTATAAAACAAGTTTGCCTCTTGTGTTTTGCTCTTTCTTGCCTGTGTCTGGTTCCCCTTCCATTTCTCCACCGCGTTTTGATGTAGTACAAGGCCCTCACTAGAAGCCACCAGATGTGGCCACCCAACCTTGAACTTCCCAGTATACAGAACTGTTCCCTAAATAAACCGCTTTATAAATTACCCAGCCTCAACTATTCCGTTATAGCAACAGAAAATGGAATAAAACAAGACCTGAACAGACACCTCACCAAAGAATACATATAGATGGTAAGTAAGCATATGAAAAGATGTTCAACATCCTATGTGATTAGGAAATTGCAAATTAAAACAATAAGACCACTACATACCTATTAGAATGGCCCAAATCCAGAACACTGACAATACCAAATGCTGGGGCAGATGTGGAACTATAGAAACTCTCATTCACTGCTGGTAGGAATTCAAAATGGTACAGCTAGCCACTTTGGAAGACAGTTTGGCAGTTTCTTACAAAACTATTTGGTATTTATCCAAATGAATTAAAAATTTATATTTATACAATACTTGCACATGGGATGTTTATAGCATCTTTATTCATAATTGCCAAAACTTAGAGGAAACCAAGATGTCCTTTAGTCAGTGAATGGGTAAATAAACTGCGGTACATACATACAATGACATATTATCCAACACTACAAAGTAATGAGTTGTCAAGCCACAAAAAGACATAGAGAAACCTTAAATGTATATTGCTAAGTGAAAGAAGCCCATCTGAAAAGGTGACATACTGTTTGATTCTAACTATATGACATTCCAGAAAATGGAAAGCTATGGAGACAGTAAAAGGATTAGTCATTGGCAGGGTTAAGGGGAGAGAGACATGAATACGTGGAGCATGGAGGATTTTCAGGGCGGTGGAACTACTCTGTATTATACTACAATTGTGAATACATATCATTATACATTTGTCAAAACCCCTACAATATACAACACCAAGAATGAACCCTAATGTAAACTATGGACTTTGGGTGATAATGATGTGTCAATGTCAGTTCATCAATTGCAACAAATGAATCACTTTGGTGGGGGATGTTCATAGTTGGGGAGGTTGTGCTTATGTGGGGACATGGATTATATGGGAAATCTGTACTTTCTGCTTAATTTTGCTGTGAACCTAAAACTGCTCTAAAAAAAACAAAGTTTATTAATTAAAAAAAAAAGAAGGTGTTGGTTCCAGTTTAATATCCATACTCTAAGCCTAAATTTGAGAAGGCATTTCCTTGACTTTATTAATTGCAAATTAAAACGGAGGAAGAGAGTGCCCTCCTCTCTTTCTGGGGTGGCTACAATGTAGGGGACTGAGGAGTAGTAGATATTGTTTCATTTCTGCTGCCATTGATAAGCTCTCTGGGGAGCAGTCAGATGATAAGAGGGGAGGGGTGTGGGAGGCCACTGAACAGCCTCTCACCCTCCCAGTCCACCATATAGCTGCAGGAAGCCCTGCACTTGGCAGGGCAGAATCATCGAAAAGAAATGAAAAGAAGAAAGCAGGAGGGAGAAAGGGGCATAATAGTTGTGTCTAACTGTAAGAAATCCTTATAAAAATTAGATCCCAGAAAAGAGAGAGATTATGATGCAATTATTTACTTTATAGAAATATTTCCAATATCTTATAAAAACATTTTAGAATATTTTTCAATAGGTAATGTATGCAAATACATATAACAAAAGCCAACAGTTGTATAGCTCATACTATGTTCATTGTTCTGCTTTCCATATAATTGACTCATTTAATCCTCATTATAATCCCCATTTTACCGCTAAAACAATTCAGGCTGGATCACAAACACATGCAGCCGCTAAAGGGCAGACCCAAGTTTGCAGTCATGCTCTTAACTTGACCACCACCTCAATAAGACACAAGAGAGATGCTCCCCTTCCCAGAAGCCACCATTTCTTGGGGATTCTTCCAGAAGATAGAAAATTCAAGGAAACTTTTGTAGGTTCATTCAAATCGGTTTTTTAATCAGCAGTTTGGAAAAGGGATTCCAGTGCTCCTTTCCATTCACAGGGTTAGTTCTGAGCCATAAACTGTGAAGTCCCCCAGGCGCCTGCAGAGAGGCACTGCCAGTTACATTGCCACCTGTAAGTCCACAGACCCACAAACAAGGGGCCTCTGATTTACTGGGCTTCTCCCCGCTGGTCCACAGAGCAGTTAATCTTCTGCCCTGGGGCAGAGTTTGACAGCTCCCAAAGGTCCCATGAAGTACTCTTTTCAAAGTGAAATTCTCAATCAAATAGATGTGAAACAGACTTGGTCTGGATCCAGGTACAGACTCCCCACCCCCCCATTCCTCCAGGCAGCGGTTGGCTACACTTCACTTCCTGGGTTGTTTGAGTCCTCTGGTGCAGACTGTGGTTTTCCTTCAATAAAACTGATTTAAAGCCTTCATTCTTCCTGTTTTAAAGCTGTGCCAAGGAATAATCATTCTGTCTTCACTGAGAAGTGCACAAAAATTGTGCACGGGGCTCTGTGGCCGCCCCCATGCTAGATTATCGGATAGACACTGTATTAGACCTATTGATCTGCTTTTTGAAGAATCTCTTACCTTTGTCCCATTACAGCTATTTTTTATTCTTCCTTTGTTTCCTCACTTGAAGTTTTATTTTGATTCTTTCTAAGTATTCAGTTTTCCCTTAGACATTCAGATTATTCCTTATCTTAGATTAGTGTCCAGGGCTCTCCTCAAGTTCACAGTGGTGCTTTAGTGGTTTTCTAATGATGTCAATGACAAGGAAAGAGTTTCCCTCTCTTTCTGTAAATCTTAACGAGAAAGAAAAAACTGCAAAGGATGATTGATTTCTTCTTGTGGGGCAGTGGCAGAGGGAACATTTTTGTGAGGAGAGAAGGTGTATAGGAAATTTCTAGCAGCTTTATGGTTCTTACTAATGATTTTATTAGAAGTCCGTTGCTGGGCACCTCATCCTTCTGTGCTCATTTTACCACTGAGTGTATTGACGTGGAAATTGTTAATGCTGTTTCCATCTTCCTTTCCTCCTGGCACATGGTGGGGCCGTCCTTCTTTGCTCCTTTAGAGGTAAGGTGAGACCATGTGATTTGCTTTGGCCAATGGACTATGAGGAGAAGTGACGCGTACCATTTCTAGGTGAAAACCTTAAAAGCCTGTATATAACTCATCAGGTGCCCTTCCCAGTGCTGCAGGGATTATAGAAGTAAATGTTGAGATGTAGACTCCACAGCCTGGGTCCTTGAGTGACAACGATTAGAAGAGCTCCCTTCCAACCTGCAGTGGACAGTGAAAAATTAACTTCTGCTGTATTAAGCTACTGGTGTTTGGGAGCTGTTTCTTACCATATTGTTACTTCCTGACTGATAAAATTCAGTATAAACATAAATAAGTAATAAAAGCATTGTTGGATGTTTGCCTCAATCCATGAGTATAAAAGTTAAAGTCAGCCTTTTCATCTGATTAAGCAATCTCAGATAAAATATCAATACAGTTTATTCATTTAACAAATATATACTGGCCGGGCGCGGTGGCTCACACCTGTAATCCTAGCACTCTGGGAGGCCGAGGTGGGTGGATCGCTCGAGGTCAGGAGTTCGAGACCAGCCTGAGCAAGAGTGAGACCTCGTCTCTACTAAAAATAGAAAGAAATTATCTGGCCAACTAAAATATATACAGAAAAAAATTAGCCAGGCATGGTGGCGCATGCCTGTAGTCCCAGCTACTCGGGAGGCTGAGGCAGGAGGATCGCTTAAGCCCAGGAGTTTGAGGTTGCTGTGAGCTAGGCTGATGCCATGACACTCACTCTAGCCTGGGCAACAAAGCGAGACTCTGTCTCAAACAAACAAACAAACAAACAAATATATACTAAGGATTTACTATGTTCAAAGCATTATATTAAGGATAACAAAAACTGTGTTTGATTATTAGGACTTTTTTTTATAAAACACTGAAATTTCAGATAGCTCAAAACAGCCAAAATGACTAAGATGCTATGCAGAATGCTTTTATTGCAATTTCACAATTCCTTTGAGGATTTACAGCTGTAAAATTGTTAAAGGATGGTTTTCCCAAAAAAGGTAAAATTATGACTCTTATGCAAATATAAAATGAACACATGTCAAAAATTCTATTTAATTCATTATTTAATGAAGAAACTGGAAACATATCACAACTTGTTCAAAGGAGAAGTCAAAAGAACCACAAATTTCTATGGAATAAAGAAATTGTTAAAATGAATTTACAAAGGGAAACAAAACTGGATTTTTTCACTGGAGTGGGGAGTTTGTGGAGGGAATGAAACCACCACACCACAATTCTACCACAGAATTTATTTGCATGACAATAGACAAGAATTATTTTGGGTTGTGATCAGTTGTCTACAAATTACAGAGTTATAAAATATTAAATAACTCTAAGTCAATGAAAGGCTACAATCAGATAATGCAAAAGGTATGTTCTAGACAATGCAGTTTCCCATTAGAGATACCTAGAAATCTCTTTGCTTGTTCTAAATTTCCTTACAGAGTGAATCTTCTAAATAAAAAATAGAAACAAATAAGTAATAAGAGGGTTCTTTAAAAAATTCATGACAAATGTGTATATTATGAAAAAAACTATACATGAATTTAAAAATTTTTTTGCTCCACAATAAACTCATACTAACTTGTTATAACATGTCTGAATAAGATCGGTTTGAGGCACTAAGAAGGATAAGACATCAGTCTGAAAAGAGCCCCAATCAGAGCAACATGAATTCTGCTAAAATTGAAGCCAGAACAAACATCAAATTTATGGTGAAGGCTGGGGGCAATGGCTCATAGCTGTAATCCCAGCACTTTGGTGGCCGAGGTGGGAGGATTGCTTGAGGCCAGGAGTTTGAGACAACTCTGGCAGTATAGCAAGACTTCGTCTCTACAAAAAATAGAAAAATTAGCCAGGCATGGTGGTACATACCTGTAGCCCTAGCAACTTGGAAAGCTGAGGCTCAAAGATTGTTTGAGCCCAGAAGTTTGAGGTTACAATGAGCTATGATTGTACCACTGCACTTCAGCTTGGGTGACGGGCTAAGACCCTGTCTCAAAAAGAAAAACATTGTATGGTGAAGCTTGGATGGAAAAACGATGAAATTATTGATCTATCAAAAGTTTGAGGACAATGCCCCAAAGAAATCATCTGTTTACAAATGGATAACTTGTTTTAAGAAGGGACCAGATGATGCTGAAGATGAAGCCCACATCAGCATCTTGTTCATGCCCTAATTGAAGAGGACCAACAATTAACAGTGGAAACAATACCCAACACTGTAGACATCTCAATTGGTTCAGCTTACACAATTCTGACTGAAAAATTAAAGTTGAGCAAACTTTCCACTTAAGGAGTGCCAAAACCATTGCACTCAGATCAGCTACGGTGAAGAGCAGAGCTTTCAATGGAAATGTTTAAACAAGTGAGATCAACATCCTGAAGCACTTCTTTAAAAAATTGTAACAGGAGACGAAACGTGGCTTTACTAGTATCATCCTGAAGACAAAGCACAATTAAAGCAATGGCTACTAAGAGGTGGAAGTGGCCCAGTCAAAGCAAAAGCAGACCAGTCAAGAGCAAAGGTCATGGTAACAGCTTTTTGGGGTGATCAAGGCATTTTGCTTGTTGACTTTCTAGAGGGCTAAAGAATGATAACATTTGGTAATAGAGAGTGTTTTGAGAAAGTTAGGCAAAGTTTTAGCAGAAAAATGCCTGGGAAATCGTCACCAGAGAGTCCTTCCCCACAGCAATGCTCCTGCTCATTCCTCTCATCAAACAAGGGCAATTTTGTAAGAGTTTTGATGGGAAATTTTTAGGCATCCACCTTATAGTCCTGATTTGGCTCCTTCTGACTTTTTTGTTTCTTTCTTAATCCTAAAAAAACTTTAAAGAGCCCCTATTTTTCTATAGTTAATAATGTAAATAAGGTTTCATCAACTTGATTAAAGTCCCAGAACCCTAAGTTCTTTACTAAATGACTGGTATCATCACTTACAAGTGTCTTGAACTTGATGGAACTTATGTTGAGAAATGAAGTTTATATTTTTTATCTTTTCATTCCATTTTTCCATGAACTTTTTGAAGTCTCCTTGTACCATTTGCTCAGTGCTTTCTTAGTGCTAGGCAGTGTGCTAAGGCCTTTACATACATTATTACTAGGTGGTTAGTAGTATTACTATTTTATAGATAAGAAAACTGAGATTAACTTGCCCGATATCCCATATTTAAATGAAAGTCTGACTGATTGCAAAGCTTTCGACACTTAAAAAATGTTTAAGATAATGACAAAATTTTATAAAAAATTAACATACAATAAAATTGACACTTTGTTGGTGTACAGTTCTATGAATTTTTATGCATGTATAGATTTATGTAACCACATCCACCATTGGGTTCCATCACCCAAAAATGCTGCCTTTTCTACCCCTTTGTAGTCATACCCTTTCCCCACCCTGGCAACCCTGTTGCTATACTTCGGTCTTTTCAAGAATATCAAATGAATGGAATCACATAGCATGTAAACTTTTTAATAAACTTTTTAATTTGAAATGATTATAGATTCACAGAAAGTTATCAAAATAGTGCAGAGAGATCCCAGTACTTTTCACCCAGATACCCCCAAAGATGACATATTACATATCTATCGTACAATGTCAAAATCAGGAAATTGACATTGGTTCGATCCATAGACCTCATTTGGATTTCATCAGTTTTACATGCACTTGCTTGTGGCTGTGTATGTAGTTCTATACAATTTTATCACGTGTAGATTTATGTAATGACTACCACAATCAGGATATGGAACTCTTCCATCACTTCAAAAATCCTTGTGGTACCTCTTTATTGTCATATCTTGGGAAGTTAAATTTTTTGGAAGCTTTTCTTTATGTGTTCTACCCCTCCCCCCCTTTTTCTTTTTTTTAAAAAAAACCTTCCTTCAATGTAATTAAGCAGAATTCTTTTTTGGGTACTGTAATGTTTATTTTTTTACTGACATGATTATATGTAGAAAGTTCAATAAAAGAAAAATTTCACTCTTTTTTGTTATTATTATTCACTTCATTTCATGATTATTACTGAAAATAATTGTGTTACATATAGAAGGTTGTGTTAAAAAATGATCTGTCCCAGGTGTCAGATGTGCTATGTAGGTCACTATTTGGAAACCAGATGCTTGGACATCACCAGGCATCAAGGAGTGAACAGTAGCCCAACACTTAGAATAAGTTCAAACTCTCTTACAGCTGTTGAGCCAAATGGCAGAACTTGAATCATGTTTCCTCCTCACTGCTTTTTAAAATAACACATTTCATAATGAAAGTATGACACACTAAACCTCTAAAAAATGCCACATTTTGGTAGTAAATAGATGAGCTGTGGAAATGGGATAAATCAAATTTATTCTTAAGAGAGCTTTTTAAGGGAAAAAGTACTTTCTAAACCTATAAAATCCCAGTGCTTTCTCTGGGCTCTTATTTTGCCAACCAATCATATTTATTATGTTAATTTAAGAATAGCTGTAGACACGCTGTCTCCAATTTTTGTCTATTTGCTTATTGGTTAAAATAAATGTTATTCTTGAAGCAGATTGATGCTTTGGAATTACAAGAATATTTTGTTTAACCATATTGATTTGTGGAGAACTCTGACCTCTTACCCACCCCGTTCATATTCTTCTTTGTACATTGTTTCTCTCTTGGAATAAATAATTGTAAACTTGAGGATGGTTTGCAGTCTTTGCTCAAGTTATTTCTCTCACATTCTCTGGTTGACTTAGCCTCTGGTCAAGCTGGAATTTTCCTCCTAAGATATTCCATGCAGCTCCTGGTGGCACATCTTATTTGCAGACTCCAGATTGGAATAATAAAAAATTAAATCTTAATACTAATGGGTGAAAGCAAGTAGGGGACATTTTTCCCTCCAAAGTTTACTTTTTTATTGACTCTTTTTATGTGTAGTCTCTTTTCTATATAATTGGAATTATAAGCCAAAGTGTGGACAATTTTCAAAGCAGATGTAACCAATTCATTACCATGATTGAATAAATGCGTGTCTTTAGTTCTTGGGGAGTGGCTTTGCCCCGAGGTCTACATACATTGCCATTAATGGACAAAACAGAACACTGATTTATCTCCTTCATGTAAGAGGAATATTCTCTACTTACCTTTCCTATCTGCCATTGCCAAATCTAGCAAATAAAGATACAAGGTAAGAGTAAGGTCAGGCATTTTCTTCCTGTTCTTTCCTGTTCTGCTTGCTGAAGTTTACCTGTGTCCCCCTCAAAGGCCATGGCCCCTGCAGGGGCCTCTCTCCTGGCTAGAGTTACTCTCTGCACCCAGTAACTGCCTTCTTCTCTTGACACTCAGGCCTTGGGGTGACAATGGCTCTCCCTGTTGCTTCACCCTTTCTTCCTGGTTTCCTTTAACCCTGTCCCACCACTGAAAATGGTCCCACGGTTAAATTCTCCTCAGTACCCCATTTGAAAGTGCCATCTGTTTCCCATCAGGACTCTGATTGGCACAGTGGTTCTGACTAGTGGAGAGTAGATCGTGTTTTGTAAAGATATAAATTTAAATTGAGCCATAGAGCTATGGACTTACATAACTCTATGGCTATGGGCTTATATAACTTCTAGGATGATTTAGCTTAATTTATGGTGCATCTTCAGCTGAAGCAGAATCCTAATATCTCTGGTCTTGGAGCCTTTGGATGTGGCTCTACTCATTCATTATTGGACATAACTTTACAATAAAGATTTCAATGCATATAACGTTGTCCTTCTTTACTTTCTTTCTTGTGTATAGACAATTGTTTGATATTTATGAAATTCAGTTTATGTAATTTATTGACCTTTCAAATACATACATGTGTATATGTAAGTGCATGTATGTATGTATATATGTATACACATATGTAAAATTTTTAAAAGAGAAAGAATAAATGATTAACTCAATCATGATAAATTCATGCAATTGAATATTACATAGTCATTAAAAAGAATGAGGTATGTACTAATATGAAAATTGCTGTAAGATCATTTTTCACTTTACCAAACCAAGACCAGAACAGCAACAACAAAAACATAGAATCAAATGACTTGTGTAGGTGTCATCCTCAAGACTGGACTGGGGAGGGTGTATGTGCCAGAACACTGACAGGATTCCCTCGGGGGAATGGAGTGGAAGGCTGTGAAGTGGGCTTTCACATTTGCTCTCTATGCTTAGGTATGGCGAAGGGTTCTTATGTATCTTTTACAACACGTGTTTTGTGCACATCTATGCTTTTTCCTAAAACTTTACCAAAATGACAGTGAAGACATAAAGGGACCATAAAGGACAAGAAGAACAGAGAGGCAACACTAGTGGCTTAGAGATAACAACAAAATTTTGAAAGGTTGAAAGTGGAGGATAAGTGGTAACTGAATTAGCAGAAAAGTAAAAACTGAAGCTTGTGTTTCTGCAGAGGCAGTTGCCAACGAGAAGCAAACTGGTTCATGGCCCAGAATACTTGAGAGACTCAAGGAGTTAGAGACATCGTGTTCCTTCAAAGGAAGGACAAGATGTGGGATAAAAATAGGAAATTAGTTTAGAGTTTGAATAAAGAGCAGCTAGATCCCTTGAACTTCTATCCTACCCCCTGAAGTCCAGTGATTACACACCCCCAACCCCAGCAGGAATGGGAGATTTCATCCCTGGAAAAATTATACTAGACACTCTCAACTCAGGGGTGACAGGCACAACTGAACGTGGGTGAGGCACTGGACAGAGCACAGCGGCAATGAGTGAAAGGCTACACAGCACATGGTGACACCCCAGGCCTGCTCCCCTCCTCAGCCTTGAGGATGCTGGCAGGAAGGCTCATACCCCTCCTTCAGGAGCCCAGGAAATTCTTTTTTTGAGAAGTTCCCAAAAAAGACCTATTCACCTTCAGGATCATCCAACAAACCATCCAAATCCCACCTGACCACCCGACAGTGAAACCCCACCAGTCAAGAAGCCCCGTTCATGTATTCAGAGCTTCCAATCCACCTTTTAGTGCCTCACTTTTAAATATGAATTTTTGAGGAAAGCCTCTGACATGAAAAAATAGGAACAAAACAAACAGAAAAAAAGGAACTCAGATAAATCCAAGAAGTTCAAGGAACAGCAAAGGACTTCAAACAAACTATGAATATCCTGAGAAATATAAGAGATTATATTGCAATTACAAAATAACTACAGGATGCTAAGACAATAGAATAATTAAAGAACAAGGAAGAGTTTTAGAAATTAAAAATATTTTAAGTGAGAAATTCAAGAGAGGGGTTGGAAAGACAAAGTTGAAGAATTTCTCAAAAGTAGAAGAAAAACGCTGGAAAAAAGAAGAGAAAAGGCCGGGCACAGTGGCTCACACCTGTAATCCTAGCCCTCTGGGAGGCCGAGGCGGGTGGATCGCTCAAGGTCAGGAGTTCGAGACCAGCCTGAGCAAGAGCGAGACCCCCGTCTCTACTAAAAAAATAGAAATAAATTATCTGGCCAACTAAAATATATATAGAAAAAATTAGCCGGACATGGTGGCGCATGCCTATAGCCCCAGCTACTGGGGAGGCTGAGGCAGTAGGATCGCTTAAGCCCAGGAGTTTGAGGTTGCTGTGAGCTAGGCTGATGCCATGGCACTCACTCTAGCCCGGGCAACAAAGCGAGACTCTGTCTCAAAAAAAAAAAAAAAAAAAAGAAGAAGAGAAAAAATAGGAAAATTAGGGAGTTCAAGAGGTTCACCATCTAATTAATAAGGACTTCAGAGAGAGGACAAAAAAAAGAGGCAGAAATTATCAAAGGTACTTATTAGTCTGGGTTCTCCAGAGAGAAAGAACCAACAGGGCCTGTTACAGTATTCAGTATAGTAACATGCTGTACACATTTGTAGCCTAGAAGCAATACGAGCTAATTTTTTATAATAAAATAATAATACTACTAATAAAAGAACCAACAGGCATTGGCTCGTGTGGTTATGGAGGCCGAGAAGTCGCGAGATCTTCAGCCAGCAGGCTGGGGATGCGGGAGAGCTGCCGGTATAGCTCCAGTCCGAGTCCATAGGCCCAGAAGCAAAGCAGGAGATGGTGGAAGTTCCAGTCTGAGTTCAAGTCCGAAAGCAGAACAAGACCTTTGTCCCACTTGAAGACAGTCAGAAAGAAAGAGTGAGTTGTTACTCAATGTTTTCTGTTCTAGTCAGGCCTACAGTGGATTAGATGAGAGCCACCCACACTGGGGAGGGCAAATTTACTTCACTCACCCTCACAGACACACCCAGAGTAATGTTTAACCGAATATCTTGACACCCAACGGCCCAGTCAAGTTGACACATGAAATTAACCATCACAGATATGATATAGGAACGTGTCCCAGAATGAAGGATGTGACTCCCTGGTGAAGGGCCCCACTGAGAATGACAAATAAAAATGATCTATACCAAGACACATCACTGTAAAATTTCCATTAGGGATGAAAAGAATCCGGAAGCTTCCATAGAGGAAAAAATAGATAGGTCACCAGGAAATAGAATGGCATAGGATTCCCAAAAACAACACTAGTAGCTAACAGATAATGGAGCAATGACTTTGAAATTTTGAGGCACAATCTCTCCAACCCAATTCTCTGGCAGTCAAAGTACCAAATATGAGGATAGAAAAAACATTGTTTTCAGCCAGGCAAAATGTCAAAAACTTTGCTTTCTCTGCATATTTTTTCTCTAGGAAGCTTCTGGAGTATATGCACCACTGAAAGAGGGAAATAAACGAAGAAAGGGGAAGCAGGGGTTCCAACAGAAGAAAGAGGCAAGTTGAATTTCCAGAGTGACGGTGAACAGATATCCTAGGACAGCAAAATAATGTAGCAGTTCTAGAAATCAGCCAGTCCAGGCAGAAACAGAGGATGAGAGGATCCAGGAGAGGGGGGAAAAAGGAATGAACTGCTAGAATGCTTGAGGTGCCTGACCATGTTGCCTGGAAGAGAATTGGGAAAGTATAAGAAAAGATAGATATATATATATATACAGGCACACACTTCCTCCCTCCCTCTCTCTCTCTCTCTCTCTCTCTCTCTCTCTCTCTCCCCCTTTCCACTCACAACTACAAAAAACAAAACAAAAAGGATAAGTAAGCAATATTTAACTCTAGGAAAAACAAAAAAAAATTGTAGAAAAGGAAATATAAACAAGGTATTGCTTACCCTTGAGCAATATTTGTAGCATATTATAAAACTTAAATATTCATTTAATACAAAATTGTGATTAAAACACACAGGGAGGGAGGGGTGTGTGTGTGTGTGTGTGTGTGTGTGTGTGTGTGTGAGGTGGGGGTGTGGTGAAAGGGTACTAAGTCTTTATTTTCTGTCACAGGAAGTGAGTAGATAAAGTCTGTCTTAGTCAGGGCAGCCTGCTGTAATAGAACACCACAGACTGGGTGGCTTAAACAACAAACATTTATTTCTCACAGTTCTGGAGGCTGGAAGTCCAAGATTAGCGTGCAGCATGGTAGGGTCCTGGTGAGGGCCCTCTTCTCAGTTGCTGACTGCCAACTTCTTGCTGTGGCCCCACGTGGTAGAAAGAGCCCTCTGGGGTCCCTTCTATAAGGGCACTAATCCCATTCACCAGGGCTCAACCTCATGACCTAATTATTTCCTAAAGGCCCCACCTCCTAATACCATCTCATTGGGGGTTAGAATTTCAACATGTAAATTTTGGGGGACAGAAACATTCAGTCCATTGCAATGTCTGCAATTGTTTAATCAATAAATAGCAGCATAAACTTATTACTAAAAATAAGTTAAATGTAAAGGGAAAAGTAGCTAACTGGGTTAAAAGTTGCCTCTGGCTTTGGGGAGTCTAATTCTGGGGAAAAGGTACTGCTGGTTTTTTTTTTGTTGTTGTTGCTGTTGTTGTTGTTTATTTGTTTGTTATTATAAGTTTTATAGTATTAGTTGGCCTTTCAAAAGATGTCTAGGTATTTTTTGACTGCCCAAAATATTTTTTTGTTTTTTGATACAGGGTCTCATTCTGTCACCCAGGTTGGAGTGCTATGGTGTGATCATAGCTCACAGCAACCTCAAACTCCTAGGCTCAAGAGATCTTCCTGCCTCAGCCTCCCAAGTAGCTGGGACTGCAGGTGTGTACCACCATGCTCAGCTGATTTTTTAAAAAATTTTTTGTAGAGACTGGTCTCATTATGTTGCTCAGGCTGGTCTCAAACTCCTGGGCTCATATTTTATTATGTGATTTAGAAAGCATTTCTATCAGAGTAAAACATTTTTTATCATAAATTAAATGTGTTAACTCTTGTTGAAATGTTGCTAAAAATATTTACATAGAATCAGATAATTCTGTAATTTTATTTTAGTCTTTTGCATAAATTTTCTATCACATTCTCTTAATAATCACTAAGGAAACAATCCTAGATTAATACTTTAGCAGTTAATGAATTATTTAGATGTATCCTTTAGAGATAATTAGATATATTTTCTCATATAATTTCCTCTTTCTAATCAGGGTATTAATATCCAGTGTATATATCTTGGTCTGGATTTCTTTAAATTATCTTTGTATAAGTAATGTTCTTAAAATAAATATGTAGTTATACAGAAAACAATCTGGAGGAATATATAACAAAAAGCTAACAGTGGATATCTGGGAAATGGGCTTGGGGAGCGTTTTTTAAAAAGTGTTTTATAGCCTTTAGGTGTTATTTTTATAATCAGAATATATTTGTGTATGTGTATATGTACATATGTAAAATAAAAAAGGAGTTGTATATAGTAGGTTTGGGCTCTATTATTGCAGTTACTTTTATTAAATTATTTTATTATTTGTATTTTGTTTTTAGAGTCAAGGTCTTGCTTTCTTGTCCAGGCTGGAATGCCATGGCATGATTGTAGCTCACTGTAACCTTGAATCCCTGGGCTCAAGAGATCCTCCTGTTTCAGCCTCCCAAGTAGCTGGGCACCTGCCATCATACCCAGCTAATTGTTAAATTTTTTGTAGAGACAGGGGTCACACTATGTTGCTCAGTTAGGTCTCAAAATCCTGGCCTCAAGTGACCCTCCTGCCATGGCCTCCCAAAGTGCTAGGATCACAGGCCCAAGCCACAGTGCCCGGCCTATTGTTCACCTTCGCTGCAAGAGCATTTCACAGCACAAGCCTAAAAGGATTTCCTGTTGGGCTTCACATGACATTCCAAGATTGGGTTTAGGCACCTTGACCAAATGACCCTGAACTGAAGTGAGCAAAGGCAGCTGCCCAGCTCTGAACGGTTAGATCCAAGCTGGAGGAAGCATGTTAATGGCAGGGCCAGGAACGGCCAAGCTTGTCAGTCCACAATCCGCCAAAGTAAATGCACAGGCAAGCAAAAGAGATGAACTTGATAGATAATACACAAAGAAATTATAATGATTTATTATTAATTAATAAATTAGATGTATTTTAGCCAATTTTTTTCTTCCTCTTTCCCTGTCAAGACATTTTATGTTGACCAGAAAATACAAATAACAGAGTTTCACCTTTTTTCTCTCGCCCTTCTGGTGTGGGAAACATTTTCTTTCAGAGAAGCTCTTCTTACCTGCGATTTTGATCGGTTTAGTTCTTTGTTCTGTAGTTTCTAGGCCAAACAACAAAATAATACTCATGTTCTCCAGTGTTTATATGACTACTCCAGTCCTTAGCATACATGTAGAGATGCTGCTAATGTGTGCGTGTCGTTCTGCAGCTACGGAGGTGCTGCAGGAAACCCGTGGTGGCACTAGGGATGGAGCTGTTGGACGCTGTTTGCCCTACACCTGCCTCAAACGACACAGGAAATTTTAAAAGTCACTGGAGTATCCTTTGACAACTCTACGTCTCTCCTGACTCACATCCAGTCTGTTCGCAAGTCTTCCCATTATCGCTCCAAAACGTGTCTCTGGCGGGCCTGCGTCTCCCTGTCTTCACCACCCCACCCCGGCGCGGGGCTCCTAGGGGACGGGCAGCAGCTGTACCAGGACTGCTGTGTCAGCAACAGACCATTTCCGGCCCTTTACCAAGTGGCAATCAGAGTGACCTTCCAGCACAGAAGTTTGATTATATTTCCCTCCTATTTATTATTATTACATTTTTTTTAAGAGATGGGAGTCTTGCTATGCTGCCCAGGCTGTACTCAGCCTCCCAAGTAGCTGAGACTACAGGCACAGAACACTGTCAGGTCTACTATCATTTTTAAAAGTTAGGTTCACTGAGGTATAATTTACATATAGTAAAATTCACCCTTTGAAGGAATACAATTCTATGACTTTTAACAAATGCACACTATTGTGGGTGAGTCCCTCTGTTGGCAAACCTTTCTCCATCCACAGCCATTGGACATTGATCTGTTTTTGTCCCTACAGTATTACTCTTTTCACAATGTCACATGAGTAGAATCCTACACTGTGCAGCCTGGTTTCTTTCCCCTAGCAGAACACATTTGAAATTTATTTATGTTGCTGCATGTATCAACAATTCATTCTTTTTTATTGCTAAGTAGTATTCCACCAATAAAACTATTTATCTACCCAAATTGGCAGACATCTGAGTTGTTTTCAGTTTTTGGCAACTGTGATTAAATCTGCTATAAACATTTGGGTATAGGTTTGCTTGTTTGCATGGGAGAACATATGTCTTCATTTCTCTTGGTTAAATACATGAGCCTTATATTCCTGGGTAATGTGATAAAAGTATGTCAAACTTTATAAGACACTGATGCTGTTTTCCAAAGTGGCTGTACCATTTTGCATTCCATCTGCAGTGTAGGTATTCCAGTTGCTCTGCATCCTCCTGAGCACTTGCTACTGTCAGTTTTTTATTTGAGTCATTCTGACTGTAATTTGCATTTCCCTAGTGACTAATGATGTTGAGAATCTTTTCATGTGCTTATTCACTATTCATATCTTTGGTGAATTATGCAAATTTTTGCCCATTTTTAAAATCTGGGTTTTTCATTTTATTATTGAGTTGTGAGTATTATTATTATTATTATTTTAAATAAAAATTCTGGGGCACATATGGTGGCTCACGTCTGTAATCCCAGCACTTTGGAGGCTGAGGCAGGAGGATCGCTTGAGGCCAGGAGTTTGAGACCAGCCTGGGCAACATAGTGAGACCTTGTCTCTATGAAAAAAATTTAAAGATTAGATGAGCATGGTGGCTCACACCTATAGTCCCAGCTGTGGCGGGAGGCTGAGGCAGGAGGATTGCTTGAGCCCAGGCACTGGAGGTTACAGTGGGCTATGATCACACCACTGCACTCCAGCCTGGGTGATAGAATAAAGACCCTGTCTCTGAAGAAAAATAAATAAATAAAAATTCTGAATAGATAAGACATTCACATGGTTGCAAAGATAAAATGATTTAAAAAATCATTCATAAAGAAGTGCCCATCTTTGTCCCATTTATCCCTGTCTGTCCTGCTGCAGTAAGAGATGATTTTCATTGATTTTTTTTATGTTTCCTTCCAGAGTTCCTTTACGTAAATACAATATATATTCCTATTTCCTCTCCATTCTTATGCCAGAGATAACATACTGTATACACTGTTGAGAACCCATATATCTTGGAGAACATTCTTTACAAACAACACTGCAATGAATATAACCTCATATGCAGGTCTTTTGGTTTATGTGCAGTCGTATATGTAGGATATATTCCCCCAAGTGATTTTTCAGATTACTGTTTCTTAAAGCATGGTCTTTCTTAACTTGTATATAAACTTCCTGTGTTCATTTCAACTCAGCTCAAGGGGCTTGTGTAAACCTTATTTATATAAAAAAAATCTGGGGGTGTTGGTGGGGGGAGGAGGTGGGCAGGGGGGTCTCCAGAGCAAGAACTCTTCATAATTCAAGCTCTACCTGCCAAGCGAGGTACACAAAGAAGGCGTGAGAAGCTGCTGAGCGCTGCAAAGTTCTCTTCTGATTGTGACATTCTTAACCCTTCTCCAAATCTTCCTGTTTCTGTTTTCCTTCTATTTATTTTATGGCGGATGTCTCATGCTTATTTCTGTGCCTCCTGCCTCTGATCTTTATCTGACTAAGGCAATATTTTTCTGATCTGTGTTTCAGCCTCACCGGCAATTTATGGAGTTTGCTCTTCGTAAGTTTTTCTTTTGATCATCGTTCACCCTCAGTTAATTCGCTCAAGTGAAGAGCAAAAGCTCAGGAGGAGATTAGCAGGGAGAAGGATAGCGTTTGGCTCTATCTAATGAAGTGTTTCTGAACTTGATCATTCGCTTCTCACTCAAGGGGAAATTTAGGATGTAGTAGTCACCTCTTTGATATTTAACAATCTCATTATTCTCGCAGTTATTTATGTCTTAAAGGGCTACCCTGGTTTAAATACTGATGCTTCTTTCAAACCCTATTCATACCGCTAAAAACAGAAGTTAAAGGTAAAACCAACCACTAATCAGACTGCCTTCTGGTCAGTTCTAAATTTAACTTGCAGCTGACCTTCAGTATTAAAGAGGCTTTTTAAATTTGGCTTCTTAAACGTACACACAGGTGTTGTCCTAACCTGTGAGTTGGTTGATTTTTTAGGAAGAGGCAATTGTGAAGGTGAATTGAGAGAGCTCTGCTCAGGCACATGCCACCGCTTCACCTCTCCTGCACGAGTTATTTTCAGAACTGCTGCAAATAGAGACCATAATATTTTTCTTTCCACATTGTTTATTTAAAGAGACATGGGAACCATCACCAAGAAGATTCATAGGCCCACAATGTAAACCTTCATGTGTGCTTTGTTTGAGTTAATGAAGATGTGATTTTGGAGTCACCTCTTCCCCCAGTCCTCACCTCTGCCCTGGGAAAATGGCAGGCCCTGAGATTTATAGGAATTCTGACCTAAGGGGCCAGGAAGTGCACAGGACTGAGAGGTGGGTAGCAAGGAGACTGGCCCCTGATGGGAGCTTTTCCCAGAAGAGAAAATATTACCTGCAGCTCTGGTTGCCATGGCACTGTTTTTAAACACTCCAAGATTTGTTACTCCTTTTGAAAGGGGCTCAGGCATGTGGAAGGCACCAGACTTTATTTAAGTGACTTCCCTTCCCTTCCTTTCCAAGTCTTAAGGCTGATAACCTGTCATGTTAACTGAAAGAAAAAAAATCTTGAAGCCAATTAGAAAATCCCTAATTTAAAACTGTAGATACAAACTGCATATTCATAGTCCAAACAAAGTTTTAGGGAAAAATGATCCCTTTTAGGTTCAAATTTATTGTGAAAAATTTTATTTCAAAACATCATTTTTTGCCAATTCTATTAAGCTAACAGGGACAAGACTGAAGACTGAAAGAAGCCTTAGAGGAAGTCATGAAAGCTCTGGATTAGAAACTATTTTTTAAATGGTCTCATTGAGAAATTTTTCAGATGAGAGTCACCCTTGAATGAATGAATGTATGCTGTATCAAATTATCCAGAGACAAAGAAGAGAAGCCATTCTAGCGGAACAAATGCAGCCTGCTTTGTTTGGGGGACAAATCATTCTTGCAGCCAGTTTGGAAATGTCACTTTTAAGTCAATGAGAGTTGTGTTCAAATAAGGGGGAGATGCAAGGCCCTATTATATTCACTACATGTGATGTTTTGCCTCTGAATGGTTTCTACAGTGCATGAAAATGCCTTTTTATCTTAGGGAGAGGGAGTCTTTTTAATGTCTTAAACTGTTTTCAGGTTTTACAAAGTGCTTCAGTTTTTACATTTAAAGGGCAGACATGGTCACACTGGAACACCAGCCGTCCCGCTACAGAGGTTTTGACATATTGGACACGGCTTTTGAACTCTTAACTTGGCAAAAACAGACTGGGAAAACAGATTCGTTGGCTCCCATGGGGGAACTTGTCTTCTGGAAGGGATCAGGGTTTAGCAGTAGTCCAACCAGCCATGTTCTCTGTCTTTTGGTGATTTTACCCACTGTGGCTCTGTCCGTAATGGGATTGGTTTGAGCAGAGATGCTGTCCAGTGGAATAGGAAGTTCTGAGGTGAGACTGAGGAAAACTGTCGGGAAATTCAATCCTTTGCCAAGAATTGACCAGATTGGCTGGCAACCGTGGGATTTGTAGGGATTTGTAGGCCAGGCCAGCTTGGCCCTCTTGGCTCATTATGGCAAACTCTAAATCCCTCTATACTGTCAGTAAGCTCATGAAATCAATTTGTTCTGTTGCCAATATTAAAAAAATTTTTTTTATTACTAAAAGAGACTACGTGCTAAGCAACAGTTCAGCACCATCAAACTCTTCTGGCAGATATTAAAAAACACATAAAATGACTGATGATGTTTGTATATCATTTTGAAGTAGGTATGATTTTTTAAAAGACAAGCTTCTTTATGGAGACAGGAGGATGTAAATTGGGCTGTCAATGCTGAGAGATCCTTGCTCAATGACAAGTAAGACCCCAGTGGTGGCAGAGAATAGCTTAGGGAGAAAGCAGATGCTAGGGTTTTTTTTTTTTTTTTTTTTTTTTTAGAGACAGGGTCTCTGTCACCCAGGCTGGAGTCCAGTGGAATGCAGTGGTGCTGGGATTACAGGAGTGAACCAGATGCTAGCTTTGATCTGTGAATCTACCCAGAAATAAACAAGGGATGACACCTTGGGCACAAACTTATAGTAGGAATTCAAAAATTTTGAATGATCCACATCAAAGATCTACTTCCAAAAAAAAGCAAATTTAGATGGGCACAGTGGTGCGCATCTGTAGTCCCAGCCACTCAGGAGGCTAAGGTGGGAGGATCATTTGAGCCCAGGAGTTGGAGGCCAGCTTGGGCAACATAGCGAGTCCCTCCTCCATCTCTAAGAAAAAGAAAAAAATTCAAGAAAGCAAGTTTTAAAGGGGTACAAAATGTACACACTGTTGACAAAGATCACATTTTCCACTTAGTTGGATGATCTTTCACTTTGGTCTTCAGGTAGAGACGGCGCTTTAGAACAGAGGTGAGCTGTCTGTGGCCAGAAGGCTGTGCGGCTTTGGGAAAAACCAGGAAGTCTACTCCATATTGCTATTAATATTTCTCAAATATGCCTTAAGGTAAACAATAAATGGCACAAATACCAGCGCGAAAGTTTTTCATTACAAGTCCAATAATAATATCATTAGTGATTATAAAAGAATATTAAAAATGATACTAACAATAAGCATATATTACATTTTACTAAGTGCCAGGCACTGTGCTAAGTGTTTACGTACATTTAATCTTTAAGCGGTGACCATGGGGTAGGTTAGCCGCATTTTACAGATGAGGAAACTGAGGCTAAGAAAAGTCATTTGCCCCAAAGTCACCAAGCTATTTATGAATAGCTTGATGGAGCCAGTATTTGAATCCAGGCAGTGTAGCTCCAGAGCTAGAGTATTCAACCTTTAATAAGAGCTAACACTTACAGAGCATGCGCACTATGTGCTAGGCAGTCACTGTTCTAACTGAGCGGTCATGGATACCGTTCTTATCATCATTTTACAGATAAGGAAACAGAGAGGTTAAAACACCCTCCCAAGGTCACATTGTTATTAATGGTGGAGATGAGAGTTAAACCAGTCACTCCAACCCTAGACTCTGAACACTTAATGTCTCATATACATATTTTCGTGGAATTTAGTAAAAATATTTTCATTTTGAGTTTTTAAAAACTGAGGCCTGAATTGTTTTGCCTAAATTGGTCATTCTAACGAAGTGGCTGTTCATTACTCCAGCACTTAGATAGTCTTAAGACTATGCCGCAGTCAAGTGGACGGCTGGGCTTTTTGCTGGTCTATACTACCCTCTAGTGGTTGGTGGGAAATTTTGACGCTATATCTATGTAATGGCAAAGAAATAGAATGTTATCCATTAAAGAGGATTCCTTTTAAACCTAAAAATAAGACATGAACCTGTATGTGACAATATTTGTATTTTTAGTATCTTTTCACTGCGAAAAATACATAAAGACTGAGAGCTACTATGAATTTAGTACTTTTATGTGAACGGGTATTTTTATTTTTATTAATTTCAATAGTATACACATACACAGGAAACAAGGTCACACACACACACAATGCCTGGGGCGACTGATGGATTTGGAAACCCCCACATGAGACTTCCCTTCAGGCTTCTTTGGTTAGAATTTCAACAAACGCCCATGCTTAAACCAATTTCAGGCAAGGAGAAACGAATTAACTCAAAATCTTAGTTTAATTAGTATATTCTCCTGAATTGGGCGTAGGTTCCACTTCGCTGAGAGGCGGAGCTGTGAAAATTGGGGTTGTGTTTACAAGGAAAGAGTCCTGCTACAGGAGAAGTCACAGTTGCACCAGTCTCCCTTGTTCCTCAGTCTCCCTCCCTGGCTGACCTCAAGGGGTGGCACCCAGGGGACGCAGGCCAGTGGGAGCATCCTCCCTGTGTGGGCCATAGGGGTGTATTATCTCAAGGGAACTTAAAAACAAAAGTAAAATTAACTAAAAGGTGGCCAGCTCGTTGTTATCATCCTTAGCCAGCAATTCTAAACAACAGTGATAAAATAATTCTCCCTGAAAAATTACATTTGGCTATGTTCTCAGCAATGACTATGCTTTCTTTCCAGTTTTAATTATATATATGTTTCTGATTTGCACACTTAAATGACTTGTTCCTTCATAAACATGGTGTTCTACATCACGGAAGTTAACGTGGAGAACTTCCAGTTTTAAAGCTGGCCTATGACACACGCAGGCCCAGCCGCAAGGATTTGTTTCAGGAGTTAAGTTCATGGTAAGTAGGATTCCTTAGACCTCGGTGTGGGCACAGTTGTATCACGTATTTCTGAGTCTAAACTGTAGATTTGAAATGATCCATGATAAGACAGTGATCGTAAAGGCAAAGAAACAGCTTGAGTATTTAGTGGTGTCATTTTATGTGACCACACAAACATGTTTACAAACGGTCAGAATCAACGTGGAACAATGTCCAGTGAAATATTAAGCTTTAGAAATGTTTATTGAAGACAGGCACATAGAAATTGTGGAGAACATTGCTAACTCTGCAAAACCAAAACAAGGAAATCAACATTTGGAAGAAGAATGTCAGGAGAAACAACAAAGGATGCTGGTCTTCGTTGCCAGAAGAAATCAAAAGAACAATTTTCGAATGCCTGAATTGTTTTCACCAAGAAGTAGATACTCATTCTAAAGTAAAGGATCAAGTACAATCAATGCTTACTATCACTCAGCTTCTTTCTTTGATTTTTGCAAAAGAAAAATTTGGGAAGTTTAAACTAAATGCAGAAGAAATTTATGATGAATTTCCTGGTAGAGATACTTGAGGGAAATTTTATTGACTGCAGAGATGTTTTAAAACCTCTCCAATTAATCCTGAAGAAACAACATGTACAGAATCACTATCTCGGATTGACTGTGAAATGGGATTTTTATGAATCTCTAGCAATCTCATCCTGCTGCTTAAGTTTTTTCTTAACTGTTTGTATATGTATTGCTTCATTTGAAATCTTTTCAAAATTAAGATAATTAAAAGTATTCTTTGTTTAATATGAGTGAAGGAGTTCATTTTGACAGTCCTTGACAAATTTGCAACATTTTAAGGCTTAAAAATAGAAATGGTAATGCTATTCATTACTGCAATAGACCAAATGTAGGCATATGTTTTTGCCTTCTTTTCAAAAAAATTTTATTTATTTTTTTCTTTTAGGGACTGGGTCTTGCTCTGTCACCCAGGCTGGAGTATGGTGGCATGATCATAGCTTACTGCAGCCTCGAACTCCTGGGCTCAAGAAATCCTCCTTTCTCAGCCTCCTGAGTGGTGGGGACTACAGGTATGTGCCACCATGCCTGGCTAATTTTTCTTATTTTTTGTAGAGATGGGGTCTTGCTATATTGCCCAGGCTGATCTCAAACTCCAGGCCTCAAGCAATCCTTCTGCATTGGCCTCCCAAAGTGCTTGGTATAAGCTACCACACCCAGCCTAATGTATATTAAAAGTATCAATCCATTACTTTTTTTTTTTTTTGGTCCTTTAATACTTACTTTGTTAAAATTTTTTTTAACTGATTTGATTATATTGTTGACTGCTGGTGTTTGGTGGAGGTTACTATCTTGATGAAATCTTAGTAGCAGGGAAATCAGAGGTGGGGATATTTATGAGCTTTCTGGGGTCTGGTATAAAGTGAGTCTTTCAATGTCAGGCTTGATTGGGATTGGACAAAGTTCCCAGTATAATAGTTTAGTATTGGGGAATACAGTGAATTTAGGTTTTAAAATGAGTCTTCAAAAAGTAAACATTCATTTGATAAGTACAGTTGTGCCTTCCATTGCTTTGAAAAGATGCTATTTGCCTTGTGTTATGGACTGAATGTTTGTGTTCCCCCAAATTCGTATGTTAAAGTCCTAATTTCCAATGTGATGGGACAGTTGATCCTTGATCAGGGTTGGGGGTGCTGGCCCCCTGCGCAGTCAAAATTCCTTGCATAACTTCTGACTCCCCCCAAACTTAACTACTAATAGCCTACTGTTGACCTTACTGATCACATAAACAGTTGATTAACACGTATTTGGTATGTCACATGCAGGATGTACTGTATTCTTACAATAAAGTAAGCTAGAGAAAAAGTGTTATTAAAATATTATTAGGAAGAAAAAATATATTTACTATTCATTAAGTGGAAGTGTATCATCATAGAGGTGTTCATCCTCCTTGTCTTCACATTGCATAGGCTGAAGAGGAGGAGTTGGTCTTGCTGTTTCAGGCAGAGGCCAGAGAAAATCTGTGTGTCAGTGGACACAGCCAGTTCAAGCTTGTGTTGTTCAAGGGTCCACTGTATTTGGAGGTGGGGCCTTTAGGAGGTAACTAGGTTTAGATGAGGTCGCATGGGTAGAGCCCTGTGATAGATTTAATGTCCTTATAAGAAGAGGACTAGACACCAGTATATTATTGGTATATTATCTATGGTATATTATTATTGCAGCTGGAAAGAACTGAGACACCCTGCTGAAGGCAAATTAATAGTCTATTATTTGGATAAATCTATATTTTAGGGAATTCAACTTTATCTTCCTGATTGAAAATATTCTGGAAGAGTAAAGTCATGTTAGTGCAGACAGTAAGCTGTGTGACTGTAGACAGTTTCAGTTCTCAATATATGCAAAGTTCAATAAAAGAAAATTATTACTATCTGCATTTCTTTTAGGCAATCATTATTATTCATTTCATTTCATGATTATTTTTGAAAATAATTTTGTTGTATACAGGAGGGTTGCTAAAATGATCTATTCAGGTTGCCAATTATGCTAGGGAGGCCTGCTAGAAGAATCATATAAAAAGAGTCTCCAGCAGTGTGGAGTGGGAACAGTAGGGCCATGTGGACCTGTACCCACAAAAGAAAATTAAGTTATATGAGTAATTCCAGAGATACTCTGAAAGTCCCAAAGGGGTTATTCATCATGAAACTTTTTTGGTGTGTTATAAGTTCTAATTTGTATATCCATGTTCACACGAACATTATTCACAAAAGCCAAAAGGTAGAAGCAACCCAAACATCCATTGACAGATGAACAGATGAAAAAGTATTGTATATGCATACAATGGAATGTTATTCAGCCTTAAAAAGGAAGGAAATTCTGACAAATGCTGCAACATGGGTGAACCTTGAGGACATTATGCTAAGTGAAGTAAATCAATCACAAAAAGACAGACACTGTATGATTACACTTATATGAACAACCTACAGTAGTCAAATTTATAGAGATAGAATGTAGAATGGTTGTTGCAGGGGGGAGGGGAAAATGGGCTGTTATTTAATAGGTACAGAGTTTCACTTTGGGAGGATGAAAGGAGTTCTGGATATTGGTTGCATAGTAATGTAAATGCATTTAACATTTCTGAACTATATACTTAAAAATGGTTAAAATGGTAAATTTTATGTTATGTATATCTTACTATAATTAAAAAAATATTAGTTTATTACATGGAAACATTGATGATCCAAAACAATTTGCATAACCCTATTTTGGCATGGCTGCCTTTTAAAAAAACAGCACTACAGCTAATACCCAAAGTACATTTGCACAGGTAAGAAAGGCAACTTTTGCTCAGGCACTTTGCTCCCATCTGCCAGAAAGTTATCCTAATGCGTGTACAAGTGTACAATGACCTCACTATGAAGGATGCCCCCTAGAGTTGTGCAATTTATTACCTGCATGCACAGTTGTTCAAAGAGTACCCAATAAGGGGCTTCACAAAGCACAAGTGCCCAGGCCTCTCTACACCAGGGAAGCTCTGCAAATAGTCCAGGGTGTGAGTGGTGGCTCAAGAGATGGGAAAAAATAAAACTTTGATAGGGAGCGCTTGGATTATACGGGTTGTAGCAGCAGCAAATGCTGTCCCATCAATGTTAACAGGCCCAAAATCAGCCTCCCAAGGTGCCCACGTGGTGGGAGGTGATGTGTCTGGATAGGAAAAAGCCACTACCAGGGTTGGCCTTATTCACGCCTGAACAGCTTTATATTACACGGAGCACTGAAGAGGCCCTCTGCACAGAAATAATTTTCCTATTTTGGGGGAATGCCTAGAATTCCAATTACTTTCTTTATGACTTAAATGTTGTTAGAACTACAAAAAGCCATTGACGTCACCCGGTCCCAATCTCCAGTTTCTCAGTCTAGAGACGTGAAATGACACCCCCACAGTCACACACCAGTTGGTACTTGGCTTTGCTCTCTTCCTGAGCATCGGGAGGTGGAGACAACCCTCCGAGAGGGGAAAAGACACCGAAAAGGGCAGGTAGAAGCGTCCAGAGACAGGGCTGCCCCCCTTCACAGGCATCATAATTTCCCTTTTCCATGACCCCCAATCCCCAGGAAAGGTGCATGGGGAGGTTAAGCGGGGAGGTGCAAGCTTGTTGATAATATTGAGAAGCATATTAAAACTTAAGAAGAAAATATAAGTAGTATGTATTTGACTTTTCATTCATTTGTTCACTAAATACATTGCACACCAGCTTATGATGGGGACTACTCACTGGGGATTCTTGTGGGCCGGTGGGTAGAGAGACACGTAAACAGATAAATTGCAGTGCACCCTGCAGCATGCTGTGTTAGATACATGAGCCTAACGCTGAGGGGACCCTGAGCAGGGAACCACTGTTTTCCCACAGAGGCCTTGGAGAACGCTTTCCAGAGGGAGGGATATTACAGTGGTTTTGAAGGGTGAATAGGAGTTTGGCAGGTGGGAAGGGTGAGGGAAGGTTTCAGGAAGTCCGGGTGGGAGTAACAGCCTGTGTCCCGGGGCAGCGTCTGGAGATTATGATGACTTTAGGAGTGACAGGACCACACTGAGCTTGGTAGTGGACAGGAGGTGACCTGGGCCAAGCCACGGAGTTGGCATTTTATCCTGTAGCCAAGACAGTCAACAGAAGCTGCTAAGCTGAGTGTGGCAGGATTCCTTGTCGCAGGGGAGAAGTCTGGCTTCCATGGAGGACGAGTGGCAGAGAGAGAGAGAGAGAGAGAGGAGGTGGGGAGGCCAGGGAGCGGCTGTCGCAATACCCAGGCTGTGCTCCATCAGGGAACGGATTCAGGACAAGCCGGGCAGGGGGGTGGAGAGCCAGGGGCTCAGCCTCAACCCCCTGCAGCCATCTGCTCGTCACTCACAGGCTGTGCCTCCACCCACTCCTGAGCCAACGGAGCTTCTGCCACTGACATTTGGAACAGTGGGAAAGGCTCCGAAAAGGGGGAGGCTTGTGGCAAAGGCCCCCCTCCCAGTCCCACCCTGGGATTGGTCTGCATGTGGGGTGTGATGTGTATGGCTTCCACGTGTAGCGGTAAGGAGGTAAACAGGGAATGTCTCTGTCCCTTCAGGGGGAGCTGCCTCTCGTTCTGAGAAACGCGGGACAAGCAGAGCACCTGGGTGTGGAGCAGAGAGACAGCTGGCGGGAGGGCAAGGGGTTAGCCTGGTGGTGGCTGCTGCCAGGAGAACTGCAGTAAGGTGAGCCCAACTTCTGCAGGGCAGGCAGAGGGCCTGTGGCCAGGAGCCGGCTCAACTCCTAAGGCTGAGCTGACTCATTGGAGCCTCAGCCTTGGGCTACTGTAGCCTTAGCCTTAACCAGCTGAGAACGTTTTCTAGCTGAGGATTTAAGGAGAGTTCCATGTTTGGTAGCCCCCGGCTCAGCGCAACGCTGGGTTGGTAAACGGTTCTCAGATGGAATCAAACTCCAGTGATGAACCTACTACGAGTCTTCACTAACAAGTGTGTACACCTGTGTATAGTCCCACGGCTTGTAGCAACACTTTTTTTTTTTTTAAAGCTGCATGTTATTATCAGGACAGGTTAATTTGGGAGGAGGAGGAGCAAAAGGGTGTGGGGGGCTGGAACCAAGAGCAGAGGCAGGAACAGCAGGATGGTGGCCATGGGTGTCAACATCCGCTACGGCGAGTGAAAAAAGACAAGACCAGAGGCAGGGAGAGAGGGAGGCTGCACTGAGCAGGGCCTCCAAGGCCCCTTGTATGATACAAAAACAGGAAAGGTGTTTAACTTTTAGTTGCCTGGCAGGGAAAACTGAGTGTCCTGGGGAGAGGTGGTGGTGGCAGGGGACGCTTGAGGGGCTTGTCCACCTGCATATTTTAAATAACTGCTATGGCCATACTGGTGCACCTGGTTACTGGGGGCAAAAGGTGAAGGGGCAGGAGAAGACCTGGGGCAAGGGCCACAGTGGGACTTATCAAGACACATTCATGGCTTAACAGATTGCTGGGGTGTCCAGGCCGAGAAAAGAGGAAGTAATAATAATTATAGTTTCTAAGCTCTTTACACTTATGTAAGACATTTAATCCTCACCACAATTCCACGAGGTAGATACATGTATTATCCCTATTTTACAAATGAGGATAATCGACGAGTACACTGGATCCCAAAGTTAATAGAAGGAAAACACTAGGTAAAATATAAAAAGCATCCTACCGTCTTATAGGAATTTAAAAAAACAATAGCCACCCTGTTACAACCAGCTCTTATTGCCAAGGTCTCCAACAGCTGTGACTTACACCAAAATCTTGTTTTGTAATTGACGGATTTGAAGGTGGGAGATTAAAGTAGAATATGTGAGAAATTGCTTTAAAATTTTACAAGTAAATCAATGAAAACTGAAAGCAGAGTTCTCTGTCACTGTGTTAACCAACACTGGGATCTAGCAAATATAGGTGAGTTGCTTGCTCCAGAAAATTCTCCCTCTTGGAAGAGGAGAGTGTGAACCGAGCAGCAGCTTGCTCATCAAGACGCCCCTCAAGACCATACCTCACGGAGCCCACCGTGCCAAGCTGTTATGTCAGAACTCGGCCTCATTCTAACCAGTTTCTCACCTTGCAACACCTGCTTGAAAGTCACTCAGCCCTGATCCTAAAACCCTAAAAACATCCTGCCCTACTTTCTCATGTTGAGGCACTGTTAACACTTTGTCAAGGTGAAGTTCTCCCTTAGCTTTGCTTGATCAACGAGTTTTTCTAGTGGGTTTTGGGGAGTCAACAGTTGACACTAAACATATATTTAACTATATAGTTCTGGTAACATTGTGACCTTACTGGTAATACGACCAAGTATTAGGAGTGAAAAACGCATGCATTTGGATCCTTCCTGTTGCAGTGATGTTTGTGCCAAAACCAGGGCTACAGACTTATAAACTAGGGAGCTGAGGGGCACTGCTTCTCCACGTTAGAACATGGTCATTACAGTAATTGACTCCGGGACCTACAAGCGCTCAACCGCCCACCTAGCCCCCTTGACTTCCTGCCTTCCGCCACATTGCCATGAAGTGTGTCCTGAGACCCTGCCGATTTGGCCATGCAGATTGGACCACACAGAAATAGGGTTCTGACAAAGGCAGCTCAGCTTCAGACGTTATAAGCGAGGGAAGCTTTTAGCTGGGCGGATATGAGAAATCTGACCAATAGGGGTGCCCAACCAGGGGTGCTATTAGTTACAGAATGCTAATTAACTCACCCAATCTCATTCCCTGGGGCGGGGGATGGGGGAGGAGTAGGAAAAATTGCAATAGAAACCAAGAGAAGTAAAGAGAGGCAGCAGTAGAACTAATTGGAGAGCTGAGAGGGAATCTGAGTCATGACAGAGCAGAGTCACTAGATTAGGGAACAGCAGATGGTGAGCTCTGACACGACCACAAATGTCAGAGTCACAGAGCGACTGGCGTATCCTGAAAGCTGCAAGTCCTGTTCTAGGTCTCCATGAGGCCTATCGCGTTGCTAAGGATCTGTTGTACTAATGATAAAATAATAAGCAAAATAGGTAATTTTATGTTGATGTACAATTTAACACAATAGGCACAGATCTTAAATGTTCAGTTCTATGAATTTTGAAAATGTGTGTATACCATGTAACCACCAACCAGAACACAATAGAACATTTCCACGACCTCAGAAAGTTGTCATGCTCCTTCGCAACCTTTCTTGCACCGTAGATTAATGTGCCTGTGTGTGCACGTCATCTAGGGTCCTTTTTTGTGTCTAGCTTCTTGCACTCAGCTTGATAATTTAGAGAGTCACTCATGTTGCAAGTATCAATAGTTAGTTTCTTTTTATGGCTAATAAATATTCCATTCTAAGGATGTGCTATTTGTTTTTCTTTTCTCATGTTGATGTTCAAGAATAAGGCTGCTACGGACATTCATATACAAGTATTTTTGAGGATACATGTTTTTATTTTCTTGGATAAATAACAAGAAGTGTAATTTCTGGGTCATAGGGTTAGTGCATCTTTAAATTTATGAAACTGCCAGGCTGTTTTTCAAAGTGATTGCACCACTTCACACGCCCACCAGCCACGTAGGGGAGTTCTGGCTGTTCTGCATCATCACCAGCAGTTAGTGCTTTTTAGACTTTAGTCATTCTACTGAGTGTGAAATATCATCTCACTGTTGCTTCCATGCATTTCCCTGGGGAATAATGATGTTGAGCACCTTTTTTCATGCCCATTGTCCATTCATCTATCTTCTTTTGTCCAAGTTTTGGGCCCTTTTTTTTTTTTTTTTTTGGAGAAAGAGTCTCACTCTGTTGCCCTGAGTAGAGCACCATGGCATCGGCCTAGCTCACAACAACCTCAAACTCCTGAGCTCAAGCGATCCTCCTGCCTCAGCCTCCTGAGTAGCTGGGATTACAGGTGCACACCATAATGCCTGGCTAACTTTTCTATTTTTAGTAGAGACAGGATCTTGCTCATGCTGAGGCTGGTCACAAACTCCTGAGCTCAAGCAATCCTCCTGCCTTGGCCTCCTAAAGTGCTGGGATTACAGGTGTGAGCCACCACACCTGGCCTGTGCCAATTTTTTAAATCGGGTGGTTCATCTTTTTATTGTTGATTTGTAATAATTCTTTATATATTCTGGATATAGATCCTTGTTCAGATAAATATGCTATAATTATTTTTCAAGTCTATGATGTATCTATTTGTTTTCTTGGTAGTGTTTTTGATGAAAGAACTAACATTGTTTTGGGGACCAGCATTATTTCATTTAATCGCAAATAATTTTGTAAGTCAGATATTAATCTTCCCACTTTATGGATGACAAAATGAAGGCTGAGGAAGGCTACCCGATCTGCACACTGTTCAGGGATAGGAGTGCCAGTTTTTGGATCAGTCAGCTTGACTTCAGAGCCCAAGGTTTTAGCCTGAGGTTTTCTTTGTTAATCACAAACCCTCATCATTGGAATCAGGACATGTAAGCCGTTTTTCCTGACAACCTGAAAGAGCCTCACGCAGGCAGCTGGGAGCTCCCTCCCTGGGTAATGTAGGGAGGCTTCTGTAAACCTGAAATCTGTGCTTTACCCACTTTGATGGCAAACAGCTGCTGGGAATGAGTTCTTACCACGAGCCCAGGGTGCTTTACTCCATCAATTGTTCTGAAAGGCATGAAGTTCGTTATGAACATTCTTACCAGCTACAGAATTATTGGTGCCATAAAACTGCTCTGAAGTGAGGTTATAGAATTCAGAGAAGATAGGTTTTCTTCTGGGGGTGTCATTCAGATTTGAGGGTTGACTTATCCTTTTCTTAATTCTCCCATTATTTCCTTATAATGACCACCTCATCCTATCAGATAGGGTCCTCTGACTGGTGCTAACCAGTCTCTGCCACTTTGGGTGGTGCTATCGTCTGGGTAGTACATCATCACTGCTAAATATTCATGCTCTTTGGGCTTTTAAGAATCTCCTGTGTCCAGTAAAACATTATCATCTGACCTTGCCTTTCACAGTTCTTCGCCACAACTCAGTGATTTATAAAGCCTCACAGCAGCAACACTTGAATGTGCATGAAGGCAACAAAGAATCCTGAGCATTATGAAGTGTTACATGGGGTAGAAGAGTCGAGAAGAGCTATAAAACTTCAGGGTACAAAGCCTGAGTACTGGGCAGAACATAACTCTGCAACAAAGGGAGCTAACAGGGCTTTCCTAAAATTAAAGGTAAAGACAGAAATCATGGGTAGAAGGCCCTGCCCAGCAGGAGGTCTGCAAAAGAAGGGGCCCCTTGGGCTGAGGAAGTTGTTCAGTGTGCAGATGACAAAGGCAAGGGGAGGTCTCTGGAAATGTTCACAGGAGTGCTCCAGAGTCTGACCCGACACCCGGGCCCCGTGAGCTTTGTGTCCTGGGCTCCTAATGAGCAGTACAGAGACAAGGAGATTGCGTTGGTCTCACTCCACATGATTCAGTGTTTATCTTGGCTTGATTGGTCCCAAAGTACTCATTTTACAAAGACGTGTGATGCCTTGCTCTGCTATTTCCTCAAATTCAAGTTCCTTTTCACTTGCCCTTAAATGCCAAAATTGGGAACCATAAAAGTCTAACTCTTTTTGGCCATCTGGGCTTCTGCTGGCATTAAAATTCCATAAAACAGACAGACAAAAACATCCTCAAATGTTTTTTTTCCTGGTATAGGGTGAGTATCAAAGCGTTTCATGGGCAAGTGATCAAGTTCTAGTTTAAGAGCAAAGGTTAAATGTGAGGCACAGCAAAAGGAACATGTATGTGGCAGGCTTACTTACCAGCTGTGTGACTTTGGGCAAATTACTTAACCTTTCTGAGCCTCAGTTTCCTGGGGATGCTAATAGTGCCTACCTTGTAGATTCACTGTGAAAACTTCATCTGTAAAGTAGGACTTGCCTCCCTCTTTGGATCAAAGGAGAAAACATATGCGCAGATGTTTTGTAAGCTTTGTAGTAGCTGTTATTGTGAAACAAGACATTATATTTTCGTCACATTTGAGTCAGTCACTCCTCTGTATTCCAGACATTCTGTAATGCTTTTTTAAAGTCAAAACCCACATGGATGACAAGTTATCTGTGGGTTCCCAAACCTCCATTTGGAGGGGACTGGAAAATACAGCAGCAAGGTTAAGAGAGCTTTCAGAATTAGCAGCGAAGAGAAAGAGTTTTCATGGGAGGGAGAAAAAACTTCCTAAATATTAATACTCTTCCAGACAAAAGGACATTTCAAGCACTATCTTCAAAATTCAGCTTGGAAAGGTATTGGATTATAAAAATGGGTTGTGTGTACTTGACAGTGCTGTGGAATCTCAGAGACCCAGAGGTCCTCTGCTATTGAAGAATCAGCGGTAAATTCTTTGTTTTGAAATTATTCTCTTAATTCTTGACCACAATAGGATGCTAAATGGAAGTTTCTGCTAGGTCCCATGTTACAATGGATGGGACAGTCCAAAGTCAGGCTCTCGAGCACCATACACAGAATGAAGCAGCAGCTCCCCGACTTTTGAGCTGTGTGTGTGTGTATGCTAGCATGGGGGTCATGGGGGGACATCACAGATGGACATGGGTCTGGACTTGAGGGTGGCATGCCTCCTGTGCTTCCTGAGAGTTGTGCCAGATTCCCAGTGACGGGAATCACCAAAAAACTCACAAAAGCCACCACAAAAGATAAAGTCAGTTGTGATCAAGCCATTGGCAAGAAACTCAGGAAATTCTCTGACCCCTTTCCCCAGCTCTTGCCCACTCAAGTTAGTGAGTGTGCTTAAGGGAGGGGGATAAGGAACACGTTGACAGTCCCCAGGTTCTACTGTAGATTTCCCAGCAGCAGCCCTAAGTCCCTCAGGATTTTGGTTTTCACATTGGACTGGGCATTCTAATGGCTGAATAGAGACTGTGTGTGTGACCTGCAGGGACCATAAAACACTTACTTCCCGAAGACCTGAGAGTGAACAGACGCTGCCTGAATTTTCTGGCAATACCACCTCTCTAGGAGTCATTAGGAAATGCGCAGGAGCATGTTGTGATTGTCACCATGCCTGGTGGGGAGGATGCTACTGGCACGTAGAGGACAAGGGCCTGAGATGCCCAATGTCCTAGTAAGCCAAGAACTATCCTGCTTGAAATGCAAACAGTGCCCCATTGAGACATCCGCTCACACTTACCCCTTCCCCGAACAAATTTTGGAAAGACAGTGGGAGACAAAAATAGAAATATCTTTGATTATGTCACACTTCATGCTTATTCATCACATCCATTACACTGGGGTTGAAAGTGTTTTGCAGTGACTTGAGAGCTCTTCCCCACAGCTGCTCAACTGTGTCCTGGCTGATGGATGCATTAGAGCCAGAAGCAGGCTGTGAAGCGTGCACGGTGCAGAAGGTGCACTGACTGTGGGGTGTTGCAGAAGCCTGGACCCCCAAGGGCCCTGGCCCAGGTTAAACTTGCTGTGGCGGCTGAAGATGGGGATTGGTCCCAGGTTAGAGAAAGCATGACCGGCGCTGGTGTGGGAGGCAGAACGATGTCTATGTCCTAATCCCTGACACGTGTGACTATGTTAGCGTACATGGCAAAAGGGACTTTGCTGTTGCCATGGATTTAAGATTTTGAGATGGAAAGATTATCCAAATTGTCCAGGTGGGCCAGATGTATTCACAAGAGTCCTTGTAAGAGTGAGGCAAGAAGGTCAAAGTCAGAAGAAGGAGATGTGAGGACAGAAGCAGGACTTGGGGTGATACGTTCTGCAGATGGGGGGATGCATGTGGCCTCTGGAAGCTGCCAAAGGCAAGAGAATGGGTCCTCCTCTAGAGCTTCCAGAAAGGAACACACACCTGCCGACACCTTGATTTTAGCCTATAAGACCCATTTTGGATGTCTGATCTCCAGAACTGTAAGATATTCAATATGTGTGTGTGTGTTTTTAAGCCATTAAGTTTGTGGTAATTTGTTACTCCAACAACAGGAAAATAACACACCTGGTTTAAAGTATAAGGGAAGTAGCTGGGTGCAGTGACACGTGCCTGTAGTCCCAGCTACTTGGGAGGCTGAGGCAGGAGGATCCCTTGAGCCCAGGAGTTTGAGATCAACCTGGGCAACATAGGGAGACCCCGTCTCTAGTAAATAAATAAAGTGTAACAGATGCCGTACTACTCCAGAGACTCTAGTAGTTCTTAGATCTTTACCTGAAGAATCTCCAAGCTGCAACATGCCCCTTCCCACCCTTTCTGAAGATTCTAAGGAGATAGGGATGCAGTCCTGGCACAGTCTTCCTCTAGACCTCATCAACAATTCACAACCACAGCACATTGCTATATGATATAAATGCATGCGCATGCAGGACAAGAATCCAAATTAAGTAAAAAGAATTTCTATATTATCTAAATTTCCCCTTTTCATCTACATGGATACTTGAGTATTGCTCCATAACGTCAAGGATAGCCACTGCTTGCTTTCAAGGGCTTCTCTTACCCTACAAATTCCTAGACTAAATCCAGTGGAGTCTTAGATCTTGCAGAAGTGTCAATTAGCAAAGTAAAATAAAAGTTAGAGAAAATTAAGTGGACATTGTTGGGAAAACAAACAAACCCTCTTCCACTTGGCAGACTTGAGCATTTAATGTGGCAATAACTGCGTCATCCTTTACAACACTTGTTGACGATATGCGCAGAAATGCATTCTACCACAACCAGCTTGACTTTTCCCTCTTTCTTCAGACCATGGATAAATATTTATTATAGCTACGAACAGAAAAAAGCCAGACTTTTGGTTTATTTGACAGGCGAGCTTAGTATTGGATACTTAAATTATTAAGGAAAAAAGCCAGCCTAACTCACTGTAAAGCTAGAGATTAAGTAGGAGTCAACGTGAATTCTCTCTAGCCTGTCTTCTCCTCCCCTCCGTAGGAAAAATGGCAACTCGTTCAGTATTGGACATCATGAACTCTGAGTCCGGAAGCCCTGGGAAGGTCTGTTTTCTCTCAGGAATACTCAGTTTGGCACAGGGAAAATTAAAACAAGTTTTAAAAATATCATTCCTGGGTAGTCATTTTCTCTGGAGACTTAAGAAAAAAAAAAAAAAGACATTGATGTTGAATAAAAAGCTTTCTCAGCAACCCCACTTTGAATGTCAAGTAAAAATGCACAGAATGGGCTCCCTTGGTAGCTCATGTCTACCTTCAGCTGCCTAGAAACAAAATTTTCAGAAGATAACATGTTACCTTTTGTTAGCTGGAAAATTGGGAAGGAGAAATTTGTATGTGTGTTGCACAGGAAACAGTACAGCACAAAGTTAATATTGCACACGTGGATCCTAATTTTGCTAAAAGCTAACAAATGTGAGAAAAATAACTAATTTGTATTGCTTAGCACCCTTCTCAAAGCTTTGCCATGTTAAGGAGTGTTGTGTGAGTACCCGGTATAAACTCATTACTCGGGAGAACAGGCCTATGGGCTGCATCGGATGATAGGTCAATGGTGGAGTGTGTGACTAGCAGGTTAGGTTCAGGACACAGAATGCATCTGTCCAGCACTGGAAGGTTCTCTGGCTTTCCCCGAAGACCGTGGCACCTGACTCACAGTCCTCCTTTCCATCCCATGACCTGCTTTATCCTGGGTGACCTTTTCACCCACCTTGCCCCCTTATCTCACCCCACGTGGCCACCTACCTCCACGGCCACCGCCCAGAGACTGTCCTCAGGAGGCTCTGCCCACACCTTCGCTTACCTCCTCCCAAACACCACGGCAGCTCTCGGACCCCACGGAGGCCTCTTTCTTCCCCTCTGTGATCTTAGCTAAGCCAGATCACACAGTTACTCGAAAATTAGGCTAGGTTAGATGTTCTAGATGCTGAAAAAATTAGGGTGCCCTCATCCCTGGATGAAATTCAAAAAGTATAAGGAAGTCCAATTTCTGATTTAGTTCTCATGGTGCCTACTTTAGTGTTTCTTAGAAAGAGGGCAAAATGGGGGCAGAATATAACTTTTTTAAGAGACAGAGTCTCACTATGTTTCCGAGGCTGGACTCGAACTCCTGTGCTCAACTAATCCTCCTGTCTTAGCCTCCCAAGTAGCTGGGACTACAGATGCGTGCCACTGTGCCCTGTTTGAGAACGTGATATTCTTTAAAAATTTTCTGTCCATTTTTGTGTACCTCTACACTGTCAATACCCCAAGTGTGAGTTTAGTCTGTTCCCTGGGTAATTGGAATCATTCTTTATAAATATCCTCATCTCCACTGCACACTCGGTCCCTTCCTGCCCCAGCCAGGCAAAACCCGACACTAGTTCAGTTGTGCTCCCACCTCAGCATGCCCCAGAGTTACCTGAAATGCTTGTTCTGAATGAGGTGGGGTCACAGCCCACCTTAGCTCCCGCTGGCCATGCAGACTTCCCTGAGGTCTGCTGTGACCCACACAGTCCACCAGGAAAACCTCAGCTGCTGGGTCATTTCCTCTCTCACCGTAGGGACCCTCTGGCCTGTAGGCCAGCCCTCTCAGCTCCCCTAACCCGTCTCCCCTGAGGCCTGTGGGAAATTCTGGTACCATCCAGGCGTCTGGAAAGTCAGATTGGGGAGGCTCGCTCAGGCCCTCTTTCTGTCTAAACCTGTCCTGTGAGTGCTGTTTGAAGGCAGCTGCCCAGTGCTGGCACAGAGCGTGGGCCAGGCTGCTTCCTCCCAGGGATCCGGGAGAGAAGCAGATCGTGTTCACCACTCTCAACCCCTGTCAGAACTACCTGGGGGATTCAGGGGCCACTCTCCTATCTAGTCCTCCTCCTTCCATTCCTATTGCTCCTTCCCACCAACTGGTCAAACTCTTTTTCCTTGAGGGAAAATTGCATCTACATCGTGCAGGATTCCTTCTCATATGGGCTCCAAAAGAGCCAGGCTCCTGTTCTAGATATTTAAGGAGAAATTTTTAGAATCAGAAAATTCTTTTTCTCTCTTCAGAACCTGGCTCTTGCTGCTTAAAGCTTGAATTTCAAACCTATTGTTTCTGCCATGTTCTTTTAAAAAGGTCTATTTTGAACATCACAACTGATCAATGACTTTTCTTGTTGTTCTGAATTGTCTCTCACACCCCACCCCCATCCCGAAACAAGCTTCAGTGGGTTAAAAGGTGTTGGGCTATAAAAATAGGGTTATAGGTAAAATAAACCATGCATGCTGCACCCTACCTGCCCCCTCATGGGCTCCTGGGTTATTTGGCCTGGACAACATTTGAAATAATGTTTAACTGGTTGCCAATGTTTTCAGTTAGATGATTTCATCTAAAACGCTGTACTGCTGCCTTTCTTGGAGCATGGTGACACTGGGCTGTGCTAGAGGCACCAAGACCCACTTGGGATGATCCTGCCCTCCCACTGTGCTGGAGCCCCTGCCGGGCCACCTCACACAGCCCCTGAGGGCATGTGCAACCTCACCCCGAGGGAGCACTGGTCACTTGGCCTCAGTGGCTTTCTCTGTCATTCCTCTTACAAGCTATTTCAGAACTTTGTGGCCAGGTGCAGTGGCTCACGCCTGTAATCCTAGCACTCTGGGAGGCCGTGGCGGGTGGATCGCTCGAGGTCAGGAGTTCAAGACCAGCAAGAGCGAGACCCGTCTCTACTAAAAATAGAAAGAAATTACCTGGCCAACTAAAGTATATATAGAAAAAAAATTAGCCGGGCATGGTGGCGCATGTCTGTAGTCCCAGCTACTCGGGAGGCTGAGGCAGGAGGATCGTTTAAAGCCCAGGAGTTTGAGGTTGCTGTGAGCTAGGCTGACGCCATGGCACTCACTCTAGCCCGGGCAACAAAGCGAGACTCTGTCTCAAAAAAAAAAAAAAAAAAAAAAAAAAAAAGAACTTTGTACCTTCCAGAAACTCCCTCCTCCCCAACACCCATTCCGCTAACACTCTCACCAGATGACCAATTTTATTGAGAAAATTGAGGCCAAAAGTAAAGTAAAGAATTTTCTAACTCTCCACTGCCCAACCTATAAACTTTTCTGTCTCTACAAATTTTGCCTCACTCTCACAGGACAGGATGGCCTTCCTTTTTAGTCAAAGAAACTCCTTCAGTTTCTTTCGTGTTTTAAAAACATATTGTTTTTTATAATTATGGAAATGATATAGCCACATAACCATTTAACCAAAGTTAAAAATAAAAGTCACCCCCCCTCCATAAACCCATAATGATACCTCTGCCCAAAAGTAAATACCATTATCTTACTGTTAAATATTTGGTAGCTATCCTCCTGGCTTACACACACACACACACACACACACACCTAATCATATATGTGCACACACAATTTTATTGTATTTTTCCAAAACAATAATTGTATATTTTTATATGATTTGTCTTTCTCTCAACAGTGATTATAAATACATTTATGTATTAGTGCATGTATTCTAAATATACTATCTTCAAGTATCTACATTCAATGTTGCATAGATTGACTATGTCATACTTATTGAAACCTTTTTAAAAATCACAAAAGTAGCACACAGTTACTAAAAGTAATCCAAATACACAGACTTATAAAAAGTGGAAGATTCTTCCCTTCTTATGCTCCCACTCCCATTCTCCAAGGGGTAACTATTATTAATAACTTATGGGAATCTTTACAAACTTTTTATTTTATTTTATTTTATTTTTTTGAGACAGAGTCTCACTCTGTTGCCCGGGCTAGAGTGAGTGCCGTGGCGTCAGCCTAGCTCACAGCAACCTCAAACTCCTGGGCTCAAGCGATCCTACTGCCTCAGCCTCCCGAGTAGCTGGGACTACAGGCATGCGCCACCATGCCCAGCTAATTTTTTCTATATATATTTTTAGCTGTCCGTATAATTTCTTTCTATTTTTAGTAGAGACGGGGTCTTGCTCTTGCTCAGGCTGGTCTCGAACTCCTGAGCTCAAACGATCCGCCTGCCTCGGCCTCCCAGAGTGCTAGGATTACAGGCGTGAGCCACCGCGCCCGGCCAATTTACAAACTTTTTAAAAAGTCAGGTTTATTGAAGTAGAATTCCCATGTAGCAAAACTCACCCTTTATAGGGTACAGTTCTATGAATTTGTAAAAATACATGGAGTTATGCAACTATCACAATTGGGATCTGGAACATTTCTGTAACCACAGAAAACTTTGTGTCTTTTTGTAGTCAACCCCTCCCTGACTTCTAGCCCTAGCAACCATTGATGTTTTCTATTTCTATAGTTTTGCTTTTTCTAGAAGGTAGTATAAATGGGATCATACAGTATGCAGCCTTTTGAGTGTGGCTTCTTCCACTCAGCATAATGCAATGGAGATGCAACCAAGTTGTGTGTATTATCCAATCCTTATTTTACATAGAAAGAGTTTTTGTTTCCCAAAATGGGATTATGTTAATCCTTGGAATTTAGCTATTTCCTTTTTGTGTTTACTTAAATATTAATAAGTCCATGTCTATATTATTTAATCTAGATCTGATTCTTTCCTTTTAAATAGCTGCCCACTATTCCAATATATACTGCTATATAAGGTATTTATTTGTTCTTCTTTTAATGGACATTCAGGTCATGTTCTCATTTTTTCACCATTCCAGGCACATAAACAAGTATGAACAAGTAAAACACATATTCATTCATAATTTCTTGTGTATGTATAAATAGATTCTTACAAGCAGTATTGCTAAGCCAAAAGGTATATTTAAAATACTTGCAAATTGCTCTCTACAAATGTTATATATATTTAAACTCCATCAACCTGCATCAGAATACCTTTTTCTGCATAATCTAACCAACAACAGATTACAAGCTTTCTGGCCAGGCATGGTGACTGCAGTCCCAGTACTTTGGGAGACTGAGGTGGGAGGATTGCTTGAGGCCAGGAGTTCAAGACCAGCCTGGACAATATAGCAAAACTCTGTCTCTACAAAAAACAAGAAAAATTAACCAGGCATGGTGATGTGTGCCTATAGATCTAGCTATTTGGGAGGCTGAGGCGGGAGGATCACTTGAGCCCGGGAATTTGAGGCTGCAGTGAGCTATGATCACACCACTGCACTCCAGCCTGGGTGACAGAGCAAGACCCCATCTCAAAAAAAAAAAAAAAAAAAAAAAAGATATCAATCTTTCTTTTTGATCTTATTGGCAAAACGATGGTATCTAATTTACATATCTCTATCCCTAGTGAGGTTGATCATTAAAAAATATATATTTGTTAGCTATTTGATTTTTGTCTTCTAGGAAATGCCAGTATATAGCTTTTATCCATTTTTCTATTAGGTTGTTGTTTTAAAATTCCTTCAATAAATTTCAAGGAATTCTTTATATATTATTAGGTAGACTAGGGATGTTTTTTCCAACCTTGTTTATGGCATCTATAGAGGCTGTGGCTGGGTTTTTGTTATCAATTCTGTAGCACTTTCCTTTATATTGTCTGAAAATCATGTACTATATGTAGGGAGAACTTTTCACTCCAAGATTTTAAAGCTATTCTTCAATCCACAGCTTAACTAATCCTTTCCTGATAGACATGTTTCAAATTTTCCCTATTACAAACAACACTGTCTCCAACACTCTTGTACCTATATCTCTTTGTCTTTGAACAATCTTGTACATTTTTCCTCCTATGTGAGAATTTTTATAAGCTTTTTTGCTCATAAGATAAATTCCTAGAAGCTGCATTAAAAATAGGCCTATTTTAAATTTTGTTTATCTGTGCTCTTGAATTCCTATCCACCAGCCTCTTTTGGAACCTTGTTCTACCAGGAACTCCCTCTTCTGCATACATCTGAGCCTCTCCCAATCATGGGCTTTTTCTTTTCAGCCTGCAAACATCTTCCAGACTCACACTTTCTTAGAAACAAAGCAGAATAAACAAAATGGCTTCTCTTGTTGAGTCTGCATGTCCTTCTAGTTGCCACCTATCTCTTCTCTTCTCTCCTTAGCCAGCCTGTTGAAAGGGTGGTCCACTGTCCTCACTGCCCTTGACCGCTGTTTGCTGCCACCTGGTTTCCCGTTGCACTTCACTGACGTGGCCCTGGAAAAGAGGCTCTCCAGGTGGTTTGCCCGACTTCATCTGCAGCAATTTCCTGGGACTCCCCTTCCCGGTCAGACTTTCCTTCTCCCTTCCTTTGGGTTCCTTCTTCCAGGGCTCACTCCTTTAACTTTGGTGTTCCCAGTGCTCTGGTCTTGCTCTTCTCTCCATACACATTCACCTCCTCACTATTGTCTCTACCCTCACTAACTTTATGCCAACGACATGTAGTAAAAGCTGAATAACGCCCCCTCCCCAAAGATGTCCAGGTCCTTTCTGGAACCCATGAATATTATCCTATATGGCAAAATGTGCAGATGTGGCCATGAGATGGGGTGATTATCCTGGATTATCTGTGGGGACACAACGTAATCACGAGTGTCCTTATAAAAGGGAGGCAGAGGGAGACAGAAGAGAGCAATGTGACCACAGAGCAAGATGCTGTGCTGCTGGCTTTGGAGGTGGATGCAGGGCGGGAGCTGAGGAATGCAGGTGGCCTGCAGAGGCAGACAAAGGCAAGGAAAGGATTCTCCCTGGAGCCTCCAGAAGGAACCAGCCCTGCTGACACCTTGACTTTAGCTCAGCGACACTAATTTTAGACTTTCCCCTCCAGAATTGTAAGAGAATAAACTTATGTTGTTTTAAAGCCACTAAATTCACGGTAATTTGTGACAGCAGCCTCAGGAGACTAATACAGCACTCAAATATCTGTCTCTGCTACCAGAACTCTCCTCTAGTCATCACAATTATAGCTGCATCTGTCTGCTATGGTCATATTCAACAGGACCCAAACAGAACTCTTCCTCCTGTCCCTCCTCCTTCCATGCTTCCCTGATTCATTTAATGGGACCATCATTCCCTGAGTCACACTAGTCAGGACCAAAGATCTTCCTGGCCCCTCCTGTCCACAGCCAGCAATCATCAAGCCCTGCAGTGTCTGCTGCTCTCTGTCCCTTTGGTTCTCTGCCTACGGATGTACCCCTTCCTCATCAAAGCAAAGGTGAGCCTTCTCAAAGTCTAGCCTGACCGAGGTCCTTCCCTTAACCACTGCTCAGAGCCAAGTCCCAGCTCCCTGGCAGGCCACACAAGGCTCTCCCCTTGGCAGCCACATCTTCTGCTATTCCCTGTTTGCCACTTCCCCACCCACACTAGGTACTTTCATGTCTTCCTGAAACTTCATGACCTTCCCTTCTGCTGCTCCTTCCTGTCCTTCTTTTTCAGGTCACTTGTTACTGGTCTTTATGACTTAGCTCATTTTCTCTAATGAGGCAGGGCTCAGTGTCCTTCCTTTGTCCTCCTGCAGCATGGTGTGCCTGCTTGTACACCATAGCAGGCTCCGCATTAAAGACACATTATTTGTGATCATTCTGAGGCCAAGACCAATGTCTGATTCATCTATTAAAGCTCAGTGGTTTGCACAAGGCACAGTAAATGTCTGTCGAATTGAGCTGAATTGCATTGCAAATAGGAAAAAAAAGTATTTCATTTGGTCACAATATTTTAAAAATTCAGAAACTTTTCTTTTATAAACTTAATCTCCTCTGACAGTTCTGGGCCGCAGCCATGTGCAACAAAGAGCAGGAAGACAAAACAAATATTGTCCGAAAATTCCCAGAGTGAGGCACTGAGAACAGGAATAATGAAAGTGTAAGCAAACTCTGTGGTCAACCCATCTTCTCAGTGCTCTTTCAAGAAAAATATTTGAAGTTTTGTTTTTCCTTGATGTGCAAAACTAGCGAGAATATTTAAGATAGTGTTTAGACATTTTGAATTTGACCTTTGACAACCCTAGAAGTTGACTTTTCAAGTCAGCTGTGAAATGTAAATGCAAAACACAGTTAATTTAATCCATAGTCAGGTATTAGGGTCGGGCATGCTTTAGGGACATCCTCAAGGGATATCAGAATGAAGAGACTGCAGGATACACTGCTACGTGATCAAAGCCAAGCACAGAATGGTGTGTACAGCATGCCCTATTCTGTGTAAGGAAGGAGAGGAATAGTATATATGTTCATATTTGTTTATGATCACTGGAAAGATAAATCAGAAATGAATAAATATGGTTACCTGCAGGGTGTGAGAGGTAACTGAGTGGATGGAGCAGGGAGGGTGTGAGTTCCCAGTACCTATGTTTTTATAGTGTTCAGAGTTTTGAATCACATAAATGTATTATCTATTTAAAATACCTATAAAAAATAAAGTGACATCAGATATAGGCCAGTAATATTCCCAATCTGCCCTGTTACTATTTGAGAAGCAACATTGTATTCTTAGTTTCTGACCTAGAGAGTCTTTTTTTTATTTTTAACACTTGATTTAGAAATGATTTCAAATTTTAAAAAATTACAAAAATAAAAATAGCACAAAGAGCATCTGTATGCCCTTTATCAGAGTCACTTATTGCCAACATTTTATCCCACATGAACTCATGTGATCTCTATCTATCTACCTACCTACCTATCACTAATTTTGTGTCTGAACCATCCCGAGGTTTGTGATCTTCTACCCCTAAATGTTTCAGTATGTATATCCTAGGAATATAACCATTGTGGTTATCAACCTCATGAATTTATGGTGATACAATATGAACAAGAGAGTCTTTTTTGGGGAAATGTTTCCTAAACATAAGACCAATCTTAACTTTCATATTGTACAAAATGGCCATTGGGTGATCTACTGTTTGTAGGTGAGGAGGTCAATTAAGTGTCACTATGGAAGTCATCAAACACTCCACATGGTGGCTATTAATCAGTCCCTAGAAGATGTTTTCCCTCTTCCCTTTGGTACAAATCAAGCCATTCATTTCTAAAGGTCTGCAGCTTCCCTGAACTCCTAAATGAAAAAGTTGTGCAGGCTCCAATTATAGTTCAGTAATGGAGTTGGGAGAAGAGTCCTCAATTACACCTTGTTTAAGAGTAATTTTTATAAATAGCACCTTGTGTCAAATTCATTTGTTTGCTTCCACCGGCAACTGTGGTAAATATGGCCAGGTCTGGACCTGCCCTTTGTTCTTCACTCACAGCTGAGCTTGCTACTGTCGGAAAAAGAGGAGAAATAAGAAAATGGAGGGAAATCATAGAAGGTCTAAGGAAGGAAAGGGGGCTGGCCTGGCTCCTTCATGGGTTTGTCAAAGACCTGGAGTCTCACATAGCTGTGTTGGACTACTTAGAGATAGTATGTTGCAGCCCAAAGTCTAGTTCTTTTTTTTTTTTTTTTAAATATTTCAGAAACATTCCATGAATACATGAATGCTAGATGACATGTTTTGGGTAAATGACATTGAACAAGGGTTCTGTCATTAGTAGATACTGCTCTACAGTCTTCTTGAAGACTTGGATGGTGGTGAGGAGGAGACACATGACAGCCTAGCCTGAGACTTGTGACCCGGTTTGGGGGAGGGCTCTGCCCTGCTACTCCCCCACTGCTTCCCCCCCACGCTGCTCTCCCCAGTTGCTGTCCACAGCATAGCTCTTTCCTGAGCTCGGCCACAGTGGCAGAGGGATGTGCTGTGTTATAATTTAGCCATTCCTTTGTGGACAGAAATATGGATTTTGCTTTTAAAAAGTTTTATTTTGTCTATTGCTGTATATAATACCTTGGTGAAAATCCTTATGTTTATGTATATATATGTTTTTTTACTTGTCTAACAATTTTTGTAGGATAAATTTTTAGTAGTGGAGCTGCTGGATTGAAAAATACAGCTTTTTAAAATGACTTTTGATACCTCCTGTCAAATTACCCTCCAGAAAGTACACACCATTTTACAGTGCTCACTAACAGGGTATGAGAATGTGGGGTCCTCCGGTCAGGAAGCATCTGACCTCTGGAGGAGGCGTGTGTGGAAAGTCCTGGCCGTGACGTCTGGCTGTCTGGGTTCGCACCCTGGCTCTGCCACGTACCAGCCTCACTCCTTAGTGAATGGTGCAATCTCATTAAGTATTTCCTCATCCTTCCAGTGGAAACGATGATAATACCCTTCTCACGGGGCTGTCATGAAAGTAAACGAGACAGTGGATGTGAAATGCTATGTGTTGCCTGCCACTTACTGCTCCTATTACTGCCTGTAGCCTAGTCACCCCCAGAATATCTTTTCAGCCGCCCTGGCTAGACTGAGGCCCAAGGCGTAGCCAGGCCCTGATATTGAGGGCCTTGGTTTGGGTTGGGGAGGAAGCTAGAATACAAAATTGGTGCCAACCTTCACTATCTTCTTTATGTGTTTCATAGCATGTGACTGATGTTTCAAAACCAATTTTTTCTTTATAAGTGATAGAGCATACCATTTCACTTATTTAAGTATACAATTCAATGCATTTTAGCATTTTCACAGAGTTGTGTAACCATCAATACAATCAATTTGAGAACATCTTCATCACCCCCAAAGAAACTATAACATTTAGGGTTAAAAATGCTATGTCTAGCTGGGCATGGTGGCTCATGCCTGTAATCCCAGCATTTTGGGAGGCCTAGGCAGGAGGATTGCTTGAGCCCAGGAGTTCAAGACCAGCCTGGGTAACATAGTGAGACCTGGTCTCCACAAGAAACTAAAAAATTATCCAGGGGAGGTGGCATGCACCTACATAGTCCCGTCTACTTGGGAGGCTGAGGCAGGAAGATCACTTGAGCCTAGGAGTTCAAGTGATCAAGACACTGCACCCTAGCCTGGGTGACAGAGTGAGACCCTGACTCTAGAAAAGAAAAAAAAGAAAAGAAAAAAAAAGGAAAGAGCTACCTCCAACCCTCCCCATTCCTCCCAGTACTATGCAACACTAATGTACTTTCTGTCTCTATAGATTTGCCTATTCTGGCAATTTCATAAAAATGGGACATGTGGTCATTTAACCGGCTGCTTTCACCCAGCACCATATATGTTCAAGATTCTTCCATGTTGTAGCATCTATCAGTCTTCCTTCCTTTTTATTGTCAAGTAATATTCCAGCACATGGAGACACTGTATCTTGTTTACACATTCATCAGTTGATGAATATCTGAATTGTCTCCAATTTGGGGCTATTGTGAATAATAGCTGTGAACATTTGTGTACAAGTTTTTGAGTGGACATGTGTTTTTATTTCCTAGGTATATACCTAGGAGTGGAATTATTGGTCAATTGTTCGTTTTTTAATATTATAAATAACGTTGCAATGACTATCTTGGTAAAAAGGAGTAGCGGAAAGATTTCCAGTCAAAGGCAAGAAAAGCATAAATAAAGGCTCAGGGGACATGGGTGTTGCGGGCCTTAACCCTTCTGAATAATCCTTCAGCATTTGTAAAATGGGTTGTTGTAAAGATTAGAGATTAAATGTAATGGGTAGTCTCTGGCACACAGTAAATTCTCAATGAATGACAGCTATTATTCTACACCCTCCAAACCTAGAAGCAGAAATCCTCTTGGGTCTAGCCTTTTCATTCATCCATACCATTAGTATTATCAGATTACTCTGGTTTTCTTTTTTTTTTTTTTTGCAAAGTGAAGGTTTAATTTTTTGGTTTTCTATTTTTATGACCTTGTATTTTGTCAGTCCTGCTGTAAGCCTTCAGTAAATGCCACAATGGTACCACGTGCGGAAACTAAAACTGAGCTCTGTCTAAAGTAGGTCATTTCCTTTTCATCTTTGCATTCTACTTCTTGCCAAACCCTGGTTATTAACTTTTTCTCCTGAACCCAAACTGCAAGGGAGGCAAGCCCTACTGTTACATCCCTTAGGTCATCAGGAATTTGGGATCGTTGTGCAGATTCGAGGTGAAAATCCTGGCTTGTATAAAATGATGGCCCATGGGTCCAATCCAATGTGCAGGCTGGAATTGTTTGGTCTGCACAGTATACAGTGAAAAAAAAAATGTTGAACCAATATATAAAAATAAGGAGGTTTTGCATGAAACTCTATATTTCAGATTCCTTTTGAAAAAAATAAAAAGAGAGGGCAAAATTGGGCCTTCACTCTTGCATGATAAAAATAGACTGATTTGGGCTGGGTGTGGTGGCTCACACTGTAATCCCAGCACTTTGAGAGGCAGAGGGGGGAGGATTGCTTGAGGCCAGGAGTTTGAGACCAGCCTGGGCAACATAGCTAGATGACCTCCATCGCTACAAAAATTTTTTTAAAAAATTAGCTGGGCATGATGGCAGGTGCCTGTAGTCCCAGCTACTCAGGAGGCTGAGGCAGGATTTCAGTTGAGGCCAGGAGTTCGAGGCTGCAGTGAGCCATGACTGAGCCACTGCATTCCAGCTTGGGCAACAGAGTTAAGACCCTGTCTCTAAGAGGGGAAAAAAAAAAAAAAGGAAGAAAGACATGGCACTATCCCCTCTCCCACCTCCACCCCATTGTCCCATGGTTGATCATCCTTGCTAAGTCCCTGCCATTTTTGTCATTTCACATCAGTTCAGACAATTTTTTTTTTACTTGTTTTTTTGCTTTGTCTAGCATTCTGCTACCTTGTGGAAAATTACCTACAAAAGTCTCCTACTACATGCTTATAAAGAGAGTGGCCTCTAGTTCTCAACATCTACACTCTTTTTTGGAAAATATTATCACCAGCTCCTTGTTTTGCTGTACAGGACACTTCACCTTCCTTTTAAGCATCTGCTGTTGAAAACAGCAGTTTGCTCAGTTCTTAAAAGCCTGGTAGAACCGCACAGCGTGCCTGGCAGATGCTGAGAGCTTCCTTGCTTCAAGATACTCACTTAGAGCCATTTGACCCGAGATGTCTGCTGTCAGACTGCTTGTTTATTTGTCAGCCCACGACTGAGCTCATGGCTCAATCTTTCGTTGCACTTGATACATTTGGCTAAACTCTTCCATTAGCTTGAGGCTCGCTTTTGGTGCCTTCTTACTCTGCCCATTTTAATCTTGTAGCAATCCTCTCTCTTCCCCCAGACCTCAGGTTTCTGAAGGGAGTGTTTTTGTTCTTGCATGACCTTTTTCTGCTCTGGTCTCCTCCATCCTGTTTTCATCTGGTCTTTGATTTCACTGTTTCTGCTCAGGCGTCCCCACCTTCGTTTTGTTTGTCTGTGCTCCCCTTAAACGCGTCTGCAGCGATATCTGTTTTATTCTTGAACGCTTCTGGCTATACCCCTTCGGAAATCTCTCATGTCATTAAAAAAAAATTTCATTATTTTGAAATCTTTAAGGGGGAGCAGGACTTCTGTTCTTCAATTCTTTACCCAATTTCCTCCATTTTAGGAAATCAGTGTCAATCTCTATATCGTGTGCATAGAAATGATAAAATCTTGCACTTTACATTTTATGAGCTTTAGCATTTTTCTTGTGATCTTCTCAATTCTCCTGTATTCAAATGGCTAGCATGGGCTGCTGAATAAATATCCCTTTTTCCACTTGAATGATTCTTAAACTTAAGTAATTGATGGACCCTGTTTAAGAAAAGAAAAATTTCTCTGGACCCACAGGGTTGACCTAACTTATTTTATTTATAATAAATTGCTGTTTTATCTTTCTATTATTTTTTTTTTTACTTTTTTTTTTTTTTTTTTTGAGACAGAATCTCACTCTGTTGCCCAGGCTAGAGTGAGTGCCGTGGCATCAGCCTAGCTCACAGCAACCTCAAACTCCTGAACTCAAGCAATCCTCCTGCCTCAGCCTCCCGAGTAGCTGGGACTACAGACATGTGCCATCATGCCTGGCTAATGTTTTTCTATATATATGTTTTTAGTTGTCCAGCTAATTTCTTTCTATTTTTAGTAGAGACGGGGTCTCGCTCTTGCTCAGGCTGGTCTTGAACTCCTGAGCTCAAATGATCCACCCGCCTCGGCCTCCCAGAGTGCTAGGATTATAGGCGTGAGCCACCTCGCCTGGCCTATAAATTGCTGTTTTAATATAGATATGATTCTGGCTAACATGGGTAGTTTCTTTAGCAAGCTGATGAGTAAGGACTCAATTCTCTCTCATTTTTCTCTTTTCAAACTGCTGTGAAACTTTTGCTCATGAGGAACGTTTATGTATTGTCTTCCTGTTTTCTTTTCTCATAGGTCTCTGAGATGGAGTAGTGGCACTGCTGACCCCAGTAGGGTTGAAAATAGCAGCGCACACTTGGGGGCTTGAGGTCCTGTAACATACTTACTCATAAGGTGGGCATCCAGGTCATTTGAAATATGCTTCTGTTAATTATTTAAATTGATTCAGAGAACCCGTGTAGAAAATGATCAAATCTCTGTTACTACGCTGTATAGTCTGATAATAAATACTTCATTGCAGAGGCCGCCTTTTGTTTATCCACTGCCCTAGCTCGTTTCCCAAGCCTCATCTGACATCACCTCTGCCCCCATGCCTTTTGCTGTACACAGCAGAGGCATCCTGTGCAAATTCCCCTTGGTCTTTCATTTGTCTTTTGAGGGCTCATATCTATAAACTTGATCTTTTCTCTCCACCCCGTTCACTTCCATGATATTTCAAACTTTTACATTGTGTCTTAGTCTGTTTTCTGTTGCTTACAATAGAATATCTGAAACTGGAAAATTTATAAAGAGAAGAAATTTATTTCTTACAGTTATGAAGGCTGAGTAGTTCCAGGTTGAGGGGCTACATCTGGTGAGAGCCTTCTTGCTGGTGGGAACTCTCTGTAGAGTCCTAAGACAGTGCAGGGCATCGCATGGTGAGGGGGCTGAGTGTATCAGCTCAAGTCTCTCTTCCTCTTGTTATAAAGCCACCAGCCCTGCTTCCATTCATCCATTAACCCACTAACCATTCATGGGGGCACAGCCCTCATGGCCCAATCACCTCTCAAAGTTCCCACCTCTCAACACTGCCACATTGAGGATTAAATTTCAACATCAATTTTGGAGGGGACGAATATTCAAACCATAGAAACATCTTTTAAACAAAAATCTGAAAATCTGCACTTGCATGGCTGTTGCCCTATTGAGCCATTTGGTTCATCCCAAACCAGTCGTATCACACACAGATTTCTGTCTTCAAATTCAGTTCTATTTCTTAAGTCAAAATACATCCAGATCCTCTTTGGAGACTTCTAAGCTTCAGCTCCAGCATATTTTCCTATGGGGTAGCGGAGGCAGCTCTAGATTTGGGATTAAGAAAGTCCCAGAGAAATTCCTCCCCTCAACAAGCTATAAAACATCAGGGAATTGCTTAACTTCCCAGAGCTCATTTCCCTCATCTGTATAATGGGATAATAATAGACACCATCTTTCGGGATTCTTGTGAAGATTCCATGAAATACTGTATGTGAAACCACGATTGAAATTCCATCTGTGTTATATATTTTTAGCTGAAGCTCTGCTTGCCCTAACCCTGTTTATGTTTTTCTTTCAGGCCTTCGACATTCCCTTGACAGTTCTCTTCTTTTCCCTTGGCTTCTCATTTTTCTTGTCTGAGGTTCTTTGTCTCTTTGCTTTTCTAATTGACTTATTCATTGTTTATCCATCCTACTGTCTTTGGATAAAAATATTGGCATCCTGACAGCTGATGTCAGACTTGTTGGGGGTGGGGAGATTATATTGGGGTACAAGGACATGGTTTCCCAGGAGTCAGAACAACCAGAGAAGTAGCTGAATTGCGGAATTGGAACTGAACGGGGGAGAGCAGAGAGGTGAGAACACGGAGTGTGGGGGACGGGAAGCCTCCAGCAAGGTAAGGGCCTGCCAGGGTGAAATGCGCAGTGAACACAATCCTCTGGGGGGCTGGGCGGTGGGAAGCAGGTGGAAGGGGGACATGCATGCAGAATCAGGGATGTCTCATATCCTACTGAACGTTGTCTGGTCACTGCCGTGTAAACTCTCCCAGGTCTTTGGTAACATTTACCACCCACAGGAGCAGGGTTTTGGGGAAACCACGGAAAATTGCTGAGCCCAGATCATGGTTGCGGGGGGCACAGGGACTGCACATAATGAATGAATTTATCGGAAACCGGAGGAGACCGTGACGCTGTGGCGCCCCTGGGGATTCCGCCACATCGTGGAGAGGACTCTGGATACCCACTGGGGCTAGGATGGGGATTTGAGCCAATCTTGTCTATTCTGAGGGGGGTGGTGACTTCGGCTGGCATCTGGACATTCATTTTAAAGCATAATATATGCCAAATGCCAGCCATGAATTCTTTGGACTTGGGTTCCGTCTAAAGAAAGCCTCTCGCACAGGAGGAGCCTGATGAATATTTGTTGAATAGATTTTAGTTCTTCCTGCCATGAATTTATCATCCTTTGTTCCTCTCTTACCCCATTTTGCTGCATGACCCCAGAAATAGATCTTTCCGAGTGTTCCCTGTATCCTCTCCTCAGCAAGAACCAATTTTCCCTGGTGTTTTCTTCCCATACCACTGGTTGGCCCCCAGCAACTTTGTGTCTGCCCTGGTCCCTTCTTCAGCCTGAAGGTCACCTTCACGTTCTGTCTCCAGAGTTGCTCAGCTCACGGCTTTCCTTCCCAGTGCGTGTTACTGGCTCTGCTGCGGGTCTTCTGCTTGCTTGTTTGTTTTGGCTCTTGTGGCCAGCGTAGCAGTGCCAGTCTCCCTTTGTGGAGAAGGATTCTTGGATGGCTTACATAAATACTCCCTTTCGTTCACAATTTGTAAGAATTCAGTCTACAGAGAGAGAGAGAAAGAGAGAGAGAGAGAGAGAGAGAGAGACAGCATGTACACAAAGGCCTATCTTTTGGAGGTAACATACTGAAGTATTTCTGCATAAAATTATATGATGTTTGGAATTTACTCTAAACTACTCCGGAAGGAGAGAGGGAAGAGGAAAAAAAAGTAGGGGCTGGTGCTATAGCAAACACAAGACTGGCCACGTTGTTGACACTCTGTGATGGGTACATGAGGGTTCAATACCATATTCACTCAGCCTTTGTGTGTTTGAAAATCTTACAATTAAAAGCTTAACTGAAGTCTGTTTATGAATGATCTGCACATGGGTTAGTGACCCCCACAGCCACCACCTTTTTCTGACTATACATGACCCTCAGGTGACTTCTCTGCCCTCCCTCACCAAGCCGTGCCTAAGTACCCTCTTCCAGTCGATTTGTTGGCATGCCTGGCTCCCTTTGGTCTGAGAGGTCCCGGTGGGCAGGGGCACTGTCTTCCTCCTCTTTGGGTCCCGGTGCCTAGCATAGAGTGTGCTGAGCTGAAATTAAGTGAGCTAAAGAAAAGTATCTGCTAGTGAGTCCCCAGCCGGAGGACAGCTCCCCGCCCACTGCTGGGCCTTTTGCTGGGCCGGAGGCTCCCCAGAGGGATGGGAGGGCTTTCTTCCCTGGGAGGCAGAGAGCACAGCCCCTTTGGCTTTCTGCACGTGCAGCCACATCACCACCAAATTATCTCAGAGGCCTGGTCCTTTCTCTCCTGATACATTATCCAAGATCATGCCAATTTCCTTTCGGATCTGAAGTTCACACCAAGCTTCTTACTTCCTGTGATCTGCTGGTTTAGGCCCGCAATTGGGGACCTAAATGAATGCTCGAGACCTCACTGTGTAAGTCTCCCTTTGAACAGCCTCTCTTCTCTGGAAGAAAATGCATCCCTCATCTCTAGACAGAGAGAATGGTGCCCTCCTCATCTTCCTTCCTTTGGAGGGCTGGCTCTTGTGTCACCCTTATGAAAAGCAAATCAAGCAATGCCACCACCCGTGCTTCTCATTTTTCTTAGCATCCTCCACATGTTTCTTCCCAGCCCTATATCTTCAGCTTTGGTCTGAATTTTCTGTTCTAGGTTCAGCTAGTACCAACTCTTGTAGTTCTTCTACTACAACTGTAGTTCTGGAAGCTTGTAGGATAGGTATCCTGGTACCACCTTGCCCTCACTAATCCTTTTCAAATAGCTTTTACAAATATCAGCGGTCATTGTGTCACCAGTAGGCAACACTAGGAGGGTTGGGAGTCAGGTGTTATTGTGCCCATTTGACAAGAATTGGAAAGGTTGAGCGGCTTGTTTAAGGTTTCAGAAGTAGTAAGGGTCAGAAGTAAAGGCTCTTTCTCCTAAATCTTAGGCCAGTGTTCCAACCTGCACCCACCGTCCGGCTTATACTGTGCTGCTGTCCCCTGGGGAAATGGTGGCTGACTTTGAACTTCTGTGCATTTGCCTTACAACATTTATCTTCCTGGATATTTCTGGCAATAGCCTCAGAGGGCTGGGAACTGAGCTAAGCCAGAGTGGGGTGGTTAGGCCTGTCTTATCGATTCATGCTGGCATTTCCTAAAGGCCTGATATTTTCTCACACACTTTTCTTATTCCTGAAAAAGACCCCAAAAATTCAGGGGAGGAGATGGGATGCATCCTCATGTCCAGAAGGCTTTAGCCAAATGCCTCTGGATTTCCAGGAATCAGAGACAGGCTCGGCACTAGGTCGTACTCCAAGAATTGTCAACCTGTAGAATGATGGACTGAGGCACTGACCTCCTTCCTTCGGTAAGGAGAAGCATTGATTGTCAAATAGCATTATCAGCGGTGCAGGATGGTGCCACAGTGAGTGACAGCCAACCTCTGTGGAGAAAGATTGTGGTTGTCCCTGTCACCTGAGGATGCCCTGATATTTCATATGTGAGTGTATGAATTGCGTGTGTATGTGTTTGCATGTGTGTGTATGCAGTGTAAGGGCAGGAGAGCTAGAGCAGGTTTAGCTATGGCAACAATTCCACCCAGTTAATGAAAATTAACTTGTATAGCCCAGCCACATGCCCTGTAGGACCACAATCCTCTAGTTCTAGAGCATTAACTTCATGGGAGACCTTGAGCAAATCTCCTGCCTGCAACTATAATTCTACCTTCTGTCCTTGATTGCTTGGCGGAAGAGAATATGTTTGTAATTCATTTAATTTTTTCATTTTCCCTCACCAAACCTTCAAAGCAAACTACATATTTATGTGGGAAGCTAGAAAAGACATTTTAAGTGAAAACTTGAATATCCTAAGGCAAACAAATTGAGAAGGGTCATTTGTTATGTTTGCGCAGAATACTGGCCTTTGCCAAACCCTGTCTATTCCTTTCTAACCTCTGCCTTCAAGGAACAACTCAGGGACAGCCTCAGCGACCAGAGTCTCATCCAGGGAGGCGGAGTGGCATACTCCGGTATTCTGGATTCTTCAATTAATCTACAGAATAACCTATGTAAATATCAATGGGATCCGACCTGGACCAAAAAGAGGCAAAGGAACACGATGGATTTATAATTTTGGATGCTTTATTATCTAAAGTCAAAAGGGAAGGTACAAAAGCTGATTTAACGGGGCCTACGGAAAGCTTCTGCCCTCTGTGCTAAGCTGTCAGATGTTCGAGGCAGTTGGCCAGACGGCTGTGTTTTATGCTCTGGCTTAACATTTTCGAGGCTGCTGAATAATGTAGATCCTTTTCAGTGGCGCGACCTTCTCCAGAGCAGGTGTGGGTTTCTGATGTGCCGTGTGCACTGTTGCTGGAAATTTATGATTGAGCTTAAAGGTGAGAAAGGAAGAAAAAATAAGCATATTGGATCTTCTCAGTCATGAAATATTAAAGTAGTAGAAAGGAATATGTTGGTCAGGGGAATTTCACAATTTTGTTTATTTCTTTGATCAGACCTCTTTTTTTCTGTACTACTTCTAGCCCTGAACCCATGGGAGTCTGTGCGAACCTGGGCTTTCCCTCATTAACTTTCTTAAATTTTTCAAATGTTGAATTGGTATTTTAAGAAGTAGAAGTGGTTAATTATTAATATATCTGTGTCAGCCCTCTGTAATATTAGCAATTACTCTGGCATTGGTATACATATGGATCACTGTATTCTGAGAAGGCTACAGGGACATTGGAGAAGGTCCTGAGAGGGGTAAAAATCCCCTCGATTGACAAAAGAAACAAAGAACCTCTGAAAGCAGCGAGGAAGAGGTAGGGTTGTTTACTAGGTCTGAGTATGTGAAATTGCTATTTTCATAGGTCAAAAATGGTGTGATGTTGGCGGTTCCATATAGTGCAGTCTAAACAGCTGGGTGAAGGCAAGACAGAACGACTCACTGGCTTCAGGTAACAAAAGTTGTCATTATTCGTCTCCACAGAAGCCATCTATGAGGAAGTAGGCTTAAATAGATTCAAATTAACAGAGACTTTGACAAAAAGAGAAATTTCATATGGAACCAAGAGACCATATGGAATTTACATTAAGGATAGTTTAAGATGGAAAGAATGCTCCGTGCTGCTGAACACTTTAGATGGAGTTTTACCAGGAGGAGAATTTGGACCCAGTGACCTCTCGGGTCCATTCTAGTTCTTGATTTCCAAGCTCATCAATAGAGTATTAAAGTACCAAAGGACACGTCCCTTAGCCAGCAAGGAAGACATGCCTGGGCTCACTAGGAGTTGAACTCACCACCATTCAACTTAGATGCCTTTGCCTTGACGCTCAAATAAATCGGGAGCTAAACTGTTCACGACCCCACGCGTCACATTGTTTATGGTTTGTTTGGGCTCTTCTAAGCCAGGGAAAACATATGTGCCTTACATCTCTTCTCAAATGTCCCTGCCCAAGCCCCAGGCACACAGCAGTCCCTTTCATGTGAAACTGGACTCCAGAAAGTCCTTTCTTATTGGTCTTAAAAAATTAAACACACTGGAAGAATATACACCAAAGTGTCAGCAATGGTTATCTCTGGGGGATAGAATTATGGGCCATTCCTAGTCTTTTTCTTTGCCTTACTTATCAGTATTTTTCTAATTTTTTTCTTTTATAACGAGCAGGTACAAGTTATATAAATTGTTAAGCTCAAGGATGATCTCTGCTGACATTCTAGCAGAATGGAAAAAACATAGCCGAGGTATTGATCATAAATGTTGCTTTAGGATCTAAAAAAGAGCCGGTAACTTTTTTGTCAGATCAGTTATCAGACCACGTGACATGCGTTTTACAGCCTGGAAAGGGCAGGGTGTTTTGTTTTTTCTTTTAATGTTAGAACCAGAAAGAAATGTAAGAGGTCACTGACTTTAGTTGTTTGCTTCTAGCCTGGGTATTCTTTAGTCTCAACCAAAACAGATGGGTTATTTCAGGTTAGCTTTAAGTCACATTCAAGAGATCGCAGGTAGGAAGAACCATTTGGCAAGTTACTTAAGGTCAAATGTAAGGTAAAAGAGGGTGAGAAAGGAAATAAACAAATAACTCCAATATAACAGACATCTGGGCAATTAGCCAAGGCAGGGTGGGGCAGGATGACAAGTTGGGACTGGAGGGGAGAGAGCCATATGTGGATTGTGGTTCTGAAGCCATGAGAGGGATGATGGGTGGAGGTGGGAAAGGGGAAAGGAGAACGTGTGTTAGAACACGATTATTGCTTAGTGCAGCACTCATGTTATTTGATCATCTTCAGGGTGATCTGTACAATTTAGGGGCTACATTGTTTTGGTCATTTTTAAAAATTGTGGTAAAATATGCAAAACATAAAATTCTCCATTTTAACCATTTTTAAGTGTATGTACAGTTCAGTGGCATTAAGTAGACTCAAGTTGGGCAACAATCACCACCATCCATCTCCAGAACTTTTTCATTGTCACAAACTGAAACTCTGCACCCATTAAATAATAACTCCCCTTTTCCTCCTCCCAGTCCCTGGCAACCACCGTTCTACCTCCCGTCTCTATGAATCTGACTGCTCTAGGCACCTCATATAAGTGGAATCATGCAGTTTTACCCCTTTGTGTTTGGCTTATTTCACTGAGCATGTCTTCAAGGTTCATCCGAATTACAGTATGTGTCCAAATTTCCTTCCTTTCTAAGGCTGAGAAATATTCCATTGTGTGTATACCACGTTTTGTGTATCTGTTCATCTGTTGATGAACACCTTGGGGGTTGTTTCTACCTTTTGGCTGTTGTGACTGACACTGCTATGAACACTGGTGTACGAATATCTGTTCGAGTCCCTACTTTCAGTTCTTTTGGGCATATACCCAGAAATGGGATTGCTCGATCATATGGCAATTGTATGTGTCATTGTTTGAGGACATGCAATATTGTTTTCCACAGAAGCTGCACCATTTTACGTTCCCATCAGCAGTGCACAAGGGTTAGGGGTTACATTTTAACTAAGGCATTTAACTATGTTCTGAAAGTGCTGCTCTACCGCTTCTCAGGAGAGGAATGCCACAAATTATGAGAATGACAGGGAGACTGAGGCAGCCCACTGTTGACCATCTATGAACTGGTCGGGAAGGTTTGAGGGAAGGAAATAAAATCAACAGCATTGAGAAGGAAGTGGAAATAATCCCAGCAAAGATAATAGCCTTAGATAAAATGTGCACGATTGTTAAGCTACAAGTGTACGGTTTGAGGGCACCGGTAGCACCGTTTTATAGCAACTCTTGAAAATATGATGACAGGAAAGTCAAATTCTCTTTCACATATTCCTGCCCCATGGTGGGGATGCAGAAGGGCTTGTGGTTGTGGGTGGAGAGGTTATAAAGAATCTTTCATCGGAATTGATGAAACTATAAATAAAATGGTCAACCTCTAAATACACTAATTCTTTGCTGTAGATTTTATATCAATGAAGACAGGAAGGTTTTATTTTCAAGTCTGAACTAGAAATAAGTAGAAACAGCTTTCCAGAGTACAACCTACAGCCAGCTGTATTTCAGCCCGACATTTTAACTTTGGGGAAGCTGTAGAATTTTCATCATTAGTCTTTGTAAAATGATAGTGTTTGTAGAATGAAAGTGTTTCTTGTCTGATTCATTAGGGTCAGAGAATCTAGGGTAACCCCATGGGAAAAAGAATTCAAGACCAGTATGTGTATAAGGATTCTGCGTTGCTGTGATTCCATTATAGGGGCAGCATATTGAACTTGGAAACTAGATTAATAGAAACTCCCACATTGAGAATTTACCTTCATCTTAGGGAGCTCTGACCTCAGAACCTATATTTTTAGTTTCAGAGAAAAAGCAAAAGAAGTGTGATAAAGGTCTTTATGACTGCAGCTGTGAAAGAAATTCTAGATGCAAGAAAATCAGCTGCAGGTTTTGTTTTAGAGCCTGAACTTGGGTAGTATTCGCAGACTGGCAGCACTTTCATTCATCTTTCCAGGGTGTTAACTTTCAACTCGAATGTTGGCACTTAAATTTCCACACCCTGTTAAACAAAGTGCTAAAACAAAACATCGGCTCTTGTCAATGAAATTCAAGGATACTCCTACAGTGATATTAATCTACAGAACAAGAGAAACCTTTTAAAATTTTCAGATGCCTTCAATAGTTTTCTCTCCCCCAGGGTCCCAGTAGCTTGAAAAAAGTGGCCCTAACTTTAACCAGGCTTCAGCATCCCATCACCCTCCACACTATAACCCAACCCTGTTGCTGATGTTTTAACTGGATATTTTTATGTTCTGAGAAGCTTCACAACTATTACCAAATTTAACTTCCACGACTGTCCAGAGAATTAATATGTTTGGCAGTATCATTCGCTTCCACTCTGCTTTAAATTTTTTTTTTTTTTTTAAGAAAATGAACAAACACAAATCCCAGAGGAACTACGTGACATCTAGAAGTTCAAATGACCTCTAAGAAGTGGGTGGAACTTGGGCTAAGACCAGGTCTCCCAGATTTTTAGCCTAGAGAGCTTTCAGGTTACACAACCCATTTTCTGCAGGAATACCATGTCTTGTTTGCCCCTGGGCAACATAAGCGCTCTCATTATTTAGGGCTTTCGGAAGTGGGGAAGGCTGGCTGAAGAGGTAGGGAGGGAAGGAGAAATGGGGTGGGGTGGGAAAAAGAGGTCTATGTGAAGGGAAGAGAGAGGTGGGGAAACAGTACAAAGGGAAATTTTAGGCTGCTTCTCACTTTGATTTGTGTAAGTCCAACTCTTTGGGGATTGTTTTTCAATCCCAAATCTTAAACCCTATGTTGGTTTTAAAGTAGGGCATCCAGAGAGGAATAGCATAGGGATAGAAATTTCCTGCCATGACTGAGTGGTTAATGAGATCCTGTGGATAGGAGTTGTTTCAGATTCTTAAGTTCATATAATTGGTATGAGAAATGACATGGGTTCTTGGGGGTAGATATAATTGTAGCCGAGGGCATGAACGAATGTTGATAAATGCAGAGGATATGGCCCTCAATTCTGCTACTGAGTTTCTTCTGACCATTTGTATAGTATTAGGTTTCTGTGACAATGTATAGTGTGGGGAGAATCATTGTAACACAGGAAAAATGTATCAAAATATATTTATAGCTACATCTCTATATCTTTTCTATATCTTTATTTTTTTCATCAGCCTGTATAGTTTATGCAGCATTGTTTTTCATTTTTAAAGGTCAAGGTAAAATTTACCTGCAGTAAAATTTACCTGCAGTAAAATTTACCCTTTTAAGTGTACTGCTTTTTTAATTTTGACAAGCACATACCATCTGTGACTACCACCATGATCAAGATATAGAACCGTCCCATCATTCCCCCCAGTTCCCTGCTGTCATTTTGTGATCAAGCCCTCCTCCCCACTCCGCCCCTGACACCACTGATCTCAGCATCGTGTGGTCAGCAGAACTCAAACCCAGGTTGAGTTTTCTTATGAAATCCTACTATGCTTCAGGTTGGATTATGGATTCAGGGGGGCATTTTTCTTAACTGTAGGGAAACACACGGATCCCAGCAACATCCATATAGGAGACAGTCACTTATGGTAATCTTGGGACATATTTTTGTTGCTGGCTCCTTATCCTTAGGCTGGGATTCCAGGTGATGGGAGAATGCATGCCTGGGAATAGAAGCTAAATCACCGAGGGCAAACAGTACTAAGTATTTTGCATGTATTATATAACTGCACTTTATTCTCATGCTATCGCTGTGACATAGATACTAATAATCACATTCTCATTCACAGTTGAGGAAAGAGAAGCACATAAGAGTGACAAAACCTGCCCAAGGATACACAGCTGATGAGTGGCAGAGCCGGCACAGGGATCGGGCAGTTGGTGGCTGACACCAGAACCTGCTCTCCTCACCAGTGATCTGTGCAGTCTAAGCCACAGTCCTACTCCAGTGAGCTGAGTGTTAAGAGTATTTTTTTAAATAGGTAAAATTGCTGTTAAAAATATTTCTAACAGAACGTCATCTCAATGTTCTCTTATGATTTCCAAATACAACTTATTATTATTGTTTTATATTTGAAATAAAGAGACATTTTTAAAATAAAGAGAAAGAACCCTCTATATCAAATATATATGCATATATGTCTATAGAAACACAATGTAGACTCTGGCATCATTCCTAACATATAGCTATACAGCATGATCAATCTCTGTTGACTGTTCCTTTGCAACATTTTATTTTGAGTTAACACATAGCCTAGGGGAACGTGTCTATTCTATCCAGTTCCACTTACAACTGTGGGCATTCTCTTGCTCCAAGGAACAGATGTTTAGTGGGTGGGAACAAGAGAACGTAAGATGCAGGAGTGGGCAGCTTGTGTTCCCCTGACAGTGTGTCATCCACCAGCCCTTCCTCTGAAGCCAGGAAGGCAGAGAGTCATTTATGACCTCACCCCACATCTATCTGAGTGGGAGAACCAAGTCCCTCACATTAGGAGGCTCTGTAGCTATAGCTCATCATCAAGATCTTGCCTTGTATAATCTGCCCTGTACCGTCATGGACTTTAGATATAACTTTTCATTTCACTGCCCTAAAACCGATGCTACTAACCCTAACAGAGAATGCAAAGAGGTTACCCCTCCAAGAGCTGCATGTGCTGTGAACTCATTTACTCTACACAACAACCCTCCAAGCTTCGTACTCTTCCTTTCCTCCATTATACAGACGAGGAAGCTGAGGCACAGGACAAGTAACTTGCTCAAGGTCATACAGGTAGTGGCTGGTGGAGCCAGTGCCACATGGGGACCCCAAAGGCCAGCTGCACACTTTCTGCTCTCATTTTTTAAAAGGCTGAACTGATGGTCCTCAGACCCCTGATTTTGCCAGTAACAGCAAGTCTTCCTTCTACAGAGGATGTCTAGTCCTGTCCCTTCAATAAATGTGGGAATAGCAGAAAGAGTGGTACTTTATTATCTTGAACATAATGTGCCTACCTACTAAAAGTAGAATAAGGAATCTCCGCTTACTTACAAAATTTAAAAATAAACTATTGGATCCAAAAACCAAACCACTGTCTAAGCTGGTTTCTTAGATACAGAACTAAGTTGGTAAGAGTTTTTTTTTTTTTTTAGAGGAGGGGTCTTGCATATTGTCCAGGCTAGAGTGTGGTAGTGCCATCATAGCTCATTGCAGCCCCTAACTCCTGGGCTTGAGCAATTCTCCTGCCTCAGCCTCCCAAGTAGCTAGGACTATAGGCATATACCACTAATCCTGGCTAATTTTTAAGTTTCTTGTAGAGACAGGGTCTCGCTGTGTTTCCCAGGCTGGTCTCTAACTCCTGGCCTCAAGGGATTCTCCTCCCTTAGCCTCCCAAAGTGGTGGAATTATAGTTGTCAGCCATCATGCTCAGCCTTGGTAAGAGGCTTCCGAGTTTCTTGAGCTACTTAGAAGAAATTCACGATATAGAAGTAAAAATAGCAATGGTCAATTATCGTTATAAACAGACTTTACTGGGTTAACTCAGCTGGTGCCCAGCCTTCCTCCAGCCCTAAACTGTGCAATTCTCCACACCCACCCTCGCCTCAAATCAAATATCTCCTTATGGGAACGCTGAGGCAGGGAGGAAGGTCAGAAACTGCTGCCTTCCCACCACACAGGCTGCCTTTTGTGAAAACATGCCAACGTTTCTGAGAAATCTTTGGGATGGCAAAGGGGAGTTCTGCAAATGCAGCATCATGGTTCTCGCTTTATTTCCTATCTTGTTTTTGAAACGATTTATTAAATGGACACTTTAAGGAATGTGGGAGAAACAGCTTTTCTCACCCAAACCACTTTGTGTTCCTGTGCCCAAGAGCAGATTCCTTCACAAGGACATCAGACCTCTGGGTTGGGAAGAGCCTCAGTGGCCGCCTGTTTTTTCCCCTGTGCAGCCTGATCTGCGGGGGGAATACCAGCCTGGAGCACTGTGCGATTGCCCCACCACGGCTCACCTTCTCCAGTGTGTCATTCAGGACGTCCAGCGTCTGTATTTTGGCAACATTTGCAATGGCACTGCGAAGATGAAAAGAAACTTCAAACAGAGTGTAAAAACTTTCCCACTACAAAGGCTACATGATTTATACAGCAGTCTGTTTCCTTGGCCTTTAAGCTTTCTCTCTGCTTGGCAACATCTAGAAGACAAAAGTTCTGCCACTGTGTACTCACAGGCTACATACAACAAGCTTTGTAGGCCAAGATATTATTATTATTATGGTTATTTTAACTTTTGACATACAGAAAATGTGCATATTATAAGTGTATAGCTTGGTGAATTCGACTGAAACCACTAGTCAAACCAGCTGCCCCTAAGGATAACCACTACCCGGACTGATAGCCCCATGGATTAGTTTTGACTGTTTTTGTCCTTCAGAAAATGAACCATCAACAGCATGTACTCGTTTGTGTCTGGCTTCTTTCTCTCAGGCCAAGTTATTTTGTAGGAGGTGTTTCAATCAGGGCCAAGTCTGCAGTACAATGTCTTGAAGGACTCTCTGCACTTGGCATATTTTTTTCTGGATGGTTTGTGTTGGTTAGTAGAAATTATTAGAAGTGGACGTAGATTGATGATGCTTAGAAATTTATTTTGTATGATTTTTTTTTTTTTTTTTTTTTGAGACAGAGTCTTGCTCTGTTGCCCGGGCTAGAGTGAGTGCCGTGGCGTCAGCCTAGCTCACAGCAACCTCAAACTCCTGGGCTTAAGTGATCCTCCTGCCTCAGCCTCCTGAGTACCTGGGACTACAGGCGTGTGCCTCCATGCCTGGCTAATTTTTTATATATATTTTTTTAGTTGTCCAGATAATTTCTTTCTATTTTTAGTAGAGACAGGGTCTCGCTCTTGCTGGTCTCGAACTCCTGACCTCGAGAGATCCTCCCGCCTCGGCCTCCCAGAGTGCTAGGATTACAGGCGTGAGCCACCGCGCCCGGCCTGTATGATATGTTTTTTAAAAGCTATTTTCCAAGCAGAGGTAAGAAGTGTTTGTCCAGGAAAGCGAGGCTCTCCTAGCCGGTGCGCACACCCTGCTAGGAGATGTAAGCAGCAGAGGCGAATATACAGCAGAGCTAATGAAGCTGAGGCCTCAGGCTCTCTTACCACATCGGATCCTCCCAAGGCCTTAGGAAGGGCCTTAGCCATTTCTTATTTGTAATTTTTGCTTATTTTTCTTTAAAATGGCCCCCAAATTCTATAACCTTCAAGCCCCACATAACCTGTCCGTGGTAATTAGGGCAAGAGTGAAAGCGCTATCTCTTGCTGTTTAAGTTCCATAGTAGTCCAATTCCCATCTTTTAATGACTATCAGAAAGCAATTGGAACCTTTAAAGAAGGTTCCAATCACTATTACTGTCTAGCCAATTCCTCTGCCCACATTGTTCAGATGATGTTAGAATTAATAGTAAGTCCCCAGTTTTCGTAGATGCAGAGAAACGAATGAACTGGCCGGGCCATTAGAAGTCATTTCCATGGCGAGATTCTTTAGTTCCTGAGCCCACCCCCCCAGCTCAGGCATGTAAACCAGTGCACGAGAAACAGGGCTCATGCTTGAGTCAGGTTTTAGAGACAGAATAAAATCAGCTTGCAATTCAACAGTCTGATACCATTAACAGAGTGCATTCACTATTCAAGGAACTGTCCTAGATGCTGGGTCAGAAGTAAATAATGTGTGACCTCCACCCGTGAGGATGTGCAGCTTTGCTTTCACCATGTGATGGTTATCCTCTGAGACCAAAAGAAACAAATGACTTGCTGCTAATGAGGTAAATCAGTATTTCATTCAAAAGTGGAAGGCAGAAAATCCTCAAAAAGTTCCTTCCCAGAAATTGCAAAGAAGATTTTTAAAGAGATTTACAAATAAGTTTATATAAAAGAATAAAAGAAATTCCACAGTGGGTTTCCCTTCACATTCTCTTTCTGAGACTGGTGCCATTTGACTCCTAAGGAAGTGCCTTTAGCACCTTCTAATCGACTCCTCTTGAGTCGCTCATCAATTGATTTATGGAAACCATCTTAAAATTAATAGCCTCCTCATTATGCTACTTGGAGGAACCAGTTCTGCCTGCCTGTTTCTTTCTTTTTAAAATGCACTCATTTTCCTTAACCAAGGCTTAGGGTGGTTGGGCCATTTGCGTATCTGATGCAGCCCACAGCTCAGCTCTGCGCAGTGTCAAGGTTATGGCTGAAGGAGCAGGGGAAAGCCAGCCTCACTCTCTATATGCCTTCCGGCTATGCCAAATATAGTGGCCATTAGTTTCTAAATAATTGAGTGATGAATTTAAAACCAAAAAAGGCATTTATTTTTAATTCAGGAGATTTGCTTCAGCAGAAAGCATATTATGAAAACAGGGCCAGCCTAGGGACAATATTTTAAAGGCTGGTCTGAAAATAGGACGTGTGTCCGGTTTGGATGCATTTAGGACCATGCCTTTTAAGGACAAAGTTGCTGGGCTGGATGCAGAGAGGAGAAGGATGGGTGGAGGTCGTGATGGGGGCCCAGGGAGAGCCCTCCAGGTGGCAGCCACCTACCCCTGCACCACCCAAGTCACCGCAAATCATGACCCCACCTCACCCTACCCTGGCTGGCTGCCTCCAAATGCCATAGGGAGCCTTGGTTTGTCCTAACATAACCTCTGGAAGCAGAGTCATTCAAAACTCCTCAAGGAGATGAAGAAAAACTGAAGCAGTCCCTACCTTGTTTTCTCTAATCCTGTTTTTTTGTTATGTCTCTCCAAGATGCCAATTTCTTGTTTTTTGGAAATTCGCATTCCTCCAGCTTTTACTATAAACAAATAAGCATCAACATGAAAGTCAGAACAGTGAGAGAAGTTTTGGTTATTCAAGGTATGAATCTAGATTTGAAAAGAATTTTTGAACGTATTTTTGAAGGATCTAAAACAACACAATAAAAAGAAAAAATTTTTTTCAGGCACATAAGACGGGGGAGGAAGAAGGGCTGAAATCTACTTGTTTACGCTCAGAGACGTGGAACCGAGGCTGAAAAAGCAGCAGAAGGCTACACCTTAGATTTGGGGAGAACAACAACATACTCCCTTAGGCATTTCACTGAAAAACATTTTTTCTTATTATCAAACCAATTACATTCTTCACGATAGCAACCGACAATTACAATGTGACCCTCTGGTTTCCCACAAGATTAAAGCTTGTGTGTGGCTTGCATTTTTTTTTTCCCAACCAAAGCTTTCAAAACCCAGATTCTCAGAGACAAGCCAGAAGTCAGGGCACACAGTGATAATAGGCATTTCATTCAGCAGAGGTGGTTCCGATTGCACTGGATCCCCACCTTCCAGCCCAGACCCCAAACCTCCGGTGTTGGCCACGCTCAGATGTTCTAATGAGTAATTAAACTGCATTAATAATCCTGCCATTCAAGAGATCAATTAGTGTTAATTAGGCTACAGATGACCTAACAGCAATTCAACTGTTTAACAATGTCAAATGAAATCAACTTTTGAAAAGGAACAACCCATTTCAGATAGCAAGTCAAAGCAAATACTTTTTTCTGTTCCCAGGAAATTTGCACATCTAAATCTGACAAGCTCAAATGAGAAAAAGCTAAATGGACATTGATTTGTTTGAACCTATTAATTCTATTTATGAAAATGCCAGATTGGCAATTTCCTAAAACTGTGCTCCAATAAAGTGAAAAATAAAGAAAATCTATCCTATTTCTCAATGCCCCTGTGAATTGACTTTATTATTGTTCTTTAAAAATTATTATTTTTTGGTTATGTAATACCTGCATAAGGAACAAAATTCAAAAAGCAACCTCCCAGTTTCTCTCTCCAGATACTGCTAGTGTTGTTTCCTATGTCTTCATCCACAGTTATTCTATAATATGCTTGTCTATTATTTTTTAAAAAATGGTAGTATAGGATACACATTGCTCTCCATCTTATTTATTTTCTTCATGTCATCATATATTTTGGAAAAAGTTCCATATCTGTATCTGTGTCTATATCTGTGTGTCCTTCTTTTAACATCTGCTTTAAAATTTTATTATACAAACATCCTATGTTTACTTAACCAGTTCCCTAATGTTGGACATTTCATGTTTCTAATCCATTGCTATCACAAACATATTGCAATGAATATCCATTTATATATATAATTTTGTACAAGTACATCCATGGGATAAATTCCTAGACATGCTCTGGTTGGTTCTTAAGAGTTTGTGCATTGGGAATTTTATTAAATCTTGCCAAATTGCCCTTCACAGAGGTCAAGCCAATTTACAATCTCACCAGCTAGGATGATGACAGTGACTGTTTCTTGATACCCCTGGCAACAATATGAGCTAGAAAATGTTTGGTTTTGTCAACCAGTAAGTTAAAAAATAAATGGCTTCTGTGCCTCAGAAGCCATTTGTATTTTCTGTGAACTGTTCAAATCCTTTGTTCATTTTTTCTATTGATTGCTAGTCTTTTCCTGTCTTTTTGTTATTGATTTGTAGGAGCTCTTTGTCTATGAGATACATTGCAAATATATTTTATTGTACCAGTTGCTGCTTTTGATTTTATTGATGATGTTTTTGCCATGCAGAAATTTGCTGCTTTTATGTAACCTTGTCAATCTCTTATGGGTTTTGTATCACTAAGGAAATCTGATGTTTTATAAACATCTGTTTTCTTGTGGGACTTTCATGGTTTCATTTTGTACACTCAATCTTCGATTACATGTTTAAATCCTCTCCAGCCTGGGCAACAGAGCAAGATCCTGTCTCTAAGAATAACAAAATCCGTTTTCTTTATTAATTTGAAATGCCACCTTTATTATACACTCTCAAATATATGTGTATATGTATACATAAACATATACATATATATTTGTGACTACTTCTGGCCTCCTGTTCCCTTAATGTTGCTGACTGTTCATTTGCCATCACATTATTTTAATTATTACAGCATGATAGTATAGTTTAATATCCGACAATTAGTCCTTTTTACATTTCCTTTGCAGAATTTTTAATTAATTAATTAATTAGTTTTTAGTTCAAAATACTAAGGGGTACAAATGTTTTTGTTACATGGATAGCTTTTATAATGCTTTAGTCAGGGGTATAAGTGCGTCCAACACTCTCATTGTGTTCATTGTACCTGTTAGGTAGGTTTTCATCCTTCCCTCTGCCTCCCCCACATGAACTTTAGAATCAGTTTGTCAATTTCCTATTAAAAATCCTGTTGATATATTTTTAATGGTCTTACCATTAAATTAATAGATTTTTTTAAAGGGAAAATTCATCATCATGTTCCTGGTGGCTCTCTGTTCAAGAACATAGTATGCTTTTCCTTTGTTCACATCTTCTTTGGGGCTCCTCGGAAACTTGTTCACATAAGTCTTGCACATTTATTGTTAGGTTTATTTGCTAACATTTATCTTTGTTGTTGCTGCTGTTGTACATGGGGTCTACACTGCAACTCTAACAGATTGTTGTTATTCTTTTAATGTTATTGATTTTATACTCAGGCCTTACTGTATTCTCTTATTGTTGATAACAGTTTTTTAAAATATATTCTCTTAGGTTTTTCAGGTAAAAATGACATAACCTGCAAAGAATAATATTACCTCCTGTAGAATAATGTTAAATAGTGGTGATGGTTAACATCTTTGCCTTCCTGATTTTTAAGGGATTGTGGTTAGTATTTCCCATTAAGAATAATGTATACTGTAGTGGCTCTCTCACATACATTCTTTCTATGTATATTCATATATTCACATATATATTTCATTATGTTAAGGAAATATCCTTCTGTTATTTCATTGAGCTTAAAAAATTCCAATAGATGTTGAATTTTATCAAAAGCCTTTTCAACATTCATGGATATAATCATAGGGTTTTTCTCATTAATATGGTTAATCATATTAATCGATGTCTTGCTATTGAACCATTCTTGCATTCATGAAATAAACTCCATTTGGTCATTTGAATTACCAAGTTTTTTTAAAATTGATTTATATATAAAAGCCTTTCAGTAGAATCGTGTAACATTAGATTTATTTTAGGAAAGAAAATGCTATTCTCATACATGATCTGCTTTAAACATCTTCCGAATAGCCCTGGAATACAGGTGAAATAAATTGAGGGATGGGCTTTTTCAGAAAGAATGTTTGAGGTGCGCATGTCTCTGCATGAGGGGTGGAGTCTGTGTACAGCACCGCTGTCTACTCTACCAAGAATCAAGTAGGAGGTCTGGGGCTTTTGGGGCGTGGGCCTTCAACACCCCCCCCCACAGTATTTTTCATTCCTTTTACCACAAGGGCTTTTCAAACATGATGTGCTATGATTATTTTCTTGTTAGTGTTCTCTTTGTTTTCCCTGATGCTATTGTTTCATTTTCTTTCACCTGGACTAGTTATTATCGCCAACTATAGAAGCAAAGTTGTTATGGGTACAAATGAGAACTTTGGAATATTGAGTTCTGTGCCACTCAGTTGGAAGGACACTGACAATATGAGGATCTCCAGAGGAGGGTGATCAGAGTGAAGGGGGCTGTGTCACACGAGGAGCTAGGGAACCTGGTAAGATCACTCCTGAAGAAGCAGAGACTCAGGGAAGCTCAGGTGCCACCTTCAAAGAGGGGAAGGGCGGACTTGTGGGAGGAGGAGTGTTTTCCCGCTGAGGAACTGTCCTGTGGGGTCAGACAGCTGTACTCCTCCTAAGCTCTCCGACCTTGAGGAAGATCCCTAAACTCTCAGGCTCAGTTTCCAAATCCTTCAAACGGGAATAATACTGACTTCTTGTTGTCAGTATTGTTCTATAGGGGGTCCCAAAAGTTGCCATGCATAGGGAAAATGGGAAATTGTAGCTAAATGGACCTTTGTTTACAAAATATTCATTACAAAATTTTACAAAATTTTTCCTTTATATGGAGACTTTTGGGACACCCTGTATTGAATAGAGGTAACATAAGAACCTTGTGCATCATAGGCAATTAATATTAATAATCAGTGGTTATTATTACTTATGTTTATTTTATGTTTTTCCAGAAGAGAGAATGAAAACCAAAGGATGGAAGTCCCAGAAAGACAGCGTCTGGCTGTAGATAACAGTCTGTGTTATTCAAAGTGCAATAGAAGGCACAGTATAATAATGAGTTCTTTGTCTCTCAATGTATTAAAATGAAGGAAAGAAGCTGACCTGTCATGAACACCTAGAAACATTTGGGGAAATTCAGTAGAAGGTGAACTAGGTAATCTTTTTTTTTTTTTTTTTTTTGAGACAGAGTGTCACTTTGTTGCCCGGGCTAGAGTGAGTGCCGTGGCGTCAGCCTAGCTCACAGCAACCTCAAACTCCTGGGCTTAAGCGATCCTACTGCCTCAGCCTCCCTAGTAGCTGGGACTACAGGCATGCGCCACCGTGCCCGGCTAATTTTTTTTTTTGTATATATATTTTTTAGTTGGCCAGATAATTTCTTTCTATTTTTAGTAGAGACGGGGTCTCACTCTTGCTCAGGCTGGTCTCGAACTCCTGACCTCGAGCGATCCACCCGCCTCGGCCTCCCAGAGCTAGGATTACAGGCATGAGCCACCGCGCCCGGCCGGTAATCTTGATTATAAAGTCCTGACTGTTATTCTAACTCTTCTCATCTACCTCCAAAAGAAAATCCATTACTTCTCTCCCTTTAGAAAGAACATAGGGCACTTAATAGAGAAATCAATGCCAAAAGAAATAACTGCCCCCCAACCCCTGCCGCAAACAGGAGTTCTTCGTTATTAAGAATAAAAGAGACATTTGGGGGGAATAATCAAAAATCTTCCCCCAGAAGATCCCTCCTACCATCCAGCAGTCTTTGACTCCTCCCTGTTATAGGCTATGGGCTCTACCCCGGTGACTTAGGGACTGCAAGGAGACCACATCTTGAATTTCCAGAACACCTTCAAAGATTGGAAGGGCTTTGTACCAAGCTTGGTACCAAACTTGCTCATGTAGGCACTCTCCCTTGGCTGTCCACGGACAGTGCAAGGAGGCATGAGATACTTTCCCCATATGATAGAGGGATGCACTGAGGGATTAAGGCTCTGAACACTTTGGGGTGACTGAACCAGATGGAACTTGTTTGTGGGAAGGTCGTCTTCAAAGCTCCGCTGGGAACACGAGTCACCCTGGTCTTCTGGGATCTGGATGAGTCATCACTTACAACTCAACTCAATCGGGTTCTTGCCCATTTTGCATATGCCTGGTAAGTCTGACTCAAAAGACCTTTTCAAGGTCTCACTGTATCCGAATCAATCCATTTAAATTCATAATCCTTTTACACAGCTCCATGTTTGGGACTATAGTGCATTTTGAACCTTTGTAGAAAGATCAACTAGAATTGGGCAAAGTGAAATATGATCTGATTTAACATTTTAACAAGGCTTTGAGTTCAAATACTTAAGGTAAGACTTTAGGTCTTTTCAATAAAAGTAAAATGAGCTAGAGACAGAAAATGGAAAGAGGAGAGATGCTGTTTCTGATAGTTTCATTAGAAAATCTAAATTTACATGGGGAAAATGAAACTTTGCTTTGCTACCTCTGCATAAGAATTGTACTCTTGTGGCTTTTTTTTTTTTTTTAACTTTTTAGTTTAGAATCTTATATAATAATTTTGCAGTTAAGATTTTCCAGACATTTTGCACAGTTTTTGGTGGAGAGTAGTCAAGATAAAGACAAGCCTGATAGAAAAATTAGCCTTTTTCCTTCACTAATCCACTGAGCATGTATGTGAAAAAGCTGAAAGATACAAAGCTTTGCGCAAACTCTGCCTTGTGGCTGAGAACGTCTATTTGAAGATTTTAATTAACAGTTTGGATGTTTGCAAAATGTTTACTTTGCATTCACAGTTGATTTATCAGAAAATGTTAGGCTGCCAATCAAGACCTCACAACCCTCAAGAGAAGGTTGTGGGGCAAAGAGAGGCGGCTTCAGAGCCAGAGAAGGCTTTGGCATGAGGCCACCTTCATTTTCCAATCCCAGATCCACTGCCCACTAGCTGTGTGGCTTGGGGCAAGTCCCCTCACCTTGCTGAGCTTCAGTTTGCTCCTGTGTGAAACATCATCCACCTGCAGGGCCGTTGTCATGTCTCTGTGCTGTACCAGGCACAGGCTGCATTAAGTGATTGGCAGTTGTTCTGGCAGTCATCAAACCCTTGTCCCTGGGGCAAGGGGCAGTTGGTCTCAGAACTGCTCTTTTCCAACCTCATAGATCTGTCTCTTTCCAACCTCCACATACATGTTGACTTTTTTCCCCCCCAATTATAAGCTTATCAAAGCTTGATCCACATGGTTTTTTTTTTTTCTTTCTTTCTTTTTTTTTTTTTGAGACAGAGTCTCACTCTCTTGCCCAGGCTAAAGTGCCGTGGCATCAGCCTCGCTCACAGCAACCTCAAACTCCTGGGCTCAAGCAATCCTCCTGCCTCAGCCTCCCGAGTAGCTGGGACTACAGGCATGTGCCACCATGCCTGGCTAATTTTTCTATATGTATTTTTAGCTGTCCATATAATTTCTTTCTATTTTTAGTAGAGACGGGGTCTCGCTCTTGCTCAGGCTGGTCTCGAACTCCTGACCTCAAACAATCCACCTGCCTCGGCCTCCCAGAGTGCTAGGATTACAGGCGTGAGCCACCGTACCTGGCCTAATCCACATGTTGACTTGAGCAGATGGAATTGAAAGACTGAAGCCCTTCAGGTGTGTGTGTTTAAATGACCCTGTTCCTTATGCAGTTATGGTCATTCCCCATTTTCTGTATAAGTTTTACACTTGGACATACCCCCTTCCAAACTTCCCTCTTTCTTTAATGAGCTAGAAAACCTATTCTCTAGGGATTCAGTGGCGACTCTTCTGATGGCTCTCATTCCTTTGGCTTACACCAAATTAAAAAGTGCAGGAAATACAGAAATACTTATGAAATACTGCTCTTTTTTCTATTCATCATGCATTTGTCTTCCAAGAATCACCTCCTACTTACCCAATTTTGGTGCTGCTCATCATGTAATGGGGTTCTTATAAAACTGAGAGCAAGGGAAATCAAGAAAGCAGAAAATTCAAAGCTATGCTCACCAGAGCCCAGGCCACCTCATGTTTAGCACAGTCTGGTTTCACAGCATAAATGTACAACTAAGGCTAGCAGAGATGCAATAATATTAATATACATAAAAGCAAAACTGCTAAGCACTCTACACATAGGTGGGAAAGAGATACAGCTGGCTGACTTCTGAGTGGTTTCATTTTAATTATTATGGGGCAGGTACGTATCTTTTGCCACTGCATTTTCCTTCTGTTCTGACTGCTGCAGTAGTGTCTAAATGCCTGAAACATCAGGATGTCTTGGAATTGGGAAGGATACTTTCTGTTGACAGCAATGTGTTTTACTTGGCCTGCATTTTAAGGAGGTTAACGTTCATGTGCCAGGTACTTTACATAGGCTCTCCCTTTTAACAACCATCACAACATCAGATCAATGTTGTTTATTGCACCCTGTTTCAGAGATGAGAAAACTGAGGCTCAGAGATGTGGAAGGAAAGTAAGGTTTAAACCCAGGTCTGTCCGATTCCAAATACCATGTCATACACCCCACCCCCCATCATATCACATCGGTTTCCTGCTTTTAGGGATCTGGATTTTGCTTACAAAAGTCAGGTGAAATTTTAATAGAATTTTGGCACCTAATTATTTTTTGTTCCATAAATAAAATTTTGCAGGATTACACACTGGTTCAGACTTAAAATATGTAGCAAGACAAGCTGAAGGATGAAGCTTCTTTGTTCCCTTGTGCTCAGTGGGGAGGCAAAAGTCTGCCTTCATCTCCATTCTAATTATCCAAAACCTCTTATCTGTAGTGTCACAGTTCATAATAATTAATTGTCATGCCAGAGGCAGTGTGACATGCTTGATGGAGTCATGGTGTGCTATGTATACAGAGCAATTAGCAATCATTAGTGGTGGGGACGGAAAGTTCCCGGTGGTTTCATTCAAACTTTCATTTGGTTAAGTGTATCTCTGTGTTCTTTGTGCATAAATGTAGTTTAGCAAATCAGGTTTTAGCTTAGCTGTTTTATGAAGGATTGGAGTGGAAGTGAAGGAAAGAAAATGATGTTCTTTTTTATCTATATAATGAACTTCTGATAATTTACATATATACTTCCTGGCCATTTGTTAGCATCATTACCTTTAAATAGAGATGATGTTAAATATTGCTAAATACAATAACCAATATAAACCATCAGTAGTCTGTCCAAGGAGATCAGGGCATGGAATCCAGAACTGGAAACTCAGAATTAGTAGTAAAAATTCTGACTCTTGAGCTGGGCTGCCCACCAGAAAGCCACCGAAACTGTGACCTATTTGGATGCTTTGTGAACGTTACACCTGCCATCATCCTCTGCAGCAAAGATGATTAAAATAACCTCAGCTTCAAGGTGCTAAATAATTATACCAATAAATAAATTTTGTAAATGGAGCAAGGCAAGAACAAAGTGGTCAAGCTTTTGAGGTCTTTCTTAAGGAAACAGGAAGGCAGTTGAAAGAACATGAAATTGACTAAAAATAGGCCAGCACACCTCAGCCAATCTATATGAACATACGGTTAAGCTCCACAGAACCAATCTCCATATTCCAGAGAGTCAATATTAATACCAAGAATTAAAAAAGAAAAGACAATTGTAGATGTTTTGCAAAGCACCTTGACAGCTACCTTTTCCAGTCAGCCCCCTCCCATCCCCCAGTCCTTATGAAGAAGTGCTTCTCAGCTTGTTGACAGGCAAACCACATCCCTGATAACACTTCCTAACCCAAAGCCTGGGGAGGGAGAGAGACATGTGGTTACTGTCCTCTGTGCCGAAGGAGGCTGGTTTGCCTAGTTTGCCTGGGTACGAAGTCAGATGATGTACAGGCATCTTGGGGAGACTGAGTCTTAGAGCTGGAACCTCTAAGGAGGAAAGTTTCCATGGTAGCAAGTCACCTTCCAGGTGTGGATGTGTCACTGCGCACCTACAGCCAGGGAGGGAAGGTGCAACCTCTCTACCTATCCCTTTCCACAAGCACCGACTCCGTTATAGTCCCCTCCATAATTAGGTTTTATTCACCTGGGGCCTGACAAGCCCCCAGGTGGCTTCACACACAAGTTAAGAAGGATGAGAGACGGGAGGAAATGAGGCTGCATGAGGTTAAAGTGGCACTGGGCTGGGGACCTGTGCTCTGCCAGGCGCTCCTGTTGCAGGCTCTGCCGGCAGAGAGGCAGCGGGGCAGAGGGCAGGTGGGCAGCCTACCTGCGGGAGGATGCCCCCCTTTCCGCGGGGACAGCAGCTCTTGCACTTCATTTGCCATAGCGCGTGCCAGTGCCAGTGCCAGTGCCGGTGCTCTGGAGGCCGAGTGCCAGCTGTGGCTGCCCCACCGCACCCCGGCTTTATATGGGCAGGGGGGCGGGGCCCCTTAAGGGCATTGCTGAGCAGCAACAGGGCCTGGCCCGCAGCTCCCTGGGAACCTGCAACTCCTTGGTAAGTTTTCTCTTAGAAGAAAACTTTCTTCTTCTTCCCTGCATCTGGGAAGCCAAGGTAGACATTGAAGGAGACAGGAAAGTCTTATTTTCTTTCACCGGAGGAAAGGGAGAGGATGTGGCTCTGTGAAATTCTTTTTCTCTCCAACCATTCGTCCCGAAAGTGTGTATAAGTCCACCTACAATGTAACAGGCTTTTGTCATATATTGGCATGACAAGGAGGGCAAGACAAGATCTTTGGTTCGAGACATTTGTAGTCTTTCTGAAGAGACAAGTATAGAACAAATCCTTTGTTCTGGTTTTTGCAATTATAAGCAATTATACTAAGAAAATAATTGGAGATTATACAGAGATTTCTCTGCAGTGATGGTAATTATGTGTTGCTTTTCTTTTTTAGTATTGATGAGAATCAACATAAAACATTCCCAAATACAGAAGGGGAGTTAAATATTAATAAATAAAAATATAGCCATGAGAGAACTATGTAAACATTACAAATCATATCTCAAATATTTAATGATATGAAAATATTAATATAAGATAGTAAAAAAGTAGGCTAGAAACCAATAGATGTCAATATTGTAAAAAAAGAAAAAGTACAAATCTAAGCTTACACATTATTGTATCTCCAGTGCCAATCAAAGTTTAGCATACAGCGGAGACTTAGAAATATTTCTTTGTTCTTCAATACACTTAAAAACTTTTGCTCTTCAAAAAGCACCATTAAGAAAATGAAGATAAGCTACAAACTGGGAGAAAATATTTGTGGAATACACTTCTGATGAGATACTGGCATTTAGGATATATAAAGCATTCTTACAACTAAATAAGAAAGCAGACAGCCCAATTAAAAATGGGCAAAAGATTCAAACAAAACTTCACAAAGCAGAGATATTGACAACAGATAAGCACATAGAAAGATGCTCAACGTCATTAATCATTAAGGGAATGCACATTAAAGCCACAATAAAATGCCACTACGTATGCATTAGAATGGCTCAACTGAAAAAAAACAAAGATAATACAAAATGCTGGTGAAGCTGCAGAGCAACCGACACTCTCATACATTGCTGGTGGGAATGTAAAATGGTACGCAAAAAAACCTGTGTGCACATGTTTATAACAGCTCTGTTCATCATTGCCAAAAGTTAGGAACAAGCTGAAAACTCATTGATTGTAGAATGGATAAACAGATTGTGGTATGTCCATAGAATAGAATACAACTCAATAAAAAAAGAACCACACAGAGGAATCTCAAACGCATTGTGCTAAATGGAAGAAGCCAGACTAAAAAAAGTTACTGTATAGTTCCCATGTACATGACATTCTTGAAAAGTTGGAACTATAGGAACAGAAATCAGATCAGTGACTGCCAGAGAGAGGATGGGGAGAGTGGTTTAGTTATAAAGGTGCAAGAGAGGGCTTTTTGCGAGTGATGGAATGTTTTGTATCTTGATTGTAGTGGTGGTTGCATTCATCATCCATCATACATACATCATATTAAAATGGTGAATTTTACTGCATGCAAGATATACCTCAATGAACCAAAATATTTTTGTTAGATGAATGGAAATACTACAAAATGTTAAGAGTGGCTGTTTATAGATGGGAGTGTTACCCTGTTGATTTTTAAAATCTTCCAGTTATTCTTCATTACTTTTTAAACCAATAAAAACCAATATGAACTGTTTTTTGGGGGGAAGTATTCTAGCGTGTTGTGATGGAGGTAGGTGCACACTATGGGAGCAAAGAGAAGGAACATCCATGTCATCCAGCAGATATTTTATGAGCGGCCCTCCCTGCAGGGCCCTGGACTGCGAGCTGGGGTTCACAGGGGACAAAACCCCATCCCTGCTTTCAGCAGATCTCACAGTCTTATGGGGGATGTGGAAGAGATGAGAAGAAGGTAAGAGGATTCCTTCTATGGCTGACAAGGTTTATTATGGCATTATTCAATAGAAATTTCTGCTTTAATGTTCTGACCAACATGGTCAGAACAAACCACATGTTCATTTGAGCACTTGAAATGTGGCTTGGAGCAACTAAGAAACTGAATTTAAATTTTTTTTTTTTTTTTGCAAACTAGGAAGAGAGCCTCTGGCATGTATGAAAGGTGCTCTCTCTTCCCTGAATTTTTAATTTTATTTAAAATTAAATATTTTAAATTAACCTAAATAGCTATATGTGGCTTGTGGCTACAGGCTTGGACCGCACAGGTCCGTAGCATAAAACATAGCTGTGCGATTGTTTGTTGCCCAGATCACATTGATTCTCTTCTGCATCTGCAAGCTGCAGAAGGCAAGGAGGCAATCAAAGGGCAACCACACCTTAGGAGAGTCCACACCTAGGACAGCCCAGCTGGTGTGGAGGAATGAGAGCTTGGACCGGAACATGATGGATGCCCAGGCAAAGCAGGCTTCTCTGGGCAAATGCTTATTGATTTAACCATGAAGTAATGTTAAATGGCCTTCCTTTTCACGTCATTCACCTGCAAAGCCTGCATGTGTGGATGTATGATGTGAACTCCTGCAGGGAGACTTAGTAGGCAACCTTTCCAGAGCTTTTTTTCATCCTGGAAAGCTTTGTTCTCACAGCCCTGAGAATAAGAGCTCTTAGAATTTGTGCTCTTGAAATCCAAGTTGGAAAATTCTGATCTGAGGTAATGGGAGTGACGGTGTCTAGGAGGTGACGGTGAAAGAGAAGTAACCAAGGACATACGAAGGGCATATGTAAATTAGTTAGAATCTGCAGGACATCCCCACTCTAGTCTACTCCCCCCAGCCCTAAACATATAACATGAACAATATAGACCAATAGGTCATATGCCAACTTGTTTTTCCTCTACCCACAAATGGGAAATATCTGAAAGTTTATAGCAGGACTGTAAAAGGGGATATATATAAAAGACTGGCATAACCTACAAAGAGACTAACCACCTGTTTAACTGTAGAAATGTGAGTAGAGAAGGGGCGAAAGGGAAAACGAGGCTGTTTTGCCTTCTGGTGGCCTCGCCCAGCGCACCGTTCCCCACTCTGCTGCCCTCTCTGCTTCCACAGGGGTAGGAGGCCCAGAGTCCCCACTCCGGCTCCCTCATGCACGTTTAGGACTCCGAGTGGTGAGGTCTTCCCTTGCCCGATCTCTGTATCAGTCATTAAAAGCCCAGGCCTGTTGCGCACGCTGTGAGGTAAGTGGAGCCCGGATTATTTACTTTGGGGACGTATTAGAGCTTTCATCAGCATGAAAGTCTCCTCAAAGAAAGGCAACATGTTATTATCCTTTAAATGGGCTTATAAAGCTCACTTTTAAAAAGGCATTAGTCTAGTTAACTGCAACGGGAGAGTAGTTCACGCTAGCACCGAAGTATTTGGAATTATGCTTCGTAACGCTGAAAGCCTAAGTAAAATGGATTCTCACGATGTTGAGGTTGCCGGAGAGCTTTTTGTCTTTTAAATGAAAGGATAATATAACATTAAAGACATTAATCCTATTTCAAATATCATATAACACTTTTATCACAGTACTGTACTTTCTTCTTTTAATTCGTATCAGAAGACATTATTACTTTCCCCATGCACTTGTATTTTTGCAGTGTGCACCTCGTTTTTGTATTTTGCTTTTTTCTATTAACATTACTTACATGCTGTATCTAATGCCAAGTTCTAATGAAAGCATGAGAAATCTAGGTCGGAAATCATGGGCGAGAAAGCTAACCAGGAGGGCGGTGGCTCCTATGTGGTGAGACAGTGTCTTAGTTCGTTTTCTGTTGTTTATAAGAGAATACCTGAAACTTGATGATTTGTAAGAAAATGAATTTATTTTTTACAGTTATGGAGGCTGGGAAGTCCAAGGTCGAGGGGGTGCATCTGGCGAGAACCTTATTGCCAGTGGGGACTCACTCTCTGCTGCGTCCCAAGGTGGCACAGACATCACCTGGTGGAGGGGCTGAGTGTGCTTATGTGCTTGCTCAGGTCCCTCTTCCTCTCCTAATAAAGCCACTCATCCCCCTCCCATGATAACTCGTTAACCCATGAATCCATGAATGGGTTAATCCATTCATGAGAGCAGAGCCCTCATGACCCAACTGCCTCTTAAGGCCTCACCTCCCCCCTTCCAATGCTGCCACATTGGGGATACATCTCAACATGAGTTTTGGAGGGGACATTCAAACCACAGCAGGTGGTTCAGATGGAAGCCCCCTTTCAAGGGACCCTGCCCCATGTTCCGTAAGATGCCTCTGAGCTTCTAGCGGCTGCCTGTGCTTACTGGCTTCTTCTGTTTTTAAGGTATGGTATGCCTTCCTCTCTCCTGTCTCCAAAACACTGGGATTTTCCTTTCTTCCAAGGACATTTTTAATTCCTAGTACTCTTTAGCAGAAAACTGTCATCTTCTCTCTCCATTTCCTGGACCTGAAACAAAGGATCCACTAATGATTCGAAGATGTATGGGAGCATCTTTCCTCTGAGTTATCATACAGACACCTTTGCAAAGGGGGAATTTCCTCAGCAACAAAACAATCAGAGTTCTGTGTGCTGAAATGGTATACAAATATAATTGTGACACTAGCCAATCTTGGTAACAAGGTAAACAATGAAGAGTATATTTTTTCTTGCCTTGGGGTCTTGAAGTTTTAGTGGTGAGCATTAGAGCCAAGAGGCAAATAATCTTAACTAGAAGATAATAGTTCACTTTGTGTTTATTACAGAAACACTTGAGATTAGTGAAAACACTGATTTCCACAATCCTTTGCCTTTCCCACCTCCTATAAAGCCCAAATGTACCTACTCCATTTTACAGGTGGGAAAAGGCCATAAAAGGAGACAAGAGAGGCACATTAGTTGTTAAAGAGAACCAGGTGGCAGAGTAATGATCAGAAGCTGCCATTGATCCATTGTTGGCCCAATCTTTGTTATTGGTTCAGGAGTGTGAAACCTGCATCAGGCATCTGAAAAGTCACTCTGGGGATCTATGTAACACACCGTTACCAACATAGCGAAAGAACAGCACACTTGTCTGAGCAGTGAATGCCAATAGTAAGTTCTATGCTACAGGGATGTGTACACCTTCCATGTGTTACAGCGTTTCAGGTGCCTGAGGTTCTGAAAGGAGTTCCAATGTAGCCAGACTGGGCCATGAGGAAGGTGCCTTGAAATGTCACCAGCCACCAGCTTTTGTGGGCCAGTGTCTGCTCCACTGTGCTTTCCCACCCCTCCCTGCTGAGGATCCTCCCTGCCTTTCCTGTTAAAGGAAAAACTACAGCTGAAAATTCATATGAAAGGATGTTTTCTCTCTAATTTTTCCCTTTAGTCTATATATCAGTTTATTTAAGTGCTTTGTTTTCTCTTTAGATTTTGTTCAATATTTTCTCTGTTGTTTCTCCTCTATATGTGCTGGAGGTGGGGTGTGGGGGTCATGTGGGGGTGATGTTATAGAGAACACATTCCTTTGCTCCTTGGGCTTAAGGGACCAAGTCACACTTGCCTGTGGGTGCCTTCTCTCGGTATCAAACAGGGTTGAGGGGTGAATTTCTGAGCCTAACACCCCTTTGCAAAAATCTAGGCCCCTGAAGTTATGCTATGATGCCCCCTCCTTTCCTCTGCAAGTCTTATTGTACTGTAGGGAAAACCCTCCCGTTCATTCATTTATTCAAATACTTGTGTATCTCTCCATGGGCAAAGCCCTGTGTTAAGACTCCTACAGACTAGACATCTAATTTAATGTCTCCAAAGAGTGTTACATTTTAATTTATTAAACAGGCAATACATTCATTCATACCATTCAAAACTTAAAAGATACAAAAGGGAACATAAGTGAAAAATCTACATGCCCTACTTCACTTCCTGCCCTGATTGCCCCTTTCCAATCTCCAGGTCGCCAGGCAGGGGATAACCAAGTTCATTAGTTTTCCTACAGTATTTCATATATTTAGGAGAAATTCATGCATACATGTTTTTCCCTTGTTATAGCACACATGGTAGTACATGCATACGTTATTGTGTACCTAACTTTTTTCACTTACAGAATATCTTGAAGATAGCTCCTTCATTGAACAGAAAGCTGTGTAATTATTTAGTGACTCTATGGTCTTTCATTTTTGCGGATGGATCAGAATTTATTTTACCAGTGATGAAGATGCAAGTTATTTCTAAGCTTTTACTATTCCAAATAATGTTGCAGTGAATAATCTTGTGCAAATGCATCTTTGCCTCTGTGTGTCAGTGAATCTATAAGATAAATACCTAGAAACAGATTGCTGTGTCAAAAGGTATGTGCAATTGTAATACTGATACTGCCAAATTGTTCCCCATAGATGTTGGAAGGCAATTCCCACCAGAAATAAATGAGCGCCTTTTCCCCCAAGTCTTGCCAATAAGCCAACTTTTGCTCTTTGTCAAACTGATAGGTAAAACATAGTATTTAATTTTATTTTTATCTACATTTCTATAAGCTTGAGTGAAGTTAAACATCTTTTCATGTTTAAGATTCACCGGTATTTTGTTATAAATTATTTATTAATCATGTTGATTCTTCTCTTGGTTTTTTGGTATATTGGTCATTTTTGTTATTACATTTTAGAAGCTCTTTATAGACTGAAATCAGTGTAGCAAGCAATTCTCTTTTGATAATTTTCTCGTATAAATCAGAAAATAGACATAAATTATTGATGTATATGTCAAAAGTCTTCTCTTTGGTTGTTTTTAATGCTGCTATGTATTCATTAAACAAAACCTTTATTATTAGGGGTACTTTCAAACATATACAGAAGTAGGGAGGATGGCCTAAGAAATTCCCATGCACTCATCATTACCCGTCTTCAGCAGTTACGGACACATGGCCATCTTATTACCTGCATCCTTCTCCCTGCCCCGCCCTAAACCCTCCAGATTTTTCCCTTGCCCCATGGACTATTTAGTTGCAAAAATTATATAATTTCACCATAAGGACTGCTCTTATTTTAAAATATTACAGTTATGTCTCCTAAGCACAACTAACAGCCATTCTTTTAATACCATTAAATATTTAGTCAGTATTCAGATTTGCCTGATTGCCTCATAACTTTGTTGTTGCAGATGGTTTGTTCATACCAGAATTGTTTGGATTTAACAGACATATCAACCAAATGCAATGTGTATGTTTGTTTGGAATGTATGCATTGCATTTAGTTGCTATGTTTAAGTCTTTTTTAAACCTATAGACGACCCCTTTCTTAATTTTTTTTTTTTTTTTGCAATTATTTGTTGAAGATGCTGGGTCTTTAGTCCTGTAGAATTTTCCACCTTCTGTATTTTGTTGGACTTGTCATGTTGCAGTAACATGTCTTCCTGTTCTCGGTATTTCCTGGTAACTGGTGTTTAGATCTAGAGGCTTGATCAGACTCGTGTTTGATTTGTTTATTTTTGGCAAGTACACTTCAGGGGTGTTATTGTGCACTTCCTGTTGAATCACACAGAGGCATGTAAAGTCTGATTGTTTCTTTTAGTGTAATGTTGTTGAGGTTGATCTGTCACTTCAGCTGACATTCTGTTTTTAAAGAAGGCTGTTAGATACAGAAAACAAAATTTTCCTCTCTATAAGACAATGAACTGCCAAAAGAGAAACCCACAACTTCGTTTTTGGGAGGAGAGGATACACCATGTGGGTAGCTGGCTTTCGTATTTATCACAGTGGAAGACTCACAGGACAAAACTATGTCCTTTTGGCTCGTGTTCCTGTTAGTCCTCAGTTCAGCATTTTGCTGTCAGGTATTCGTGTGACTTATTTGCTGGCTGCCTGTGTCAAAATGGGTTTGGATTTCAGGCATTTTCTACCATCTTTTCCTTACTTTGGACTCGGAATAAGAACTTTTTCATCTTGCTTATTATGTTATACCTTTTTAAATGTTTCTGCTAGCTGCCTCTAAAATGTTGGTGATAGTTTAGGGGGGTTGGAAAACGTCTTTCCTGGAGGTCCCCATGGCTGAGGTCTCAGCTGTGATCATATACTGGACTTTCAGTTTCTAAATGACTATCACTCACTCTGCTTTCTTTGCCTCTGAACTTTTGTTTTCCTCTTCTCCCTACTCTCCAGCTCCTGGTTATCTCCCAAGCCTTCCACCACCCCATCAATCTGTGAGATGCTCCTGCAATCATCCCACTCTTCCCATTCCTGATGCTTTGTGGGGTTGATGAAAGAAATCTCATAGTATCCTGGGTTTGAACCAACCTGTAGGTCCTCAATGAAGACTTGTTTAAAGGGAATCAAATTTCTTTGTTTTGTGCTTCTTTAAAAACTGCATTTCTTCAAAGACAGGTAGCCCAAGGGGTTTCTCAATGGAAAGTTACTTTCCCAAAGCCATTCTGTAACATCTGCAATTGCTTTAAAATTCTGTCAGTCCTCATCAGTGCACTCAGTTCAGGCAGCGTGGTCTGCTAAGATGAGGATTCTATTGAAAACTTGGGGTGGCCTTATGCTTGCTGGCAGTCCTTCAGAGGTCTGCAGGTCCTTTGTAACATATTTTCTAGCCTTAAGTTCATTTTGATTTGTCTTCCAGCTAACTAAAAGTTTCTTAATTTGTTTTATTTCTCTAAGAAAGCTACATGAATGGCATATTTTGAACCTTGGCATATTTTTGAACCCTGCATGCATGTATGTCTGTAACCTCCAATAATGTAACAAAACACAGCTAGGTACAACATTCTCTAGTCACAACCTTCTCCCCTGAAAACTCTGACTTACTCTGACACTGAATGCTTTTGAAAAGTCTGTTGTTCATAGCTACCGTCTCTCCCACAGTTTTCATCGTTCATTTTCTTCCCTCTGCATTCCAAGAAAATGTCTCAAATGTGTTTTCCACATCATTGCTTCCATACACCTCAGTTTGAATTCCGCTTTCCGTTGTATCCAGTTTGTATCTGAATACTGCTACTGCACATCCAGCTTACCTGTAACTATCCATGCTATGGCTCCCTTTCCATCTCAGCCTATTTGTTCCTGATACTTTTATGCTTCCATTCCAGAGAGGGAATAGCTTCCCGAGTCAAATAAGGATGCCAGAAAAGTTTTTAAATTTCTTAGAGTTCTACAATAAATAATTTTCAGAGAGTTGCTCTTCCTCTATATCTTCACAATTATGTTCCGTTTCCCATATTCTGAAAGTTTTATAAGTCCCATATTATGTGATCTCTCATGTTAGGATGAGAAAAACACCTAGACCTGATATTTGGCAACAAACAGGGTATGTGGCCTGCCACTGCCCCATTCTGTCAATGTATGTGCTAGTGGAATCCCCTGCTCTAATCTACAGCCATACAGTTGATGAGTACGACTTCTAATCTAATTCCCAGTGTCTAGCAGGTTTCTATCTGGTGCAGATCTGCTAAACTATAAGATCCAACCATCAGGCTTAGTGTTACACAGAAATGATGGAATATTAAAAAACAAAAACCAAATACAAAACTACAATCTCCAGTGTCTTGAGATCCTTTTTGTATGAGTAACAGAAAACCTATGTCTAACTGGCTTCAAAAGAAATAGAATTTATGGGTTCAAACATATGTCTCCATGTATTTGTATCTTTAATTTCTCTCAGTAGTATTTTGTACTTTTCAGTATAAAGTCATGTGTGTTTGTTAAATTCTTAAGTGTTTTATTTTTGACATTATTGAAATATAATTGTTTTGTAAATCTCATATAAAAATATTTTTTATTGACTTGTAAAAAAAATAAAATAAAATTCTGTCAATCCTGTTATTTAATTCTATTTGAGCCACATAAATGACTTTCCTAAACAAATCTTATGATAATCCTAGGTGATATCTAAAGTGATAAACTGATGAAATTACAAACAAAGTCTCTTCCTTGGAAGGTTTCCACAGATGACCCTACTTTGGACCTCCGTTTCCTCTGGGTGGAAAAGAAACTGCAATAATTTGTCTTCAAAGTGAAAGATGTGTGCTCGCCTGGGTTGGAGAGCGGGCAGGCTTGGAAAGGAGATATATGTACTCTGTTCTTGCTTGGATATTGTGCTGTGGAGGCATGTGGTTCTGTTGCACAAATGGTTGATGTGTTTTCAAAATTGAAAAATAAGACACTGATAGGTCTTGTAAAATTTGATTTCAAGTGGTGCTGAAGAGAAGTTGTGAGAAAGTATCCATTTTTTGAAAATAATCTCCTCTGTAATAGCACTTATTGGACATAAAAAAATGGCTCACACATTTAAATTTTTATGGTATAGCATTGATAGATTTAGTGGATTATATACCTAAGAAGCTGATTTCTGAATAAAAAACCTTTCCAAGGTAGATAATGATAATTTCCTATATGACCACAACTTAAGGTAGAGATTTAAAAAATTAGTCTCTTCATTTTACTCACTTTGCTTTGGAGTGCTGGGTTTTATGCTATTTGAAATCTCAGGTCTGTGTGGACATAGTAAGTCATGGATTTTAAGATGTATAACAATTAGGACAAGAACTTTGACTCTGGACTCCGTTTTTTCAGCCCCTTCATGGATTTTAGCACAGGATAAACTTGCAACATCAGCATTTTAATCTTTGCATACACTTCTCCTACCTTCCGGGCAGGATTAGGTCCTCTTTGAGAGGAGGCTGTTTGTTATTCAGATCACGTGGCGTGTGGTTGGCACAAAATAAACGCCCGTTATTGATGATGCTGGGAATACCAGGATGGACGGTGGTGGGAGGTGTTTCAATCTTAATTGTGTGTACAAGTAACAGTCAGCAGGAAAGTTGGCTGCTCTGACTTCTATTAATAGAATTCCACTTTGGAAGGGGAGGGCCACCAATTCAGGTCACCAAAGAGCCTCACTCAGAAGACAAAATGACAAACGGTTGTGATCAACAGTCATTTGAAGAGTTCTCCTCTCCTACCAGTGTGTGTTCCCTGAAAATAGAAATGCCAAGAAAAGTAATCTTAAACCTGTGAACTGTGGAAAAGGTCAGAAGGTAGCTGTGGTAGCAGGCAAAAATGGAAATGTCAAGAATGGGGCAGAAGAGAGTAAAACGGAAGATGTAAAGAGACCTTGTATAAAATGGAAATTGGGTGGGGAGCGCAGGGCTGAGGAGGGGGAGGGGAGCTGATTTCAAGAGCAAACTCATAGATAACCGGCCCTTTTAAAATGCCAGTGTTCTGTGTTTTCAAGCCAGCAGGAAATGCTTCAGAAAGGCAGCAATATCCTTTGCTGAAGCCCATTCAATTTAAAAGTGGAAATGTCAATAAGGCTGTGTTGCCTGCGCCTCCCGCCTCCGAGCCAGGGGGGTTGGCGTGCTTTGTGCTGGACGGTAGAAAACAGAGCTCTTAGGTCTCAAGAGTATGTCTTCTAAAAATAAGCCTGCGGAATATCAACTTTTATTAAATTTTCTTGCACAATCCAAATGCATTCTGGTTTTTTTCCTAGCATGCCAGATCCTGATTCATGGGAGAGAAAAAACAGCAGCTCCATTGTAAGCATTCTTTGCATTGTTTTCTAGCCCATGGACTCTGCTTTGAAAGATTTTTGTCAGCCAAATTGCATTTGATAAGCAATTTCTATTTCTACTTTTCCTGATCCAATGTATAGACCAAAGCTTTGTTTGGATGAGTATTTCCTTACCGCTAATAAAATTCCTGCCAACAGCTTGGTGTCTGAGATAACCTGGGAGGCAAGAGTTACATACAATCTGACCCTGGGACTGCCAATATAGCTGAGTTTATTTGGGCAGTTTTGCTAAAATTGAATTTGAATATCTTTTTTTTTTTTTTTTTTTTGAGACAGAGTCTCGCTTTGTTGCCCGGGCTAGAGTGAGTGCCATGGTGTCAGCCTAGCTCACAGCAACCTCAAACTCCTGGGCTTCAGCGATCCTGCTGCCTCAGCCTCCCGAGTAGCTGGGACTACAGGCATGCGCCACCATGCCCGGCTAATTTTTTCTATATATATTTTTAGTTGTCCAGATAATTTCTTTCTGTTTTTAGTAGACAGGGGTCTCTCGCTCAGGCTGGTCTCGAACTCCTGACCTCGAGCGACCCACCCACCTCGGCCTCCCAGAGTGCTAGGATTACAGGCGTGAGCCACCGCGCCCGGCCTGAATTTGAATATCTTTAGGCAGGACACATGCTCTCTAGTTTTCCTAAGGTGTTACTTTTGCTTGATGCATTGAGATGGATGGCCTGGCTCCTAAGGGCCCCTGCCACGAGAGGGTAAAATTGCCACACACTTTTGAGTGATTAGAAAATAGCTCTGGATTGTGATTTCTAATAGTCCCTGAGCAGCCTGGAGACCCTAGACTAGGGACCATAATTGGACCTAACAGATAATCTGTGTGGTGTCTATCTGGTGTGATCATGTCCCAAGGGCATCTTAGTCACCAACCATTTCTTCAGAGAATGAGCTGTTTCTACCAACTTTTTCATGCTTTCCCTATCAGAACTTTGTACACCCATGTGGCTGTGATGCAGAGGGTGCCCAATGGAGGGAGGAAAGCCCCTGAACTTGCCAAGTGGGTTCTTGGCTTCGTGCAGTAAAGAATTCAAGCACCAGCCAACTAGTGACAGAAAGTTTATCGAGACAGAGACAGGCAATAGATCCTACTCCACAGACAGAGTGGGGGTCCTCTCCCAAGCAGGAGGGGGAGCTCTTATGGGGCAATGGTAACATTTTTAAATGTTCAAAAACCCTACTGGGAAACAGCCACACTTGACCAGCATTGTCCTGTGGGCAGGCCACAAAGGTTAATCATAAACTGCTGTCACAGAGAGGTAAGTGCAAATAGTTTGTAAGGCTTCCCACTTAGTAATTCAACCACCTTCCTGTGGTCCTGGCCGCGACTTGCCGGCAACTTCCTTGTTCAGGGCAGTCAGGCCTGGTGTCCGTCCAAAGGCAGCACTCAGGCTCTCTCGACCTTCCTGTTCTGCCTATCCCTACCTTAGCTACAGTGTCCTTGTGACAAGCTGTAACTCAGGCAACAACATAGAAACTCTTATCACCCGCCTTTTATTGTCTGTTTGCGTATTTGTTTCTTCTTTTCATCTTCTTTTGATCTTTAGAGAGCAATAGAGAGAAGAACCAGCTCTACCTAGCAAGGAAATCAAAATAACCTTTTAAAAATATTCTATAATATCCGCTCCTGTTCTCACCTTGGGTTAAACAAAAAAGGAAAAGGAAATTTGATCTGAATATTAGTGGAAAAAATAGACTTTAATTTAATTTCTGTCTCCCTAAAAAATATCACACCCATTTGATACTGTGGTGAACATTGTGAAAAATAATGAAAATTTATAAAAAGTGAGTTCCTATGCAATAATCCCAGTTGCTTTTCTTTTTATAATGGAATGTGTTTTAAATTGGTATTAAAATATGTACCACAGCTTTGTTGCTGAAATTCTGCCTGGATTCAAAAATGAGGAAGAATACCATTTTGTGTAAGGCATGCATCACAACAAGAGGAAAGCAAATAGCAAGTTGTGATGGTATGGAAGGACAGTGATGGGCCCTCAGAGTGGGAAGAGCCCTTGGAAGTCAGTCAGCCCATCTGACTCCTCTATTTTGGACTACGGTATCCTTCTGCAACACAGTACCTCCAAATCTCTATCCATGGGCGTACAAGAGACAATACAGTAGTCCCCCGTTATCCTCAGGGCGTACATTCCAAGACCCCGAGTGGATGTCTGAAAACTTGGATAGGACAATTATAACAATATGCCAGCATCACTACTCTTGCACTTTGGGGCCATTACTAAGTAAAATAAGGGTGAGTTGAACCCAAGCACCGTGATACTGCAACAGTCTGATAAGGCTACCAAGTGACTAATGGACACAGATACACTTGTATATAGTGTGAAAATGCTGAACAAAAGGAAGATTGACGTCCAGGGTGGGTTGGAATGGGATGGCTTGAGATTTCATCATGCTACTTAGAATGGTGCAAAATTTAAAATTTATAATTGTTTATTTCTGGAATTTTCCATTTAATATTTTCAGACCTTGGTTGACTGAGGGTAACTGAAACTGTGGAAAGCAAAACCTTAGATAAGGGGGGACCCTACTATACCATATGTTTTTAAAAATATGACTAACAGTTCAAAGCTTCAACTGAAAGAAAAGCCCACCCTTATTTAGCCTTAACTCTATAAATCTTAGCATAATAATTTATGAGATAGGATAACACATGGGTTTCGAGGTCTGAAGAATCTGCATTTGAACATTGTCTTCACCACTGATTAGCTAGCTGTAAATGTTGGGAGATAATTCTCAGTGGGTTTCTCACATTTCTGTACTTCTTGCAACAGGTTTTGTATCAGATAATCTTTTCAAGGATTTTTGTATAGTGGACAATCTTTGAAGATACAGTATCTCTTTCTAGGACAGTGGGAAGATTTGTTTGCTATCCTAGATAATAAAAATAATGTCTTCTTTGGGGGCAAAAGTTAGATGAGTTTACTAGCAGCCTCTTATAAGATTGTGGGTTTCCTGAGCTCGGTGTTCCTCAGCTCTCAGGCCTGCTGTGTCTGTCATCTACGTGGGCTGAGTCCCATTGCTTTCATGAGACTTGGAGGGCGTGGGAAACTAGAGTGACCAACTGTCCTGGCTTGCCCAGGAGTTTCAATGTTAAAATCGAAACCGTCCTAGGCAAACTGGGATGATTGGTCACCCCAGCTAGGAAACTGATGTGTATGTGATACTCATGCTGTCTGCAGTGCCATGAAAATAAAGTCCTTTGTCTCTGACCCAGGAGTCTTGTGTCTTCTGCCAGCATGCATGAAACTGTGGCAGACTGACTCATTAGTTTGCAAGTAGAATAAAGTCTCAGACCTTTCACAGTTCCTGACATTGAGAGGTTTGGCAAGTTGCTGTTGTCGAAACTGCAAGGGAGTTTCAGCCTAGGTCTAGTTACTTAAAGCACAAAGATCCAATTATTGAGACAATGAGGATTGCCAAAGCAGAGAGGAATTTTTAATATGACAGACATCTTGTCAGGAGAATGGAAGAAGCTGCCCCAAATCCTTCTCTCTGATTAGCGGAGACTGTGGGCTTTTCAAGGAGAAGCCTGTGCCTCTGTAACTAACAAGGGGCTACAGTGCATTGGGGGCGATTTTGGGGGGATGGGAAATCTTGGTGTCAGGAAGTCTGCCCCGGGGCCTTCAGAATCTCAGCTCCTTTGTCTTGCAGAAAATCTACCATTTCTGGCAAACAACTCAAAAGTTCAAGTGGTTAGTTAAGGGAGAGAATTATAAAAAAACACAGGGGCCATTGAAATTTGTTCATGGAGCTGGTTAAAGTACTTCCCTAAGCCTCCATTTTCTTTACTATAAAATGGAGATAACAACATCCGCCTCAAAAAGTTGTGGGGGTAGGGGACATGGGACGTGAAAAGCCTGAGCGCTCTGCCCAGGACTTAAGTCTCCCACAGATATCGACAGTTGCCATTTTATTACTGTAATTCTTATAGGATAGAATTGTTCTAATTCAATCATCTACTTGGTTGGGTGTGATTTGTTTGGGTGTAGCCTCCTTCTCAGGGTCTTAACATAATAAATAGAATATGTTGGATTAAAAATGCCCAATTAAGTATTATTCTTATTACCAACATCAGACTGATTCACAGGTGAATCTGGTTACTGATTAAAATGTCCTGCAATTGGATGATTTAATGACCCTATATAGTTATTGCACTTTTGTAAAGCTCTTTTGAATCTGGTAAAAGAATGTCTAATGAATGACCTTTGACCTCCTCCCTTAAAGAGTTCCAGGAAATAATAAAATTAAAGTTCCAGTTAACGCTCTTCGGAGATTATTTACATGGAATAGTACGGAAGCGTTTCACTTCTATCATATAAGATAAATGCCACATGTACACCTGTTAATCTCAGCTGCTGTGGAAAACAAAATTGGAAAGTAGCATTTCCATCATTATTTGTATTTCTAAAAATTTTATATATTTTTTGTTGTTAATATGTGACATATTTATGGCTCTTTTTTCTACCAGTTAGAGACCATTTTCTTTAGAAGAATAAAGCAGCTTAGGTTTTCCTGATTCGGAGGACTCAGAGTAACAAACGTGGGTAGTCTTTTGCTCATTTGGAGATGTGGATAATGCTCATATTTTGTGTGACAGAGGAATGTAACATTCCTTTCATGGGTTACAAGGAAAGCATATTTAAACTAAATGTGGTTATGAGATGATTTGAAACTGTCTAGGAAAATGGATCTATTTGGGACACTATGATTATACCTCAGTTTGCCAGTTCATTTATGTGTAAGACAAGAATGACAAACAGAAATGAAAACCCAAGGCCTCTGCTTCTAACTCAGATGTCATGAAGAGTGGGTAGAATTCATGAATTATTCTATTTCTGTTCTGAAATCCTGATTTCCATTTCACTTGCAGGCTCAGTTCAGTTCTTGTTGTTTTGCAAACTTGACATGAGACTCAGGAAATTCACTCCTAGGCCATCTGACTTTATCTTTTCTGAACTGGCAACTGCCTTGGTAGTTTCTTTGGATCAAACACGAGATTTATGTCTTGATGTTTATTTGTAGGAAGCAGAAAACATTCAGAGTGTTGCCTAAAGGAGCCAGTTAAACTCTTGATGTGATGTAATCATGGGTACTTGGGGCTTCCTTCTCTGGCAAGAGTTGGAAATCCTCCAACAACCTCAAATATTCTGTTGGACTTTGTACATAGTAAGAAAACTAGACCCACCAATAGTGACCACTAATGCACGTTTTTATTTTTATTTTTTTGAGACAGAGTCTCGCTTTGTTGCCCAGGCTAGAGTGAATGCCATGGCATCAGCCTAGCTCACAGCAACCTCAGACTCCTGGGCTTAAGTGATCTACTGCCTCAGCCTCCCCAGTAGCTGGGACTACAGGCATGCGCCACCATGCCCAGCTAATTTTTTCTATATAGATTTTTAGCTGTCCAAATCATTTCTTTCCATTTTTGGTAGAGACGGGGTCTCACTCTTGCTCAGGCTGGTCTCGAACTCCTGACCTCGAGCGACCCACCCGCCTCGGCCTCCCAGAGTGCTAGGATTACTGGCGTGAGCCACCGCACCCGGCCTTAATTTTTGAATCTTATTTATTTTTATATGGAGGTAAAACAGACATAATGTAAACACATTTTTTTATATTTGAAGAACTGTTTTTTCCTATTTTCCTTCAATTCAGCTTCTCTGGCTTCAGTCAGGAACTCCTTTCTTTATCTGCTAATGGCTCTAGCCTCTTGGTTCTGAACACACCTTTCTTAACCCCATGGTCTTGTCTTTAGACATTGTCCCCTTTATGCTGCAGGCTCAAGGCTCTACAGTCTTGTCTTATTCCTGTGCCATTAGCCAGACGTCTGTTTGCAGTGCACTTCACAGGCCTGGAGCCTCCAGCCCCAAGACTGGGACCAGGCCTGTGTGCATCCTCCACCCTTCCTCCGCAGCAGCCTCCCGGCTCCCCCAGAGCGTTGCAGGTCTGCAGCTCGGCTCTAGCTCATTTTTTTGCCCCAGCGATGTGCTTTCCACTGCCTTGGGAGACAACTTTGGAGAGCGGTAACAACTATTGAATCCTACTCCCTGGTCCAGGTCCAGGTCATGCTTGGAGGCTTAGCCTTCTGCTGCAACCCTACTTTTAGTCCCTGTATTTGTTTTCTAGGGTGGCTGTGACAAAGTACTACAAACTAGGTGGTTTAAACAACAGAAATTTTTTGCCTTATAATTCTGGAGGGCAGAAGTTCAAAATCAAGATGCCAACGGAGCCATACTCTTTGAAGTCACTAGGGAATGATCTGTTTTAAGTCTCCCTCCTGTCCTCTGGTGGCCTCAGGCATTTTGGGCTTATAGATGGCCATCTTCCCTCTGTATCTGCCTCTGTGTCCAAATGTCCCCTTTTGATAAGGACACAGTCATATTGGATTAGGGCCTACCCTAATGGTCTCATCTTAATCATTGGCAAACCCAATTTCCAAATAAGGTCATGCTCACAGGCACTGGAGGACTTCAACATCTTTTGGGAGGACACAATCCAACCCATAAAAGTCCCATTGCCTTTACTCTGCCTTTAGTGAAGGACTATAAAAGCCCATCAGGAAGCTGATCTGAGGCTCGGGCCATGATATGAATGCCTCTTGTGGATCAGGGACAGTGAGGGCTAACTTCCAACTTGGACTCACACCACGCCATGCGCCCTGGGCCTTCTGCTGCCCCGGTGCATGGCTGTGTTCCCCAAGGCTTCAGCCACCCGAGGGAGGTTGCTTTTTCTAATTTGCTGAAGCTGGCTGAAGTCTCATGAGGTCAATGTCTGGTTAATTCATGGACATCTGCTATACTAAACGCTGATTTTTTTTTCCAATTCGGTCACTTCGTACTTACAATCATGTGTAAGCTATGTAGTTTGTTTTGCTTTAAAAATGAGTTTAGCTTTTCTTTTAGTAGAAATAGCATTACTATTATCATTTTTATGATCAGCCCAAAATTTATTTTCTATAAAATTTCAAGGTTCAGGGGAAGAAAGCGTAACAAACCTACATTGTGTGTCAGATGAATGAAGATCCAGGTAGGTGAGGTGGCCTGGCTTCCTGCCTCCCTCTCCTTTCTGGTTTTACAAGCACCTCACAGGCTCAGCATATGAAAATCTGGAAGAAGCAACTGTCACCATTTTCTCACAGCATCCAACTGCGGCATGAAAATTTGAGATCTGGACTTGCTTATTATTTGCAAAATTTCAAATGTATTTCACTAGTAGTTTGTAATTAAAACAGGAAATTCCATCCACCACACTGAGAACCTCCTCTCCCAAACAGCACCATTGAGTGCTGAAACATTTGAATCACTTTTAAATCTAGTCATTGTCCATTAAATTCGTTGGACAACAGTAGCCCGGGCTCAGCTTTCTAATTCTGGAGTTTGGCAAACATGGGCCGCATCTCGGTTGTTCACTGGGGGTGGGAATGCCAGCGCCGGAGAGACCAGCCTGCACAGCATCTGCCTTGCCATTTAGTGCTGACTCTGCTCGGTCTTCCCGTAGATGTATTTGCTGAGCATCTTTGCCAACATAGTCTTGTCCATTTGAGTGGGGATGGAGACCACGTGTCCCTGCCCACAGCCTCTCTGGAGAGCTCACAGGTACAGCACTCTGGAATAGTGACCTGCTGATTTAGCAAGATCAGTGGTTAATGTGTAAATCCCAGGTTGTCCATTGTCCTGAGGACTGGACAATGTCTGTCAAAAAATTGCTTAATATGATTCAAAAAAAAGTCACGGTATATCAGAGTCTGCTGTGGGGATAGATTTAGGGGTTAATGATTTTTGTTGGTATATAGCACTTTTCTAAATAAAGTCTGAGCATGTCTCCCTAATATTTTTAGATTAAATACAGGATTTTTACATTACCTTTTTCTTCTACAGTGATGGTTGCTAGCCTCACAGAGGAGCTTTTTTTTTATTTTTTATTTTTTTGGCTCATTACCTCATATGCTCATGCAAATATTAGAACAGAGTATTCCCAGATGATTAAATCAGAGCTCCAATGTGAGGATTAGACAGGGCTTCACAGAAGCAAAATGAAAGTGAATATCCAAGAGATGTGTGCAAAGGACTGCGACCTTGGGAAGGGGTAGCCTGGGAGCTCTACTCCACTTTGTGGCTGTCCTGCAATGTAAGGCAGCAGGAACTGTGGAGGGAGAGCCCTCTCAGTGCCAGTGCTGGCTGCAGCAGGGGCAGGTCCCCAGGGCAGCAGAGGTCCCCAGGCAGAAACCAGGTCTAAGGCCTGTGGTGTTGGCAGTTGCAGGGTTGGGGGGTAGGGAAGGTGCCGGAGAAATACCGTAGGTGCTGGAGGTTAGGACTTCAACATATTTGGGGGGACTCACGCCAGTGCCTCCCCAGCCCCTTGCCAGTTCTCAGGCTTTCATCCTTGGACCGAATCACACCCCTGGCTTTCTTGGCTGTTCAGCTCCAGATGGCAGATCTCGGGACTTCTCGGCTTCCATAATCTCGTGAGCCGATTTCCATAACAAATCTCTTAACTATCTATATATATCCTATTGGTTTGGTTTCCCTGGAGAGACCCGACTAATACATCAAGATAAAGTCAGTATTGTCTATTCAGCTAAATGTCCATTTAATTTCTTCACCAGCAAATACTGCAACCCTATTTTAAAAGTGGACTTTCCAACAAGGATAATGCCTACCTGCCTTTAAGTGCGTGTGCAAAACTGCTTTAGGTTATGCTCACTAGGAACAGTAATTTTAAGAAAAAAATAAAGTAAAAAGGAAAGAACTTCATTCTTTTCAAAGAGTCCACGAAATTAACAAACCATAAAACGAAATGGTAATGGAGGATATACCTGAGCTAAAGGTAGTGGTTCCATGGAAATCCGCAGGGCAGAAGCATACAGAGACATTTTGTTCTCTTAGCTTTTCCCTTGAGACAGGCATTACCTTTGTTTGAAAGAAATATATATGATAAGCTGCGAGAAAAGAGTGAGGCCCCAAGGGGAAAGTCAGGCACAAGAGAGAATGGGTACACTGCTTTGCAAAGAGGATGTCTGTCACTTGGCAGGCCTTTGGTTAGGCATCGTGGAGAGGTTGGCTCTGCAGCCAGCCATGGGCTGTTCAAAAATGGATTTGAAGCTGGAGCAGAGCTCAAATGCTCTGCACAGAATGGGGAGTAGGGAGTATAGGGGGAGAATAAAAGAGGGAGAAGCCCTCTGGGGACTGTTTGGGGAAGCCTTGGGGAGAAATCCCTTCCTATAACAATTCCTTTGGGGGCAAGGCCAGAGAGAGCCTTTAAGAGAAGAGAAATATCTAATGCGCTGCTTGATTTGACCCCTCTTTGGGACCCACAAAGCTTCAGCAAAGACCAGAGAAATGAAATCAAAATGCTAGGAGTAATGGGGTTCTTGTGATGGTCAGAGAAGGTCTCTGTGTTCTGCCTTCAAGTTGACCTAAACCAAGATGTAGTTAATGCACTTGCGTGAAGGGGTGGCTGACCAGTGGGCATCTTCTCTGATAAAATATGTGCTTATGTAGAAACTTGGCAGGGAGAGGCAGGGATGAAGGAAACATCAGTGGACTAAGGAGACCGTAACTCTGGGAGAGCTGACATGGATGAAATGAGGACAGAAAAAGGGTTAGAATTCCAAAGAGAATTTGAGCGGGGAGCCCTGTCTAGATTCCCCTCAAATACAAACATGAAGTGGCAAAGCAAGGTGAGGAAAGGGACAGGTGGTGCAGATATCTCTGTATCATTGAGACTTGACTAGCTCACACCACGAGTCCTACAGAAACCAGGTTAAGAGGCCCAGCTAAGTAAATGTCTTGGGAAACCTGCAGATGAGTTTCAGCAATGTTGAAGATCACCCCACTGAGCTTTGGTGAAGACATGGGCTATTTTCCTCCATCTGCTTTTATTTTTCTTTCTCCAGTTATGCCAAGTACATTAACCAGGTTGATGTACGAGGTAGAAAAAGGCAAGCCTGCGACTTTCTTCTACTCCTACTTCTTTCTCTATTCACTTCCAATTTCTACCCAACCTCCAAAGCAGAAAGTCCCAACATTTGAGAATTGAGAGTTTTTTAATGTTAAAAATCTCCAGGAAAATTGTAAGAGCATTTATTTCTACTGATTAAAAAAATACATCTGGGTCAAAAATATTGCTAATGCAGTAACATTTCAATTGGATATTTATCTTATTACTTTTAACAGCATCTAAATGCAGTTGAAGATACATGTTTTGTTAGGATTAAATCTAACTGTAACAGAGATCTGAAACAATGGCTCGGATAAGACAGAATTTATTTCTATCACATGAAAGTGCAGTGTGGGGGTTCCCCAGTTATTGGCAAACCAAGCTATTTCAAACATTTGACTTTGTGGTCACTAGAGTGTGGCTTTTGTTATCACTGTCCAAGATAGAAACCTATCTAACATTTTCACATCTCAAGAAATAGGGTGAAAAAAAGAGGAAGAGAAGATGTGAAAGGCACACATCTCAGTTGTTTCTTAAAAAAATTTCTGGAAACTTTCATATAATCTTCCCCTTACATCCCATTGGCTAGAACTTAGGCACATGACTGCTTCTAGCTGCAAAGGAAGCTGGGAAATGGAGTCTTTATCCTTGGCTGTCATGTGCTCGGATAAACTGTGGACACTTTAGAAGGGCACATGTTTGTTGGAGCAACTAGCACTTTCTGCCCCAACAGATGTGTATGATTTGCCCAGTCACATAGCAATTTAGGGCAGAGCCAGGACTAGATAGAAGTCAGTTCTCCCAGGTTTCCTGCTGCCTGTTGTCTGGTATCAATTTTATTCTAGTTCCTTATATCTTGTCTGCTGAGTAGCATACATACCTCTATCATGGCTAGATGCCTCTCTGGTGAATTACCAGGTTTTCTAAAATTGGCATTTTCCTTTGTGTATGTGTATGTGCCATTCTAGTAATATATGTGATGCTGTGTGTGACTCCTCTTTCCACATTTAATACCACAGAGCAGAATATTCTCAAGGCATAACAGATGACAGATTTGGGGTTTAGGATGGTCCCTGGGGCACCTAAGAAAGTGCATAGGAAGTGAGGAGGCAAACGAGAGTTGGTTGCAGCTCGTGGAGTAATTCACAAGATAATCAGAAGCTGCATCTGGCAGAGACTGAGATGAGACCCTTGGGGTATGTAATATGGTGAAATATGTGAATAATAAAGGAAATCTTAGTGCTTGGGTGATCTCTAATGTAATATACTTTGAGAAGGTGAAAAATATTTATGATTTTTGACTATGTTGTTGCTGCACACAGCTCAAGATTACAGATAGGAGCTTTATCATTTGAGCAGGGCACAACAACCATGGCTTCCAATTTCCTTTTCCTTTGTGCATTATTGTGAATTAGAAGATAAAATTGGGGTATCGACATTTGCAGAAAATTGGCACTCGCCCTACTTAACACCATCTTTGAAATCCAAAAAGGATGATTTAAAACTAATAACTTCTTAGCCCTTTTACAGGGCCAGGCCCTCATTTTAGAGCACAGAAAGAGAATATATATATAGAATATTGCCTTATATGGTTCATTCTTTATTTATGCTGAGAATTTTTAGCAGATATTTAGTTTAGCTTTGTATGCCTTTCTTCAGAAACCAGAAGTGTGGGGCCAGCTCTTGACTCTGGGTGTGAAATGTCTTCGGCTGGTTGACTGCGGCCAACATGGTGAGGAAAAGGAATCAGTTAGGGTTTAATCAGGGAAGTGGAATTATCAGGAATATTATGGAGGAAAGGATTTGTCACACAATTGTGGGACAAACTGGGAAAGTAAGGGCCTGAGAGGGGGGAATTGGAAGATCAGAGAAAAGTTGCTACTCTGCCCCTATGGTGGACAATTTGGAACTTGCAGGGAATTCTGGGAAGCCAGATACATTCAGTTGCCAGAATATGACATGAAGGAAAGCTGGCTGAAAGGTGTGGCTCTGCATAGCTATTGCTTGTGAAGGTCCACGGCCCAGAGGCTGGTGGTGGGCTATGGGATGCTGTCGGGCAGTAGTGTTGGCAGTTGGGAAAAGCTGAACACAGAGCAGGAGAGAGCAAGGAGAAGCTGGAAGCTGCTGACACCTGTCTGTCTGTCACCTTCAGTGAATAATGACTACTGCTTTATTCCTGCCTTCCAAATCTTGTACAAATTCTTCTGGCCAACTCTACTTCAGAACCATAGTGGGGTTTCTGGGAAACATAGTTCCAGCTAAACGGAGTTGACACAGTACACATTCCCACAGTAAAATAGCCAAATAAAGGGGAAATCATCCTTGGTACATTTTAAGAAAAATTCTAGCATTAATGAGTCCCAGTTCATCTGGTTCATATGTTCACAAGTACAAAAATGAGAAAGTCCTGGAAAATTCACTAGTTGCAAACTATCACATGATGTTTACATTTTTATAAGTATGGAATCGCTAAAGAAAATTGCCTTTAGAATTCCCATTATAGATATGGTTCTGGTTTCTAGTAGCTACAGGAGAAAAAATGTCTGGGAGAATTAGTTGAAACACTGACTGCTTTCCTGAGTTTGACAGAGTATCAAGAACAGAGGGCTATACTCTGTGGACCACAAAGTATCCCACGCCATTTACCAAAGCGATTTATCCCAGTAACAATTTCACTAATAGTTTCACACTTGGTGCTTATTAATGCTCATTATGGATTATTTCCCTTAGCTCCATTACGCTTTAATCTCAGCTGTTTCCTGGCACATTAGCAATATGGCAGACCACCAAAGGAAGGCTGATCACAGACTTAATGTTACGCAAAAAGTAATTTGGCCAGTGAACTGGATGGATTAGAAGACTTGAGTAGAATCTTGTTCTACTCAGAAGATGCCAGGGGGCTGTGGAATCTCAAGTGTGAACAGCCTGGACCTCTTTACAGAGTAGAGGCCTCCGGGAAGCTTTAGGTTGAGAACCTCCAGAGAAGAGGCCTCTTTAGTCTTGTTTTTCAGGGAATTCACATACTATTGGAAAATACATGGAATGGTTTTGGCCTTGACACTCTATCTGTTCCCTCCTGGGCTCGGACTAGGTAGGGAGGCACCCAGAGGTGGTATTTCTTCTTCCATCAGCTATGCTCAGGGCTGGCTCAGGGCCAAGCCATGGAGGAGGACCCCTCCTTCTCTCCTGCCTCTCCTTTCACTCTCGTTAGCCCTTTAGACACTCCCTCCCTTGATGCTAGATGTCCTCTGTAAGCCTTTGCTTGCCCAAGGTCACTCAATGCTGTTTGCTCCTTAGGCTAACTTGATTGGCCAGTGCTTTATGCTTCAGCCTTTCCATTTTCTCTGCCCCCATACAAATATTCCATTCCAGTGTCCCTCTGAGAACTTCCCTCAGCTAATATCACAATATTGCTAATGGGTCCAAAAATTTTCAGTCAACAAGAGTCTCTTTAATGGTGGCAATTGGGTGTGTCTGGTTTCCCAGGTTTCCCTGCGAGTTCTCAATTATGCAGTCTGATGGAAAGATAATTGGGGCAAGCCTTTGGCAGTTCCCACTGGCCACCTACTCCACCTATACGGAGAGTAAATCACAGATGTAAATATCTGTTTGGTTAATTATTAATGTGATTGATGGTTACTGATTGCTCAAACTCAAAGGTCATCAATGTTTTGTATCTATTAGGTGCTTAATAAATGCTTGGTGGGTGAAGTAGTTTTTGAATAGTCCCTGTCCAAGGATTTTACCCTCTAAATCACAGAGACAAGTGGGGCACCAATATTCCAGGAAAAAGTGAGCAGAAGCTTGAGAGGAAGAGGCAGTTATGGGTGGCAAGGCTGGGTGTGCGACCAGGTGAGCAGAATCCATAGCAAAGACATCTGAGGCTCAAGGCCAGGTTTTTCAGCATACCTGAGCTTGTGGCAAGATTTGGAAGAAGAGGTGAATCATTGTTAGGGTCTATCATGGAAAAGGATGGAAAAGGCCCAACTGCAGATGTGCCAAACAAAATAACTGATGGAGAACAACTTAGCCAGTGCCTAAATAGGTTTAAGATCATTCAAAGGGGCACATTTTCCTAATGAGTCTTGGACCTCGAGAACCCCTTTCACGGGTCCTGTCAGGGTCTCAGTCCTTCAAGGTTTAGATCTTGCTGCTCAGGTCTAGGAGGTGCAGGAAAATTTGCTGCAGCATTTACGTATATAGGGCATATTTGGCGATTGACATAGAACACTGCCTATTAAATACATTCTGCCTTTTTCACTAAACTATCCGTGAGAGCAAGGACTAAGTTTTGGTACCCTTGGGTTAGCTCGTGTGCACAGTAGGAATTTAAAAGTGGTGGTTATTGATGGTGTTTGGATATTTGCTTTGACCACACAGTGTAGTAGAGAGCAAGTAGAAGACTTGGAGTGAATCTTGGTTTTGTTGATTGGTCATCTCTAACTGTGGTCCACATACAACCACTCTGGGCCTCAGTTTCTTCATTTATAAAGTGGAGGCCTGCCTATCTTGCCCCCCCTCCCAGGGTTCTTGAGAAGGTCAAGTCAGGTCATGCTTGTAAAAGTGCTTGGTCAACTCTAAAACACTATACAGGCCGGGCGCGGTGGCTCACGCCTGTAATCCTAGCACTCTGGGAGGCCGAGGCGGGTGGATTGCTCAAGGTCAGGAGTTCGAGACCAGCCTGAGCGAGACCCCGTCTCTACTAAAAATAGAAAGAAATTATCTGGCCAACTAAAAATATATATAGAAAAAATTAGCCAGGCATGGTGGCACATGCCTGTAGTCCCAGCTACTTGGGAGGCTGAGGCAGTAGGATTGCTTGAGCCCAGGAGTTTGAGGTTGCTGTGAGCTAGGCTAATGCCACGGCACTCACTCTAGCCCGGGCAACAAAGTGAGACTCTGACTCAAAAAAAAAAAAAAATAAATAAAACACTATACAAATGTAAGATGTGTATGTGCATACTTATAACCAGATGGATAAATTGTTTTATTTACTAAAACATCTTTAGAGTACTTGTCCAAAAAGAATATTCTACTTGGGGAAGAAAAGCCTACTTGTGGAAGAAGTTGAGACTCCAAAGACTCCAAAGATTCAAGTGTTTCAGAGAAGAGGGTGAAGACACTGTGCCTAAGTGGAGATGTATACTGTTTGCTTGCTTGGTTTCTGTGTATCTGCAGTGAGGGGAAGACAATGGACTGAACAGGAGAGAGAGGGGCTAGAAACATGGGAAATGACCATCTCTGGGCTGTATTTCTGAATCCACGCACATTGGACTCCTGCTAAAAATTTTTAAAACTCAAATTGGGAAATAAATTCTGCCCTCATAAGTGCATTGTCATCCTTAGAATACCATCTGCCAGGACATAAGAAATGGGCCTTTTATTCATTCTGTACAGAGCATGTTGGTGTGCTTAGGGAGTTTTAGGTAACAGTAATGGTGAGGGTTGGTACGACCAGAAGTCGGGAGGGACAGGGTCGGCTAAAGCGGGCCACGCCTGCCCTAGCCAGGCAGAGGCTTCTGGGTGTACTAGCTGAGGCTGAAGGAGGAACCGGCTCTGAGAGGAGGGAAGAGGAAGGCTCAGGGCAGAAAATCATGAACCAGATGATACTATCAAAGGAAACTTAATAGCTTTCTGTATCATAACCAGAAACATTAACCAACTTTCAGAAGTAGAACAGAATCTACTTGAACGTGGTGGGTCAACACATATTGGACTCAGTGCTGCTCTCTGTGGCCCAATAAAATCTTAAAAATTATTGTGATAAAATATACATAATATGAAACTGACCATCTTAGCCATTTTTAAGTGTACAGTTCTGTGACAGCAAGTATATTCACACTGGTGTGTAACTGTCACCAACATCCATCTCTAGAACTTTTTTATTTTCCTGGAATAAAATTGTACCTATTAAACATTCACTCCCCATTCTTCCCTCCCTCAAGTCCCTGGAAACTACCCTTCTACTTTGTTTCTATGAATTTGACTACTCTAGGTTCCTTGTGTAAGGGGAAATGTGGAAACATGCGAGATTTGTCCCTTTGTGACTGGCTTGTTTCACTTAGCATAATGTCTGCAAGGTTCACCCATGGTGCAATACCTGTCAGAATTTCCTTCCTTTTCAAGGCTGAAGAATATTCCATTGCATGAATACACATGTGTTACTTTTTCCATTCATCTGTTGGTAGACATGGTTGTTTCCTGCCTTTTGTCATGAATAATGCTGTTATGAATGTGGGTGTGCAAATACCTGCTTGAGTCCTGCATTCACATCTTTTGGGGGATATATCCAGAAGTGGAGTTGCTGGATCATCTGGCAATCCTATGTTTCATTTTTTGAGGAATTGCCATGCCAGTTTCCACAGTGGGCACCATTATACATTCCCATCAGCAATGTACGAGGGTCCCAATTTCTCTACATCCTCCATAACAGTCTTTTTTTGATGCATCCTGAATATGACATGGGTTAGTATAAGCTTACCTGCTTACTGGGAATTTTTGACAGTGCATGCATCTTACAAAGATTTTGTCAATTTACCTTTGAGTACAGGTGATTTGAATTGTAATATCCATACTGTAACATAGGTGGATTGATTGGTCTTATTTTTGGTGGTCTGTACCCTGTGTTTTCTTAGCAATACCTGTGAATAGTGACCTAGTAGCCAAATATAACTCAGCCTTGCTCCCAGAGAAAGAAAACATCTTAGCTTGCTGGATTAGAAGTTCTAACCTCTCTTTAGAAAGACTTTATTGTCCACTTTGCTCCAGATTGTTTGCAGCATACCGTGGGTCTAGGCAACATAAACTACTCATAAATGTCCTTCTGTTACTTGAAATTCACCGATTGTAAGCAAATATGAACACAAAAATAGTGAAAAAAAAAAGTGGAGGGAAAAGGACACTGGAGGGTGGCAGTGCTGGGAGCTGTAGACCTTCCTGCTGGTGAGGTGGGTGGGCAGAGGGGAAGCTTCCCCGGCTTCCTCCCTCCCAGCCTCCCCCTGCGCAGGGCAGGTGGGCTCTTGCAGTGGAGCCGTTGGAGAAATCACAAGATGTACAGGAACCACCTCTCCAGTTGGGCTGCCTATCATTGATGTCTGCATTTTCAATCTCCTGATATTTAAAGAGCATCAAAAATATAACTCAGGGTATGTCATTTTCCAAATTGCTTTTTGTATTGCTTTAATTTTACTTAATTATGTTTTCTAAATGGGAATCCTTTACCTCTGCCTTTATGAAGCGTTTTCTGAACCAGCTATACCTGACTCTTGCTGGCTCCTTCTGATTTTTCTGCAGAGGCTCTCAGGACGGCCTCTCCCTGGGCTGGCAGAGAGGGCACCTCAGCCAGCCAGGAATCCACCCCACCGAGGGAAAGCAGTCAGCCGAGAGCATGCAGCTGCCTGCCTTCAGCCCAGGCATGACCCAGCTTTAGACATGACCATTGGCCTGGTTATCAACTCCATGGGAGCTTAGATTGGATACGATGAACTTGGGTTAGTCTGGGCAAAGAGCGTCAAATTGCCCATGAACTTGAAGTAAGCAATCCAGGGCCTGGCCTAGTTTCACAAGTGTCTTTGCAGCCAGTGACTCTCATATTTACCATTGTGATGACTCCCTTCTCCCACACACGTTCTCCAGACAAGTTCTTACCTGACCTGGGAGGACGGAAGGGAGTCAGAGGCTGCCCTCCTGCTCAGTCATTGGGAACTTGTACTGACTTGGTTAAGAGGCACCTACTTGAAACCACAATGTTCAGCAATGCGTGTTCACACACAGACCTTGGAAATCTAAAGTGTTGGGCTGTCCTTCCACGATTGATTAAAATGTCCAATGCTTTTTGAAAATTAACAAGTTTCTTGTTTTTTTAAAAAAGCAAACTCTATGAAAGGGTAAAAAGTAAAAGGTCCCATTACCCGTTCCTCATCCCAGCTTCCCAGTGTTGGGTGTGTGCTTCCAGATACATTCCATACACACATAATCGTATACGCACGTATTCGCACTCTTTAAAAGAGACCAAATAGGTCATATTACACATACAGCTGTACCATGTGCTTTTATCATGCATTATGTCAGATATCTTTCTGTGTTAATTCAGTTTTGTTTTGTTTTTAAAGAAAAAGGTGTAACATCAAGAAAAGGCATCAGCTTTCTGATAGGTACCTATTCAGAGGAGGTTGTGAACCTCAGCTGGAGCCAGAGGGATTAGCTGAGAATGGCTGGTGCACCTGACCCTGGGCTGCAGGCTCCGTGGCCGCTGCCACCTGCCCCACCCTCCCACGGGGACGCCCCCCACAGGACTGTGGCATCTTACTGGGTGCCCGTGTGCAGGCACGGACTCCTGGAAGGGAGAAGTCAGCGCCTACGCGGCCAGTTTGAAGGGAAATGGAAACACAGGAAGGCCTCCTGGCTCAGGAGTTATCCTGGGTTTGGCAGAAGGACTGCAGGCAAATGCCGTCTGGTTTAGCGGGTGCTGATGCCATTTCTCTTATGAATGGTCCAACGTCAGCTGCGGGCACAATCTCCAACAGCTTCTCATTTGTTTGTGGTCCAGACGTGTTAAGGGGGTCAAATAGCTGGAGTCCTGGTTGTTTGATCCCCACCTGTAGTGTGGGGGCATCTTGTGACTTTTATCTTGGGGGTACAGAGGGGCATGGGGGAGCTTTGATGTTGTATATAAATAAGGATAAGAAAGGAACTTGTGTCTGACATATTCCTTTGGAAGGTCATAATTTGAACAATTTCAGAAGTTAATTCTCTCAACTAACACCCTTTCTTCTAAACTGCCTCTCTGTGATGGTAACTTCTAGACCTTTCTATCTTTTTGCCCTGACCTCTCTTTAAAACTTCTGATCTGTTGCACCAACCTCCTTCCCTGGATTCCCATGCCCCTCAAATCTAATATGTTCAACAGTGAGGCTATTACCATTACTTATTTCTTATTTCTACCCATCTGGCCACTTAAGAGAGAAACTGCTAGGGTCATTCTTAATTCCCTTTCTTTCCTAATTGTTTGATAAGTCCTATTAATTCTAGCTCAAAAATGTCTTTCAGAATTGTTTTCTTTTTTTTCTCTGAAACCGTGTCTCACTCTGTTGCCCAGGCTGAAGTGCAGTGGTGTCATCATAGCTCACTGCAACCTCAAACTCCTGGGTTCGAGTGATTCTCCTGCCTCAGCCTCCCAAGTAGCTGAGACTACAGGCGTGCACCTGGGTAGTTTTATTAAAAAATTTTTTGTAGAGACAGGGTCTCACTGTGTTGCCCAGGCTGGTCTCAAACTCCTGGCCTCAAGTGATCCTCCTGTCTCAGCCTCCCAAAGTGCTGGGATGATAGGCGTGAGCCACTGTGCCTGGCCTCTCTCCTCTTTTCTATCCCTTCTGCCACTGCCTCTGTTGAAACTGTCATCTCTCAATTCAATAAATATTTATTAAATACTGCCACGTACTAGATGCAAGGATTCATCATTTAGGGACACCATTTAACCTCCAGAGGGATCTCATTAAATTACAGATCTGCTTAACTCTTCTCCACTCAGAAACCCATTTTCACTCCTTGCCAACTAGGATTCAATCAGTTTTTGGCTGGGCAAGGTCTTTTCACATCATTCACTCCATCTCTGCAGTCTGACCCTCCCCTTTCCCCTCAACCTCACCCTCTGTGGTCACGTGTGCACCACCCTCCAGGTCCCAAGCTCTCAGATGTTTCACAAATCCTTGTTTCTGCACACGCTGCTTCCTCAACTTGCAACACCCTTACCCACACGAGCCCCTTTTAAGATTCTGCTCAAACACTAACTCCTTTGGCAAGTCTTCACCTGTTCTCTGGTTTCTCTTCCCTTCTCTGCATTCCCACGACACTTTGCTCAGAGCTCCATTATGCACTTACCCCCTTGTACTGCACAGTTTGCTCACAGCTTGGACTCCCCATCGGCCCCAGCTGCCAGACTGTAAGCTGAAGGCAAGGACTGCATCTTCTCCACATCGGTACCCCTGACATTCAGCTCAATGCATGGCACATCACACTAAAATCAGTGGGTACCAGACTGGTCCACTTCTGGATTGAATGTTGCTTTATAACAAACAGGGTTTCTGAGGAAAACTGTACTAATACCTGAACATATTAGTTGCAAGTGACAAAAACCCACCTCTGACTAGCTTAAGCACAGATTGGGTTATAAAACTGGTAAATCAAAGAGTAGAGCTGGATTTGGGGGACCCAAAGAATGCAGTTACGGCTCTTGCTCACCATCTCTCAGCTCTGGTTTTCTTTGCAGATGGGTCTCATTTCTTTTCCTGTTGAAGCCTGGCAGCTCTAAACCCATGGCCTTACAGTTTATGATCTCTCTTAGCATATATGCATTACATCTCAAAGGCAGTCTGCTTGGCCTGCTGGCACGTATACTTTGACAAATCATGGTGGATAGGCAGATGAAGTAGCATCGTTGGCCAGGCCTGGCTCACATGTCCACCCATGTGGACAGGTAAGTGTCTACCCCCGATGGAGCATTGTGAAGACTAGCCTTGTGTGAATGACACAGGATGGGGCAGTTCTCCAATAAAAGAGAAGCACTGGACAGACAAAAGCACCAGATGTCCACTTTGGTTGCATGTTGTATTAGGATAGTATTTCTCTATACTTGTTATTAACAACAACAACAAAAGATTTCATTCAATTTGTCTGTTAGCTCTCAATATAGCTGAGGTTTATGAGTGGCTCGTTTTATTATATCGAAAGCAGAATAGAGTTTTAAGATAGCAGTTATTCGTCTTAGTCCATTTTCTGCTGCTATAACTGAATACCACAGACTAGGTGATTTATTTAGCTCATGGTTGTAGAGGCTGGGAGGTCCAAGATCATGGTGCTGGCATCTGGCGAGGGTCTTCTTGGTGCATCATCCCATGGCAGAGGGCATCACGTGGTGAGGCAGAGCCAGTGGGCTAGCTCAGGTCTCCACCAGTCCCATCACGGGGGCCTCACCCTAGTGATTTTATCTAATCTTAATTACCTCCCAGAGGCCCCAGCTCTAATCAACATGCATTTTGGGATTAAGTTTCCAACACATGAAATTTGGGGGACACAGTCAAACCATAGCCGTATTCTAGGATAGCACTACTCAAACGGCAATGTGCACATGAATCCACCTGTTAAAACGTAGGTTCTCCGTCATTAGGTCCAGGGTGGGACCTGAGATTCTGCATTTCTTATAAGCTTGTATTAATCTGCTCTGGCTGCCATAACAAAAATACCATGGAATGGGGGACTTAGAAGGACAGAAATGTATTTTCTCAGTTCTGGAGGCTGGAAGTCCAAGATCAAGGTTGTTTTTGGCTTGTCGTCGGCTACCTTCTTGCTGTGTTTCTCACGTGGCCTTTCTTCTGTATGTGTGCGGAGAAAGAGATCTCTGGTGTCTCTTCCCCTTCTTATAAAGACACCAGTCCTACTGGATTGTGGTACCATCCTCGTGACCCCATTTAACCTTAGTTACCATCTTAAAGATCCTATCTCTAAATAGTGTCACATTGGGGGTTAAGGCTTCAACATATAAATTTTGAAGGGACAGCAATCCAGTCCATAACAAAGATTAAAGTCGAATCTGTGCACTGCAACGTCAGCACCTGCCTGACCAGCAGTGCTAGAGAAGCGAGCTAGAGGCATGTCTAGAGTTGCAAGGCAGCGAGAACTAGCTGGAGTTGAGAACCCCATACTTGAGGGATCCAGAAGGACTGGGGTTGATTCTCTTAAGAGTCTGTGGGTATTGCCCTCCGAGTAAGTCTCTAGTGACTAGTAAGACAAAAAGTGTCTCCAATTTAGTGATGAGTAGTTGTTCAGTTATTTTGAAAAAGGTTTGAAAGTTTGATTTCTTCAATTTTGAGGATGTGTGATTGTGGAACATTCTTTAAGCACCGCATGGCTCCAGCCCTGCTAAGGGGAAGTCTGCCAATGAAGCTACCACCCTGGAAAGGGGGCTGGTGCCCCTGGGTTCTCAGCCTTAATTTGCTGAGCTTTATATTTATTACAGTATTTAAACAGTAGCACAGGAAGCAGGGGCTGGAGAGAGGATGCGAACCTATTACATTACCTCCAGATGTCAGTTACTCTGCTCAAAAAATTGTTGCCAATTGTTGCATTCAAGGCACTGCTTTGAGAGTTTTATGGATTCATTATTAACTCATTGATCCTCAGAGGCTGGTACTATTGTTATCCCCATTTTGCAGATGAAGAAAATAAAGCACTTGCCCAAGGTCACTGTTGGGGGTTGAATTGTGTCCCTTCAAATTCACATGCTGAAGCCCTAACCTACCCCCCCCCCCCCAGTACCTCAACATGTGACTATACTGGAGATTAGGTCTTTAAAGAGGTAATTAAGTTAAAATGAAGCTGTTAGGGTGGGGCTGTAACCCAGCTGGTATCTTTGTTAGAGGAGAAAGAGACACCAGGGCTGCTGCTCATAGAGCAAAGGCCATGTGAGGACACAGTGACAAGGCGGCCACCTGCAAGCCAAGGAGCCAGGCCTCAGGAGAAACCACACCTATGACCTTGACCTTGGACTTCCAGCCTCCAGAACTGTGAGAAAATAAATTTTTGTGGTTTAAGCCACCCAGTCTGTGGTGTTTTATGGCAGCCTGAGCAGACTAATACAAGACCTAAACAGCTGGATTCCACTGTATTTAGACAGTGTTAATTTGCCACTCAAATGTTAAACTTATGCAACAAATATGCACTGGCTCTCTCCTGGTGCTGAGGCTATACTGATAAAAATAGGACACACTTCCTGTCCTAGTCTGGTGGTGAAGGCAGACCCCTAAGGGACCAGAGCAGTCAAGAGTCTAGAGGGGAGAGACCTTGGCACATCCAGGAAACTGTGACTCCAGTGGCCAAATCTTGCTGGGTGGTCAGGTGGGGTGGTGGAAATGGCCAAGGATGAGGCTGTGTCACTGGAGCCAGATCGTGTCAGGTCTTGGAGGTCAAGTTGACAAGTGATGGTTCGGAGATGGAGTTTCCAGAAGAAAACTGGAAGGAGTTATAATGTGGAGAAAGATTAGCAGGGAGAAGAGGGGCCTGGAAGGCCCACTGAGGAGGCAGCAGCAGAGATCCAGGTAGGGGACAGGGGCGTGGATGGAGAGCAAGGTACATGTTTAGTAGCCATTCCTCCCAGGGGCCCCTTGTAGTCCTTATAAGGGAATGAGGTTCTTTAAAACAGGCCCTGCATTGTGGTTGTGGGGTAGCATGAGGTGGCACAGGACACTAGGTTGAGTTTTCCCCTGCCATTTGTCTGGTAAGAGCAATTTCTAGGGAGTGAGCACAGGGGCATGATCATAGCCCACTGGAACCTCAAACTCCTGGGCTTGAGCAATCCTCCTGTCTCAGCCTCCTGAGTAGCTAGGACTACTGGATAATTTTAAAAATTATTTTGTAGAGATGGGGTCTCACTATGTTGCCTAGGGTGGTGTTAGACTCTTGGCCTCAAGCAATCTTCCCATGTTGGCCTCCCAAAGTGCTGGGATTACAGACATGAACCACAGCACCTGGGCTGGGAATTTTTTTCTGTACACGTCCACAACACACACACACACACACACACACACACACACGGAGTTGCTTGAGTAGAGATGCCATTGATAAAAGCCTGCTTAGTTGGTATAGGAAACTTATTGAGCAGAACTTGCTAGACCAGTTCTACAGAGAGAAAATCACAGACTCCGCCAGTCAACCAAGGCAGCATGTAGGACACATGAGTGCCACCTACACGGTTCCCTCTTGCTGTCCCTGCCCTTGAAGTACCCTCCCCAACCCTCCCGCCCATCCCTCCTGCCACTGGCCACTCAGCATCTTTCAATTCTTTTTGTGAGGCCACCGTGATGGCCGATCAGTTTAAGAGATAAGAGTTTAGCCATCGCCCCACACCTCCCCCTTCCAGGTTGTAATGCACGGGTTCTGAAGCTTGGGATCTGCAAAATCCATATATATACATATATATATATTTTTTGCCTCTAACTGAAATTTGGCATTTCCTTCAATCCCGACTGTAGGCAGCAACAAACTACCATGGTGGTAACAATGCCGTGACTTTTCCAGGAAGAGAAATCATGGATATTTTTATATCACATTATAGTTGTTGCAGATGTCTCAACATATCATTTATGCTTATTACCACAGCATTATTAGACTCATCAACAAATTATGTTATTTCACAATTTCTGTTAATGAAGCATGGAGGGTCCATGGCACACTAATGGTTAAGAACCTACGCCTGGTGTGGAACTTCAAGGTCTGAGAAGGTTCACCAGCAAAGATGACCGTGCCCTGCCCTGTGGAGTAGAAGGCTGGGACTTTGATTATTCATTTGGTCAAGTGGCGATAGACCTAGAACAGATAGTTTCTGTGAAAAATCTTGGTCGTGGCCCCAGGTGAGGCCTGGTCTGCCCTGGGCAGCGCTAGTGTGGCCCCTGGCTGGACAAGTCTTATCTTTACTCGGTTGGTTATCTAAGCATTTGGGATTGACTTTCACAGGACACAGACTCAGTGAAAATATATCTGGAAACTATTTGCTGCCTAATTCTCCATGCCTTGATAGAGCTGTCTCCAACCTAAGTCTACTAGGTGTCCCCCACCAGCACACCACTACTCAGGGCAGCCCCAGTCACATGGCCCACGTGGCCCAGTTGGGGCTGCTGTCCTCTTACACACGATGCCCCGCTCTAGGCCATCTGTCAAGCTCCTACTGTCCCTCCTGTTCCCAGGCACCTCTTGGCTGAAGTTTTACTTGTTTTTTTAAAATTCATGGAGGCAAAATTCACATTACATAAACTTAACCATCCTAAAATGAACAATTCCATGACATTTAGTACAATTCACAATATTATGCAACCATCCTCTCTACCTAGTTCGGGAAACATTTCCATCACTCCAAAATAAAACCCCACGCTCATTAAGCAGTCACTGGCAACCACCAATCTGCGTTCTGTTTCTATACAATTGCACATTCTGGATCTTTCACATAAGTGGGATTACATAGTGTGACTTTTGTGTCTAGCTTCTCTCACTTAGCATAATGACTTCCAGGTTCATGCGAGTTGTAGTACGCAGCAGTAATTCAGATCTTTTCGTGGCTAAATAGTATTCTATTGTGTGTGTGCACCACAACTTGTTTATATTAGGCAAAAAGTAGTTTAGTCTTTTCAGCTGAACTTGTCAGTCATGCATAGAAATCATATAAGGTACATTTTGGTGAGCAGGAAGTCTGATTTAATTAATTAAAAAGGATTTGATGATGTTTTTCCAATTATTTCACTTACTAAAATTTATGCTGAAGCTTTACTTTTTAGAGCTTTCAATAACTTCCGTTTGTGCCCACCTCTGACTCTCTCCTGCCTCTACCTAATCTGTGCCTGTAGCATTGCTATCATCACACCTGGACTGTGATTCTCTGTTCCCTGGTCTTCCATTGTTAGGCCTGGCAGCGCCAGGCTGGGCTGCTCGCAGGCAGAGACTCCCTGGTACCTGCAGAACCAGTACTGATCGGCTCCGCGTTAGACGGGCAAAAGGTGTCCAGGACTGTGTGCGGAGGAGGCACGTGGGCTCCCCCTTGCGGTGAGCAGGAATAACCTACCTACTGTCTCACCTTCCCCGGTCGTGAGGCTAGCCTAGCACCACACACTGTATTGACTTCACAGGGATGAAACAGAGACAAGTGAGACACCAGATGGGCAAGCACGCGAACTCTTTGGAGAAAAGAGGCTGTGTAAATCCAAGTCTTTCTTTTATTGAAGAAACAAGGCAGATGACTCCAAATTGTGTTTGCTTTAATTGTGCCTGAATAAAAGTCAGTTCAGATCACTGAAATGGCATTTGGTGGCATCCGAATGAATCATCATGCAATAAATGTAAAGCTTCTGGGCAAACTGTGACTCCAGTGTGTTGCACCGTAGTCTAGTGACGAGGTGAATGTGTGCCCCTGAATGACTCAGCCCTTTCAATAGCTGTCTCTTGCTGTAAAATTGGGGAAGCATATGAGTTCTTCCTCCTGCCCATGTAAGAACATTCGCTCACGTCCCATGTACCAAAAGACACCCCAAAAGTGCTACTCCCCCACCCCCAGCAAGGCAAAGGTAAATAAAATCTCATCCTGCTCCTACTGTGTTCACATGTCAGATGACATGTTATAAAGCCACATCCCTGGAGTATTTTGGAAGAAAGAAATCTCAGTGGGAAGGAATATCAAAGTTGTTTCCTGGCACACAGTAAAGATATGGGTAAGAGCAGATATATGCTCTTTATTTGGGTTTTATTTGGTCAGTTGGGTCCCATCCTGAAATGAAGAACTAAATATTTTTTAGATGTGTTGGCAGTTTTAGGGCTCTTATGACACTGATTTTTCTAGTACCTGTAGAAAATGGCAGTAGGCTAAGTCAGAGAGAAGCATTTGACTATGAGCTTTTCTCAATCCGAAGTTATAATAGTCCCCCCCTTATCTGTGGGGGATATGTTCCAAGACCCCCAGTGGATGCTTGAAACCTTGGATAATACTGAATCCCATATATGCTGTTTTTTTCCTATACACCTATACCTGTGATGAAGTTTAATTTATAAATTAGGCACAGTAAGGGATCAACAACAGTAGCTAATAAAACTAATAGAACACTTATAAGAACATGCCAGCATCACTACTCTTGCACTTCGTGGTCATTAAGTTAAGTAAGGGTGACTTGAGCACACACTGTGATACCGTGACAGTCAATCTGATAACGAGAGAGCTGCTAAGTGGGTGACAGGTGGGTGGCGTAGACTGTGGGAATCTGCCGGACAAAGGGAAGATTCACGTCCCAGGCAGGACAGAGCGGGATAGCGTGGGACAGTGTGAACTTTCGTCACCATACTCAGAATGGCACATGACTTAAAATATATGAATTGTTTATTTCTGGAATGTCCCATTTAATATTTTCAGACCTCAGTTGACCATAGGTAACTGAAACCATGGAAATCGAAACCTGGGATCAGTGGGGACTACTGTATCTCACCATTAAAAAAACAAACAAACAACAACAACCAAAAAAAAAAACCACCTAGAAAAATGGGCTTTCCATAGGGAGAGGTGGCATAGGATATGAGAAGAACATGGGATCTGCACTCGAAGGCCTAGGTGGGAGCCTCTTCCTGCTGCTCATTCGTCATGCTCCAGCACACGTCTTGGAACCTCAGATTGCTTATCTGGGCCTGGTTTCTCTATCCTCCCTTCCCACCCTTGGGAAATCTAAATAATTAAGCCTAAAGGAATTTCAGCAGCTTACTGCATTGTTTTCAGATCACAGGCTCTATCCCTGAACTACAAAGTCCCTTCTTCATTTCTGAGTGGGCATGGACCATTCATCGTCAAGGTCTCTTCTGGTTGTTAATACTGTGTGAATGTTGGCATTCGTGCTGGACTTGCTGTAAAGTTTGCTTGTCGTCTCTGGAAACGCAAGCCTAAATATCTATTTTACTCACGTTTATGTCTGTGTCATTTTGGCAGCCGGGATTCCCTGAAGAGATCTGGCTGAATTTGGTGCAGCCCAGTTGTGGTCTAATCCCTTCCTTGACACCTGTGGCTCCCTAGGCCACCCCACAGTGCTCACGTGCTGTTTTCACCCTGCATCAACCCTGGTTCCGAGCAGCTCCCCTCACGCATGGGGCAGTGAAGACAGGTGTGAAGGCCTAGCGGGGGAGGGAGGTCGTGCTGGGGGTGCGCTGGGAGAGCTCACACATCCAGAGTGGGCGTACCTCCCTCACCTTGCTTTCTCACTTTTTGTTTTATCCTTCCTCATCTTCCCTTTCCCAGGTAGCAATTAACAAACAAAGCCTAGGCCATTCTGTCCACACACAGCTCTCAGCTTCTTATCAAATATTTTCCCATCAAGAACAGCCTTCCCTCCCCAGGAGGAAAGTCTGGCGAGTGGATTTTCCCCAGCTCAGCACCCTTAAGCCTCAGGGGCTCAGTGCTGGGGAGGTGATTCCAGGGTAGCTTAATAAAATCTGCCAGGATTTGTGAACAGCTCGGATGTCCATTTTGATACCCACAACCTGTATTTGGTATTTTCAATAAAATGCGAAAGCAGGTGGCTTTCCACCATTACGGTTTATTATTCAAGCATTTCCAGGCATTCTCTTTCCATCTCCCGCACTGTGTGCGCTTCCTCCTGCTGTTTGCTGCGAAAATGACCATCTGGCTGGGACTTCTTACAGATGACCACTAGAGGGCACATGCCTCCCAGATCACAGGCCCTTTCTGCTGCCAATTCCTGGGGCTTTGCTGCAGAAAAAGACAGTTTTTGTTTGCTTGTTTGTTTGTTTTCCCTCAGAAACAGGAGGAAAAGCACTTGAAATTCCCTGGATGTAGCTAAGACATTTTCTCCAGCATTCATCTGTGACATGCTGGCTGCAAGCAGCAGACATTCTGGCAGGTCGAGGAAGGACGGTATTCTCTGCTCCCATCACTCATTCCCACCGAGGGGAGGAGAGAAGGGCTGCAGAAAGCCGCACAAATGGGTTTTGTTCTTTCCAAGATTGCTAAAGAAATATGCTTGTAGGTTACATGTGTGTTTTCAGGCCTCATGATATAGTGAAAATAATGTTTTGGAACTGGACGTACCTGGGATTTATTTCCCATACCTGGGCTTTCTGCCCAGACGGTGGGCTAGCGTGGGCTGCGGCTCCCTCTCCCAAGTCAACCCTGGAGAAGCTCCAATATTAACTTAAAGGGAGGTGGAAGAGGCGTTAAGGATGCCAAGTGACATGGGAGTGTTTCTTGGGTAGGGTTGCTTGGGAAGTCCCCTGGACTCCGATACTCTGGAGGGAAAGATAGGGACAGTGACGGCACTGAGAAATCTATAAGGGTAAACAAACATGAGTGTGGGTCAAACGTTAGGAGTGACCAGGATAAGATCAAAATTAGAATACTTAAACTTTTACCTTAGCCTAAAAGTTAACGGGAAGTGGAAGTGAAAAAAAAAAAAATTAAATCCTGTATTATGAGTGGAAAGTCCAAACTAAGATACCGAAATAAGTCCTCACCAAATAGTAGTTAAATATTGCTCAGCTTCAGCGCTTACTAACTCCGTGATCTTGGGTTGAATATATAAATTTTTCTGAGCCTCAGTTCCCACGTCTCTAAAATGGGTAAAATTTCTATGGTCACAAGATTGCTGTAAGGAGTCAGTGCTACGACGTATGTGAAAGATCCCTCCTGTGCCTGGCTCCTGGTAGATGGTCAGCCTTCTCGTCTCTCTTTTCCTTCTTCAGCATGTTTAGCACTTAAACACTTATTCATTCCAAAATATTTCCTGAGTGCCTGTATCAATTAGGTTATGTTCCACTTCAAGTGGCAGAAAACCTGACCTAATTATCATCATACAGGTGATATAGGGAAAAGGTATGATCTCATCACAAGAAGTCAAGCAGTGGGGCAGTTCTAGGGCTGGTTAAATGCAGAGTCTTAGCAGAATCATTAAGGACTGGGGCTCTTTCTATACTTGGGCTCTGCCATCCTCAGCAGGTTGACATTCGTCCTTGTGCATCTCTTATCATGGATGTAGGATGGCTGCCATCCCACTCACCTAGAGACAGGCAGGGGCTCTTTCCTCTCCTGCAACTCTTTAGAATTTTCCTGAAACTATTTCCCAGAATCACCCCAGCAGGCCTTCCCTCATGTCTCATTGATCCAAGTTGGGTCACATGGCCCATCTCTAAATCAGTCCCTGGGAAGGTGAATGGGTTTCCATGATTGAAACAGGCCAGTCATGATTCACTCTTAGGCCTTCCTTGGTCTTCTGGAGTTATTGATACTCGAAAAAAAATTTATGTTCTATTAGATAAAGGTTGGGTAGGCAACCAAGACTATTTTCTAGGCACTGTAGTTGGTATTGGGCATATGGTAGTTAATAATTAAGATGTCATCTCTGGGGAGCTTATAGTATATGGGATGTCACAGACAAGTAAACTGGCATTAATAATATGGTATCAGTGCTATGCAGGGAGAACTTATAGTTGGTGGTCAGGGAAGGCTTCTTGGAGGGGGTGTTGTTTGACTGAGGTCTGAAGAATAAACTAGTAGGGATAGGAGTAGAATGAGAGCCTGAATCAACTCCTGGGCACAACAGCGATTATGACATGTTCTAGTAACTGAAAGAAATTCACTGTGGGAGGGAGACTGGGATAGAGTAGGCTGGGTGGTCAGCAGAGGCAGTAATGAAGGCCTTGGAAGCCATTGGAATTCTGCTGTGTTGGCAATGAGTCAGGTACATTTAGTGCAATCAATGTTCTTTAAAATGTGGGGTGTGAAATCAATATAGTGGTTCATAACCAGTGTATAAAAATAAAATAAGGGTGAATTCTTAGGTGGTAATTACTACATTCAAGGCACTGATTTGAGAGTTTTAATGCATTTATTATTAACTCATTGATCCTCAGAAGTTGGTGCTATTGTTAATTCCCATTTTACAGATGAAAAAACTAAAGTACTTGCCCAAAGTCATTTCTGTTATGGGTTGAATTGTGTCCCCACAAAAAAGATATGTTGAAATCCTAACCCTCAGTACCTCAGAACGTAATTGTATTCAGAAATAGGGACTTTGTAGATGTAATTAGTTAAAATGAGGTCATACTGGAGCGTGGGGTGGGGGGCAGAGATTGGAGACGTACATCTATAAGCCAAGGACCACCAAGGGTTGCCTAGAATAAACACTCAGCAGGTACTTAATGAGTATTTGTCAAATGACTATTGCAGGAAATATGGTGAGGAATGTGAATGAGCTATAGTCAGACGACGGTCATTTTTAAGGCCCTTGCTCTCCTCCCCACCCCCCACACCAACTGCAGCTCCAAACCCCTCCCACAGTCCCCTGGCTGCACGCCTCAGCTGTGTCCCTTCCACCTCTGTGACTCTACAAGTCTATGTCTGCCTCTCCTATTCATTACACAGCACAGGAAAAGGACACTAGTGGCAAGTTGTGTGGCCTCTGCTGAATCATGTCCCTTCCAACAACGAGCTGAACACTATTAACAGCTCCGAGTCAGCTGCAGAGGCGTGTGTGACGTTTGTGGATGCCCCGAGCCCTGTTCCCCAGCAAGGGATTATAGCAGTGTGCACAAATCCTTGTCTGCTAAAACCACAATACTCTCTCTGAGTGACTGACAGAATTAAACATGGTCTAGACTGATGGGAAGTCCAAGAGGAATTTGCAGCCCAATATGAAGAAATGTAAATTTTGTTCTCGTTGAAAGCATTCCTGTGCTACCATCGATTTCTTCTTCTAGGTGTCAGATTAATTCAGCCTTCTGTTAGGAAGTTGACTCAATCCCAGGCAGGCCCCGGCCTAGGCAGGCTCTGAACCACCAGACCTCATCGCTTCTTCCTGTGCACTCTGATGGGGGTTTGTGGCTCACACATGCATCGTAATGATCCAGCTGTTGCCCGAGTTTTGTTTTGGGGGAGATTGTCCCTACACCTGAGAGATGGCAGAGAGGAGACCATCTAGGGTGATCAACTGTCTCCATTTGCCTGGGTCTTTCCCAGTTTTCACACTAAAATTTCCACGTTCCAGGAAACCACATCAAGAGAGTTGGTCACTCTAGCGTGTTCCCCCCACCCCAAACGGATTGTAAACAAAATCCAAACTGCCTGGATGTGAATTCTGACCTCTACCTCTCTGTGCCTCAGCGTCTCCATCTGTAAAATGGGGATAATGGAAGTACCTGTTTCATGAGCTTGCTTTAAAAATTAGAAAACACCACACACACACACACACAGAAATACTTTTCCAACTCTTACTAGCTGGAGAAGGTTCTTGGGGAAATGCGAACAATCATTATCGCATCTCTGTCTGCAGACACGGGATCCTTCCGTTTTCTGGAGCCAACATTTTTTCCTTGGCTTTGAGGGTGGATGACAGAAAGAATCCTTCCTGCTTTCTATAGATGATCACGACTAGATGTTCCCAGTGGGAATATGTGACCTCCCCACCTTTATTCTTCTATGTTAAAGATAACACAAATCCAGAAATAAAGTATATCATTTGATGAATTACTAAGTAAAGCAACAAAACTCTTGTACATGAACATCTGTGTTGGAAGACAGAACTTTGCCAGCCACCTGGGAGTCCTCCACTGCCCTGCCCAAACTCTACCCCCTTCTCTCCCCAAGAGTATCCCAAGTATTTATCGGATCCAGAAATGCTCCATTTTATCGTTGTCTTCATGGCAAAAGAAGGTGGCATTGTGGTGTTGTTCAATCACAACTCTCCTCCTTCATCTAGAAAACAGAAGGGCCCATGTCTTCTTTTCTTATTTATTGATTTATTTTGGGGGTGGGTAGGGGTGGAGGAAGAGCAAAGAGCATCATTTCTAAAGGAAAGGATTTAAGCAGGGATTTGCAAATGTTGCCTTCCTTTTTGTAGCTATGCATACTATCGGCTGGAAGGGTGCATGGGTCTCTCAGTGTATGTTGCTTAAAGAAAATAGACAACAGTCACAGACCATTAAAATCCCATCTGCTTTCTTATAAAATGGAAAAGTCATTACTGCCGAGTCAGGGGGTCTCAGGCCCACGTTGAGGAAGATGTCGCCTACTGGTTTTTCCTTTGCATCTTTGCAGCTTGCAAAGGGTAAATCACCCCCTTATTTTTTCTACTAGATAAGTCCTTTGTACACCAAACCATGCTTCTCCCCAAACCACTGTTACCATGTAACATTCTTAATACTATGTTGAATGATGCTGAAAACAATACAGGGCCCAGTGGTTACGATATTAACTGTTAGATCCAGTAAGGGAGAGGCTCGGTGGGTGTGGAAAACTGGGACTTCAGACCTGAGTCACACAGGCAGGGAACATGCATCTCTGGGGAATGGGGTGTGGAAAGGAAACCGGACTTAATGGAAGAAATTATTCGTTGATGGGGCAGGCAGTTAGAAACTAAGACCAGGAAGCACAATTTGAAATATGGCATGGTGTCTGTTAGCATTAGCTTCATTTTTTGTAGGTCAGAAAACCCAAATAACAGTGGTTTAAATACAATAAAGGCCGATTTATCTTTGGAAGTCTGCAGTCAATAGCAGGTATGTTGGTTCCATGGTTGTTAGGAACCTAGACTTCTACTATTCTGCTTTGTCATCCTTAGCAAGTGAGATAGAATCCTTAAGAACACCTCATGGTCTAAAATGGCTGCTGAACCTCCAGCCATCACCTCCAAGTTTTAGGCAGGAGGAAACAGGAAAAGGTCAACAACACGTGCCTTGTAGTAGGGTAGACTTTTAAGTAGCCATCCCAGAAGCTACATGTGGCAATTTCTGCTTCATTAAGCACACCTAGCTGAAAGAGAGGCTGGGAAATATAGACATGGCTTCATGGAATTAAACCAAGATTCTTCTGCAAGGGTAGCCTTCCAGAGAGAATGAATGGGGATGGGTGGGGCAACTACGAACTTTTTCACATGATGAGGCAGTGAAGTCTTATGGTTAAAGCATGGAGCCTCTAAAGCCACATTCCTTGGGTTAGCATCTGGGCTCTATCACCCGCTAGCTCTGTGATCAATGACAAGCCACCTAACATTTCTAAGACGCAGTTTCTTCAACTATAAAATAATCAAAACTCTCCCAAAGGCTTGTTGTGAGGGTCTGATGAAAACATAGATGTAGAGTGTTTAGTACAATATTTGGCACACTGAAAGCAGTTCAAAGCGGTAGTTTTTACTAGGATTCTGATTTAAGGGGCTTGGAAAGCAAAATTTTGATGATCTTTATGCCTACACATGGTAAAAATTAAATTCCATTCAAATAATTAAATCCTGTACCATCCAAAAAGTATGATTGAGGGGTTTCCAAATCTGTGTTGAGGGCTCCTTTTAAGTGCAGTACCTGCAGGGCTAAATGATTTGAGGGGTCTTTGCATTCCTGCATGATGGGGTTGGGCCAGTCTGAGAGGCTCCCTATCAACTTGGGGGGATGGGTCCTCCCTCACCCCATTTGCTGCCAACCTGGTGCAGATGGAAGGGCAGATGGTGCACTGACCACACTCAAATGGGCTTGACCACCATGGGAAGTCTGCAGCTGCACGTGCTGCTTTTAGGCTTATGGTACCTGCTCCAGGAATAAGCCCCTCCCTGTTTCTGTTCCCCTTTTCTGGGCTTCCTACCATTCTGCTTAGATCATCAGCCTCCTTTACTTCTCTGGAAAGCTCTTTGTTTCCACCTTTTGGTGGACATGTTCTCTCCTGGGTTCAGGGACCTACCCTTCTTAGTCTGCACTTCCCAAAGTGTGTCCTAAGGAACATTAGTCTCAAACACTATTCCATTATCAAGTATGTGTGAGAAACACTGTGTACTCTAGCCCCATTTTGAGCATATTAAAGCCTCTGAGAAGTCCTGCAAAGAAATAAGTTAATATTAGTCAACCTAATGTTTCCCACTGACTAAAAAAAACGTTGGCTTAGATAGAGGTCAGCTTTAGGGGCCTGTGTCCTGGACATCTCAAATTTCCTGTAACTCCCAGTCAGATATTCTTTTCTCTAATGTGTAGTTCTGTTAGTTCCTGGGGAATTCCTATTAAAGTCCCTCTATTCAGCCAAGGAGATATCTCGGGTTTGAGTCCCATTTGCAGATCTGAGATGTTAACCATTTTCTTGAAACCAATAAATGATGCATCCTTTCCTGGTGCCACTTATAAACTCTTCCAACTTCCTTTTGTTCTCTGGGATGAGGAATGAGATCATGTTTATGAAAAGTGCTTTATAAGCCATTAAATGCTATATAAATGTTAGTTGTTACTATTACAATGACTCACTCCAGTGCTCCAATCCCTTTCTCCCCGGGAAGTGGCATTTTCAGAATTACAGTTTTGTAATATAAAAATAACCGAAACCTACACAATAGTAATAGCCATTTATACAAGAGGGTCCATTCTGTTAGTGTAATAAAAAAGTGACTGTAAAGTACACAATCAGTTCTCTGTCAAATGCAGGAAGAAAGAAGTGTAGACATCACCCCCTCTGAATCCTCAGGGTATACCCAGACACACAAACCCAGAAACCTCCACGCCAACATGTCCAGACACTCAGAGCTGCCTCCTGCTTGTCTGGCCTCAAACCTCCAGGGTCAGATCCTCCAGTTACCCACAGCTCTGCAGGGGCAGCCCCTCTTGTCGGATTTCACAGGGACAGCTGTCTCTGGGTCACTCTAAAACCAAGCCAGTAAACACCAGCCAAGGATGATTCACCTAAGCCCCCGAACAATGGACTGTTCCTTGTTTGTTCTGAGGGATTTGAGGCTGGCTCCTCCCTGCCAACGCAGTAGCTTTCAGAGGGACTCCCAGCCGGAGAGCTTGGCCAGGGCTGGCAGCGAGGTACGGGCGAGGCGGAAGCCCATTTTGCTGACTTCTTTCCCATTTCTACTTTAGAGAAAACAGAAATGAAAGCCAGGCCTATATTTCCCAAGAAAATCGGCCTCAACTAAAAATATTTGGCTAAGTCAGACACAAAAGGACAAAAATTGCATGATTCCACTTATAAGAGGTATCTATCATAGGCAAAGTCATAGAGACAGAAAGTAGGATAGCAGTTGCCAGGAGCTAAGGGGAAGGAGGATTGGAGAGTTATTGTTTAATGGGTGTGGAGTTTTTGTTTGGAATGATGAAAAAGTTCTGGAAATGCAGAGTGGTGACAGTTGCACAGCACCGTGAGAGCATTTAATGCCACTGAACTGTCCACAAAGATGGTTAAAGGGTAAATTTTGTGTTACATATATTTTATGACAATGAAACAGGATAATGACAACAATAAAATATTTGGTAGAAATTCCCCTAAAATGGCACGATGCCCTGGGACAGCTCCTAACCACCGAGAGCTGGGGAAGGTCTGGGACATCAGCAGGAAGTCTCCTCTCCTTTCTTCAGTCTGAAGACAACCTGAAAAGTTCTTCCTTTGACAGAGGCTGGAAAGTGTTGGAGACTTTCCGGTTGTGCAGGCCTCCCTGGCCGAGGACCCCGCGAGAGGAGTGTTTGGGACCACAGAAAGCCAACTTGGAGGAGTTGACGCAAAACGGAGTCTACGCGGCAAAGACGGGTTTTCTGGGGTCTTTAGGTTGAGCAGGGAAAGAGACAAGTTGAGTGTTGAAATTGAGTCGGAATTTAAGGCAGCGGCCTCTAGGTGGCGCACAGCCCGTGAGAAATACCTAAGAGGAGGCAGAGATTGGATCAGCGGATTTTTAGTGGCTCGGTTCGGAAGCAGGCGATTTTATAAACACGCCACTTGCCACCCAGCGGAAAGACAGCCCCGAATCTAAACCTCCCGGACTCCATGTAAAGATGGCAGAGCTTTGATCATCTTGGTGACAATGGTGGGGACACATCACAGCCACCGAGGATGTCAGGGAGCCATCAGCGGTGGCCTTTCCTGCCAGGAGAGGCGAAGGCGCCCACGGAACGGTCAGCGCTCGAGAAGAAAGAGCCCATTGTTCCTCCCGGGAGAGTCAGCGGTGGCGTTTGCGGAACACGGTGGCAGGAGGGGCGACTCTCTCAGCCGTCAGGGGAGAAGGCGTTCAGGCCCTCAGATCCTGGAGTGGGTCCCCCTCCTCTTTTCAAGCCTGTGTCATCTCAGCAGGAGACGGGACGGAGGCCGCCCACTCGGAAGGCAGGGCTGGAGTGGGCGGCTCCTCTCACCCTCCCAGAGCTGTTCTTTACACACGCAGCTGACATGCACGCATGCACACCCATGCACGGACACACTGGGCAGTGGCCAGGATAACAGCCACCCAGTGCCACATGGAACGGAGCAAGTGGCACTCCTCTCCGTGCCCAGGTTAAGCCAGCTTTTCTCCACTGTACCACCCAGCTGTGAGGGCTCAGTCGTTTCACCTTCACTGAGCAGGCCCAGTCACGGTTCTGTGCAAACTGGGACCACGTAGCCAGGTGGTCAGACGCATTTATGGAGGCCTCCAAGGGCCCCATGCTGGACTCAAGGCAATGGCGGGGGATGGAGGAAGCAGACCCTCTGGCTTAGCCTTCAGGAAGACACAGCCACTAGCCACATGTGGCTATTTAAGTTAAAATTAAAGTAGTTAAAACATCAGCTCCTAAGTTGTATTAACCACCTTTCCAGTGCTCAGTAGCCACATGTGGCCAGTGGCTACCATGTTGAACAGCACAAAAGCAATTTCTGTCATTGCAGAAAGTTCCACTGGACAGTACTGTGGCATTTGGGGCATCTGTGGGAACGATATGAGGCCACTTACAAGGATGGCAATTAACTAAGAGTGCATTAAGGGGAGGAAATGACGGCTCTGACAGGTTGTCTATCTCACCAGTAAATGGTCTTCTGATTCTGACTTCACAGTTTAGAATCACCCAATGATGGTCTTAACTCTAATCCACTACGTATGTTTGGGGGTGGGGGCCAGCGGGGTGAGTGCCAGTGCTGGTGGCGGTGGTTTCCCTATCAGAATAGAATTCAAGGTAACTTAGAATCCTACACTCTGAACTGCAGCCCCAGGCATGTGAGCGACTCTTTTTTTTTTTAATTTCAGAGTATTATGAGGGTACAAACACTTTGGTTATGTAAATTACCTTTGTACCTCCAGAGTCACAGCAACAAGCATGCCTATCCCCCAGACAGTGGGCACCACATCGTTAGGAGTGGATTTCCCATCCCCTCCTCCCCCCACTTGCCCGACACCTGATGAATGTTACTTCCATATGTGCATGTGTTGATCCATTAGTACCAATTTAATGGTGGTATATGTACACCGTGAGTGCCTCATTTCTGGTTTCACTTCATCCATAGTATTCTCCCCCACCTTCTGCCTTTGAGAAACTCTCTTTTCTGAGACTGATTGCGTGTCGGGCTGGGCTAAGGACTTGCACACATCTCACTTAATTCTCACCACCTCCTGTGAAGTAGGGACTTGAATTAGAATTATTGCTTATTTAGGTGGCAGATCGATTTTCTCTCCCCAAATACTCCTTCTGCTCCCCAAGTCCTGGGCTGGCCCAGTTGGGGGCCTCCACTCCCCAGTCCAGGGCTGGCCTGACTGGTCCAAGAGGAATCTTGCAGTCCACAGGCTGAGGAACCCACCTGCAGGCGTTCTCCTCACCATGGCAACCGAATAAGAAATGGCAGGTGGCTTCTTTGGGCCAGCAGGAAACCAGAGGAAGTTAGCTAAGGGCTGCTGGGAAAGAAGTTTACTTTCTCTTAAGAGAGTCAGTCTCTTTCCATCGACTCGTAGTGTGTGGATGCAAGGCCTGGACCTGCTGCAGCCATTTCTATGCCGCAGGACACGTGGCAGAGCCAAGAGCACATGTAAGTGTGTTTGCATGTACTCTCGGGGAAAGGGTGCGGGAGGGCCTGGACTGGGCCACTGCGGACCTTGCTCAGGGATGCCACTGTCAACCCCTTGATCGCTTCAGCAATTAGCATTGGGCTTTCTGGGACTTGCAGCCCAAGGGACCCCAAATGAGCGTCTCCTTCTGCGGATAATGAAACTTGGGCCAAAGAACCTCAGTAACCTGCCCAGAGTCACCTAGTTACAAGGCAGAGCAGGATGTCAGCACAGATGTCCTTGGCCCCCAGACACCTGGCTCTTTTGTTCTCATCACGCTTCCTTCCCTACATGGACTACGTCTGTGTATCAAAAGATCTGGGGGAGAAACCATCAAGACAAAACCCAAGGAATGACACCTCTGAGGCCACAGGAATAATATTTTACCTTGGCTGTTGCCTGAAAATGCTCAGATAAGCCTGGTTTTTGTAGGCACTTGCAGACCATATGCAGACTTTAAAACTCATTGGCAGCTACAGGTGGTATCCTTTCTACTTCCTGCTCTTTCCTAGGGTCCTTAGGAAACTCTCCTGGGCTTCTGACTTTTCTTAGAGTAGATGGGAAACTTCTAGACAGAACTGCTGATATCTGGGCCTGTCACCAGGTGAATTAAATCAAGTACCTCAATTCCTTCCAAGGGCTCAACAAACTGAGCTCCAAGGCATCCAGGCCTCACCCTGACCCTTTGCTTTTATTTACTGAGTGAGCTGGCAGGTGACTCGACTCCCTTCCATGCTGGGAAGCTGTGGTTGTTGTCCTAGAGACTCTGCAACCTTTCAGAATTCAGCCGACACCCGGGGAGGGCTGTGATTCCATCCTCTTTCAGAATTCAGCCGACACCCGGGGAGGGCTGTGATTCCATCCTCTTTGTGTCTTTGTCCCTCTTATGTTGTCTCTCTGCTCTCTCCTCCAGCGGTGCCCTTGACCTTACCGCTGAATGAAGGTCATCCTCCCCGCAAATATGACATTAAACATATGGGGCACTGATCACCTGAGAGGTTTCCTAGCAGAAAGGTCACGGCTGAAAGGCATCATCTTTCCCTGCTCCCCTTGGCAGTAGCCCTGAAGGACAGGCTTCGGGGGAGGCGGAAGGCACCCACTAGGGAAAGGCCGTGGAGCAGATGGGATTAGCACCAGCAGGACTCCTGCCGTTGTACCGCACTGGAGCACTAGCTTAAAGAACGCTGCCTTCAAGAACTTTTATCTTTGCCTGGAGGAATGAGCTGTTCACATCAAGACAACTTGCAACACTTGCTTCATTTGCTGTCCTGGGCACACTGACTGATTATTGAAGAACCACATGGGTTTGATTTTTTTCCAAATAAAAGACCAAGGGTTACCAACCCATGTCCTAAGTAGTGACAGCCACTGGGATGGTTCTGAACAGGATAAATTGTACCTAAAGGTCGGAAGGAAGTAGGTGAGCCATTGAGTTTTCCTCAACCACAGGTGAAAGGTTAGCCAAGTGGGAGATGTGATCTGCCAGCCACAGACACCTTCAGACTTGGGTGCCTTCCTAACACTTCTGGGCCAATACCATTGGGTGGCTGTGTTTTTCATTTCCCTTAACCGCCTGCCCTGTCTCCCCATAGAGCTTCCACTCTGCAAACACAATCCTGGCGGCCTTCACGTTCTCCCAACTCTAAAGTAGCTCTGATGTGTATGAGGGAGAGAATCTGAAAGAGGACTCGTGTCAAGTCTAAAATGATAAATTCCAACAAAAAGTGATGCTTTAAAAGTAATGATAAATAAGATAAACTCTGAGGGGAAGATTGTGAGTCTGGTCCTAACTTACGAAAACTATGCACTATTTCCACACTAAGAAGACCTTGTTAACTCTTCAGGGGTTGAGATTGGGCCATGTCTCCCTCCCAGAAAGGATGAATGTGTGGCAACCATCATCACTGGGGGAGATTCGGGTGGTGTCCTGCCTGTTCCCTTACGTGTTGGAGGATCATTTGAGATACTATCTGGCTTTGTGGTTCTGTCCATCACATGGAGCAGCATTCGCTGAAGAAAACTTGGAACAAGAAGGCCTTGCTGGACTTTATCCAAGGAGATGTAGTCACTGCAGGTCTAAGATTTTTTTATGATAAGACCATGGCACTGTTCCATAACCTGGCCCTACAGATGGGGTCACAGCCAGGTACTGTGTGCATGTACACATGTAAGTGTGTTTGCATGTACTTTTATGTTGTATGTTTGTGGGAGGTGTGTGCATGTGTGCACATGTGTGTTTGCAGGTGTGATTGTGGGTGGGTGTGAATGTGGGTGAAGGGAGAAGGTACTCAACTGCACGTGTTGCATTGAGACCAGGCGCCCTTCACAGCCTCCATCTGGGATGGGGCCTCAGAGAGGCTGCTTCTATTTTTCTCTTTCCCCTCCTCAGGAAGTGCCAACGCAGGTGTGTCTGCCCCCTCAGGGCCAGTCCCCGTGCGGATTAGCAGCTGAAGCCACAGGGTGATATAGACGTGGCTTTGTCCAGTGGAGGACACAGCTCTTCCTGGGAGTCTCTCCCTAGTTCTGGATTCCTAGCCCAGCTGGCCGAGTCCACCTGTTTCCATCTCAGGCCCTTCCTGCCCTGGTTCCCAGAGAAGTTCCTGTTCCCCTACTTCACTCTGCATCATCCCCCGCCAGGCAGGCTGCCTTTAACTAACTGCTCCACGGCCACCGAGGGGGCAGCTGGGCCCCCCTCCAGCCTTGAGGGTGGGCTAGCCTCTGCCCCACTCTCAGTACTCTCTCAGCCCCCCAGCCTCCTCCGTCCTCCCCTGGCTGTCCCCTGCCTGCCCCCAAGCCTGTGCTCATTTCCGTGAACAGAACCATCCAGCCTCTCTCACTCCCCCGCTGGTCCCAGCAGGATCTGTGACTCCTAATGATGCATTCCGTTAATTCCCCTCCCCGCAGGTCTCTGCAGGGGAGGGCTCCCCTGGACAGGCACACACAGGAAGACAGGGTGGGTGGCTTCTTCCTCACAGTGAGAGCAGCTTACGAATTACACACGGAGGCGATGCCAGCCACTGTGCATCAGGCCGGCCCTGTTTTGTTCTCCTCTGTGGCTCCAATGCCTGGCACAGAGAAGGGACCCCTGGAGGGGGACTGCTGCTCACAGGTCCAAATACCTGTCTGAGGGACAGGAGGGAAGGAGCCCCAGATCCTCTAGGACCACTGCAGCCCCCTGGACAGGATCCGAAGCTGGCGGGCAGGGCGTGCTCCTTGGACAGCAGAAGCTGGGATTCCGCAGCCTCAGGTGGCTGGTGTTTGCCTTCTCTCCCTGCTTCACCAGCCACACCTGTCCAGAACACGCTGCCGGTGATTTTATGCTACTCAATCACATATCTACAACACTCGTCATGAAGATCCTGACCTTGAGTGCCCAGACTACACCACCCTGTCCCCGCTGTGAGGCAGATGGTCCCCACATCACCACTTCCCTCCAATCGATGGGTCCCTGAACAGAACTGCAGATCCACCTGGTGCCTGTCCTCGTACCCGAGCTATGGAGAATCTGGAGGCCACTGGGGTTCACTTTTCAGCCCCTCTGCTCACTCGCTAGAGGATCTCAGACAGGTCACTTCTTAGCCTCAGTTATCTATAAAGTGGGAATAATTTTAGTATCTACCTGATAAAGTCGTAATGGGAATTAACAGATTAATAAGCTGATGTGTTCAGAACAGCGCTTGGAAGGGGCCCAGCCGTTACTGTTGACAGTAGAAGCGGCGTTATGGCCATGCGTGTCCCAGTCTAGCTGAGCAGAAAGCCTACCGCAAACGACTTTCTAGAGCAGAGATTACCGCTGCGTGCTTTGAGCTAGCTAACCCAAGGGCGAAATGTGATGAATAAATGCATGACTTTCTTCCTGCTATAGCCAGGCTGTTCCTGAAGACACCCACCATGTGCCTGTCCCCAGCAGGACTGAGAGTGGCTTCCTTTCATAGGGTGGAGTCCCGCTGGCTTCGGGTGGCTGCATCTGCCAGCTGCCACTGAGGTCTGGTGGCGGTGGGGGGTGGGGTGTGAGCCGGGGGCGTGAGGAGCGCTGGGCTCACCTGGCTGTGAGTTGCACCTGATGGACGCCGGGGTTGCTTTTGTTCCCAGGTGGTGGGAACTTGGCCATCCCAGAGACAACTCATGAGGGATTCCTGTCCATCCCAGCGAAGGGGAGAATGAAGACGGCAGGGAGCAGTGCTGGTGGCTGGCTCCATTCAGCTCTGCGGCATGTGCTACCTACTGATCTTCAGCTGAAGCCCACTAGCTGAGGGTCCGATGTCTTCCCTGTCAACTGAGATCACCTCCCATTTCCTTGTATCTGCAGAACTTTCCTTTGTATCTGTGAAATTGAAGTCTTTGGAGAATGAGATAAGGAAGCACATAGCAATCCCGTTCCGTGCTTACTGAACCCAAACCTCTGCAGGGGGAGCCCGGCTCCCTCTCCCTGAATCTGATGCCCCTGCCTGCTTGAAGGCCACGGGGTTAATGAGAATTATCTGACCCTTAGGCGTGTGGAGCCAGATGGTCATTTTGTACAAGCCTGTGGTCCTATCCAAAAGGCAGACACAAACTGGCATGTCTCCGTCTAGACTCTGGTTTTCTGAGGACTGCCCGAGGAAGTTAATACTTGAATCCAGATGAAAACTCATCTTCACCAGCTGAATCCAGACTGCACACTGGGTACTTTCCCAGCCTCTGTTCTGCAGGGCCATCTGCCGAGATGGATGCCACCCCCAGGTGGGGGGCCTCAGTGCCCAGGTTGAGGTGTGCCCTGGTTTGAGTGCAGAGCCGGCTGGCCCTGGGAATGAACCCACAGCAGGTCATCACCCCAGCCGGGAAAGGGTCCTGTGGGCGGCCGAGTATCCTGCCATGGGCGAATGAGGACCCCTCCCAGGCCCCTCAGTAAGAGCCTGGCGGCTGGGTGGGGGAGCCTGGCCTCCCTCTGTCTTCCCCCGAGCCCTCCTGCATACGTGACAACAGGTGGCTGAGAGTTTCCCTGCAGGCTCATTCCTGCAGGACAACAGTCACCTGGGCAGTCAGGTGGCTGCCGGAAGGACCTCGGGCTTAGGAGGTGGACTCAGGACTCAGCATGGGGTGAGCTCATCACACAAGAGCGAAGCTCCCGCTGTCCTTGGGCCAGGGCCGGCCAAGGTAGCCGAGACTTCAGTCCCCACCAGCAAAACCCTCCTCAGTGGACCTCGTGGGTGAGGAGCCTGTGAAGGACTAGGGCCAGACACTGGCCACTCTCTATAACGTAAGGGGCTTCCTACCAGTATCTAAGCCTGGAGGGCATCTGTTGCCATTGTCTGCCCGTCTGTTCTCCACTCGCTGCACAAGAGGCTTGTAAGAGTTATTTGCAAAAACAGGTGGGGTGCTTTGAAGAAAAGCCCTGTATAAACAAAGAATACAGACGCCAGGGTGCTGTGCCTGGAGGCTGACCTGACCCCGCCCCTGCCCAGGCTCGGTCACGCCAGCAGGGCTGCTGCGTCCCCCAGAGAGGGGCCTCGTGAGGCGGGGCAGGGAGAACACCGAGGACAGCACTGGGGCAGGAAGACCTTCCGCTGAGCCCTAATCTGACCCTTGCCGACTGTGTGATCTTGGCTGTCACTCAACTTTCTCTCAGCCTTATTTTGTCATCTGGGGAATGTGGAGAAGGAGCTACTTTGGTGTGTGGGAGGATTAACTAGACAGCATGGCTCATGTTAGCCGAGAAGCCCGCAGGAAGCTCTGGCCTCGGGTGTGGCTTCATTCAGGGCTCTGAGGGTGCTGCCAGGTGTTGCCTGTTGGTCTTGGGTTGGCCCTTTCCTGGCCCTTCCTGGCAGCGTCAGCCTCACACCACGACAGCACTTACGCCAGCACAGCAAAGCATGTGCTTCTTGCTCAGTGTTCTGGCAAAGTCCCAAGAGTCACTGTGTCTAAACCAGGTTAAGTCTTGTGCCCATTCCAAACCACCCACTGTGGCTGGGACCCTGAGTGCCCAGAGAGACCTCACACACTCACCAAGTGTTTACTGAGCACCTACTACGTGCCAGGCACTATGGTATATTCTGGGGACATAGTATTGATAAGACAGGTCAGACCTCCAGCCTGTTGGGGTTTACTTACCAGTAGGAGACAGAAAACAAACAAGTGTATCATACAGAATGATACTAAATTAGGAAATAAGCGTTATTAAAAAAAAACAAACCCAAAGTCGATGTAGAGGGCAGAGAATGATGTGGGGTCTGGGGGGGATGCTGTTTGGATACGACGGCTTTCTCAGGTGACATTTGAGTAGAGACCTGAATGCAGTGAGAACAGAAGCTGGGTGAAGACCTGGCCACAGGACCCTGGGCAGAGGGTGCAAAAGCGAAGGCTCTGAAAGCAGAACAAGTCAGGCTTGCTGACAAAAAGCCGCAAAGGCCGGTGTGGACAGAGGGGAGTGGATGGAGCAGAAGGTGGGGAGATGGCAGAGGCCACATGAGGCCGGGCCTTGCCGGCTATGGGAAGGAGACAGAACTTTATCCTAACTGTGGTGGAGAGTCTGCAGCTTTTCAGGAGGGAGGAGACATGACATGAGCTATGTTTGAAAAAGATCTCCTTGCTGCTGTGTGGAGACGGGGGTGGGTTGGGGGGGACAGGGGGCGGCAGAGCTTCTGGGAAGTGTCTGGCCACAGGACGTGTTGTAGGTCATGGGCTCCATCCCTGGAACTGGAACCTCACACGATCTTCCCCAGTGGAAATTAGGGGCTGTTGCCAGACATAGTGGGATAGGTGCTGGTGGACAAGAAGTAGGGACTTTCCATTGCTTTCACCATTTATATCTTTATGCAATTTTTCCTTATGGTGCTATATTTTCCACCATAATTAGCTTTTTCTGGGTTGGGGACTGTATCTCCGATTTCTTTTACTTCCTCCAAGACCTAGAATCACTCCGAAGTATTTTAGGGATGATGTGGTCCAATTCTAACCTCTTTACAGAGGACAATCATGAGGCTTAGAAAAAATCTGGAATTATGCAAAGTCCCGCAAGCTAAATAGAGCTGGAAGCTGGACACAGCTCTCCGAATTCCTAGTGCTGGCTTCCTTCATGGAACAAAGGCTAGGTTTGGGATGCCACCAAGGACTGGGGAGGGTGACGAGTCTAACCCTTTCGCAGCCTCCACCAGCATCCCCCGAATAACCAGTGTGCCCAATGGCGCTGCCCCCAAGTCCTTCCACACAGAAGTCCTGGAACTGCCCCTCTGGACAGTCGACAGCTTTTCTTCAGCAACACTGAGAGTCAAGTGTCCAGGCCATAAATGACAGGCTCACATATGGGAAACACTAGGTGGTAGTGCCTTATTTTTAAATTTTTTTTTTTTAAAGGAAACTTTATCTGAAGTACAGCCTTTCTGTTCCTCCTGGGAGAGCTGCCAGTGGACAGTTCACTGCTGCTGGGCCAGAGGGGCACACATTTGCCCTTGAGGCAGGGCTGCAGTTCTGCGGTCTATAAAGCAAGGAGAATGGGCAGCTTCGCAGGGGCGGCACCAGCCACCATGGCACGGCCAAGGAGGGACTGCCTGACGTCCTCCTGCAGACACTCAGGGTGTACTGGCCAGTCTCCTGTGGCAGAGGAGCCAGGGGACAGCTTGCTTTCGTGCTTGGGCCCGGCATGGTGCCCGACACTCAGGAACAATGGATACAGTCACTCGGCGAAGAGCAGGGCCAGAGTGGCTGCCCCTCTGGGACATGTGCACTTGCTGCGCAATGGCACCTGTCTTCTGGGCCATCTCCAAGGTGACGGGGCACCCGGTGGCGTGAGCAGGAGATGGGTTGAGCAATCCGTGGTTCTCGTCAAGAGCATTACAGTGGACTACTCTATCTCCGTGTGTGGTTTTAATTTTCTCCTAAGAACAATCATCCAGCTTCTCTTTAACCAGTCGTTGCAGCGGTCGGGAGAGGCCATCACAGAGACCCGTGGGAGTGGTCAGTGGGTTTCGGCATGAAAGTGGCCTGGCTGTCCTCTCTGAGGAGGGCACGAGATGACACCTTGTGTGGCTTCTCTCCTCGCCCATGCACTTGTTCTCACTTCGGTGGCCAGCCAGCTAGCGGTGCAGAGCCGAGGGGACAGCCAGAGCGGTGTAAACATTCAGTAATAAGCTCCACGCAAGCGCAGGAAATCTTGTCTTTATCATCTAAGAGTTTTTGTCAAGAGAAGCAGTATCTGGTGTGAGGCAGAGAAATAGAGAGAGGGGCACCCGACCCTGAGACACATGTCACACGCATGTCGTGCCTTCCTGGGCTGACCAGGGACATCCTTTCTGCGGGGCCGGCTGAGGCCCCACAGCACAACAGGTGGCGGCATGGGAGCAAGCCCCGATGGTGGGGGAGCGCCAGGGGAGAGGGGCGCCAGGAGGGTGCTGGGGTACGGCCCGGGAGAGATGGGAGGGAGGCTGCTGGGGTCCTGCCTGGCTCCGACTTCAGCTAGGACGTGCCAGGGCCCTCCCAGGAGTGCCCACTTCCTGCTTCTGACCTTCAGCAGGGGCTCGGGGGTCGCCCCTGTGGGTCCACAGAGGCTGCGGACTGTGGGGCAACACTGCCCAGGGCTGCTGGCAACAGGGAAAGCTCCCTCACCAACAAGGAGGAACAAGCGTGGGTAAGTCACTGAGCCTGCCCAGGAGGCTTCAAGCTAATGTGTCCTCCATGGGCTGCCAGCTGGAAGGGGTCCAGTCCTGCCCTGGCCTCCCCCCAGCCGTTCTGCTCCTCCACGGCCCAGCCAGCGACCACCTGGGCCCTCACCCCAGCACTGTGTGGGGCCTCTACAGCTGCCGAGCACATCCTCAAGTGCTTCTTTTGTGTGTGTGCCTATGTTTGTATTTTGAAATTTTCCTTCCTTCTTGTCTAGGTGGAAAACACTTCCAGGTGAAGAGCTGGCTCCATCTTCTCTTTCTTCCCATCTGTCCCCTGCACCCGGGGAGAGCTCTGTTTGAAGCCACACACCTCCTGCTCCCGAGCCCATCCTTCCTTCTCACATGCAAACTGCACACACCTGCGGGAGACAGACGTGTTTTTCTAACCACGCTGTACTAGGAATTTTGCTTTGCTCAAAATTTAAGCTCCCAGAATGTGTGTATGTGTTCATGTGTTGGCCAACTTTTGCCTACCTTAAAAAACAAATTACCTCTAATATCTCTGCTTGCATCACTTTGAGACCCACAGGTGCCCTAGTGAGGTCTCACCCTAAACAGTGTTGAATTCAGTGCAGGCTTTGTTTAGAGAGTGAATATGGAATGTCCAGAGGTAGCAGGAACCCAGAGCCATAGCACAAAGTCATTCTCATCCTAACATGTGGGACACGGGCAACACAAAAGCAGTAGTCATCTTTCTCCGGCAACCACTCACATCAGAGGTCCCTCCTTGTTCCCTTCCCCCTGCTGCAGATCTATTTAATTACAGGCACGGATGCCCACTGGGGGTGGGGAGCGAACTGGGAACCTTGGATTTCAATAAAGTCCAAACTGCTTGGAAATTCAAAGACAGCCAGCCTTCAATTATCCACACTGAGGAAAGGGAGCATGGATAATCCTGCACAGCAGATGATTAAAAAAATCCATCGCTTTTGGCTTTTGGGAGGTACCATATGCTATTTGCAACAGAGCAGCAAAATTTCCTCTCGAGCTGTGTTTTGCTCAGATTAATATTGCAATGAGCTTGCATTTCTCCTCATGTGCCAGCTGCCAGCAGAGGGGGTCAGACAGAGGGGTCTGTCCAGAAGCACGTCAAGTGGCAGGGAAGTATGGCCGAGGTACCAACAGAAGCCAAAGGCTCTGGGTCTCCTGTCTCTTAACTGGAGAAGAGAGAAGGCAGAAGGGGAAAAAGGAAAGAAAGTAAGCCAACAAACGAAAACTCCCAATGCAGGGAACAGACACAAGAGGGCGAATTCCCCTGGGGCATTGCCTTTCCCTCATCAAGCTTCCCAAGCGTGTGTTTTCTGACCGCATTGCAGGAACCATCTCTTTAGAACCCTCTCTTCTGAACGCCTGGTCTATTCTGTCCATGGCAGGTGACCAGCGCTCGCCTGCCTCCCTGTCTTGGCTTGTGCCATGACTCCTGCCTTGAGCTGCCCGTCTCTCCTGCCCACAGCACAGGATTCTCAGCCTGTTTGGAGGTGGGAAGAGTTGCTGTGCTAGACTTCTTGGTGTTCCCTTTAACACCCAGCACAGTGTCGGGTACATGGCAGGTGCACCCTGCTGGAAGACTGACAGACTAAATTCTGCAGGAAGCTGCAAAGACACCAAGCCAGTCAGTGGCTCTCAAGCTTGAGTGGCCCGTGACTTTCCTGGGGGCCTTGGCGAAAGAGTGTCCCGTTTCTGTAGGTTGGTGGAGTTCAGAGTTGGGCATATTCAATGAGTGTGCAGGTGACTGCTTGCTGGGAAGTCGGCTGTAAACACACACGTCACCAACACACACACCGAACAGCTTCCACCCTTGTGTTCCATTCCCAAAGATGAAACCAAAAGATCAAAAGCAGACACCGAGAAACACACTGGAGCTATTACCGTTCTCTCTCATTCTTCCTAATGCTGATTTCAACATTTTCTTAAATAGAAGAAAACTGCAAAGAGTAGAGGCTAAAATAGTGCAGAGTTTTACAACAGAGTCTCTGCATTTCTTTGACCCAAAGCTGCACATTTCCCAACTTCTTAGTGTCTCTGACAAGGAGGTGCAGCTGGCAACCGGCGGTGCGTGGCACTCGGCACTAGGTGCAGCGCAGTGCGCGTGCGCTAACTTGGTCCTAGCCCCGCACTCCGCTGTCACACTTCAGTGGGTTGCATGCATTGCTGGTTGCACACATGTCGAGTTTCACTGCCATTTAAGTGATGTCAAAAAGATTTTATGACAGTTTGGCATTGAAATGAAAAACCACTGCGTACACAGAAGAGCATGAAAACATAGGAACAGGGCATAAAATTGATATTAGTGAAACAAACATTTGTTGGAGGAATAATCACACTTCTATATTTCTTGCAAAGAAGAAACCAGTGGGATCAATTGCCTTTTAGCTCCCCTACTCAAACTGTGGTACTGGGACCAGCAGTGTTGGCCTCACCTGGGAGCTTTGAGAACTGCAGGCGCTCAGGCTCTGGCAAGACCTATTTTATAGCTGCTGTTTAACAAGCTTCCCAGGTGATTTGTATGAACATGAAAGTTTGAGAAGCATAGCTTTAAACGGGACTTAAGAAGGGAAAGATATACACATGTAGATAAAGCTGAGTTATGTTTTAGTCACCAAGATATGCACAGAAGGATCATCTATCACACACTAGGCAAAAAAGCTTGCATAAAGAGATGTCAGCAGCTCAGAAGAAAAGTGTGTCACCAATTTACTTGAAAGCCCTGAGGACACTATTGCATAGAAAAACCTGGGCATCAATGACTGAAAAGTGATTCAGAAGAGGGAGAATGTGAACAAGTTTTATGGGACACCTTAACCAATTCATTTCACTTGTGTTTCCCTTTTTAGATACATACAAGAGTGATACATGGTAACAATAGATGTTTAAATAAATCTAAAAGAGCTTTCAATAATGAAAAAAATGAGGAAAGAAAGCATTGTGTCATGCTTTAATTAGGAACATTTTTTCCTTTAATATATAAGATGAGTGTATCTTACAATTAAAGACATTTCAGATTTAATGAAATATTAAAGTAAACGTTTCACACACTTTACCACAATTGCCTTTTCTTTTACAGTTTAAATTTCAATACCCATTGCCTTCGCTCTGATGATTACTAACATCAAGATCTTACATAAAAAGTACAATTTTGAGTTTGTAGATACTAGTTTTTAAATTTTACATTTTTTAAGGGCCACCTATTCAATGCCATTAATCTAGTAGGAAAAGAGCAGGTTGTTTTCTCTAGCCACTTTACTTTAGAATTCAGACGGTTAAATAAGAATCGAAAACATATCAGGTGAGGAGTGGAACTGAGGCAGAGACACTTTGGTCCAGACTGACTTTTACAGTTATATATCCTCTTTTTCTATTGCCAACAATGGCAATCACATTGGTAAAAACCTATTAGCTGCTTTCACGATGTTACCCAAGCAGCCTTTAAAATAGGCTTTTTTTTTTTAAAAAACACAAATGAGACCAGAGAAATGAAATAGCTGGTCCAAGAAGAAAAGGATAGTCAGTGGTCAGACCAGAATTCAAAGGAGGCATCACCCTGACCCACTGAGCCATTGTCTCTGTAGTGGCAGCTCCGCCATGCGCATTGGAGCCCATAGCCTGGGGACAAGCACTGCCAACCCTCCAGCGACAGCTTATTTGTAAATCATTCCTCAGTGTTAGTGAATAATCCATACACTGTCTTCCAAGGACTTGAAGGTCCTCAGCTGAGTAGCTGTCCTGACACTGCCCTTTTGCTGAATAATGAATGTCTTAGGATGTGAGAGCTCCTTGCCTTTGAATACAGACCCAGCTGCCACCTGCTCTCGACTGTGACGCAGCCTGCAGGAACCCAGATTTTCTTGCTGTGTAAAATGTCCCCATTTCTTGCAGTTTCCTTGGAGTTTTTTTTTAGGTTGAGCTCAGTTCACTTCACCGGGTATCGTTTAAGAGCATACTGTGGGACTTACCCTGTGCCTGACCCTGGGGCGCCATCTCCTTGCTAACCTTTGACCCTGCTTCATAGCCTCGATAACCTTCTCCCCAAGATCCTCACTCCTTTCTAATTAACTCAAAATGCTAGTCTAAAGTTATCCCTCTTACTTCTCATTAATTACATTAGCGAGTTTCCATCTTTGCCAACATTGGAATCACCTGGGGAGAATTATGAACAGTCTCCAGGGCTTAGGCTATGCCTCCTGCCAAGCAAATCAGAATCTCTGGAGGGGGAGTATCCAGGGATGATAGTTTTTTAAACTTTGCAGGTGATTTCAATATGCAACCAAGTTTGTGAGGCAGCAAATTGTGTTACCTCCTTTAGCTGTCCACGAGCTCTATTGTAATTATTATCCTTTCCAATTAAGTTCTTCACTTAAAAGCTAAAAGCCTTCAATAATCTTCCCTCGCCTATATAAACACTTTTAAAAAATAATTTGTTTTTATTACAAAACATAACACACATTATGCAATCTTTAGTTTTGCCAGTACAGCCAAGGGAAGAGAAGGAACTACAAATCTTCAGTGATCTTACCACGAGGCAGTAACTACTGCTAACATGTTCATGTGGATACCGCCTGTGTCTTTCCTCGTCTGTTGTGCACGTGCATATTATACATATGGTTTTGTAGCCTGCTTTATGTCACCTGAGCATCTTTTCCAATTGAACTTTTCAACCTCTTTTCTTTTCCTCCCGTGTCCTGACCTCCATAACTTTAAATAAGTCAATCTTTCTCGGGCCTTTCAACTTGACCTTCTGCTGTGAATTCTGAAGCCTCCTTTCATCTGGCCGATTCAGTTCAGAAGCACTAAACCTGCTCCTTCTGGAGTCACTGTCTTTCCAAATGGCTCTACCATCTGGCCACCCAACTGCTCAAGTCAGATCTGTCTGAGGTCATCCTAGATTCCTTTGACACCTTACACTGCATTTCTAACCAACTATCAAAGCATGTCTGTTTTGCCTTTTGTTTTTTGAATCCATACCCATCTCTCCAACCAGGCCACCCCTATTCTTCTGCCTCCATTGCCATGGCCTCCTACCCTCACTTCTTATCCCCAGCCTTGCTCCCCTAAGACCACTCCCCAACACCATCTAGGTGATATCATAAAGTCACTCTGTTACCTTTGAGGTGAAGTCCACACTCACTACTAAGGCTTTCAAAACCCACATGATCCAGCACCTGCTTACCAAGCCTCCCCCCTCCCCTTCTCCCATGACCCCAACACAAACCCGGTCCATGGTGCTTCAGAAACACTACTTCCCTCTTCATTCTGCCTAAAACACGTTTCTTGTTCCTTCTTCTGGTGAATGTCTGCTCATCTTGCAGGTCTCAGATGGCTCCTAACTTCCCTGGACAAGGCCTCCTTGACTCCCCCAAAGCTGTATTAGATGCCCCTTCTCTTTGTGCACCCCTAATATCCTGGACCTCCCCTATCAGAGCACATGTCATACTGCAGTGCAATGGCCTCTTTGCTTAGCTGTGTTCCCTCCAGACTGGAGCACAGGGCCATGTCTGTTTTGCTCAACATAATGTCCCCAGCATCTAGGAATAATTGAAACATAAATGAACAATAAGTGATTGAATCCCTTGCTACCAACCACATCATGTGTTCTTTCAGCACAGGAGGGGTCTTTTCTGTATTTTGCTCTCAGCTGCTACACAGAACGTTAGCGGGACAGGGGGTGTCTCCACAGAGCAACGGGGCCCCACGGTGACGGGAGGGCTTCTTCCTGGCCTATAGACCCAGTCTCCCAAACTTTCTGTGCTTCACAGCCTTTCTTACTTTTTTTCCTCCTCTTACTGGCTTCCTCCTGCTTTGCAACCTTCAAGTCAGATTAACCAAGTTGCATTTTGTATGAGCTTGGTTTTGTTTTTCACAGTGGAGGCTCCTTATCTCTTCATGAATAATAGACATCATTGTAACCCAGAACTCTGTAGCTTTTCAAATGGAATCATGTTCATGAATATCTGGTGTTAGCTTGCTGTTGATACCAACAGTCCCAACACTTTAGTATTGGCCAAAAAAAAAAAAAAAAAAAAAAAAAAAAAAAAAAAAAGTTGGCAAAATCAGAGATAAGGAGGCATAGTTTCTAGCCTCTCTCAAGGAGTTTGCTTTTCTTCTTCAAAATGTTGCGAATCTTTAGTGCCTCTGAATTAGCTGGGTGACACCATTTGGGGATGATTCAGGCTTTGCAGAGTCTTAGGCATATATAATTTGGGGGCCTTCTTTAAGAAAAAGGGTAAAAAATTGTAAATATATTACTTACAGGCCTTGAAAGTGCTTGTGCAAGTAGGGGCCCATTAAAATCAGTGCTCGTTAGATAAATCTGCTCAACTTCTGCCATAATTTGTATCATTGGAGAAACTGAGGCCTAAAGTAGTATAATGGGATTTAGCTGAGCGGGAGAGTTAGTTTAAAGACTGTCGGCTGGCCGATCCCTCCCCACTGCAGGCCTGCATCATTGTCGAGCTAGACGGACTTTAAAAATTAGCTACATGTGTAACAAAGTAACACCTGTATCCCATAAATGAAATTATGAATAAAAAAATTAGCTAAATCCTTAGAGTTCCCTATTTCATTCATACAGGCCAAGCCAAAGGGGTAAAAACACAGAAGTAAAAATAAATAAATAAATATCTTTCATCAACAAATTCAGCCTCGATGTGGGCAATAAGCTGCTTGGTTTGATGGGAAGAACCCTGGGGCTGGGAGCTGGGAAGGGCAGTTTCTTGTTCATACAAAATAGACCTACAAAAATAGACCTGCTTGTGCTGATTTGGAAATGGATAAATCTTGAGGCAGATAAGTTTCTACTACACATTAATAGGAAGAAATGCAGATTTTGAACTCCAGGGAGTTGAGAATTTGGTAATTGGCAAAAGCAGAGGTAGGGAGCCATGGTTTCTAGTCTTTCTCTCAACGAGTTTGCTTTACCTTCTTCAAAATATTGTAATCTTTAGTGCCTTTGAATTAGCTGGGCGACATCGTTTGGGGATGGATCAGGTTTTACACAGTCTTAGGCATATATATATATATATATATATATATATATATATATATATATATATAGTCACCCTGCAAGCAGGAAATAACATAGGGGGGTGGTGGTCACACAATTTAAAACTCCAGTCCCACCTGCATGCCTTGGAGGGCATTGTTGCTCCAGTTTCCTAACTTGGGAAACTGGGGGCTGGCTTTCCTACTCTTCAGGGCCCTTTGTGGCCCCACACTCTGCAGATGCTAAATAAGGTTTTCATGAAAACACTTCTCAACAGTGCTTTTTTGCATTGTTACCGATGTCACAGATAAGCGGGTGCTGTCCATGTGAGGCACGCTGCCTGCAGTACTTCTTGTTTTAGAGGATGAACTCAGATTTGTCAAGTTTTGATGAAAAGAGAGAGAGTGCCATTTTGAGCCCGACATAAGCCCTGGGGCCAGCATGCACGGGCTGTTTACATCTGGGCAAGGCGGTGACAACAGGAGAGTGCTTGGCAGTGAACCACCAGGGAGCTGAGAGAGCTCCCTGGGGAGCTTGGATCTTGTCACACTGCCTTCTCTGAGGGGCTGGAGAAGCAGAAGCCAGTTATGGGGATGCAGGGCAAGAACCAGCGGTAGCGAGGCAGAGCAGGTAGGTTTAGTACCGAGGCTGGAAGGTTCGCTTGGTTCACACATCCCTGAGCCCTTGGGGCAGAGTGTTAGGACACAGCTTTATAGGGCACCAGCACCTCACCTCTGATGGGGAGGGCAGAGGCTGGCATACAGTGGCGCTCAATGCAGGGCAGATTCCCTCCTTTCTGAGTGGGCGTGAGGTGTGCCTAGAGCACGGATCATGGGGGCCGAGGCCAGGCCTTGGGTGCCCAGTGGTTTCCCTGTGGGTGCCCTGGGCTTGGTGACCTCTAGAGTCAATATTAGTCAGGCGATCGTTGGGCCAGTTGTGTTTGCTCAAGCTCTTTAAAACAACTTTTCCAATCACAGGCCTGTCCCACAACTAGATTCATGACTCTGAAACGGGTTTTTGTTCTGGCAGAACCCCCCCGAAAGCTGGGGGCAGGGATGGGGTCACCCTGGCTGCCAGCCCCGCGGCTGCAGCTGGCACCGGGTGAGGCCGGGCCTGCGAGTGGCTCTGAGCGAGCTGAACAACACAGTCCTTGAAGCCCGTGGAGACTCAGCTGGCTGTGGTGGGGAGGATGAACTGGGGGCTGTCTTGAGGCTTCTCCGCCCGCTGCTGTGTGTGGAGGGTACAGTGGACTTGCCGGAAAGGCACAAGGGTGGGGGGCTAGGACAGCCCCGTTGTTGCAAATGCACGAGCTCTTCTGTATAGAGTCCCCCTCCCTACCCAGCCCAGCCCAGCCGGGCAGCCAGCATCCCTGCCTCCGGCCTCCCCACCGGGCAGGGGCAGGCCCTGGGCTCTGCCATCTGGGCAGGGCGGGGAGCAGTAGTGTTAGTTATTTGAGTGTTTTTGTGCCAGACGCTGTGCCAGCACTATGCGTATCTTTACAACATTAACCCCACCAGGTAGACATACCAATACAGCGAGGTGGCATCTAAGGTCATGTGGCCAGTAAGTGCAGGGCCAGGATGTGATCCCAGGTCTGTCCAACTTGAGTTGGAGCCCTTCATGTGACAGGACTCACAGGACTCAGAAGCTGGTGTGACCCCGGTGTAACTGAGCACACAGCCTCAGCTCCCTGAGCTGCAGATGCCTCATCTGTACAGAGGGGCTCATTACTGCCCTGGTTGGGTGGGGGGGGGGATTCGACAAGGGTACGTATGGAGGGCGCCTGGTGCTGTGCTTGGCACACAGCAGGGGCCAAACTTGGCTCTTTTCTTCTTCAGACCCGGAGGGGTCTGTCTGGGGCCCAAGCCAGCCGTGTGGGGGTGTTATAGTCACTTCCTGCATCCCCTCCTGCCCCAGAGCACAGTGACTTGGGGTGTGCCTGGGTAACCCCCATGAGCTGTGAGGCTGGGCAGTGGCCTGGACACGATCACTGCATCCCAGCCACTCTCTACCCCTGGGTGGGGAGAGCGGCCCCAACACCCCAAAGCTGCAGAGCTGCATAATGGTGCCCTCACCCGCCCAGCATGCCCGTTTCTTCCCCGGGACCTGCTCTGCCAGGAGCCAAAATCCCAGCTTTTCACCCCCTCATGTTCTCCCTCCATCGGGGCCTATTCCCTGAGAGCCTGGAGCTAGCGTGGCAGGCTGAATAATGTGGCCCCCCAGAGAAATTTACATTCTAATCCCTGGAACCTGTGGATGTGACCTTGTACAGCAGAAAAGGACTTTGCAGGTGTGATTAAGAATGTTGCAATGGGGAGATTATGCCATCATATGTGTCCTTACAGGACGGCAGAGGCAGTTTTCACAGAGAGGAGAGGATGATGTGAAGATGGAGACAGAGATTGGAGTGATGTGGCCACAAGCCAAGAATGCCGGCAGCCACCGGGAGCTGGAAGAGGCAAGGACGGAGTCTCTGCTAGAGCCTCTGGAGAGAGTGCGGCTCTGCTGACACCTTGACACCGATTTTCAACTTCTAACCTCTGGAACTTTGAGGAAAATATACATAAATTTACCATTTTAGCCATTTTCAAGTGTACAGTTTGGTGGCATTAAGTACAGTTACATTGTGTAACCATCATCATCCGTCTCCCAAACTTAAACTCTATATTCATTAAAGAATTCTCTACTCTCCCCCTTCCCTCAGACCTGGAAGCCCCTATTCTCCTTTCTGTCTTTGTGAACTTGACTCCTCTAGGTACCGTGTATAAGTGAAATCATTCCATGTTTGTCTTTTCGTGGCTGGCTTATTTCACCCAGCATAGAGTCTTCAAGGTTTGTCCATGTCATTACATGTGTCAGAATTCCCTTCCTTTTTAAGGCTGAGTAATATTCCAATGGGCGGGTATGTCACATTTTGTTTAATTCATCTCTTGATGGACATTTGGGGTACTTCCACCTTTTGGCCATTGTGGGCAGCCCTGCAATCTGTGTTGCTTTAAGCCATCAAGTTTGTGGTTCCAGCAGCCCTAGAAAACTAACGGACATGGTGACCTGGCCTTTGGCGTCCCTGTGTTCCTCTCCGCCACAGGTCAAGCAGAAAAACAGCTTCTCAAGGTGAGCGATTCCCTACATCACTCACAATCACCTGTGGGAGGGGTGGAAGTGAGACAGTTTAAAATGCAGATTTCTAGGTTCTACTGTCTGCTGTGTCAGGATAGGACCAGGGAAGCTGTATATTTAGCATGTGTAGCAGAAGATTTTCATGTATACTGAAGTTTGAGAACTAGTGGGTTACTTCTCCCAAGTAAAATGTGCGATTATGTGTGTCTTGTGGACATAATCTCAATCTGAAGGGATAAACTCCTAGTAAGGGTATCAGGCATGGGGGTGAGATAGGTCTCTCTAAGCTTTCAAATCATGTGGCAGAGTAGACAGAAAACACCTGTTACTTTAAAAGTTGAGTGCAATTGTTTCTGTTGATCTGGAAGGCAGAAAAATTGTTCTTTTAGGGTGAGAACTGCACTTTTGCTTAGAAAACAAAATGACAGGAGTCTCCCTAGTGCTGAGAGGTGGGATCCCTTGGCCTGAGCTCTGTGGGTGAGGAGGAAAACAAAGGCTAAAATTGCTTTTGGAAATCGAGAAATGTTGAAGTTTTATTGGTGGTCCAGGATGGGGAAGAGATGAGAGGCTAGAAGACCAGACCAGGAGATTGCACAGTGGTCTAAGCTCTGAGAGGTCCGTGTGGCTCAGCGACATGGCACAAGGCTAGAGCACATGGAAGACAGGACCAGAGAGGAAGCCCTGTTGGGAGGTAGAGGCAGCAGCAGCCAGGAACAGTGATGTCTGCCTGGCCATCAATTTACCTCCGGCCCTGTGCTGTAATTGCCCTCTTTGGCCACAAAACCTTCAGTAAAATATGTTACATATGGGTCCTATACAAAGACCTCTGCAGAAAAGAAGGAAAAGAGGTTTTGTGCCATAGCAGAACATCTCAAGAAAGGGGAGAGGTGGGCCCTGCAGGAATTGGGGTGCAGTGAGGAAGCAGGCTTCAAGAAGGACCAACCAGAAGAATGTGAGCCCCCTGGCCCTGTAAATGTGCAGATCTTTTGGGGAATGCTGGATTTTCCTGCAGTAGGTGGAATGGAGACTTTTTTCCAATATCAACATGGTATTGAGGAAAAGGGTGATCCAGAAGGATGGAGAACCTTTGGAAAGGAAGGTTATACATAGGTGGAGACTTACTTAGCCAATGTGGGGAGCTGGCTCCATGGAAGTCACCTAACTCCACGCCTGTGCCTTTGCAACATATTTTTAGGCCAGTGAGAACGTTGACTCATCACTGAATTAAGTTTTCTGAGATCACAGCTGGAGGATCCTTGGTGAGAGTCTCTGATAGAAGGGGTGTGTGTGTGTGTGTGTGTGTGTGTGTGTGTGTGTGTGTATGTATGTATGTATATAAAACAAGGTTCATCAAATTATTGGAAGGCCAACAAAAGATGTTCTGGAGGTAGAGATTAATAAAAACCACAAATTTCTCTTCTTGATATTTTTTCTACTTTCTCCTAAGCCAAATGCTTAGGCATGTGGAATTTAAATAATTGTTTTTAAGTCAAATCAATTTTGGAACAGAGGAAGTTAGAGGTTTATAGACTCCCTTGCTCATCAGTGGATTGCTGATTAATGATGCTGGAGTCTGTAATTATACTGCTGTCAGGAGGCTGAGTGTCCTCGATAAATCCAGGCTCATCTGCCTTCCCAAGACACCAGGAGAGAAGTGTCTTGATTTATGCCCCAATTGGCACATATTCTCTTTACTGTACCTTAGAGAACTCTCAACTACTTAATGGTTTGAGGGTCAATTTTCATCTTGCTTGTGTTGAGCAACCTAGAATTTAAGTGTCCTTGCCCATGATTGTGAGGTCATAAATTGGGCTTCTCTTCTTATTGTGCTTTCCATTCATTTTTCTCTCCTTATCTCATTAAAAAAACAACAACAACAAAAAAACAAACCAACTGGGTCTGGTAGATCACAAAAATGGTGACTATTCCCCACCTCTCTCTGAATCCATGCCCTTTAAAATGTGACCTTGCCACCCACATCCTTTATAAAATATGATCCTGGAGTCTATTTTTCTATCCTTAAATCTGTGCTGGCCTTGAACCTTGCTTTGGCCAATAGAAGGTAGTGGAAGTATCAATGTGCCAGTTTCAAAAGGCCTCAAGAGGCCACTTGCTCTTCTGCTCTAAGAACCCTGCCAGGCTTGGGTTCTGGTGGACAAGCCTAGGCTGGGCTGCTGGTTGATGACAGACACATGGCCTATCCCTCCCACTCCCTCCCTCCCCATGCTCAGAAGTAGAGCCTACACGATCTGCAGCTGAGCCCAGCTGGACCAGAAGAACCACCCAGCAGAGCTTAGCTTAAATAGCCTAATTGCTGAATCATGCACTAAAGTAATCATGGTTTTCAGTCTGGTTTGCTGTGCAGCATTATTGTGCCAAAAGATAACCCATACCCTGGGTACCTACTGTATACTACCACTGTTCTAGAGTTTGGAGCCACAGAGAATCAGAGATACAGAGATGGAAAAGGCATAGTTCTAAGCCCTTGAGTTGCTCACAGTCTATTGAGGCGGGCAGCCTGACAAACATAATTCCAATGGGAAATGAGAAGGGGAACAGTTTTTTTTTTTTTTTTTTTTTTTTTTTTGAGACAGAGTCTCACTTTGTTACCTAGGCTGGAGTGCCGTGGCATCAGCCTAGCTCACAGCAACCTCAAACCCCTGGGGCTCAAGCAATCCTTCTGCCTCAGCCTCCCAGGTAGCTGGGACTACAGGCATGCACCACCACGCCCAGTTAATTTTTTTTCTATATGTATTTTAGTTGTCCATAATGATATATATACACATTTTTTTTTTTTTTTTAAGTAGAGACAGGGTCTCGCTCTTGCTCAGGCTGGTCTCAAACTCCTGACCTCAAACGATCCACCCACCTCAGCCTCCCAGAGTGCTAGTATTACAGGCATGAGCCACTGTGCCTGGCCAAGGGGAACAGTTTTTATTGAGCCTCATCTATGTACCAGACATGATGCTAGGCATTTGATCTACATTATTATTTCACTCAATCTTTGCTGTAAACCCATGAGGCAGACACTATTATTGACCCATTTTATAGATGAGCATACTGAGACCAGTGGAAGTTGTCAGGTCCTGATTCCAGCCAGACCTGGCTTCTGCTAGCCCCTGATGCTTCTCTATAATATGCACAGAGCTTTCAGGAATCAGAGGAAGGGGCAGGTGGCACTCAGTGGGTAGAGAGGGAAAGCCTCATTGGGGCCTGGCTAATGGGAGAAACTGGGAGTCACAGGCCATCAAATTAGCGCAGGGGTGAGGGGTGAGCTGTTGTGATCATGAGCTGGAGAAGCTGGATAGGATGCATTCAGAGGGGGTTCTTGCTGGGGACCCTGGAAATATCTTCTTCATCCTGTACCCCAAAAACAAGCTGGTAAGTCATAACCCACAGGAGGCAGGGGTAACACGGGGACAGGAGGAATTTTGTTTGCTCTCTGGGACAAGAAGCATTTCTCTGCTGCAGAATATTCAACACGAGACAATGCCTGATTGGGAATTTCTGCATGGAATGGATTTTTTTAAGGAAATTTATTATTAAATAGAAAATTCAGGTTTTTCCTTTGTTGCTTTTTCTGCAATGCTCTTTTAGGATGCTTGTTTTTAAACGGATTGTCCAGCTTTCTTTTGAAGACTCATCGAGCTGAAAGGACTACACACTGTGATGTTGCAGCGTGTGATGTGTCAGCCGTGGGTGGCTCTTTATCTACTCTCTACTCTAGCCACAGCATCTTTGTCTGTAAAATGTCCACACAGGGGGACATGGAACAGACCAAAAGTGATTCTTAACATTTGCAGGGGCTGATGTGAAACTGTGAGCTCCTTGAAGGTAGCAGCCAGGTCTGTTGCATTTATTGTTTGTTCCCTTCCTATAAGTGGAGGGCAGATGCAATAAAAACAGCTAACATGTGGAACGCCCTGTCTAGGCATTGTGGTGTTTCTATGTGTTAAGTTCATAGAAGCACAGATACTATTGTCCTAATTTTGCAGATGAGGCGGCGGACAGGAGGGGCAGCCGTTTCTCAGGCCTCCCAGCTGGGAAGGAGCAGAGCACAGACTTGAACCAGGCCATTTGGTTCTGGAGCCTATGATCTTACACTGTCTGCTCCAATTGTCTAGAAATGAAACCCAGGGGGTTGGGGGAGCAAGAACCCAGGGGAAGTGGGGGCTGGGGAGTGGCTCTTCCACTTTTTACTTCGTATATTTCTGTAATTAGTGGAGGTTACTATGCAATAAAAATGCAAATCTGGCAGAGGGGAGAAGAAATGCTTTAAAAATTTTTTTTTTTTTTTAAATCATAGGATGTTAGAGCTGAAAGTGGCCTTGGAGCAGATCTTGCCCAAGGAGGAAGTCATCTTGAAGATGAAACAATTTTTCCCAGGCCACATAGCAGGGTGGTGATGACAGTCTGGACAAGAAGCCGACGCTCCTTGTTCCTTCCTCTCGGCTCCACCCAGAGGACAGTGTGCCAGGGTCGGACTGGAGCTGTGGCCTCAGGCTGGTTTGCTGTGTGTCCCCTCCCCTGGCCTTTCACCTCCCTCCTCCTCCCCTCTCGCTGTGTCTCCCGGGGCTGCCACACGTGCCAGAACTCACGCCTGCTCCAGACTGACCACAGCGACTTTTGGGGGCCCCCTCTTGGGCCTAGTTTGGGGCATGGCTCCATGCTTTCCTGACCTCCCTCCCAATCCAATCTGCCTTGTGTCCGTGTCCGATTCCTTAAGCCTAATCTGGTCAAGCTGGAAAAACTAATCCAAGCTGAAGAGTGGAAAATAGATCCACTTTTCCATCTTACAGGTTATAGCTAGATTTTAACAGCAGCCAACAAATCAAAGCAAAGGACTCCTGTAGCCATTGCAGCAACCAGGCCTGGTTAGTGGGTGAAATATTTAAGAATTTAATGCCTCAGTTGATGTATTTAGTAGCAAGAAGGATCGTAAGTGGGAAGGAAGAACTAAGTGCAGGGCCACACTGAATTCCATGTTTTGGCAAGGCCAGTCAGGCCGGTGACGTCAACCATACAATCCCTTGCTCTCTCTCAGCCCTTCCCTTTCCAAGGAATCGCCCTCCTCTCTGACCATTTGCAGGGAAAAGGGAGGCCGTGATACAATCATGGAGACAGAAACGTAATCCTTCGGACAGGAGCTCTTTTCTGGGACAAATGTTTCGTTTATCACAGCATCACTCGGGTCTCATTTTATGCGGTGACCTTAGCCTCTTGCTGAACCTTCCTCAAAATAAGAATGGTCATTTCCTCCTCCCAATTCCCTGAAGGCAACGTGGCAGACAAGTCACTATTGTGTAGCTACTTAGAGGTTATGTTTACTGGGGTCGTTTCTTCCCAGTAAATCCGCTTTCTGAAGTCCCCACACTTCCTTCTCTCGAGTCACACAGTGGGCTCTAATGGCCGAGGAGGAAGCGAGGGTCAGGGAGCGATTTTGATCCTCATCCTGTATTTAGGATTCTAGCTTCCCCTCACCTCCCTGGAGGTTTTGTTCTGGAAAACACCACTTGTTTTCCGTTAAACAAAGGCTTCTGGAAACCAGGAAGGCCATCCTGGCAGACCGCCCCCCCCCCTTATGAGCAGGGAGCAGAGAGCAACGTTCTGGAAGCCCCTGGGTTTTTCTGCCAGGGAGGCCCAGTGAGGATTCAACGCAGGGTCCAGGAGGGCAGGCCCAGGAGGTTAGACTGCACCTGTTTTTGGCAGCATGGGCTCCAGGCTGGAATTGCAGGGACTCAGGAATTATGAAGGCGTTTGTAGTATACAGGCTGCAGTTCTAGATCTGGCTCTTCTAGGAATATACTTATATTTCTTTGGGCCTGTCACCTGCAAAATAGAGATAGTAATACTTTCCCCTCTCACCTTATAGAGGCAGGTACAGATTATAAAGAAGGTAAAGGCACAGGGGTTACTAGAGTTGGGAAAACGCAAAGCATTACTGTGTTCCCCCAGCCACTCTGCTGTACATGTTCCATCAAGACAGAACGTCCATGCACCCTTATGGGGACCTGGGAGGACAAGCTCACGGTAAGATGCCAGTCTGCTCCCTCAGAGGCTGGGTCCTGAGGAACCCCCTGGATTATGTGTCTCAATATTTCCCAAGTGGACATTATTGTAGGATATTACTAGATACACTGGGAAAGCATGTTTCAAGCTTGGTTTCATTTGAGAAACACTGGATTTAAGAATTAGGCACATTCTTTTCTGCAGATCTTCTCAGAGCATTTAAATACACTAATTTCATTGAGAGTCTCAAAAGGGAGGGGGGACATAAAATGCAGCCTTTCCCAAGTTTGTGTGTGGGTTTTTTTTTTTTTTTTTTGAGACAGTCTCGCTGTGTTGCCTGGGCTAGAGTGAGTGCCGTGGCGTCAGCCTAGCTCACAGCAACCTCAAACTCCTGGGCTTGAGCTAGCCTACTGCCTCAGCCTCCCCAGTAGCTGGGACTACAGGCATGCACAGCTAATTTTTTCTATATATATCTATATCCATATCTATATTTTAGTTGGCCAGATAATTTCTTTCTATTTTTAGTATAGACGGGGTCTTACTCTTGCTGGGGCTGGTCTCGAACTCCTGACCTCGAGCAATCCACCCGGCTCGGCCTCCCAGGGTGCTAGGATTACAGGCGTGAGCCACTGCACCCGACCTCCCAAGTGTTTTTGATCACGGAAGATTATTTTTCTCATGGTACCACTATTAATGTGTCTCAGAACGAGGCAGGAAATGCTGATGTTCATTCTTATGCCTTTGGCTATACAAAAATATCTATAGTCTTCATTGATTTTTGACTAAACAAGACTATGCTTTTTGATATCAGCCTCATTAAACAAAATTTCCATGGCTAAAAACCATTTTCTTGGACTTCTACTTCCGGGAGGATGAAACAGACCTACTTTCCCCTATTCCTCCTCCTGAATACAACTTAAAACCATGGACGTTATGTATAAAACAAATGAAAGGCAGAGAGGAGGCAGGCTGGCTAGGGACCTTAGGACCTGACGGATGCCATAGTGGAGAGTTCTCTGGGTTTAATCTTTTTGCCTCAGATATCCGAGGCTTGCAGGTAAAGAAGCCAGACACCTGGGAACAGCAACAAGCACGGACAAAAAGCCCCCCCAAAGCACCTGCTCTCTCTAGGCAAAGGACCAGGAGAGGGTAACCTAGCAAGACAGAATCCTTTTAGACAATAACAGTTCTACTCCAGCCAAACATCACAGATAAAATCGTGGCCCAACTTTAACACTCATGAGCAAAGGCCAAGCAGGGAGCCTAAACTTCTGCCATCATGGTACCGTACTGAGGAACTCCAACACTCCCACCAGAGTGGCAGCAGAGAAGGCCAAGTAGGGAGATTTTCATCCCTGCTGACCAGTAATGATGCACCCCTCTCTGCCACAGTTTAAGTGCAAACCACACAGGAAGCTTGGACTCCCCACCCCCAAGAGTAATAATGTGCTCCCCTCATCCCTGGCTGGGGTGGTGTAAGAGGAGACCTAGTGGAGAGTCAGGACTTTTGCCTCTTCCACAATGGTGTTAGTGGGGACCATGCTGGGAGCCAGAACTCCCACCTAGCAGTAACAAGGTGGCACATTCCCCTCCCCCTGTGTCAATGGAGGCTGAGTGGGGACCTGGAATTCTCCCTCCATGTGGCAACGAGGCAGCACAACCCCCTTTCTTGCTCTACTGGAGCATATCAAGAAAAGCCAGCTAAAACAGAAAATATGGAAGTGTCTAGGTTTCAGCTGGAAATCACTCATACTGAAAACCAAGATCTCAAACTGAACGAAAAAAGAATTGATAGATTCCAATACTGAAATGACCGAGATTATGGAAGCATCTGATGGCTTTAATGTAGCCATAAGAATGCTTTAACAAGCAGTTATGAACACACTAAAAATAAATAGAACAGAATGCCTCAGTAAACAGAAAAATCTCAACAATGAAGCTGACCATATAAAGAACCAAATGGAATTTTAGAACTGAAAAATATAATGAGCAAAGTTAAAAAACTTAATGGATAGGCTCAACAAGGGAATGAAGGAGACAGAGGAAAGAATCGGTAAGCTGGAAGACTGTATAATGTCCGTTTTCCTATCTGAGCAACAGAGAGAAAATAGACTGGGGGGAAAAATCCAGACAAAGAGTTTCAGGTACTTGTGGGACTACAACAAAAGATGGAACATTTGTATAATTGGAGTCCCAGAAGGAGGGGAAGAGGGAAGGAATAAAAATTTGAAGAAACAATTAATGGTAAGTCCCCAAATTTAGCAAGAGATGTAAAACTAGATTACTGAAGCTGAGTGAATACCAAATAGGAAGTTTAACTCAAAGAAATCTATACCAAGACACAATTTCTGAAAGCTAAATAGAAAATCTTGAAAGCCCGTGGAGAAAACTAAACTTTATAAGAAAAAGCCAATTTAAATGACAGTGAATTTTTCCATCAGAAACCAGGGAGGACAGAACGAATTAGCATAATTTTGAGGGCTGAAAGAAAAGAATGGTCAGAATCCTATAGCTAGCTAAAATATCCTTCAGCAAAGAAGGGAGAATTAAGACATTCTGAGATTAAGAAAAACTAACAATTCATTGCAAGCAGATCTATCCTTAAAAAAGGGCTAAAAGGAAGTTCAACACAGAAAGGAAAGTGAAAAGAGAAAGAACTTTGGAATATTGGAAAGGAAGAAAGAACATAAGCAAAAATATGGGTAATTACAATAGGCTTTGCTTCTCTCAAGTTTTCTAAATTGATGGTTGAAGCAAAAATTATGACACCATCTAATGTGGTTCTTAATGTATCTAGAGAATATTTAAGGTAGTAATATTAAAAAACAGGAGTATGAAGTAATATGAAGGGAGGGAAGGTTTCTATATTCAAAAGGGTAAAATAACAGGAGCAGACTATGATAAATTATGTATATATAATGTAATATGCTTAGAGCAACAACTAAAAAGCTATACAGAGATCTAAACTCAAAAACTATAGATAAATCCAAATGAATTCTGTAAAATATTAGAAGTAACCCACCAGAAGGTGGGAGAAAAAAATTAAAAAAATAAGATGGCAGAGTTAAGTTGTAACATTAATTACTTTACTATAATTAAAAGACATTTTATGAGTGGATGAAAAAACATGACCATCCTATATGCTGTCTATAAAAAATTCACTGCAAATATGATGAAAGGCAGGTTAAAAGAGAACCACTCCACTCATTAGAATGGCTATGATCAAAGACACAGCAACACCCCACCCCCAAGAGAAAAAAGATCTGCAAGGATATGGAGAAATTGGAACCTTTGTGCATTGCTAGCAGTAATGTAAAATGGTGCAAACACTATATAAAACAGTATGATTGTTCCTCAAAAAATCAAATATAAAATTATATGATCCAGCAATTCTCCTTCTGGGTATATACTTGAAAGAAATGGAAATGGGGATTTTAAAAGATATTTGTCCACCCACGTTCACAGCAGCATTATTCACAGTAGCCAAATGGTGAAAGCAACCCACATGTCTATCAATAGATGAATAAACAAAATGTAGTATATACATAAAACAGATTATTCAGCCTTAAAAAGGGGAAAAATTGACATATGCTACAACATGGATGAACCTTGAAGGCATTGTGCTAAGTGAAATAAGCCAATCATAGAATACTATGTTAATAATTTCACTTATATGAGGTACATGCAATAGTCAAATTCATAGAAAATAGAATGGTGATTTCTGGGGGCTAGGGAGAAGGGATGGGAAGTTATTTAATAAGTATAGAGTTTGTTTTGGAAGATGAAAAAAGTTCTGGAAATGGATGGTGATGGTTGTACAACAATGTGAAAGTACTTAATGCCACTGAACCGTACACTTAAAAATGGTTAAAGTGGTAAAATTAAATGGATAAAGTTATACAAACATGAGTCAAAGGAAAACAGGAGTGGTTATATTAGATAAAGTAGATGTCAGAAGCAAAGAAAAGTACAAGATACAGGAGTATATTATATCATGATAAAAGTCAATTACCAAGGAAACATGGCAATTCTAACTGTATATGTACCAAACAGAGCTGCAAAATATGTAAAGCAAAAACTGACGATGTATAGGAGAAATAGAAAATCCACAAGTATAGTTGAAGACATCGAGACCCCTTTTTTCAACAATTGATATGAACTAGACAATAAGGATAGAAGAGCACAGCAACATTAACCAACAGTATCTAATCAACATTTATAGAAAACTCCACTCAATGACAGCATAATACACATTGTTTTCAAGTGCCCACAGAGCATACCAAGGTAGACCATTATCCTGGGCTATAAAAAAACCTTAATGAATTTAAAATTGAAAACATACAGAATACATTCTCTGACCACAGTGGAACCAAACTAGAAATAAGTGACAGATAACTGGAAAATTTATGAACACTTGGAAACTAAACACACTTCAAAATAATCCATAGGTCAAACAGAAGGGATCTGGGGGAAAAAAAATACCTGGAAGTACAAGAAAATTAAAATGTTACACAATACAAACATTTGTGGGGCACAGCTAAAGCAGTGCCGAGAAGGAAATTTATAGCACTAAGTGCTCACATTAGAAAAAAGTCTCAAATCAATAATTTAAACTCCCACCCCAACAATAATCTAAAGAAAAGCAAAATAAGCCCAAAGCAAACAGAATGGAGGAAATAAGGTAATAATCTGCTACCTATGAAATTGAAAACAGAAAAATAGAGAACATTGACAAAACTAAGGTTTTTTTTTTTTTTTTTTTTTAAAGTTACCAGAATTGGCAAAGTTTAGTAAAACTGACAAAAACAGAAGATACAAAGTACCAGTATCAGGAATGAAAAAGGGGCTATCACTACAGACCCTGCAGGTACCAAAAGGTTAATAAAGGACTGCTATAAACAACTCTACACAAAGTTTGACAACTTAGACTAAACGGACCACTTCCTCAAAAAACTACTGCAACTTCCCCAGCATGAAATATATAATGTGACCAGCCCCTATAATAAAGAAATTGAATTCCTAATTTAAAAACTCTTAAAAAAAAAAAACACACACCAAGAAATCTCCAGGCCTAGATGGCTTCACTGGAGAAACTATTAAATGTTTAAATAATTAACACCAGTTCTGCACAATCTCTTCCATAAGAGGAAAAATTCACCAATTCATTTTACAGAACTAGTATCACCCTAATGCCAAACCACAATGAGATACACACCTGTAAGAATGACAATAAAAAATCGTGACAGCACTAAAAGCTAGAGGATGACAAACTGGGTCACTTCTAGGTTGCCGGTGGGAATGTAAAATGGTACAGTAACTCTGGAAAGCAGTGTGGCATTTTCTTAAAACTAAACATGCAACTATCATACAGCTCACCAGCTGTACTCTTGGGCATTTATTACAGAGGAATAAAGACTTCTGTCCACACAAAAACCTGTACACGATTGTTTATGGCAGATTTGTAATAGCCCCAAACTATTAATAGAAATGATCTAGATGTCCCTTCAGTGGGCAAGTGATTAAACAAACTGTGGTACATCTAACTACTTGGCAATAAAAAGGAATGGATTATTCATACAAGTAACAACCTGTATGGATCTCCGGACAGTTAAGATGAATATAAAAAGGCAATACCAAAAGGTTACACACTGCATGATCCCATTTATATGATGTTCCTGGAATAAAATTATGGAAATAGAGAACAGATTGACGATGTCAGGAGTTTAAAAGCCAATGAGGACAGAAGTGGATAGGATATAAAGGTCCACTCGAGGGAACCTTGTGGCAATAAAAGCGTTCTGTATCTTGACTGCATCAATGTCAGTACCTTGGGTTGTGATATTGTTCTGTGGTTTTGTAAGATTTTACCATTGGGGGAACTGGGTAAAGGATACATGAGATCTCTCGGTATTATTTCTTACCACTGCATGCAAATCTACAGTTATCTCAAAGTAAAACATTTGATTAGAAACATTCTGTGTGGGGAGGAGAGCAGATGAAATTAAAATTCTCCTTTGTATGCTTGACAGGATTGGTGCTCACTTGGGGCAGGTGGCTGTCTCAAAGGCAACTTGTAGAGTGAACCAATGCACTGCAGATGTTTCAGGAGAAGAGGTCTAGTATAAGTAGAAGAGTATTCAACTTGGAGTGGAAGATCTGGGTGTAAGTCTCAAGGACTGTAACTTACTAGCACGTGACCACAGGTACATTGCGAATCTTGGTGTTAACCCTGGTCAACACTGTAGGGATGTTGTGAGGAGCAGACGATAGCTGGTGACTGGAAGCATCTTGCATAAACATCCACCAGCAGTTGGTCTAGAAACCATGGATCCAGACTGGGACTCATACTGTTGCATTGGTTGAGATTTATCCAGAAACCACCGTTCTATGAAGTTAAAACAATTAATACAATTATTTAGTGCTAATGTTTTGTTCCATAATGGAGAATTACATCCCTCTAAATGACTCGGGTAATTGCCTCAATTTTTTGCTATGTGGGCCCAGGAAATAAGAAAAATTCAAGTAGGTGTATCAGAAACTATTTCTTTCACAAATAGCAGATGTTCCTTTGAGGTGGATTGTTTTTTAAAAATGTATATATTCAACCATAAAAGAGTGGCTGAGAAAATTAAGGTATGCTAATTTAATGAAATATATTAAAATGTTTTGGAAGATCCTCTAATAACTGTAAGTGTACTCATTATTTGAATGAGAAAAGCAGATTACCAGAGAGTACATCCAGCATCCCTCCCCGTTTTTATTTTAAATTAACAGGCTTTATCTTTCAGAGCAGTCTTAGGTTTACAGAAACTTGAGTGGATAGCACAAAGCATTCCCATATGCCTCTTCTCCCCTAACCCTCCATTATTTCTCCTATTAACATCTTACATTTCTATGGTATGTGTTACAATCGATGAGAGCCAATATTGATGCATTATTATTAACTGAAGCCCAAACTTTATGCTAGGGTTTCACGGTTTGTGTTGTTCTCTGGGTTTTGATAACTGCACAATGCCATGTATCCACTCTAACAGTGTCATACAGAATATATTCACTGCCCTTAAAATCCCCTGCCATCACTTATCCATTTCTTAACACCCTCCATCCCCACCCCCAGGATCCCTGGCAACCACTGATGTTTTTACAGTCTCTATAATTTCACCTTTTCTAGGATGTCATTAGTTTGCAATCATAACAGAATGTAGACTGAGAGACTGGCTTCTTTTGCCAAGCTATATGCATTTAGGTTTCTTCCATTTCTTTTCATGGCTCAACAGCTCATTTCTTTTTATCACGAATAACATTCCATTGCACAGCTATGCCACAGTTTATCCCCTCACCTTTTGAGGGACATTTTGTTGCTTCCAAATTATGAATAAAGCTGCTATAAACATTCAGGTGCAAGGTTTTGTGAGGATGTAAAGTTTTCAGCTCATTTGGGTAAATACCTAGGAGTGTGATTGCTGGATTGTATGGTATGTTTAGGGCTTTGTAAGAAATGCTAGACTGTCTTCCAAAGTATTTATACCATTTTGTATTCACAACAGCAATGAATGAGAGTTCCGGCATTTGGTTATCAGATTTTTGGATTTTAACCATTCTAATAGGTGTGTAGTGGTTTCTCATTGTAATTATCCTCCCAATTTAGTGAAAAATTGCAAAAGTTAGTTACCACAAAATGCCACCAGGGATTATGGCTGGGATGGATTTTTCAACCTTATTTTTGTCTGTATTTTCCGATTTTTCCATAAGTCACATTTACTTGTTAAGGGTCAGTTTCTTTGTCTTTGATTTTGAATATGATATTCCTAGGAGTAGATATTTTTGGGCACATATCCTGCTTAGTGTTCTGAGCTTCCTGGATCTGTGGTTCACTGACATCAATTTTGGGAAATTCTCAGTTGTTATTGCTTCAAATTAATGCCAAGTCTTTCTTTCTCTGGTATTCCCATTATGTGTATGTTATAACCTTTCCTAGTTGTCCCATAGCTCTTGGGTATTCTGTTCTGGGTTTTTTTTTTTTTTTTGGCCAGTCTTTCTTTTTTGCTTTTCAGTTTGAAAAGTTCTGATTGACATATCTTCAGTCTCACTAGTTTTTTCCTCAACTATGTTCATCAAAAGCACTTTTCAGTTCTGTCACAGTATTTTTGATCTCTAGAGCCTTTCCCCTTTCTATTCTTTAGAAATTTCATCTGTTTACATTAACCTTCTGGTCTTATAATGTTGTCACCTTTTTCCATTAGAGCCTTTAGCATATTAATCTTACTTATTTTAAATTCCCAGTCTGATCATTCCAGCACCCCTGCCTTATCTGTGTCCAGTTCTGACACTTGTTCAGCCTCCTCAGACTGTGTTCCTTAACTGTGTCTTGTGATTTTTTTGTTAAAAGCTACACATGATGCACTGGGTAAAAGGCATTGAGGTAAATAGGTCTTTAGTGATGTGATGGCGAGATGTGGGCGGGGGTGGTGCTCTGCAGTCCTAGGAGTAATCTCAGTCTTTTAGTGAACCCGTGCCCGGTGCGGCCTTCACAAGTGGAACGGGAAGTCCGGAGGGGCCCGGACTGAGGTATTGCCCTTCCCTGTGAGGGAGCTAGAGCTGGCTATTGCCCTTCCCCTCAGGCGGGCTAGGCTCCGATACAGCTCCAGCAGGTTGGCCTCTGGAGCGTCTCCAGAGGGCAGGCCTTGTTAGGAATAGAATGCTCTGGAGTATTTCAAAATGGTTCCTCGTACAGGAAGCACAAGGGGATTTTTCTCTGATGTTTACTGTGAGAACCTGGTAGGGCTCCTGGAGTTAGAACTAACAGAAGTGTGGGCCCCCCAGTGGCTGTGTCTCCTGGAGTTTTTAACCCTCAGGCTTGTCTACACCCAGCTTGCGGCCATCAATTACAGTGTGGGGTTTCCTATGGCAGCTCTGGTTCCTATAGCTGTTTCTTGGCTCAGGTGTTTTTGCTTAAGTTGTGACTCCATCTGCTTTGTCTCTCCAGTGCTTGGGGCAGTGGTTTGCCCTGTGTCCTTACTTCCCTTACAGACCCAAGAAGAGTCGTTGATTTTCAGTTTATTCAGCTTTTTACTCTTAGGATGAAGTGGCGACTTCTGAGCTCCTTACATGCTGGACTGGAAAGCACAAGTCTAAAAGGTTGCTTACAAGAGATATGAAGTTATTTTTTCAACTTTCTATTTTACAATTGCCATTGTAGTAGGAAACAAGCTACTTTTATTTTCCTTCTGGACAAACTGATGTTGGGGGATGTGAGGAGAAAGCCCAGGAGCTTTGCAGCATTAGCAGCCACTATTTATTTTCTGCCCAGAGACCCTGTGGGCTGCCTGCTGCCACCCTGCATCCCCACAGAGGAAAGACGTGGAAAACATGACCCCGTCCCTTTGCAAAGTCTCTCAGTGTCTAGAAAAATGTTTGTCGTGAGCTTCAAAGAAAACATCCACATAAGGGAACCAAATGAACATTGGTTGTGCCATCTTGGGGCAAACATGCCCAGAGATGTTTTGATATGATTAATCCTTCCCAAGATGCTGTGCCCCTTTCAATAGTACCTGAATTTAGTTTTCTCAAGAACACAGACTTCCAGAAAATTTAATTTGTATGAGGACTATTTAGGCGGCCACTCTAGACGGGCTGTGCTCAAAGGCAAGACAGTGGAGAGGCTGGGAGCAAGGGCTGTAGGGTCAGACCAGACTGGCTTTCAGGCAGGCTCTGCTGCCTGTGCCGTTTAACTTTACGAGCCAAGGTTTCCTTATCCCCCCAAATCAGGGAGAATAAATACAACACATACTTCTCCGGGCAACTGTGAGTATAAGTGACATAATGCTTGTGAAGCATTTGGCATACGCTTAGGACACAGAAGGGGGATAAATAAGTGCTGCTGTGACCTAGTCCCTTTTCCTTCTGTGGGGCTGAAAGAGGGGAGAAGGGACCGCAAGAAAATAGGAGGAACTTGATACCCGACAAAGGCCCTGGGTGAAAATGAAGTTGGAGACTTTCAATTGTCTATTGTTGCATAAACAAACCCCTCAAACTTCATGCTGTAAAACAGCAACCATTTTATTAAATCTACAGGTCAGGAATTTGGACAGGTCAGAGCAGGAATAACTAGCGTCTTAATAGAGTTTGGATATCTGGCCCCTTCAAATCTTATGCTGAAATTTGATCCCTAGTGTTGGAGGTAGGGCCTGGTGGGAGGTGTTTGGGTCATGGGGGCTGATCCTTCAGGAATGGCTTGGTGCCATCCCTTGGGAATGGGTGAGTTCTAGCTCTATTATCAATAGTTTACAAAGAGCTGGTTGTTTAAGAGAGCCTGGCAGTAAAAGGGCATGCAGATTGACCTCCCTGTCAGTAGGTGGCACTTGCCAAAGGGAACAAGCTGCAGTGTTTTTTGGGTCCTGTATGTATATTGTGGAGTACTACCCAGCCATAAAAAGTGGTGAACTACCTATTGTATCGATACTATCCTAGATGGAGCTAGAGCCCATTCTTCTAAGTGAAGTATCACACAAATGGAAAAAACAAACACCACATGTACTCACCATTAAATTGGTACTAACTGATCAACAATGATGTGCACATGTGGGAAGTAACAGTCATACGGTGTCGGGCAGGTGGAAGTGGGGAGAAGGGTAAATTCACACTTAATAGGTACAGTGCACTCTGAGGGATGGGCATGCTTGTAGCTCTGACTCAGGCAGTGCAAAAGCAATTTATGTAACCTAAATGTTTGTACCCCCATGATACTCTGAAAGTTCACCTAGATAGAAGGAAGAGAACGTGGGCTCCACCTTTCAATGAGAGGAGCGCCAGAGGAAGGCCACGCTTTAAAACTGCTGCTGTGGACTCACGTACAGACCCTGGTATTCCTCTGGGTTTTCTTTTCCTGTGCTATGTTATGGAAAGAAATACAGGTTTTGTGTAGGAGGAGTACGCAGAAAGAACTGGACTTATCTTTTTAGCATCTAACACTGGTAATAGAGGGCTAGGAATGGCCACATTCACTTTTATTTCCACTTGTTTTGTAGCTGCAACCTGGGTATTTAGGAACTGAAAGTGAGCACTGGCTTTTTTTTTTTTTTTTTTTTTTTTAAACATTAACCAGCAGTATTCCCAGCTAAAAGGGCACTGCTTTGTAGGGTGTGGTAGGTTGAATACTATCCCCCTAAAACTCATGTCCACCTGGAACCTCAGTATGTGACTATTTGGAAATAGGGTTTTTGCAGACGTAATTATTTAAGGATCTTGAGATTAAGTCATCCCAGGTTTAGGGCCGCCCTAAATCCAGTGACTAGGGTTTTTAGGAGAGAAGATATAGGGACTCACGAGAAAGAAAGCCACGTGAAGACAGAGGCAGAAATTGGAGTTTTGCTGCCACAGTCAAGGAATGCCTGGGGCCACCAGAAACCATAGGAGGAAAACAAAAAAACATCCTTCCCTAGAGCCTTTGCAAGAAGCACACCTTGATCTTGGACTTCTAGCCTCCAGAACTGTGAGAATGAATTTCTCTGGTTTTAAGTCACTCAGTTTGTTACAGCAGCTCTAGGAAGTGGATTTACATGGGATAAGTGAGAAAAACCCACTGAGATGGGAACTTTGGACCCACAAAAACATTAGAGCAAGGTTTGTAACGTCGGCAGTACTGTTTTGGGCCAGATACATTTTTTTTTTTGTAGGACAGGGGGATGGGGGCTGTCCTATGCATCTACCTTCTAGAAGCCAGGAGCCCCCCCTCCCAGTTGTCACACCAAAAACTTCTCCAGCATTACCAAATGTCCACCGTGGGGCAAAATAACCCCTGCAGCAGACACACAAGCTTGTGAGCCGTGGAGAAGGCTGCTCTGAAGAATCAGATACACCACTTGGGTTTTTGCCTTTTGGGTTGCCCTACAGCTGACAGGAGACAGGCAATAATTGATTTGCTGATGCTATTACTTGGCAACTCTCTGGCTGATTTCTCTCTCTGACCCGGACCTGTTTCGTGTTTCATAGCTCATTATCTCCAAAGCCTATCAGGTGTGTGAGGGAGAAAGAGAGAGAACTCGTGCAGGTGGTTACAGAACCCAACACAGCAGACACACAAGCTTGTGAGCCGTGGAGAAGGCTGCTCTGAAGAATCAGATACACCACTTGGGTTTTTGCCTTTTGGGTTGCCCTACAGCTGACAGGAGACAGGCAATAATTGATTTGTTGATGCTATTTGGTTGGCAACTCTCTGGCTGATTTCTCTCTGACCCGGACCTGTTTCGTAGCTCATTATCTCCAAAGCCTATCAGGTGTGTGTGAGGGAGAAAGAACTCGTGCAGGTGGTTACAGAACCCAACACAGGCACCCCCCCCAACAGGTCAGATTAGAATCAGTTCCGTTCCCTGGGGTCACAGTTTCTGTGGCAGGGACAGGGATTCTCTCACGTACCCGGGGCCTAATTTGGCTCTTGGGGAATAGCTCTGGAGGACAGGGAGACAGGACAGAGGAATGCTGAGTACAGGTCTAGTCAGTTTCTCTGAAACTTCAGAGGAAGACAGCCCGGTTAAGACAAGATTTACACATCCATTGATTCCCCCCCCCCATTTCATCTTGAAATCATTTTCTTTCCTGGAGAGTCAACTAATTGTTCAGGTACAGCTGATTTTTCTTATTCACAGAAAAGAGTCACTGATGTGTAGCTAATGGGAACCACAGATAATCCCCCGACCTCACCAGAGCCTTCACCACAGCTTTAACATTTCAGTGGCAGCCAGAGAAAGGAGAGATGCCCAGAGACAGACCCCAGGAAGAGGAAAGAAAGACCTCTCGCAGAGCCACAAAAATAACTAGAACGTAGCTACTTGTCTTGATCTTCTATGGTTTTTCCCTCTGCCTTAGTTCTTTGGGTGGGAGAGCTATGCGTCAAGATGAGTCAGCAGATTGTGAAAATGCAACACCCCCAATTCCCCAGCCCAGCAGTACAGCAGCAGCCCCCTTATCTGTAGAGAGCACCCTCATAAGACCCCCAATAAATGCCTGAAACCTCAGAGTTGTTGCAGCTACTTTTTTTGCTCCTAAGCTCGGTAGCAAAAGAATGAATAATTACTTGAAACATAGAGCATTGAGAGAGAGAGAAAGGAAGAGACCACAAACTAAAGGAGAAAATGGCCTCCGGAGCTATGCTCCTCCCCGTATTTATTTCCAAGGACACGTGCAAAGGGGTCAGGGCTGTTTGCTAATTTCTTTAACAACTTCCATACAGGTCAGCTGTTTTCAGCTGACCTTTGCACTCAGCAAACAAGCAACTTTGGGCAGGTGTTTTCGCCTAACCCTTCATTCACCTGCTCACGTTCTTTCCATCCATCCATCCTTTCTTCTAGGCTCAGCCCCTACAGATAGTACCAGCCCTATATGGACTATAGTTTTTACTATACAGTATGTCCTCATTTAATGAGTTCTTGGAAACTGCAGCTTTAAAGCAAAATAAAATGAAATCAATATAATGAAACCAATTTTACCAGAGACTAATTGATAAAAACAAGAGTTAAGTTCCTACAGTATATTTCTGGCCACAAAAACATCACCAAACTTCTAAATAAAGACCCCAAAACACATTTAATATTAAACATTGAAGTAAATATGAGCTATACATACATTTAAGAAAGATTAATAAAAACAAGTAAGATAATTACTTACCCAATTTTTGGTGAAACAGTGAGTGATGGTGGTCGACAGTGGTGGGTTACATCAAGGGATAAATGTTTGCAGAGCAAAAATTGTAAGGAGCATTTCCTAGTGCTACGCAGTTCACAAACAAACAATAACAAATATGGCAGGCTCGCCGAGTGCTTTTGTACGGCATCGTTTATTGTCCTGCATTTGTGTGATTATTGTCTACCTTATGAATTTTTATTTCACAATAGCTTGTATTCATTCATTCATCCATTCTTTTTCCAACCCACTCATTCCAGTTCAGGGTCTGGCGTGGCTGGGGCCTCTCCCAGCTCAGGGTGTGCAAGACAGAAGCCAGCCCTGGACAGGACCTGCACTCACACCCACATTCACTCAGATGGGGACAATGTAAATACGCCTATGAAACTAAAGTGCAAATCTTTGAGATGTGGGAGGAAACCGGTGTCCCCAGACAAAACCCACGCAGATGTGGGAGAAAGTGCAAACTCTTGTTTTTATCAATTACTGTATGGTAAAATTGGTTTCATTATATTGATTTCATTTTATTTTGCTTTAAAGCTGCAGTTTCTAAGAACTCATTAAATGAAGATACACTGAATAGTAAAAAACATAGTTCATATAGGGCTGGTACTATCTGTAGGGGCTGGGCCTAGAAGAAAGGATGGACGGATGGAAAGAACGTGAGCAGGGTGAATGAAGGGGTCAGGTGAAAACACCTGCCCAAAGTTGCTTGTTTGCTGAATGCAAAGGTCAGCTGAAAACAGCTGACCTGTATGGAAGTTGTTAAAGAAATTAGCAAACAGCCCTGATTTTTCTTCTCATCCACGTGACAATGAAATGACATTATTCAAGGACCCACTCCCTGTACAAACCTACCTGTGATAAAGTTTAATTTATAAATTAGGCATAGTAAGAAATTAACAACAATAACTAATAATAAAAAAAGAGTTATAACAATATACTGTATGAAAAATTTTGTGTGTGGTCTCTCTTTTCCTCCTCCCCTCCCACTCTCCCTCTCTTAATATTTTTGGACCACAGTTGAGCACAGGTAACTGAAACCCAGAAACCAAAACCAAGGACAAGGGGGGACTGCTGGATTTGGTGCCTCTCTGCAACAATAAAGTGCCCCCTCCTACTCGGTGGGTGAAGTCACCAAGGCCCTGTACAGTCTTGCTCTTAGACCTGGGCAAAGGAGTTCCTGCTCCAGGTTCCACATAACACACACGTACACACACACACACCATACACGCACACACATCACACACACATATATCATACACGTCATACACACAGACATTATATTTATTAAAGAACACACCACTTTTATTAAAGAACATTACATTTATTGAAGAACATGCCTCAGTCAATCAGGACTCCAAACCTTCGACAGCTGCTGTCCAGACTGACACTGCTCTGGCCCCAGGGAGAGGCTTCTCCACTTTTCTTGCCACATGAGATCAAAACCCAAGGCCACTGAGACTGAAGGCCTTGAAAGTAGGTAGAACTGTGGCCTCAGTCAGAGACAGACTACTTCAGAGTGCAGGAAGAATTTCAGTAGTGAGAATGCTCACGACAGAGAAAAGAAATAAAAGAACCTGTCAAATCTTTCCCTTCACATAGCTGGAATGTGATAGGTTCTTGTATCACAAAGTATCAGATCTCAACTGTGACAGGCATTCATTTCTTGCTTCAAGCTTCAAGTTCTTTTTCGTTTTTTACTTCTTTTTTGGATAGGTCTATGCTTTATTGTGGAGTGATCATCACAATCTAAAACAAGTGCAGTTCTAAAAGGTAGTGGTGAAAGGAGTTCCTCTCGGGGGCAGAGCTCAGTCAGTAGATCTGGTTTTCCACATTTTATAGAAGGAGAGATGGCCTGAATATAGATCTACCCTATGCTCAACTTTATTTTGGGTTATTGTCTAGTCTCTTGAACTATTCATTTGTATTTGTCTTCTTTGTACTTTCTCTGTGCTGCAAATAGTGCTGAATTATATTCTGTTGTCTGTATGAACCACAGTTTATCTATTTACCTTTTGAAGGATAGCTCAGCTGATTCCAGTTTTTGATGATTATGAATAAAGGTGCTGTAAACAACCATATGCAGGTTTTTGCATGGACGTAGGTTTTTATTTTTTATTTTTATTTGAGTAAGTACCAAGAAGTACAATTGCTGGGTTCTATGGCAAGACTATGTTAAGCTCTATAAGAAACTGCCAAACTATCTTCCAAAGTCCTGTACCATTTTGCATTCCCACCAGCAATAAATGAGAGTTCATTGTGCAGCAACAGTTCCACATCCTCATCAGCTCCACATCCTCATCAGCATTTGGTGTCAGTGTTTTGGGTTTTGACCATTAAAATAGGTGTATAGAAGTATCTCATTTTTGTTTTAATTTGCCATTCCCTAATGACATATGATGTTGATATCTCTTCAAATGCTTACTTACTATCTGTATATATTTTTTGGTGAGGTGTCTGTTCAGGGTTTTTGCCTGTTCTTAATTGTTTGTTTTCTTATTGTTGAGTTTTAAGAATTCCTTATGTATTTTGGATAACAGTCTTTTATCAGATGTGTCTTTTGCAAATATTTTCTCCCAATCTGTGGCTTGTCTTCTCATTCTCTTGACCTTGTCTTCTGCAGAGCAGAAGTTTTAAATTTTAATGAAGTCCAATTCCTCAATTATTTCTTTCATGGATTATGCCTTTGGCATTGTATCTAAAAAGTTATTGCTATACCTTAAATTTTCTCCTATGTTATCTTCTAGGAGTGTTATGGTTTTGCATTTTACATTTAGGTCTATGATCCATTTTGAATCAATTCTTATAAAGAGGGTTAGTTAGGTTGCATGTGGATATCCAGTTGTTCCGGAGCCTTTTGTTGAAAAGACTACCTTTGCTCCATTGTATTGCCTTTGCTCCTTTATTAAAGCTCAGTTGACTATATTTATTTGGGTCTATTTCTGGGCTCTGTATTCTGTTCCATTGATTTATCTATTTTTTTAACAATACCACATTATCTTAATTATTGTAGCTTTATTTATTTATTTATTTATTTGTGGTTTTTTTTGAGACAGAGTCTCACTCTGTCACCTGGACTAGAGTGCTGTGGGCCTCAGCCTAGCTCACAGCAACCTCAAACTCCTGGGCTCAAGCAATCCTCCTGCTTCAGCCTCCCGGGTAGCTGGGGCTACAGGCATGCACCACCATGCCCAGCTAATTTTTTCTATTTTTAGTAGCGAAGGGGGTCTCACTCTTACTCAGGCTGCTCTGGAACTCCTGACCTTGAGTGATCCTCCCACCTCAGCCTCCCAGAGTGCTAGGATTATAGGCCTAAGCCACTGCACCTGGCCCTTATTGTAGCTTTATAGTAAGTCTTGAAGTTGGGTAGTTCCAGTCCTCCAGCTTTGTTCTTCTCCTTCAACATTGAATTGGCCATTCTGAGTCTTTTGCCTTTCCATATAAACTTTAGAATCAGTTTGTTAATATTATAAAATAGCCTGCTGGGAATTTGGTTGAGATTGCATTGAATCTATAGATCACATTTGGAAGAACTGACATCTTGACAATATTGAGTCTTCCTATTGTTATTGTTATCTCTTTAAGTTCTGATGTGTGACTGCCACAGCAGTAAATAAGAAACAGTGTATAAACAACAGTTGCACATGGTGATTGAGGTGTATTTGTGGTATTAATTCAAGTTACTTTAAATTTGTACCTATAACCGTCTAGAAGTAACATGCACAAAGCATAAAAATGATTATTCTGGTACTAGGTAAATATGCATGATAGAACTGTGAAAAGTTTCATATTTATCAAAATAGATAATATTTAATCAAAATCTCAAAAGTTAAATGATTTATATTTTGTTGCCTTTTAACATTTTAAATATATTAAAAACAAAGTGATTTTTTGGAGACATATGAAAATTAATCTTATGTTTTTGATTTTTATACTTTAATTTATAGCTTGATAAAAATATATTCCTCCTTTTTTTTTTCCTCCTTTTTTTTTTTTTTTTTTTTTGAGACAGGGTCTAGCTCTGTCACCCAAACTGGAATGCGGTGGTGCAATCATAGGTCACTGTAACCTCCGACTCTTGGGCTCAAGTAGTCCTCCCACCTCAGCCTCCTGAGTAACTAGGATTACAGGTGTGCACCACCACACCCAGCTAATTCTTTTTCTTTCCATCTTTTGTAGAGATGAGGTCTCGCTGTGTTCCCCAGGCTGGTCTCAAACTTCTGGCCTCAAGAGATGCTCCCACCTTGGCCTTATTCCTACTCTTTGAATACCTTGTCAGGGGTGGGGAACCTGCACTCTTAAGTGCAAGAACCTGCACCTCTAGGTCCTCAGGTGCAGCCTTTTCACTGAATCCAAATTTTACAGAACAAATCCTTTTATTAAAAGGGGTGCAGCAGAGAAAGAAGAAGCTTAAAGAAGATTGTGCTTAAAAAAGAATACTCTTGAAATCAGAAGGCCACAGTTTCCTCACCCTGCTGGGCAGGCAATTACATTTTATTTTTTAATTTTTAATATCAACAGAACACAAATTATGTAAGAATCTTTACCAGAACTCATCAATAGTGATTTTATGAAAGAGAAGACAAGAAAGTATTTTATGAAAGAAATATTTACAGTAATGGATTATGTTTGTGTTTAATACTCATCCAAGTGTTTGACCTGAGACATGTGCAATAATATCGTAACAAAGTTGAGTCATATTTTATATCTGGCAAACTTTTAGTTATATAAAGTCATACCTTTATGTATACTTTAAAATTTTTATTGTTATGAAAAAAATAACCAAGATGAACACATGAAACATTTTATGCAATAGTTTGTTAGCAGACTTGTCTTTTAAATATCTATATATCTACATGATATTCAGACTTCCATTTGTATTGCCCTGAGCTCTGCAAACATACAGGCTGGGCCTGCAATTTTGTTTCTCTAATCATATTAGAAGGTGAACTGGAATACTGGTGAGCATTTATTGAGCACTTATTGTAGGTACTGTGGTAAGTGCTTCACATGCATTATCTCAGCAAATCCTGCAAGAACTTATTTTACAGATGATGAAACCGAGACTCAGATGGGCCATGTGCTTTCCCCAAGTTCACCCTGCTAGTTAGTGGCTAACAGGATCTATGCCTGATGCACTCAACTCTAAAATTGGACCCTCTAGGCTGGGCGTAGTGGCTCAGGCCTGTAATCCTAGCACTCTGGGAGGCCAAGGAGAGAGGATTGCTTGAGCCCAGAAGTTTGCAGTTGCAGTGAGCTATGATGACACCACGGCACTCTAGCCCAGGCAACAGAGAGATACTCTGTCAAAAAAAAAAAAAATCAGACCTTCTAGCTGAGCCTCATAAGCACACGTTCCTGCCTGTGAGACCAGGGTGTAGCTACTGTCATGGTACAGGAAGGACCCCCCAGGGTTTCCTTTTCCCTCATTTGGCCAAGGCAGAGACACTGTTAGCTGACCTACCGGGCCCTGCTTCCGCAGACCCACCTCCCTCTGTGTGAGGAAGTTGGCCCAAGGGAGGAGGCCTCCTGTCTGGGGAGGGGAGGGGGTGCCAGACGGCATGTGGCCTTTATGCTCAGACCTGCAGGAGCTGGTGTCTTCCTGTCTCTCTGGTCCCTTTTATGTGCAGGCTTCAAACCTTCCCAGGGCAAAGATGAAACACCGTTTCATTTCCTCCTGCGTGTGAAGAAGAACAAAAGACAGATCTTCTTGGCTCACTCGTATCATAGACCCACTGAAACCCTGCAGGAGAACAGAGCATGGATTATAGATAAAGCTTAAATCCACTTTCGCAGGAATTAGGCGGCTTACAAATGAAGGTAATATCTGTGTTTGGACAATGACTACCTTGGGGCCCTGTGGCTTTAATGAAATTCTATACATCAAAGCTTTTTAAAAACCTTTGAGTTGAGAACCTATAAACTGACCCTATTCCGCTGGGCCCAGGAGCCCTGATGAGAAGCACGGGGGAGGAGGAGGAAGGAGCATCAGCTGGGCTGGGCTTCCTGAGAGGTGGAACCCGCTGGGTCACGGCCCTGTGCATCTCAGGACAGAGGGACATCCGTCCTTCCACCCGGCTCAGGTGTAAGGAGTGAGGAGGCACTGACTGAGTGATTATCCCAAGCAGTGGCTCTGAAGTGTGGGACAGGGACCCCCGGGGTCCTAGAGACCTTTTGGGGGCATCCACAAGGCCCAAACTGTTATCATCATAGTACTAACGCATCATTTTGCCTTTGCATTCTGACTCCCTGTGTCCGTACAGCGGTGTTTGCTGGAGGTGACATGACCTGTGACGTCACAACAGGTTGACGGCAGAAGCAGGTATGAGAATCCAGCTGTCGTCTACTAAGCTGGACATGAGAGAGACTTGCCAAAATGTAAAGCAATACCATTCTTCCTACTGATTTTTTTGGAAATAGTTATTTTTCATACAATTTATAATTTATGTTAGCATATAATGGGCTTGTGTTTTCAAATGAATTATTAAATATTTAAAAAATTTTTGAGTTTCAATTGCTAATACTGTAAATATCCATGGGATAATTCCTGTAAACAAAAGTTCTCTGGGGTTTCTATTATTTTTTAAGAACGTGAAGCGGTTCCGGGACGAAAACGTTTGAGAGCTACTGCAGTGAGTGTACAGAACACGCCACATCACTGAGCACCTGGGCCGCATTATGTGCCCACTCTTGACCTCTGCAGAATAAATAACTGGGTCCAGATTTTAATTCAGCTACTTTGAATTTAAGGGGCCCTTAAGAAGATATATCTTAATAATAAATGTATAAACTATGTAAGGAAAATAAACCTTCAGCTATGAGTGGGGAAAAATAACCTTTATCTACTCTTATATTTCAGAAATACTGGATTTCTGAATCCAGGATTTACTGCAAGTGTTCTCAGAGCCTTCAATATGAACATTAAAGGTATTGTGAATCTCTAAGAGAAATACACGGCACTGCATTTTCCAGACTTATTTGGCCATAAAACTTTTCTTAGGGATAACTTGTAGAGCTACTGCTCCAAGGAATGTATTTTGGGAAACTGCCTTACTCAGCAAAAGGATGAACTGGCCTAATGAGTGCTGAGAGCTGCCACCTGCCACCTGCCCGCCCCAGCACAGGGCAGTGAGGGTGGTGGTGCCCTGGACCCCCGAGTGCAGGTGTGGCTCTGGGGGCGGGTTGTGTGGGCTGGAAGCATTTGCCCCACCCTGACCGTGCAGGGTGAGGCAGGGGCTGGAGAAGTGACTCTGGAGCCCAGGGCAAGCCGGGGCAGAGGAGCAGAAATGGAGGCTTTCTAGACCTGGTGGGGAATGTGGGATACCGGGATGGGGGTGCTGAGCAGCCCAGAGGTGGCACAGTGGTGTCCTTGGAGACGGGAAGCCCAGGGCAGGTCTGACCTGCCTCAGGCACCCCGCCCCAGCAGAGGAAGCTGGAATGGAATGGAATGGGTCCTCGGAGTGGACGTCCGTGCTCACTCTCTCGGGTGACATGCTGCTGCTGGATGGAGCTCCTGCCCCTCCTTCCACGCCCTCCCCAGCAGAGGGGCAATTGCTCATCTGAGAGGTGACAGCTTGCCACAGTCACTTGGGGTTGAACTTCTTAGCCTCCCCTTACTGGGCTTCCTCGCTCCTGAAACGGAGCGCCCGAGGTGTTATTATTGTTTCTTGTGCCATGTTTCACCCCTGGCCGGGTCCCTGGGCTGAAGGGTGGTCCGCCCTCTGGTGTTTTGGTCCCCCATGTGAGCACACTTGGTCACAGCCCTGCAGGGACGCCCTCCAGCCAGGCTTTCTCTGTCTCCCTCCTGCCTCTGACAGGTGGGGGGACAGGTGCCATCTTGGGATGGGAGGGGAGAAGTGGGAAATCCAACTTCAACCTCAGGTTCAGCCACGTTCTCCAAAAGGAGTTCGCCAGAAGCTTTGCTTCTTGGGGTGGGGGTGCTTGCACTGAGACAGCCCCAGTTTCATGTCTTGAGATTCAGTTTTGTCTCTGAAATAAGAGGCAGTCCACAGGGTGGCACGTGCTGGGTTTCCAAGGGCCAGACAGGCTCCTCTTCTGTCTGGGATCCAAACCTTGAAGGAACATGCACAGGGGTGGGGAGGGCTAAAATGCTGCATCAGCCTCCTCACTCGGGAGGTGGTTTTGGGAACTACAGCTTGAACCAGAGCAAAAGTCAGTCTTCCACAGGCAGCTGGGGGAGCCGAACTCCAGCCGGCCTGGAGGCCCCAGCTCACTGGGAGGCCGGGTCTTGGGCCCTTCCCTGGGCAGCTGAACCCCCTGGGCTTACTTTGATTTTCCTGGTCTCATTGAATGACCCCCTCGCTCTCCTTTGCTCTTGATGAGGAATGAGGACTAAAGAATGAGTGAAGAGAAAGATAAAAGATTTCTTTCCACGTCTTCCAGAATGTCTGTTAGTTCTCTTTTTATAGACTTGCAGGGCTGTGCGTGAATCGTTGGGGAATGGGCTTTCTCTACAAAAACTAGGGCAGAGGTGGGGGCCTTTGCCTCCCTCTGAGCTGACAGCCCTTTCCCGGGCTGCACTGCCTGGAGATCGGTCCCCTCCTCCTGCCAGGGTCTCAAACCTTCCCGCAGAGCTGCTCCTTGAGGCTGAGCTGGGGGCAGTGGGATTGGCTCGGGCAGGGAGGGGCCTCTCTGCTGGGTTCATTTGACTCCATGAAGTCTTTTGCTACAGATATGTCTGGACTCAGAGCATAATTTGTGAACAGGCCACTTGATAGTTTTCTTTTTAAAAACATCATCTTTGATTTGAGCCAATATGGTATTTTCCTAGTTATCTTTGGTAAGACAGGCGTTAAAACTAGTTTGCATTCTTCGAGCCTAATTTGGCTGGGAAGACGGTAGGAAGCTGGAGGAGGATTCCTAGCCCTCAAAGGGTTTGTCATTTGGGATTACTTTATGTAAACATAGATTACACGAAGGCCAAAAGGGACTGCTGATCTGCTGCCTTAGGGAGGCGGGAAGGGCTAGTGGCGGCTCTGGAATCCAACAGATCCACCTGTCAGTCCCCAACTGAGGTGACCTTGGGCCACATACTCTGTATTTATGAGAACAGTTTTCTCTTGTACATTGCCTTAGGATTGCTGTGAAGATTAAATTGGATAATGTGATTAAAGCATGTAGCCACAGTCCTTAACACCTGATATCCTAGCAAACACTCGGCAAATGGTTATTACTATTAGGAATGAATAGACGGCTGGTATTCCTTTCTATCCCCCCTACCCCAAAACCAGTGAGAGAAACCCACTGTTACTTCTTTTTGCTTCTTGCACTTGACCTTCTTCCACTGTCAGATTTCCTGGTTTTCTCCTTAGTCCGAGCCCTGCCATCCTCCTGTATTTCCTGGTGCCTTTGCTTAAAGTTAACCCAAAGTTTAGCTCGAGTCCTTCTTGCTCTATGAGGTTTTCCTTGACAGCTCAACCAGGACTTGCTAGCTGTTGTCTGCTTGGATGGCCTCCAGGGTGGGACACGTTCTTGGGGTGATGGTGCATGCATCAGCCTCCACATTTCCCCACAGTGCTAAGAACATTGCAGTCAGATGCTCCACAGACATGCAGTGAGTTGAAGTGACCCTCACCTGGGTGGCTGAGGGAGGCGGCTCCTGCCACGGGTCCACCTGACTTGCTAGTCCGGAGCACACAGAGCCACGGGTCTCTAGGGAGCTGCTTTCAAGGTTGGTCAGTGGCTGCACATGATTTATCATTATTTTCGTTTGTCTTTAGCCGTAGAACCTTTGCTAAAATGATCTTATGTGGACATGTAACATAGAAAGCTGCTCATGGTGACTGCTCCTAGTGCAGTGGGGAGAGGGACCCAGAATCCCTTCTCTTGACTCCCACACTTCCGTAGACTCCCCATGGCTCTGCCCCTTGGAGATTGGAAGCCATCAGGAGGGTGGGGTTTCTGCCCACAGATTGCTGATGGTAACTGGCTTTCCATGATTAACTTTTAAGCTATGAGATGGAGCAGTAAATTGAGCCTGACCTACTTGGGACTCCTGCCTCTAGGACAACTTGAACTTGAAAAATTTTATCCAGCTTTAGTTATCTTTCATGTCTAGGGAGAGATGGGTACTATGGCTTTGGTCCAAGCATGGAATTACATAGTACAACACAGGTCTCTGGCTTGGAACTTACATTCATAGGAACCCAAGTAATGGAAGTGCAGAGATCACCTCATAGCATCATCTATCATCCTGGGCAGGGAGAGAGGGAGAGAGAGCGAGCTTCCTTTTATTCATCCCCTCATAAGTAGAGGTGGCAATAGGCTAAAAATAGCTTTTTCTAGCCCCCCTTGTAGATAAAAGTGACCAGTAAGATGTATGGGTGGGGGTTCTAGGAAAGCTCTTTTAATTAAAGGGTTTAACTCAGTTGGCAAGCTCCACTTTCCCAACTCCTTTCTCCTTGTTGGAGCATGAGGATATGATGGCTGGAGCTCCAGCAGCCAGCCAGGAAGCCATGAGGATGAGGGCTCCACCCAGAGAGCAAGATAGAGCTTGGGTCCATGAGGACATTTGTGGAATCACCATACTAGCATTCATCTGCCTTTTGCTGGTCATCTCTTTATAGGGTAGAGAAAAAAACACAACACAACCCTCTGACAACTTGTTGAAGCCACAATTTTTGAGACTTTTCTACTGCCAGCCAGATACAATTTCTCAGATGATACATCACTACCACAACTCAGTGATGTGGCCTTGGAGGACAATATTTGTAGCTCCAGTTGGTTTAGCACCAGCTTTTCTCCAATTAAGATGTTATATAGTGACAGACCTGATCGGTTTCAATGCCACCCCACCTTTCCTCTGATGGCTTTTTGCACAGAAGTGTTAACAAAGAAGTGATTAAAAAGGATATGCAGAGATGAGAGAAAAATGATAAAGAGGAATCTCATTATTGGCAAACTGAATAAACACAATAATGGTATGTTTATCTTCTGATCACAGTTAGAGATAAGAAGGAGACTTGTGGTCACTGTGACCAGCCATAATTGCAGTGATTCTGGTGGACACATATCTGTATATTTAAATCACAAATCTATAGAACCCCCTGGTTTGTCTCCATTTTTGTGAAGGCTTGAATGGTATTCCTCATACCACAGCCATGTCTGTTGTGGCTGGTTGTCCTCCGGTGACCGTCATTTCCAACCTGGAGCCTGTCTGGGTTGGATCCCTTCCTCCAGTCCCCAGGATGCTGGGCACACCTCACTGCACTCATTCTCACACCTGGAAAGGAACAGAGCTCCCGGGATTGGGCTGGCACCGCTACTGACTCCGAGGAATCCTAAAGAGAGACCCTGGAGGGGTTTCCTCCTCCCCGAAGTCATTTTATTAGATTATTACTCTGTGGCTGGAGGCTCCCCAAGGCACAGGAAGCCAAACACATGACATTTCATTGCCAGCAAATAAAGGCACACTTCAGGGGCGGGTGCCTTCTGGGAAATAAATTAACTGTTGTAAGGGATTTCTGAAGGAAGAACCGAATATTTTCCCACTGATCTCAGAATTATACCTTTGACCCAGCATAAGCTGTGTTTAATTTGATTTTCCAAGACAATGCTTTGGTCAGCTCTGGGAATCACTGGGACATGCATGGAGGCTGAAATAGGCTACGGCATCGTTAAGTCTTTATCAAAATTCCCCCAACCACTGGATGAGGCTTTAATAATGAAAGAGATAGTTATGGCTCATGCAAACGATTATGACAGCACAAAATGCTTTTTAGTGATTTCAAGTTAGAATTAGGCAACAGCAATAGGCATAAACAGCCACTTAGGGGACATGCCAGCTGCTTCCAGTGAAGTTGCTGACGTGCAAACAGGGAAACACTAAAACTGACACAATCCAAGTTGTAATTTGCTTACTAATAATTTCCTTTCTGTGTCTGCAGCCTTTAAAGATTGTCCTGAGTAAGGTCATTCATAACGTCAGAGTCAAGTCAAGCCATCACACGGGTGAATGGCAAACGGCTGCCACAGGGTGAATAAGGCTGGAGACCAAAGCCAAGACTTCTAAAGGGAGACACAACAGACCAGTCTCGGCTGAGAAGCGTTCCTCTGTCTGGGTGGCAGCCCATGGTCTCTGAGGCCCAGCCCAGCCCTTGGCACAGGCTAGAAAAGGGCAGCGGTATATGGATCCCGGCAGAAGTGGCCGTGTGGAATTCCAAGCATTGTTTGCATCTTGCTCCCAACTTCCTTTCCAGTTGCACGTTAATTAAGAGTAGGACTGTTTGCTTCCTCTCCAGCAAGGATTCCTTTGACCTGCAGTAAAGTTCTTTGCATTCACAGTCTGCCTGCATTTGTAGATTAGAAAACACTCCATTAACTGCTCTGCCTCTGATTTCACTGACCTGTTTGTTTCTCTGCTAACACCTTTCTGGTACTTTGCCGAAAGGCTCTGCTCCCACACTCCTTCCCTGTGGCTTGGGTGGTGCTGAGGTGGGTGAAGCATTTATTTACACATCTCTTTGGATCATTAGGTAAAAGGGGCGACATGGTTCTTCTCTCTCCTGGCACCATGTTTAAACATGAGCCTGAGTTTTACTTCTTAACTTACCCTCTTGTCAGCACACATGCAAATCACTGCAATCACAGCTCATCCGAAAGGACACTCCCATGGAGTGCTTTTCAAGTATATGTTTTCCAGAATTCTGAGTAAAGTTAACTAGGCAAGCTGTCAGCTTTCATAGGGACTTGTGCATAGAACTACAAAGGAATTTTGTGATAAACTACTCTAAATAGATGTTTTGTTTAGGTTAGAAATATATGAATTGGAGTTTTCTCAACTCAGGGGAGTCTAATACTTGGAACTTTGATTCTAGTTCATAAGTCTCAGACGATGGCATTAGGCATTTCTTTATTGACTTGAAGTGTTCATTTTCTTGAGGTAAAATTTAAATACAATGAAATGCAGAGTTTATGAATTTTGATAAATGTATACACCTGTGTAACTGTCACTCCAATCAAGACACAGAATATTTCTACCATCCCTGAAAGGTCTCTCGTCAATACCCACCCCTATAGGCAACCATGACTCTGATTTCCATCAACGTTTTTCCTGTTCTTGAATTAGAAGCATTCGGCATGCACTCTTTTGTGCAATTTCTTCCTTCTTTTGAGCAACATGTTTTTGAGATTCATCCATATCATCGCATCTATGACTCCTTTTTACTGCTGCGTCGTCTTCTATTACATGAACATACCAGAGTGTTTTCTATTCTCGGGTAAAATTTTTGTTTCTTCATTCTTCTGTTGGAGATTTGGGTTGTTTCTAATTTTTGGCTATTGTGAAAAATGCTGTTATAAACAGTGCTGCTTAAAAAACCTAATAAGTGAACAGCAATGGCCAAGTTTCCAAATGTTTTTTCCTTGTCATCTGGTTTGATCATGGAAGTGAAACCACTACCCAATAGTTTTGGATATGTGTTCCTTCAAAGGTATTGCTGAGGCCCCAGATGAGAGGATTGCCTAGTGACAGACTTGTTTTAGTGGGCCTGAATTAGCAGACATAGCTCACAGTTCTTGCAGGGGCAGTTCTCGGCCGAACTGACCTAAATCATCACACTCATCAGAATGGTCAGGACTCAAGTTTCCCAAAATGCAGTTCACGTCACCCCAGCTGTGGTAGACAAGATGAATTTTGGTGGTACACGGACACTCCCATGTTAAATAGTTAAGTGTTCATTTTTTTTTTTTTACGGTTTTTATTTATGGCAAGTGATGACGGTTTTCTTCTTTAGAGTAGCGGCTGTGTTTTACTTTGCACACTCAAGACGATGAAAAATGTTAGTAAAATTCAGTTGGAACCCGAATTATTAAATTTGAAAAACACTAGCATTGTGGCTAAGATATGTGGTCCATCTCAAAGTGTATAAAACTAGGAAAGTCCAAAAATAGATATGTTTAAGCTGTTTCTAACATGCAGTTAGATTTGTGTTTATTAGATCTGCTTTTCCATATCACAGACAGAAAATTTAAAAAAGAATAGGGAACACATTTCCAAGGATGAAATTTCCACATTTATTTTTCTTTCATGTGCATAGAAAATGGCAGTGACGTGTCCTATGAAAGAGGCAGGGAATGGGCATGGCGCTGCTATACCAGACTGACTTTGTGCTTCCAAAGTACACTATTCATTGTGAAGACAAAGGAGGTCATAGTTTGTTTAGTTGCTAACAGTTCCTTGGGTTTCCCATTTGTTTTTTAAGCTGTCAGTTTCTTCAAATCTCTTTTCAAATGACACACTGCATTACAAATGATGGCACTTAACCAATGTGGCATTTCCATATTTACACCAACAAAAGAAATTTACAAGACATAATAGCATACAACCTTGACATTTAGTAATAGCAATAAAACATGAAGGGCATCCATTTTATTTTTTTTTCTGTACAAACTATCTGAACATAACTTTATTCACATTAAAAAAAATCATCTTTAATTGGATTTCACCTAAACATCCCCCATCTCATTTCACCCATTTCTCAAACCTCTCATCACGTCACCCACACCTTCACCAGACTACAGAATCTACAAGTAATTAGATCTAACACCTAAATAGAGCTTAGAAAGTCCTCTCCCAAAGGTTTCCTCACTTCCCTGATAATTCCTCAAAAAAGAAAAAAAATATATATGCACTTCACTCGTTCCTTCCATTTCACGTTCACATTTCAATCATCAAATCAGCAAGACGGACTTTTCACTTCAATCCAAACAAGGTTAGAGGGAAAGAGTTCCTCTGCCGAGCGTCGTGATGCTACACCCATGAGTCCGGGGACCCTGGGTACTGTTCTGCTCTATAAGAAGGTCGTTTAGTGGAATAAAAGTCTACGTAATTTGTGGTCGATTTCAGTCCATACTGTGTTGAGTAATCAGCAGAAGCTGGAAAGTGAACTCGGTCATCAAAATAAGGGTCTTCGTAGCTATGAGGAGACTGCAAATACAATCTGTATGCATCAAAGTTCTTTCTGTTGGAGTCATCTTGACTATAATACAGCTGTTGATGCTGTTGACAAAATGAAAAGGCAAATAAATAAAAGCAAAACTTAAAAATATATGTTCAAGGAAAATCAATGTAGGCTTCCTGCTTTCATGTTTTTAAAGCAATATTCAGTATTTGCAGACTTAGGGTTAAAAGTCGTTTCTGGCGTGCGCTGTATGTTTACTAGTAGATGGTGAGGATTTTAAACTACATTTACAGGTGGGCTGCTGGGTTTGCCTGAGTCCTGGCCTAAGACCTCTAGAAAAGTCAGTGCCTCAGGAGAGCCTGAGATCTTGGTGGCAGGTGGCCCCCAGCTACCTCCGCTCCCTACACAGGCCGTGTCCCTGGCTGAGGAGGACCCAGTTACCTGTGTGGGCCCAAAGAGGATGGTCTTGATTTTTGCTTTGACCCAGGGGAATTGTTAGCACACTATGAATTTAGTTGGGGATTGGATGTTGGGGCCCTCGATAACTGCATAATTACAGAACCATCTTTTAAAATATTTACTTCAGAAATGAAGATTGAGTCCATCCGTCAATTTTAACAGACATACATGGTTTGGTGAACAAGAGTCACACTTTGGAAACTGTGCTCTAAGTTGTACTATTAAAAGAATAAGCAATCTCAAGGCTGGAGAGTAGTAAAATTGGAAGAGACACATGAGCAAATACAATTCTAGAGGAAAAGTCTTCCCCAAGCCAGGGCTAACAAGTCCTTCTATAAGGAAGCAGGGCCAGGCACATGAGGGTACCCACATAGGGCACCTGGCTCCCCTGGCTCCCCGTTTCCTTTTGTACTGTCTTAGCTTTGACCTCGCAGTAATTCCTTCAAATTATCACGGTTCTTACGTTTGTCTTTCTTCTTGATTCTGCCCAAATCCCTCCACTAAGTAAGAGGTAACAAATTAACCACATAGGAATCAATGTCACGTTCTGGAACTAAATGCATTCTAACTTTATAACGATTTCAGAGCTAAATTCTCTTTTCAAGTTAGAGTTATGATTTGGAGGCTATTCTTTCCTGACTAAAAACTACAGCATAAATTGTAAGTAATTTGGGAAGCTCTTTTTCTTCCTTCTACAGAGAAAAGACCAAGTGGAAAGGGGTCTTAGAATATCCTTATGTGAAGGACAGGATACAATCTCATGTTGGCAAACTCTAATTGCTTCGTGTCATTGAAAGGCAAGAGAGGAGAACAGATAACCTAGGTTGGCCATGGCACCAGGAAGGATCTGGAACTGACCTCAGGCCCCTGAGGAAAGCAGAGACTGGGTGTGTGACAACCACCAGGTCTCCCTCTGTTAGCGTGGCGTCGACCCCAGCAGGGGCTGAGGCCACTCTGACCTCTGAGATGAACAGACCTGGCCATGGACTCAGTGTTTTTACATCGTGGAGCTTGGACAGGGAGGGAGTCGTGAAGACGGAGATTGAGATATACAAAACAGAGAACAATGAGATGAGAGTGCAGTGTGCTTACTGACCCTTCCTCACCCAGAGGATGGAAGAGATTTGAGAGCTTAAGAGACAAAAAGAGCAGGAAAAGGAAAGTGTTGGGCAAAGACCATGAGCTAAATCCTTCTCTGCTGCTCCCAGCAGTGGCAGGGTGGTCTCAGCAGCACCGATGTGGACAATCAAGGACATGGGCTACTGTGGACGCGCCTTGTTTGAACCACGGATGCATTTCTGAGGAGTGGAGATCCCCAGGGAAAGCTCCCTGGGCCCTGCCATGTCGGCCCAGCACTGGGAAGTCAAACGACGTGGACCCCTTACTGTGTTACTGCTAATCGGCCTTCTGTAAAAATGATATTGCAAATTCACCTGTAGCCGTCTATTTTGTTCTCTTGCTGGTGAGGAATAGGAACTGATGTAAATTGGTGAAGGTTTGCTGGAGCCTGTAAGAAAATATTTTATGAAATTAAAACCAGTGCTCATTACCCTGGTCCATTAGGCTGTGTGGTCTCCCCCGCACCAGAGCTGGTGCCGCCCCCGACAGGCGCTGCCTCCCCCAGTGCCAGTGCAGGCTGGGGGAGACAGTGGCCTGGGTCCCCGAGTCTGGCCTGGCTGCCGTGTGTGCCAGGGCTGGCGGGCGCTAAGAGCAAAAATAGGCTGTGTGTGCTTCACCAAAAAGCAATGCCAGTGCAGCGCTCATCCAAAAAGCGTTCCTTCTCAAGCTCTGCTCACACCTGGGAGGATTTCTCCGGCTGGCTTTGAACCGCAGCACAGCTCCCTGCACCACTTTTCCAGGGCTCTGAGCTAGAGCCGTGAGTCAGAGAAGAGAAGGGAAACACAATATCAGAACAAGCCCAGTGCCTTCTAAATAGCTGTGATCAAAATCCCAGGTCCTGGAAAGAGCAGGAACAGGCATGTTCTAAGCAGTCAGGCCACAGGGAGGCACGGTCTTGTGTCTGCCATTTTTAAGTATGTTTTAGAACAAAGGAGCTTAGTAACCAGATGTCTTCAAAAGTCCATAGTAGACTCCTGATGATGGCATTAGTGACCCTTCTATTATTGTTAAGGCTAGCAGAGATTTTTATTTTTTTTTAATGAGGAAAATGAAACGTACTTGAGGCAAATTAGTTTATTGAAGCAAGCAAAGAAGATACAGCAGGGTATGCATGCTAAAGAGGTGATCTTTAAAATAAAGCAGGCTGCTGCAAATCTGAAGCAACCATGCACTTCAGTTTGTGTGTGCATTTCCTTTTGCACAGAGCGTGGTATTTGAAATGTAGCATCTGTAATTTTCTGAGCTATTAATTGCCATAGTAACAGTAGGCGATTAGTAAATAGTCCTGTGAAATCACAATTTCAAAGACAACAGCACAACTGAGACTGCTCCCCCAGTAGGAGTCAAGTTGCCACCAGCTTTTATTTATTTATTTTTAATAAAGAGGTTTTTTGAGAAAAGAGTACTTTTTGGGGGGGGTAGCTCACACTGACTTATCTGAAACCTCTAAAGTAGTTATAATTTGCCAGAGAGTTGAGAATGGGGACGATATGAAATCTTGGTAACCCTTGGGCTGGCATTCTTTAAATAAATTATATGCACAGCTTTCTGAATAGAATATAAAAATATTAAGACTATGAAACATTATTTTTGTTATTCTTAAAAAATAATCACTCCGAGGAGAATCACATTCTATATTTTTCTATTCATTCAAACTTTTTGCCATGAAAATGTAAATGAAATTGATCTCCAATCCCTGGTTTGAATTTAAGAGATGAGTCCGTCTAGAAGACGTAGGCCCTGCAAAGCCACCCCGAGCTCAGGGTTCTGGTACCTGTGGCCAACTCAGAGAGCGAATGCCGGAGCAGGGCGGGGACAGAGTAAAGGGACTGCACCACCGAGCAGCCAGGAATGACTGCTCATTTGGATACTGCCCTCTTTTCATTTGTGGCCACCAGACAACTGCACACATACGTACATACATATATACAAGTACTGGCGTATTTTATTTAAAGCAAGTGGAAAAGGCAACAGTCTCCAAAGTAGGACAGGGAGAGACTGACTGGAACAAGGTTTGCTGCTGGGGGACCATCTCAATACAAGCACAGGCTACTGCCCAGGCCACGGGCCGAGAGCCTGGAAACGCGGCTTTTCGAGAGACTGTATCACACACCCAACTGGCGTCTTACCAGGGTACAGGCCTTTGTGTGTGGCGTCCCCTTGGCTATTGTAATACTGCATAGGTGGCTGGGTCCTATCGTATTCAGAGCGAGGCTCTCTGATTCCTAACAGTGCTGGTGAGGAAGAGGTGCTGCCGACTGAAGGGAGAGGCGAAAGGAGGAAGGAGAGAGAAGGAGGGGAAGAAAGAGAAATCAGACTGTCAGTGTCTCGGGAAAATCCGCTCCAGAAAAACAAAGGTCAGTAATTAGAAATGCCACCCAGCTCGTGCTAAAAATCAGCTCTTAGATGTGCTGGAAGCTAAACAGCAGCCAGACCCGAGTAGCAGAAACGTAACCTGCAGGCCGCCACTGTGCGCATCAGCAAGGGCAGCCCCTGGGCGTACTCATCAGCTGGGGTGCCGCCGCCCAGCTCGAGAGGCGCTGCAGGTGTCAGGCAGGCTGCCCCACCACTGTGTCTCAGGACTTGACTAGGCCTTCGAAGCTGAGTGAGTGATAACAACTTACTGGTCATGCAAGGGTTATATTTGCTATCTTACGATCTCAGCTCAGTTGCTTGTAAAACACCCGTCTATTATCCTTCATGTGTAGCACTTCGGTAAACACAGTTTTAGGGCATGTTTTGATTTCTAATTATTTCAGAAATATCTGCATCTCTACATGTATTTGAACAAGAGTGCCCAGTCTATAAAATTTATAATTCTTTTTATGGTGATCCGCTGTCAGGGCAATTATGTAAACCCAGTAAGCCTACTTCATCAAGAAGTTCATGGTGCTAAGCCCTGGCCTCCCAGAACATTTTCTTTATCTCAGCTTGAGCCAAACATCTAATAATAACATATCCATCCTTGGGCCTCCTTTTGAACATTTTTGCACAGAAGGAAGAGAGAAACATTTCACACTCTTTTCCTTTTTCTCATGAAAAAAAATCATCTTGCTTCCACTAAATTTAATTACACATCAGAGAGGCCACTTACTCGATACACTTGAACGTGACAGCCCTCAAACCCTGGCACCAGTGGTTTTGCACACATTGATGCTTTCAGAGGAAGACTGACATTGAAATACTTTTCCTAAAATGTCACCTTGCTGACGTAGAGTTCTGTGTTAAGCGTGGGTGAGCACGTATGGGCAGTGTCTATGTGCTGCTCACCTCGCTTAGTTTCTAGAAGGTAGCAGGATAGAAAACATGCCCACCTGCCTCCCACGAGTACGTTAGCAAGGCATTCGACATGCCCATAACCAGATCCCACACTAGTGCTCAGGGATGGACGATCAGCCCTTAGAATGACTGGAGAAACAGGAGTGCGATATATCTTATCTCTGAACAGAAGCCAAAAATGTACATCGGACCCTGGACAAGGGATAGTCAACACTGTCCAGCAGGTATATTTAAGAGGTCCTCAAAACAAGTTCATTGCTTAGTCACCATGCGCTCATCTATCTCAAATTATTCTTTGCCTGTACACATGACTTTTGTAAGCAAGCCACATCTCTTGATTTCCCTGGCATCCCTATTCCTAAGTCCCTAAAAGATTCTGAGCATTTTTCTAAAAGACAGTCTCAGGCTACACCTGGGAGCTCAGCAAGGATTGTTAAAAACCAGACATTTAAGTCTCTTTGAAGAAAACAACCCATAATTTAAAAACTAAGATATAAATATACACCATACACAGTAGGTGGATAATTTTTAAAAATCCCTAGTACAAGAGGGGATGTCCAATTATGTGGCTAGAACCACCAGCCATATATTTAGTCTTTTTGGCTACATTTGTCCACATGAGAAATAAGACTGTCAGGAGTAGCACCATTGAATAAAACGGGTCATATTTATATGTCAGACTGGGTGATTTATAGCCAAATAAAAATAAGATATTTATTACTTTTCCTGTTTCATTTTGTTAAGAATTAGGCTGGGCGTGGTGACTCAGGCTTATAATCCTAGCACTCTGGGAGGCTGAGGTGGAAAGATCACTTGAGGTCAGGAGTTTGAAACCAGCCTGAGCAAAAATGAGACCTCATCTCTACAAAAAAGAGAAAAAAAAAAAAAAAATAGCTGGGCGTGGTGTAGTCCCAGCTACTAGCTACTTGGGAGGCTGAGGCAGGAGGATTCCTTGAGCCTGGGAGTTAGAGGCTGCAGTGAGCTATGATGATATGATGACACCACTGCACTCTAGCTGGGCGAGAGAGCAAGACTCTGTCTCAATAAAAAAAAAAAAAGGATTAAATTTATAAGATTCACTTGCTTGGTAGTAATAGTCTGCCCTTACATGTAAAAAAATTTAGACTGAATCTCAGAACATTCTTTCTATCAAATTAAACACTACAAATAGGGAGGTGTATGGTTGCCAAGATCCCCAACTTAAAAATCAAAGGGAATCTCCTACAAACCTACCCTGGAAGGCCTGTTCCCATTAGCTGTGGATGCCAGGGGTTCTATAAAGGAAGGACGTTTACCTGGAAAGGGTGAGGCTCTCCCAGGTTGCAGGTCTAAAGGTCTTGCTAAAGGACCCTGCTTCTAAGAGGTTTCACCAAGAAAAACTGAAAATCACTTTGGAGGAGATTCCAAAGTTACAGCCAGCAGGCAGACAGGCAGCTGTCTTCAGGCATAACCCTGTGTCTCTAAGTGTCACCTCCACTGTCCCGCATCCTGATCACCTGTCCAGCTGGTCCACTGCAGATTCCAGTGACAAGCTAGAATCCACCCAGTGAGGAGGACCTCGGGGGAGCACCTGGGGATACTTTTATGCTCTGTTGCTGCTGTAAACTTGTGTGAACTTAAAATGGAAGGAAGAAAGCGGGTCTGTGGTTTCCAACAGCGTGTAATTCCCAAAGAAGGCTCTCAGCTGGACGAGCAGGCTTGGAGGTGACAGGCTGAACCAGCTTATGTTCACTCTTCTCTGGTTGGGAACCAATGTTCTGTCACACAAAGGCTCCTGTAAAGGAGTGACGTTTACCCACTGACCTGACTGAATGACGGGTGACATCTGTTGGTTGGTAGACAAGGAAGGATGTGATTTGAATCGGTCTCGCTCCAATGTTGACACAGGTGTAATAAAATGGTTCTGGTTCCATCCATCCTGCAGAGTTAAAAGAGAAAAAGAGAACTCTCAAAATGAATAATGACATTTCATTACAATAAATGATTACAAGTGCGTGCTCTGATGAATGCTAATTATGCCAGAGCTATTCTTGTAGGTTACCTTTTTATAAATGCTCCGGAGGTCCCGATATTGCCATAACGTATTCAAGACCTGGGCTGCTGCCTTCACCACTTTCAGAGATGACCTAGGGAGAGAGCGCGGATGTTAATGAGCGTGGGTGGCGCTGCCTTAGCTCCACGTGGAGGATTCGGGCTGCAAACCAGCGACCAAGAGGCTGCCTCCCTCAGGACCGCGGGGACGGAGGCTGCTGCTGGGAATCACCACCAAGGCGTCAGGTGTGCCTGGGAGGTGATTGAGCTCAGGACTGGCCGGAGGTGGCAAGAACCAAAGCAAGGCTGTCAGCTCTGTGGTGAGAAGCTGTCACCGGGATGAGCCTGAGTTGAGGGCCTCTTTAGGTGTCAACCTTGACGTCCCTCCATATCTCTACCGAGGGCTGCTGACCTCACTGATGCTTTGGGATTAATGCAACCATGACCACACATCCTGAGTGTCTGGGGACCCTCCCAAGTTAATGTCCTTTTTTCCCCCTTCATTATTGGGCCTTCATCTAAATACCTTTATTGCCTTCTTATCATTGATAGCTCTGTAAACAAATGTATGCTCTCTAATGTTCGATTTGGAAAACATGGTCACAGGTATTACTTCCCTTCTCTGAGGACATTTTGCAAATGCTGGCACTCTGTTTAAGCAAGCCTGACCACAAGTCACTGAACTTCACCTTGGGAGCTGCTGCTCTGAGTTAGTGGCCTCCCTGGGAAATGAAAGGGGAGTACAGCTCCCCGCCTCGACTGAGGCCTTCGGAGCCCCACGTTAGGGGTGGTACTCGTGGAACAGTGCTTGGGAGTCAGCCCCAAGGGCAACTGAACACCTGTCTTCAGAACTCACTTTAACATTGAAAATTTCACTTCAAATGTATGTACCCGATCTAAAATCTGATTTCTTCTACTCTTTATCTTCTTAGTTAAACATCTCACGGAGTAAAGGAAGAAGAGAGGGGAGCAGGCAGTAAGCCACTTCCTCAGCCCCTAACGACAGAATGTGGGTTGCCAGTGATTCTGAGGGTATAGGTGAGGGCCGGCACAGGCAGATTCGGGGTACCACAGGCTCTCTTCCTGGTTTGGAGGCCTTTCTGCATCTATATGCCCCACTCAAGACTCACTCTTCTCAGTGTTCTTGCCCAGTCAAGAGCAGAGCCAGGTAAAACCAATCTACTTTCTAAACTTTGTATTTCCAAAAGGGACCACAGCACAAGGCAATGCCCAAGTTCTTCAAAGAAATCAACAGAGGTGACATTTCAGCACCCAAGATGGCCTCCGGAAGAGAGATTTTGGGGAGCGGGGTCCTCATACTTCACAGCCATCCTGTTCCCAGCTGGGTCTTGCCACTTTGTCTCCCTGTCTTTAAGTATGAAGCAGGCACGGAAAGCGGACGCCACACCCGCCCATGAGGATGACAGCTGTGACACTCAACAGGCTGGACCGTGCCCAGTGCACACCTTGATACAAACAGGCTGAGTATTTTCTGACACAAATTCTATGAGCAGAAACCTGACTCCTAAGAAAAGCAAGGAAGCTTCTCTGCTCTCCTTTGTAACACAACTCCTTGAAGGGTTATGTATTTGCCTCTCCAATTTCTCTCATCCATCTTCTCTTAAACCTATGACATCCATATTGTTGCATCCAACGGTCAAGTCTCGGTCTTCATCCTACCTGACTGAGCACGAGCAACTGACACCTGCTCACCTTTGACACGCTTCCTCTACTCAGCTGCCAAGGCGCCACATGCTCTTGGATTCTTCTGAATGCTTCGGTTACTCTCTTGGGCTCATTTGCTGGGTATCTCCTTGACCTTTAAGTAAGAGGGACACCAGCCCTCAAACTTCTCTTCTCTCTCTACATTTACTTCCTTGGTGATCTCACCCCATTTTACTCCTCTAAATAATCATTATACACTGATGAATCCCAAATTTGTATTTCTAGCCTGAATTTCAACCCTAAACTCAACTTGTATATGCTACTGCTGACCAGATCTCCACCTGGATGTCCAAAAGACATCTCACATACAACATCAAAGGAAGTCCCTGGTCTTCCCTAAAAACCTGCTCCTCTTACAGGCTTCCCCATCTTGATGAGTGGCGATTCCATCCTCTGATCTCTTTTGCCGAAGACTGTGGAGTCATGTGTGACACTATCTTCCTCTTAAGCCACTCACCTAATCCATCCATCAGCAAACTCTGTTGAGTGCCCCTTTAACCCACGTCAGAGTCGGCCACTTCTTTCCCACCTCAATGGCTGCCAGGAGTCTTCCCCGGGGAGGGGCGGGGAGGTCATGTCACTGACCTCTTTAGAAGGGAAGTCACCTCTGCTGAGCACTCTCCTGTGGCTTCCTGTTTTACTTGGGGTGATGGAAGACCGTGTGTACACTGCCTGCAGGGTCCTCTGCTTCTGCTTCAGATTCCTCTGACTGCTCCTCTTCCTCCTTTGCCCCTTGCTCCTTCCATACCAGCCCCACGGTTTCCCTGCCATTCCTCAAACACACAAGGTTCTCTCCCCTCAGGGCCCTGTGCGTGATGCCCCCCCTGAAATGCTCTTCCCCCAGGGAGCTGCACTGCTCCTTCCCTCTCCTCCTCCAAGGCCCGTGCTGTAAGGCACTGTTCTCTTCGGGGCCTTCCTCTCCGTGGCATGGCCTGTCGCCCTATCCCCCAGCACCACCTGCCATGCTGTGTTGTCACTCACCTGGCACCTCGCCTACCTCGCATGGAGCGTAAGGTGCCTGAGGTGGGGGTGTCGTGCGATCTCCTTACTGCGGTAAGCCCAGCACCAAAAGCCGCGCCCGGCACACAGCGGGTAAGCAATAAATACTCAGTGGGAAAAATCATGAGGACACTTAAGTGTATAGAGTCAGGAGACAACTTGATCTGGTTCTGAAGCTCTTGTTTTGAAAAAAAGGTTGGACTGGGTAATAATTTTTTCTTTACTAGGCAAAGGTTTTGGCATCTGCTCAGCATGTCTCCAGCCTCCTCTCAGGCCATTTACAAGTGGAGGTTGTCTAATGACATTCAGAGGCACAGGAGGTGATTATAGCTACCAAGGGGGTGGGGTGGGGGTGGTCAGCAGAACGGGACCTTAGCCTCATCTCTCATGTTTCATTTTCTTTAAAATAACAAGTCGATTGTGTACATTTCTTACAAATGAAATTTAAAAAGGAAAAAAAGGACTGGAAGGAAATATCGTTACTGTTGATGGGTGTGGTTTCTGGGGAGAGAGAATATGGTTTGCTAGATTCTTCTTACATTTTATTATAGAAATTCCTTCAAAAGTCTAACCTACCAGGCTAGGTGAGACATACTGAGAGTTCCAGCACTGTCATTCAGCCAACCAGTACTCACCGAGGACCTAGTGTGGGCGGCCAGGCTTTATTGTAGATGCTAAGGATACAGCAGTGACCCAACATCAAAGTCCCTGCTGCTGGGGGAGTGAGACACTAGGGGAGACATGAATGACACGTGGGGGAATCAGAGCTACCGAGAGAAGGGGAAGGGTAGAGAGTGGCGGAGGTGCCGTTTGGCTCAGGGGGCTGCTGTCCTGCGGCTCTGAGAAGGCACCGAGCGTCCCTAACTCACCATTTCTCTGATCAGACACTCAGGCAAATTTATAGTCACTGCTATAGCTTCATGACAGAAAAAAAAACCCTTCTATTTTTGTCACTAATTGCCTAATCCCTACGTCTGCTGCTTCATCAGCGAGGTGTCATCCAGAAGCAAAGGGAGCGCGTGATCACGCCTAGGGGCATCCTGAGGGCACACAGCAGGCCTTGCTCAGAGCAGTGATTTTAGTGTTTTCTGGGCACCTGGAAGAAGAGTTAATCGAACAGGCCCTTGGCCTTGGAGCACAGCCAAAGGCACCAGGGAAACGGTGCCCCCCTAGATTTTCCTCATCCTGGCATTTCTGATTCTTCCGGGGGTTGGCATGACCAATTGTGGCTTTAGAGACTGGTATAGTCTGAATGTTTGTGTTCCCCCCCAAATTCATGTTGAAATTCTAACCCACAAGGTGATGGCATGAGGGGGTGGGGCCTTTGGGGAGGTGACTGGGTCATGAGGGTGGAGCCCTCAGGACTGGGGTTGGTGCCCTTACCGAAGCGGCCCGAGAGAGACCTCTCCCCGCTTTCACCATGTGAGGACACAGCTAGACGGTGCCGCCTATGAACCGGAAAGGCCGCCTTCACCAGACACTGAATTTGTCGGCGCCTTAATCTTGGACTTCCTAGCCTCTCACAACTGTGAGAAATAAGTTTCTGTGTTTATAAGCCAGTTCATGATGTTTTGTTATAGCAGCCTGAACAGACTAAGACAGAGACAAAAACCAGTGTAGGAGTGAGGGTGTTACAGGAAAGTAAAAACTAGAAAAAAGCTGCATGACAGAAAACGCCTCTCCCAGAATAATAGGCTTGAACTGCTGGAGACCGCTTAGCTTGTCAGCGTGTAAGAAATGCAAAAATAAGACCTTCCCAATAGGAAAGGGATCCTCGACAAAGGCCTTCTCACAGGACAATCCCAGGAACCAGAGGCCTGTCCCCGCCCCTCCGCGCCGCAGACTTGCCTGTCTCCCCTGCCTTTGGTTATGTTCACCAGCTTCTCTATGCCTCCCGAGTCGGCCAGGGCTTTGGCATTCTCCATGTTCTTGCTGGTGACCTCGTGCAGAGCACAGCAGATGGCCGCCATGGTCTCGTCAGACAGTATGCTGGGGCCATTGCCACCGGGAAGCCGGTTGACCAGGTCTCGCATGGCGTATTTACCTGCCAAATCAAAAGGTTAAGCTCTACTTCCAGAAGGTACCAGGCTTTTGTTATTGTTGTTGAAAGATTCTAACAGTGTGCAGTCTCTTAAAAATCAAACCTCAAGAAATAACAGGAAAAAGAAATCAAAACCTATGGCAAAGAAGAAAAGGACACATGTAATTGCTAAGGGGAAAGTTGGCATTAACTGCAACATTGTTGAAGAAATGATTGGTTTGTAAAACATTACTATCAAATGCTGCAAGAAAATGTAAATCAGTGCATAAAATTGGGTAGACTAATGAAGCTGCTTTAGTTCAACTCTTTTCAGTAACAGCAAGTAATGAAGGAATTATGACAGTAAATTTTATTCTCAATTAAATTCCTATGCATCAAAACTATCTCAATTTCCTCTTAAAGCTTTATGAAATGTATCTTTAATCTGGACCAACTAAGGCTGCCAAACAATACTTTTCATGAAATCTTTCTGGATCTCAACATGTGACCTGGGTACAGTTACACATTTTTATCAAGCTGAGGGTGTCTATCAGCTGATCTGAAATCAGTAGGGACAACATGTTGGTTTCTTTAAAAGACCTTTGGGAAGAAGTAATGTCTTCAGAGTCCTGGCCTTCTCTCAGTGCATCCTGTGTTTTCTGGGAATAACCCCTTTTTAACTTCCACTAGCATTTTCTTTCTTCAGTGAGGAGTATTTTTTGCCCAGCTGGAGCATGCTTGAACTGTTCCATGAATAACTTTTTCTTGTTTCCCTATGAAGGTTCATCTGCGCCCCTCCCAGATTCAGGATTTAGCTCTAATTTACCCAGCACTTCTAAGCCTAAGAACCTTCCCCTTCTTGGATCCCCACTCTCTTTTCATGTCCATCACCAGCACTAGCAATGGGCTTTCTTGTCAGAGCCATTTTTAACAAAGAAAACACGTTTGTCATTTCACAGAACTTACTGCACACTGAACTGAGTTGGTCCCACTTGGCAGGTTCTGAGGGGACCGCCAGGCTCACTCGCAGGCGGAGTGAGCTGCCTCATCCTGAGCCCCGGGAGTGCCATTTAAAGTTGTGCCTTAGCAAAATGAAAAATTACATGTCATGGACCTTTTGGTCATTCATGAGTATTCAAAATCACCAGTGCTAACTTGTCATCTGGTCTCAAACACCACATTTATCTTGTGGCCTTACAATGTCATCACTGTTTTTCCACTGTTCATAACAGTGTTTGCTGTGAGGAAGCTGGAGCCTTCCCTGTGACATGCCACAGATTATGCCGTGTGCAGTCAGGGCCTGTCTTCTACAGCTTACCACTGCACGTAAACAGGTCTTTCATAAGAGCCCCATTTAGCATCTACTCAATTATCAGCATGGGGGGAAAAAAACTAAGAAAATATTTACTTGAGCTTTAGTTAATTTCTTTTGTTTGTAGTGCATTTATTCTAGTTTGTCAGCTGGTAATTGAAATTGAAAAAGCTAGAGATAATCTCTTTTTGGAGAGGAGTATGAGAAATTTGGTATCTATAAAGAATTGCTTCAATAGCTATGAGATTCCCCTATCTAGCCTTGCCTTAGTAAGAACTTTATTATTATTGCTTTATTATCATCCTGGGAGTCAATATGCCTATAATTTTAATAAAAAAAAATGACACAAGTAAAATTTTTGCTAAGAGATGGGGTCTCATTCTGTCACCCAGACTGGAGTGCAATGGCATGATCATAGCTCACTGTAACCTTGAACTCCTGCCCTCAAGCGACCCTCCACCTCAGTCTCCTAAAGTACTGGGATTAAAGACGTGAGCCACCGTGTCCGGCCTTGTGCCATCTTTTAAGGAAATCAACATGTTGTCCCTACTGATGTCAGATCAGCTGATAGACACCCTCAGCCTGATAAAAATGTGTTACTGTGCCAGGCATCCTGTATTCCCTGTGTCTCCTATGAGTTGTGGAATATGATAGGACATAGGATGGGTAAACCGTTTATTTTTTAGCATTAAGAATTCTCAGATTCCTTTGCTGCTTATAAGAAATTGAAACAATACAGATATAACAAAAATAACTTAAAAACCCCTCTCTTTAGGGACCTAAGGGATTTCTCTCAAGGAAGTGTGGGAACTGAGTTATAGCACATCTACCAGAATCAGGCTCAAGCCGGACTATGAACAGGGCGGGGAGGAACTTCCTTTTCTCTCCGTGGGGGACGATTTGGCTCAGAGGAATGGTGTGTTAAGGGCAGGTTAATCTGGCAACAATTTAAAATAGCAATTCTGCCAGGCACTGTGTGAAGGGCTTTCCCATTTAATCCTCACCGCAACCCTTTATGGTAAATATTATTGTGCTTGTTTTCTCTCCCTCTCTCTCCATCATGGCATGCATATTTTAATCTAAGTTCAATACAGATTCACATGAATCCACGTAAGATCTTGTCCCAGTTCCCCTTCCTTTCCCCTGACCTGTCACCAGCCGTGGCACTGGCGTGGAGCTTGGCGGTTTGTAAGGGGCTGCCGCACCCCCTCTCATTTCATCTTCACAGCGAACCCAAGGTCAGGGCAGCAGGCAACCCCAGCTCTCTTTCATTTCCAGTCTAGATGAAGAAACTGAGCCTGGGTCGGGTTACACAGGACACCCCGGATTGCATGGGGTGGGCAGTAGATCCAGGATCGAAGCTCAGGTCTATGCAGAGTCCTTGACCTTTTCTTTGCCCCACACCCTGCCTGGGACGTGGCAACGCCCTGAAGGCAAGCAAGCTGCTGAGGGTGCAAAACCCACTCAGGCGCCCATTCCTCTCTGCACGCGGGTGCCCAGCCTCCCTTGGACAAAACTGAGGGCCTCCTAAGGATCTGTGTCCCCCAGGGCCTTGCTTACTTCACCCTGCCCCTGCCCTGGGAGGGAAGGAATGGCCTTGGGATGGTGGTTCTGCCCGGGGGTAAGCATTTACACAGATCTCAGAGAGAAAAGCTACAAAACACTCACATGATTTCTTTTTTTATTTAGAACATGGTGGTATTGGTGAATTAGCAGATATCAGTCCAAAAATTGGAAAAGGAGAATTAAAAATTTTTTGTTGCTCGGGAAATAGACCTCTCTTGGGAAACAGAGACACCAAATCTATCATTTAGTGTTGTAATGTACAACTGAAATTGCTGGCTCTTCTGAAAATGTATCTTCCCCAGTCAATGTTTAATTAATACAGCCTGCCTCCTGCAGAAAAATAATGGTAGCAAAGCAGGGGTACCCAAATATGCCAAGAGATGGAGGACTAGGGCTCAGTTGTTAGTGATTTTAAATGTTACAGATTTATTAATCAAAAGAAGAGTTTTATAAATATTATAGTTGCTTTCCCTCTATAGCTCACCTTGTTACCAGAACGTACCTATGAGCTCCTTGTTGCGAACATCTAGCGCCATATTCCTCAAGGCAGTTGCCACAGAAGAAACGACCCTGTCGTTATCCATTCTCAGAAGTTCTACCAGGATGGGTAGCCCTTTTTCTTTTCGGACAGCTGCCCGGATATATGCTGCAAACTAGTGAGCAAAATAAGGCAATAAATAATATAAAACAAAGTTCCACTCTCATATGTTACTATCACCTAAAAAAAAGATGTTTCCAAAAGATGAACTAATAGATTAAATGTTTTCTTTCCAATTGAAGATTAAATCTGTGGTGTCAGTAAAGAGAAAACTATGGTTTGGGAGAAAGATAGGCTGGGATGACTGATTTAAAAAGAAATCCCAAAGCTTGAAAATCTCAAGCCACCATCTGCCAGATATTTTTGTGCAGAAAAGAGAAGGCAGTGATTACTTTCTATCTCAGATACATAAACATGATTAAGGAAGGATCGTGTGTTTTCTCTGTAGTTGGTCCCATGCCAGGCCTAGAGGCTATAAATAGGTGGCAGACATAGTAACCATCAGTGCACATTAAAGGAGAACCTGTCTACATCCAGCCATTTTTTTTTTCTATATTCCCCGAAACAATATTTAGAGTTCAGTAACCTGTCAAAGTGATTGCTTGGAAAAATCTCTTGCCTCAGAAGAAAGGGAATTCTCCAGAAACATCAAGCATCATAATTCATACAGACTGGCAAAAAAGTAAGTATATTTGTGTGCAAAATGCATTCTCATTCAAGATTAGTTAGCTGCTGGATGCTGCCCTTTTTTTTTTTTAATTTGCAGTCAAGCAATTCTTTTGTGACTATGAGGCGACGCTGTACAGTGAGTCAGTTTGTGCATCATATGAATTGGAAATGAGTGCTAAGTCATCAGTGAAGCAACCAAAAAAAAAAGTAACATTAGAAAATGGATCTTTAATCTTGTTTTAAGCTTTAATTGACATTTTTACCAACGCAGATCATCTTTCAAAATTTAGGATAATTGAAAGACATTGCTCAAAAAATGTCTAATACCTTCCTGCTGCGGCCAAGACATGAAGACAAAGATCTGCCAGCCCTTTGTATTATTTTGAATGTTAGAATATGTCACTGACCCTCCAGTTTCTTGAATACCAACAGAATAATTTTAATGATACAAATGGGAGGAAAAGATGCATTTCAAAGATCCTATTAACATTCCTCACAGGAAATGACTACTCCTATTTTTCAAATCAAATGAAATCTACAATGGGGAGAGTACACGACTTGCTATAAGGTAAAGGACTCAGGCAGTTTTATCAATTTCTCTCTCTGAAACCTGCAACAACAGAACCAACTCCTTCTGTTTCACTTGGAGACCGACCAGCAGAGCCCAGCCCGGCCCAGCCCCGAGCACCTCCCTTCCGGAGGACTACAGTCATCACTGCTCCCCAAATAGCTTCTGATTTGATAACATCTGTGGCTGTGATTATCTCGTTTTCTTAATGAGGGTCCAATATTTTGACTCACTGTTTTAGAAACTTTTGAAATCACTTAGATATAATGTTTATACTTTAAACTAGCTTGCCATCTAACTTTCATTAAGTGATCCCAGACATGAAATTCTCAACAACTCAAATCACATTTATTTGAAGTATTGTCTTTTTATTATTGCCGAGGAATCCTTTGGTCACAGAAGGTGAAGGTGAACACCGGTCTACAACACAAACATTTACAGATATCTATGTGTTGGGAACTGCCTTCGGTCCTCCACACTTACTATTTCATTTAATCCTTACAATCGCCTCATCATGTAGGTATTAATATTAATTTTATTTTCAGATGATGAAACTGAGGACAGAGAGATCCTAGGCCCCCAGCTAGTAAGTAGAGGGGCCAGGATTCGGCCAGGTGGTCTGTCTCCAGAGCTGGCACTTAAACACCAAGTTATTAGCACTTTAATTAGGGACAACAACAAAATAATCACATTGGCTTAAACCATAATTATCTGTATTTATTCAATATAGCAGCCACCTGTGTGAAACAACCATACCTAGGCCTGTCAATGCTTTTCACTGTCACGGATAATACTGTCACCAAAAGATTCTGATTTTGGGTGGTGGCAGCGGGGGAGGGGCTGGGGGGGGGAGAAGTAGCCAAAAACAAGCATTTAATAACTACTAAAATACACTTGTCAGGAAATTTCTAGAGATTAGAAATGTTTCAGACAAGGACTGTCTGGGAAGTTGCTAGATGACATTTAAAAAGTTCTGAGAACTTGCTTATAGTGGTAATAAGAGGAAACCACCTTCAGTTTTCATAGTCTCACATCTACAAGGAGATATGGAAATTTAGATATGTTCTGCAAGTGTCTGGGAAAGAACAGAGAGTGGTCCACCTCCTTTCCCCACAGCGCTGCCCACCCTGCGCTCCAACTCGGGCCTCACTGTCTCTCCCCTGCATGCTGCACTGGCTCCCAAATGGACTCCCAGCCTTGACTTTTCTCTTCTGGAGTCTACCTTCTGCATGGCCACAGCAGTGATCCAAGTAGTGTCCTCATCAGCCTGTCGCTCTCAAACTCTTTCAGTGGCCCCTCTTGTCTGCAGGGTAGGTCCCAGCTCCTGAAGCCTGGCCATGAAGCCTGTCCATGCTGTATGGCTCTACTCTGGGCCACTTCCTGTCCTGCCCTCTGTGTCCCAGTGAGTAGCCTGTGGTCTCAACCCACATTGTCCTCTCCTCTCCTCGCTGCAGGGCTTTTCTCTCCTTGTCTTGTTATCTGGATCGCACCCCAACCTCAGATTCTGCTGGCTTAACTTTCCTCATCCTCAAAGACTGAATTCGGGCAGAATGCCTCTGCAGGAACCCTCCCCACCTCCTTGTCCTCCTTTTCTTGGCCTCCCCTTGCCCTGCTCAGCGGCCTTAGATGTCCTCAAGATCCCGCAGCACACACATCTTGTGGATTCTACACTGCGCCAACATGACCCGTTTTCCCACCAGCCTTTGGTTTCTCCCAGGGGAGGGGAGATGTCGTATTCATCTCTGGACACCCACAGCAACTGTCTGTCTCCCTTTCCTCTCTCCATCCCTTTCACAGCCAAGCTCTCAACACACCTTACACGTTCATGGCTGATCTGACAGTAAGGACAGAAAGCAATGTGGACGAGTAGTGGAAGACATCCTACCTTCCAGTTGCCAGCAGAGAGGTTCTGGAGAGATCCGGCGGAGCCTTCCAAGGTGGCTGGGTTGGAACTTTCCGCCAGAAGAGTCAGATATGGTTTTACCACTGATGGGTGCCACAGCATCTCCACCCCTTTGGGGGACTTTGACAGTCCTGGGATAGGACCAACTCCATCCCACTGGAAGACAAACAGCGCACATTAAATGGAAGCAAAATGAACATGATCTCCAACACATAAAAATATTCATCTTTGCTGGGCTCAGCTGTATCTATGTAGAAATTTTTTTTCTTGCTAAATACGTGATTTATCACTCCCAGAAAAATGAAACTTTGGAGTTTCATATCAAAGAAAATGCTAACTTGATCCTCTTGTGGAGTCTTCTTTTTCTTTTTCTTCTTCTTCCCCCAGCAGCTTGGCTCAGAGTCTTTGCTGGGAGACTCTTTTCCCAGTAAGTCATCCAGTTCGTTCAGCCCCAGCAGCCGGGCCTGAGGGACCTCCAGCTCCAGCCGATAGGACAGGTTTCTCAGGGTGCACACGCAGTTCTCCACCGTCTGAAACCCAACGCGGAGAGAGTTAAACACATCTCAGCACGTTAGAGCACAGTGCTTCTGTACTGAACGCTACTGAGAGGAAATAAATGTAGAATATGAAAACTACCTTTTATTTATGGGAACCTGAAATAATCCAGAGAAAGAATTCTGGCTGTAGGGGGGATACCCAAACGACAGGGTGCAGAGCCATCGTCGGCACCGCCGGGATCTGATTCCGTGCTGACTAATGGGCAGGGCTGCGGCCCGGTGTGTCTGCCTCAGTCCACGGCAGTGCCCGGCTGCACTGAGATGCCAGAACCTCGTTCCCTCTCACCACTGCAGGCCCTCAGCGTGACAACAGGAGCACCAACTCCCTCCCTGGCGACAGCCCTGCCCTCAAGCTCCACCTCTGCCTCCTCCTCAATCTCCCAGGTCTACCCTCTAAGTGATTTCTTGCTCTGTGACATTCGCCTTCTGTCCTCAGCCTTTTGTTTCTTGGGAGGCCAACTGTCATTTCAATCGAGTGTCTAAAGCCAAGCTCAGCACTTGCCTATCTAGCAAGCTCCCTTTTCCAACCTGCTCATGCTCTCAATTTCATCTGCAGATCTTTTGGTCCAAGAAGCTCCAGTAAAAACCGGGCTCTCACCTTGAACTCCCCCAGCCTTCTCCCTGGGCCCACCACTCATCACTCTTCTCTCTCTCAGATGCATCTTTACAACCCAAGACCTACCAACAGCCTCTCCCAGCCCAGCCCAGCCCGACGCCCTGTGCCTGGCCTGCCTTGGAACTCCTGACTTTTAGTCCTTCCTGCCTGTTTCTTCCCACCTCTCAGCCCCCAGGGCAGAGCCTGGATGGTTGTCACAGCTGACAGATGATGAGCAGAATGCCCTGCTCTGGCAGGGACAGAGGGCAGGAGGGGAGGGAAGGGGCTCACGCTGGGAACAGACTGAGCAGCAGGGCACAGCAGGAGGGGTGCAGAGAGGTGCAGACTCAGTCGCTGCTGCGGTGGGGGCTACAGACTGCACCGGGGCAAGAAGGACACAGAGGCTGGGGCATTTAGTGCCTCACCAGGAACTTTTACTCGGTAGATACTCAAATACAGATGGATCTGGTTCTGGGGTGGGGATACAGAAGCAGAGGAGACAGCAGCAGGGCGATCACCTTGAGAACGAGCCCAGGAGAGCCCCAGAGAAAGCCAAACCCGGCACCAGTTCCTTCACCACACTGAGTCATCCTGTTTGCTCGGTTCTAAGTCTATTTTCCTAAGTCACCACGTCCCTGCCAACCTGTAATTTTGAGAGACTCGCCCTTCGATCTGGAGTGTAGCCTCATGGGGAGAGGATCACTGGCATGCACACAGCGGCACTGGGCGGCTGTCGTCACCTGCTGCTGCGCCCTCACGCGGCTAGGTGGGCACTGACCTTGCTGTCGTAATCGGAAGTGTTCACACACGTGTGGATCACGTACAGCAGCGAGTCCACCAGCCCCTCGCAGGACCGCATCTGCTTCCGGGCCTCCTCCCCCGCGGAGCTGAGGTTCCTGAGTGGGAGGAGACAGGGTGGGAGCTGCTGAGATGGACAACTTACCTTCACGATGGGAGAGGACAGACGACAGACGGCAGCCACTGAGACTTGGTGTGAGGGGCATTCTGGAGCTCGCATTTTAACATCCCCAAAGCTCACAATAACCACCGACTCCCTCTTATCCACAGTGGACTTTAACTGTACCTCTCTCATGACATGTCGCTTTCCAACCCCGTAATGCAAATATTTAGCAGCCTATCCTCCTCAGCTTCCTCACAGGTAAAAAGGGGAAAATAACAGTCACTACCATATAGGGTTGTTGTGAGGAGGAAATGAGTTGTACATAGAAAGCAATTAGAAAAGGGCCTGCCACATACAAGGCACGTGTGTGTTAGCCACAGTGGTCATTTTTAGGCATGCTTTACCTTCCTTGTTAGGCCATAACGTCCTTGCAGTCCCCTGAGCCTATTATAATGATTTGCATATAGTAGGTGGTCATTAAATGTCGCTTGAATGAACAGAGGAAACACGTCATTCACTGTACAAAAATTTCAGGTTAAATGTGGACATTTGCTTATGTTAAAATTTTTCTCATCTTTTCAATTATAAAAAAACCCTGAAAATTGTTTTGGGTCTCACCTGTTTTGTAACTTTTGATATCAATATGGTTTTATAAATTGATACCCATTTAGGATCTATTTTATGTCCCATTAACAAGGGTTCTAGGCTAACTTTGTGAGACTAGAGAAGGAGGATTGGAATGGGACTTTTCACCTTTGTTTTTTGGGGGCCAGAAAGACACTGTCACCTGTGGCCCCTCTCTGCTCTTAACTCGGTCGCCTCTCAGCAGCACCCAACAGCTGACCTCTTCCTTTCCTCTGTGGGCACCCGGGACCCTGCCCTGCTCTGGTTTCTCTCTCATCTCGCTGCTTCCCCTTCTCAGCCTCCCCTGCCCTCGGGTTCCTCCAGGACAGCCCCAGCACTCTGCTTTGGTCCCTTCTCGTCTTTATCTCTGTCCTCTCCCAGGTACCTCCTCCTGCTGCTTGGCTTGAATGTAACCTATGGCCCGGGGACTACTGAATGTCTGCCTGTAGCCCTGACCTTTCCCTAGAACTCCAGTCTCATTTATCCAGTTGTTTTCTTGACATGACTACGTTTAGCTAATCATACTTCTCAAAAGGGATGTCGTCAACACTCTCCACTGCTCACCCCTCCAGCCATTCTTCTGTCCCCACCCCACCCCCATCTCATCAAGAGCATATTTGTTTCCAGCTAATATAGCCAAAGGTCTGGATGTTACCCTTATTTCATCCCCTTTCCTTATTCCTTAAGTTCAATCCATTAGCAAGTCTTTTCAGTTCTTCCTCCACAAAATAACCAAATCTGCCTACCTCTAGGGAGGGCCCTGGGCTAGGCCACTCACAGTGTGCCTGGGTCACTGCAACGGCCTGATCTTCCTGTCTCCACTCCTGCCCACACTCAGTCTTCCAGCCAGAAACCAGTCCCCCCCGGGGCTCCTCTGCTCAGAACCATCTAATGGCTTCCCGTGGCACTCGGAATAAAATGCCAACTCCTTCATCAGACTTACAAAATCCTACATGATCTGAGACCACTCTGCCCTTTGTTCCCTAAGCTGCAGCCGCAAGCTCATTCCTGCCCCAGAGCCTTCACACGAACTGTTCCCCTGGCCTGGAACACTTGTCCTCCTGAGCCCAACCCTCAATGAGCGGCTCCTGTGGTAGTTCAGATGTAGGTTCAAATTTCACCTCCTTGTGAGACCACCTGACCACCTGAGTAACCACCCCTTAACCCTTAGATCACCCTACTTATTTTCATGGCACCTGCTGTTATTTTGTTTCCTTACTTGTCTGTCTTCCCAGTGGAATGTGGTCCCATCAGAGCAGGGACCTAGTCTGTCTGGCTCACCGCTGGTTTCACATGGAAGGCATTCACCAAAGGTCTACAGCCCGAACCACTGGGGGAAACGGGGGTGTGTCCTGCCCCAGGGCTCTCCTTGAAGCCCAGCCCGCCGGCTGAGGAGTGATCACACCTCTGTGCATCCCAGTGGGAGAGGATGAGATGCTTCCTCGGATGATTAGTACATGTGACCCACGCTGTGTGGGCATCTGCGTGAAAGGGAGTTGGCCTGTTTTCCGGGACCCTGACTCTCATCTCCCCTCCCGCCCCCTGACCTTTCCCCCAACAGGGGCCGATAGCCACCTGTCACAAGGAAGGCGACAGGCTCCAAAGCAGCTGCACAGGTGCCTCCCTCTCTTTCAAGCTCTCTGTCCCAGAGATGCTTAGCTGTCTTGACTTAAATGTCATTCATTAAGTGCTCCCTCTGTGACACTGCACTAAGTACTTTCCACGTGCACCTGCTGACTCCTCACAACTCTGATATGCTATGATAAGTCTTATCCTAAAGACGGGGAAACTGATGCTCCAAGTGAGACTGGAGGCCAGGCTGTCTGAGGCCTGAGGCTGTCCTCCCTGTCACCGTGCCACTCTGCACCGAGGCTTCTGTTCCCAGTTCCCAGGGCATTGTAAGGCTGGCAAATGGGGTCCAAACTGAGCTGATGAGTGTTAATGGCAAATAAAGAGCTGCACTGTGTACACATAAGAGAGGCTTTATAGATTTTAAATGCTAAAGGTAATGACTAAAAAAGCAGAATTTGGGCTCATTTTCATTTTTTAATAAAACTAAAACCCAATGATTGTTTAAATCACACACCTCTTTATACCCCTTTAAAAGCAAAAAGGTTTTAATCACATTTAGAATTAAACAAAAACCAAGCTGCAAACACATTAGCAATCAGAATGTGATAACAGGAAAAATGCTGTTGTAAGTGAAAAACACTGGAATTTTGGCAGCAATCTTAGACTGAGAGGGCCTTTCTGAATAATTCACACAAGAGTCATTTATAAGATAACTTTTTAAAGGCTACCAGTCTGTACTTGTGTTTTTCTCACAAAATAACAAAGTCCAGTGGCCTAAATTTTGAAACAAAACTGGAAACCTAGATAGATATTAACAAAACAAAGTAAGGCCTCCTAAAATCAATTTACTTAGGATACATATTATTTAGTCACAGAATTAATTGAAAAGAATAAAGAATTTACCTCAGGCAACCTGTTGTGTTACGCAGGACTAGTGAAGTCTGAAATTTAATTTTATGATCATCATCAAAAGAAGAGTTATTCCATCCAGAATGTGGAACGATCACAGTGTTTGTTAAGGTTGAGAGAGCATCTCGAATGATTGTCATCTTTACAGCATCACATGAGGACAAATTCCAAAGAACTCCTAAAAAATGAGATTTCAAAAATCACATCCATGGTTAGAGATCCTGCAGCTTTAGAAAGGAAATGAACACGTTAGCCCTAATTGATAGAAACTCAGTCTGTTCCAAACCTAATCTCTGACCCTGTCTGGTGGGGCTGGTGTCCACCGCTCTCCTCGTTCACCTGGCTTTGCCTTCTGGACCTCGCTGGTTTGGTTTCCTTCATCCCCCAAGGGCTTCCACCTGCTCTCCGTTCCTACCCCACCACAGCTCCAGCCTTCCAGGCCCTCAGCCTCAGCAGTGCTCCATCTAGTTAGGTCTGGACTGATTCTCCCTGAAAGAGGGGTGGGCACAGGATGGGAGGGGGATTTGGACAGTTCAGAATCAGAAAAAGGAAAGAACTTGCTTTACCTCTGAAAGCTTATTCTATTCTTCTGTTCACCATGACAGGCCTTTGCTCATGTAACTACCTTGTGGCACCAATAGGTAGGGTCCTGGTAGGAAGGCAGCACACACTGTAGGTGCTTATGAAAAGAACTTAAAGTCTACAGTCAGAGCATTTCTCCAGGACTCTTATAGAATTGGCTATTTTCTCTTTAAAATGTTGTGGGGCAATGGTTTTAAACTGTGCTCCTAGATTCTGGAAACTTTGCTGGACTCCCATGGGGCAGCCACGTGGGGAGTTGGGGCAGAACTGGCAGCAGGCTCCAGATCTCCACCCCAATCGACCCAGAGCAGCTCCATATTTACCTGTGCTCAGTACTGGGCTTCGCTGTTTCTGTTTCAAATCTAAAAGACATGTGATAAGCACTGCTGTAGGGAAAGGTATTGGAGGGCTGATGACTATAGAAGGGACCCAGGAGCTAAGGATGAGAATTCTTTGGCTGTCTGGACCAGATAATGGGAGAAGAGAGTGAAAAGAGAAGAAAGAGTGGGTCAGGGCCCAGGGGTGGGGGTGGTGATGGATGCCGCCACGTGTCTTTAACACTTCCTGCTAACGAGGCCAACCCAGGGCCTATATGCTCATCAATGGGGCCTACAGCGGCATGAGCCAGCCTCGGGGGCCATCAACGAGGAAAGTGTCATCTCCTAACCTCCCCCTGCTGAAAATTTTATAACGTGATTCCTAATGCCATTGGTACAAATTCTCTTTCTGTAAAAGCCTTTCGAATTCATCACTCCACAAAATTCAACACAGGGTACAGCCGCATTTTTTAATAAGTTTTTTTTTTTTTGAGACAGAGTCTTTATCTGTCACCAGGGCTGGAGTGCAGTGGGGTCATTATAGCTCACTACAACCTCAAACTCCTGGGCTCAAGCAACCCTCCTGCTTTGGCCTCTCAAAGTGCTAGGATTACAGGCGTGAGCCACTGCGCCCAGCCCCAATGAGCTACTTTCTACATCACAGAATAAATGCATTCCAGTAAAGTTAACTGCAAGGCAAGGTTTACGGAAAGTAAAGCCTATCATATTATAGGTTATAAGTAAAAAATTAAATATACATAAAGAAAATTAAACAACCTGTGTCACAAACTTCAGGTGAAAACATGACTAAGAAGAAGGGTGGTTCTTTGGCACGTTGGATCCTGCAGTCGGTGCCTAGAAATTCTCTGGCTGCTGGCAGAAAAACCTGTTTTTGTTGTGTCTGCCTCTACTCCTGCCTACTGTAAGACCTACTTCTGGTAAGAGGATATTTCCCTGATTTGAGGATTCCCTTGATTGTCCGTGCTGGCACTAGACTTTCGTCCTGCTCTTCCTTCTTCCCAGGCATTTAGAATGACCAGGGGAGTTGTACATCATTCTCCAGTTTACTCTTAGCCATTACATTTACTTGGGATTGGACACAGTATACACATTCATTATAAACAATAGTAACGTCACCATTTATGGTGGCCTTACTCTGTGCCAGGCATTGTGTGGTTTACATAATACCTTAAAGAGTCAGGCTGCCCCAAATGAATTAAGTTTCCCATTTCATTATTTTATAGGTTTGAAATTCTATAAGTTAATGTTTTAAAGGATGATGAGCATTTGTATTTCTAATTTTAATTTTAATTTCATTAGACAAACATAATGAGGAGCAAATGCCATGTCATCATCCATTCTTTTATATGTCTTGTGGCACATATGTGGGACACATGGTAGGTACTCAAAAATATTTGTTGATAGACCCATTTTATATCCCATATTTGTTTTCACATTTCCCTTTTATTTCCTGCCTGTCAGATTTAGCTTATAAGTATTACCTCCCATTTGTGCCTTTTCTTAAAACTGAGTATTTAGGAGTGTGTTTAAGGTCTGTAACTATGGGGAGAGGGTCGGAACAATGTTCTGGATCTTTAATGAGATCCGTCAGCATAGTGTTGCCTGCCTTTTGCACCGAAACCACCACCTTCGCTATGGGGAGAGAAGAGTCCTGCTGCTGCTCTATCTCCCAGAGTCAGAAGTGTCACTCGGAACAATGTTCTGGATCTTTAATGAGATCCGTCAGCATAGTGTTGCCTGCCTTTTGCACTGAAACCACCACCTTCGCTATGGGGAGAGAAGAGTCCTGCTGCTGCTCTATCTCCCAGAGTCAGAAGTGTCACACCAGCATGCCAGAATCCCCGTCCCTCTGACTGCAAAACAGAAAGCAGCACTGTTGCCAAAATATAAAATGTAAAACTGTTTAAAAATATATAATCCTTCAGGAGACAGGCTGACTATGCTATCTTTTGGTCAACTGAGATGACTTATTGATCTCAACACCAGTCCACCATAGAAATTCAGGCTCTCATTTCTGCAACTTCAAGAAAATGCTCAAAATTATTCTTGACCAGAAAAAAGGAAAGCTTCTATTTTTGCGAAGTATGTGGCATTCCAGAGGCCCACACATAGGCAGCTTTATCATCCTGCACATCCTGGATAATATGTGTTATATTATCCCTCTAATCCTGCACTTCGCCACATAACACAAAGAGCCACAACATTTGGTGTGGGTTTAACTAGCCATTTCGAACATCAAAGCAAGTCTCAAGACACTGGTTTTTCTTCCCCACTTTCTATTCCAAATATAAGATTATGTAAAGCCAAAGCAACCAGTTCCGATTAACAAATACTGGATTAAAACGATTCAATTAAACTTAAAAGCCTCAGATGTGAAATGATTAATTTGGTTTTTATACTCAAAGCAAAAAGCACCACTCTTAAGCCCAGAAATAACACCTGTGTGCGCTCCACCTCACTAATGCAGTAATAAAACAATGTTCTCTCCACTTAGTCTGTCTCGTGTTTCATTTAATGGGTCAGGAAGAATCTCGGTAGGGCAGTAAGTAATGAACAGAAAATACACCGACTCCCAGCTGTAGCAAGACTGATGAGAAAATGAAGAGCTATAGGATTAGCATTCTCCATCAACATGATAAACCACCAGCTCTGACAGCCTAATGTAAAATTTGCTTCAAAAAGATTTAGCAGCACACTCCATTATCTCCTGGTTCCTAAAGAGAAAGTTAAAAATAAACTAGAATTTGGTTTAGGAAACTTGAGGTTTTATTTAATTTAGAGCATTTAGCTATTTGTGATGAGGACTAAGAATATAAATATACAAACTAATTAGGGAATTTCATGCATATTTATTGTAGAAAATGCCGCTTATTCTCTACCACAGGAAAAAGTACACACCATTACGAGTAACCAATAATCACAATGAAATACTGCCAGGAGAGATGAAAGTTGATATTCCCCACAAAGAATGAATAAAGTAATTAAAATACCATTTCACATAAATCCTACGCTACACAACTTTGAAAGAGTTCACATTTAAAACTAGCTTTGTAGCTATTCTAATGGCCAACTAATAATTTTATAGTCAAATTAGAAGCTGATTTCACTGATTAATTAAAATAATAGCAACTATTTGAAAAATGAATTTCTTAAGGGACATTAAAAAAACCAACTAAACATTTGGAAAATGTGATTTCTCTGATAGCATAAATACCCAACAACCTACACATTTTTTTTCCTTCTGATATGAAAGACAATCTTAAACCATTCATTTTTATAGAGGATTCAATTTATGCCCTGTTTCTTAATGATAAAAAAAAGTGCTCTTGGATATTGCCAACAGAAAAATATAGCCCAAAATGTACCAGTGCACTTCAAATATCACCACTAGACATGCCCCTGCATTTTCTTCTATGAATCAGCCTTGCTCTCAGTGCTCTCATTTCAGTCATGCTTCTTCACAACCACCCCAGCCTTAGGGGTGTAAAGAACATTCAAGAAGACAAAGAGATAGCAGAGGTCCTGTGCCCACCCCATCTCCCTCACCCTGTCCAGGTACAGACAGTGTCCTGACAGGTGGCTCTCAGGACCGTGCTCCAGCTCTCTGGGGGCAGGAACATTGCTGTGTGTGTGTGTCCCCTCCCGGCAGTTCGGTATCTATGGGTTCAGTATTGTGTGTACACACCCTATAAGCATTTTTGAAAAGTGGGGGTATAAATATTATATTCATAGTACAAATATAACATCAGGGATCCAGACTGTATACAAGGGCCAGGGTGTGTGTGTATCTCGTCAACCCACAGTCTGCTGACAACAAGGTAGGACAGTGGGCCTCTGACCCGAGGGCCCCTGCCTGCTCCTAGCACACGGCTCCATTATTACTCCCTCGACAGCCTCCGGCTGAAATACTCAGGATCTAGCAGAAACTCATTTCCATTTCTTCTCTCTGCAGCTGCCCCTGAAGTTCTCCCATTAGCCCCAGTGGAGTTTTTTATACACTTCTGTGGTTTTTTGTTAGGAAAGCAGTAATGTCAAGATGCTATGGTGACTATATCCTGCCACAATATGGCTATCCGCCACCCCCGCCAGCCTTAAAGCCACACACCTCACACCTTGTAGATTTACGTTAGTTCTACCCATGCACACTATGGACCTGCGCTGCCCAGTGCGGTAGCTCTCAGCCACATGTAGCTACTGAGCACCTGACATGCGGCTAGTCCAAACGGAGAGGTGCTCTTAAGCACAAAATACACACTAGATTATGAAGACTTCCTATGGAAAAAATGAATGTGAAATCTCATTAATAATTTTCTATTCCTTAGAAGTTGAAATAACTATAAAGTCAAATAAAACACATTATTAAAACAAATTTCACTGTTTTCTTTTTCCTTTCTTAATGTAGCTGCTAGAAAACTTAGAATAACACACGCGGCTCACGTTATACGTCTACTGGGTAGTGTTGGTAGAGACGCTTGCTCATCTCATGCCAAACTGCAAGGGAGACACACAGGTGAGCTGTCTGCTCTCGGAGGCCTTACCATGAATCGTTACACCACCAGGCAGTTGTGGCAACGGGTAGGAAGAGCAACGGGCAGGGCTTGAATACCCTGTGTGCCAGCGCTCCACATTCATGGTCACAGAACACCAGCAGCAGGTACTGTGATTGTCACTGGGGAAGCAGGTACGTGACAGAGGTGATTTGCCTGGAGACACCGAGCAGGAAGGACACAAGTCGATCTGGCTCCAAAGCCCACACTCGCTCAATAGCACGCTGCCTCTCCCTGGAGGTTTCTCAGAGTGCGGGAACTTCTGTTTGGGAGAATCGGAGCCCCCACATTTGAGCTGGAGTGTGAGGGGCAGAGGCCAAGGAGACGCAGGCTGGGGTGAGGAGCTCTTCAGGCAGCCTGTAGCGGCTCGGGCTGCCCTGCCAGGTGGGTGCAGGGACTGCAGATTTGGAGGAACTGGTGGGGAAGTCTGAAATGCAGTCTTGGGTGTTAGCCTGGGGATGACAGGGAGGCTGATGGGCCAGGAGGGAGGTGACGAGGACCTGAAGGGGAGAGGAGGTTGTGGGAAGGCCAAGAGCAGGGGGAGTGCTTGCGTGAGAATCTGGAGCCCCATGCAGGCTGAGGGTGGCATGAAAGACGAGCCAGCAGTTTGCGTGTGTGTGAAAATCTGGTGCCGGTAACAGAAATGGAAGGAAGTCCAGGGGGTGGTGGGAAGAGAGCAGTGCCATGGGAAATGCCTGCCATTTGTGGCCCCAGCCTAGTCACCCAAGCTCTCCACCAGAACTGAATGCTGTGAACAAATTGTGAAAGTGAAGTGGAATCAAAATAATGGGGAAGTAATTATCATGAGAGAGGAACAAAAGTACTGCCCTCGATTACAGAAAATGCCTTTCTCTGCATAAATTCTGAGGAACAAGTCATGTGGTGTATAATCATTCCCAGGGTTCCTAAGATGCCACTGCGTGAGCAGAGGCTGCTGAAACACGTGCAGTGATCGGGTTTCAGGGGCAGTGCTGAGTGGGTGCTCAGGTGGTCTGGGGGAAGGAAGGTTCCCAGGAGGGAGCTCCGTGGAAGTGAAGACCTGGGCTGGCCACAGAGGCCGCACAGGGTGGGCCCAGCCTGCGTATTCCGTCTGAAGAGGATGGCTCCCACCGCCGAAATCTCCCCCAGCTGAGGGACATCACAGATCTTTAGTGTCTTTAGCGGACACAAAGGTTAGCCTGAGTTTCTGTGACTTTGCAGGCACAAAGGTGGATCACAGCACTTTTGAAAAGACCTGTTAATTTCTAGAGATCCATTTACAGAATCACATTTGCACTGCAACCTATTCTTCATTCTAGGTAATTTTGCCACTTCATGAGTATGCCGAAAGGATCAATGACATAATGTAGTTATACAGTCCTGTGTTTCCTGACAAGGGAACAGAAAATACATAAGGTTATGTATGATTTGGAAATGCCGAGAATGGTCCAGACGGGATGCAGAGGGTGGTTCCTTCTGTTAGAGGAGAGTTAGTAACAGGGAGCAGCTTATGCAGAAGGAAGTGGCAGCGAGGGCAGCGGCCCCGGCCACCCTGGCTCTGCAGGTTACTTCAGCATCGGACACAGAGATTCACCCGAGGAAGTCACCGAAGGCATATATTTCATAGCTGACATACGTGTGCCAGGAACACACTTGCTCCTCTGTAACTGCACTAAATCTTCAACCTAGCTGTCTGGTCGCAGCAGAAGCTTAGAGACAAAGGTGCCTTCAGTCACAAGCTGAAGGCCATCAGACGGACTCAGAGACTGCAAGGCATTTGAGGGACCTGGTCTGGGGTCTCCAGGACATATTTGCTTTAGATCTTCTCTCCATATGCCTTCACCTTGCGTTTATAGGCCATCTAGTTTACCTTACTGAGAGAGCGTGTCATTTTGCTGGGAAATTCTCCTCTGAGGGTCGACCACTCAAGTTCTGTATGTGACATTCTCAGAGTCTCCCCACTTGACTGCCTCATTTTGCCTGGCACTGGGAAGCCTCCACTCAAAATATAAGGTCATATTACACTTACAGGGTTGAATCTTTTCATACTCAGACTATAAATCTTAAAATACTCACAAGACTAAAATCACATTTTAAGGTTTTTCCAAGCAAATTGAAAGTTTATCATTATACCTGATCACTAGATTGATGTGAGTGGGCTGATGGTGAAGTTCAAGGACATTTCTCTATAATCCTGGGTAAAACTCAGAGAGCAAAGGATATCATGGGTTTTTTTTTTTTTTGGTGGTAATTTGAAAGAACGAGGGAAATGACATTTGTACCCCCAGATTCTGCTTTAAATTTTTTTTCCCTATTTATGTATTTATTAATTATTTAAGACATGATCTTGCTCTGTCACCCTGGCTAGAGTGCTGCGGCGTCATCATAGCTCACAGCAACCTCAAACTCCTGGGCTCAGGCGATCTTCCTGTCTCAGCCTCTGGAGTAGCTGGGACTACAGGTGCACACTCAGATTCTTCTCTTGGTCGGCCCTTTCTCAGTGGCCTGGGGATGGGCGAGGACAGGCAGGGGAAAGGTCGGGGGAGAAATATCTCCAGCCTGGACATCAGAACTCAGCCTGGAGACCCACCGCCTCAACCTCCCTGGACCCTAGTTCCTAGTCTGTAATACGGTGTGCTGCATAGACGCTTTCTATAGGGACCTTTCCAGTTCAAAGTTCTCTAACTATGAATTAAGAATTGGTCCATTTATAATAAACTGTTTTTGTCTTGTTACCAATAAAACTTTTAAAAATTTGTCATTTTATTTCTCATTACCAATTTGTATAATTTGAAATGTTCTATAAGTGAGAGAGAGTGTTTCTGTTGTTATTTTATAAAGCGCACCAAGCTGATAAGGATCTTCACTGATTTGGCCTGGGAAACGGGAGGGGATATTGCTAGATTTCTGAAAATGACCCACGCGGCTCCCAACAGCTCTAGTGGCCCACAAAGCAGGACAGAAAATTGTAGATTGACTCCTCTCTGGACCAGAGAATAAATGACTGTTTTGAAGGCATATTAATTAGGCCAAGGGGACATGTTTAGTAAATTGTTTCATCTGTAACAGCAAGTAACAATCCAACAGGCATGTCCACTAAGCTCCTGCTCTTTGTGGTATATACGACCAATTCCTCCAGAACGTCCTGCTGTTCACTAAACCTTAGCCTGGCCCATCTACCCTTCCTTAGTCTACAGTTGTCATTTTTTTATTAATTTATCATCTAATTAGAAATGTGGAGCCAATGATCAAGAAGAGAATATGCCTAATTTCATGTTCTGTATAGTGTCTGGAATCCATTGCTGGCATCCAGAAATTTCAAAATAAACAGTGTGGAAATATTTTACTTAGCCATATGGATGAATAATCACTTGCTAAATTGGAAGGAATGTGAATGTAACAGTCATATGAACAAAGTCTATTATTACTGAAGAACAAAGGCTACTTTCTGGTATTTAACACCAGTGTTAATAGAGGGTAACAGAAGTGTGATAGCTTGGGGACAGCTGGTACATTAAAAAGCAGGCCTCCAGATTCTGTGCAGTATCTTTAATGTCTATTGTTTTAAAAAATGATGCTTTCAAGAAACTCAATAACTTGAAACTCATATTTCCTAGCTTAGAAACACTATTTAATTATCTTGAACAAATGAGTTCAACATATCTTTTTTAGTGACAAGATGTTCCCATTTTCCATCCATAGTTTGTGTCCTAGTAGACATTCATTTTATAAACCAACTGGGGAACAACTATACTTCATTCAGCTTTCAACTTTAAGCACAACAACGACAAAAAGTACCTTTGGAATAAAAAAAATTACCCTACATACCCACATATATCAGCAATTACAAAAAAAAAATAAAATAAAAGCTCATTAGGTTTCAACCTGGAAACTGTTCAACACAATGAAGAAAACACAAGAATCATGTTACATATTAGAGAAACATTTTAATTAACAATGACAACCATACTGTCTTGGGAAAATATACTTGGCAAAAAGTACTTTTTTTCCCCCTTCGAAAATAAAGAAGTGGCCAAAAATACAGGCCCTGGGAAGTTATTATATTTAAAGCAGAAGCAAGACATCTTTTTTTTTTTCCAAATATTAATAGCTAAAATTTCTGCACTTAAGTAAAAATTGCCAAACTGAAACAAAGGGGATTAGAAAAAAAGACTTTGGATTAATAACTGGGTTGAATTACTTAATATTAAGAATAAAAGAATACCTAGTTTCAAGGGGATAGTAATTTCTTCAAATTATATAATATTTTGAACACTACAGTTCATTGTGCTTTAATATTCCTAAGTTGACTATAATTTTCACTTAAGAACTCTTAGACCATAGCTACAAAGGCCAAGTGTTGTGAGAGGTTGGCCAGGGCCCTGGTATTGGTGGATAAGGCTGGCAGGACACTGAGATTTGGAAGGATAGTGCTCTGCTTTCCAAGGGGATCTTTAAGAGATGGGCAGCTGATGGGGACGCTGGGTGACAAGGTCACATAGCCCTGTTTTGTCTGCAGCAGACATGCTTTAACGAGAATGGTTGGGGGGTACACGCTATCCTGGTTAGGAGGGGTCCTGGTGGCTGGATCTAGGGTTCAACTGGTCTTCTTGTGGGGCCATTCCTAGGCAAAGTGAGCTCCTAAGGATTTGTCTTTCTTGCCTTCTCAAGTTACATCATCTTGCTGCTTTTGAGACAACTCTGCTGCTCAGCCTTAACCCCAATAAGTAAGGAGTTCAAGCACACAATGGTGTGGAAGCTGTCCAGTGGATTCATGCATTAGATGGCTGATTGGACAAAATGAATTTTGAGGTCCCCCAACCCTAAGATTCTACAATTTAAAGATAGCTTATGACTTGAGGAAGAGTTAATGAAAAAAGAGCTCAAGGATCTCTTGATGTTTTCACGCTTTAAAACACATCAAGGAGCAGTCACTCTTAAAATATTACTGAATGTCAGTTAAGGTTAGTACCACTAAGTTGTAGGACTGAGAAATGTGAATGTTGTCTCCATAAATCTGACTATAAATATATGTACACGCACACACACAGAGAAGCAACTATGCTAGATTTATATCGTGACTTGGTAGTTTCACATTAGCTAGACAATGTTGACATATAAATCAAACCCAGGCCGACATTTAGCCTTTGGAATTGGAAACTCACTTCTGAAGTCCTCTGGCCCAACTCCTTTACATACAGCAATCAAGCTAAGTGTTTACACACTAACCACTCTCATTCCAATGTTTGGGAGAAAAATCTCATAAGCAATTGGTCCACATATCAAAATAAACTATTAGTGGTAAAAGTATACAGTTATAGAGCAATTCTTAATTTCCCCTACTCTATATAAGTATGGCCAAAAATGCTTCTTAAAGCCTAAGAGCTGCTGGCAGATTTTTCCAAAATAGAAATATAGGAAGTTGTTCCTAGTTTTACACCGGAAATGATACCATCTATTAGGAAAACAGCTCTTTTTGAATTAGAAAACACTCATATCCTCTCTTCAAGGTCAGGGTTCATACCTTAAAACATCTTGTGTTCTCAAAAACTAGTACTGCACCTACACAGAAATAAAACATGGAAGAAAGCATCTAAATTAGCACTCGATGTCAGAGTGTGCCCCAGGTAAATTACTAAATAAAAACCCTGAGTAGTAAAGTCTGGCTCTACTTCCAATAAATTTGATTTATTTTAAAATGTAAAAAAAAAAAAAAAAATCAAACTTTCATGTACTTTTCTTCTTGTTTATCACTAAATCTTACAAATTCCTCGACTTCAGCCCAGGAAAGGCACCATAACAATCTTTCCTAAGGAAAAAAAACTCACGAAACAAAAATTCAGAGAAGACTTTTCCTCCTATGAGAAATCATGACACAATAGAACAAAGTTGCACATTAAGGATGTAAGGACCAAGCCATGATAAATCTGGCTAGTTAATCAAAAGACAGCCAAATCTGAGCAGAAGCTATGCTCCTAATGCCATTTGTCCCTGGATCACCACCGATCCCTCAGGGAGCAGCACACACATCATTCTGCAGCCTTGTTGGCTGCACAGGTGTGTTACTGTGAGAAGATACTTGAACACGATGCGGTAAGTTCATATTGATGGGAGGAGAAACATCAAACAAGGACAGAAAGCACACATGTACTGCAAATAACTCTGACTCCTATTCTTCTACTTAGCTTGTCCTACTTTTCATTTTCTATATATACATACACACGTATGTGTAAATAATTTATTATTTGGTACGAGAGGGTGAGATGCCTCAAAAGCATTTTATAAAGTGGAAGTATATACTAATAAATCAATATGTAATTTAGAAGTGTTAAGGCAAGTTCAAAATACATTAAGGCAGGCAGTCCATTCCAGAGTTTAAGATGACATATAAAGTATATTCTACTTTTAGTTTGTAAATTTCATACTTTATTTGGAGTACAGGGGAATATTAATGTATTTTGAACATTAATATCTTATGACAAAGTTGATCCCTCTTAAATATTGGATGCATGATGGTTTGCTACATTCCCAAGTGTTACTGAATTATTTTTGAGAGAACCTACAACTCTTGATTGCATAAAGGAAGCAAGTGGGGAATGGGATTAATTTTGAAAAAATGTTGTTAAAAAATTTTTAAATTAAATGCCTCAAGCATGAAAAACAGCCTAGAAAACATAAAACAAAAACCCAGGCATCCACCATCTAGCTTTGTCAAATATTAACATTTTACCTTATTTGTTCCAGATTTCTCTAAAGAAATGCAGCTAGAATACATTCCCCAGTCCCATTTTCTTCCCTCCTGCTCAGAGGTAACCATTATCCTGAATCTATTTTTATCATTCCAATCAGAAATTTTAACTTTATTCCATGTGCATATATCCAAAAATAATTTAGTTTCAATCTACATATATATTTAAAAATTTTATATAAACAGTATCATGCTGGAGTTATTCTGCAAATGTTTCTCAAGATTTATCTAATGTTACTATATATAGCTCTAATGTGCTTATTTATTAATTTAAAAAAATTATTTTTTAGAGATGGGTTGTCACAATGTTGCCCTGCCTTGGCCTCCCAAGTGGCTGGGACTACAGGTGAAAGGCTAATGGGCTAATTTTAACACCTGTGTGGTTTCACTGTGTGAGTACTGCAGTTTATTTAGCCATTCTTCTGCCAATGAATCCTTAGTATTTTCCTCAAATTCTCTGTTATAGGAAATGCTGTCTGTCAGTCATCTGTCTTCCTGCAGAGTCGTTCTTCCATCCCAACCCCAAGTACTCTTGAACTGACTGTACCATCCAGGTATCACTTGCTCCTCCCTGCTTCTCACTCCCCACATCTGACCATCATGCCCAGACCACAGAATATTTCTCTAACTGCTCCCGCTTCTCGACGCCACCCCTCCTTTTCCATCATTGAAATAGCTCAAGCTGCTATCGCTGGACTGTTGACTTCGTCACAGGCCTCCCAGGCTTGTCCCCTCGAATCATCCTCTACCTTGCCAGCTGCTGGGAGAATGCATTCAAAATCCCAAACTGGCCATGCCATGCTCTAGTGTCCCCACTGCATGTGGGCTGCTAAGTTCTTCGTAAAAGTTCCTTAAACCAAGCCTGTACCTCTCTCCACCCTTGCTTCCTTTGGGTAAGTTTTATGACACAGCAGTCCCCTCTTGTCCATAGCTCTGACGCCATATCCCATGCTGGCTCTGAGCTTGCAACTGGAAGGACCTCCTCTGTTTCCCAGCCAATGCCTCCTAATCCTTTAGGTCAACTTGGGTTTCGTATTATCCAGAAACTTCCCTACCCATTCTCTGTGCTCCCTATGCAACATATACTGAGTGAGTTAACGGCCACATTTCCCTGACATTCACAGAACCACAGTGTTCTTCCCCAATCTGAGTGCTGCTTAAGGGCAGGGACTGGCTTTTATTCATCCTCACATCCCTGAAGCTTAGCAAAGTGCCTGGGAATAGAAACAGGCACTCAGACACTGGCTGAACTGAAGTGGAAGGCAGCCAATCTATTAAGTATATTTTATTTTCATAATAAAGAGAGCCAGTGTATTTAAAACAAGTAGAATGAGTATGGAATACATAATAAAAAATGACGTATTCAGTCCTCCATGAACAAGACATCTGTTAGCTGATACTTAGGCATTAATAAGTACAATAACTGATACTAATAGAGTTGACCCTGCAGCACTGCAAATGGCTTCTGAATCATTAGACTAAATTACACTCAGCCTCACAGTTGTGAGCACTATCTATATATCATCATCTATTACCTAGAACCTTCAACTCTTCCACAATGCCACTATCCAAGGTCATAGTCTAGATTGTTTTCAACATTTCCTCTAGGACAAGATCACATTCTATACCTACCTGTAACAAGCTCCCTTACTTCTGCATCAACAGATTTTCTCAAGAGTCGCAACAAGGCAGGTATCCCACCAACATTCTTCATTGCTATTTTATTTTCATCCGTAGACTTGCCAAAAACAAGGTTTCGAAGGGCACCACAAGCATTCTTCTGAACTTCCAAAACTCTGTGGTCCAAAAGGTCAACCAGATGCTTGATTCCCCCTAACCTACACACCTAGAATGAAAAATATTAGGTACCAGGCCTAAGTGACATGTGATGATTAGTCAATCAGTGATCAAACAAAGTCTTGTTATGGAGAGATCATGGGATATGGGTACCTCCAGATCATTGTAAAGGCTACTGTTTATTCTAAATAACACATCTTTTATAAATTCTAAGGGCACTCTCCAAGATGAAACTCTTTTTCTGGATTCATGTCCATGTGCAGACAGCACAGTCCTCCTCCAACCCTCTGAACACACACAGGGAATTGTGCTTTCACTCCAGGAGTGCTATGTGCAAATGCACAAACACAACAAAGCTTGGAGGCTTTGGAGGCTTGGAGACAACACAGGAAAGAACTTTTTACTGAAGTCATTTAGTTTCTAGAATTAGTTCTCTAGGCTACTCCTTAAATTTTCTTCCATTTGTGAATTCATTAATACATTATTTGACTATTTCTGAGCTTTATTTATTGCATCCACTTTTAGGTCTGTAGCTGGTATGTTGTTTTGCATATTAAACTGATGAAAAACATTTCAGTTCTATATGACATTGCAGGGAGGAAAAAGGCCTAAAACATTAAAAGAATCTGTATGTTATAGAACCCTCACCAATAACCAATAAATAACACGCTATGTTTCCATAAATACCCCAAATCTTTAAAATCTGAAATAAAATATTCATATGTGCTCAGTATTAGTGATGGTTATAAATCCTTTGTGACTTCACTGTATTGTAGTTGGCATCAATCTTGACCAGAACCTCATAAAGTACATTAGCTCATGAGTTCAATGAATACTATTTACAATTTTTACCTAATAGATTTTTAAAAAATATTTTTAAAATTCAGGTTAAATGGATTTTTGCTTCATGTTTTATAAATAAGCTAATGAAGTAGACAAAAGATTTGGAAATGCTGAAGGCACTCCAAGAAATATAGTCCTCCTAGTTTTTCCTGAGATATTGAAATTCATAGCTAAGAAGTAAAAGAGTATTTGGTATCAAAATATCCCTTTAAAAAGACCTCTGAATGACATCTGGTAATTTCTTAAACACATAAGCATGTTGCTGTTAAATGCAAAGGTACTGTCTTGCCCGAGTCCCAGGCACTGTGTCCTATACCTCCATCTTCACTTTGTTGTCACCGAAGCACAGGTGCTGCAGGTAGGCTGCCGCGTTCGCCTGCACGGACGGGAACTGGTGCTGCAGCATGTGAATGACTTCGGGTAACTCAGGATCACGCCAGGCAAACTCCCTGCATAAGACAGACATGGCTTCAGAAAGGAAGGCCCATGTTGTGCTAATACACCGAACAAAACAGTTGTTATAAGGAAAAAAACTCAGCTGAGACAAAAATTGAAAGTTATAAAAATATATACATGTGGATATTTTTTCCCCTGATGAACATATGCAGGGGCCCAGATGCTTATGATCTTAAAAGAAATCCTGATGCACAGATGCATAGAAAAAGACTCCATGAACAAAGGAAATTCTTGATATGAGTAACTTTCCACTCTAGTGTTCCTCCTCCTGATCCTAATTTTGTCTTCCCACCTATGTAAGAGATCTGCAGGTACGAGGCAAAGGGAAACGAGTGCTGTTTAGCTAAGTGAGATGTCAGCTTGAGGAGAGAGGAAGGGACGGTGGGACAGGGCTGGTGTCACAAATATTGTGGGCCTGAGGATTCATAAGAAACAATATTTAGGGTTGTTCTTGATTATAAGGCTGAAACATAGAAAATTTAAAAAAAAAGAAAAATGTTTTACCAGTAATCTTATATCCAGAGAAAACAATTTTTGATATTTCCTAGTTTTAATATATGTGTACAAACATGCATACATATTTGTAGGTGTAGAATTTTTTCTTATAGAACTGTATTATTATCAAATAGCACTTGATAGTTCACAGACACCTATTCTGTGTTAGGCACTATCCTAGGTGCATACATAAATTCATTTATTCTCGCAGCAACTTTATGGATTTGGAAGTTGAAGCAGAAAGGCTTAATAACTGGTCACACAGCTAGTACACAGCACAGCAACATCTGAACAGCAACATCTGGGCCCAGGCAGTCTGCCTTCAGAGTCTGTACCCTCAACCACTATGCTATACCATTTTTTTGTAAAATGAGTACATAATCATACTATGTATATATACTTCTATAATTTGCTTTTTTCAGGTAACATCAAATTGTCAGATTTTTTTTTTTTTTTTTAAAGAGACAGAATCTCACTCTGTCGCCCAGGCTGGAGTGCAGTAGCATGATTATTGCTCATGGCAACTCAAACTCCTGGGCTCAAGCGATCCTCCAACCTCAGCTTCCTGAGTAGCTAAGACTACAGGTGTGTATCACCTTGTTCAGTTGATTTTCTTATTTTTTTTAATGTATTTTTTTATAGAGATGGGGTCTCACTTTGTTGCCCAGACTGCAACTGTCAGAATTTTCTGATGTCATTTGATTGACTTACTGTTTGGAATCCTTGTTAAATGTAAATTTATGCTTATATTATATGAAGATCAGCTTCTTAGAAAATGGTTCATAGAACAACAAATATGCACTCTGATTATGCGATGAAGTTAACTATTTAATTGAATAATAAATGAATACTAAATAAACCTTTAAAAATCACCTTCAAAATTAACAACCAAGTGGCACTCTATTGTCCAGTTTTTAAAGCCCAGAGTCTCTCTTGGTCTGGGAAGGCATGTCATTACATATCTGCACACACAAGTACATACCACCCATTCAAACAAATATTTAATGAGCCTTTACGAGGCTATAGGTGCTGTAGTAGGTGCTGGAGATACAAATATTGAATAAGACATGGATTTATGTACAGGGTCTTATATGCCAAGCTAAAAAGTTTAGTCTTAATCCCAATAACACGAGGCATCATTTATTGAGTTTGCCTGCATCAGGCATTGTGTCAGGAGCTTTATATTCATTATCACATTTACCTTTACTGCTGCCCACGAAGTAAGCACTATTAAATGACATTAGATACAGAGAAGGAACTCAGGATTAGTAACCAAGTGTTGGAAGTTAGTGAAACCCAGCTGGTCTATGTGTGGGGACACACATAAGGAACAGAAAGTTGATGGAGGTCTTGAAGCAGGAGAGTGAGAGCATGCAACATGGTCACATTTACACAGAAGATAACTCTAGGGGCCAAGTAGAGAATGTCCTGGAATCAGAACAGACTGGTGGCAAGGAGACTAACCACTATCCACATAATAATCCACACAGTTACTCAAAACAAAGTGGAACCATTTGATTTCTCTCTTTCCCTTATCTTCCTCATCTAATTCATCAGTAAGTTCTGTCAACTATCTCCAAAATATTCATTAATAATATACATCAAATCCATCCACTTTCTCCTTCTTGCCTGGACCACTATAACAGTCTCCTCTATGTTCTCTCTGCTTCAGATATGACCCCTCCCCCTAATCCTTTCTTTGCACAGCAGCCAGATGACCTAAAACCTGAAGTCAGGGTTGAGATGGAGATTCTGGCTTGGGGGACAGGCTGGATGACAACGCCATTAACAGACATTAAGAATACAGCAAATGCCGGGAGAAGTGGGATAACACAGCAGAAAAAGCACGGGATTTAGAGTTAGATTGACTGGGTTTAAGTCTCAGGTCCTTCGATTACTATGTGATTTTGAAAACCAGTTAATTATCTGGAGATGCAGTTTCCCCATCTGTAAAATAGGAACAATAAAACTTTCATTTCTATCTTTTTTATAGGTTGGCTGTGATCATTAAATGTGATGATGTATATAAAAATACTTTACATAATTTAATGATACAGATGTTTTATTAATCTTCATTATCCCTAAGAAATGAGCTATTCTAAACAGAGGCATTCTCTGTAACAAATAGTTTTCCTTTTATGCACTGAAGCTGTGTTAACCATTTCTGATGAAAATCTGTCTAAAGCCTGTTATGTTCTAATCAACAGAGTGCAAGGAGTGGGATTTAATCTTTCTTTGATGACTCACAATCATTACAAATACATATGTCTGTCCTCTTTAAATGGCACAGTGATGGTCAAGATTTCCTGACATCCCTGGGTGCTGTGAGGGCCAGGTACAGAAATCGTGGGCTCCAGCTGAGCTGGGCAATTAGGCTAGCTTGGCTTCAGTTCCAACCTTGATTCAAGTTCAGCAGAAATTTACCCTGGAAAAACTGCTATCAATTTGTGGGCTGGCTGGATGGCTTCAATGCCTGCCAGGAGTTGCTTCATTAAAACCTAAGCCCAGACTTCTGTTTCCAGCCATGCCAGAATAACTGGTAGTGGATTTTGCCTTCCCGCCATAAACAACTGTAAAACTGAGCTAAATGTATAAGAAAACTGTTTTTAGGCCCTGGAAAACTGGCAACACAAGACTGTAATTCCCGAGAGGAGGGAAACACCCAAGGAGTCCCATATTCACTTGGTTGTCTGCCCAGGGGCACTTTCTGGACCATGATACAGGAAGCTGAGCCCAAGTACTACATGGTAGACTTAGGTGATGCTACAGGTTTGCGTGTGGGCTGCACACAGTTCCTAGCTGAACACCGCGCTGCGCATCTGCGGGCACACGTGCAGGGCTGGTGGAGAGTGGCTGTTGCGTGCCTGAGAGCTACAGGCACCAGGCGATGCTGGATTCTCAGCCCAGACAGAGTGCAGACCTTGCTCAGCACCTCGGGAATTTAGTCAGGACTCCACAAAGACCATGTCTTAGGAGTAAGGACCATGTTCTAGGGCTAAAACCAATCTGAAATAGACCTAGCAGAGAAGAAAACAAATCTTGACAGGATCAAAAGGGTCTGCCAGTAATATAGTTATCTACCACAACAGAACTCAGCACCCTGACAGGATGCAAGGCAATCCAGATTCCCTATAAATGTATCATCAATAATAGTCATCAGAGAATTTAAAACTAGACATGAGAAGAAACATATCACTTACAAAGATGTAAAAAAGCAGCCAATAGAAACAGACCCAGAGACAGCCCAGATATTGGAATTATCAGGAGTAATTTAAAATGGTTATTATAAATATGTTCAAAGACTTACAGAAAATGATGTACCTAAGGAATGAATAGATGGGGAGATCTCATCAGAGACACTGAAACTATCAAAAAAGCCAAATTCAAGTATTTGAAATGAAAAATTATATTTGGATGGGCTTAACAATAGAGTGGAGTCTATAGGACAAAGAACACTAAATTTGAAGACATTGATAAAAAATATCCAATTAGACGAACATGGAAAAAAAAGATTTAAAAAAAATGAACAGAGCTTCAGTAATCTTTGAAATAATAAAGTGATCTAATATGTTTAATTGGAGTGCCAGAAGGAGAAGGAGAGTTTGGAGCAGAAAAAAAATTTAAAGAAATAATGACTGAAAAATCAACATACCAAGACTCTCAGTGAACCCCAAACACGTTAAATGCTAAGAAAACCACACTTACACCCATCAGAGTACAACAACTAAAAGCTAGAGAAAATGGAAAAGCAGCCAGAAAGAAGATATATTGCATAACAGGAAGAATGATACAAATAATGTTTACTTTCTCATTAGAAATAATAGAGGTCTGAAGACAATGAATGACATCTTTTAAAGTACTGAAAGAAAACAAAATCCACACCTGTAAATTCTGAATTTTATATTTAGCAAAAATATCCTTTAAAAATGAGTGAAATAAAAATATTTTCAGACTGCAAAGGTAATATATGTAAACAAAATGTTTGTACCCCCATAACCCATAATATTCTGAAAATTTTAAAAAAAGAAAATTGGAAAAAAATTTTTTCAAGTAAACTAAAGCTGAGAGAATTTGTTGCAAGCAGACATTCAATACAAGAAAGTCTAAAGGAAATTCTTTAGGCTAAAGGGAAGTGAGTTGAGATGGAAACATGAATTGGAAATTTTAAATTTCCAAGTTTCAAATTCACCTCAATTCTGGTTTCAGCTAGAATAAATGCAGGTACCATGATAAGGTAATCATTTATTCATCTTATGAAATGCATTATCAGTAAAGTTTCACATAATCAAAGCTAGCCATAACAGTTTTATGCATTAGACTATAAAATCATCATACTATAAATAGCTGAAGTATATTATCATACATGAAATTCCTGTTTATAGTGAATCAACTCAGAGGTCAAAACTGAAGTCTTCAGAGACACATATTAAACTCAAAGTTCTAATAACACCTCCCTGCTTTTCTAGGTAGCTATTATTTTCTCTACAGGCCTAGCCAAGCTATGGTCTCAATTACCTACAATTCAAAACCCTTTCGAGAATTTCTGCATCCATTTGGGTGCCTTAATCTTTTGTCATTTTCAGGATTTTAAAAAACAAAATCAATGAGAATATTTTTGATAATTATATTGGAGGTGCTATTAGATAAATTATTCTTAAAAATCCTTAAAATGACAAAAAGATGGCAAACCAGGAATAGCAGAACCAAATTTTAACATATGTATCAACTTTAAAGAATTTTAGGCATAAAAATGAATAGGGGAAGTGGTTTTAGTGAAATAGTGGACTTTCCATTCAACTCTAAAGTACCTTTAGTTATTTTGTTTTAAAGACCAAACCCTCACTCATCATTTTAATTCACATTCATTAGAATGAGTTGGTAGGTGGCTAAAAATGAATTAATAATTATAACAATTTCCCAGTGAAGCAACTATTTGTGGGCGAAGAGTGAATGAAATCTTGCATACGTGCCTTAAAATAACACTACAGCTGCTTAAAATTCAGCAACAATTTCACCCTTTGAAAATAAAACTAAAAATAAAAATTCTCTTAGTTTCAAAGTATCCTTATTTCCCGAATATTCTAAATGACTTTCATTAAAGACAAAGCTAATTTTTCAAAATCAATCAAGTATTAAATGACTTACACTTACCTTAATAAAAAATGTTGTCTACAGGACCAAACAAAATTAGAAAGAGGAAACATCTATTATTTGCCAAATATGTTTTTGCTTATGAGATATGAGAATTTCTTGTAAACCATTTTCTCCTAAATGTCAGAAAGCTTTTCAAAGCGCCTGGTTAATAAAAGCTCTATGTTGTGTTGACCAATAATACAAAATGTATACAACACTGCTCTTTCCCATTTTAGAAAAATAATATGCATTTTCAGAAGCTCTTATCCAGGAAGTCAGTCAGGATAAAAGGGGTAAAATGATCCTTTCAAAGTCTTTTGTTCAATTCTGACTAAGAGGCTATCCCAGGTAGTTGCCTTGGTGAAGTATTTCAATGGTGAATGCTACAAATATTCCCACAGATGTGTGCATTCTCTACCTTATTATTAAAGCAAGGAAAGAAGAAATCTATCTTTAAAATGAAATTAACCTCAATGACCTACATAGTTGGAATACAACTGGAAGTCTTAAGAGATAAGCAATTACTGAGATTGTAATAGACTTGGCAATTAAAAAAAAGTCAGAATGGAGGAAATGTTTGACTCCTGTAACACTACAGCATTCTGGAGACTCCTAACTGGTACGTGCCTGGGGTCTTTCTGAATGCTGTCTATTGACGGAGATCTCGTGGTGCCATCGTCAGCCGGTGCTGCGTGCTGAAGCCTGTTATAATTGCACTCCTGAACTCGGTATTGTATTGGCCTATAGGGCTCCGCGTAGGTAGCTGTTGTGTTCAGAGCATAATTATTTCTTTGGTATGTAAGGGTACTTCGTTGGCTGGACGTCCTTTGTAGATTTCCAATACCTACTAGAAAGTCAAGATTTTAAAAAAGATTAGTATGCTCTCCATGAGATCACTCTCTTTTAAAAGGTAAAATATTTTTAAGTTTAAGGACTATAGTTTTTGGCAATTATACAAATTGCTTACTTTTATATGTTTCAAATCTAGCTCATGAGCACTAAAAAATGGTACCTAAGTTTTTAATATACACAAATAATATTTCATCAATTTTATTAGCAAGAAAGAATAAAGATAAAACTATAAATCTGCTTATATAATGTCTTAATATGTTCACTAAGATTCATAACTTAAAACTCCAAGAGAAATAGAAGAAAATAATTAAACCAATCTTAGAGATAAATAAAATAGAAAAAATTCATAATTTCATTTTTAGTGATAAAAACAAAATGTTTATTCAACTTTGTAAATAACTGAAACCATCAAAATTTTAAAACTTAGTGTACACAGGTTACTTATTTTGTTATACAGTAGTCCTCTCTTATCTGGGGTTTTGCTTTCCATGGTTTCAGTTACCCATGGTCAACTGTGGTCCAAAAATGCAAAATGGAAAATTTCAGAAATAAGCAATTCATAAGTTTTAAACTGCACACTGTTCTGAGTAGCATGATGAAATCTGGTGCATATAGCTCCACTCCTACTGGGATGTGAATCATCCCTCTGTCTAGCATATCCACACTGTAGATCTACTCACCTGTTAGTCACATAGTAGCCATGTTGGCTACCAGATTGACTGTTGTGGTATCATGGTGCTTGTTTTGAAGTAACCTTTATTTTACCTAATTGTTCTATTTCATTATTAATTATTGTTGTTGATCTCTTACTGTGCCTAATTTATAAGTTTAAACTTTATCTCAGGTATGAATATATAGGAAAAAGCATAGTATATATAAGGGCTTGGTACTATCTGTGGTTTCAGTCATCCACCGGGGTGTTGGAACATACAACCACAGATAAAGAAGGACTACCATACATCTTATTTCTAGACCTGTGGCTCTTGATAACATTGGATAATCTATTTCACATGAGAGAAAGATGATTAATATATCAAACTGTTCTATAGCTACTCCTATAAATTACTGCATGATAATACATATAAAGGTACTATACACTGTATTTAACAGTTCTCTACTAATTATAGCAGCAGTTACCTTTCCAATTACCATGTATATATTCTTCATGCATTTATAAAGATTTAAACATTCTCTATTTCTTAATCCTATTAAATAAATTCCTCAGTTTACTGATATAAGAACAAGTGAAATACTTCTTCACTAATGTAAAAATTGGTGCATTCTGTTAGAAAAGAAATCCCTCAATAAACCAAACTGAGTTTCTGGCAAAGAACCCATCCAAATACAGCCTTCTTCCTCCTGATGTTCTGGGAAATGTGTCTCTGAGAGCTGTGCCTTTGAGGGGTTATCTTTGCAATCTGGAGTTCATTTGTGGGCATGTTAATAAATCTGTAATACTTCTTTTTTTTTTTTTAAAAAAAGAAGCTGCTTCTTGAGACTCCACGAGCCAGCCCTGCATCATGACCTGGCAGCTCACGGCACTGTGGGCTGCAGCCTCTACTCTCTCTGTTGTTACAGTGTGGCGTAAACGTGAGTGTCGTGGGTGCAAGGTGTGATGCCCCAGCTCCCGGTTTTTATAAATGATGCTACTGCAGCCTGTCCCAGTTTGAGTCCGTCACAATGGGTATCTATTGCATGTTCCACGTTTAAGTATTCAGAGGAAGTCCAACACCTAAGAAAGGGTAATGCCAAATACACTTGAGATCCATACAAGCTAAATCAATGACAGCCAAGTAACTCATGTATGGATTTTCTCCAAAAACTTGTTCAGCAACAAAAATTACAAAGAAATTTCCCAACAAAGGCTTTCCTTTCTATATCGAATATGCTTCAAACCAGAGGGGAGTTAGATTTATAGTTTTACAAACTTATTCCTGAATTAACAGTATAATCACTATGTTCATTGATTAGATTGTGCTAAGGTAAAAATATATTACCTATAAATAGGTACTAAACGAACTTCCGCTTTACTGCTTATTGATCTGCTGTCAAGCTGCTTATCTGACAACCAAATCAGCAACATGATTTCTTTCTAACAGGGAACCCAATCTCAATAAAATGTTTCCACCGTCGGGCCCGTGAAATAGGGAAATCAGCTAAACAGCGCTGACGCCCACCTGAGCCTGTGCGATACAACGCCGTCTGCGACCCTTGGAGCTCCACAGTGCCGTGGTTTGGGCTGCGGTACACTGGGCTGTAGTAGGTCCTCCCCTCATATATAGGAGTGATGTGCAAGTCTGGAGACACAGTTGAACGAAGGTCTGGCCCAAGCTGACTGTGCTGACTAGCATAGGAACTCCGTAAGCCTAGAGGCAGGAAAATGACATCACTATGAATTGAGAAAGTCATGGTGAGGTTAAAAATATAAATCCTAATTAAAATCCTAACCAACAGGACCACGCATAAAAACCAGTAAGTTTTACAAAAGAGGGATGCCAGGTGTGAAAAGGACTCCATACAAATTTTTGAAATAAAACTTTCCCCTGCCAGCAAGATAAATGTAAATTTCCTAACAAAACTAACAACAAATTATTAAGTGGTTTGAAACACTGAAATTCATTCCCAATTACAAGCTATTTTATGATGGTGACCAAATAAAGAATGCTCTTTTCTATTATTGTACGGTTCACACCATTCTCTCCTTGCCCTCCAGACCTGCCAGTCACACTAAGTGCACCACCAGCTCTCTGCAGGGACGGCCCATCATCTCATGCCTCTTCAAATCTCAACACCTAAGACAACGTCTACATCATGTACTTGGTAAAGGCTAATGTTTAAAAGTGGTTTGGAAATACGTCTATTAGTTCACCTATAATTTTTACAGAAAAACACTGAAAATTTTATATTATAAAATTGGGGTATTAGCAGTGAATTAGTAATACTTATTAAATACTATGAAATACAATTTTACTATTTATTGCTGTATTTTTCCTTTCTTTAAAAGAAAAAAAACAAAACAAAAAACTCTTGTTTTTTATAGAAACTCACATACCAGATTCTTGTTTACCTTCTTTCTAGTATAAAGGAAAAGTACAAAGTTAGTAGGACATGAACATTAAAATATTAAAAATATTTTTACACAAATTACACACATAGAACTTTCATGTTAAAAAGGCAGATTTCAAATACAAATATTTTCTTAAAAAGAGTCAATTAGTACATTCTATTCTATGATGCTCAAAGTTTGTGATTTTTATCATTGGTAAATAAAATCTGTCACTTGGTAAGAATACCAACTAAAGGTACACTCCCAATATGAGCAAGAAAAAGCACGAACATATCAAGTCAGTCAGCACATATTTGCTTTATAAAAAATAGCAATTAATTAACATAATTATAAAAAGATAGGATCATAGCCATCCTGTTAGCTCAGTTTATCAAATCACAACTAAATGCAAATGGGCCTGAATATGAGTGATAATTATACGTTGCTCAGTGAGGAGCGGCAAGAAAGTTATAAAGCTTCTAAAGTGAATGATTATTACCTACCCTGGACAGCAATGTGACACGGAAAGTAACTAAATGAACCAACATGAGTTTCAGCTACTGGCTCCCCACTTGCTAAAATGAAGATCTCAGGTTTATACAATCTTATAACAGGGAGATAATCTAGATAAACGTTCTCATTTCAAAACCAAGGAAACTGAGAGACCGAAAGAAAACGTGATTCAGCCCCATTGGAGAGCTACTTTCTGGTAGGGCTGAGAGGAGACCACAAGTCAGTGCTCTGTCGTTCCACACTAAACAATGGACACAGCTATACCTCAAGAATCAATGACATGGGATGTAAGAAATCAAACTCAGGGCACTCCACAAACATCAAGTTAAAGAGGATGGTTAGCCCACCAGTGAAGGGTCTATGCAAGCCAACTTATCTCTAAAGATGGTACCATGATTGCTATTATAAAATTCTCTTGAGGATTTCCCCTTTTATTCACTGGCAGATTTCTCATTTCTTTTTTTTTTTTGAGACAGAGTCTTGCTCTGTTGTCTGGGCTAGAGTGCTGTGGTGTCAGCCTAGCTCACAGCAACCTCAAACTCCTGGGCTCAAGCAATCCTGCTGCCTCAGCCTCCCAAGTAGCTGGGACTACACGCATGCGCCACCATGCATGGCTAATTTTTTCTATATATATTTTTAGTTGGCCACATAATTTCTTTCTATTTTTTAGTAGCAACGGGGTCTCGCTCTTGCTCAGGCTGGTCTCGAACTCCTGACCTCGAGCGATCCTCTCGCCTCGGCCTCCCAGAGTGCTAGGATTACAGGCGTGAGCCACCACGCCCGGCCAAGGCTCTATCTCTTTATGGAGCTCATGAGTATCTTGAACAAAAGTATAAGCATTGTTTTTTTTAGTGGTGGCATAAAGCGAGAAGGTGAAGGTACCTAATTTTCCATAACCTTATCAATACGAGGTGCTAGTGTAACACTCAATAGAGTAAAAAACACTCCCGACTCTGTGAGACTCTGAAGATCATTCACATTTGGGCAAAGGCCAGCCTGACGTTGGCCATGCCCCTGTCTCCCACCATCCCACTGTGATGTGAAATAAGACAAGGCATTCCTCAGCACTACCAGAATGTCATATTCTCACTCTGTAAGGATCTGGCTGGATTCTTCACTGGAATTCATGCAACATGAGAACTTTTGTAAACACTGACTATGATTACAAGGTAACAAAATGAGTTCTTTACCATTTAAAACTATGAAAAGTAACCAGCAGATACTACCTTGTTATGGGATTATAAAAGTATTATATGTGGGACACACTGTAATGGGAAATAAAAGGCTTAGAACTGCAGTGTAATGTAGCACTTTCTTGACATTACAAATCACTTTGAATAATATGACTGTTACTGCTTTTGTTTACTTGCTCATGCCTTTTAAAAAAACACATGTACACAGTCCTGCAGATTAGCATTTAAAAAAATTACAGTACATAGCCTCTTTAGATTAAGTAAAACAAATATGTGTAGAAACGCCACTATAAGTTAATATTGTTGAAACTGGAATACAAGTAATAAGGCTCCATAATTGGTATTAGAAATAATTTTTCCAGAAGCATTTCCACAGATTAATTTTTAATAACTTTACCTCTCCCTCCAGATAATGGAACACATTGATACTCCACAATATTATGTGCCCAACCAATAATTTCTATTTGCAATTCCACAAATACATATTATTAATAGTTTACCTATTACAGTGATATATTCCATGCGATTCAAAACCTTTATATTTAAGACATTAGAAATAAATTTATCTTTCAAACATTGACTCCTTATCTAATCAAAACATTTCTTGACATTCTGATTATACTGAAATGAGCATTTTAGAGCATATATTTTTTTTGTGGGAGGAATTACATTTGTACATACATTGTATCATTATTTAAATTATGACCACCAAATATCCAAGTTCCTGAATATATAACAAAATATTGCTTTAGGTGTATCAATTAGCAGGCTATTAACCCATTGAAATCAAGAACAATAGCAAATACAATACATCATTTTCCAAAGTTAGAATAAAACAAAGGAATTCACAAATTAGGATCTACTTTCACAATAAATGGGCAGGCAGATGACAGCAAAGCTTCCCTACAACCATTTAAAGAAACCCTTCGCTTAAAGCACTTTAGAAGACTGCAATATTTCTAGAAAATAAAAAGCCAGGGAGAGGCTAGGTCTTTACATATATAAAAATTTTCTCCCCTCCTGAAACATAAAGTCTAATCTTACCTGCACTGTCAGAGAAACAAGCTTTTTAAACAAAAGGTTATGAGCCCTCTCCGGGCTAAACATGGAGACAGTAATTTATGTGCTGCCTTCCTTCCCTGGGTGTCCACTTCATTCCCCTACAAGCCCAGGTCTCTGCATAGCTGTTCTGCCCAACACATGGGGAGGAACAGAATACATAGGTCCTCAGAACTATTAACTTTTTAAGGTTTCCTCAGAAGGCAGGATTTCATACATGATTCCTCCATCACTTTGCTGCATACTTTTCATATATTCTAGAAAATACCTAAGCCAAGCACACTCCTCTGATGGGTGAATGAAAAGGAGGTGGTTTCTTCACTAGAGATTTCTTTGAGCTCAAAATCCAGTTCAATATAAATTCTTTGTGCAAAACTACTCAATTAGAAAAATCTCCAAAGAAGTCATAAAAAATGTTAATTTTACTATACAAAAATATTAAAAATTTGTCAATAACTCCTAAAACAAAATAAAAAGATAAATGACAAAACGGAAAAAATACTTGAGAAGTATATTACCAGGGGCTAACTTATCTCAAGTATACAAGGCTTTTACAAATGACAAAAATAGACAAAAGACTTGAACCTGTGGCAAAAAAAGAAATAAAACATCTAATATACATGCATATGAAATCTTCAACCTCAGTCATAACTCAATAAGGGCCATTAAAACAATCAGGTATAGCTTTTATCTACCAGATTGCCAAAGATGAAAAACTTGCAACATACAGTCCTGATAAAAGTGCAGAGAAACAGGCACACTCTTAAATTACTGGCAGAAACATAGTCTGTGTAACCTCCTTGGGGCAATTCAATAATATCCCTCAAAGCAAATATAAGCACATATGGCTGGGTGCAGTGGCTCACGCCTGTAATCCTAGCACTTTGGGAGGCCAAGTCAGGAGGATTGCTTGAGGCCGGGAGTTCAAGGTCAGTCTGAGCAAGAGCGAGACCCTGTCTCTATGAAATATAAAAAAATTAGCTGGGCGTGGTGGCATGTGCCTGTAGTCCCAGCTACTTGGGAGGCTGAGGCAGGAGGATCGCTTGAGCCCAGGAGTTGAAGTTGCAGTGAACTATGATGACACCACTGCACCCCAACCCCAATAAAGCAAGAAGACCCTGTCTCCAAAAAAAGATAAAAAAAAGCATAGATTTTGATGTGGCAATTTTACTTTAAGAAACAGAACCCATAATTATCTTAGTACCTAAGTGAAATATGCAGAAAGAAAAATGTGTATTGCATTGTATCTTATAGCTAAGAATGTCAAACAACCTAAATGTTCATAACAGGAAAATGATTAAATATATGTATTTAATATAAAAAGGAGTCCTATACATTTATTAAGAAAGAATAAGGTAGAGTTCTTAGACATATTAAGTGAAAAGAACAATTTATGGAAGATACATATAAAAGAAAACCGTGTGTGCACACTTGTATGTAATATATCTACTCATATATGCAAATACACATTCCAGAAGGATACATAAACTGGTGATGGGACTGGGTGAGGATAAAAGAGAAGCTCAGACTTTCACTTCTGATTTCATATTTTCCTGTACAGCTTTAATTTTTACTACTCTATGTTACTTTTAAAATATAATTTAAAAACACTAATTAAAGATAAATTTCATTTTACTAAAAAGTACAGTCTTTACATTATGGGGGAACCCTCCATGAAAAACCCTGAAGGGAACAGCTATAATATCAGGGATCTCGTGTATTTCTGATTTAATCCAAGTGGCATTTAAAGGTAATTCATAAGAGCTTTGTTCAATTTAAATTGGGATGCCAAAATCAAGGCAGTAGGGGGTGAAATTCATGTTCTAGTCTATACTACCACAGCATTTCTAAAGAAAAAAATTTAAATATTTAAACAGATATTCTGATACCACCTTTTAACATAACATACGTATGTGTAGGGTAGGCCTGACTGGTGAAAAATATTTCATTAAAAAAAAATCAATAAATAGCTTAGAATGTCAACCAATTCATCTAGAATGCAAAAGAGTATATTTTAAGCCCTAATATTTTGAGGGGGAAAAAAATGTATCCATTGCAAAAGAGTTCTGCTGATATAAATGTACATAATTTCACACGTTAATAATCACAAAGCCTGAATGACGGGTTAACCTGAAGTTGCTAATGTAAATTTTGAGATAACAACATGAGCTTTTTCCACATTATCATGCTTTGTTTCAGCTACAGTGGCACGAAAGATTTCCTCACTGGGCTTTAGGGAGCGCGGTCGGCCACCTTGTACTCACCTGTCAGGCTGTCCGGCCGAGGTGGAACCATCCTCTCGTAAATGTCATACTGCTGCTGTCCGAATTGCTCCATGTCATGAACAGTCCTTTGCAGCGAGGGTCCCAGATGCTGCGGTACGGCGGTCATCCCTGAGCGTTTGGGGGACGACGACCCCACCTGGCCTTGGGATGGGGAAGCTACCCGAGTCTGTGCATCCGTCAGGGTCAGCGGGGACCCCACTCTGGCGGTGGTTGGGTACTGAGGGGTTGGTCCGTTGGGATTGGAGGTGTGCCGGGAGGTGACCGACCCAATCCGCCGCACAGCTGTAGGGGAGGCGGGTCTCTGCGAGTACGGAGAGGCTGCCCGCGGGGCAGGTAACGTGGTGGAGGAGTACGCGCTGGGGTTCAGAGGCCGGGGATCAGTCACTGACGGAGAGCCGAATCCACTACCCAGAGAAGTTCTCAGTGACCCCCGTGAAGGAGACACGCCTGTGCTGATAACATAAGAAGGAGACTGTGCTCTAGATGGAACTGAACTAACTCTTCTCATGGCCCGATTGGCTACTGACGGCTGATGAGAGGGGGAAAAAAGAGAATGGGTTTATCCAGGGTTTTGTGTTCATTGCATTACCAAACAAACAAACAAACCCTCCAAAAACAAAAAACACATAGCTCACTACAGAATGTGAATTCACTATTTATTTTAGGCATTTAAGTTTCCTTGCCGTTTTATGCTTTATAGACAGACCTTATTTTTCCTCATGGTGATTTTCTTGTTTTACATTTTTTTGGTGGTTTAATCTAAACACTAAAATCAACCAGTAAAAAGAGACTGAAGACATTTAATATTCCTTTTTTTTGTCTCTGCATTTTTTACCCTTTTGCCTATGCATTTTTCAAAAGACATACAATGTTTTATTTCAAGTGCTACAAATAACTCATGAGTGTGAAGGGTCACTAGAATAATGTACTTACTTCATTCCCTGAGAGTCAAAGTTTGGCCAAGGTAATGCATTTATGTAAAACAAACAAACAAAAAAATTTGAATACATCAGTCTAAGTGTAGCTGGAGGAGTATTTATAATTGTTTTGTCTTTACTCTTTCATGGGTCAAGACTGGCTCCAGTGTTCTCCCTGTAAGTTTACTGCAAGGACAGCTTGGCTGCATAGGTGCTCTCGCCAAATTTATCTGTCTCTTTAGATCAAGTGTGGCTTCTACAGACTTCAGCCATTTCTTTTTACCTCCTCTGATGTATGAGCTCTTGGATTTATCTGGTGGATTTAAAGAGATGCAAATAAAGGCACCCCAAAAATCTGTTCCAGCAGGAAGAGTGCACCAAGTCTCTGTTGGGTTCTTGGCCTAGCCAGCTGGAAAAGACTGGAATGGAAAAGGAACATTTTTGCCATGGCTGATTCTACTATCAATCTGTGATTCCTGCTAACATGGTAGATGTGTCAGATACGTTTCTTGATGCTGTCCAACAATGAAAAGAATGACAGTTGGACCAGAAAAGTGACTTGAGGGGAATAGGTATGGGGAAAGGGAAAGCAGGTTGAGAAATAAAAACAGACATTAGAGGTGGGTGCAGTGGCAAACATCTGTAGTCCCAGCCACTCAGAAGGCTGAGGCCAAGTGCAGCTTGGGCAACACAGTGAGACCTCATCTCAAAACAAAACAAAACAAAATCACATTAAGGCCCTGCGTTACAAGCCCAGGACCAGGACCAGGCTGCTCTGTTATCTCCTTCATGGTTTCTAGAGTCCAGCTGATCAGCACCCAGCCACTTTTAGTTAGGGCAGTAAGAGGAGAAGAAGGGATCAGATAAAGACTTTGTACACCCTTAGATGTCATGAGAGGATGTGTGCTTTGCCTCCAGGTGTCACAGCAACTGGGCTGGCTGGAACACCTGCTCTGAGACCTCAAGTGTGCCCAAGTTCAACAATTTTGGGAGGGTAATAGCTGTGGAAAGGAGAAGATGGGGGGAGGGAAGAGGATGGTAAATAAACAATGAGACAAGAAAAATGGGGTTTAAAATTTAGTAGATAGTTGGAAAGTTAAAATGCCTGGTTGGGAGATAATAGTGCTAACAGTAAGAAAAGTCTACATATGACTAGCGACTACCAAAATGAAATGACACTTGGTCCAGACAGCTAGAGAATGTGTTGCCTAGGCTACATGTAAATTAAGTCTTAGAGACCCCCTTGTAACATAATTTCTTCAGCTCTAGGACAAAATTAACTTGCTGTAAGTTAAAAAAAAAAAAAGAGGTAACAAGATTACTATTAAGGGGAAAAAAATTTATATAGTTAAGGTAATTGCTGTTCAGGAGTGAGACTTCAGACCTGCCGACACAGAAATTCACCTAAGTGGATGAACTTCCATAGGCATTTGGTCCAAGCCCCTCAACTTTTCCACCAAAGCATCCGAAAGAGCAAAGGAGTAAATGCATAATCTGAGGATTGGGGGTGCAGCATGAAGGAGCTTGCTACAAGCACAAGATTTCTCATGTTAGCTTAAAAATTCATTTCCTATACCTGTGTTTGTTTTAATACAGAAATATTTCAAATTACTTTAAATTTTCTCCTAAATTGTTGAGCAAAAATGCCAAAGTCAAATTGTGTTTCTCCTTTGGCACCGGGTACCCTGGCCCAGTGCTGTGTGTGCCTACAGGGCTTCCTGTATTGCATTACGAGAAGCATAGTGTCCGCCTAACTTCTTTGGTCATCTTGATATTTTTCAGCTCCAAAGAAATGACCGCGGTATTTGGATAGATAGTTATCCTCACTGGTTACTGCCATGCAGGACTCCTGCTGCTTCTCTTAATCCTGGCATATGCTGGTGGAATGATGCGGATAAAGTGGCAACAAGGAAGGCACCAAGTTGTTTTTATAAATATATATGCGCTATCATTTTTTTAGCTATCAAATTAGAGAACCCTAACTTAACAGAATGAACATACTGTATACTTCTATACAGTAACTTTCTTTAAGCAGGAATATCTATATCCTAGTAAAAGAGATGTGCTTTCAGAGAACAATTCCAGTGATGAAAGTAAAAACTTTGATTAGAGTGGGCTAGTCCCATTTTATGTAAGTATGGGAATAGTAGTCTGCCCTCCAGGACTTTATATGGCATACTTTAGCTCTAGTACTATTTTAAAAACTCATAACCCCTCGGGGACTAAAACATTCCATCCAGTTCTCTTATACTCCCCTGGGCTCCTCTCCTTGTGCTAAACCTGTGGTGTTTAGAAGAGTTACTCTATTACATCTAGAAATTTATCAGAACTTGTTAATAGGAGCTAATTAATAGAAACATAGTTTTAGGTTTCATGCCTAAAAATTCCTTAACATCACAATACAAACAATAGAAAATGATTTTGCTACTTTATCCATTCAGTAAATTAAAGATTGTACATATTGGTTTTATTTTTATATTATGAGAAATACCTATAACAGATATTCAACTAGAAGGGTATCGCTTTATAAAGATCTTGGTTGTGTTTAGCTTACCTGAGCCAGTGTTTGTCCTTCAGCTCTTGAATTCCTCACCAAATGGTTATTAGTTGATCCTATGAATGAATGCTGCTGTCTATTATCTGCCTTGCTCACGTTCTGGCTGTTGTGGAAACTCCCTGCTTCCTGGTATCCACTGTCAGAATAAGAATTCATTTGTGTTGAACTTCTTGAGTTACCCAATGATCCTGCAGGAATGAAACCAGCAGGAAATATATTTATTATATACTTCTGATGCTTAGTTTCAAGAAGAAAATATTAAAAGCAAATGCAATACTTAAAAGATAACACAACAGACCCTCACTTTCATGTAGAGATGTCTGTTCTGGTGAATAGAGGGTTCCTTGTTCTGGCTCTGTCCTGATGAGATAGTTGTTGGGATGGACAGTGTCAGAAACTCTAGGTTTGCTTACACCAGTATTTGGCACATCTGTAAGGAGATAAGTTTAATCAGCTATACCTAATGACAATATTACATGAAAACTTGCTAAAAAATCCAGACATTTGTTAATAGCATCTTATAATCTGTATGTTAACATAAGGGTATTTTTTCACCTTAAATAGCACAGTCATTTTGACACTTACCTATGTGACTGTGTTCTATACACTCATAGCTCATTAATATACTTTGCTACATTTCACAAATGTTGTGATTACAAGCCCCAATATTAAATCAAAATCTGAAAACTGATCTTGTCTCCCTCTTGGAAAACTCACCTTTCAGACGCCTTCCTCTAAGAGGATTAAGAGACTGAGTGAGAATGGGTGGCCAAGTATTTATTTTAAAAAGGGTTCTCTGTATCCCAAACTATTAAAAATGAAAACTTACATAGCGTTCACATTATTGAGCTTGGTGATGGAACCTCTCAAGTTAGGGCCAGCCTTTTATGTTATATTTCATGTCATCTACAGTCAAAGGAACTCTGTACAGAATTTTCAGAGTTGTAAACAACAGAAACTAAGTTCTTACCCTTCTACTTGTTATATTCCTCTCGTCTTTTCCAAATAAATATATACAAGTCTAACAGGCCCATTGTGTCCTCTAGCCAAACCCATCTCTCCATTATCTTGTTTTATTTTCAGTTGTACCATTTGCCATCTTGAATTTGAAAAAAAAAAACCCATTTATCTTTTTCTCCATTCAAATTTCTTTTTTATGCTGTAAATTTAGGTGATATAGATCACGTTGCCTTTTCTCAATTCTATTCAAATACCTCCTTTTTCCTCTAGCCTCTTTATCTTTTCCTAAGTTCTGATTATCTTCACTACAAGGCATTCTTTCCTCAGCTTTAACCCTTATGTTGCTAACAAACTTTTTTTCAGAAACACTCTTCACTCTCACATCAAAGATTTTAATTAAGTCCTTATCACATTCCAAGTTCTATATACAATCCTCAGGATTTCATTGTCTCCCTCCCTGGAGGCCCTATTATATGCCAGGCCCTAGGAATGCAGCTATGAGAAAAGACAGTGAGAGAGAGAGAGAGAGAGAGAGAGAGAGAAAGAGAGAGAGAGAGAGAGAGAGAGAGAGAGAGAGAGAGAGAGAATGTGTGTGTGTGTAAAAGCAGCTTAGGAAAAATTTCCTAAAGGAAGCACTATCTAAACAGCATCCATTTCCCACAGCAGGCCAGAGTTTCCTTTCCCTATAGCATTTATCACCATCTCTCTCCATTAGCATATAAGTTCAAAGAGGCCAGGGACTTTTGTCTGGTTTGTTTATTGTTATATCCTCAATGACTAGGATGGTGCATATATTTACTGTTACCAGTAACAACAGCAGCTTCCCTTTACTGAGTGCTGATTCATGCCAGACATTGTGCTCTGGCTTTACCTTACTGGGATCAATAAAGTTTGGCTATGTAAAGCAAAGTAAAATTTTTAGGATTGATGATAAAGCAGGTTTAGAAGGTGAATACAACGTTTAAGGGAAAACTGGGAAATCCCACTGCATTCTAAACCTTTGACTTGATGTCAAATTCAATCCAAGGTTTTGTTTCCTAGCCTCTAGAAAGATTTGCTGACATTCTTAGAATAGGTTTTTAACGACCTGTCTCCTGATATACCATCTGACAGCATACTTCTAGGTGGTAGAGTTCCGTGACAGTTCTGATTTCTTAAGTTTGAAATTTCAGTAAAGATTACAGATTATATGTGGTTTCGCTGGTACACGATGAAACACAATCTGAGTCACTGTCAGGATGATAATACTGGAAGGTGATCTGCTTCATTTGTAAATCTATTACGAGTTTCCACAGTTCCAAACATTCATATACAGCAACTCTTGAAGGAGTTTTTTTAAGGACTAAGTGAAATACGTAGAGTGTGCTAGGCTCGAAGAGTTATAGAAAATTGGAATGGTTGGGAATAGCTGCGTAAGAGCTGGCCTGAACCCACAGCTACACGGCAGTCCCCCTTTGTCCCCTTGGGAATGAACACTGGGCAAGCACACGTGAACTAGCAACAAACTATAGGTACAGAAGCACCACAGTGGTGGCCTCAAGGCTTCACGTACATGGAAAAATGAGCTATCTTAAAAGAAAAAAGATGTTCAGATATTTCTTTAGTTTTAATATGAGATAAAACCTGGGACATCAATAAATCAAAGTGTTTAGCTTGGAAACACCAGGTGGCATGCAGAGCGAGGATACAAAAAATTTTCATCCTGAAAACCAAAAACCATTAGAGTTCTGCGTGTGCTGCCCCCTCCTTTAAAAAAAAAAAAGTGATTCAGAGTATTATTTAAATAAGAAAAGAGAAAGATATACCCTAAAAAACTATAGCTCTGCAATGGTGTCTTTTCACTCAATGGAACATTTTCTCACAAACCATGTGACAAACAATTGTGCTCACTTACACTCCTCTTTATGAGAAGCTACTTAAAATGAATAACCTTAGACAAAGAAAGCACATGTGAAAAAATACATGATTCTATACTGGTAACCCTGATAATAAAACTTAACAGAATTAGTTCAAAAAATAACAGTTATCGCCACAGTAATATAGTATAAACACGTACTTTCTCACTGTTATTACCTGATTCTGTTTCTTATATTTTTAAAAGCAATGCCCTAGAAAGCAGAATATAGGAAAGGACACTGACATGGCAACTGGAACACTAAGATACTAAATTCCCATGTACCAGATTCTAATTTCAAGATCTACATAACAGGGTTTAGAAGACAGAGCTTAGGTTTTGTGCCCTGTCTTTAAGGAAATATAAAAGTAAGAGTTGATGAGCGATTTATTTAATATGAACTATAGAGCAACCAACTTCTATCCCATAAACAACATCTTTAGTTATTTTTCTATTTCCATAGTGTAGCCCAATGATAACAAGTATCTACAGAGACAAAAAGATCCTGAAATCTCTGGATCATTAAAAGAATGTTAAATGGTTTTCAAAATAGTTTTACTATTATCTGTTTCTTTGAAAACTTGTAATTCATAAATTATGTATACGTATGTATAAATGTGAGTATACACAGCAACCATGCTTCAGATAAACAGAAGACTCATCTCCTAATTAATGGATAAAGTATTCTTCGTTGTGGTATGGTAAGGTTCACATTTATCAATTGTGTATTATTTATGCAATTACTTTAAGAAGAGTGTCTTTTAAAAACACCTGCTATGTGGAATGGAAGAAGATGCTAGTCAAATTCACCAGAGAAAGCACAGAAATGTAGAGTGTGGGGTTAACCATTTCATGACCAATGCTGTTACCTATAATTAAATAGTTTGCATATTACGATTTAGCATGATCAGAACAAGAAATCAAGAGACATTTTTATAAGTTAAAATGGCAAGCAGCATGTGAATGTTAGCTCTTTAATCTATGTACTGAAGAACATGTGTTACTTTTTTAAAAAAAATCACAAACATGTTTTCTAGGACACCAGAAATACACTATGGGGAACTTTGAAACATCAAATTAGCATCTTCCAAGAAAATATATGTCTAAAAATATAGAAATTGAACAAGCTTCAAGGTAGAATGAAAGCTCCATCTGTGTCTCAGACTGGGCAATTAATGGAATCATGGGCCTTCTTGCCTGTTGTATTTCATCTGAGTGCTCTAATATTTAAAAAAAAAAAGACAATTAGAAAAAAATACAAGGTTGCATCTAAGAAAAACATTAGTGGGTAAGGAACAATAATGCTGTAGAGCTATGAAAATATGGTATAATATATTATTCACCTCATTAAGCTCATAGTAAAAGATGCAATACAAAGGGAATTATTTTATCTTTTCTGTAATGTACATTCCAAAACAAGAAAGTTTGCATAAAGTCTAAGTTCTCTCTAATGAACTTGAAATTATTAAAATGGCTCTCCTTTGTTAATCTACGCCTTGCTGTTTAAACTGTAGGCAAGGAGAAAGGCCTGTACAGTGTGTAAAATCACCATAGAAACAGGAATCTAGAGCTTAGTAAGATTTTCAGTATAAACAACCTCGTGACTAGTCTTTCACAGTCCAGCATGGGGCAACCTCACATTAGTTTCTTCTTGTTTGTGCCTGTTCTGAGTTGCTATGGTGTTTAGGGGTTTGCCCTTACATAAAAGATGGTGCAGTGTGAGTTCTGACAGGACTCTTAGCATGGTAACACACATTTTTAAGGCAGATGATACTCTCTCTGACAGCTTCTTCCAATTCTCTGGCCTGGGAGTTGAGGTTAGGCTATCATACTCTGAAGAGCAACACTTTGTGAAAAAATGAGTAGAAAATGTTGTTTTACAAGGACTCAACTTCCACTTTGGCTATAGGGTTCTCACTTCTTGTAGGATCACAGGCTTAGGAGGGAGTCTACTTTCCACAGAGGTGCGGAATATTTAGCATCTCCTATGGCTAAGCAGTAAAGTGCTAGGCCAAATTCTGGAAGAGAACCTGGGAGATGGCACCAAAAAGATTTCTTGTCTTCAGTACCTTCTTTGATACACAAGATTTATTTCTATAGCATAAAAGCTTATCATCAGAGGCAATGAGGTCTTCGGGAAATGTCGTGTCAGAGTGAACAATATAAATAGGGTAATGGAAACATGAACCACAATAACATGGTCTGGTCCATAGGAGAAAATGGGTGTTGACTGGTATTTTAAGAATATTACAGATACTTGGAGTTTATTGATTAAATATAAACTACTATATACATAAGATATCCTTTAAAATTGGTTTTTAATGGAAGTAAAGACATACAAGAAAAGGTAGAAGACCACATTTCTTGAAACTATTTCTAGTGTGGTTCTCTTAAGTATTTCTAGGTTCTTGGGTCCTGTGAAAATTTATATTATCTTTTAAATATTAGTAAGACAATGGCTCTAAAAATTTTACTTATCTAGAAAATGATGTGGGAAAAGCCTTAGAAAACAGAAACCACTAATGAATTGTCTTTTAGTTCACTTTAAAATTTGCTCTAGACATCAACTAGTCTGCCTTGAAATTCATTGTAAAAACTTGTCTGCCTGGATTCAATTTTGTAGTTTAAGCAAACTTTGTGTTTGCATAAACTAGTATCATAGTGCTTTATTCAATTTCTACAATGACAAAGTTAAAAAGTATTTTAGTTTTGTACATCACCAGAGAACTATGCTGTTCATAAATATTTTTAAATTCCTAAATTTCATTCAAGAATACAAAACCATAAAAATAAGCTTTAGAAAACATAAACTGAATAGAAATTTCCATAAATGGTCTTATTAAAATGAGCGTTTACTAAGTATTCTTAGTCTGGATGCTAAATAAATACAGGTGTCATACCTACCATAAAAAATTTATACTTCATACCTGTAAAAGGAAAACTAGAAAAAAACAAGGATTTAAGAAATATAAATATGAAATAAAATGCACTAGACATGTAAATTGTCCAAGACCTAGTTTAACAGGTAGGTGCTCATAAACGGCTAATACAAATTAAATGCTTCCTATAGAGAAAGCTGAAAAAGGAATAAATAAAGGGTTCATGGCATGTATTAAGAAAAAGTCATTAGCCTATAGAAAATGCAACTAAATGCTCAAAAATCACTCTAACATATTTTTCAAAGACATATTTTATTCCTTTTGGGAAAAAATTTTTTACCAAATAGAGAAATGGGAATATTTGCCTGTGGGAGACACAAGATAGATTCCTTCTGCTAAAAAAACAAGAACATGGAAGCACAGTGTGGAATGATGGACAATGGAGGGTGGGTAGTTGAGAAGAGGGCATGAGGGGAGTTTGCTTGGTAGGTACAATGTGCGTTGCTCCTGTAGTGATGGATGCAGTGAAGACCCTGACTTTACCACAATGTAATATATCAATGTAGCAAAACTGCTCTTGTACCCCACAAACATATACAAATAAAAAAATCAATTAAAAAACAAAAATTAAAAAAAAAACTTCTTTCAACCCATACAAGCCTATAAAGGATGCTATTCACTATTGAAATAAATAAATGATTCTTCTGAAACAAAGTTTTTCTATATTTTTCTAATTATCTTCTTTGGTAAAATATATCCAGATAAAGCTAAATGTAGACTACCTTTGGCATAAGAATGAAATGTGGAGTTAGAGGTGGCAGCAATAGTTGTGAAGTGAGGAATTAAGGCCCTGTGTTTTGAGGAGGTAGTAATAGAAAAATAAGTTTTCTATTTTACTTTATTTTATTTTTATTTTAATTTTACTTTAGATTGTTAGAACATTTTTTCATATATCATTAAAAGTATGAGAAAATTTAAATATTTATTTCACATGTTTATATCAAATGTAAAATATTAAAGGCTAAAACTGGATATTTGATTTTCATACAAAGTACTAACTTACTATATTTAAGCTTTTGGGCATGTGTTCCCATGTCATGCATAAGTGGCTTAAGAACATTCAGACACATGTTTGTTAAGGCAAAATGCTAATATTCTTATTTGGTGGTGACCCAGGCACAAACATAGTGATAAATTCACAGTTCTAAACTAGAAAGGCTGATCTGCAGCAAAATACAGGTAACTTTGCTTAATAAAAATTCATTTAACAAAATCCCAAATATGTGGCAAATACAAATTAAATAATATCCACTGGCTGGGAAACTCATGTATCCATTTCACAGTTGGTTTCTTTCTAAAATTTATGTCAAGGCTAACCTTCAGAGTGTGGTCAACATTTTGCTGGCTTAATCACATGCCATTCTGATGTACCATTTTTACCCCATATTTCAAAACCTTTGTTTAAAGCATTTGTATTTAAGTTTTTTAGAATTAAACTTTTCAAACATACATAAAAGTAGAAAGAAAAGTATAATAAACCATCCCCTAGGCTTAATAATTATCAACATTATACACATTTTTTATGCTCCACTTATCTTTTTCCTTTTAGAATTTTAAAACAAATCCCTCACATCAGATCATTTCAACGCTGAATACTTCCATCTGTATCTCTATAAAATAAAAACTTTGCAAAAACCATAATTATTGCATAATGCCATATAATGAGTTCATATTCAAATTTTCCTGATGTCTCAGAAATGTCTTTCTTCAGTTGGCTAGTACTAGACAGGCTGAAATAAGGTTCACTCGTTGCGTTTGAGTGCAATTGTCACTTAAGTCCCTCCATCTAAAAAGGGGCTCCCAATCCCTCATTTTTGTGTTCTTGACTCACTGAGGGAACCACAGCAATAAACTTGTAGGCTGTTCTACATTCTGAATTTGTTTGATGGTTTTCTCATGGTGTCATTTACATATTCCCCTAAATTGAATATTTCTTGTAAACAGAAGGTTATAGCTAAAAGGTTTCAGGTCAAATCTTTGTGATTAGAATACTTTACAGATGGTGCTGTGTACTTCACACCGTATCACATCATAACTTCAGGCTTGCTAAGATCAATCAGCCCACTCAGGTAGTGGCAGCCTGATCCTTCTGTTGTCAGATTTACCATTAACTTTGCTCCTAATGCAATGGTTCTGAATCTTGGTTGCATACTGCAATCACTTGGGTTGAGGGTTGGGTGGAATTTGGTAACTACTGCTGCCCAAATCGTACACCCACAGATTCTAATTCAATCAGGTTAAGCTACAGCCTGAATATTGGGATTTTTAAAAACTCCTAAAGTGAGGGATGAGAACCTAGAGGTTTTAGAATCAAATGACCATCTTCGCTTGACTTAATATCATTAGGGCTTACAAATTAGTGATTTTTCTAATTTTATCATTCTTTCTGTATTTATCAGCATGAATTCTTTTGGAATGTTTTAGACAATAGCTAGAGTTATTTGGTTATCCTGAAATACAGGCAGGACAGGACAGGCAGGATAAATTTTTAATTTTTCTCTTTAATGATTAGTTTTTAGAGTAAGGCAGTGATTCTTAAGCTTTGCACATTGGAATTACCTGGGGACTACTTAAAGCCTACTGATGCCTGGTTCTCACCCAGATTTTTTAATTTAATTGTGTGGGGTGAGGCCTGGGCATCAAGATTTTAAAAGAATCTGAAGTATGGCCAAGTTTGGGAACTTGTGCAGTGAGATGTTGGTACCCTAATAACCTCCAATGGTGGCTAAAAAAAGGAGTTTGTTTTTTGCTTGATTTGGTAATGGTTGTTGCATTTTTCTTGATGGAAAATATATCTGATCATTTTGAGCCAGAAATCAAGACAGAAGAAAGGAAAACTGATAGGAATTATTATGACAGTTTTACTGAATGCCAAGATTAGGTTGATTCTCCAGCCTCCATAAAGAGCTAGTCAAATAATGTGATGGTCAGGGGTATGCTAAAATTTCCATGGAATGTTATGATTTAGTACATAATAATGATTTTTAAAAATTATGTTACTCTGTTCAATCTGCCCAAGAACTTTATGATAGACAGAAATCTGAAACAAATGTTTATTTTAAAACCCTAATAACTTATTAAAATTTTAAATATTCATAAAGATTTACATTCCTGTACTCTGGTAACTTAGTAAGTGTAGATAGAAATAACAGTTTATATCAGTAGAAGTATAAATTTTTAAGCTTTTCTGGTGGGCAGATTGACAACATTTACCAAAATAAAAGCATATACATACCTTTGTCCAGGAAGTTACAGTTATACAAATCTTATCAACAGAGACACTCAGATGTGCAGAAAAAAACTTTACCATTGTTTGTCAAAGTAAAAAGCTAGAAAAAACAAAATGTCCACTAATAAGGGACTTGTTGTATAAATTTTCTAAAGAATGGAGACTACTCAGCCATTAAAAAGGAGGAAGGAGATCTTTGTATATTGATGTAGAAACACACGCATTGTTTTATAGTGTTTTTAAGGAAAAAACTTAAGTCACAGAACAATGTATAGTGAGAGTATCCTCATCTGTGTTAGAACAAACCAAACCCAACCCAAATGTGTGTGGATATTTTATATATATACATACACAGAGTTTGTAAACTAAAAATAAAATCCTAAGGCTCCCCAACCCCTACCCCAACTGAATGCTTGGCCAAGGGAACCCCAGAAAAATCTTAAAACTGAGTTCCTGGCCATGAAAGAGAGGTCAGACACGCCTTCTTAAACCCCCTCCCTTTTGGAGTTTAGACACTACAACTGATCAGCATTAACATTAAAATAGAGATCATAAGGCTGATGAAACAGACTTTTTGTGGCAATAAGATCCTAAATTACAAATAGGACCTAAGGCCATGGAAAGCAAAGGTTAAGTAGGCCACCACTTTGCTTAACAAATCACTTTGGGTCCATTGTGGCTTGTTCTAAGATTAGGAGACTTCCTTACCTTAACTAAAACATTCCTTTCTACTGATTCCCAGGTTTTAGACAAAGCTTTGTTTCTTTAACCAATTACAAATCAACGAATCTCTGAACTTATCTATAACCTGCAAGCCCCCCACTTGGAGGAGTCCCACCTTTTCAGGCCAAATCAATGTATACTTTCCATGTATTTGTTGATTTATGATTTTACCTGCAATTCCTGTCTCCTTAAAATATATAAAAACCAAATGTAACTCAATTACCTCAGGACCACTTACTAGAGGCTTCTTGGGTTTGTGGATCCCTGGGCCATAGTCACTCATATTAATTCAGAATAAATCTCTTTAAATTATTTTACAGAGTTTGGTTTTATTTCTCCATTAACAAGTTAATAAGTTTGGTGTGTTTTACTTGCGATTTTCTTCAATACACTGTGTGTGTGTGTGTGTGTGTGTGTGTGTGTGTATGCATACGTGTGGTGGTCATGGTATGGGAATGAAGGAGACTTTTACCTTTTACTCCAAATTCTTCTAGACATTTAATTTTTTAAAAACAAGATGCATTATTCTTTATATTCATAATAAAACATTAGCAAGTTAAGAAGAGCTTTCATAGTGGCGATCAGGAAGCTACAGCTATGTAGTTATGGTAGGAAGACCGTCATGACTATGTGGCTAAAACAGCCCTAGAAAAGTAAAGGAGGAAAAACTTGGATTCTAAGGCTGGTTTTAAAAGAAATTTTTATCTTCATGGTATTTAGAAGATAAACAGGAAGAAATCTGTGATAAAGTTTTGTCATTTGTACAGATTATAGCTATAATAAATGATAACAGCCAGAATCCTCAATAAAATAATCCTTTATACATGATTGCTAATCTAATATTCTATTTATGAACATGTACAATATAACATTCACTTCCTACTGCATCTCCTTTATAAATCCAGTGCATTTCCACTGACGCACAAAGCGTTCCCATTTAAGTTCACATCTTATCTCATGATGTGCTGATGATTTTTTGTGTTGTAAATTACTTGCTCCAGATGAAGGAAAAAAGAAAGATAAATTGACGTAGGGCCAGTTTCTCATTTATCTTTTATCTTCAGTGGTTATGATTTTTTTTTAAGCTCACCCTGATGGAAGAAACTGGAAACTACACACTTTAGAAACCAAATTTAAATATATAAACAAAATGCAGACCCTCGCCCCTATAGTCTTAAATTTAGTAGTATATTTTAATTACTATTGTCAGTGTATTCCACAGAGTAATGATTTAAACAAACAGTGTGTTAAACTCATGGCACTTCAATACATACTACACAATAAATGAATGTAGCACTGTGAAGTTAAATAATCAGTTTAACATATCTATTTTATTGTAATCTTTTCCTTCCCCTCCATATCTGTTTTAAAACATTAGAACTCCAAGCTGCATGGAATTGTTTCTTCTCTCCTATCTATCCAATCTATTAACCCCTTAATGCCTTCTAGGTCAACCAGAAGTTTCCCCCTCTTTCACGCTCCAGTGTCCTTTGTTAACTCATCGTTTTGGTAGAAACTCCAGTCTTTTTTGGCCTCTTTAGTTTCTTACCTATGAGTGGTACCAATTCCCTATCACCTACATAACATTCATCAGTTTCTTGAACACTTTTCCCATTCTAGGAACCATGTTAGTGGTGGGAACAGAGCAGCACATTCCAGCTCTGTAGATGGGATTTCCAGGTCTAACCGCTGGGCCGAGGTTGGGCAGAGGGAGGACAGGTTCTGATGCTGGCTCCCCTCCCCTGCTTTTATACAGAACTACTCAAGCTAGCAAATGCCTGGACTCCCACCCCCCCAATAGAAAAACTGTGAAATTGTGACTTGGAGCAAAATCCACTTCACAGGATGTGGCTGGAGGATCTAAGTTTTAATAACAACCAATGATCACTTTGACAAAAGGACTAAATCTGTGGCTTCGAACATATAGCTTCTTTCTGATGGGCAGCATACACTGTGAACAGCTATTTTTATGATTTAATTGGTGTTTTTCTTAAGAGAGGTAAACCCAAAGGACTTTTTAAGAAAGATATTCTCTATAGTATTTTCCCTCATGAAGAAGTATGATTATATGTACATATATGTGCATTCTCACATTCCTCAGTCCTTTACCTCTTATTCTAGTATACATTTTCTGTGATTTTGATGTTTATTTTCTATTTTATATGTTCTTAAAAGCTGCCTCAAATTTTGATGGAATAGAAGAGATTGTATCAGTATGTAACATGTTCAGATATGAAAAAGTGAACAATGGGAAAAATGACACACTAATAAAACTGAAACAGAAGAGAGCACTGACACAAGGTTCCCTCTGAGCTGTCTGAGCAGAATACACAGGTCGTACGAAACCGAAGAAAAGACAAAGCGGAAACACAGAATAAACTTTCTTCCTCGGTAAAGATGAAAATATGTGCATTTATGTTTTTAGAAAGCAAATAGGTAACACTGGTAAGCTAGAAAATGCTGAACAATGAAGAGAAAGGGCAAAAGGCAAGATAATGATGAAGCATAAATGTTTCAAAACAACTTTATTGCTTCTAGGGAAGTTATAAAGACCCGAGAAAAATGGTAGAATGGGCAGTTTTTTCTCACTCTATGGGAAGTATCCCTTTCAGCTCCCACACTTAAAACCTCTGCCTTTTTATTCTCAAACAGCCGACCATCCTTAGTACAGATTAAAAACCAAGGAACCAACCAACAAAAAACAAGCAAACTGGAGTCTCCTGAATTGAATTACAAAGAAATGGAAATCTTCTCTGCCCAGGGCATCCAAAGCTCTTATTTAGAAATTGAAGGCTGCAGAAATTTAGCTATTTAAAAACAAACTTCAGCAGCTGGTTTCAGTTTTCAGCATTTCAACAGAATGTAACATTCTGAGAACACCTGAGTAGGCAGGATCTCACCCAGGCAGTGATCAAACCACTGCTTCACTAACAATTCACCTTATTGCTAAACAGCTTTTAAAGAGCTAAGCTTTTCAAGTCAATTTGTAAAACTTAAAAAAAGTAGAGAAATTGTCTGCAAGAAAACGTTCAAAACATGAGGAATAACAGACCTTCAATCCTAAATCCTTTTGTGCCATCCTTTCTTATATAGGAAACCAAGAAAATGAATAAAGATGTTGCTTTTGTCAAAACCTAGCCAAAGACAAAGACCTTTTCAGTATTTTTCAGGTTTAAGCCACTCTATTTAAATCTACTCATTCTGAGTAGCACAGCCTAATTCTAAAACCAAGATGATTTTCATTCATACTACATTCAGTATCTCTGTATGCAAAGCAGTAAGTAAAAAACAATAGATAAACATCACAATAACAGTGGCAAAACTGTCATTTTATCCCATTTATTAACTTACACTCAAAGTTTTAAAGGGCATCTATATTTACTAGAAAAAGAAAAAAAATCAGACTTTACTCTTTGATTCATAAAATAAATGTTCAATTTTCTAACCTTATAACTATAGCTTATTGTCATGGTTACAATTTAAATGTCATAAATATGACCGAAAAGTAGGCAAATTTAAGAAAAAAACACAACATTAATAGAGTTAGAAAATAGAGAGAATACCAATCGTGACTGCTGTGTTTGGAAGTTAATGCCCTCCTCTCTTTCCCCTCAGGAAAGAAGGGTAAGTAAATTTAAGTCCTAGGCTTGAATATGAGTTTTGGGCAAGAGTGTGCTCTGAGAAAAATAAGAGTCTATGCAGTTATTAGGCAGGAATTACGGCTGCAGCTGTGGTGAAGACAGATGAACGCTCAAGTATTTGGGGAGCTATTTGAATAACATTTAATTATGTATTTAATTTAAAACATATTTAATGCTTGTGCATTATGTACATTTTATATATTTACATATGTTTAACACATCAGTAAGGTGACTGCCCAGAGTACCAGAGTGATGAAAAGTAAAAAGAAAAGGGATTTGAAAAATTTAATTTAAAGAAAAATACTAAGTACCTAATAGTATATTTGTTACTTGGCTACAAAAAAACCCCTGAAGATGGTGGTCAAACAATTTCAGCTTTGTAAGTACATGGAAGGGGGAGTAGAAAGGAAGCCAAGGCCCCAGATATTTCATCTCCTATCATGTGTCTTCATAATCTGAGCTCATTCTCTCTACCCTGTAAATCAACACACAGTTACACACAGTTGTCTGCCAGACTTTTGACAGTCAAAAGTCCACAACTGCCCTCTCCAGCTCAAGTCAGCCGGTGCACAACTGGTATGGGTTAGGAGGAGAAGTGCACGGAGAAGTCAGGATGTTTCTCTGGCTCTACTTTACACGGCATTTCTGACAGGGGCTGTATCTCCCTCCTGGCCTCAGCTAATGCTGGAAAACTCCCCCTGCTCCCCTCACTCACAATGCCCCAGCTCCAGGACTGACAAAACCACCTGCCTTTACAGTCCTAGGGATGGTAGCAGCTTCTTGGCATCATTAATGGTGCTTCATCATCCTATTTACTCAATGAAATATTCCAACCCATACATTCATAACTACAAATTTTCTGTATCAAATTCCTGGCATGGGTTCTGTTTTCTCGACTGAACCCTGACTGATAAATATAGTTACTATCCTTGGGTTACACAAAGAACTCTTACCTATCAAACACTAACCCTACAATAGAAAAGAAAATGGCAATTTATAGGGTATTTTTATATTCCCCAGTTAATTAGAAATACAAATGATGACACTAATCAGAGGCTCTATCTCATATGTTAATAATACCTGGAAAGAAGGAAAATTAATATAATCTTTTAGGAAAGCAACTTGGTTACATATAGCAAAAGTATTAAAAATGTTCATGTACTGTAAATAATTTTCTTCCTAAAAATCTAGCCTAAGGTAAATCAAAAGGTGCTGATATAATTTTATATACTGGGAAGTTTATCACACTGTTATTTATTAGTATAATAGTGAAAAATTAGAAACAAGCTGAATGTCCAACAATAGAGAATGGGTAAATATTGTAGACACTTGTAATTTTCCCTTACGGTATTCTACCCCAACGGTAAGCGTATATACTTCCACATGTAACTACAGTTCACCTCCATGAAACCTGAAGGTCTTAAGAGGCCAAGGATGTTTGCTTTAAACATTGACAATTATGTGCTAGACAAATGTTTAAGGCTCTTAGGAAATATTTCTGGAATAAATTAATTATGCAGTATGAAAGATGAACTTAAAGAATTTTATATTAAGTGGCATATGTTTATGATAAAGTATAACATAAAAAAATTGGCAAACCAATATAATTGCCTATACAGTATGTTCCCAATTTTGTTTAAAAGGAAAAAAAATGTGTAACACACATAAATGCATAGAAAGACTAAGTGATGAGAATGATTATAAGTAATTTTAATTTCTTTTTATACTTTGCTATATTTTCCAAATATATTCTGATGGGTATATATTACATTTAGAATCAGAAGGAAAATTATTTTTAAAAAGTTAAAAGCCAATATGAAGGCAGCTGGTAAAGTTAAAATACAACAAGAACTAAAACTAAAAAGTTAACCAAAGGAAAAAAGGTGTATTAGGCATCAGGGAAATGTAAATCAAAACTACAATGAGATACTTCTTAACATCTACTAAAACGGCTATAATTAAAAAGACAATAACAAGTGTTGGAGAGCATGTGGAGAAATCAGAACACTTATTTTTTACTAGTGGAAATGTAAAATGGTACAGCCACTCTGTAAACTAATCTAGTAGTTGCTTAAATGGTTAAACACAGAGTTAGGGATGACCTAGCCATTCCACTATTAGATATACACTTAAGAGACATGAAAACATACATCAAAAACTTGCACATGCGCGTTCCTAGAAGCATTATTCATAACACCCAAAAGTAGAAACAACCTAAGTGTCCACTAACTGATGAATGGATAAATGTGTTACACAATGAAATATTATTCAAATGTAAAAAGGAATTAGCTACTGATGTGTATTGCAACAGAGATAAATCTTGGAAACATCATGCTAAGTAAAAGAAGCCAGTCACTAAGGACCACATATCATATGAATCTACTTACTGAAAAGTCTAGAATAAGCAAATCCATAAAGAAAGATAGATTAGTGGTTGCCTAAGACTGCTAGGTTTGGGGAAAGGTGAGTGCTAATTGGTATGCAGTTTCTTTCGGGGGTGATGAAAATGTTCTAAAATTGATTGCGCTGATAGATGCATAACTCTAAATATACTAAAAAACATTGAAGTGGACTCTTTAAATGGGTAAACTGTATTAAATATAAAGAAAGAAAAAGCTATAAGGGCAACAAAAAAATTAAGTTCACATGCATGTGTGCCAAATTTGCAATACAGAAAGAAAGACTTGCAACAGTGTAGTAAATGTCCTACTAGGCTGTAAAGGTTTTAAGTGCACTGTGAGTCAAGTTAAGAATCCAAAAAAGTTCTTGTGATTTTAAAAAACTTATAAATTCTTTGTGTATATTTTTTCCAAAATATATATTTTTGTTACTGAATGAAAACATTCATCTCATTTACTCATTAAATATATTTTCAATACCTGCTAAAAGCTGGACACTTTCTAGGCACTGAGGCAGAGAGAAAAAAGATACTTTCCAAGGGCTCAGAATTTAGTTGTGAAGCTAATACACACATACAAATATTCCCGTGACAGTGTAAAGCAGCATTTATTATTCACTCATGTATGCACGTATTCATTCACTCAGGTGGTGAATTACCTACAGTCTACCAACCACAAGGTCATACTTTGGCAAACAGAGAAGGCACAGCTCCTGGTCTCAGCAATGACTTTGAATGCTGTGAAAAAGTAGAGGAAAGAACACTGCATCTCAACTGACTCTCCTTGTTAGCCCTGGTCAGATTTCAGATCACTCTCTCATTAACTCCCCCAAATAAAAAGCCACAGCTTTCTCATGGCATATGCTGCTCTCCTGGGTTTCAGCCTTGCTCTAATGTAGTTGTCCTTCATCCACAGCACGTTAGCCCACATGTCTGAATCACATAATAAAGTATTAGTGTGCATGGATCTATCGGTTTAACAGAAGTGTTTTTCTTCACATTCGATTAAGGGCTTTCTTTAGTAATCACACTTCTAAAGCTTATTGCTGTCATCACTTGCTGTCTTTCATTCCAACTCCAATACATCTAACGTTGTAGTCCAGAGCACCACTCCAACATTGGCTCTCCATTTTGATTCTCCTAATTCTTTTAATGGTACTACCTTCTTCCCTGACTCAAAACCTCACAGTTATCTTTGTCTACACCTCCCACACAAAAGTCAGTCTCTAAATCCTTAGGAATTACTTAGTTAGATGATCTCACACGCCAAATTCTGCAATCATCTTTCAACTGCTCTCTCCTGCCACTAACTCTTCCTCCCACCATAGCTCTGCGGTTTCTCCTGAGGAAAGTTTAAATTATGTGGTTTTTTGCTTAAAGGATTTTCAGAGCCTCCCCGTGAACAGTGAGAGAGTTCAAAGTCCCTGGTACTTATAAATCTATAATTTGACCCAATCCAGTGCATTAGCCTTTGCACATTTTACCATCTACCAAACCAGTTTTAAATGTTCCCCAGTGACATTTCTGTTGCCCTTCTCCTGTCCAATGACAATGCCCTGTTCAACAGCCTGGCCACCCTTCAGGCCTGAGGCTCCAGGCCCATCTTCTCTGCAGAGCTATATCAGAAGTGCGTTGTCCATTTACAACGTTTCCCACATAATGCTTACTTGGTAGTTAACCACATATTATTTCATAGTATGTCTTTCCTGGTATTAAACTGCTGTTTATAAGTCTTATTGTTAGGTAGCTGTGCACATATCTCTGTCTAATCAACAGTTTGAGTAAATACTGCATTTCTTGGAAATAGCTACTTTGTAAAATAGCAGAGTGCCCTGTATGCACTATAAACACCACCAGAATCCTGGTCCCAGATTCAGGTAAACTCAGATACTGGGCATTTGGTGATCTAAGTCTTCTTCATTCAAGTCTTATTTGAAAAGTGCCAAAGTATTTAGATATCAAGGCCTATTCTAGCATTATAACATTGTTGGCATTATCCTTTACAATGTACGCTCCATGGGGCAAGGGAGACAGGGGACATATGTGCTGTGCCCGTCACTGTCTGCCCAGCAATGTGTGCAGTGCCAGGCACATGTGTGGGGGCTCAGTAAAGATTTATGGAATAGAGACTGAGTATGAAGACACCAAATATTTGTGAAAGTGGCAGACACTCTCCTTAATTCATCTTTCATATGTGGTGAATTTAGGACAAAGAGAAAAGAAAGACAAAGAGATTACTTTTTTTATATAATAAAAAATCATACCTGTTGATCTCCAAGGAAATGACTTCTCAGTTGAGCTAGACAAAAAGAAGGAAAAAAAATGGAACATTTATTTCTTTTGTCATAAAATTTAACTGTGGACCTGTTTTGCATATAAACATTTAATTTCTATGTTAAATTATATAAAACATAAAAACCTCAAATAAAATTTAAAATTACCTTTTTGACTAAGTTTTTAGACAATATTTAACTTTCCACATAAATTTGGGACAAAACTGTATTTCTACTTGGAAATTAAGGCAAATTTTGAAGTGACATAAAATTCTTCTTGAATAAGACAAATAAAACAGCACAACTAAGTATGAGATTCATGGTATTCATATGACGTAATATACTATTTTTTTGTGATAATATGAAAACTATATATACAACATACACATTAAAAAGAACCAAGAAAGCTGTTAAAATTATTTATTTTACTTATTTTTAAAAGAAGGCATTAGATACTACAACATTAATGAGGTCAGTTTTGAACTGAATGTTGCTTTACAAAATTTACATCACAGACTTTTACATCAAGAATATAAGGCCTTACAAGCCAGGATAAAATTTTAGCTATATAACCAAAGAAATGAAAGATCTCTATAATGAAAACTATAAAACATTGATGAAAGAAGTTGAAGAGGACACAAAAAATGGGAAGATATTCCATGGCCATGGATTGGAATAATCAATATTGTTAAAATGTCCATACTACCCAAAGCAATCTACAGATTCAATGCAACCCTCATCAAAATATCAATGACATTCTTCACGAAATAGAAAACATAACCCTAAAATTCATACGGAACCATAAAAGACCCAAAATAGCCAAAGCCATCCTAAACAAAAAGAACAAAACTGGAAGAATCACATTATCTGCCTTCAAACTATACTACAGAGCTGTAGTAAACCAAAACAGCATGGGAATGGCATAAAAGCAGACACATAGACCAATGGAGCAGAATAGAGGACCCAGAAATAAATCCACGCATCTATAGTGAACTTATCTTTAACAAAAGTGCCAAGAACATGCAGTGGGGAAAGGACATTCTCTTCAATAAATGTGCTGGGGAAACTGGATATCCGTATGCAGAAGAATGAAATTAGACTCTTATCTCTTACCATATATAAGAATCATATAAAAATGGATTAAAGACTGAAATCTAAGACCTGAAACTATGAAACTACTAAAAGAAAACATTGGGGAAATACTTTAGGACATTGGTCTTGGCAAAGACTTCTTCAGTAATACCCCTAAAGCACAGGCAACCAAGGCAAAACTGGACAAATGGGATCACCTCAAGCTAAAAAGCTTCTGCACAGCAAAGGGAATAATCAACAAAAGAAAGAGACAACCCACAGAATGGGAGAAAATATTTGCAAGCTACCTGTCTGATAAGGCATTAATACCTACACTAGGCCGGGCATGGTGGCTCATGCCTGTGATCCTAGCAACTCTGGGAGGCCAAGGCAGGAGGATTGCTTGAGTTCAGGAGCTCAAGACCAGTTGGAGCAAAAGCGAGAACTCCGTCTCTACTAAAAATAGAAAAACTAACTGGGCATTGTGGTGTGGACTTGTAGTCCCAGCAACTAGGGAGGCTGAGGCAGGAGGATTGCTTGAGCCCAGGAGTTTGAAGTTGTAGTAAGCTATGAGGACACCACTGCACTCTATCTGGGGTGACAGAGTGAGACTCTGTCTCAAAAAAAAAAAAAAAAAAGAAAGAAAGAAAGAAAGAAAAAAACCCTAGACTATATAAGGAGCCCCAAGAACTTGATAGGAAAAAACCAAATAATCCGATTAAAAAAATGGGCAAAGATCTGAATAGACATTTCTCAAAAGAAGACATACAAAAGGCCAACAGGTATATAAAAATGCTCAACATCATTAGTCGCCAGAGAAATGCAAATCAAAACTAGAGTGAGGTACCATCTTACCCCAGTTAAAAAAGCTTTTATCAAAATGACAGGCAATAATGAATGCTAGAGAGGATGTGGAGAAAGGAGAACCTTCGTACATTGTTGGTGGGAATGTAAATTAGTGCAACCACTATGGAAAATGGTATGGAGGTTCCCAAAAAAACTAAAAATAGAGCTACTGTGTGACCCATTGCGGGGTATATATCCAAAGGGTGGGAATTCAGTGTATTGAAAAGATAATTGCATTCCCATGTTTACTGCAGCACTATTCACAACAGTCAAGACATGGAATCAACCTAAGTGTTCATGAATGGATGAATGGATAAAGATATTGTGGTACATATACACAATGGAATATTATGTAGCCACAAAAAGAATGAAATCCTGCCATTTGCAACAACCTGGATGGAACTGGAGAACATTATGTTAAGTGAAATAAGCCAAGTACAGAAAGACAAATCTTGCATGTCTCCAATGTGGGAGCTAAATATTAAAAATAATTGATCTCATGGAGACAGAAAGTAGAATGATGGTTACCAGAGGCTGGGAAGGGTAGCAGCAAGGTTTGGGCGTGCGGGTTGAATAAAGTAGGGATAGTTAATGGGCACAAAAATATAGTTGGTTAGATAGAATGAAAAATATTTTAAAAAAATTTAGCTATATTAATTTCCTTGGTTTATACAGTATCTATCAAAATATTTGTGCATAAAAACATATCTGTGCCTGCCTGCTCACCAATAAATACAGGAAATAATGAAGTTAAAGAGACAGTGTGGTAGATTACAGGAACAACAGGATGGATTATTAAGCATTTATTAAATGATAAATTAAGTCCTTTATTATTTCCTTTTGTTATTTACAACAATCTTATGAACAGGTACCTCATTACCTTCATCTCACAGATAAATAAACATATGCTGGTAACTAGAAGAGCTGGGATCAAACTCAGGATAAACGGATTTCAAAGTTAGTGCTCCCAAACACTTGCTACATGAGTTCATGATCCCATTTTTGCATTAAACGCACACATATACACATACACTAAGACTAGAAAGAAGTGTACAAAAATAAAAACCAATGTGCTAGCAGTTATTTCTGTGAGTACAACTATGAGGATTTTTTTCTTTGTAAACATTTGTAGTATTTTTTTTTTCAATCAGAAAAAGCACATATTCAAGTGTTTTTGGAGTGCTTATTAAATTTACAGGAAAAGGTGTGTGACTCTGGGCTTGAGGAAATCCTCTGCAAAATAAAGGACTTGGAACAGCTGAAGGGAACAATCCTTTCAGTGCTGTAGTTCTAAGGTTTTAAGTTGTTAACCCCTAGTCATTAAGTGGTTAATGAAGCTCTTGCTGGTTGAAAATCCTAGATTCAGTAAGAACTCCCTGAACTTCACTTTTGTGTGAGATCTGCCTTTTCTTCATCACAGGCACAGCAGTTCACATTCCAGGACCCCGAACTAACTGCAAGCAGGAGGGACATGTTCCCAATGAGTGGAGTCAATCAGTTCATGCTAATCTTCTACAGAGCTCCCGTTACGTTCCTTTATCTGATGTACTCTTAACTGATTTCAAAAGGGACTGATGGGAAAAAAGTGAAAATTTAGTCAAATATCAGTAATGGGACATTTGTCTTGCTCCTGAGGGTAGGTCATCACCATCTTGTGGCTCTAAAAGTGGTTCCCTACAATGAATTTCAATTTCTCTTGAATCTGTTTTTATTATTTAGTTCTATTATCTAAATTAGTTTTCTAAGCACTGAGATTGATATCACCCTAGTGTTTCCTTAAAATGGTATTTTATGTCAATATTAAAGTACATAGTAAATCAAACTGCCATCCAGAAATGTTTAATATTAATATATCTCAAGTTTCTTGGGACTATCATGAAAAGTTTATTATTTTCTGAGTTTGAAACTTACATAAACTTTAATGAAATACCTTTATAAGATTTTTTATCCTCAAAATTATGTATCATAGAATATAGTTCCATCTAATTGCTCAAATTGGGCAAGGGCTGTGGCTATTTGGCTCATCTCTTTATATGAAGTGCCTAGCTTATTACCAGGCACAGAGCTGATGCTTAATATATATTGCTGCAGTAATGCAAATTGTGAAAAATACTGAGTTTTGCATTGTTTTGAAAGATCAGGTATATATAATCAGCTATTACTTTGTGCAAGCAGGTCAACTTATTCTCCCCCAGTCTAGGTAGGAAGTTCCAGTGCCTCTTTGTGTACCAACTAGGCAAACACCATTTTGGCTGCTGAAAAAGCCTTTGGTCACCAAAATCTAATAAGGTATTCCCAGGTGAAGGCAATGTGAAGCCTCAGTTAAAACTAATTTTCCCTACTCAAGGTAAAAGATATAAATCATTAGAAAAACAAGCTAAAAATGATGATCAAAAATAAGCAGAACATTCTATGGTATATTTTGAAGACCACATATTCAGCTCAATTACCTTCACGCTAAATTCTACAGTTCCACGGACTAACTGGTTATTACATGTTATTCAGAACAGTCTATTTCCCTTTTGAACTACTCACTTTAAATGACTCTCAAATTGTTCACTACTTTAAGATTCAGGGATTGGACAATAAATACATGGAATTTTGAAATGCTTCCAGTCCCTGAATGCAACCCACTTTTATTAGAATAGTTAGAGGCAACTTCATGTTAGACACACAGACTTATTCCCTCTTTCTTCTCTCCCTCTAACCATCTATTCCTAGAAACACTTCCGCAACTTTTATTGAATGTCTACAATGTGTCTATAGGCACTGTGCCCACAAATGACTCCATCCCGGTTCCTTTTCACTTCTCTTCTGAAGATGCCAAGCAGCTTGTGTTCTAAGAGCTTCCACTGGAATGTGAAACAGATTTTAAAATACATACAGGAACTGACTCATCCATGATAACTTTGTTTCAATGGGAAGATGCATTCATAATTTTTAATAACTTAATTATCCACAATCTTTTAGAATGAAATCCATTCATAAGATCGCTACTGTCTGATCAGACAGTCCGACAGTACAATCAAAAGCAAGCTCATTAGTAAATTTACAAATCAAAACAATTCCTTTTAATGTGAAAAATATCAGTTTTGTTTTCAGGAAGACACAATGCTTTCATTATATTATTACATGAAAATGTGTAGCAAATCACTTTAAAATTCCATACACTTATGAAATTAATTTTTTCATCCAGATACATGTGGAGGCAAAAATATCTTTTTTGGATATTTATGGCTGTGCAATGTCTTTGAAAAATCTCTTTATCTTGGTATTTTTCCATATTTTGAGTCAGAAAATTACCTGCTCAAACTCTCCTGCAGCCAGAGGGTAGGCCAGGGAACGAGGGGTCATAAGAAGCCCCATGTGGGGACAGCAGTGGTATCTTGAGCATTTACAGTGGACACAGTGGTGGCAGTAGGCACTGTTCCTGGACACCCAGATTCAGAATCTGGTTCTCTGGCTTTCCTAAAGATTCCATGAGTTGACACCCAGTAGCCTTTAATAAGTTCCTTTTCTGCTTAGGCAAGCCAGAGAGATTCTATTGTTTGCAACCCAAAATCCTGACTGATGTTATCATAAACTAAGAAACACAAATGGGTCCTCTGAAAAGAGGCCAAGCCTCACCTCTTAATTGTAGACTGTATTTCCAACTGCATACTAGATATAGAACACACTTCATATTCAACACATTGAAATTCTTTTCCCTCAAACTGACTCCTACTTAGTTACTATCACTTGGAATAACTAGTCACTCAAATTGAAGAGCAGGGATTCATTGTATTGTTTGTTCTTCCCACTAGCGTGTAAGCTCCATGAGGGCTTCGAAGTCCACCCTGTTCATAGATGTACTGTCAGAACCTAGGGGAATATCTGACACATGGCTATCACCCAAACACCACTCCAAAAGATATGTTTTGAATTCATCCTTACTACCACTGACGCAGTATGTGCCTTCATCTTCTTATCCTCTTTTGGCTGGATCATTCTTTCATTTCTCTCCTAATTGGTCTTCCTGGCTTTGATTTCTCATCCTTTCAGGCTCTCTTCCATGCTGCTGCTACAGTGATTTTTCGAATCTGATGTCATTCTCCTGCTGCTAATGCACAACAGATCCATAGAGGATGAAATGCAAACATCTTAGTGTGGCAGAGAATCAAACATCTTAGGATGGCACAGAAGGCCCTCCACCACCTGGCTCTTTCTAGTGTGCCCTTTCCCACACAAACCTACATTCTAGGCACTTCTGATTGCTTGCAGTTGCCTCACACCCCATGCTGCTTCACACTTCCAGTGCTATTTTTGGGGTAGAATGTGCAGGAACAGAATCTGGAAATTCTTTCAGAATTACACAAATTCTATAATGGCATATGCAGGTGCCATGTAACACACACACGCACATAAAATATACTCATGAAACTCAACACTCTAAAGTTTATTACCTTCACTTTGTATTACTTCCTATAAAAACGGGAATATTTCACAAAATGTTTTACTTAAGTAAGTCAATACCCAATTTCCTCCTGATTCTTCTGTGTGATGTGAGCCAGCCTGGACACCAATGAGTAAACACCAGGAGAGGAGACAGTGGAGAACCAGATGGAGACACATGGTGACTCTGCCCTGCCATTTCCCTCAGCTTCTCTCAGGTCTAGATGGGGCTTGGCCCATCACTAGTACATACAGACTGCTGTTGGTAGTCTCCTACAAGACACGCTGAATTGGGACAGGATTCAACAGTTATTCCTCTGTTGAAAAAGAACTAGGTCTCAGCCTGAGATTAGAATATGGTCAAGCTGTAAAATTTACTGCTTTATTAAAAAAAACCATTGCATTAAGAAATTTTATAAATATATGTGTAGAATCCAAATTAATAGCTCAAAAATTAACTATAGCCAATAACATTAAATTTCACTTAGTATTAATTGGGAGGAATCACTTGGATACATTTCTAGAAACTGTTTTATTTATGAACAGAACATAGGTGTGTCCCACTGTCTGGACTCCCTACCATCTGTAGCCTTTTCTCCCTGGTGACCACCAGTCATACTTCAAGAATGGGGTTGAGGAGAGCTAGTCACTTCTTCCTTTATGTCAAGAATGTGCCCAATAATTTATCTCTTAATTTATACTTTTAAAAGATGGTAAATTGGTGTTGGGAGCACCCAGGTAGTAACTTGAACATGGAGTGTCTGGTGGGAGAGGTAACAGAGCAGTATGAAATATACTGCTATATTCTAGAGTTCATCTTGATTCTCACAGCTCAAAACTTATAAGGAGTTGGGAATAAGCCAGTTTGGGAGACCATAAACAACCATCAATATAATATGCTACATGTGCAAGTAAATCTGGCATTCCTCCCCTTTGTGTCGTGACAATCTCTTCAAATGTGTGTTTAAACCATTCCAAATAACTAGCACTACATAATATACTTATTTCACTATCACATCATAGTCTTTCATAATATTCTTTAAATAATTGTTAGGTGTTCTTTTATTAAATAGAGGTAATTAATAATCATTCATCGAGCATATGTCTATTAATCTTTACTATGAAAAATTTTAAAAATGTATTTTTGTACATTGTTGGCCTGGTTTTCCTCACATTTTTACCCCTGAGTTTCCTATCAGTTTTACTATTTTGAGCTCTAATCCTTAGTTCTAAGTTCTACACAAAAGTCTGTATTTCTTGTGCACATATTAACTTTTTTTTTTTTGAGACAGGGTCTCACTCTGTTGCCCAGCCGTGGGCAGTGGTGTTATCATAGCTCAGTGTAACCTCAAACAACTGAGTTCAAGCGATCCTCCAGTCTCAACCTCCCAAGTAGCTGGGACTATAGGCATACCCCACCATGCCAGGCTAACTTTGCTTTTATTTTTTGTAGAGATGGGTGAGGTCTCACTATGTTGCCCAGGCCGGTCTTGAACTCCTGGTCTCAAGCAGTCCTCTCGCCTTGGACTCCCAAAGTGCTGGGATTATAGGCATGAGCCACCATGCCCAGCCTCTGCATCTTAACTCTTGGGATTAGAGTTAAAAATAAATGAATGAATGAATGAATGAATGAATAAAAAACCCACATGTCTACAAGATGAAATCTCAGTAGATTAAGTAGATAAATTCCAAACTGCATTTCTCTCTTTACCAATTCATCACTGGCTTATTTTCAATTTATGATTTGCTCACTTTAAAACTTACCTTTCAACTTTTTTATGTGCCATTGATAGGCTTTATTATTTTACTAATCAAAGTTACTCAATTAGCAAATGTGTATGTTTTCTGGAGTCTAAATACACTGTGGAAAGTTCTGGCAACTCAATTGGTTCTTTACAATTGCCTTTGTAATCCACTGCCTTAGTAATATTTATGTCTATTTTTTAATTGATTCCAAGGTCTATTTCTCAGTTTAAAACAAAGGGAAAGGGAACTTGGTTTCTTTGCATTTTTAATTTTTTGGCAATGAATTCACATTGCAATTACTTAGCACCTTGTTATTCTCTAGGCATTACAAATTGCTTTTCAATGAATTGCTCTAGAATCCTCTTAGACATGGAAACTGGGCTCCATATTTTCCCAATCACCCCATATTTCCCATTCTGCATGTGGGATTCCGCCCCCCCGCCCCAGGATCCTGGCAAAATAACTACTAATGATTCCTAAGTTTCAGTCTCTACTTGGAGAGTTTCAGAATAAATTTAAAACAAACCTTGATTGTGTAACACATCCTATCGAACACTTAAATTTCCATATCTTTATTAATTATAATTAAATTAAATCTTCAATTATGATAAGGAGATGCATACTTTACCAAAACAATACAAATAACACAACATAAACAAAACATAAGTTTTTATAACCTACTTTAATTATTTATTTCTATCTAGCATTGCTTTGGCTTCCCTTTTAATTAGTACATTTGAAACTTTGCTTGGTCTTTCAATGGATTTGTAAAATATCCACTAGTTTCTTGTGAGTTCTTACCTAGGTAAAGCTCATTTGATGGTTTAGCTTTCTTGAGTGTTCTTGAATTTATGCTGAGAATGTCATTTTTTTAATATAATGCCTATGGAAGTCCCAGGTCTTAAAAACATTCACCCTGTGGGCAGGTCAAATTTCTCCTTACTCTGATTCTCAACAAGAATGTCCTCGAGCTCATCTTATACTCATAACAAGCATGGTGAGAAGTGGAGTCTAGAAGACTGAGATGGAATAGAGGGCTTGCTTATGCTATAAATCTTCTCATAGTCCAAGAACTCGAATCACCTACCAATACGTAACTGCTAGGTTACAACTAGTTTTGCTTTTCCTGTTTGCAAAACAGGGACCCCATCTGTTGCTTTTAGTTAGCTAAGGATTGACCAAGAAATAAATCCCTTACCTTAGAGATTTACTCTCTGTCTTACTGTCAGAGCTAGAACAGTTGGACAAAATTAAACAATCTATCTTGATTATTCTTCCCCAAACAGGTGGGGATAGCTTTTCATCCCTCCACGGCCCTAGTTCCTTAAGTCAAAGATAGGAAGGCCCATATGTAAAACAGACAATGAAGGTAAACTGCTTTTCCTGGCTGAAAAAGAAGAGGGGGTTGGAAGGCAAACAGGTATCTTTGCCCTCTACATTCATTATTGCCCCTAAGTGGATCTGGGGACCCTGGTTTGAAAAATCACTAGCCTAGGCAGTAAGGATTTCTTAGCAATAATACTTGGAAAGCAATCCTTTTTGGTATTTAACTACATTTCTTGGAAGCCTCTTCCAAATTTACTTAGGGTCCATTCAGAATCAATCTCAACAAAAGCAAACACAAAATCTCTTCCTCCGTATTCATAGTTTTTCACGGAATGAGTCTCTCTTTGCCATGTTATCAGACGCTGGGCAATTCTCTATTGGATGGAGACTGATTTCTTTCTTCCTCAGAATGTATCACTTATTAATTCTTCCTGGCTTTTCATCTGGATAGCCATTAGTCACCTCTTTTCCTAAGGCTGCTATTCCCAAGATCTCAGCAGCCAGGAAAAGTGAAAAAGTGACAATAGGCCCATAATTATTGTTTAGTTATTTTTATGTGTGTTATGACTTTGCCCCTGAAAATGGTTCATGCCTATAATTTGAACTAAACAAGGCATAACAAATGAGACAGGGCAAAGGGTCTCTTTTGATAATTATTTATATGATCTGAGGGTGATATTGAAGTTACAGAAAAGAGCAATGGAATTAAAAATGATGTCCTTCATGTGGGATATAGCTGTTCCTGATCCATCAGCAACAGGACATGAGTTGCCTTCCACTAACAGGGATCTGTTTCGATTCATCTCCACTCCAAGCCCAGTCACTGGGTGAACAACAGAACAAGCAAACAAGACAGCTATGGGAAGGCAGGCCTGATACTTCATGGAATGCAGGAAAGGTCTTAGGCCTAGAATCTGACTCCTGTATTTCCCTCTCAGCAATACTTTACCTGAAAAACTTAGCCATGCTCTTAGTATGTGCTTTTACTACTCTTGTCTTTAAGAAATCATGAGCAGCAGGGACAGCAAAGTGCGGTACAAAAGTACAGCCTTGGTTTCCATCGGCTGCTAGCAAGTTTGAGTACAATGTGTGCCCAGCCACTGTGTTCTCATTCCTGGTCCAATTTTATTTTCACCCTTGTTTTCTCAATTCTTCATTCCACTTTTCTCTCATGCTACTCTACCATATTTTTGGACCCTTATAACAGCTATCTACAATGCATTCCAGGAAAAGATATAAATAAAATACTGTGACCAATATCCTAAAAAGAAAATTACTTATTTTATGCACAGCAAAAACGTTAAAGGAACAAGAAATACAATTCAAGTAACCTTCACACAGACTAGAGGTGAACACATATCAGAAGATGTTAAATATTCTTTGACAAAAGCATTTTGTGTTAGTACTTTGAATCTATGAATAAAAGATTCAAAAGACCATATGGGAGGGGGAGGATCAAAAGGATGTAGTACTAGACAAAAATGAGACAAACAGTTCCCTCTGGTATCCCCATAAATTATACAGGAAGCACGACTTCTGTTTAAGCCTCTCCCACAACAGGTGTTCCAACTAGTTGAAGTAGAAATCAGAATAGAAAGGTTTTCTAACATTTCAGTTGACATTTGAAAGAGTGAAAGAAACTGAGATGAAAAGAGTAAAATGGCTAAGTGCAACACCAGCCTCTCTTCTTAAATATTCTGCCAAAATCCAGGATCCTATTTAGGCAAGGGTCAGCCCTGAAATAGATGGGCTACTGGGCATTATTTGTGTCCCTGGTCTTCAAAATGCTATTTTCTCCTTCACTTCTATTCTTCTAAAACCCTCCAAAGGTGAAGAAACAGAAATAATTTTTTAAAGAAAAATTTAAAATAAAAAAGAAAGAGCACATAAATATATCATTTTTTTTCCAGACTTGCATAAAACAATCTAAATCTTACACTTTTAAATAAAGTAGGTAAGGAGCAAGAGGTCCTGTTTTTCTACTTGCTCTGTGTGGGACTGAGCACAACATTAACGTAGGACTAAGCTGTAGAGATCTATAGGAAGACACACACTGGCATCTAAAAATTCTTAAAATTCATAATTATAAATAGCTTTTTAAATAAATACATATAATTTAATTATGTACAATATTTAGGATTTAAAATGCCTTGAAAAGCCTATATAAAAATTTACTTAAAAGGAATTTTAAGATATCATAAGCCTAAATTTTTGATTAAACATTTATTCCCCCAATCATTTGCCCTGTTTAGATATTCAAAAGCAAATGATTTATTCACATATAATTCTTTGCTACTCATGTAAAGGTACTATCAAATTTGGAATGTGTCTGAAGAATGATATCACCTCTGTCCATTGATTACCCAGAGTGTTTATCTTTAATTTTTATAAACAGTAAAGTTTCTTTAATTCTCAAAAAAATTTTACTCTTCCTGTTAGTATAAAAAGGAGGAACATAATATATTTCTTCAATTTCTGCTTTGCTTTTTGAAAAAAAAAAAAAAAACAAAAAAAAACCTGTTTCTCACTGTAACAGCATTTTCAGCTCTTGATTCATGGACAAGCACCATAAACAGCTGTTTTAGCACTGAAGAGGAATGAATTCACATATGGGGCAGACCACAGACCCACAATCATCAGTAACTGTCCTGGAGAAAGAACAGACCCATAAGGATACAGTCAATATTCTGCACAACACACACTGTGTTTCTATGTATTATAGCAAGACAGCTGGAATATAGAAAAGTGGCTCTAGAACGCTTTACATCCCCCCTAAAAACTCTCATGGATCCCTAATTTGTCCCATGTTCCCTTACCTACCACCCTTATTTCCTTCTCTTCTCTATTTATCCCCCACACATAAATGTGTGTGATTTCCAAACTACTGAGTAGGGAGTTGAAGCAGAAAAAAGCCTATTAGAATAAGAAGGAATGATGATAATGATAGTGAAGGGTCAGGGTAAAGTCACCTAAAGCCGCATTCTTGACATACAGTGGGTGATCCATAAACTCTGTTTGCTGGCTGGACAGATACCCTCCATGGCAAATAGGCAAGGTGAGGGATTGGTCAAGACTGTCTTCAATGTCTAGCTTTAATGTCCAGCATTCTTCTTTTGAGAAGTATGAATCCAAAGAGAAACACCAGTGTACAACATGACAGAGAAAGTGGTTGATCTATTAATCTTTCTTTCTCCCTTCCCCTTTCGTTGCCATAATGAGTCAGCATTGTTGATGAGAAGGCATTATGGAGGATATGAACCATACTGTGTAAATTCATAACCTATACAATTTAAAAATTAGGGCTAATAAGTGGTCTTCACTTAAATTTTTTTAAACAAATATTCACTCAGATCTTAAGAAATATAACCATACTAGTTTTACAAAAATGAAACAAACTATGGTTAAGTTTGAAAACAGAATTTCAGTCAGAAAATTAAGAGCTAACTTACCTAACATTTACAGAACATTTTGCTTTGTAACATTTAAAACATACACAATTAAAAAAACCTCCTAGGTATTTATTACCCATCTTCAGTGAAAAAGCGAACATGCAGTCAAACTTATTTCATCTATATTGTCATCCACTATTTTCTCTACATTACTGGATTATTCTGAAGCAAACTCAGATACGACATCATTTATAAGTACTTTAGATGTATCTCTAAATATAGATACTTAAAAAGAACATAGCTAGAATAATATCACGTCAAGAAATTAACAGTAAAATTCTTAGTGTCAACAAATATCTAATCGGTATTCATATTCCCTGTTTCAATTTTTAAAAAGTATTGGTTTGAATCAGGACCAAAACAAGGTCCACATGTTGCATTTGGTTGCTATGTCTGTAAAATTCTCTTATTTATTTTTTATTATTATTATTTTTTTTAATTTCAGCATATTATGGGGGTACATAAGTTTAGGTTGGGTTTCACTGATCATCACCTAAGAGCACATTTAGGAATAACATTGATCGGGTGTCGGGCAGATGTAGGGGGGGAGGGGATGGGTGTATACATATATAATGAGTGTGATGCGCACTGTCTGGGGGATGGACACGATTGAAGCTCTGACTGGGGGGGGCATAGAGGGAGCAAGGGCAATATAGGTAAAATTCTCTTTTAATATATAACTTCAGCTCCATTTTTTCCCCCTCTTTGAAATTATTTCATTTGGCCTGTAGAATTCCAGCCTGGACCTAATTAATGCATCAGTACAGTTTCATCTGACATGTTCCTTTGTCTCTTGTATTGCCCATAATTTGGTATTTATATCTAGATGCTTAAGCAATTTTGGGGCAAAAATATCTCATGGGTGATGTTATGTACTTTCCATTGTATCTGATCAGGTGACTGATTTCTAGGTTTCTCCTTTTTTTGTGATATAAACATAAGATAGATCAGTGGGTTCAGGTGCTATCAGTTTGACACATTCATTGTGAAATTTCCCTCTACTCTTTCAGCTGGTGATTCTGTCAGCCACTAATGATCATTGGTTCAGATTCGTTATTTTGTTAGTGAGCGCAAAATTCACCCAAGATTTTAAATTTTTAGACTTATTATTAATGTGCTACTCTAGTCAATAATATAATTTCTGCCTTTGTTCATAAGAAATATGACACAGTACCGTTTCACTTAATATTTACAAATAAGTCTCTACTGAAAAGTACTTTGCTAACGCTGCTCAGAAAATACATATACATCTATATTTTGTATGTCTTAATCATTAGTTCTGATATCGTGGTTATTAATTGTACTTGAATTTTCTCTGTATTGAAAATAGCCCCATTATTAATAATGTAACTAAAACTGGGAGGTAGATTAACCTTTAATTGACTTGGACTGAAGCAAAACCTATACATCACAGGATCCTAAAATAATTGGCTATTATTTGTTTTTCTCCAATTAAAAAAAAAAGGGGTAGAAGAAATCATACACCCACATCCTAAGGACATTCCTCTTTGGATTATAAGCAGTCCATTAATAGAAACCAAACATTTGATGGTAGTCAAAATGTATAACTTTTTAATAGGAGACTTTTTTTAAGCTGTGAAAACCTGTAGTCTACACAGTTTTCTTCTTCTTCAGTTACGGAGTGTTTTTTCCCTTATTTAATTATAGAGTAACACAACAGCAGAGTAGAAAAATCAATGCAAAAACAGATTAGATTGATTTGTTATTAAATAGATTGTGAAGCCTCAGGGAAGTTAGCTATGACAACAATTCAGACACTACAAAGTGTGGCAAACTTGTCACGTTCTCTTTACCCGCCCTCGGCAGACGTGCCGTGTAAATTTTTACAGCAAGCTGATTAATTGCTGAAAATCCACCAATGGATGGCCCTCACTTTTACCTAGATAATCACAATTTCAATTTCCTTTTCCATACATCATTGGATTTGAGCTGTATAGGGTAGTTCTCTGAAGGGTTAAGGAAACATCTGATTGCACACATCCCTCTTTATGTTCTATGTCCTTAACCTGCCAAATGGTAAAGACAATGAGACTTTAACACCAACCTTCCTTTATCTTTATCATGAAGATTCATGTGATTAGATGAAGAAATGATAAAATTTTCCTCCTGAAATAATTAACTGCAGAAAGTGCATTAGGGGCAATATATTTTTCAAGGTTGCTTTCCATATTTTTTAAATTAACATTTACATGACTTATAACATATTTGTGAATAACCAGGAATAGAAATAGCAGCCACTTCAGAGTTTCCAGATAGGAGAGACAAAATAGTGGTAGTAGAGGTGGGGCTGGAGGCTAGGAGGGTTACAGTTGTCTCTGCACAGTAATGATAGATTTTACTTAGTGTGCATTTGCAGGGGTGGAGTGGCAAGATGCAGGTACGTGGGGTACTTAAGTCTTCCCAAACCACTTCTTGACATACCTGTGGAAAACCAATAGGAAAACACTATCTTTAGGGGAAAATGTCATCCTAATGTTACATTCAGGTGTATAATAATTACAACTAAATCAAACCAAAACATACCACCACCTCCACTATCAAAAGTGTCAATCATGAAATAGGTGCTCAATGGCTATCGTTCTCTTCCCTACACTGTAATTATAAAGAAGTATTTTTTCTAAGCTTTTGTATCTCTGTATCTCTAGAAAAAAGCAAAGGCATAATGTTCAATGAAGTTAGTAAAGACATCTTAAATTTCTGCACAAAAATATAAATGCAGAGTCAATAAAGAAAACGTGGAAATGGGCACAGAAAGCAATGTTAATATCATCTGTTTGGGGTTTCACCTACCCTAAATGGCAGGTTTAAATAATTTGGGATCTGTTATTATATATAGAAGGTTTTTTTCCTTCTATATACTTGACATAATACTAAAAGATTCATATTCTAAAAATAGACTGATATGGTGTACTTTGTGCTATGATGTACTAGGATCTGTACTATTTTAAGAAATACATTCCAGAGTTATTTTTCCTTTAAAAAACTAGTGATGGAACCAAAAAGAATAAGCCAAATTATTCATTAGAAAAATGACCAATGAAAGAGGAAACTCAAATGGAATATTTTCAACCCTGCTGGTAATCAAGAAAATGCAGAGTAAGATGAGATAATGATGGGCAAAATTAAAGAGCCTGTCCAATATTAAACTTGGCAAAAAGAGAGAGAGAGAGAGAGAGAGAGAGAGAGAGAAAAGAAACACATGAAAAGAAATGGGAACCTGAAGCATTTTTACTCACTGCTTGAGGGGGTGCAATTGTTGAGCTACTTCAGAAAGCAATTCAGCAAGATATAGAAAAATTAAAAATGTATACTCATGACCCAAATAGCCCACTTCTAATTATATATTTTCCAGAATCTTACACATGTGAACCAGGAGATATGTTCAAGAATGTTCACTGTTGCATTACTTATAATATTATAAAACCTCAATAGGGAAATGGCTAAATAGTTTAATAGTCTGTGATATAAATACATACAGCAGTTAAAAAGAAACTAGATTTACACATATCAACATGGATAGATCTCAAATAGAAAAAACAAGGTGCACAATGATACACAGACTATACCATCTGCATATGGTGGAAAAACAACATAAAATATTAGTCACAGATGTATATATGTATATGATATATATGAACTGTATATGTATTTGATATATAAGTATACAAAGTAAATCAGAAAGTATACGAAGTATACAAAGTAAATCAGAAGATTACACACTAGTGGTTAGTCATGGGGAAGAGAAAATGGGGAAAAGAGATTTGAATTTTATGTTTAATATCTATTTCACAAAAACAAAACCAATGATGAATTTTCATTAATTTTCAATTTTAGGATGTGAGTACTTGAATTTTTATTATATCATTCCCTGTGCTTATAATTTTGAACATTTCTCAAGATAAAAATGATTAAAAAATACAGAATCCCCAAAATGATAATAGTAATAAGAAAATACAGGATTTAAGAACATTGTTGCTTTAATATGGTAAAAGTTATTACTAATTCCTATAAAGCAACAAAGGTAATTTTTTTTCAAGAAACATCTTGAAATACCATATATAGCCTACTTAAAGTACTTTATCAATATATACACATGATTAAAAAACCTAATAATTAGGAATGGCACCTAGTAATATAATTCTTGCTATAATTGAGTAAGTCATTACAGTTAAATAATTTAAAAATAGTAATTATCAAATGTAAACTATGAAAAATTACAGAAAGTGAAATAATGTTATTTTAATTAAAATGGTTCTTTAAGAGATAATTAAATAATGGCACAGTGCATATATTTTAGATGCATGGGCCTCTGAATTTTAAAATGTATTTTCCTCTGCATTAATTAGAAAAATTAATACAGCTGGGCTGCCTCCATATTTAACTAAATATATTAAGATAGTCTTAAAATAATCTGAAACTTTGAAGCTAATCATAAACTTGATTTTGTTTGTGGTTCCCAACCACATCACCTGTTTAACATTAAAATGCTCAGTCTAGAGGTAATTCATTTTGGAATACTTTATTCACTGTGACTAAAATGTTTTACTGCACGATGTTCTAGGTTCATAAAAGATTCTAAGACTTATTTAAAGTATCTGGTTTAACATCCAAATTCTACATGGTCATATTCGTTAAGTAGGTTATTTAACGGAATACTGGTTGAATTATCTTGGGCTCACATGTCCTACAGAAGACTTAGACATACAAGCTTAATTCAAATGTGTAGAAATAGTTGCCACTTGAATTTGTATGTCGTGTATGAAACTGGCTTGTGACTGGAATGGCAATAAGAAGTAGGTATAAAAAATGCCTTCTGGAAGAACTGTGCTTGAGCAAACTGCTCCAGACAAATGACTTCTATAGAGCTGCAGGTCATTTTGTATTTTTCATATGTGGGACTCTTTATTATGTTTATAATAGAGTTGCATCTCAAAAATTCAATGTTGCTAAATTTGTTCGTAAGAGCATCTGTTTAATAATTATTCATTGTAGAATACCAAAGAGGGTTTCTGATAATTATATTCAAATATGAAATAGTTTATTTTTCATTTAGTCTGAAGTAGAAATGAAGTCAGGGAGCTTTTATTTGTTTGACCATTAAGACAGTCACTAGTGACCAAATACAACACTAAGAAAAGAAATTTGGTGAACTATATTGTGATGAACATCATAGTACTCCTAAATAGCTCTACCTGTTATACACTTAAAAGTAAATCAACACAAACAACTAATTAAGCAACAAGAAAGGATTTACCAAAACAGAAAGCAAAGGAGAAAGGAAAGAAGGCAAGCCCACACAGAGAGGAGGAGAATGGGTGGACAGGCCAAGGGGAATCTCCCTTGTTCCCCACAAATTTGAGAATACCTGGAACAAAACCCTTAGGAATTTCTCCTCTTAAAAACTCAAGACACAGTGGCACTATTCGTAAATGCCAAAAAGTGGTATATCCATACAACAGAATATTATTTGGAAATAAAAAAAGGAAGTACTGATACATGCTACAACATGGATGAACCTTGAAAACATCTAAGCAAAAGATGCCAGACACAAACGGCCACATATTGTATAATACCACATATATGAAATGTCCAGAACAGGCAAATCCATAGAGACAAAGTAGATTAGTGGTTATCAGGGGGGAGATTAGTGGTTATTAGGGGCTAGAGAAAGGGAAAAATGGGCAAGGGAGTGCTAATGGACAGAGTGTTTCTTTTTGGGATGATGAAAATGTTCTGAAATTAGTGCTGATGGTTGTTCAACTCTATGAATATACCAAACACTGAATTGTACACTTCAAAAGTATGAATTATATAGTATGCGAAACATATCTCAATAAAATAATTACTTAATTTATAAAACCCTCAGGTTTTGGTTGGTGAGAAGGTCAAAGGGGCAAAAAACTTTATCACACGTCTTCCTGAAGTGGTATTAATAAATTAAATGAGTAATAACTGTCAAGGCATAAGCATTCAGTCTTTTTAAGGACTCATTTTTAAAGAATACATTATTTGAGGAGGTTTATTTCATAATGACTTAAAAATATTCACCGAAGAAGAGATTCGAACCAGGAAGAAGCCCTTTCTGCTACTGTCAGCCCTAAAACACTTTTTAGAATTTTTAGTAGTATCAATGAAAGCCTGATGGGCAACAGTAGAAGACCCTATAAAGTGTAAAGAAAAAAAAATCTGAATGGCAGTGGGGAATCAAATCTTTTCATTAAAAAAAAAACAACTAAACAGTTCTTTTCTTAAGTGGCAATAAGAAGACTATTTGTTAATATTGTATGACCTTTATCAAAACCATAAAGAATCCTATTTTAGCATGGCTTTAAACTAACTGAAAGGAGAGAGATAAGCTTAGGGAGACTGTGAAGTTATTTAATTTCAACATTGCCACCCATTTTCTTCCTCATTTAGTTGGTATGACAGGATTTTTCTCTGTGCCTAGAGGAGCTTCCTGATACCAGCAGCAGCCAGTCAAGGAATGAACAATGTGAAGGAACCAACTACTACTCAGTGGGATAATCCAATTTTTAAAATCATGTGCAAAAAGTTAAAGTAAAAATTTAGGGCTGGGCATGGTGGCTCATACCTGTAATCTAGCACTTTGTTTGGGAGGCCGAGGTGGGAGGATCACTTGAGGCCAGGAGTTTGAGGTTGCAGTGAGCTATGATGATGCCACCTCAGTCTAGCCTGGGAGACAGAGCAAGACCCTGTCTCCCCACTAAAAAAATAAAATAGAGAAGAAAATTCAAACCTGTGCTTTACTTTCAAAAGTTGCCATTAATATTTTCTATAATTATTAAAAGCTCCACTTTTTAAATACCTCTTTTTCACTTCAGTATAAGTGAAAATTTAGTTCTTTACCTTAATAAGCAGATAAACTATGATTTGCAAGGTAAAATACTTGGAACCAATTTATGGCCTGCAAAGAAATTAAATTTCTCTTTCACCATCTACATCTTATTTAGAAGTAAATGAGAAACAAAGCATATGTAACTAAGATGAGTTTCTGAGCAACGGTAACATTCTAAGTCTGGTATCAAGAATAGTTTTTAAAATCTGCACTATAAAATTTCACAAATAGTTTCTAGAATTCTATGATGCTCATATTTTTATTTAATGAATCTTCAATTCTAACTATATTTTCCTATCCTTCCACAGTTTTGTTATACAACAAGCTGAACCACTAGTGTAACTTCTCCACTTGCATGAAACATGAACACAGGCCATATGTTGTACACTTGAAGGGTGACTTTCTTTACCTTGCAATATTTCCCCTGGCCAAGACTTCCATCTAGAGTGTACCTGCCATTGGAAGGCTATAGTGAGTGATCTGTAACCACTGCTAAATTAGCACCTCTGGGCCCCAAGATATGTACCCCTTGGGAATTCCTCTGACAAGTGGGAGCCATTAAAAGTTGTTTAAGGGCTGGGTGGGGTGGCTCACGCCTGTAATCCTAGCACTCTGGGAGGCCGAGGCAAGCGGATTGTTTGAGTTCAGAAGTTCGAGACCAGCCTGAGCAAGAGCGAGACCCCGTCTCTACTAAAAATAGAAAGAAATTATATTGACAGCTAAAAATATGTATAGAAAAAATAAGTCCTGCATGGTGGTGCGTGCCTGTAGTCCCAGCTACTCAGGAGGCTGAGGCAGGAGGATTGCTTGAGCCCAGGAGTTTGAGGTTGCTGTGAGCTAGACTGACATCACAGCACTCTAGCCCGGGCAGCAGAGTGAGACTCTGTCTCAAAAAAAAAAAAAAAAAAAAAAAGTTGTTTAAGGAATAGGCCTGGCATGTCTAAGTGGGACAATAGGAACAAGATAAAAAGTTACCAACAGGGAATTACCTCAAACTTAAAAAAAGAAAAAATTGAAGAGAAAGAAATACAGCAAACTTTTAAAAGTGGTTGCCTATCATTTTGTGTTTCATGGAAATGCTCTATATGTTGATTGTAATGGTGGCCACACAATTGTATACCAAAAGTGTTAGTATCATAAAACTATGCTACAAAGGAGTGAATTTTACAGTAAGTAAATTACACTTTAATAAACCTGACTTAAAAGAATATGGTCTTGGCCACCCTGCTCCTTTCTGTGCCCCTTGGGCGTGCAGGTGAATGGGGAAGTCCCAGGGTGCGCAGGTGGGCACAGAATCCAAGTGTGCTCTCAATGTGGGCTATCGGGGGCTCTTTTACTGTCACCCTATCCAGTGAAATCTAAACTCAACTAATGTGAGAATGATACCTCATCAATGATACTGCAGGGAAAAAAAGAATAAACTCCACGTTCATCAAAAATTGGATTTGAAGGTTGTTGCCTAGCCCATGGGAGACATGAGGTTAGAAGAACATATTTCCTTCTGAGGCTCCTGTGCTGTGAAATTTTCCTGAGATGAACTGTACATACCACAGCATCTCCTGAGAGTCATTTCTGTTGCCAAGATGTGTACACAGTACACCTGCACGGTGAACTGCAACACTGGACACCTCACATCTCAGCACTCATTGCCATCCCTGAGTCTAAAAGGCTCTGTAGACAGAAATAGTCACGGCCGGCTGCCTGCTTAGTGGACCTGAAATTGATCCATCCATCTACCTATGCTAAGTATCACCTGGAGCCAACCTGGATTGTCAGAATTGACCCCCTGGAGAATTACTTTTAGTTAAGGTACTATTCCATCTATTTATATTCCATTTAGTTGTGGAAGAAAGAGTCCTATGAACCTGTTTCTGTCATTTACTGGAGAGAGGCCACTGAGGATGCTGCTTCCCTCATCGTACGGTGGATTCTTAATGGGGACATGAAGGAGAAACCACTCGGGCCTCAGCCCCAGGAACAATGGATCGTCCTGACAAACCTGATTTGTTTTATCTTACAAGTGAATTGTGGAATTCATTAGTGATTTTGTCTTTAGCATGGCTACTAGGTCACTCGGAGCAAAAGTGGCTCTCTACTTCAGCAAGTATGTGGAATGTTATGACTATTTTAACCTTGGCTTTATCTTATTTTTCACAGCTTTATATTCCCCTTGCCCTAATTTCTTCACTCTATTTTTAGTTTTTATATTTGAAAAGATGTTTCAAATACCTTTGGATCAAGTAAAATATTAAATACATAGATAACTATAATATACTCAAGTGCACATATAGAAAGGGTGTAACTTCTCAATTAACTGATTCCATAGCCCACCTTCAGATGAAATAGTAAATAATAGGTAACTATAGTATACGCAGAACAAGTGAAGAAAAGCTGTATCTTCTCTATTAACTGATCCTATAGCCCCCTTTCAATGAGGTGAAATATAACTATACCGTTCTCAGTAGAAATGCAGATGAGTTACAACTTCTTTATTAACTCATTCCATAACCAAGCTTCAATGAGGTGAAATATTAAATACACAGATAATATTATATGTAAAGGTAACTATAGCGTACTTGGTGTAAATGCAGAAAGGCTGTATCTTCCCTATTAAGTGATGCCATAGCCCACCTTCAGGCTTTTCAAGGCTGCAGTGATCATATTCGGTCTGATATGTCACCTCTGGATATAGACACCATCAATTCCAGATTCAGGATCATTATATTTATATTGCCAACCTTATTGATGCTTTTTTATAGTAAATAAAAGAAATGGAAAATCATATCACAAGTGAGGTTTTTACTACCTTATTTGGAAGACTACTATTTCCAAAGAGTCATTAATAGAAAAACTAATTTCATTTTAAGATTTTTTACGTTCTCAACAATGCATACTGCAAGTAAACTGTCAATGATCATCATGCAGTTCACTTTTGGGGACACTGCCTGGTAGATGCAAAAATATGCAGAGGTTTGGTTTTTCTACCCATAAAATGGGAACATCTCCTGGCATGGGTTAAAACTGCATCTTTGTCACTATAAGTGTGAGGAAACCAAATTGCTCACAATATTACAGCCATTCGTTTGGGGAAGGAGGATTCACAGCACATTATTTTTCACAATATAAGAGTCATTTACTAAATAGGACCTCATGCCACTGCCTCCTCCTTACTCCTGCGGTGAGGCCAATAATGCCAAAAACTTCGGACAAGTGAAAAATAAATGAAAATAAACATTTTTATTTTCCTTTGAGTCACTAATATCATCTTTGAACTAAGAAAAGAAAGAAAATCTTACAGACAACCTTACTAACTCTGACACAGGATCCAAATGAAACGATATGAAAGATGACTCCTTATCAAATCCCCCATTTTGCTGGCCTAATTCACTTCATGTAAGATCTGAATGAAAAGGTCCATGGTCAAGGAGTAATTCCACTTTTAATTTTCTTTGAGAAAATGAGCAATGGCTGACAGCAGAAGGGTCTGGGTCTGAGAGCTAATTTCTGTTCTGTAGCCTCAGGTTCTAGTTCTGAGACTGACAGCTGGCGGGGACTGGAAGATGCAAAGGAGACCTCTCAAGTGACAATAAAAAACCTTGGCTCCCTTTACTGACACCCTCTTTTCTGTCAGGCTCCTTGCCAGTGTGCAAGCCTGGAGGTCACAGTGGAGTAACTGTGTCAATAGTCTTCTTAAGGTCCACTGAAAAGCACCCTGGAAGGTGTGAAGAGGGCAGATGTGAGAAAGGGTAGAGAGAAACCCAAAGCTGCCAAGTGGATAACCTAATGGCAAAGCATCTCTACCCGATGAGCTCAAAACATCCTTGACTCCACCAAGGTTCGCTATCTGTTCAATGACCGTCTGGCTGGGTGCCTGCCTCTGAGTGCTCGGCACTATGCCAGGGATGTGGGCCTCCCCACCTCAAAAGAGAGCTGGCACAGGCGTGGAGAGACGGTTATGACAGTTCAGACAAAGACAGAGTACTTTCCCTGAGAAACTTGGGAAACGCTATAAAAAGTGGTTAGCATTTAGTTAGGGCATCAAGAATACATGGGAATCCAATGTGAGATGGAAGGAGGGGAATCCATGTGGATCAATTACCATTCCAACCAGAGTTCACTGAATGAAGAAACCTACCTTACTCACAACCCTTAAGAATCCATAACAGATTCTGCCCAGCTGCCTGGCCTCTCTTCATTCTGTTTTACACACTCACTGTCAGGACAGGAAAACTGCCTCCAGTAACAACAACTTTCAGGAGGTCTCCTTTACAGACCTAATGGAGTTCTTCAAAACCAAATGCCAGGCCAGGTGTAGTAGCTCACGTCTATAATCCTAGCACCCAGGGAGGCCAAGGCGGGAGGATAGCTTGAGCTCAGTAGTTTGAGACCAGTCTCAGCAAGAGTGAGACCCTGTCTCTACCAAAAACAGAAAAAATTAGCAGGGTGTGGTGGCACGCACCTGTAGACCCAGCTACTCGGGAGGCTGAGGCATGAAGATTGCTTGAGCCCAGGGGTTTGAGGTTGCAGTGAGCTATGATGACACCACTGCACTCCAGCCTGGGTGACAGAGTGAGATGCTGTCTCAAAAAAAAATTGTTCATAGATGATACCTTCCTATATCTGTTCTTCTGCAACTTGTAGTTTCCCATCAAAAGTCTGTTTTGCAAACATGTCAATGTTGGTACATGTAGACCTAATTATTTTAACTGATCTAGAGCTTACTTATGCACAGTTTATTTTCCATTTCCATCCTGATGGATAATATGCTTTTTGTAATTTTTTCACTTTTGCAAATAATGCTGCAATGAGCATCCTTTGTATTTGTTTGACTGTGCACAGCTGTCAGACTTTCTCCAGTGGTATCTGGTTCTTGGACTTTGAAATTCTACTCTTTTGCTTACTGATTCTCACGCACTGACAAGTGTTTTTTGTGATAAGTATTTTAATGCTTTTTAAAATAAAATCAGAATTAATCCAAAAATACTTGATGAACAAAGTACAATGTGAAACTGTCCTTCCTACCCTCATTAATGCATCCTTTTTTGTTTACATGCTACACTTGGGTGCTATAATCTCTCACCTGGATTTCTAAGCTCTAGTGAAGGTATTTTCATGTGTAGATGGTTGTTCAAACTGATGTTTCAGTGAGAGAATGAGCACTGAGAAATACTACTGATATCACTCTTGTGTTTTTTTGATTTGTGTTTTATAATAACTAATTGTGAGCTCATTTTTAGTGGTATTAGTTTCTCAGCTGTAGATTCCTGAGCTATGTGGACAGTTACATTTGGGCTCCAAACCCATATATGGTATAAGCTTGGAGTTTACCAAGGGTGGAGTCCTTTAAGGTCATGGCTTAATGCAGTGATCTTCAGTTTGAAGGTACCATCTTGAGCACACTCAAGACCTCATTCTTTGGTTCCTGCATGGAACTTCATTAAACTAACTCCAGAGCTTATTTTGAAGTTTGACAACTGTCCTCAGGCCTCCTACAGAGGCACCTCAAATGCTTCTGGCTCTGGCTTTCAGTTCCTTTTCTATTTTTAGTATCTCAGAATTTTCTTTTCTCTTTTGCCATTTCCTCTAGGTATTGGCTTTTATTATTGATATATCAAATATTTCTAGGAGTTTGTCAAGAGAATTTCTATGTTAATTTAGTTAGCTATATTGCCAGAATTAGAAGTCTTAACTGCATTCTTTAAATGTTGAATTAAGTTTTCTATTAATATAAAATTCTGTTTTCTAAACCAGTTGGTCCAAACTTTTTGGAAAAACATAATACCACATTATTGAGTTTGTGAAATGCTCTTTTTAGTGCTGAAGATACATATAACTTTTAAAAAATATCAAATACAATTAAAACTAATTTTTGTTTTCACAATTTTAACTTCTTTGATAAACTATTTCATTGGCTGTTGTAAAGCCACACTTAGAAATTTCTAACTTGTAATTTTATAGCTTGCTTATAATCTCTCTTCTTATAAAAACCTGCTTGGATATTTAAAAATGACCACATAATTTTATATTTGTTTTATAAAGGTTTTATTGACCTTACTTGTATGCTTTGTGCCTTACTAAACATATCACAATATACACAATTGTCAAGAGTCAGAGATGAAAAATTCATGTGAATACAACTTACCAGCCTAATAGTTTAAAATTCATACCAACAATCAGTTAGAAAAGAGAAACTACAGACAGCATTCTATTCACTAAGAAATTTTTGCCTATGAGTAACAGAAGATGCTGAAAGGTAGAACAATTATGAGGTTAGAAATAACTGAGAGACAAGTTATTGAAGGCATACCTACCTAAGCATAAACAAACCACACTTACAAACACAAGCAATAAAAGTATTTTATGGTAGCCTTCATAGGAATATGTAATTACTAAGAAAGAAATCTACAGATAGGATAAGCAGTGATTTAACCATTTGGAATGTGTGGTAGGAATTTTTATGTTTTTAAATAGAATAAGAGGCTACTTAAATAAAAAATAAGACTTGTGATTAAGTTTTTTGTAATGTACTCATTTGGTATTTACTATATTTGAATACATTAAATTATTTCATATAGTAATTAGGTCATGTGGTAGTTTATCATAGAGTTCTGAAAAACCCAAAGTAAACTGAAGGCATTTTTAAAAGCTAACTAAATTTTTTCATTTGGAAATATTTCTTAGTTTCTTAAAAAAATCAATGCCAGGTCTTCAAAGCACCAGCCAATTAGCTTTACTAAATAATTAGCAATTAATCATGACAATATCCATCAACTGTGTCTACAAACAAAAAATCAAATTTCTGAAGGTAGCATAGTAGCTTTTGTCACAAGTTTGTCCATGCTATATAAAACACTTTTAAGCACAAGAACGAAGGATAATCGATATTGCAAGAGGCTTCTCAAAATTAGAATACATTGACATTTTTGGTGTCAAATTCAGGAAAGCAAGTTAACAGTAACAACACTAACAGAATCATTTGCTACATGCAGGACAACCTCATAAGGCATGTAAATCGAGGGTGAGTAAAGATAGAGCCTCTGGCCCTGTACCTGGTGCTGGCGATGCTTGGTGACTCTGCTCCAAGCCTACATCTTTCTAGCTGACTGGCAACAATCTGCCTTTCCACTTCCAGTTCTCGGGTGAGTCGTTGAAACTGAAGCTCCTGTGATTCAAGGAAACAAAAGGTATATAAGGCGCTGAGGTTTGCCGCTCAGGCAGCTATATGGATTAATGTATGTCACAGGAAACACAGGAACATACCCATAACATAAAGCTGTACTGTGGCTTTGTGAAATTCAGATTTTGGATGGGATAAATAACCTACTGGTACATAGGTTTTTCAAAGCTAAGGCACTAAAATATCAGCCTTTGTTTAGAACTGAAAACAAGTAGATCTTTTGGGGTTTTTTGTTTGTGGTTCTAACTGAGGTTTTTTTTAAACAGTTGCAGAGCCTTATTAAATTTAAGGCTTGCAGAGACCTTACTTGATGTATCTACATCAGAGGCACAACAACAAATACAAGCTCTTCATCCCCAATGGCTAATTTTTCTCTCTCTCAAACAGTATGTCAGCAAAGCATTAAAAACAAATGTAAATCCCCATGATGAGAATCACTTTACCACGTTTGATATAAAATCTTTTAAAGAAAAAAAAGATTCCAATCCCACAGAAGTTTTGTTATATTTATCTATGATGTAACCAACAAAATTTTGCTATTGTCCAAATGCAATACATGTGCCACTGTGTGAAGGAAGAGAGGGGAAACAAAAAATGAAAAAGACTAAGCCACAACATGGAATTTAAAAGTAGATTAAAAAGCTGGAAAGACTGCCTAAAGAAATTATATTCTTCAATCTATGTCTATGGTGCCACATGAAGGCAAATAAGTTCTATTATAAAGAAGAGGCTTTACCTTTATTTGTATTTCTCTCATTGTTAGCTTGATGGGATTTCAATAAATAGAATTCATGTCATGCCATAAAACATCTAAAAATCAAATCAAGTATATTACAAAGGGTATAAGCCACAAATAACATCTCCAAGAACACCTTGAGCTCCTCTGCGCCATGTTATCTCCTTACAAGTATACTCGAAGCAAATGCTGAACTGAGTAGTTTAATTTGACAATGACTGCTACTTCAAAATACTAGACATATGAACACTAAAATCTAGAAACTATTCAGAAATAAAACTACTTAAAATATTATTTATGACTATATGTAAATACTTGTTTGCTATAAAAATTCAATTGGAAACTGTATTTATTCCCTAGGGAATCAGGCAAATGTACAATTACTTGACAGCACTGGCTTTGCCAGTTGCACAAGCTAATCTTAGAATAATTTTTAAGAAACAGTCCCTGAACTCCTTCTCACTCTCTGATATTGAAAATCCTTTTCTAATGAACCCGATTGGTGTGGGCATATTGGACAGGGCCTAGATGAATAATAGTTGGCTCAATAATGCTGTACAATACGATTATAATAGGTAAGTGAGACAATGCCTGCTTCTGCCTAACAATTCCTGGGCTCTTAATAAACATTCAGCAACAAAAACCAGACAGATACAAACTGCACAACATTCAGTACCAGGTTAAGATAATCTATTTTAAAATACTATTAGGTTTACCTCACACTTAATCTTTCTTTGTTCTTAACGTCATAGTTTTTGTGATAGACTTCCATTCTTTCATTTATTTTACTTGATTGCTTATTATATACATCTTTTCCCAAAAGATTGGTTGCCTGTATCAAGTGGACCAGGAAAGGACCATTTCTGAATCCCCAAATATTCCCTGAGCCATCATATTACCTTTGTCCTCTGAGTTCAGTGGCTACTAGGGATTACGGGCAAGAGTGTTATTCTCATTTTGGGATGGCAAAAAGTTACCATACCAGGGTAGGATTAAGATATGTTTCAAATAGGAACACAGAAAGAATTCCATTCCTAGAAAAAAAATTCCATTGTACAGTAGTAGATTTTCATCATGTTTGTGACTATCCATGTGAACTTTTCAACAAACTTTCCAGAAATGGCTGGGAAAGTTCCTACTTGAAGGCAGAAGCAGGAATTTAATTTCCCATAATTCCTTCCCTAGGAAGCTGAGACGGGTGACTTGGGCTCTGCAGGAAGATGTACTCATGCCAGACTGGGACTCAGGTGCTGACACTGAGACTTTAACTGCAGAAAACACGAAGCTCATTTTTAAATTTCTTTTCTGCCTTCTAGCTGCACTTTCTGCATTACAACTCAAGGTCAAGTTCCCGAAATGGAAATGACCTCCATACAAACTGCCGTGTCTCTGCTTGGTGGCTGTTTCTTTATCTTAACTTTTTTTTGTGGCACAGGTTTAGACACTGTTTCTGAAAGCTTAGTCTCAAGTTTTGTTCTCCAGTCCTTGTAACAAAATGTGCAAATTCACTAATAACCACTTAATAAACTCATTTTCGGCTTAATTAGCCATGTTAATCTCTATTTCTTGCAACTAGAAACCTTGATTGACACATTATAGAAACCATTTACACTTCTTGAGTTCCTAGGAAAAGCCCAAGTTGCTAGAAAAGCCCATGTACCCGTGATGTAGCTACATTTTTTACTTAAAAATTGGGTACTTCCTTCAACATGATTATGGACTGAGTAAAGTCCATATTTTATCCCTACTGGTCATAGAGGCCATAATATTAAATATCACTGATCATTTTTATCAGAACTATTCTACCTATTATGTGCCCACATTTCTTACAAGTAGGACGGACTTCATTAAAGCATCAAAAGCAGAGTATCAGGAAGCAATAAAGCACAGAATTTATAAATGTTACCTAATTCCTGTCACTATTTACAAGTAACATATACGTATACTTTGTTGTAAAATCGTTAATATTACCCCTAGAGAATATAAGTTGAATACCCAAGCATGACTGGCACCAAGATGGGTGAGAAGGGTATAAATACTTGAAAATTCTGTTTCTATCGGCTTCATAGACTCATTAATGAGGAAGACAGTATTATGCAGTCATATAAAAACACATCTAAAGATTTCAAAAATAATGCTCATTAAGATGATTGTGCAGAGATATCATATACAAATTTTAACTTTTTATATTTTATGCTTCAAATAAAGAATGTGAAAGCTGATTCTTACATTAGCATTCTCAAAATAGCATAAATTATAGGGAGATTTTATGTTTGTTCTCTTTTAAAAAGAAAAAGAAAATTAACATAAAAGGCTCTTGTCTATGATTCAGTATTTGACAATTCTTTTTAGAGTCTGGCCAAAAAACTCTAGATAGTCATGGCTACTAATATGCCATAAAAATGGAACCTGTTCATATGTGTTACAAAGCTTTTCTTTATATTTACCTTCTTTTAGGTAAATACATTAATAAATATTCTTTGTGAGAGAGTCAAAGAATAGAAGAAAACAAAACTTCACTTTCAAATGGGCCAATACAGTGGACAGAGCTGCAGTGCCCAAGGAAGGGCTCACTGCTCCAGCTGCCAGCAGGTGGCCTGTGGCCATGAGTACCTGCCGGGGTGCCAGAGAGACCCCATGCCCATGGGCACATCATTTGGGCAGCTTGCAGCCAGCCAGTGATTGAGATAGGAATATAAAGACCAGGCCTTCCCACAGAGCTCCCTGTGGCCTTGGCCACAGCTTTGCAGGCCTGTTTGGAATTCTCCCCTGCCCAACCCTGCTTTCCTGTTCCCTCTCCTCCACAGGTGTTGATCCACGGTAAATACTCTGCATGCAAAACTCTATCTTAATGAGAATCCAACCTGAGACAGTCTTGTTTTTATGGCCTCCATTTACATAACAGATTTTTCTCTCACTCCCAATTTTTCAATATTGTAAGATACTGCAAATGTACAGAAAAAGAATAGACAGTAATGCAATGAATTACTGCAAACCTGATCCAGCTATAGCAAATCCTAAAATTTTATTGGATTTGCTTTAGATGTTTTGAGAAATAAAATACTATAATTTTATTGAAAAATACAGTGGAATCCCCTGGTTTCTCTCTCCTAGATCCTATTCCTCTCTCTTCCTCCCTCTCTAGAAGAAATCATTACCCCGAATTTGGTGTTTATTATTCACATGAATATTTTATAACATTACTACTACATAATTATAGATCCATAATGGGTATACAATATAGAATTGCTTTGTATGTCCACACAATTTATGTGAATGATGTACTGTACACAGTTTTTTGTGGATTTTTTTTATTGCAATATGATTTGGGGATTTATTAATATCAATACATATAGATCTAGTTCATCTATTTTCACTGCTCAATAATATTTCATTGCACAACTATAAACACAATGTTTTTACATATTCTCATCATGATGAATCCTTGGATTGTTTCCAAATTTATGCAATTATAAGCATTCTGCAAAATAAGCATTCTTGTATAAACAATCTTATGCACGTAAGCCAGACTTCTTCAGAATAGAGACCTAGAAGTGGAACTGCTAGGTTGAAAGGTACATATACCTTCAATTTTGCTTGATAATGACTGTCAGATTACTTTTGTGGTTTTTTTTTGGAGACACAGTCTTGCTCTGTTGCCTGAGCTATAATGCTGTGGCATCAGCCTAGCTCACAGCAACCTCAAACTCCTGAGCTCAAACGATCCTCCTGCCTCAGCCTCCCCAGTAGCTGGGACTATAGGCATGCACCACCATGCCTGGCTAATTTTTCTATTTTAGTTGCCCAGCTAATTTTTTTCTATTTTTTAGTAGAGACCGGGTATCACTCTTGCTGAGGCTGGTCTCGAACTCCTGACCTCAAGCTATCCTTCCACCTCAGCCTCCCTCAGTGCTAGGATTACAGGTGTGAGCCACCATGCACAGCCTGTCAGATTACTTTTCAAAGTAGTTATATCACTTTATATTCCAGCCAGCAGTATATGACAGGTATAGTTTCTCCACATTCTCACTGACATCAATTTGCATTTGAGCTTAAATTTTTTTTTTTCTTTTTTAGTAGTCAGGGATGGCATGCTATCTTGCTTATGTTTTACTTTGTATTTCTCTGATAGCCAACATCTTTCCCTATGTTTACTGCCATTTAAGATTTTCAATCCCATAGGTATCATAAATTCTCGGTGGGGGAAACTTTTTTCCTACTGCCAGCACCCAGGCTTGTGCTCTTTCACGGGACAGATTTCTTATCACCCTCATGCTAATGTTGTAGCTTTGAAAAGTTCTAGCTTTGAGCAAAGGATATCATTTGACTCCCCCACCTCAGGCAGACCTCAAATGCATGCAGCATGTAGCTATCCAGTGGCATGCTCAGGATCACTGAGGTCTGGCAGCTACCTTCAGGGTGAAGCCAGGTTTACTGCTTAGGATTCTTTCATTTCAGTTTTGATTTCTGTGAATTCTTTACTTTCTTTCTAGCTTAATCTTGCTTTTAGAAAGACAACTTAAATATTTCAGTCAGTACGTGTAATTTCTTGCAGGGGAAGGACTGGTTAGAATATTGAATCTACTATATTTTCATATTTTCTTTTAATTTCTGTGAGCCATATTCAGAGGAAATTTCTTAGTACTACCTTCAATTCACTATTTTTCTATATAGCCTGTTTAGGGTTTATCTCATCTACTATATTTTTTTCCCAAAGAGAAAATTTTCCATTTATGAGATTTCCAGCTGGTTCTTCTTCATATCCACTTGTTCTTGCATGGTCATTTGGAATGAAACTTCTGTCTTCCCCTTTTGTTTTGTCTTCTTATTTAGGCTTATCTTTACCTAAAGTTCTTCAGTTCTAAATGAAGCCTTAAATTGGTGATTTCAAGGTTAAACCAGGAATACTGCCCATCTAGTCACAAAGCTACTGTCTCCTTCTGGCTTCCAGAAGTCCTGGGTAGCTTTCAGTGTTAGGTCCCTGCACTGCCATCTGCTTTGACAAGCAGGAAGAGCTTCACTCCAGTTCAACAACTCTGGTCCTTTTGAACTATTTTCAGTTAACAATGAAACCAGGGCACACTTCACCCTCCTGTGGCCTGCTAGCCTCTCACCCTCATTAAATCCTCACGGATGGCCATAGTGACGGATCTCCTGACCTTTTCCAACTGTGCCCTATAGAAGCCTCATTCCAGTTTACAAACTCTTCACTTTTCTGCTCAGAAAATTCTCCACTCCTGGGTTACTAAGAATATACTCCACCCCTGGGCTTTAACTGAATGTAGTTCTTTCCTGAAAATACTGCTTTTTCCTACAGCCCTCTCTGGTGAAGACTGAACTGCTCCACATCCCACACCCAAGGTGCCCCGAAGAGGCGAGATGGTGCTCTCCTGGCTCCTCACTGCCTATACTCATTATTAATAGCATGACGTTGTTTATAACATTCCTCATTGTCCGTGTACGTTATATAACTCTCCTCACTGTCAGAACTGAGGACTTCTTGATATTAGGACTCCTCGAGGTTTTTCCTTCTGCTTTGACCTATACTACCTCTTTCACTGAATATTTTTTAAAAATTGATTCCTTTTTTAGACATAGTATTCCAAGCACTGAAATAATTAGAATCCTGGTTTCTAAAGCTTTTGTTTTTTCCCCATATAAATTAAAATACATAATAATTTTTAAAAATGTTTATCTGTGGACCAAAAGTCATTTCACATCAGCAGTACATGTAGAATGCACTGGGGGTCGGTCGACATACCTCTTGATGCCTGTACATCTTAGAATGCCGGTTATGTTGAATGAAGAAAGCTGACATGGTCACTGTGTGGTGAAATCAATGATTAAGTAAGAAAGTGTTTTTATTTCAACTGTTGTTGATTAAAAATCTTCCAAAAATAATTGACTTTTCTGCCTTAATACACCAGAGTTTTTTTTTTTTTTTAAATCACTAAAAGATTACTTATCACTGAATCACTGAATATGTTAGATTTTTAAGGAACAGGGGATTGGGCAGGATATGTTCTATTCCCAGGACATACTGCAGCATTTCCCCCCTTTCCTACATTCAAAAGATGAGTAGATGAGTAAATTATAGTCATGATCATATCTTTGGGCCAGGTGTAGGAAACTATTTTAAAAATGAATATTTAAGAACTACTAAGAAATCCTCAGAAACATCCTAAATATCATGCTCTAATCCAGGGTGGTACAAAAACCATTTTTACAAAGGGTTCTTGAATTTCTCAGCCTTAATATAACCAGCTAGTACTGGAGAGGTTATCAAATGTCCTGACCATCTATCAGAGTTTACTTAATAATTGACAAACCATTATTATGTCTACTTCGTAGTCCCTAAATCAATGCACAACTAATTATAGAAATGCTAGGCATTCTATAATTCCCCTTTGTACTAGCGAGCTCCTTTTGTTAAAATGAAATTAAAAATAAAAAAGCCTTGAAGTTTACCAGCAGGAAATCAGTTTACCTTTGTTTAACCCAGTACGTCTTTGATTTACTGAAAACTAACCAAGTGTTTTCTTTTTCAAGGAATAAGTATTAACAACTCAAGAACCAATACTGTTTTGAGAACACAACTTAGCTCTCTTTTTCAGCATTGCCTATTTATCGTATTCAGGAATGGCTGAGCTAAGGAGTACTACACTGTATTCCACATTAAAATATTTTTTATAAATTGGAAAACAAAATTTTAATCACTTTTGTCCAGACTGAACATTTACAAAGGGCAGGACCCTACAAAGGGTTAACCTTCATATGGAAACTGTTGAAATGGCACCAATTTGAAGGCAGGAAGGCTGCACATTATTATGACACCTCTGCTGGGTCGCTGCCCTGTGCTATGCCCATCACACGTTACATTTAGAGCTTAAGACAGAAGGAAAACACAACTACCAAACTAATTTTTTGCTACACTAGTCAATATTCTAACAGGAGATGAACAATATTAAGATCTTTACTGTTTTATCCTACCACCAAACAACACAGCAGAAAAACAGGTTCTCGCTGACATCTTTCTTTGGGTTTTAATGAAGCAGATAGAAAGAGGCAAGATTTACCAGATGTTCTAAATTTATATTCTAAGACTCAGGCTCTTACCTGTAACTTTGTCACCAAAGCTCCTTTATTAGGAAATCAAAATAAAGGAAGGAAGGTTTGGGTTTACATTAAAGCACACAAGGGAAGCTTTTTCTTAGAACCATGTGTGGGTGAGAACCTCAAGGTAAACAGGTAGAGGCTCAAGTCTTTCCTGTGCACCAGACCAATGGCTTCTCATAAGGATGTCCACCCAACAGTGACTCATTTTGTGACCTGCCACTGGCTCTTCAGTTTCTCACTTGGCAACCTCTGACCATCACGTGGGTCCACATACCCTGGCAATGTGCAAATTCACTATTTCTAATCAAGTCTTCAGTGGTCTGCTAAGCCACTCCACCTGAATGATGGAGTCGTGGCCTCCACCCAGTCATACCCGCCACAGCGCCCCCACCTCCCATGTTTTGTTTCTCCACCACAGTAGTTCTCAAAGTGTGGTCCCTGAACCAGCAGCAACAGCACCACTTGGAATCTTCTTAGAGTCGGAAGAGGTGGGTTTCAGCAACCTTTGAGCAAGTCTTTCAGGAGATTCTCATGCTCAAAAAAGTTTGAGAACCACTATCCTAACGGAATCACCATCCCTCTTTCATTCAGGCTCAAACTGCAAGTGCTTTCATCTTTTCACCATTTCCTCCCTTTCTCCTATTCCCATTCCTCATGCATTAAATGATTTCTTAAGTCTTGTCACTCCACCTCTCTAACATGGGCTGAATCCATCTCCCTCCTTGCCACTCTACTGTCACTAACCTAATTCAGGCTCACATTAACTTTAGACTGCTGCGATGACCCCTCACTCAGTCTTCCTCCTACCATGGTGAGGGGCCTCGCTTCTGCTTTTCACATTTCTTGGATAATTTGATGAAACTATTCCTAACGGATAATCTCTATACTTTCCTGAGATTTACTGGGCTCCAGGCTTTATGCTAAGTGCTTTGTGTGTATTACTTCAAATGAGTTGTTCTCATTTCATAGAGAACTGACTTGTCTACTAAGGTCATTCAAAAACAGGACTTGAAATCACCTCAGTCTGACTCATAACCCTATGGTACTATGCACTGTGTACATGCCCTTCCCACCCCATCCCATAATACAACTTATAAAAAGCCAATTCAGTCTTATTTTAAGACCCTCCACACAGTCTGGCCCCCAGATATCCTTTTTTGGCCTTCTGTCACTCCTTTTCATGCTCCTACACTGGACTATTTGTGGTTTCCTATACACAGCACTTAAACCTTTTCCTTATCTGTTCCTCCCCCCAAAACATCCTCCTGTGAACACCTACAGTCCTTCACCCAGCCCTTGTGTACAGTGCTCAGCCTGTGACATCTACTCAATTTACTAAGTTGGATTCTTAAAGAAGAGTGGAATCTACATTTCATTCATCCCAGTGTTCCTACAGCTTTCTGCAAAAACAAAAATAAGAAAACCCCGCTAATTCATTTAGGATGATTTCATATGTGACATTTTATTTAGTATGTTAAAATTGATTGCATAGACTTTAAAATTTATTGACTCCTGAGTATTTTTAAACAAAGACAAGCATAATATATTACAGATGATCCTTTTTAAGGTTCTTAAAGCATCTTAAAAGTAATAATCATATCTCTAAAATGTAGTAAGGAAAATTAGAAAAGTCTATGCTACAAAACAATGTTCTACTTATTTAAAGTCACAGAGAGATGTGGAAGCAGAGCTGAGTAGAACCTGGGTTTCCCAACATTTTGCTGACTGCTGTTTTAACAAATTAGGTTTACCAGGTTCACGTTATTCTAGGTGGCATGGGCAAATAAGGTATTTTTTTCATAAGTCAATAAAGTGTGCATAATTTCAATGGCATTGTGCCTTACTGCTGTTAATATGAACTACTCCCATGCCACAGCCTGCCCTCTTCCCATGTCTAATTTCTTAATCTCTCAGCATCATGCCCTGCCTTTCAGATCATCAGCAGTTTCCCAGCATTGGCATGCCATTTTTGAAAACCTGTGCACAAGTCTGACATTTTTCATTGTTAAAATAGCAATGCCTTTTATTTTCATTTACCTTTTCTCCTAAAATGTAGAATGTATAGACAAAATTCCCACTAGGCACAGTGGCTCATGCCTGTAATCCCAGCACTCTGGGAGGCTGAGGGGCAGGAGGATTGTTTGAGGCCAGGAGTTCGAGACCAGTCTGAAATACAGCAAGACCCTGTCTCTACAGAAAACCAGAGAAGTTAGCCAGGTGTGGCGGCACATGCCTATAGTCTCAGTTCCTTGGGAAACTGATGCAGGCGGATCGCTGGAGCCCAGGAGTTTGAGGTTGCAGTGAGCTATGATGATGCCACTGCACTCTACCCTGGGTGACAGAGCAAGACCTTGTCTCCTAAATAATACAATATTTGGGGAAGCCCTAGGAGTCAAATAAATATTGAGGAAAAAAGATACAACAAGGAAAATAGATCCTTGGAGCTAGTGTCAGTTGCAGTTATCAATGACAACTGTTGCTATCATTTTCCAATAAGGTAGTTATTTGGTGGAATTAATGTCCACACAATGACATTTTCTTTAAAATGTAATGCCTGGAATATGTGATTAGCTATTACTTTAAATCTTATTAAGAGATTATGAAAAATAATACTAACATCAACAATTTATCTGGTTTTCTAGTATGTATATATTTTAAAAATATTAAGACCAACAATGCATATCACCTAACATTAGATGCTTATTTGGGCGTTAATTGACTATACAGTACACGATAATAATGAACATAAATAATCATTTGCTGAAATCAAAAACTAAAAAAAAAAAAAATGACTAATCTCCCACTTACTTTATTTGGACTAGTTATTGCAAACACAGCAAAAAATAAAAATGATACGAGAAACAACAATAAGGCTAAATTTGATCTTCCTTTTTTCAATAGATATAATAAATAGCACTAGGGAATAGGAGGCTAATTTAAAAATGATTAATTTAAGGTTTGGTTAGTAACTTAATGAAATGTAATAGGAAAGAAAACAAATACTATCTAGCGCAGGTAGATTTTTTTTCCTTATGACTCTACTAGGTTTACTTTTACAATTGTTCTTTCTGCTTTGCAGATATTTTATGGCTAGATATGTGTGTAGGGGGCAGGGGAGGGAGTTATTAGAATTAGAACGTACATTTATTAGTTGTGCCCTAGCCAATGAAATGGTTCTTTGTGAAGGCTTGTTACCTGACTCAAAAGGCATAAGAAGTGTTCAAATTTTCTGTCTTAACTTTTTAATTTTTCATTTTATCTATATGGTTTCACTAATATCACTGTTCCTTTCTAAAATTCCAGAAATTAAGCTGGGATTCCTGGAAAATAAGGCTAAGAAAGATCACTGTATGATTGATAAGCATGAGCCCTATCTAACCTACAAGGAACATTAAAGTTGTAGGGGAGAGCTGGGGCATATCTAGCTGTGGGCTGAGTCCAACCTCCATGCATTTGCATCCAGAGTAATGACCATCTCAGTCTCCAGGCGCACAGGTGCTCTGTGCTTGGTGCTTCCAGGTTTGATGTCCCTGTTTTTCTCTGCCTCTTCTGCTTTTTCTCCTAATGTTTGGCTCCTTCCACTGGATAGCCACAAATAAAAGAAATTTTAATTCATTCTGTTACCCTTATTGAGTATCTGTATATTCCCTACTTACCTAAAAAAGCAGACAAATTAAGCAGTGTTGCTTTTTACTTGTGCTAGGTTTATGTGGCTGTCAGTGGAAAAGAAAAAAGAAAAGTTTTTAGGAAAAGAAGTGCCAGATTTGGATATATGTTATTTTTACTGTTTAGACTAATTTACTTGACTGAAAGAATCTTTAAATCACCATATTGAGAATTTTTTTTTTTTTTTTGCCTACAATACATGCTTACTTATGAAAAAATCTATTTGCTTATATTTGGAATAGGTTTAATATCAAATATCTAAGTATACTTGTTAGATTGTAACACAAATAATAACACTGGGTACCACTGAATGAATGCCAACTGTGGGCTGGGCACTCTACATACTGTAAAAAGCACAGGACAATTTTGAGTTTGAGCAATCCTAGAATGTGATAGGCAAAATAAATGACTTGCTCAAGGTCACATAATTAGTAAGTGAAGACTCAACTAGAATTCTAAACTCTTGCTCTTTCCATTATGAGAAGCTGAAAAATTAAGGTTGTCTCATTTTCTGTTGCCGAGGGTTATATTTAGAACTGTAATTGGCTTTATTACTTCAAAACTTTCTTCCCAAATCAAATAAAGCCCTGGAATTTAATAAGAATTAAAGAACCAGATGCACGTATACCGGGGAACTTACTAATGTCAAAGAAAAAAATTCATTCAATGAAAAAAGAACTGCTGATTCTAGGAGAGTATTTTTTATAACTTTAGGATGATAAAGACCTTCTTCAATAAGACAAGAAACCCCAAAATCTTTAGGGAAAAGATAGGCATACTTAACTACACAAAAATAAAACTTTGTATCCACAAGATCATATAAAGAAAGTGAAGTAATAAAAAAAAAGACAGAGAAATATTTGTAACACATAACATATAATGGATCAGTAAAAATCTCACATAAATAAATTTTCAAATAACATGGTAAAAATAGGCAAAGGATACCAGCAAGCAAGTCTCCTATGATAAAATGCAAATGCTAATTTGAAAACTGGGAAAATCGCTCAATTTCGTTAGTAAGGAGAAAAAAATCAAATAACAATGAGATGTCATTTTTCATCACATTGGCAAACATTTTAAAAAGTGGTTACAGCCAGAGCTGGTGAGGAGCCAGGGAAATGGGCATTTGCACATACTGTCAAGAAGTATAATTTACTATACCCTTTATGAAAACAATCTGGTAATCGCTATTAAAATTAAAAGGACATATTCCCCATGACCCTGCAACCCCATTTTTAGATGTCTAGTCTACAGAATTAAAGCAATGATATATATAAAATATTAATGGCAACATTGTTAGAAACAATTTGAATATCCATCCACATGCCAATATTCTAACAAACTATGGCATATATGGCTACAGCATATTATGTAGTTATTAAAAAGAATGAGCTGGGCCTTAATCTGATGCCTCAGAGGGACCATTAAATATGATTAAGTGAAAAGGCCAATTGAAGAGCAGAGTAAAACAGAACAAAATATAAAAACTCAAATCTGTATGGTTGGTTTGAACATGGAGACAACTGTGATATGAGACACAGCAGATCACAATAAGACTGGTTACCCCAGGAGGGTGGGATTGAGAAAGCAATGAAGAGATTATTTACATTTTATATTATCACTTTTAATTGTTTCATTTGTTACAACTAATGTATGTCTTCTGTAATTAAAATCCAATTCTGAAAATTAAGAAGGAAGAAAAGATTGAAAGGGCTAAAAAGCAAAGTATTATTTGCACCTACTCATCTACCAGGACACATCCTGTTTACGAAACAGTCAATTCCTGGAAAACAGTATTCTTGTTGAGAGGACAATTGATATCTTTGCTTTTTTGAAGCCATGAACGTACCCTAATGGGGTTCGGTGATATTCTAATAACCTCTAACGGCCTATTCTAACAACTGGTAACAACACTTATCAGATTTGAAAGCACACAGCATTGGTATGGTTCAGTGGAAATGTAAACTGGTACAAACAATACCTAAAAAAAAAAAAAAAAAAATATATATATATATATATATATATATATATATATATACATATACATATATACACACACACATACTTCTTGGCCCATCAGTTCCAATGCTGAGGCTGTGTTATATGTGGAAAAGTACACAAAACCAACCAATCAAAACTTGAAAGAACCCAATATTCATCAAAAAAGGACCCATTAAATATATACATACGTCTGCATAATAGGACTCCATGCAACTGCTAGAAAGGATTGAAGTAAATCCACATGGCTGATGTGGAATAATTTTTTTTTTTTTTTTTTGAGACAGAGTCTCACTCTGTTGCCCGGGCTAGAGTGAGTGCCATGGCATCAGCCTAGCTCACAGCAACCTCAAACTCCTGGGCTCAGATGATCCTTCTGCCTCAGCCTCCCAAGTAGCTGGGACTACAGGCATGCACCACCATGCCCGGCTAATTTTTTTTTTTTTTTTGTATATATTTTAGCTGTTTGGTTAATTTCTTTCTATTTTTAGTAGAGACGGGGTCTCGCTCTTGCTCAGGCTGGTCTCGAACTCCTGACCTCGGGCAATCCACCCGCCTCGGCCTCCCAGAGTGCTAGGATTACAGGCGTGAGCCACCGCGTCTGGCCTGATGTGGAATAATCTTTAAGAAAGATTATGCAGGAAAATAAAGCCAGGCCCTTGTTTTTCAAAAAGGCATATATGCTGGAGTATGCAGAAAAAAAATCTTCCTGATGTATACACAAGAAACTTAACTTTAGGGAAAGTTTTTTAACCTTTGGGAAATGGGACTGGATGTCTATAGGCTGGCTTACTTTTTATTTTATACTTCTTTGTAAATATTTAATTCCTTTTACCTTGGGCATTTATTTCTGTTATTAACTTTTGCAAATAAAATTGAATAAGAGTAATTTGTTCATGTAAAACCATAATATGATCCCAATTTTAACTATTAGTTAAATGCTCCAACTATGACCTATTAAAGAAAAGAATATTTTAAGAAATAATTTTCATGAAGGGCATGAAACATGTAACAATAATATCTTATTTAAAAATATATGCTGTATAATGAACTGATTGATTTAGTAGATTCCACTGTATGTATTCCTCTTGAAACTTCACATGATGATTTAAGAAAGAATGGGTATCTTTGGAAAGATGATTCTCAGCTTACTCTACAGTTTTGATTTTCTTCCATAAACTGCTAACAAGTAAGGAAAGAAAGAATAACTTATACTCAGTGTAACCATAAATCTACATAATCTTTCTTACAAATTCTGTTAATATATATCAATGTACTTTGAAAATACAACACTGAAGAGGACACACTTAACTTTAAATTTTACATCATAATAGGGCTGAATCACTTAGATACTATGTGTCAAATGGTAAATGTTTCATTTGATAAATTAATATTAGTAGTTTGAAAGGGTAATCAGTCTCTTGTAACATATAATTTTGATTAGATATTCAAAGTAGACATGATTTTTTAAAGTAATAGTTCCTGCTGATGTGTGTATGTGTGTGATTTTATTGTGGCAAAATATACAGTCACATAAAATTTACCATTTTAACCATTTTTAAGTGTACACTTCAGCATCATTAAGTGTATTCACATTGTTATATAATCACTACCATCATCCACCTCCAGAACTTTTCATCTTTCCAAACGGAAACTACATATTCATTAAATAATAACTCCTAATTCCTCCTTCCACCCACCTCTGGCAACCACCATTCTACTTTCTGTCTCTATGAATTTGAGTACTCTAGGTACCTTATGTAAGTGAAATTATGTATACAATATTTGTCTTTTTGTGATTGGCTTATCTCACCTAGCATAATGTCCTCAAGGTTCATCTATGTTGTAGCATGTCAGAATTTCCTTCCTTTTTAAGGACAAACAATATTCTATTGTATTTTATATATCACATTTTGTTTACCCATTCATCTGCCAATGGATACTTGGGTTGCTTTATACATTTTTTTAAATCCCAAAACTCCATAAAAATTTTATGCCAAATTCTGCAACAAAACATATCTTGAAATTCACAATTCTATCTCTTCTTCTCTCCTGGCATCTTTTCTTGTCACGACACTACTTTCACAAATTCAGGAGTGAAAGGTCTTATATACCAGGATGAAGGCAGTATTATGGCGTTTTCTTCTGTAATTTAAGACTGATTTGACTATGAAGTCATTCATTTGTTTAAACTCTGAGTGCCTACTATGTGCCAGGCACTGTGGTGGGCAGAGGGGAAGAGGGAGACACAGATGGAACACCAGTGCACAGGCTCCGCCGTCAGAGCAAAGTGCAGGAAGTACTTGTATAATCAGGGATGTCTGCTTGGGAGCCACGGGAACAAGGTCTAAATCTGATATGAAGCTTCTCCTCAAGATAGTAGGAAATTGAATTAAAGCACTCAAGCTGAAAGGCCAAAATAAATCCCCATTTTAAGATGCCAAATAAAATTAGGCACCTGGAAAGTCAGTGAACATGAAAAAGCTGCATGGTGCCGATGAGACCACATGGCTTGGCATCCACTTCCTGGTTGGTACAACAAGGCAAACACCATCTGTCTCACTGGCTGTGGGAACCATCAAAAGACCTAAGGTGTGTGAAAGCTTTAATGAACTTTCAAGTCCTACGCAAAACTTCTAATCACAGATTTTTGTTCTAATATCCTGGAGTAGGGGTCAGAAAACTTTTTCTATAAAAGGCCAGATACATAGTAAATATTTCAGGCTTTGTAGACCATAAGATAGGTCTCCATCAAAACTACTCACTGTTGCCCTGGGAGTGTGAAAGCAGTCACAGGCAGTAACGTAAGTGAACAAGTGAGGCTGTGTTCCAGTAAGATTTTATTTATAGACATTGAGATTTGATTTTAGTTAATTTTCAGGTGGTACCAAATATTCTTCTTTTGATTATTTTTCAACCATTAAAACTTGTACAAAGTATTCTTAGCTTGCAGGCTATGAAATAGAGGCAGAGGGCCAGATATGGCCTGTAGGCCACAGTTTGCTGACCTCTGTCCCATAGTTTAAAAAAACTTGTAAGCCTCTTTAAAGGGACATGATTTGAAGAAGATTAGAAAAAAAAATAGAAGGATTATAGGATTTTGGTACCAACTTGGATCTAGTTGTGGGCTCTGTCACCAGCTGTGTAATATTGGACAAGTCGTTTTAACATCTGTGAACCTCAGTTTAGTCATCTGTACAATGGGAATAACACCCACTTCAAAGTGAAGTTGGTGTGAATTACATGAACAAAATGTTAGATGCTCTGAGTTATTTTTTTAAGGAGTTAGGCATTATAAAGCAAAAACTATAAAGTTATTTTTTAATATAACTGTTCTTCCCTAAGAGGTTCACAAAAACTTGGGGATATATTTTTAATTTCTAAGTAGAGAAAAAAATGAAGTAACTTGTACCACAGATACCTTGGATTCCATTCTTACTAGGCTCTTAACATTGTTATTAAACCACTTAGTCAATAATTTACTTCTTTCATCTTCTGATCACATTCTGTTCTCAATGACCCTTTTTTGTTCTCAATGTTATTTTTTGTTCTTTCCTCTTAATCCTCATATAAAGAAGAGCCAATTTCACACTTAAAATCATGAGAAGAAAGTAGTGGCTGAAGTACCATTTATGACAAATGACTGAGAAGAGACCAGTTCCTTTTTGCTATACCATAATGCTCTATTTTCTATTTATTGAATTGTAAAACAAGTAGAATATACAAATTAGGGGCTCCGGTGACTTTTATAAAATTAAAATGCATAATTTCTTTACATAACCAGGCTGAAGATAACAAAATATCAATGCCAATGAACAGCATAGGGATGGTAGATAAATTTGTGAGTTATTCTTTAACATCCAGATACGGATTCAAGGCAACCCCAAGTCTTTATTCACTATTTCCCATCATATTACCCTTTAAAGAAATTCCTTCCTTATGTCTATTTTATGAAAATACTAAAAACCAAAAAACTCTTTGCCCTTGTTTTTTGAAGCTATCTGGCCAGTGGTTTTTATGCCAACAATTCCGTATCTCCAGTTCATAGACAGGAAGAGATCAAGCTGACTTCCACAACTGTCTTTTCTCCTCCTGGAAGCGGGAAGCTGATATGGCGAGAGAATGCTACCTCTAAACCAAACGCTTGGTGTAAATCCTAGCAGAGTATCAGGCTCAGTCAATGTTCCTGTCCAGGGAACACTGCCATGTGCTGCACTGTACCCTCCCCAGAGGTGCGACCGCCTGCCCGCAGGCGTGTGTGGGCAAGGACGGGAAGACTGGGTCCCCTTGGAAAGGGAAGGAGAACACAGTTTGCCACAGAGACACACAACCTTCTGAATCCATCGGCAGGATGAAGAGAAGGGCTGTAGAAAGAATCACCAGAGGGCAAGCTATGGCGTGACCCCAATTCTCTCAGTCCCTGGGGGGAGAAGAGTGGATCTGAGAACTGGGCAGGCACCATGAGGAGACCAGGCCTTCACTGGGCAGCTTTTGCTCTTCACAAGAAGTAACCCAGGATCCTTACAACTCACACTGTAGCTTGAAATCTAAAACAGAGACAAGGCCTTCCGTTCATGAGGGTCTGTGCAGTTTCCCACAAAAGGTGAAGGGGAACAAACTAATCCAAATACCTACACACCAGGTGAGACCTTTCTTGGAAATGACACCAATGTTACCTTTCCAGTTCCTTCCAAAGTTCTCCCATTTACTCAGGAGGCCTTGCAGTTTCCGAAGGAGACTGAACTCCTTCTACTGAAGGGGTAACCCTGCTGCCCTTCCCTTATTCATTCGCTGGGGGATCTCCTGAACTAAGCATAACACCTACCAACCACAGCAGCACCTACCTCCCTGTACCCACAACACTTTCATCTTCTCCTCTTTACATATTTCCATTTTCAGCCTGATCATCACATCACTCTCTCAACAGTGTCCCAATTCCCCCACCCCTTTCCTTCAGGCAATTCCCGCTTTCCAAGGCCCTTCCCAGACACGCTTCTTGCAATGGCTTTCCACTTACTCAGATCTCATCTTCTCTTCAACTCTGCCATCTGGCTGCTACTCCAACTAACCTCTGCCCAAAGTCACCACTGATCTTTTGGTGGCTAAATCCAATGGGCACTTTTCCATTCTCCATCTACCTTGACGTTTCTGCATCCTTCAAAATCACCAATGACTCCCTTCTTGACAGTCTCCCTTCCTCTGGCTTCACTGACAGCACATTCTGGGTTTTCTTGGGTCCTCCCCCTTTCTCTGGCTATAATCTATCTCCTTCATAGGATTCTGTTCCTTCCCCACCTCTTGTTTCCAGTATTCTACTTACTCTAGAAATTTTTCCTAGTTGATTTCACCAATAATAATAGTAATAGCATCACCTGACATTTATTAAGCATGTACTATATGCTACCTGCTTTTTTTTTTTAAGAGACAGGGGTCTCGCTCTGTCACCTAGGCTGGACTGGTGCAATCATAGCTCACTGTAACCTTGAAGTCCTGGGCTCAAGCAATCCTGCCACCTAAGCCTCCTAAGTAGCTGGAACTACAGGCGAGACCCACTGCACCAAGCTGCCACCTGCTATTCTAAGCATTTAAATCTTATCGAGTAAGGTAGTGACCTCTCAGTAATTTTTCCTATGAGGTAGGGAATGTTACACTTATTATTCAGATAAGATAGAGCCACTGGAGTTAAGTAACTTACTCCTGGTCATATGGTACATGGGGGACACAATAGGGACTAGATCCCCTAAGGCTCATTCTAGGGTCTGTGTTCTTCATGCCCTTGCTGGTCCCATGGCATCGAGTAACAACTATATGGTTATGGATCTCACATCGACAACTTCAGCCTGAATTTTCCCGACCAAGGTCAAATCCATGTGTCCAACTATTTAATGGGGCTCTTCCTGAGGATGATCCACAGACATCTCACGGTAAACACACCCCGATCACAACTTGTAAATTTACTCTCACAAATTCTAGCAATCTATAACCAGGTACCCCTTCTTCAAACCCAAACATCATCTTAGATAACTCTATCGTCTTCCACACACAAAGGTAAGTAGGCCCTGTTCTATCCCTTGCTATCTTTGAATCTATACCTAAATTATCACTTTAAATACACATCTGTGGCATTTATCTTTTGAAATAAACTACCATATTAAAATTAAAACAAAATATTTTAATAGCATTGTTATGAATGCTGCAAATATCAAAGGATGGGTAAAAATACATGATTTGGCAAATATTGGCATTTTCTCAGGACACATTGTTGGTTTGAACAACACAGTGTTTTAAAACAGCCCATACTTAGCTGGATTTAATTTAAGAATGGCAATATTTTCATTGCAAAGGCTGCTAGGATGATGACTCTAGTCTCAGAAACTTTGCACGTACACCCTTCAGGACAGTATACCGAATGACATGGATGTTTTCTGGTCCACTACCCCACCTCGTTTATATGACTAAAACCTTTGATGGAATAAGTAAAATTTTAGTCCATTCCCTTATACTTTCTCCTGTGTTTTCACTAAGTCTGCATCTGACATAGGCTCATTTAAGGAATCATAATATAACAGTATTATTGGCTATTATTTATTAGGAGCTTACTATGAACTGCACACTACACTAATGCTTTCTATCATATCAGAAATAGTAAGTACAACCAACACCCAATGAATGACTTCTATGTATTAAGCACCTCTTCTTTAAATTCTACAACCACCCCATGAGGAACATACTCTCCTTCCCATTTGGGAGATGTAGATGGTGCATGTCTAAGATCACACAGTGGATGGCAGAGCAGGGATACGAACAGGTGCGGCTCCAGGGTTGGTGCTCTTCATCACCCTGACTTTCAGCCTCACACCACGACCTCCAGAGTATGGCAATATAGCTCATTTCAAGGTGCAGAGCGGAAGATAATAATCTCTTAAAAACAATACGAGCCTAAATCATCCATCAAAGTTCTCACCACCTGGCTTGTTATTTTACTCTGACGTGATTGTCCCCTTCAATCTAATAACTGTGATTCACAAGCCTTTCTTTGACATTATCTGAATATGATGGCGATGCAAAGCAGTGATGGCCTGAAGTGAGTAACACAGTTTCCAAAGTTCCAGGGAAGCAGCTGTGGACGTAGAGAATCTAGTTTGTAGGCTTGTAGATTATCTCCACACTTTCCCATCTAATAAACGGTGCCTTCTGTGACCTCCAGCACTCGTTACAGTGAGATGGCGATGCCTTCTGTGGATCTTGGGTCTTGGATCTCTTGGGATCACAAACAAGAACTCTTAAGTGCAAGTAAAAAAAGAAGAAGAATCACATTGCTTCGTTTATTTATACGGATTTCTTCATTCTGAATTTTCTATGAATTCTGTTTTTAAGCTCATTATTGTCAATATTATCTGATTGAGAAAGAAGCTAAACAAGTCCCAGGTGAGACTGCATCATAGCAACAGGCTTGCCTCGAATTCTTCAGGGAGCACAATTTCACAGAAGTATTTGATTGCCTATTCACACTCTTGATTACAACACACCGAGCTGTTAAACTAAATTGTAAGCCATTAGCGTACTGAAGGAATTTAAAAAAATAAACTACCCTATGTGAAGATATTTTTCACACATACATTCACATTGAGATGTGTTTAATTATTTGTAGCCCACTTACTTCTCATTTAGAAAACAAGGAAGACATCCTTAAACTGTTTCAGAACTTGCCAATGTCATGGTGTAGTAAATGATAAATAGGGCATTACCTTTTATCATTGGTAAATATTGAATCTTTGCTCTAGTTCATAATTATTTCTTTAATCCTCCATTGTCAATTATAACAGAGTATAAATGCACTGTCCTTAGAATTTGATCAGGAGTTATAAAGTATCTTGAGTTAGATCCACAGTGGCCAAAATAAGCTATGGAAAAAACCAAGCTCAGTCTCAGAGTAGATTAAACTTGGACTTGGCCTATTAGCTCAGCTGGGATGGTATTTTGAGAACAAACAAAAAATAGGCCACAGAGGAAAAAAGCAGTTTATGCCCGTGGATTGTACAACTCAAACTGTCAGCCACCTTACAAATTACATCAAGACCAAAAGCGAGACCAGGTAATAAGACAGATGGCATGGGCAAAATCAATCACAGTCATCAGAAAATGGACTCAAGGCAAATCCAGATGAGTGTGAATTATCACCCATCTTCAGGTCCAAATGTAGTACATTTAACCAACATTGAGAATTTTCCAAATGACCAAGTTGTGGTTCATTTTTGCTTGTGAAGATTCCCCTCAATTTGTCTCTCCTCTCATGTTTGACTATAAGCAGCAAGAAGAAATCAGGCTGCACCTTCAACACTTTGCTTGGAAATCTCCTCAGCTAATCATCCAAGTCGGTCACTTCCATGTTTTCTACAAAATTCAGCTGAGTTTTCTACCAGGCATACCCTGTTTTATTTTACTTTGCTTTACTGCACTTTGCAGATATTGTATCTCTTACAAATGGAAGGTTTGTGGCAACTAATTGTTAAGTCAATTGGTAGCACTTTTTCCAACAGGATGTGTGTACTTTCTTAGCATTTTTTAACAATGAAGTTTTTAATTAAGGTATGTACATTGTTTTAGACATAATGCTATTGCACACTTAGTAGACTGTAGTATAGTGTCAACATAACTTTTACATGCACTGTGAAACCAAAAACTTTGTGTGGCCCGCATTACTGCAATATTTGCTTTATCACAGTGGTCTAGAACTGAACCAGCATCTACGGGGTATGCCTGTATATAAGAATCACCTTTCTTTCCTATAGTTTCCAATTACATTTCCCATTTCATTCTGAGCTCTCACCAGAACCACCATTAATATCCACATTTCTACCAAAAATTTGCTGGAAGCAATCTAGGCTTTCTCTATCATATGCCTCAAAATTCTTCCAGCCTCTCTACCCATTATCAAATTCCACATTTTTAGATGTTTGTCACAGCAGCACCCCACTTCCTGGTACCAAAATCTGTGTTAGTGTCCTATGGCTGCTGTAATAAATCACTACAAACCCTGTGGATTAGAACAACAAAAATTTATTCTCTCACAGTTCTAGACACTAGAAATCTGAAATCAGATTCACTGGGCCGAGATCAAGGTATAAGCTGGAACATACTCATTCTACAGGCTGTAGGAAAAAAACTTTTCTTTGCCCCCTACAGGTGTTGCTGACTGCCGGCATTTCCTGGTTTGTCGCCACATCAGTCCCCTCTCTGCCTCCACCTTCACGTTGCCTTCTCCTCTGTATGTGTGTCAAATCCTCCTCTGCCTGTCTCATATACAGATACCTGTGACAGCATTTAGAACTCACCTGGATAATCCAGGATAACTTCCCCGTCTCAAGGTCTTTAACTTAATTATACCCATAAAGATTATTTTTTGAAATAAGATAATGTTTACAGGCTCCAGGCATTATTCGGCCTACCATAATCACGACATAGAGGCACAGCATGTAACAAATATATCCTGTCCATAAAAAAATGTTAGATATGGTTCTGTCAAGGTGACCATTTATTAGTTAATATTGTAATAAACTGCAAAATTACTACTCTAAAGCTAGTATGTTAATGTGAAATACTTATTCTGATTTTTCCATTTACAAATATGTATAATTAACTTTGCAAACATGATTTCAAAATGAGGTTGATAGTAAGCAAGTAGAGTAAGTACTGGTAAATTAGCAAACATAAATAGTTGCAAAGATTTAGAAATTACTTTTTAGAAAGTAAAATTATTTTAGGAACAGATATGCCTTTATTTTAGGAAAATAAATAAACGGTTAGAGTAAATAAAGGGTTGCTATCTCTCTTCATACCTCTCAAAACTTCAGTTTACACTTTCAGTCTTTGGGGTAAGGAAGGGCCGGGTGATCAAACACCAGAAGGGAGAATGGTGGCTGAGATGGTTTTAGTAGAGCAGGAGGCAGCTAAGTCCCTGTCAATATGATCAATTACCCTGGAAACGGTTTCACAGTCAAGAAACTGGCTCCCTGATTTGCACTGTCCACTATAGGAAAGAAGGCATTCAGAAAGGCATTGGTAATGCTAAACAAATTAATGCCGTTTCTCTAACAACCTAGAGGCAAACAGTTTGGGGTTTTCTATCTAGAGCTGTAATGGCCAAATAAAACTGTTTTCTTGTTAATAGCTCTTTTTTTCCCCCTAAGAGATGGGGTCTCACTCTGTCGCCCCGACTGGAGTACAGCGGCACAATCATAGCTCACAGTACCCTCAAATTCCTGAGCTCAAGCAATCTGCCTGCATCAGCCTCCCAAATAGCTGAGATTATAGCTACCACGCTCAGCTAATTAAAAAAAATTTTTTGTAGAGACAGGGTCTCACTATGTTGCCCAGGCTGGTCAACACCTGCCAAAGCACAAGATCTGGTATGTATTGATTAATTACCTATCGACAGCTAAAAAACCATAATAAAATTGTTGTTAAACGAACAGGGTGGGGACAGGGATTAATTTTCTTCTCTCTTCAAAGACACATCTACGTCCAGTTGCAAGAGGTATTATAAGTAAGATGACAATAATGCATCCCCTGGGTTAACCACACCCTGTCAATGCAATAAAGCCAAGAAAACCATGTGCATGAACTCTTAACAATAAGGCCCAGATGGCAGTTAAAAAAAACGGGGGGTGGGGAAGGATGAAATATGGATGATTTCAGAGGGGCAACGGCACCTAACTACCTGTAAGCCCAGCAGTCCCCAGAGTGTCGAATAGCAAAGGGTGGGGGAGGAAGTCGAAATCCAGGGGTGGGAGGGAAAGGAGCAAATTTGACTAAAGCATTTATTTCTTACAGAGACTCAGGTGCAGGGCCACTGAAAAATTTCCCAAGAATTCTAAAAAAATGTTGCAAATAAAATTTTAAAAAGATTAAAAAACAGAATACACTGACTCAAGCTTATTTTTTCAGACGTGAAATGAAAGCTCATCCTCCCCTGTAAAAGTACCTTTCTGGTAATACCGGAAACTTAACATTTACTAAGTTGTATAATCTAAACCAATTTCTTCAGCATTAACATAGGCAATCCAAATAAAAATATTACATTTTCTCACAGGGTTAAAATTTTACTTATTCACCAATTCTGTTTCTTCATAAGTAAATATGAATATAACTGTTCCAATCTTAAAATACTCCTCAAGCATAAGATGTTATTTCCATAATCCTGGTCCTCAAATAGATGAGTCAGGCTTGATTTTATTAAAACTACCAACACAGGTCCCTTACATTATTTCAATAAAATAGTTTCCTATATAATGTACTACACAGTTAATTGCCTGAATCCCTGTCTGCCATTCAAAAGACTTTATCTGTAATTCCAGCCATAGTGGATGGCATTGCACACATTCCTCTTCAATAGAAAAATAAATACTAAGATGAATAAATCTAAAACAAAAATTTTCTATCCAACACCTTCACCCAGCCTTGGCGCCAGACTTGAACTCTGGCCCTTGAGCCTTGCTGGCTGAACGTCATGAAGCTTTGCTCCTCTACTCCCAGCCTTTCACGGTGTCTTCTCTCTATCTTTCATTCAGGCATCTGCTCAAAAATATTTTATAAGTGCCCACTATCCAGCTACATGTGACAGTTTTGCACAACGATATCTCCTGGAGTCTGTTCTTCGCAGAAGCCCACAGTCTAGTTTCAGCCAAGTCTCACTGTGATTTTTAAAACCATGTTAATATTTTTTAAAGCCAGCTTTATTGAGATGTAACTTACAGATAATCAAATACACTGATTTTAAAGGTGTAGAATTTTACAGGTCTTACAATTAAACTCAAATCTGATTTCAAATATTTCTGTCATGTACTCCACAAAAAGCTTCAGTCTCCTTTGCAGTACTGCCCTGCCCTTTGCACCCCAGCAACCATGGATATGCCTTCCATTATTATAGATTAATTTTGCCTGGTCTAAAGTTTTATATCGATGGAATAATGCAGTGTGGACTCTGTTAGGTCTGACTTTGTTTACTCAGCTTATTCTTGAGGTACATTCATGTTGTGTATCAATGGTTTGGTTCTTTTTTCTCATTGAGCAGTATGAGTATAATTTGTTTACCCATTCATCTATGATAGACAATTAAGTGGTTTCTAGTTTGGGGGGTATTCGTGAATAACAGTGCTATGAATATCCATAGATAAGTTTTTTCTTCCTTCATTGTTAGGTTATACCTGGAGAACTGCTGGTCACATGGTAAGTGTGTTTAACTTCATAAGAAATTGTCAAACTGTTTTCTAACATGGTTGTTCCATCTTACATTTGCACCGGCAAAAAAAAAATGTGAAAGTCATCTTAGCTCATGGGCCATACAAGAATAGGTGGTAGACTCAATTTAGAATATAGGCTATAGTTCGCTGATGCCTGCTTAACAATTTTCTATACATACAATCATGTACTTTGTGAAAAAACACAGTTTTTCTTTTCTTTTCCAATCTGTGTAGCTTCCATTACTGCACTAGCTAAATTCTTAGAGGAAATGCATTAAGTCTTTCATCTTTAAATATAATGTAAACTGTAGGTTTTTTATACACCCTTTATCCTAGTTTGCTGAGAAACTTCATGAATGGGTGTTGAATGTTATCAAATGCTTTTTATCTATTGAGATAATCACATGGGTTTTCTCCTTCTGTTATTAAATAATATGGTGAATTACACTGCTTATTTTTCAAATGTTAAGCCAACTTTGCATTCTTGAGATAAACCACACTTGATCACAATGACTTAACTTTACATATTGTTGAATTCAATTTAGTAATATTCTGTAAAAGGTTTTCGCAGTTATGTTCATGAGGGATATTGCACTGTAGTTTTCTTTTTTATAATGCCTTTGCTGATTTCAGTATAAGAGTAATGTTACATTTACTGTATATTAATATATATTTCTGGGTTCTTCTTTTCTCTATTAGTATGCTTTTCTCTTTCAAAATACTCAGAAGAATATAAACTTGCATTTCCCAAATTCTCTTCATAAAGTTATTGAAACATATTATACTTGTTGTGTAAGTTACTACCCTGATTTAATACTTACCACTTAATGGTAAGTGCAAACCACATTGGGCAGACTCCAAGGGTCATTCTCTGAACCTGCCATGCCATACCATACCATACCATCCCTTGGCTACATTATTTATAGGAAAGCTGTATGCTAAGAAATGCCTTTTCTAAAATCACTCAGAGTTTAGTGACCAAGGAAAGAAGGACGGAAGGAAGACAAGCCAGAATTTTTACTTACTCTAGCCTCATTCTTTGTGATTCTAACTCATCTCTTACCAATTTTCCTCCCTCAATTTTGACATTTCAGCCATTTACAGAATGTCCTAGGCCTAGTTTTATACCGGCTGTCTATAAATCATACACCCCTGTTCTTTATCCATAACCTGTGCCCGCCTCAATGATTCCGTGCTGTTTTCTATGCTTATCTTTTAGTTTCTGAGTGGCACTGCCTGAGAGGAAAATTTTTTTCTCAAAAGTGTAATTAGCTTCCACAAAAAACTATTAGAACTGATAAACAAATCCAGTAAAGTTGCAGGATACAAAATCAACACACAAAAATCAGTAGCATTTCTCTATGCCAACAGTAAATAATCTGAAAAGGAAACCAAGATAATAATCCCATTTACAATAGCTACAAATAAAATTAAATACCTAAGAATAAACTTAACCAAAGAATTAAAAGATCTCTATAATGAAAAATATAAAACATTGATGAAAGAAACTGAAGAGGGCACACACACACACACACACAAGGAAATATATTCCATGCTCATGGATTGGAAGAATCGATATTGTTAAAATGTTCATACTATCCAAAGCAATCTACAGATTCAGTGCAATCCCCGTCAAAATACCAATGACATTCTTCACAGAAACAGAAAAAATAAACCTAAAATTTATATGGAACCACAAAAGACCCAGAATAGCCAGTCATCCTGAGCACATACAGTGGGGAAAGGACAGTCTCTTCGATAAACAGTGCTGGGAAAACTGGATATCCATAATCAGAAGAATGAAACTAGACCCTTATCTCTCACCATACACAAAATAAAATCAAAATGGACTAAAGACTTAATTCTAAGACCTTCAACTGTGAAACTACTAGAAGGGAACATTGAGGAAATGCTTCAGGACATTGGTCTAGGCAAGAACTTCTTGACCAATACCCCCAAAGTACAGGCAACCGAAGCAAAATTGGACAAACGGGATCACTTGAAGCTAAAAAGCTTCTGCACAGCAAAGGAAACAATCAACAAAGGAAAGAGACAACCCACAGAACGGGAGAAAATATTTGCAAACTACCCATTTGACAAAAGATTAATAAGTAGACTATATAAGGAGCTCTAAGAACTTGATAGGAAAAAAATCAAATAATACGATTAAAAAATGGGCAAAGGAGCCGAATAAACATTTCTCAAAAGATGACATACAAATGGCCAACAGGTATATGAAAAAATGCTAAATATCATTAGTCATCAGAGAAATACAAATCAAAACTACAATGAGGCCGGGTGCGGTGGCTCATGCCTGTAATCCTAGCCCTCTGGGAGGCCGAGGCGGGTGGATCGCTCCAGGTCAGGAGTTCGAGACCAGCCTGAGTGAGACCCCGTCTCTACTAAAAATAGAAATAAATTATCTGGCCAACTAAAAATATATATAGAAAAAATTAGCCGGGCATGGTGGCTCATGCCTGTAGTCCCAGCTACTCGGGAGGCTGAGGCAGGAGGATCGCTTAAGCCCAGGAGTTTGAGGTTGCTGTGAGCTAGGCTGACGCCACAGCACTCACTCTAGCCAGGGCAACAGAGTGAGACTCTGTCTCAAAAAAAAAAAAAAAAAAAACAAAAAAAAAAAACTACAATGAGATTATCATCTTGCCCCAGTTAAAATGGCTTTTATAAAAAAGACAGGCAGCTGGGTGCGGTGGCTCACGCCTGTAATCCTAGCACTCTGGGAGGCCAAGGCGGGCGGATCGTTTGAGCTCAGGAGTTCGAGACCCGCCTGAGCAACAGCGAGACCCCATCTCTACTAAAAATAGAAAGAAATGATCTGGACAGCTAAAAATATATAGAAAAAAATTAGCCGGGCATGGTGGCGCATGCCTGTAGTCCCAGCTACTCGGGAGGCTGAGGCAGTAGGATCGCTTGAGCCCAGGAGTTTGAGGTTGCTGTGAGCTAGGCTGACGCCATGGCACTCTAGCCTGGGCAACAGAGTGAGACTCTGTCTCAGGAAAAAAAAAAAAAAGACAGGCAATAACAAATGCTGGTGAGGATGTGGAGAAAGAGGAACCCTCTTACACTGTTGGCAGGAATGTAAATTAGTGCAACCACTATGGAAAACAGCATGGAGGTTCCTTGAAAAAACTAAAAATAGAATTACCATATGACCCAGCAATCCCACTGTATATACCCAAAGGACAGGAATTTAGTATATCAAAGAGGTATCTGCACTCCCATGTCTACTGTAGCACTACTCACAATAGCCAAGATTAGGAATCAACTAAATGTCCATCAACGGATGAATGGATGAAGAAATTGTGGTATATATATATATATATATATATATATATATACATATATATATATATATACAATGGAATATTATATAGCCACAAAAATGAAATCCTGCCATTTGCAACAACATGGTGGAACTGGAGAACGTTATGTTAAGTGAAATAAGCCAAAAACAGAAAGACAAATCGTGCACATTCTCACTCATATGTGGGAGCTAAACATTAAAACAATTGATCTCATGGAGACAGTAGAACAATGGCTACCAGAGGCTGGGAAGGGTGGGGGGGGTGTGACAAACTGGGGATACTTGATGGGTACAAAAATATAGTTAGATAGAATGAATAATACTTGATAGCACAACAAAGGGACTATAAACAATAGTAAGGGTATACTTTAACTAAATAGTGGAATTGGAATGTTCGTAACAAAAAGAAATGATAAATGCCTGAGGTGAGGATATCCACATCACCCTGATTTGATTAATTCACATTGTATGCCTGCACCAAAACGTCACATGTACCCTATAAAGATGTACAACTATTATTTACCCATAACAATTAAAAAGTTAAAAACATTTTTTTAAAGTACAATTATCTTGGATGTGACACCTCACTTGGGCTGCTACTGCTACATTTCTTGACTGATGCCCTGTGCTGCTACTTCTCCAAACCAAAATCTTACTTTTCCTTCCTGTATACTGAGAAATACAACCAGACTCCCAGGTATCTTGTGACTACTTAGAAAAGGAAGAACCCAAAAGCATCAGCTTTAAATACACAGCACCTACTGTTTTTGCCATCTAAGCATTTTTACCTGAGCATTTCCTGTTAGCAGGGTTCTCTGAATGAAGTTACAGAAGAGACAGTTTTCATAATCTTACAGAGAGAATAAAGCAAAATCTGAAGAAAAATGATGTTTGCACAAAAGAAAAAAGCATATAACAAAATAAATTTGTGAAAGAACTTCATGTGGCAAAGGAATCCAAAAGGATTAATATTGGACATTTTTCTTATTCATTTTATTAAATACCATTTAAAGCATATTACATAGAATTCTCTACTTAAACAAAATTCTGTTCAAATAAAACCCAGAATAGTGACACAAATTCTGTATACATTTTAAAAATAATCTGATGGTTTAATGCAGAGAATTTAATGGCAGTATCCAAATGTCAAAATGTACTCCAGGTATAACCGATTGAAGAGATATCAATTTAACTAGAATTTACACTTCATTTTATTTTTAAGATTCAAACCAGCAAAAAAAATTCAGTACCTACCACAATCAAAAATACACTTCTAATTCTGAAATACTCTCAAAGGTATTGCATTTAACCTTCCTTGATTATGAGAGAAACTATATGCAGGAGAGATTGAGTCCTGGGAACTACATGAATAAAGCAATCATAATTCTTGGCATTTATGAAAAGATTTTACTTTCAAAGAATTTCTACAAACATTCAACTAATTAAATTATGCAACACACTTGTGAAATGTCATCAGTTACAGCTAGGAAAAACTATGGTACCAGGTTTGAATAGAGCATGACTCTGGGGGTAAATATGCAAATAATATGTGAATGAATAGCTATAGTTATTCACAGATATTACTAAAAACTATTAGAAGTAGGTCTAAGTAAGTGTGAAGATTATGGACTGAATATGGGTATTATTAGGAAAATCTAACTTCTGCAACTCCTTAGCACCTATAATAGCTGCATTCTGTTTAGTGCGCTATAATATTTAACAAGGGCACATGCCTTCCAGAAGTTGCTAACTTAAAAAGAACAGACTTATCCATTTCTCAAATTTTAAAAACTCTTCTCCATCTTTATTTCTTTGACTAAACAATGGAAACACTATTGCTAGTGAGGTGATAGAAAGGGGAAAAAGGAAAAAGCTGAGGGAGCAGAAGAAGGAAACAGCTTTCAAAGTAAGGGAACACAGAGCAGACAGTGAAGGCCCAGGTACGTGGTGAGGAAGCTGAGCCCCAGGAGGGAGAGGGGATGAAAGGCTTCCTTCTGAGCTAACAAAGGCTGTCTTGAGTCTAGTGGCTCCAAAAAAATGTGGAAGACCTGGGCTAGGCTTGCTCTCTTTTAAACTTTGGATTCAAAAATACAAGCAATGGATCTCTGGATGCCCAATAACACTATGCATTGGTGTGCAGAGCATGGAACCAAATCCTTGCCCTGTGAATGAGAGGCCTTGGAGGATCTAGGTGGGACAGAGGAGTTTTTGTTCATTAATTTCCAGTGTCCTTAAACGTTACTTCACTGCTACGTTTCCCTGTTTCCACCTCGAGGTAAAGAGGACTCTTTAACATCATTTCTGCCCTTCTGAAGTTCCAACAGATGAGAAACACAAACTCATCCAACAGATATGGAGAACAGCTGAGTCAGAGCAGTGGCAGAGAAACACTCTGTATATACTGAGTTGGATAATTGAATGAGAATACAGGACCTTCTGGTGGCATGTTCAATTTACACCACATTTACTAATCAGTGCACAAAGCAAATTCTTCATTACTCTTGCTGTCTTCTTTATGCAGCCTACATTTCATTCAGTAGAATGAAACGAATACAATGTAACTGGGACTTTTCTTGTTGAGCTGGGGGAGGGGAGGACAAGAGTATTTATAGTGGGGAGAACCAAATCTAGATTTTTAACTTGAAAATATTTGAGGACTAAATTATTCTAATCCCTATTTCTTAGTGTATAATGTTATATAATAATACTCCCCAAACAGAAATAACTTTATTCTCATTTTCCTGACTATAAGGATACCATGCCAATGCTTTATAACAATAATTTTTATAAAATTATTTTTGGATTTCTAAGAAATTTTATTCTCATGAGTCTTACAATGCCCCTATGCAATAGGCAGTCAACTACGTACTCTTATCCCCATTGTCCAACAGACTGAGGCTTGGGAACACTACATGGCTGCCCTAGAGCCACACATCTAGGAAGTGGTTTACTTCAACTAAGCATGGCTCTAGTGAGCCCTGGCAAGAGCACAAGCTCTGTGACTGGTGGTAGATTGGGGGTGGGGATGGGGGTGGAGAGAGGAGAATTCCTGCTAACTGCTTATGAACTGTGTGACCAACAACAGCTACCTAACCCATTTACACCTCAGTTCCCTCCTATTTAAAATGCTGTAATCCTCATAATTCCTAAATTGCAGGGTGATAAGGAATTAAAGGAGGTGCACATGTCATCACTTACACAGTGATGCCCATAGTAAGTGCTTGGTAAACACTATTATTCTGACAACAAAATTCTGCCTTGCGTCTCTGGGTAAGGATAACTAGATGCGCAGAACTAATCTAGTCTCTCAGTCCTGTTCTCTCAAGTTAGTTATGACCTTTCAGTGCACTACATTTTAAAAACTGGCCACCTTGATCCTTTGTACTACTCTAATAATTTTTCATTTGTCATCTTTGAGTAAGGAGCTATTCCACAGGATTAAAATTTCTAGATATCCAAAGATTATCCTTCAAATGTCCATTTATTTTATAATTTCAAATACTACTGAAGTATCATTACTTTTTTCTGACTTATTAACTAGAACATATAGAACACACACACTTTTCTTGATGACTTGAGAGCACCACTATGAACATTCACAACTATATGAAGACACCACTAGTCTCTGGGCCTTTCAGGTGTTCTTGTCTCTTGCCCTGACATACAGCCATCAGCTGGTGCTGTCACTGTTCCTCTTCTAATCTTGATCTCATGCTTTCTCTTTCCTGCCCTTTGGTCCCTGTCCTCTTCTTGGCCTCCACCACTTAATTAACCATGCATATCTAAAACATACGCTACAGGAATACAAAGATAACCAAATATATACAGATTGAGCATTTCTAACATGAAAATACGAAATGCTCCAAAATTCAGATTTTCAGATCAGGGATGCTCAACCAGTATGTATATTTTGCAAATATTCCAAAATCCAAAAAAATTCCAAAATCCAAAACACTTCTTGTCCCAAGAATTTCATATAAGGGGTATTGAAACCTGTATTTCAAATTAGAGTGAATAAGGTTGAGGGTGAGAGCCTAAAGAGCAAAACATAGGACCTCTGCAGTTATTCAGAGACATTTAAGTATAATTTTAGTATGTTTTAAAGAACTGAAGTTGTTACAGCCTGACCGCAACACAAATGCCTACCTGTGCACATGTGCATGCACATGGGTGTGCTTAAATCTATCTGTGTGAGTGCTGTATGTGCCTGTATTGAGTATTGGGGGGTAGTTACCATAGTCAAATTATTTTATTTAATAGTTTGGAATATATAGATTAAAATGGGCAATTTTTTAAATTTAAAAAGTTAAATATGATTTAGTCAACAAAAATATTTGAGTACTGTACTTACCACATTCTCCTGTTTTACTTTATTTTTTGAGACAGAGTTTTGCTCTGTCTCCCAGGCTACAGTATGAGGGCATCATCATAGCTCACTACAACCTCAAACTCCTGGGCTTGAGTAATCCTCCTGCCTCAAACTCCCAAGTAGCTGGTATTACAGGCACATGCCACCATGCTGGGTTAATTGTTTTTCTATTTTTGGTAGAGAAAGGGTCTTGTTCTTGCTCAGACTGGTCTTGAACTCCTGACCTCAAGGGATCCTCCTGCCTCGGCCTCCCAGAGCGCTAGGATTACAGGTGTGAGGCAATGCACCAGTGCAGATAACACTCCTATTCTTAACAAATCAAAATGTTTGAGATTAGAAAACTTCTGTCTTCCTAAAAAAGAAGTGTTTTAGTTGAGATTATACTTTGAACTTTGCTCATTTCCAATTATATATGGTAAAGGAAAAAATTTTCAGGTAGGAGAAAAAAAAATCTGTATTCAACATCCTTACTAATGTAACTTGAGATTCTGAGTTCTCTGAGGAGAAAACTGATGATATTATAAAATTAAATTTAAAACTCTAGAGTAATACAATAATTTTTCCAAATGCAAGAACTGAGAAGAAACAAAAACAAAACATTTAAGATATCATAGCAACACTAATTACTCATACTGGGAATATTTAGCGATTTCCATTACTATTTTACAAGGTGGCAACAGCATGAAAAATTCAATACAAGGATTTTGTTTTTTAAATTTAAACAATATTTACAGGACTTCAAAAGTTGGTATATTAAGGCTTAGAGGAAAAATGAACTTAAACATTTTAAAATTTATTGAGAACACAAGGAAATAAAACTTTATTCTATCCTTCTTCATAGCATCTCTTCATTACAAATATTAAATAGAGAAATACCACCATCTTACAAAAAATATGAGAATCAGAGTAGTGATTCTGATTCTAGTCCTTTCCACACCATGTGGGACATCCAGAACAGCCCACGCAGCCTGACGCTGATGGAAAGGAGGGTAGGGCAACGCAGGGAGAAGAGAGCAGAGGAGAAAGCAGGCCCAAGCGCCAGGGCACCCACGCTCTTCCAAAGTAGACTGTGGCAGCAACTGCTGGTTGTTTATGGTCATTTTAGCCGAGTACATGGCTGCTCACTGGAGCATGTAATTCCCAGTTTTGGGGCAGCTTGTTGTGGCCAAGGGACCATGTTCCATGCACGTGAGGAGTAAATTTCTCCTAGAGCCTGATCTCCCAAAAGCATGCATTTGCTCCCATGGCGCTTTATTCCTACCTGCTGGCTGGGACCCAGTGAGAACCCGGAGCTGCCTCAGGCCCAGAGATGGCAACCAGGCAGCAAAAGCTGCCCTGGCCAGCTCTGCACCACTGCTTCCCGGACTGTTTTGTGATGGAGAAATATATTTTCATTTTGTTTAAGCCATGGTATTTTGAAGTCTCTGTTACAGCTGCCAAACCTGAGGCCCAATTAACCCATAGATTTATAATAGAGCTGCTTTAGTGCCTAGTTACCTCGGCTCTTATTCTAAAGCTTAGAACCACCTAAGTGATGCTCCTAAACAAAGTGTATACTGAACACCTTTACTGGGTTGCAAGTATCTTCACTGGATTATGCATATGGACAGCTGGGACTATGTCCTCTATACCGTTTTATTTCTATCGAACTGTCTAATACAGGGCTGAGTGAGGGAGGAGAGAAGTAGGGAAAACAAGTTTAAGCAGTGGGCTTTAGGGTCAGAAGGCTCCTTGGAATTGAATCCCTTTGCAATTGCTGGACTCTAACCAGATGTTCAAATTCAGTCTTCCAACAAATATCAATCATCTATTATGCAGCAGGTCCGATTCTAGGAACAAAGGCTTGTGCTATGTATGATGGTATTTACATTATGGTAAATTAAAAGTTTTGCAAATTCTATGAGCCTCAGCTTCCTATTCTGAAAATGGAGACAATAATAGCACCAAACTTACAGGACCATTGTGAGGATTAGATGAGGTGACCCATACAAAGTGGGCAGTACCATACACACTGGTACTCTACAGGCACTTACTGAAATGCCACAACATCCGAATGCAGTAAGAAAAAGAAGTCCAAGGTTGTTATGTCAATCGGAGTTTGGTATTCATTTTATTTGTAATGTCTTGTCTTATCTTACAGGAATTCTACACTTGTCTTATAGACAATGGGGCTTACTGAACAGAACATATTGTAGAGCACTTGGGGGCTAATATTAAAAATCAAAAATATTAAAGAAATGATTGCTCTTTGTAAACCTATTTAAGTGAGTAAACAGTTTCTATTCAATGAGATGGGCTGGGAATCTTCTTTATGGAGTTTAAAGTAGAACACTACCCACTTCTCTAGGACAGTTTCAGGCCTGGAGCACAGCGGCTTGCTTCTGCGTGTCATTCTACACTGTGATCCAAACCCACCTTCCACCCAGCCACAGCTCATCTTCTCAAAACAGTTACTGCTTCTCAGATCCAGCAGAGAGCTCTCCCAGAAGAATGACATTAGGCTATTTTAGACGGCAGAATGTTCACATGCATTTCAGGTCAGGAGTCATCCTAAGGCAGGTTCCAACAGAAGGAAAGGGGGGATTGTATCAACTCACCAAACAAAATTGGAAGATTGGGAATTGAAGATCTCTGATAGATGAAGATGAAAAATAAACTAATGCTCTGCAGGAAACAAAGAGCGACAGAGTAAACAGTACTCCCACACAGGGTGGGTGGCTTCATTTTGCCATAGCAATTTCAGGGGCAATTAAATTTGAATGCCAGCTTTATCATTAAAATCCCCAAAGAATGATAAAACTTCAATATTCATGAAATCCCTGGTAAATGAGATAGCTCTGCTTCTGAATAGATATTTGACCACCTCCTATTAAGTATCAAGCATTTTATCAGATTTTAAATATTTGATCTAATCGAAGCCTTATGACAACCTATGAACTGGGCATTATTATTGTAATTTTACAGAAGAGGAAACAGGCTATGAGAGGTTAAAGCGCTTGCCCAATATAATAAAGTTGTTTGTAGGAGTCTGGATTTGAATCCAGGTCTGTTTGACATTAATGGCTGCATTCTCCCCACCATACCAGGGTATATTTTAAAATTTCACTAAATTCTTTGGAAGAGTACAGTGAAACACTGTAAGTTTACTGATGAGTCAGAATTGTCAAATTATCACTATAAATAATAATGAAGGTAACACTTAAAAATATTCACGATGGTATAGTGATGTCCCAGGACATACTGAAGCCCCCAAGGGTCCATATACCTCTTCTACAGGGTCCTGGGGGCTGGTTGGTGGCGAGGATGCCCTGGTTGATGGACTGATCAGCCCACCCAGTGGCACACTCCAGAGTGTTCCACTGAAGGAACTGGGAAAGAGCTGTTCCTTGGCTCAGTTGTCCCTGTTGGTAGCTTCCTCTGACTGGCTCTCAGGTGGCCATGTGACATTTTTCTGAGCTGTCAGGGTGCCTGCCCTTCAACTTGCCAATGCTAATGTGCTACGGGAATCAAAACTCACTGTACTGGTTGACATGGTTTCTTCAAAATGTTTTAAAACCTTATTTAGGGTTTATTTTGGGCAGTCGAAATGCTAGCTAAAAGAGTCACAGAATAGCAAACCAGATCTTGTATTTTGCAAATTTGTGGCCAATGTACTTTATGTTATAGTGCATTTCTAGTCTGTCTGGATAAAGGACTTTGACGCTAGGACATATTTTCATATACAAGAATTGCATTGGAAATGGCTCCATATTTTTTGCATAGTGCTAGTCATAAAATAAGACAATCCTAATTACTACATTTACCTTCTTCTGTGGAGGAATATATCATAAGGGAACATTTAGAGGATACCGATGTGAGCTCTGCCAGTTCAAATAAATCAGTCAGAGGGATTACAGTTGGCTTTGGATTGCATCCAGGTTACAGCAAGCAAGAATATATTAGGGATATGCACTGTCATAGCAGTGACAAACTCTCCACTTCTTTGTAAAAGCACCAGTATTTCTGCAGGCTTAGACACGACTAAGCCTACATTTTCAATGAAATATTGCTGGAAGCATTTAAAAGCTTGAAAATACAATCCTGTTAGCACAGATGCCTCCCCCATCCCCCAAAAGATGTGTGACATCACTTCAAAATATCGTCAGGCTGTTGAGTCGGAGGGGCTGATGTCTGCACAAGCAGAAGCAGCCCAAGTTTGGTGTGGTCTTAGTCAAGATTCAAGGACCTCCGTTTCACTTTAGAAATAAAAAAGATCCATGTTTGAACAAATTTCTTTGGCTACTAATTTTGTGCAGCATTTATTTTTCTAATAGCAAGGAAAAAAGTATCAGGTATAAGCTACTGTATACATATCTTGAGGAAACTTTTTGATTTTACTTTGGATATCTTCTCTCCCTCACTATATACTGTTTTTGGGGAAGGGGGCTTCTTCCCTCACCTCTCCCAGGTAATTAATGTGAATTTGAAGGTCATTAATATATTTGTATTTTATTTCATGAAATGCCAGCATTTTCAACAAACATGGACTCAAAGCTCAACAAGGACTGAAAGCTAACTAGTAGTACCAGAGTCTATTCTAACCTCTGGAATATAGTGGAAAGCATCATTGGAATGGGGCACTCCAAACAATGGGGTACTTTATATACTTTTCTGCAACTGCCTTCTCTTACTTAATGATACTTTGTGGAATTCCCTCCATGGCAGCTGGTAAAAAAAATATATCTGAGGAATTTCTTAATGTGATTTCTGAATATATTCTGAACAGATATTTAGAAAGAGTTGGATTTGCAGAATTACTTCAAAATGACACAACCCATATCTCCATGGGTCTATTCAGACATTGATCTTTCATAAAGGCTGTTAGGGATGTGACCAAACCTCTCCTTGCCCTTTGGCTGGAATCTCTTCCATGGGCCAAGTCTTGGCCAGGGCCTCCACCTTTGCGTATTCTTCAATCTGGATCTAGGTCCCTCCTAGGCGACCCTGAGTTAGAACATGGTGTTTCCACTACATATTATCAAGGATAACAACTAGATAATGTTTATTGAACACTTATTATTTTTAGCAGGTTTGAGGATACAGAAGGCTCCACCCAAAATAACCTGCCCAAGGTGACACAGCTTAGCAGTTGTGGAATTGGAAGCTCCTGCTCTTAAACACTGTGCCATGCTACCCTTCTGGATCTGAATGTTGCTATAGTGGTCATACTAAAATTTTTGATTTTTTAAAGCAAGATAATCCAGTTTCACAACCATGATTCACCTACAAGTTTTCCACATCTTGCAACCTATATAAATTTACTTTTCTCTTTTCTTCTGTCAACTTTAGCCTATGGTAACTTTTTATTATTTTTTTGTGAAAGTTTTTTTTTTTTTTTTAAATGAGTCATTTATTTTGTGGCTTTAGAATTAAAACAATACTGCTAGGTCCAAGAAAGATAATAATGTGTATAGGAATTTGGTTTCAGCTTAAACTGCAGATTTCCTTTTTCATCTCTGCAAATTCAATAAGCCATCAAACCACGATTCAAGTCATTAAAGTTTACCAGGTACAGAACATCTTAAGTGCTAGAACAATGAAAAATGCCATTTAATTCCTAAATGAAACTGTCCATTGACTGGGAATTCTCCCCTTAAAGTGCCCAAAATGTGTAAGCAGTTTACTCAGTGTTATCAAGAGTGAATCAGAATAATACCAACAGCCAATAGCGACAGTCACCAAACAGATTAACATATCAACCTGAACTACTTGAAAGAATATATAGCTTGAGGACCTTGAGAAGCAGGAAAGCAGAGAACTACAAAATCTAATTGGTAATACCCGAAAACCCTTGTTTCCTATTTTGGAATCTTAATCAAATCAGAGAAGATCCATTAGTTATTTTATACCATGAATTTCTCATTCATAAGCCTTCAATTTAATTCCTCCCTAAAGGGAACACATGTTTAATTATCAAAAAGGGTAACAGGATATAACAGTCAACACATTTCATAAACCATTGAATGTCTAAGAATATCTTTTTAATCCTTCACATCCTGAAGACAATTAAGCTGGGTATAAATTCTGCTGTTATAAGCATTTTTTTCTTCAAAACTCTACACACAAACTTGGTCTACTCCACTTACTTGGAATTTAGAGTTTTACCAAAGCCTAATTTTATCACTGCAGATAAACTATTTCTTTTATCTGAATTCTTATAAAGTTTCTTCCTTTTTCTCTTTGTAAATATAAAATTGTCAAGGTAATTCCTAGACAGGTCTTTTTTCCTGTCCAGGAATTACCTAGAAGATGCCTGAAATGTAATGACCTCTTTAAAGCTGTATACTCAGGGCTTTATTTTCTGCTCAGAAAAAAATATTTTAAAATTATATTTAAGTATTGCTTCTGTTCTAACTACTTTAAAATCCTTCAAGAAAATATACAACTTTTCCCTTTTATCTACTTTCTACAGCTGCCATATCTAGAGGCATTTATTATGCCATTTTTGTTCTTTTCTTCTATATTTCAGGATAACTTCTCCTATGCTTGTCACTATCAATGATTCCATTTCCCTCTGTATCCATTCTTCTCTTTATTGACTTCATTGTAGATTTTAATTGTTTAGCATGCATCTCTGGAGTATGACTGCCTGGACATAAATCTCAGATTCCCTACTTTATTAACTAAGTAAGTTTGGGCAAGTTATTCAACTTTTCTCAACTTCAGTTTCCTCATTTGTAAATAGTGGAAATAATAATACCTACGAATATAATTCAGGGTTTTCAGTTCCAAGTACCAGAAAGTACCTTGGCTAATTTAAGAATAGAAATAATTTACTGAAAGGATATTGTACAGGTTAAGACTGTTTATTTTCCCACCAAGTTTATTAAGGTGGAGAAATGTGTGAAACAAAAAAATTGGGATGAGATGTTTAGTGGCCTAAAAAACTGTCAGATTTTTCACTACACTAATTCAAAAAGTTGTGATATGGAATATAGAAGATCTTCCATTTAAAGAACTAAGTACAATGCCTGACACATAGTAAGCACTCAATAAATGTTAGCTATTAATTTCCTATTGGATTTCTATTCCATAGAGATCACTGATTCTTTTATCCTACTGACAATTATAAAGTTTTTCTAGATTTTTCATTTTTTCCCAGTAATAGTAGTAGTGGTGGTGGTGTTGGTGGCAGTAAGAAGAAGACACAGCAATCTATTTGTGTCAACAAGCAGCAGGCCCAGTAAAGCAATGCTGGGTCTTTGTTCTCACAATGGCAGACCTGGCATAGATGATCCACTAACCACTCTTTTCAATTCTACTCTATTGGTCTTTTAGTAACAGGAGTACTCTCCAACTCTAACAATAGGGTGAGTGTCTGCATAGGTTTCTTAATGGGAAATGGAAATAAGTTTTATCAAGAGTAAAGAAGTTTGCTTAAAAAAAAATTATTCAACCAGATAAAAATAGTTTCACATCAATAAAATACATTTGCCCAATTTTGTAGTGCAGATCAAATGAGCTCAGCATAACAGCATTCTGTTCAGCACCATAGCTATACAAATACAAGTTTCATATTCTTACCTACAGACCTTCAAATCTTGTAATCAATCAGCTTAGCATGATGACAACAGCAGCAATCACTAAGAGATATTTCTCACATAATAATTTAATCAGAATTCACTTTCATTATTCTTTGCTAACTGAAATAAAAGAAAAATCAAGATCCTGCTGTTAAGAGCTTACATTATAGAAAAAAACATTATTCACCTTGTAAGGAACAAATGAGAAAATGGTGCAATGGAAAAACTCCAGGAAGCATGCCCTGCTTCCAACAGTTATAGCCTTAAAGCAAGAAACATATAGGAAGCTAAGGTCATGAATGAAAAAAGGGAGATGTCAATTTACTCCTTATTTGGGCAAAAAAGACTGTTTAAAAGGAAATATTTTTAAAAGGAGAGAGATCATGGCATATGTCAACTTTGTGACAGAAAGGTATTTCTAAAGGAATAATAGAACATAGAAATGCTAAATATGGATGAAATAGTAAGAGTTATTAATTCCTCCAGAACAGTTTATTAAAAGGCCATAGGTAGTGGTTAAGGAACTTGATCTTAATTTAGGCTGTAAGAGTGATTTTGGGAAATACTGCAAATGAGATATGCCTATTAGGGTAGATGACATTACATGATCAATACTTTACTGATGTCATGCAGCTTTATAGGAATTTTCATATGTAAAAGTCTACAAATTAAAATACTAAATAGTCTATATATTGAAATGCCTTGAACTCCAATTTTTGAAGGAAAATTAAATTTTCATTCAAGAGTCAGAGATTTCAATTCTAAGTACATTATCTTGAAATTTATGATAGCCATTTTCATATTTGAAATATGACTATATGAAATATAATTGTGTAATAGGTATTTGTCTTCGAGTTTCAATAATGTGTTCTTTCAATTTGCTTGCAGACTATTTCTATTATGTGCAACTCTTATATTTTTAAGGTTTGCGTATATAAAAACTTAAGATTCTATAAGTTAAGACATACATTTGTCTTTGAACTACTTGAAAAGAACTTTACATTTTAAATGATTTTTCTTAGGAATGTCTGAAATGAAATAATCATAACCTAAATTATGTTTCTAAGGTACAGCAGATCTGATCACTTTGGAAACAACACATCCATAAAATACAAACAGCTGAAGTAAAACCATATGGACCCATTACTGGAAAGTGACAAAAATGGCAATTTAGAAATTGAGAACACTTAGACATGAAGATAGGCACTGGCTAGATTGTGTTTTGTGATAGCAACGAAATAGCTTTAGGGCTGTACCTGAAGGGAAAGGTATGTTTCTGAAATATTATTCTTTCTAGAAGTGATTCTAAAAAGAAAAATGATCATGCAGAGCAGAGAATTCAATGCAGAATGATTCTGTCATCCACTTAATCTCACCAACTCAGCAGTCACTCATTTCAAATTTAACAGCATAAAGTTTGCATGTACAAGGGAAAAATTATTCCATATATTCATAATTTAACTCTGAATAGGAATTGTGAACTGGGTTATTCAACTGAAAAGGAAATTATAATTTTAAAATGCAAAGTCAGGGTTGGCTTTAAGTGTTAACAAAGGAAAAACATCCTTTAATTTTAAATGTAAACTAAAGGTAATGTTAATTCCATGGTAAAAATTAAATTTTTACCTAAAATTAACAAATTTACATAAAACTGATATAATACAATACATACTTATACCCTGTTTACATAAAAAGGGTGGCAAAAGTACACATGTTCTTGGATCTTAGAGTTTAATTAATGATTAGTCATGTTTCCATTACTCCAGATTAAAGTATACAACATGGTTTGTGCCTCTGCATTCTCCGGAGGGTAGAAACTACATGAAATAGAACATCTTTACATGTCTCCTTCCTCCCACCCCACAACCCTTTCCTTGACAAAATACTTTGTTCACAGTGGGCTTTGAATAAATATGTTTTCATTAATTAAAAGCAAGCCTAATGTAAGTATAGAGAAATAGTGAGCATTATTAACCAATAAATATTTGGGGGTACCTACTACGTATTCCACATTTGCAACTGTGATCCAGCTGTGTATGAACAGCCAGAGTCTGTTCAAATTCCTACAATTACTAGCTCTTCCAAACAGACTCTTCAGTGTCAACACACCTAAAAAGATGTTTCCAACTGAATTAAAGAGAATAAATACTGTCATTCGGAATGTATAACTGGAGCCATATAAGATTGGAAAATTTTGCTAGTGGGTCCAGAGGATCATTCATCAGACTATCAGAAAACATGGGCAGGTGTGCAAATGTATATGTTTGTTTTTTGTTAACTTGACAGTCTAATTTTTTATGTTGGTGATGACAATTTGTTTTTAGGGAGGAGAGGAGTAACACTCAAAAACTGAGTAATTCTGTTGGCCATACTCTGTATTATTCTTCAACCACAGAGATACTTGAGGTGGAGGATACCCTGCATCATTAACACAAGGAAGAGAAATGATAAATTTTGACCATGGTATGGCAATTTAAGAGGACTGATCTGCTGAGAGCCATGTACCAGGGTTCAGAAGGCTGGAATACAAGCTAAACAGTGTCACAAGAGCTCGACCACTTGACCTCATTCTAAACCTCATTTCTATAACATTAATAAGTTAAAGCTGTAAAATCTGATGACAAAAATCACTAAGAAGAGATCCAATCTTACCTTGTGTTTGATGATGCAGTTCAGGCATGGAAGATTTTGCTATAGGTTACACAATAACCACAAATACTAGGATAATTTAGTTACCGATAGGAAAAATTAGAAGTTTTAGACATTGTACTTACAGCACAGCACTTTTAGTTAACTATCCTTGTTTACAGCTGAAATAAAAATTCTGTCTTCTGCATGAGGCTGAGGTGTGTCAGAAAGGACTATTTCATTGTAAATAAACGTAGGAGCCAAATAAAAGGAAGTTGCAAAGGCAGGTGCATAACAGTTGAGTCGTTTCAGTTTCGGAGGAATAAAGTAAATAATTGTACTGGAATTTGTTCAGTTCTGGGCATTCTGCCATACAGGAAGGGTGTGTAATTACTGAAGCTAAGATATCCATGTAAAAATGCAGTAATATCAATAGGACACAGTTGGGCTCCAAATTTCTTTATTTTATCTTCAAAAATTAAGGATCTCTGGCTCTCATTTCACTCTTTGATATTTAAATATCTTTTAAGTTAATATGGACACACTGAAGGTACAATGGTAATTTTCACAAAAGCCAGAAAATATTATCTTGAAAGGTAGTGTTCTCTTTGAGAGCTTCACAAATGAGGAACAGTGCAATTTTCACTCATCAAAGATAACAAAAGAAGGATACATAGTATCTAATTTGAGACCTCACCAGAATAAGAGGAGTACATATAAAATTAGCATGTTTTACCAAATCTATTCTTTGCTTACCATTTCATGCTATTTGGACTGGCCTTAACCTTAAATCTGGATTCCAAGCTCCTTAAATCATCAACCAAAAATATGAGAATACAGTTTGTGGGAGAACAATAGAATGGAAGTTAGAGTGCCTGAGGGGTACAGCCAAGTTCAAATAAAGATCTCAATTATTCAAAAAACTTTATGACAGAAGATGAAAGGATCTAATGAATATTACATGTGTAATGTTACAGAACACAAATCAAATTGCATCCTACATAGAACTATAAAATACACTTGCTAATCCTATCCATGATTGGCCATATGGACGTCTTATAAAGAGTGTTTCTAAAACCAAGAGATCATATCCTATCAATTATAAAAGTACAGTGTATTCTACCAATTGATAATACTACTCTGCACATGGACCTTGGCTTGCTGCTTCCTTGTTTCTGTGAAATGATCACTCTAACACATCTCACTTAGGTACAGGGGGCAGCAGCAAGGCTCTGGATGAGCAGCCAGTGTCTTATCAAATTACAATTCCTCTGCATCCAAAGGTGTGCTGTGCACTTCAGGGGTATATCCATCAGTTTAGTCTAAGGTTTTTACAGGAGGAGGCGGGACTCTTTTGGGGCACCACAATTATACTGCTTTATTTATTACATGTAGGTATTAAGATAGGCACTAACCAGTTACAAGTTTGCTAGATAGTAGAAAAGTATCAGGATACAAAAAAATTCCTCCTTTCTTACATCTGTATTCAACTTGGACTCCTAGATTCTTATTAGGAGTTGAGTTGAACAGTAGAAACTGCCAAATGATGATCCTTATTACAGCCAACTGGTGGCTGAAGTTCAACCAACACTTCCTGTAATTTCAGATTCAAGTCCAAGAATCACATTACTTTGTTATTCCCATGGGTTGACTTTATTTCTCTTAAAATACAATCCTTAACATTTCTTCAGCAGTTACTCATATTACCTGGTATACATGATGCTGGTGGATATTTTGTGACATTACCAAGATAACCACATCCTTTTATTCCCTACACTTAACTGCCACCTAAATTGAACAGATAGGAGATGAAAGTTATAACCTATGTCATTATTTGACCATCAATATGAAATAAAATTTTACTTTGCTCCATGTGGAGACTGCATTTAATTTCTGAATCAATATGGATATGGTGCAATTCAAATTGTCATAACCATGTACAGCTGGGCAACAAGTTTTCTAGGTACTGTCCTTGAGACTCTCGTGCTTACAATGTTTCTGTGAATGTAGCTACAGGTTCCATTATCTTCACAAAACAGCAGGTTAGTGAAAAAGTAATCTGATAGTCAATATTATTCATCCATTCCCCTCCTTGAACAATCATTTATTATGGGTCTAATATATTTAGAGATATATATAAGGTGCTGGGAGAGGAGCAACCTGTAACACATGTACAAAACAACGTATAAACCAGGGCTCTGTCTTTAGGTACTGATTACATGGATGCGAAGGAGTATCTGATTAAGAGTCACAGCAGTGGTTTAAGGTGCTAAAGGAGATCAAGAGAGATCTGACTTCACTTCAGGTTGGGGTGAGTATGGTTTCCTGAAAGAGGGAGCATTTGAATGGAAGCAGGCACCTTCTTACTACCTGCGAAAGAGCAAGGACTTTTTTTTTTTGTCCCTTTACAGGTATGTATATTTGTGACTGACATCAGTGTGAAAGGTTATCATATAATAAAAGAACAAGAATGTAAATTCTAGCATTATGCCAAGGAATAAGGAACAGCTTCCGGCGCTGGAGGATTCCAGGGAAAGCATGGCTGAGTGGTACAAGATTTCAGTATTTTTATGACACCCTAAATCCAATTTCAGATATTTAACAGACTAATGGTTTCTTAACAAGACTGCTACTGGTTGTTTGCCATTTCCCTCCCTACTGCTTACCATGAATTACTCAGGGGGAGGACATGTGAGGTATTTGACTGGCTTGGATGTACTTTACTATAAAGAACCATCCAGACTTTTCCTCTCAAAATTTAGGTTAGTGTGAGAAGATATTATTTTGTAATTCTTTAACCAGGTGCCTTGACATTATGTTTGGGGTTGCAATAAATCAGCATGTTCATAAAATTTATTTTCACATGCTCTCTTTCTCACAACAGATACGTAAAACTTTTCTAATTTGTGAGACCAGTATGGTAAAGTTTTGAAAGTTTAATGTTGTGCATAAGTACGATACCATCACAGCATAAACAATACTCAATATTCAGAAAGGTTTTTTTGGTCTTCTGATGTCAATGTCCCGAAAAAGCTCACTGAATCCCTAGATAGATTTAAAAAGTAGAACCACCCACTCCTCCAAGAAGAGCCTGTTTTTCTCATGTAGAGATGTCGACAATAGTAACATTAGCCCTTACTAGGTGCCAGGTACTGCTATAAGCTTTGTACATATGTGAATTTGATGTCCTTACTAACTACTATTATCCCCATTTTATAACTGAGGAAACTGAGGCATGGAGAGGTTAAGAAATCTTCCCAAGATCACATGGTAAGCAGAGAAGCCAGGATGGAAACCGAGGCCGTCTGTCTACCCAGTTGCACTGAGGGGGTCCCCTCCTTCTCTACCCTAATGAAACACCATTCCTGAGACACCTCTGCCACCAAACAAGGTCTGCTCTTTGAGATCAGTAGAGCTGATATCACCATATCATGGTTGTAAACATGGCATGCCAGTGAGGTTTTTTTTTTTTTTTAAAAATGCATCTAAGAATATCGCTCTTTTGATACAAAACATGATCGACATTAATTATTACATTTGAGGGTAACACGTAGGCTAAGAGTGCCACACTCTAACTAGTATTTTTAAATCAAACATATAAGGGGAATAGTAATTAGTTTCCTTATTCCTATCTAACTTTTCTATGCTCTACCCCACTGGGCAGATGATAGGAAGTAACACAGTTTAGAAGAGTCTTAAGACATTTTTACTCCAAATATATGTTGCCTGGTGCCACAAAAACCCTATGGGAGCTATTTAAAACCAGGTGAGTTATCTTGGAACAAGAGACAGAGATATGGTGTCCTGGGTTGAATGACTGATAATGCTAAGTACTGAACAATGACAATTTTTAAAAGAAATCATGTATAAAAACTGCAAATTAAATTAATGGATTCTGATTTCTCAGGATAGGGATAGAAGCAAAGATCAGAGTGTATCCTCCCACTAATGAAATAATATGGAGATACATAATTCTTTTAATAAATAAGACAAATGCTTTAATTTTTGACTAGCTTGGGGAATTGAAACTGCTCTTGCTATCTCCCACAAAATATTCATTCAGAACACTAATTATTGCCAAAAGATAAAATTTTGAAGTCATCTGAGACCATCAACGAATTCTAGTGCCAAAATCATAAGTTTCCACATTTTCTTCAACATAGAGAGTATCTGGGCTCAAGGTACACATACAAATTTCCCACTGCTATGTTTACTGCATACAGTTTCTAGTTTTGAGTCACTTCTGGACATTTTGATAAATTTACTGTCATGTTTCACCAACACATAGAATACACTGAGAGCCCCAAATAAATCAGAGCCTTCTCATTGTACGGTTCCTTGGGTCAAATCTTGACAACTATGAAGTGCTATAAGAAAAAAGTTCTTCTTCCTCCCCGACAGGTGATAGAAGCTTAGACATTCTATAGCTGGTGGAAGATGAAAATGGTACTGACTATATCTTGTATCTTTTCAAATTCTTGGTTTATGGAATGCTTAAAAACTTCAAATTTCAGTGAGGAATAGAAAATATTTTGACATCTTGCTAGGAGAATAAGTTGTGAAATCACTTTTTCTTAAAAATACAGCTCTAATGTCATATTAGACATATGTCATAGTTATGGAGCAATCTTTCATGACACATTCCAAGTTACAGCAAACAGTAAAATAATAAGGTATTAAATACTTCACTTTTTGTCATTAGTCACTTGAACTGCTGATACTGATGTTTTAAAAATATCTCAGGAAATATATAATATTTGGTTTATCTCTCTTGAGAAAAATAGCACTGAGTGACTTAAACATATTTTAAATTTAATATTAGATTATTCCAACAGAATTACTCTCAGAAAGGGCATATAACTTTTTTTTGGAGGAACAGGGCAGAAGAGAAAACTATCCCTGGAGCTTTAAATTTACATTTACCTTATTAAGCTTTTAAATCTTAAGAAATTAAATTCAAGACTTCCAATTTCTCTAAGCATAACAGGTAAGACCTAATTTAGAAAGTTACTTGGATTTGAAGGATACAGAATATTAGTGTCTTGAAAAAAAATTAACATAAACATGACATTGAAGCAAACTGGCACAGTTTGACAAGTTTTAGAACAGTAGCTCACAAAATGAGTATACTTAAATTCAGACAAACACACAAATATAGCCTTCATCCAAAACTCACAGAGACAACCCTATATAATACCTATGTTAAAATATCCAAAACATCTAAAGGTATTACAGGCCTCAGGTTGCCAGAGTCCTGATAGGAAAGTCACCACTGAGAACTACGCTTTACACAGCTTTGCGTGCATGCACACACTCTGCAATGTGGGAGAGACAGACACCGATCACCATCGAGATTGTCCTTACTTGCAGACGCACAAGTATCCTGCATGTTCCGATTCTGACTGGCACCTGGAGCGGCTCTACATGCCAGTCATCCCAATGTACTCAGGGATGTAAACACCTTATAATTAGAAAACGTGAAGGCGTCAAGGACGTTAGACAAATTTAAAACACATCCAAAGATTAATTTTTAAAGGCATTGAAGAAATAATTCATTGTGAATTTCAATAAGAGGATGTACCTGCTCCTTCACGGAAGCTAGAATAGTGGTGGCTGTGGTCTCGGGTTCCATGCCTGGGCCAGTGGAGGCAGCTTCCTGGTGGGTCTGTGGTTGCCCCTCCTCCACCAATGAGGCCTGTTCAGGAGCTGGCATTCCTCCTGCAATCAAGCAGGCAAAGGGTTAACACTCTCCTCTGGGCTCCCTTGAAGGAACAGGCAGGGGCTGAGGATTTGCAGATGGTTCCTAGCAACTGCAGCAAACTTCACACAATGATCAAAAGCTTGTTAAATTGCTAAGTTTTCTAAGCAGGTAACAAATTAAGTAAATATGATTAATGTATCAGGAAACTAAATAATAAACACCCTAGATTGCTACAAGGGTCAGTTTTCAAAGAAGTAGGCACACAAAAAGACATTTACAAATGTTAATTGATGGAAGAAGAAATGATGCCTTACCAGATAGCGAAGAGGCTTATGTAATAGAAAAAAAAAGTTTAAAACTCAAGGAAGGCTTAAAAATAAATAAAAGTCTGCTTATTTAAAAGAAATACAATGTATTCATAACTAGCAATAAGGACACCCTTGGAGTCTCACAGCTAGCTTGGTTTCTTTAGAGGAATCTGATTATCCAAAGGCAACAATGGCTAGGGAGATGGTGTTGAGAAGAAAACCTATTTTTCAGGCCCACAGAAGAGTAAGTTCTTGGCAGGAGATGGAGTGCCTCTCCTAAGACAATACATACTGAGAGCAGTGTATTTACTAGGAGACTTACTGACCTGATATGGACTTTCTACAATTTTGAAAAATAGTGGGAAAAGATGCTCATATAACATACTATAAAAATTTTAATAACATTTATATGTCAGCCTGTCTTCTTGAGAGCGCAGTTTGTATGATACCATAAAACTAGCCTAGTGCCTGGCATTATATATAATAGAAGCTCAATTAATGTTGCTAAATAAATGAATATATGAATGAAGGATGACATCTTTCCACTGTCTCATCCCAGCCATTAGGCAAATCTCACCAAGTCCAGGATGCCCAGGAGACCTTATCTGTTTAGATGTGTTACTCTGTGTACTCACATAGGGACATCTGAGACTATCGATATTTTTCTCAACATTCTTCATAGTTTTCTTCTAAAAATTACTCTACAATTGTTTTTCAATTTCTTATCAATTTGCTCCCTGTGTTCAATTCTATAGTTTGATCTGGGGTTTTTCCCCCATTAACTCAAATTTCATTATCAGCCTGATGTTTATTTCCAGTATCATAACCTGTAAGTAAAAGTGGAGATGTACATACCCTCTGAGCTCCCGTCTTATTCCCTACTCTTCTGACTTCCACGTTAGTGGAGAGGGTCTAGGGTCCACGTTTCTGCTGGTGGTTGTTTTATTCTTACCGTATTAATAGGCATAAATGCACAGTGGATCTGGTTAGTTTATTTGTGCGTTTCCCCCTTGACGCCAGCCTCATGGGGAGTTCTCATGCTTGCCCTAGCAGGGAAATTCTCTCCCTCCCATTTTCATGGTGCATAAGGCCCAGGTGAACCCTGATCTGCCAGTAGGAGGATCTTCTCAAGTACCGATAGCAGGAAGATCTTCAGACTTGAAATAAGTGGACCCATGATCAAAATCTAAGTGCCCTGGGACATGTTTCTACCTTGCTGAGCCCCACTTTCCTCACTGATAAAAATGGTTTACTAACTCTTTATACAACACAATGGAATAATTTTATGGAAATCTTTATTTCTTAGTATATTTGATATGCTTATTGAGATGTAAAACACTTTTTAAAATATTATCAACTGGCTAAAATTTCCTCTTTCTGTATTTATCAAGTGCTCATTAAAGACAAGATCTAAGGTCTATAAAAAAATGCCACACATAAATATCCTAGAATAGCATTTAAGGCAAGTAAAGATATGAAACTATTCTATGCCAGTGAAAAATTACACACCTTAAAATAAGCAGATGGTCGCGAAGAACAAAAATGTTACTATGCAACAGTGAAACAAATAATGCCAAGAACCAAAATTTTTAAATGTCAAGAGTATAATATCATGAAACAACTAATGTGTGAGAAGAAAAAGAGAAGCAAAAATTCAGTGAACAAAGAGAATTTGAGAAAAGGAGAAATAGACATGTCATTGGGGAAGTAATTATTTATTAATATAGAAGGAGCCTTATTGTTAAAAGATACGGCATTACGTTGTAATTACAGTACATCACTGTAAGCCGATCATACTAAATTTCACAGTATTTATTTTGATGATCTTGACTACCTAGGGCCAATGAAATCAAATGAGCATTTTCTGAGTACTGTTCTGCTTGTGTGTGATGCAGGGTGATAAAGAGATACAAGTACAAATAGGGTCACTGACCAATAGTGGCCCATCATCTATTAATACCTGATGTAGCAAAATATGAATCAGACCAAGGCAAAGTATAGCAAGATGTAAATGATGACGTAGTAACACTGAAGTCAAGAGGAAGAGGCTCAGAGGGCTTACAAATTTGGAAAGGAAACTGCTGTAATGCTAAGAAATTCCACAGGAGAGGAAATTTCCATAGGCAGGATGATGTTTTATTCTCTGATTCCTCAAAGACCAGGACACATCACAGGGGATCATGAACACTCAGGGGATGAAGAATGAAGACCAAAGTACCTGCGCATTACTGAGGGTGAGACACTCCCTACCCCTCATTTCTGGAACAGTCTCAAAATGCCACAACCAATATGGGGCAGGGGAAGGATGCCACAATTCTGATGAGTTATAAACCTATTAACGGTTTCTGTCCATTTTCTTGTAGTTCTCATAACTGTAGGTCTTTTAATGAGTTGGAAGGAATAAAGCTAAGACTAGGGTCACAGAAGAATATTATGACTCCCTCCCATTAGCAAGGAAAAAAGCAATAACTACTTAGATAGCAAAGAGACTGTGAGAAATCATACCTCATGCTTCACTCAGAGACCTCGCCTGATTTGAGGGATCACATTCTGGAGACTTGAGGAAAATTTACAAATAGGCTGCTGAACCATTTCTGAGGGCTCTCCAGAGAATCCCAGAGAATGATGTGCTAGAAAACTGGAAGGAGGAAAATGCCATGGCTGTTTTTGGAAAAAGAGAAGGTAGACTCTTCACATTATAAACTATAGAGCTAGACACAGATCTTGGGTGAGATTCTCAAAAGGATTTTATCCAAGAGGTGATTTGTGAGAACCAAAAAGGGACATACCAAAGAAAAGTCGTGTTAAACTGGTCTGATTCCTATCTGTGACAGTGTAACCATGGAAATGCAGTGTGTCCAAACTCTAGTGAGGTATGTATAATATTAGAAGTCCCTCATGATATTTCAATTAACATAAAAATGAGGCTGGAATCAGGGCAACTTCTGACTCCAACAACCTGTAAATAGCTGAAAGAAATATATCAATCTATAAAGGTTTCTAATGTAATGCCAGAGTTCTGACCCTGACCCAATTCTACCAAAAACTTTAGCCATGATATTAATAATAATATCCATGGCATGCTCACGCTCTTCAGTGACTAAGAAGAATACTGAATTTACCAGATGATAAAATTAAAATACAAAATACATATTGCTATGCTGCAGTAATAAGCTGCCTCTAATGGGATAAAAACAACAGGGATAAATGCAGGGTCCTGCATTTAGGTTAGCTTAGCAGCACATTGGGGAAAAAAACTTAGGCACTTCAAGATCAAGAGTGAACCAAGAGTGAGGCAAGTCTGCCCCAAAGCGAAGGTGATCTTATGCTGTGTTGATATAAGTCATTAGGATGGTAGGAAGGGGGTCAAGTGAGTGTATAGTTTTCCTTCAGGCTCCTTGGGGCTGACTTACCCACTTCCAGTTATGGGTGGCACATTAACAGCAATGGACAGAGTATATCCATTCAAGACAGATGCGTAGAGTATTAAGGGGATCCAGTCATTATTTCCAGGCAAAGGATCAAGAACAAAATGAATGACAACAGCTCCTTATTCTTATGAGCTCAAAGCTCAGTGGGAGACATAGGAGAGACAGTCAATGCTAACAAGAGAAAGTGTGACCTCAGGAAGAGAAAGGTTATGCAGATGCCTATAAACCTCTGAGGGACCACCACAGACAAGTAAGGGTAGACTTTTTAAGTTACAGTCCCAAGAGCTAGGAAAAAAACTAATGGTTTTAAAACAAATGTATATTATCTTATATTGTTACTCTCTTTATACTTTCAATCAAATGAAAGGTTGAAGCAACAAGGAAGGTCTTTCATTTTGGAGCTAACAAACTGATTGCCTCTGAAGGTGGCACATTCCTGTCATGAGAAGTCTTTGATCAGAGTCTGGACGATTATGCAGCAGGGATGGTGTAGAGAGGATGCTGCAATGAGTGTGTGTTAGACAGAGGAAACTGTAAATCTTGAGGCTGACACTAAGATAAAACAACTCCTACATTTTGAATTGATGTGAATGCTCACTTTCAGAATGTTGTCCACTACATTACACCGTCTTTGTAACAGGAACCTGAAAGCCAGGAAGCTGTGCTTTTCCTATGGGAATGGTAGACACTGAAATCGTAGCACTGGCTGTTTCTCTCTGTTTGGCTGTACAAAGCTCAGAGGTGAATTTGTCACCAACTCTTACATGTTTGGGTGTATATATCTGTGTTCTTATTTTATCCTGTCCTTTACTTAATAAATGTATTTGTCCAGGTTTTGATTTTAATCATATTGATGGACTGCATTCTTCTGAGCCTTCTAAAACACTTTTTGAAGGAAAGCTGACTATGAAAAGTTGTGTGTTGGCCAGGCGCAGTGGCTCATGCCTGTAATCCTAGCACTCTGGGAGGCCAAGGCAGGAGGATCATTCGAGATCAGGAGTTTGAGACCAGCCTGAGCAAGAGCGAGACCCTGTCTCTACTAAAAACAGAAAAAATTAGTCAGGCATGGTGGTTAGTGCCTGTAGTCCCAGCTACTCTAGTCCCAGCTACTCGGGAGGCTGAGGCAGGAGGATCGCTTGAGCCCAGGAGTTTGGGGATGCTATGAGCTAGGCTGATGCCATGGCACTCTAGCCGGGTGACAGAGCGAGACTGTGTTTGAAAACAAAAACAAAAACAAAAAAACTTGTATGTTTTCATTATAGTCTTTACTAAAGACAAAGAAGCTCTTAAATGAAACTCTTTAGTATTGTGTGTGTGCATGTGCACACGTGTGTATATCTTAATCTTATGTTCAACTATCACTGATTAACAGGCAATTTTTCTGCTCAAGGCTGCAAGCCACGTATACTCTAATATGACTACCAAAGGACTTTCTTTGCAGGTTAACAGATGTATTCATAATATATAGGCACATCTATGACTCAATGCATATAATCTGTTTTACTACAAGTGATACTACTTCACAGAATCACCTCTGTGCTAAATCTTCCTGTGATGACAGATCAACTAAATGCTGGGTTTTTCTCTATTTATTCTTTTCTACTCTCCTTACTGATAATTTTTGGTCACAGTAATTAATTTCATCTTATCCAGTAAAATAAGTTGGACTCTACTTATTTTTCCCCTCCTTTAAGTTAGTAGTCTGGAGTATAACATAGATTTTGTGATTTCATTTTGAACACTCAGGAAAATATGTTGATGATGACCACAACCTGAAAATTGATAAAATAATGATGCCTAAGAAAAAATAAAGGTTAAAAAAACTGTGAAGGCCGGGAGCAGTGGCTCACGCCTGTAATCCTAGCACTCTCGGAGGCTGAGGCGGGTGGATCGCTCGAGGTCAGGAGTTCGAGACCAGCCTGAGCAAGAGCAAGACCCCGTCTCTACTAAAAATAGAAAGAAATTATGTGGCCAACTAAAAATATATATATATATAGAAAAAAAAATTAGCTGGGCATGGTGGCGCATACCTGTAGTCCCAGCTACTAGGGAGGCTGAGGCAGTAGGATCACTTAAGCCCAGGAGTTTGAAGTTGCTGTGAGCTGGGCTGATGCCACAGCACTCACTCTAGCCGGGGCAACAGAACGAGACTCTCTCTCAAAAAAAAAAAAAAAAAACTGTGAATATTTAAATTTGATTCAAAGTATAAAGATACTAATGTAGGGTAAAAATGTTTACCACATAAGCATTACATAAACAAAATATTTTAACAATAATAGAAAAATTACTAAGAGTATTATTATGTAGCAAAGATCTCTGCTTTACTTATAATGAAACTGGAACAGATAGTACACAAGTAAAGAATGAAGAATGAAGTACTGGGAAATTAAGAGTGTGCCTAAAAAGTTAAACATCTTCAGGACCATATGGAATCTAGTCTAGAATTCTAAAAGAAGTATTAGATAAACTTTTTGCAGTTATATTTTTAAAGTTGCCTGGAAATAGATGCATTACCAAAAGCTGCAACTTTTTAAGAGGATTAGAGGTAGTTAGTTACATACTAACCTTCTAATCAGGCAGTTCATAAAAAAATTCAAATTTCTTGGCAAGAGTTTGTTTAGAAGGGAGCTATGTGCCAAACAGTGTAGTAATTCTAGAGAAAACCTATGCATAGTAGTAAAGTGTTTCAACTTACGAATTTATTTTTACATTCAAAAGATCATTGCAAGATAACCTGATATAAAAATAAGCAAAGGGTGTGAACAGGCCTTTCAAAAAGGAGGAAATCTAAATGGCCAATAATGAGGTGCTCAACTTTATTAATCAGAAAAATGCAAATCAATATTGCAATGAGATATCAATACACATCAGAATGGCAAAACACTTAAATGGGAACCACCCCTTTGGAATACACTTTGGCATTATCTAGTTGAACTGCTAACACATACATCCTGTAGCCCCACAATTCCATTCCTGATTAAGTTGAGATGCTTTTGTACATGGGCACTTGGAAAGTTATAAAAATATGTTCATGGAAGCACTCTTTGTGAAGCATAAACTGCAAACAACCCCAGTGACCATTAACAGTAAAATGGACAAATATATTATGATACATTCATGCAATATATTTCACTTACAGCAATACATGAATGAACCACAGCTCTATAAAACAAGGATGACTCCCAACCATAACACCAAATAAAAGCAAGAAGTTGCAAAAGAATACAAACAATGGAATTCAATTTATGTAAATTTTAGCAAATAGGCAAACTAAAACTATGTTTATTAGGGATGCACACATAGGTAGTAAGGAAATGACCAGCGCTGAGGTCAGAGAGTGGCTACCTCCATGGGTAGTGAGGGGTCTGTGGTCTCAGAGGGGCGCATGAAGAGCTTCCGTGGTGCTGGCCTGACACGGGCAGCAGTCACACGGAGGTGCTTGCTTTTTCATGCTTTCAACTGTATATACATCTTATGTACTCTTCATAGCTTTTTTCATGAAAATGGAACAAGATTAATATAGAATAAACTTATTAGATGTGATTTGTAAATAAGTTAGAACATAAGTTTATAAATAGAATATAGTTGTATTTTGTAGCTTAAATACTAAAGATTATCCATTTTTAAGAGAATTAAACTACCTCTGGTTTTAAAACTACACTAAATATAATTTTACAATGCACAAATGATTAGAAGAAATTCATTTCAACAATAAGGGGCCTAAGTTACAAAATATCATGCCCTTGACAATTTCTGAAAATGAAACACACAGTTAATATACATTAACAACATCAGGGCCAACACTGCTAATGCCCCCGCAAAGCCGCTCACATCGTGTCCTACATGAATGGTGTTCCCTGGTGTTATGTGGTATTGACTTTCCTGTAACAACAGGAAAGCACTGTAAAACTGTTAATAAAAACTAAAAATTCTATCTTGATAAACAGGAATTGCAACTTGGATGTTTTCAACCTTTCTCCAAAAAATCTTACGGGAAATAAAGAAGGGGGGAAAATTCTTTTGGAAAGTACTACAGGGTTTTCTTTAATTATTGAGGATTTGGGATCCTTCATAGCATATAGATGCTACAATGAAGGAGAAGGAAGAGAAGAAATGGAAATCATGATAAATGCAGAGTTGTACCTGACTGTTAAAGGGTGTATAGGATGGAGTAATCAATAGAGAATCTAACTGAAACTCTGAGGGGGGATGACGGGATCAAGAGGCAAGAAGAACACAAATTTCCACTTTTCTCCAACTCACCACTCCATGAAATAACAGAAAAGGCATTTTCTTTTTTCTAAGATAAGAAAATTATTCAGTCTTGAAATTTTAAAAATGCCACCAGTGTGCCAAAATGTTGGAAAGATAACCGCTACAGACCTGTGGTAAATTAACCAGAGGAAACCATAACACAGAGAGGCAAAGGCTGACTTGAGAGGCTGGAGCACGTGGTGGGAGAGCCGCAGGCTCAGAGCCCGGCAGACACCAGACTCTAGGCTCTCAGCCTTGGGGCCATGATCAGGCCACTCGGGGACAGAGTGCAGGACCGTCAGCCTCTGCCCTGCAAGTGTCCAAGCACTTTGCCACAGGCAACGAAGGAACAGGACTGGAGACACGGGATAGGTCTCAGCCAGCCACAGATGCCCAGGAGGGACATCCTAAGACTCCCTAAACAGAAGAAAGTAAAGTGGAACAAGTAAAACTAATATCCTTAGTGTTTAGGTTGAAAACTGTACGTGACAAAGAGAAGCAGCCAGAGACACTGAAGAAAATGTTACAGGATGAAAAAAAAAAATCTCAATTGATGAGATGAAGAACAAAATGAATTATCTGAAAAACAGTATTTCATAAGAGTATCTAAATAATTCTCTCACAGACAAAAAAAGAGAGAGAGAAATGAGAAAGGTGAAAGAACAGTTTGGGGACTAAAGATTAGTTACCGGGTGACATTTGTTTACTCTGAGAACTTGGAAAACAGACTAAAGAAGAAATACTACAAGAAGTAAGAAATGAAAACTCTCCATAGCTGAAAACAAATAATCTAAAATGGGGCAAATAAGTAAATAAAATGAATGAAACAAATAAACTACATCTGGACCTATTGAAATTTCTAGGTTCCAAGGATAAAGAAAGACTATAAATGTTACTATAGAAAAAAAAAAAAAGGAACAAAAATCAGTTTAGCATTAGACCTCTTCTCAATTATAGCAGATTTTAGCAATAGCTTCCAAGTACTGACTAAAAATTACAATTCAAATATGAAGGCAAAATAAAGGCATTTTAGGACATACAAGGACTCATGGACTTTGTCTCAACAATCTTTAAAGGAAGTTTGTAACTGACATCACCCAGCCATAATGCTGAATACAAGGAAGTTCTGCCGCCTAATAACAAATGTGATAGATGAAGGTTTAGGACACAATAAACAGTACAAGCAAACAAGTCAGGAAAATTGAAGATTAAACCTACATAAATTCCACAAAGTGTCAACATGAGAGGAGTGAGGTGTTGATGAAAGTAAAATGGTAATAATGCTCTGATTTCACCGAGGGGGATAGACAGTAACTCTAGGTTACTGTGACTTTGCTCCTTCTCTCAGGGGAGGCAGCCCCACCCCTTGAATCTGGGACTGGCCATGTGACTTGCTTTGATCACAAAAATGTGGCAGATGTGATCTTGCACAACATCTGAGTCTAAATCTCAAGAGGACTGGCAGCTACTTCTTTGGAAACCCTGAGATCACTAAGCTGTGAAGGAGCTCAGGATTAAAAGATACCACGGAGACAGAAGCCCAGCAATGATAGTCATTCCAGCCAAGATCTCAGAATACGTAAGACAGGCCATCTTAGTCTAGCCATGACCAAGTCACCAGCTGACTGCAGTCCCCTGCGTGAGCCCAGGCAAGACCAGCAGAAGAACGTCCTTGCCAACTTAGAATAGTGAGAGATAAAAACTAGTTGTTTGGGCCACTGAGATTTAGGATGGCTTACTACACACTAAATAAGTAATACTGCATCAAACAGCCATCAAAACAGAAGATGGGGATAAAGGAAAAAAACTTTTTAACTTACATTATCATAAAATTAGAAAATTAAATTTTATGTGCTGAATTATCTCATAATGGTATGTAATATTTATTTAGTGCATTATTGATCTACTTAAGTGTATCAACCACACTATAAACTAGGCGTTATTTAAAGATGAATAAGACCCTGACCTCTAATCCAATGTACAATTTGCCTAAAAGGCAAGACAAGACAAATCAACAAACTACAGTAAAATGCAGCTTGAGATAAAGGAGTAACTAAGTGCTAAAATACAGAAGGCACGGCTCAAAGAAGGGTTTCAATAGCATGCACAAATGAGGACACTATTCCAGGTAAGCAGAAGAACCCAGGTGGAAAAACCCCCACCTATAAGGTATTAATTAATGTTATTAAGCTCTTTTATTTCAAAATTTGCTTTAGGTTCAATAGATTTCTAAAAACCTCCCTAGATTGTTATTTTATATCATCTGTAATTAGAGTATGGTAAGCCATATCAAACCTCAATCTGCTTAAATAAAACATTTGTTTTCATCATTATTTTTTCATATCAAATGCTAGTGTTAACAAAGATTAAAGACTAATGAAATCACTAGCACAGCACATATGGGGATTTAAAAATATGGTAATTTATATGTGAATTACTAGAGGCAATAAAAAACAAAGTACAATTATTTAATTAAAGATTTGGGAATTTAATAATATTTATAAGGTTATTAATAAATAAGAAAAGTATGTAATCCAGTGATATCTTGCTATCTTATGTAGTGGCTGTCTTTTTAGCTCATGACATTGGTTTTTCTTTCTATATAAATGTGTCTTGGGATTTACCTGAGGCTGTCTGACCAATCATAACTTAGAAGTTCTGCATTATACTTCTATTTAAATTATAAATTAATTCACTTGTAATTTTTAAAGATTCAATTTAAAATTTAAAACTCTCTAAGTGCGCTCCACGGACCATGTCTAGTATCTCAAAATGAGGTTCCTATGGTTAGTAAGTTTGGGAAATGCTGCAGAGCATGTTTCCTCATGAAAATCCCTAAGAAGCTCACTACTTTAAGTGTGATCTGTGTACCAGATGCACTGGTTCCACTTTGGCACTTGTAAGAAATGCAGAATTTCAGGCCCACCCAGACCTGCTAAATTAGACTCTTCATGTGAGTAAGATCCCAGGTGTTTTGTGTACACAATTCAACTTTGAGAAGCACTGGTGTAGAACGTTATAAGGACTCTGAGAAATCATCAAGTAAATGAACCTGTTTAATCTCCTCCAACCCAACATCTTAACACTTATTTGACCATAGACTGCCCACTTTTTTGAGGATCATCTATTAACATTCTAAGGAACATACTTAGGGAAATCCTGCAATATAATAATCATTGTTATTAATGAGCAAATGAGGCTAGGCAAGAGGTATTGTTCCATTATTCACAATTAAAATTTTGGCTCTCCCCAGCTTTCCCAATGATGTCAGTCTATTAAAAGTAAAACATTAATCAAGTACTTTTAAGAAAATGATACAGAAAATTAAAGCTCTTTTCAATAAAGATTCCAGCCAAAAAAATTAAGCACAACATTGTAGTTGGGCTGTGAGTTGGGTACTAATTCCTGAAAACTTAGTTCGAAAATGAAGGAATAAATGATTTTCAAGAAAAAGAACTCAGCCTGCTCCAGGCCAGGTGCAAATTTTAATTATTTTTTTCATGCTTGTCTCATGAACATTCATGTAGAAACAGGCTAGTATACTGTACACCTTGGTACTTCAGGTGAGCAGAACAATTTCCCATCTGGGATATATAACAATTTGCCTAAAACATGTCTAATTTAGGACAGATGTTAATCTATAAGGTGCTTTACTGAAAGCACAGGTAAAAAAGCAAAGTTGTCAGTTTTGAATTATAGTATCAAAAACATTGACTTTATATATGGTTAAAGTTTCTTTTAACAATGCTGACTTAAGCAATGATGTATCTAATGATTTGCAATTTTTCAGTGGCTCTCTAGAGTAAAAGAAAAGACCCTTGATTTAAAAAGGCATTAAAAAAAATAAAGTACTGTACATTCTCAGCTGTAATAGCATCCTTTCTTTTTGTCCTGTCTTTAGCAAGTTTAAGACAGAGGAATGATGGTTACCTCTCAGTCTCTTTCATTCCATTTAGATTCTGTGTGCTTAATACCACATTTTGTCTTAAAGAACCCAAACCTATTTTCACACTCAACATCTCCAAACAGCTTTTTGAAGAAAGTACAAGAAAAAACAACAACCATTACAGAGTTTCTAGAATTTTGCTGATCACAGATGCAAACTGGATTGTAACTTCTTTACTTTTCTGTAAACCCTAACCACACATTCTAGGTTTAGTGAGGGCAGGCAGGGGCTATTTTCACCTGGATCACCACTGTATTCTTAACACTTAGAAAGTGCCTGAAACACAGATGTTCAATGTATGTTTGCTCAATGGGAGCATGAAACAAACTGAAGGAAAGAATGACAACATATCTGTTTTCACTGAAAGAACATTTATACACCAGATGGTGTTAGGTTTTATGACCATTAAGATGCTGAAAGAGCTCACAGTCTAGCAGGAAAGGAAGGAGTAAACATAGCATGGTAAGTGCAACAGTAAGGCTGCATGAAACACACCGCCACAGAAGTGAGAAGACAGATCAGCTTTGCTTGGGAGGAGGGTCAGCAGGGTAGATGCGAGTCATCACAAAGGTACCAACACCACAGCATGTAGTGTTGAGAGATGCCAACACTCTAAAACTGGGGGGAGGAGGAGGAGGAGAAAAAGAGGAAGAAAACTCTGGAGATGAGAAGATGAAGGGATGATGAGGGCAAGGGAAGAGATGGCCTTTAAAACTGCCTAAGATGATATGAAAGTTGAGCCAAAGAGTTTAGCCAAATCATGTGCCACTGCCCCAGTGCACGTGGTCATGTGACCTGGGATTGGAGAACATGGATGAGGAGGAGGCAGCAGACAAAGTTAGATGGTGTCGCCTTAGGAGAGTACTGGGAAATGTCTGGAAGACCTGGTGAGGAACCAGGAAGTAACTGTGAGGAAAAAGATGACTTTTAAGAAGACTTCAAGAAGAACAAATCTCCAACTTCTATCCTTTATGTGCCAAGTCCCTGAGGGATCCAATGATGAATGTAATCCCAGGAAACCTTGTCTTTCATTGTCCAAATGAACCATTTAAGGAAATTACAAAGACGTACCCAGGTGTTACCACCCTCTTTGCTTGAGTATCCTCATAGAGAACATGCAGATGCAATAGGGAGCTGCTCCTTAAAGCCTGGAGAGAAAGAAGTTGAGACTTTCCAAAGAAAAGAAAACCAAAAAACCGGTAAGATTCGATATGCATGGAAATAAACTAAGAATTAGTAAATGTTTCTCCCTCAAGAGCTCTATAATCTACAAAAACTATAATGGGGGAACAGACTCTAACAGAATATGATTATGATCCAGAGTACTTGCTTGTTAGAATTGGAGAAGGGGACAGTTAGTATGATGCACAGAAAAGGAAAACCTAGATTCCTGTCCTGCCCAGGGAAGTTAAATAAAAAGGTGAGATTACAAGAAAGATCCTTGCTCTCGGTGGCAGAGATGGTCCTGCCTCTCTTGCAACTACCTCTTCACTTTCGACAGAATTCTAAGTTCACCACAGCAATAGTTCCTGTTCCTGGAAGGGAGAAGCCTATTTGGCAAATAGGAATATTTTGGTAATTATGAATTAATAAATTAGCATTCAGGTATATTAGAACTATATAACTGACAACAGGCTCAGGACTGCAGTGACTTCAAAGCTCTGTGATGTGATTTGGGGGAGGTCTTGTCACTACCGCTAGTTGTTCACCCCAGACAATAATCTAGCTGAGTAGTCACCCATTCCCATTCAGATATTTAAGAGAGGGCCATGATCCACCCTAGGCAAAACTATTCTGCAGCAAAGTTTGTTTTCTTCCATGGCTATAGTCTTGTCTCCCCAAAGAACATCTCCTTTCCAAAATGCCAACTGTTGGGCATATAAATGAAAGGTTGGTCACCATGAGTAACATGTGGCTATTAGTCACTCTGGTACATGATGAAAACAGCTACATGCTTATTCAAAAATATGTAAGTGTACAGCTGATGGAGTAAGTGCTCCATGCCACATGGCACACCATAGCTTGACAGTCAGAATCTGTCCTAATTGATAAAGAATGTTTTATAAGCCAACCATTCTACAAATCTCTACCACTGCTGTGCTAGTGCATTGTATTACCACCATGAGCATGTTAGCTAAACTCTATTCTTTCAACAGTCATTGGTTTAAATCACCTTTTGCAGAACAATGCCTTAATTCTGGGATATCATCTACGTTTAATGATCTGTTTAAAAAATTTGCTTTCACAAAACAGTGCATTAAGTTTGATTTAGAATGCAATTTCAAAACCAAGAACCAAGATAACATGGTTTAGTACTCCATATGACATTCAGAAACCATCTAGGCAATTATTTCTATTCTGTACATTTTAAAATAAAGGCTGTTATTGAAATGCATAGAAAATAATATAGGGTTATCTTCAAATTTGCACTAAGCAACCAGAAGAACTTCTATCATAACATTTCAAAAAACTGAGTTATAATTAATACCATACCATGTTTACTGGCTTTAAGATCACCCATTTTTATGACTACATATGGTTTATTCAGGACTGTTTTTTCTTAAACACCCCATGGGACTGATTCAGAGTACAGCAGTATAGTTAGTGACAGTATGTTTACATGTGCTCCTACCTCATATGGAAGTGTCAGAGGAAAGGTAAATAGTGTTTTCTGTATGAAAGCTTGTACAAAAATAAAGTTGCAAAACAGAATGTTTCATTTTGAAAATATCTTTCTAACTGGTTGGTTGGGATGTGTGTGCATGTCTCTGTCTCTGAAATGCAATTTATCACTGCTTTCTAGAAGAAAATTCAGTCAGGTGACATAGTTAACCGAACAAATGTAATTCATCAGATAAATAGATTAAATTTTTCAAAGTTAAAGCAAAATCTCCAATTTAGTCATTTCTTCCAAGGGGCAGAACATTTGTTTTGTTTGTTTTGAAGTACTGGTAAATTATAGCATTCAAATAAAATTGTGTATCTTAAATTAACCAAAAAGCACACTTTTGACCGACATAATGCAATATATACAGAAAATAAAGAGCGTCCCGTTAAAGGATTTGGGAAAAGGCTCTGTCTGTGCCGACTGGTAACAGGGTCTCAGAGGACGCTAACACCCTTGCTGGCAGCAGTTCCCTTTCAACATAGCCCTCCCTATAGATCTCTTCTCATGCCTTCAGTCAGCTGCTTGAGGCGGGGTAAGTGGATTCAGCTCCCCCCAGCCCATCCCTCCCAGAACTCCAGACCTGCTCTTTCTGTCATTTCAAAGTCCACAATCAAGTATAAACTTTGCTGCCACCCATGTCACCAAACCATTTCTTCCTTTGACACACACATACTTTGCAAGTGTCTCATACTTAAGAAGGCATTCCTCAATGTGTTCTGGAATTCTTCTTTCTTTGAGTGACTCACCCCTCTAAACCCAACCAACCTACTTCAAGTCTTAACAAAAAGCAATGCTCGTTTTCACTCACTTGTAGTTGCTCGTTAAAATACTCCTGAGTCTATTTAGATTTAAGTTTAATGAGACCAGGATCCCTGTCTTCTATGCCTGTAGTTTCTATGGTGTCTAGCACATGTGCTGAGGCATTTAATGAAACGCCTGCTGACAGAACAGGTTTTACTATTCAAGTAGTTGAAAATAGAAACTGGCACTATACTGCTGTACTTACGGGAAAATGTTTAATATATTAGATCAGTCATATTCTGACACAAAGAACCACTGAACGACCTGCTTCCTTAAAGAAGTCTTTTGTTCATTAGTTGGCACTAAAAATGCCAGAAAGAGTCAGATTTCATTTTCGATCTTCCTAGTTGAGTAACTTGTTTCTTTTTAGGTGAGGGTTTTGAGTTTCGTAAAGGAAGAATTTGGGAAAATAACCACAAGTCAAGGAAGCTACATTCCATTAATGGGAGATAACACAACCGTCACAGTGTGGTTGCACTAGTACTTCTAAATCCTCAGCTACAGACCTAGTGTATAACTAAAGCATACTTGTAATGTGACCCTATAAATCAGAGCTATACTTCTAGCAATAATCTAGAAAGCTGCTATTAAAGGCTTGATCAGCTCAATATTGAAACATCACCTGTTCAGATTAAATGAGCAAAAACACACACAGTAAATTATTTAATATGTTAGAGACATATTTTTTATTACTGATTTCAATAAAAATATACAGATATCTGTCCCCTGATTTAATAAGAGATTAACAGCAGCATTTGGTGATTCTAAAACTATGTGGTAAAATCCCTCAAAGATTGAACTATGTTTACATCTCTTAAAATCGTTATTTTTTTGCTTAACCCTTCATTTATTCAGAGTGCAAAGATAACTTCAGTCTAACAATTTGATTACAAATTCATAATCTATCAGAATCTAAATCAATGTGACATAATCAAGTCTCAAAAATAAGTATTTTGAGTTTAAAATATTGTGAAGTTCACTAAATGTGTTTTTCTGTCATTTAAATTTTGGAGGTGTGGGGTTGGGAACTCACTTTTTATTAATCTGAAGATCATGAACTATAACTTGAAATTCACTGATAGGTAGATATTTCTGTAGGTACTGAAGAAAATCTACCTAGTGCCCTCGAAAGGTGGAACATTCACCAATAAAGTATGGTATTACAGACTATAAATAAATAATGATTAATAAATATTTAGAACCCTGGCAGTACAAAGAAAGAGAACATGTTAGACAACTTTCCACAGCCATCCCAGACTCCTTCTACACTTCAGGTAATGGTACAAACATAAAATTTTGATGTCCAATCAGCCTACTAGGATTGTAAAGGCTGTGTCAAAAGTACCATCTGTCCACACGGAACTACGTACGCTCACACTCCTGAGAATTACAGCAACATATATAATTTTGAACATCCATGGTACCATGATAAATAAGACATTTAATTTAATGGTTGGTAAAGATGGAGCAAGCTGGCGCTTTGCTGGGGTAGAAAAACTGGAAAGACAATCTGCTCATTTTATAGTAAAACAATCCTCTCCTCTTTCTGAGTATACTGGCACTCTGAGAGCAGCTGGATCTTTCAGTATCAATTTTCTACCTATGTATCAATTATAAACTATTACAAAACCCATGATAGAATTGTCCATGGGAATTAGGAATTGCCTAGGACATGCAGTGGTTTCTGTTTCCAAGGTTTCGTGTGGAATGTCTAAGGAATGAAATGCTTCTGGGAAAGTATTAATAGAAAGTCAGCAGCCACCCCCGTGGCAAAGCCATAATAAGCAGAGGCAGAGGAAAGTCCACTATTGGGGATGGACCCAGAAATTTTTCAGCCATGGGCAGAAGCTCACCATGGAGAGCAATAGGTTCTCATTACTCTGCATTCAACCAGCAACAAAGATTGAGAGAGCTTTTCCTATGTAGCAATTCACACATTCAAGGAAGTTCTACAGACCCCAAGATCCCAAACATGACCTTCTTATCAACCTGCTTAATACAATTTACTTCCTCTGCTCTTTTGATATCTGTGAAACAAAAGAAGCTTGAAAAAGACATCACTGTTAACTTCGGTAATCTGATGGCTACCAAAGAACTGAAAAATACTAAGCTAACCAAGAAGCCAGAAGTCTAAGACCTGTAATCTACTCCCCCAAGAAGTAGAGTTTTTCAAATGGGGAAAGTTAAGCAAAGGATTGAGCTGGGAAAGTGCCAGATGAAACACATCCGTTAGCTGGGATAGTCTCATGTTGCCACAGCTGAGTCCCAGTTTCATGGTACTCTGTTGATCTTCACCACTGTGATATCTAAACCAACTGGCTTTCAATTTACCTTTGACTAGCAGCTGCCATGAGCAGCTACTGAAATTACATCACAAAGAAACCACCCATTAACGGCATCATCATCAAACCTTCACAGTGGTCAGTCACATAGAAACATCAAGGAACACTCAGATCTCTCTCTAGATTTGAATCCATGTATCTTGATTCAATGTGATATCAATCATTTATTTATCAATATATCTGCACCACTGCAAAATACATGGAGCAAGAGAAATGCACAGAATGTAAAAATGCCCAAATAATGGGCATGTCACCTTGGCCTTCAAAGCAAAAAAAAAAAAAAAAAGGCAAACAAACCCAGTCAGCGACTGGATGGATAGGCTTTATGCTGATTAGGGAACCACTCGACTATTTCCCATCCCTTCTTTCTGTAATTCCATACCGTTATTCATGAGAAATAAAACTGGTGGCAGCAGCAACCTAACAAGAACATGACCTCTAAAGTGAGTGCGACCATGAAGAATGACCATAAACTAAATATGGTACTTTAGGAAATACTTAGTGGTTCCTTCCTTATCCACTTTTGATATATTTTAACCAGCAGTTGGCTGGCCCACCTATCCTAAGAGTATACAAGGTGAAATTACATCTACAGGAACTTCTTGGCAAAATTTCATATAAACACTCCAGTCAGAGGGAATGGGTAAAAAAGTTCCATTCTAACATTCCACATTGCTTTCCTGTTCTCTTCAGAATTTTAGAATATCCCAATTCATAAAATTTTCCTAAAAGGTTAAAAATAAATGGACATTACTATAAATTTTGCAGAGATAATTAGGTTAATTCTTGATCAGATTTCAAGAGTAACACAGAATGGGATCTAAACATAGTAGAAACTCCCATCACCAAAGAAGCCCTTGTACCAAATGCAAGATTAGTCAAGAAGCACTCTGTCAGAAAGCCCCAAAGTCACTGACACATATCTAAACATTTTTGTGGCTAAATTATATGGTAGCAACATACACTTAAGGACTAATAAAAACAACAGCTTCAAAGAACTTTAGAATTGGGAAGGTCCTTGAAGATGTTCTGGTTGAGTGGTTTCTCAAGTTCCTTATTTTCTTAACATCTTTTTCTAAATAACCTGGAAGAGGAACATCAATATATAAAAATATAAAAGTGGGAGCTGTTCCTCCTGGGCCTTCTTCATCTCTTCAACCACACCCAGCGCTGAGGCTCCCGAAAGCTTGGAGAAGGCCGTTTAACTTCAAGGACCATACTGAGGGACAGGTAACTAGAGGCTCGGAACCGGAGCTGGGACACCACTTGCTCACAGTCTGCTGGTTCTCAAGGCAGGGCTCTTGGTTCTGATTCTCAGTTGCAGTGTGCAACCAAACCAATGCAATTCTGAAAGAAACTCAAGTCTGCTCTCATCTAATTCAAAAGTACTTTCCTCATATTATACAACCAACCTTTGCAAAAGTCACACTTCACAGTATAGCTTAGAAGAAAAAAAGTTCAGGCTTATTATTTTCCAAATGTTTAATTTAATGTTTCAAAACAGGACCACTGGAGCTCCCAGTGGAGGGATGTGTATTTGAGAGGTCTTCCTCACCAGAGTCTCCCTGGTGGAGAGGTGGGCCACAGACATTTCAGGACCCACCTCCACCACACCTGGACTTCCAGCAGCACTCTCCCCCACCCCTGCCCGCCGCCAACTGCCTCTGCACTTGCAGTCCCAGGCTGCGGCATGCCCCCCCCACAGCTCCTTGTCCCTTAGCTGTTTCTGCTTGGGCCACCTTACCTGAGAGGCCTTCCTTGACCTTGATCCTAACCACCCCCTTCCAGCCACCCCAAAACCCTCCCTCAATCGCTTTGTTTTCTTTTTCATCTTAACGTTTATCACCACCACCTAATATGTCTGTCTCACCTCGAATATAAGCTACATGAATACAGAAGAGACTTTGTTCACTAGTTTATCAAAAGCAACAGCTGTCAGCAGGCAGCACAGTGCAAGAGGGAAACCCTGGGCCTCGGTGAAGCCCTAGCCATTTGATTAAGGCTCAATCTCCTGACTCCCTCCCAGCCCCGGGAGTTCCTAAAGGGTTGTCTTTACCTTTAGCAGGTGGGTGGAATCTTAATGCTTTGAGGATCACTTCCATACTATCCCCTAAAAATCTGGTTCTGCAGCCCTGAGCTCAGTTTTGAATTTCATGTCTCCTAGCCATCAACACGTTGTCCTCCCAACAGGTTTTCCTCCCAGATGGTAAAACTCAGCACGCCAATAGGTGAATTCATGGTGTTCCAATACTTGTATGGTTTACAGAGTACCTTTCCAATCAGTATCCTAAGCTATTCAAAATAGTTATCTAATTCACTCGTATAATATCCTCATGAAGTAAGTGGGAGCAGTACAGAACTATTTTATAAGCTAGAGTCCATGAAATCAGGTCAGAGCCAGAATAGGAAAGGAGCTTTCTCCTTTAATTTCCACCTGAAAACACTGTTAGGCTCTTCTGTCCATTTTCTCCTGTGGAAGACGCATCTTTGTGAAGACTTGATACAGACAGGTAGTTTGACAATCTACAATAACTGTTACCTGTTATAATCAACAGGACAGCCATCAAAACAAAGATAAAAAAAATCACTGAAACTGTGCTGAAATAGCTGGGAAATGAAGCATTACAGAGATATTCAATGTATTCAGTATTTTCAGAACTCATAATAAACTTTGTTAGAATGCAATAACAAAGAATTGGAAATTCCTGTGAATTTGTAAGGACAGAAAAATAATATCTAATTTGCTATACACTTATGTTCCAGATTAGGTAATAAAGTTTTTTTTTTTTAAAAAGATATGATATTTAGAAGATCATAAGGCCAGCTTGAATACATGAACCCAAATAATTTCCAAAGGAATTTTTAATACTACCTATTCTAGTAAATAATTAAGTACTACTAGCAAGTAAGAGAAAAGTGAAGGCTTAATTTTATGTTTAACTTGTCTCCTACTCTTGCTAACAGAAGGGCTAAATTATCCATGAGATAATCATCCTTCAAGACTACAAGCATGAGAAGCAATGAAATGGTAAAGATCAATAAACTACATAACTTCAGATATTCAAAGCTGGATCAACCAAGTTTTCAAGGTGTACCTTAGTTATATGCTAGGGGGAAATGAGGCGCTTGTTCATTTGTTCATTCCAATGTTTACTGAGTATCTACTACGTAGGTATCAGGCACTGGCCATGTACTTATACTGACTACCTAATACTAATACAAAGTTGATAGTATGAAAACCACTGGAATCCTCCACTCATGCCCTCTCAAATTATTAAAGAAAAGCATCAAATGTACATTTGGTCATTTACCAAGTAATACCAGTCAGACTATCAACACTATATACATTTAAATCAGATAAGTAAAATGCAATATCCTGAGAGTAGCAAGAAAGGGAATATGGCTAAAAAGCAACTTAATGCAACTTTGTGAACCATAAAAATTTATGCTAAACGTTTCCTATGTTATCTTGTATCTCAAATTCATTATATGAAAAACATCAATATTTACTAGAGCAGCTATTCTCAAAGTATAATCCAGCAGTATCAGCACACCCCAGACCTGCTGAATCAGAAACTTAGGGTATAGAACCCAACAATGTGTTTTAAACAATCCATCCAGATAATTCTGATATACACTAAAGATTGAGATCCACTGTCCTAAAGTAACAAATCATGAGGTAATATAATTTTTAAAAAGTGCTTTCATAATTATATACTTCAGATGAAAATACAGTTTGGGTTATATAAAGCCTAAACTGGAGTTAAATTAGTTCTAAGCAAATGAATGGTATAAACTTTGCCCAGCTACTAAAATTTCCAGTTAAAAAATAGGAGGTACTTAAACTACTTGGAATGTCCAAAATTTTAACATAAAATCTCAATGAGAAGTGGAAGATATTAATTCAGAAAGCACAATTAAAAATTACAAGTGTATCCCCACTTTAAGAAAATATGACTTGATAAAATGAGTTTATACATGAGAATATAATTTCATTTTACAAAAATATTATTTGCCCTATAAAATTACTCATGTCATTTACTTTTAGTAGCAAGTCCCTTAGTGAGCCATTGAAGTATTTGTTTATAAATTATCAAAATATTTTTGAATCCTAGGTGAGGGAGGAAATTAGAAGCAAAAGGAGAATCAAGGGAATATGCACAGCTGAAGTATTAGCATCAGCTACCAATTAAATATGCATCAAATTAAAGATAAAGCATTACTGGAATTCCTTTTGACATATCTTCTACATGAGCTGACAAGCATCTATGAAATATCAGAAGCAGAGTAGGTACAATTAACTTGGATATTGCTTACATCATCTGACAAATGCTACTTCCAGGAGCATTCTAATTCCTTCACACATGTTATGGCTCACTTTTAATTAGGCTAAAGAATTCCTACAAGAGGAGGAGTCTAACTGGATTTATGCAAAACATATGTGGATAGCAAAACTAAGCAAGGTATATAATAGACCTAAAGTCTTTAGCACTTCTTAGCAAGAATTCCCACAGCATTCTTAAATATATAAATAGAAGACCACAGAGCAGAAAGTCTCAAGCATTTGTGCCAAAGTCTATTTTAAAACAGAGAGAGCTTACTATTCTTTACTTTTATGAATGTCTACTTTGAGTCTTATAAAAATCAACTCTAATATACTGTAGAGGTTGTACCAAATGTAAACATTCTGGATCACCATCAGCTCCTATCAGCATGCAAGTTAACACAACTTTGTGAACCACCATTTGTGCCCATCTGCACCAAATGTACTTGGGCATTTCCCTAAAGGGTGGCAGTGAGTTGGAAAATTTTTGTCTTATAGGAGACTAGTTGGGCTGTAGGACCAGAAAGGAGTCAAGTGGCAGCAGGGGATTCAACTAGAAGTGCCTGCAATAATCCACATGGAAGGGGACTGGGGAGAAGGTGAGGGGTGAGGAGAAGACACTGACTTGGAGACAGGTAGATGTCAGGGAACTGAAGGCGAGACATTCTGTCATTACAATTTAAAGCTCAAAGGGACCTGAGAGACAATTCAAACTCAGTTTCCAGCCCAAGGCACTACTAGCCCTCCCCCACTAGGAATAAGAAGACATCAATCTCAGAAAAGACCAGAACCAGAATCTTATGAACCATAAGCTGCAAAGGAGGAATCTGGCTTCTAATGGAACTGTAGGTCACTACTGTGTCTAGTACCTTATTTTCAGTAACCATCATAATGGTATCTGCTAAGTTTACATCATCAGCCAACCTGGGTTATAACAGCTCCTAAAATATGACTGCTCCTTTGTACTCACTGAGATCTTGAGATTTCATGATCATAGTCTTTTAAATCGAAGTGGATTGTCTACTCTTCATCATGAATACAGTAAGCTAAGTCAAATAAATGGCTTTCATTTTACTCTTTTTACTTAGCTAAGTGCTTCTGGCCCTTAGAAACCATCCAATAAGATCATAAGCATCATCAAATGGGCTTTATAAATATTGTCCAGACACTGGCTGATGTCAACAACCAAGCTCTTGAGGTGCATATTCGGGAAAACCCCTGAGGGATTACAAATGATCCTGTAGCCTTAACGGTATTAAAGACTCAAAAATAAGTGGGAAGATCAAAGTCACAAGCTGCCTTAACCAACCTGCCTTAGCCAAACATCTGCATGGTGATGCTGTGCATGTGCTGAGAAAAGACAGAATAAAAATGAACAAAAACAGGCACACATTAGAGACTGAAATAATAATCACGCACCTTTCATAGAGCTATGAAACTTGGTGTACCCTCACCAAAGTGTTTAAATCTCCCTCTTCAACAAAACACTTAGCATCAGATGGCAAGACAGGAGTGGCAAATCCTGGAGCGTAGCCAGCTGACTGGCACTGCAGCCCATTCGCTGCAGTGAAGCTCAGCTGGCTGGGCATGTGCTGTGGATGGATGTCAACAGGGCATGCAAACAGCTGCTCCATGAGAACCTCAAGCAGGGAGGCTGTGCAGGGTAGGGAGGGAGAAATCTGTGAAGATGCACAAAAGCACAGCTTTGAGTAATGCGGCATCTGTGGAATGCTGAGAAACAGAAGCACATAAACCAACCTGGCACGTAGCAATTAGAAATAAAATGGTTCATTTTAAGTGATGTCAGTGGACACTCAGAGAGGCCAAAAACGCAGAGTTGCAAGGCAACAATAAATGCTAGGGCTTGTTGTTGTTGTTTTGTTTTTATTAAGTTAGAGGTTATCATTGGTAACATTAGTCTTTTTGCTAATACATCTCAGAAGTCAAATAGATCACCGGAGGCCACAGCCCAGGGAGGAATAAAGCCTGGTAGAGCAAAATAGGAAGCCTGCCCAAAGGGAATATGGTATTCACAGAGAGTTGCTGAGCTGAACCCTTCCTTAGGGAGTTTCCAAGATGCTCCTTGTCCTTGCCAAGATTAATCTAAAACCCATCTGTGCCCAGGTCCAGCCGCCATGATAAACTTTCCTGGGTTTCTGAGTTCTCTGACACAGTAACTGCTCTGCAAAATGGCTCCTCGCTGGAGGAAGCATCAGGCAGCAGAGTACACACACGGAGGCTGGACATCAAGATTTTGGGTATTTCCTAACCTGCTGCTCTTCATTCTGTCCAGAAGAGAGCTGCTGACCAAGGAACTGGGTAGCTCCTAAAGACACAACTGTCACAGTCGCTCAGAATGTGAGTACTCCCTTGCTAGTCCATGCCCTTGCACAGATACCTGCATCTCTCTGAATGTTTCCCATGCTCAAGCCCCAAAGTGGCTAACTCTATAAAAGTAGCTGGGCCCTGGGCCAACAATATGAGAGAGCTGTCTCAATCTCATCCATGCTGTCATGGACTCTGTGGTTGAAGTAAGTCACAGACTCTGAGGATTTCTGTGGGGAAAAAAAAATGGAGGCCATTACCATCTGCAGGCTCATATTTTTTACGTGGCATTGCTGCTAAGTTAAATAAGAAATGCATTTTCTGTTGCTCAGGGAAACAAAATATAAACAGGGAAAGCTTTTTTGCCTTTTATTTATAGATCTCAGGTTTTTAAAAAAAGGTTTATCTTTATTTTTTGCAATTACGCCTGTTTATCAAAGAACAAAAACATATTTCTAAGTCAAAAATGAAAATTTCTGCATGTTTAGTAGACCTTGACTGGTATAATCAACAAGGTTGTCATTATCGGCAGTTATCAGGGTGATTGCTTTCTCTGCACAAGCAAGTGGACCGACTGGGGTTTTCACATTTGCTACTGTTCCATGGGTATGTGCACTGCACTGCGGTTAGGACGTTCTACCTTCTTGCAGGAGAAAAAGAAATGATGAGAGCACTGAAAATAGAGTAATTAGGAAACAAACATGCAAGATTAGGCTGCCCTGATTATTCATGAATATAAAATACACTAAATTGCCATACATACTATCCATAAAAGTGCCAACAATTCACTATTGAGGATGACTTCCATAACTGCTTTCTCTAGCATTAGTACACTAATTAGAACTTTCTAACATTTCTGGGAGATTATCATCTCACTTTCTAATACATGCTGTTGCACATGATGATAGAATCAGAGTTGCAAATTCAAGTCCGGAGAGGTGAGACTGTCCAATGCATGCATCCTACTCTCTCAACTCCATGTCTGTACTCATGTGCTCCAACATCACTCATTTTATTCAACAAGTCTGAGACAAATCTATGGGCAGGTACAGTTTTTTTACTTAGTCCAAGTATTACCAATTTTTTTTTTCAGGAATAATTGACCTCATTTCTAACTGAGTAGATGAAGAATAAGTACAATGGCATGATTTAGAACACACTGTCACCAAACCAGGCCACCAAGCTTTTAAACTGCAGTAGGGGTCAGTAGCGCTCTGCTCAGCTACCCACACAAACAAAAATATTCCTTCAGGCCAGTGGACACAGCCCCAATTATCCTCTAGGATTATCAGAACCCTGACCTCTGCTACTCTAACTCAAATGCAGACATGTGTGTTAAATGTTATCTGGCTAAAACTCAGTGGTATTATAGTTTCTCTATAGCTGGAGACATAATTGGGTCACAAGGAACTAACTTCTCTTAAGAACAAGACAGGAAACTGAGCAAGGTGGGTCAGTGGCAGTACTTCATTGACAGAAGGTATCAGAGGGAGCAGGCTGGCTCCACTGAGACACTGCCACTTTGGGTGACCAATGTGACCCCCCCAGGTAATGTACTCATCTACAGCATTGATGTAAAACGGGTCAACTTTTTAATTTAAAAAGAAAAATAGCCAAAACGTCATTTACTCTTATGCATTTAAAATTAAGCTTCACAAGCCTTTCCCCTTTCCACCACAGTAAACTGCTCAAGTTGTGAGGAATCTAAAGTAATTGCTATTTTTGACCCCTGAAGGCATCCCTATGGCAGGCTCTTTCACGCGGAGTGTTTCACTGTGCTGCCTACATGTTTCCACAGTTGTTTCGAATCCAGCAGCACTGAGCTGATGCACCAGCCCCAAGGGCTTAATCCCTAGGTGAGGCGGGAGCTCTGCTCTCTTCTGTGGCCACAGGCTGTGTTGTCCCCACCACCAGCTGTGCTGCAGAAAGCTGTGCCTGGTCAGCACAGGCAGAATTGACTGGATCCCCCCAAATCTCTCACCTCTGGAGAAAAAACCCATTCACAATCCTCCCACTGCAGGCACAGGGTCATCAGTACTATTTGAACAAACGGAGCAGGAGTGTATCAGAGTGAAGCAGAGTGAAGTCAAGATTCTAGAACAGCCAATGGCTGTCTGCCCTACCAACCTGTCTCCATCTTTTAACACTGCAGCCTCCCCATACATTTAGAAGAAACACCCCTGGGGAAGATGGCTATGAGGCCAACATCAGTACAGTAAACTAGGTTCCTGAGGATTATTATCATGAAAGGGATGCTGAAAAGAAAAATGAAGCCCAAGAAACAAAATTACATTTCACAACAGTTAACTTTTCTGGAAAACTAGTAGCATGATAAAATGTAACATTTTTAAAGTATCTCACAACAAAAATTCTGAAAGTGCACAGTCCGTCATGAGAATGTAGAGAAGACTGTAAAAATGCTTTTTATATCTGGATAGGGTTTTTTTCTCCGATTCCAATTCACCTGGCTTAGTCAAGAGATAAGAAGACTTGGGTGTTTCCCCTGCCCTCTTATCCTTTCCTCATTCTCTTTATACCACATTCCATATGTAAGTTCATAATACTTATAAAATACCACATAAACCTCCGAGTTCTATCCCACACTTCTGTTTTATTGATTTATTTGAGGGGGGGTTGACTGTGCATGGAGTAGGCAATGTTTACTGGGATTTTAAAAGTTGCACAGTATTTAAAATAAGATGCCCAGCCTCCACCTTCATCTCAGAAAAGTTAATGCTATAATAGCAATATCACCAACCATAAATTCAACACTTCCTATGAATCAGTGCTGAGAACTTTATAACATTATATCATTTAATCTTTAAGGCGAAACTGAGTTACACATTATCTCTGCTTCACAGTTGAGAATACAGGGCCAGAGCAGTTGAATAACTTGCCTAAGGTCAGCTGGTAGGTGACACAGTCCAGACTCGAGGCCAGTCTTCACCACCACTACGTCAGTTTCCAGAATAACTAGGAGATTGTTTATTAAAGCTACACTTTAAAGAATTGGAAGAAAAAAAACTTTAAAGAGAATATAACTTCTCCTAAATCAGTTTATTTTGTCCATGTGATTTATATCTAGCACTGGGCAGGCAGAAGCAAATGAACTAAAGAAGAGTAGAAAAAGCAGGGAAGAGGGAAGGCAACTTGGAGATATAAACCAGGCAAAGAGCCAAGGGAAAAAGGTAGGCCACTCAAAAATACATAAATGCAACTGTAGCCTAACACAGAACAGTACAGTTAGTATATCACTGTAGTCATTTAAAAAATGTATGAATTTAAACTGATAGCAATTTACTATAATGAAAGGTGAAAAATACATACACATACCCCTCCTTTTAATATACAGTTATTAATGGCTACATAGAAGTCCATTGCACGATGTTATTAATATTTAGATTTAGAGTTTTTAATACTGTAAACAACTCAGCAGAAAACAGTCTTTGTCCACTTGAGTGATTATTTCCTTACAGTACATTAGAAGGCATGAGTCAAATGAACTTTTTGGGTTTTTTGAAGGCTGTTGACATGCAGTGCCAACTTACTCTCCACAAGAATTGTGGCAATGTGAGTCCAACTCGCCGACCCTCATCCCCATGAAGTTCAATCATTCTTTCCAATGTTTGTCAGTCTGATCTGTGAAAAAATAGCACCTCATTGTTTTATGTTTTCTTTGACTACTAAAAATGTAGAACTTTTTTTTTTTAAAAGAAGAATGGGCATTTATTTCATTTCATTGACTTTGCAATAACCCTAAAGGTAGGAATTATCCTCACTTTAATGATAAGGACATAGGTTCCAAGTTGTTAAAATATCTGCCCAAATTTAAAGGGCAAGTAAATAGCAAAACTAAAATCTCTATTTGGTTATAAAAAAGTCATAATTGTTTGCTTACAAATTAAAAGAACAATTAGATGTACCTTATCTATAATGAGAATATTTAGTACTTCGAAATAGTCTTTGTAATTGATCTAGAAAATTTCATATTAAAAAATCTAAATAAAAAATAACTGAATAATTAATTTCCCACCATATTTTAAATTGTTTTTACAATCTGTGATTGCCTAGTTCAAATATTTTATTCCAAAACAAATCATCCTTAATGCCATTAATCACTTCAGAAATATCAGGTTCATAATTTGCTCATCTACTTTCAAATAACTAAGATAGATTTTAAGTTACCTATTCGTACCACTGCAAATAACTTTCTAGTTTACAATATATTTTTGGCATAATTGACATTTCAACTAAACTTCAGGTATAAAGGTCACATTTTTTTTTTTTGGAGACATTGTCTCTCTGTTGCCTGGGCTAGAGTGCCGTAGTGTCAAGCTCACAGCAACCTCAAACTCCTGGGCTTAAGCAATCCTTCTGCCTCGGCCTCCCGAGTAGCTGGGACTACAGGCATGCGCCACCATGCCCGGCTAATTTTTTTCTATATATATAATTTTAGCTGTCCAGATCATTTCTTCCTATTTTTTAGTAGAGACGGGGTCTTACTCTTGCTCAGGCTGGTCTTGAACTCCTGACCTCGAGTGATCCTCCCGCCTCAGCCTCCCAGAGTGCTAGGATTACAGGCGTGAGCCACTGCACCCAGCCTAAGGTCACATTTTTTACTACTAAAAAGTCTTCCTTGTTTTATACAGAATCCATCTCCCCCCAACAACAATTAAAAAAACGTAATGCTGGGTGAAGTGATTTTCAGAAAGCACATAATGAAAATATACACCATCTTGTCCTGGAGTGTTGAAAACAGAGCAAAATGCCTAAAGTGTTGTAAATGGATGAGTATCTTAGTTGAAGCATAATAAGAAATATGCTAAGTGCAAAGAGCTTTTTCTTCCTCATCAGTGAATCATTTAAAGTCCCTAAATTTTATAAAGAAAATGATCCAATGTTTGTAAGGTAAGAGTCTGCCTACTTCCTGATAAGTCTGGAAATGTCAGCCTCATTTTAAATGAGTCTTGCACCCCTGGATTCCATCCCTCATTCCCCAAGGACCAAGAAATGTTAGCAGTGCAATCAATAATCACACTGGAGAAAGAAAGAAGATTGAGAGAAGGGGTCTACATGCTGTGGGGAGAGGGGAAAGTGAGGGAAGAGGAAGGAAAGCCTACAGCAGACCTAGCCTAGCAGAAAAAACTCACCATTCCCGACATGGCAAGGAGAAAAGTGTGTTGCCACACAAACAGGTGCTTATGAGCCAGAAAGCTGGAGCCATACCCTGCTCACAGCCATCACGCAGCAAGCACAAGACACCTACAGGACTAGGAGACCTTCTGAGACCTTCTCAAATCCCTGAATTTGCTAACATCATTGTACCACTGACTTTCTCTGATAGGATGCAGGAGAGTGTCAGGGATCCCTTCAATTTTTGATGAGGGTTACTCAGGTGGATGACATTGTGCAGCAGGCCTAGAGGGCAGGAAGACAGGACTGGACTCAAAAATAAGAGTCAAAAGAAAAAAATGGGACTCACTGATTATTTGCTACGTTGACCGCATGGAAAATGGGACTAAGAGGCTGAAGGGGAGTGGAGGAAGATTTGGCCATAGAACAAAACAAAATTTAGGAAATGGAAAAAATGAGGCAGGTATTTCCATTGGAGAATAAACAGTTGTATTTTAAAAAAGACAAAAGACTGTTTGGCTCTTTGCTGAATGATGTGTATATAGCCAAAACAATGGAAACAATGAATAGCAATTTAATAAAAAATCATGATATATTAGCATGAGGAAAATGGGAAGAATGGAAACAGGTACAAGGCAGAAATCCTCACCTATGTAATAATACTAGACAATGCCTAAAACTGGTGATTCAAGAAATAGTAGAACCATATTATTTTGAAATAAGGAGATGAATATCAGGAGAAATAGACAAAATAATTACAAGTGTTTACCTCTGGCAAAAAGAATGAGGCAAAGGGATCAAAGGACTATTATAATTTATTATATGCCTCTCAGTATTATTTTACTTAACTATATGCTTATTAATTTAAAAAATAAAAATAAAAACAGTAACCAACATAAAAAATAAACAGTTGAGAAAAAATATATCATTATCTAGGGAGTAAACAAAGGCTATGTATAAAGGCTATGCCTATGTGACATGATCCCATTTTCATAAAGAAACAAAACCAAAATGCTATTTCTAAGTGATGATATTTTTTATTATTTCACATTTTCTACTGTAAACCTATATAACACTTTTGTAAGAAAAAAAGGATTTAAAAAGGTAAGCAGGAGAAAAGTGGTCAGCTGGAAAATGGAACTTAAGAAGCAAGAATCAGAAAAATAAAAAGAGACATAGAAAAAAATAGTACCCTAATAGGCAAAGAAGAAAAGCAATTTCACCAGGGAAAAAGCCGCTGGGCAAGACGACGCCAGAAAACTTTGTCAGGAGATGAAGAGTGCCTTCAGGAGCACAGCCTGAGCAGGGTGGTGGGGGGAAGGAGGGATGTGGGGCTGAGGAAGAGGAACACCCCGAAGGAGACAGGGGGGCAAGACGGATCTCTGGAGTTGAAGGCAGGTGCTGGCAGTTGTTAAAATCTGAGAAGACAGGAGATACTCAAGAAGCAGCAGCCAGTGGAGAGGAAGCGACTGAGGATAAGATGATTTCCCAGTGAAAAAGATAATTTAACTTTGCCTAAACTGATTGTTTTGGTTTCTAATTTTCATAAATCTTAGTTCCTACTGAGTACTTGACTATATTCTGCCATTTGGTACTAAAAAAACAAAGTACCCACAAGGACTCTGGCCACCATTATGAATTTTGACAAACTATGAATACTAATATAAAAAAGGGAAGAATTTTATATTGCTACTAATATGTAAGTCCAAAGTTACCATTATTCATTAAGTATTCAAAAGAATACTTAATTATTTTAAAAGAATTACTCTATAATGCCAATCAAGTTGAATAACAGGGCATGCACACTTGATAACATTTTCAAAACAAATGGAATTTTTCATTACAATTAAATTGTAGGATTTTAAATATCACTTAGCAAGTACTTGGGGGGGGAAGCAAGATGCTAAACAGTATGTTTGGCATATGACCCCCATTTTTATTTTTTTAAAGTGTTGTAAGAGCCAGTTATTACTAACCTTGGCTGCACATTAGAATCACTTAGGGAATTATTAAAAATACCAATGCCTGGGGCCCACTCTAATGATTCTGGTTTGTTTGGTCTGGGATGAGGCCTGGGCATTGGGGTTTTTGACATCCTCTCTCCCAGCAACTCCCACCTGTATGATTCCATGTAAAGAGAAAAGTATGAAAGGGGAGGGGGTCAGAATTTTTCATTTCCTAGTTTGCATGTTTCTGTACTGGAACAGTGGCAATGTGCTACCTTTATAATTTAAATAGAAGCATCTCCCTTTAAAAATTAACAAAAGAAATACCTCTTTACAGGTTTTTAAATGGTTTAAGTAGGGAAAATACCTTTTGAATTATGTCACAATGTTCATTTTTCTGTTAGAGAATGTTTTTAGAAGCCATCAGATTCAGCGTACTGGGAGTACAAAGGGGGATTAAGAGGCAGTGCGGGCACATCCCAATGGGGGAGAGGCGGGTGGGGGAGGGGTGCGAGGCAGACCTGCAGGGAATGTCGGAGCCAGCGTCAGGCTTCACTGTGGCAGGGGAGGCCACTTGCAGACTTTTGATCAGGGTAAGGGTGCAATGTAGCTTCCAGCTGGAAGACAGCCAAACTGTGGAAGGTAAAACTATAAAGTCAAAGAAAAAAAAAAGAAAAAAGGCTGAAGAACACCTCTGAGAACTAGAGGTAGAGAAGGACTTAAACAAAACTACAATCCATATAGCCAGGAAAAAAAAAAGATGATTCTGACAGCACATTTAAGGATTTTTGTTTAATAGATAATGTTTACAGGCAGATGAGATATTAAAACATTTTTATAATGCCCTAGTAAAGGACAAATACCCACAATACAAAGATGTCCCTCAAATCCATGTAACAAAGACAGGAACCCCCCACAGAAAAATGGGCAAAAGCTATGGAGAAGAAATTTACAGAAGAGGATACCCAAAAAAGATAACAAGCAGATGGTAGAGATGATCAAGTCATAAGTATCAGAGAAATACAAACTGAAAATGAGACGATTTATACCTGGTAGACTGGCAAAAATTAGAAAGCTGGACCATGCCGAGTGTTGGTGGGCATGGGGATATATAGATGGATGTAGCCATTCTAAAGTGCATCAGCACAGCACATGCAAGAGTGCTCAAAGACTACGACCTAGCCATTCCGGTGCTAGGCTCATGTACTTCCCAAAGAAACTGTCACACTGGTCCTATGGAGACATGCAGCCTTCTCTATGATGGTAGGGAGGTAGAAACTATCTAAATACTCACCACACAATGAGAAGAGAGGTAAAACTGGCTGGATATATATCACGAAATACTCAACTATGGTTAGAATCAATAAGCTAATATTAACACCACTAGGGACGGATCTTTAAAATAAATCCTGAGTGAAAAATATTAACTGAATGAGGACATTTATATAATAATTTACATAATACAAAATACATATCATAAAGAGTGCATAGCTCCAGCCTGAGCAAGAGCGAGACCCTGTCTCTACTAAAAATAGAAAGAAATTATCTGGACAACTAAAAATATATATAGAAAAAATTAGCTGGGCATGGTGGCACAGCTACCCGGGGGGCTGAGGCAGGAGGATCCCCTGAGCCCAGGAGTTTGAGGTTGCTGTGAGCTAGGCTGACGCCATGGCACTCTAGCTAGGGCAACAGAGTGAGACTCTGTCTCAAAAAAAAAAAAAAAAAAAAAAAGAGTGCATAGCAAACAAAAAGAGAAACACTCAACACATTAGAGTAAGCGCCTATGGCAGTGGGAGGCCGGAGGTAGAGGATGGGAATGAAAGGAATTACTAAAACATTAGCCTGCCCCTGAAAAGGGCCATCAACTGAAACATATGAAAACTCAACTCTCCCTAAATACAGCTAAAAAATGTCTACAAAATAAATATTAGCATTGTGAACAAAACAGGGAGAACCCAGAGACAAAGAGAACAAACAAGACCATCAGGTCAGTCTTCCAAGGTGTTCACTATTGAAAACCTTCCCCTCAAGATAGTTCAGATCAATGTTTGAAATCATTGCCCCCACTGACTCCTGAGGAACCCTATTTGCACTTCCTCCTGAGAAAAATTCCTGTTTTTCTCAACTTTGTTTTTCCCATTTCCAAATGTCAATCATCTATGACAAATAGCTATTCTCACCATTTAAAACCCAACAGCATTTTTAAAAATGGGTACTAAGAGTGGAAATTTGTTATAGGCTTTTTGAAAGTCTAAGAAAAATATAACTACTTTACTTATGCATCTTTTCACTTCCTCAAAAAAATTCTAGTAAATATGTTTGTGCTTGTGGGTATCCCATTTGTTCTCCCTCTTCAGAGAGAGTGTTTTAAATTGCATTTGGTGACCAGGTCTGTTATCAGAGCTAGGCTTTAGCAGGTCAAGGCAGACAGACAAATAAAGCCCTAAATCCCGTTACATCAATATGTTCACATCTGCACAGACCCATCTGCTGGCACAATAACTGTTTACAAGCTAAATTTACACATTTTGGCTAGAAATATTCCAAATTCACCCTTCAGGAATTTCTAGGTAGATATCATTTAGTATTAATGACTTACACACCCTTAAATTGAATAAAAATATTTTAAGTAAATCTTACTGTTTTAACTAGTATCTTTAATTTGTCTCTTTTAAAAGACAATATGAGAATTAAGCCTTCCTCTAATTGTTTTCTTAATAATGACCAATAGCTGAAGAAAAATTATTTACACTGTTAGTTGTTTTCTCAAAGTTGGCATGAGCGAAGGCTATACTTTGGGTCTTGGAGTTCGTCACGCTACAGCCAGATCTGAGGAATCCAGGCTCCCCTCACCTTAAGGTCCTCCACTAGACACTGTTAAAGTCTTGCTGGACTTTATGGACTTGCTGGACTAATTATGTTTTTTAACGTACATACTTTTGACTTATTTGATAAACACAGCTTCAAAAATGATTTGCACTGACTCCAAATGGCAAGAAAACTTTATAAATGACATAGATGACATCCAGCTCAAAAGCAGCAAGTGAGTAGAATTTAGTTTCTGATACTATGACCCTGAAGAGAAAAGGTTAATAAATAAATCTTTGGATCAGAGTGGCAAGAGCCTCAGCAAAAGTAAGTTTCCCTTTAGCAAAAACCTACCTGCCTGCATCCAGCTAAGAAAGCGTAGAGGGCAGAAGAGTCAGGGAAGCCCAGGCCAGCCTCCAGAGTGCCACTATTGGGTAAGTGGAATGTTTTAGGGTGTAGGAGACAGTTTCAGGCATGCTACAACTCCACAGGAGGAACAAAATGCATGCAGCACAACCATTTTCCCCTAGTAAGTAATTCTGAAAAGGGTTATTGAGAGAGATTTTTAGCTTCAGAAATCTCTTTGCTAGGGACACAAACTCAAAAAGATTAAGATAGTTGGACCACATTAAAACCTCCTTCACTACTATAAAAAGCAAAACTCGAGGAAGTTACTATAAATAGCAATTAAAAAAGAGAAACCTGGATAATACTTAGAGAAATGATATCAAAAGATTTAAGATGTTACATAAATTTCATAGCTACAATATATGGATTCTGAAGGAAAAAAATTCAAAGTACCCAAATGAGTTTTTTGTTTGTTTTAAATAAAGCCTCCTCATTAAAATGCAAAATATTAGATTTCTGGATGTAGAGAATGTGAGCTGAAGAGATTTATCAAAATCATCAAGTTCAACTCCACCCACTGTAGAGATGAGAAAATAACGGCTCAGAGAGATGTAATGCCTTCCCCAAGGCCACTAACGTAGTTAGTACACATGAAGACATACCTTTTGAAGGCACATTGCCTTGCTCACCTGTTCGTATCTGTCTCCAGGCACTCACAGGACAGCTGTCTTTAAACACTCATAGGCTTCATCCTTTCCCTGATTCAGGAGCTCTTTTGCCAAAAAGCCATCAAGAATCACTGATAACACTGATAATCACTGATAACATCAAGATATTGATAACACTGCTATTCTTAGAAGTGAGACCATCACCCTAAGGAATATTCTATTCATTAGAAGTGAATAATAAATTCAGGTTATGCTCAGGGGGAAAGGGATTGCACAAAGGCTTGAGTTCCAGGAGGTGGGATCCCTGGAGGTATCGTAAAGCTGCCAGCCTACCATATCAGTACTGGTAAATGGGCACCTGGATAGAAGTGAGAGGGTGAGCCCCAAACACAGTCAAGACCAAGCTGGTGATGATCTCTTCTTTGTGAATGCTCCTCCACATTATTTAGAGGTGGCAGGACAATATAAGTGGTATTTTAAAAAGTAAGGAAAGAGCACATGGTATATATGGGAACTCAGCAGGGCACCATCTCTGGAAAAGGCTCAGTAGTCAAAATAAGAACAAATGAAGAGTCATCTCTGAAAGAAATGAAGAAAGCGCTAAAGAGAAGATGAAGGAACTCCAACAGGGAAAAGGTGTGTTAGGATGTGCTAAAGGAGAGGATGCCCCTAGTACATAGTAGGCTCAACAAATATTTGTTAGATCAAATTTTCACACCCTGCCTGCATCTTTATACCCTTCTCCCCCAATTTTTTTATAATTGGGTTTCATAACAATGTGAAACAATTTGCAGCAAATGTGTAATGAAATCAGATCACACAATTGTTATAAATAATTTAGTAGGTGGCAGTAATAAATTTGTGGATACAGAAGGAACAAATTGAAAAAAAATTTAGGGTCTACCTAGAATATGTTTTGATTTTATGGAATGAATTCAGAAACAAACAATTCTACAACTGAAGAAACAAATCAATGTTTTCATTTATGATTTAGGCACATCTCAGGAGTTTTCTAAACTTGTTTTACATGTTATAGTTCATCACCATATTTATTCTCAAAAGAACTTCTCTTACAAAATACAAACCCCTGCTAAATCTTTGTTATTCATTCAACAACCAGTCCCTATGAGCTAGGACTGTGCTAGGGAGCAGCATGGTACAATGTCCTTACTCAGCATTCACAATGGTGCAAAGAAAAGTGTGGAATAGTATTTGCAGAAACTATTTTTACACTCAAGTTCTTTCAGCACAAGTCTATCTAAATTTAACTTGAATAATTATATAAACATTATACCCAAACAAACCAAAACTTCAAATTCACGGGTACTTTATATATATGACATCTCCCACCCACATTGACTCAGAGCAACAGCATGGTCAGATGCCTTTTCTTTTTACATCAGAAAACTGAGATCTGGATTCTGATTAAATTACTCACTATCTGCAAGATCCTAGGGCAAGTCACAGATTTCTTTTACTGTTTTCTCATGTGTAAAACACACATAATGATTATAATATTATCTATTTCCAAAGATTATGGTGAAGACAATTGATAAACGAGAAAAATATAGAGGACCACTGTATGGTTCCTACAAATGCGCTTTTAAAAAATGCCTTGGTGCCAGTTAAAAAACGTCGTATGTATGGCCTTAAGTCTCTTGCAATTGCTTTTAACTATCACACAAAGCTGACAGGCCAGTGTGGAAAACACTACTACAGGCTGAATCATATTGTGACAAACTCCATATTCTGGCCACTTACTTCTCTGTCCCATCCCTGCTTATAACTATACTTTACATAAGGATGCTGATATAATATTTCATATGGAATATATCATATGGCTGGGAACAGTTATAGGACTATGAAGTTACATGGAAGATACTCTCCTTTGTATTTAAAATGTTACTGTAATTCTGACCCTAACTGTTCCATGAATGCATAGCCAGTTCATGAACAGTTTTACTGAAACTACAAAGACTGTAACTGGACTCACGTTTCAATGTCTACAATCCAGCCTTGAGCTGCCCCCGCTCAAGAAAGAGGGACTATCCCCAGCAAAGCTGAATGACTTTCAGTGACCACTATTCTATACTTCATGACAAGGGCCTGTTGCGAGCGACACATTATCAGGACATTTTTCAAATCTCCTTCCAGATTGCTTCCCAAATTCAGTTTCCCATGTAGCAGGGACTAATTTATTATGCCTTATTTAGTTCATTCCCTGCCCTATAGTTGGACGAGCTGGATTTGGAATATAGGTCACTCTGTTCTGAACACCCCTGCACTCCCGCCACACACTACTTGACCTTTCACAACTCAGTCAACTGGAGCGCTGCTCAGAAAGCTGGATGATACCTGCAGGTCTTACGCGGCACACAGTCCTTCTAAACTTTGTTCTCTAAGTCTTCAGTTTCACCTAAAACTCAGTTCTACACTGTTACCAAACTACTGGCTTTCCCAAAAACTCATTAGATTTGATATGGTGAAAAATGTTCAGTCATATTCTGTTTAAATCTCTTCACTTCACTATGATTTATTACCCTAATGATAATCTCAAAGGAAGAAATTCTACTTTGCCTGACACAATTAATATTGTCTCCATACTTCACACAATTTAATACAATAAAATTTTCTTCTTATATCATATCTACATATATTCAAATAGGAAGGAACTAGTTTAATTATAGCCTATCACAAAAGAATTTAGAAAATGAGCTGCCAAGTATCTTCAAAATGATTTTGCCACAATTATAAATTACACAATGTTATAAAATCCAATTCTCCTTATCAAATTCCATTTCTGTAATTCTTTTAGTTTAAATACCACTATTAATGATTACATGGATTTAATTAAAAATAAAAAAAAATTTAATGTGGCCAAAATCAGGATATGTGTTTCTGTTTTGTAACAAATATAATTGCTGTTTAAAACTCTTTTTAAATAAAATAACAATTTACTGTAAACATAACCTCAGTTAGATGACATATGCCAATGCATTTTAATTATTGACATTAAAGATGGATGTTACTGACCATAAGCTAATTAATGCCTATTCTCATACCCATGATCAAAACAAAACTACAACATCAGATCTTTAACTATTAGGAAGTTACACGTTTTCTTGTATTAGAATCCAACATGCATATAGAAATTTAAGTATCATTCTCTCATTTTACAGATGATAGTGAACTAAAGGGTTAAATGTTTTGCTTATAAAAGAACCCCTCTTCTCATGTTTAAGCTCAGTGATGGATCACATCAAATCACTTTCATTCATTCATTCAACAAATCCACACTGACCACCTAGTATGTATCAGATGCTTGTAATGGGTTCTAAAAATGCAATGACACAGTTCATGGACCTTACAGTCTTGTGGATAGACTTCAGATAATCCTACAAGGAAATGTGAAAGTATAAACAGTGTTGTTATGGGTTACATGGAGCCTATCTCAGGCAGTATAGTGGATGACTAAGAGCATGGGGTCTAGGATTAAGAGGGCTGGATGAAATCCCAGTGCTGTCACTTCCTAGCTATCCATCTCTGGATGACTGACTTAACCATCATGTGTTTCTGTGTCTTCATGTGTAAAATAGGGCCAATAATGCTGGGCTTGTAGGGTTGTTGTGACTAAATGAGTTAATTCATACAAAATGTGTGGAATAGAGCCTGCCATACAGTAAGCACTCAATAAACAATGGCTACTACTTTAAGAGAAGCTGGAAATCTGTGTATAGACCAGACTGTCATTTGGGAACTTCTGCTTATAGAGGAAGGTGAGTCACACAAATCCTTGAAGGCCATAGTTAAGCTTTAAATTTTGATCACAGAGCAACAGTAAATCATTTAATTGGGAAAGTGACCTAATCAAATGGCTTTTTCTTTTTTCAAAGATGTGGCACCTGGGGACAACTGGGTGAGGTTAGACATGAGCATGCTAGACTAGATGGCTTACAGTAACAAAATCCTAGTATTGTTTATTGTGATTGTCACCTGTAGCAATTTTCTTATTGTAGGCAGTCCCTTCCAACAAGTGCATGTGGGGCTCTGCTCACACCCCACTTATTAGCAGTTTTCAGTATTTACAGAACCAGGCAATCTTCTGTTTACCACACTTACCTGTAACCACATCTGAAAAGAACAGGTTTATGCCTAACAACCTACTTATAAGGGAAGAGAGTCCATATATTACAACTTTCTAAAATGCCATTTGGTATAAAGGTCAATTGTCACCATCTTTATCATAGGAAATATGCCAGAAGCCTCATTAGGTAAGACCCTCTTTGAGAAAGGTACCTATTAATACATATATATCTAACGGGAATCAGGCAGTTGAGTCATTAAGAGTTCACAGTGTGCAAATAAAGGAGAAAATCTCCCTAAGAATAGACCCCAAAAATGCATATGTTAAGGAGAAATGTTAACCTTGAACCATAAACATCTCTAACACATGCGCCAAATCAGGACAGCAATGAACAGAGAACCTCAATGCTTCAGTTCTCAAGGACAAGCAGAATTGACAATGAGTTAGCTCAGATTCAAGAGGCTTTGAAAAATGTGCAACTATTCACGTTCTTTTTATGCTTACTTTTAATGCTCACACACGCATGCTGCACATATTCATTAGTAAACCTGGCAATAAATGAAAAAGAAAACTCAAATCAGCTGACAATGGTTTTTACTGGCAATTTTTAAAATACTTTGCAGAACTGTGATGAAGCACAATACCTTTCAAATTACATGTTATCTGCTAATCTAATTTTACCTGCACATTTCCTTACAGTAGAACATAATTCCAAACTCATTTGGTTTCAGTAAGATGTTAATAAATTCAAGAGTTAAAAGGTAATAATTAACTTTAGTAAAAATTATTTGCCTTAGTGTGTTTTTTAATGGTAGGGGCTTTAAAAAGTTTTGAAATAGCATGAGCAAAAGAAAAAATAGAAAAATCACTTGTCCCAATAATAGGTGCCCTAAACACCATTTAATACACAAAAAAAGGTACTTGCTTTCCAACCTGCCATAGTGACAGTCTCTACAATAATATATTACATATTTTATCACTAATACCTAAGCTAGAGTTAATTAATATCCAGTCATTAATTAATGGCTCATGAAATTTATTATATGAATAGGGTTTATGTACTGCAAGTTGAAGATCCAAACCTCAACGATAGAAGGACAGAATGAAAGGACAGAATTTAAGAAAATGACAAAATGATAAAAACAAAACAAAAAAATGCATGACAAAGAGCAATCTGTTTATTGTAACACAGAAAGGAAAAAGTAGAGAAAGAATCAAGAATTCCTAGAATGGCATTAGAAAATAGGGAGCCTTTGGAAAAAATGTATTAACAAAGACTAGAACAAGTAATTGAAGACAAAAATGCCACTATGAGAATTAGACAAACAAAAAAAGAGGGAAAAAAAATCATAGGTTCCTAAGCCTTATCTCAACTGCCCCAACTCAAAACACTGATTTTTGTAAGGACACACTAATGAACAGACAGCTGCTTATGACTTAGAGATGGGCCAAATGATTACTTATGATGTTTAAATTTCAGGACCTAGACACAAATATTCAATATTTCCACAATGGATGGGGAAAAGCTACTTTAAAAATAACCCATTGACCTGTGTGCAGACTAAGAACCATTGTACCACAAGCTCAGAATTCAATCCTCTCCATTTGCACTGTTATCTGCAAGTAAAATTCCAAAAAATTTCAGAAGGGTTATAGAGTATTAAAGAGAGACGTCAATCTGACCCCTTTGGGGAAAACAACAGCAGCACTAAGAACAAAAACCTTACATTACAAATTACATCAGAGATGTTAAGAAGGTTGCCACAAATATCAAAGACATATGAGACGCACAGGAGCAAAGGACGTCAATAGTAATAATATGTACAGGTATACTTCCATCCAATAAAGTAATCTGTACTTTCTCTAAAGTTTCTATTTCAAATTAGAAGGCTCTAAATTAACTTGGATTAAAAAAATTAAAACTTACACTGATGTTTTCCTTAGAGTAAGAAACTTCAGAATAAAATGAATCCAGATCATACTTTCTGTGCTGATGAAAATATATATTTGTACTTTCCTATAGAGCAGGCGCTAGCCATGCGTGGCTACTGAGCACCCGAACTGTGGCTAGTGTTACTGCGGAACCGAATCTTTTATTTTAATTAACATAATTTCAATAGCCACATGTGACTAGTGGATATGTATTAGAGATGACCAATAGATAATTATGGCATGACAGATCACAGCTGACAACTCTGTAAAGGTTACCAATATTATTTAAAGTAGAATACAGTAAAATATCACTAACATTAACAAGGTTTTAAAATCTGACACTAAAGTTATAAACTAATTTGGTACCATTTCAATAATAATATGGGTGAAAAATGTTCATTTGTATAACTAGTTTTGCTGTTTTTATCTGTTATGTGGCAGTCAATTCACATATATTGCTTATACATTATCATTCAATGCTGTAAAATTCTCCCTCCAAAAGTAATCACAGTACTTGTAATAGCACTTGAAACAAGCCAATTAAAAAGGGGCAAAGGATTTGAATAGACATTTCTCCAAAGATACACAAATGGCCAATAAGCACATGCAAAAATGCTTAAATGTCTCTAGCCATTAGGGAAATGTAAATAAAGACTACCAAGAGATACCACTTCACACTCGCCAGGAAAGCTGTAATTAAACAAAGACAGTAACAAGTGTTGGTGAGAATGTGGAGGGCTGGAATCCTCATACACTGCTTGTGGGAAAGTAAAAACTTTGCAGCTGTTTTGGAAACAGTTCAGCAGTTTCTCAAAAAGTTAAACATAGAGTTTCCATGTGACCAGCAACTACACTCCTAGATATACAACCAGAAGAACAGAAAACCTATGTTCACACAAATACGTACACAAATGTTTACAGCATCATTATTCATGGTAGCCCAAAATGGAAACAATCCAAATGCCCAAACCTGATGAATGGATAAACAAATGTGGTATATCCATACAATGGAATATTATTCAAGCATGAGAAATGAAGTACTGATTCATGCTGCAACATGAATGAATCTCAAAAACATCATGCCAAGTAAAAGACAGACACAAAGGCCACCTCTTCTATGATTCTGTTTATTAATATATGAAACGTCCAGAATAGACAAACCCATAAAGACAGAAAGTAGATTGGCAGTTGCCAGGTGCTGGGGGAGAGGGAGAGAGTAAATGACAGCTTAATGGATTTATTTTGGGGATGATGAAAATGTTCTGGAATTAAGATGATAGTTGCACAATTTGTAAATGTACTAAAAACAACTGAACCATACTTTTTAAAAGAGTGAATTTATGGTATGTGAATTATATCTCAATTTTAAAGAGCACTTCAATTCTTGGTTTTAATTTTTTGTTACTTTCCTACTTTTATAACTTTTCTTTAAATATCTTGAGGGTGTTTGTTTTTTCCCCTCTCAAAGAAATACTGGCCATTTTAGTAAATGGTTTTTCTATAAACAGAGATATCTGTAAACAAGAATTCTATATAGGAGGCAAATTTTAAGCATTGCTGGATATTTGCAATTTAGAAGAACGGAACCATTCAACAGAAGTCACTAAAGCTGCTGAGCTGGCACTAACTTCTAAGCAGAAAAGGACAGGCATACACTCCTGACCTAGAGGTAGGGGACAGGTCTATAATTTGGCTCTCTCTGTGAAGCAGGAGCAGTTGGGAGCCAAGGTTTGAAAAGACTGAGTCTCCCTCTTTCTGATATCCTGCCCAGCCAACAAAATATACAAAGATCGAAGCCACATGGGCAGCCCTAATTGATTACACGGCAGAAGCACAAGTGTGGAGCCAAGTTATGAGCAAGCTTTCAATAAGTCAAGCAAACGGAAGAATCATAAATGCTTTAGGAATATATTTCCATTCCATGACTCAAAAAACGATTGCTTGTCTAGGTCATATAGTAAGTCAGAGACTAAAGAATAAACCAAAAAGTAATACTTACATACTCTTATTCACCTGCCATCAATGACAGAGAATAGAATTACCACGTTGTAGGTTAATAAAGCTTTTATACCTTAATATAGTTACTATTAGTTGAACTCTCTTCCAAATTGATGAAGACATCATGATTCTCACTTTTTAAGTACAAAAATGACAATCTGCCTATCAAAACCTAATAAGAATATATCAAGGAAAATAAAATTTAAAATGTAAAATTTAAAAAAATTAAAACATTAAATGCTGAATTTAAAAGATAGCTATTGTTTAATATCTAAATTGTTGGAGAGCTAAAAAAGGTTGAAAAAAAAATAGTGCTGCTTCAGTAACTCCTACTAATGGAAAAATAAAAATAATAGAAACCTCCTGGAGAATGCTGGCTTCACTGCCCAGCCCAGAAAAGGAAAAGGAGCAAATCCCTTCCATCGAAGTACTTAGATCGTGGGATTTACTAACTCTAATACTGGGGGAAAAGTGACAGGAAATCATAATTGTAACTAAGATTTTCGGCATGTAAAAGCTTGTATTTATAGGAATATAGATATGTAATAAAAAATAAAAACATAATAAAAAGGAAAAACACCAACTTCAGAAACCTTAAGTTTAGCAAACAAGATTTTTAAAATTTGATTAAATATTTTCATGGGCACTGAGTACATTATCCTCTGTACTTCTCCATATTTGAAATATGCCATAAAAACCCTAGAGAAAAAATTCCATTATCATTAGTGATCATCAGTTTCATTTACAAAAGTTGAAATTATGTTTTTTAATAACTACCAAAATATTATGTAGATAATTCACATTTTGTTTGTGCTTCACCATGTTGACTAAAGTTTAAGACACTATCAATAACTTAGAGGATTCTATCAAAGTATTTAGAAAGCTATTTAATAGAAGGTGAGCTATTGCCAGGGTAGAGCAGTGGGCAGGTAGCAGTGCCAGGCTTGCTGATGATCCCATCTATCTTGACTGGCACAGCACTATTAAAACATGTTAATGTCTTTTAGCACAAGAATTTAAAGAATACTGTTGGCATAGTCCATAGTGCTTATTAAACTTTGCAAATCAAAGTCATGGCATGTCATCTCCTTGTGAGTACTCCATCTTACAAGATTCTACCTCACTGACTAGGAGAAACAAAACATACAACTTAATGCAATTACTTCTAAGGTGCAGAGGTAATTTTTCTGGATTCTTCCCTAAATAAAAAAGAAATAATCTAAATCATGATGTCTTCATAATCTGGGATAAAGCTATAACTCCTATTCAACAGCTTCACATCTTATAGCTAACATGAGGTTAATACGAAGTTTCAAACCATACCCTTTCAAAAACAAAACTCCAAATTTAAGATCTCTAACCTTTGCCAGTCTATTTTAGGACACTGAAAATGTTTTTAGCCTGAACTAGAAATTTCTCTTTAGAACGTTAAGAGCTGAGGGAATAAACTTTGTCCCTGTCTTATCAGTTATACATAGGAAGCATTATTATGGCAATCAACCTATTTATTTGCATACATCAAAAGCTGGTCCCTACAGCTCAGCTTTTTGCTTTTTAAGAGTTGGGGTCTCACTCTGTTGCCCAGGCTTGAGAGCAGTGGCTATTCACAGGTGCAATCATGGAGCACTATGGCCTTGCATGCCTCTGGGCTTTGCACTTGCTGAGACTTATCTCAAAAAAAAAAAAAAAAAAATCAATAAATAGATAAATAAAAAGAAAGGAGGATCCTCCTGCCTCAGCCTCCCAAGTAGCCGGGACTACAGGTACATTCCACTACTCCTGGTTTTAGCCAATTTTTAAATTAGGAAATTGTTGCCAGGAAATTGGACCTCAGCCCAACCCCAGTTGATCGACATGACAGCAGAATTTCAGGGAATCTTGCCTTAAGACTGATACTTCAGTCTGCTTTCAGGGTCTATTCCTTACTGTTTGACTTCCTGAGAAATCAGGTCATAATTAATACTTGAATGGTATTAAGAGCTGGTACTTCTGCTGCAGTGAAGTAGTTCATTCATTTTGGCATGGTTTTCTTCCAATTCCTTATTTATAAAAAGCACACCTCCAACTGAGTTGGCCTAGATCATTTCTTGTTTTTTAAATTTGGGGGGTGGGGAGGGAGTCCTATATTTATATTCCCAGCTCGATTGGCTGACGGGAAACATGGTACCTTGCCCCAAGTTCCTGTGGCCTTGAAACAGCTAGGCCCACCATCTACTGCTGTCAACAAGTTTTCTTCTTCTCCATAGTACACATAATGGAAGGAAGATTATAGATTAAAACTTATAGAATGCATTTTGCTCCCATGTGTGTCTTTTAACTATCAGGCATAGCACTATGCATGTAGACATCCAAGGCTTTGGAGCAAGTTTTGCCTAAACCAAGAGGTCTCAGATTTAGAGTTCAGACCTAAGTGTTTGGCCGTTGTCAGTGTTTCTAAACCAGAGATACCTAACCAGCACTTAAGATTTCTGGCAGTGAAATTACTGCTCATAGTTTTATTGCTTTACTTTGACATAACTAATAGACAACACCAACTGATTACTGTCCTGAATTTATTTTTGGTGACCAGCAAATTTGGGATAGGAACAACTCTGGTACCTAGGAAGGAAAGACTTTATATAATGAATAAATTACAGCAAAAACTTGTGATAAGTGCTCCACAACTGCAAAAATTTGGACAATGAGAATTCAAATATAAAAAATATATATAAGCTGGGTGTGGTGGTGCATGCCTGTAATCCCAGCTACTTGGAAGGCTGAGGTAGGAGGATCGTTTGAGCCTAGGAGTTGGAGACCAGCCTGGGCAACATACTGGACCATGCCAGTCCTTGGCTCAGAACCTTCTAATGGCTTCTCATCTCAAAGGTCTAGTCCTAAAGATGCCCTACAAGGCCACACGTGATGGGCGCTCCCCTTCGCTACTCCTACCCCATTGCCTCGCAACACACTCTCCCCTGCCTCTCTACACGTTGGCCACAGCAGTGTCCTGGTTGTTCCTTGAGCACACCAAGCCATGCTTTTGCCTCAAGGCCTTTGCACTTGCTGAGACTCATCTCAAAAAAATCAGTCAATCAATAAATAAAAAGAAATAGGTCCTCACCATAAAAGTTAAATATTAATAATTACAACCAAATTGGCACCCAGACTCCTGTAATCTGTGGCTGAATAGCTATGCAGGCTTGCTTTTAGTGACTTCATTAACCTTGCAACGAATTCAATTCCATATTTCACAGGACTGAATATTTTGTACCCCAATATACTATGATGGCAGGGTTTGATTGTAGGGAACATGGATACGCCTTTTCCCCCCTCTAAGTTTAATTCTTAGATTTAAACCACTGTAAGACATGATATTTGAAGTAACTGCTTGAGTTATACCAACAGAAGACAAATCCTGATGCAAATTTCTTTAGCGCATCACTTATTACCACTTCACCAGTTTCTTCTGTGAAACTTCTAGAGCCTGAGGTTTTGTCAATAGTGTCTTTAGTTTAGTTCTTATGTTTACTTACAACACAATCACAACACACCACCAGACCAATGCTTCAAGTACTAAGGCCAGCTATTTTACATGAATCAGAAAGATTTTCTTGGATTAGACTATTTCATCAAAATAAGTCCAAAAATAAAGAAGGCCATTTGAATGTTGATGACACGGTGAGAATGACTGATTTAGGGATCAACTACTTGATTCATCTTATATTGAACAGTTAAGTCACCTAAGAAAACAGTGTATCTTGTGTCTACTCTTTACAAAATGGTACATTTTGAATATGCAAAATATTTTGTTTCCAATGTTTAATGGAATTTGAATGTCAAACCTGGGGCTACATCTGGATTTCATAACACTTGCATGTGAGTTTTTAAAGTTCTTCCCTAAAACTTAAAAACATATATATAGACTGCAAAGACCAAAAGAATTCACAAAACCTAAAACCTACAATATAAAAATTAATCGATGAAATGATAGAAAGAGAATGTTAACTCTCAGTAAGATCAACATATCTTTTACAACCTGCACAGTATTTTTAGGATATTATCCTAGTATCTGGTTTAGACTTCAGGCCAAGACTTAGGTCACACTGTTTCTCAGCTTTAAGACACAGACATGCCTTGGAGACTGGATGACAAAATTGATACTGGCAATACAGTTTCCAAAGATGATGCACATCTGTCACTATTTCTTGCCACTCAACCTAAAGTCACATCACCCAAATAGCTCCTCCACCGTAACCTAAGGCAAGGTGACCACAGGAGCAGCAAAATGATTACCTTAAGAAGTAAAAGAGAGATGTGGCCTGCAGAGAGCAATCTGGCATTCACTAAGGTGAGGACGCATCAGGACCCTGGGAGACCAAATCTGCAAAGACTGTTTCCACAAAGGATGACCCCAGGCTGCAGACACAGAATACTACCACTGAGGAAAGCACCCAGCCCTTCTGATACAAGCATGCGTATGAACCTCAGTGACCATGTCTCCAGATCTCAGGTTCTTCACCTGTAAAAGGAAGGGACCGCACATGGTGATCTCTAACATCTTTCCTTGATCTAAAAGTTCTTGATTCTATAAGTAATAACATCATCAGCAGTGCTATCCTCAAACAAATGTAGTCATAATATCTGTGGCTTAACTTTAAGGCAGCCATAAGCTAGAAAATGAATTTCATTATTTATAAATCATAAACGATGGTTGCCAATTACAAGGGATAGATTAAATAAATCACAGAACATTTACACAATAGAATTCTATGTAAATGTTTCAAATCTTTACTTTAGATGAGCATTTAGTAAAGTAAGAATATGATGATTATTGATCCTAATTCTTTTAAACATATGAGGTCTGTCCAGAAAGTATCCAGCCATTGTTAATATAACGAGAACAGTTTGCAGGACATTGATGTAAGCTGGCAGCCAAGGAGAGTGGACGGTAATGCGCATGCATGAACAATGATGCCTTCACTGTACTAGTCAGTGGAGTGCTCGATGCCACTCAGTAACATGTATACTGTGTGGCCATCGCATTCAAAATGATTGAGCAAGTACAGTAACGAATTTGCAACAAATTTTGCATTAAGCTCGATTCCTCAGTGGAAACTATTCAGATAATTCAGGAGGTTTTTGGGGACTATGCAATGAGTGCAGTGCAAATAAACGTGTGGCACAAACATTTCAAAGATGCTCAAGAATCTGTTGAAAGTGACCCACATCGGGAAGGCCTGCAACAAGCAGAACACCTGAGAATGTTTAACATGTACAGGTTAGGTTAAGAGATGTTGGGAGTACTGTGTAAGGTCCCAAGGTGCCTACTTTGAAGGGGACTAAGGCATCGCTGTCCTATGCACAATATTTCTTGTATCTTGTATCTTCTTTAATAAACGTCTCTATTTTTCATGCTACATGGGTGGATACTATCTGAACAGACCTCGACATATACCGATGCTTAGAAAATAAAAACCTCCTGGAGGCATATACAACAAAATGACAACAGTGGTCATCTTTGAATGCAGGTAAACTATAGCTGAGTTTTACTTTCTTCTTTTGGGCTTCTCTACATGCAAAGATGTTTCTGCATAGATTACCTTTATAATCAGAAATAAAACTACTTTAAAAGTGAGATTTCCTAAATTGAAAATGGCAGTTCTCTAATCTTAGACTATTTTATTTTAATTAAACTCTTCAGAGGATGAGCCCCCAATTCAAAAGTACAGCAAAAGAATTATGTGATATCCTAGCATATTTTTCACTGTGCATGTGAATGATAACTAGTAACATAAATATAAACCTAAAATCATATTTTTAAAATCCAGTTATTTAGATATGATCACACGTTTATGTACAATGCCCCAATGATTTCCTGACCTCATCTAAAAAGATTCAGTGTACCAGTTCTCTGAAAGGAAAATAGCTACTCTAATGTCTTAAGTTAAAAAGAAAGAAAAATGTTTCTTTTCCCTTATTGCAATGGATTCTAACTCGTTTCAGGGAGGGGAGCGGAAAAGAACCATTTGAAAGGCTGATGAAAGCTATAACTCCTCTCAAAGAAAAAAAAAAAAGTACACACTCAAGTCTCCTTGATTTTGTGCACTGTCCCTAATACATTGAACTATTGCAAACATCTGAATATTTATGTGAATTTTAACTGTCTATATTGGGTTGAGATTCCCCCAGAATTAAACCCCAAGACAAGGATTTGAGTGCAAGTAATTTATCTGGGAGGTGGACAAGTGAAATAGGCCAGGGAAATCAATACAGGGTGCACTAATGATTAAGTTACTGCTGTGAATAAATGGGTCTTATTTCTACTGGGGACTTCTGTGAGCCTCCGGAGAGCATACCTCACAGATGTCCCCACAGAAGGGTAAAGAACTGGGCTACTGGTTAAGGGCTGTGCCTAGGGGCACAAACCCCTGGCACTTCCGACCTGCCCCAACACAGGTGGCAACACTTACTGGGCACCCACTCTGTGCCAGGCACTCTGCTGGGTGCTGAAGACAAAAAAATGAATAAAGTCAGTTTCGTGATGGTTAAGTCTACAATTTAGTGAGGAGACAGCACATAAGTTATCAAAAAGTAAAAAAGCTCTAATAAAAGGATTTTAAAAGTGGGACCAGGGGTTCTTGGCATTTCAAAAGGAATGATGAGCTTCTTCTGGTAGAAAGGATGAAAAAGCAGAGATCCTACCCTGATGATAACAAGAACGAAAAATACCACCCAATCAATCTACCAATTCGTAATTTTCTTTAACCCATCAGAGAGTTAAAGTCTCAGTATACCCAACTAACCTGAAATCTAAGGAAAGGGAAGAACCTCCAAGGTAGGATCTGCTTACCTAGGACAGATGATGCTGGTAAGAAGAATTGAGTTAAAATTTTTAGCAAATTTGTAAATGCCGAACGTGGGCAAGCAAGAAAATATAGATCCTCATAGGGCCACAGACAGGAGGTGAATTCATACCAACTTGAAGACTCTTCTACAGGGACCTCCCCAGATGTTATATGGGTTATTAAATATGGAATGTCCAATTTCCTCAAGTACTAAGTTTGACAGTTGATATCTCTGTCATTTCACCTGGACACTTCTTAGGTTTTTTTTTTATTATTGTAAAGGTACCTACTCATTCTTTCAAATGCATGTTTTGGCTTGTGATTATCTTTCAAACTTTTTTTCTTGGAGCAATTTTTGTGAAACTATGGGTAAGTAAAAAAATTCATGTTATTTTTTTTAATATGAGTTCCATCGTGGAACCAATGCTGCGCAGACAGCTCAAAATAGCGACAAAATGTTTGGGAAGGATGTGGCTAATGAATGCACAGTAGTACATCAATGGTTTGAGAAGTTCCATTCTGGTGGCTTTATTATTGAAAATGAGCCATGTGGGTGACCTGACACCAAGGGGGATAATGATGAGCTGAAAGCTGTAGTGGAAGCGAATCCATCTCAACGTACATGTCAATTAGGAGCAACGTTTGACATTACTATTCCAACAATATTGGACCATTTGAAAGAAATCAGCAAGGTAAAGAAGCTGGATAGATGGATTCTGAATGAATTAAATGAATATCAGCAGAGAAATGATCAGGAAGCTTGCCTTTCTTTGCTGTCGCTACAGAAAGGCAAACCATTTCTACACCGTATCGTTCGTTACATGTGATGAAAAATGGATTCTTTTTGACAATAGCCAAGTGTTTGGCACAATGGTTAGATAAAGAAGAAGTGCTGAAACAGTCTAAAACCAAATATTCATCAAAAGAAGCTAATGGTGTCAGTTTGGTAGTCCAGTGCTCATATTGTGCACTGCAGCTTCATGAAACCTGGTTAATCGATTATAGGATATGTCTACTGCAACCAACTGGACAAAATCATGAGAATGCTTGCGATTAAGCAGCTGACACTGGTCAACAGAGGCAGGCTAATCCTCTTGCAAGACCACATGTCACAAAAAACAACCCTGCTCAAACTAGAGGCTGGACTTGGAAACTCTTTGTCATCCACTATATTAACCAGACCTTGCACCAACTGACTACCACTTCTTTCAGGCCTTGGACCACTTCTTGCAAAGAAAAATATTCAATTCTCAATAAGCTGTGGAAACACCTTTCGCGATCTCATTGCCACTCACTCTCCAGGGTTCTTTGCTGCTGGCCTAAACAAGCTATGTTAAGATAGCAAAATCGTGTCGACAGTTTAGGTGCATACTTTGATTAATTGCACCGCTTCTTTTTTGAGATATAATAAACTATTTTAGATTTGAAATTGGGCATTTCATATTTAATGAACTAATAATAATAAAAACTGGCCAGAGTCCTGAGAATGCCTCACTTCATGATGGCCTGGGGGAGGGGAACAGCAGCCAATGTGGGAAGGCAAGAAATCCAGACAGGATCCTTCTCTCCCATCTCTTTTATGGAACAAAAGCCTTAAACTGCTGAGAGAAGGACAAAAATCCCTGTCTTTCTTAGAGCAACGGAATTGCAAGTTGGAATTTCTGTCAGTACTGCATTTTATGAACACTCTCAGTTAAAAACAGCATGCTTGTTGCTTTAAAACACTGGTCCCACGCTTCAGCTGGGCCACCAGCCTAAGACCCTCCTTAACAAGTACTATGGATAGATTCTATGGACAGAGGAATCTCTCAGGGAGGGGCAGGGGAAGTAGAGAGAGAATCATGGTCCAAGCCAGGGTTTGGACGGAAAAAATATTTTTAAGATAGAAAAGACTTGAGCATGGTCATGGATGGAGTAAGGAAAGCCAAAGAACAGAATTAATGGACATCAGGGAGTAAGGAGGATGGGTTATAAATCACTTAGCATGAATTTTCTTCTGAATGTTACATCAATGTAGATGCTTAGGCATGCAAATTTGATTTTCCTTTAAAATGGGGAGAAAACCCGACATGAATAGATTCCTGGATTAAATTTAGTATCAGATTTAATTTTTATAGTCAAGAACAATTAAATTGTCTGCTAGTATTTTCTGGATCATGAGAGCTATTCACACTGAAATGTATAACATTTTGCTCACTGTCAAAAAAAGCCTTCAAGTGCTGACATGAAGGATTGTGCTTTATTTCAAATTGTGCATATCACTGCAGTAACAGAGGCTCATCACACATATGAGAGAAGACATACTGAAGTAAGATTCATCTCTTCTTCTAGTTGATTTGACATAAGCAGTAGCATCCAACCTAAATATCAGTGAATGCCTGTTTTAATATTTCTTCAATCTCATTCATAGTTACAAAATCAGGACAATTTCTTTCTTCTGTTAACTGCCATTTATTGAACTAAGCATTATTTCAAAGAAAAGAACTACTCATTGAAAAGTAATTTCTTTTTTAGATACCCCATTAAACTTAACAAAGGCATTTAAACACTTCTGATTATTGAAAAATTAAACTTGCCTAAATTATTTTATCCCATACATGACCAAAAATTTAAATATATCTCATGAAATGATTTCTAAGAGGTACAAAGTGAAAACGCATTCTTCCTCAGCCCTTTTTCAGCTCCAAAAAGCTCTAACCAGTTCAGTACAAAGGTGAAAATTAAAATGAATCAATGGAAAGATTTTGGTTAAAGGTTATATAATTACAGTTAGATTGGAGCAGTAAGTTCAAGAAATCTATTGTATAGCATGGTGACTATAGTTAATATCATATTCTTGAAAAATGCTAAGAGTGGTTGTTAAGTGTTCTCACCACACAAATGATAACTGTGAAATAATGCATTTGTTAATTAGCTAGATTCAACTATTCCATTATTTGTACATATCATACTTCAAAAGCTCATACTGTATACAATAAATAAATATAATTTTATCTGTCAATTAAAAAATTTAAAAAGTCAAGAATAAAATGAATTTTTAAAAGTAGAATAAAAAACTATCTTCAGGCTGATCATATCAGTTCTACTGTCTTTACCACCAAATTGAGTTACATAGAGTAAGGGAAAGGACCTGCACACTCATTACAGCCTATACTTTCCCTATTAGAAGGACCAATCGCCTAATTTTTTAAAAGCAGTAAAACTAAGACTATAGGTTATGGCATAGATTTCTGTCTTCTGGTAAATGTTGTAAGCACGAAATGTTAAAATATATCCATTTAAAGTAATTCAAATTGTATCTTAGCATATTTTGTGTTTTAAAGCTAGTTTATGGAAATTTTAAAATCAGATAACATTTTTGCAACTTACAGGAGAAGGAGAAAAAAATTAAAGGAGGGAGAGGACTCTGCTTTGATCTTCCTGTGGTTATGAAGCAAGATAATATCCTACATGCTAAATGAATCATATTTCTTATGTGGATTATCTTACTCTGCATAACAAAATTTGTATGTGTACCAGGCAGTTTTTCATTTTAATTTCTGAAGCAAAACTACAAATCAAAAGATGTTCAGAACAATTGCTTTCCTTCTTTCATCCCCAGAATCACAGACCTTTTATACCTTTGCTGCCCCTAAAGGTTTGAGCCTGTAGGTAAAGTGAAGGAAAGTAAAAGACTTTGGCAGACTTGAAGTTGCTACATAAATGAAGACAATCAAGTCTTTCTGTAACCAGTAATGACATTTCTGTGACCTCTGAGGCTTACTTGCTATTATAATATCACTTCTAAGATATTATAATACTCAGGGCATTAGAAACAAAGGGACTAGGCCATGTTCATTTCTGCATCCCTCTCCACACCTGGTGCTGGGCCTCAGAAATCAATGGCTATTAACTAGAATTCACTGAATCCCACTGAAAGGATCAAAAGATACGCCGAATAGAAATTTTTTAAAAACCTTGATGAGATTTTAAGTAAAGGTAAGAATAATGTCGCACATTCTTATACATCAAATAGTTTCTCCACAATTCATTAATCAAATACAACTTGCTTGATATTAAGAAATATATATAGTTGGTCTCTGTCCCCTGTTCCTGGTATGTATCTTCTAAAACCCTTATAACTTTCTGACTGCCAGAGGTGATAGGTGCATCTTTTGTTACAATATTTGTTTAGTCCCTGATTCCTGACACAGGAACTTCTAAGACCCTTGGAATCTCCCACAGTGATGAGTGTCTTTTTGATGCAGTTAGTGTCAGAATTGAATTGTAGGACATCCAGTTGGTGTCTGGAGAGTTGGAGATGCCTAATATGAGGGAAAACCCCACATATTTGGTATCAGAAGTGATGTGAGTATTTAAAAAACAAGATTTACCCCTTTTACTGCTAAATAGTTTGTTTCAGTATGGAGGACTGAACCAGAAACTGAACTTACAGTATATTTCAATATCCTTTAAGAGTTACCAACTCTTTTTATCCCTCACTGCAATTCTCTCAATTATAACTTCTTTGTGAAAGGTAGCATACCATCTATTTCACAGTTATTATATTAAATAAATAAATATTAATATAAGTGCTTTGGAACCATAAAGCTATGTTATTTTGCTTAAACATCTACAATTTTATTATTTTATTTATAACTAGCCCCAGGTACCCTCTATATGAGTTCCAATGGAACTTTCCACAATGACAAAGATGCTCTGTATCTACCTATTACTATAGCCACTTGTCATATGTGGCTATTCACCTTTTAAAATCTAGCTAGTATGAATAAGAAACTGAATTTATTTAAATAGCCCACAGGCCAGTGGTTACCATGCTGAACATCGCAACTCTGTAGCTTCAGAAACATATAATCTTTTCATTGTTAAAACAAAAACTTCAAGAAATAAAATTTTGTTTTCTCAGCCACAGTTTTTACTCTTTTCAATACAGGATAGTACTATATACAAATAAAAGACAACTTAGAGAAGCAAAACCCACCTTAATACAGCTTATTCGACATATGAAGTCTCCAAAAAATCTGAATAACATATACCAAAGACTGACACATAATAAGTGCTGAGCAAATAAATACTGAGTGCAAGACACAGGAGAGAGCACTTTTTAGAGTACATCTCAACATGCTTGAAATAGGTATTGACCTTGCCCTCTAACATCACCAACAGATACAATCTCACTTCTTGAGTGACCACAACATGAAATGTGTCAATTGAGATAGACAATGTACAAGACAAAGACCCTTTCCTCAAGAAAGCAATCTACTTGAAGGAAATAAACAAAAGTTAACCATAACAATTTTAAAGTTCGATACAACAGAAAGCCACCATGGTGAGTTTATCATTAAAAACCAGAGAACAAGTAAAGACATTTGGAAAAGGAGAGATCACTGTTGGCCAGAGTGGTTTGAGAAGGATACACACAGAAGGACGGATTTGAACTAGGTCTTGAAGGGTCTACAAAGATTTGGACAGAATTGGGGGAGGCAGGGAATAGTGAGTACAGACTAGTCCTGCTGATATGGAAGGTTCAGGAAGGAGAGTAATTAGGGTTTGATTGAGAAGGGCCTTAAATGGTAGGTGGCTAAGGAGTCTGAATGTGATCCTATAAGCAATGGGGAGTCATTGAAGGTTAGAGGAGAGAGGAACAACTAAAGTTGTAAACAAAGCATTTAATTATTCATTCACTCAAAGCAAGCATCTGGTGCTTACTGTACGCCAGGAATATTGCTAGATGAGAGAATTACAATGATGGCTGGACACAGTTCTAACCCAGGCAGGGCTCTCACAACACAGCCAGGAAACAGACACAGCAACAACTCACAATGTGGCAAGTGCTCATAGCAGAGTTATGTGCAAAGGGCGGACAAGCACAGGCGGGAAGGTTTAAATGTGGAGTGGGTGGAGAGAAGGGCCAGGAAAGGCTTCGCTAAGGAGGAATCATTGAGTTAGACCTTGAAGAAGGAAAACAAGGGCTCAACACGTCAATGAGGACATACTAGGTACCTACAGAAAAGCCTTCAGGAAATATACAACTTATTGGAAAGATCATATTTCTGTGAAATTAAGGAGCACTAAGGTTATATATATCATTCAAATATAGAAAAAAGATAAATCCTTAAAAACACCATATTAAAAAAGAATGTTGTTATACACCTATATTTTAGGATTGATTGTAGAGGCAACATTTATCTTAGCTGTGATTTCAGATGACTGAAATATTGATAATAAAAATATTAGAATGAGCATAAGTAACACAGAACAAAGTGCAAAATTAGTTAAATAATCTGATGGTATTTTAAACTATGAAAATAAGCATGTTTGACATTCAAGGTAGAAAAGACATTAATATCAAATTATCAATCATGAAGACTTTATTTAGACCAGATTCAATTTCAACAATTTTCTCTGGCAGAAGGCATACACCAAATAATCATACAAAATAGGGGTACGGTGGGGGACATGTGAGAAAATCACTTTCAAAAGTTGATTCAGAAATGTCTTTTCTTCTAGGAAAGAAGAGTCCTTGCCTTTAGAAATATCAGATATGTTTGTTGGCTTCAACCTGACAAATGAATTATTCCAATCACATAGGAGGATACTGTCTTCATTTTACATCTCCACTTTGCCTGTTAGCATTGTGCACAATAAACTTTTTGCAATAATACTATCTACGGTCATGGACAGGTGAAATTCTAAAAGAGCCAACATTAATGACCATATTTTAAAATATAATATTGTTATAGGAAATTAAATATACCTGCTATCTAAAACAAAACAAAATATAACAGAACCAAACAAATTCTGAAGTTAAGCCACATAGCAACTTCATGAATTCTACTTAAAATCAATGATGGAGTTTTGCTAAAAATAAGGTAAACTCGTAGGAAGCAGTATTTGTAAGACAGTAACAAAAGATAGAAGACTTGATTCTATAGACATGTTTTTGTAATTTATCAAAGGTATAAATCTAACTTTCAAAGACTTTTAACTCACCAACACTTCAATAATAATGGCTAAATTACTGAGGTCTCATGTAATTCAGTACATAATTTAAAAAGAAAGCTTTAAAAATCATAATTTAATGCAGAAACTGCATTCCTGGGCATTTTCCCCAGCGAAATGTAAACTTACAGTAACACAAAAACCTGTACATACATTATTAATAGCAGCTCTATTTGTAATAGCTATGTTAGAAATAACAGGTGAATGGTTAAATAAACTGTGGTACCTTCACATTATGGAATGCTACTCAGTAATAAAACAGAACAGACTATTGACACATGTAGCAACCTGGGATACAGAATAATGCTATGGGGGGAAAATCCAAAATTACATTCTGTGTAATTCTATTTATATAACATTTTAAAAATGACACAATTATAGAAACAAAGGACAATTAATGGTTACCAGGGATTTAGGAGGGGGTGAGGGTAGCAGAGATGTGGGAGCATGGCTGTAAAAGACCAACATGAGTGATACTTGTGGTGCTGGAAATGTTCTGTATCTTGATCATATCAATGTCAATATCATGATTGTGACATTGTACTACAGTTTTGCAAGGTCTTACCATTGGGGAAAACTAGGTAAAGGGTATGCAAGATCTATAGGCATTATTTCTTACAACTGCATGTGAATTCACAATTATTTCACATAAAAAATTAACTTAAAAATTATAATTTACTCAAATTCTATCACAGTGATTATCTGAGGTTGGGGAAGGGACCAGAAAATGTGTAAGAATATTTCTATCTACAGTAGAAAACCAAACAAAAGTTTACTGTACCTATTAGGTCAAAACATGCTACGAAATTTCCTGTTTTATTACTCTTAACATTTATGTAATTTTGGCTGGGTGCAGTGAGTGGCTCATGCCTGTAATCCTAGTACTCAGGGAGGCCAAGGCAGGAGGATCACTGGAGCTGAGGAGTTCAAGACCAGCCTGAGCAAGAGTGAGACCCTACCTCTACTAAAAATAGAAAAAATTAGCTCGGTGTGGTATGCTCCCAGCTACTTGGGAGGCTGAGGTAGGAGGATTGCTTGAGCCCAAGAGTTTGAGGTTGCTGTGAGCTAGACTGATGTCACAGCACTCTAGCCCGGGTGACAGAGAGAGACTCTGTCCCCCCACAAAAAAGTGTATAATTTTATAGTATTATACTAATGATATTCTTAGCATTTTAGTAACATTTCTCCTTTGAAAAACTTCATGTGCTTTAAATTATATCTACTTTTGTCTTCAACTCTTCAGCTGAGTATACAAAGGGTATTACGAATTCCCAAGAGGAAAGGAGATAGAAAGTTTGCTCAATGTCACCCTTTCAAAGCCTGGTCAAGTTAGTCTTGGTGCTTGATGGCTACTTATTAATAGTTTGAGAAAGAACATTATGAATCTCACTTCATTATGGTTATAATCCAGGCAATATAGGTTAAAATGAATATGAATCAATCTGTTTTAAATCTAATTAATGTCTTTCCTACGGAATTTGATATAATGAATTATTTATCTAGCAAGTTGTATTACAAAGGCAATTTTTTTAAAAGGCTAAATGAGGTTTTTTCATTGAAACATGCATGATAAATGGTATTGAGGGTCTCAGACCAGTTTACAAAGGCAGTTTACAAAAGGACGTAGGATGGGTATAAGCAGAGAGAAGATTATCCAAGGGTAATATGTGAATGTGCTGCAGAACTGAAATTCAAAACTCATTCATTCATTTAAGATAACTAGAATCACTATGGGTCAAGATTAAGTCACGCAGAAAGACAAAGTCCCTGCTGTTGAATAGCTCAGAGGAGAAGGAGAAACATTTTCCCATGAAACTGATATACTGCTGTTACACCGTAGGACAGCAGATTAATGGATTTACGTTGCTTCAATGGAAAATTTTATTCAGAGTTCCGAACATTTTGGAAGATTGACACTTGCCAATATACTATCTGAAGATTTCAGACTGACACTTTTAATCTATTGACAATCTGAGTTGGAACTTTAAAAGCTGAGTTGTTTATCACAAGTCTCAAAATAATAGCAATTCTTGTGACAGTCCAGTTGGATTTTCTGATTCCTTATTTGGTGCTTTTCTTTTTTAAACTGACTTTGCTGCTTATGCAGTCATTGACAAATTGACAATAAGTGAAAAATTCCCATCAGTGCATCAGTCTGAGATTCAAGGTAAGATTCAATGAGTCCATTTATTCTAGCAGATGTCAGAAGAGATTTTCATAACCATAGGAAGGAATATTTTCAATAATAAGTTTGGACTTATAAAGGCACAAAAATTACATAATAAAAGGAAAGCACAAAACACAATAAACTAAAGTACTTCTGGATGAAAATACAAGAACTTACTAAAATGGCAAGTGGTAAGGCATAAATTATGGTTCCTCATGAGGAATATATTTTTATTATGATTATTTCACATAGGCTATATAGGAAAGTGTTTCAAGAGATAAAACCAATATAATCAAGTTCATGATTAAAACCTGTTTTGAAATTACTACCTTATCTTTGGTAGTGAGCACCTTTTCAGATGCAGGCTTTTTCCAAAGAAAGCCAATAAGTGATTAACGCATCTGTATCTAGATTTGGGTAATTTATCAAGTAAACACATAGGCAAGTAGTACTATGAGCTAAAACCTAGTCATTTTACAGCTATCCTTAATACTTATAGAATAATTTTACATGTTTATTTATATACTAAGACTTGTAGGACAATCTTCTCCACCTCATGTGTCTTATCTTTCCCAACCAGACTGTAAAATTTATCACGGATTTCCTAAAGACGGAGACTCCCATTACTAAATTCAACACAGGCTGTAAAAGTCCCTGGGGGAAGTCATCTTTTTGGCCATGAGGCCTAGCACAGAGTCTGATATAAAGTAGGACTAATGAAAGTTGGCTGAAACGAACTAAAATTAATCATTTCAAATAAGAAATTTTAGCATCTTTTTAAGTAAGAAGTATCTAAAAATAGAGCACAATACTTCACATGGGGTAGGGCTCCAACAAATACCTAAAGCCCGAATTGTCTACAGTCCCCTCACCTGCACCCCTGCTGGTACTCTGGAATAAGAAGTTACTTCTAACTACATTAATCAGTCCTTGTTTCCCACTTAGTCTAGGATACATGATCACTTTGTTGCAAAGTGGTTATTACTGGTTTTACATGAGCATTTATGATTCTCGTGAAGGTATGGAAACTGAAGAGTCTGTTGAAGTGTTTATGCTGATTGTGACACTAATTCATTTAATATTCCATACATTAGTAGTATAATTGATTCTACCCTTTGAAAATAATGTACTTATTGCATTAGCAAAGGGAAACAGTGAACCTCAATATTTTTAATCTGCTGTTTTATGGATGTATACAAATTAAAGCTCTATAGGGATTTTTTTCTCCCCTTTTTTGGAGAGACCAGGATCTAAGAGAAACTCTCTTTAATTTTTTTTAAGGGGCACAAATCCAAGTAAAAAAATCATTCTGTTGGGCTGGGTGTGGTGGCCCACACCTTGTAACCCCAGCTACTTGGGTGGTTGAGGCGGGAGGATTGTTTGAGCCCAGGAGTTCAAGGCTGCAGTGATCTATGATTATTACACTCCAGCCTGAGTGACAGAGTGAGAACCTGTCTCTTAAAAAAAAAAAAAAAAATCATCCTATTGAAATCCACAATTTCTGAACACTGGTAGATTGTCTCTACGTAAAAATATTAGAGTTGAATGAAAAGTACCCATATTCTATAATGAGATATGGATCGGTTAATTCCTATGAACATAAAGCATTTATACAAAATATGTTTTCAGAGGAAAAACTGTCAGTTGTTTAATTTCTTTGAGGAAAAATCAAATCATTTGACCAAATGAGAAGTGGGTCTTTCTCATTTTAACAAGACCAATCCCTTCTAACTACCAGCCTAAACCCTCTTTTGCTTTATCCAACTTCTGGAAAGTTTAGTCTCAACCACAGTGTGCCCAGGGAACTGGTTGTTAACAAATGAGCCCCACAGAGGGCAGGACTGTGACAAACTGTGAGATGTGCAGCATCATGAGAGCTCAGCGCTCAGCTCCTGCTAGCTGCTGCCTTGAGAAGACCAAAGGATACTCACTCCTTGAATACTTCACACCACTATCGCACAACAGAGATGGAGCCACTGACTCAGCCAGGAAGGGGGTTATGCGTTTGGCTGCAGCACTTATATTTTCAGGAGCTGAGAATTTCTGGTACACAACTTTAATTTTCACCCCTTATCTCAGAGGGCAAATTGTAATAAAACCTTGAGAAGACAGTATTTTCTTGCTGAGGAAAAAATGTAACAGCTTGATGTTCTAAGAGTTGTGAAATATAAGTACTAGAAAGGCTCTAGAGAGCATCTAGTCCAACTCCCTCATTTTATAAAGAAAACTAAAGCCCAGAGGAGTTAAATGAGTTGCTCATGGGACACACACCTGCCTTGTGGCAAAGCCAGAACTAGAACTAGAGCCTCTTGGTATCTATTCGACCACTGTTGGTTTACATCAACTATCTTCCAAACCTCCTTCCTCTTTTCTAGTCTTTCTCACTTTGGCAGTTTCTTGCCAAGTTCAAATATTCTTTTTTCTTGAGACAGAGTATTGTTCTTTGCCTTGGATAGAGTGCAGTAGCATCATGATAGCTCACTGAAACCTCAAACTCCTGGGCTCAAGTGATCCTTCTGCCTCAGCCTCCCAAGTAGCTGGGACTCCAGGTGAGTGCCCTGATGCCTGGTTAATTTTCCTATTTTTAGTAGTGACGGGGTCTCACTCTTGCTCAGACTGGTCTTGAACTCCTGAGCTCAAGCAGTCCTCCCACCTTGGCCTCCCAGAGTGCTAGGATTACAGGCATGAGCCACCTTGTCCAGCCTAAATATTCTTTTTTTTTTTAGTGTGATTAATTTCAGACAGAAAGAGTTAATCTACAAGCTGCATTTTTGGGCAAATGATGTTAAATGAGTAACACTTTCTAACACTTTATTAACGTATTGACTAGCAAAGACATTGTATAAAATGACTACTGTAGAGTTATAAATGCAATAGTTGTACACATATTTAGAAGGTACATTTTGCAAATGTTTCTGTCTCTTGCAATGTAATACCAGTCTTCACCTTCTAAATACAACACTTTATTAAGGTGTGTTTACCCAAATCTCCTATACTTGTTGTTTAGTAATGTTTAACGTCTAAGTATTTCCTATCACAAGAAGATATAGCTTCCCTATTTAAAAAGCCCCTTAATTATTTTGCTGGATTCTCTTCCTTACAATGTTTTGCAAACTCTTGTTTTTCTTCAGTAGTTTATTTCTTCCCTGAAATATCCTGTTTAAATTCATAATCATTTTGACTAATCCCACAGAAAGCAAGCCAACAATTTGCCTGGGACATAGCAGATGCTGCAGAAAGCATCATAAAGCACTACAAGTTAAGTCATTCTTACAAGTATTAAGTGTTGGCCCTCAGCCAGGTCCTGTTGTAAGTGCTTTACATGTATTAACTCATTTAATCCTCACAACAACTATATAAGGTGGGTTCTTTCATCATTCCATTTTACAGATGAACAAAATGAGATGCAAAGTGATTATATAACTTGCTAAGTTATGCAGCTAGCAAGTTGCAGTGCCAGAACTGAACCTTGACAGTAAGCCTGCCAATCATGACACCTCACTACCTTACGACACTTCTCATGAGCCTCACTCAGTATGAAGGCGGAACTTCAAGGACTTTCCCTGGGCTAAAGTACCATAATTAATTTTGGACTGGAGTGGAGGTAGACAGTAAGACCTTGAAAACATATGAAAACATACCACCTAGCTAGTGTTTCCAAAGTTCTGGGCCAGGCCCCATAAGGCTGCATAATACCCTGATAGTTCCACTTCAAATATGTGTTTTACCTAACTTTCATATATAATATCACTTTTATGACAAAACCCACACCTTTTCTAAATTCAACCTGCAACAGCAGCCACCAGCATCTATATTTTATGTAAGTGGCCTCAGGCCACTGAAAAGGGGCTTTCTCTGCCTCTCCACACAGATGGATGTGGTGATGGTGGTGTGGTGGGCGAGGGGGAGTGAGGGGACCAGATCAGTGAAGAATGGGATATTTGCAGATCACTAAATTTATATTTAATACAGAGAATATCTGTAGAAGTCAAACACACCTCAGATGTTCAGGAAAGAGGGTTACCGGTTCCCCTGGCCCCCTCCTTTCCACTCTTCATCGTGAGTTCTGGACTTTGTGAGGCCTATATTATTCACTATTTGCCACAGGGAGTGGCACCCACCCAATCATAAGACATTATTTGGTTCATAAAAAATGCTTCACAATGACAAGACTTAAAATAATTCAGACACGTCCATATTTTAATTTATGCATTTTATAGCAATAAAATTTCACAATCTAATGTCTAATGTCATTTTATCAGCTGCCATGAATCATTATGTGAGTCATAATAAACTATAATGTTATCAAGACTATGAATAATAAAATGATCAGCGATGTAGCCAACATTTATTGGTATATCAAATAAAAGTAAATCTAAAATATGAAAAGAAAAAACAACTTAGGCCAATGGCAAATGGAATGTCTGCAACATTTCTATGTTTAAGTGAAGAGCACCATCATGTAACATCTCCAATTTAGAAATGGAAACACAGCACCGCCAAAATGAAGATAATTTCACTGAATTATTAAAATGAGAATGTGAGAAACACCTGAATGTTGTACAACTTCTTGACTGAAACCAGCCAAGTACATGAATTATTGCTCTTGTCAACTTAGGCCTGATTCGCTTACCCTGAAAGAACCCTGTTATTTCTTACCACTGGGCATCAAACTGACCTGCTGACTGCTACCATCACTTCCTAGCAGTATATGAAGCCTTACATCCATGTATCTTAAAAGTTTTCCTTCCCTTCTCTCTCTGTTTGCAGCTATTTGTAGTTACAGTCTGGCTGTGAAATATTTATTTAATTCTCCAAATATACCTAGCCCAGTGGTGTTATGTTTCAGATTCTTCTTCCCCCTTCAGCACAGGAAGGGCACTACAGAACCATTTAACACTGAAGGAGTGATTTTTTCTTAGTACACTGAAGGTATGAAGGCAACTTCCCAAAAGGACACACAATTCCATGGATTTTTATATCCCAAAATAACCCTATAATAATCTCTACTTTATCTTCCAATTAAGAATGAAGATATGATGGTCATTGAAGAATTAAGCTAGGAAGTTACCTCTTGATTGAAATACAGGGGGTGAGGGGACAACAGATTACAGAACATTCTCAAAATATCTTAATATTTCAAAGGAATCGGGTAAGGGACTAGACTTACCAGATGGTTGGCATCACCCAGGGTATTCAAATTCTTTATTTAAATCAATCCCTGGCTAACAGCATGGAAATTATTCAGTTCAAAAGTTGGCAACAATTGGATTTTTAAAAATTAAGAGAATTTCAAATTTCTATGTTATATTTACTTGCTTATTTGTACAGACCAGAAAAGAAAGAAAACTGCAATTCTGATTTAATACAGACCTAATCCAAATACTCAAGGTCATACAATTGCTAAAGTTTTTATTAAACTGAATTTAGTAGTAGTTTCCTTAAACTCATATTATGTAAAAACTATTCACAGAATTAGATTTGATTTATTCAGCTTGCAAATGCAGCAATAATGTATATGATTTTTTGTGTGTGGTTAAATATCAGCTGCCTTTACTTTCTTCTTCCTTTTCTTATACTTTCCACCACTACCTCTGCTCCCCTATCTCCCTCCAAACACAGTATAGGTAAAAATTAAGATAATTGGATACTTGATTTCCCCAACTTAGACTCTTCAGTGTAATAAATAAGACACCAAATGCAGCACCCTCTCCTTACATAATAGTAGGGGGTGGGGAAGGAATGTGTTTGGTCAAAACACAGTTTGTTATTTTCAATTGTGAAGAATCACCAGTTAAAACATTTCCTCTCTTCGAGTATCTATAACAAATAATGTATTTCTAATTGAAAGTCTACCTTTACTTGTTACAGGCAAAACTATTTGCACAGCTAATCATGTGTATAATATCTATATATTTGAACAAGATTTCCAATTTCTAATACAGCAGAGAAACAAATTTGCTTTTATCTTCTAATCCTGACAGCATGTTAAACTCTGCTGTAATATGATATTGTTACATAATAAAAGTTTTCCCACTGGCACTTACAAGCACCTCCCCCAATATCCTCCACTGTGTTACTGGACATAAATTAAACCTCTAAGTTATAAGATTCATTGATTACGGACATACTTGAAAAACAACGTGGCAACCAAAAGATACAACCTTTATGAGTGCAGAGTATTTTTTCCTATTTTTCCCCCATTCCTTGGGGTCCTAATGGCTCTCATCTTATACTTTTCAGTGCCCTTGATCCACACAAAGTAGGTGTTGGAAGACAGCTGATTGGCTGGACAGCTGACTTATTATTTTACTGAACCTGATACAAAATAACCAGGTGCAGAGAGGCTAATTGTAAATGCAACCTCAGAAGCAAACTGTCAAATAAAAGCACACATAGTATGTTCTTCAAGAAACACCTATTTCAAATATTGGTTGTTCTCATTTTCATGTTGCCATTTTCCATAACTGTTTCACAGGCCCCAGAAATGAAGATACTTCTACAGCAATATACTGCATTCAAAAAGAGAAGCATTCTTCTACTTTCCCTTTTCTAATAAAAAGAATCTAAGCCCAATTCTGGAGAAGCATCTTCTGTCAAAATTTTGCTTTTCTGCATTAAGGAAAATAAAATTTGACCAAAAATGCATACTAACCATTATTGATGTGATGCATACCATTCTTTAAAAGTTGTAGGACTGCATTTACGTTTTCTTCAGTCAAACTCAGTAACAAAGAACTGCGACCTCCACTAGTAAATTACATCTTCAAATATACATGATTGTGGTGTCCCTGTTACTTCCAATGGTAACTGACACGCCCCGAATTTAACTGTACCAGACAGTTCTATCTGTCCCATCGCTGACCAAACAGTGCTTCTCTGTTTCCATTCATTATGTATTATACGAAGTCTAAACAGCCCAGTATGACGAGGAAAAAAATTACACTTCATATGACAGCAAAGTGATGCATTCAAGATCTCTCTCGCAGTACATTCCCGTCCACGAGCACTAACAGGCATTTTTTTTTTTTAATAGAACTAAGATATGTTGGCTGCAAGCTCATTACTCTAAGAACCTTCGGGCCCCTGTCCCTGCAGGTTTTCAGAAAACCCTAGTACAAACCAGCCACTATCCAAACCTTGCAAACCAAACTTGCAAAAAGCCTTGTGCAACGATCAGTAACCTTGGCTACACTGTCATCGGCCCCAAATTCACGATCCTGACGACCAATGCAGCAAAAAAACCATACGAAAGGCTAGCTGGAGAAGAACTACCGCGCTTCCCCTCCACCGCCCTCTCTGCCGCATGGAAAGAAGAGATGGGAGGAGAGGAGTGGAATGAGGCTCACCAGCTCCGAAGATGCTTCGGTGACCTCTGGCTGCACCGCGAGAGGTTGGGCCGGGAAGGCGCTAGTGCAGCCGCGGCGGGCTGTGTGGACTCTGCCCCTGGTGCATTCTTCGCATTCCTGCACAATCTGTCGCCAGCCCAGGAGCTGGCAGCGCGTGTCCCCCCCGGACACACACACCTGACTACTGCTGCGCCCCGAGCTGGCCACGGCCGCCGCGGCGCCTCCACTACCCGCGCTCGCGGTTTGTCGCACTCAGCCAACACGCAGCCAAATCCCGGCCCCGCCGCTCACTCCCTCGCTTCCCCGGTAGGGGTAAAGGGGAGAGGGCCGGGCAGCCTCAGCGGCGGGCAGGGACACTCGATCCGCCAGGGGGGTGCTGCAGCTCCGCTTCAACTCCTAGCAGGGAGAGGAGGAAGCGGCCGCGCAGAAGGGCAGCCGGGAGGCTCGGGGCTGGGGAACCGGGAGGGGTGGAGCGTGAGGATACGCGGCCAGGAGAGAGGGGTGCACTGGACGGAGGGGGTGGGCAGGACCGGCAGGAGTGCAAGACCTACGCGGCAAATGCGAGACGGTGCGGGCTGCAGGGGCGCAGGAGGAAGGGAAGAGGACTAGGATGCAGGATCTGGAGCTGGAGGGGCGGACAGACGGCCCGGAGGGCTGGGGAAGGCGGGCGCCCCGGGGGCTGGGGGCGCGGGGCGGCGTGCCAGGCGGGCGGGAGCGGGGAAGCAGCCCAGCAGACTTCCACTGGAGCTTGGCACGCCGCTCAGTTCCAGGGCTGGGGGCTCTGGATCCAAAAAGCCCAACGTGGGGAGGGGTCGTGCGCGGCGTGTACGGGAGACCTGGGAAGAGTAATCGCCGGGAAAAGCAAATGGAGGGTGAAACTTGTGCGCCTGCCGGGGGGAGGGGAGCAGGCAGGCGAGTGCGGGCAGGAACACGAGGCGGGGCAGGAAAGCCGAGGCGGCCGCGAGGCGGTGGGGACGGAGTAACAGGAGGGAAGCGTCCGTCCCCCGGGCGGGCAGGTCCCGGCTCCGGCGCGTGGGAGCGAGGGCCGAGGGTCTCGTAAGCAGGAGTCTCCGCGCCCTCCCGCGAGCCCACACACTTACTTTCCAGCTTAGGCAGCGGCCGTCGTCGCTCCAGGGACCAGGGACATAGGCGCCGAAGGGTCGCCGCTGCGGCACCCGAAAAAATTAAAAAAGTGCCGCGGCCGAGCGGCTGCCCGCCCCTCCCTCCCCCACCCGCCCCCTCCCCCGGAGCTGCTCTCCCACCACCCCCGGCGGCGGCGGTGGCCAACTTGCCCCCTACCCCTTGCCCATGGTGCCGCCTCCGCGGCCGGCGTCGACGCGGACTCAGCCCCGGAGCCCCCTCTACTGCCCAGAGGCCGCCGCCGCCGCCCGCCCAGCCGCCAGCCCGCCTGCCCGGCCAGCCCCGGGCTCCCGGGAACGTCAGCACGCCGCCGTCTCCGGACCTGCTCCCCGCCAGCCCCATTGGTCGGAAGGAGAAGGCTGGCCCTCCCCATTGGCCCGGCCCTCATATTGAACGGGCCAATGGGAACTGCGGTTTCAGGTCGTCATGGAGACCGATGCTGTTAAGAGCGAGAGGGCCTGGCGAAGGTGGCGACTGAAGATGAAGGTGTCTCTGGTCTCTGGCGCGGGAGGGGGTGGAGGAGAGAAGTGCAGGGGGTGTCCCAAGCGCTGGCTCTGAAATCTGAGGCAGGTTTTGCTGTGCCTTCCTGTCAACCCAACTGTGCATGGTAGGGTTTGTCCCCGGCGTCAAAGGCAGGAACAGCCGAGCCCCTAGACGGTGAGAGCCCAGGAGTGGGCGTTTCACTTTTCCTGCGTCTGGGGAGCCCCTGAGGCTATGCCCTTTGACCTTTGACATGTGTGCAGCTTCTGCTTCTCCAGGTGAGTTTGCACCCTGTCCCTTAAATCGCTGCTTCCTCCCGACGTCACTGAGCCACCTGAATTCTATTTAATACTTATGCTTGTTCTTCCCAACCACTCCCCCTTCCCTGAGGTGGATCTTACCTCAAATTTTTGCGTCTTCAAACTTACAGTGACACTCCTTCCCAAAGGAGACTCAAAAGAGGATTTCCTCTGCATGATACTTTGGTAAGGAAACAAGTTGATAGATAGTATAATAGATGGCAAAGGGTCAACACTTAAGGTATCTGTAAGGTAGTGTGTTCCCTGGTTCCCAAAACAAACCTCTAATCTTCCCATTGTCAGATGTTTATTAAACATCCCTGTGTGTGCATTCTGTACTATGAGCTTGACAGGTGCGTATTCTTTCCCCTAAGAGTTTACAGGCTGGAGAAGGATATAGGTAACAGAGTCAATCCTTCATGCCATCTGATGATTTCACAACACAGTAAAGGAAATAGATTACAGTTAATGGATTTTATTTTCTATTTTCCAGATTATATTTAAATTTGATAAAGAAATGAACTGAGGAATGGAATCATTACATACAAAAATCTTGAGCTTTAATAATGAGTTTTCTACTTTCATTTTAAATCACTGTTCTAGTTTGTCAATACCAATTATTTTGTCAATGAATTTCATATTTAGATACCAACTACTAACATAGAGTTTCATGAACATATTAGGCCTTTAAATATGATCTTGGTCTAGCCTATACCACTGATAGTCTGATGTTCCTTCTTTTGGTGATTTTACTGTTTTTATACCAATCTCTTTAGTAAGAAGACTATGTTACTGCCCTGCAAACTGGAGTGATCATATTGTGTGACAAACCTGATAGAGTTTTGGAAATTACAAATATTTTGTAGAGAGAAACAAATTAATGTGTGTGCAAGCTACATATGTCTTAACTATTCTGAATTTTATGTTGAGTAATATGCTTTGCTACTGGTTTTTATCTTACTGAAATTGAAGATCACAAAAAGGTCACATAAGAAATATTAATATGGTACCATGATTGGAAAAACATCTCCCCACAATTTGAAGTAAAATTTGAACTTGGTTGACAATATTGTGTAGGGTTGGACTGTGGCACAAAACAGGTGAACATATGAATGTTCCTTTTAAATATTTTCAGAATTGGAAGGGGATTGTCAGAGCCAGAAAGTGCTGTCTCATGCCTTACCATCATGGAAATAAGCTGCTTTTGACCTCTTCTAGCTTTCTGTGTGTGTGTGTTTTTCTTTATAGGAGAATAGAAAAAGTAAAATGCAAATTTTTATAAATAAGATTCCTTTTGAATATACTGACAAGATACCAGTGATTTGGTTTTTAATTTGAATAACATTGAATGAATGGAGGCTGTGTCTAATGGAAAGAAAGAAAATGAGTATTTCTTTTTTTCTTGCATTAGGTTAGCATGGAAAGAACAGGAAAAAAGCTTTGTTTTTACTCCAATAATCATTTAAAAAAATTTTTTTCTCAGATCACATGTTTGAGCATTTTGATATTGTGTATTTCATGTTTGTTATAATTAAAATGTTACTAAAATCCATCATAAATAATGTTCCCTGAAATAAGTTGTCACTCAACATTAATTTTTTCTTCATTGTTACATTTAGTTGAAAGATTTCTTTTGAACTTGCTACTGCACTACTAAGCATTGCTGGATAAGGTTAAGAAATGATGTCATTTCACTAAAAGCTCATGCTATCCAGACTTGCTTCTGATTCTCTAAATTCCTTTCCTCATCAGGAAGGTGATTATCCCAAATATTATACTTATCCAAGGACATTATCCAGGCCACTTCTCCCAAACCTGTCCTACTTCTGCCCTCCTCAGGCCCCGACTTTACCTGGTCTCCTTCAATTCTGCAAATGATTTTGCCTCACACTTGACTGAGGGATCCACCATGAGGAGCCACACCTTATGTAAACCTCAGTCTCAATTTTCACACATCTTCACCTTCTTCAGTCCTGCCTGATAGGTGTCCACAGTCCTCTTCTAACTCACCCTCTACTTATGCTCCTAAACACAGGCCATCTTCTCTGCACTGGGATTTTGCTCTATTGATTATAATTTTTCTCTTAGATTATGTTACAGCATCTCCTCCAAAGATTTTTCCTAAGCTTTTCAAATATCTGACCTTTTGTAAAACCACCTTCCCTCTCCCCTACCTCCATCTCTATCTACTGGCTTTTCCTTTAACCAAGAAACAGTCTAAAGGGAATTTCTTGAGGCTTCTACTTTTTTATCCCCAATGTTTTGGCCCTTTCTACAATTGAAATGATTCTGAAGATTGTGGCTCCTTCTCTTCAAAATCCTAGCTGATTTTGCCAGTTAAGTTCTCTCTTACAAAAGTATCTTTTGCTTACAAATTGCGGTGCCCTAATCCCAGATTTCCAGTGAGGGATGGAAACCATTGTCACCCAGCCTGAGGATCCACAGAAATGCAAATGGTGTACTTGAGAAGAGGAAAGTTTAAACCGCCTTGGGTAAAGTGCTAGGAAGTAGGGCTGGGAAAGGGGGCCTCAGCTCAGGCTGCCTGTAGGGCCTGGGGCAAGGTTAGAAAGACTGAAGATGTTTGCTGACTCCACCCTCAAGAACAAAGTAAACAGCAGAAAGCCAAAGAACTTTTCTGTTGCCAGCTCAGAAAGAAGTCAACCTGAACCTTTTAAGATTGTGAAAACTTTGTAACTTTCCGATGTTTGTTATGTTTGTAGTAGCCCATAATGATTAGTAGTAAATTCCTTTAAGAAACATAGGGACAGCAAGGAATAGGGGAAGCAGGAAGAAACACCATCTCTCTTATAACACTTGGATGTCTACAGAGTAAGTGGGAGCAGTGAAGATAAAAACTCCAAAAAGCGCGCTGATACTGATAGTTTTTGGGTTTTGTTTTTGAAGAGGAATGTTGAAACAGAGGTAGGTGGTAAATGAGGGAAAGCGAAGGAATAAACCAGGCCTGAGGAGGGTTACTAGGTTTTAATAATTGTTCCCTGGTGGTTTCAGGATTGGCAGTGCCCTACCCCCAGCCCCATTCTCTGAATGAGAAAATCCTCCCCTGCCTTAGAGGTCTAGCCCAATAGTTACCTATAAAGACTTTTCTGAAAGTTTCCTGGCCCTACCCCCCTCTGGAGAGGGAGATTTCTGCCTTATTATGTTATTATTATACTTAACACTCTATGTCGTATGGTGTAGTTATTTGTGTGTGAGCCTTCTCCTCAAGAGAATAGGATCCATGTCATGGTCATGACTGTGTCCCTCCCAGTGCCTTAGATTTCTGAAGTGCCTCCCACACTAAGAAAAGCCAATGTTTGTTAGTCCTTTTTTTTTTCAGTCTTTGAGAGAACTTGACTTCCAACAATGAAAAATTGGAATCAGAATTTTGGGAGGTAATTAGAAAAAGATGGGATTAGATGTTTGCTGTGGAAAAGTGAGGTAAGTATGTTGAACAGAGTAGAAGTTTTGCCATTTAGTCTCCAAAGAGAGAAAGGCCTCGGATTTTTCTCTCTACCAGGTTTGAGGGAGGGGACCTGTGTGAGAAGGACTGGCTGTGTGTGCTTTGGCACGAAGTTATCATGTTCAGAGCTAAAGCTATAAAATGTCTGAGGGAAAGCAGCTGAAACTCAGCTTTGCCAAGCAAGTTAAATGAAGGTTAATTTTTTTTTTTCCATATGAAACATCTAGGTTGCCCTGTCTCTTGGAATACAGTATAATCATGACAATTTAACAACTTCATAAAATCAGAACAGCATCAAACATCTGGTATGTGTAATAGACATGTTCCTAGTACCTGCATCCACAGCCCCTGAAGAAAGCAGCCATGCATGACGCATGATTGTGCATCTGGTATGGCATCAGCCCCTGTGGGTACTTGACTCCCATGTAGCCAATCCTTGGCAAACCATTGACCCCTGACCTGTAATGATGCCAATCAGATTCTTTTCCTGGGAATTTGAAATTGAGAGAAGTAAGCCAGAGAGACCAGCTGCCTTGGTCCTGATGTTTTCTGGGTTCCTACTGAAGGGACCACAATATGCCACTCCAAAATACGCTATTTTGGCATAAAGATGATTTAGCACTGACAGGAATTAAGAAACAGCAGATGCAGGAAAAGCTCTTTTTCCTTCACCCTTTTTTTGTGTGTGTAAAAGCAGGCCATAGGGCAAGTGTTGTGGCTCATGCCTGTAATCCCAGTACTTTGGGAGGCCAAGTCAGGAGGATTGGTTGAAGGCAGGAGTTTGAGACCAATCTAGGCAATGTAGCAAGAACCTGTCTGGACAAAAAAATAAGAAAAATTAGCCAGGCATGGTGGCCTGCACTGGTAGTCCAAAGCTACTTGGGAGGCTGAGGCAGGAGGATCACAGGAGTTTGAGGCTGCAGTGATCTATGATCACGCCACTACACTCCAGCCTGGGTGACAGAGTGAGAGCCTGTCTCAAAACAAACAAACAAACAAAAAACCTCCAAACACAACAACAAAAGAAGCAGGTCATAAATTTCCATTTGTAAAGGTGTCTCCCCTTCTCCAGTAAGAAGGGAACTACTCCTAGAATTATGCACATAACAAACCTTACTGACCCTTATTTACCACATATTTGCTAGTCACCTTCCCATAACTTAACCCCTTCACCCCCAAAGAATCCCCAAACCCCTTTTCCGTTATGTAGCCTCTTCTCCACACTTAATTTCCTATGTTAAGATGGCATATAAGTCTAAAATTCCAACTGCCTCCTTGAGTCACATTTCTTTTGTGAACCCGTGTGTACGTATGTAATTCAATCTGTTTTTTCTCTTGTCAATTTATCTTTTATCAGTTTAATTTGCAGAGTTGAACTTAGGAAGATAGAGGAAAAGTTTTTTTCCTCCCCAAATTATTCTCCCCATGAAGCTTCTTTTTTTTTTATTGTTTCATGAGACTTCTGTTTCCTGTAATCACCTCTACCCAGTTCTTTCCCTGGTTTGCCTTTTTCAGTCTCTGTTCTTTGCAGTCAAAAGACTTTATTGAAAATTAGGCAAATATTTTACAAGAAAAGAAAACATATGTTATGACTTGTACTATGAAGAGTAACAACAGTTTAAAAATTTTCTAATAAGCAAAGAATAGAAAATACATTACCTATCTAATACTGCTAACCTGAGTGAAAGAGCATTATTTAGTGTGTTGTCTATACCCTGTACTCTCCCATGTCAAAGCCCTATATTCCTCAATTCTTGGTTCTCCTTTGAAGTTGGAGATAGGAGGAGAACCTTGAGAAAAAGAGCAATATAATTGCTTTTCTCAGGGTAGAATTATTTTGCTACACCATTGGTATGGGAAGAAAATACTAGAATTTATGTTTATATTATAGATTTATACTAATTTTGGGGGGAACCAAGCTAAAAAATAGAAAGAAAATTTATCAGAGAGATCAGTGCCCACACAATGCAGAAAGAAAAGATTCTGAAGTTTAAGTTCCAGCAATTAAAAAAACCTCTCAGTAGGAAAATCAGATGTCATCCAAAATTGCTATACTATTATTTTATCTATTTTAAAATGCGAAGTTTTCAACAGAAAATTAGGAGACATGCAAAAAAAAAAAAAAAAAAACCCACAGGAAAGTGTGACTGAAATTCAGGAAAATTAAGCCCTAGATACTGAGTGGCTCCCAACTAATTCAAAACAGCTACTATAAGTATTTTTTAAAACTTAAAGGAAAAAATGACTCATCAAATAGGGACTCTCAATAGAGAAATATAAACTATTTAAAAATGTGAAAAGTTTTAGAGTTGAAAAACGTAATAACCATGATGAATTCACTACATACGTTCCACAGCAGATTTGTGATGGCAGAACAGGAATCAGTGAACTTGAAGATAGACCAGCAGGATAGAAAGAAAAAAAGATTGAAGAAAAATGAACACAGCTGCAGAGACTTGGGACAGTAGCAAATCAGGGCCAGTATCAAATCAAAGTGTACCTATTTATGTAAGCTGCAAGCCCCAGAAGGAAAGGAGGCTTAGACGGGTATAGAAAAAATATTTAATATTTGAAGAAGTGATGTCCTAAAACTTCCCAAATCTGATAAAATCTATAGATCAAAGAAACTCAGCAAATCACAAATAGAATAAATATAAAAAGAGCCACAACTAGATACATCTTAGACTGCTGGAAGACAAAGACAACAAGGAAATTTTGAGGCATCAAGAGAATAACAACTCTCACACAAAGGAACCACAGTAAACAGCTGACTTCTCATTAGAAACAAAGGAAATAAGAGGGAGGTAGAAGACATATTCGAAGTGTTGGAAGAAAAGATTGTCAATAAAGAATTCAATATCTAGAAAAACTGTTTTTCAAAAATGAAGGTGACATATCATAAATAGACCTATGTTGGAAGTGTGCTAATTACTGACAGAGCCCATACACAGCCAGCAGCTTTGAGTAAAGCCCAAAGCGAAAGAAGGCTGTCAGACAGATGCAGGGCACCTGGCAAGTCAACCCTCTCCATTTGGAAAGCAGCTCTTTACTCAGTGCCAACACTGGGACATCAAATGATCGCCACACTATACTGCTGTTGTAAAACACTAGATTTGAAGTTCTCCAAAAATAAATCCTCGGAAAATATGACCTCATAATTTTCTTACTCCAGAACTCTTTGTTTCATAGGAGTAGAAATAAGCATATTAGAGAAGTAGGGGAGAGAAAATAAATTATATGCAAGACCTTGTCCTCTACCCTATCCTCCAACCATGGTGCTTGGCCCTTGACATCCCTTGGCCACTGTTTTTTGTTTTTTTTAAACACATCAGGTAAGCTAACTTTGTCATCACAGAACTTCCACACAGCTGGTTACAGCTTCTGTGCATTTCTGGGGTTGGATCAGGGGAGCAAGTCAACAGCACTTGCTAGTGCATCATCTTGTCAGGAATGAGAAGAACTACCACATTTTTCTGTAGTTTAGTTAATTTTTTAAATTAGGGAAAAAATGAAGATGACAATAGATGCAGAAAAAGCAATTGACAAGATCCAACACCCATTCATTATAAAAATTCTCACAAAACTAGCAGTAGAAGGGAACTTCCTCAATGTGATAAAATCAATCTGTGAAAAACCTACAGCTAAGAACGTATTTACGGTGAAAGACATCATGCTTTCCTTCTAAGACTATAAAGTCTATGGCCATACCATCCGGAACGTACCTGATCTGGGCTGATCTCAGAAGCTAGGCAGGGACAAACCTGGTTAGTACTTGGATGGGAAAATAAAATAAGGATGCCCACTCTTACCTCTTCTATCCAACATTATACTGGAGGCCTGTGTAATAAGGAAAGATAAAAATAAATTGAAGGTATATCAATTGGAAAGAAAAAAATTAAAGCAGTCCTCATTTACAGATGACTTTATCTTATATATATATATAATCTTAAAGAAATAGATACATAGCTACTAGAAATAATAAATGAATTTAACAAGGTCACAAAATACAAGATCAATATATAAAAATCAATTGTATTTTTATATGCTAGGAACTAACAATCTGAAAATGAACTTAAGGAAACTGCCACTCACAGTAACATGAAAAAGAATAAAATATTTAGGAATAAATTTTAGAAAAAGAAAGCATATGACCTCTAATCTGTAGATTCAGTGCGGTCCCTGTCAAAATCTCAGCAGGCATTTTTGTAGAAATTGATAAGCCAATCTTAAAATGAAAATACAGGCTGGGCGCAGTGGCTCACGCCTGTAATCCTAGCACTCTGGGAGGCCAAGGCGGGTGGATCGCTTGAAGTCAGGAGTTCAAGACCAGCCTGAGCAAGAGCGAGACCTCGTCTCTACTAAAAATAGAAAGAAATTATCTGGCCAACTAAAATATATATACAAAAAATTAGCCAGGCATGGTGGTGCATGCCTGTAGTCCCATCTACTCGGGAGGCTGAGGCAGTAGGATTGCTTAAGCCCAGGAGTTTAAGGTTGCTGTGAGCTAGGCTGACGCCATGGCATTCACTCTAGCCAGGGCAACAAAGTGACACTCTGTTTCAAAAAAAAAAAAAAAAAGAAAATACATAGGACAGTCTATGGCCACACCACCCTGAACACAGCCAGTCTCATCTGATCTTGGAAGCTAAGCAGGGTCAGGCCTGGTTAGTACTTGGATGTCAGGGGAAATACATAGGACTAAGATTACCAAAAATGATTTTGTAAAAAGAGCAACAAAGTAGGAGTAATTACAATACTAATTTCAAAACTTACTGCAAAGCTACAATAATATTAATAGTATATAGTTTGGTATAATGATAGACACTTAGATTAATGAAATAGAAGGTACAGTGTTTACATTTATGGTCAATTGATTTTCAACAAAGATGCTAATGTAAATCAATGGCGAAAGGAGTGTCTTTTCAAGAAATGCTGCTGGGATAATTGGATATCCATATGCAAAATAATGAACTTAAACTTTTACCTCACTCCATACACAAGAAAATTAATTCAATATGTGTCATAGACCTACATGTAAGAGCTAAAATGCTAAGACTTCTGAAAATAGTAGGTAATCTCTGTGACTTTGTTTTTGGTAAAGATTTCTTAGATATGACTCCAAAATTATGATCCATAAAAGAAGAAATTGATAAATTGGATTTTATCAAAATGATAAATTTTGCTCTTCAAAAGATACCAGTGAGATAATGGAAAGACAAATCACAGACTGGGAAAAATTTTCTTAGGTCCTATCTGATATAGGATTTCTAAATATCAAAAATAAGAAGCAACTCAATTAAAAATGGGCATAATACTTTAATAGACATTTCACCAAAAAAGTATACAAATGATTAATAAGCACATGGAAATATGCTCAACATCATGGATCATTAGGGAAATACAAATTACAACCACAATATGATACCATTGCACTACCACTATTCATAGGATGGGTAGCAGGCAAAGGATTGATGATACCAAGTGATGACAGGGATGTGAAAAAACTAGAACCCTTATAAATTGCTGACTGGAATGTATAATGGTATAACCACTCTGAAGAATCATTTGTCAATTTCTTAAAAATATAAATATAGTCAGGTATGGTGGCACATGCATATAGTTTCAGCTATCTGAGAGGCTGAAGTGGGAGGATCACTTGAGCACAGGAGTTCCAGGCTGTAGTGCACTATGCCAATCAGGTGTCCACACTAAGTTTGGCATCAATATGATGACCTCCCAGGAGCAGGGAACCACCAGATTGCCTTAGGAGGAGTGAACCAGTCCAGTTCTGAAATGGAGCAGATCAAAACTCCTATGTTGATCAGTAGTTGGATCATGCCCTTGAATAGCCACTGTACTCTCCAGCCTGGGCAAGGTAGTGAGATTCCATCTCTTTAAAAAAAAAAAAAAAAAGAGTAAAAAAATATATATACATATATATAAACATAAACTTATACCATATGACCTGGTAATTCTACTTCAAGAGAAATAAAAATGTATGTCCACACAGACTTTTACATGAATAATAGCAGTATTGTTAATAATAGCAAACAACTAGAAATAATCTAAATGTTCATCAACTGATAAATAGAAAAAGAAAATGTGACACAATGAAATACTATTCAACTATAAAAATAAGGAACTACTGATACATAGTACAATATAGATAAGCCTCCAAAATATTATGCTAAGAGAAACAGATAAAAGGCCTCATGTTGTATGGTATCATTTATATGTAACTTCTAAAAAGGGGAAAATACAGAGATAGAAAACAGACCATTGATTATCTTGGACTGGGATGGGAGTATTTAATGCAAGTAGTTATTACTGAATGTTTTCTGCTGATGTAAAGGCCCTAAAGCTGGATGGTGGTGATGGTTGCACTACTCTATACACTTATTAAAAATAATACAGTTATAATGAGTGTATTTTATGGAATATAAGTTATACCTCAAGCCATTATAAATAAAAACTTTAAAGATGATATAAGCACTTCTTAAAACTCATATATATGAACACTTAATAAATTTGGAAACAATTTTCTAACATTATTAAAAATCTTCCAAATGGCATTTCAGTGGATTTAGATCCCATTTATTAAACATTAAAAAAAAAAAAAAAAACACTTTGGAAGGAAAACTGATTGACATCAAGCAAGCCAGAAATTTACTAGAGAAAAAGACTAAACTACAACGTTTACATAATTGGTGGGTGGAATTGAAACTTGTATCATAACTGATTACATGAAACCAATTTTATACCTCTTCCATATCTTTTCTGGTATCTATTTTAGCTATGATATTTGTTAAAGCCAGGTGTGGGTATAAACTGACCTTAGACTTTGAATCTTTCTATAATCAGGTATTAAATCAAGATTTTTGAGATAATGAAATGTATTCCATCATATATCTCACTAAAAGTTATTAGAATTATCAATATTCTATATGTCAATTCTATATATCTTTTTTCTTGTATTTAGATATTTCCGTATTTATATTTTATAATTTACATAGTATTAGCACAATATTACCTTTAAAAAATTTAAAGTAAGTAATTTTGGAAATGTGTGCTCAAAAATGTTTAGTAATAAAGGTATATGATTGAGACCTCACAGTTTTAGTAGAATATCTTTAGATAAAATGTTCATTTGTTTCCCTGCAGTTTTGTTTTATTGTTTTTTTTTCTCTTCTGTCTACCCCAGTTACTAGAAGTAAATCTTTGAAAGACTATATTTTAAGGTTATTCTTTTGCTTTTTTTCCCCTTTGTCTTAAAGATCACTTAGATCATTTACTGCCAATAAGTCATATTTGAATTTCAGAGACACTGATTGTTATTGACTGAGAAAGGCCAGTGAAGTCTTCAGTGGTATTGAGAAAAGTAGTCTTCTTTGGACACATCCAAATGATGTGAAAATGGGACATAAATAACAAAAACATCATAGGAAGAAAGCCAAGGAAATGGCTATAAAGTAGAGCATTTGAAAAAAGAAAAAAAATCCATACAGAATTAAAACATTTTTATGGTCAATTGAAAACCTGATTTAATATATTTGGCCTTGGAAAAGTCACTTATTTTCCCATTGCCTCTGTCCCACATCTATGAAAATGAGGCTTAATGTACTTCTCCACATCTCACAAACATTAATTATTAACTTTTAAACTTCAAAAAATGTAAACTTTGTAAGCTTCTGAATTTTTGTACGAGCATGTTACTGTACCTGTATCTGAACAGAAACACAGAGGGTTTTGGTATCTAATAGTTTATCTCAGAAAAGGCCTCCTCATTTCCACTTCGTATCAACTGTCTCTTTTTGTTTCCTTCCTTCTATTTGTTAACATTAGGTAAAAATTTCTTTATTAACTAACAAAATTTGAAATTCCATAGGTAACATAATCATCACCATTTTATCAGTTTCTTATAATTCTCCCTTTTTTTGAAGCCACTAGAAACAATTTTCTCATAGGCTTATCTTAGGTGGTATATCATTATTTCGTGGTCGAATACACTTACATTTAATATTTTAATCCAGTGTTTTTTTCAATTATCAACTTTCTAAAATTATAAAATTTCGGGGCTGTAAAGAAGACTTAAGGGATTATAATTTAGAGATTATAAATAAGCATTAAAACTCGCCAAATAATTCCCAGCTTAACTCTTTCTATTCAAATTTATTTATCTCCCTCATAAAGAAGAAATTAATAAGATTTAATCATTTTACCATGTTTGCTATATATGTGTCTATAGGTGTGCATGTGACTAAATTTTCTAAGTCTAAATATAAATTTTAAAAATTTTATAGGGATAGAACACCGGAGGAAAAAATTATGCATTTATACTAAGAATTCTCCTTGGGTTTATGAGTGACTATCTACACTGCTCCTCTACATTATTTGACTATTGAGAATGTGATAGCTTGAGGTATTTTGTATTTAATCTTCAATATGGTACACTGTAACTATTCATTATGTTCTTGAAATTGAGTTGCAACCTATTGACTACCATTTCTGTGTTTTAAAAGCTGACACATTGTATTTAATATAGTTAGCAGAAGAGCACTGAGCTCAAAGTTAGGAAGTCTGGCTAGATTCTAGCCTTCCTTATCCTACTGGCTTCCTCAAGTCTTGGACAAGGCATTTGATCTTTCTGGCCCCATGTTTATTGATCTGTAAAATGAATCAATCAGACTGAAATATTTCCTATGTCTAGATTAATTCATGTTTAAGATGAAATACTACATGATCTCCCTCTAAATTTTAGGTTTTGTTTTCCTTTGAGGGAAATTTACCAAAAATGTTTATCACTTTGGAATAGCCCTTCAGTCCATTTCCACCACCCTCTTTGTTTTCAATTTTCTATAAGCTATCTTTCAATAACTTTTCCCTACCTTCACTCTTTTTCTTTGTTCAAGATATGTCTCTCCCCTTCTACTTATATCTTGCCTTCTTTTCTTTACTTCTGTGACCTTACTCTTACCTTAACAAGGGAGCATCTGTTTACTAAAACAAACAAACAAACAAACAAACACTATGAAAGAGATCTACTTCTATACCTGCTAAGGAGCCACTACCTGTGAGTTATCTCCCTTAACTGAGTGGGAATAGAATGGAAAGGTTAGGGGTGTGGGCTTTGGAGCCAGACTGCCTGGGTTTGTATCTAGTCTCTGTCACTCAGCAATTGTTTCCCCATAGGCAAAATGGGAACAACAGGGTTGCCCAAACACTATTGTGATAATTAAATGAGTCAAAATAGGTAAAGCTCTTATGATAGTATCTGGCACACAGTAATTGCTATAGACCCTCATACAATGATAATGGCTACAGCACAGGCTGGAAGAGAGAATAATGCTAATGTAGGGGAGCAGCACTGAGTGGAATAGTGCATTCTTACTGTTCTGGGTCTTTTGCAACAACATTCTCTTCCCCACTCCCATCTCTTTTCCTGTTCTTATCCTGAGATGTTGGACAAAAGCCTGATGAGAAGAGGAAGACTAGCATCATTTGTGAGTGATGTTCCTTTCATTTAATTTGAAGGAATGGCTACCTATGGCAACTTTTCCTCAAAGTGAATTTTCTGTTTGAAACATTTTTTTTGTTGTTGTTGTTTTCTACCATGCTTCTGAACTGGAATGCCATAATTATTATACTCTAAGACATTAAAGTCAACAGCCCAAGAATTGTCCTTTGGACAGTCCTATTTATATATTATTCCATTTGAAAAAACAGCACTGGAAAAACTGTTCCTAGCAAAGAATATTAATTGATGAAAACATTTCTTTGCTAACAGTCTAAGGGAAGCAATCTGTTCTTAGCTCTTTCAAACTACAAAATAGATTTAGTCACTAATGAACAAAAGCCAATTATTTTCAATACTACCTTTAACAAGTCTTTGTTTCTGATAACAGGGCTCTTTTTCTATTCTTTACCAAAGCAAGTTTTTAAAATATAGCAGATCATTTTATGAGGAAAAAGCAGCCAAATCTAATAGCGAGATTCTGATTTGGGTGCAAAGCATATTTTTCACCTCAATATTTAAGTATGTAGATTTTTAAAGGGGGGGCTGTTTATCCATTTTGGTTAAGAAGTATTATTATACTTAATGTTTTATAGAGTGAGTATAGCAAATATATCACATGAAAAATAAAGCACATGAAAAGATTTTTGCTGGTAAGAAACCAAAATTCTATAGTATTTAGAAAATTATAATATTGCACATTCCTGATGACCATGGAAAACATTAAATCTGGATAAATCAATGTCCTCTTATAGGATAGAAAGAAAGCATAATATTGAACAATGTTGACAAAAGGTTAATTAGTATATGTACTTATTCAGATCATAAATATTGTATTTGGAGCTCAAAAGAAATATATCAACAAAAGTAGGAATTAAAATTCCTGAGCCATAGGATGTCACATAGCAAAGAATTTGGCCTTTTAATAAAAACATCCTCACCATACTTTTATTTCAAATACAAACATAAGAGGAAAAAAATCACATATTGCATGATCATGTAAGAAATCATGGGGAACTTTCATTCTATTTTGTAGAATGGAGGCTACCCTGATAAATTTTTTAAAAATCAGTAGACCTCTCAGAATGTATAAGGCAAGTACATTCTGAACTTATTTTGTCACCTTTTAATTAGATATTTCTGATTTACTTTTAAGTTTTTAGTGAAATATTTAGTTAGAAATTATATTTTTAATACAATTAGTTCTGAGGAGGTCTTAATATTGTTTCTTATGTATTGTTTATCTAGGTTTTCATGGCTCACTTTGGAGACTTAGCAGCTCTAGAAATGAAAATTCCATTTTTCTGAAGACCCAAAAGAAGGGATGTTGAAAATCTCCCTAGTTTGTCCAAACATGGGAGTGTAGGCTAATCCATTCACCCCAGGATTATAGTAATACTTCAGATTCTGTTTCAAGTTCTCTTTCTATGGAATCATTGGTCTGCTTATATAACCAATATAAGGGGTAATTCTCATTGTCAAGTATGTTGTATTTCCTTTTTGCCCCACCCCTCCCCTCCCCTCTCCTCTCCTCTCCCCTCCTCTCCTGCAGATGGGAATCTCATTTTGTTGTATAGGCTATATAGTACAGTGGCTATTCATAGGCCTGATCATAGGACACTATATCCTCGAACTCCTGGGCTGAAGTGATCCTCCTACTTCAGCCTCCTGAGTAGCTGGGACTATAGGCACACACCACTGTGCCCTGCTCATTTTCTTTTTATTAATAATAGACTATTGAACAGTTATCAGATAAAAATGACCTGAGCAGTCTGGAGTATATTTGTAGTCATATAAATTTGTACAATAATAACTAACATTTACATAGCATTTACTATATGCCTGAAACAGTTCTAACCACTTCATACCTATTATTTCATTTAGTCTCAATAACAATGATATGAAGTAGGTACACTATATTATCCCCACTTTGTAGTAAATTATGGCACAGATAAATTACTTAACTTGCCAAAAATTACTCAGCTACTAAGTGGCTGAGCTGGGATTTGAACTCAGGTTATCTGGTTTGAGTCTGCACTTATAAACACTATAGTATGTGAAACATGTAGAATTGTTCTCAGTTTCTGAATTATTCACTTTCCTGGTGGATCTTTATCTTCTTTCCTTTCTCATATCTTCTCTGTCTTTCAAAGTTGCATGTAGGATGGAGGTGAGACGTATGATTTTTAAATCAACTTTATTGAGGTATATATTAATAATTTATATAAAACAAAATGTTTCTATTTTAAGATTATGGTTTGATGAGTATTAACAAATGGGTCACCCATGTAAGCACCAGTAGAATCATTTCCAACACTTTAAAAATCTCTCTTACTGCCCTTTCCCATGCAATTGCTGATTTGTTTTTTGTCTCTATGGATTAGTCTTCCTTAACATAAATGGAATCATGCAGTCTTTGGCTTCTTTCTCTCAGCATAGTGATTTGAGATTCAGCCATACTGTTGTGTGTTTTTACATTAGCTCATTATATGTTCACACCTTTAGTTCATTTCTTTTTATTGCTGAGTAGTACATTACAGTCGTCCCCCCTCTCATGAGTGGTTTTGCTTTCCATGGTTTCAATTACCTGCAGTCAGCCACAATCTGAAAATATTAAGATATTATGAGAGAGAGACACCACATTTATATAACTTTTATTATAGTATATTGTTATAATAATTCCATTTTATTATTAGTTATTAATATTTTGTTGTGCTTAATTTATAAATTCAACTTTACCATTAGTACATATGTATAGAAAAATATTATATATATATATATATATATATATATATATATATATATATATATATATATAATATAGGGTTTGGTACTATCAAGGTTTCAGACATCTACTGGGGGTCTTGGAACATTTCCCCTGAGAATAAGGGAGGACTACTGTATATTTATTTTTTTATTCATCTACCTGTTGATAGAAATTTGAGTTGTTTTGGTTTTTGGTTATTATGAGTAATCTGTAATACTATAAATATTTATGTTTAAGTTTTTGTGGAGGTATATATTTTTGTTTCTCTCAGAATTGCTGGGCCCTATGATAAGTTTATGTTTAATTATTTAAGAAACTGCCAAACAGTTTTCCAAAGTGGCTATACCATTTTACACTCCCACCAGCAAAGTGTTAATATAAAATTCCAGTTGCTCTACATTCTTGACAACACTTAATATTCAACATTTAAATTTTAGCCACTGTAATGTATATATACTGGTATCTCACTGTAGTTTAAATTTGCATTTTCCTGATGACTAAAGATGTTGAACGTCTTTTATGTGCTTTTTGGACATTTATATTTCTTCTATTGTGCTTTTTGGACATTTATATTTCTTCTATTGTGAATCTGCCCTTTTTAAAATCGGGTTGTCTTATTGAGATAAAATAGTTCATTATATATTTGAATACATGTTCTTTGTCAGATATATGTACCACAGATATCTTTTAGTGTTTTGTTTGCAATTTAAGTTTCTGAACAATGTCTTTCAAAGCATAAAAGTTTTCATCTTGATGAAGTATAAGTCTATTAATATTTTCTTTTATGATTTGTGCTTTTTCTGTCTTATCTGAGAAATCTTTGTATGTCTATTAATATTTTCTTTTATGATTTGTGCTTTTTCTGTCTTATCTGAGAAATCTTTTCCTACTTCAAAGTGATAAAGATTTTTCTCCCATGTTTTCTTCTAGAAGTTTTATAATTTTATCTGTGTTAATTTTTGTGTATGGTGTGAGGCAAAGTTTGATTTTCTTTTCTTTTCTTTTTTCTTTTTTTCCAATAAATATCCAACACCATTTGTTAAAAAGACCGTCCTTTCCTCACTGAATTACCTGGGTACATTTGTCGGGGTTTTTTTTGTTTGTTTGTTTTTTTTTTTTTTTTATCAAGACAGTGCCTGTCACCTGGGTACATTTGTCAAAATCAACTGAATATAAAGTCACAGTGAGATAGTACTTCACACTAATTAGGATGGCTATTATTAAAAAAATTAGAAAACAGGCTAAAAACAAACCAGAAAATAACAAGTGTTGATGAGGATGTGAAGAAACTGGAATCCTTGTGAATTGCTAGAGGGACTGTAAAATAGAGCAGAATCTCTGGAAAACAGTTTGTGGTACCTAAAAAAGTTAAAGATAGAATTATCATATGATTCAGCAATTCCCCTTCTGGGTATATACTCCAAACAATTGAAACCAGGAACTTGAATACATGTTTGTATACCCATGTTTATAGCAGCCTTATTCACAATAGCCAAAAGGTGGAAACAACCTAAGTGTCCATTGACAAATGAGTGGATAAACATTCTATTGTGGTATACACACTCAGTGAAATACTAAAAAGAAAGGAAATACTTAAAAAGAAAGGAAATTATGACACATGGTACAACATGGATGAACCTTGAAGACATTATGCAGAGAGAAATGTGCTAGTCACAAAAGGACAAATATTTTATGATACTACTTATATGAGTAGTCTGTCAAATTCATAGAGACAGAAAGTAAAAGGATGGTTTCCAGGGGATTGGGGAATGGGGAAATGGAGAGTTAGTTTTTAATGGGTAAGGTGCTTCAGTTTGGGAAGGTGAAAAGGTCCTAGAGATGGATAGTGGTGATGGTTTCACCACAATGTGAATGTACTTAATGCCACTGAACTTTACTCTTAGAAATGGTTAAAATGGTATATTCTCAGTTATGTATATTTTGTCATAATTTAAAAAATCAATTGACCATGTATATGGGTTATATTTCGGGTCCATCTTCTGTTTCATCGATCTTTGTGTCTATCCTTACACCAATATCACAATGTCTTGGTAACTGTATCTTCTATGGTAAGTCTTGAGATAGTATAAGTTTTACAGCTTTGTTCTTCCCTTTCAAAATTTATTAAATCTTTTGCCTTTCCACAGAAATATTAAAATCAACTCATCAATTTCTACTTTTTGAAAAGCTACCTTCTTACAGTGCAAGTCTTTCCTTAACAATTCTTGTGGTGTAGCTAAAATCTTTTAGCTTTTGTTTGGGAAATATTTTGTTTTGCTTTCTTTCTTGAAAAATTTTTGCTGAGTGTGTAAAATTATAAATTGACAGGGATTTTTTTTTTTTTAAAAAGCTTCTTTTCAGTGCTTTGCAGATGTGTCATTTTCTTCTAACTTATATATTCTGACAAGAAGTCTGTGGTCATTCTTATCTGTTGCTTTATATATAATAAGTCCCCTTCCACACAATGGCTGCTTTTAAGATTTTCATTTTTTGACTGTTTTCCAGCAATTTGATTATTATATGCCTTTGTGTGGTTTTATTATTGCTTGTAATACTTTGGATTTGTTGACATTCTTGAATATGTGATTTTATCTTTTTTTCAGATTTGGAAACATTTTGACTTTTATTTCTTAAACTATTTTTGAGAATTAAAAGTAAAATAATTTTGATGCTACTTATAAATTGACTTTATATCCTACGATCTTGCTAAACTAATGTATTAATTTTAGTAGCTTTTTTTTTTGGCTGATTCCATAGTATTTTCTATGGGTAAAGTATGCTGTCTGTGAACAAAGACAGTGTTAGTTGTTCCTTACAAAGTCTCTGTATTTTATTTCATTTTGTGTGCTTGCTTCCAATTTCTTCTGGCACTCCACTTGCATGTATATTTGTTGTATTGCTATTATCCTATAGATCATTATGGCTCTGATAATTTTTTTGCCTTTTTTTTCTGTGTTTCATTTTGAATAATTTCTGTTGTTCAAGTTCACTGACTTTTTTCTTCTGCAGTATCAACTCTTCTATTAATTCCATCCAATGAAATTTTCATTTCACCTATTTCTTTCATCTCTAGAAATTCCATTTGATTCTTTATCTCTTTCTTTCTTCGTTACATTTATGTTTTCTTTTAAGCCCTTGATCATACATATAGCATTTATTAGATCTGTTTTAAAGTCATTTAATACTAATCCTATTGTTTTTGCCATTTCTGTATTTGTTTCTATTCCTATTTTTTTTTTTGCTTTTTTAAAATTGATACTTAATAGATATACATATTTTTAGGATACCTGTGACAATTTTATATATTCATAAAATCAAATCAGGGTAATTTGGATATCTATCACCTTAAATATTTATCTTTTTTTAATGCTAGGAATATTTGGATTATTCTCTCTAGCTATTTTGAAATGTACAATAGATTAATGTTAACTGTAGCCTTCCTGCTGACCTATTGCATATCAGTTCTAATTTTCTTTTATCTAACTGTATATTTGTACCCATTATTATGTACTGATTTTTATTTAGTTTACTGGTCAACCTTTTTTCTGATTCTTGGTATTTCTAGTGTTTTTTGAGGGCATACAGGATATTGTAAATGTTATATTGCTAAGTGCCTGAATTTTTCTGTCTTTTTAAAAATTAGAGTTGGGACTTGTTTTGGCAGGCAGCTAAGCTTGGTAGATAAGGTTGAGGCTGTTTTTTAAGCTTTGGTAGAATGAATGCTGAGTAGCCCTAACAAATTTTAGCCCTTCTACTAAGGTATAAGCTTCTGGAGTCTCTGCCAACTGGGCTGATTAACAAAGACTTTCTACTCTAACCAGTAAGAAGTCAGACATCTTCATCCCTGTGCAAACTACTCAGCTTTCATCTTCCTGTTCAATTTTTGTTGAAATTTGTACTATTTTTTCCCTTGTGCACACACCTTTCCAGTATTTAGCAAAGACTCAAGAAGAACCATATGCAGATTTATGGAGCTGACTTTCTGTTTAGCTCTTTTTTGGAACTCTTCTTTACAGCTTCCAGATACCTTAACTTCCCTGACTCCTCAAGCTTTGCATGGTCTAGAATATACCTCCAGGCAGAAAGCCAGGGCAATCATGAGTCTTGCCCAACTTGTTTCTTTTTCTTCTTTGATCACAAACATGTTCTGTCTGTTCTCTAATAAGTGAAAACATGAGTTTCATATATTTTGTCTGGTTTTCTAGTTGTTTATAGTGGAAGGGTAAGCCTGGTCCTTGATACTCCATCATGATCAGAAGTCTGGTTTGTATTCTTAATATGGTTATTACTACCTTAATCCTTCAGAAAAACCTTTCAACAGTTTCCATTTCATGTGTGTATGTGTGTGCGCGTGCGCGCGCACGCGCTTATGCATTGGATGTAGTTGGCTCCTTCTTTCTTAAAAATGTTCTCTACTACTGGTTTCTTGAATACCATACTAATCTAATTTTCCTCCTTCCTCTCTTGCCATTTCTTTTAAGATCCCTTTTTTAGTTCATCATTCTTTACCTGGGCATGATATTTTGGGATTTTTCAAGGCTTAGTTCTAGGTATCCTTTTCATTTTATCTCATATTCTCTTCCTGGGAATCTTACCTATAACATTAAAGGTCACCAAGGACCTTCAGACCTCTATTTCCAGCCTAGATCTCTCTTATATGCTGTAAATCCTCCTGCCTGGTAGAATATCTCTAAGGTAACACAAAGTGAAGTTAATAAAATTATGATCTTTTTACCTTTCCTGACACCCGCCCCCAAATCTGGCCCTCTTCCAGTGTTTCATATTTCAGTGAATTATACCTCCACTCCACCTAGTAGTGCTGGTAAGATACCAAGGAGAGAACTTGGACAGTTTCCTTTCCATTATTCCCCAGCCATCCCTGACCCTTCTTGTATATTCTCTCCACCAGTAAGTTCTGTAATTTTACCTCTTAAAAAATCCTTTGACCCCATTTTTTCTCATCATTGCCACTGAATTAGTGCAGGCTAAGTATCATCTTTCATCTTATCTATTGTAGTAGTCTCTTATGTGGCCTCTATATATCCCCTCTAATCCTCCACCCAAATCTGTTCTTGATACCCCAGGCTAAAACGACCTTCCAAAATGCAGATCTGAGCATATCGCCTCCTTCCTTAAATCTCCTCAATAGATTCTTATTGATTTTAGGATAAAGACCCTAATCCTAAATAAGGCCTAAAAGACTCTACATGTTTGGGCCCTTGCCTGCCTCTCCTGCTGCTGCTTTCATCACAATGTCCCTGACTTTGTTTCCCACCCACACTGGCTTCTTTCAATACTTGGAAGATGCCCCCATTCTTGCCATAAGATCTCAGCATATGCAACTCTGTTTATTTGGAATATCGTTTCTTGCCTTTAAATCCCAACCTTTTCCTATAGATCTCTGTGCATGTCATCTCTTCAAGAAATTTTCTGTCCCTTTACAGACATATTTTATGCATAATTGTAAAAAACTGATTATGTCACTGCTACTTTGTCCCCTAGTGAAAATGAGATGCATGTCCTCAGCACTAGGCACCACATAAATATTTTTGAATGGATGGATGGATGAATGTATTACTCAATGATTGCCTTTTTATTTTTATAGAATTGTGAACATAATAGCTCCTAAATGAAAATTTGTTGAGTGCTTTATGAATTGTTACCTAATGTGCATCATCATTTCATCTATTCTGAATGACAGTTTATTTATGGCCTGTTATAAATAAGAGGTTCCTATTTCATTGAAAATAATAGCATAGACAAATTTAATTTTGGGTAAACGCTCATTGTGAAGTCAAATTATTATTTCTTTATTTTAATATGGTTAAAAAATTCACCTCCTGGTTCCTGTTTGCAATTTGTTTTTCTAAGGAGAAAAAAGCCTACTTTCAAAATATTCCAGTTTTCAACTGTACATATTGTATATTTTCACAAAGGCAGGGAAAGTATCCAGTTTCTAGTGAGGGAAGTGGGTTTGTAGACGTGGTTCTGACATCAGTCCCTCTCACACACTTACTCCTGATCAGCATAGCCTTATGCTGTCGACTCATTTTTCCTGTGTAGTTTAGTTGCCACTTATTATCTCATATGTCCCTGGTTCTATTTTCAGTGCTTTAGAGTTTCACAAATGTTCAAAACAAGCATATAAGAATTAGTAATTCTATTCTGCAAATTAAAAAATTGAGACCCAGAGAAATTAAGTAAATTGCCCAAAACCATAGTAAGTGGCAAAACCAGGATCTTTGAAAGTCCAAAACCTATACACTTTCTGCTACTTCTTCATTAGCTATTTCCTGTTTTTAATCATGGAAAATTGAGAATTGAATTTACATTTGTCTGTTCCTTGGACTTTATAACATAAAATACAATTACAAGATTATCTTGTAAAAAAAATGGTTTCTTTAAACTTCTATGACTCATTCTTAATATAACCTTTCCATAGTAATTAAATTTTCATAGAGCTATTTGATGACTTTTTTATTAGACATTGTGAGTTTTAACTCTTTGGAAATCAATAGAATTATTTTGATGCTTGCTTATTTCCAAATATTAAAAGCTGAGTAATTTAAGCCTGTTAGCTCAATTAGATAGAACATGATCTTGGTATTGATCACCATACAATTCTTTTGGCCTCCCACAGAAAAACCCAGCCCAAAGCTAAACCTAATGCTACTTCTGGCTTACATTTGGGATGGTATATTCTCTTAATTGTGAAATGCAGCACACAAAGCCAAGTTTATATTCTGTTTCTGTATGACCCTGAAAAAAAATGGAAGGGGAGATGATTTTTATAATTCCTTTCACTCTTCTAAAAGTTAAAATGTATGTTTTCTGTTAGTATGCATGTATTAATTCACTCATTCATTTGTTCATTAACAAACATTTATTGAGTAGTTCCTACATCCCAGGCATCATTCTAGTAGATATATGATAAACAAAACAGACAAAATGTTTGCCCCATAGAGCTTCTATCTTAGTGGAAAAAGAGAACTTACCAACAAAATAGTGGTAATTATTGATAAGAAAATATAACAGGGTATTCTGATAAAGACAGCTGAGGATTGGGAGTGTTATTTTGGAAAGGACCGTCATATAAGGTCTTGTGGTAGAGGTGACATTTGAACCAAGAAGGAACCAGCCCTTTGAAAAACTGTAAGAACTGCTTTCCGAACAAATGTACCATACCTCAAGGCAGGAATGAGCTTGGGGAGGTATCAGGAAAAGAGAGATATTACTAGAAAGTAGTTTGTAAGGTTGGAAAAGGGGGGAGGGACCAGATCTTAAGGACTTTAAGTAAACTTAATGTTACCATCATTTTCTTCTGAAATTACGTAAGTGAAGTTTTATTTTTTTATTTTATTTTTTTATTTTTTTGAGACAGGGTCTCACTTTGTTGCCCCGGCTAAAGTGAGTGCCGTGGCGTCAGCCTTGCTCACAGCAGCCTCAAACTCCTGGGCTCAAGCAATCCTCCTGCCTCAGCCTCCCGGGTAGCTGGGACTACAGGCATGCGCCACCATGCCCGGCTCATTTTTTTTCTATATATATTTTTTTAGTTGTCCATATAATTTTTTTCTATTTTTAGTAGAGACGGGGTCTCGCTCTTGCTCAGGCTGGTCTCGAACTCCTGAGCTCATACAATCCGGCCGCCTTGGCCTCCCAGAGTGCTAGGATTACAGGCATGAGCCACCGTGCCCCGCCTGTAAGTGAAGTTTTATTTGCCTTAGAGTTTTACCCTCCTGAGACTGAATTATGCCACAGAGAAAACTGTATATTACCATAAAATTTTAGAATTGAAAGATTCCTTAGAAATTACCATGTCTGACCCTTTCATTTTAGAGATATGTCAATTTGAACCCAGAAAGGATAAGTGACTTGTAGAAGGTTACTCAGCAAACCTGGGCAAGATAGGATTTGAGCTCAGGCTTCAGTATTATAGAGTCCAGTGTTCCTCCCAGAAAACAAATTTTTAGGAAAACACTAAAAAAAAATTTTTTTATAGCATTTCTATGGCTCATATTGTTTTCTATTTGATTACTTATATGTTTATTTATTTTTGAGACAGGGTCTCACTTTCTCACCAGGGCTAGAGTATAGTGGTGTGATCATATCTCACTGCAATCTCAAACTCCTGGGCTCAAGCCATCCTCCTGGCTCAGCCTCTCGAGTAGCTAGGACTATAGGCCTGCACCACCATGTCAAGCTAAATTTTTTTAAAAACTTTTGTAGAGACAGGATATTGCTATGTTGCCCAGGCTAGTCTCAAACTCCTGGCCTCAAGTGATCTTCCTGCCTCAGCCTCCCAAAGTGCTAAGATTACAGGTGTGAGCCAGCACTCCTGGCCTCTATTTTATTTTTAAAAAATAGTAAATTGCTGTAATTTAACCAGAATTTAAACATAGTTAATTGTTTTAGATTTGTATTATACATGTTTTTTTAAATCATTGGCCAAATGTTTATTACTATAAGAGCAGAATGATGCAAATGTTGACTTAGTATCTGTCTTTCAATTGCCTTTCATTGTACCATCTGCTAAAGTTCTTAACCTGGTGTTCTCACACCCCCAAGGGGGATCCACAAATGAGCTTTGGTGTTCCAATAACTCTTTGAAAAGGTGTGTAATGTTTTATATACCTGTGATTATCATTTTAGGTCTTCCAAGGAACTGACATCAAGACAGAATTACACAAGCTTGATTTATGGGGAAATATGGAGGATAAATGAGAGAGAGCAGAAATAGGTAGCAAGAGCCTGGAGACCACAATGCAGGTCTGGCATCTGTGAAAAGAGACAGGGAAAGAAGGATTGAGTAGGAAGCCTCAAACTACAGTATAGTTCTAAGAAAGTCTCATTCAAGCTGATGTGAAGTCACCATGCAAAAGTTTCTTGTTGGAGGTATCCTGCACTGGGCAGAAAGGAATTGGCACTAGTACTTCTGCCATGCTTAGTTATTGGCTCCCAGTAGCCCTAGGGCAAGTGCTGTGAGCACTGCCCCAGACAGCAGCTGGGGCAATCCATCAGCTCTGCTCCCAGCAACAGTTGTATTGAAAGAAATCTGAGTGGTATACTTCTAGGGCCACCACACTATGCTTATCTGCATTTCTTTGGGGGAAAGTATCTGTAGTGTTTGTCACATTTGCATAGTGTTTGGGTACCAAAGAAGGTTAAGAACAACTGACTATTCAGACACCTAAATTGTGGCCCTAAGAAACAAAACTATGGACCCAAATTTATTACTGTTAACTCAGTAAATAGTAGTTACCAAACCATTGCAAATTATGGCATTGTTACCATTATTTCTTCATGGGTGGCAGAGACGTTTATACTTTTCACATTCATATTTGTCACAATGAAAGCAAGGAGTGTCCAGATACTGGCAGCAGGGTTACACGATAGGATATGTATGTACTTATTTTTCCTTAAGAGCAGTTCTAAAGGCTCAGAGAATGGATAATGGAGACAGAATTCCTGGGTTTGTATCATCATCCTGGCAGATTAGCTGCTTGACCATGGGTGAATTATTTCACTTCTCTGTGCCTCATATTTCCCATTTTTAACATGAACATCATAATAATAGTGTCTGCCTTCTGGAATTGCGGGAAGGATTCAGGGAAGGGATCTCCAGAAAGCTCCTCATACAATGCGTTGCACACATTATTCCTGTGGCTATAGGTTACTGGGCGGTGAGCACTGCAGTTTGCCCCACTTGAGCAAATTCAGCACTCTAAAATGTGAACTTGGGGAGTGAATGAATGAATGAAGCTCTCTGTTCCTTCAAGCTATAGAAGCATCCTTTAAAGAGTTAGCACTTTAACATATTTGAAAATTTTTTCAGTAGTGTTTCTGGTTTGATAGGATTTAAAGAGATATTAATTAGGCCGGGCGCGGTGGCTCACGCCTGTAATCCTAGCACTCTGGGAGGCCGAGGCAGGTGGATCGCTCAAGGTCAGGAGTTCGAAACCAGCCTGAGCAAGAGTGAGACCCCACCTCTACTAAAAATAGAAAGAAATGATCTGGTCAACTAAAAATATATAGAAAAAATTAGCTGGGCATGGTGGCACATGTCTGTTGTCCCAGCTACTTGGGAGGCTGAGGCAGTAGGATTGCTTAAGCCCAGGAGTTTGAGGTTGCTGTGAGCTAGGCTGATGCCACGGCACTCACTCTAGCCTGGGCAACAGAGCAAGACTCTGTCTCAAAAAAAAAAAAAAAAAAAAAGAGATATTAATTAATTTTTTTTCCTTGTGCTAGTTTGTATTTTTAATTTTAAAAAATGATTGTACATTACTTGTATAATTATGTCTAGTTCTTTACCATGTCTGTTTATAAAGCAAGGTAGCGCTATGAAGATGATATTTACATGGAAATAGATTATTCTATAGTATAACATTTTTATTATTACTATTACTACACAAACGTTTTAAAAGTTTTCAAACTTCCTCTTTAGAACTTGACCTTTATTGATGAATCACTTTCTGTTTGCGTGTTGCTACCTCCCCTCCTTTAACAACTTTGGTTTCTCTCACCCTGCTTTTTCTATAATTCTTTTTTCTAATAACCTGATTTTCACTATTCCTGGTGTAAACATTTTAGGAAGGCAGATATGATAAAAATTTGAAAGATTAAATAAGCACTCATAAGTTACTTAGTCCACTGGTAGCAAACTACAGTCCAAGAGCCAAATCTTCCCAGCAGCATGTTTGTGTAAATAAAGTTTTATTGGAACCATGCTTTTTAGATTACATATTGGCTATGGGTACTCTCATGCTATGTAGCTGGGTTGAGTAGTTACAACAGAGACAGAATAGCCAGCAAAGCATAAAATATTTACTATCCGTCCTTTTACAGAAAAAGTTTGTAATCACCTGATTTATTTCACTCAAAAGAAAAAAAAAAGCAGAAGAAAAAAATTATCTAGAGCAGGATAGGTCCTTAAGGGTAGGAATTGTTCCTTACTCATCACTTTACTCTTAGTAGCTAGCCCAGAGGCAGACTTATAGTAGATACTAATCAAATAACTGCTCAGTTGATTATGGCTTTACCTTACATTAATTTTTAAAATTAAATGGTTTAAGTTAAAAAGAAATTTCCCCCCAGTATGTTTTTATTAAAATGGCACTGTAGAGTAAACTAGCTGGGCCAGCGCATTGAAGTGACCATTATAAATAATCTCTGGGGTGATTTATAATACATTAGAAAAACATTCTTTTTGTAAAAAAACTATTAATTTAATGGAATAATATGTTAGAGAGAAACTACTTGATCCCTTGCTGCTTCTTTTAACATTTTGATTTTTAGGTTAAGATTCTTTTAATAATTTCTTAATACTGTAGGCATGAGAACTCCTGAAATTCCTAGACTCAAATGCATTTTCTGCAAATATTTTCAAGTTTATTTCAGTTCCTGGTTTGGAAAAATTGTTTGGGTTGTAAAATTTTTATATGATTATATACGAATTACAAAATTAACTTTACTACTTGTTATATTTCTAGAAAGATTAAAATGTTTTAAACTATTATAATTTATTAATCAATTGTATTACTCAAATTTTCAGAAGGAAATCCAACCTTACATGTATTTTTGCTTTGTTAAAGTTAGGGCATGGATTCCTTCTTTTCCTTTTCTAGCCATTTGTTTTTGTGTGATGAACAAAGACAACATTAGTAACAACTTTGGAAGTTTTCCATAAAATGTTTCCTATTGATAAAAATAATCTGGATAACCCTTTTGAAAAATTCCTAGGCCTCTCCCTTCTAAATTCTGATTCAGTATTTGTGGAGTGGGGCCCAGAAATCTTCCTTTTTAAAATACAAGCACCCCAAATGATTCACATCATGAAAGGAGTTTAGGAAATGATACTTTCAAGAAAATCTTCATGGGAGTGATGTTGGCAAGATGACAGACTAGGAGGTGCCATCCCGCATCCCCTCCACACAAAAAAATTATTTAATATCCACAGATGAAAATAGCTCTGAGATTCAGAGTACAATTAAAATGCTATAGCAACCCAGGGAGCACAAAAACTGAGGATGGGCACAGAGAAAAGTGTAGGAAGCGTTTCACTTGCATTACTCCATCCCCTAGGCCACTTCATCTCAGTGCTAAAAGGAATCCTGTTGGGTGCAACCTCCCCCTGTAGGGGAAAAGGAGATCAGGAGGACCCTAGAAGTCTTCACTATCACAGACCTGAAGCTTTTGCAGCCAAGGATCCCCACAGTCTTTGTCAATGAGATCCCAGCTGACAGAGCTGCCCAAAGCTCACACCATTGCACCACCCTGAACCAGAACTGCCTCTATGCTTCCCAGAGATGGAACCACTGCACTTTTTTCAGCACCAGCACTACTATACATACCTGTGACTCAGACCAAGTGCCATTGTGCACCCATGGACTCAGCACTGTTGCACACTCCACCCAGCCAGCACCCTTACAGCTACCAGCAGATGAAGGTCTTCCCCCATGGGGGCCAGACCATAAGTAACTTCTTCAAATGCACACACACCAACACATTACTACAAGGAACATGAAGAATCAGGGAAATATGACATCACCAAAGAAAGAGAATACATTTTCAGTAGTTGACCCCAAAGAAATGGAGATCTATGAATTGCCCAACAAAGAATTCAAAATAATTGTTTTAAAGGAGCTCAGTGTGTTACAAGAGAATGCAGTTAGGCAACTTAATGAAATCAGGAATACATGAACAAATTGATTTCAACAAAGAAATAGAATACATAAAGAAGAACCAAACAGAAATTCTGGAACTAGAGAATACAATGAATGAGATGAAAAATGCAATAACGAGCTTCTACAGCAGACTCAATCAAGCACAAGAAAATCAGGAAACTTGAAGATGAGTAATTTGAAATTATTCAGTCAGAGGAGAAAAAAAGAATGTAAAAGAGTGAAGTAAGCCTTCATGATTTATGGGGCACCTTTCAGTGAGCCATATATACACACACGCACACACACACACACACACACACACAAATTATGGGAGTCACAGAAGGAGAACAGAGATAGGGAGCAGGGCAGAAAACTTATTTAAAGAAATAATGACTGAAAATTCCCCAAATATGAGGAAACAGATATCCATCTTTAAAAAAACCCAGAGGAAAATGCTCCAGGACATATGTCTGGGCAAAGAATTTTTGTGCAAGACCTCAAAAGTACAGGCAACCAAAACAGGAATAGACAAAAATGGAATTACACCAAGCTAAAAAGTTTCTGCACAGCAAAGGAAGCAACAAAGTAAAGAGACAACACACAGAATAGGAGAAAATATTTGCAAACTATCCATCTGACTAGGGATTAAATTCAGAATATATGAGGAGCTCAAACAACTCAATAGCAAAAACAAAACAAACAAACAAAAAAAAAAAACAAAAAATGGGCAAAAGATCTGAATAGACATTTCTCAAAAGAAGACATACAAATGACTGACAGGTATTTGAAAAGTTCCTCAGCATCACTAATCATCAGGGAAATGCAAATCAAAATAATTATGAAGTATTACCTCACGTCTGTTAGAATGGCCATCATGAAAAAGTCAAAAGATAAGTAAATATTGGCATGGATGTGGAGAAAAGGGAATCCTTATTCACTGTTGGTGGGAATGTAAATTGGCACAGACATTATGGAAAACAGTATGGAGGCTCCTTCAAAAATTAAAAATAGAGCTAAGTTATAATCCAGCAATCCCTCTTCTGAGTATTATCCAAAATGGAATCAGTTCATTGCAGCATTATTCACAATAGCCAAGGTATGGAAATAACCTAAATATCTGACACGGATGAATGCATAAAGAAAATGTGCCTGGGAGGCTGAGGTGGGCAGATTGTTTGAGTTCAGGAGTTCAAGACCAGCCTGAGCAAGAGCAAGACTCCATCTCTACTAAAAATAGAAAGAAATTATATGGACAGCTAAAAATATATATAGAAAAAAAAAATTAGCTGGGCATGGTGGCACATGCCTGTAGTCCCAGCTACTTGGGTGGCTGAGGCAGAAGGATCGCTTGAGTCCAGGAGTGTGAGGTTGCTGTGAACTAGGCTGACGCCATGGCACTCTAGTCCAGGCAATGGAGTGAGACTCTGTCTCAAAAAAAAAAAAAAAAGAAAGAAAATGTGATATATATGTATATGTACATATATGAATAATATCCTTTAAAAAGAAATAAATTGTGTCCTTTACAACTATGTGGATGAACCCAAAGGGCTTTATGCTAAGTGAAATAAGCCAGGTACAGAAAGACAAATGCTACCTCATCTTACTTATATGTGGAATCTAAAATAGTCAAACTCTTAGAAGCCGACTGTAGAATGGTGGTTGCCTAGGACTGGGGGAGGAGAAGATGGGAAAATATTGACCAAAGGGTACAAAGTTTCAGTTATGCAAGATGAATAAATTCTGGAAATCTAATGTACAGCAATGTAACTATAGGTAACAATACTATATTGTATATTTGAAATTTGCTAAAAGGTATACCTTAAGTGTTATCACAAAAAAGAAAAAGGAAATAATTATGTGAGGTGATGGATATGTTAATTATCTTGATTATGGTGATTATTTCACATAGTATGCATATATCAACACATTCAGTTGTACATCTTAAATATTTACAATTTTTATTGTCAATTATACTTTAATAAAGCTGAGAAAATTACTTTCACATTTTCTTACTCATGTATGAAGTAATTTGAATGAGGCTTAAAAAACTTGCTTGGGCTCCTACCAATGAAAGAACCCTTGTAATATTAGACAAAGACTTTATATTTGCACATAAAATAGAATAAATATTAGATAATTTTATGAATTACTTAGAGTGAGTTTCTTTTAATATTTTAGTCACTGACTCTCCTTCAATATCTTAACCTTATTTGGGTCACAGATTCCTTCTGAGAAGTTGATGAAATCTGTGTGATCTCTCCCCAGGAAAATTAACACACAAATTTTGCATATAATTACAGGGCTTCTACCCTGACAACAATGGACTGCAGCCATGGACAAGTTTAAAGATCTATTCTTCAGTTGAGGTCCATTTTATTTTTAATTTTGCTCTATATTTAAGTATCTTAACTTTACCTTTAATTTTTTTTATCAGATGCCATATTGTGAAAAATTTAATAACCCGTTCAGTGTTCTGACTGTATATACCTGTCTTTCCAGTTAAATAGGACATATATTGCCATTGTACTTCTTTTGCTTAAGAAGTACTTCTTTTGCTTTTTAATGGGCGTCCATTAAAAAATCTCATGTATTTTGACACAACTCTAGTTTTGGGAGATATTATTTATAGAAAGAGCAAGAAGTTGACAGTTTGTTGGTGGAATAATAGAGGGACAGATACCTTGAGAAAGGGTGACTCCTGATAGATGTGTGCTCCAAGAAAGAAGATACCTGGGGAAGGAGGTGACCAGAAGCCAGCAAGAAAAAACCTAGTGCATACTGGAGTCAAAGGGGTGAGTTTAGAGAAGCCGGCAGCATATGCCCTTGATCCCTCCCTCCTTTTAGAAATGAGAACTCAGGGAGGGATGAAAACAGCTTGGGTGGCAGATGGCTGCAGAGAGAACTGTTTCAACCCGAATTTGAGGATTGTATCAAAAACCCAGGCAGAAAGAATTTTGTTTTCTTCAAGGTCTTAGGGGTGAGATCAAAGGGTAGAAAGAGAAATATTGAGAGAAAAAGAAAGGAGAGTAGAAGGGAGGGAGAGAGACGTGAGACAGAGAGAGAGAGTTCAGGAAACAAGCCACACGTATTAATCTAGACAAAACTGGGCTCATGGATCACACTGTGGAAATGTAATCTGCCTACCTGGCTGTAACCTCAGGAGTGTGTACTTGAAAATGACTTCCTGAAAGTATATGTTGTAGTATTTTATGCCTCACTCTGAAGGGAATTGTATTAGAGAAAACAAAAGGACCAATCTCTCACCTGCATGTCAAATTATGGCTCAGGGCTCACACTAGCCCACAGGACACTTTTGTTCAAATTAGAAACATGCAGATCCAGCCCCACCAGGACATGTGGGCTGGCACAGCAGAGTTGGGATTTCAGTGCCCATTTCCCACCATTGCCATCCCTGGGAGGATGTGGAGAGCCTTCAGATATGCTAAGGACCTTTCAGGTCTCTTACAAGCCAGAGCTTCTACAATATTATGATTTGTTTCTAGGATTAAAACTATCTGAGTAAATGTGAATCTGGGTAGAAAGGTCACAGAGCAGGCAGGTTTGGGAGAGATGCACGTGGAGAGATCAAAGAGGAAGGAGTTGTTGGTTCAACCAGCCACATCACACAGAACCACCTTGGCAATCAATACGGAGGTAGAAGTTTCAGCTAGATTGCTTTCACATCCAGAAACTAGTTGTAATTTTTATGTTTTCACAAATAATCATAGAAATAGCTCCGGAACCCACCATATTCAGGTATACATACACATATATGTTCACACATGATTCATATGCACGTTTCATATATTCATGAATGCTAGCCATTCTTCCATATGACTTAAACTATCACAATATCCAATTAATGCACTATCCAGTAAATGCAATTAATGTAAATAATTCCTATTGTGTTTACTATAACAAAATATGAAATATGTAAATAAGGTAACTCATTAACTTACATGGGGAATTTTGAAACTGTAATTCAATCTTATTGAACTGTTCTTTAATATTTAATGCTAATTAACCAAACACCTAACACATTTTATTCACCTAAATGATTAAGCTGAAAATATTTTGCATATATTTCTAATATTTTCTTTAGCTTTTGCTCTGTTTCTATCTCCCTTTGCAAAATCAGTGAAAATCTGGGCAATGAGTTATTGATGATCAAATATGAATTGTGTCTTTATTTGTGTCAGTTTGTATTGTCCTTAATTAAGGCTAACCCATTTCCTTCATTTAGACTTATTGAACATCATATATTGTACTAATTATTTATTTAGTAATTATTAGTGACAATTTATTAACATTATGTGTTGAACTAATTATTGAACATCATATATTTTACTAATTATTATTTATTTGTTATTCAGTAATTATTTATTAGTGACAATATATGATGTTCAATATGTTTATATAATGAGCTATAAACTTATAGTTGTGAGAGGTAGAAACACATAATCTTCCTTTGTGTTTAAACTCAGTATTATTGTTTGAAGGTTCAAGACAGCCTCTGTAGGGCTTTTTATTTTCTTAAAATAGGCAATTTTTAAATTCTGTTAATGTTTTGAATATATAATACTACGGTTCGAAATGAACATGATGTCAGCATCATGTTCATACAAGGAGAAGTCGTGTGACCACACCATCCTTCTTCCCCTGTTCCTCCTGGCCCCATAAGAAATCATTTTTAGCAGCTTCTTGTTAAGCCTTTCTGTGTTTCTTAGTGAAAATAAAACACAAATACATATTCTTATTTTTCTCCCTTTCTTTCAAAAATAGGCAAAAATTTAAAATTCTTCCCATAATGCCCTTTTAATCTTGCTGCTGACTCATTTTCTAGTTGGTAACTTCTTTGCAAAGAGAATTCATTAAATTATCTACATACAGATTCACAAGATCTCCATAAAGTTATCAAAATTAACAGGATGACATTAAGTAAACATTAATTGATGGCACCCTTAGAAGTTTTAAGAATGGATTGGCTAATTTGCTGGAAACACAGTGCTTGAGTTAAGGTCATCAGGGAGCGAGCCTGGTCCTCTGGAGTGACTGGAATGCTCTGGTGCACTGTGTAGGTTACTGCCTTTCTGGGATGATGATCTGGATAACTGCTGTTCTATTTTTCATAATTTTTAAATTAGTTTAGTTGCCAGCATAAAAGCTGTGCTAAAGACACCACATGGGAAAGTGTATGCAGATCTAAGAAACGATTAAGAATATTATGATAAATGCAAATTTTAAAAACTTGCAATTTCAAAGTCTTGTGTAAAGTGATGTTGTAAGAGTTTGAACTGTTTAAATTTAGAATGCTGAAGAAAAATTGATACTAACAATTGTCTCTGGTATGATCATATCATCAATTAATTACAAAATTAGGACTTTTCAATTCACTGAGCCCTTTCCCTCATTGCTAACATTTCCATTCAGGGGTGGCTAGGCATCTGCATTTACTAACATGGTTTTGTGTTTCATGTCATGTAGCATTAGAATCTTGCTCCCAGTCTCCAGCATTCTGTGATACCAGATTGTGCTGCATAGACCATGATTAGGGTGATCTTACATCGCTGTCACTATATTGCTAATAGAGCCTCCTTTTAACCTCAGAAATGCCCTGGATTGAATGATAAATGGGGTGGTCACTCTATATATAGATTTCTCAATGATAATAAAGGCTTTTATTGAGCATTTGCTCTATACCAGGCACTGTGCTAAGCTCTTTACATGTATGATTTCTTTTATTACTGCTTATAATGTAACTCTTTCATTAGGCAACTATTCTTCTATAATGCTATATTACAAAAGGCAAGGGAAGCTAAGAGAGGTTAAGTAATTTTCCCAAAGCCATGCAGCTAGTAGCTGGGGAGCTAGGACTTGAATTCAGACCTGTTGGATCCATACAATAGCTGTATATTTGTTGTGTTATGAGGACTAGTCTGTGGCCACTGATGCCCAAGTTAGGTTGGCAATAGCTTGTGGAGCTGGGACTACTGAGTTTCTTTTGATTGCCTTGAATTTATTCAGCCTATTCATCTACCAACTAAATAAATCAATTCCTTTTATTTTTATTTTTTAATAAATGCCAAGGCAAAACAATGTTGTGTGTGTGTGTTTTTGAGACAGGACCAATAATCTTGGCAGTGTTATGTTACAAAGGCTTTTTAAATTTTGTACTAATGCCATTTTAATTGTTTAGTGTGATGGGCACATTAGGGACAGTGGTTCACTGTTTCACTTTGGAAAAGCTGCTCTCTGTCAGGTTTGTGAACAGCTTTATTGTTTAGTTCATATAAAGGTCAGTAGTTCTAAATATACATACTTTAATGGGTGATGTAATAGATATTTTATAGTGTTGCAGGTACTTTCCCTCAGTGTTTGCCTTTTTTTTTTTTGTAGGGAGAGTCTCACTCTGTTGCCCCGGCTAGAGTACTATAGCGTCAGCCTAGCTCACTAGCTCACAGCAACCTCAAACTCCTGGGCTTAAGCGATCCTACTGCCTCAGCCTCCCAAGTAGGTGGGACTACAGGCATGTGCCACCATGCCTGGCTAATTTTTTGCTATATATATTTTTAGCTGTCCAAATCATTTCTTTCTATTTTTAGTAGAGACGGGGGTCTTGCTCTTGCTCAGGCTGGTCTCGAACTTCTGATCTTGAGCGATCCTCCCGCCTCGGCCTCCCAGAGTCCTAGGATTATAGGTGTGAGCCACCGCACCCAGCCCAGTGTTTGAGTACCTTTTGTGCCTTCTGGAGAGAAGGTGTCTATATGCTGTGTGAGTGTGTGTGAGTGTGTGTGTGTGTGTGTCTACGTGTGCATATCTTGTTTGAAAGCCCAGTCTTACAAACTTCTAAACTGGATTCTTAAATCTCTATCTTATGAAATAACATCTCCATAAGATATACTCTATTGTATATTGTTGGATTTGACAGATATTTTGACTGTGCAACTTCAAAATGCAGGCTTTGGGTCAGAAAAGAAAGAAAAGACTTGTGGTGGGTTTTGTTTGACTGAAAAAAAAAACCTGAATCAATTGATTCAATTTAACTTGGCAGCCATATAGGTGACTTCAGCTTTTGCATCTTCAGACCTTTCTCAGCTTTTTGCCTGGCCTAAGAGACTGTTCCTTTCCCTTTGTTTCTTTTCTTAGCTTGATGAAGTGTTAAGATTTGTTCATTTCAAAACAGACCAATTAAAAATGAAGAAGCCACATTGTTTAGTTCACTGGACTGGGAACCCCAGAGACGTGTTCTATTCTCAGCTCTGGAAAACTCTTAAAACAAAATCACATGACCTTCCCCCCAAGAAAGGTATTCCCCTAGTTTGAGATAGTACATTTTACTTTTTAATCAGTGTCGAAAGCATAATATTAAGTGGAAAGACCTTGGCAAAGTTATACTATCTAAATAGGCAAGTTCCAAATCCTGGCAGAGAATGTTCCTTTGAGTTACATTTTTCTACAACTTTTTAAAGTCTCTTCTTGGCTGCAATCCTTCATTTCCACCAGAAAAATACAAGATTAATGTATCCATTGAGAGAATGAAGATATTTTGGATGAATTTATTATAAATCCCTTGTAGAAATGTTACCACATTATAACCCCCAACTGTAGTGGTCTAGGGGCTGGAGTAGTAGTGGTGGAATTGGAGTTACTTTGATCTGTAGTTCGGACTGTTGGTGACACCCCCCCCCCGCCAGGAAAACTGATCTCTTTAGCTACGCTGGTCCAGGTTTTGACATACCTTTTTCTTGATTTTTTTCTTCTGTATCAACCAGGGCAGATCTGCATTAAAAACAAAAACAAACCACAAAACTTCCTTAAGCAAGTAAGGAAAATTATAAAGAAAAAACAAACCTGGAACTACATGGTTAACAAAATGCAATTTCTGGACATGGTACAGTGAACAGTGCAAAGTATTTGGTTTCAGAAAAATTAAGCTCTAGCTATCTTCACCTTTTAACTGGTTTTTTGCCTTTAAGCGGTTGACTTAATCATTTTGTTCTTTATCTGTAAAATAGAAGAATAACACTTCATTTGACTAGTCCAGGATCAAATAATAACTATGAAAGTACTTTGTAAAAGACAGATGTTAGCTGTTGTGTTGATGATACAAGTCCCACCTGAGGGCTATTAGGTACATTAAATACCCAGCCCAGTTGTTTTTCTTCACTTTGTGGAAGCCCAAAGGAGAAGTAATTTCAGATTGTGTGCAGTCACATGTCATGGGATTCTCACTGTCTACATGGTCATCCTTCTCTACTAGTCTTTTCTTTGGCTCTCTAGCTGAGGTCTGAGTTGGTCTGCCCTGGAACTCCAATCTGCCCTATTCTTGCCATCTTCTCCTTTACCCTGCCCAGCCCTCATTCCCTGAGAAAAAGGCTAATATTCCCTGAGTCAGTACCAACTGGTAGATGCTTCTCTTTCCCCTCTGAGGTGTTCCAGCTTCTGGTCTTTAGAGGTCTTATCTTCTCCCTGCTCTAGTTCTCTCTGCTGGGTTGGTTCATCTGAAACATATTTCTTCCTGGGATTTTGAGACAAGTTCTGACCTTCTTCACCTGGGCTTGAGTGTGGGTCTGGCTTGCTAGTGGTCTTGCTGCCTTCTAGAGTGGGGGCTCTCTCACTCCATTCTGCAGCCTACATTCCTGTTCTCATGGTCAGCAGATAGCAAGTGCTCTTTCCCACTTTTGAAAGCCTCAAAGCCTCCGTGTTCCTTTAGGCTTTCCAAGTGAATTTCAATTTCCAGCTTAAGAAAGCAGAAATAAGACTGAAGAAAGCCTTCAAGTGTTTTTACCCTTCTCAACTAATATTAGTAGTAATTTTGGTAGTACTGCTAGTAGTAATTGTGGTAGTAGGAGAAGCAATAATAATAATAGTAGTAGTAGTTGTCATTGTCTTAGTAGTAGTTAATATTTATTGTTCCTTTTTATGACTAAGTATGAGGGAAAGTTCTGTACACATGTTGTTTAAACTGCACAACAGCTCTGTGAAATAAATCTGTTACTATTTCTCTTGCAGAGTTAAAGACACTGAGACTTTACAGGTGAAGAAACTCGCTTGAGGTCACAAAACTAGTAATCTGGAGAATCAGTATTCAAAGCCAGGTTTGGCTGATCAGAACCTGAATATACCGGTATATATTCTTGAATGCATTAATTAGCTCTTGGGGCAGAGGTCACTGACTCAAATGCTTGCAGGATCCAGGTCGGAAATGAAAATTAGTGGATAGGGCCCAGAGTTAGCAGGATGACATTGTAAGCTGGATGTTAAATGGCAGCTACCACTTTTCCTCAGTGCTGGGGTGCTATAGGGAATAGTGGGGACTATGTGCTGTTAGGGAATGTACGTCCTCTCTAAAACAGACAGCTGCTACTTACTCAAGTGGTTGTTCTCATGAGGGAATAAGCTTTTTACAATATGAATTTTAAAAAGGTGATGGAAACATGAATTTTATGTGATATTTCCTGATCATTAAATATTGACACTGAATGCAAATAAAAAAACTAAACTAAACACTATGAAAGTTATGTCTGGAGACCATGTTTGGCCTGGTGTGTTATCTCTCTCAAGGGAAAAGTTTTGCAACGTTCTAACCATTTCAATGAGTAATGACAAAATTTGGTAAGGGATACATTGTTCCCTATTCATCAGTAGCTAAACTGTCCTTAGCCACTTGGTCAACTATTGCTTAGCAAAAGACTCTGGGGAGATCCCAGTTTATTAAATGTTGTATAAAGACTGAAACATAAATAACATGATTCTATTCCTAAGTACCTACTGTGTGCCAAGCATTTTGTATATGCTATTTTATTCATTTTAATCCCTGTAGCATCCCTGTTTAACATGTGAGGAAATAGGTCTGAGAGGTCAAAAAACAACAGCAACAACTTGCCAGAGACATTTCTTTAGCAAGGCACAGCATAGGGTTTGAATCCTTAAGTGCATTGCACTTGATTTTTCTGCTCAGCTCTCCTGCCTATTCAGCATAATATTGCAATGAAGTCTGCATTATGCTAGAACTCACATAGGCAGGGATAACTTTTCCATGGTGTTCACTGTGATTTTCTGTTTCAATGAGGATGATTCCTCTAATCAAAATTATCTCTGCACCCTACCAGAAATTCTTCCCTTTCACTCTATCACCCAGCCTGAAATTCCAGCCTTTAGAAATTCTTTTGTGCTAACAAGCATACTCCTGGGAAGCTCCCTCCTTAAGCAATCTTTCCTCCCTTCACATGTTAGTATGAAGTTAATCAGATTATGTCCTTTAAATAACTGGCTGAGATCATGGGAATTTTCCTGGACAGCAGGGAGGAGGAAGGGGCCATTTGGAAGTAGGGTCACCATTCAGATGGGGAGACTGGACTGTAGAACTTGGGATAGGCCCCTTGTACCATGGACAGGTTTCTGACTACCTTGGAAATGGGACAGTGGGCACACAAATTTGTTAACTACTTTACCTTTTGCCTAGAGCGGTCCATTCAAGTAGATGAAGCCATATTATTGGTTGGTGCTTTTAATCCCATTATATTTATGGTACAAGAATGCAGCATTTTTTGCTATGAATAGATTTTCAGCATCTTTTATACTTCTAAAATAAAACTATAATCTTTAAAAAAATTAATGGCTTTTTTTGTTCTGATTAAGGAACAGACCCAATTAATAATTAAAAAGAAAACAAAGCTGAAGAAATAATCACAAAATAACTGTCTCTAACGGATAGGATTATGATGGATTTTTTATGTATTGTTTGAATTTTTTTATAATAAGATAACTCATTTTGAAAGGAAAAGAACAGAGTTTTGTTGTTGAAGCAGAGTGAATGAAAAAAATTCTTAGTTGTCAGAGTGTAGCAAGAACAAGGTAGGCGAGCTTTATTGCCTATGAGTTAAAATCTGTAATTACCTCAAGGAATGGGGCCCTACTGAGGGTATGAGGCACATGAAAGGGAGCAAAGGAGGCCAACGCTCCACATCCTGGTTTGTCCATGTCCTTCTCTCTACTCCTGAAGCCCCCCGTAATGTGGGATTTCCGCAAGCAAGAGCAAGAAGTTAGAAGAAATTGGGGTGATTCAATGCTCAGAATTCCCTGGCATCTGTTAAGCCTTAGTACTGACTGTTATTTATTAGACGGCTTTGCCCAAAACATCCCCTTAATGTTTACTGTGCCAGCGCCTTGTGGCATTTGCTCATGTCTGCTTGGGACATGAATCCTCTCTCCCAACTTTTTGGCAATCCCAGAATAGTTCTATTTTCTTCTCCTTTTCTTTCATTTTGGAAATCATTCATGAAACATTTTATTCTTTCATGGTAGTTAAGATGCAGCTTGGGATCCTCAAGTCAATTCCCTTATTATTTGTCAATGGAAATAGTTGCTTTGCCTTAAGTATAGTATAATATATTGTCTTTCTGTAAATTTTCAATTCTCCAGGAGTAGAAGAGTAGTGTTTGAATATATGCATACATTAGCACATAATAATTATGCTTTACCTTCTGTAAATAAACTCAAAACTGGTGGACAGTGATTGTAAGTGGAATAAGGTTTGGTGATACTCACTCATGTATTTAAAGATTACACACTTCTCTGTCTGGCCAGTCCTCTGAGTCCCTTACAGGTATTGAAGAGTAAGAGGCCTACGAAGAAGGATATTAAGTCTAAGAATTCAGAATGCTCTTTGGCTGTTAAAGGCTAAATGGCAGTCACATCCTTTAAAATCAAGTTTGTTATATAATTTCATTTGTCTAACCCACAGATACCTGGCACTAGGAAAGGCTTTTATGGGTGAACTGCTGTGCTCTTTGTGATACTCTTGAAGGAAAGACTCATTTATTTAGTTCCCACGAAAGCTGATGCTGGTCTACAGCAATGTCTTTTAATATGACATGTTCCTCAATGATTTCTCTTTAAAAAACTATCCACCTCTGTGATCTACTCTCTTGTCAGCTCATCTATTTAATTTTGGCTGCCCTTTTCTAAATTGAAGCCGTCAGTGTTCTTGATGCCAACAGATTTCTGTCAATCCTCTTTTTATCTTTTTTTTCTTTTCTGTCTCTATCTGAGGCCGCCCACTTGCTCCCTAGCCTGTAGCCACACAGAATTGCTTGCTTGTACTACTCTAAACACATCCTGCTCTTGTGCCTCCATGACTCAAATGTCTGTGTTTTCTAAGGACCTCTTTTTCCCTATACTTGATGAAACCACCCTACTTTTCAAGACTTACCTTATACATCACCTGCCCTACCTTTCTCCACCTTGGCCTTCCACCCCAAGAAAAATTAGGCTACCTGCCTTTGTGCTTCAACAGCACATTGTGCAAGTCGACAGTGTCATGGTCTCTGGCTCACTCCTCTGATCGGTGTTTCTCAATGTGGAGTGCAGGACAATCCAGGCAGGGTTAGACCTTCTGTTTACATTTATTGCAAATCTAAAGCAACACAGTAAGCTTTTCTGATCTTTAATGAATGCATCCATTCCGGTACCTTCACTCAGTTCTTCTGTTATTCCAGGTTTGCTCTCACATATTTGCTCATGTTCAGCGTATTGTGAAATGTTGTAGTTACTTTTATCTGGTTTTGAGAGGATTTTCAGATTATGTTAACTTTTTTTTTTTTTTTAACTGAAACTACCTTCACAAGATGGACAAGTACCTTAAATGTATTCCTATAAAGACTCCCTGGATTGTGGCTAATACTTACAATGTAAGCACAACAGGTAACAAGAAAAAGCCAGAGGTGACTCCTCTATGCCTCTAGGAGAATTTCCCCAGCAACAGTGTGGTGTGTGGTTGTGTGTGATAATATATGAAGTGGCCCTGACAACATCAGGCCCATTATAGTAAAAACACTAATAATAGCAATCTAATTATATATATATATATATATATATATATATATATATATATATATAGAGAGAGAGAGAGAGAGAGAGAGAGAGAGAGAGAGAGAGAGACAGGGTCTCACTCTGGTCCCTGGGCCAGAGTGTGGTGGCATCATCACAGCTCACAGCAACCTCAAACTCTTAGGTTCAAGCAATCCTCCTGCCTCAACCTCCTGAGTAGCTGGGACTATAGGCACACACCATCATCTCCGGCTAATTTTTCTATTTTTTTTTTTTTAGAGATGAGGTTTTGCTCTTACTCAGGCTGGTCTCTAAGTCCTGGCTTCAAGCAATCATCCCACCTCAGCCTCCCAAAGTGATTACAGGCATGAGCCAGCATGCCTAGCCCTCTAATTACATCTTATAGAAGATTTTAAATGATTAAGATCATTTAAAATATAGATTTATTTCAACTGTTGCTATCTAGTAACATTATCTTAAGGGTTTATTTTGCCCTGAGATAGTATAATAGATGAAAGTAAGATAATAATAGAAATGATAATAATTTACAAATATAGCTTGAGTAGCCCTTATCTGAAATGCCTGGGACCAGAAATGTTTCAGATTTTGGATTTTTTTTGTATTTTAGAATATTTACATTATACTTATTGATTGATTGATCATCCCAAATCCAAACATCCAAAGTATGAAATGCTCCAATGAGCATTTTCTTTTTTTGAGTATCATGTCAGTGCTCAAAAAGTTTCAGATTTTAGAGCATTTTGAATTTTAGATTTTTGGATTTGGGATGGTCAACCTGTAATAAATATCCATTATTAATAGAACATACTAAAAAAGTTATTAGTAGGAGTATGTAATAAAGTTTAGAGACCACTAAATAGCAGAGCTGTTGGAGGATAGAGACTGTCGTCTTCATCTTTGTAGCTTCAGCACCTAGCACAATGACTGGAATATAGCATATGCTCAGTAAATATTAAGTGAATGAATAAATCAATGCAAAACCAATGTAGGGAGGAAAATGCAGAGAAATTCTACTGAGTGCAACCTCAAATTAGAGGTGAGAAACCAAAATGAAGGAATCTGATGACTCAGATGCAGGAAATAGATTTATGTCTGAGTGTGCAATGAAATTATGACCCTACTACAATATGAATGTGCTGTTGAGGTCATCATTTCCTGTCTCATGCGAAAGAAAAATACTGCCAGTTAAAGGGAAGAATCTGGACTCATTCTCCTTTAGATTTAACCCTAAAACTTCACCCCATTTCTCAGTCCTCGTCCAGTGCTCGTCCCTTCACACTTCCAGTTGTGCCCCTTACCTTTGTTGCTTGAAATGCTCACCTGAATTGCTGAGTAACTTATCTCTGTGTAGTTACAGTCCCAAAGGTATTTTCTGATAAATGATTACAACTTTACTTACGTAACCCTGCAAGCCCAGACCTTGTCCTTCAGCGCAAGTGACAAAGAATCTTTCAAAGCCATGTCACATGATATTGCACCAAAAATTTCATCATAGGACTCAATTGTTTTACTATTTGAAGAATGGTTGTCCTTGGAAGTTCTGAGTTCCTAATAGAGGAAAAAAATTAATTTTTTTAATAAATAATATTAAATGCTTTATAAATAATACAAGCTAGCAATATACTTGTGTTTTCAGTAGTAAAGAAAGCTATTATTTCCTCAATGTTTTAGTAGAGTAAACCAGTTTCAGTAACTAGTAGAATAAAATAAAGCCTCATTATTTGGTAGCAAATGTTTAATTCATCTATGTCATCATGATTAAATGTTCTTTAAGGTTTTATGGTAGTTATAAGCTGACCTAATATGTTTTAAGACTAGTAATGTTGGCATTTCATGCATAATGTTGATCAATAATTAAATGTTCATAATAAATATAGAATATCCATTTTGAGCACAAATATTTTTTATTGCATTATTGGGAAAGGGTAGCAACCATCAATGACAAGTAGAGCTTGCTCTTCTGTAATTCACAAGAGGCCACTGGATAATATGCACCATGAGGACAGGAAATATGTCCCTTTCATTCATTGTTGTATCTCTCATGTCTAGCACAGTGCCTAGCACATAATAAGAATCCAATAAATATTTTTCAAATGAATGAATAAAGTTTGTGTAAGTTCACCACTGACACTAGCCACGTATTACACCTCTGCTTGACCATAAAGACAAGTCTCAAAGAATAGCTGTTTCATAGGGCAGTGGTTTTTAATTTCTGATCTGGGGAACCTTGGAGAAGCTGGGGGATTCTGCCAACAGTAAATTACTTTCTCCCAAACCTTTGCATTGCCTGAGTGTATTTGTCAGAATTTTAAATTACAATGCTGTCTACCTTAAGCAAAAGAAAAATTGTCTCCAAAATGCCACCAAAGGTAGAAAAAAAGAAGCCAAGGAAAGGGCAGAATTCAGCCTGGGTCTCAGAAAGAGCCACCACCTCTGTCTCTCAGCGTGTCGGCTTCGTGCTCACAGCACACCAGTTCCTTTTAGTGGGAAACACGGCTTATGACAGCTGTTAAGCTTTAGTGTATCTTAGAACTCTAGTCACTAGATAAAGACTGACTTCAAGCTTTCTTGGCTTCCAGTTTAAAATTTTGGAGAAGGAATTTTGTTTACAAAAGAGTTTGGCCATTAAGATGGTTTTGAAAAATTTCTGCCCTAAGCAATTACTTTGCAGCCTCACCACTCTTTTCTGACCCTCCTAGTTTTGTCCCCATCTGTTCTTCCTCAGTATCATTTCCTTAATTCTGAACTTGGACTCCCTGCCCAGTCTTTACCCCTTCTTAACTCTCCTCCTGGCCTGTTTGGCCCTTAGCTTTCCTGTTCTTTGTGTCTTGATGTGCCTTTGGGTGCTTCTACCCCTTTGTCTTGAGTGAAGACTCTCTGCCCAGAGAATCCCCTTCCAGCTTTCTGTCTGGGAGGGATTGAGCCGTATAATGTGTAAGTTTCAAGATTATATAAACCATAGCTGTTTTAAATCTTCCTTGTACTTTCAAAAGGTTTTCACATAAGGACAAAAGGCAGTTATTTTATATCTACTGTAGTCCCAAGCAGCATGTAAATAGGGTAGAAGTTCTTAAAATAACTTCTTTTGTAAAGTGGGACACCTTCAATCATCAGACAACTTAAATTGTCTCTGATACAAGTGCTAAGAAATGACCTTGATCAGTAAAAAGGTACATACATATTGAAGCATGGGAATGATCAATATAGTCTTTCCTTTCTGTTTCTGAACAGTTAAAGCAGGGGGCCCCAACCTATGGTGAGTTGTATAATTATTTCATGATATATCACAATGTAATAATAATAGAAATAAAGTACAGAATAAATGTAATGCGATTGAATCATCCCAAAACCATCCTCCCCCTTCCCAGTTCATGGAAAAATTGTCTTCCATGAAAAGAGTCTCTGGTACCAGAAGGGTTGGGGACCACTGAATTAAGGTTCCTAGTCTTCCACCAGCCACAGCAAAGCCTGACCTGAGTCAGGTTTGAGAATAGCATTATTTTACAGTGACCAAAGGAGGCGCAAGCCCCTTTTTAGAGCAGGATATTTCATCTTTACTATTCCACTTAAATTTTTGTGCTAAATTTAAAAAATGCAAGAAACGTGTCCTGGAAATACATTTTGAATCTTGAGAAAATAATCACAAATGAAGTCAGAGAACAAGATGAATTCCAGTCAAAGAAAACATCTTTAGGAATAAATAGGTAAGAGTGTGGTCCTACAGAGCATTCTTTATTTAGCTCTATGGTGAAATTATTTTGAAATGAAGAAAAAGTTTTACTTTAGTTATTTTATGAAGACATGAATAAATGCTTTTGAAAGAGCAATCATCTGGCCCTGTTTTAGGAGAAAGTGGGTTAAGAAGTGATCTTGGATCAGCTTAATTAACTTTATCATATCTTTTCATGTTCTATATGAATTCTATAATACATAAGCTTCCTTTTGTCTTTTTTATTCTTTTTGTTTTGTTTCTTTTTGTTATTGTTTTTGTTTTAATTATTTAAAATAATTGAAAGAAGCCCTGGCTAAAATAAAATTCAGTCTCTGTTTATATTTCCTCAAGTTGTAGAGAGAATGAAAAATATATCATTATAAGGAATTGTTTCTCACAGTGGAGACCACTGACATATGCTAGGAGGTTTATAAGTGCTCTATGAGAATTTAAATATTTTGCATTTTTATTTCAACCATAATCATTAAGGAGGAGTATAAATATATAGTCTAAGTCCATTCATACAATTTTGGTGCCTATTTTTGTGCCCGTAGATTTACACTGACATTAGTGCCACGTGATTACATATGTGGCAGTGTCTACATTTTAATATATTGCTTCTCAAATCAGGGTCTAAGGGTCACAGAGTCTCTGGACATGTTTTCAGGCATTTGTGACTACCCTTGTAGTATCATTAATAACTAATATTTTTGATGATATTTTTGATTCCAGATGTGTTCTAAGAAATTTTTGTGTATTATCTGCTATAATCCTCACAACAACTCTAGGAAGTACCCCTATTTTCCTCAATTTAAATATAGAAAAACATAGGCAAAAATAAGGAACTTGCCAAAGGCTTCAGAGCTGGGTTTTGAGCCCAACATTCCTGCTCTAGAGCTCACATTTGAGTGCTGTGACATTTTTCTTCTCTGGTGGGCACCTTTGTCATTGGTTACCCATCAGTATGATCACTTAAAAAATAATTGTTTATCCTATGAATCTCTGCAAAAAAAAAAAAAAAAGGTAATTGCTTTCTTTAGTTTAATGAATGAAGATTTCAATTTCTTAGAATAAAAAGACTTCAGAAAATGCTGACTGGTTCCTGTTATAAAGGTATGATTACTTATAGAAGGAATTAATTTATATATCAAACATTATTAGAGTTGTCAAAGAAAACCATTAAATCATAATAGCAATGACACAGAGAATTTCCATTGAGGCATATTATCTATTTAGGAAGAAAATATTTCCTCCACCGAATTTTCTCTTCTTCCTTCTCCCTTCCTGAATAATCAGTGCTAAACCCTTTAGATGGGGCAGAACAAAGCTGGTCTGCATACTGGGAGGGGGAAAGAACTGCGATGACCCAAAGGATGGTGTTGGAGCCCCAAAAGGGGTGGGAGGAGGAGGAGAATGGCATTTGTTTAGGGAGGCTGACCTGCACTGGTGTCAGAGACCAACAGGGTTAAGGACAGGATTTGTGTGTAGGGGCAGCCTAATATGGGCATCAGAACTCAAACAAGGTGAGGGCAGAGGAGCTCCATGGATGGGGTGACCTGGTGCACCATGTTAGTGCCCAAGCAGGGTGAGAAGACCATTGACAGTGACTCAGTTGGAGTGGGAGGCATGTCCATGCAGTGGGGTGGGGGCAGCATAGGGAGTCAGAGTGAGGAAGGAGTCTCTCTGGAAGGGTATAGTCTGCCATGGCATATTGGAGCCTATATGGCAGGGGGGACACTTGGGTTTTTGTACCCAAATAAGGTAAGGATGGCATCTGTGCAGAAGAAAGGGTGGCATCAGAAATGGGAAATTGGTTATATACCGGGAGCTGATCAAACAAAAGATGTAAGGGTAATGGGAGCCTGGCTTCTCACTGTTGGCGAAAGGAGGTACAAATAGAGAAATGGACAAAACTAAAATGAACCCTACACTGTAGTGTTGCTGTTGGAGATATCAGTGTACATTCATAGATATAGATGTTTGTGTGTATATTTTCTAGCTTTGCCTACTGGGCAGGCCAAGGAACACTGATATCTCAACAGCTAGAAGCACATCTGGTACCCAGATCTTGTCTCCTAAATACCGTTCTCCAAGGAATCAGAGTTCCTTGGAAAAATAGCTGATCTAGGACTGTGAATGGCAAAGCACAAGATGAACCTGGAAAATTATGTTGTGCAAGAAAGCAAAGAAGTGCCTAAAGATTTCAAAAGGAACTCCACAACCATATATGTATTTTTTATATTCATTTTTCCCTCTGTAAGGACACGTGTTATATACTGGGATATAGCCATGAGTTTGAGTTGATTGCCAGAGATTGATTGACAAAAACTAGAATGAGAATAAGGCAGATTGCTAGAGCTAGAAATTGATGGAAATTAAAGGTGAATGAAGGTGAGTGTAGATTGAAAAGTCCTGTGAATATGGGGCAAGGTAGAATATGTGGGAAGGAGTCTGGGAAGGAAACGGGAAAATCTCTGAAGAAGGAATGGACACTTTGGTGACTTGAGAGGCCTGGACATTGATTTTTATTAAGAATTGTGTCATAGTATGAGGTAGAAGAAACTAGCCTGGGTTGTAGAATATATGGAGAGATGATAGTTTCAAAGCTTATGGAGTTTGGAGTATCTCTCTTTGGGTTGAGAGAACAATGAGAAAAATTGTTCAATCTCAACTTGTGGTTCAACTTAAACTTTTAACTGGAATTTCCAGTTAAAAGCACATCTGTTAATTTGAAATTTAAATTCTGGGAGGCTGGAGCTGAGAAAAATTAATCTGCACCGTAACCACATTGCATAGGGTTAATTTATCTTCATTTATAGGGAAGCAGTGAGTGCATTGTAGTAAGTCTTAAACTAGGCTAAAAATATTTCCTGGGGAGCTTCCAAAAGAAATATACAGTCTTAGAAATCACTGGCATGGTGAAAAGGATAAAGCCAGTTGCTTTAAAACCTTGTTTCACCATTTCCTAAATGTGATTTGAACAAGTTATTTAGCCCCTCTGAGCCTCAGTTTTCTTACCTGTAAAATGGGACCAATAGAAACTATTTTATGGTGTTATAATGTGTGCTATAGGTGGCTCTCTTGGTAGTTAATGTCTTCATCACCATCACCCCTCTTCTCCATTGATACTTATTTTGTACTTCGGGATGCCTCACATTGTGTTCATAGCTAAAACCAAACAAAAGCCATATGCTAAAATCGTGGCTGAGGGTGGTGTAACTTAACCAATTTAGTATAAAGAGGCTATACATTAGGAGTAAGAAGCTGGATCACACTGTTTGCACTTGAAGACCTTCAATGAGGCAGCAGCACAGAAAGCCAGGGAGACGATGCGAAGCCTTCCTTTTCGGGATGCCCTAATTTTGGCAGATGGGCATGACCAGACAGATGGTGACAGGATATGCTCCCTCCCTTTTCAAGCAACCCTGTCTTACTAAAAGGCCACCTCACATTCTAGGAGGGATGCTGGGGCTCCCTGAGAAGTTGCCAGAGGCCTTTCTTGAACTACAGTGTTATGAGAAGGCTAAGACCTATCTTGACATGCCATAGAAGCTTAAGCATAATTCTTCATATATCTTTGTGTATGATTATATGATTAGAGGAAATTCCTAGAAACGGAAGTAGTGGGCTTTCAATACTCATTGCCAAATTGACTGCCAGAAAGTTTCTACCAATGTATATTTCCTTAATGGTTCATTTGAGTGTTATTTCACCATACTCTTGTCATTACTATGATATTGCTGTTTGTAAGATTTCTGTGAATTTCTTCGATTATAAATAATAATTAATACATGTGTAGTGCTCACTATATGCCAGGCACTGTTCTAGCACTTTCCGTATGTAGTAGACAGAATTTTAAGATGACCCCCAAGATTGCCTGCCCCCTGATGTACGTGCCTTGTATTAATATAACTCCCAGGAGTGTGGATAGATTGAGCTATCTTTCTGGTGACTATGTTATTTTATATGGCAAAAGAGATTTGGAGATGTAATGAAGGTTGCTGACAGTTGACTTTAAAATGGGGGAGAGTGGGCCAGGTGTGGTGGCTCACACTTGTAATCCTAGAACTTTGGGAGGCTGAGGCAGGAAAACTGCTTGAGGCCAGTACTTTAAGACTAGCCCGGACAACATAGTGAGACCTCCATCTCTACAAAAAAATAGAAAAATTAGCTGGCAGTGGTGGCATGTGCCTGGAGTCATAACTACTTGGGAGGTTGAGGCAAGAGGATTTCTGGAGCCCAGGAGTTTGAAGATGCAGTGAGCTATGATCAGGCCACTTTACTCCAGCCTGGGTGAAAAATAAAAAGGGGAGATTATCCAAGTGGACATTATCTTGTCACAAGAGCCATTTAAATCTGGGCTTAGGCTAGGCACGGTGGATCATGACTGTAATCCTAGCACTTTGGGAGGCCAAAGCAGGAAGATTGCTTGAGGTCAGGAGTTTGAGACCAGCCTGAGCAAGAGCAAAACCCCATGTCTACAAAAATAGAAAAATTTGGGTGTGGTGGTGTGTGCCTGTAGTCCCAGCTACTCGGGAGGCTGAAGTAGGGTGATCACTTGAGCCCTGCAGTTTGAGGTTGCAGTGAGCCATGATGATGCCACTGCACTCTAGCCCGGGTGACAGAATGAGACCCTGTCTCGAAAAACAAAAACAAATCTGGATCTAGAGAAAAATCAAAGATTCGAAGCATGAGAAGGAATTGACACAAGTGTGATTATCCATGGCTGGCTTTGAAAATGGAGGGGCCCTTGGGGCAAGGAATCCAAGCAACCTGCCATCGCTGACAGCTGTCTCTAGCTGACAATGAGCAAGGAAACAGGGACCTCAGTCCTATAGCCACAAGTAACTGAATTTAACTGACAAAAAGGATGAGCTTGCAAATGGGTTTTCCCTTTAGCCTCCAGAAAAGAACTTAGCCTGGTTGCTACCTTGGTTTTAGCTTTCTTGTACTTTGAACAAAGAAGACAGCCATGCCATGCCAGACTTCTGATCTACAGAACATTGAGCTAATTTATGTTGTTTCTTAAAAACAGGGCACAGATACCAGCTTAAAGGGGTTTCCACTGGTTAAATTTGGGATAATTTGAGCATCAGAATAAATAATTACAGTAACAGATTGCAACTTGTTGAATACAATGAATCTATATCAGTACAAATACATAAATTAAATGTTTAATGAGAAATTAAACCTCATTGATTTCAAAGTACCTCTTCACAAAATTCTTACTAATTGCCAGTGGAAAAAAGAGTTACTTTACAGTGGAGAAATCTGACAGGCACTTCTTAAATTAAGTGTTCAAAGTGAACGTCATCAGGAGTGGACAAATGGAAACCAGGTGTTGCAGTGAGAAGAGCACATCATTGCTTCTGTGCTGTTCCTGCCACAGGTGCATAACCTGGGTCTAGGCATGAAAAAAAAATACCAGAAAAACCCAAATTGAAGGACATTCTACAAAATAACTGGCACGTAATCTTCAAAAGTGTCAAGATCATGAAAGTCAAAGAAAGACTGAATAGCAATTCCAGGCTGAAGGAAACTAAAGAGACATGACAACTAAATGCAATGCTTGAATCTGAACTGGAGCTTTTTGCTATAAAGGACATTATTGGAACAACTGGCCAAACTTGAGTGAGATCTGAGGATTAGCTGATAATAATATTATCAATGTTAAATCTCTTACCATTGATAGTTGTCTTGTGTTTATATAGGAGAATGTTCTTGTTTGTAGGAAAGAACCCCTCAAATATTCAGGAATGATAGACACTTAGGGCAGCAACTTCCTCTGACATGGAACCTTCAAAAGAATAAATTTCAAAAGAATAAATTCCTTTATACTGTACTTGCAACTTTGCTGTAAGTCTGTGATTATATCAAAATACTTAAAAAATTTAAAAAAGAAAACATTTTCTTTCTTTCATTGAAAATTTCTAAAATACAGAGCAAAAAGAAAAAAACAAAAATCTTTCTATTCCCATTGATTATTACTGTTGCATTTTGGCACATAGCTTTACAATAATTGATTAAATATACATGTATATACACATACACATTTTTTATAAAATCAATTATTCCTGGTTGTGTCTTGCTTTAGAATTTTTATATTTATATATAATTTATATGTCGTTAATCTACAATATGAATTTTTATGTTAAGTTTTTTTAATATGTAAAATATGTTTTATTAGCATTGAAATGTTCAGATTTGGTTTTAAAATTAGCTGAGCACCTCTCATCAAGTTTGTCAACTCTGTCACTTTGTCATGTCAAATTAGCCTCGGTTAGCAGTTATAAAAGGTATCTTAGAGCAATTAAGTTAATACATACTTCAGAGAAGAGCCATGCTGATTGTTTACTCATCCTTTTCCCTTATACATGCTTTCCTTTGGCCAGAACCAGGAGCATCATTTTCTAGACCTAAGGAGGCGCTAGTATTGATGAGTATTTCACTACCTACTCTACCTCATGGCCCATAGCCAAAAATCTAAGAGTGAATTTATGAATGTATCTCAATTTATTTTACTATCTGCTGTCTCAATTCATTTGGGCTACTATAACAAAATAGCTTAGACTGGTGCCAGCAGACTTGGTGTCTGGTGAGGGCTTGTTCTCTGCTTCAAAGGTAGCCCCTTGTTGCTGTGTCCTCACATGGTGGAAGGGGCAAATGCACTCCCTTCAATTTCTTTTATAAGAGCACTAATCCCATTCGTGAGCGGGGAGCCCTCATGACTTGATAACTTCCCAAAGGCCCCAACTCTTAATAAAATCACATTGGGGATTGAGTTTCAACATATGAATTTTGGGTAGACACCAATATTCAGACCATAACACCTGTGTGGTTTCTATTTTGGGCTACTAGAAACAGTGCTGCTATGACCATTCTTATGCATATCTTCTGATGAATATATGTGCAGATTTTTGTAGGGTATATGTAAAAGTATAATGGGTAGGTCATAGTAGCTGAACTGCCAGTGATTTTTCTAAAAATGTTGTTCCATTTTATAGTCCCACCAGCAGTGTGTGAATGTTCTGGTTGCTCCACTTTCTTACTAACATTTGGTATTTTCTATCTTTTTCATTTTAGCTGCCCTAAGTGTGTTTATATACAGGTATTGCATTGTGGTTTGAAATTGAATTTTCCTAATGAATAAAGTGGAGTACATTTTAATATGTTTATTGGCAATCTGGATATCCTTTTATTGCAGAGTATCTGTTAAGATCTTCTGCCCCATTGTCTACTGGGTAGTCTGCCTTTTTCTTATTAATTTGTATGTGTTTAAAAAATATATATACATAATACCTGGATTCAAGTCTTTTGTTGAATATTTGTATGAAAAATGTATTTTCCTACTCTTTGGGTTGCCTTTTCACTTCATGGTATCTTTGGATGCACAGAAGTTCTTCATTGTAATATTTCCCAATGTATTACATTTTCCATTTATGATTAGCATTTTAAAGAAATCTTTGCCAACTACTAGGTCATGAATATGTTTTCCTTTGTTTTCTTCCAAAATGTTCATTTTCTACCTTTCACATTTAGATCTGCAATACATCTGGAACTGATTTTTGTGAGTGTTGAGAGGTAGGGGATCAAGAATCATTTTTTCCAAATGGATATCCAACTGACCCAGGACCATTTATTAAAAACTGTTCTTTCCAAACTGTGCAGCAGTATGACTCACCTCTTTCATAAATCAGGTGACTATGTACATATGGATCAATTTCTTGACTCTTTGTTGGCCTATTTGCCCATCCTTGCTCCTGTAACACAGTCTTGATTACTATAGCTTCATAATGGATCATGATGGATAGCACAGCAAATCCTCCAGCTTTGCTCTCTGCATCAGGATTCTCTTAGCTATCCTTTGTCCGTTGCATTTCTATACACATTTTAAAATCAGCTTGCCAATTTTCACACACAAAGCAATCTCTCTAGAATTTCAGTTTAGATTATGTAAATCAATTTGGATGAGTTGACATTTTTACAATATTGAGTCTTTCCTACCATTTAAGTAATTTGCTGAGGGGCCCATAGTTTATAAGTGGTAGAGCCAGAATTCAATCTTTTACAGCCTGACTCCAAAGGCTAACACTACTCTAGAATTTAGGTACACCTTAGTTTTAAAGATGTACTGTTTTTGTTTCAACTATATTTTAAATGAACCTATTTTGTTCATCTAATATAATGGTTTCTTCTATAGTACTATCTTTTTAAAGCCTCCCATTGGATTGATATCCCATAATTTAATCAGTCCCCTATTATCATCCATTTTAATGTCATTTCCCATTTTTCTCTAAATAATTCTGCTGTAAGGATCCTTATAAATGTATCTTTTTGTACACATGTTTTCTTGGGATAAATCCCTAGGATTGTCACGAGGTCAAATGTTTAGAATTTTGGTACAGGCATACCTTGGAGATAGGGTGCAGGTTCAGTTTTAGACCACTGTAATAAAGCGAATATTACAGTAAAGCAAGTCAGACAAATTTTTTGGTTTCTTAGTGCATATAAAAGTCATATTTACAGTATACTGTAGTTTATAGAAATACAACTATAATAATGCAAAAGAATTATGTCTAATATATATATGTATGTACACATACACACACACACACAAACACACACACGCACCTTTATTAACAAATATTTTATTGCTAAAAACTACTGACAAACATCTGGGCCTCAGAGACTTGTAATCTTTTTGGTGGTGAACGATCTTGCCTCCACGTTGATGACTGCTGACTGATCAGGGTGATAGTTGCTGAAGGTTGGGGTGGCTGTGGCAATTTCCTAAGGTAAGATAACAATGAGGTTTGCTGCATCAGTTGACTCTTTCTTTCACAAAGGTTCCTCTGAAGCATGGGATGCTGTTTGATGGTATTTTACCCACAGTACAACTTCTTTCAAAACTGAAGTCAGTCCTCTGAAATCCTGCCACTGCTTTATCAACTAAATTTATGAAATGTTCTAAATCCTTTATTGTCATTTTAACAATGTCCAAAAGCATTTTTACCAGGAATAGGTTTTATCTCAAGAAACCACTTTCTTTGCTTATGCGTAAGAAGCAATTCCTTATCTGTTCAAGTTTTATCATGATATTGCAGCAATTCAGTCACATCTTTAGGCTCTACTTTGAATTCTCTTGCTATTTCCACCACATCTGCAGTTCTTTTCTCCACTGAAGTCTTGAACCTCTCAAAGTCATCCTGAGGGTTGGAATCAACTTCTTCCAGACTTCTGTTAATATTGATATTTTGATCTCATTCTATGAATCATAAATGCTCTTAATGGCACCTACAATGGTGAATCCTTTCCTGAATGTTTTCAACTTACTTTGGCCAGATCTATCAGAGGAATCACTATGGCAGCAATAGCCTTACCAAATGTATTTCTTAAATATTAAAACTTGAAAGTCAAAATGGCTCCTTGATCCATGCATATTGTGTTGGTAGGCATCAAAACATTAATCTCCTTGCACATCTCCACCAGAGCTCTTGGGTGACCAGGTGCATTGTCAATGAACAGTAATATTTTGGAAGTAATCTTTTTATTCTGAGCAGTAAGTCTTAATAGTGGGCTTATAATATTCAGTAAACTATGCTGTAAACAGATGTTCTGTCATCCAGGCTTTGTTGTTCCATTTCTAGAGCACAGGCAGAATAGATTTAGCATAATTCTTAGGGCCCTAGTGTTTTCAGAATGGCAAATGAACATTGGCTTCAACTTAAAGTCACCAGCTGTTTTAGCCCCTAATAAGAGTCAGCCTGTCCTTTGAAGCTTCGAAGCCAGGCATTGACTTCTCCTCTCTGGCTGTGAAAATCCTGAATGACACCTTCTTCTAATAGAAGGCTATTTCATCTACATTGAAAATGTGCTGTTTAGTGTAGCCACCTTCATAAATGATCTTAGCTAGATCTTCATAACTTGCTGCAGCTTGTCTATCAGCATTTGCTGCTTCACCTTGCACTTTTATGTTGTTGAGATGGCTTCTTTCCTTAAACCTCATGAACCAACCTCTGCTAGCTTCAAACTTATCTTCTGCAACTTCCCCACCTCTCTCGGCCTTCATAGAATTGAAGAGAATTAGGGCCTTATTCTAGATTAGGCTTTTGCTTAAGGGAATATTGTGGCTGGTTTGATTTTCTATCCAGACCAATTAAACTTTTTCTATATCAGGAGTAAGGTTGTTTTGCTTTCTTATCATTTGTGTGTTCACTGGAGTAGCAAGTAGTTTCCTTCAAGAACTTTTCCTTTGCATTCACAACTGGGCTGTTTGGTGCATGAGGCCTAATTGTCAGCCGATCTCAGCTTTTGACATGTCTTCCTCACTAAGCTTAATCATTTCTAGCTTTTGATCTAAAGTGAGAGACTTGTGACTATTCCTTTCATTTGAACACTTAGAGACCATTGTAGGGTTATTAATTGATCTAATTTCAATATTGTTGTGTCTCAGGGAATAGAGAGGCCTGAGGAGAGGAAGAGAGAGGGGAAATGCCCTAAATGGAACAGTCAGAACACATATAACATTTATCAATTAAGTTTGCAATTTTATATAGGTGTGGTTCATGAAGCCCCAAAATAATTACAGTACTAATATCAAAGACCACTTGATCAGGCCAGGTGCAGTGGCTCATGCTTAAAATCCTGGCACTTTGGTGGGAAAATTGGATAGTCACATGTAGAACACTGAAACAGGATCTGCACCTCTCACAAAAATCGACTCACGATGGATAACAGACTTGAACCTAAGGCATGAAACCATAAGAATTCTAGAAGAATATGTTGGAAAAACTCTTATAGACATCAGCCTAGGCAAAGAATTTATGAAGAAGACCCCAAAAGCAATCACAGCAACAACAAATATAAATAAATGGGACCTGATCAAATTAAAAAGCTGCTGCACAGCCAACAATCATTGGAGTGAATAGACAACCTACAGAATAGGAGAAAATATTTGTGTTCTGTATGTCTGATAAAGGGCTGATAACTAGAATCTATAAAGAACTCAAGCAAATCAGCAAGAAAAAAATCAAACAGCCATTTAAAAGTGGGGAAAACACATGAATAGAAACTGTCCAAAAGAAGATAGATTAATGGCCAACAAATGTGAAAAAATGCTCAGCATCTCTAATCATCAGGGAAATGCAAATCAAAACCATGATGAGATATCACTTAACTCCAGTGAGAATGGCTTTTCTCAAAAAGTCCCAAAACAACAAATGTTGGCATGGATGCAGAAAGGTAGGCACACTCATATACTGCTGGTGGGACTGCAAACAACTACAACCTCTGTGGAAAGTAGTATGGAGATACCTCAAAGAACTACAAGTAGAACTATCATTTGATCTAGCAATCCCACTACTGGGTATTTACCCAAAGGAAAAAAAGAAATTCTGTAAAAAAGACACCTGTACTTGAATGTTGATAGCAACACAATTCACAATTACAAAGATGTGGAAACAGCCCAAGTGCCCATCAATACATGAGTGGATTAATAAAATGTGGTATATGTATACCATGGAATATTACTCAGCCATAAAAAAATGGTGAACTAATACCTCTCATATTAACCTGGATGGAACTGGAGCCCATTCTTCTAAGTGAAGTATCATAAAAATAGAAAAACAAACACCATGTACTCACCATTAAATTGGAATTAATTGATCAACACTTACGTGCACGTATGAAAATAACATTATTGGCAATCAAGCAGGAGGGAGGGGGGAAGAGGGGATGGATAAATTCACACCTAATGGGTACAACGTACACTATCTGGGGAATGGACACACATATAACTTTGACTTAAATGGTACAAAAGCAATTTATGTAACCAAAACATTTGTACCCCTGTAATATTCTGAAATGAAAAAATAATAAAATAAAATCCCATCACATTGGGATGCCAAGGTAGGAGGATCTCTTGATGCCAGGAGTTTGAGACCAGTCTGGGCAGTACAGTGAGACCCTTTCTGTACAAAAAATTTTTTTAATTAGCTGGGTGCAGTGGTACATGCCTGTATGTCTAACTATTCCACGGGCTAAGGCAAAAGGATCTCCTGAACCTAGGAGTTTGAGATTATCGTAAGCTAAGATCATGCCACTGCCCTCCAGGCTGTGTCACAGAGAGAGATCCTATCTCTAAAAAAATAAAAATAAAAAACAGAACCAGACAAGGCTGCCCACTGTCCCCATTACTTTTCAACATAGTATTGGAAGTCCTTGCGAGAGCTATCAGGCAAGAGAGCAGAATCAAGGGTGTCCAAATAGGGAAAGAAGAGATCAAACTCTCACTCTTTGATGATGATATGATGATATATCTAGAAAACCCCAAGGATTCAACCAAGAGACTCCTGGAATTGATCAATGAATTCAGTAAAGTCTCAGGATACAAAATCAATACACACAAATCAAAGGCATTCATAGATGCCAATAACAGTCAAACGGAGAACCAAATTAAGGACTCAATACCTTTCAAAATAGCAACAAAGAAAATAAAATACCTAGGAATATATTTAACTAAGGAGGTAAAGGACCTCTATAGGGAGAACTACGAAACACTGAGGAAGGAAATAGCAGAGCATGTAAATAGGTAGAAAACCATACTACGCTCGTGGATCGGAAGAATCAACATTGTTAAAATGTCTATACTGCCCAAAGTTATCTACAGATTCAATGCAATCCCTATTAAATTACCAACATCATTTTTCACAGATATAGAAAGAATAATTTTACACTTTGTATGGAACCAGAGAAGACCCCGTTTAGCAAAAGCAATCTTAAGCAACAAAAACAAAATGGGAGGTATTAATTTACCAGAATTCAAACTATGCTACAACGCTGTGATTATTAAAACTGCTTGGTATTGGCACAAGTGCAGGGACACAGACCAGTGGAACAGAACAGAAAATCCAAATATTAAACCATCCTCATATAGCCATCTAATCTTTGACAAAGCAGACAAAAACATACTCTGGGGAAAAGATTCCTTATTTAACAAATGGTGCTGGGAAAACTGGATAGCCACATGTAGAAGACTGAAACAGGACCCACAGCTTTCACCTCTCACAAAAATCAAATCACGGTGGATAACAGACTTAAACCTTAGGTGGGAAACTATTAGAGTCCTAGAAAAAAATGTAGGAAAGACTCTTAAAGACATTGGCCTAGGCAAAGAATTTATGAAGAAGACCCCTAAGGCAATCACAGCAACAACAAAAATAAATAAATGGGACCTGATCAAATTAAAAAGCTTCTGCACAGCCAAAGAAACAGTCATGAGAGTAAACAGACAACCTACAGAATGGGAAAAAATTTTCACGTACTACACCAGATAAAGGACTGATAACAAGAATATATTTAGAACTCAGGAAAATCAGTAAGAAAAAAATCGAACAACCCTATCAAAAAGTGGGCAAAGGACATGAATAGAAATTTTTCAAAAGAAAATATAAAAATGGCTAACAAACATATGAAAAAACGTTCAACATCTCTAATCATCAGGGAAATGCAAATCAAAACCACAATGAGATACCACTTAACCCCAGTGAGAATGGCCTTTATCAAAAAGTCCCCAAACAATACATGTTGGCGTGGATGCAGAGAGACAGGAACACTCATACACTGCTGGTGGGACTGCAAACTAGTGCAACCCCTATGGAAAACAATATGGAGATACCTTAAACAGATTCAAGTAGACCTACCATTCGATCCAGCAATCCCATTATTGGGCATCTACCCAGAAGAACAAAAGTCATTCTATAAAAAAGACACCTGCACCCGAACGTTTATAGCAGCACAATTCACAATTGCAAAGATGTGGAAACAACCCAAATGCCCATCAATTCACGAATGGATTAGTAAATTGTGGTATATGTATACCATGGAGTATTACTCAGCTATAAGAAACAACAGTGATATGACATCTCTTTGGTTCTCCTGGAGAGAGTTGGAACCCATTATATTAAGTGAAGTATCCCAAGAATGGAAAAACAAGCATCACATGTACTCACCAGAAAATTGTTTTCCCTGATCATCACCTAAATGCACATTGGGGAATGATACCAACTGGATATCAGACTGAGGCGGGGGGTGGGGAGAGGGGATGGGTGTATGCCTACATGATGAGTGCGTTGCACACCGTCTGGGGAATGGTCATGTTTGAAGGTGCTGACCCGGGGAGGTGGGGGCTGGGGGGAGGGGATGGAGGTATGACTACATGGTGAGTGCCAGGCACACTGTCTGGGGAATGGACACACTTGAGGCTCTGACTCAGGGGGATGGGCGGGACATGGGCAATGTATATAACCTGAGCTTTTGTACCCCCATGATAAGCTGAAATAAAAAAAAATAAAAACAAAACAAAACAAAACAAAACCCACTGATCACGGAACCCCATAACAGATTTAATAATAAAAGTTTGAAATATTGTAAGAATTACTAAAATGTGACAGACACAAGGTAAGCATATGCTGTTGTAAAAATGGCGCTGATAGACTTGCTTGACATAGGGTTGCAACAAACCTTTAATTTGTGAAAAAAAAATGCAGTATTTGTGAAGTTCAGTAAAGCATAGGGTAATAAAACAAGGTATGCCTGTACATAGCCAAAGAAAACCCCTAGGATGATTATCTATATCTACCAGCAATGTGTGGGAGAGTTCATTTATTGTCACCATTCTAATTCTTAATATAATATTTTTTTAGATCTTTGCTAATTTGATTATGAATATTGTGGTTATTTTAATTTGGGTGTCTTTGATTGCCAGTAAGAAGTGGTAGCCATGTATTAGTGACTCTTTAATATGTTGCTGACTATTGTATTTTTAAAGCAAAATATTTCAATGGTACTTTTAAAGCCAAGTGGAAAATCCTATGCAGCCAGATTCTTACTGTTTGCCTTGTGTTTCAGGGTGATGTACCCCTCTCACCACCTCCTACCTCCTTCCTTCCAGGCAGAAAGGACAGCTCTCCCTTCTCTCTTTCTCTAAGGGAGACAAGCTCATTTTTCTTCTACTTCCCATAGTTTTTATAAGACATTATTGAAATTTTTCGCACGAGGACTTTCAAATCATTGTTCAGAGGATATGGATCCTTGTACCAGGAGATTATGACATAAAGGATACTACAGAATTGCCCTTTCCTTTCCTGGGGAAAAAACTAGATTCAAACAAAAACTGAAACCAGAAAAGACTGACATGCTGTCATGGCACCCTCCTATTCTGCCCCTCTTCTCACATCACACCTCCCTCTTGTCTAGAACACAGTTACTTATCCTGAGTTAGTTGTCTCCTCTCACTGGAATCCCACCCAGACCTGCCTTCCGCCCACCTTGGGTGTTTGAAAAGTACCCACTCTGCCTCCTCTGCGGCTGATCTAAACTGTAAGTTGCCTTCTTAGGGAGGGCAGATGCTTTCTTTTTTGACCTAAACTTGTGGGAATTGAAAAGAAGAAATAAGAAGTATTCTTTTTTTCTTTCCTTTGTTCCCTCTTCTTTTCTTTTTCCTCCCTGTTTCTCTCCCTCCCTCTAAACTTTATTTTAACTCCTTTAGTCTTCCCTGCCATTTCTTTATTTTCTAGCCTAGAAGTTCTTTTCAAATTTAACTGGCAAAAACACAAAATGAATTACTAAGTCTTACCTATTATAATTATTTCATTCATTCAAAATATATTAGTGGCTACCATGTTCCAGGCACTGCCTTTAATAGAGTTTTATAGTCTCTATCATTAAAGAGTGATGGATTGCTATTTTTTTATTAAAAATTAAAAAAAAAACACTTGTATAGCATTTTAGAAGAAAATTACACCTTGTATAATTGATCCTTTATGGAAAAAAACATTTATTCTGGAGATTGTAAACCCACAGATATAGTCTTCTGTGTTACTTTTTGAGAGTGTAATTAAGTTTCCAAGGATTTTTTTCCCTTTCCAGAACCACCTACGCATCTTTTTACCTACTTTGTTCAAGCTTTAGTGAAGCTACAAATGAACCTCTATTGGCGTTTTGAAGTAGGAAATTTTGCTAGATGTAATTTTCTCAAGCTACTATTGCAGAGCAATGAAAGTAATATTTTCTAGTATTTTATCCCGTATCTGTATTGATGGGTGTTTTTCTAGAAAAATTTTTATACTGCTTTATATGGAGAGGCATCAAAATCTCCTGGGTGCTTCATATTATCCCAGCCTGTATCAGTTGAGAATTTTGTTTGCCTGAGAGTTACAGAACCTGATTGCAGAAGCTTGGGGATTTATTTTTCTCATTACAACAGGTCCAGAGGGAAGTATTCCAGGGCTGGTACAGCAGATTCTTGATAACAACATCCCAGGCTCCCCTTGGCTTTCTTCTCTACAATAGTTAGTACATCTCTTTCATCCTAATACTCACTACATAGTCATAGATGGCCTCTCCATGTCTAGTTCCACATCCACATTTCAGACAGGAAGAAAGGAGGGAGGGCCGGGAAAAAGGAGGGGTGCCTATATGAGAAAGTAAATCCTGCCCCCAAATTCCCGGCAGACCTCTGCTTCCATCTCATTCACCGGAACTGTATCTCGCGGTCACTAGTGTCTCAGGCATATCAAAGGAAGGCCAATGTTTTACCCTGAACAAAATTAGAATCTGTTAGAAAGGGAAAAAAGAAAAATGGATGTTAGCATCTAGCTGTGTCTTCTGTAGTTTTAAACTTCAGAGGATAAAATTTCCTCAGCAGTAATAGTGAAAGGCACATCAAAATTCCATTTAATTGTTGGACTCTATAACCTTGCTTGTGGCCTTGGCTTAACAGTTTTCTTTTAATGAATACACTTGTAATCAAGGGGAAGGGCAATGTATCTGTGACCATTAATCGCAAGAAAACGTAGTGTTTTAAATCGTTTTTATTAAAGAAGATGCCAGAAGAAATTTCTCTTATAAGAACAACAAAATTGTACAAAAATTAATTACATCAAAAGTTAAAGTTAACTGGATGTTTCAGGCTGGACTTGACAGGGTTGTTGCAACTTGGTAGGGTCAGGGTGCTCTGGGAAGTGGGCCAGGTTTGGGTGGTTCAGAAATGCATTTGACAAGTCATCAGACTCTGGGGTTCTCACCGGCAGAAGCCACTAAATAATCATTTATAAACTCTAATGTCATTACATTACAGTTGGCCCTTCATATCCAGGGTTCTGCATCCATGGATTCAACAAACTGCAGATCAAAAATATTAAAAAATTAATAGCAAATAACAATACAACAATAAAAAATAATACAAGTAAAAACAATACAGTCTAACAACTATTTACATAGCATTTATATTGTGTTAGATATTATAAGTAATCTGAAGATTATTTAAAGTGTACAGGAGGATGTGTGTAGGTTATATGCCATTTTATATAAGGAACTTGAGTGGATTTTGATATTTATGGGGGCCCTGGAACCATTCCCCCATGGATACTGAGAAATGACTGTATTTATTGATAAAACCTTTAGGGGTAATGTTTATTACTTTTAATTATATAAATATACATACATATTCTCATTGTAAAAATGCAAATATTTTATTACAATTAAAGCTGAAGTCGTTTTTGTTATGAACCTCCAATTGAAGCATTCTCTTCAGTTTGGTCTATATGTGTACTTTTAGATTTTTTCCTAGATGGGAGGGAATACGTAGTGTTATTTTATGTCTGTTTAAGTTTATGTATTGGCATCATATGGTATATATCATGGTGCAACTTGCTTTTTCCACTCAATAATATATGTTGGAGATAAAAACCAGATTATCTGTGTCTACTATGCACAGAATCTCCTTACCCTCAAGCTCTTGGAGAAGTAAGATGGCATAGATATCCTTAGGTTACTAATAAATAGAGACATTGTCCAGGTTTCTACATGTGGGAGTTGTGGGCTGTGACTGGCAGCTGAATAGCTGGTTCAGGGCATTTGTCAACTACAGTTAACTTGAACTTACAGTCAGTGCTGGAAATTTTACCAAGATATAGTGGGCATGTTTTTTTTCTTCCTTGTTTCTTCACATATGCCTCAATCTACTGCCCATTTTGATTTGGAGTTTGTTCCTGATAATAATTTTCATCTCATACAGAGAGCCTAGATCAAAAAGTAGGAGAAAAAGAGGTGAAATCTGTGTGTTTGCTTCTAATACTACCATGCCTAAGGGGCAGGACTGTAATCTATAATACAATCACTTAGTGCTCTTTCAGCAAATAGGTATTGAGTGTCTAATATATGCCAGGCACTATTTTAGGCACTCTGGAGAAATAGGATCAGTTAAAGGCCTTGCTTTCACAGAGCATAGATTCTAATTGTAGAGGTGAACAATGAACAAATTAATAAATATATAGTATAACATCATATAGTGAGAAGTACTATGAAAAAATAATTAGAATGAGAGGATAAAGATTAATTTAGGGTAGAGGAAGCAACTTTAGATGAGATTGCCAGGGATGGTTTCTCTGCAAAGGCCTGAATAAGTCCATATCCTTCAATCTAGTATAAGGCAGATATTCAATAAACATTGGCATAAGTGCACAAAGAAATAAGTGAAACAGAGATATACACAAGGTACAATAGTAGTAAAAGGGAAGGGAAAGATCACCTTTATCTGTATTAGGAAAGCCCTCAGGATGCTTAGGATGAGACTGGCGAGGGCTAGGGTGATAAGGGTAGAGAAAGTCATTCTGAGCATAGGTAATAGTGTTTGTACAAAGGCAGGGAGGTATGAAAGAGCCTTGCATCAGGTTTCCTATTGTTAAATAATAAATTACCACAAACTTAGTGGCTTAAACAACACAAATTTTGTTATCTTACAATTCTGGAGGTCAGATGTCGAAAATAGGTCTCACTGGGCTAACATCAAGGTGTCAGCAGGGCTGTATTCCTTTGGAGTTTCCTTGGGGAAAGTCTGTTTCCTTGCCATTTCCGGCATCTAGAGGTTACGTGCATTCTTTGAGTCATAGACCCATTCCTCTGTCTTCAAAGCCAGAAACACGGCTGCTTCAAATCTTTCTTTCTGACCTCTGCTTCTGTCACCACATCTCCTTCCCTGACTGTGACCCTTCTGCCTCCCTCTTATAAGGACCTTTATGATTATGTTAGGCCCACCTGGATAATCCAGGACAATCTCTATAATATAGGGTCAGCTGATTAGCAACCTAAAAGATCTCTGCAACCTTAGTTCCCCTTTGATATGTAACGTAACATATTCATAGGTTTTGAGGATTGGTGGACATCTTTGGGGCACCATTGTTCTGATTTTCACATGCATTGTGTATTCAGAGATCTGCAAATGGTTTAGGAATGCTCAAGTGGAGAGTGTGCACAATGAAGGCACTAGATGAATAGTCGAGAACTAGATTTAGAAGGTCCTTGTCAGCAATGCAGAGTTTGGACCCCATTCTGGAAAGCAATGAGAAACCATTTGGTAGATCAGGGAGGTCTGTGATGTATATAGGTATTTGAGACATCACTCATCCAGGCAGTTGTGTGACGATAGCTGGCGCTAGAAGAACAGATAAGAGAATATTGTAAAAATCTACACATAAGATTTGGAGGGGGTGAATTATATAATACGTCCCCCCCCCAAACACACACTGACAGAGAGGTTAGCAACCAAAGGGACCAGGAGGAAGCAGATGAACCACTTACTTCAAGTTTAGGTACTTAGGATGGGAATATGGATTCCCAAAGTGTTTCAGAATATTGACAAATCTTAAATGTAAGGAGGTCCAAAATGGCAGCTCACATAGGAGGTGAGTCTTTCCAAAACACAGGATCATTTTCATTAACCTTCCTTTAGGGATTCCACATTTGGGGAGAAAATTAGAGACAAAGTTATATTTCTTCATAAGCAAGGACTTCATTTCTTTAAGTTGATTTCCCAAAACTCAAAACTACCAGTCATAGCTTCTGATCAGAATTTCTGAGACAATAAGGGCAAGCTGTGTGAATTCATCTATTCCCCCCCAAAATGTCTGGAAATTTCCCTCTTTATGTAATATGTACTGCTTTAAATTATATATATACTTTCTCTTGGGCTTTTGGAATTATTGAAATAGCTTTGAGGATGTAGCAGGGGTAAGGGGATAAGGGAGTCCACATAGTTACCTCTACTGTCTGTGGAACTCTGAGTCCCATAGAAACTGGCTTCTTCTAGGTTCTTTGCCTTGGTTAACTCTTTTCTTTCCACAGTACTCTGCTCCCCAGACTGGAAAAGCATATGGGAGAAGTAAGTTTGTATTTGAATCATTTTTATTAGCAATGTCGATTTAGACTCTATTCTTTGAACTGTTACAGACATAAAAACAGAGAAAATCATAAAGGTTGACTATATGTAGAATTTGCTTCATAAGCAAATTTATATGAATTATGAAAAGGGCAGAAGTTTTATAGATTTCCTTTGCTTATAGTTTTTGTTTCGCAGTAAAAAAGCAGAATTATTTTAGAATCCATTAAGGATACATGTATACATACATGGACACACATATAGAACGATATGGAAAAATGATCAAGTTATAGTATTAGAGAAAAAGCAACTTGTAGAATTGTACATGTATCATTATAACATTTACATAAAAGTTAGATATATACAAGTACTTGGATGCATAGAAAATCTTTGAAAGAATAAAAAATAAATATTGAAAATGACTACCAGGGCTAAATGCAGGAGGATATTAGGGCTAAGTAGGACTGAAAGTTTTAATTTTTACTACATAACTTTCTTTTTTTTTTTTTTTTTTTTTTTTTTGAGACAGAGTCTCACTTTGTTGCCCGGGCTAGAGTGAGTGCCGTGGCATCAGCCTAGCTCACAGCAACCTCAGACTCCTGGGCTTAAGCGATCCTACTGCCTCAGCCTCCCGAGTAGCTGGGACTACAGGCATGAGCCACCATGCCCGGCTAATTTTTTTGTATATATATTTTTAGTTGGCCAGATAATTTCTTTCTATTTTTAGTAGAGACGGGGTCTCACTCTTGCTCAGGCTGGTCTCGAACTCCTGACCTCGAGCGATCCACCCGCCTCGGCCTCCCAGAGCTAGGATTACAGGCGTGAGCCACCGCGCCCGGCCACTACATAACTTTCTATATAATTTGACATTATTTTACCCAGTACTTTTATAATTGAAAAAATAGTTTAATGTATTTACTTCTTTCCCACAGAGCATTAAAAAAAGACCTTGTGAATATTTTAATGTCTTATAAAATTCAATAAATGTATTATAATACATCCTGTCTTTTAGTCAAAAAAGACTATTAAGAGGTAACTCAGTATGAATATGAAGAATTATATTCATATATGTTTGTAAGTTTATATCTTAAAGTATTCTTGGTGTCATCAAAACCAGCTTCTTTTTTAACTGGTAAAATATGTAAACTATGGTAATTTTTTTCTAGTATATAGTGAATTACCTATTGCCTCTACTTAGTACTTTAATAAATGTGTTTTCATCCTTCCTGTGAAAAAAGGAAAACTTAGAAATTATGCTCAAGCAAAAAGAAGAAATCAAAATTAAGTATAATCCTACTACTCAGGAATTGCCAATGTTAAATACTTGGTATGCAGACTAGTTTTGTTTTGTTCTTCTTTTGAGTTAGACTATTTCCAATTATGTTTGAATTGATTATGAGATATTTATTGTTGTAACCAAGCCCTTTATTTTACCATTTTTATTAGTTCTAATAGTGTGTCTTTTGATTCCATTAGTTTTTCCAGGAAACTAATTTTATCTTATGCAAACTACAATGCATAATGTTTCATAGTGAAAGTAATATGCAACATTCTGCTTAGAATTTTGGATGTTAGAAAAATACAGTTCATGCTAGACTTAGGCCATAATATTTGAACTAACACTTAAAATGTCATGGGATCTTTTATATGAAAAAGGTTATAATTTGATACCACATTCAGGATATTTCTGCATATTGGTATTGTTCTTAACACTATTTTGCCTGGCAGAATCCCGTAGAATCCCATAGAAAATTCACCCTCAGGTGGTGATTGAATAATCCACGTATCTGTACAGCTAATCAGTTTAGAGTTAACAAGTTATCCATATGTTGTACAACTTTAAGCCTAAATATAACTGACTTTTTCTCCCTTAGTGTATTGGAAGAGACTTTCTTAGAAAAGAGAAGAATACAAATATTAACACTATAAAAAGACTGCCTCACTATGTAAATGATCTCTCTGCTATTTTTCTCATCTCTAGAAAAGTCCTGATTTTTCATCTATCCTGTAGAGCCTAGTTGAGGGCATTTATTTATTTTACAGAAGTCTAGATTCTCTATCAAATCTGTAAAAATTAACTTTGCATTAAAATGTTTTCTCAACCCTTGAGCCACTATGACATTATCATTACATTATACATCACAGTGCTCTTTCTACACTATATGAAATTTCTTATAAAATATATTATTTAAAAATATTTTTAATAATTGAGTAGATCTAAGAGCCTTAACATTTTGATAACATTCATAAGATATTTCTAAAATGTCACATAATGTGAACATGGAATAATTTCTAAAACTAAATGCTCTTAAATTATTTAACATAAAAAATTCTGTTCAAGTGGCAGTTACTTGGCCAAAAGCATTTTTAACTACAGGGTGAAGGAGCCACTTTGAATTTCTCACTAGCGAGCATAAAATTGAAATGGACTGAATGATGTATACTTGTGTGGGAATCAGGAAATGTTTGTTTTAATATAGTTTCATAATCCCTCATCTGAAATCTGTAGAGCCAGATATATTTAAAATTTTTGAGAATTTTAGAAATGTGATAAAGGGCAATATACCCTATATTATTTAAAACCCTGTAGGGCCTGGGGAAACACCATAATTAAATAAATTAGTATTGCACAAATGGATGGAGATAAACATTAATATCATAAACTTCAATTAGGGTCAGGTTTGCCACCAAATAATTTCAGGTCTAATTGGACTTGTCCACCATATTGATTATGAAATAAACCTTCATTTTCAGGTTTTTTGATTATAATATATATTATATTTTTTATTATAATATGAGATTTTGAAACTGAAGTTCTTTTGCTACTGACTAGATGATTTGGGTCATTTTTTTGAGCCTCAATCATCTCAAATATTAAAATGAAAAGCTGAACTAAGTAAATTATTTATGAATGTTTCAGATTCTAAATCTGAATGTCTATTCAATTCTCTGATACACAAAAATTACAGTTAAATCAGTTTTATGTTATCTCAGCTTAGTAACTTCTTAGTTCAGAGGCCCTCAACATTCTTAAAAGGTAAGTAGTCATTATGATTTACATATAAAGATTAAAGTATGTAGGTCAAGAATTGTTTCCACTTGGCCTTCTGTATAGTTGGAACCAAACTAAGTTTCAAGTTCATGAAGACAGATCATATTCCAGAATGTATTCTAGTGTAAGATTTCTTACATTCGTAATTAAGGTTTGAACCACATAGAGATGGTAAGAAACGTTGTGTGGGTTGCATGATTTTCTTTGGAAAAACAAGAGGAAGGAATTAAACAGGGTTAGACCAAGGTAGCCAAAAGAGAATCTACAAAACCCCATTTTGTTTCAGAGCCTCAATCTTTGATTCTCAATGCCAAGAAACTTGAATCCTAAATCTAAAGGCACTGGGCTCTCCACTGACAGAAGACTAAAGCTAATCAATTAGAGGACTGCTGAGGTTTCTTCCTAGATAGAGATGGTAAACTTGAACAGTTAAACTGTGGGTGACAGAATTAGAGGAAAACTACAGTACAGTAGGCTGGAGCTAACAACCAGCATAGATTTGTTTTTGAAGACTTGCTTTATTTGTCTGGTACTTGTGTTATAAAAAGAAAAAAAGGTGTATTTGATTATCTTTGGGCATGGAATGCTCTTCAGTGTTCCATATTTTCTGTTGTTTCCTATGGTCTTGCCCTGTGCCACTCTCTCATTTAACTAACTAATAGGCCCTAAGCGTATTTACATTTGCCACCCCTGTCTGTAGGCTATACTGTTAAAGCAGATTAAAAGAAATTGAAAGATTATGGTAGGGAGAGGGAGGCTATAACATGAATTTAGAGATTGTTATTGCGGGTCTTCTAAGTAGCTAGAAGAAATCCAACTACCACCAGCCACCTTTTTTTCATTTCCTCAGATAGTATTTGTTGGCCACATACCATGCTGTGTAGGCCCTGGGGATACAGAAATAAGACAAACATGGTGCACATGTCTATTGAAGGAGACAGACATCAAATCAGTAAACATGCGTATGTGAAGACTGACAAAAATTATCATGGAAAAGAAAAGAATAGAATGAGAGAGAAACAAGAGTCCTCCCTTACTTAGATGGAGAGGTCTGGTTAGGTCTCTCTGAGGAGGTGACATGTTGGTGGAGCTGAAGGCTGAGTAGAAACCAACCAGGTGAAAAGAAGAAAGTGTCATTAAGACAGAGGGAGCAGCAAGTAGGAAGGCTCTGAGGCAGAACGACCATGGTGTATTTGAGAAATGTGAAGACCAGTGTGGTTGGAATGTGTAAATGAGATGAGGGTGGCGAAATGACGAAGGGTAAGGTCATGCCGGCTTTTGAGGAGTTTGAATATTATTTTAAAGGATAATGAGAAACCACTGAAGGGATTCAAGCAAGGTCAGATTAGAGTCTTTAAGAGGTTACCTGGGCTGCTGTGTGGAGAATGGATTATAGGGTTACAAAGTAGAACTACTGCTGTCATCCATGCAGGAGGTGATGGTGGCTTGACTAGTGCAGAGGCAGTGAAGCGGACAGGTCGGATGTGCATTTTGGAAGAAGAATCTTAATGGATAGAATGTGGAAGTGAGTAGAAACCAGCCTATTTTTGACCAGAGACCCTGTAGAAGTTATACACGGTAGTTTATCCCTAGATTGCTAAAGCTGGTGGGCAATGACCAGTTACAAAGCACAGTTGATGCCTAGCACATTTTAAATAAAAAGAATGGCTTAACAGTGGTTATACTTGTATGTTGGGATTAAAATTTTCTGAAATCTTCAATATATGGTACTAACTTAAATGAAAATATTCCCTCTATGCCTTTTTAGAAGTAATGTTATATAAGAAATATAGTGACCATATTCTAAGAGTTTCTAGAAATAGAGGTTCAAATGTATTATGGATGTTATGTTATTTCTTGCCTTTACTTAAAAACATTTAAAAATGAGACCTGAATTTAACATGTTGCCCTAACTATATTTTGACTTCCAATAACATGATACTATTTCTTTGTCATTTTTCTATTTTTGTGAACTATAGATCATCTGGTGTTCTGTATGAAAACTGGGATGAGAAGCACCAAGTATAAACCAGTAGACTACCGACAATTGCGTACGTTAACTGAAGCACAAAAAGTAGCTTCTGCCTGTACAGAGCTAAAGGTTAGAAGTTGTGTGTGTTTTTTCTATTTTTGGAAAATTGAATTCTTAGGAAGTATTCACAATGCAAATGCAAAAATAAATGACATTCTAAAGAGTTTTTAGAAAATCTTAACTATTAATAGTGAGCAGCAGTTAACATTTATTGAATGCTCTCAGGCGCTGTTAAATAGTTTACATATATTACCCATTTAATGTTCGTAACAACTCTATGAGCTCTGAATTTAACTTTAGTTTTGGAAAGATAGTTATTTCATTAGTTTTAAACAATTTTCAACTTAATCTGAAAAATAAATATTGCTAGTAAGTACCAGCCATGGATTATTTTCTGATTTAAGGCTCCTTCTCTGACACTATACAAATATGCCCTCAGTTGTTCTCTTTTCTGGGATTGCCTTTTTTTTGCTCAAATATATGTCCCAAACCAAGAAAAAGTGAAGCTAGACTAGATTCGGAAGAGGTTTACTGTGCACAGTATTTTAGGACCAAGGATAGCTTAGAATTACTCATGCAGTATATTTCTCTCTTGTGCAAATAATAGAGTTCATTAAAAACAACATTTTCATTACTTGGCTGCATTAAAAAACTGGTTTGGTGAAGCAAGATATTAAGTAATTTACAAGTTTTCATATGTTTTTAAAATTTTCATGTTATGTTAGTTTTGCATAGCTTTTTATTAATTTTTTTATAAAAGGCAACTTTTAGGATTTCACAGCACATTTGATACTCTATTCTACAGTTACCGTATATCCATGAGCTATACCTCCTCAAACTGATATGACTACTTAAAAACTAGGGTATTGTTTGTTTGGTTCAGATATACTTTTAAAATATGTTTTTTGTTGTTTTTTTTTTTGAGACAGAGTCTCACTGTGTTGCCCAGGCTAGAGTGTGGTGGTGTCAGCCTAGCTTACAGCAACCTCAAACTCCTGGGCTCAAGCAATCCTTCTGCCTCAGCCTCCCGAGTAGCTGGGACTACAGGCATGCGCCACCATGCCTGGATAATTTTTTCTATATATTTTTAGTTGTCCAGCTAATTTCTTTCTATTTTTAGTAGAGATGGGGTCTCACTCTTGCTCAGGCTGGTCTCGAACTCCTGAGCTCAAACGATCCTCCTGCCTCGGCCTCCCAGAGTGCTAGGATTATAGGTGTGAGCCACCACGCCCGGCCTAAAATAAATTAATGTTATGAAGACATTTAAAGAAATTTTGTGGGAAAAATCACTTATGTCATTATTACCCTAACCAAACACTTCCTATCCCTGACTTCTATTCTGACCTATTATATACATACCACATGTATGCACACATACATATATGCAAACATAAACATATAATACATATTTTATTTTCTCCCATGATAACCATAGATATGAAATTCTGTGTACTTTTCCCCTTAACATTTTTCCACATAATCTTTACAGTATTTAATTTGCATATGATATTTATAATAATTACTCTAGTCAATAAATATTTATTATGTGCCTACTATTTGTCTTGAAGATACAACAGTGAGCAAAATATATCCCCCTACCCTTACGGAGTGTACTGTTTGCTGGGGTAGGGGTGAGAGGAGTCAGTGTTTATCAAATAAGCTTGGAAGTAAAATTATATTATGTAAACTGCAATAAAAACATGCTGTCTGGTCTATAACAGTAGGTGTGATCCTGATTGGGAGGATAGGGAAGGTTTTTCTGAGGAAGGGATATTGGAATTGGATTCTCAAGGCCAGTAAGGTACAGAGTTACAATTAGAAAGGAGGAGTAAATTCTGGGTTCTATTGCACACTGCAGAGTAGAATGATGATGATTAACAGTAAGGTATTGTCTATTACAAATAGCTAAAAAAGTGGCCTTTGAATGTTTTCACCACAAAGAAATGATGAATACTGGAGCTAATGATCATGATAAATACCCTTATTTAATCACTGTATATATGTATCAAAACATCAAATTGTACCCCATAAATATGCACAATTATGTCATTTTAAAAAGGAATAAAAAACTAAGCGAAAACAAGAGTGATAAGTAATGCCAAATAGAAAAAGATGCATGTATTATCACGCCCCAGTTTTTAGATATTTGAGTTGTATTCAATTTTGTGATATTGGTGATTACACTACATCTTCATGCATAGAGACTTTTCATGTTTTAGAATTCCTACTCCCGTAGGAAAAATTCCCATAATTGGGATGTCTGGACCAAAAGGTATAAATATTTTTAGTATTTTTGAGACCTATTACCAAATTCCTTTCCCAAGGTATTATTTAATAAAGATACCACCACAAACATATTCTCCACACCCTTATCAGTATTGGAATATGTACATATATACTCATATATATACATTTATATTCCTAATATTATCCATCCATCCATCCATCTGAGATGCACCAAAAAAGACATTTTGGCTGACTGCAGAATGGTTGAGTGTATTAAATCAGTATTTGGTCAAAGCAAATTTCTCTTTGGTGATAGATTTGCTATCAAAGAATAAACATATTTCAGATATTTAATTATTATTGTGGTTTTTAAAGTTGGAGATTAAGTACAGCAACAATAATTTCTCAGCACGGTCATCTGCAAGATTGTTTCTCTGGTTGCTGTATTATACATTTGTGAGGTTAAACAGATGTTCACTTTCAAGTGGCATTTTAAATAACATAACCTTTTTGTTCATAGCAGAATATAATTCAGGAAGAAACTTTTTAGTTACATATTTTCTAGAAATAACTTTGTACCTAGGATTCATAGTTTGGCAAATCTCAAAAAATTTCTTGTCTTTAACTAATGAAAATGGTTCACAGTCTGTAGCAATCATTTTGACAAGCTTGTGCTTCCATTTTTAGTCTCCATAGATTCGTGATGATAAGGAATTGCCCTTTTAAAGCATTTTTGTAATGTCTGTTGTTTTGAATTTCAGTTAGTGAGAACAAAATGTGTCCTAGGTACCTCATCATTTTCTAACACTTTCTTCTTTCTTCATATAGTTTTTATCTTTTATTATGTATGGATTAAAGATGTGTTGGGAATGTTGTACATGATTTTTGCAGTCTTCCCTTCTCATTTAATTGAGAGGCAGCAAGTTGACATTTTGCTTTTAATTTATTCTTATAAGATGTGAACAATTGCCAAATAGGACTTTTTCTTGAAAGACTCATGGCTTAAATGGAATTAAATAACTGGAAATTATATATAACTCTTAAAGTTCATTTTTTTAATATTATATATGCTAATATACCAAACAGTCCACACTAAGTAGAATTATGATTATAATGTCATCTGTTATTCTTTTTTATATTATTTAATTTTTTATAAAATATGTATTGGCTCAAAAAGAATATATTATTCTTCCTAATGTTACGTAACTAACACATTCTCTCTTAATACTTGTATTAATTATCAGTCTATTTTCCTGTTTATTGTACTATTTAAATGCGCTCCTTTTTTAAACATGAAATTAACAGTTTTAATAATCATTGCTAATTATTAGAGCACTTTGTTCTGGTAATATTAAATATAAACATATTTACATTGAAGGATAGAATGTTAACAATTAAAGCACATAATGAGATTATTGCTTCAAGTTACTTCTAGAGTACTTAGCTACTTTCCTGATTTGTATTACTCATATTGTTATACTGGTTAGATATAATGGCCATTTATACAAACATTGTGTCATTGATCGTGTACAATTTCTAGGGTGCCAGATAAGTCACTTAAGTGGACATTCAGTGATTTAGTCTTTCAAAGTATGAGATTGAGCCAAAAACTAAATTGTAGATGTCAGCTGAAAAGTGAGGCCAATTTTAGTACATTATATCTAACTGTTCATTCTTAACTTATTAAGTATAAAAGAGATCTTTACAATTATTTTTATTTGAATTCTTTGCTTACATACTTCTTGTCCAACTCAAGTATCCATCTAATTCCTTTTTTAAAACTTTATACTATAGAAAATTGTAAACATATGCAAAATTAGATTGAGTGGTATAATGGATCTCCATGTAACATCATTTAGCATCAACAATGATTAACTTTTGGCCATTGTTCCTCTATACTCTCATCTACAAACCTCCCTCTGTGCCGGATTGTTTTGAAGCAAATCTAAGACATCATAATATTTTACCCATAAATATTTCAGCATGTATCTCTAAAATATTAGTGCTTTTAAAAAAGCCCTACAATTACTGTGTCTAACAATGATAATTTCTTAATAATTAAACATACGCAGTTAGTGTTAAATTTCCTTGATTGTCTCCAAAGTTTTTTCTTAAAGTTTATTCAAGTCAGTATCTATGTATGATCCATATATTACAATTGATTTTTATTTTTTCGATTTCCTCCTTCATCCTCTTGTATTTTGTAATTTATATTTGGAAGAAATTGCATGGTTTGTCCTTTATATGATAGTTTCTTACGGTCGGAATTATGCTGATTGCATCCTGGTGGTGTCATTTAACATGTTTTTCTGTTTCTTATATCCAGTAAATTGGTAGTTTATCTAGAGACTTGATCAGATTCAGCTTCAATTTATTTTGCCAAGAACACTTATTGATGGAATTTTTGTGCTCCAGTCTTTTTCTATTGCAAATAGTGCCACAGCGAATAGCTTGGTGCATATATCTTTTTATACTTTTGCCAATGTAGTTTTTAAATGGATTTCTATATGTGAGATTGCTAGGTCACAGGATAAAGCCATGTGAAATCTTGTGATACATCTCCAAATTTCCTTCCATGGGGGTGTGTGTATCATTTTGTATCCCACTAGCAATGTAAGACAGAGCATAGACTCACAGAGTTTTTTGTTAAACATCTGAGTTTTTGCCAATCTGATATAGATGAGAAATCGTATCTTAGGGTAGTTATTTTTTTCTTTTTATTTATGCTAAAAGTTCTTTATTGAGGTATAAATCATATAATAAAATGCATAAATTTTATGTATATTCCAGCGAATTTTGACAAATGAATACACATGTGTAACCACCACTTAAATTCTCCACAAGTTATTGATGTCTATATTTAAAGATGAATCCTCTGGCCCAAAGGGCTTTGTAGTATTTCAAGGTGCCTATTTAGGATTTCAGTAACTTGGACTGTCACAATAAACCACACACAGAAAACCTCTGGTTTCTGATTCTTTCATGAATTCATTATTTTTGTCATTTTTCCAAAGGATTTTTAAATCGTCAGCATTCTGCATAAGTCATCATCTACCTTAAATATTGATTTTATATGGCTTATTGCCCAGTAAAATGAATGTGAATCACCTAGAAATATCTCTATTGTTAAAGATACAACTTTAAATCTTTTTGTTCTTTTAAGACTTTATTTTTCTCCATTTTTGGCCTGAGGATAGAAGTAGAATCAATGAGTGAATTTACAAAAAATCAGTGTGTTCTGCAAAATATTGGAAGTGTCTGGTGAAAAATAGTAGCTTTATTTTGTCTTTTATAGTCTACTTAATTGGCCTTTCCCTAGGCCCAACGGCAACAGCATTGATTTTTTTTTTCAAGCTATAAAAATGTGTCCCCATCTTCTACCAATGTATTTTAATTTTTTTGTATAATGTGGACCAAATATGTCAAAGAAATCTAATTTTAAAAGTTGTATATGTTGCAACAAACCTTAGAGACTGTAAATGGTAAATAGTTGGAGTGAGTTTTAGTCATTCTTAAAGCAAACACTAGAGTGTTATAGTATAGGAATACTACGTACTTTTATTTTTTCAGTAAGTGAAATAGAGACTGTTGAATGTTTTCCTGCAGTGTCTTACACTTTTTAAAATGTACTTCCCTCCTCAGTGTCATAATTGTAACAGTCCTAAGACCTCCTGGGCGGGGGAACCTCCTGAGGAACTCCTGAGGAAAAGATTTGACTTTGTATTTTTTTAAAGTGATCTTTGTGTTAATTTGTTTTCTTATACCTCTAATTTTGAATCAGTAACCAGAACAGCAGAAACATAAACTCAAGGTTAAAGTAATCAGTGAATGACAGCTAGAAATAGCATGCATTATAAAGGTTCCTTTTTAGAACTTGTATTCTGAAGTTTTTATGTCTTCAGTATTGATCTTTTAAGCTTTCAGGATACTAAACGCTGATAGAGAAATGATGAAATATATGTATTTCATCAAGTTTCTGATATATATTTTTGTAGTTTAAAAGTGTTAGTATGGAATACCCAAGTTCAGAGTACACATGAATATAAGTCAGAGTTTAACCAGGAAACTGACTTTGCTGGAGGGTTTAGAGCAGAAGGGTCTTTAATGTGGGGACATGGCTATGCACTTAACAGAGCTGAGAAGGCAAACAGAGGACTGTGAGGCAACACAGTTTAACAACCACAAAAATCACTGCCAGAGGGAGAGAGGGACGTGAAGATGCAGCAAGGCTGTGCCACATCCCATGGGTGAGGTTCCCCAGCGTAGCTGCAACCACAATGGAATTAACTGTGCCGCGAAGTGTTGGCTCAATGGACAGGATGCAGACGCTCCTGGAGATGCTATGAGAGTAGAGAAGGCGGGTGGAGATAATCCTTGGGCTTCTCCTTTCCTTCCTCCCTTCAGTCTCCCATCCCAGTGTCTCCCTTTGCTGAAGCCAGCTGATAGGGGTACCTGGGAAACACAGGCTGCTCTGGGGTATGGAGCAGATCAGGGGAACAGCCAGGAATGGATCTAAGACAAACAGACTCAGGCCTGATACAACTTGTCAGCAGAAACCCAAAAGCACTAATTATGTACTACATTATTATTATTATTATTATTTTTTATTTCAGCTCATCATGGGGGGACATAAGTTTAGGTCATATACATTGTCCATGTCCCGCCCATCTCCGCGAGTCAGAGTCCCAAGCGCGTCCGTTCTCATTCTCCAGACAGTGCGCCTGGCACTCATCATGTAGTCATACCTCGATCCCCTCCCCCCCCACCTCCCCGGGTCTGCACCTTCAAGCATGACCATTCCCCAGAGGGTGTGCAACGCACTCATCATGTAGGCATACACCCATCCCCTCCCCCCACCCCCCATCCCAGTCTGACATCCAATTGGTATCCTTCCCTGATGTACATTTAGGTGATGATCAGGGAAACCAGTTTTCTGGTGAGTATAATTATGTACTACATTATTAAAAAGTCATAAAATTGGAGGAAAATTAAATTTAGTCGAAAATTTGGATTTCAACACTACATGATTTTTTTTTACTATTTCTTTAAAATGGTAAAAAATTATTTTACTATTTTACTATTATTTAAGCAAATAAATATTTGCTTAAATCTTTAAAAAAATTTATTTGTAAAGTTATGGAGTTGAAAGATTAAAATTGTATATTCAAGGTCATATTTTTAGTAAGTGTTGAAGCTGAAACTAAAGCCAGGCCTCCAACAACTTGTCCTATGAATCTTTCCCATCTTATGTTGAGGGAACAGGTAAAAAACAATCCAAACACCAAGGTTCTTTGTGACTCTGATGTTTATGAGTTTTATGATCTTGTCCAAGTCTCTTACATTCAGTGTTCTTATCTATAAACTAGAAATAAAGATGCCCTTTATACCTTGCAGGAAAGATGTGTCCAAAGGGGGAGAAATATATGGAAAACTCTGGAAAAAATTTCTGGGGCTGTATGAATTAAGGTATTATTTATTGTATGTATGGAAAATAAAATGACTTCACCTTTCTTTTCATAAATACTTTAAAAATATTTCTTAGTCAGTATTCCAAATTATTTTCTCTTGCCCCTCCCTGCTTTTTAATATAGTACTTATTTTAGGTAGATTTTGTGTTAGAAGATGCACCAAGAAGGATTGAGAAGGAGTAAGTATTGAACTTAGAAAATGCAGATTAAACGTATTTGTTTTGGAAAACATTTTAAAAACTTTGAAGTTGCTCCTCTTTTGTTCCTCTGAATCTAGATCAGAAAAGCAGTGCAGACTTCAAAGATATCTAAAGAACAAACACTAATAAAACAACACAAGCAAGTGTGGTGGCAAGAACACCAGAGGCTAAATGAAGTCAGGTAAGAACTGGGGGAAACCTCAGTAAGAACATGTAGAAGTTACTAGAAATAACACTCATCTAATCAGATGTCCTATAACATTCCATGGTAACGAAACCATTACAATCAAAACTTAAAGTTATAATTTAAATGCAAGCCAAATTAAAATTATTTCATTTCCTCAGCTCAATCTGGAATCCAGTGAATATATTAATATGGTTTTTGCTTAAACAGAAAAAAGATAATCTTCTATATCTGCCAATCACTTACTCTTCTGCACTCTCACTCTCATATTTACTTACTTTGGATTATAATGTTTTGGTTACATATTTTTCTTCCCTATAAAGTGGTGAACTCCTCAAGGACAAACATCTTCATCGTATTCCTTTTAGCATCGTAGTATACAAAAAAGGAGATATGTAAATGCTTTTAACACATGCATGACCAAATGAACCAAGGAATTCAAATTGTTCCATGGTTTCTAGATGTACTTACATCATAACTAACTTAATTAATTTTGATTTTTGAATTTTGTTATTTCCAGCAGTCACTTAAAGATGAACTAGAATGAAATAATGATTCTATACTTGATCTTAATTGTATCTTTGAAAAATAAATTTCTTTTCAAAGGTCAAGGCAAAAAAAGAAGGCAGATGTGTTTTTTTTCCATTTAAGGCATATATACATGATGGTGGTATTTATAAAGTATGTATGCTTTTTAAAATGTGTATTTTAACCATTTATTTTATAACAAAAGAGGTAATTTCTGTGCTTTTATTCTTAGTCAAGTTTCCAAGTACCATTAACTGTGGTTTTGACTTAGGCGCTTTTCATGTGGATAGGAGGTTTTTATTCTGGCAAGTGATTCCTACATGTGAAATAAAAAGCTCATAATTGGAAATGATTTTACATTCTTATATAACTTAAAACATAAAAAACCAAAATTATACCGACTGCATCACCATACTTCTGCTATAAATACTATCTTATCCCTCAAAAAGTCACCTTTTATTGAGAAAATGTTTGAGCCCATTAGGAAATGTTTTTGAAAATTTGCATAACTTGAAACATGATAAAAAGGAAAGCCCTTAGAAAGTATTTTTCTGTTTTTGCTTTTTCTTTGCTTGTGTTTTTGAGACAGGGTCTCACTCTGTCGCCTGGGCTAGAGTGCAGTGGCACGATCATAGCTCACTGCAACCTCAAACTCCTGGGCTCAAGCAATCGTCCTGCCTCAGCCATCTGAGTAGCTGGAATTAGAGACATGTGCCACCATGCCCGGCTAATTTTTGTATTTTTTGTAGAGATGATGTCTCACTCTTGCTGAGGCTGGTCTCAAAATCCTGGCCTCAAGGAATCCTCCCACCTCAGCCTCCCAAAATGCTAGAATTACAGGCCAGAGCCACTGTTCCTGGCAGGAAGCTTTAATTATGGCAAGCTCAAATGTGAGACACTGGAAAAAGTTTTTTATCTTATGGGTGTTCCACTTCCTTCTTAATGTGTATGTTAAGTTGCTCTTAAGCTAGGTAGAGGAGTCATGTACATATCATTATGGAAAATAATTCTTTTGGCTGATCTGGAATGACAAGACAATGGAAATGAGGAACATTTAAGTAGTAATAACCTTAATGTCTTGAAACTTGTAAGGGCTGAAAATTGGACAAATAGAAGAATTCCAAGATAATTTTTGTGTTATTCTAGAATATAGGCTAATTTCAATATGTTTTCAGTGAAATTAAAAACTAATAGCAATAGGAAGTGAATTAGAGATTTAGCTACATTTGTGAAGAATTTAAAGCCACCTTTGGGCAGATGCCTAGTAGTGCTATTGCTGGATCAAATAGTATTTCTATCTTTAGCTCTTTGAGGTTATCTCCAAATTATTTTCCAGAGAGGTTGTACTAATTTGCAGTCCCACCAACAGTGTAAGAGTGTTCCTGTCTTTCCACATCCTCGCCAGCATTTGTTGTTTTGGGACTTTTTGATAAAGGCCATTCTCACTGGAGTTAGGTGGCATCTCATAGTGGTTTTGATCTGCATTTTGCTAATGATTAGCAGTTTTTTTATATGTTTGCTGGCCATTATTCTGTCTTCTTTTGAAAAGTTTCTGTTCATGTCCTTTGCCCATTTATTGATGGGGTTGTTTGATTTTTTTCTTGTTGATTTTTTTGAGTTCTATATAGATTCTTGTTATCAGCTCCTTATCGGATGTGTAGAAAGCAAATATTTTCTCCCATTCTGTAGTCTGTCTATTCACTCTAATGATAGTTTCCTTGGCTGTGCAGAAGGTTTTTAATTTGATCAGGTCCCATTTATTTATTTTTGTTGCTGCTGTGATTGCTTTGGGGGTCTTCATAAATTCTTTGCCGAGGGCGATGTCTGAAAGAATCTTCCAGTCCCTCCTCTGTTGTACTGCCTTGGGAATCTTTCTGAAATAGACATCTGAGCAGTTGAGGTCAGCTTGATGTCCTTCAGTGGCTTCCCAATGCTCTGGACTGTCTCCACATGCCATGGTGACAGGACCTGCCATGCTGGCCTTTGCTCAGGCAGTTACTTGTGCCTGAGTGTCAGCTTCTTTGTCTCTCAGTGTCTAGTAAGTATCCAACCCATGTTAGAAATCTAGTATACGATCTCTGTAAAGGTGATAAAACCACATTAGACTGAAGATTTCTACTACCAGTTATTTTTTAAACCTATGCATATAAGGTTGTGATTGTAAAAAATTGATTGATATTTCAGATATAAAATGGAATCTGAAATAAAATCCTTTCTCAATGAAGAGAACATTGGAAATGAATGCCTTTGTGACGTTATGAATTTTGGTGAGTTTTTTTTTTTATCTTATATTTAAAATGAAGTTTTGTTTTGAAGAATGAAAATGGACCAGTCACTTCATGTTCTTTTAATATTAACTGCCATTTGTCTTTTTCTAAAGGAATCCAAAAATAAATCTGTATGCCAATGACCTGTTCTTGGAGAAACTTAAAATAATAATGCGTTTTCCTTGCTTCAATTTTGTTTTACCATAGAACAAGAATTATCAGAGCAATGGTGTACATATCTTAAAAATGTGATAAATCCTATTCAACAGTTGAGAGCAGACCTAAAGTACAGACAGCATCACACTTTACAGCATTCACACCCACATAATGAGTTTAACACTGTGAAAGTATTGGAGGAGGTTAGTATATTGCCTTTATTTTCAATAATGTAATATTCCATTTTTGTCCCAACTAAAACAGTTTGAGATAAGAAACAAACATGCGTCTTGTGTATTTAAATAGAAGGTCTCAGCAAATTCTGTCTACTCAATATTTTAAACTCATGCCTGAATCTGTACAAGCACCTTCATTTCTTGCCTGGAAGTTTACAGTGGCCTCATAACTGGTGTCCCTACTTGGTGTCCTTGCCCTCCTCCCAGTGCATTCTGGGATCCCACCCCTAGTGCAGGGGGATCAGGGCATCCTGTTGTTGAAATGCCCCGGGGGCCCCACTGGTGCATATGTGCTCCTACCCATCCCGCCCCCTTCCTGCTTCTTCAATTGCTTCTCCTACCTGACACGCCCCCTTTCCCACAAAAGCTTGGTTCCACCCATGCAGTCCTTCTTTCTCTTCCTTCCACACTCTAGGCTCCTTGCACTGCTGGTTCCTGTGGCCTATTGATGGCACTTTCTGTCATTTAAGGGCTTGGCTTAAATGTCTTCTCCTCTGAGAGGCCTGGATTGAGAAGCCACAGTCACTCCCTATCACACCACCCTGTTTTTACATCACCTACTTCCTTCTAATACTTGCTTTTTTTTTAAATTTTTTTATTAGGTTGTTTTTGACTGCCTCTCCTTAATGGAGCATGAGGTCCTTGAGTATTGTCACACTAGGTGTAATAAAAATTTAGGTGTTTTTACTTCTTTATTTTTCAGTTATTCTCTAATGTTGTTATATTGCTTTCATAAATAATAATTAAAAAACATAAATCAATGCCCAGCTGGAAATTAGAGGCAAGGATGCAAGGGAAGGAAGGGGTGATTGAAGCAGAGACAATCTGGTAAGTTCTCTGCATTACTACAAATAGAATCCAAATGTGGGTGCAGAGTAGCTGTGACCACTTTCCACTTTCTGAGCCCGTTTTCAGGTTATGTGTCCGGAGGCCTCACTGAGGCTTATTTGTCCGATGAGCACTGCCTGGCTGGCATCTCTTCAACCGCCTTCCACACACCCGCACAGGGACTTTCCCTTATCTGATTTTTTATCATTTATTGGCTTTTGAGAATAATTCCACGTCTTTAAATATAAATATTGAATGAATTGCAATAATTTGCATACTACTTGTTCCAAATGTCCTATAGGTTGAGTTTGTGAAGAAACAATTGAAAACTGTCTTTGAAAAACTTAGCCTGGAGCAACAGAAGATAGAAAATGATCTTTCAGACAGGAGTATGAGGGTAAGTGTAAGGCTGCTAGTAATTTATTTATCAAGTTGTCATTTATGTTAAATAAACTAATCATATAATTTTCTCCAGATTCTAGATCATTCTTCAGAAGAAAAAATTAACCTGCTTAGTGAACTGCCTATGGAATTAGAAACTTTAGAATGTCCATATCCTGATTTGAAATCTTCAATTTTTAATGAGTTCAGTAACTTTACAGAGAAATATCAAAAGAAACTTCAAGAGTTTGATCTGCAGTTAGAAGATATATACAGGTAATAAGATAAAACTAATTGCATCCAATAGATTTTTGACATTAAATTTTTATTTTTCTCTAGGGTCACTGTACTTCTAATTTCCTGTTTCATAGTTACTATCTGATTGGAATACAATTAATAAATGTTTAGATTGACTGTTGAATGGAGAGGGTTTTTTTTTTTTTTGCAAAACAATGTTCTTAACGTAATGGTTTTTAAGATTATTGTAAGGTTAAAACATAATGAAAATACTTCTTTTATTGAGCTACACAGATAAGAAATAGTATTCCAAATATGAATTTTCAGTAACCACAAATTTTCATTTCAAGATACGAAGCTGTTCTGCAGTAGAAATTTACAAATCAGCACTAATAATTGAATATAATGTAAAACATGTCCATGGAATTCTATTACTTGTAATCAACTGTGATTTTATCTCATGGTGAACACAGAGTATGTTTTCTAAATTTTTAAAGACTTTCTTGGCATGTGCAAAATTTTTTTTTAGAAAATATACTCATACTTTTCTCCTGAGAATGACCATCCTCTTCTGTATGGCGAATATAATGTTCAGTGATTTAAGATTCAGTTTTTGCAGTGGTAATTTTCTCTTGTGTCTTCTATATTAAAACTCACTTAAAGGACAAATCCAGATATACCACCTTGAGTCAGATCAATGGTCTGCCTCATGTTGTGTTGGGTATATGAAGTTTCTTGGGGACATTTTGTAGGAAAACAGCTTTTTATTCTATATGAACCTCAAAATTTTCCCCAAAGAATATATATTTAAAAAGAAAGAAAAACCAGTTAAAGGACACATTTATAGTAAATTAAAAATAAAGGGTTCTTAACTTTGAAATGGAAAAAAGGTGAATATGATAAATATTTGTATTTTTTATATTTGTTATAAATTTCCTGTGCATGCAGCTCCCCTATATAAAACTACTACTGTTAAGAAATAAATAACAAAGCGTGGCATGGTGGCATGCACCTGTAATCCCAGCCACTTTGAGGTGGGAGGATTGCTTAATGCCAGGAGTTTGAGACCAGCCTGGGCAACATAGTGAAACCCTGTTTCTAAAATAAAATAAAATGAAATAAAATAAAATAAAATAAAATAAAATAATAAAACCAAGGACAAAAATCTTAAACCATACTAAGTAGAGTTCTTTGTTTTGGTAGCTCCCTCATGCAAATCCTTCAGTTACAGCTTCTACTTGTCTCAGCACACTTGCAGGTAAATAAAGCCAATCCTAGGCGAAGTCTCAGTCTTTCCTAATCTTAGCGTCTTTCTTACACCTCTGTGGAGATGTTCATGTGTTCCTCCCCTTCACACAGCTTTTGGTCTCCTAAGAGCCCTTTTTTCCCTACCTCCTTTCTTTTTTTTCTTCCTACATTGCAATAAAGCTGAGAAATAAATTAATAATAAATCATTTACACTTGATTGATTAATTGCACTTCAATTGAAACTCAGTTATAGTGAAGTACTAACTTGACCATGCACTTAGCTTAAGTCTCTAATTGTAAAATGAACTTCCTCTCCCACTCCCCATCCCAACCTTGTTAAAGAGATTTTAGAACTCAGTCAAGCAAGAGGAAGAGAGTTTTGTTTGTTTGGTTGGGGAGGGACATTATAATCAGGCTGATTAACTGGCTATGAAGAAACCTTTCCTCCCAGATGACACCTTGTCCCCATGAGAAAGCTGGCTGAGACTGTGGTGTTTCTAGGTGTTTCTCCTAAATATGAAGGAGCTTGCCTTAGCAGACTGAAATGGCTTCCTTTCACTAAGACCTATCCTTCACAGCCTACTTCCCTTCCTTATTTTAATCCGAGCTCAATTTCTGCTCTTTCTTCCTGCAACCCTGTGTGGCTCAGAAGAAGTTGGGACTCACAGCTACACTGATATTACTGAAAATTAACCAGAGAACTAGATGAATATACTTCACATGCTAAGATTTCTGCAGAGGGAAGAAATATTGAAGATCAAAGAGCTTAGGAAGGCTTGTTGGAGGGAGTAAGATTCACGATGGACTTTGAAGAATGGGTAGGTTTAGAACAGGCAGAAGGGGCTAGGGAAGGCACCCTGAGAAGGGAGATTAAATGACTAAAACTGTAAACCCCTTGAGGACAAAGAAATTGAGTATGATATTTGTATCCTTAGCACCTAGCACATCCCGACACAGCATCCTCTAAATAAATGTTTGTTCAATTGAGTTGAACTGAAGGTGAAAACAATGAGGGAGACACTGGCAAGGCATGTTACGGGAGTAGTAGGAATATACTTTGGAGGAATATAAGGTTCATAAATTCTAGTTTAATAGTCTACTTGCCACATATAATTATCCAGAGTACATTTTCTGTAATTGATGTGTTTTACTTGATGAATATTTATTGAATAATTCTTAATATACAGTGATCTCCACTAAACTCCTTGTTAGAGGGTTCAACAAACAGATCAGTTTAATATGGGCTTTCCTCAGAGAAGGCTTGGAGTATTTGGGGGAAGCAGCATATATACATGTACCTTAACCAAATAAAAATTACATGCAAATATCAAGTGAAGAAAATACTTTATAAACATGCTGGCAGTGAATAATGAAGCATTGATGAAAACTAAATGAGGTTTCAGGAGTGGTTTCTTTGAGAAGAAAGAGTAAAAGGGATATTTTGAATAAATACAGAAGTGATGGGTATCAGTAATCTGTGGCTGGTGAGCAGTAAGACATAAAATTATACTGTTCTAACTAGGATAATGAATTGCATGTTAAATTACAATATCAATTGTACTTCTAATTTGGCAGTATCTACACTTATTTTAATATGGCCATTTCCTCTTGTTCTAGATATTAGGCCTTGTGAAAATTCACATAGATTGTGTGTGTGTATGTGCACACGTGTGGGAGTGTGTGTGTGCCTACTTTAAACAGATGTGTACAGCTATGTCATAAGAAAGCTGAAATATCTGGGGACATTTTTCAACTATAAAAAGTTTTCATTTGTCTAAAGGCAGCGGACATCATGGGTAGTCCCAGCATTTATTTTTCTGTCTGTTTTGTACTAGCTTGCCGGTTTGGTTTGAAATGAGTCCACCTCCAAATCCAAAAGTAGCCCCTGATTGGGAGTATAACCTCATTTCCCCAGTCAGTGTAACCTCATTTCCCCAGGCCGTAGTAACTAGATCAGGGAGGCCCAAATTAGGACAAAGCTCAGGACTTTTGTTAGATGCTCCTGAGGAGTCGTGCCTTTTCTCCTGCATGGATGTTACCCAGAAAGCACAGGGCTGAGGTTGCTGCTGGCAGCCCGCTTGAGAATGAAGAAAGACAGCCCACAGGAGAGGGCAGAGCCCAGAGGGTCACGGAGAAACTGAGGGGAAGCCCCGTTTGAACTGCATGGGAAGCCCACCTCACTGCTAGAGTTTTAAGGGCTATTAGTCTACATTATTTTCTTAAGCCAGTGTGACTTGGGTTTTTAGTTGTTTGCAACTAAAAAAATCCCTAATTTGACACAATGGTTGATTTGGCTTCAAAATATCCATGGCTCATGAAATTAATCTGTCAATTTAATACAATGGCAATTGAAGAATTGTTAAAAATTATTCCAATTTATTAGGAAAAGTAAGCTTGTAATCTCAGCAAAAGTTTAAAAAATGAAGATTAACTAGGAGTGGGGGGTTAGAACCTGCACAGCCAAATGTAAATATATATTTTAAATAAAAATGAATTAGAAAGTTTCATATGACTGTGGAGTATGTAGCAGATCAGTGGAACAAAATAGAAATATCAGAATTTATTATAAAAGGAAATTTCAAAACTGAGGGGGAAAGAATAAATTATTTATAAAATAGCGTTAGATAACAGGCTACTGAAAAATAAGTTTAGGTCTCTTTATTGTTCTATATGACTCAACTCCAGGTACATTAAGATGTGAAGAAGAAATACAATCATAAATGAACTAGATAAAAATAAATATTAATCTTGGAGTGGGGAAGGCCATTTGAATCATGTTATTTGTGGTGAAATTCATAAAGGAAAAGTCTAAATAAATGCATTGACATAAACATTAAAAAAAATCTAGCATGATGGTTTCTCAGGGAAGTTTTAAATCTTTAGAGAAAAAATAGAGACTTCTGGTTTCCAGTCTGGCATGTAAGTAGCATAGAAGTTGCCACTCCATCCTAACAACAAATAAAAAGCTGAACAAACTGAAAAATCAACACCTCTTCTTAGAGACGTAAGACAAGCGAGGTCACAAGGCAAACTCCTGCCCCCTAAATTGGAGAGACAGAGAGATAGATACAAAGAATCACAACTTACTGGAACAGAAGCCCATGAGCAGAAAACTCTGCAGGTACCAGTGATAGGCTAGGAAAACCTGATCTGTAATTGATGAATTGCTGGAGGCTCAATGTGGACAACTCAGGGAATTAAAAACTTCAGGAGGACCCAGTCATAGAAAGTGTCCCACACTTTTGTGAGTTTTACCTCCAGGAGCTGTATCAGATCCTCACAGTGAATATCAGAAAAATTTCCTTGTGCTTCTGGCAGGCGGAGGAGAAAAGGAACCAACTTGATCTATAGATTCAATACAATCCCAATCAAAATTCCAGCAAATTATTTTTTTTGGATATTGACAAACTTATTCTAAAGTTTATATGGAAAGGTGAAAGACCCAGATAGTCAACTTAATATTAAAGGAGAAAATGTTGGAGGACTGACACTACCCAACTTTAAGACTTACTATCAAGCCATAGTAATCAAGATCGTATGGTATTGGCCAGAGAATAGCCAGATAGATTGATAGAACAGAATAGGAAACTTGGACTCACATAAACATGATGCTTGACAATGAATCAAAGACAATACAATGAAGTAAAGATAGCCTTTTCAACAAATGTTACTGGAACAACCAGAAATCTACATGTAAAACAATGAATCTAAACATAGACTTTATAATTTCACAAAAATTAACTCAAAATGTTTCATGGACCTAAGTGTAGAACACAAAACTATAAAATTCCTAGAAGGTAACATAAGAGAAAACCTGGATGATCTTGGGCATTACAGTGATTTTTTAGATACATTACCAAAGGCACGATCCATGAATGAAATAATTGATAAGCAGAACTTAACTAAAATTAAAAATTTCTGTCTTGCAAAAGATAATGTCAAGAGAATGAGAAGACAAGCCACAGAATGAGAGAAAATATTTGGAAAAGACATATCTGATATTAAGCTATTATCCAAAACATACAAAGCACTCTTAAAACTCAACAATAAGAAAACAACCTGATTAAAATATGGGCAAAAGTTCTGAAGGACACCACACCAGAGAAGATATACAGATGGCAAATGAGCACATGAAAAGATGCTCCTCATTGTATGTCATTAGATAATTGCAAATTAAATCAATGAGATATCCCTATATACTTATTAGAATGGCCAAAATCCAGAACACTGGTAACACCCAATGCTGGCAAATATGTGGAGCAATTGGTAGTTTCTTACAAACTAAACATACTCTTAACCATACAATCCAACAATTGTGCTCCTTGGTATTTACTCAAATGAATCAAAAATATGTGTCTACACAAAAACCTGGATGTTTATAGCAGCTTTATTCATGACTGCCAGACTTGGAAGTGACCTAGATGTTCTTCAGTAGGTGAATGGATAAATAAAACGTGGTACATATGACAATGAAATTTTATTCAGCACTAAAAAGAAATGTGCTAGCAAACCATAAAAAAAATGAAAGAAATTTAAATGTATATTACTAAGTGAAAGAAGCCAATCTGAAAAAGCTACATGGTGTATGATTCCAACTATATGGCATTCTGAAAAAGGCAAAATTAGGGAGTGAATAAAAAGATTAGTGGTTTCCAGGGGCCAGAGCGGAGGGAGAAATGAATAGGCAGAGCAGAGAGGATAATAAGGACAGTAATACTATTCTGTGCAGTACTACAATGGTAGATAGATATCATTATGTATTTGTCAAAACTCACAGTATGTGCAACAAACACCAGGAATAAATCCTAATATAAACTGTGTCAATGTTGGTTCATCGATTGTAACAAAAATGTGCACTCTAGTGAGGAAAATTGTTAATGAAAGAGTTTTTTTGTGTGTGGGGACAGAGGACAAATGGGAACTCTGTAATTCCTGCTCAATTTTGCTGTGAATCTAAAACTTCTCTAAGAAAATAAATTTTACTAATTTAAAAACAGAGGAAAAAAGAATAAATAATTTCACTGCTATTTACCAGTTATGGAGCATAGAAAAAGGAGAGAAACTTCTAAGTTATGTTAATAAAATATAACAGTGACAGAAAAACTTGAAAAACATACACATACAAAAAAGCCCGATCTCACTTATATCTACTGATACAAATAAATAAAATATTTTCTATCAGGATATAGCAGCACATTAAAATAGTGAATATAAGGAGATCCATTATGGCTTATCTTCATGGACACTAAAATGCCATTAAAATTTTTAACACTTATTCTTAAAAAATGTTAAAATGTTAAAATAATAGTTGATACTTTTTACTATTATAAATATAAACTTTTCAAAACTTAATGGGAAAACAATAGAAACATTTTTGTTAGTGACAAGCAAGTCTATAATCGTCACTGTTACTTAATGTTATTCTAGAAATTCTAGGCAATACAATTAGACAAGAGAAAGATATTAGAGTTATAAAATATAGATATAGGTAAAATTATCTCATTTACAGATAATGAGCTTTTTACTAGGAAAACCAAAGGCAATCAACAGAAAAAAATCTATATAAATACAAGATAATTTAGTAAGACAGCTGGATATTAAATTAGTATAAATAGAACCCTTTATATATACAAACAATGGACAGCTAGAAGATATGATGAAAAAAAACCCAAACATAGTTTGCAATAGCAACAATAAATATAGAATATTTGGGAATTCATTTAAGAAGAAATGTGAAAGATCTGTACCATAAGAAGAAAACTTTAAAATGTTACTGAAGGACATAAAACTTGAACAAGCCATACTTTATTCTTTTAGAATAAAAGATTTAACAGTTATAAATATTTTCCCTCCATCTATAAATTTTATGTGATTCCAGTAAAATTATTTATAAAATTTAAAATATTAAATAATCTGAATTTTAATTTACATGAGAAAAATAAGACTAGGAAAATTCTGGGGGAAAAGAAGCAATAATGAGGGAGGACTATTGCTATCATATATTAAGCATTTTATAAATGATGTGTTGTCATGAATAGATATGTCAATGGATATGATTTCGATTCTGGTAATCAGAAATATTTGCATGAAATTTGGGTTCAGAATTGAGTTAAAAGGAAAAGAGACAGGGAGTGGGACATTCATTTTGCTCACGTGGATCATGCTCCAAAATTGTAGCTTCCTAAGGTGGTAGGTGGGTCCTTTCCTAATTGCAACAGAAGCATTGCGATTTTCTGGGAGCTGAAAATTGTTCCTCTAGCCCTTTCAATTATTGTGTAATTGTAATAGGTCATGTAATAGCTTGTCATAAACCCCTTTTTGCTTAAAGAGTTTGAGTCGTTTCTATCATCTGCAACTAAACCTAACAGATATAGTAAGGGTGTAGGAAAACAGGTATTTTATATTCTGCTGAACGGAGTCTAAGCTGGTTAAACTTTTCTATAGAGCAGTTCGGCACGATTTATCAAGTCACAAAGCACATACTCTTTGTCAACAGAAAAAAAAGACAAACTCTGTAAAATAATTTTAAAGAGATTTACTCTAATCCAAATTTGAGGGCCATGACCTGGAGCCATGCTCAAGAAGCCTTGAACAAGTGGACTCGGTGTGGCTGGGTTACAGTTTGGTTTTATACATTTCAGGGAGACAAGGGTTACAGATAAAGTCCTAAATCAATACGTGGGAGGCATACATTGGTTTGGGCCCGAAAAGGTGGGCCATCTCATAGCAGGGGGAGAGGAGGGGCTTACAGGTTGTAGGTGGGTTTAAAGATTCTTCGACTTGTAATTGGTTAAAGACATGAAGCTTTATTTAAGGCTTGGAATGTTTTAACATAAGGAACTGTTAACCAGAGACAAGCCACCTGACGTGTATTTTTTGTGTAAAGTGAGGACCTGCTGGTTTGTCTTGCATACCCTAACACCTGTTAATGGGTTACAAAGGATGTCCCCAAGAAGGGAGTGGTGCATGATGAGGCATGTCTGACTCCCTCCTCCTGGCAGGCAATTTAGTTTTAGGATATTCCTTTGGCCATGAGGGGGTCCATTCAGTCAGCTGGTTGTGGGGTTGAGCCTTAAAATTTTATTTTAGTTCACACCTTTGTCCTGATAATTTCCATATCTCAATAATATACCATATAAACATACTTGAATATATTTACACTGATTTATTTGTAGAGTTATTACAGTAGCAAGAAATTGAGCAAAACCCTTAATATCAATAGAGACTACTTTTATAGATGTACATCCATACAATGTATTATTATGTAGATAAAAAGTAAAAACTTACATTTACTGACATGGAACAATAGCCAAAGGTTAGGATGAAGTATAGAGTTAAGCAAACAATGTACAGTATACATTGTGCAAAACAGGGAAAAGCAAACATATGTATTTTTTTATATTTGCTTTTATACATCTGAAACAATGCACAAAAATTGATCACATTTGTCTCTTGGGAGGGGAACCAGATGCCTGAGGGATGAGGTGTGAGAAAGAATTTTCACTGTATCCCCTTTCATTATACCTTGTGAATTTTGAACCATATGCATGTATTTTCTAAAAGAATTTTCAAAGGGTAAAAATTAAATAACAAACAGCCAAGTTTCTAGGTAGCTGTATTAAAAAATTGAAAAGAACAAGGTAAAATTTATTTTTAAACATATTTAACCCAGTAGTTCCAAAATACTATAATTTCAACATACAATCAATATTTTAAAATTATTAATAACTATTTTTTATACGAAGTCTTTGAAATCTGGCCTGCATTTTATACTTACAATATATCTTAATTTGGACTAGACACATTTTAAGCCACAGGTGGCTAGTGGCTAACATCTTGGATGGCACAGCTTTAAAAAATGTTCTCTTTTACTGAAATACATTTTAAAAACAATTTGATTACAATTGAACCTCTTCCTTTATTCAGTGTGTTCACAAAGCTATTTAGATTCTATTTGGGTTGTATTTCATTAGTAACATGAAGACAAGTTTAATTGCTTGTTTTAGATTCAGATGAAATTGTGGCTTTAATTTCCTAACATTTGGATGAATTAATCATATAGATGAGACTTAATTGTCTGACGCTCCATTTAGCTATGTCATATCTGAAGTCAATATGTGGAAAAATCTATAGAGAGACAGCAAGTAATTTCTACTTTATTGTTTGATAGGTATATTAAATTTTATAATGTTGGTTCATAATTAATATTCTGTTATTTTATGAGATCTGAATTTGACTGCTATTTAAAATCCACAGTGATTGTAACAATTTTGCCCCTCTGTATGTACATTGCCAATGCCCATAGTTTCATATTTTTTCAATTAAATTTTTCAATTTACTCTACTTGTTAGTAGCTTTACCCTGCTTGTTAGTAGCTTGTTAGTAACATTCAAGATAACTGTTTAGTACTCTATTAGCTTTTCCTTTTATGTATCTTTCTCTTAATACAGAAATAATTACATTTATTAGAGAATTTTTTTAAAACAGAAGTAAGCAAAGAGAAGAAACTAATTGTTATTCTAAATTCCCAGTACCCAGACATATCCTGTGGTGATATTTTGCATATTTCAGATATATGTATGTTGTTTATAAAAATGAAAAAATACCGTACACATATCTACTGTTTTTCCTGTTTTGGATCATATCCAGTGTTATTCATTTCTTCAATAAATGTTTACTGGGATTCTTATAAGTTTTAAATTACATATTAATATTCTTTACAACATATTTTTATTAAATATATACTATTACAATATACAGCTACACCACATAAAGTAACCAATTTCTTATTTTTAGACAATTATTTATTCCATATTTTGATAATTCTTTTAAAACTTTGAAATAGGCAATTTTGTCACTATATTTTGAGTAAGTCCATAATTATTCCCTTAAGTTGAATTCCTAGAGATAGATTTGTTGAGTCAGAGGGCATGAAAAATTCCAAGGCTTTTACAAGTATTGTTAAATTGTCTTCCAGAAAAGTAAAAACAATTTCTATTTTAATCAGTAGTCTTTATATCATTTGGTTTATCTTCTGGACTTGGTGATCAGGGCATTGGAGATTGCTGTCATGTGTGAATATCATCGATATCATGTTCATATTCTCTTTATCTTTCTTTTTTAAATATTTCTCAATGTAGCATAGCTCTATCACTGTCCTTACATGAAAGTTTTGCCAAAAAAGAAAGAAATCTATGCATAATTTTTATAATAAACCTGACTCTTCCCTTGTTTCAAAGTGAACCATGTACTGTATTGCTAATAAAAATGAGATGGATAAAAGCCAGCATCAGAAGGCAACACTCAAACAGTGTGTGGCCTCACATAATTTTCTTTAAAAAAATATTTGAAATAAACAAATGCTCACATATGTGACTGTTGCTTGATGAATACAAGACCAGAATAAAGAGAGGGAAACGAGCATACTAGGTAACTGACATTTGCTTACTTGATGAGGTCACAAGTGAAAACACTGGAACCTTAATTACTGAGCGCCGTTTTTTTTTTCCTGAGAATGTAGTCTCAGAGCTGTTGGAAGTTTCAGTGCCTGAGCATGTCCAGTCTCAGGTTCTATGTTTCCAGTCTGGGCTGGTATGTGCCAAGGGTGATTAATAAAGGGAGAAGTTCTCAGAAACAGCGGCATAATTATTTGATCTTCCAGTGTTCACTTAGTCACATTTGTTAGAAGACCCACTCAACCAATATCCTGGGCCACTGTAACTCCCATTTTCTCTTGGCACATTTCAACATGATTGTCCAACCTGATGTTGGAAGAGGTGGGTCATGGTTGTAGACAATGATTTTATTTTTGTTATGTATCTTTAGTACCTTTCTCTTAAATACATCATTGAAAATAACTACTTTATGGCTTTATACTCTTTCTGGAACCAAAAACCACATTTGGTGATTATTCAACCTACTTTGGGTTTGTTGTAGGAATAAATATATTTTAAATTTTCTTGGCTATGATGGATTGCATTTTATCGAGGGGAAAAAGTAGTCTAATTTCTGCAGGATACCCCCAAAACTAGTCTTGGAGTTTGCCTTTACTTAATTATATTTATTTGCATGTTATATATTCATGAAAAGTACATCTAAGAACAGTGGCTTGAATATCTAGTTCAACAGTCATTATTAATATCACTGCAGTCTGTAGCTGCATTTTCATGTAATTGTTTTAGCTAATGATTATACAGCATAATGGTACATGAGGCTACATTTTCAATACCTTAGGAAACTGAAAAATCTGGGTTTTATAGGGTGGAGGAGTGAAAATCGTTTACAAGAGGTTTCTATTATTCACTAGGTGTGAGATCAAATTAATCTTGAGTAGATATGACTGGAGAAAATGGAAGCATAGCAGCTTGACAGATCTGTGTCTAGGAAAATTGACATTTGTTATTTTTAAGCATGGATAATATAGATAGAATATTTGTTATGAAAATAATAAAATATGTGTAGCTATAAGTAAAGATTAAAATTTCTGTGAACAAGGTTGTCTAATTTTGACATGAGAAGAATTTTAACACTTATTTTATATACCAAATATATTGTTCATCAGAAGTTTCCCCCACTCCTTAAACCTTGAGGTCCAACTGTGGTTAAAATATAACACTTTGAGGAAACTGTATTATTAGAAGTGACATTATGGAGAACAAGTAATGTAAGAAATTATAATTATTACATTCACAGGTTTATGTTTATTTGCCACATTAGTGCCTATAAAAGAACATAAAGCTGAACATTGTTAATGTCTAAAAAATAAGCTGAGAAAAAGAATCATTCTTCTAATTCATTCTTACAACTTCTTAATGATTACTGGTAGTTGGTTTGAGATGATATTAAAGTATTTTTATGTGGCAATTAAAATTTCAGAAGCTGTCATGACGGTTAATTAAATTTTTCTTCATACCACCCCAAAGAAGTAGGTCAGTTTCATTACTCTTGCTTTTGGACCTGGAAAATTGAATCGTAATGTCTATATAAGGTAACTTTGTTCAATTCAACTTTACTGCACTTAAAAATGTTCTTTCCACCAGAAAGTGAAGAATAAAAATGTTAACATGGAAACAGATTTAGCTCCACATAAGGATTGAAAAAAATTTAGATCAAATAATGTATTTGTAGATGATCTTGTCTTCACTGATGCTATTCATTTAAGTTTGAGGTGTTTTTTGTTTGTTTTGTTATGTTTTGTCTTAAAAATGGTCCTTGGTGTTGAACATTATTAGTCTTCCCTCAATCAGTTGCAGAGTATTGATCACTAGAAGCTGATCTCTGGCCATATTGGGTGTGTATCTCTTTTGTCTCTTCATCCCTTCATAGTACTTTCCTTCCAAAGCAATATTAGGATGCTGTATTTTAAAAGTCATTTTTCTTTCTTCAGATAGCTATCAATTAGGCTATCTTTAGCTATAAGAGAATACCCAACCCAACTCAAAGTAATATGAATAATAAAGCTATTTCTTATTGAATAAGAAGTCCAGAGGTAGAGAAGTCGAAGTACAGCGAGGTCTGGTTTTCTGCATTCTCTTGCCCTGCCTTCCTGCAAGTTAGATGACTTCCTGCTAGATGACTGCAGCAGTTCTACATAACATCCAGAAGCATCTTTCCTTCTTTGTGACTTTTTAAGAGCTAGGAAACCTTTGCCCCAGAAGACTTCCCCTCACATTTCATTGGCCAAAAGTGGCACTTTTGTCCATGCTCCTACCAAACATCTGCTAGAGGTACGGGGAAACTTGTGCATGGATGTTTGTGAATGGTTTAAGATGAATCAAGATTCACTCCCAGGGCTGGAGGTGGGGCTCCCTTCTCCTGAAGCCGGGAAACGTGCAGAAGGAGGAGGGTAGGTGCTGAATAAAGTCAGCATTCTGGTGCGCTGGGGCAAGGGTAGGGTCTATGTCTGCTACAATTTTCTTTTCCTCACACTTCTTATGATGAATATAGTTACTTAAAACCCAGCATATGGGGTGGGTGAGCCATCACATTTTACTTTTAAAAAGCTATTTTATCATGATCATGTTATTCAAAACTTCCACTAGAAATTTTGTTGCCTCTTAAAACTAATGGTAGATGGATGCTGGGAGCAAAGAATGGTTTAGGAGGCTTGTCATCATCCCTGCTACTCTACCTTCAGAAAATGCACCTTCTAAGTAAAAAAATTGAGCTTTCTATTTGAACTACTCTGAAAAAAACGATCTAAGTTAAAACAGTGTGCTTGCTGTTTGGAAAATGCAGCTTCCAAATAAATCACATAGCTTTCTCTTCTGACCAGATTCCCATCTCTAAATCTTGCCTATAAGAAATTCTGGAGAGAGAACTTTTAGAACCCTGCCATATTTCACTTTCCTGTCACCCCTCAGTAGAACGAGACTTTGGATGCTGGTACAAGTTCTGGCTTTACCCTATGCGACACTTTTTTTCTTGATTCTTCAATTCAGTGAATTTTGACCTTGCTCCTGAAAGTCCGCTCTATTCTGGTTGTCAGCTGCCAGCTGCGTAGCCAAACTGAGGGAAGCCCAGGGCCCCTGGAGGTGATCTACTAAGTGGGAATGGACGACCTGGGAAGAGAAAAGAGAAAGTACATACTCAGAGAAAATTCAAGGAGAGGATTCTGAAGGTCAAAAATGGTCTGGGACCAGGGATACTCTTATAAACCAGACTGAAAATCAGAGATAGATTTATCTTTGGACAGTGGGCCTGGGCTGGGGTGGTTGGTGGGTGAAGAGACAATTTTGGGAACCAGGATGATTAGATTGGGTGTTTGGACGGGTCTGATTTGGAAAGACAACACGGAAAACTGAAGCAGAATTGTGTTTTCCAGAGAGTCAGACCCAATGCAGCCAGACAAGGGGACTGTGGCAGAACTTTCTCTTCTCTGCATTGCCCCACCAGAGCCTCACTGCACTCCTGCTTCTTAGAGGAGGGGCACGAGGTGTCCCTTCACACTGCTGGGCTTTAAGAGATAAGAGTTTTTCTTTAGGTCAGATTCTCCATGGCCATGTGCCCTTTCAGGTAGCCATCAGATGCTGATAACCGCATCAGCTAGCTGCGGGAGGCACTCATTACCCTTTTGCCTGGAAAGCTCCCTTCACTCTGAGAAAATATAAAACAGCTTTAAGCCAGTTTGTGAACACAATGTTTAGTTTCATAAACTTGTTTTGGTTGTGAATGTACCTGTTATCCTTAAGTATTTTGTTTTCCACCGTTGCCTGCCCTCCTGCCCCAAAATGTGTTTCAATGTCATGGAATCAGAACCCAAGGAAAGTGGTTTTATCATGACTATGATGAAAACTAATTAGCTAAGTTAATTGTGAATCAATGTAGGATTTTGGAATAGCGCAAACAGGTAGAATTAGGGAGACAGTCAGCCTGGGTCAGGTTGAATTTTCACAGCTCTGTTGTTCTTGTTTTCTGAATTACCTGTTTTGTCTCGCTTCCTGAGAAATCATAACGCAATAATGGTTTTCAATATTTGGGGTCATCAGTATTTGGGGATGGGGTTGATGAGTGGGGATTGAGTGGTAAATATCTCTCACTTCTGCAGGCTGAAATTTCTTGAAGTGTTAGAAGTGCTCAATAAACCTGCAAACTGTAAAATTTTGGTGTGTTATGATAAAAATGAATATCCTGAAGCACTTTAAATTAGAAAATTTGGATGGCCAAAAAGAAATAGAAATTGTAGAGAACTGCTAAAGATTTTGTTGTCTAAAGATTTTTTAATTTGTAAAAGTTTAGGATAGTTTTAAAGTTTTCTTCAAAATTTTCTTTAAAATTATAGAGTCATTTTTCAAATTCAGAAAGTAGATAAGGGATCAGAATAATTTTCACTGTCTATGTAATTTAGCTAGTTCTATCATCAAAATTACCAGCAAAGCAGTTAAATGAAATAAGAACTTTGAAAGATAAAAGCTATTTTATATAGATTTTTCGGTACAAAGAAAAGAAGATTTGATTTAAAAAGATAAATGCACAGATTTGAATTTAGAAATACAGATGCATTGAATTTGATTTTATTTTAGAGACTAAAAGGCCGGGTTTCTAGGAAATGGCTACTTTGTTACTGTGAAGAGGCTATTATGTTTGAATACGCTTCTTAGGTTTTTGCTATCCAAAGACTCAGTTTATATAAGGCTGTATATATAGCAGTGGGAGATTTCTCCCTCCCTCACTAGCAGATTCTAACGGAGATGTAGGGCTGTGTCATTATTATTGCCAGTGTGACTATTTGCCTCAAGATTTAAGCCTGTAGCTCTGGAAACTGCTATAAATACATATTCTAAAAAAAAATAATATTGTGAGTGTTTATATATCATTTCCTTTAAGCATATTTTTTATTTTTATTCTACAAGTACTAAAAAATGACTTCCAATTTGCCTAATTGTGGTAACTAGAAAAAGCTGTCAGAATATGAGGCTTCTAAAAATCAACAAGAAGGTCAAAATGTATGTGCTGGCACTTCATGGCATGCTTGCAATGTTTGACTTTAATATTTTATAATTTCATATATTTAAGTGATTTTAATGTAGTCACTAAAATGGCACCTAATTAATACATTCACGCAATGTATAAAACTGCACTGAGTGCCACAAATCCTCCTGCTGCTGTATTTATTTATAGCAATGTACACTGCTTAATGTGTACTGCTATTTGAAAAGCATTTTTGTAAATGTTTGCTATTTGCACTTTCTCTTTGAGGACAGCCATAATCTTGCACCACTACTAAGTATGAGATATCAAAGGAATTAGTTTGGAATTACTTTTCCATTTACTAAAGATTTAAACTATTTTTGAAAATTATGGGTAAGATTGCTTATAGATTATCTTGGCATCGGTTGTGTAGAAACAATCAACAATCTGAGACAGGGATTCCTAGAACAAGTGATTTATTGGGAGATGCTCTCAGGAAAAGAGCTGTGATGGAAGCCAAGTAGAGGAGGGGAGGATGTCTAAGCTAGAGGAGGTCTCTGGGGAGACTGGTTGCAGTTTGCCCCTGCCGGGAAACTCCAGAGCACAAATGGTATCACAGAGTTGGTCCCCTCTGGAGGCAAGTGGGCTGGCCTTCTGTACCTCCTTGTCCTCAGTTATTGGTTTTGGTTGGCCCTTGAAAGAGGGGTGGAGGGCAGCTTCCTGGGAGAGGCAGTTCCCAGTTGTCCCAGGACAATTCTCCAGAGAAAGAAGGGGTATCTGTGCATTTCAGCCAAGACTCAGCATCTTGGTGATGGGAACTCCATCTAATAAAGGTGATCTGAGCCTGGACCGACAGCATCCTTTATATGGATGAATGACAAAAAAACCTGAAAACTGTTGGATCTAGATTCTGTTGCTTCCCACTCCCCAGGACACACACCACACATCCATGGTTGTAATCAAATGAAGGTGGAAATTCAAACGGTGTTCAAGTCCCTTTGATTACAGAAAGAGTTTAAAAACACTAACGAGGACACAGACTTTACTTCTATTTTTTATTTGTTGTTTGTGGTGTAGTAATAAAGAATTAGTATTCCTGTTACCATGAATGAAGATGGGTTCATTGACAGGGGACTTGAGACATTGTCCATGAAAACCTGAGGGTGTTTTAAATGCCAAGTACATTCGGGCAAACCTTTAATCTGGCTTAATAGTCCTATTTGTACTGTTTTATTTGCAGAAGGCTTTGTCTATACATACATAAGTGTTCAGACAGGACGAAAACACTTGGTGTGTTCAATGAATTCATCTAAAATTTTTTCTCTGCAATAAATTATCATGTCATATTTAAGAGCTGTAGAGTATTCCTCTTTCTGGTAGAACACCTCCAACCCTTTTCCCCCCCATATGGAGCAAGTAAAGAGGATTTTCTTCTTCAAATAAGATTTTTTCTCTTTCTTGTTGCTTACCAGAGCAATGATACACTTTACAGAAACCTTGTCTGAGGACAGTGGAATTCCCATCGGTATCACTTATTTAAAAGGTGTTTTATTCTGTTTTAAATTGTCAAGTATACTTTTTTCAGGGGCATGGAAGACATAAAAATTCTTTAAATTGCACAATTAACTTTAAAGTGTAAGACCATTGATATGGTACAAATAAACAATGGCAAGTCCTCATCTTGGATCAAAGAAATATTTGTTGCTAAGAATATTCCCTCTGATTGCATCTGTATTTGATTATTCTAATTGATTAAACAGGAATAATAATATGCAAATAAACTCAGAATATAAAGAGGCATTAATTCAGTTTAGAGTTCAAGCTGATATTGTAAACTTTTCACTCTGCATAGGACTTTGCTGATACTTTATGTAGAACACAAACCAGGCCAGTGCCTGGGAGTGTTCAGAAATGAAAAAGGCACTCTGAAGTATAGCGGATATGTTATTGGGAAGGTGACTTGAAGGGATTCTATTACAAATGATTTCTTTAGTAATCTGAAATTTAATGCTTTTGGTTATTTTTCACTACCAATATTTAGTATTACCCCCTACAAAGCAAGAAGTTAAGAGGATAAAGTAAAAGATAATTTTAGACTTTCCTTTGAAGTCAGATCTTAAGTAAGTGCCTTTCTGACTTTGTCTTTATTTTCCTTTATGTAATTGTTCACATAACTGTTCATATTTGTATTTCCCTTTGTTGAATAAGTAAAATTCCTTTTAAATCTGTATGCATAATAATTTATTTTCTAATCTTTGTTTATTTCATTCATTGGTCATGATTTTTAAAATATTGTTATGGGCAAGATATAATAAATATTTAAGAAATTGTTATGCCTCATTAAACTTCTTCAAATCATGTCTGGAAGTTATAGCAAGACCAAATAAAGAATTGAAAGAACCCACGGAATTAAAATTTGAAACTTTTGTGTAACAGACATTAAATTTGGCTAATGTATGAAAAAAAACACAGAAACCTCATTTTTACATAATTATCACTACTTGCTAATAGCTTGCATGGTTTGAGGTCCCTGAAATTCAATGACTACTCAGCAATATGTTATAACATTTTTGTTGCTTCCAGAAACTGCCAACTAAGTGAAGAAGACCACTGGATTTACCAGGCTATTGTGGATCAATACTCTGGAGATCTTGTTGGCAGAAGGACTCTATATCTGGACATGTTACAAAGATATTATCCTCACAAATCTAGGCATGATTTGGTGAGTACTAGACTCTATATTACGGCAAATTAAGTTGTTTTAGTGGTCAATAATTATTAAGCAATAGACATATATATTAAATGGTACTCTAAAAATTATTTTTCCCTACACTCTAGAAAATAATGGGGTTCTAAGTTGAAAGCCTGTGCAGGTCATTTATAAAAATTCTTTACAGTCCATGAGAAGGCGAGGGTCCCTCTGGCCACATTTACTCTTTCTGTGCCTACTTGCTGCAGAGATCTACACTGTGGCTCCCAGGGCTGCTCTGCTGGTATTTGACCCCCAGGTGTCCATATAGTCACCTGCCCACCCTCAGAGATTCGGCTATCTCCAGGTCTGGCCTGAAAGTGGAGTGCCTGCTTCTCCATCCACAGAGCCTGCCACACCTCAATCCTAGCTGTGGGAAGACAACTCTTCAGCTTGGGGGCTGGCACTTACCTCTGTCTACCCCATGACAACTCTGCTTGATACCCCTAGTAGGGTCTGAAATACAAATACCCCAAATACAGAACTCAAAGATATGATTGAAATTTCCCTGAGAAGGAACTGGGAAATTATTGTTTTGTTCTTTAGTCAACAAGACCACAAAGGCAAGACAATAGAAGTTAGCATGTTACCAATTAATTTCACAACAATTCATCTTATACATGTAAATAAATACACAGACCCTTAATTTTTAAATAAGCCGTGCTATGAAATATTATCATATATTCTGTAATTTTTTAAAATTAAGCAAGTAACAACAACATTCACATGTGTATAGCAGTTACTGTATAATTTACAAACATTCAATGACTTGGCCTCAGTCTCTAGTTAGCCACCTGCTCAGAATTCTGAAGACAGTACCTGGTTCCTGGTTGCTGTATTTACTATTAAGGTGTTTGTCCCCAATTTTTCAAAATCATTTGTTATATTTCATTTTATTCATTTTTGTAACAAAGCCATAAAATATAGGCTCATTTTCCTAATAATAAGTATTCACCATCTGTTATCTTCTCAGGTCGAACATGAGAAATATTGTGACCAATATCGCTTTGCTAGGGAGCAGCGAAGGATCCTGCTATCAAATTGGAATAAGAATAGGAAAGACTTTATACAGAAGGCTGTGCTGACCCTCATCGAGGCTTGTGCAACTCACGAAATGGAAAGCACGTTGGCGAAGGACAGGAAAAAGCAACAGGAATTGTGTGCTGATCTGAAAGCCAAGGTAAGATGCTTCACAGGTGTTTCAGTATTTTGGGTATTCATGTAAGAACCCACTTTTCCCTTTTGTTCAAACCCAACCTAAATTTTAGTTTCTCTAAAAAGCCTGTCTTGAATAAACTGTTAGTTTGAATCATATGAAATTGCAATTTAATATTTAGGTCAAAAATAGTCAACAATTTCACATGGTTCAACCATAAATTATTACAGCAGGATGTTAATATCAAGGTTTTGATGGAGACATCCAACACCAACCATAGATGCTGCACAGCAGACCAAGGTGCTGGACAAAAATGCAGAGTGTAATTATGAAGTAACTGTCTAATGCCAATGCAAAGAGTCTTGGACTTCTCATTCACATCAAAGATATTAAAGAGGTCAGGTTATAGAGAGGAAAGAGGATTGGTGAGGAGACACATTAGGGCAAGCTTACAGGGCTGTGTGTGAGCCCTCAACAAAGTGTGGGGGAGTAGATGAAGTTTTCCTCCTCCTCCTCAGACCCAGGACTGTCTGGGGAACTCGCAGATGGCTTGGAGACTTAACAGAAAACTCCTGTGGTTGGGAGGATTGAGGACTGGCGTCTGATACTCACAGAGAAGTACGGAGGAGCTGCCTTGGTGGCAGAACTGAAAGCAGGGGTGGCCTCTGTCTCAGGAGAAACCGCGTTCCCGGACCAGGTGCAGGTGCGTGAGGCCTGGAGGCCCGATATGGATACGACCCCCCAGGAGTGTTGGTAGGAGTCATTAAAAACAAATTGTGTTGGCTGGGTGCGGTGGCTCATGCCTGTGATCCTAGCACTCTGGGAGGCGGAGGCGGGTGGATCGCTTGAGGTCAGGAGTTCGAGACCAGCCTCAGCAAGAGCGAGACCCCGTCTCTACTAAAGATAGAAAGAAATTATCTGGCCAACTAAAATATATATAGAAAAAATTAGCCGGGCATGGTGGCGCATGCCTGTAGTCCCAGGTACTCGGGAGGCTGAGGCAGTAGGATTGCTTAAGCCCAGGAGTTTGAGGTTGCTGTGAGCTAGGCTGATGCCATGGCACTCACTCTAGCCAGGCAACAAAACAACACTCTGTCTCAAAAACAAAAAACAAACAAACAAAAAAAACCCAAATTGTGTTGAGGTATAACATCCCTAAAGTGCACAGATCTTGATTTGTTGAGAAATGATATGGTAGGAGGAGGATGGTACAACAAGAAATTTTATTCTCTTGATAGGAAAAACCTGGCAGCCACTAAGTTATAGCAATTAATATTATATGAAACCAAGGTCCCTCTTTTAAAACAGTGGAGAAAAAAATGCCTTCTCTACATTTTTTCAAAACAAAAGTATATATTCTTTGGCATTGCATAAGCTTGGTATCTAAAATGAATAGAAGCCGTGTCAAGGCTGATCTACCATGGGCTACAGAGCGAACGCATGTTTCTTCTGGTCTTCAGGCTGATCAGAAACACACAGGGGTCAGGGGCCCAGACAAGTCCTGTGTTTCTGGTTTGTTTATATTCATTTTGCATCACCATGGATTAGTTTTTATTCTTGAACATCATACAAATCAAATCATACATACAGTATATGCTCCTTTGTGCTCATGCTCATGCCCGTTTCATCCTTGTTGCACGTCACAGTAATTTGTTCCTCTTCATTGCTGTGTATATGTATGCCTATTGTATTCCTTCATTATATGTGTATATGTTTTCCTATTAATGGACATTTGAGTTGTTCCCAGGTTTTTGCTATTGTGATAATGGTGCTATGAACATTTTTGAACATGTCTTTTGGTGGATGTTTGCAGTCCATTTTATTGGATAGATACTTAGGAGCAGAATTGCTGGCTCATAAGGCTCAGGTGTGTTTAGCTTTATAGTAAATACTGCCAAATAGTTTTTCAAGTCATTATACAAATTTGCAACCAGTGTCAATTGCTTCACATCTTCACCAACATTGGTGTTGGTAATCTTTAATTTGATCTAATCTGGTGACTGAGCAGTTGTACCTCATTATGGTTTTCATTTGCATTTGGAATAAAGATGTTGAGCATCTTTTCGTATGCTTCTTAGCCATTTGAATATCCTTTTTTTGTGAAATGTCCACTCAAGTCTTTTGCCCATTTTCTATTGGGTTGTCTGCTTTTTTCTTGCTCATTTGTATGTTCTTTATATATTCTGTATGCAAGTGGTATTTCTTTTTATTTTCTCCGAATGAATGACTTGTCTCCTCACTTTAATGGTGTCATTGAATGAACAAAACTTCTTAATTTTAATGAAGTACTGTTTTTTATTTTGCAATGCCTTTGAGATAAGTTACATACAGTAAAATCACCCCTTTTAGTGTATAGTTTTGTGAGTTTTAACAAATGCCTGACACGTAACTATCACCACAACCAAGATATAGAACCATTCTACTACCCCTCAAAAACCCTTCATACCTCTTTGTAGCCAATCCCTCACCCATCTCCAGCCTTTGGAAACCACTAATCTGTTCTCTGTCCTTACAGTTTTGCCTGTTATATTATAGAATATCATATACATGTAATCAAATGGTGTGCAGCCTTTTGAATCTGACTTTCTTCACTTAGCATAATGCATTTGAGATCCAGGTACGTTGTTGTTTATATCAACAGTTTGTTCCTTTTTATTGATGAGCAGTATTTCATGGTATGGATAGATCACGTTTTTTTTTTTTTTTTTTCCATTCACCTGTTGTTTCCAGTTTTTGGCAATCAGCATTACTTTGCTCACAGTAGGGGCAGGCTTTAGGCCTGTGCCTCAGAGAGGGTCTCTTGCCACACTCTTTTTCCTTCCCCTGCACTAGATTTTTGCGGGACCTCTGCTCTCTGATGGGCTCAAGAAAGGTCCCGAGGTAGGCGGTTCAGCTTTTTCTTGCAGTTCAAGTGGGAGCAACATTCTTTCTAACTCTCTGTACCTAAATGGAAGCTGGAAGGTCCTAATGAAAGATTATTCACCGATATTTTATGTGCCCTATTTAAGAAATCATTGGCTAGTGGCAAGGAGTCATTGTCAAAGGAATCTTGCACAAGGTTTTTCTGCTCTACCAGAGGTGAGGGGACTCCAAAAACAGTGGGGTGGAAAAATAATAAATGGGAACCTGATAGGTGGAAGAGAAGTGACTAGTCAAAGGAAGTGTGCATGATCCACATCAGGGATGTTTTTCTAGGAACAGCCCAGCTACCAATTAAGACAACAAAACTGCTAGAGGGTAAGCGTCAGCATTAACCACCCACCAAGTTTGCTTAGAACAGTGTCAGTCACCAGTCAAATGAGAGCTTTGCTGTCCTTTCCTTTGCTTCTCCTCCCCTTTTCCCTCTCCCGCCTGTGGACTCTGATGGCCTAAGCATGTAGGGAATGAAAAGAGAAATCTTTTCTCTTTTCATTTCTGAATGAAGAGGGAAGAGTTGACTAGTCTCTTGTAACTGGACACATTAATTTTGAATCCAAGGCTGTGTTTTGAGACTTGAAGTTACTGTGGGCCCCTCTGCAACCCAAGAGGGAGCCATACGTTCTGCTGAGTTTTCATCTGGTGACAGGAGAAACACCTGAATGGGGACATGAAAATAATGCTGTGTTTTGATTATTTTCCACACATCACACTGTTCAATGTATCAGGCACACTCTATCGAGTGCCCCCTATATATCAGGCATTCTAACAAATGCTTTATGTGCATTTTATGGTATTACCTTCAATCACAAGTCTAAGTTGAGATGTGTAGAGGTTACTGCAGAACTTCTACCTCCTGCAATCAGGGGCGTGGCTCCAGGGGAAAACATTATGTGGGGTAACAAATACCTCTGAACTTTCAGGGGCAAAACCTCCAAAGGGTAAATGTGGGAAGAGAATAGAGAAATTGGAACATAAAGTGAATTGTAGTAAAATGGATTCTCTTTCCTATAGAGATGGTATCGTTGTTCGAATTTGTGTTCCTGATGAGGGACTGAAGCTCAATAAATTATAGCTGGGACCAAAAACATATCATAAAAAGAAAGGAATAAATGTATAAATGCCATAGTAATTTAAAATGTTAAATTATGATTTTTTTCATCTGGATGGAAACTTGTTGATTTATTCCTATTCTTCACTTTACAAGTCTGAAAGCTGGGTCCTGAAAGATGAAGTGACTTGCCTAAGGTTCATACCAGCTCATTCCACTTGAAATACAGTATTATCTCAGCCCCACACAGGTTTCCCTGCAAGAATCCTACAAAATAATAGAAGATATTTATTATGCTCTAGGCCACAGTGTGCTATAAAGTAGACCCACAGAATGTGAAAAATATTACTTCATTGTATCATAAATTTGACCTTTCTAAACTAATATGCTAGCTATAATAAACATTAATTAAACATTTAACAATAATTTTGTTCTCAGCTTTGGAATTTAAAAGGGCTTTTGGGGGGTGATTTAGATGATTGGTGTCTTTTAAGAAAAGTGTTAAAGGAATTTTGATTTAATGTGCTCTCGTGCTCTTTCTGTGTCTCTGCTTTGTTTTATTTTGGTTTGCTGTCAGTGGTTGCCAGAGCAGGCAGATGCATTTAGGCCTCTCACCAGAGGGATGAGAGGAAAGGGAGGAAGTAGAGACTCATTCTCCTGCTCCCACAAAGCCTGTTCTTTGATCCCCCAATTTTTCCCAGAATGCAGCCCTAGACTGCTGGGTGAGCTGTGCACTTGACCCCTTAGCGTCCTTGTCTTTCCACGGCATGGCTGGGGAACCTCATTCCCAGAGCTGGCTCACAGTTGACTTTCTTTGCTTCCATGCTGGGTGGCTGAGTACTGTTGGGGAAAAGTTAACTTCATCTGGACTCTCAATGCCACATGGGAGGCCTTGGTTTTGTCCTCAGTTTGCCCATTCTCACATTCCTCTTATAACTGTTCCAAATGATTGCCATTCCTCAAAACCCTTACCTAACACCATGCACCGTCATCTCCAGACTCCCAGGAGAAAAGTCACCTCCTACTTTATCAAGAAAAGTCATTGAGGAGTGAAAATGACCTCTAATTCCTTCCTCTGTACCTCATATCTTTCCATTTCTTGCCAGGTTGCCAAGCCTTCCTCTAGAGACAGGATGTCTATGTGTTCAAGTCCAGTCCTTCTCCCTAATGTTTGGAACATTGACCCATCTAATTGCTTCAGAAATATGATTGGGATTGTTACCTTCCCTTATTTTTGTTTTTCTTACTCTTTGTAGAATTTCCCTCAGCCTGTACACATGGTTCAGTCTTTCCTATATAAAGAAACCTGTAACCAAGTCACCTTCGCTCTTGGGCTGTCCCTAGCTCTACCCTTTCATTTGAAATGAACCTTTTGAAAAAATGATCTACATTATTGTCCCCAGAACTTCTGACTTCTCCAATCCACCTAAATCCTCTCCTTTCCCCAAGGTCACCGGTGACCCCCATATAACCTAGTCCCACCAATGTTCTTCCATCCTGATACCGCTGGACCTCTCCACTTCATTTCCCAGTTGACCACCCACTCATTGACGTTCTTTACTCCCTCAGCTTCTATCAGACTATATACTTTGCCACACTTAAAGTGCTTCTAAGACTACCTGTGTATTTCTTGCTGTCCACCCATTCCTAAAACCCTGGCATCTTCCAGTTTTCTCTTCTTGCACTTTGCCCTTCTCTGTATCATTTGTCCCCAAGCATCCTTATGATTTCATCTGCCCTTATATGCTAATTACTGTCAAATCTTTTTTCCCATCCCTGCACAGCTCTCTCTTGAACCCCATATATCCAGCTATATGCTAATTATATCAACTTGGAAATCTACAGATGCCTCAAACTCAGTGTCCAAAATGGAAATCTTCAATTTCCTGTGGTAAATTTGGACATCTTTCTTGAAACTTAGCTTCCTCTTCTCCCTCACCCTCATGGCCATTTACCAGCTTTGGAAAATGTTATCTCTTGACTATTTACCCCTTCCTCTCTATCACAGGGCCCTGGCCATTGCTCCTGAATGATTGCACCAGCCCTCTAATGGCTGTGCTTCACATCCTGCCCTTCTGAAATCCTTCCCTAAATTACAGGCAGAATGCCCTATCCAAAATGCAATTCTGGTATGCCATCCCCTGATGATAACTTCTCAGTTGCTTACAATAATGGTCTAACTTCATGGCGTGGCTTTCCAGGTACTCAGTTACATGGGCCCCAGGTCCCTTTCCAGCCTGACACACTCCAGTCTATACCTTACAATTTAGGAACACCAAACTCCTTGTAATCCACTCTCCCTCTACCCCTGCCACTGCACAGCACAACATTCTGTTTCCTGTCTCTGTGTTTTTCTCTAGCTTTTCCTGTCTTTGCCTAGAATGCCTCTTGTACCTTCCTTCATTTGGCTAAATCTCACTCATCTTCAAGATTTGGCTCAAATGTCTGCAACAGGGAGATTTTCTTGAGTCCCTGACGAGATTCAATATATTCTTTGTTCTTCCTAACCTTTTGTACATAACTCAGCCTTGCCAGTGATTGTGATCAAGGAACCCTGAAATATCTATGTCCCCAATACAAGTGCAAGCAGGAATCCCGTATTATTCATCTTGGTGTAAAACTCTGCCCCGCACTCCATAGATTTTCAGTGTTTGAAGGATGACAGGTGCTCAGTAACTTTTGTTGAAATAAAGTATATAAGCCTCAGGCATTTTCTTCCTCTTTTCAATACCTCTTGATATAGTACTATTCTCACTACCTTCTTTCTAACTTATTTATCAGGAAGCTTGCTGTAGAAACAAGTACATGATGTGCAAAGTCATTAAGAAGTGAAGGACAAGACTTAATTGTCAATGTTGAATATTCCAAGATGCCAAATGTAGTTTTAAAAATAAAAACTGGCTAAACTGAGGTATATTTTGGGCATGAACAAAGTCACCAGGCACTTAGTTGTCTTCTCCACTTCATCTTGTTTTTACATTCCTTATTCCCATTTCTAGCTGATTGTACAACCTGGTCAAGAAGCCATGGGAATGAGGGAAATCAGATAATGTTGAGACAGAAGATCCTTTTTTGAATAACCATCATTTGAATTCCCTGTCCACATTTGATAGCTCTCTATAATATTGGTTCCTTCCATAATCCCCCTTCTCCACAGATTTCAGCCTCCTTTGCAGTTTGAGAACAGACTTGGCCTTAGGTTTCACAAATCAGATGTGGGTGGTACTTTAATGCAAATAGAGAGTTTCCTGAGTTCCAGTTGTGCAGATTATGAATGACTGATATCAGACTCACCCTCACACAACTATAGAAACTGAACAAAATGTTTAAAAAAATGTTTGCAGGCATTGGACAAACAGTTCATGGATAAGGTCCTTGAAATAAGAGCAGCTTTGAAAGTGAGCCCCATATTCACCCTGGATTTCTTCATGAGGTCATTTTTCAATATGAGATGGAGAGAAGTATAACCCAAGCAGAGCATTGATAGTTTTGATAGGTGAAAGAAACAGGGATTGGAGTTTGGGCTGCAAAGGTAGGTGAGATTTTGGGGACAGGGTACTAGAGATGAAAGAGTGGCAAATAACGAGCCTTCAAAAAATATATAAAGATACCCCTTGGGTCTTTTGTCAGCTCCTAATCTCCAAATGCACAGGGTGAGATACCAAAAGACCAACAGAAAGAACAGCTACTAGGAGATTTCAGAGGCCATAGGACACAGGTCTAGGGTGGTGTAGGTGTTCAAGTTCTAGCCCAGTAGAGAAATTTTGGTGAACACTCTACACATTTGGCTGAAACCCCACAGACGCCATGCCTTATGGGTGAGGGCTGTGCTCTAGAATTATGGACAAAAATGAAACAGACTTACCTTTTAAAAAGCCAAAATAAAGCATCAACAAGATCCAGGAGATTTTCTGGCAATTTAACTGTCTTCCTGACTGAGACCCAGCATGGCTTAGAGAAAAATGATGTAATCCAGAGGCTCTACAATATATCACTCACAATGTCCAGGATACAATAAAAATTACCAAACACTCAAAAAAAAAAAAAAAAAACCACCCAGGAAAAGTGACAGATAATCAAGGAATAAAATAGTGTCAAAAATGATCCAGATGTTGTAGTTAAAAGATGATTCATTTGTTAAGGAAAATGGAAGAAACATGGATAAAATGGATGAAAATATGTAAGATTTCAGTGGAGAATTAGAATATATGAAAATGGGTCAAATGGAAATTCTAGAAATGTAAAGTAAGTTAAGATTGTATTAATTTGCCATCTTACCATTGGATGGACTTTCACAGCAAACTGGGCATAGCAGAAGACAGAATTAGTGACTTAAGTCAGGTCAATAGAAAATATTAATATTCAAACTGAAGCACATAAAATGAAAATAATAAAATGAAAACCAGAATAGAGCAGAGAACATAGGAGATATGTGGAACATGGTAAAAGGTTTATTATATGTGTAATTAAAGTTCTAGAAAGAGGAGAGAGAGAATGAAATAGAGGCAATATTAAAGAAATAATATTCAGGAACTTACCAAATCTGATGAAAGCATCAACTAATATTTTCAAGAAGCTCAACAAGCTCCAAGATGGATAAACATAAAGAAAACAATAGCTAGGTACATGTTAGTCAAACTACTGAAAATGACAAGTGAAGAAAAAGGGTGTTATAAAGAGACAGACATAGCATGATGACTCCTTTTGCTGGTGTGGTCATAACCAAAGGCAGCATGTTCTGGGTCAGTAGTGATGGCAGCAACTTCCCAATTATGCCAGAGGCAGTGTGGCCTCTACCAGACCAGCTCTGTGGTACTTGGTTCTTGACGTTATTTCCGGACACTTAGTCTAGGGCTTGCTTCTCTGCCTATTCCAAAGATTTTGTGAGCTATCTAAAACTGTGTAATTAATACTTTCTGCTAAACTAACTAGGGTGGATTCTTCTGTGTGCAACTAAAAACTCTGATACAGATGGTATCTGGGTCTAGCTATGCTATGCTAACCGGCCTGGTTGCTGGCTTTAGGTTAAAGATAAACAGGAGACAGAACCAGTAATAACTCATTGCTCTCCTGGTCCAAGCTGGAATTGATCCTGCAGGCACACAGGGCCCCATATTGGATCACATTTCAGGTTGAGGTGATTGCAAAAAGCTTACCCTTCAGTCACATGGCCTAAGTGACTATATATGGGGGAAAAGATGTTTTTGCTGTATAATAACTATCGATGTTCATAGATGTCATTTTCTTTTGTTTATACTTCTGACATCACCTTAGGGGGTGTTTCCTTAGTAATAGGAGATATAGCAAGTTTCTTATTCTTGGGCATTAGTGATCCCCGCACAATATACTTCCTTGATTGGAGAAAAAAAGAGCAACTTAAATGGAGGAACTTACAAGGATTCAATAATTTCTGACAATTTAAGACATTTGTTCATGAGTGCTTGGTGTGGTCAACTGTGCCATACACCATCAGCATAATCAGTGCTGTTGATAAATCCCTTGCATTACTAGCTTCCCCATAGTTTCTGCAGTTGGGGGCATTTACAGAGAAGTTCCCTGTGGTTAGCCATGGATATAACATTGGCAGGAGCAAGAGAACTCTGAGGAACCATAAGCATCATGCCAGAGTGATTTTTGGTCACAGCAGCAGATGGCACTTCATCTATACAGCTATATCATGCTATCTGTGGTTCTTGGCAGGTAGCTAATTGAAATTCCACAGGGTTTGGGGACTTGATGAATCTACATATTAGTTCCAAGTAAAAATATTCCAAGTAGCATACTCTTAAAATGTCTTAGTTTTAAAAGCATATTTGTCTGCTTTGGGGTCTATTTTATAAAGTTTAAAAGAGGCTGTACTTTTTAATGTTCTTTATAATGAGAGCCTTATATTTCTGTGGCAAGTCATAACAACATCTCACAAGATATTTTGCAAATGAGGATAGTTGGTCTGGAATATAGATGTTTGTATTTTACAGTGACTTTATACAATAAAACGTTAGGCAACCATAATCTCAAGTACTGGGGAATTTAAGAGGGGAAGTTACAACTTGGATTTGGAAAGCCAGTATTTTTTTAATACCTGTTAAAAATAAATACATAGCTATTAAAATTTTTTGAGTGTGTCTAGTGGAACAGAATCCAGAAATAGATCTACATATCTAAAGTCAGTTGATTTTCAACAAAGATACAAAGTCAATTGAATGGAAAAAGAGTAGTCTTATGAAAAAAATGGTGTGAGCCATTGAATATCCAGATGCAAAGATAAATGAACTTTGATACATGCCTCATGCCCTATATAAAATTAACTCAAAGTGGATCATAAACCTACATGTAAAACCAAAAACTATAAACATAGGGGAAAACAACATAGGAGAAAATCTTTATGATCTTGGCTTGGATAAAGATTTCTCAGATATGATACCAAATGCACCATCCCTAAAAGATATAATTGATAAATTGGACATCCTCAAAATTGTTGAAAGACAATGGCAAGACAATAAAAAGACAGGCCACCCACTAGGAGAAAATATTTGCAAATTATATATCTAATGAAGGAGTTGTATCCAGAATTTATAAAGATTTCTCAAAGCTTAATAAGAAAAACCCAATTTAAAAAAGAGTAAAGTATTCAGTCATTTCATCAAAGAAGATGTATGGTAAATAAGACATGTAAAGATGCTCAATATCACTAGTTAGTAGATACATGCAAATTAAAACCACAGTGGGATATCAGAATTACCCATCAGAAAGTCTAAAATAAAAAAAATCTATGTCAAATATTAACAAAGATGTGGAACAACTAGAATTCTCATACATTTCTGGTGGGGAGTGCAAAGTTACACAGTCACTTCGTGAAACACTTTGGCAGTTCTTCATACTGTTAAACATAAACTTACCACATAGTCCAGCAATCCTACTCAAAGGTGTTCACTTATTTAAAATGAAAACTATGTTGACTCTAAAACTTGTAAGTGAACACTTATAGCAGCTTTATTTTATAATTGCTAACACTGGAAGCAACTTAAATGCCATCAACTGGGGAATGTATAGACTCTGATATTTCTGTAAATGGCATGTTACTCAGCAGTGAAAAGCAACACACTACTGATACATGCAACAACATGGACAAATCTCAAATGTATTATGCTAAATGAAAAAAGTCAGTCACAAAAGGCTACATACCATATAATTTCATTTATGTGATCCCTTTGCAAAGACAAAACTACGGAAACAGAAAACAGATCAGCGGTTGCCAGGGGACTGTGGGGAGAAATTTCTAAGGCCAGGAGGAAGGAGAGACAGAGAAGCCCACACCAATGCCCTTCAAGTTTATTTTCCAGAAGTTGCACACTCTGTTCTTACTACATCCACGAACCAGAACTTAATTGTACTTACCATACCTGGCCGCACATTGAGCAATGTGGTCTGTTTTAGGTGGTTGATGCTCAGCCAAAATTCAGAGGTTATTACTAGGGATGAAGAGGAGAGTAAAATAACAGGGACAACTAGAAGACTCCATGACTATGAGTTACCAGCAAGGAATTTGGAGAGAGTACCTACCTCCCTAAGACTACACCTCTGCTTTACATATCTCACAAAGATTCCCTATGGCCTGTTATCTATAAGGCCAACCACTGGGCCCTTTGAGCTGCACAATTCTCTTGGAGGACTGAGTCTATGGTATTTTTTTCAGGAAAAAAATTCAGAAAAAAAAAAGATTTGGTTAAGTGGTGACTATAGCCCTTAGCTTCTCTCAGTCCTCATCTACTCGGTCTTCCCTCCATCCCCCTACCATCACTTGCTATGTGATTGCCAGATATTTGTGGAATTTGTGAAATAAAACTTTGCTTTGGAAACTACGAGGTTAAAACATGTCAAATTTTTGTTTTTATAGGTCAGCAATGGCGAAATGTGAGCATTTTCAAACATTTCAACCTATTATGTAGATAAGCATAAGGTGTATTGGCTCCTTTTACATTACATGTGAGGATATGTTGCCAGTGCAACTTTCTCTGGAGATCTGCTCTTTACATGTAAGGCAATGAGCGCTGGAAATGTCCTCCTTTCCCTGACGTTGTTCTCCTTGTGCTCATCTCTCATATCCATTTATTACATCTGATGTAAATGTTTGTATTTCTGTCTATTGCTGGACTCTAAACATATGAAGGGAAGAGACCATTTTTTATTCACCTTTGTATCCCTAATGCCTAACATCAATCCTAATCCATAGTGGGTACCCAGTAAACATCAGCATTTACTTAAGATAGCCTGGAATCTGTTGTACTTATAGCAAATTGACTTTATAAAAAAGTGCCACAGGAGGAATTGTGTACACCATTTATGTTCTTTGATAATCTACTTGTGTTTCAAATTGTTCACATCTGGCTTTGATGTTCTTCATGGTTTAAAAAAATTGCATTGTAAAATCTGTTCATTGCATTAACATATCTAAGTCTATTTGAGGCAATCTCCACAGATTTCATAACACCAGAGCTCATTCTGGTTTCTAAATATACTTTTCTCTAACTAGAAACTCAGAAGGTAGATCTATCTGCTTTTTGTAGTTTGCCCTTTACCCTGGCATTGTTTGATTGGGGAAACTTTACACAGTGAGTGAGGGGATAATTGGGTAGAAAGACTCAAGTCCTGATTCCTTGCTCATAGCTCCAGATGGCCCAGGAACTCTTTTGTCAAAAGACTTTCAAGGTCAGGATTGAAAGTTTCCAAGTAGACAAATGAGGATATATTTTTAATGTGTCATTTATTGTCATATTATTCCCTGGATGATAATGGAGAAAATAAATGTATTAGTTATTGAAGGAAATCTCTGTTTTGATATCTATGGTATTCAAGTACATTTCTACCTAGTAGAGCATTAAGTATTCTAAACCCAGTGACTGCTTGGGATTCATTACCAGGCTGATTCTAACCAAATGAATTCCCATTAGAGTACTTTTACTGCAGACTATTTGAGAAAACCCCCATTTTGTAAATGTCTAAAATAATGTATATTGAGTTTCTCCTATATTGTCTTGTTATAACAAACGTTTCATTTGGTTATAGTGGCTTGCTGGAAGTTCTTTTTTGTGGGTAAGAGAAGCAGACTAGTGAAGGGATAAAGCTGAACAAAAAATGAGAAAAATGATCTGTCAGTGCCTGAGGCATTTATAATAAAGAGAATCAAATTTCTGGGCATGAAAGGACCATAAGAGACATGTTAAACGTGATTCTTCTGGGCTCTGTGCCTATTTCTTTACTTTCACAAGAGATGGAATTTCTAAAAGACATATGTTGAATGTCTGTGTATTTGAAAGTGACACAAATTGTTACTAATATACTTAGTGATTATTACAAAGATTATTTTCTTTTTATGTGGCATAATTCTTTCATCTACTCATTCAACAGATAGTTTTTGTACACCTACCTTGTGCCAGGCACTGTGATAGGCACTGAGCATACAGAGATGAATAAGACATCCTCAAGGATCTCAGATTCTAATAGAAGAGACATTCACATAAGCAAGTATTTCAGAGTATAGTAAATGCCATGGAAGAGATATGTATAAAAATAATGGGAGCACAGAGGATAGCATATAGCCTACCAGAGGAGGGTAGCCATAATAAACATCAGAAGAGGCAACCATTTGAACAAATGCTAAAGGATGATATTGTTAGCTTGGAAAAATGTGAAGTGGGAGGACATTCCATTGGGGACAGATGAGCCAGTCTTCCACAGATCAGAAATGACATGTTGGGGTATAAAAGCAGTTCAGTGCTTCTTTTACAAGTGTGGGCCCAAGAGTAATAAGAGAAGGGCTAGAGAGGTAGGTGTGTGCTAGATCTTGCAGGGAATTTTGTGCAATGTTAAAGAACTGGAGTTTTAGTATATGCGTGTGATGAGGAGCCATTGAAATTTTTGTAGGAGATGGACATGTTTTAAGAAGATCAGTCTGACAGTTGGGGGTGGTAGGGGCAGAGATGGATTTTATGGAGAGAGGACTAGAGGAGGGGAGGGTGGTCAGACATCTGCTGCCATAGTCTGGGTGAAAGATGACCATGGTCTGAACTAGGGTGATGGTAATAGCAATAGAGAGGAAGGAGTAGAAGGATATTTAGGAAGTTAAATGGCAGAGCTGGGTGAGGGAGAAGAAAGCAAATGTGCCCAGGTTTCTGCTTTGATTATTCGATGGATGGATAGAGTCATTCATTCATTTCATCATATTTAGTGAGTGCTGAGTATATATTAGCATTCTTCTGAGGACGGGAGAGACAAATGTGGAAAAGGCTCCCAAATCCCAACCCTTATGGAGCTTAGTTTCTGATGGAAGTTTAAATGACTAACAAGGTACATAAATAATATATATAGTGCAAGAGAGTAAAAAGTACTAGGGAGAAAAATATTAAGTAAAGAAAAGGATACAAAGTAGACAGGGAGGGAAATATTAATAATTTATTAATAATTTAGACCTTATTGAGAAGATAGCAATTGAGCAAAATCCTGAGATGAGAGAGCAAGCTATGTATCTGGGGGAAATATATTCTAGGCAAAGGAAACAGCAAGTGCAAAGGCCCTGCGTGTTGTATTCGAGTAATAGCAATTAGAACAGTATGATTGGAGAGAGCAAATGATGACACAATTGGACTTAAACGGTCTGGACAGTATCCCTCTGTTGGTTTGAGAATACACTAAAGGGGCAAGGAAGGAAGCTGGCAGACCCAACTTTTGCAGGAGGCTGGGCTAGAGGTCATGACACAAACCATGAATATATGCAGACAACCTGCACTGCACATTAGAGTGTGCCCTATGCCTAGTGCTTCCCAGCGGCCAACTTCCTTCTTCCCCAGCTTGTTTTGGTGAGACAGCTTGTCCCCCACTCAGCCTGCTGCCTTCCTTAGCTCCTTCTCCTCTCTGCTTCCATCACCCTCCATATCTGCATCTTATGTGTCCCCTGGTCCACCTCCTACCACGCTTTACCTTTTTCTCAGCTTCTTGGTATAGCTCCACCGTACCCCAACCCCTCATCCTCAGATATTATGACCAAACTTTTGTCACAATCATTTCTTTGGTTTTACCACTGGATGTGCATCCCTGAACAATAAAATTTAGTTTTGCCTGTGTTTGAACTTTTGTGAGTGGAATCAGATGATACGTTATTGTATTGTATGTGACATCTTTCCCTCAATATTTTGTTTTATGTTGCTGTAGTATACCACAATGTATTGATTCATTGTGCTGCTGATGGACATTTGGGCTGTTTGTACTTTAGAGTTATTAGGAACAATGTTGCTATTAAAATTCTTTTTTATGAGTTTTCTTTTTGAAAAATTTTTTTATCTTTAATTATTATGGATATATAATAGTTGTATGTATTTATAGGCTACATGTAATGTTTTGATGCAAGCATACAATGTATGATAATAAAATCAGGGTAATTGGGGTATCCATCATCTCAGGTATTTATCATTTCTTTGTGTTAGGAACATTCCAATTCCACTCTTTTAGCTATTTTGAAGTATACCCTAAGTTATCATTGGCTATAGTCACTTTGTTGTGCTATCAAATATTGTTCATTCTATCTAATTATCTAATTATATTTTTGTACCCATTAACCATTTCCACCTTATCCGCTCTCCCTGCTACCCTTCTGAGCCTCTGGTAACCATCATTCTACTCTCTGTCTCCATGAGATCAATTGTTTTAAATATTTAGCTGCCATATATGTGTGAGAAGATGTGAGATTTGTCTTTCTATGCTTGGTTTATTTCACTTAACATAATGTTCTCCAGTTCCATCCATGTTGTTGCAAATGAACATTCTTATATATGTTCCCTGGTATACACATTTCTGTAAGGTCCATGTGTAAGAGTGAGATTTCTGGTTCATAGAATATGTGTATCTACAACTTTGCATGGTACAAGCACATTTTTTCCCAAAAAGGTGGTACCAATTTACAGTTATACCAGCTGTATATAAATGTTCCCATTGTTCCACATCCTTGCTAATGTTTGTATTCTCTAACTTTATTTTTTTAAACCAATCTGGTTTAAAAAAAACATGTTGTGGTATTTCCTTGTAGTTTTAATTTTCAGTTTGCTGATTTCTAATTAAGGTGAGGGCCTTTTAGCATGTTTAATGGCTATTTGGATTTTTTCTTTATGAAATTGCTTATTCAAGGCTTTTGCCCATTTTTTTCCCTATTGGGTTGTCTGTCTTTTTCTTATCAATTTGTACTTATTAAACATTTTGTGGGTTTGTGGGTTATGTGTGTTTCAGATATGTTTTCCAAGTCTATATCACTCATTTTCACTCTCTTAGTATTTTCTTAAGAAAAGCTTTTAATTTTTATGTAATTTATCAATCTTTTTCTCTTATGGTTATTGCTTTTATATTTTGTGTAAGAAATCTCTTCATACTTTCAAAGTCATGAATCTATTTTCCTTTTAATCTTCTAAAGGCTTTATTATTTTGCCTCTGATACTTAGGCTATGATCCACCTGGGATTGTTTTTTTAAGTGGTATGAGGTAAAGGTCCAATTTTATTTTTATCATAAGGATACCCAGTTGTCCGTGTACCTTTGATTATACTGTCCTTTCCGATTGCTTTGCAGTTCCATCTGTGCCAAGTGTCTCTAAATGCGGGTGTCTATTTCTGGATCCTCCATTCTGTTTCATTTGTTAATGTGAAATTCATGGGCTAAGACCATCCTGCCTTAGTTACTATAGCTTTGTAATAAGTCTTGATTTATGATAGAGCAAGTCCTCCTACCTTGTTCCTCTTCTTTGTAAGTGTCTTACTAACTCTTGGTCCTTTGCATTACATTTTAAAAGCTGTTTGCCAAGTTCTAAAAAAGAAATCCTGTTGAGGGTTGTTTAATATTGTAATGAATATATAGATAAATTTGGCAAGCATGGAGAGCTTCACAAAATAAGGAACATGACATATATTTTAATTTCCTTAGCTCTCCTTTAATTTTAATTTCCCTCATAAAGTTTTATCGTTTCTTCACAGAGGTCCTATACATCTTTCACTAGATTTATTTCTATGTATTTAGTGTTTTTGGTGCTGTGGAAAATGGCATCTTCAAAAAAATTATATCTGATTTTTTTTCTAGAACATAAAAATACAATTTATGTTGATTTTATAAGCTACCTTTGTATACTAGTATTAATATAGTAATATGAATATATTAATTTTTATCAATTCTAATCACTTATCTGTACATTAGGCTGTCTATGTATAGAATATTACAAAATTAAATGACAATTTTGCTTATTTCTTTCCAATACTTATACCTTTCATAGATTAAGTACCCCTTATCCAAAAAGCTTGGGATTAGAAGTGTTTGGCATTTCAGGTTTTTTTTTTTTTTTGTATTTTGGAATATTTGCATTATACTTACCAGTTCAGCATCCCTTATCTGAAAATCCAAAATCTGAAATGCTCTAATGAGCATGCCTTTTGAACATAATGTTGGCACTCGAGAAGTTTTGAATTTTGGGAGCATTTTGGATTTCAGAATTTTGGATTAGGGGTACTCAACATGTATTTATTTTTCTTACTTTATTGCACTAGGGCTTCTGATATATATATATATATATATATATATATATATATATATTTTATTTATTTTTTTTTTTTGAGACAAAGTCTCACTTTGTTGCCCGGGCTAGAGTGAGTGCCGTGGCGTCAGCCTAGCTCACAGCAACCTCAAACTCTTGGGCTTAAGCGATCCTACTGCCTCAGCCTCCCGAGTAGCTGGGACTACAGGCATGCGCCACCATGCCCGGCTAATTTTTTCTATATATATGTTTTAGTTGGCCAGGTAATTTCTTTCTATTTTTTTAGTAGAGTCAGGGTCTCGCTCTTGCTCAGGCTGGTCTCGAACTCCTGAGCTCAAGCAATCTACCCGCCTTGGCCTCCCAGAGGGCTAGGATTACAGGTGTGAGCCACCGCTCCCGGCCCTGATACATTTTTGAATAGAAGTGTTGATAAGGGTCATCTTTGTCTTATTCCTGATCTCAAAAAGAAAGCTTTCAAATGAAGAAAGTTCTCTATTATTTCTAGTTTTCTTGAAATATATCTGTGTATGTGTATGTATATACTTATATTACTATTATTAAATACTTTTTCTGATTCTGTGCTTACCCTCTTTTTGTAATTCCCCTCTATTTTATGTTCTATACTTTATTCTGGAGAGTTTCTTCTAACCTATCTTTCAGGTTATCAGTCCTTTCTTCAGCTATGTCTAATCTGCCATTAAACCCATTTACTGAATTCTTAATTTCAGTTATTGTAGTTTTCAGTTCTAGAATTTCTATTTGCTTCTTTTTCAAAAATTTAAATGTCAATGTTCATATTTTTCAATTCCTTGCTTAAAATTTTAAGCTCAGCTTTTGTCCCCTTGAATATAGAAGCATTGTTGTTTTATAGTCTGTCTGTGATGATTCTTGCAGATGCCTTTTGTTTTTGCTGGTTCTGGCTTATGCTATTTCTCATGTACCTTGTGTTTTGGTTATTTACAACATATTGAATGAAAAATGCCCTTAGAGACAATTGGGTGCATAAGTGATATTACCTTCTTCAGAGAACATGCTGCACCCTTTTGCCATGTACCTGAAAACACCAAAAGTCCAGGACCAAAGCTTGAAGATTTGCAAATTGCTCAAATTATCCAGGGTCCCAGCCTGGGGCAGAGGATCTTTCATTCAAATCTGTACCCGTAGTGAATCTAGGCTCCACCTCCTGTTCCTGCAGCTCTAAGAATCTATAGCTGCTCCCACTGGTGCAGCCCTTCAAATCCCGTATCTTCTCCAGGATCTTTCCAAAGCCATACTTTCCTCCCCCCATTCCTGAATGTCCAAGTGCTAACTCCTTAGTTTTTCACAAAAATATTGGTGATTTTTGAGTAGCTATCCAAATTCCCAAAAGGAAATCTTTACTTATTGCATTAACTTTTTACTATCTTATGAGCTCTTTCAGAGGTTATTAATATCATTAATTCTAAAAAATGTTGGCTAGTTATTTTCTAGTTTTTGAGCAGAAAGTTAGGTCTGATATACCTAATTTTTCATTACTAGTTTTATTTTCAAATAAATTTAATTACGTTAAAAAGTGAGTCAATTTAAAGAACAATATTGATATCCACAGATTATCTATGGTTCTGATTATGAGAGGACACGTTAGTGACTGAAGTCTATCAAACACGGTGTAGTAGGTAGGACCAGAGGTGCTAGCCAGATTGACCTCATTCATGTCTCATCTAGGTCAGTTATGAGCTTGTTAACATTGAATAAGTTACTTACTCCCTCTAAGCCTCTGTATCCTTATAGATAAATTAGAGAAAATAGAAGACCTAACTTGCTGTGTTGTTGTAAGTATTAAAAGAGGCCATGTATGTAAATCAGATGGCATAGTCCCTGGCATTAAGTAAATGCTTCGTAGCATTTAATTATTATGTTCCCTGTTTGTGAGTCAGTGAGAAAAATGTCAATAGGGTATCTAGATCAATCATAAGTCTCCTTGATTATGACAAAACATTAGCCTAATTTGGAATATTCTTGGTAGGTGTGAGCTGTAAGTATCCAAAATAGTCATGATTACCTCAAAGAAATATAGGGTGATTTAGAGTAGCTTCCCAAATCCTCAAAAGGACTTTTTGCATGAAATAGTCAACCCTGCTGTGAAGTCATTCAGATTATGTTTTGCCCAACTTTAATCTATGCAAATGGCATCACTCCCTTGAGTTGTGCTGTGCATTCATTCACCTTGCACAACTACAAGTAGTAGTAGCCCTGGGAAAATGCTTCAGTAATAGTATATTTCTCTATACATTTACAATATTAATTTGCAAATCATAATTGGACTTAAGGTATCTGTTGTAATTAGTCTAAACAATTTTGCTTCTTTTTTTTTTTTTTTTTGAGACAGGGTCTCATTCTGTTGCCCCAGGTAGAGTGCACTGACTTCATCATAGCTCACTGCAACCTCAAACTTCCAGGCTCAAGCAATCTTCCTGCCTCAGCCTCCCAAGTAGCTGGGACTATAGGTGCGCGCCACCATGCCTGGCTAATTTTTTCTATTTATGGTAGAAATGGGGTCTTGCTTTTGCTCAGTCTGGTCTTCAACTCCTGACTTCAAGTGATCCTCCCGCCTTGGCCTCCCAGAGTGATAGGATTACAGGTGTGAGCCTGGCCACAATTTTGCTTAAGGAGTTTTTCAAATTCTAACTCCTGCCCTAGCATTAACTAACTGTGTGGGCTTGGACAAATCACTTAATATTCCCAGGCTTCAATTTCTTCATCTGTCAAAGAAGGAGTTGAACTAAATCATTTCCAGCTCTAAAATTCTATGATTGTCACGTAAAATGCAATTGTAGTGTTTCTATAATGAATTTGCATCTTTGAGTAAATTTCTGGTATTGACTGGGCAGTTTGGAATTTGTAGGCTGATACTTAGCTGATAATTAGCATGAAACATCATACTTTTCCATTTGTCATATTAACAAAGCATACATATTCTAGAACAAATGCATAACATTTAAAGTAACAGGACTTAGTCTGACCTAAAAGTCCTTTTCAAAGTCTGTTTTAGCACCATAATTATCTGTGTATAAATGACCATATTGAATGCCTTCTTACTTCACAATATTTCAAATGGCTGAAAGAAAAGTTCTCATCAGTGATAACAGAAATGCCATTTTGTGTGTCTGAGCAGAGTCTCAGCTCATCTGGTATGATTCTTCACGCCTGGTCTCAGATGTGGCCGGTGGTATAATGAGGCCGTTGTGAATGCAAATGCAGTAACCTTCTAGAGCCTTATCCTGACCTGATAAGACTCTTGCAATCTTCAAGTCATGAAAAGCTTATAACAAAATATCACCATTTTACATGTGAATCCTTTTGTTTAACTAAGTCAGGTTACTGTTTTTTGGAGAAATTAAGCATTTTTTTTTTTCCTTAAAGCCTGTCAGGAGTCTGTAGGTACAATGGCAATCAGGCCATAAACTTTTTTGGGTTCTGACAAGTACTGATGATGATGCACATAGGAGATTCTGTCCGGAACTTCCACTGTGAAAGAAACAGTCACCATTATATATACTTTTTCAGAGTCCTCATGACCACTTGCACTTTTCTAAAGCAGTAATAATTTCTCCAGAGATTTTTTTTTTCAATTTAAATTTTCCCCATCAAGAAGCTTTTACAAAATACTTTGAATAAATATAACCAACTGCAACTCTGACTTCCAGCTGTCACCAAAGGTCTCCAAAGAATATACTTTGATTATAAAACTAGATTGACAGGGATTTGAGAAAAAAAGAGACTCAGAAAAACCACAGAACTGTTAGGCCTGTTTGTTCACATAAATTCCCTAGTATGAAGCCTTAGAAAAGTGTTAATATCAAAGAGTTCTTTTTTTCTTTTTTGAGAAAGGAAAAAACCTAATTACTACATAGAAGCAAATGGCATGGCTCCCACTTATGCATACAGATGCTCTGAATGGAAATTTACTATATTGTCTAAATCTAAACAATATGACAATCAAAATTTAGTTATCTTCCTTAAATTTTCAAAATAGTTTGACATATGTTTTTCTGTCATCAGAGCTATCTTATGAAAGAAGACAAATTATTATCCCTAAGCCATAGACAAGGACATTGAGTCACAGGAAGTTGGCCAGCCAAAAGTGATGTAGCTCATTGGCATTTGATTTGGGACTAGAATCTATTCTGCAGATTCTTAGCAATGCCATTTACCAAAGACTACAGAATCACTTATGGGGAGGTAGGAATAAAAGGGAAAATGTTGCTCAGAGAAAAGTGAGGAAGTGTTTCTTCTTCCTCTTTCTCTTTTTCCGTGTTCCTTCCCCTCCAACACTCATGCCATGGCAAAATGTGTTGGTCTGATTTGTTCCCAACTATACATATGTTTGATGGGCAATCTATTTATTAATTTCTATAATTCATATAGATCCATTTGACTCTGTTGACTTCCTTCTTTCTTCTTGAAATCTTCATCCTTCCTTCCGAGAATCTTTTCTGGCCACTTGTCAGGCACACTTGGACTACAGCAGTGGTCTCCCACATGGATTTCCCCAACACCAGACTTGTAATCCTAAATCTGTCTTCCAAACTGCCACCAGAGTGATCTGCCTGAAACAAACCACCTGCCTATATTACTTCCCTGCTTAAAACTTGTCAAGTGGCTTCCTATAACCCTTGGGAGTAGTTGTCAATTCCCTCAGACCCAAGGCTTCCTATTTGTAATAAATACTGTATGATATTTCATTTATTCTCCCAAAATGAAACCCCTCAGAAATACAGTCAACCTGCATATATAAGTTGAAAATAAAATCAACATAGTACCCTATAAATAGTAGAAAAGAGAAATAAAAATAAAATAATTGAGTATAAAATATTATTTATTTCGATATGTAAATGTTTGGGCATGACACCACCAGAAGACACAATGGTCAGACGCTTGCACCTATGTGTAGAATCACAGTGACTGTGACAGCTGCAGGTGCAGATGGATTTAGGGGCTTGTATTCATGACTCAAATCCATGAGCAGTGCTGCTGTCAATGATGTAATTTTCTAAAATGGAAAAATTCCGGGATATAGTCCATAACACTATCTTTTTATACTTTAGTGTAAATATGAATCACCTGGAGATCTCTTTAAACTGCAGTTCTGGATTATGCATTTCTAACACGCTTCTGGGCAATGCTGATGCTACAGGTCCATGGACCACACATTGAATAGCCAGAGCCTGGACTAGGGAGACTTCATTTGTATCCAGAGGTTAATGACATTAAGGGACAGTCCAGTAAAATCAGAAGTCCCATTCAAAACTTCATGAATTCTAGCTTCTAATGTGGGGTTGTCTATATGTTGAAGTAACTGCTATCCTGGAACATAGCCATGGAAGCCAGCAACCTTAGGCTCTGAGCCCAGAGCAGGGGCCAGGGAGTGCAGAGAAAACACTGTCTCCTTCTCTGGGGACTCAGTGGGTAAGGTTGGAATTTTCTGCAAGAGACTTGTAATATATTTTAGGGGACACAGTGTAGCAAGGTGGATCCTGCTGAACCTAAATTGAGCCTATAATTTCATGTCATGAATCTATTTAGCTATTCAGGTGCCTGAGACAGATGCATGAGAGATGATGATGGAGAGATGGCACTGAATGAGTACTTCAAACCAGGAAGTAATGAGCCTGACTCATTTCTGTAAGAAACCCAGAATCATGTAGCGCAGAAAGATTGGAGGGAATGCAGGGCCAGGTAGCACCTCTAGGGTGTGGTGGCTTTGTGAGCATCAGGAGATGGCATTAAGAGCAGCTGCAGATTTAGTGGATGCAAAGTAGAGAAGGCAGATCCTCCCCTGAGGTCTACTAAGGAAGAGGCAAATGCCCAGTAGACGTATACTTGCTAGTATATCCTCTGTTAAGCCCTAGAAATACTTTGAGGACATCTTATAGTGGGAGGAGGTGAACATGAGGCAATACAATTTGTACACAAATGTGAATGTGATTTCACTTGTAGTCACAGGTCAAGGAAGTCTGGGGACATTGGGGATATATTATTATTTACTACTGATCATCATTGAATATTTCCTTTACTGTTGTCCCTATATATCATGCCTCTTGTCACCATAACATACACTTTTAACCCATCTTCATCTCCTTTTAGTTTGACAGCTTCTATATCAGGTCTATATGACTGCTATCACAATTTTATTCCTGACCATTATAAAATTCTCATCTAAAATCATAATTTATGGTACAGAAAGCAAATCTTTTCTTCATCCTTTGTTCATAGTCATTTATTCACTTCTCACATTCTCCAGCCTCTTCCAAAGTCATAATCTCACATTGGAAGGAAAAATGAATGCATCTCTTATGTTTCTCAGGCTTTAATTTCTTTTTTTATTGAAAAATAATGATTGTATATATTTATGGCATTCAGTGTGATATTTTGACATATGTATGCATTGTGGAATGATTAAACCAAGCTAATTAGCATATCCATCACCTCACCTACTTATAACAAGGCTTCAAATTCTGAGACAAGTTTTTAAGGTCAAAGAGATAACCTCTGAGTTTCACTGTTTCATGCTTTCCCAGTGAATGAGCAGAAGCATGGGGGTCAGTATGCTTGATTCAAGGCCAATTCTCCTTGAACCTTGACTGGGTACTCCAGGAAGATAGACTCCCCACATTGGGCATGAAATCAGCTGCCCTGTCCTCTGCAATACACTACTGTACCTCCAGCCCAGCACAGCACTGCACATCCTGCTCTCTGGAACAGGGGATTACCTGGCTTCGTCAGAAGGTCTGGGTCTACTCTGCCTGGGGAGAGTTTCATACCTAATGCACAGTTAAGGCATTATAGAGTTTTCTTCTTTTCCTTATCTATGTCAAAGATAAGAATTACCAAAGAATTGGCAGTAGTTGTGTACTTTTTCTTTTTGACATTCATTCAGGAATACTTTATTCCATTCATCCAAGAACCATATTTCACCTTCCATAAGCCAGAGGTGTAGAGAAATATTACCAAAGCCTCCTCTCCATCCAGGAGACCAGCTTGCATTTAGGACTCAAATACGGTATTGGTCTCCACCTCTAGCACACACTCTGCTAAGTTTGTTCCAAGGTTATTCTTAAGTCTGAAATTGAGCTATAGCTCTTTGTGCCTCCTCAGAAATTCCCACTATAAATCTTATTAAAACCTCTTAAAATGCTGTCTTTAAGCTTGTCAAACAATTTTCATGTCTTCTCAGAGCTAATGTATAATCTGTCTTGATATTAACCAGCTAAACATCAGCCCTGGCTTTTGGACTTGGATTGGAGGAGAGGGAATGGAAAAGAAGAATCAAATAAAACAAAGGATGAATTAATATAACTTGAGTCATTATGCAGAGGCAAAAATGATGTAAGACACCTGAAATTTCCAAGCTGAATTAGTTAGGGGAATAGAGAAAGAAGAACAATTTACATTTGTGACAAAATCAGTAAGTTTGGTTTTAAGGCATGTTGTTTAAATGATAGTTTTATACCCTTAAAATATTTAGCAGTCACATTTTATCTGGTTTCAGTACAATAGAAACCCTTATCCATGGAGGATATGCTCCAACACGCCCAGTGGATGCCTGAAACCACAGAGAGTACTAAATTCTATATATACCATGTTTTTTTCCTATGATAAAGTTTAATTTATAAATTAGGCACAGTAAAAGGTGAACAAAGAATAAATAATAATAAAATTGAACAATTATAACAATGTACTACAATAAAGGTTGTATGAATATGGTCTCTCTATCTTTCAAAATGTCTTACTATACAATGATCACCCTTCTTCTTGTGATCTGTGGATCTGATAACCAAGACAGCAACTGAGTGACTAACAGGCAGGTAGCGTCTACAGTGTGGATACACTGGACAAAGGGATGACGCACCTCCCAGGCAGGACAGAATTTCATCACATTACTCAGAATGGCAAGCAGTTTAAAACTTATGAATTGTTTATTTCTGGAATTTTCCATTTAATATTTTCTGACGGTGGTTGCCTGTGGGTAACTGAAACTGTGGACAGCGAGACTGTGGATAAGAGGGGACTACTGTATAAGAAAAATAGATATAGTGCAAGCTACTCAGTGGTGGATTATTAATAGTATCTGGGAGATTTAGAACAGTACAAATAAAACCCTCAAAGTAGCTTGTTAATCCTAAAAATCTGCTTCATTAATTCCATTAGTTGGTGACAGTGAAGGTGATGATGATTATGCTGGAACAGTGAATGGATCAATTTCACAAAGGCAATGTGTCGTACATGTTTACAATGCTTGATTATTATACAATTAAGTAATTATTTGTATAATCTTCCCTTATACATTTTTATCTGAAATCAAATACAACCTACATGGCCCATTTTTCTCAGAAGCTGTTTCCCAGCATTTATCTATGAAGCTATGAAATGTTGAATGAAATTCAGGAGCTGTTTTATAAATGGGTACACATATGTGGCTTCTGTCTACCACTATATCAATTTTTACCTTTTTGAAAATACTAAGAATGCTTTCTATAATGGGAAAAGTACCCCCTCAACAGTGCCTGTAGATATAATCAACATATATATGTAATATACAGGTGCCAGAAATCTGTGCCAAAAAGAGTTATATTTGTATCATTATAAAGAAACTTGAGAAATCTATCCCTCTGAATAGACTTGCTTTCTCACACTTGCTAACAAGAGCTACTTTTGTATGGACAACCAGGAAAAGTGGTGTCTGTTGTCAAAGGTGATAACAATCCAATTCTTTACAAGATCCCAGGTTCACCTATCAATTGTTCTCCATGTGGACATTTTTTAGGTGTAGGATTCAGTTGAGCTACTTTAGTGTAGCTTTAGTTGCTGGAGTTATCAGAATCAAGGACTCTGCTCCTTATACAAAGTAACCCTCTCTTTTGGTATTTGCTTCTGTCCTAACTGACACAAGGATCACTGCCTTCATGTCCTCTCCCCAGCCCCAGTGTGAGCCCTTGTACGGAGTTCCAGCCCCCTTTCATATGAAACGACACCTAGGCAAGCCACCTCAGTTGGTTTTCAATAATAGTTCCCATGAGACTATGTCACAAAATGTGCAATTAAAATAAAACAATGCAAATTTACAAATTACTTCAGTGAAGAATAAAAGTTAAATGCCAGTGTTTAGCAAGTTGACATTAATATTTGTTGCTTTTCAATAAATATAAACTTTTATATTCATACATCTATTTATGATTCTAATCAAAGGGACATATTTAAGTATTAAAAATCCAACAGTTTAGCCATATAACTTTGCAATCTTAAGAGATGCCTGAAAATAATACTCACCAAAGAGGAAAAAACTGTGTACTTGTTTCCCTCACAGAGAGTATTAGTGTGGGTTCTGGTTTGTTCTGTTCTTTACTTTTCCTTTGAGCTGAAGTACTCTCAAAAGATGACTTAGCCAGAACAGCATCTAAAGCAGAGCCCAAGATAAGGGCTTGCATGCAGGTAATTTATTTGGGAAAGTGACCTCAAGAAAGAAAAGTAGGGGCTTCGAAAGAGTCAAATAAGGAAAGAGGGAAAGCCATTCCTGGGATGCATTATTTTGCTGATCACCACTGTGAGCAATGGCATGTTTAGTCTGTGTTCATTCCCACTAGATATCCTGTGGGGAGCCACAGAGAATGTGCCTTAGAAGTAATCTTCCAAGATGGAAGAGAGGAGTATGTATTCACTAGCTTTCACCCACTGTTGGTTAAGGGTTGCCCAATAGTGTATAAACTTTCTTGCATTTCTAAGTATACACATACATCAGAATGAATAGATTTTTTTGCAAATGTATTACATGGGAGATAGGGGACAGAGAAACCCCAAGGTTTCCACAACAACAGCTGCAGTTAACAGGTTGGCCAAGAGCCAACAGGTACATGAAAATGTGCTCAAACATCAGGAAAATGTAAATCAAAACCACTATGAGATATCACTTCACACCTGAGAGGATGGCTATTCTCAAAAAGAAAATTACAGGTGTTGGTGAGGGTGTGGATAAAAGGGAACCCTTGAACATTGTTGGTGGGAATGTAAATTGGTACACCCATTATGGAGGCTCCTCAAAACATTAAAAATAGAACTACCCAGCAATTACCTAGCAATTCCTCTTCTGGGTATATACCCAAAGGAAATGAAATCAGCACCATGCAAAGATATTTGCATTCCTAGGTTTATTGCATCAGTATTCACAATAGCCAAGATAAGGAAACAACCTAAGTGTCCACCCATGGATGAATGGATAAAGAAATTATGGTATATTTACATGCAATAGAATATTATTCAGCCATAAAAAGAAGGAAATTCTGCCATTTGTGACAACATGGATAAACCTTGTGAGCCTTATGCTACATGAAATAATTCAGACAGAGAAAGACAAATGCTGTATGATCTCACTTACATGTGAAATCTAAAACAGTTAAACTTATAGGAGCAGTGAGTAGAATAATGGTTGCCAAGGGCAAGAGTCTGGGGGGAAAGGAGAGACTTTGGTCAAAGGATAATATACCTTCAGTTATAAGATGAGTAAGTTCAGGGGATCTGCTATACAGTATATGGTGAATATGGTTAACAATACTGAATTGTATATTTGTTTTTTTTTTTTTTTTTGAGACAGAGTCTCGGTCTGTTGCCTGGCTAGAGTAAGTGCCGTGGCGTCAGCCTAGCTCACAGCAACCTCAAACTCCTGGGCTTAAGCAATCCTCCTGCCTCAGCCTCCCAAGTAGCTGGGACTACAGGCATGTGCCACCATGCCTGGCTAATTTTTTCTATATATATTTTTAATTGGCCAGATAATTTCTTTCTATTTTTTTTTAGTAGAGACGGGATCTCGTTCTTGCTCAGGCTGGTCTCGAACTCCTGACCTCCAGCGATCCACCTGCCTCTGCCTCCCAGAGTGCTAGGATTACAGGCGTGAGCCACCGCGCCTGGCCTCTGAATTGTATATTTGAAACTTACTTAAATCTTCTTACCACAAAACAAAAAGGGCAGCTAGATGAGGTGATAGGTATGTTAACTAACTTGATTGTGGTAATCATTTCACAAAATATATAGATATCAAATTATCACATTGTATACCTTAAATTAATATAATTTTATTTGTTGATTATACCTCAGTAAAACTGGAAAGTTTAACAAAAGCTAACCAAAAGGGCATGAGATGGGACACAGAGATGTCTGATACATCAGCTAATAAAGAATAGGGAAGAAAAATTATTTAAAAGATGTCAGGGATATTAAAACCACAGTAAGATACTACTGTACTCTGTAAGAATTGCTTAAATCACCCCTTTTCCCCAAAACACTAACCCTCCAAAATCTGACAATATCAAGTGCTGATAAGGAACTGAAGCAATTTAACTTTCACACATTGCTGATGGAAATGCAGAATGATACAGTCATTTTGGAAAAATAGTTTGGCAGTTTCTTATAAAGTTAAACATGTACCTACCATATGACCCACCAATGCTACTGAGTATCTATCCAAGTGAAATGAGACTTATGTTTACACAAAAAACTGCAGGTGAATGTGTATAGCAGCTTAATTTGTAATCACCAAAACCTGGAAACAACCCAAATGTCCTACAATTAATGAATTGATGAACCATCTGTGGTACATCCAGGCAATGGAATACTTCTTAAAGTATTCAAAGGAAACAACTATTGATACATGCAACAAAGTGAATGAATCTCAAATGCAGTATGCTAAATGAAAGAAGCCAAACCCAAAAAATTATATATTGTATAGTTCCTTTTATTTAACATTCTAGAAAAGACAAAACTATAGAGACAGAAAACAGGGCTAAAGCCATTACATTGTGAATGAAGCACAGTCTGGGAGAAAAGACAGACTATGGACATTTTTCAGTTAAAGCTGAAAGTTTTATATTTATATGAAAGCAAAGTTAAATTCTTTTAGAGATCAGTGAAGATCTCTAATCTGTCTGTTTTCCTATTGTTAATACTGTTATACCCTGGGAAAAATGGCACAGTCACTTATCTCCTGTTTAGTTCCACTAGTATTATGTGTCCATTAATAGGCTGTTGACTGAGGACAGATATAAAAAGCTGAGTAACACACAGTCCTTGCCCTTAAAGAGCTCCATTGTCTGATAGGGGAGACAACTTTAAAATAAATAATTTCAATTTGATGTGATTAATTCTATAAAAATTATATGTCCTACATATGGTGATGACACCAAGGACAATATGATGATCTTGTCTCCGTCAGGTCTGGGAAGCCTTTACAGAGGAAGAGATGGTTGAGCTGAGTCTGGAAAGGCAAATAACAATTTGTTATTAACACAAGAGGCGGGCAGGGGTGGCAAGGCATTTCAGAAGTAGGGAAAAACCATCCCAAACCACGGAGGCAGAAAACAGCATGGTGTGTTTGAAGTTTGGTATGGGTGGAATGTGGGTTGCATGCAGGGAGAAAAAAGGAATATTCTTTGACAGATAATGGAGGACCTGGTATGTCATACTAAGAGTCAGAGTTATATACAGTAGAAGAGAGGTTGAAAATTGGAAGCCTGAATATTAAACTAAGGCTTCATATGTTTGTTTTAAAGAATGTGTATTTTCAACATTAAATTTTGGAAATTGTGCATATAAATCCAGACTTCCAGCTTCTCTTGAAAAATTGGAATATTTGGTAACCCCAGCCCTACATTCATTCCTATTGGCAACAACTGGCTAGCGTCAAAACTGCTGCCTCCCTTGGGTGCCTTTGGGTGGAGCGTGCGCCTCTGCATCTGGGTACAGTCATATCCACCACCCGTTGTCTTATACCCAGCCCCCTTGAGTCACTTTTGATACCTGTCTTCCCCCTGCAGAGATTTGAGCTTCTGCCTCTGCTGTAGACAGTGGGGAGCCATTGAAAGGCTTGAGGCAAGGGAATAATATGATCAGATTTTTCATTATCAAAGGATTAGTCAGGCAAGAATGTGGAAGATGGATTGACATGAGATAAATCTGAAAGTGGGGAGCCAGTTAGAAAATAATTGTCAAATCTAGGAAAGAGATGATGAAAATTTAACTGAACTTAGTAGCTTTGAGGCTGGAGGTGAGATAACAGAGTCTAGATACATTAAGAAGGATTTGGTGACAGGATGTGAAGGGTAATGGAAAGAAAGGAGTCAAGGGTGGCTCTTGGCTTGGGCATCTGGGTGATCTGTGATGCCATCAACCTAGATAGGGAATACGGATTCTAAGGGAAGGATAGTGATTCTGTTGCTTTTAGAGGTTTCTTGGCTACCCAATAGGCAGTGGGATATACAGATCTGGAGCCATGAATTTGGGAGCTGTGAGCACATTCTTGGTACTGAAGCACCGTTGGGTTCAGTGGAAAGGAAAGGACCCAAAAGGAAGCCCCTGGGAACACCTGAGGGTGCATAGAGGAAGTGGGTCTAGCTAGACAATGGAGATGTACAATCAGTGTTATTAATTCTGACATATTACTAACTCTTTAAAATATGATTTGATTTAATTATAAGTCAGAGATATTTTCTTATTAATTTCATAGAATATGCCTTAATTTAAATACTAATGACAATATTATCCAAGGATTAGAGCCTCTCCTTATGTGATGCATGGGATGGATATGACATAGAGGAATCACACATGGAAAAACTAGAATGCCATAACTCATTGGACTCCTATGAAAAGACAAAGTAATTTTAAATGTTAAAAAAAAAGCAAAACTTAAAACATTTGCATATAATGATGTATAGAATTATTGGCTGGTTACATTAGCTCTGTTATGACAGATAGCATCTTTTTTCTAGCTGAAAGCAATTATCTGTAAGCAGGAAAGTACAATAGAACATAGGCTTGAAAGACCAAATTCAAATTTCTAAATCTCCCAGTGTAAGTGGCAATTAGATTCACACCATCATGCTTTATATGTTCTATTTAATACATTTTTATGGATTAGGACAGAGTTGTCTCCTTGGCTGAATAGTATAGCATTTTATGTGAGGGGTCATAGCTATTCCTCCGAGAAACATATACAGAATAAGTAATTAGAAGATTGGGGAAGTTGGAGGAATATATAAATGAACTTCGGTGGAGTTGTCATTTAGTAGTAAAACTGGCTAAATCTTGAACAGAAAACAAATTCAAAATAATGCACATTGTTCTTGTGTTTGTCTACTCAGAACATTTATTTCAGAGATTTACTAAGATTTTATGGAAAACAATAAAATTTCCTATTTCCATGAACATACTGTAACATCAGTATAGTACCTGGCCTCTTAGTATCTATTTGGAAAAAGTTCAAGATGACAGGATTTATCATCTTATGAGTGCTCAGGGAATTGATGTGTGTAACTTCCATTTAGCATTTTTGGGGATAATCTGGGTGAGACCCCTGTGCATGGATATAATAACCCCTTAATTTTGCCTTTTACCCTTTGTCTCCCTTCCCCCCTCATTTTTTGCTATGTTTTAGATATTGCTTCTTTTTTTGTCCCCAGTGTGTACTGACTGTTCTTTCTAGAGGAAGGTATTCGGACAATATACATATATTAATATGCACTATATCCAGTTTGAAATATTTAGTGCTGAATAACATCTCAAGTGAAGGGAGCTCTGTTGATGATAATGGAAGTCACTTTCTTATCTGATTTCCCTAGTTAATCTTCTTGTGATCCCTATTTGAATTCCCTTCTTGGCCCTCTGTGTAGGTAAGACATAAGTTTCTCATGTGAAGAGATTAATAACACTGCCAAGTTCTTTAAATTATCTTTGTTGATTCTGTGCTATACATAGAAAGAACTGATCTGAGTTAAGGGGAAAAGGTATTCTCATTGAAGGCTTCCTATTTGGGTCTTATAAGTTAGGAAATCTATCAACTGTAATCACTTTTATCACACTCTATATAAATGCTTTCCTTAATTTTCATTCTCAGCAGTGGTCTCCATTTCTTAGCTCCAAGATGGTCTTATTCTCATAAAAAAACATGTTACAGTGGTTACTGATCTATGAGTAGTTCTCTTAAGGGTTTTGTTCATTAAAATAATAACTGTAAGGGAAGTATCAGAGCTTTGAGGTATATGGTTATGTTAATGTAAACCTGTGAATTTAAGAATAGTTTACTAATGCTTATTTACATTACATAACACACATCTCTCACTGTCTCCTGCTAGACATCATAATCCCCTAATTACAGGAAAGGATTTTAGGTAACTCCTTTTCTTCTCTGTAATCCATTTCACTTGCATTAATTAGGCAAATGTCTTGTTAAGTAAATGTGCTAGATATTTTATTTTTAACCATAGCCCAAGAGAAGAAAGCTCAGAATTTGCAGATTCAAAAGGGGAGTCATTTCTGGGGTTGGGTGGCTTTATGGAAAATCCCTGCTATTAAAACTAAACTTAGGGCCCAGCGGAAAGTTGTCTCAACTTTTTAAAGGATGTTTGTAAGATCACAGATATCATTAAGAATGAGTTTTACTGAGTATCTTCTGTGAATTTAGCACTGTGGTAGATTTTACGGATTACAAAAATTGCATAAACATCGACCTTAGAATACATAGAGCATGTATTCTGGGATATGCATGTAAAGTGGTTAATATGCATGGGATATGCATGTAAAGTGGTTAATAAACTTTTTTATATAAGGTAACAAAGTGCTAAATATATTCAACAGACCTTTAATAATCCTTTACTGTGTGCCAGGCATTGTGATAATTTCTGTGGGAGATAAAAGGGGAGAGAGGTAAGTGCCCTCTATCAAAGATGGCTATACACATATGTAAGCCATGGCCTCCATCCACAGAGTATATACCCTAAAGTAGAGTCATAATATATTCGTTATGTATATCATAATGTATTCTGAACTTTTCTGTTCTCTTACAGTCTAAATCCTCCTTTGTGAATTGTTCAAAGCTGGATTCTGGTCCCACCAGCTGTGAAACCTTCACGACTTTAGCCTACCTTGTTGATAAAAAGCCGCAGAGGCAGAGGGGTGAGAAGATAGGTGGAAGAAGTGTGGTCTGTATAAGGAATTGGTCAGGCTAGAGTTCCCTATTGAAACTAAGAAACCCCAGCAGTAACATGCTAGATGGTAGTCATCTGGCCCTGAGATTTAGAGATTAGACAAGTATGTGATTGCTAACCTGAATTTTAGATACTTATTCCTCCACCCAAGAAATATCCAGTGAGCACCTGCTTTGGGTGAGGCACTGTTCCTGGAGTAGGGTTAGAGCAGTGAATAAGGCAAGTTCCTGCCATCATGGAGCTTACAGTCTAGTGAGGAACACAGACAAGAAAATCAATCAATTAATTAATATAATTTATATAGTAAAGTGAAGTGAAATTAAGCAAGATAAGCAGTTCAAGAGTGATGGGCAGGGGTGTTTATGATTTCAAAATCTGGTTTCTCTCATCTCTACTGTGCTTCTGAGTTGATTGCAGTAAGAATATAAGGGCTGTGGTTTAATGATGGCAGCATAAAAGTTTTGGTCTTTATGTCACAGAGCCATAGAGTCTTTGCATTGGGAGGGATTATAGAGAGCTTTCTGGTGTGTTTTTCAAGCTTCTTTGACTGTGACCTACAGTGAGAAACATATTTTACATCACACACACACACACACACACACACTCACACACACACACACATACACACACAATGAAAACAAAAATTTCTTGAAACAACATTACTATGTTGATATAATCTCTATTATTTTCTGATTTACTTTCTTAGATAAAAAATGCTAGTTGCTACCCACAAAATTGATTCCATTATCCATTAATGAATTGTTTGAAAAACACTCATCTAATTCTCTTAATTTTTAGAAGAGGATTTGAGGCCCAGACCTGGGAAGTAATTTCCCAAGATCTCATAGCCAACAGGCAAGCGAGTTGCTGACTCTTAGTCCAGTTTTCTGACTCTCTCTCTCTTTTATACAATTAGACTTTGCCAGCTTCATAAATAAAATTGATTGATAGGTTTGTAAATTTTGTCCTTTAGGGAAAAAAATGGCTGTTGATAATTTTCTGCTTATTGGCATTTAGTTTGTTTCTTCTTCTAAATGTTTTGTTTTATACTAAGGTTAGACCCTCCAGGACCCAATTAAATAAAACATTGTAAGATTTTATTTTAAAAGAACATGGAGCAATCAAGATAATAATAGTGCATAATCTTTGAGATTCTGATAAAAACTAATAAAAAGCCACAGAAAATTGAAGGTAGTTATCAAAGAGGGGTGATAAAGAATGCACTTATGAAGTTACCCAAGAAACTAAGGGACAATTGTGAATCCAAAAGGAAAAACCAAATTTTTTTTGCTAAGCGAAAATGCCAAGTGGAGAATAGAAAGCTTTAATAACGTATGCAAAATCACAGATACTGTATTTTATAAGTGAAGTTTAAACATAAATGGAACACATAAGATAAAAAAGCTTAGGCAGGTAATATTGAAAAACAGTGGAACATTTGGAAAAAAATTTGATGGAGCTATTAGACTGTTAAAGATTTAATAAAATGAAAATTTGAAGTTTACTCAGCTGAACTGAATGTAGAAGCTTAGAGCAACATTTAGAGAGAAGACAGAGAAAGAGATTTGCTTGCTACTTTTTACACATGTCTCTAACCTTGATGAAAGTATGAATTAGTCATTGAAAATCCTCGCAAGGTTTCTGGATATTTTCCCCGTCAGACAAGCTTAGGAAGCACTGAGCATGGCTAGGATGGGGGAAAGCAAGGATTGGGAGTCCCATGGTAGAGGAATCAGAAAATGGTAGCGTGTCTGGTAGGGAACCTTTTCTTTCTAAAGACCAATCCAGGGGCAAATATTGTCACGGGAAAATACTGTCAATCTAACTTCTAAGCATAGCCTCAGAACCTTATCCATGAACTCTTACTAAGTGCCAGGTGCTGTGCTAGCCTCTGGAGACGCAGCCTAGGAATAAGACAAATTTGGTTCCTGCCCTTAAGAAATTTGTAATCCATTGGAGGTATGGGCCTTTCCAAATGGTTTGATGCGTGCTCTAATAGAAGAGGGACAAGGTGCTGGGGAATTAGAGAAGAAGCATCTGACCTGGGTATGGTGGGTTAGGGAAGGCTTCCTGGAGTGAAGGAGACTTGAGTGAGATAAGTAGAATTCAGGCAGATGAAGGGTGAAGGAGACAGGCTTGCTAGTTCCCAGGATTACTCAATAACTTAATAAAGCATGAGCCTGGCACACACTAAGCTCTCATAAATGGCAGTTTTTAATATTTTATTACTGTCTGTTATAGGCACTGGTCAGATGGTACCTTTCTTTTGATTTCCCATTAAAACAACCACATCACACAATATTTCCATAAATATAGCTGACAGAATTTAATTATCTGTTATTATTGAAAAGGCCTACAAAATACTTATGTTTCTCATTGCTATTTGCTTTGCTTGCAGAAGAAAATTGTAGAACATGTCATATGTTAAGATCTATCTAAATAAAGAAAATATAAAATAGAATCAGAATAATAGAACTTTAATGAACTATAGAGATCATCTGATTCCATCCCTCCCTTTAATATGTGAGAAAACTGGGTGAGCCATTTGCTCAAAGTAAAAATATTATTGATCAGTGGCAGAGATGACACTCAGAAGTAGGTGTTCAACATGCTTTGCCTTTATGCCATACTGACACTTGTAATAGAATTGTTTTCAAAGCTCTCAACTTTAATGTAAAATTGTGTTAATATTGTTTCCTTGATATTAATTCCAATTGTTACCTTTGAAGTTTCATTTTCTGGTTTTCTACTACTTTATTCTTTCTGAGAATATACGTGTTTGTTAATTTCACTTGAACTGTTTTACTTTACATTAAGAGCGAGGAGTACATGTAAAGCTACTGTCCATTTTCATTTTAAACCCTTAATTTATTATTTGCAGTAGATGAGCATAGTTTAAATGTCATTTGTCCTCTGTTAGGTTAAGGTCTCATTCCAAGATTGTACCCTTGGCAGGAATATTAAACAGAATATTAAGTAAAGACCTGGAAAAATGCCCTGTAGTTAGTAATCTAAATAATGCTTATAACGTGCTCCTGACTGCCACTGTGGTGATGTTATTTCATGGTTATTATTGTTACGTGGCTATGTTCACACACTCTGTTTAAAGCTATATAATTAGCAAACCCTTTAAAATAAAACTGCTAAAATGTTCTTCTGTGCTATTCTTTTTGCTCACCGTTCACTGAGAAGCCGTCTGTGCTTTAGTCTATTGTGCTAATATTGATTTCTTTGCCCACCTGCCAGCTTTCTTTTTCTTAGGCATCTTGAAAATACCTTAATTGGTTGTCATTCTCTCCACATGGGAGCCATCTGATTCCCTTGGCTCTCTCTGTGAGGACCCATCAGATAAGGATTTGTTCAATGGCACCCTTTTCCCACCAGATTCCTCACCTCATCCACTGTGCGTTCTGAAAAGCTGTTTTACCCTATTGCTTAGATACCAATTACTGCTGGGCCTGTTTCTTTGTCAATCTCACAACTCTAGCTCCCAACAACCTCCTCTCCTTTACTTTTTTTTTTTTTGGTATGGTTATAATTAGAAGTGATGTGAATTATTGACTTCAGGTAAACTTCTATGGGTCCTTTACCATTTCCATGATTCCAATATTAAGTGGAAGCAATTCAGTTTTATTCTGCATTTCTTTTCTTTTTCTCATATATTATTTGAGATCTACAAACTATTGGCTTTTGATTGTTGAATTTGCAGCTGTTTCAGGATTTTCTGTTCTGTCTATCCCTTTAAAAAATCAACATAATTTTATCACCTTTTTTTGGAGAACAGAAGTAGCATCATTTAGACTTGCAAATGACAAGGAAGTGTCACTTAGGTAAATTTGTGGGTAAGCTGGTTACACCAGTTTGATTGGTCTGGTTATTTTATTTTATTTTTTTTTGCTATACTTGCCTTAGACACAGAAATCTTCCCTAGTTATAGATCTTTGCTTATGCTTTTGCTTCTTTAAATCATATGACATCATATATGTGAAGGTCATTCAATGATAGTTCCCCTAAGTTAGTCTTAAATCAACAGATTAAAAGAGTAGTTCCAAAACCCAAATTTATTCCCACTGAAATTTATAGAAATAGTCTCAGTACTCAGAGAGGCTGAATGTATGCTATTTTTCTTTTCACTAGTTCAGTGCATCACAAATCTTCCTTCCTACTGCCTCAGAACCTTAAGACTATGGTATTTTACCATATAAATCTCTTCGGGTATATATTATGTTTTATGGTTTATGTTGTTTTTTAATAAATTTTTTAGTGTGGAAAATTTTAAACATCTACAAAAGTCTGTCATCACTTAACTACAACAATTATCAACTCATATTGAATTTGTTTCGTCTATACTCTTTCCTACTCTCCCATACCCCTTGGATAATAGTGAGAATCCCAGACATCATGTCATGTCATCTGTTAGTATTTAAGTATTGCATTTGGCCGATATGTTTCTTAAATCTCTTTTAATTCATAGTTGTCCTTCCTTCTTTTTTCTTGTAGTTTGTTAAAGTCCTTTAAGCTTTCTCAAATTTTAATTTGGTGATTGCATCCCCTTATATAATTATATAATGTGTTCTTCTATTGATTAAATTTCCTGTAACCTGATAGGTAGGTCTAGAGATTTGATCAGATTCCATTTTATTTTTTGGCAAGAATAGTTCATGGAAATGTTATATACTTCTACTAGGAGGCAAAATGTCTGCTTGTCTCTCTGTGATGCTAAGATTATTCAGTGTGTTCAATTGTTGCCAGTCTGATCCATCCTTTATAAAGTTTCTCATCAACTATTAATGTGAAGTTTTTATTATCCATTGATCATTAACTAGAATTCATTATTATTGCAAAATGGTATATTCTAATACTAACATTTTTCTTATTTATTAGATTTCATTGAAAATGCTTATTTTGTTGAATTAAATAAAAGTTAATTATTGAGCACCTATGATGTACTATATAGTACTCTGCTAGATGGTATAAAGGGAAGGCAAATGCATAAAACAAACAGTATGTTCAAGATAATTAGAGAGCAGTTATAGTATGGTAAGTGAAATAAGAAAAGAGAGATGAACATGGATTGGAGAATGTTTCATGGAAGATGTGGGCCATGAACATTTTATAAAGTATGGAGAATCTGAGGGCATTCAAGTGAAGGAGTAGTTTGAACAACTCCATGAAGGTAAGAATAGGAATGGCATTAACAGAAAGGGGACAGGAACAAACCTACCTAGAGATTACATATTAGCTAGGTTAAAATGGGGTGATGGCTGGTAGTGACAGAGCTAAATTATTTAGATTTTATATTGATCATCTGACATCACTGTTGTGAATTTTCTGGTTTTATTCTAAAGACATTTGGCAAAAGGACTTTGAGTGGACTAGGGAACTACAACCAAGCTCGATGACTTGGAAATTGATTTGTCACAAATAAAACCTCATCTGAGCCTAAGAAATGTAAAATGTTCCAAGTCAGATATAAAATGTAAAGAAACAGTCATGTTAATGTATACGTATAGTAATAAAAAAATCTAAACTACAGGGAGATTTGTGGTTCCACAGATCAAATCAGGATATTTGAAAAGGAGAGGCAGGTGCACAGGGCTTGGTGTGAAGCTGTGGCAAAATTAAAGATGTTGGGTTTAATTTTGGAAGTGTTGGATTTTTAAGTGCACATACAAATATCCAAGTCTTTAGGAATTTGTTAATATAAGATGGGATTGAAGACAAAAAGATAGATTGATAATGTAAATTTTACAGTCAGACACATAGAAATGATGAACTCATAGAAAAGGACGAGAGCATCAAATAATGAACAGAGAGAGAGACAGAGGCTGGAGGTCAAAGAAAGGATAACATATGGTTGAGGGTGTAGGGTAAAACACAGGAAGCAGGAAGAAGAAAAAAAGAGAGCAGTGTCCATTGGTGGAGTGGCAGGGGAGAACAATGCCACAGCCCAGGAAGGAGGGAGTTTCAAGCAAGAAGAAATGGTCACCGGGGTCTGCTATCACCATGAGGTCATGGAATGAGGGACAGAGAACTATCCTTTGGGTATCCAAGGGGAGATCACTGGCAACACTCAACAGGACACTTGACTTTAAGTGTAGCAAGTTACAGATGGAAGATAATTTACAGACAGGAAAGGTTTGGAAGCAGGTCAGGATAGAAGGCTCATGAACTATTCTAGGAATGGGGTTCCAAAGAAGAAGGCAAAAATATGTTGGCCAGGATAAGCAGCAGGTAGGGTAAACTGAACTATATTTGAAAACCAGGAGTAGCAATTTCCTGGGTTATTTTGATGAATAGGGCAAAATGTATTTTTAGAAAATGAAAATTTTTACAAAAAGCTTATTTAGTTACTTTAATCATATTTGTAGAACATTATTTTATTCATTTAATTTTCATTTTATATATTACCATTAATGAATGATACTTATATCAGATGTATAATGAATGAAGTATTTAATTGGGAATGCTAGTTTGTCCTTTTGTAAAAAGAATTTTGCATGCCTCTGCATTTTCCTGCTGGCTGCTTCCTCAGACAGATGTGTACATGGATCAGCAAAGTGTTTGTTTTTATTTTGTTAGTTTCATTGGTTTCCTGCTTACAAAAATAATGCATGTTTATCGAAAAAATGTCACCTGGCACAGAAAGGTTTAAAGAATAAATTTTTTAAATCCCATGAAATGATGCTATTCAGAGGTAACCAATATTATTATTTTGGTAATTAAGCCCCTTTCTAAATCTCTATGTATAGATACATAGTTGATATTTTATATTAATGAGATCATACTATAAATATGGTTTTTTATCTGCTTTTTTGCATCTAATAATATGTTGTGGATATTTTCTATGTCAATGAATATAGAGATATAACATCCTTTTTCAATGGTAGTCATTGTATGAAGGTACCATAATTGATTTAAGCCATCTCCTACTGCCAGACGTTTAGACTTTTTCCAATTTTTCTGTTTTAAAAAGCACTGCAGTACACATTCCAGTGCATATTTCTTGTGCACTTGTCCTGTTGATTGTCTTCTTTAGATAATTTTCCAGAGGTAGGGTTGTGTGTCAAAGACTATGCATATTTTATATTGTGATACATATTTATAATACATATTGTCCAGTACTCAACAGAAAAGCTTTACCAAGTATACTTCTACCAATAACACATATAAGTACCCAGGAAGTTCCTTTAAATGTCTCAAAATGATTAAACTCTGTACAAGATCAGCAGCTGCTCTGTCAGAAGAGACTATGCCTCATCAGCATGGCTCTCTTACTAGAGAAAACAATAAATTCCAACTTCATCTTCTTATTTCAGATACTGAAGACTCATCATCTTTTGGAAAGAATTTTTAAGTTCATTAAATTTACCTGTCTTATATTTTACTTTTCTTAATAAAACACAAATCAAGTTTGCAAAAAAAAAAAAAAAAAGTCTTTAAATGATTGTTCATTCAGGCCCATTTTCCATACTTGTAAAATAAGAAGGCTGGTCAATGGTTCTTAAACTTTTTGGAGTCTTAGGACCATTTGAGAATTTTTGAAAGCTATTTAACGTACTTTCCAGGAAAACTCACATGTGCAAAAACACAGACATTTTTGCATACTATTTATAGGAATTCACAGATTTTTTGAAGTCAAATTACAGACTCTTCAGGACCTCACTCCATGAATCCAGACGAAGAATCTCTCAATGAGGTGATTTTAAGGTTGCTCTTTGTTTTTAACACTAACATACATCTTGTGCACACATATCACACATTTATGTGCACGTAGAATTTAAATGTATATTTACACAAAATTTGACATTTGCTTGATACAAAACCTAGTCTTATTATGACCTGTGAAATCACTTGTGTATACGTAGGTATTGAAATGAAGTTTTCTATTTATTTCAGGTTATTCAATGGCGAGCCCACCAGGAAGAGGTAGCAAGACTGGAAATGGAAATTTCTTCCAGAAGAAGAGAAAAAGAAGAGGAGAAAAAGAAACTGTGGAAAGAAAAGGAATTGTTGCAAAGAGAGGAGAAGAAAAAAAAGGTATAAAATCTATTGTCAGTATGAACGTGTGAATGAATATTTAATGGCCTAATTGAGCTTTAATTGATCTTGGTGTTTGGCATAGAATTCTCATAGGCAGTTCTGAGAAAATGCATGAGAATCTAGTGGATTCTTGCTTCAGTTTATTTGATCTTAAAAGATTTGTTGACATGGAAGAGCACCCAGTTTGTTGATCTACACGAGTATAGGTACCTGTGATTAGAAGAGATGCTGCAGGTAAAACAAAACAAAACAAAACAGATAAAGTTTATTACTATTATTAAGTCCTGCAGTAAGTAGGGACATGGCCAGGGGTGGGGAACTTTTTCATGTTGGGTGGCCAAATCATTTAGCTGTACTCAAATAAGGCCACATTCAAGAAACTTCAATTAGATATACTTAAAAATGTACATTATTTTATAAAAATCTAACTACTGTGTACTTAATAATTTCAAAAAATGAAAACTCTTTGTTAATTTTATAGTTAACTAACCTTTTAATGACTTTGTTTTGTCTGCTTTTTGTTGGAAAGCATTTGAATATTTGGTTGCAGCACGGAGGTCCGGAGTTTCAGTTGATCCTCTAGATGGGTATCAGTCATTTGTGACCTTAAGGGTGTCTGGATTTGGGTTAGGTAGAAGAATGGAGATTCTTGCAGCAACAAGTTGTTGAAAAGCAAGAAATAATTTTTCAGGCATGTTGCCAAAGGCATGGGTATTCTACTGCATTTTTTCATATTTCAATTGGATCTTTCTTAGCATCAAACAATGACTTTAAAATGTCATCTACTGACAGCTCAATCAATTCCATCTATAGTTCTTTAGGCACCTTGGTGATGTCAACTAGGTGAGGCTGAAATGCTAATTTGAATGTGATGTCATGATTCTCAAAGTCAGTGAACGTTTTATTGTATTCTACAATTGTCAGTACTAGGTCTATAACAGCTGCATATTCCTCAAATGATTCGCATTTATCATCCTGCTCATCAATGAACTTTACTAACGGGGGAAAATGTTCATCCAAATTCTTTTTTTGAAGAAGTAGTGTTTTGAAAAAAGATAGCTTTTTTTGAAATGCTTGGATTTTTTGCCACATATCATATATAGATTTAGTTTTACCTTGCAAAGAAATATTCAAGTCATTTTAATTGACATATCACATAGAAATGCTGCATTCCTATAGAAATCTTCTTTCAATAATTCCCATTGCTGATTCTGTTCTTCATAAAATTTAACTATCTGTTTTTGCAGAGATAAAATTTTGGCTAACACCTGTCCCTGCGATAGCCAACACACTTTAGAATGGCATGGTAAATCCACACTGAATACCTCATCATTCAACTTTAGTGTGTTACAAAACTGGCAATGCCGTGTGTATTTGTACCAATATAGTTAACAATAATTATAACTTGTTGCAAAGTGTCACTTAAAATAGTAGCTTTAGCACATAGATTTTGCTGATGCAAGATACAGTGAAAAGAAATGAGAACATTTGGATCTGTTAATACTTTTTTTATCTGTGCAATAAACCCTTCATGTTGTCTTCTCATAGAAGGTGCACCTTCTGTACATATACTCACTAAATTTATCAAATTCAGTCCAACTTCACAACACTTATCTGGAAAGTTGTTGAAGATCTCCACTCCCTATGTTCTGTTGCCAAGAGTGTCCAAATTGAGTAACTGTTCGTAACAAAGACAATCTGTTATGACCCGAATGAAGCATAAAACCTGTGCTGAGTCAGTAGTATCAGTTGATTCATCCAAAGTGATTGAATAATGTATATTTTCCTTTTGAAGTATTGCATGAAGTTGTTCTCTTAAATCGAAGGCTAATTCATGTTGCCAATCACTTATGGTTCTCCTTGAAAGAGGCAGTTGTTTGTACTTTGAAACATTATCAGGGCCTAAGCATCCTATAACTTTGACAGTGCATTCTTTCACAATTTCTACGTCTCTGAATGGATTCCCTTTTCCCCCAAGTATATAAGCTATTTTATGAGTTGCTTCAGTGGCATTATTTCCAGGTCTTATTGCTGCTTGGAAGAATTGTCCTTGCTTTTGCTTTTCATCTTTTAATTTCTGCAATATGACTTTTTGCACCCCCCTCAATTTAAAACATGTGTGGTCCTTATGAGTATCATAATGCTGATGAGCATTGAATTTCTTTAATGTTGATATTGCATATCACAAAGCAAGCAAATCATCTCATCTTTAGCAGAAACAAGATAATATTGCAATTCCCAATCCTCATTAAAAAATCTGTTTCCTTCCTTCAGCGTTCTCTTGGTCTTCTTTGACATTATGGGCTGTTAAACACACAGAATTAAAAATACTATTGAGCTATGTAACTATTCACAAATTTCACTTCAGACAGAAGCACTGAGCACTGTTGTCAAAAGCTGATAACAGACTAGTGCTACCTGATCCCCAGAAACTTTCTCGCCAACCAGCCTCTTGCAGTGGTGGTGGCAGTCAGGCGGGGGAAGTTAAAACTAAATCATGAGCATAGCAGCTGTTAATTTAGCCCTTATGGCTTACTCATGTTCTAATTGTGCTAGTCAATCTGGGAGGATTATTTCCTTGAAACTTATTTTATTCTTTGGTATTTTAAGTACATTCATTTTGAAAATAAAAATATAAAAGACAAGTAGGAATGTATTAATAGAAATAAAAGGATTTGTTCTGTAAAATTTGGATTCAGTCAAAAGGCCGCACTTAAGGACCTAGAAGGCCACAGGTTCCCCACCCCTGGACATGGCAAAAACTAGAGGGTTCTGAGACAGCATCTTGGTTAATGTCAATGTGGCAAATGTTTGACAAAAATGTCCTTGTTGGTGGAATATATTGCACTAGTGATAGTATTCATTGAAGGCCAAAATGACCTTTCAAGAGTTAAATTTGTTAAATGGTTTTGTTTTTCATTTACTGACACAAATTCATCATTCCTCTTTTGAGTAAACATTTGTTTCACAATCTTATATTCACCAAAACAAATGACTCCTGATCATCTATGGAAGACAGAATATACTTGAGGGCTGTTTTTGTTTCTTGGTTTTAAAATATATTAATATATGATGTATTTATTTAGGCATTTTTGTTTTCACAACAAAAATGATAAAATTTGCAATAAAAATATTTTTGTTAAAAATTTTTATCAGATCTATTAATCAACTTTTTAAATGGAGTTGCTGACTTCCATAGAAATAATTCACAAAAGGCAATTAATTTGTGAACAACACAGTGAAAGGAAATGTTGTTAATCTACACACCTGTATTGACTTGATCTGTGTGATACAAAAAATGTTTTCTTTTGAAAAGCGGCTTACAGTGCTAAGAATGACTGATTAATTCATAATTCATTGGTAGATAAACTTTTCACTTTTGTAAACATGGTTGATATTTTTGGCTATGTAACCAACTAGATCTAAGAACCTCTTGTCTTAAAGTTTTTTCTTCAAAGTAAAATATGTGAGGGGTAAAGGAACTATGGATTTTTAAGCTATAAGCCAGTTTTTCTGCATTTTACTTTGCTTTAGTTGTCATGGTTATTGATTTGTTTTGTGTCTTGAAATCAGCAAATTGGTATAGAAACAGTGTGTGTGGAAAACAACATACATAGAAGTTGTATGATCATTTGACAGTCAGCTGCTAAGAAGATATAATTCATGGTTCTTATATTTTTAATTTAGAAATGAATTAAATTTCTACTTCTAAGGAAGTAAGTTGAGTGGTTTTATCAAGTCGCTGTCAAGAGAGTTGATTGGTAAAGGGAATAATTGCACATACCTCAGAAACTCATAAATATTGATAATGTTTCAAATAATGTAAGTAAACTACATATCTCTGTCAGGGACTTACTAATTATTTACTGTTATGAAAGTACAGTATTTGAAAAGCATATCCCTATAGTTTTGTCATCTACCTGGACCTTCATAGAATTTCCTCACTATGAATTAGTATGACCACAAAAAGTATTCTATTTTTAGGCATTTGTTGACATATAGTGTCATATATGTCACATAAATGCCATATAAAGAGATTTAGATACAGTTCCATTCCCTGGGGGTTTACATTGACAGGTGAAAATACACAAATTAAATAACACAAGTATTGAGAATAGGAGTAGGTGCATTTAATTGTAGAAACTAAATATGAGCTAGGGAATTGGCATTGTTACACAGAAGATGGAGGGACATTGCTAGCTGTCATCTCTGTAGTCTGTAAGATTTCTGGAAGTTAGAGAAAGGCATTTCGAAAGACAGGAGAGAGAGCTTCCTGAGATTGCAGATGGGGTTGACGTTCAGCCTATATAACGCCTAGTCTAGTGTTCTATGGGATCCAGGTTGGGGTAGTCCTAGCCTAGCTCTCTAAATGGAGAGTTTAAGCAGGGCTCACATAAAAAGGGGACATATCCCTTGCCTAGTCTAGCATTTCACAATTCTCTCTAAATTTTAAGCCAGTTCCTAATCTGCACACCACCGACATTGTATAATCGAGAGGCAAGAAGCATTATCAAGGAAGCCAGGACACCCCAACTGGTAACGTGATCTTCAGCCTTACCTTGGAGATATTTCTGGAGAGGGATCTATCATTTTGTGACTTATTAGCTTCTTGTGACATCAAACTTATAAATACCAAAAGACCCAGACTTCAGTAAAACATTGGCACTTGAGCGTTCTCCCATGTCCTCTGGTGATCTGGTAAATACACAGAATTACACACATCCTACAGATACCCAGGAAGAGGAGAAACAGTCTAAAACAAAAGGGGATAGACTACCATAAACAGAACGCAGGTTAGAGTGACAGTGCTTCTCAGAAAACTCCAGAAGCTCTGTGCCGAGGAGGGAATCCATAGTACCGCAGTTTAGATCAAAGACATTCTCCCAGTGTGCAGATTTGTGGGTTCTTACGAAGGCAATAACCATCAAATCTCTTCTCCAGTGTTTTTAATCTAAGAGTATACTGATTTAAAGAACTAAGAGTAGGAAAAAAGGTGGGCACAGAAGAATGATTTTTAAAAAAATTCCCAGGATTTAAACTCTGCTTTTTCAGGATTATTGGATTTAAAGGGGGCAACAAGTAACACCTATATGAAGCAGGCTTCTATGAAGGGCCCTGAGATTCCCTATCTTCCCCCCCCCACATGCTCTGTATAATTATCAAAACTATAAATATTGTGGCTTTTACTCCCGTGATTAGGTTTGATTATATGGCACAGAAGACCTTAAAATAGGGAGATTATCTGAGTGGGACTGACCTAATCACATGAGCCCTTTAGAAGCTGAGAGTTTTCTCGGGCTGGTCACAGAAGGAGTAGTCAGAGATTTGGAGTACAAGAAGGATGAAAGGCTGAGGGAGTCACATGGCAAGGGATGCGGGTGGCCTCTGGGAGCCGAGGGTGGCCCTGGCTGACAGCCAGCAAGAAAATGGGACCTCTAACCTATAGATCTGTAACCACAAAGAACTGAACTTTAACGAAAAACAAGAATGGGCTTGGAAGCAGATTTTTCTCTAGATGAGAACTCAGTTTTGTCAACACCTTGATTTCAGCCTTGTGATACCAGGAACAGAGAGCCCAGCTACACTGTGCTAGACTTCTGCTTTACAGAATTCTGAGATAGTAAATGGTGTTGTTTTAAGCTACTACATTTGTGGTGGTATTTTTACATAATAATAATTTTTAAAAAACTAATACAGATTTTGGTATTTGGAAGTAAAATGCTGCCATAACAAATACCTAAAAATATAGAAGTGGCTTTGGAATTGAGAAGTGATAAGAAGCTGGAAGAATTTTGAGGATGATAGAGAAAGACTAGAATATCTTGAACAAACTCTTAGTATTAATAGAAATATGGATGTTAAAGATGTGGCTGGTAAGGGCTGAGGAGGAAGCGATCAATGTATTATTAGAAACTGGAGAAAAGAGGAAAACTGTCACAGGAAGTCTAGGGAAATCATGCCCTACGGTTAGGTGGAAAACAAATTTCCACAAAGTTTGTAATGAACTTCACAAGTGATGAGCTAAGACTTCCAAACAAAACACTGAAGTTGCCACCTGGCTTCTTTTTGCAGCTTATAGTAAAAAGAAGAGAGATAAATGGAGCAAAAAACTGTTAAACAAAAAGGTTCCAGACCTGATGTTTTGGGAAATTCTCAACCTATCCAGATGGCAGAAGACACTAGAGTTAAGAGATTAAGAGGCACTGTGGCATGGAGGAAAGACTGGTGTGTGAATATGACTGTCCTTTGCTATAGCCTCAAAAAGAGTATTTAGTCATATAAAACAGTGGTCCCCAAGCTTTTTGGCACCAGGGACCCATTTCATGGAAGACACTTTTCCCATGGGGAGGGGCGGGTTGCTGGGGGAGAGGAGCCAGGTGGTTATGAGGGATGGGGAGTGGCTGCTCACCTCCTGCTGTGTGGCCCCCTGGTTCCTAAGTTTCATGGAAGATAATTTTTCCACAGGGTGGAGGAAGGGGAGCAGAAGGGCTAGAGCTCTGAGGCCTGGTCCCTAACAGGCCACAGACTGATAGCGGTCTGCAGCCCTGGGGTTGGGGACCGCAGATGTAAAAGACCTTTCCAGGAGATTAAGAATGCTTCTCATAGATATTTTCAAACTAGAGGGGCTTCAAGAAGTTTAAGGGTGATATCCGTCAGCCACCTTAGCAGGAGGCCAAGGCCAATATGATAATGATTATGGGTGTGGCTTTTGTCTAATGGAATGAATTCCCTAAAATCCATAGATGGCCCACTGGGTTCTTGAGAAAATTTTATCACAAATACTGCCAGCCTAGACTGAAAGGGAAAGAAAGAGTTTAATGTGAGAGGAAGCTAATGGACCCCAAAAATTCTACGGGTAGGAAGCAGACTGGTAAAACTACTCAGCAGTGAGCATGTGCTGTCATTCATGAAAAAGGAAGGATGACTCAGAGGGAGGACCAAGAGCCTAGAGGGCAGAATTTAATAGCCCAGGTATTAGAGACTGCGGCTGGCACCTGTGGCCTCTGGCATTCCTGATACTTCCACCATCGAATCGCTCTAGGCTAAGGAAGAGCTGAGTCTACCCAGATCTCCTTGTAAAGGGACAGGCTGCTAACTACAAGGCAGGAGAAAATTGCTTCCTGAAGACAGACGGCATTTTGAGAGAGAGACTGGGCTGAATTGAACATGCTGAATCACTTCTCCCAAATTTGCCAATCAGAATGAGCAGCAGCGACTGTGACCCCTCCTGGAGAGGGGAAATTCCCAGCCCTGTGAGGAGCAGAAGATGAGCATTCCCCCTGGTAAGAGTGTAGGCTAGATTTGATATCTCTAGATACACCCATGGCTCTGAACTGATATTTCACTAAAGGCTCAAAAAAGGGAGAAAAGTCCAAAGACACTTCTTTATTCAACCATACATTGGTCTTAATACTACAACTAAATGGTACATTAACAACCTTACTGAGACCTGAGCAAAGAACTTTATAGATATGGAGGTCTCAAAGATGATGTAAGATCTATTTACCAGAATCAGAATGAAAAGAGCCATCATGGAAGGAGGAAAAAAACAAACTATAATATAAACTGGGCATCAAATGCGGAGGGCCAAGAACTCAGTGAGCTTGTTTCAAGTGGGGAATGGCTCAGGGTAGTATTGAACATGTGGGCTTTTTGCATTCACTCAGACCTGACTTGGCGTTCCAGCACTGCCACTTGTTAACTGTGTGGCATGAGGGAGATTACTTTATCTCTCTAAATTTCAGTGTCTGTATAATGTTTGTATTTGTGCACAAATACAAACATTATACAGACACTGAAATTTGTATTTGTTGTATTTGTATTTGTACAACACAAATACAAACATTATATAAAACAGTGCATGAAAAGCAGTTATCACATGCCTGGCACCTAGGAAGAACTCCGTAAATGATGTCATTGTAATTGTTGGTATTACTATTATTGTTACCCCAGAGAAATAGTAAAGCAGAGGTGGTTAGAAAAATACCATGAGAATCAAATAGGACAGGTAGAAATGAGATAAAGATAATAGTAATTAGAGGCAGTAGTGTTAAGGCTGGTTGATAAACTAGTGTCATAAATACAGTTCTTTTTAATAACATCTTTGCCTAGTTTCTCTTCACTTGGGAGGAGAATGCCTCTACAGTGGCAGAGCTCTATCAACACTAATGACTGGATAATTCTTTGAAAGTTCTAGTGAGATGAAAATTTCTAATTACAACATAGGGCATGCAGGATTAGTTATCTATAGTTATTCACTGTAACCCCAAGGATTGTTGGTTCATTAGTACATTCTGTGGTTCTAGATGGCAATCACCAACAAAATGTGGACTCATCAGCACCTAACTAGATCAAACAAAACATGCAACATTCTCCATAAGTTTCATGAGTTGCTGACTTTATTGTAAACTATACACATAAGCCTTCTAATACGTGTTTTACTTTGAAATCCCAAGGTCACCTTTCAGGAAATACTGTGGCTCAGTGTATTGCATTTGCTTTTTCATTGAGCATTGGTGCCAGTGCCTTCTAGCACATAGTACTGTGTGGCATTTGCTTTCTCTCCAACCTCCCCAACTCCTACACAAAGGATAGTGGGGCCAACTCCTAGTAACATATATTGACAGTAAGAGTGTGTATAATCCCAGAGGGGTCACTAAAGGTTCAAATAGGATGATCATTCATTCATTTGCTTATTTACTTATTCAATAAATATGTGCCAAATGCCTGTACTGTGACACGTATTATACCCAGTCCTCCATTCTCCATACCTCATGCCATTGTAAGAGGCCACCCACTCAAACAGAAATTGACCCCTTTTCTGTATATTTTTAAAGGGATGTATTTACCTGCTCTGCCATAAGATAATAAGCAATTCTTAGGTCAATGGAAGCTCTTATTAATAATACAGAGGGATTTCTTTTAGCTGCAAACTTTCTGAGTATAACAAAAAGAGTTAATAGAAGAAAACTAAAAATACAAAATGGAGTGAACTATATAGAGTTTGTAATTAGTTAAATTAAGCATGACTATATATAGCATATTAAATATATATGTGCATATATATATATATATACATGTATATGCACTTATATATGTGTATATTAATGTATAATTAGAGTGTGACTTTGAGATGAATTTCCTGACCTCTTCGGGAAATATTGATGAAGCCCTTAGCTTGGGGTAGTTGGGAGAGTGCCTTTGTCCTCATCCATCCCTAGACCTCGTCTTCTCTTATTTCCTGCTCCTGTATCATCAAACTGTACTTTGGGCATCTGTCCTCACACTGGCTCATGCTGATCTGATTGCTTTCTACTGTGAATGCTCTTATGCTAATAGAAGTTATTAGTTTGCCATAGTTAATCAAAGTTCAGGCCTTAGGATAGACTTTTTGCCCTGACTGACTCCAGTAAGATTTATCAACTCCCTTTCTATTAATTTTTCTCTTTCCATTTATGCCTTTAATTGCTGTTGCGTGCGTGTGTGCACCACAGGAGCTGCAGGATATAGAACTGTCCTCTGCAATTTCCTTCCAATATGTGTGACTGATTGCCTTTCATCTCACTGAATGCTCTGCTGTTGAGGAGGGAGGGTGAAACAGGTCTCAGGGTTTTAGGTAGTGAAAAAAGAAACTTGAAATCAGAGTGCTGCCTGGAAAACACAGCTCCTAGCAGAGAGGCCCCTCTGAGATGGTACCTCCTGGTACTGGCCCAAGTCATCTGTTTCTTCCAGGTCTTTTTCCTTTAGGACGTTCCTTCTCAAACTTGTGTCACAGAGAGACTGAGACTTCTTTTAAAGAGGTGTATATGTGTGTGCAAGAGAAAGCAAGGGAGAGAGAAGAGAGAGAGATATAACTGGATCCCAGTTAGACTAAAATGACTTAAAATGTAAATATTGTCAGTTTATGTAATATGTCACTAGGGCCACCCGAAATGTGAACACGAATGAAAACACTATGGGAGCACTCAGTAATATGGGGACATTCAGACGATCTGAAATTGGCTTATAGCATTTTTTTTACATTTTCATAAAACTGAGACTATGGAATATAAGAACTCTCATAGACTTCTTGGACCCTGGAAACATGTCTTTGAACTCCTCTGAACACCAGCTTGACCTCTGCTTTAACGTCCAGCCACCAAATCTCTCACTGTAAGCATCCTCAGTGCAAAAGAACCACCTGCCATCAGAGCTGAAGTATCTATACTGGACTGAGGACCAATCTGTTGAGCTACTTCCTACTCTCTGTTTTTTTTTTTAATTTCAGCATATTATGGGGGTGCAAAAGTTTAGGTTACGTATATTGCCCTTGTTCCTCCCTCCCCCCCGAATCAGAGCTTCAAGCATGTCCATCCCCTAGACGGTGCACATCGCACTCATTATGTATGTATACACCCATCCCCTCCCCCACCCACATCTGCCTGACGCCTGATTAATGTTATTCCTAAATGCTTCTCTTTGTTTTGAGATTCTGCTAATTACTAACTTCTAGATGTATGATCTTGAAAAGTTTGAGATGGTGTTTTTTACGTAGTCATTAGTCTTTTTATTTGGGACTCTGATGAAATACTCCAAACATGGGGGCTGAAAAAACTAATTGGCAAATTAATTCTCAGGATAGTATAATGGTCAAAGGAGAGAGTAGTATATATTTTATGTAGAGAGGACTCCAAAATAAACTAAAGATTCAGACTTTATTTTCTGAGGATTTAATATTGTTCCTTTAAATGTTATCGTATGAGTAAAGAAATTAATGTAGAATGGGAGCTTTAATTATGCAAAAGAAATAAATTAAGGGTCATACAATTCTAAAATGTTCATAATGTTCTTATTTTGTTATTAAAATTTAGAAATGAACATTAAAGTACACTTATTAAATTAACTTATTCTAACCTTCTAACGCGGGACTAAACATAGACTCAACTATCAGTGCAGTATATTAATCAGAGAGTGACAGAAAAGGAAGGTAGAATGGTAATCCAAGAAGCTCACTTTTCTGGTTTCAACTGTTTTGTAAAACTTCCATCACAAGTGGAAGTTTTTAAAAAGTGGAAAAGCTGATGGAATCATTCTACTCTTAAGAAAGTCAAGTGGAGAAAAAAAAGGAAGCCTGGATGAACAAAAGCCAGATGTATTTATTTTTCTGAGAAAGATTTCCCACTAGGCAGTTTTAAATGAAGAATCTTAAAAATTAACTCCAGGTGTCAATTTTTGGCTACATTTTCTATATAGGTCTTGATTATTCATAGGGATTGGATTTAATTAACAGGCATGTAAACAGTGCTTGCTTGCTATGTGCAAAACACTATTCTATGTTCATCTAATGTTCTTAACAGCCCTAAGGGATGTATATTAATATGATACTTATTTTATAAATGAAAAAACTGAGACACATAGAGGTTACATAATGTGCCCAAAGTCACATAGACATTAAGTGGTGCAGTTAGGATTTGAACCCAGGTGGTCTAACTGCATAGTTCATGATTTCAAACACTGTGCTACTCTGCTCATCATTGTGATTGCTGTTAATTTTGTTAATAATTAATTTTGAGAAACCTCAGACTATTCACTTTAGGATCATTTTCATGGCTTTAATTCTATCCTGTTTACTGATAACTATTCAATGGATAGGTAATTGATAATTTAAAAATTCTTTAATAGTACCTGCCTGATTGTTAGAATTTCTTTTATGTTCTCAAGGTGCACACAGCTTACTATGTCTGTCTCCTTACCCTTCTTAGTATTCTTTCAAGATTTCTCTCCCCAGGTTAATGAACCACTATGACTAAACACTTTACAAAAAAACTAGACTATTATAATTTGATCAAAGTTGAAGTATTAAGGGTATCAAGTGTAAACAGATTAAAAAAATACCTTCTTCATTGCCTCCTTGGTGCCATTCTTTTTGTTAAGTGGACTGAAGAAAATATTGATAATTTTGATGTGATTTCATTACCTGTTGACAAGAAGAGAATTTCTACAGTCTTCCAATATCAAATTTATCACCCTCTCAGAATCTGTACCCATTACCTGGCCTTCCCTCCTTTTATGGTACATGAAGTGTCCGTGCTCCTGTCTAAGGCCAGCCCTCCATTTGTGCACTGAATCCCATCCCCTCTCTCCTACTCAAGGTTGTGTCTCTCCTACCACCACCATTTCCCCCTTTTTCTCGATCTTTCCCTTTAACCTACAAATATGCCATTATGACTTCCATCTAAAAAATACTCTCTCTTATTCCCATATACCCCACTTCAGAAAAATCTCACCATTCCATGGCCTGTACATAGTGTTTCCAATTTATCTCTTCCCATTCTCTCGTGAACCACTACAGCAATGCTGCACTTGCCAAGGTCATTGTTAACCTCCATGTTGCTAATTCCAGTGGTCAGTTCTTAGTCCTCACCTTACTTGAATCATTATGATAGAGCAGATTGCTGCCTCCTCTTTGGGAAACTTGATTTACTTGATTTTTAGGAAGCCATTCTCTCTTTGTTCTTCTATCCTGTTGGTATTTCCTTCCCAGTAAACATCACTCTATCTTCTAAACTTGGGGGTGCCCTGGGAAGTGGTCCTCTAAGTATACATACTCTCTAGGTGATCTCCACCAATCCAACGTAACTTTTTGTACTATTTATGTGCCAACTAATACCAATTAATAGCTCTGGCCTAGACTTCTCTCTTGAACTCCAAAACTCACATAACCAACTCCTCGAATCTAGTATGTCCAAACTATATGCTTGCTTTCCCTCTAAACCCACGCCTTTCGTAGTGTTCCTTTTCTTAATAAATGGAAATATATTCTCCCAAGCCTTGGTATCATCTTTGACTCCTAATTTTCCTGTTTATACCTTCATCTGTTGGCATAGATAGAAGGCTCTACCTTTAAAATATAATCAGGACTATTAGAAGAACCTCCTAATCTCATAACTAATGTCTCTGCCTCCTCTCTTTCCATTTCCATCCCCCTTGTCCAATCCATTTCCCACACAGCAGCCAAACTGATAGTTCTAAAACTCACTTCAGATCATGTCAATCCTCCGCTGAAAACATGTCAATAACTGTCTATCCCACTCAGAATAAAACCCAAAGTCCTGACCAGGACATGGAAGGCCCTGCACGGCATACCTCCCTGCACTGCATCAATGCCTCTCAGATCTCATATCCTACCACTTTGCTTCCACTCTGCTCCAGCCCTAACAGCCCACTTTCCCCAATGCGAACACTCTAGCATACATCCCCTTAGCCTTTTGCCCTGGCTGTTCCCTTGGACTGAAGCCCTCCTCTCCCAGATGTCTGCAGAACTCACTCCCACACTCCATTAAGGGTCCTGCACAAATGTCATTTTAGAAAGAATGTCCTTGATGACCCAACCTAAAATGGCATATCCCTGTCACTGTTTGTTTATGCTGCTTTATTTTTTTTGTTAGCATTTATCACCCCCTAACATCTATTTATTTATTTACTGGCTATCTTCACTGCCCCTTCTAGAATGTAAACCCCATGAGAGCAGGAAATTTGTCTGTTTTCTTCATTGCTCTATCCCCAGTGCCTGGCATAAGGCACTCAAAAAATATTGGCTGATTGAATGAATTTAGTGAATGGACTGTATACAACTCTACTCTGATGCTGAGATATAGAGGGAGGCATGCCAAAGTAGGAGGCCCTGGCAAGATGGGTGACCTTGGCAAGTCATGTAGGCTCTGTGAGTTTTGCCTCTTCAGTTGTAAAATGAGGTGTTTGGATTAAATGATCACAAAAATTACCTTGGCTCTAAGTCATGATTGAATGACTCTGAGGTTTGATTACTTTTCACTTTTCACTCTCCCTGACACTTCAGGTTTTGAAATACAGCATCCTCAGTATATATACTCCCTTCTTAATGAATAGTGAAAAGAGAGAAATTAAACAAGATTACAGACAAATTCATATCAGCAATATCAACATATGACATGATCATTATGCAATATTTCAATGCCCATACTCAAAATAGACCTTCCTCCTAAAGAAGACGTGACAATTATTTTTCAATCCACCTCGCATTTTAATTAAGAGGGAGATAACTAATGTGTTTACCCTAGATATACTTTCTTGGCTCATGATGTTATAAGGACATGAGACTACATCATAGCAGAAAATAGCTTATTGCCGATTTAAGCAGGCTGCTTTGCTATGGGAAAATGTTCACATAAGTGACCAAAGTGAACACCACCTAAAAGGGGTTAATGTTATTTATAGGCATCACTACTTCCAAACTATTTATAATAAAAGGCATTAATACTATTGTGCTGGGTATCTTCCCCCTGGGTTGTATTACTCTCCAGTCTGCTCTGTGGTCCAGGGGCTTTTTCTGTGTGGCTCCCTTGCCCTCTGGCTTCTGGTTGAGTTCAGCCAATGTAGAACATGGTAGTCAGGTGAAGGAGGGGAGTGAGGTCGGGAGAGTTATTTTCCCAGCTCCTTGCCCTGTGCTGACCGGTTGTGTCCTTTGCCAAAGGTCTCAGCTTCTGCCAGATGGTCCTCCTCATCCAGCCTTCTCTGTCTCTGGTCTATAGATGGTAAAGCCACTTGGCACCAAATGGTCCCTTGTGGTTGCCTTGCATTCCAACCCTCCATTGTCAGTTCTCTCCTTATTACATTCTTCTCGATTCATCCTAATTTTGAGTGTGCCATCTGTTTGCTATTAGGAATCATTAAAATAGAAAATCAGTAAGAGAACGAGAGACAAGAAATTACGGGGATGAGAATGTCGTTATGTCAGCAAACCAAGACTAAAGAAGGGTGTTGTAATTGAACATGGTTAAGTTAAAGGGAAACCTTTAGCTCTTATTTGCTAATAATAGACAACATACCAGCAGATTAGGAGCTGGCAACATATATTGGGAGAAGAAATGCAACTTACTCAATAGATAGCATTTTCCATAGAAGTTTTACAAGTCTAAAGCAATCTTCTTATGATATTGCACCAGCCTTTATGAGGCCTATGGAATAAAATTAAATCATAGTTCATAAAACTGGAGAAAGCGAAAGTGATGCTACATGCAAGGTGATAAAAAGTGAAAATGTTGTGTGGAGATATATATAGTATTCTTGCCATTTGACTTGATTTTGAAAGAGTTTGGAAACTTCAGGAACAAATAGTAGTCATATCCCTTAGATACTCCTGCTAAATATAAATTTTTTTGGCCAGAATTTTTTAAAATATACTTTTTTAATTATAAAGTATTTTTATATCTGTTGGAGAGAATTTGGAAAATATAAACAAATATACGAAACAGGATAAAAATCATCCCAAATCCTAAACCACTACCAAAAGAAAATTATTAACAATATTTTTACATTCATTTTTTTTCTACATACACAGGAACTTTAAATTAACTAGAATCATACTGAAAATATTATTTTTAACCTGATTTTTCTCCATTTATCAACATGTCTTGCATTATTTTCCCCTTTTGTCCTACCACATAATTTTTAGTGCCTGCATAGTGTTTCATCAGATTAGTACATTTTCCCAATCTCACAATTTGGGATAGTTATATTGTTTCCAATTTTTCACCCTTTTAAAGTTGTGATGAACATACCTGCATATAAATCTTTTCATGTATCCCTGTCTGTTAATCCTTAAAAATCTTACTTCTTAATTCTTCAGTTATTTTCCTACTCTTATTTTCTTATTTATTCTTCAGAAAGAATATGACAACTTATCCTCCTACCAGAGGTGGATGAGCTTGTTTATCAGCTTGGAGATTGGTTGCTAAAATGTTCCAATTTAGGGCACTGATAAATAGCTGAAATGCAGACTTGGAATTGTGGACTGAGAAAAGATTCATTAAGTTCAAATAACCAGGCAGGGTGGTGGCAAAATTGACTTTCTATTTTGAAAACCAAAGATCTAGCTCTAGTTTCTTTTCCATGTAGGGAGTTTTCCTATCTTTCCATAATGAATGCCCTGCAAGGTCATTTTTTTGAAGCTAAATTTTTATTCAGAAACTTAAGCCAGTCTTAGGTTGAAGCACATATAGATCTTTATACCATGAAGTATAGAAGAAATAATGTTGGCTGAAAGCTTTTGAGGGTAGGAGTGACTAAGTGCCCATCTCTGGCATAAAATACCTTTAACCTGGCATCCATGAGCAACTTGACTTACAGAAGTACCCGTCACCATGCTCTGTTGAGATTGAATGTGCCTGCATAGCCCCACATGACTAAATGAATTGGCTTACTGATTGAGAAGTTGCATCATTATTGTCTATCCAGGTGATTTTGGACTTATATGAGCTGACATAAGAAAAGTATTTGGGGAAATGCTACCTTTCTATATTATTTTTCCTTGGATCAGTTTAGCAAATATATACCTTGCACCTTTTTTCTGTAGGCTGTGATACTATTATAAATACAAATAAATACTATAGTATAAGGCATATTCCTTACCTTCCAGAAGTCCACACAAATGTGTGAAACATTATATGGCAAAAATGTTGATAATTGTCAAATTGATTATATAGAAAGAGGAGTCATACTTCAATTTGTGCTGATTTTTTTGTGATACAGATACCATCACTGACCTAGATGAAATGAATGGGAAAAATATTTGAAGTATTAAATAAAAAATGAATACTTTTCTATTAAGATGTCTGTTATGTTTTTATATATAACAATGCTAATTTTTTGTGTGTGGGGTTGCATATTCCAGGCCAAAAGTAGAAAGGAGATCTTTTTTATTGATACATAATGATTATACAAATTTATGGGGTAAATGTGCTATTTTGAAAAATGCATACAGCATGTAATAATCCAGTCAGGGTAACTGAGATATCCAACACTTCAAGCATTTATCATTTCTTTGTGTTAAGACCATTCTGAATATTCTTTTCTAGGTATTTTGAAATATATAATAAATTGTTAACTATAGTCAAACACTAGAACTTATTCCTTCTACCTGTATTTTTGTATCCATCAGCCAATGTCTCTTCATCTCCTATCCACTTCCCAGCCTTTGGTGAACATAATTCTACTGTCTACCTTAGAAAGGAAATCTTTAAGATTTAATGAACTATCTAAGTAAACTAGAATGTAGGAAATGGCATAAATATGCTTTATCTTAATGGTTTATGGGGAATGGAACTGGATATTTTCAACTTCACATTTCACATCTTTTATGAGTTTGGTTAAGTGTTATGACCTCCTCCTAAGTCATTAAAGCCTTTGAGATAATGACGTGGCAGCAAAGTATGGAAATCTGTTTGTTCAAAGATTCAACATCACACAGATAGCTTGAAATACGAGACCAACTATTTTCCTACTATATAATTCTTTAGTCCTAACTTTCTGCTTTCTATGTATAAATTATTTCATGCTGAATTTAATGGTTGTATAATATGTTTTAAAGTTAAACTTTGAGGTACTCTAATACCATAAACATTCTGTTTTCTAGTGAAGTTTTTAATAAAAAGCAAATTATTCGAAAGATTACAAAAGTAAGGTAGAATATAAAAATGATCTTAAATCCTCTGAAAAAATAGCATAGCATTATTTTTGGCTCATAAATCTACATGGAAAATAGTTTCTTCAGTTTATTTATACTTTTACTGGCTTAAGTTTACCAAAATGAACAAAATGTGGGACTGTGAAAAGGAATATCTTGCATCTAATACAAATCAGAGGTAATAAGAGGAGATGAGGGATAATGAGGGCTTGTTTTGTTTTTCAGAAAAGCAAACTTTTTCTATAAACCTCATGTGGCAGTCAAGAGACAAGCTTTAAATTCAACTCATCATATGCACTCCCTTTCTGATTCCCCCATCATTAGAATACTATAATGATCACTCAAAATCCTAAAAGTCAGTGCATTTCAAATCTGTGTCTCAAGAAATGTCCCAGAGGACTAGTTAAATATCCTTAGTCTTGACTTTAATTTGAAGCCTGCAAAGCCAATACTTCTTGATACATGCTTCCTGCTCCTATTAATTGATGAAAAGCGAATGGAACAGTCCTTAGGGAACTACTTAGTTCAGTCTTTGTCATCCTGCAAATAACACTGCTGGCTTGGTTCAAATCTACAACTTTGTTGTTGTTGCACCAGAGACCAGAAGAAGCTTCCACTCATCTTACAGTGATCAATTAAGCCCTATTATGTGTCAGACATGATACAAGGTACTGGGGATACAGAGATAAATAATGCAGATCAATATGGGAAACACTATGCTAAGGGTACATAAATAGTGCCTTAGAAGGTATACCTAGCTACATCTGGAGGAGGTGGAGGGGGAGAAAGGCTGAGAAGGCGATGCTAAAACTGAATCTTAAAGGATGAACAGGAGGGATTTACCAGGCAGCAAGCAGGGCAGAGCATCCCAGGCATGTGGTAAATACCCAATATATTGGTAACAATTCAGGGGCAGAGCCTCAAGAAAAAGAATCAATGAATGCAAGGCAGGCAAAGAAAGGAGTGTGATAAACCATAAGCAAAAGGTCACTGGTGTGCCAAAGACGGTGCTAACACTTTTCCTGGAGGATTCAGAAGAAGGAGGAAGTGGCATGTGTTCTGGTTTAAAAATAGGATAAGATTGACAGGTGGAGGAGGGAAATTAAGTCATTCTAGCAGAGAAAACTGTGCAAAAAGCAAATAAACTTGAAAGGGCATGGCCACCTTCTCCCTTCTGTTTACATTCTTGTCCTAGGTATGTCATCTAGTGCTGTGGCATCAAATATCATTTAAGTGGACATCTCCTTAATTTAGGCCTCCAGCACTGAATTTTCCCCTGAGCCACCCATTTGTACCTCCAGATATTTGTGTGGTCTCTCCACTTCGAGGTTTTATAGGCATGTCAAGTGCGATATGTTCAAAACTAAGCTCTTGATTGTCTTCCTTTCCCAAACCTGTTATTCTCCCAAACTCCTATATTAGTTGTTGGTACCACTATCCAACCAGTTGCTCAAGCAAAAACCTAGGAATTGTGCTTGATTCCTCTTTCCTCCAGTCTTCACATTGAATCCCTCAGTAAGCACTCTGATTCCACTCAAAGGCACATTTCATATTGAAACACTTTACTCCATTTTCTGAGTCTCCTTGTTTCTCCTTAGCTCCTCTACTATCTTGCTCCACATAATAGCCAGAGCTTTATATTTATTTATTTTTATTTTTATTTTTTGAGACAGAGTCTTGCTATGTTACCTGGGCTAGGGTGCCGTGGCGTCAGCCTAGCTCACAGCAACCTCAAACTCCTGGGCTCAAGCAATCCTCCTGCCTCAGCCTCCCGAGTAGCTGGGACTACAGGCATGCACCACCATGCCCGGCTAATTTTTTCTATATATATTTTTAGTTGTCCAGCTAATTTCTTACTATTTTTAGTAGAGACGGGGTCTTGCTCTTGCTCAGGCTGGTCTCGAACTCCTGACCTTAAGTGATCCTCCCGCCTCGGTCTCTCAGAGTGCCAAGATTACAGGTGTGAGCCACCATGCCTGGCCAGAGCTCTGTTTTTAAAATGTAAGTCAGATCATATCACTACTTGCTTTAATCTCTTCAGTGGTTCTTCCTTGTTTCTAGAACTAAATCCTGCTCTAATCATCTAGCCCCATGCAGCTCTCCAATGTCACCTCTAGGGTTAACTCACATCACCTACTGCAGCTGCACTGGACTCCCTCTTCCCAATTTCCAACACATGCAATGTTTTCCCAACCAGTGCTGTTGCCCCTACCACTCCCTCTTCTTGAAGTACTCCCCTCCATCTCTGCCCATGGGTATTTCACTCTCATCTTGCATGTTTTCATCCAAATGTCATTTCATCCAAATATTCTATTTAAGACATTTTAAATATGCCTTCTAATAACTCTACCCCAATTTTTCTAAATCATCACTCCACTTATTTCTTTCTTAGAAGTTAATCAACATGTAATATCCTACTCATTCATTTATTCTTTATTGTCTCTCTTCTCTTCTGGGAAGTCGCAGTTCCATGAGGCAGAGGCCTATTTCTCTTTAAGCACCACATCCCAAGTACCTAGCACAGTCTCTGGCTTTAAGCATGTGCTGAAATATTTGTTAAACAAGTGAATGCCAAAGTCAGTAGTGTTTTAATACTTCAGATAAGGATTAATAGAATCAAATACACAGAGACATCAAGTAAAATAAGGATAGAAAAGGATATTTGGTTTGATTCTTTGGAAGTCATTGGTGAGAACAGTGAGTTTGGAGTGGAAGGCAGAAGGAGAAATACCCTGAGTGAGGAGTAAAATAGGAGACACAAAGATGGAGAAAACAAGTATTCTAAGATGCTTGGCTAAAAAGGAACAATGAAGGGTGTGGAGCTACAGTCTTGGGGTTCTAAAGAAAGTATCTAAGACAGTTTTTTATCAGTGAGATTTATGTTTAATTCCATGTGAAGAAAAGGAACTGTAAAGACCAAGAGGTTAAACAAGGGGAAAAGGCGGTAGATATAGAGTAAGGTTATGGAGAAGGTGGAATTGGGAACGGGATCTGCAGCCCAGGTGAGGGATTAGCCTCAAACAGAAGGAAGGACACCTCTTCCTCTGATGGGCAGCACAGCAAGAAAGGTACCTTTTAGAGCTCCTATTCCCTCTGATGAAAGTGAGGAAGTAGAGGCAGGTGTGGAGCTGAAAATAGTAAACAGGTTTTGGAACACCACTATGAGAAATTGAGAGACATTGACCAGGAATTCATAAAAGAAATGCTGATCATCATTGAAGAGTCCATTGAAATAAAAAACTTGGTATCAGTTCCTACAATTGTATTGTCAATCAAATGGTTATCAAGTAAATGCTATGTTCTGGGACACTTTAGTTGAATAAATCACAATTTTTGCAGCCTCGTGGGAGAGAAGAAAAGTGTACTAATTAGCAAAGCATTGTGATGAGGGCTATGCCAGGGGAATAATATTATACGGCCAGAGCCCAGAGAATAATGGGAAGGGGGAGGGGTTGGTTCTGGTCACAGACTCTATTGCTATAATTCAAGATTTCAGAGCTGGAACTGTTTTCAATGATAATAGAATCCTGGAGGAGGAGGAGGCTTCCTAGAATGGAGGAAGTCATGAAATTGGGAGAATAACAGGCTGAAAGGGCATTCAAATGCCGAAATTGGCTAGGAAGCTGGAAGCAGCTATGTTGGAGAAGGCTGTGATTTTGGATACCTCAATTCTTGATGCGTATTTCAGAGTGACCTGGAAATCCACACATGCCAGTGATAAGGACAGGGAGAGGGTGATATATCCAGATAGAGGAAACATCAAAAGGAAAAAGAGTTGCACCTAAGAAGGATATGATGGTGGTCTGAAAGTGGCAGTTAACAATGAGGAACATGCCCAACCATTCCCCAGTCCGATGGCACACATGGGGCATCAGAATATGAGCATCTTTCACTCAAGAAAATTTCAGTGAAAATAAGGAAGTAGTGTTCTGAAGGTTGAAGATGCAGGGAATTTTATGTCCAATGACACAGAGGTTCTAGAAGGCCCAGCAGAAAGCACTGGGAGGGAGCAAAGGAGTGAATCATGAGAAGTTGAGAGAGAGAGAACACGCTATAGCAATGGCTGAGGGTACCAGAGAGTCAAAGATGGAAATAATTGATCTGGAGATTCCAAAAACTCCAGGTGTTCCATACTTCTAGGGCCTGCACAAGACAGTGCAACAAGTGGGGTCAGAGATCTGAGGATACCAGCAACTTGGAGGCTCTCTGTTTGTGATTAAGGGATTGTCTGCAAAAGGGCCACTGATTTCCCACCAAGGCCAATGCTGGGAGTAAGCAAATATTGTTAGTCTGTTGGAACCCAGAGAAAAATGTTCTTTAATTTAATATCTGTTCTTTTTTAAAATTTAGTTTTGAAGTAGCTTTATTATTTTCTGATTATGAAAGAAATACATATTCATTGCAAAAATAAGGTGATGTAGAAAACTATAAAGACTAAAATGAAGATTGTTTATAATCCCCAGATGGAGATGATATAATCATTGCTAACATTTCCATATCTGGTGTTAAAAGAATTCCCTGGCAGTTATCATTTAGGACTCCAGAATATTCCTTGTCAGTCAGTTTCCTTTCTTTCCTACTCCTACCCTGTCTCTCACTCTCCATCTTTGGTGCTGGTGCCTTCTAGCTTCATCTCTGTTCTCCCTAAATTCAGATCTTGGTCAACTCTGGAAGTGGATATCACTGTAAATGGAGCTCATCCAGTTATTCATTAAGCATTGAGCAGATGTTGCTATTGTGTCTGCAGAGTTGCTATGGCTGTGGCCATGGTGCTTGGGCTGCTTCTTTTGGTTCTCCCAGGAATCAGAGACCACGTTGCTCAGGCAAATCAGGAAAACACTTAGCTTTTCATTTCCACCACTCTCAGAAGAGAAACTACCACGTTGGGGGTGAGGCTAGCCAGCATCTACAACAGACCCTCTGCTGCCAGTTACTCACTAGTGTTCATCACTGAAGTACTCTGTTTTTCACCAGCAAGATCCAGTCTCTTGACCCAAACACAACATGGCAGGCTGAAGTGGTAGAATGGGCCTCTGTCAAACATTAACTTCAATTGTCTCATCACATTGGGAAATCCTGGATAATGGTTTCAGCCCCCTGAAAGTAGCACATGTGTACTTCCGGTTTTCTCATTCTGCTTCCGTTTCCAGAAAAGGGAAGTAAAGCAGGCCTAGTAAGAACAATGCTTTCACCTTTTTGCACTTGAAATGCTTGACCTTTATCTTACCACAAAAGTCAGAACTACTATATACCACAACCCTGCTCATTTACTCTTTTCCTCCTTCCTCCCACCTATCTCCTGCCACTTTCCCAGAAGCATAAAGCTTTCAACATCCTGCTGTCCATTAGCATAAATAAACTCATGCTTTTAAAGTAAAAATAGTTTTAATGCTATATTTATTAAGGACTGCATTACCCTAAGAGGATAAAAATATACTTGAGTAACAGGTAGATCATATACTTCAGAGATGATAACATGCTTTTATTGTGGCTCCCTGAAAGTCAATTATTTTAGCCATAGATTAAAATCTTAGGTCTCAGCACAAGTTATATTTCCACTTCAGGAATTGTTAAACCATGCAATTTCTCAGGACATGCAGCTTCGTGTTTTAATTTGTTTTTCTGTTGCCAATATATTATATGCATATCTAAGAAACAAAAAAGATGAAGTTCCATTTAAATTCAATCTTTGTCATGTGAACCTTCCCTCTCATTTTTACATATCTGTTAATTTAAATTTTATGTAACATTTGTACAATAGATAAGAAAATACTGGGCTAAGAAAGAACAGAAGTGGCAAGAAATGGAAATGAGAGATCTTCAGCGTCTACAAGAACTGAAGAAATTAATGGCTGAACAGTCGGTAAAAGACAGAGAAAGGTAAAAGAAAATTTTAAGTTGTGTGGTAATGGAGGTGGTAAATGGAGTCTTTGGTAATGTGTCAAGATAAATAATATCGGACTGAGTATTTTTCTATACTTAATGTATTCTTTTAATATTTATATTCACAAATGGATAAAATGATATCTATAATGTATTTTAAACTCTCATATTCACACATGAACCTCTAGTTTTCCATTTTGTTCCTTAGCTAGCTCCCTAGTTAAATCTCTCAGAGGATTTTATAGTATGTAATTACCCACTGTGTGCGTGAAATGATACTAGCTGCTGCTGTGACTTTATATTTTGACCCAGAAGGGAGAAACCATTATTCCAATAAGAAGAGAGACCCATTTACTGTGACCAAGGCTGGGAAAGACAATACACAATTATACAGTGCTGTGTGATGTTCATTTTAATATACTTAGGATATATCCCATATGTGGAAAAATCCTGAATTTCCTAGAATTATGTAATTTTAGAGCTGAAAGGAACATTTGAGGTCAAGCAGCCCAGTCTCCTCATTTTTTGTATGAGTATACTGAGAGATTAAAATTATTTTCCAAAGTTACAGCATCAATTAGGAGCAATCAGGAAACAACAACACAGCAACACAGTTTGGAAGACGACCATTTTATACAAGGTTCACTTGTACCAAGGAAGCTTCCTTTGAGACCCATATGACAGTTATTTCAAACTCCATCACCAAGGCCACAGAGTGAATCTGGAGTTCCAAATAGATGCTACACATTCCTAAGGATTTTCTGGGTGAAATTTGCATTATTTTTCAGGTATCTCAGGACAGATTAGGATGTAAGTGGATACCAGGAGACAGGCCAGGGGTCTAATACAAGGATTTAGACAAAACTCCCAAACAGCTAAATATTAATACTAAAGGGTAAGGCAAAGGCAGTGGCCAAAAGACTGATTAGGTAGTCTATACCTATCCCAGCAAAACAAGAGAGCCACAGGATTTAAAAGGAATGGGAAAAACAGAACAAATGTGTAGTCCCTGCATTACAATACATGCTTTCAATAAAATCACACCTGACAGCCAGGGAGCTTCCTTGCTTACAGAGTCATTTCAGTTGTTTGCTTCCTTTCCCAATAATTATCAAGATTAGTTGACTCAGAACTTCAGTTGAAAAAAAAAAAAGAAAAGGAAAATCAGATTAATCTGCATTACATAGCAGGAGAAAAATAGGCATATTACAAGATAGCAAAAAGAGTACAAAGGACTGGAAGCCAGGAAACCAAGTTTAGTCTTAACTCTTCTTTAAATAGACCTTGGGAAAATCTGTCATTTAACCTCACCGAGGCTCTATTTTATCCTCTGCAAAATTGAAAGGGTAACTTCCAACGGCAGAGTTGATCAACTTTTAAGGGTCTGTGATCTGTATATTCAACTCCTATGTTGAAGTGGTGTAGATTCAGATAATTATGGATCCAATGTGTGTATGCCCATGTGAAATCAGTGAAGAAGGCCTTTAAAATATCAGGATATATAAGAGAAATAATTCTCAGAAAATTTTTGATGATATTTGTACATAGAAGCATTTAGGGAGATGGAGTTCAACTTGTAAAAATTACTAGTAACTTTTGCTTTTGACAATAACCAGAAGTTGTGTTCTTTTGTAACTATATGGTGCTAAGAAATTTGGTTGATTGATTAAAATGTTTTCTGTACTACTGAAATACCATTCACAAACCTTGCATTTGATATGTTTAACTGTAAGCACATTTTTTCATGTTAGAATACGAAGGGTTAAAACAGTTTCCAGATTTGTCTTTATGAACACACATAACCCTGAGGGTCTGAAAACTTCTGTCATTTACTTCCTTTTTCCTTCTTTTAAATTCTATGATTATGTTTCTTGCAAACAATAGTTCTAAACAGACTGATATATTAGGTTGCACCATATGAAAATTCCATTTTTATAGGTCAGAAATAATTGAGTATTTGCAATTTCATGTAGTTAAATATAATAAAAAGATATAGCATTTGTTTTTTTTTTTATTTCAAAGTATTACAGGGGGAAAAATGTTTTGGTTACATGAATTGCTTTTGTAATGCTTGAGTCAGGGTTAAAACTGTGTCTGTCACCCAGATAGTGTTCACTGTATGAATTAGGTAGGTTTTTGCCCATCCCCTCCACCCTCCTCAACCCCTGTGTGATTTCCTTTGAGATTTACTTCCCTCTATGCACATGTATGTTTATCAGTTAGTTCCCATATAATAGTGAATACATGTGGTGTTTGTTTTTCCATTCTTGAGATACTTCACTTAGGATAATGGTCTTCAGTTCCATCCAAATTATTGCAAAAGGCATTAAGTTGTCCTTCTTCATGGCTGAGAAGTATTCCATGGTATACATATACCACATTTTGTTAATCCACTCATGAATTGATGGGCTCCTGGGTTGATTCCACATCTTTGCAATTGTAAATTGTGCTGCAATAAACATTCGAATATAGATGTTTCTTTGATAAAATAACTTCTTTTCCTTTGGGTAAATACCTAGTAGTGGAATTGCTGAATCAAATGGTAGGCTGACATTTAGTTCTTTGAGGAGTCTCCATTCTGTTTTCTATAGAGGTTATGCTAATTTGCAGTCCCATCAACAGTGTATAAGTGTTCCATTCTCTCTGCATCTATGCCAGCATCTATTGTTTTTGGACTTTTTAATAAAAGCCTTTCTAAGAGGGGTAAGGTGATATCTCAGTGTGATTTTTATCTACATTTCCCTGATGATTAGTGACATTGAGCATTTTTTCATATGTTTATTGGCCATTTGTCTATCTTCTTTTGAGAAGCTTCTGTTCATATTTATTGCCCACTTTTTAATGGGGTTCTTTGATTTTTTTCTTGCTGATTTGCTTGAGTTCTTTGTAGATTCTGATTGTTAGCCCTTTATCAGATGTATAGCTTGCGAATATTTTCTCCCATTCTGTAGGTTGTCTATTTGCTCTCTTAATTATTTCCTTGGCTGTGTAGAAGCTTTTTAATTTAATCAAGTCTGATTTTTTATTTATTTTTATTGTTTCTATGATTGCCATTGGGGTCTTCTTCATAAATTCTTTACCTACGTCAATATCTAGAAGAGATTTTTCCACATTTTCTTCTAGAATTCTTCTGCTTTCATGCCTTACATTTAAGTCCTTTATCCATATTGAATTTTTTGTGAGTGGTGATATGGGTCCTGTGTCATTCTGCTACATGTGGTTATCCAATTTCCCCAGCTCCATTTATTGAATAGGTATTCTTTTCCCCAGTGTATATTGTTGTCTGCTTTCCAAAGATTAGTTGGCTGTATGTGAACTGTTTTATATCTGGATTTTTCTGTTCTGCTCCATTGGTCTATGTCTCTATTTTTGTGCCAGTACCATGCTGTTTTGGTTACTATAACCTTGTAGTATAGTTTGAAGTCTGGTAATGTGATTCCTCTCGATTTGTTCCTTTTGCTTAAGATTGCTTTGGCTATTTAGGCTCTTTTCTGGTTCCATACAAAGCATAGAATTATTTTTTCTAGAGCTGTGAAATATGACATTGGTATTTTGATGGGGATTGCATTGAATCTGTAAATCACTTTGGGTAGTATGGACATCTTAACAATGTTGATTCTGCCAATCCATGAGCATGATATGTTTTTCCACTTGTTTGTATCATCTGCAATTTCTTAGTAGTTCTCTTTGTAAAGACCTTTCACCTCCTTGGTTAAGTATATTCCTAGGTATTTCATTTTCTTGCAACAATTGTGGATGGTATTGAGTCTTTGATTGGACTCTCAGCTTGACTGTTATTGGTATATAGGAATGCTACTGATTTGCATATATTGATTTTGTAACCTGAGACTTTGATGAATTTATTTATCAATTCCAGGAGTCTCTTGGTGGAATCTTTGGGGTTTTCTAGATATAAGATCATATTGTCTGTAAAAAGCAATAGTTTGACCTCCTCTTTCCCAATTTGAATACCCTAATTTGTTTCTCTTGTCTGACTGCTCTAGCTAGGACTTCTAGCACTATGTTGAATAGAAGTGGTAACAGCGGACATCCTTGTCTTGTTCCAGTTCTTAGTGGAACTTAGTGGGAATGCTTTCAATTTTTCCCCATTCAGTATGATGTGGGCTGTGGGTTTGGCATATATGGCTTTTATAATTTTGAGATATATTCCTTTTATGCCTAGTTTGTTGAGGCTTTTTATCATGAAAGCATGCTGAATTTTGTTGAATGCTTTTTCTGCATCTGTTTAGATGATCATATGACCTTTGTTTTTGCTTCTGTTTATGTGGTGAGTCACATTTATTGACTTACATATGTTGACCCATCCTTTCATCCGTGAGATAAAGCCCACTGGTCATGGTGGAGTTTTTTTTGATATGCTGTTGAATTCAGTTTGCTAGTACTTTACTGAGGACTTTTGCGTCTATAATCATAAGGGATATTGGTCTGTAGTTTTCTTTTTTTTGTTGTTGTGTCCTTTCTGGCTTTAGTATTGAGGTGATACTGACTTCATAGAGTGTGTTGGGGAGGATTCATTCCTTCTTAATGTTATGGAATAATTTCTACACAATGGGTACCAACACTTCTTTGCGGGTCTTGTAAAATTTGGCTGTGAATCCACCTGGTCCAGGGCCTTTTTTGTTGGAAGATTATTTTATTACTGCTTCAATCTTATCGTTCATTATCAGTTTATTCAGGACTTGTATTTCTTCCTGATTGAGTGTTGGGAGGTTGTGTGTTTCCAGAAATTTGTCCATTTCCTCTATGTTTTTGAGTTTATGTACATAGAGATTTTCATAGTATTCACAGATGATATTTTGTATTTCTGTGGTATCAGTTGTAATATCTCCTTTTTTCATTTCTAACTGAGCTTATTTGAGTCCTTTCTCTTCTATTACTGGTTAATTTAGCAAGAAGTCTATCAATTTTGTTTATCTTTTCAAAGAACCAACTTTTTGTTTCATTGACCTGTATAATTTTCTTGTTTTTTATTTCCTTTAGTTCTGCTTTGATCTTAGTTATTTCTTGTCTTCTGCTGGCTTTGGTTTTGTTTGCTATTCCTTTTCTAGTTCCTTGAGATGTGTTGTTAGATTGTTAATTTGTGGTCTTTCTGTCCTTTTGACAGAGGCACTTGAACTTTTCCCTTAGGACTGCTTTTGCTGTATCTGATAGATTTTGATAGCTTGTGTTCCCTTTGTCATTCAGCTTGAGGAATCTTTTAATTTCCATCTTAATTTTATCATTGATCCAATAATTGTTCAGCAGCAGGTTTTTTAGTTTCTAGGACTTTGTGTAGAATTGGATATTTCTCTTGGAATTGACTTCTAGTTTTATTCCACTGTAGTCTGAGAAGATACATGGTATGATTTAAAGTTTTTTGAATTTGTTGAGCCATGTTTTGTGGCCTACAATATTATCAGTCTTGGAGAATGTTCCATGTGCTGATGAGAAGAATGTATATTCAATAGTTTTGGGGTAAAATGTTCTGTAAATGTCTGTTAGGCCAAATTGTTCTAGAGTCCCATTTAAGTCCAGTGTTTATTTATTTTCTGCTTGGATGATCTGTTCAGTTCTGTCAGTGGGGTGTTGAAGTCACCAGCAATTATGATGCTTCTGTTTATCGCTCTACTTAGGTCTCTTAGGGTTTGCGTTATGAATCTGGGTGCTCCTCTATTAGATGCATAAATATTTAGGATTGTTTTGTCTTCTTGTTGAATTGCTCCCTTTCCCATTACATAATGACCATTTTTGTCTTTCTTTACTATTGTTCATTTAACACATTAACTGCCATGAGAGTTGTATTTGACTCACTTTAGTTTTGACCCTGGGGTTGCATGAAACCTATATAAAATCTTACTTGTTGATGTTCTTATTGTTGTAATTAATACTGGCAATTTAATTCTAAAAATGTGGATTAAATGAATAGAAGTCAATAAATTTCATTTTTCTATTTATGTTTTGAAATTTTTATTCTATATTTGTAATAAAACCCTGTGGCCCCATGAAAAAGTTTCTGATTTTTTTGCGTGGCAGTCAATGTGTTAAAGTCAATTTTATCTGATTTGAGAATAGCTATGCTTGCTTTCTTTTGGTATTCATCTGCATGGAATATATTTTTCCATCCCTTCACCTTGATCTGTATGAGTCCTTGTAGTTTAGATGTGTTTCCTGGAGACAGCAGATACTTGATTTGTATTTTCATATTCATTCAGCCACCCTATGTCTCTTGATTGGGGAATTCAAATCATTCACGTTGATCGATAGAATTGATATGTGGATGCTGTTCAGTTCATCCTGTTGGGTATACTTTATTCCTTTGTTTTTACCTCTTGTACTATTGTTCTGTATGAGCTCTGAGCTTTTAGTTGTTATTACTCTGGTGGGTGACTATTGTGTTAGCCATGTATAATGCCATTCTGAGTATTTCTTGCAGGGCAGGTCTGGTCTTGACCAATTCCCTCAGTGTTTGCTTGTCTGGAAAAGTCTTTATTTCTCCTTCATATATGAAACTTAGTTTTGCAGGATATAAAACTCTAGGCTGACAGTTGTTCTGTATAAGAAGACCGAAAGTGGGGCCCCAATCCCTTCTGGCTTGTAAGGTCTCAGTTGAGAAGTCTAGTTAGCCTGATGAGTTTTCCTTTACAAGTTACTTGATGTTTTCACCTTACAGCTTTCAGGAGTTCCTCCTTCTTATTGCCTTTGTCCTGTCTCCTGACTATGTGCCTTAGTAATTGCCTCTTGGTGTTGTATCGCCTGTGATGAATTCTCCTGTGCTGAAGCTCTCCTTTGTTGAGCTTCTTGTACCTGGATGTTTAAATCTCTAACAAGACCAGGGAAGTTTTCGTCAATTATTCCCTGAAATAGGTTTTCCATCCCTTGCATATTTTCTTCTTTACCCTCAGGGATGCCCATGATTCTTATATTTGGCCATTTTACATAATCCCATATTTCTCGTAGGCTTTGTTCATTCCTCTTAATTCTCTGTTCTTCATTTTTGACTGACTGAGTGAATTCAAAAGAGTTGTCTTCAAGCTCTGAGATTCTTTCTTCTGCCCAGTTTAGACTATTCTTAAAACTTTCCACTGTATTTTATATGTCCTTAAATGAATTTTTCACTTCCAGAAGTTGTATATGGTTTTCATAAATATGTTGATCTCTTTAGTGAATTTTTAATTCATTTCCTGAATTGTTTTCCTGGTTTCTTTGAGTTAGTTTTCCATTTTCTCTTGGAGTTCCTTGAGCTTCCTTACAATCCATATTTGGAATTCTGTATCTGTCATTTCAATATTTTCATTTTGTTTGGTACCCATTGCCAGATAGCTAGTGTTCCATTTTGGGGGTGTCCTTTTGCTTTGATTCTTTATACTTCCAGTGTTCTTTCACTGATTATTTCTCATCTGGAGCCACTGTTATGTCTTATTTTTGAATTGCCTTTTGTTTAGATAGGGATTTTTACCCTCCCCTCAATCATATGTGTTTATTTCTAGCGTATATTGTATAAGAACCTTTGAATTAGTTTGTGGGTGCTTTGATGGTGATCTGTGTTCTGGATGGATGTCTTGGTTATAGAAATCCTTAATGTGTTGGTTTTCTCAGTTGCTAGTTGTTTGTAAGCTGTGGGAATGGTGAGCTATCTGAGTGGACATATTCCTTGTCTCTCTTTGATGAGGGACAATGGTGGTCTTTGACATACTTTCTCTTTCTCCAGCCGTGTGATCTTCTTAACAATGTAAATTGTAATGGCATGCCCAGTTTAATCTCTGAGACTGTAGGTGGTGCTTGTGGGTGAGAATCAACCACACCCTATATGATTGAGTCAGTAAATCCTGCAAAGGATGTGCAAATTGACCCCCTGTCAGTAAGTGGTGCTTGCAGAAGGAACAACTACAATGTTGTTCTGGGTCTTCTCACTGGCTCTAGTCTCTCAGGAAAACCACTTGAATGCCCCAGGTAGTGGGTGAGGCCCTGGAACTTCCAGGTGAGTCCTTATTCTCTGCCACAGTAGAGGTGTGGGGGTGGGGTGAGTGCAGCTGGGTGAGGCTGGGTTGGGTGAGCTTGCCCTCAGGCTCCACAAAATCTAGCAAGGTCACTGTTTTGGCAGGAGTCAAGGGTCTGTTCCTCACTTCTTGGTAAAGCTTCCAGAGAGGGGCTGAAGTGGCTCCACACAACCAGAAAGTCTGTTTGTAGAGGCAGAGCCCTCTGATATGCACAGTCTGGCAGTCTGGAGCAGGCCTCACCCTTCTCCCACCTTCCTTGCTCCATGATTTCTATCTGGCATCTGCTGGCAGGCAGGAGCACAAGCCAGCCGAGCTCTCCAATGACTGTGCTGCAGGCCAGGAGGTTCCCTGCACAGGATCCTGGCCTGAGCTGAGAGCTCTGCCTTCCAGTGGGGGGAGGGGTTCCTCATGAGCATGCTACAGCTAGAAACCCCCACTTCACTATCCCCTCAGATTTGCCCAAGTGGGCTCCCTTGCCTGACAAGACTAATTCACAAATCTCCCTTCTGTGCCCCCAAGCAATGAAATTGAGACCTGGGGGTATGGAATCTGGCCTGCAGACATGTTCCCAGGTCCCCAAAGATCAATCCCTGATTATGCCAGGGAGAAGCACACTGGTCCCGAGTTGCCCACATGGTGCCCAAGCAGGTTTGATGTCCCTCCATCTTGGGGCATGCCCTACTCAGATGGAGCCGCTGGGCAAGCAGCACCAGGGAGGGCCATCAAGCAAGGAACTAACAGTCTGGGCACCCCTTAGTTTGCTGCAGGACCTCAAGAAGAAAGTCCATTCTCTGTAGAAGCCTTGCTGTGATGGCTCAATTGTCTTTCTTGGCAGCCGTGGGTGGGGAAGAGGAAAGGGAGGAAAAGAGTCTGGATGGAGGAAAGCTAGCACTCTGGTCATCTCTGTCCCTCTCTCTGGGAGGCACCCGCCCACAATGTCCAGGCTGTGGAGTCATGCAGATCACCCGGGACCCACTGGACCCCTGTGGCTCCTGCGGTCTGGGCCAGAGTTGGAAAATGTGTGAGAAGGAGCAAGATGAAACCTGAGGAGTTAGAGCCCCCTTGGGAGGACAAAAGCGCGTGGTGGGTAGAGAAGCAATGTGGTGCCTGACATCCTGGCTTGGGTCTGTGATGATGGGAGGTGCTCCAGGAGAGCTGGGAGCCTAGGGGCTGGTGCCCTGTCCATAAGAAGCTCCCAACTCACTGGTGGCACCAGCCTCTGGGCTTGTGTGGACACAAAGTCTCTCCAGCAGCTCAGGAATCTGTCGACTGTCAGAGATGCAAGGGAGAGAGAAACTGTTCCACCTACCCTTCTCGATAGACTCCAAGCTTCTCAGGGGTTGATCTCTGCAGATACCTTGCTCTTTCCTATTCTGCTCCGCTACTCCTTCCTGTGGAGTCTTCTGAAGATTCTGGCACCCTTCCCTCAGACCCTCACCCAAATCTGTATTTGTCTGTTTGTTAATTTTTTCTCTTTCATCTGAAACTTGTCCTTCTTGCTGAGACACTCTAGCAGCTGGTATTTCTGATCAGCCATCTTAGCAATTTGCTTTATTTATGAATTACATTTCCATTCTCAATCTATTACAATATGTCTTTTGCTGTTTTCATTTTATTGAAATTGTTTAGCCAAAGTTTCCACTAACCTCCTAATTTCCTAGTTTTTATTTCTCAACATGCCATTGCAGTTAAGAGGGAAGGCTCTAGAGTTAGGTTGTTGACAATAGAATCCTGATTCTATCCTTTATAGCTGTGTGACTTTTGAGTAAGTTATTTAACTTCTCTGTGCTTCAGTTTTCTCATCTGTACAATGAGCATATAAATAGTATCTACTTTTAGGATTATTGCAAGGATCAAATTAAATATTGAATGTAACATACTGACTGCCTGGAACATAGTAAGCATTCATTAAATACAAGTGATTCCTATCAGTTAACTTTTTACAACATGAGACACTCTGTAACATATTTTTTTCTCAAAATATTCAATCATTTTAAATATTTTAAATAAAATATGTAATTATCAGGACATTCTAGTTAAAGCAAAAGTGCCCCTTGACCAATACCCGCATGCAATCTCTTTTCTAGAAGTCATTGTTGTTATCTGGTGTTTAACACATATGCACACATACTATCTATATGTGTGTGTATATATATATATATATATATATATATAAACTAAGTTTAAGAACAACAACAACAAAAAGCCCAATATATTTAACAACATAATATCATCATAATAGATCGGGCTGCCATAACGAGATACCATAGACTGCGTGACCTGAACAACAGAAATTTATTTTTTCACAGTTTTGGAGGCTAGAAGCCCAAGATCAAGGTGCCAGCGTGGTCATGTTCTGGTGAGGGCTCTCTTCTTGACTTGCAGAGAATGGCCTTCTTGCTTTGTCTTCACATGGTAGAGAAAGAGGCAAGTTCTCTGGTATCTATTCTTATAAGGGCACTAATCCCGTTATGAAAATCATACTTTCAAAGGCTGCATCTCCACATGCCAACATGCCATCACATTGGGGGTTAGGGTTTCAATGTATGAATTTTGGGGGCACACATTCAGTCCATAGTAATTATTGTGTAAAAAAAAGCATTTATGTATGCACAAGTTGCTTGTTTACTATTAATTACTACTGATATGCTGCTAGCATATAAGGTCTTTGTGCCAGTCAGAAAAAGGTGCCCCCTTCTGGTGGCAGAGTGCATAGAGTTCCTACTGCAAGTGGACAAATTAGGGAAAGTCTCCTCTTGTGAACCATGGCACACAGCTTGACAAGCAGAGACAAAGCTGGATGTCAGACCCTGTTTGTACTCCTAATCAAGCATCATTTTTATAAATCATAAACTGTAAAATGTTACATGGTATCCCACAAATAGACATACCTAATTCTTTTAAAATATTATATATTATTCATGTTTCTTCTAAAATTTAGCTCTGTAGCCATCTGGAACTTATTTTCATGAATGATATGAGCTAAATTGTTCTAAATTGATAGCCAACTATCTCAACACCAATTATTTAATGATTCATCCTTACCCACTGATTTAAAATGTCACCTTTATTATATATATATTTCTAATTATACTTTTATATCCATATGTGCTCTTGATTAGATTAAATAAAAACTGATCTATACTTATATTTCTACATCAATACCAATCTATTTTAATTATTCTGTTTTGCTATCTGGTAGAGCAAGTGTTCACTCATTGTTCTTTTCAAAAATATCTTAGCTATTCATATGACAAATTTCACCTAAAAATTCTGTTGGTTTTTTTTTAATTGAAATTTTGTTAAGGAGAGCTGACATATACAAAATTTAATCTCCAACCTAGAAACATGCCTCTAGAATAGCTCTCCAGTTCTTCTCTTAGGTCCTTTAGAAAATTTTGGTTTTTTTCTGGTGAAATTATTTTGGAATAGATAGAAATTGGTGACTAAGAAGCCAATTATTCCTTTAGTAACCTCTGTGAGAAAAAGTATCTGAACTAAGGAAATGGCAGTGGAATGAAAACTGACAGGTGTTTATGAAGTATTTAAACTAGTTAGATTTGGTGACTCATGTATTGGGGAGGGAGACTGAGGGAAGACAAAGAAAGAAGCATAACCCTGAATATTATTGACCTTTTTCTGGACTCTTGGGTTGAAAGTTTTAGTTACTTGTTTTCAATCTCTTTTATTTTTCCATAAATTCATTGGGTGTAATTATTTTTCCTGTATGTCTTTGGCCACATTCTAGAAGGTCTGAAATATTGTGTTTTTATTACCTAATTTGTAGTAGTTTTCATTTCATTTTTGATGTCCTAACAAATTGGTGGATATTGGGGTGCTTGCCAAAGGTAAGTTTTCAGTTTCACTGATTGTCTAGCTGTGGGCTTCAAACTAATGGGCAAATTAGAAAGTAATGTGAAATGTGTAAAAGTTAATATGATAATCAAAATGTAAGAGTATTAAGTGGAAGATGTCCTTAATTTTTTGGGTAACAGAAATAGCAATCTTCAAAATAGATATAAGAACATACATTTCTCTTTTATTTTTTACCAGTGTTTATTCCTGCTATTGAATTTCTCTAATTCTGTACTCCAGGTCCTTTCCTAGCCATCCCAGCCTCTTGCCATTTTGCCCTCCTGATAGCTTTCCCCAAAATCTTTCCCAGAGTCTTTTTTTCCCATGCACAGCTGGAAGCTAAACTCTCTTCTTTTGCATGCAGTGGTTTTTTCTTTCTTTTCAGTAGGCCTTTGACTGCACTTCCTAACTAACCTTGTTAATTTTAATGCTACAGTCCTGGTCACAGCAGTGTATAGCTCTGTACGGCTTTCATGGTTCTTTGAGGTTTGTGAGATTTTGGGGGCTTTTTGTTTGTTTGGTTTTTGTTTGGTTAGTTTTTTAGGCAATTTAAAATATTTACCCTGTTTCCGAAGACTTCTTTTACTGAGTATTCTTTATGTTAGGTAGTGAAAGATTCTACCAACAGGGAGGTAGAAAGCTAGGCTGTGTAATTGTATCTCATTTGTTGTATTTCTTTAGCATCATTGCTTCTTATACCACTGAATGCTGCAGAGTAAAGGAGCAGAAATCGGGCTATTCTTCCACGCATAGGGGCCTCTATCCCCTAGTCATGAGGACATTTTGTAAATGCTTGTTAAAATGTTCAATCTCTAACTTTTCTGAAGTTCAGCTTTCTTGTACTTAACATACACTCTTCTTTCTCTGTATTTGCCAATTATTATTTTTATAAGGATAAATCGTGGCCTTTCATTTACTTACCTTCATTGTTGTTTCTTGTGATTTAATAAATAGCCTGACTTTCTCATTTTACCTCCTTTGTGATAATTTTTATATATTAACTTTTGTTTAACAATATACTTTAGAAAGTAATTTTAAAGACTTCTAAAAGCAGATTTACTTAGCTAAGTAGTTTCTCCAGATATCATTTCAGAACTGGAAAACTGAAGGGTATAACCAACAAATGGATGATAAGGATTCTAAAAATTTTACCACACAATGCTAATGTGACACTAGAGCAGTTGTTCTTCTAGTCTTTGCTGCATTAGAATCACCTGGGGAGCTTTTGAAAGTCCCAATGCCCAAGCCAGACCCCAGACCAAATATATCAGTTCTCTGGGGTGGGATTCTGACCCCAGAATTTTTAAAAAATCCTCAGGGGATTTTCAAGTGCAGCAAAGCTTGAGAATCATTGTACTAGAATTCTCTCCACACTTTCTAATGTATGGGCTCCAAATCATCTAATGGGTTGTCAATGGAAAGAAGCCAAAACTCTGTAAAATAATTTTAAAGAGATTTATTATGAGTCAAATTTGAGGACCATGACCCAGAGCCATGCCCAAGAAGCCTTGAGCAAGTGGACTGACTCACTGTGGCTGTGTTACGGTTTGTTTTTATATATTTCAGGGAGACAGGGATTACAGGTAAAGTCATAAATCAATATGTGGAAGGCATACATTGGTTTGGCCCTAAAAGGTGGGCCATCTTGAAGTTGGGGGGAAGGGGAGGGCTTACGGGTTATAGGTGAGTTTAAAGATTCTTTGACTTGTAATTGGTTAAAGACATGAAACTTTGTATAAAGGTTTGGAATGTTTTTAAGATAAGAAATTGTCAATCAGAGACAAGTCACCAGACATGTATTTGTTGTATAAAGTGAGGACCTGCAGGTTTGTCTTTCGTACCCTTAGGCCTGTTAATGGGTTATAAAGGATATCTCCAAGAAGGGAGAGGGGCATGATGAGGCATGTCTGATCTCCCTCCTCATGGTAGGCAATTTAGTTTTAGGAAATCCCCTTGGCCAAGAGGGGGTCCATTCAGAGCCTTAAGATTTTATTCTTGAGAAGATTCCACTTTTTATAGACATGCCCATAATTTCTCTTTCCCTAATGCTATACCCTCACTGAAATGGTTCAGAGAAGTCATGTAGATGAAACTATATTCCTGGAGGAGTTTATCCATTCTAGAAATCCTCTTCAAGCAAAAAAATCTGCATATTTTTCTCTAAGCACCCAGTTTTATGTGTTTAGTGGAGAAAACATTGCTTTCTATAGTAAAAACACTAGTTTTTAGTAATTTTCCCCCAAAATAACAGCATTTTTCTGTGCTATAAAACAGTAAACATTTGAAATTTAAGATGTCGATGACCATTTGGGAAGGAAGAGACGAGAGCCAGCTGCCTTCCTAACACTGTATTGGCTTTGCTAATCTAGTGTGTGTTTTGGGGTGGTTGCCAGCATCAGGGAATTGACAGTTATTGCATTTTCTAAGTGGCAAAACCAGATGTTTCTCTCTATTTTCCATGTTGTTTCTTAACAATGTGCAAATTTCAGCATGTTGTATTGGAAGGACATTTAATGTGGGTTCACAGTCTAATGTTTGAGAATTTTAAAGAATATGTTCAGTAAAGCAACTTAATGAGAAATTTCATAAACATTTGTTATATTTTTGCTTCTCAGCATGAGATTTCTCAAAATTAGTGGGAATGCTCTTGTTCATTAAATCTCTGTCAACTAAATCCCCATTCCAAGTAGATGTGCCAAATAATGCAAACCAAAGATCACTGTGGGCCATGAAACAAATATAGTTCTTAGTAGCACTGTCTGTTTTGTCTTTTATATGTATATTAGAAATGCTTTGCAAATTAGCATTAATTTAAAAGACTGAAAGGGATCTCATTGGTGGCCAACATGCTGTCTTCCAATGCATTGAGGTAATTTTGTGTAACATAATAATAATAATAACACTTATAACCTGCTCATCATTATAACATAACTGTGGTGTGTATGTGTTTGGATATGATTGTAGTAGCTCTTGAATGGAGCTTAGCTGAGCAAGCAGATTGACAGAGGAATGTTAAGAAATTTATGGACAGAGCAATGTATAGCCATTTTGATGTGAAAATGAACAAGCAAGCTTGTGCCAATGGGCAGACGGAGCACCAGCTGGGTAGAGACGACACAGCTGAGGGTCATTCCAGAGGTCTTGGACGATGATTTAGCTCCTGATGTATGCAAGTTGGCTGCACATCTATGGTCCCTTTCAAACATGGGCAATTGAAGCATGCCTTTTGTTTAGTAGTTTGGTCTGCTTTTACTTTACTGTTTACAACTTTGATTTTTTATTTTAGAAATCTTGGCTTATTTAAAAAGCTACTGTTTTTCTGCTGTATGTTAAATTGATCTGTCCGTTGCAGTTACTTGTTCAGGTCATAAAATGGACTGTCAGCTGGTATGTGTTTGGTAGAGGCCAGACAATATTCAGAAACCCTTTAGAGGGTATTTTTATATAAAATGAAAATTATTGTACACCTTCAGTGCTCACCATTATTTTTCTTTCGTATGTATGTGTCAAAGTGACCTCTAGTTGCTATGGTCTTTTTGAGAATCAATTATCTCAAATTCTCTTCTCCAGTAACAGACTTTTATTTTGGTCCATAATTAGTGCTGCAGATATTCGAAAGCTTCTCTTGGAGCATTAGGTTGTTCTGAAACTGCATTTCCTTGCTCCCATTCAACATTTACACCTATATGTAGAGGTAACTGATTTACTGGGCTTCCTAAGCAGCCAACGGACGCCGTGTCCTCCGGCGCCTCACACGGTATTTGTGAGTGAAGGGGAGGCAACCACCATATATTTTATTGATGTCTTTATCACTAACTTCTTAGCCAGGAGTTTTACTAAACACTTTTAGGTAATGAAATACCGATCTTTTAGACATAAACTTTATAAGGATTTTACAAAGCTGCAGGGCTAGGTAGGCAGAAACCTAGCATGTGCGGTTAAATGAAGGAAGTAGTATAAAGCCATGGATTGGGAGAAATGTAATAGCAGTTTTTACAAAATGCCACTGCTGTGACAGCTACAATAAAGCTTCAAGCATTTGGTGTTTATCTTTTGTTTGGACCTACCCCTGAAAGAAAAAAAATATATATATATATGTATATATAAAATATATACACACATACATATAGCTATCAGGTGATATTAAATATTAGATAAGAATTAAAAGGTTAGTGAAGGGAGCCTGTTTAGAATCTGGTTATTTTCTTTATATATTTTAATGTGAGTTTTATGTTATCATATACTTGTAAGCTGGGAAGAATCTTAGAAAGCACCTAGTTTTCAAACAATAGAAATTATTTCTAGTTAAATTTTTCAGTAAAAAGGTTTTATTGAAAGATATTTGAGTAGCTCACAGAATCATCAGTGAGGCTGCAGACCCAAACTTAGAAAACAATTGGGAATGATGGAGGCTGAGAACATAGGAAAGGGTCAGGATTGGAACGCAGCTCCCTTCACAGAGTTATCCCAGCAAGTCCAGCCACTGATGGCTAGATGCCATGGCTGGCCTCCTATTCTGCTGTCTTGCCACTCTGGGCATCTCTGCTGGCAGAGCTGCCTTGGATCACATTCCTGCTTAACAGATTCTCCACAGGCCCTGCTTCTTTTCATCACTGGTCTCCCAGTAAAGCATCTGATGGGCTGAGCTCAGGTCACATGCACATGCTGTAGCTGCAAGGGAGGCTAGCATTGAGCACCAGCTAATATGGGGATTTCTTCAAGAAGAAGGGAGCTAAGAAGCTGAGAAAAAAGAAATAAAAAGAAAGAGAATGCCTCCTACAGTCCACAACTTTAGTTGGAAAAATCAACATATACCCTTCTTTCTAAACTTCAACCACCAAAAAATTTCCTCCCACCTAACACTGTGTAATTTTACCTTTTACAACCTAAAACATGTTCACTCCATTCCCTAAGGGAATCAACTCAAAGTCTCATTTGTTACAGCCTCCAGCTCCAAATCCACCGTTCTAGGTGATATCTTTTTGTCCTATTGTCCTCTAGTCTTATAATCCATCTCAATATTCCATGACCTATGAACTAAATTATAAGGTTCACATAAAATAGTAAGAAAAAGAGGTGAAGGAGGTAGACAGAAATTTTCTCTGTGTGTGTGTGTGTGTGTGTGTGTGTGTGTGTGTGTGTGTGTGTAGCAGCAGATCAAGGATGAACACCTTTCTGTAAATTGTTTTTGCTTTGGTAAATGGTCAAGATCACAATTCACATTTATAATTTTTCTTCTCTACTATGAATTACATGTGTCCTTTGCAGTCAGCCAGTATCTTGGCTGAGTGAGGATCTTTACCCAATTGGTTGATTCCTATGTTAATTTCTGAAGGACTTGCTCGTATAGGGTGACGTCTACCACTGGGCCTGCACTACTAGAAGGTGTCCTAGGAATTCCTTGGGTTTCATCTGCTTCTCCCTACCTCTATTAAACAACAGCAGTCCTATTTCCCTTTGATAGATCAATTGTTCCAGCCAACGCTGTAATCCTCTTTTCTGCCTGTTTGCTTAGTGGTATGATAAACCCCAAAAGGCAAACACTCGCGTCAGATCTTAATTCAATGTAACCACTGTTTTCCCCCCGGTGGAAGGCATTAGAAGTTAAAGGCAGCAGAGCCTAGAGTCTCAAGGATGGGAAACAGAAATTTTGTAAATGGGTCGTTAGGTTTAATTGTGAAAAGCACCATTTCCACTTATTTGTCCACCTATGTATCTGTTCTGGCTTTGTGAGAAATAGCACCATATATTGTTCACTAATCAGGGCAAAACCACTTCCTATAAAACAGCACCCAACCTCACGCAATGATGTCTCCTGGCTCATGGTATATCTGAGTCTTCAATTGGCCATTCCATTGTTTTATAAGGGCAGTATCCTGTGGGTGATGTAGTGAATCCCTGCGCTTCAGCCCATTGCTTTACTTCTTATGCAGTAAAGGAACTTCCTTAGGAAGAAGCAATGTGCTGTGGGATACTAGGAGTGCACAGTTGGCACAAACTTGGAGTGTAAGGGAAGAAAATCCAAATTCTTTTTCTGCCTTTCCCATGATAGAAAGGGTGTAGTATAATGTACCTGGCCAACACGGGCTAATTCCCTTGGGGTATTGTACCATGTCAAGGGCTCAGAGTGACAGTAGCCAGAGTAGCCTTGGTAAGGGCAATCCATGTCGTTGAGCAAGGCACAGCTTCTGTCCCCACCACTACCAGCATTTTATCATGAGCCCATTGAGCAAGTACCAGGTTGCTGGGGAAGAAGCCTGACACACACACGGCAGCTCATCTCTTCCACCTAATTCTTTAAAAACCACCTCCATACACTATTCATACACTCTGGGCCAATTCCAACAGATCCCTCCATATAATGTTTCTGACTCTTTCTCTCACAGATTCTCCAATCTTATTCCTTCAATGTCCCTAACCAACTGGCCAAACCACTAGCTCCTTCCCACAAAATGTTATTAATCCATCACTTATTCATTTGCTCAAAAAGTATTTATTGAGTACCTAAGATGTTCCAGTTACAAATCCTTTACTTCAGGTAAAGTGAACATTGAGATAATCCTCTTGAAATTAGACCCACATGGAAAATTTCCCTCCTCCACCCCCTTTCAGGGGCAGCTCTGAGCAGCACCATCAATCACAGCAGACTCCTTCTGTCTAGGGCCAGCATATGTGTAGACAGCTGTAAAACTGGCTCATTTTTTCCTTCCTCAGTCAGCTAGTCATGGCAACGCCCTGCGGGCCGTGGGTGTAGGATAAGGGAAGGATGTCAGTGTGGCAGAAGTGGCATGCTGGGAGCATTAGCTCCCTGTTTGTGCAAATTACCTGTGTCTTCAGGCCCAGTCCACTTTCATTTCATGAGTCAGTACTGCTAGGCACGCCTGGATTTATGGCCAGGTGGCTCATTGACACCTAGCTCCTTGTGAATAGCTAGAGTCTCATTGTCACCTGATGTCTTAAGGTCAGGAGTCCTACCCTTGTCTATGAAATGAAGGTAAAAAATAATACCTATGTCGTATGATTGTTGTAAGGAATACATACATTAAAACACGTAAAACACTTACTACAATGCCTATTATATTGTACCTGCTTGACAAATGATAGTTATCTTAATGATTACTAGGGTTCAATAGCTATCTTAAAGCTATATCTTAAATGAAAAATTACATCTTGCAAAGAAGGCATGACTATGCTGCAGAACCCTGAGAGTCTCTACTATACAAGAACATGCTCTATAGAATATTCTAGTTATCCAGAATACACCAGGGCACCAGTGAAGCCACTGTGTCATAGGGTCAAGTGGCATTGCTGTCTGCACTGCGGCTTGAACCAGTTTTCTATTAATTACTCTGGCCGTGTTCAAAACTCTTTGCTGTTCAGGTTACCCACTAAACTGATTAGAGAGGCATTCCCAAATGTTGATTTTTGATGCCTTCCACATCTAAAGACTATCATCTGGCATTGTGATTTTGTTTTCTTTTTTAATATGAAAGGGTGTGCAATGTGTTGTTCACTTTGAACATGGAGTAAGATCTGTATCGAAATCCCTACCTTACTACTTCCTACCTCTATGACTTCTGTCAAGTTAACTCACTTCTCTGAACACTCCTACATGGTTGTTATCAGAATTAAAGGAAAGCCGGGCGCGGTGGCTCACGCCTGTAATCCTAGCACTCTGGGAGGCCGAGGCGGGTGGATTGCTCGAGGTCAGGAGTTCGAGACCAGCCTCAGCAAGAGCGAGACCCCGTCTCTACTAAAAATAGAAAGAAATTATCTGGCCAACTAAAATATATATATATAAAAAATTAGCCGGGCATGGTGGCACATGCCTGTAGTCCCAGCTACTGGGGAGGCTGAGGCAGGAGGATCGCTTGAGCCCGGGAGTTTGAGGTTGCTGTGAGCTAGGCTGACGCCATGGCACTCACTCTAGCCCGGGCAACACAGCGAGACTCTGTCTCAAAAAAAAAAAAAAAAGAATTAAAGGAAACAACATACATAAAGTATCTAGAGTAAAAGACACAAAATCATGTGAGTTTTCCCCTACACTCTCCTCCTTATCTACAACGTTTAGCCAGCTGTCGCCTGGGCTTTGCCACTTCAGATTCCCCATGCTGCAGATGGAGCTGTTAATCGCTCCTTCAACCTGTTCTTGCCCCATTGTGTCTTTTTTGTAAATGACACAAGCATTCAACTCACTGCCCAGTTGAAGCCCAGGTGATGCCTCCCTTTCTCACTCCCCACTCCTACAGCCAAGGGCTTATTAAATCCTATGGATTTATCTTTTAAATATTGATCCTCTGTGCTACCACCCTGGTGGGGCCACCATCCTCTCTCACCTGAAGTACAGCTACAGCTTCTCTTTACTTCAGCCTTGCCCCCAGTGCAAACACCTCCAGTCACATTATTCTGAAACCAAAAACCCTTCAGTAGTTTTTCTTCACATTTTGGGTAAAGTTCAGATGCTTTAATGTTGCTTATGGGACAAGCATGGTCAGACCCTGCTTAGCTCTTCAATTTCCCACCAACTTCTGCTCCTCCCACCCCTTCCAGACTGCTGTGCTCTACCAGTTCCTCAAGGGCCGGGACTCTCACCTCCACTAGGTCTTCAGTGTCTCTTCTCCCAGGAACAGTCTCGTGGCTCCTCCTGTTCCTTCTTCACGTCCCTGCTCAAATGTGACTTCCTCAGAGATGTCTTCTTTGGCCCCTCAAAAAGATTGAGCCTTCTCTCGCTCTTTTTTTAAATTTATTTTTTATTGAGGTAAAATATACAACTATAATTTATCATCTTGACCATTTTTAAGTGTAGGGTTCAATGGTAATAAATACATTTATATAGTTTTCCCCTTCATATCCCCTCCCTCCCCCATTCCCAGCCTCTAATAACCACCAATCCATTCTCTATCTTGATGAAATCCACTTTTTTAGCTCTCAAGCATGAGTGAGAACATATTTGCTCTTCTGTGCTTGGCTTATTTCACTTAACATAATCGCCTCTAGTTCCATCTATATTGTTGCAAATGACAGGATTTCATTCTTTTTTATGGTCAAATAATATCCCATTGTGTATATATACCATATTTTCTTTATCCATTTATCCACTGATGGGCACATAGGTTGATTCCACATTTTGGCTATTGTACATAGTGCTGCAATGAACATGGGAGTGCAGGTATCTCTTTGACATATTGATTTCCCTTGTTTTGGATATATATACAGTAGTGGAATTGCTGGATCATATGATAGTTCTAGTTTTAGTTTTTTGATGAACCTCCACACTGTTCTCCATAGTGGTGGTGCTAATTTACATTCCCACCAACAGTGTAAGAGCGTTCCCCATTCTCCTTATCTTTCACAGGCCTTCGTTATTGCCTTCTTTTTGATAAAAACCATTTTAACTGGGGTGAGATGATATCTCATTGTAGTTTTGATCTACATTTCTCTGATGACTAGTGATGTTCAGCATTTTTTCATATACCTGTTGGCCATTTGTATGTCTTCTTTTGTGAAATGTCTGTTCAGATTTTTTGCCCATTTTAAAATCAAACTATTTGGGGTTTTTGCTGTTGAGTTGCTTGAGCACCTTATATATTCTGGTTATTAATACCTTGTCAAATGGGTAGTTTGAAAATATTTTCTGTCATTATGTGGATTATCTCGTCACTTTGTTGATTGCTTCCTTTGCTGTGCAGAAGCTTTTTAGCTTGATCCAATGCCAATTGTCTATGTTTGCTTTGGTTGCCTGTGCTTTTGAGGTCTTACACAAAAAAATCTTTGTCCAAACCAGTGTTCTGGAGCATTTCCCCAATGTTTTCTTCTAGTAGTTTTATAGTTTCAGGCACTACATTTACATATTTAACTTATTTTGATTTGACTTTTGTGTATGGTGAGAGATAGGGGGCCTAATTTCATTCTTCTGCATGTAGTTACCCAGTTTTCCCAGCGTCATCAGGTCTTCTTGATATATGTTCTCATGGTGCTTGTTGAGATGAACCGTTGTCATATACAAGCCACTCCGTAACTTATCGGCATAAACAAACAGTGGTGTTGTTATTATGTTCATGGATTCAGTAGGTCGAGAATTTGGATGGGGCATAGAGAGGATGGTTTGTCTGTGCTCCATAATATCTAGAGTTTCAGCTAGTAAGACTTTAATGGGAATAATCTGCTGACTTCTTTCATTTGGGCTGAGATGACTAGAAAGTGAGGCATAGCTGGGAACTGTCAACTGGAGCTATACATGGTCTCTCCATGAAGCTTAGCTTCTTCAAATCAAGCTGGGGCTCCGGGGAGCTAGACTTCCTATATCATGCCTCCCGGCTCCAGAAGCTCATCTTCCAACAAACAAGGCAGAAGCTTTATGGCTTTTGTGACTTAGCTACTTCTATTTTATCTGCTGGTCAAAGTAGTTGCAAGGCCCATCTAGATTCAAGTGGAGAGAATTTAGACCCATTCTCTCAGTAGAAAGAGAATCAAAGAATTTATGATCATGTTTGAAAACCATCATAATGCCCTTTACCTGAGCAATCTTAACACTCTTTTTATTGTAATAACTTGTTAAATTTTTATCTTTTCCAGTAGACTCCAGAAAATTCAAGGGAAGTAGAATTTGGGTCTGTCTTTGCTATCATACCTACTCTTATATCTGGCATAGTATAAGTAACTCAATCTCAATAAATATCCATTAAGAGGAGGAATTTCACCAGGGTAAACTGCTACTGGGCAAATGGTAGGGCCTTAATTTCTTGTAGTTGAATGAGCCACACTTGTCTTAATTTTGGTTAGACTAGAGGAATAGGAATAGCCTCATTCTTTTGGTATTTAGAAAACAATGCCATCTCAAAATTGTCAAGCCTAATCATTAAAGATCATAAATCTTAAAAGTCAGCTAGTTTAATAGTTTTAATATTTAAATCTCTTCTGCCTTTCTACTAAGTGTTCTTACATACTAGGTGCATATACATCATCTGATGTTGAATTTGCTACCTTCGATAGCAGTAAATTTCATCTTTGGATTTTTTTCTTTTCCTTTTTTTTCTTTATTCTTTGGTAGTAAACCCAGATCTGTCTCTAGTACCTTCCACATATTGATCCTCCTTTTATTGTTTGAGATCATGTGAAATAAATGTGAACCTTCTTTCCCTTGACAACAATTTAAATATTGAGGATAGTTATATATTTCTTTTTCCCATATCTATCTCCACCCCTTAAGCCTTTTTTTATAAGCTCTTTTTGGAGGGAGTATGTTTTCAACTCCTTTGCTCATTTATAGTGGGGAAAGGTTTAGGAGGAAAACCCTCATTGGCCAAAGGAGCCCGTCATCATGATGAACACATGTCATGCTTCAGGACCACTACGGAAGTGTTATAAAGAATATAAATTGTTGCAATAACAAAAAAACAAATAAATAGGATTTGATTAAACTAAAAAGCTTCTGCACAGCGAAGGAAACAATCAACAGAACAAATAGACAACCCACAGAATGGGAGAAAATATTCTCAAGCTATATATCCAATAAAGGGTTAAGAACCATAATTGACAAAGAACTCAAGCAAATCAGCAATAAAAAATCAAACAGCCCTATTAAAAAGTGGGCAACAGACATGAACAGAATCTTCTCCAAAGAAGATAGACAAATGGCCAATAAACATATGAAAAAATGCCCAATGTCACTAATCATCAGGGAAATGCAAATCAAAACCACAATGAGATATCACCTTACCCTTCTTAGAATGGCTTTTATTAACAGTCCAAAAACAATAGATGCTGGCATAGATACAGAGAGAAAGGAATGCTTATACACTGTTGGTGTAACTGCAAATTAGTACAGCCTCTATGGAAAATAGTATGAAGATTCCTCAAAGAAAAGTAGACCTACCATTTGATTCAGCAATCTTACTACTGGGTATTTATCCAAAGGAAAAGAAGTCATTTTAACAAGAAGGTACCTGCACTCAAATGTTTATTGCAGCACAACTCACAATTGCAAAGATGTGGAATCAACCCAGAAGCCCATCAATTCATGAGTGGATTAACAAAATGTAGTATATGTATGCCATGGAGTACTACTCAGTCAGAAAAAATGAATTAATTCCTTTTGCAATGATTTGGATGGAACTGGAGACCATTATCCTAAGTGAAGTATTTCAAGAATGGAAAAACAAATACCACACATACTCACTATTAAATTGGAACTAACCAGTGAGTACATATGTGCACAGAGAGAAGTAAAACTCAGCAGAAATCAAGTATGGGAGTAGGGACAGGGCAAAAACCTACTAAAGGGTATAATGAACACTATTTGGGTGATGGGTACACCTATAGCCATGACTCAAACATTACAAAACTTATGATTAATGTAACCAAAAACATTTGTACCCCCTTAATATTTTGAAATTTTTAAAAAAATATACATTATTGCAAATAAAGCTTGTTGCTTAGGAAATTATTTGTATCAGCATCTAACCTAACCTTATTTATTTAAATAAGACAAATTCATATCTAAAATCCAACCAGTTCTGTTGTACAAAGGTATTAACATGAGATTGATCTGTCAAGGCAAATATCCCAAAGTGCGGACAGTGGGTAAGGTGGCTGCACTTGCAGAAGAGAGCAAATGAAACATCTCTCTCCAACTCTGAGTAGATGCTGGGCTAATTGACCAAGGTTCTAGTTGTTATGCATTATGATTCCTTCCAATCACACTGGTTACAAATTTGTAGCAAGCCTCCCTCTTTAGAGCAGGTCATGGACTTCTTTTAATCTTGGAGGCCTCAGAGAACATCCCTACTGTTTGCTCAGTGGCTTACGAGCAGAGTGCTACTCAGACATGTCACACCAACCAAAGGAGCCCCTTTCCTTCACCAAAGTCAAGTGAGGCAGCTAAAAGGCACCGATCCAAAGGTTCAATTGTAAGTTTTCCTTTTTGTTCTCTAGGTTGGGCTATATCAGGCCATCTGTCTGTTTTTTGTATTGCCTGCAAGCTAAGAATATTTTTTACATTTTTAAATGGTTGGCAAAAGAAGAATTTGTGTTGTTTAAAAATTATATGAAATTAAAATTTCTGTGTTCATAAGTGAATTTTTATTGGAACAGAGCCATGCTTATTTGTCCCTAGCTGCTTTTGTGTGCCACTGCGACAGAGTTGAATAGATGTAACAGACTGTATGGCTCACAGGCCTCATATATTTATGATTTGGCCCTTTACAAAAAAACGTTTACTGACCCAAGGTCTAGTGGGATAACACAAGAAGCTAGGGGCAATGATATTGCTGTTTAAAAGCAAAATATTCTTACATACTTGGGTTCTATCTAGCCTTTAAGTAAACCAAACTGGAATGAAGAAAACTAGGAAAACTTGACATTCTTAATGCACCATTCTCAACTGATTGCATTCTTTTTTGTCTGTTTCCTTCCACAGCAAAGCACTCAGATCTCTATGTATATGGTCTGACCCTTCTGCCAAAACAAGGCAAAATTATAAGCTTCATCCTTTAAGATACATACATTAATTAATTTTTCCCAAAGTGGCAAAGTATTTATGCATGTGTGTATGGATCACTTTTAAAAATTCATATGGAAGTAATGACCATATTTTTCTTCCTCTGCTATCCTTTTCTCCTAAATTTTAATTTTGGTAAAATTTCAAGATTAAGGAAGGGTTGTTAAAAATGGTACAAAAAATTTCCATCCAAATTTACTATTTTTAAATATTTTGCCCTATTTGCTTCATTGTTTTTATTCTCTCTCATCCTTTCTACACACACACACACACACACACACACACACACACACTTTGTTTTGCCATGTCATCTGAAAGAAAGTTGCAGACATTATGACACTTTATTGCTACTTTAACATGAATTAGCTAAGAGTAAGGATAATCACCTACTTAAACACAGTATCATTATGATACCTAACAAAATGAGTGATAATTCCATAATATCATGTATTCATATTTAAATTTTCCTAATTGTCATAAGAATGTTTTTATAACTCCTCTCAACTAAGATAATATAATCACTTAAGAAAAATTCATTTCAAATAACTTTTGAAAACAGTACTCTATAAAATCTTATTTGGATGAATTCTAAGAGAAAAAGTACTGGAAAAAATTATAAACTTCACTCATTAGGTTATTATTAGTGGTAACATTGGTATTGAGACTTTGAAATATTTTACATTTGCAGTAGGATAAAACATAAATGAACATATTAATATTAACAGGACAGGACTCAGTGTAAGAGAAAAGAAGCCAATATTAAATAAAAAATTTAAAACTGTAATGTTAAATATAAAATGGAAATGTCAACAAGAATTTATAATTTGTTCTTTTTTTAAATAAACTTTTCTCTTGCTAGAAGACATCACTGTGAGGGCCTAGAAATAATGACACACCAGTGGCAATGATCATATATAGTATCTATATATTGATTTCTAAATATCATTTTCCACCTAAAGAAACCAGGGCTAATTGGGAAAAAAAATATGACAGATACCTGGTCTGGAGCTGGGAAATTATAAGGTGAGCTTAGGCTATTTTATTGTGCCAGCTAATAAAGGTTGAAGAAATGATAGATTTATTAATAGAAAATTACATTTTAAAATTCCTAATGTAATGATTAATTCAGGAAAAGACCATCATTGGATGGTAAAATCTTTAGATGAAGAATTTTTTGGGAAATAGGATATTTATACAGAATGATATATCACTCCATGAATTATTAAATAAAAAGTGGAAAAATGTACCTGTAAAGATGGCAAGATCTGGTTATTTCACCACCTTAACCAAGGGTACAAATTTAGCATCACTAATAGTAGGACAACCCGACATTGTGCCTTGTGAAATGGTATAGGAAGTACATTGCCCTTGTGCCAAAATATTTTACCTGAATCTAATCAATTTCTAGTCTACAATTTGGCAAATTTTGTTTGGAAAGAGATAGGTCATAATCATTTTAGGCTTTGTAGGCTATACTGTCTCTGTCACAACTACTCAACTCTGGTATTATAGCACAAAAGCAGACATAGATGATATGTAAACAAATGGGTATGGCTGTGTTCCAATAAAACTGTATTTACAAAAATAAGCAGTATATTGGGTTTGGTCCCAAGACCATAGTTTGTCAACCCCTGTTTATGACCTTACTCTTTATAGGAAATTCAGGGGAAAGAGAAACCAAAGTAAATAATTGGATACCAAGAGGAAATAATTAGACAAATCCAAAATGAGAGACATTCCACATGACTTAAAAAGTATTCTTTAAATGCTTCAAAAAACTCAGTGTCATGGGAGAAAATGGGATTGTTCAGGCTAAAATAAACTAGTGAGACATAAAAACCAGTTTTAATGCATGAATCTAGATAATGATCATCTTTTTTATACATGAACCTCTAATCTCTCTTTCCCCAACCCTGTCCTTGTGCAGCTAATTTTTTTGGACCAAAGTACAGAATCTTTCAATTATCCTCTCCCCTCCATCACAATGATCTGTGATCTCTGCTACAATGACTAGTTTGAGAACATCTCAACCTTCTTGAACTGCTTTTCAAAGCTTCATGATATAAAATCAGTGCTATTAATATTTTTCTCTGAACTTTTGATTAAAGTCATTAAGAAAGCAACTTTATGAAGAGAGAGAAAGAGTGGCAGAGAAAAGTTGCCTATGCTTTAATCACCAATATTTAATTACCATCAGTCACAAGTGGAAAGTTTGTATCATTTGACCCTTTTATTTCCAAAGAGAAAGAGAAATTTCCTTTTTCTCTATAACAATCTAAGCAGATAACTGTATTTTTAATAATAATTATCATAAAGTGATCTTCATTATTCACCTACAATTTCCTATGACACAGGACTTGGAGTTAAAAACTCAATTTATTTCAGAAACTATCATCTGGAAGCACCTAAAGTCTGTTATAGAAAAATAATCTCTAATAACTTATAAGTTAAAAATTGGTTTTAAATTAATATCAAAATGTCTTTATTAAAACCATCTATAAGAAAATTACTTTCTAAGCTTAAAGCATCATATACTTTACAGCAAACAAATAAAACTAAATAATATCTCTTATAGAATAAGACATTTTTTTCTTAATTCATATCTTATTGTCATGACAATTCTTCTGTTCTTCCTTTAGAGCCTACACATAACTTTAGAGCAGACCTTTTCACACTCAGCCAGTCTTTACTGGTCCCAAGGTTTCTGCCTCTGATTTTCCATTCTTGTTGTGGTCTCCTCCCTTAAGAAGTCATCTTTGTGAGAAAAGTTGTTTCAAAATCAGGATTTGTTTGATTTCGTTCATCACTACCAAAGTTTTCTCCTGCTTTTGTTCTTAGGGGAGATGTCTTGAACTTTGCAATAGCTTTTTAGTTCTGTTTAACAAAGGGATAAAGTTTGTTCTGCTGGTAACATACAGAATCATACTTAAGATAAATTTAAACTCAGTTCACTGTTTTCCACCCTACAAACTATGCTCACAGGATGGTAGTACTAAATGACCATTTCCAACCTAGAAAAAGAGATCTTGAAACCATTATAAGAATTACCCGAAGATATCAGCTAAAAAATCCAATGAAATCCCAGGAACCACTAGGAAAGAAAGCAAAGGCATGAACTGACATATGTGTAAAATCATCATGAATTTTACATGAGGAACTTCATGATTCCTGGTGTGATTCAGAAAATGATGAACATAAACTAATGGTCATGAAGTTGGGCCATTCCTTGTAAAGGTGTAGAGTTGATAGGCCTCTAGTATGGGAATGTAGTGATGATATTATTTTAAATTCATCAAACTATTTAATTTATAAATTTAATAATTATTATTAAATGCCTACTATCTTGGGATATGGTGATAGACAAAAAAGACACAGTCCCTTTTTTTCAAGGAACTGAAAGCCTAGTTGGAGATTGAGATTTTCTGGGGAGGGCAAACACTAAGTGCGTGAGAACAGATGTGGACAGCACTTAAACCAGGGAAATTATGGCGGCATGAGTCAGAAATCTTTACAGTAAAGGGAAAAGGTCTTCTATGAATGGTAAATGTCCTTCTGTCAAATATCCATGGCACTTTTAAGGGAACTGAAAGTAATTTAGTATAGTTGAAACATAAAATTTTGTATGGGTTGGGAAAAGGTGGTAAGAGAAGAGACCAAATTATGGAAGTCCTTGGAATTCTTAAATCTTTTAGGGTTTGAAGAGGGTTAATTCTGACTGCTTTAATGCATTTAGTTGTTTATACTCCAAAAACAATTTAATAATACGTGCATAGATATTTAACAAATTCTGGGATGATAGAAGAGCCTTACGTAGAAACTGTAGTATCATTACAGTGGTAGTAAAAAATAGAGAAGTAAGTGTTGTAGGAGGTTGCACATATTAATATATAAATGGCTTCCAGATGGTATTAGACACACAGATGAATCTCATGAGTTGTTAAGCGAAGTTGCTCATTTGAGGCCCTCATATGCTCTCCAACAAAAGAACCTCACTGACTTTATTAGAAAGAGTTTTAGACAGGATGTTTCTTTGGTCTGATTCAGTATCACATGTCTTTGGTATTTATATCCTTATCCCTTAATCATACATACCCTCTATTTGGGGTAGCCTTAGTATATATGATCTTCAGTTGAGTTTAGAACCTTGAAGAATATTTAGAAACCAGATTCCATATCTATTTGTGGGAAAAACTCAGACATCTGTCTTCCACTGACTGTAATTTTGGATGACTTTTTAGTAATAAGACTCTCTACCTTCAAATTAAGCTTCTACAGCATCATTGATTAAAATGGTTGATTAAAAAAAACTTAAGGGGGAAAGAAACTTTAAGATAATTCTCTTTTAGTGAATTCTTCTAAATTTCTTGTGGTGAAGTGCTGTAAGTTGAATCCCTTTTGACTTATCCTGAGTGGAAATAGAGAACAATAACTCCTCTGTATAAAATTCCCAATCATTCTCCAAGATCACTTTCAGTTTCCCGTTAGCCTTATCATCGCCACATAAGGAGTCTTACTTTCTTCAGATTTTCCTGAGTCAGTTTTCTGATCTTTTAATAATGTTTATTGACCACCTTCTGAATTCCCTCTTAAGAATTCTAGTGTTGATTCTAAGACAGTTAATGATTCTCCTTTCTAGTGTTTTAATAGACAATAAACTGGGCTTAAATTGTAGTTATTTTAAGTTAAAGTTAGCCAATCAGAAGTAACTATACAGCTATTATATAGTGCACACAGATACGAACACACAAACACAGACATAAACACACTGAAACAAACACTCGCAGAGTAGGGTCTAGGAGACAATGTAGGTAAAAGAGCAGGGATTCTGAGCAGAGAAAAATTAGATATGACATTTATGTAAAAGAATTTCTAACTTCATCTTGGAGAGGAGGGCCAATAAATAAACAACTTAGTATGAACATTATTCAGGTCAGCTATTTGATATAGCTTATACTTCACCTTGATTTGAGACATGTTAGACCATATTAAAAGGAAAGCGGTTTGAGGGAAAATTTTAAGTAAAGATGAGAAATTTGACCCATAACTACAGTGTACTTTTGTGCTTTCCATCTTAATACTGAGTTTATAGCCAATAATGTACTGGTAAATATTTAAGTAGGTGGGAGTGGGGGGGGGGTTGGGTTGAGTTCTGGGTGTAGCAGGTGCTGGTTTCTGTGGTGTAAATATCCCCACCATAGCCTACTTCAAACTCCCAACTTGATGTCACTGAACACAGAGTTGGGAAGAGATGTGCAGTTGCACGCCATTGTATATTATTTCCACCATGCAGAAATAAAAGATATAAACAGCTTCGAAAACATAGATGATAGCAAGACATAGTAAAATAATTAGGAAGTGATGAGTTTTGAGTATGTGTTACCTTTGTTTTTAATAAAATCTATTTCATTGTAAGTACATATAATTTAATGTTTAGTAATGGCCATGTTTAATACCTAGCTTGCAAAGGTTCTAAAATTTAACAACTGGCTGCCTCTGGCTGGTATGAAGTGGCTCCGGCACATGACAAGTTTATAGGCACCCCAGCAGATGGAAGAAATCTTGTGATTAAGCCCCATGAGGAGATAATTGTGATTCCCTATGTGTTGCTATGGAATTACTCCTGTGCAGAGGTGATGTCATATCAGCTGTGCCTCCTTGTCCAGTGAACTTTCCCCAAATTCAGAAGTAATATCCTAAGCATCATTATACCCACCAGACACCCTGCACTTGTCCTGGCTTGTATGGTCAATTTGAAGAAAAATAGGAGGTGTCCTGGAAACTTAGAAGTCTTAAGTAGAAGGAAGGAGCTGGGTGTGGAGCTGGGTGTGGAGGTGGTGGTGTTTCCATCTTGTCTTCTTACTAACACAGATTGTTTTGAAAGCAAAGTAAACATAGAGAACTCTCAGGATGTACTGTACAGGATCTTTTAAAAATGGTTTCCTGGGTGGTCTATGAACAGAAAGAGAGGCTCTGAGCTAGGAACAAAAGGTACTTCTCAAAGATGAAGGAAATATTTTTGACAAGAGTTTTATAACACTAAAAAGGGGGAGGGGGAGATATTATCCTAAATATTAAGAGAAAAGGCAAGATTTCACAGGGAACAAGAACAAAGAAAAAGGACAAAATTACTTGGGGGGAAAATGAATGTTAAATGATGATGAATTCTCATGCCTATGACTGGAGGATTGATAATTATAGCATAGAAATTAGGACCATAAACTTAAAGTCTGGATGTTGGATGTGACTTCGTGTGAAATTGTCAAATGTAAGAGGCACATCAGAAGACAATAACATTAGCCAATGGATGTATCGAGGAAAGTAGAAAATAGCAGGGGCAATAGACATGTGAGAGCATGTGGACAGTGGGAAAAGCGTGAGATGCGAGCCTCAAATTTAGAGCGTAATCCAATAAAGCCAATGAACTGAAAATAGCTTTAAAGAGCAAAGAACAGATGATTTCTCCTATGAGGATCCATAACTGGGCATTGATGACTAGAAGCTGAGGGACAGAGGGTCTCACATGAGCCCATGACCAGCAGTGGAATGAATTGAGATAAGCAGAAATTGCAGGATGTGTAGACCTGTCTGAGTGAGCTTAGGAGTGAGCAGTAGGTTATGGCAGCTTACAGCACAACTATCAGGGGTCTGTGGCAGGAACTAAAAACAAGTGGGTGAGCAGGCCAGAGAATAACATTACAGTCAGAAGAGTCCAAGCACATAGGACCATCCAAAGGACAAAATCAAGTGGGCTATGGACCAGGCATTTGAAAGTATTATCAGCACAGGACAGAAATAGCAAGGGACAGAGCATATCCGAGGGACTGGTCACTAGAACAATTTTCTATCTCTTCGGTGCTGGGTTTTCCTTAGTTGCCATGTAACAGGCACCAGTCCCAGCAAGGCAGTGGTTTCTAAACTTCAGAGAGTAAAACTGTTACCTGGTGAGTATTTGAAAATACAGATTCTAAAACCCTACTACCAGAGAGCCTAGGGTGGGCCTAGGAATCTGCATTTTAAAAATAGGCCCCATGGAATATTCCAATGCATTTAGTTTACCAACCACTTTCTGAGAAATACAACAGTATAATTAATCCAGGGCCCCTGCTGGTGAGACAGGTCTGGAAACACCCTGTTGAACAGACTCCGAGTTTCAGCAGTCCCATCTGGTGAGCAAACGCTGACTCCTGGGAGAGGCAAATTCATGGCCCGACTGTGACAATTAACTTGTTACAGTTGCTTGGAGACATCTACTCCTTTTACCTGGTTTGTATCATCTTTGATTTTTAATGTTGCTGTTTTAATACTGTATATAATTTCAAATCTTTGGAAACAGGTAGGGTATAAATTCTAATTAAATTTAAAAAATTGTTGACACCCTTTCTCATTTAATCAGAAGTAGAGAAAGTGAGTGCTTCTGGTTAAATATTAGGTGAGTAATAAATTATTTTTTATACTGACTCTGTCTTGATAATATAGGAGAGAGTACCTTTAAGCTGTAAAGTTTTATTCAAATAGATGATTTAAAAAATACAAGATACTTCATAGATATCTAGTATGTGCATTTATCTATTATATTCCTATAAAGCCTTTATATACTCAAATATTCTTACATTTATAATGTTTTATTAACTGAAGGGGGAAAGTCCAAAAGTTTCCATCAAATACACCTAGAAAAGAATACATCACTTTGTCAAAATATTGTGGCTCTTTATTCTTTGTAGCTCTTCCAAATCCCACAACAGAAAAAGGATTATCGTTACTATCTCAGTGTGTGTGGGCTTGAAAGCTCTAAACTTTTCTGAAAGAGCAAGGCTTTTTGATTCTTTTTTTTTTTTAATACTGAAGCTTTTAGTGCAAGCTAATCAGAGTATTGTTCCACAACCATACCTTCCTAGGGCTTCTAAAACTGATTTTATATTGGAGCCCACTCAGAATGAGGTCTTTCTGTGGTCCACGTTTGGCAATGGCTTTATTTGCAGAAAGGCTTGTCTCTGTCCACAATTACGCCACTTTCTGCATCTGAACATTTTTGTGCATAGAATTAGGGCATTCCATACAAGATGTTCTGTTTGAATTGAAGAACGCACATAAGAGAGAAATGTTGGCTATGCCTGGCTAAAGTGATAAAATTATTTTCAAAGCCACGGATCCTGGCAGAAGATAAATTTGTTGCTGTGACAGTCTTCAGGGAAACCAGAGACATGATATCAGCAAGATGTAGATTCAAAAAGAGGCCTTAAGGAATATTCTTGTCTCTTGAAATAATAGGGAATCTGGCAGATAGCAGTTGTGACATCTGGGGATAGGACAATAAAGATTAAAATTTAGAGTCACTTAGAAAATGTGAGTTGCCTTTCATATATGTGACAAGGTTGGCTATATTTTAAGAAATTAGAATCTTGTAGACATTATAGCTTTTGGAGAAAACAAAATAGCCTTCTTTTTACTATCCAGGCCATGGGATTGCCCAGCAGCTTGGGTTAGAGTAAATAACCTACCTTTGCAGGGCAATATTAATACCCCTTTTGTCAGCTTAACTTGGACTAAGTGGATTTTCCTGTGGGTTTACTGTTTAGGGGGCATAATTATGTCCCATGGGAGAACCAGTTCTGTTTATTTTCTGAGCTTGATTACTGGGAAGTTCTTGTGACGGGAGAGAACTCCTTTTCTAACGGAATGTCTCGTGTTGTTGCTTTATCCTCTGTGTAGAACGTGAACAAAGAGACACAACCCATTTCTTGGTGTTCTTTGTTACCCCTGTCTAGATAGGCCAACGTTTGGCCATTGTAACATTTATTAAAATAAAATTTCATAAAAGTCAGTTATCTGTTTTGTCTACACCACTGACTTGCTTAGAAAACTCTGTCCTACTTCTTTTCCAAACTGTCTACCCTATCCCCAGCTGCTCCCCAAGTTTGGGATTTAATTGTAATTCAGACATACTATTGAAGTTCACAAGTAGTGAGTTGTTGGGAGGGTGTTTTATTCCACTTCTCTGGCCCATGACCCTCCTCTAGGAATTTCTCCATTTCCTTTGAGAGGTCCTGTAGAATATGGGCATGGACATCTCTAGCTTAAGGTGTGTGTGGGGGAATACGGGGTTTCTAGAGATTTATTTCTGTTCATATTTGAATAATGCTGGGGAGAAGATACACACACACACACACACACACACATATCTTTTTAAAAGGGGGCTGATGGTTAGTGACCTATATATTATTTGTAAATTTTTTTTGATCTCTGACCAGTTTATTGTTTTATCTTTCCAGTGAAGTTGGTTCCCTATCCATTTAATCAATCATAGTATTTTCAACGTTTTTGAACTGCTAGGGCTCTGAGGAAGGCCGCACCTCTCTTTCTTGGTCTTTCTTGCATGTCAGCTTTAGCGTCTCACCTGAAAAGACTGCAGTGTGGACAGCGGAGTTCCTCCAGCGGGCGCTGGGGATGGGCTCTCTTCCCCGAGATCCAAACACCAGGGTCCACTTGGTGGAACTCTAGGGGTGTACTCCTTTGTGGAGCTGTCTCCCTCTGAAGAAAAAAGGAACAATGATTCCAGAGCTCAATCCCAAAGGCTGAATTCTTACAGAAGAGATTTCTAAGGGAGGTGCAAGTTGGTGGAGTCACCAAAGCAGCTAGTCGAAACTCCAACTGTAGCCGGAGGAAACCGGCATTCGAGAGAGCCAAGGAAAAGGAGCACTGGAAAAGTCACACCCAACACATAAACATATTTTATCATTTGTTTTTTTAAAACATACTTAATATGCCTAACCAAAAAGTTTTGCTAAAGAAAATATTTTATCACGTTTTTAGAGGAGGGAGGGTTAGAATGGTTACCTAAAAAATTAAAAGAAGGAAAGAAAAAAAAAAAAACCCCAAAGGTGTTTATAAAAGTTATCTGTTCTGCTACCCTGACTTTTTTTAAACCTCAAGTGTTAAAGAGGCTGTTTGTGAAGCCTCTTTGCTGATCATTTCCTAAGCTGAAAGAAAATCAGGGTTAACTTCATTGCTGTGGGCGGCTGAATCGCTAGGAAAAATCTTTGGTCCTTTTGATGTTTGCTTTCTACAGAAGTTCTGAGAGATCTGGGAAGGAAGAAAGAGAATGGAAGGGGGGTTTTTCAAACAGTATCAGAGGAGCTGCGTTTTATTAATCTTATTTACTTAAGTCATTTGTTTGAGGGAGAGGACAGGGGTTTCTTTTGCTGTCTCAGTGCCATCCCATCCAGCACCACTGCTGGAGGAGAGAAACGAGTCCCATCATAATAATACAGACGTCTGACCCTGAGAAGTGAGGACCAATTAAAATCAGCTCTCACAACAAGTAGCAGAAGTTAAAAATACACCAAACCAGACTGAAATATTATGATATGGTATCAGAGTGGTATATTTTATTAGCATGGTTTTTAGAAGTCCCATACTAAAGCAATGCTCCTTTCAGTATCTGTGATTCCAAAAACACACTTATTAAAACTTTGGGCATCAGAAATTGTATGTATCTTACGAGATTTCTTCAAGGAAAAAAAAAATCCAATAAAATGAAGCACCCATGCTTATTATTTTCTTACCTTTAAAAGCGTTTCTTTTTCTCTACAAACCAAAGTGGGATGAGAATTTAAAGAAAGTTTCTAAAGTTGTGAGGTAAACCCTCAACACGAGTTCCCTTCTTACATAACCAATAAAATGATTATATGGCATCTTAAAGATTTTAAAAATGAAATGCATATTAATTGTGAAGTTAAACTATATCTACCCTAAACCATTTGTGAGTTCAAGAGTTACTGTGCAAATTACCCAATTAGTATCAAATGGCAGATGTCTTTTTTTAGTGAACTCATGTAATTACAAGTGGCAGGCACCTGCATATATTCAAAATCCAGATGTAGTTTCTGCCTTCAGCTCCTTGATAGGTATTTCTGATTGCTCTGGGTTTTTGGTTTGTTTTACAGAAATATGATTAACATTTACATATATGGTACTTCATATAAATATTTAAATGAATGTATGGAGGCAATTAGGCAAATAAATACTGATATACCTGAGTGGCCTTTTAAATTTCATTTCATAATAAATAATTCCTGAAAGCCAACATATCATTCCCACCTGTGCTACCCCTCCAAAATCATAACCCTAGCAGGGCTGTGTCATGGACATCATATCTGAGTTTGGCTTTTTTGCATTCATGGTTCCTCATTCTCCAAAGGAACTAGATGCCAGATTCATTCTCCAATAATTCAGCTTCCCTTTCAACTTCTCAAATGATTAAATATCTTGCAAAATAATACCCACCAACTAATTAGATAGGCTTAATGGAAGAGTATATATTTAATTTGTTTTCAAATTTTTGTTTTGTCAACTACTATGTCCTATTATTTACCTTCAGCTTAGGACATTCAATAGTCACTTTTGAATTTCAATCACTTTTTAATATCACTCATCATTCTTTCTTTCATTTATTGGTGCATATCTTCTATGTTTTAGGCACTTTTTTCGTTGTTGGTGATACAAAGATTAAGTCATAGCCACTGTACTTAGGAAATGCACAGTCTAGCAGAGAAGCAAGACATGAAAACGAATATCTATAGTACAAACCAGTAAGTGTATATGTGTCTATGCCCATTCATTTGTTTATTTGAGAATTTCTGCTTGCTCAGGGAAAGGCAAGTAATATTTCCCAAACTAGGTTTTATTGAAAATGGCCCCTGTTATCAGATAAATCTGGGCAATAAGCAGACTAAGTCCTCCTTTTAGAGATTCATAATATACACTACAATATTGTTATAAATATCCTGCGAGATCCTGCTGTAAAGAAAGCCTATTTCACTTTGTTCATCTTAGTTTTTCCCAAACTTACTTGAACACGTTTTTCATGGTACACATGTTATCCTGTGGAATATCAATATTCTGTGGGCCATCAATTTGGGAAATGAAGTAATTACCATTTGGAACAGCTAGATACATACCCTCCTGTTACAGAAGATAAAAAGGTATATCTTTCCTTATACAGAGAAGATATGTCTATTCTGGGACTCCTCAGAAGCAATTGAGAAAACCTACCTCAAACTAGCTTAGGCAGGAAAGAGAATGGATTGGTTCGCAAGAGTGGGAATCCAGGAGTAGGTCTTGCCTCAGAGACTCAAATGATATCTTTGGGTCCCTGTCACTCTCTGTACGCCTCTATACTCAGTACCTGCCTTGCATTGGTATGAACTTCCTCTATGTGTCTGGGCTGGGGGTGGGGAGAAGAGGAGGCACAGCTACAAGCAGCTCCAGCTTAAGTATACTATTCTAGCTTAGCGACTTCGAGAGGAGAAAAAGCTTTCCTTCAGTTTCCATATATAAATCCCAGGGAAAGATTCTAACTGGCTTCGCTGAAGCCATGTGTTCACTCAGGGCCAATCACTGTGGTCATATTTGTAATGTACTATTATCAATCATATCTGGTCACATTTACATCCCTAATACTAGGAAGAAAAGGGAGTTCTTTGAGTGAAACCTTCAATAGACCTACATAGAATAAGGAGAGGCAGTTCTATAGAGAAAGGGGGTTGATGTGACTAGGTTGATGCTACAGGGATTTAAAAAACAACCGGTATCTACCACAATGCGGTTTAATTTTTAAAATCTGGATTTGGCAATAAGAGGTAGTTGGCTCTGGTATCCAATTACTGCTAGAAAGATGATATAAAAAACCAACTATTCTAATATTGTTATTATTTTTAGAAGACACATTCCAATTTATAAAGCAGTTTATAGCTAATGATACCAAATGTCAAATCACCTCGGTCAGTTGCTTAAGCATATAAACATGATTTTCTTGGCCCCAGGAAGTTGTGTTGATCAAAGTTATACATTCTGAGTGCTTTCCTTGGGTTTTTAAGTGGCTGAAATGACTAACTCTATTATTCATATACATATTTCAGGCTAAAATTTTTGCAGCCCTGTTATAAAGTATTAAACATTGGGAACTTAATTGTCTGCCTTTCAGCTGGAAAGAACCCAAAATGATTGCCTAGGCAGAGCCCTGGCCCTGGCCATGGTAGCCATGATGCCACAGTGGCTCATCCTGCTAGAGAGGCCTTCCAGCCTTCTACTTAGACTCTCATCAGGTTTGTTCCTAAGTTTTCACAAGAAGATGTCAACTCTATGCCCTTGAAGCAGAAGCTCTGCATTTAACTAGCAATGTAATAACCAGCAATGTAGTATAGTTACATAGGGATTTGTCTGAGGGTAATTCTGAACTCACATAAAGAAAAAAGAAAATAGGCTGATCTGAAGGCAGTGAGTTATCTTAACTGATTGTTTACAGGCAGTTACAGATCAAACTCCTTGTTCTACTCTTTCCCCCTTCTTTCTGCTGCACTTGATTAGTCTTAAAATAAAAGAAGAAAAGAAAAAATAAAATGAAAAATCAAAAGATCTGAGGCTTTGAGGGAGATGGAGGCTTGCAGATATTTGTGTATTGATTGTAGTTAGAGTCTGATTTCCCAGAAGTAGTTTTGAACTTGAGAAAAGAAGAGGATTCATGTTGGAACCTTTGGTGGACAAATGAGGGGGTGCCAGTAAAAGAGGGAACGCAGTCAGGGAGACAGATAGGCAGCACAGCCCCAGAAGGAGGCATTGCCAGTAGCAAACATTGCAGACAGGCCATGTCAGGGGGCCTCTCAAAGAAGGCTCTGAGTTTGCAATTTGGAGTCACTGGTAACTAGGGAGAGCAGTTTACATAGACTGGAGTGAACAGAGGCCAGATTTCAGGGACTCAGGGGGAGGTTGGACTAAATGAGAAACAGAGAACTGGAGGCAGGAAGTATGGCTTCTTTAATTAAGAAATTTTGCAGTGAAGGGAATGGGAGAAAGAAGATGGTATCTGATAAGGGAGTCAGAGTTGGGAGATATATCCTCCCCATTTGAATAAGTTTGTGTGTAGAGAAAGAAAGAACCATGGTGGGGGGAGGAGTGAGAAAGAAACTAAAGAAACAGGAAAGGAAGAGGTTCATTTCTGGAGCAAGATCCTAGCAACAGCTAGGTTTATGGATTAAGAGCCCAGGTTTAAAGAGCAAAGGATGAATGAAGATGAGTCCTTTCGTGGTTGGAGGTGGGCAAAGTGTGTTGAGGAAGTGAATGCCTTGTAGCCTTCTCTTTTCAATGAAGCAGGAGGAGAGTTTCTCTGCTAAGAGGGAGAAGTAAACATGATACAGAAATTCCAGGAGAATGTCAAGCAGCTGAAGGTAAATAAAATGATTCTGGAACCATGTTGAATGTTCAGTTAAGGTTTGACCACATCAGTGTGTAATAAGTCCAACAAAGAATTAGAGTTGAGAATCAGCAGGGCAGATGTGCACAGAAAAGAAGGCAAGATAATTACAGGATGGCAGTGACACTTCCTTGGAAGAGATAGACCCAGGGATCCAAAGCTGGAGAGAGAATGGAGTAAACCCTGATTGTTTCTCATAGCCTGGGAGAAAAGGCAGAGGTAGAAAGACAGTAAACTTCAGGAGGGAAGGCCCAGCCTGGTGCCAGGCACACAGTCACAGTTAATAAAACTCACTGAAAGACAGGAAGCTCACCCATCTCTAGTCACAGGTGGAGTAAGATTAAATGAGTGAGAGCGTTAGGATGGTGACAGGCAATGCATGTGAATGACGCTAGCTAGAGTTGTGTAGCAGACAGCCTAAGTATGTACCGTGACCCTAGACCTCGGGGTCATAAAACGGGGTCCCTCGGTTTAAGATTTTGGCAGGGGAACAATTCTAGGTGATGGCAACCTCCAAGTTTGGTCTAAAGAGTTGGTTGTTGAGCAGGGGTGGAGCAAATGCTGCCGCGTATCCAGGGATGGTACGGATAACTCTCAGTTAATGTTGGACACTGGCTTGGGCAGCCAGTAGTTGATTCCAAGAACCATGGTAGAGAGAGGGTGGTAACATCCCAAAGTCAGTAGGTAAAACTTTTCTGGAACTGTCACTGAGGGAGCCAGAAAAATTCAGCCTCCTCTCTGCAGGTACCCTCTATTTTAAGGGGTTGCAATAAAAGTAGTGTCACCCGGGAAGCACTGGTTTTCAATTAAGGAAAACCATTGAAAGGAGCAACTAAAAATGGGATTGGGTGGGCTTGTGTGTGCCAGTGGAGGAAGTATTTTATCACTAACATTGTTTAGACTTCTTGGGGCATGGTGATTAAAAAATACCATAAGACTTTTAATTAGTTTTGATAGTGCTTTTAATTCTCCATGGTTAATGCATTTGAAATATTACTGGAAAGGAGTAGTCTAGGAAAATTTTGAGGCCATGTAAAGATATAAAAGGATTACAGAAGGTCAGATAGAAAGGGTTAAGAATGGTTCAAAAAGAGAAGGATAAATAAGTTGCAGCAGAAATGATGTTTTGGACTAATTTGGGGAAAGGGGTAATATGATATTAATATTTGCAATGTTCTTCCAGGGCCCCTATCTTCCCATGTTGCTTTCAACCTTGGACTTCCAGGTTCAAATCCTAATTTTATAGTTGTTTATATTTCTGCACTTTCAACTCACCTGAACTCAGACAGGTAGCTCAGAACTGATTACAATCAATGGGAAAATGTATTTCACTCTCATTTATGGGCTTTTGCTTCTAGTGTGATAAAATATCCACCTCCTTGGAGCTACAAGAATTATTCCCAAAGAAAGTGGCTCATACCTCCTTTTTAAGACCAAGCTGCCTTCAAGTTATTTCCTCATTCTTTGATTTTACTGAATAGACCCTTTAAAGTTCAGCCAGTAGCCTGAGGTTTTCAACTGTCATCAGGACACACCAGTGTTTTGTCCATCAGAGGGAAAGAAAGAGGTTCAGTAACAGCCATTGTTGCAACTGTCCATCACCGGTACTTATCCAAGCCTAAGAAGGCCATGCTCACTGAGGGAATCTGTCATTCATGCGTGTTGGGGCCGCAGGGGATGGAGAAGGATGTGGATGAAAGATCCTGCTCTTGAATGTCAATAGCACCAAGCAGGAAGTTCTAGTTTGGATCAGTCCTGAGGCCTGTAACTGTAATGGAGCAACACAAAAACAGAAATAAGCCCTGTCTAGGTAATAATTTGTACCTGATTTTGTCTTGATAACAATAGGTGGGTAGAGACCCTCTGATCTGTATATTTATTAATATCTATGCCGTAGTTCTCAAAGTGTGGTTCCCCAGACCAGCAGAATCAGCCTCTCCTGGAAACTTATCAGATGTGCAAATTGAGGGGCCCCACCTCAGTACTACTGAGTCAGAAACTCTGGAGGTTGCCCAGCAATCTGGGGTTGAACCAGCCCTCAGGTGTTCCGATGTAAGCCGGCTTGAGAACCATGGGCTACGCAGCACTGGTGCTCAGCCCAGGGAGCTCATTCTGATCATCTAGTGAAACTTTTAGCAAAATACCAGTACCTGGGCCCCACCACCACATTCTGATGTAATTAATCTGGGGTAGGTCCCTGGCATCATAAGTTTTTCATAAGTTCCATTGAGTCTAATGACAGTCACAGTCGAGGACCATCGTTCTATAAAAATCCAAGAAGGGGCTCTCTAATTTAGGATTTTGTGATAAGTTCAGAAATAATTTGTTAAGAACTTTATGCATTTTACTAGAGTGTTAATTTAGGTAGACAGTACTTCCTCTGTTTTTTCCCCAACTACTATATCCTGAGCACCTAGAACACTGCTTGGCACATAGTAGGTACTTAAATAACTACATGTTGATAATCGAATCCATTAAAGAAAGGGGTTCCAATAGCCTCACAAAGGAACCAGCAAGCTCGCTGGGCTGGAACAATGGTCTCTGTTGGGGCTGGCATGGGTTCATCTCCTCCTGGTTCTACAGATTCCCTGAGAGTCCCCTTTGTTCTTGCCCCATGCCGATCTGTACCAGGATGCCACTGTCTTGTGCCAGGATCCACATTACTGTTTGCAGAAATTGGTCTCTGCTTATGCCCTTAGCCAGAGTCCCCACTGAGTAGAGTTTCTCTGCTTATGTAGTTAAAGGGGTGATGCCCTTCAGTGTGAACGCCTGCTGGCAAGATTTCCATTCTTTCCTCTGGGCAGGCTTCTCTCCTCCATTTGAGAGGTGCTGGCATTGGGCCCTCCTCTGTTTGGATCTGCACATTCTTCCCCGCTGGGGTACCCTGTGGCTAATGGAGGGGTCCCCTCCACTTAGTGGGAAGAACAACCTTCTGAGTGGGATTTGAGCCAAAAATGGGTTTCCCTACAGGCAGAAACACCTCTGGTAGTAGCACCTCCAGCATGTGCCTGTTTAAAGACTTCTTGTTCAATGTTGAGTAAGTCACATGACTTAAACACTAAGCAGCAAGTTTGTTTATAAACTACCTTAATTCAGTAGGGCAAATTACTTCCCTCAAACATTTGGGGGAGGCAGAGTTCAATACTGGTTAGAGTACCCTAATTAAGATACGTCTTTATGCTCTGTTTTGTTTATTGCTTGAGTTTGGGTTTTTGTTGTTGTTGTTGTTGTTTTTTCTTTTCTTTCTTTTTTTTTTTCTTAAATTCTAGAACTTGTCATCACTGGCCATTCTTCATAAGTCTTTTCTTCCCCGCTTAGTTGCTGTAGCTTGTTTTTTAGAATGAAGTTACCTGTGACTCCAGATGGGATGGAGGTAAAGATTTGGCACTTAATATTTTGCCCAGTTCTTACAGAAGTTTCACTGAAGCCACGAGAGGCTGTTACTACAGATCAAGGTGTTTCCAAACATTTACATTTGTATACTCAGTTCTTAGAGTGCAGTGCACACATAAAAAGTCTCATAAATGATACATAAGTTCTCCATTTCTACATGAAAGCTTACTGTCCCTTCAGCTACACTCAGGCCTTGAGGCTTAAATAAAATCCTTTCAGATTATTGTTAATGCTGTGCCTGATTCTGCAGCAGCTGTTGCTTTTGAACAATATGATGCTTCTCCTCCCCAGGAGAAGTTCAAAATGCCTCTTTTGCAGCACTTTCAACCTTTGTAGACTCAGGGAGCATATAATAGACTGAGAATTGAATCCAAGGTTCCTGTTTGGGAATTCAGTGCACAACTTAAAAACTATTGAGTTTAGCCACTTCCTGACATTGACTTTCATAGCAACAGTTTAATTTGGGGAAAATCTGCTACCTCAAATGGCTAAAAGTATTTATGTGGAAAATTTTCCAAATGATTGACTTTACTGTGTTGCTATTTTCTTTCCCCATGAATATGTGAGTATCTGGCTTCCTCCCAGGAGTTTTTCTGCATCACTTCTCTTTAGGCAAAGAAAATTTTCTGTCCAGAGTAGAAGAAAGAAGCACCAAGAGTTTCCCCTTTTTAAGTGAAGGATTATTTGAGTTTAAACCATAGCATCTATAAAATGAAGAATTTGAGTGTGTCCCCTATGTCCTTGAATTTTCCCATGGCAAGTTTTTAAGGCAGTCAGAGCAACCTTGACCATCACTTTGGAGCCAATGCAACTGAGGTCAGCTCTGTGCAACCTTTAGCTCCACCCTGTCTCCTCCACTGGCATCAGTCTTGCTGCAGGGCTTATCTCCACTCCCTCTCTCACTGCCCTTCCTCCTCCTAATTCTTCAGCCACCTCTCACTGACTGCTCTAGCAAAGATCACCAGTGACTCCTTGTTGTTTAATCCAATAATTATTTTTTGCACTATAATTGATCTTTCTGTATCATTTGATACTGTAGATCCCATTTTCCTTAGCTCCTTAGAACCATTTGTCCTCCTCATTCCCTAATAGTTTCCTCTCCTGTCTCTTTCTTAAGTGTCACTTCCTTGGGAATCAATCCTAGGCCTACTTCTCTTCTTACTCTACAGTCTGGTCCTGGACAATGGCATCTGCCCCTTTGGCTGCAACTCCATTCTATTGATAAAGATTCCCCATCTATTTCTCTGGCCCAGATCTTGTGAACACAGGTCTATGTCCAAACTGAACCGGGTTCCTTCTCTTCCCTGCTTCTCTTTTAAGTTCCCAATCTTAGGGAGGAACACCATTGTTGACTGTGCAAGACAAAAAGACATCTGAAATTCTTCCTCCCCCTCTTTCCTTTCTCCCAAAAAATAAACTAACACTTCCTATTTATTTATTTTTTTTACATATCCTTAAATTGGTGTCTTCTCCAGCTCTCCTACCAGTGGCCGTCCCGCTCCCTAGATCAAGAGGCCATCCATGCCTATCTGGATTGCCCTCTGGGGGCTTGGCTCCATGTAGTCCATCCTCCACGTCACAGGAGGGATTTCTGCTGATACTTGCAGAGCCCTCAGAATCCGGCTCTTCTTGCTTCTCCAGCCTCAGTTCTGAGCACTCCCTACCTTGCACTGTTCATTTTTGCTTATACTAAATGTCTTTTAGTTCTTCAAACATACTATGTGTTCTCACTTCTTGGCCTTCATATGCTATTTTTTTTTTCCTGTCTGCAATATTCTTTCTATTCCCTCCCCTTCTGGTGAATTCCTGCTCCTTTTTTAAATCTTAAATTCAGAGCACTTCCTTTCAGGTACTCCCCTAAGGGCCCCAAGTCTGGCAAAGTTACCTCTCCCATGGCCTCTGCCCGTTTATGCCATCAGAGCACAAGCCACCGTGTTATCACAACTGCCTGGGTCTTTGTATCCCCATTAAACTGTCAGTTCTACAAGGACAGGAGCATATTTCCCATGGTGACATTGTACTGCCAGTGCCTAGCACAGTGCTTGATGGATGGCGGGTGCTCAATAAGTGTCTGTTAAATGAACAAATGAGCCTCAAAGTAAATGATGAGTCAGCCCTCTTCACCACACAGGTACAAATGCCTCACTCTCATTTGCAATTTCTTCCTCACTAGTCAAGCTCCCCTGACTGTAACAACTATTACTTTTCCACGAAGTAGACAAAAACTTTGTTGCAGACAAAGCAACCTATATATCCCAAGGGAAGGGAAAGTTTCCAAAAGGTTCGGAGAATTAGCATATGGTAATTGTCAAATCCCAGGGTATCTTTTAATTGAACCTTCACAGTAGTTCATTTAGCTGGTACTCAGTGCTGAAATTGAGTAGAACCTCATTAGGGAGGTTGTGTCATGACTTAGTGAAAGTGGAGAGAGTGAGAAATATAGCTTTCCATGACATGAAGGCATGAGAGAAAGGGAGCATTCTGGGCTGCGGGCTCTTTAATCGTGTGTATTGACTGCACTAACTCCTGATTTTGGGGAGAACACCCATGGCCATCAAAGGAGTTTAGGATTTTCCTTCTAAATCCCATTCTAGGTTTTGTATCCCACAAGGATCTATAGCATACTTCCCTCCTTTTGAAACAGATCAACAAAGGGGTGCAAGGCGAGAACTGTGGTAAGGGCCTAAAACTCGGCAAAGGCACAGACCTAGCTAAAAATAATGATAATAACCAGTCACTGTCCCCTGTTTGCTTCTCTGTAATTGCTGCTCTGGGGTCACATAGCTGGTGATCATAAAGATGCTTAACTTTCTCCATAGATAACATCACCTTTTTGAAACCTAAAGGTAGTTTCTGAGATGGCTTCCAGGCCCTGCCTTCCAGTGGATTGGCTGACCCACCCAGACCTGCGGCCTGAGCCATGAAACTAACTCAACTGGAATTGTGACCCCAACCCAGGAACTGACTCAACACAAGAAAATGATTTCTATGCCCCTATAATTTTGCCCCAACTTAACCAATTAGCAAACCCAATTGTCTAATCCTTTGCCTGCCAAATTATCTTCAAAAACCCTGTCTCCTGAATTCTCCGGGAGGTGGATTTGAGAAATTCCTCCCATTTCCCCACTTAGTTCTCTGCGGAATTAAATCTTTTCTCTATTGCAACCCTGACTGCCTCAGTGTATTGGCTCTTCTCTGTGCAGTGGGCAATACAACCCGGTTAGGTGGCAACACTTTCCTTTCTCTTGTGCTTTTCCTCTAAGGCCAGCCTCACAAGCAACATCTTATTAGGCTATTCCTCCCCAGGACCATATCTTCCTATAGAAACACTGTGACTGCCAGGCTCAGCCAACCCTGTACTTGCTCTTTCTGTCTGGAAGACCAGCTTCCACCTCTGCTCTCATCCCTCCTTGCTCACCAAAAACTAATCCCTGAGACCCAGCTCATAAAGCTCTTGCTGAGTTTTACCCATCCGTCCCACAGCCCAGCAAGTGGTCATCTCCCCTTTCTCCAGACACTCAGTGGGCCTTATCTGTGTCCCTCTTAAGGCAACTTTTCTAGTTCCTAGATGCCTTTTTTCGTTCCTAGGTCTTGTATCTCTGTGTTAACCTATAAACTTGAGGGCAGAGTCTTTTGCTCAGTGTGCCCACACTCTCTCACACAGATCTGGCACACAGTGAGTATTCAGATGCCAGTGAGGTGGGTGGAGAGATGCAGGGAAGCAGAGACAGCGAGCATGGTGGTTAATTGCATGGGGGGGAGGTTGGGAGGGGGACGGATGGCCATGGGCTCTGAGGCCAGTTGTCCTGGGTTTGAATGCTGGCTCTGCCACTTACTGGGCATGAGACTTTGAACAAGTGATTAATACATCACATGTCTATGCCTTTATTTCTTTCTCTATAAAATGGAATAAAAATGTTACCCCAACATATGACTATTGTGAAGTCTAAGAAAGCTATAATATATATTATATATATCATAATATATAATATATAATGTATTAGCTCAAGAGCTGATACATAGTGAACACTCAGTAAATGTCAGAATGCAGAATATAAAGGGTCTAGTGAAGGGACCTCCATAGAATATGCAGGTGTGCACATTAAGGGCAAAGGACATTTGTGACTGATGTCACAAAGAAAGCTACATCTAAACCATCAATGGTGGCAGATGGAGGCAATGAGCTCATGCTCCCCTGAGAACCCAGCTTCCTACCCTTCTGAAAACATGAATTCCATCTCTATAACTCAGTAGAAGAATAGCTTGGGCAGGCCGATGGAAAGGGAGGCTGCCCAAAAAAAGGGCAGCAGAGGAGAGCTAAATGAGCTTGGTATTTAACTGTGCTCTGTTTTAATATCTGATGATTTTAAGGGGGATAGAAATAAATGCTAAGGGAAAGTCATGTTTTTGCTGCCATCTACAGATGTCAAAGTGCAATTTTTAGTTTCTTAACACGCACACACACCCACTCAGAAAGTGACAATATAAGTGACTATATCTAAAGTTTAGTTTAAGTTCTAGCAAGTGAAGTAATTCAAGATTAGCTGCAGCTGTGGCAGCCAACAGAAACTGAGAGTCAATAAAGTGATTTCAATGAGGAATGAGATGAACTGAATTTTACCCCCACGCTTTCCTGTATTTCTTTGGTTGTTATTAGAATTACTGTGAGTTGCATTTTATACAGTGTCTTTTATTGTTTGGATATGAGAAATCAACCGAAAGTAAGTAAAAACAAAATGTGATAGTGACATCATCTCTGAGGTGCTCTCTGCTCCTATACTGTTATCCATATTGTCAACAAGGTTATCATGACGCTTTTCCAACTTCCTTGTGTGTTTTTGTTAAAGGGTTAAATATAGACAAGAATTATTGGAAAAGCGCTTGATGGAGAAAAAAGAAGCTGCCCTTCAAGAAGCGCATGAAGATGAAGAGAGAGCATGGCGGCTAGAAGCCCTTAGGAAACAGGTGTTTTTAATTTGGAAATTTTCATGGGTGTTTTTTTAAAAAAAGTTTCTAAGCGCTCTTAATAACATTATTTCTGGGGCTTAGTTCATGACATCTGCTATATAAAATGTAACTTTTCCAAATCGGGACACTGATGTTCTTTCCTGGGAGCAATTAGATTATATTGAACCATTTCCAGTTTCTCAGTATATTAAAAGAACTCCATCAGCACCTTTTAAAAAGCTCTCCCAAGATTTAACTGCATCCATATCACCTCCCGTTTATTAGCTGAATAGTGTCCAGTTACAACAATGAAACTCTGCATCTAGTCAAATGATTTTGCTATCCTCAAAAATCCTGGTGGAGCTTGAGCAAGATAATTCTCTTTGGAGTAGGAACCTATGTTTGGAAATATTCCACAGTCAACAAATATGTTCAAAACTACTTTTTTAAAAATACTCTTTTTGTGGAGAAATAAAAGCCTCCCATTGCCTTGTCCAGTAAAAGTAGGCAAAGGTAGATGAAAACAGACAGCAGATGGCAACAGCAGGAATTCAAGAACTTGGAAAGTGTGATGAAATAGTTTTACTTGGTAATTATTCAGAGTTTTGAACTCGATGTGATTGGTTCAGCTCACAAGCTCTAGAGTCTTCATTGACATCATGTCCCAGCTAATAGGAAACAACTGTCTAGCTTCCCGCCTACGCCACTGAGAGTCACGTATAAGAACTTGGCCTCCATTGTCCTTCAAACCTGCTACAGCCTGGAACTGTACTCACTGACGTCGGAAATGTAGGTCATTTACTTAACCTCTCTAACCTTTATTTTCTTGTCTGAAAAATGGAAATAATAATAATGGTACCTACTTATAGGTTTGTGAGTTCAAACTTACTGAGTATTTACTAAGTGTAAAGCCCTCTTCTAAATGCTCTTAGGTATTACTTTGGTTGATCTCTACAACAACCCTATGATGTAGGTATTATTAACATCCCCATTTTATAGAAGAGGAAACAGAGAAGGCACAGAGGTTAGGTGTTTTCCTCAAAGTCACACAGCGAGTAAATGTCATACTGATTCAAAATAAGGAAGTCCAGTTTAAATGAGATGGTATAGATGCAGCGTAAGTGCATGCAACTATTCTATCATCATCTTCTTTGATAAAATAGGCTACAGAGATAAATTTAAAGCGTAGGAATGTAAGTCCTGGTTATCCTAGATCCTACAAAATTTAACTTATTCCTAGAGCCTACAAAATTTAAATCATTCAATTATTAGCAAATAATTATATACCATGGCCGTCTGGGGACAAGACTTGCCATTATTGCTAAACACATTCTTGTTCAAAATATAACTTTGATAACTACACTCTATATAATTCGAATTCCTTCCACCTGTGAATGCTTTGAAAGAGGAAATAGTTGGACTTGTTATCTGTAATCAGTGTTTAGAACTATAGTATAAGATACTTCAGCTAGGAAACCTATAATAATTAAAGTACGTTCAACCCTCAGTTATTTCATTACAGTTTCTAAGTGGCATTAAAAATGCCATTTTCTTCATGCTAATTCTTGACTTTGGAAATTAACAGGCAGGTGTTACTAATGGTGCATATCATTTACAAAATTAGTGCCTTCTTTTCATTAAGATGCAGGTTTGAATTATTGTGAAGGACAAGGGCATTTGGGTTAAAATGACTGAAGTTTTTCAATAGACGGGGGAACAATAGTTTATAGCAGTCCTTGGGAATAATCTAGTTGCCTGGTGCAATGGAAATTCACCCATCTTGCCCGATAATGCCAACATACCCAACTTTACCCATGAATGCTGTTGTCGACCCAAGTAAATGATGGAGGCAAAAATTTCAATCAATAGAGGTTTATTAACCCAAGATTTTGAGGATGCATCTGGGAAAAACACCAACCACAGACAAACTGTGACTATTTTTCCCAAGGGAAGTTGGAACCTTTAGCATTTTAAAGGCATACAGAGAGAAGGAAAAAGGTGGTGGTGGGGGGGTGCTGATGAGGCAAAATGATTACATTCTTGTGAGGCCCAAGAAATCTACATTTTATATAAAATAAGGGAGTGAAGGAAGCATCAATTATGTAGATGTCCCTAGGTAGATGGAAGACGGTCTCATTCTGTCTTGTTTCCAGTTCCTTTACATGTTAGATAAACTTGTAATTCATTATTAGTGTGGGGGAATCAGATAGGCTTTAGTTTTGGGTGCTATACACAGGTGCAATTTGTGTGTCTTTGCTCATGGGAGGTTAGCAAGGAATTTCCTTAACGAATGATCTGTGGGGCCAGTTCTTCATGGGACTTTGAGGCTTTTACCTTCTCTTTTGCATAAGAGTTGAGGGGTAGCCCTGAGACTTTGATTTCCTTTTTATACTGTGCTCTAGATCAGCTCAATCAGATTAAACTTTCTAGAAAACTTCATGGGATTGTTACCATAACCATAAATTGCTAGTGGTTAAAAAATGAATTTTTTTTAAACTTCGTGACTTTCAAGGTGGTTCAATATGTAGGTTTTCTATTATAGGATTTCCTATGACTTCATATCAGAAAGATCAATTATTATTTGAAATTAATCAAAATTATAAGTATTCAATGATTAGCAAATCATTACATACCATGGCCTTTTAATATTTTGTTTTATATTTCTTTTACTTTGTTTTAGCTCCCTTGTGGATCTCTAGGCCTGGCCTGGTTTTAATATGCTTCCTGCCCTTTCCTCTTAGGCTTTATCTTTAATGGGCATTAGACACCAATAATGCTGTCCAGAAGTTATTTAGCTTGTACCTGTCCCAGCAGCAATGCCTTGTCTTCTTTCAGGTGGCTGTTGTCGCTCAATTTGATCCCGTTAGAATGATGTCAGACACAATGGCATCGAAAGCTAGGATGGGCATTGAAATTGAAGAAGAATTTATTCTTCAAAAGCCACTCTTCACATTGAATACATACAATGAACAGCAGGTAATTAAGGGAATTAGCATGATTGATGCAAAAGCCATGATGATAATAAGAACTATAGAAATGTGTGTTGGGTTATAAACTCTTTTCAATATTTACATTTGAATATCACACATTTTATCATAATTTTTACTTCTAAATGATAGTATAGATAGTTCTTAATATTATAAAATAGTTAACTGGTGACCATGGAACAAAGAGTTTGCCTGAAAATGCTATGACTCTGTCATTGAAAATTATTTTTTTGATTTAAAAATAGCTTTATAAAGTTTTATTTGAAAGTTTTGTGTTAATATTGTGTTTTGTTCTTTAAATATTTCTCTATTAAGAATTTATATTTAAATTCATAATATAAATCTTATTAAATAAATAATTAATGATACTGATAAGATAAAGCAGAAGAAAGCTTTCAGAAATGAAAATGAACAGAAGATAATACATCAGAGCTAATGGTAAAATAAAATATTTTCTGTGGAAAAAGTGTTAAGCTGTCATTTAACCATTTGTAGGAACTTAGGGTTTATTTCAGTCTGTGCCTGTAACTGAGAAGGGATTTTAAAAAGATGTTTTTAGATGGATAGATTAAAGGGATGGAGGTTGGGAGGGAGGACAGATCAATGAGTGGATATCAGTCACTGAAATTAAGAGAGAAAGTAGTTGTTAATTTTACAAGTCTAAGGAGAGAAGCTAAATACTTATTTAATTATTTAAAAGTCAGGAAATTTCATCCATTCATCCACTCCCAAATAAATCCATTGTGCCTCTGCTCTGTGTTGCATCCTTTGCCAGGGAATATAAAGATGAATAATTCATTCATTGATTCATTGACCAAATATTTATGGAACATATGCTATATTCAGGCTCTCTGCAATGTCCCTGGGCTACATCTGAACAAGATAGCCTGATCCTGTCTGGAGGAAGTGAGCAGAGGAGCCTGGCTGGGAAAGTAGCATGCACAGAAATAATGCCACTGTGGTGGGGTCAACTCCACAGGGAAAGTCTAAGGGCTGCCCCAGCAAGCAGAAGGGAATGAATGGCTAACCCTAACTAACTGGGAAGTCAGAAAAAGCGTCTGACAGGAAACTTCCGAGCCCTATCTCAGTCAAGGATTTTTGGTAGTAGTAACAACATTTACTTCATATGATTTATAATAATAAAAAGTGAGTTGAGGGCATGCATAGAGAAAGGGATTAATTATAAGGATGCAGGTGTATCTCCAGATACCAGCTGCCAAAGTGAGGAGGGAAGCTGGGACTTGAGAGGTTTGAAGTCAGAAGCTGGAAAGGTCTTGGGTAACTGGGCAAAGGAATTAAGGGTTCCACCAAGCAGAAGAGGGCAGGTTGAGTCCCTTCCTGGTATGTCTTCAGTGTAAGGGATATAGGTATATGACATGTGGTATATGACAGGTTCTGGGAGATGTGACTGGAAACATGGGTTAGAGTCAGACTGCAGAAAGCATAGTGGGTCTTACTACAAAGGCATTTATCCTGTAAGCAGACACCAGACTTTGAAGCAGCTAAGTTACATACAGTTATGCCCTGCATAAATGATGTTTCGGTCAACAGCAGACCAAGTATACAATGGTGGTCCCATAAGATTATAATGGAGCAGAAAAATTCCTATCATAGTGACATTGTACCTCCCAGTGCAAAGCATTCTCTTGTCTATGTTTAGATACACAAATACTTACAATTATGTTACAGTTGCCTCAGGTATTCAATACAGAAATATGTTGTACAGGTTTGTAACCTAGGAACTATAGGCTATGCCACATAGGCTTGCTGTTGTGGCTATACCCTCTAGGTTTGGGTAGGTACACTCTCTGATGCTCACATAATGATGAAAATCACCTAATGATGCCTTTCTCAGAATGTATCCGCATCATTAAGTGACACATAACTGTAATCAGATTTATGTTTTAGCCTTGTGTCCTGAATGGAAAATTGGTGAGGGTGTACGTGGGTTGGGGTGAGGTCCTTTTAAGATGGCAGAGCCCTCATAGAAGTGGTGGTGGTGGGGCCACAAATGGCTCTGGCTGAGAGGGAGAGGGAACAAAGAAAGTGAGGATGATTCCAAGCTACATAGCAAGTTATATTGCAAAGAGCCTGCATTTTGGATTCAAATCCATATCCACTATTTATTGGCTGGGTACACTTGTGTAAGCTATTAAAATCTTTATTTATGTCTTGTTTTCTTCGTCTGTAAAATAATTATTCGCAAGGTCCTTGTGAGGATTAGAGATAATAAATGTCAACTGCCCAGAATATTGCCTGGTACCCAGTAGTAAATTATAATCATTCAGTGGTGTTGCCATTAACACCTTAACTGCCATGTGAGTTGTATTTAACTCATGCTAGTTTTGAGCCTGGGGCTTGTGAAGAAAAACCTGGCCAAAACCCTGAAGTTGGTTCATGAAAATATTATTTGTTGATGTTCCTATTATTACAATTAATATTGACAATTTAATTCTAAAAATGTGGATTAAATGAATAGAAGTCAGTTACAAATTTTTCATTAAATTAGAAAGGACTGTTTTGTTTTCAAAATTTTTATTCCGTTTTCATAATAAAACACTGTGGCCCCAAGGAAATTTTTTGTCCTAATGTGGCAGTCAATGTGTTAACCTTGTAAGAATATGGTAGGAAAAACAGACTTGTTTTACTCATGTCATGTTTAGGGTGAAGATGTCTGGTGCACATTTGCAAGAAACTGGTTGGCTGTTATCTAGGAAGGGAAACTGGGGAGATGGAGGTCTCCATTTCACTTGCTATCTATTCAAAAACAGAATAATGAAAAAGTGTTAAACCTTACAACCCTAGAGCAAGGAGAGGGGTGAATTCCTGGAGATGACTTGGGAGTCGATAGTGCACAGTGAACATGAGTCCTTGGGAATGGGCGAGAGTGACCAGGGAGAATACATTGAGGCAGAAGAGGAGCAAGGCTTAAATTCATTGCTTCTCAGACACAAATCTCTGTATTATTCTTGACTTCATACTCATCATTGCCCCTAGGCCTGTATCTGATCAGCTGTCAAGTTCTACTGATTCTTCCTTTAATAATGTTCCTGACAGTTACCTCTCCCTTGTTACCAGGCAAGTTCAAGCATTTATTACATCATGTCTAAACAATTGTAGTAAACTCCAAACTACTCTCCTTGCCTCCAGCTCTTCTTTCTCTGCGACCTTAATTTATTCTGAACTTATAATCAGGTCCATTTTCCTATGCAACTACAATGATTATATCACTTCCATGCTAAAAACAGAAGCACAACCCCAGTAGCTCCTTAGACTCCTTGGCATGGCCTTGTAAGCCTTTTAAATTCAGGTCCCAGTCTGAGAAGTGTGCTTTTCCAGTGTTCCTCAATGGTGCCCAGTGCTCCACTCAAACTACCCTTATCCCAAATTGACCCATTTTACCTCTAGTTTATATGTGCCTTCCTTTCTTACTAGAGCTCTCTTCCTCCTCCCTTTGCTTTATAGAATAAGTTGGACTTTAAGGTTAGTTCAATTGCTTCTCCTTACCTGAGAAGACCATCCTTATCCCACCAGCACCAGGAGATGTACCTCCCTGTTTTACTACTCTTATGGCATCTGCCACATGTTGCCATGAACCGTAGTTGTCTGTGTACGTTCTTATTACCCCCATTCCTTTAAGAACTCCTTGAAGGAGGGACTGCTTTCTCTAGCTTATTATCGCATCCTCTAGGGGGACTTCAAGTCTGTGTAAAATGCCTCATTAGGTAAAATCCATGTGTGGCTACCTTCTTATCATTGCAAATAGTGTCTGTTGACATTTAATATTCTTAGAAGGAGGGGAAGATGAATAAGATCCTATCAGCTATAAATTAAACCAGAAATTGAACTACTCACATGTCTACTCCCACTTAGAATCAGATTGATGGGGGCATTTTCTGGTTCTGTTTGAAATAGAAATCCAGCCTTGGACGAAAGGTTGTATTGATTTTGGTTTTCAGGTAGTGGCCATGTGTTTAAACTTAATTTACATATTGCCAGATGATGGAGAAATTAAATGTCTGTTTAAAGACAGATGTACAAGGTTGTGGCTTAGATTTATTTTAATCAATGATTGTCTGTATTTTATAATTCAAGCCAGCAATAAGTAATGAATCAATGATATTATAGTACAGAAAGTAAGGTTGTTTTACCTTATCTTTTAATAATATATTTTAATGTATTCTATTTCAACTAATCCAGTATACAGTATTCTATACATCTCATGTTGGAGACCACTGACATACTAGAAAGGGATAAAGTCAAAAAAAGTTTGAGTGGCTAGGTGCAGTGGCTCATGCCTATAATCCTAGCACTTTGGGAGGTCAAGGTGGATCACTTGAGTCCAGGAGTTCAAGACCAGGCTGAGCAACATAGCAAGACCCTGTCTCTACAAAAAATAGAAAAATTAGCTGGGTATGGTGGCAGGCACCTATAGTACCAGTTACTAGGGAGGCCAAGGCAGGAGGATCTCTTGAGCCCAAGAGTTTGAGGTTACAGTGAGCTGTGATGATGCTACTGCACTCTAGCCTGGGCAACAGACCAAGACTCTGTCTCAAAAATAAAAAGACAAAAAATAAAAAATAAAAAGATAAAGATTTGGGCATTTTCAGTAAAAGGAACCAGAATATAGTCACTATATTCACAAAGTTTATTATCATCTAGTCATCTATTCAGCAAAAACAAATTATGCAGCTCGGGAAAATGTGAAACTGAATGTTAAAATTTACTTTAATTCAAGGAATTGCTGTTTATTTAAATTGTATTTTATTTCTACAGATAATTTCTGACCCCAGAATTCGCTTTGAGTTAGCGCTTCGAAAAGCTGGACTTCATAAAACATTTTATGCCAGAGAGATGTTACCAAAAATCAGTCCTCAAAAACCTCCAAGAAAGGACATGGAGTCTTCTGTATTTAAAATATAGAGCTTATCCTCAAAATTTTCTAAACAATTTTTTTTAAAACATTTACGTGGATAATAATAATTACTACTTTTGAAATGTTTTTAAAATATCAGACATAGAAATTGTAGCATCTATTAAAACAACTTTCCCTTTCTTATATGATTCTTAGAATTTTATGCACTATTTCCTGTATCTTTATGTTATATCTAATAATAGCAAATTCCCCATGATTATGGAACTTCATTATGGCACATATCATACATATACCATCATTTAGTAAAGTACATGTTGAAGGTTATGTTATCCCATGAAAATAGTTCAAAATAACCATTCATGAGAATTATAAATTATGTAGCTACTACCTGCTAATGTTCATTTCTGCTTGTTATTTCAGAATTTGACTTTTTAATTATGGAAGTTTCATTATCATTAATACTTCTATTATTTCTTGATTATTATAAGAGGATACTCAACCTTTCTCTAAATTTAGAAACCAATTTGGTAGACCATGTTTACTGCAAACCAATCATCCAAACAATTTCATTTTGCAAATTAGCCCTTAAGAATAAATTAGAAATTAGAAATAGCATTTCAAGCAGGGGAATATCTGTTTTGGTTTAAAAATATATATATTTGTCTGATTGTTTAGAAAGAATATTTAAAATTTTATAATATTTGGAATTCTTTCAAAAGTTCTAAATTATCTATTAAATATTTATATGATTTTGTAGAAAAGAAGCATTTCAAATAAAATTCAAACATAAATTTTTGACTATGTCTAAAAAGTGGTTATTTAATCAGAATAGCAAGTCAGTGTTGTTGAAAGTTGCCATTGTTACTGTTAAGAAGACTACCTCCCTTTTTCTCTCTATTGCCACTCCCTGCCATTTCCCAGGGGTTACAGTGTCCATGCAGTTACTGGAATAACAAAAAAGACAAAGACCAGTCTGACTGGTGGCGTCTTTGGCTCATGATGGTCCCCAGTGTCATGGGAATAAGTAATACAAGAAGTAAAGCTCTTCAAAGTCAACCTTTACAAAGATTCTATGGGCAGAACCCTTATCTACATTCCAAAATTCATTCTAATACCCTCCCAGCTGCATCATCATAACATCTCATAAAGAGAAGGAAAGGAGTCTTTAACAAGAGTCAGGGATTAGTGAGTACTGGTGTTTATGCTGAGGGTGTCTCCCTGGGTCACAATGTTCCTTTATGGGCTGTCAGCTTGCTTGATGTGAAGCCTCAGACCATAGACCCATGAAAGCCACGTCAGAGCACATTCTCTTGACACAGCAAGATGTTGGTACTGCTCAGAGTCCACGGGTCCTTCCAAATATCAATGTCCATACTGATGCCCAGGGGATTATGCTCCAATTCCAACTGAGTATCATCCCTTTTATGCTTTTCCAATAAAAACTAGTAATTGGTTATAGCACAGCAGGAGGTAGTACCACCATTTTGAGAACAACAGAGTTGATATGTTGGGGTTTTGATGAAAACCATTAGTTGAGATTTGGGCAGCAGCCTAACTGTTGGTTATGCCCAGATTCAGACCATATTCATTTTATCTTTTTTAAAAAAATAGTATTAATAAGAGTTACCATTCATTGAGCACAAACTGTGTGGTTAGCACCACATATATGATTTACATACGTCTTATTTGACCATCATAATAACTTTTTGAGACTGTCATCCCCATTTTGCAGATAAGAAAATAGCTTCAGAAAGGTAAAATAATATGCCCTAGATCAGTTGTTTTGAAACTTGAGTTATTAAATTAATTTAGTAAGTTCTGAAGAGGATTTTTCAAATGAAACAAAATACAAAAAGGAAATCTGGACCAGCTTGACCAACATAGCAAGACCCCATCTGTACAAAGAATAAGAAAAATTAGCCAGGGGTGGTGGCACATATCTATAGTCCTAGCTACTTGGGAGGCTGAGGCAGGAGGATCGCTTGAGCCCAGGAGTTTGAGACTACAGTAAGCTATGATCATGCCCCTGTGCTCTAGCCTGGGTGACAGAGCATGACTCTGTCTCTTAAAAAAAAATATGAAAATATGGAAATACCAATTAAAGGACCCAATGAAATCTCAATACGTACCCACCAGATTGGCAACAATATCAAGAAATCTAACAATATCAGGTAGTGATGATATAGACCAATGAGAAGCATGTACCAGTGGTGGGTGTATAAATTTGAGAAGTTTGGACTTATCTGGTGAGGCTGAAAGCCCTCATACTATTCTGCTGCTAGATAGATACATGTTCTTGAGAAGCTCCTGCATAGGTGTATAAGGGGACATAAACTGGGATTCCCAGATGAACACAAACCAAATGTTCATCAACAGTAAATAAATACAAACATTGTGGTATATTCATATATGGACTTGCATACAGCAATAAAAATGAGTAAAATATCATTATGGACATAATCCCCAGTGAAAGGAGCCAGATGCAAAAGCGTACATACTATGTTGTATTTCATTAATCCAAAGTACAAAAGCAGGCCAAACTAACCTATATTACTTAGGAATACATGCAAAAGTGGTAAAATAATAGAGAAAAATAATAAAATGATTAAAAGTAAAATTGAGGCAATGATTACTTTTAGGAGATAGGGAGGCAGACAGGGCTGGGGGATTCCAAGTTACTGTAAATATTAATATTTTACCAGTTAACCAGGGTAGTAATTATATTAATATGATGTTTCTAATTATTCTTTAAAGTATACATAAGTGCTTAATATACTGTTATATGTCAATGCTATAAATTCCCAATAAAATGAAGAAAAAACATTAAAAAAGCAAATTATGAGAAACATGATTTTTTTAGTATATAAGTATATCTGAAACAATCTTTTTAGCCAGTTTCTAATTTAATATCTCCAATTTACATGAATTTCTGAGATAAGAAGGCCAGTTCTGGCTCAAGAGTCATATTTACCCTTACATGGGATAGGATTCCTTTATTTTTCTACTTCCAACCTTGTGCTCTGCTTCATAAGGTCATGACTCTCACCAGTCTAGTTTGCCTAGTGGGCTTAAAAAACAAAGAAAAGGGTATATACCTAATATGAGTAAGCAAGCACTGGGCCATGAAATTTGATTTCAATTATCCATGTGTGTGTATAGTGGGTCAAAAGAAAAGTATTATTTCTTAGTGGGTAATGGTCCAGAAAAAGATTGAAAACCACTACTGTCCACCCCATGGTTAATAAATGGGACATCCTGATTGAGCTCCACATCTTTGATGATGATGGGCTTGTCTCAAACTGAAAAGAAAGAATGTAATCCATCTGGTGGAAATCCCTTACCTCCGCACCACCAAATCTGCAAATACACCCAAGTCTGCATTTAACTTTTGCTTCTTCTGGCAGAGAGAGCAGCTCTCCCTCTACTGGAGACCAGTGTTTCCATGTATGTTTTGGGTTTCATTCCATCTCAACTCCACAAGAATTTCTGTTTTTTGTCTTGTCTCTTCCCTATATCTTAAAGCTCTCCCTCAGCATACAAATATGCTAGAATATATTCCACTTTAAAAAGAAAGCTCCCTTAACCCCATATTGTCCTGTAGCTACCAGGCTATTCCTCGGCTCCTCTTGTCAAACAAACTTCTTAAAAGAATTGCCTGTAGTTATTAGATGTCTCTTCTAATCTTCCAGTTACTGTCACTCATTCTGATTTAGCTTTGTCCTCACCCTCACTGACACTGCTCTTAGCAAGATCACCAAAGAACTGCCTATTGGCAAACCTGATGACCACTTCTCTGCCTTCAGCTTACTGACTCCATAGCAGCATTTGATTCAGTTGACAACTACCCCATCTTAGAGAATGCTCTGCTCTTGGCTTCTACGACACCAGCTTTATCTCCTGCTTCTTTGGTTGCACATTGATCTCCTTTGCTGACTCCTCCACCTCTATCTATCTTCAGATGTTGGAATGCTCCAGGATTGGACCATTTAGCTGTATCTTTCTTTATTGTTGAATCACCCAAGAGAACATCCTTAAATGCTATACTTTAGTTTTAGCTATTAAGTTATGTCCTTTGACTGTCTTTTAATCTGTCAGCTTCCCCCTCCATCCACTTTCCCTCCTTGCAATTTATTTCTTGAGCAAACAAATAAATTTACATGTAGAATTTCCTATGTTGGATTTTGCTGACTTTTTCCTCTTAGTGTAATTTAATATGTTCCGCGGTCCTCTGTTCTTTGTGTTTGCTATAGTTGATCAGAGGCTTTATCAGATATAAGATTCAGGATTGTTTGTTTGTTTTTCCCAAAACGACTTCATTGCGGTGGTGTGTTCTCCAATCAGGAAACGTACATTGTCGGGTTGAGCCTCTTTTTGAAATTTTTGCTGCCACTAATGCTCAATGCCTAGAACCATTAATTAATTGTAGATTACATGATAGAGACTAATTCTTTTTTTTATTTCAAAGTATTATGGGGTACAAATAATTTTGGTTACATGAATCACTTTTATAATGTTTGAGTCATGGTTATAAGAGTGCCCATCACCCAGATATTGTTCACTCTATCTATTAGGTAGGTTTTGGTCCATCCCCTCCTCTCTGCTCCTCCCTGGTTGATTTCCACTGAGTTTTACTTCCCTTTATGCACGTGTGTGCTCAGCAGTTAGTTCCAATTTAGCAGTGAGTACATGTGATATTTGTTTTTCCATTCTTTAGATACTTCACTTAGGATAGTGGTCTTCAGTTCCATCCAAATTGCTGCAAAAGGCGTTAATTCATCCTTTTTATGGCTGAACAGTACTCCATGCTATACATATACCACCTTTTGTTAATCCATGCATGCATTAATGGGGACTTGGGTTGATTCCACATCATTGTAATTGTGAATTGTGCTGAAATAAACATTAGAGTGCAGGTGTCTTTTTGATAAAATGACTCCTTTTTCTTTGGGTAAATACCCAGTAGTGGGATTGCTAGATCAAAGGGTAGGTCTACTTTTGGTTCTTTGAGTAATCTCTATAGTGTTTTCCATAGAGGTTGTACTAATTTACAGTCCTACCAACAGTGGATAAGCATTCCTTTCTCTCTGCATCCATACCAACATCTACTGTTTTAGGACTTTTTAATAAAAGCCATTCTGACAGGGGTAAATTGATAGTTCATTGTGGTTTTAATCTGCATTTCCCTGATGATTAGTGACGCTGAGCATTTTTTCATATGTTTATTGGCTATTTGCCTATCTTTTGAGAAGCTTCTGTTCATATCTGTTGCCCACTTTCTTTTTTTTTTTTTTTTTTTTTGAAGATATAATACTTTATTGAGTGTTTAAAATGTCTTTGGGAGACAGGGTAGACATTTGACCATGAAGGTCTTTCAGTGGTTCATCCATGGCCAAAGAGCAAATGAAGATATACATTATATGAAACACGTCCGAACAGGGTGCCAGAATTATCTCATCTCGGAGTGTCAGTGATTTGTAATACCTGGGTACAGACAAGAACAAGTAAGGGCCCCAATCCCCAGCCTTTTCAGGTGACCTTGAGCCGGAATGAGTCCAGGTTGCCTGCAATGGGGTGTCCACTCCCGTGGTCCTGTCTCTGCTTCGTCATTCATCTATGATTGCCAAGTCGGGATTTCTCTCTTCCTCAGCCATTAGGAACATCTGGGTTTCCTCATGAAATTCATATTTATTCAGCACAAGAATCGTTGCCCACTTTCTAATGGGGTTCTTTGATCTTTTGTCTTGCTGATTTGCTTGAGTTCTTTGTAGATTCTGGGTATTAGCCTTTTATTGGATATATAGCTTGCAAGTATTTTCTCCCATTCTGAGGGTTGTCTATTTTCTCTCTTAATTATTTCCTTGGTTATGCAGAAGCTTTTTAATTTGATCAAGTCCCATTTATTTATTTTTATTGTTGCCATGATTGCCTTTGGGGTCTTCTTCATAAATTCTTTGCCTAGGCTAATATCTAGAAGAGTTTTTCCCACATTTTCTTCTGGGATTCTTATGGTTTCATGCCTTACATTTAAGTCCTTTATCCATCTTTAATTAATTTTTGTAAGTGGTAAGAGACATTCTTCTGCATGTGGCTATCCAATTTCCCCAGCACCATTTATTGAATAGGGATTCTTTTCCCCAGTGTATATTGTTGTCTGCTTTGTCAAAGATCAGTTGGCTGCTTGGGTGCGGTGTCTCACACCTGTAATCCTAGCACTCTGGGAGGCTGAGGCAGGAGGATTGCTTAAGCTGAGGAGTTTGAGACCAGCCTGAGCAAGAGTGATATTCCACCTCTACTAAAAATAGAAAGAAATTAGCCAAACAACTAAAAATAGAAAAAATTAGCCAGGCATGATGGTGCATGCCTGTAGTCCCAGCTACTCAGGAGCCTGAGGCAGGAGGATACCTTGAGCCCAGGAGTTTGAGGTTGCTGTGAGCCAGGCTGATGTCACAGCACTCTAGGCCAGGTATCAGAGCAAGACTGTCTCAAAAAAAAAAAAAAAAAAAAGATCAGTTGTCTCTATGTGGATGGTTTTAGATCTGGGTTTTCTGTTTTGTTCCATTGGTTTATGTCTCTATTTTTGTGACAATATCGTGCTGATTTAGTTACTATAGCCTTGTAATACAGTTTGAAGTTTGATAATGTGATACTTCCTGATCTATTCCTTTTGCTTAAGATTCCTTTAGCTGTTTAGGCTCTTTTCTGGTTCCACACAAAGCATAGAATTCTTTTTTCTAGATCTGTGAAATATGACATTGGTATTTTTACGGGAATTGCATTGAATCTGTAAATCACTTTGGGTAGTATAGACATTTTAACAATGTTGATTCTACCAATCCATGAGCATGATATGATTTTCTACTTGTTTGAATCATCTGTGATTTCTTGCATCAGTGTTTTGTAGTTCTCTTTGTAGAGATCTTTCACCTCCTTGGTTAAGTATATTCCTAGGTATTTTATTTTCTTTGTAGCAATTGTGAATGGTATTGAGTCTTTGATTGGTCTATTATTGGTGTATAGGAATGCTACTGATTTGTGTATATTGATTTGTAGCCCGAGACTTTGCTGAATTTATTTATCAATTCCAGGAGTCTTTTGGTGGAATTTTTGGAACTTTCTAGGTATAAGATCATGTCATCTGCAATAAGTGATAGTTTGACCTCCTCTTTCCTGATTTGGATACCCTTAATTTCTTTCTCTTGCCTGATTGCTCTGGCTCTGACTTCCAGCACTATATTGACTAGAAGTGGTGACAATGGGCATCCTTGTCTTGTTCCAGTTCTTAGTGGGAATGCTTTCAACTTTTCCCCATTTAGTATGATGTGGGCTGTGGGTTTGTCATATATGGCTTTTATAATTTTGAGATATGATCCCTCTATGCCTAGTTTGGTGAGGGTTTTTTTATCATGAAAGTGTGCTGAATTTTGTCGAGTGCTTTTTCTGCATCTATTGGGAAGATCATATGACCTTTGTTTTTGCTTCTGTTTATGTAATGAATCACATTTATTGATTTATGTATGTTGAACCATCCTTGCATCCATGAGATAAAGCCCACTGGGTCATGGTGGATTATTTTTTTGATGTGCTGTTGAATTTGGTTTGCTAGTATTTTTTTGAGGCTTTTTATAATTATATTCATAAGGGATATTGGTCTGTAATTTTCATTTTTCGTTGTGTCCTTTCCTGGCTTTGGTATCAAGGTTACACTGGCTTCATAGAATGTGTTGGGGAGGATTCCCTCTTTCTCTATGTTGTGGATAAATGCTGCAGAATGACTATAACTCTTCTTTGTAGGTCTGGTAAAATTCAGCTGTGAATCCATCTGGTCTGGTCCTATTTTGTTTTTGTGGTTGTTGGAAATTTTTTATTGCTGCTTCAATCTCATTGCTCATTATTGGTCTTTCAGGAGTTCTGTTTCTTCCTGATTGAGTGTTGGGACTTTTTGTGTTTCCAGAAATTTGTCTAGTTCCTCTACATTTTTGAGTTTATGTGCATAGAGATTTTCATAGTATTCACAGATGACATTTTGTATTTCTGTGGTATCAGTTATAGTATCTCCTTTTTTTTCATTTCTAACTGAGCTTATCTGAGTCCTTTCTCTTCTATTCCTGATTAATCTAGCAATAGGTCCATCAATTTTGTTTATCTTTTCAAAGAACCAGCTTTTGGTTTTGTTGATTTTCTGTATAATTTTCTTGTTTTTGATTTTCTGTATAATTTTCTTGTTTTTGATTTCCTGTAGTTCTGCTCTGACCTTAGTTATTTCTTTTTTTCTGCTGGATTTGTGCTTGATTTGCTCTTCCTTTTCTAGTTCCTTGAGACATGTCATTAGATTGTTAATTTGTAATCTTTCTGTCTTTTTCTTGTGGGCATTAAGTCTATGAATTTTCCCCTGAGGACTGCTTTTGCTGTATCCCATAGATTTTTGATAGCTTGTGTCCTCTTTGTCATTCAGTTCAAGCAGTCTTTGAATTTCCATCTTAATTTCATCTGTGGTCCAATAATTATTCAGCAGCAGGTTGTTTAATTTCCATGACTCTGTGTGGAATTGGGTGTTTCTCTTGGAGTTGATTTCTAATTTTATTTCACTGTAGTCTGAGAATGGGCACTCCTGTGTTAGATACATAGGTATCTAGGATTGTTATGTCTTCATGTTGAATTGCTCCCTTTACCATTATTTAATGACCATCTTTGTCTTTCTTTACTATTGTTGATTTAAAGTCAATTTTATCTGATATGAAAATGGGTACACCTGCTCCCTTTTGGTTTCTGTTTGCATGAAATATTTTTTTCCATTCCTTGACCTTGAGTCTATAAGAGCCCTTGTGATTTAGATGTGTTTCCTGGAAATAGCAGATACTTGGCTCATATTTTTTTTAACCATTCAGCCAGCCTGTGTCTCTTGAATGGGGAATTCAAACCATTTACATTGATAGAATTGATATGTGGAATGTTGTTCTGTTCATTCTTCTGTTTAGTAATTTATTGCCTTGTTTTACTTCTTATACTGTTGCTTTATGTGAGTCCTGAGCTTTAGCTTTTGGTGGGTTTACATTGGAGGATGACCACTGTGTTGCTCCATGTATAATGCAATTTTTAGTATTTCCTGCAGAACATGTTTTATCTTGACAAATTCTCTCTGCTTGTCTGGGAAAGTCTTTGTTTCTCCTTCATTTATGAAATTTAGTTTTTCAGAACACAAAATTCTAGGCTGGCAGTAGGTCTGTTTAAGAAGACTGAAGGTGGAGCCCCAATCCCTTCTGGCTTGTCAAGTCTCAGTTGAGAAGTCTGCAATTAGCCTGATGGGTTTGTCTTATTAAGTTCCTTGATGTTTTTGCCTTATAGCTTGCAGGAATTCCTCCTTCCTGTTGACTTTGTCCAGTCTGATGACTATGTTTCTTGGTGATTGCCTCTTTGCAATGAATCTCCTAGGTGTTCGTTGAGCTTCTTCTACAATGGATGTCTAAATCTCTAACAAGATTAGGGAAATTTTTTTCAATTATTTCCTCAAATAGGTTTCCAGCCCTTGCGCATTTTCTCCTTCACCCTCTGGGATGCCTACAATTCTTATATTTGGGCATTTTACATAATCCCATATTTCTCATAGGCTTAGTTTTTTCCTCTTAATTCTCTGTTCATTATTTTTGACTGGCTGATTTAATTCGAAAGAGTTGTCTTTGAGCACTGAGATTCTTTCTTCTGCCTGGTCCAGTATAGTCTTAAAACTTTCCACTGTGTTTTATATATTCTTAAATGAATTTTCATTTGCAGAAGTTCTATCTGGTTTTTCTTTAATATGTTGATCTCTTTAGTGAAGTTTTTATTCATTTCCTGAATCATTTTTCTGGTTTCTTTGAGTTGTTTTTCCAATTTCTTTTGGATTTTGTAGAACTTCCTTATAATCCATATTTGGAATTCTTAATGTGTCATTTCACTATTTTTATTTTGGTTAGTATCCATTGCTAGAGAGCTGATGTTCCCTTTTGAGGGAGACCTTTCAGTCTGATTTTTCATACTTCCCAAGTTCTTATGTTGATTCCTTCTCATCCAGAGCAGTTGTTATTTCTTAATTTTGGATTTTCTTTTGTTTAGATGGGGCTTCCCCTCACCAACTCACCGTACAGGGGTGTTTGTAGCATATGTTGGGTAAAAACCTTTGGCTTGGTTAGTTGGTGCTCTGCTGGTAATCTAGGTTCTGGATAGATGTCTTAGTAATAGATATCCTTAGTGTGATGTTTTTCTCAATTGCTAACTGTTTGTATGCTGTAGCAGTGGTGAGCTATGTGTGTGGGCAGATTCTCTGTCTCTCTTTGATGAGAGAGGATGGAGGCCTTTGAAATCCTTTCTTTATCCCAGGCCTGTGGTCTTCTTAGCAGTGTGAATTGTAATTGCATGCCCAATTTAATCCAAGATCATCTAATTCAATCACTCCTTATTCCTTAGAGAAAATTTTTTCCTTTTCTGGTATTTGGTAGTGTAAGTGGAATAGGCTAAGTGTTTGGTTTTTTTAACTTAATAGTTTTCAAAATAATGAGTTTGTTTTCCGACATCCTCCAAAGTTGATCAATTTTCTTTTCTTTCTTTTTTTTTTTTTTTGAGACAGAGTCTCACTCTGTTGCCTGGGCTAGAGTGCTGTGGCATCAGCCTAGCCCACAGCAACCTCAAACTCCTGGGCTCAAGTGATCCTCCTGCCTCAGCCTCCCAAGTAGCTGGGACTACAAGCGTGCACCACCATGCCTGGCTAATTTTATATGTATATATATATATTTTTAGTTGTTTGAGTAATTTCTTTCTATTTTTAGTAGAGACAGAGTCTTGCTCTTGCTCAGGCTGGTCTCAAACTCCTGAGCTCAAATGATCCACCTGCCTCAGCCTTCCAGAGTGCTAGTATTACAGGCATGAGCCACCGCGCCTGGCCTGATCAATTTTCTTGTGTCTTTAAGAAGTCATGAATTTAAATGTATTTGCTCTTTTAATCTGTTGAAGTATTATTCTTCAAATTATGCCCTCCTTGCCTAATGGAAGCCTTTTCAGTTTGGCTCATGAGTTCCAGGTCCAGGAACCTAATAGACTTGGTAACTTGCTTGCTATTCCAGCTATCTATTGCTATGTAGAAAACTTATTTTTATTATTTCTCATGTTTCTATGAGTTGACTGGGCCATACTGGGTAGTTCTTGTGTGGGGTCTATATTAATTTCTTATCACTGCTATAACAAATTACCTCTAATTTTGTTTAAACAATACTAAATAAACTATATCTTATAGTTTGGGAGGTCAGAAAACAGGATTAAATCTCATTTGGCTAAAATCAAAGTGTTCACAGGACTGTATTTCTTTCTCAAGGCTCTGGGGGAAAATCTGTTTCTTTCTTTTCTCCGTCTTCTAGAAGCTGCCACAGTCATTAGCTCATAGCCCCTTTCTTTTGTCTTTAAAACTGGCAGTGGTAAACATCCCAACACTCCATACTCCTCTTCTACCTTCCTCTTCCACCATTAGGGATTCTTGTGATTACATCGAAGCCCACACTGATAATTCAGAATTATCTCCCTATTTTAATATCAGGTGATTAGCAACCTTAATACCCTTTGCTATATAATAACACATTCACAGGTTCTGGAAATTAGGAAATTGACATCTTCTGTCTACTATGGGATAGATCATAAACTTGTAGTCAATTGCTAGTTGAGCATGTCGTCATCTAAAGGCTCAACTTGGCTGGATAACCAAGAGGACTCACTTACATGGTTGGCAGTTGTTACTGGTTCTTGGTTGGAAGCTCATCTGAAGTTGTCAATGGAACCACCTACACGTGACCTCTCCATATGGCCTGGGCCTTTCATAGAACAGTAGCTGGGTTCCAAGATGAAATTTTGTAAGAGTAAACATTCTGAGAGGCAGAAAGTGCAAGCTGTCAGGCCAGTTAAGATATACTGCTTGAAATGGCACATTGTCTCTTCCTCCATAGTCTATTCATCAAAGCAATCAATCATAGAACCCTTCCAGATTCAAAAACGTTGACAAAAAGCTCCACTTATTGATGGCATGGAGCCATCAATAGGTCACATTGCAGAGGAGGGTGTGAAATGGGAGATATTTTTGCGGGCATATTTGGAAGCCTGTCACAGTTGTTATCTGGCATGACAAGATGTTTCATGCTCATTTTGAATATTTCCTCCTCTGACCTGGAACCAGCCTTTTCTCCAAGTAAGCCCTGGTTCTTTTTAATGGAAATGGTATTTCAAGACCAAAATTTGGATGCTGAGGATATGCATTGCTACCAGGTTGGTTTTCTGTTGTAAGCCTTTTCAATGAGCATGGCTAGAAAAAAAATTATATGTATATATACACACATGCACATATACATATACATATATAGATATAAAACAGCCCATGTGTATACATATACATAGGAAGATAAAATATTGTATTAATTTATTTTTTTACTTCAAATTCTATAGGATTTTTACTTGACATCTTCTATTTTACCTTTGTATTTTCTCTTTTATTCTGGTGCTTAATGACATAAGAATGTTAGAATATGACATAATTACTCATTTATATTACCTCACATTTTACATATAATAGCCTTGGAATAAAATACCAATGATAAAAACAACAATAAATTTTGGGGGGTTATGCACTTTTCCCTTTTGTTACAGTTGTATTGTGAGGGATTATGTAAATACTATTTTGTATACTTTCCCTTTTAGCCCTAAGTAAATCTTATTTTATAAGTAAATATATATTTATTGATCCTACTAGTTTTTAAATCAATGTCTCTTTGTCATTTAGGTTTTCTGATTTCTGTTTTCCAGAAAACTCTTCAGGAATTGCTTATAGAAACAATATTTTCTGAGTTTTCGAATGTTGACAGATGTTTGGTGATCTTTATATTTGAAAGTTATTTTTTGCTGGATATAAAATATTTTATTTATATTTTCTTTTCTTAGCATAAAATTTCAAAAGAGGAGTTATAACACAGTGTCTTTCCCTGATAATTACTTGCCATTTTTGCCTGATTTCACCAAAAATTTTTTTACTTTCTTTATAATACAGTAATCTTACTGGATTTTATTTTGAAGTTAGTCATTCTTCTTCAGTATACTCAGTAAATAATATTCCCTTTCACAATATAAATTCAATTTTATTCCAGGAATTTTTTGTAAATTATAATTTTTAGTATTTGTTATGTTCCCTTTTTTGTTTTCCCCCAGAGACTCTTATTATGCTCTTATGCTATGTTAGATCTTCTTTGCCTATAATCTTTATTTGTCACTTTCTCTTGAATTCGTTTGATATTTCCTCATTTTTAAAACTTTTTACTTGTAAATAATTTCAAATATATAGCAAAAACTGTAAAAATAAAACTGCTATAAATTTAACTCAGATTCTCCCATTGTTAACATTTTATTCAATTTTCTTTGTCTTTTGTATGTTCTCCCTAGGCATATACAAACACACACACACACACACACACACACACACAATATATATTCTTTTCTGAATGATTTGAGAATAAATTGCTTATGCCATTACAATGTGTGTATTTACTAAGGGTAAGAATACTAGCTTACATAACCACAGGAAATTAACTGTGGCAAAATTAACACACATAACATTTTCCTCCAATTTACTCTCCATATTCTAAGCTTATTAATTGACCCAGTAATGTCCTTTGTAGCATTTTTTCCCTTAGTTATCAGATGCAGTCAAAAATCAGACATTGCTTTTAGTTTTCATGTCTCTTTAATCTCCTTTAATTTTATTCATTTCTATAGCCTTTTTTTGTCTTTTATGATGTTGACTTTATATTGTAATAAATATAACAAAATTTACTACTTTAACCATTTTTATGTTTACAATTAAGTGGCTTTAAATACATCCATGTTATTGTGCAACCATTGTCATTACCCATCTCTAAAACTTTTTCATTATCTCATTCTGAAACTTTATACCCATCAAACAAAAACTACCCCTCTCTCTTCCTTCAGCCCCTGGTAATTATTATTCCAGTTTCTTTCTCTATAAATTTGCCTATTCAAGATACCTCATGTAAGTAGAATCATACAATAGTTGTCCTTTTGTGTATGGCTTATTTCATTTACTGTAATGTGTTCAAGGTTCATTTAGCATCTTTAGAATTTCATTCCTTTTTAAGGTTGAGAATATTCCATTGTATGTATATGCCACATTTTGTTTATCCATTGATTTGTTGATGGACATTTGGTTGTTTTCACCTTTTGGCTATGATAATGCTGCTATAAACATTGATATTTCTGTTCAATTGAAAATGATGGTTGATTTTCAATTCTTTTGGGTATATACCCAGAAGTTAAATGAGTAAATAATACAGTAAGGGTCTAACTTCATTCTTTTGCATGCAGATATCTAGTTTTCCCAGCACTGTTTTTTGAAAAGATTATTCTTTCCCCATTGAATTATCTTGGCACTCTTGTTGAAAATCATTTGATCATATATGTGAGGGTTTATTTCTGGCTTTCTAGTCTATTCCATTGGTCTGTCTGTCTTTATGCCAGTACCACACTGTTTGATTACTGTAACTTAGTTAACTTAAATCCTAAGTGCTTTATTATTTTTGATGCTATTATAAATGGAATTATTTTCTTTTCTAGATTGTTCATTGTTAGTACGCAGAAACACAACTAATTTTTGTGTTGATTTTGTAACTTGCAACTTTGCTGAATTTGCTTATTAGTTCTAACTGTGTGTGTGCAATCTTTAGTGTTTTTTACATAACAGATCGTGTCATCTGCAAATGGAGATCATTTTACTTCTTTCTTCCCAATTTGGATGCCTTTATGTCTTTGTCTTGCCTAATTGCTCTGACTAGAACTTTCAATACTATATTGAACAGAAGTGGAGAAAGTGAGCATCCTTGCCTTATCCCTGATCTTGGAGAAAAGTCTTTCAGTTGTTCACCATTGAGTATGATATTAGCTGTGAGTTTTTCATATATGGCCTTTATTACTAATATATTAGAGAATTTCCTCTCATTCCTAATTGGTTGATTGTTTTTTTTTTTTTTTATCAAGAAACAGTGATGAGTTTTGTCCAATGCCTTTTCTACATCAATTGAGATGATTATGTGGTTTTATTTCCTTTTTGTGTTAATGTGGTATGTTACATTGATAGATATCTTGAACCATACTTGCATTCCAGGAATCAATCCCACTTGTTCATGGTGTATAATCATTTTAATATGCTGGTGAATTCTGCTTTCTAGCATTTTGTTGAGGATGAAACTGATATTTTTGAAGAATATAGTCTCATTTATAAAAATAGAATGTCCTTCATTTGGTCTTTGTTTTTTATTTTCAGATTTTTTATATTTCTTACTTTCCATTTTTCATAATGTATTACCTGTTGCATTTTTATTCATTTATTCCTTCTAGTATAGTCTTCATTTCTGAAATACTTTTAAATAATTCTCCAGAGATATATTACCTAATTTCTGAGTGTTCCTAATTCTGATTAATGTTCTTTCATATCTTATATTATTTTCATAGTTGTTTTTTTTTTTTTTTTTAGCTTTTTAGCATTTCAGTCATTTTAGCTTTTAGGTTATAATTTTGATCTGTTTTGTGGTTATGTCTTTCTGGTGTGCATTCAATATCTTAGGGATATTACTCTGCTTTTTAATCTGTTTTCTTGTGTTAACTTTAGGATCTGATCCTTTTCTTTCCTCATTGGTACTTGAAATTAGTTTTCCTTTGACTTTTAGAAGTAATGATGGTTCAAAATAGTTCTGCTAATTTCATGGCTCTAGAACTCTCTCTTTTGTTATATTTGAGCAATGTCCAAAAAATTTGGTAGCTTATTTTCTGGAGATATGTTCCCCCTACTTTTATCTGGACCTTCTCCTTCCTTTGACTCTTTCATCTCTGTGCTGCTCAATTGTGATTCTCACCCTTACAGTTTCTACTCATTTTGAGGGTTTACCCTGAAGTGAGTTTTGACTGGTTAGTTTGGGAGTTCATGGGGCCCAGGCTTCTCTGGCCCCTGTAGCCTTTACCGCAGACTCTTCACACTCACCATTATTAGAGAGTGAAACTCTCCTCTTAGTTTTAGATAGTTTCCAGTGAGTACTTTTTGTCTATTTTAGGGTTCTTTAGGCCCCTTGCTTTCCTCTGGTTCCTCCTGCAAAGATATTGGTACAACACAGGCCTTATAGGTGTCATACACCACTCATATTTTGTGGTGTATGGGTCATATGGTTTAGAAATTTGGCCCCTCCGAATCTCATGTTGAAATTTGATCCCTAGTGTTGAATGTGGGGCCTGGTGGGAGGTGTTTGGGTCATGAGAGGCAGATCCCTCATTAATGGCTTGGTGCCCCCCCCGTGATAATGAGTGAGTTCTTGCTTTATTAGTTCATGGAAGAGCTGGTTCTTTAAAGGAGCCTGGCTCCTCCTCCTCCCTCTCTTTGCTCTTTCTCTTGCCATGTAACACACCTCCTCTCTCTCCCCCTTCTGCTCTGACTGGAAGCTCCCTGAAGCCCTCACTAGATACAGATGCTGGCACCACGCTTCTTGTACAGTCTGCAGAACTGTGAGCCAAATAAACCTCTCTTCTTTGTAAATTACCCAGCCTCAGGTATTTCCTTTATAGTAACACAAGTGGACTAAGACAATGGGGATACACTGTAACCTATTTTTAAAGATGATCCTTACTGATTTTTGGCTTTGTTGCCCTATTTGCTGTGTTTCTTTTTATAGGATGATTTGAGATTAAAAGATTATGCCACTTCTGCCTTCATCTTCCCCAAATCCCCCCAAACTGAACTCTTGATTCTAATGTTAAACATGCTCCTTCCTCAAGCTCACTCCATCTCAGTAATGCTACCACCATCTACCACATTATGCAAACCTGAAACCTAGGAGTCATTCATGAGGCCCTATTTTCTCTCACCTGTAACACTTAATCTACCAAGATGTATTGACTTCCTTGCTCTTACAGTGGAACCATATTGCCGTTGGAGGATACTCGCTGACAGAGGACATTTGCCATTCTCACAACTGGGGAATGTTCTGCCTTGTTCATCTAGCTTCCAGAGCAGAAGCTGGAGCCTCAATTTCCCCACTCTCTTGTGATATAGTCTCTGCCTCTGAAGGCTCAGATGCACCCATTTGAGGCTTCATAAAAGAACTAGGTGATGAGGCAAGAATTCACTTTCTGGCAGGAGTGGCAGTGGAGGTTTTGAGCTTTGGGGACATCAGTTGCATAACTTATGGTATCTAGTTCTCAGAGCAGGTGATGCAGGCAAAGGTGCATGGGACTAGCAGAGCAGCAGTGGGTCCTCAGTGGAGCAGTCTCCTGGTGAAAGTCGAGCCTCTTTCCTGGTGGATGGCCTTCAACACTAACTGTAACCCCCCCATAAATTCTAGTAACTACCTAACACCCTTTTAAAAATTGCTTCCTAGTTAAACTAGCTCAAGTGGGTTTCATGATTTATAACTGTGGCTGCAATGATACACTGGTCTTTTTTCAGTTCTTCTGTACAGATAATTCCTTATCTCTGCAACCTACTCTCTCAACTACCATTTCCACTCTCTTCAGAAAATAGGAAGAAGAGAATGTTTTGGTTTCTTCTGAATGTCATTTTAATTGCTGAGTACTGTTTTTTTAAAGCAATTATTTCTACTTGACAAAAGGGCTGATCATGAAGTTACTTTCTCCCACTTCAAAGGGTTCAGCCCCCTTTTCCATACCCAAATTCCCTTTATTTGTATGGTCCTAGTATTTGTCAAAATCATGAAAAGAGTGGGGCTTCCTACATTTGACATGTATTTGGTTATTTTTTATGGGGCTATATTTCCTTGGGTTTTATTTTACCTTCAATAAAACAGTTCCATCATCTCTTAAAATCTACCTGTGAATGGCTAAGTTTTAAGTCCAGGACACAGAGGTAAAATATTAAGCCATTTTGAAGGTAAAAGACATTTTTTAAGGAAACTTGGGGAAAAAATGGAAACTTTTTAAGGCCAAGAATTTGCTTAGAGAAGTCATGAGAAGACTATAAGATACATTTTTTTAAAGACTTCAATCAAATCTCAGAAATGATGAAGTCTGACCTAAGAAGAAAAAAACCTGGGAATTCTGTTTCTGACATCTGATTGATTTGTTTGGAAAAATGATTGTGTGCTTGCTGATGCATTTGAGGATGAACACTTGATAGATTACTGCTGAGCACTAGAGAGGTCCTGAGGGGAAATTCTCAGGAAGTTAGACACTGAGAATTTAGGAACAGTGAATATTTAAAACTTACTACATGACTGAACTATAATGATGGAATTCACAAGTTGAATGACCTGTTATGGAATCAAGTGTATCTCCATCCTTAGGGATGAATGTGGCACCAAATCTATTGTTATCATATTTTGTAAATCTCCAAAAAGATGATTTGCACCCTGTACAGTAATTCCCCTTCTTGCACTAACAAATGCCTGGGTTCTTTTTCTTTCCTGCCTTTAGTAGTATTAGAGTCTAGTTTTTTTGTCTTTGTTTTTTAACTGCTTAAACTGATTCAGGTTTACATTTAAATACATGTTTTTAATATCACTTTAGGCCTCTCTAATTTCATCAAATATCTTTTTCCCTCAGAGCATTTATGTTATTTGTGGTGAAGTAAGTATGGGAAAAGAGTAGTTGCCTTATTTTCCTTCTATTTTGCACATTTTCCCAGACATGTCAATATTACTTAGCACCACATATGCTTAAAACTCCTAATATTTATAAACAATTTCAAAAACAATTTGCTTACATTTCTTTAGACATTTTATAAATATGGCATTAATCTGAAATGTTTACCTTCACAGTATAGTTAAAACAAAATGATGCCACAAATGCCCCGCTACCATTGAAATATAAATGAATTTATAATATCTTGGGGATATTATTAAAAATAATATTTATTTTTAAACCTACTAAAATTAAATTTTACTTGGAAGGGAAAATAAGTGACTTGCTAAAGGAAATCCAGTACAGCCAATATGAACTTCTGCCTATTTGGATTAGGACCCTGGTATCTGGAAAGAAAAGGTCCAGATAATGTGAAGAGAACATTTTCTCATCCACTGATATTGTTACATCAGTATAACACAGGTACTTAACACTGGCTTAAGAGACCCATGTAAGTCTCAGAGTTTATTTTCATCTTTCTAGATAATTTGCTTTCCTCCCCGCCTTTTGAGTCCAGATCTATGGTTTAATTCAATTCAACAAACCTCCACGTGGAGAAATAGAAAACCTCCTCATCTTCTACACAGGTGTTGATAAAGGAAATTGTATAACCTGTGCTGCTGGCACAGAGGGAAAAGTTGTAGAATGCAATGGATCAAGAATACTGGGACGCAGAACCCACACACTGTCCATGGATGACTGGTCTAAGTGATGGGGCTTGACGAGTGGCTTTATAAGCTAGCAGAAGTTGTCTCTGGGTGAGGATGAGACACTTCCAGTAGGGAAGATAACAGATTTCTGGGAGCCTTTTTGTATAGAATTGGCAGATTTTTCATCCCTGCAGGCTACTGACCAATTGTCAACTCCTTGTTCTGTCCCCATGATGACAGAAGGAATACACCATTGAAATGTTTCTTTTGTTCATGCTGTTTTTGTGTCCTTTGAGGCTTGATAGAGCTAGAGGGCAGTCCCTATTGGTGTCTCACTTCTGCCGACCTCCAACCCCATCCCATTCTTCTTGGACACAGCCCTATGGACCCTTAAATAACAGCTCAAGGTGTTAGAAGTTTATCACGTAGACAATCCAAAATGGTAAATCTTTGTTGAGCACATAAGCAAAGACAATGCTTCCAGAGGTTAATGTGAGAGCAGGGTACATGTCAGATGGAAGCGGGGAGAAAATTGGGGGTGGGGGAGCCATTTATGATGAATTAGAATAAAGCAGGTGTGAAATGATGTGAAAATGGGGGTCAGTGGAGTCCAATCCTTACCACTTAAGGAAGAAGACTGAACTTATTCTTTCCTTTGCCTCTTACAAAGTTCCTTTAGAGGGGTAGGAGGGCAGGTGTGTCTACAAAGCAAGCCTTGGGCAACTGGGTATGCAAATGAAAATATGTATCACTCTGCTGAGCCCAAAAGTGTGATGACTGGCCTGGCTCTAATTTCTTCTTCCTTTTTGTCCAGATTGGTATTTCTGAATTCCAAATGGGACACTTATTACTCTTCCAGAATCTGTGACCAATCCTGACTCTAAGCACACAGTGATAAGGAACCCCCTCTCCTCAGTACCAAGCCCTTGAGCCTGCTGCTCCTGTGGCCAATGTGTCACCACAGTGCCCACAGCCTGGTTGGCTGCCCCATATTCTGCCCATGGTCATGTCTGTGTACCTCCTTAGTGATAGTTTTCCACCTGTGGTACTCTAGGACCCCGAGATTTCCTTCTCTGACCAAGACCTCCAGTTCCTACCTTCACCCACATCTGATACTCACCACCTGCAGGGAGCTCTGCCAGGCACCTGCCATGAACTCCCCTTGCTTGGATCTATCTACACCACAAGTCCAGGTTTCTGTTCATTTAGTTATTGTACTCGTACCTTATCTGGCCTCTCTTCATTCTGGATATAACATACTCTTCATACTCCTCCCCACATGACAATGATAGTAGCTGTCACCAAATACTGCCCTCCTCCCCCCAGTGAACCATGCCTCCCTCCTTCATACTCTTCTGCAGTGTCCTTCATGTCACGCTGAATCTGGGTGACCTTGTGACTTGCCAATAGAGTGGGGCAGAAGTGATGCTGCCTGTCCTAAGCCTAAGCATCAAACAGGACTGGCAGCTTCTGCTTCTGTGTTCTCAGAAGCCAGTCACCATGCAAGAAGTCCAACCACCTGCTGAGGCACAGTTCACATAAAGAGCCCTGGAGCGTGAGCTCTGTGGAGAGAGAAGCCAGGTAGTGGAGCACTGAGCACTGAGACACCAGGCAAGAGAAGGAGGGAAGAGCTCATCAGGGACATCCCAGTACAGCCAAGCTTCCAAATGACTCCAGCCCCTGCCACCAGGGTCTGTAACCACATGAGAGATACCAAGTGAGGCCAGCAGAAAAACCCACCCATCTGATCCCAGTCAACTCCTGGAATTGTGAGAAATAGTAATAAATTGTTGTTTTGAGGTAGTGTGTCATGCAGACACAGATATCTGAATCAAAACTCTTTAACAACAGATCCTTGACTATGTACAGGCCTTTGTCAGAACTCCTAAGAGTAAAAGCCAACATTTATAGAGCACCAATGACATACCAGGCACTGTTTTAGATGCTTTGCATGCATGAAGTAATTTGACCTGCAATAGCAATGCAATGAGATGTACACTATTATTAGTGGCATTTTATGATTGGGGAAACCAAGGCTAAGGAAGGTGATTCACCTTGCCCAAGATTACGCTGTGAATAGGAACTTGAATTGAAACTCAGGTAACTTGGTTTCTGAGCCCTGAAACCTACTGCTTCTGGGTCTCAGGATTTGCCAAACTGGCCACCTTTGTCATCATGAATGTCTAGAACAAGATTGGGTATCTATGGGACATATCCACAAGTCAGGTGTAGCAGTGACTCTTCTTTGGGTTTTTATGAGGATATGGGATCATGTATATTATTAATATAATGGTATAATTTAAGAAATCTTGGTAAGGTCCCCTAGGCCTCCCAAAATATCTCTCATTACCTGGAATAGATGTTAAATTCCTTTTAATAGTGAATCACTCATGATAACGTGAATCCTGTAGGAGAACTATCACCTTAAGCCATTGTTTCCAAGGTCTATTCTACAGAACCTTCTTTCCCAAGATTTATTCATGCACTAAATACTTTTCCATATAGTGACTTTGAAATAAAGTCTCATTCCCTTTTTATACTTCCATCTTGTATTTTTACCAGTTTCTCCTCTACATATATTTCTGGAAATCCATACATAAATGTGTCATGGTTGAAGCCTGTCATCTGAGATGGCTCTGTGGCTCCAACCACAGCCCCATGGCTCTGTAGATCGTCTCTTGCCATCTTGTATTTGGCTTTACTTAGGCAGTCACTGTTCTCCCCTCAAGCTTTGCTCCAAGCATGGAAACAGAGAATCTTCTTAATTCAACACAATAATAGCTATGATAAACCTGTAGCACTATTCACAACGTGTATTAAAGACTCAAAGACTACAAAAGGGGGTTATGTAACAGGGTGGGGATGGAGTGGTCCAGGGAAAAATGAAAAATCCATCCCCTTCTGGTAATGGTTGACCTTATACCCACCAAGTACCCATGAGAGGCTAGCGATCAGAAATAGTTCTTTAGTTAATAACAATGTATTCTGTAATTGAATATTGCTCAGAGTAGATTGTAAATGTTCTCACTACAAAAAAAAAATGAGAAGTATTTGAAGTAACGGATATGTTAATTAGCTTGATTTAGTCATTCCACAATGTATGCACATGTCAAAACATCATATTGTACACTATAAATATATAGCATCTTCACTTGTCAATTAAAAAAATAGAAATGCCCTTTAATAGAAACACCCTTTGACAGCCAAAAAAATTAAACTAAATTTTAAAAGTATATATATTTCTTCAAAGAATTATAGTTGATCCTTGAACAATGTGGGGGGCTAGGGGTTGCTGACCCCTTGTGCTGTCAAAAATCCATGTATAGCTTTTGACTTAACTGCTAATAGCCTAGTGTTGACCAGAAGCCTTACTGATAACCTAAACAGTTGATTAACACATATTTTTAATGTTATATGCATTTTATATACTGTATTCTTACAATAAAGTAAGCTAGTGAAAAGAAAATGTGTCTAAGAAAATTATAAAGATGATAAGATATATTTACTATTTATTATGTAGAATTAGATCATCATAAAGATCTTTATCCTTGTCGTCTTCACGCTGGATGAAGAGGAGGGATTGGTCTTGCTGTCTTGGGAGTGGCAAAGGGAGAAGAAAGTCCACACAGTTCAAACTCACACGGTTCAAACATGTTGTTCAAGATTGGTCTTGCTGTCTTGGGAGTGGCAAAGGGAGAAGAAAGTCCACACAGTTCAAACTCACACAGTTCAAACATGTTGTTCAAGGGTCAACTGTATTTATTATTGAAAAACATCATGTTGGATACACCAAGATTTCATTGCACCAAACCCAATCTGTTATTTTTCAATCTCTTCTCAGCATGAAGTGAATAATGCTCAGACTCTGTAACCTCCTGTCGTGGTTCAGTCACTGACCCAGGTCTCCTATAAACAAATGCCTAGGCAACAACACACTGTACTCCTAGGAACAAGGGTGATTTTCAGGCAGAGGGCAATCTGCACATAGATTTAGGGAAAAAAGAAATTCTTAGTGTTCTCATTCTGCTAACAAACAGATCCAAACACATTACCAAATGAAACATTAATATTTCAATCCAAAGCACCTGAACTTGGGAATTTCCACTGCATTCAGGTCTTCCAAAAGAATAGTGGTGTGTGTATGTGTGTGGGTGCCGGAAAAACCCCTGCACTCTGTAATATTGTGTGTTAAAAGTAACAGAAATCGAGCAAGCAAACAAACAAGAAAGCTAGCTTGCTGGAGTTAGAGCCAGATCACTCTAAACCTATGCAACTTTGTAACCAGCATACCAACATTAACAATAATTGTTACCTGGGGAGACAACTTGGACCGCATGAGAATCTGTGGAGATGAAAAAAGGCACAGAAATAAGAGAGGAAATGCAGTAAAGCCTCATTTGGAGCCCAGCTGGAGGATGCTGAGAAAATGCCCTTGGAAGTGGACCTCTGAGCCAGTGGGGCTGATTTCATGGTGGCCTGGGAGGCAGCGTGAGCTCAGGCAACAGCTGCCAGTCTCAGGGTAACTCCCTATCTAGAGCAGGGTCACAGGCCAATAGGTTTCCTCATCTGTGCCCTTTGCAAACAGTTGGATTCCCCCCCACCCATCCTTTTACAGAACGTGAGTCTTTTCCGGTGCTCTACCTTCTGGGGGGAGTCTCCATTCATCTACACCGGGCACAGACTCAAGGCCTGGGCTTCTGTTTCTACACCTCATCCTATGCCACGCCAACAGCCATCGATCCCCACATCTTGGGGGCCCTAGAGCAGGGGTCAGCAAACTTTTTCTCTAAAGGACTACATTTTCACTTTTGAAGGTCATATGATCTCTGTTGCAACTACTCAACTCTGCTGTCAAGTGCTAAAGGAGCCAGTGATGACAACACATAAGCACAAGCACGTGGGCCTGGCTGGGTTCCAACAAAACTGGACAAAAGCAGGAGGTGGGGCTGGATTTCATTTCCAGGCTATAGTTTGCCAACCTCTGACCTAGAACAGCACCCGTTTCTGGGTTCATGGTCATCTATCTCTGTGGTTTTGGCCTCTTTACTTTTTCTATTTCTTAAGAATTCCTATTAATTTTTTTGTGAGCATAACAAGACATTCTAAAGTATCTCTGTATGATTTATGCAGATCTGAGTGTTTGGGGATGGTAGAGGGATTTTTACAATACCTAGTTCGTTATCCTGTTGGAAATCTAAGTCCTGCATAACTTTTTCTATCTCTTTAATGTCAAGTTTCTGTGTCATTATGTTTTAGAAGTTCTCCGATTAATAGAATATAGCTGCAGATAGCCTTTTAACTGATGTGTTGTCAATTTACATTTACTGTGATTACTGGTACATTTAAATTTGTTTCTATTAACTTGTGTTCTAGTCCCTGTTTACCAGGCCATGTCTATTCGTTCTCTTTCTTCCTTCTACTACATTAATCAAGTTTGCCCATGTTTTCTTTTTTCACCTCTATTTGGAAATTCAGCATTCAATTTTGATTCTTTTGATGGTAGACTTTCTATTTTTATACATACAAATAATCAAGTCTAACATTCTAAACCTCTGCACTCCTTCCCAGTGATGCTGGGCCCTTAGGACCTTCAACTCTGATTACACTTCTGTTCTTCATTTGAATGATATCTAGTATTTGGTTTTAATCCCCCAAATTGATTTTTCAGTCATTGTTTATCAATTTCTTTACTCACCACTGATTCTTGCATCCTACTTATTCTACCTGAGTCCATTTTTTTCTCCCTGAAGTATATCCTTAAATTAGTTATTCTTTTAGCAATAATCTAAGTGTATGGAACATTCTCCATCTTTGTTAAAAAAAGAAATTTTTATTTTGTCCTCACACTTGATTGATATACACTTGTTTATAGAATTCTAAGTTGACAATATTTTTCCTCAGGACTCTGTAGATATTATCTCTTAGGTAATCTACAATCTTCTAGAGTCTATGATTACTATTGAGGGTGTATTGTCTAATTTTCCCTTTGTAGGAAAACTCTCTCTTTCCTTTTTTGCTTACTTTTAACATTTTCTCTTAGTTTTCTTCAATAGCCTCATTACAATATTTCCATTTGTGATTTATCTTTATTTATACTGTGTTGAATATTATACATCTTGAATATTCATGTCTTTTACCAATTCTGGAAATTTCTTAGTCATTACATTTTGATTATTACCTCTTCATTGTTTTCTCTGTTCATTCCTTCTGGAATTTCTTTTAGAAATACATTGAATCTTCTCATTCTGTTCTCTTTATTTCTTACTTTTGATGTATATTTCCCATCTCTTTCTGTGTTGCATTCTCAGATTTTTTTCCGGTTCTATTAGACACTAATTCTTTCTTCAGCTGTGCCTAAATCTGATGTTTCACTCACCTGCTGAGTTTTCTTTATAATTACAAATTTTTTCATTTTTGTGATTTTCAAATTCTGAAATTTCTTTGAAATTTCATTTGGAAATAAAATTTGGTTCTTGGTTTAGTATAGTGCTTAAGACCCTGTACTCTGGATAAAGAATGCCTTGATGTAAATGTCAGCTTTGTCACTTAGCAGATCTGTGACCGAGGGCAAGTTACTTAACCTCTCTGTGCTCCAGTTTCCTCATCTGTAAAATGGGAAGATAATAATACCTCATAATATAATATGAAAATAATATTGTAGTGTTGTGACAGTTGAATGAATTAATATTTGCAAAACATCTGGAAGCCTGCCTAGCACGTGGTCAATGCTGTGCTACTAATATTGTCTTCCACATCATCATTCAGAGCAGACTTTCCTTTTCGTATTTCTCATTCTTGTTTTTCAATTACATCTGTTATAGCTTTAATGACTTTAAAGCTATTCTTTGACAGTCACTGTCTAAATCTCACTTTAGTAACTCATGTTCTTGGGTCTAGTTCTCCCGTACCTTGTGTCTGCTGACTCTGCCTCACACAGACATTTTCCTTGCTTATTCTGTGGTTTTCTAACATGAGCTCCTCTTCAATGAGGCTGGTTATTTCGTGAGAAGCCCCTGCCACCTGGGTGTGTCTGTTCCCCTACATGGCTTGGCATTTATTTTGCCAGAAGTGCCAGGGGCATCTCTGTCCCATGGCCAAATTTTCTATATATATTTAAAAAACAGGCATTTCTGAAATGTAATGTAAATTCACACTCCAAGCCTGACTCAGGCATGGAGCTTGGATTTCTTAGGGAATTCCATGTTTTTTCCCACTGGTTGCCAGGCAGAGAAAAACCAGACTCACTAAACTCTCCTGTGCAAGTGGGTAGGTGTGTTCTGTTGGGTGTTAGTTTCAATACCCACCTCACCTGACATGTGCCCTCGTGTCTACATGAGGTTTAAGCCTGAGCCTCCAGGTTTGGTATCAGCTCTCAGCTCAGGTCACAACTCTGGCATTAAATTTCCTCTATTTTTTTCCTAGCATGTTTTGATTCTCTTCCCAAAATATTTCATGCAGCTTTTGTAGATGTTTACAGTGCTCTGGGGTGTGATAGCTCTCCATCTTGCGGAGCCCCCAGTAGACTTCTTCCTTCTTATAACTCCAGTTCACAACTACCTTCCTTCCTAGTTTCCCTGCTCTCTCACTATTTCCTTTCATTTGTTTCTTATTATCTTCCTCTACTTCATGCCAGTTTGTTTTCTCCTCTGGTAGCATAGTTTGACCCCACAGAGTCCCATAAGTGCTGTGATGATCTGAAAAGATAAATCGCTTTATTAGTTGGTCTTCTAACTGCTATTGAGACATCGAAGCATTTATACCAAGGGTAATGCATCTTGGGTTGATGTAGGAAAATTTCATTTTACGCCCACAGACTTTGATCCTGTAGAAATATTCCCTGGTGTCTTTCCTCTTCTCTCCAGTGAGTATTTTAGATTTAATCATTCTTTCTGATGGTTATTGATGTGTTAGTCATATCTTCTCACTGCATTCATGAGTCTGGTGAAATGTGCTTGGAAAAATAACTCTGGCCAGCTACACTGTCTGAGCAGGAGTGCCCAAAATGGCTGATGCAAGGATTCCGGTCCCCTTGGCAGATACAGTCCTGTACTGGAGATAAGAACATTAGGCCGCACGGTCTCCGTACCGGTAGCCATCAGCATGCCCAACTCCTTGGCTCCGATTCATCACTCACCAGGCAAACCTCCCACAGCCATTTGACTCCTCCTGTAGATCAGAGCAACCCATGCAGAAAGGCCAACCAGCAGGCATGAGTATCAGGCCACACATCATGAACTTTCTTTCGAAAAATTAGGAAACTAGAATTTGGTATTACAAAAACCACAAAACAGACCTCACTGAGCCTCAACATTTTTATTGTAGTCAAGTATACGTAGCATTTACCTTTTTTTTTTTTTTTTTTTTTTTGAGACAGAGTCTTACTCTGTTGCCCAGGCTAGAGTGAGTGCTGTGGCGTCAGCCTAGCTCACAGCAACCTCAAACTCCTGGGCTCAAGTGATCCTACTGCCTCAGCCTCCCGAGTAGCTGGGACTACAGGCATGCACCACCATGCCTCGCTAATTTTTTTCTATATATATTTTTAGTTGTCCAGATAATTTCTTTCTATTTTTAGTAGAGATGGGGATCTCACTCTTGCCCAGGCTGGTCTCCAACTCCTGACCTCGAGCGATCCACCCGCTTTGGCCTCCCAGAGTGCTAGGATTACAGGCGTGAGCCACCATGCCCGGCCTCATTTACCTTTTTAATCCTTTGTGCATGTACAATTCAGTAGCATTAAGTACATCCACATTATTGTGCCATCATCACCACTATCCATCTCCAGAACTTTCTCACCATCCCAAACTGAAACTCTGTACTCATTAAACAATCCCTTCCCCTTCCTCTTTCTCTGAGCCCCTAGTAACCACTATTCTACTTTCTTTCTCTATGAGTTTGACTGCCTAAGGTATCTCATGTAAGTGGAATCATACAGTATCTGTCCTTTTGTGACTGGCTTATTTCACTTAGCCTAATATCCTCAAGGCTTATCCGTGTTGTAGCATGTATCAGAATTTCATTGAGACTTTATTTTTTAATGAGTTGAATTTTATATACATATCCTTCTGGGGAAAGCTAGATTGTTATTCGCCATAGAGCTGTAGACCATTTTATCTGCATGGATCCTGACATCCTCCCCGACATCTCTCACTCATCAGCCCTTTCAATGCCACTCTCTCCCACAGCTACAACGGTGGCTCTGTCGTATTTGAACTCTCCTTAGCCCTTTGACAAAAGAAAGACTTTGGAAGCACATCATCTTTCACATGAAAAGGCAATTTTTATTCTGAAATATGTAAGCTGCTAGACTTTTCAGGTGAAATTTTGAAACCACTGACCTTCACAAATGGGAGATCTGACTAATCTAACAAGAAAATAATGGCTTTGGAGGCTTCACCTTATCTGTAAGCCCTCTCTGCCCTCCCTCCCCCGCACCGCCTCGGACATTGTGATAGGTGGCCGGTGGAGTCTTGGTCACCCAGGCATTTCTTGTTACTGGTCCTTGTCGCAAAAGCACCAGTGCTTTTATGCTTTCAGCAACTTCCCATTGTCCAGCCACGAAGGTCCAATCTCCTTAACCTGACCTGTAGAACCCCACATAATAGACCCCAAAATACCTTCCAGATCCAGCCAACAAGGATTCTTCACTATTCTAGTCATATGTCCTATATTTTTCTCCTTTCTTTTATTTCATACTTTTTCTGTTGATGACAACACCTTCCCCAGAGTCTCTATCAAAATTATGCCCCTAAAATAAAGCTCATCTCAAATATCCACCTTATCCAAGAAACCCCTTCAAATCTTCTCAGCTCTGTATGATCCTTCTCCATTGCTGACCCTGTGAAACACTTTTATTTCTACCTCTCCTTTGGAGTCCCTATGAGATTATCCTTTGAATTTAGTCATTCATACATTTGTCTTAGTGCCTCAAACTTATTAGGCTGTATTTGCATAAAAGGGGTGACTGTGTCTTGCTCTCTCACAACACCTAGCCTTGTGACTTGCAGAAAGTAGGTTCTTTATAAAGATATTTGTTCTGTCATTTGTTTGTTGACTCGGAGTGAGTCCATGGCACTGCTATGTGAAACCAATCGTGGGACCAGCTCTGCAAGAGGTGAGCCCTTGGGGGTCCCAGCAGAAGGCAGGAGAGGACCATGGAGGTCCTGCTGAAGGGAGGACCATGAAGTGTAGGAAGCAGACTGTGGAGGGAACGGGTGCTCATTGCTGATCATTTACCCAGAGTAAGTGGGACCTGGGTGATGTTTTGTCTTGCCTCATCTTTGGGTTTTGTTGGTTGTAATATTGGGAGGAAATGTAAATGCAAACTTAACCTTAAACTCAAATGAAAAACAAAGTGATTTGGAAATGAAAAGAAGAATCCAGACTTTTAAAGATCCATTCTTCTTGTTTTAATAGAGGGTGGAGCAAAATCTGATGACCCAGATAATTTATGAAACTCTGGGACATCCACAGTGTTTCATGTTAACAATTAAGCTACTGTAGAGGGTAATAAATTTTCTAAGAAATTTTAGAAATTTAGAAAAATAGACACAATCCTAAATTACTACCTTTTGGTAGGGTAATTCTAGACCGATCCTCCACAAAATATATATTGGTTTCTATAATAGGTTGTTTGCCTAATGAATTTCTAAACTAATTTATACTTACAAAAATATTTAAATCAGATGTAAGGTTGCTGAGGGAAAAGGTGGTTTGATGGTGGGCTTTCGTTCTCGTATGAACATTGCAATGCTCAGTTTCAGAGAAACAAATGTTAAATTGATTCTAGATTGAATGATATGTTTTTTGGAGGAGCAGAAAAGCAAATCAGAAGTGGGGCAAGTCATTTATAATAATGAAACAGATTGCAAGTTATAAGATTTTTCAGTCATTCATTTTAGGAGACGTTGGATTGCAGAGTCACTGACTATCATTTTAGAATCCTTAAAAGATGGAGAAAATCCTGGAGGACTGAGGAAAGAAAAAAATATATAGCTCATTTGTTTCTAAAATGGACAAAGGGAGACTTTAACAATTACATACTAGTTTACTTAGCTCCAACCGTGAGGTGAAGATTGTAGATCAAATCCTCAAAAAAGCCTACTGATGGCGTAGACATCTAGAGGCACACAGGACCCTGGAGAGGAACAGTGTGGCTTTATGAAACTCAGTATGTGTCAGACAATTTTAATTTCCTTCCATGACAGGATGATGGGACTGGTAGCTTGGAGGCAAGCAAGAGAGGCCATTAATCTGTCTTTTCTCGAGTTTTCAATTCTCTCATACATGCGAGGCCCAGCAGCCTGCTAGCAAAGTCAGTCAAGCCCTGTGTTTCTCAAGCTGCAAGCCCTGGAGGGTTCATGAGAATCTTGAAATACAAGAATACATTCTTGAATAGAAGATTATCTTTTTAAACGTATTCTACCAGTTAAAAAAGAAAGAAGAACTAACTTCTGTTTTGCTTTTTAAAAAATTGTAATCTGAAGATCTTCATATAGATTGACTTCAGTTTCTTAAGTCAGTGTTTTTCAAAATGGTTTCGGTCCCCAGATGTATTCCGGAGGCTGTATTACTGGGCCCCAGCAGGAACCAGATGGCAAATTAAACAGGGAACTGAGAAAACTTACTGAAGGGACTGTTTACAAAAGGGTGGGCAGGATTTAGGGAACAACAAGGGGTGGCACAGTTGGGAACAGCTGTTACCAGCCCTGATCTCAGGGAACTGGAGAGGGGAGCAATTACTAGGGCCTCGGGGGGACAGCGATATGGCAAGAGGCACCGACAGCAACTGTGGCCTCTGGTAGGGGACACAGGTGTCCTGGCATGACCCAGCCTGAGGAAAGTGTGAAAACCCATGAAATTACGTGCACATTTGGGGGTATATGTGCGAATGTGTCTTTTCCTGCAGAACGTGTCCATTGATCTTACCAATGTTTCCCAAAACAAATCTCAAATGTCTAAAGCTGTATTTTCTAAAGAAGGAAATAAATTTGAACTGACTTTGTTACATTCCTGAAGTTGATAGTTTACATCCTTTATGAGGTATCCACAGGATACAAAGCATTCAGTAACATTCTTACAACTGGATAGACATAAGCTGGGAAAAGTTATTTAGTGTATTCTGGACCACAGATTGAGTTTTACTAAGCAATTATTAAACTTCAGCTGTTAACTGTGCTGATGTTTGGGAGTGGAACATGAAATAGAAAAGCTGGTCGTTGGCCGGGCACGGTGGCTCAGGCCTGTAATCCTAGCACTCTGGGAGGCCAGGGCCGGAGGGTGGCTTGAGTTCAGAACCTTGAGACCAGCCTGAGCAAGAGCAAGACCCCGTTTCTACTAAAAATAAAAAAAATTAGCCAGGTGTGGTGATGCGCACCTGTAGTCCCAGCTACTTAATATGCCAGGGGAGGAAATAAGAGGTTCCAGACAGCACCACAGCTGTGCCCTGATGGTACAGAGGACTTTCCTCCCCCAGGGTGAGCGGTAGTGGCCTGGGGTATTATAGTGAGGGTATATGAGGGAAATGCTGTGAAAAGGATTCAGTCTTCACTTGACAAGTATTATTGAGCACCTAGTATGTGGCAGGTGCTGTTTTAGGTGTTTGGGAGTAGAGCAGTAAATAAAACAGGTACAGTCTTTGGCCTCAAAACCTTATAGTTTAAGCACTAGGCGTTAATTAAATAATGACCCAAATCAGACGTAATTGCAAGCTGTGATGAGCACTTTGAAGAGGCAGTGGGGGGCGCTGTGGGAAGCTGTGGGCAGGGCTGGAAGGAATCTGGGTTAAGGATCACGAAGGCTTTGGAGAGGAAGGGAGCTCTGAGTTAAGACTGAAACCATGACCATGAGTTAAGTGGGGGCCCTTCAGGGAGAGTGGACAGCAAAGGGCCCTGGAATAGGAAGGGACATTGGCGTTGAGTCCCCATTATCCCATATGACACCCCTGTATACAGGAAGACCCCCTCTCAGTGGATGTGGCCCAGAGCCAGGGCACACAGTCAGGTGAACAGGGTGGGTCTCAGTCCCACTGTCCCTCAGCTGGGCACTCTCATTGGATGGGTCTGCAGGCAGCCCTTTACAAAGGATGGTACCTTTGTAAATTTGTGCCTGAGTAGGACTGAGGAACCCAGGGCAGTGTGCCCAGAGGCAGAGACAAGGGGAAGAAGGGGGGCAAGGTGAGCTGGACTCCCCGCTGGGCCCGTAGTGAACGCAAGGGCACCTAGGCTCTGCTGAGGGCTGTGGTCTTCCTTCTCAGACCAATGTGAAGGCTTGGAAGCAGGACAATAGCCCAATCAAGCTTCAAGAATGGGGCAAAGCCATCATGGCGAAGCTACCTCGGTGACCTGAAGAAGAGATGATGGTGGCCTGGGTCAGGAGGGGTACAGAAGATACTGAGGGGAATCAGCCAATAGAACTCAGTGATTGATGGGATGTGGGTGTGAAGGAGAAAGAGTCATCACAGGGGTTTCCCAGCTTCTGGCTTGTGCCGCTGACACCATTTATTGAGACAGGAAATACTAGTGAGGAAAACACATACACGGACGCACGCATGCAGGAGCACACACGTGAACACATTCCTCGCAGGAGTGGAGAGGAGGATCAACCGTAATGGTTTCATTCTTCTCTCTCTCTCTCTCATGGCCTGCCCTTCTCCCGGTAAAAAGGAGAGTAAAGAAGACTTTCCAGGAGCACACAGATCAAAGTTCAAATTGAAGGCTCATAGAAACACTCTGAAGTGGTTCCCACTTGGTGTAAAAAAATACAAAACAAAGTAAAAACCCCACCAGAAAATGACTGTGATGCTTACTTTTACCTGTGTTCTTTGTATTTGATGGTCAATTATTGGGAGACCTTAAAAATTGCACTCCAAGTATCCCTATTGCCAAAAGAAGTTCACAAACCAATGCACCTCTTAGGGGATTGTTTGTTGGTGACAACAAACACCTGCTTAAGAGAGAGAACCATTCCACACACGGGAGCAGGCCAATTCAGGCTCAACCAGCCTAGGACTTGTTGACTGCCAGCAGGGAATGCCGTCCCATGCCTCCATTCTGCCACATGTGACAATAGTCCAGGATCTAAATAATCTGTATCATGTTGAAATGAAATGTTGAGCCACAACCATATAAATATATGTACACAACATTACATACTATACAAGTTTGTAAGCCATAATCCACCCATCCCTTGTCCATTCTTTCCAACTCCCAAGTATGTCAAATTGATAACCCCCAAGGCAGGATGAACTCACAGAGCGGATGCTGCAGGCAGGGGGTGCCCCGCGCCTCCCAGAGGAGCAAACGAGGAGGGGTGGAGGCGGGTCTGGATAAGACCTGCCTCAAAGTCACACAAAAGGATGATTTTGACATCTTAAACTCAACTCTCAATTTCATTGTTACTAATTCTTCAGCCCATTTGGTTAATATTGAAATGAAATAAAAAACACAGTGCCCTCAAAACACATTTCCTTAAAAGAAAAAAAACTGCTAGAAGGCAATTTGGTCACTTGTGACTTCTGAAGAAAAATGAAGATCTTTCTTTGAGTTACTGAAGATTTTCATATGAAAAATAATGTGTAATCCAGAGTTGTTCTATTTCATGATAAAATAACAAACATAGCCATATGGAGACCTCCAATCCTATTCCGTGGTGTGCTGACATTGTGCAGGGGTAAAAATGTCTGGTCATATCTCCGTAAGGGCAACTTTCCCCTATAGACCTACATTACACTGACACTTTTTTCTGTAAATGTTTTGAATGTACATAATCAATTTTTGTCACTTGTCCAATACCTAGAAGTGCCTGACAACTTTCTAACATGAATTTCTGGATGGGTTTCAGAAACAGAATGGTGACTGTATCTACAAATGGCTGATCTGTTTTGATGTGAGCTTAATTAATGCTGCATATGAAACTCCAAATGTCACAATCCAGGAGTTTTAAAATTTTAATTATTAGACTGATTTAGTTAACTTATTCTAAAATGAAATTTGAATTTAATTTAATGTGAGTATTAAATTCTTTTGCAATAAATTTCTTTTTTAAGAGGAAAGGATTTCATAAAATCTCTCCATTATGAGTTTAAAGGAGAACTATATGAAGATGCCACAAGTGATATGACTTTCTCATTACAACTTGAGCTACAAACTTACGGGGGAGGGTTGGGAGGTCCAGTTATGACATCTGGTCATGAAGTCCAAGCCGCTGTTTGATGAAATTGCAGAATAGGAACTGAAGCCATGGCCGGGACTATAACAGAACATCATGGGGCAAGCTGATCTGGGCACAGTCAAGTCTGTCAAGAAGTGTCACCCCGACCACAGCAGCTAGAAGAGCAAGAAACACGACTGGTGAAACGAATGGCTTTATCTTTTCTATGGAAACATGAGTCAAACCTGCCAACATCCTTAGCACATGTACTTTGTGTTGTTTTCTCTGTAATGTAGTTGCAACCCAACGAGCCCTCTAGTCTTCTGTATAATTCATGTTTCAGTGGAATTCCACCAACTCCTTTATTTAAATAAGTTAATTGAAATTATTATGAATACTCATCCTTCCTCTTTCCTCCATAATTAGCTAGATTAGGGTTCAGGAAAGCATCATGTTCAAGATATGAACAAGGAGAGATCTTTGCCATCCAAGATGCACAACCTCCAGCTTTCTATCCTATATCCAGTTCTTAGAGAAGGCTCTTCTTACTTGAGGATATAACTGAAGAATTAGCCATTATTCGTTAGGTAACATTTTACTCCTTGGTGCAATGTTTGAGTTTGCCTGCAAAAGCCCTTGCTAAAGAGTAAAGTAGATAGAGAAAGGATACGGAACACTGACCTCAGGAAATACCAATAAAGGTGAGTACTGACCCTCATGAAATTTGAGAAGAAAAAATATGAAATGAAATGTTTAAACATAAGAATCAACTCAGTGTAAGAGCAAATATATTAGCATTTAATTTCTAAAGAATATGGATAAACTCTTATGATAGGTAAGAAATCTGGAGAAAAAGAACAAAAATCTTTTTAAAAAAATGAAACTGTCACTTTTGAAAAGTCACCGTGAGGGCAATGTCTTTGGTGCTATCAGAAAGAGCCAAAGAGAAAAACTGAGTTCCATATGAATTCTTTATTGTCAGTTTCACACAAAATCTTTGATTTCCAGGAATGTGGTTACCCGCATTTAAATCAGTGCCAACCACTTTGAATTATTAAGAGTTTAATAATCTCCATCTGTATCTGCATCATTTTAAAAACGATTTCGGTGCATATGGGATTAGATTTGTCTACATTAACAAGCTTTGAGAGCATAGAGTTGGGCTTGAGTGCAATATTTATTTCTTTGACCTCTCTACTACTTCAGATTTCTTTGTAAGATCTAGATTTGGAAGGAGACGTGTACTGTAATTATAATAGCACATTCTATCTATTTTATTTTTAATGGACAAATAAAAATTGCATATATTTATGGAGTACAATGTAGTGTTTTGATATTTGTATACATTGTGAGATGATTAAATCAAGCTAATTAATATATCCATCATCTCATATATTTATCACTTTTTTGTGGTGAGAACAATTAAAATCTACTCTTTTAAAGATTTTGAAATACATGTTATTATTAACTGTAGCCACCATGTTGTGCAATGGATCTCTAAAACTTATTCCTTCACGTAACTGAAACTTTGTACCCTTTGATCAACATCTCCTCATTCCCCGTCCTGCTCCCCCACCCTCTGGTAACCACCATTCTACTCTCTACTTCTATGAGTTTGGCTTTTTTAGATTCCATATTAGCTGTATTTGTCTATCTGTGCCTGGCTTATTTCACTTAACATAATGTCCTACAGATTCATCCATGTTGTTGCAAATGACAAGATTTCCCTCTTTTTAAAGGCTGAATAGTATTCCACTGTGTATATATACTACATTTTTAAAAATCCATTATCTGTTGATTCCGTATTTTGGCTATTGTGAATAATGCTACAATGAACATGACAGTGCAAGATATCTCTTCAACATATTGATTTCAGTTCCTTTGGATATATACTCAGAGATAGGATTGCTAAATCACATGGTAGCTCCATCTTTGTTTTTTGAGGAATCTCCATAGTTTTCCTTAATGAATGTACTCATTTGCATTCCCACCAACAGTGTACACGAGTTCCTTTTTCTCCACATCCTTGACAACCCTTGTTATCTTTTGTCTTTTTTTATAATAGCCATGTTAATAGGTGTGAAGTGATATCTCATTGTGTTTTAATTTGCATTTCCCTGATGATTGTGATGGTGAGCATATTTTCATATATCTCTTGGCATTTGTATGTCTTCTTTTGAAAAGTGTCTATTCAGGCCCATTTTTTAATTGGGCTTTTTTTTTCTTGCTATTGAGTTGTTTGAGTTCCTTATATATTTTAGATATTAACCTTTTCTCAGATGTATGGTTTGTAAATATATTCTCCATGTAGTTATAAATATTTCTCCAATCCCTGTATCTTTTTTGTTTGGTTTAGTTATTGTTACATACCGAGCATTTATGACATCATTTAATGCCTGCAACTGTGCCATGAACAAGGGATTAGTTTTGTCCCCTTTGACAGATAATGAAGTGAGGGCTTAGAGAGGTCAACCAAGTGGTCCAGTGTGACAGAGGTAGTAGATAGTCAATGAATCCCCAGCTTCCAAAACTGAGGAGAGTTCTCTACCCTCCACCCACTCCTCCCCTGAGCTGGCACATGGTGAGCCATTAGGCAAATCTGCCTTGACCTATCAGTCAAAGTGACCCTCTTGTTCAGTGAAGTGAAAAGCAGTGAAAATATTCAACTTGAGCTCAGTCAAATATTTCATCACCTAGGGCCCTATTTATTCAAAACTCACTTAGTTGTAAAGCAGCTTGGCTGAACAGGTAAACAAGCAAATGGAAGAGCTAGAAACTTCCCCCAGCTTTTCAAGTTAATGATCGGCAAGTCTGTGAAGCCTGACATGGGCTGGCAGTAGTGGGGAAAAGTTGAAAGTCCTTCTCTAATCCTTCACTTGGCAGGAGGATAAAAGGAAACCGGTGTTCTATACTTTTCACAGAGTGGGAGCCGACTTTACTAAGTGTCTTTTCTGGATTTCAAGGGGAATGCCAAAGAGGGAAAAGAACAGGTCGTAGCAATCTCAGTGGTGTTTTCTTGACCCTGGAGAATCTACTAACAAGCAGCATATAATAATCTTGTCACCTAAAATTACTATTTCCATGAGCAATTAAAAGGGACTAATTACCCAAAACAATTTGCTAAAATTAAGCCTGACAGCTTTGCTACCATCATCCTCAGATTAGGCAGGGAGGGTGGCTCCTGGGGAGGAAGAGACACTTAGTGACCTAGCTGTCACCAAGGAGGTTGTCAGCTAACTGACCTGAGGCTGGAATGTTGTGGGGACACACAGATCTGAACATGGAGCTTGATGTACCCTGAGCTGCACCAGGAACACCCAGTGAGTCTCAACCATTTGGGATCATTTATGGCCTCTTTGAGAATCGGTTAGAAGTCATAACTGGAACCTCTTTTCACGTACAAAAAAATACACATATTCCTACATACACAAAACATTCATGTATAATTTCAGGGGGTCCAGGGCCCCCCAAACCCACTCATGAATCCTTAGGAATCCATCACCCTATGCACTGTCACTTTAACCCCACTTCTCTGATTCAGAAGGAACTTCCACAAAGGTTTTCCCATGAGCAGTGGGCAAAGATAGCAGGGCTGGGCACAAAAGCCCAAGTGCACAGCAGAAGCCAAATGGGCTGGCCTTGGGGAAACGGCAACACAGCCAAGGTTAGCTGCACAGTTCCCAGTCTGGTCTTTCTGTCTGCTCCTCCTCCACCTCCTCCTGCTCCTCTCATACACCCATGGCCCCTCAAGGGTTTGAGTTTATTAAGCAAACACCACCTTTATACCCTGTATGCCTGGTATATAAAGCACGAGAATCATTTTTAATCAACAACCCAGAGCCTTTACACTTCCTGTACCTCTGCTGAGACCTTTATCTCAGGCTGCAGGCTCCTTATTAAAAACCAAGTGTGGAGAAATCTATTAATATATTCAAAGGGCCTGGTCAAGGCTAAGGGACATACAAACTATTTGTTCTTCTAGATTGGTGTTTCTCAAAATGTGCTCCAAGAGCCACCTGCATCAGAATCAGAGATGGTTAGTAATTCAGATTCTTAGGCTCTGCCTTTGCCATACAAAATCAGAACTGGGGGTGGGAGTTGGGAGAGGGCAGTGAATCTGGATTTCAAAAAATCTCCCCTTTTAAATTATTTGCACATTAATATCTCAAAGCTACTGCTTTAAAGATTTTAAACTCTAACTCTGAATCAAATCAAGTTACCACAAATGTACATACCTGGACCCTACTTCTTCACGTGCCCGAGGAAATGCTGAATTAGACAGAACCAATTCATTATACCTATGAAGACTGTCCTGTATCTTTTATAAAAGTGTTATTAAAGACAATGCCCATTATAATATAGCTGATAATTTCACTTAAGTTTAACATTTGGATAAAGTTTCTGTGACAAACCTCAAATGCTTCCCATTATTAGATAATGAGGGCTGTGTAAGTCCAGGTGTTTTCATTTTCAGCTTGGCCTCCAGGACACCTGAGTATTTAGGTTTAGTGTTGCACTCGTGGGTTGCCCTCTCTATGCAAACCCTTGAATAAATGCCCCTTATTCTCTATACCTTTGTTTAAAGGGTATGATTATGCCTGCCTCTTGCATTGAAGCTGCCACTAATGCATTTTCAAATAGAGGAGAGTACAAGTCATCTTTCCATGGATAAATGTGTTACTTTTTTCCACCTTATGGAATAGTGGAGAGAGTGGTGGTCAGGAAACAGGGGATCTCAGTTCTAGTCTCTCTCTGTTTCTGTCTAGCTGCATTTCCTCAGACAAATTAATTACACACTCTAGACCTCATTTCATCCTTTGAGAATGGAGCAGATTAGATCTCAGAGATTTCTCCCAAGTCCACATCCTCAGCACATGTGCCTCACACTATCTTGTCAGTTTGAGAACCTGCTGTATCTCCAGGAGGTCCAGCTGCAGCCCTGGGGACTTGAGCTCCTACCAGATGGTGGCCTGCAACCAGAGATGAAGCAGGATGGACACAGAATAGAGCCTGATGTGCTGGGGAGAGGAGGGTCACAGGCAGTGCCAGCCACTCAAAGGGTTGAACCAATGGCCCTAAATGATTCTCTAATGTGTGAGTGTGCTGGCAATGGGGAGGGAGGAGTGGGATAGAGGGCAGGAGAGTAGAATTAAAATGCATCAAACAAAACTATAGAGCTTGGCCTTGATTAAAAATATGTACAAAACTTACAAAGCTAAAGGAAACAAATTATTTTTTAGTCTTGTCTTTGTAAAAATAATAAGTGAATTATTAACCATTTACATCTGATCTTCCAGATACAATGACTGATTTTCTGGGAAAATAATGGCTATGCATACTACTAAATAAGTACCTGCTTAGTGTTTTAGTTGAATCCAACACCAACACCAATCCAACTCAATTGGCATATGCTCAGCTGTTAGGGTTTGCTTGCTGAAATAGCGCAACTACCTGCTTACAACATTTAAAATAGAAAAACCTGCTTTGACTCTTAATCAGGTGCACAGTTTGGTTCTCCTGTCCAGAGACTACCCACCTTGCATCTCCACGGGGAGGCTGCTGACAAAAAGCAGCATAACGTGGTTGGTGCGAAGGGGCCTGAGTCAGACGGAGCTGGGTCCAAATTCCAGCTCAGCTACCATGAGAAGGTGGGACAGTTATCTAAAGTCTCTGAGCTACGATATTTTTTTTCTCTTGTGAGGGCGAAGGGAGCTGCAAATGGTTGCCTTGTACCTTTGTGTAAAATCCTGATTTATCTCCATTTTAGGGTTAAGAAATAACCCAGCTCCACACTGAATATAATCTTTAATCCTTGTTGTAATATCTTTCTGACTTCATCTGTGATCACCATGCAGTTCCCAGAGCTCAATATCCCTCATTGCTGGGAACAGCAGAAGAACATAAAAATGGAATTAAAGTCAAGATTCTGCTCCCTCTTACTGAACTGCACTAAAGTAATATAAAGACTGAATATTTCCCCAAAGTTACCAGTATCTGTCAAAAGAAATAACACTGAATTCTTCTTTTACTCTGAAGAAAAGCCACTGTGAGTGCTGCAAACAACTAAAGACATAGAAGAGGATTTAAGCCGAACCTAATCTTTCTTACACAAACGTTAGGCTTCATATCCTGCCATGCAAGCGTGTGTCAAAAGGCAGCCACCGTCTTTCACACATGAATACAAATTGAACATACTTATCGCAAGTTCACAGTGCGAAAGGATTATCTTCTTTAATCTGAATGTTAGGGGTTTAATTAAAGTAGATTTTGCTTTAAGAGAGGGACAGATATGAGCATATTGTATAATAAAATAATAGATGAATGCATTAATTCAGCATTGTGTAGTGCTTCCATTGTGCAGGTTTATGGTATTCTGAAGACTCAGCTTTTTGATGTGAAATGATTTGGTGAATTCCACGATTTCTCTTCACCCGAATCTTTGTTAAAGCAGTATTGGGTTCCCAATACTCTTTTCCAGAATGATGGGATCAGCATAGCAACGGTGACTTATGGGTTTGGTAGCCTTATTCTAGGCAGTTTATCCACCTACCTTTCACATATCAAGAGACCCAGGGGCTGCAGACACAGAAAAAGAATTATTTGTATAGACCTTACAGCAAAGGGAGGCTTGGCTTTAAGGCTCTGCCTCCCCCTACTGGGACAGTTAAGAGGCACTCTTAAGTCTTTTAGACAATACCAAACCACTAATGTGGCTGGGGAGTGAAGAATTCTGTTTGCTATGGCCATTTGCCATGGCCAAAAAGAGTCTAGTAGCCATTCTTTTCATTCATTCACTCATTCATTCATTCATGTGGCAAATATTTATTGAAAGTGCATATGGCAGACATTATTCTAAGTGCAGGGGATATAGCAATGACAAACAAGGTCCCTGTTTTTATGGTATTTATATTCTAATGGAGAGAAATGATAAATACATGACTTCATGCATTAATATGCACAAAATAATATATAAGTTCCTATATAAACAAACCAGAAATATAGTGAATTAGTAGTGGCCAATGTGATGTGGAGAAATGCAGTAGAATGACAAAATTGTGAGTCAGTGAGTGAGTTTGCAAGGCCTCTCTGCAGAGGTGAGACTTATGGTGAGATTTGATATTAATTGTAAAGATAATAAGTGGCGGTAATCCATGTGGACCCAAGACCTCCTTGTGCCAGGTAGGTACTGAAAAATCTATTTCTACAATGGTCCAAACACAGTGAGTGATTCCTCTGTGTTAGGTCAGTGGGTCTCCAGAACATCTTTGTTTATATAAAAATCTGTTATTCATGCAATGAAGCCATCAGCCGTCCTGTTAGTATGAGTTCAGGTTGGTTATCCAGTCATCTGGTAGCATTAAAGGGACAGAAAAGATCTCAGAAGGCTGCCTGGAGAGGCAGGATGGGTTGGACCATTACTAATAGTGACAGGGATGGGGGACAGGACTGTGGGCCCTGAGCTGTTGATGCCAGGTGAAATCTCTTTTCTCACATTGTTTACCATCGGTTTATCCTCTCTAACTTCCTCTGTTTCAACAGCTGCTTGTGAATGCATTCTCAGCCCTTCCCCACAAGCAAGTTTTTCTGGCTTACACAAAGTGAGTTATAAATGGCTTAAAATCCAAAGGTGCCAGGTGCCAGCTTCCAAGCTTCAGTGCCGTGGGGATAGGATGTTATGAAGTGGCGATGAAAGAAGGGAACACGATAGCATCCCATGCCTGGGGTTTCTGTCTGTGTACTTGGTGCCTGATCTTCCAGGGAGCAGCGTACCAGGAATCCACCTTTTAAAACAGTGGTGTCTGGGGGAGATAAAGAACCCCGGTCACCATGAAGACATTCAGATAGAAATGCTCCCAAGAACTACAGAATTACAGTTACAGATGCCACCTTTAGTGTGCATATTGGCAGCCTAGAAGGGGTCTGCTGGATGAAAAGGCTGCAGCAGTGGCCTGGAAGAGAGCTATTTGCAGGCTGAAATCAGCTACCAGCAGGTTCAGCAGCAGCAGAAAAAAGAAAATGCAGCAGGGGGCAGGAACTACAGAAAGGTAGACAGGAAAGCGTCCAGGAGGGACACCTGCAGGTGGCAGAGAGAGCAAGGTCACAAAGATCTGCAGCAAGGACAGAAAAGCTCTTAACAGAATAACGTCTCTAAGGTTCTGCAACATCCTAAAGACAGAAAGACTCAGGCCCGGGGTTCAGAGGCCTAGAACTCTCCCTGGCTGCCAGCTGGTGCCTCTCCAGGAAGAACCGATGGTCATCACCAAGCTCACAACAGGGTAGCATGTTGGTAACTCGGCATTTTATGTTCAACTGAATGGGCTGCCAAATTCTATTCCATTTACATATTAGGTAAAGACAGGACTCAAGCGATCACTTGTTTACATAATAAAGAAATGTGAGGAGGCATTTCCTGGAGCAGAAATACCTGAATCCAGGTGTCCCTGCAGGCTGTGTGCCCACCGACCAGGCTGCGGCTCAGGCGAGGCCAAGCCTTCCCACTCTCACTAACTTAGAAAAGCAGATGCTATTGCTTCTCTGAAAGGGGGTATTAATGATGACCTTCTAAAGAGTACCAGGTGCATTTGCTGTTCTTCACCCATATTTTACAAGGATTTGCATGTGCACTTATTCTGAGAGATGCTAGTAGTCAAGGATAGTGGTCCTACAATTAATTGCTTTTTATGAACTATAACTTTTTTCTAAAATGTATTCTTAGAAATTACTACATATATTTTTTGTTTGTAATGTGTATATTAAAATTGATTGACCATAAGGACAAATATTGGAATTCAAATTCCACTAGTGATAAAATAAAGCTTTATCACGCTGTAATTCTTTACTGCTCAGTTTTCTTCTCTGGGCGCCAGGACACTACACCCTGTGCTGTCACCTTCACTGGCCACTCCCTCCTTGGTCTCTCCCATCTCCCTTAACTTTTAACATTTAATCAAGGGCATCTTCTCAGCTGTGTCTTTGACCCTGGACATCCATGACAAGCTACCTTTCAGACCACAAAGTCCACACATGGCTGCAAACACTGTAGATTCCATTTCAATATCCCTGAGGCCAGCTTTATGCGCTCTCTTCAAGTAATCTAACTTTTTTCCCTTGGAAAAGGAGCACAGTGCTCCATCTAATTGACCTTGGCCTGAAAGAGAATGGAGAACATTTAGTGACTTGACGTCTTACCACAGTGGCAGTGGCATCACCAAGAGGCTTGCTGTCAGCTGAAATGCTGCCACCTCTAACTCCTGACCCTGCTCCCCGGATAGGAGAAACTGGGCCATCAGAACCCTCCTGTCCTAGGGCCGTGGAGTGAGGCTGGGGAGTGTCCATAGCTGAGGGCCCCATTCTGGGCCTCATAGCCAACTGAGTGGCTGCAGCGGCCAGCACTGTGCTCTGGGACATCATGAACCCAGGGGGTCGCTGAGAGAGCTGCCCTTTAAGGAAAATCTTGGGTTGCTCCAGTGAGTGGGGGATGGCCCGGGCACAGGTGCTGAGGTAAAAGAAGAGGCTTCAAGGCTCAGTGATGATGATACTAAGCCACTTAAGGACCAGACGGTGGTTTGGATATTGTAGCTATTCATATGATCATTGTGACAGTGACAGCCATGCACAGACAGCACACATCCCTCAGGCTGCATGCCACCCCTTAGTGGTCACGTTTCCTCTCCAGGCTGCCCCAGGGTTCATTGATCACTTAATTTCACCTGTATCAACCAGTGGGGACAGAGGAGGGGGAGAAAATCCTAACACCGTTATTTCCCCTGGACCCTGTGTGCACCCGGAAACAGACCTCTTCTCCCCTCCCCACTCCTGAGAGGGCCCAGATTGAAGCTGGTGAGCTGATCAGACTCCGTCACCGTCAAGTATTCGCACAATCCTCTTTGGGGCTAATTCCTATCTTTTTCTCCCTTTTCTCTACCTCTTTCACGCTACTGCCACCCTGACAGTCTCTTTCTCCTCGTTCCTTCTCTTGTCTTCAGAGCCGCCTGCCGATACCTCCAACACAGCGTTACTCAAGCTGATTCCAACACGGACGTCCCAGGAGCCAAGCAGGTCGCCTCGGGGAGAGGGTCTGCCTGGTCTGGCGGGAGCAGCCTCACTGCACCTTCCGCAGATGTAGACCCTGCTATTTCAAAAGTCAGAAATCTGGATTTTTCATATGAAATTTCCAGAAATTATAAATGTTGGCAAAATAATTCACATTTTAAAAAACATCGTGCAGGCCAAAGAAAATACTGACTCCAACAAGTTGCCAATTGCAAACTCTGCCTAAACACAGGGTGGGGGACCCTCCAGGTGAGGGGACTGTGAGCCAGGGCAGGACTGAGGGTCTCAACCCTGTCAGATGCAATACCCCTCCCATTTTATAACAAGTATGTGGTGAAACCACCTTTGCTAAACTGAAATAAAATTTACAGATGATACAATCTATCTCCATACATAATTTTTAAAAGTTCAATATTATACCTTAAGTTTGATCCAAGGGGAAATAAAAGTAATTTATGATGAAATAATAATGGATTTTGAGATGAACAAAATTACACTGCAAGATTTCCAGAATGCCCTGAAGGCCTGGAACCAGCCCTGTGTAGATTCTTTCTCCCAGGATGAGGAGGGTCTGTCCTTGAGGGTCTTTCTCTGCCGGCCTTTCACCCCTGTACAAGAGCTGCTACTTGGCAGTCACCTTCAGTTTGTCTCTAAGCTTGGTCTGAGGACCCTTTCCTCGTGGCTGAGAGATAAAAGCACCACTCTGAGACCACCTCATCCCGGTGAGATTTATTCCCCCAAACATTTCTCCCTGTTCCCTGGTCCCCACTCTTTCCTGGGGATCAGATTCCCCTCTGAGGTCCAGGTGAATGGCAGAAACATAGAATCAGCACATTTCTCTTCTCTTAGAGCCACCAATTTAAGTTAGAGGCATAAACAGAGGTAAGATTTCACAAACATCACTTATTGCACTTTAGTATTCGATGTGTGCTTGGAGGTTAAACCCACTCGCAACATAAATTCATTCTGGGTGTTTTTCGGCTGCTTATTCTATCCTTATGTTCCTGTGCTTTAGCAAGTTCAAAAGGCTATTTCAGTTCCTTTTTTAATCCACAACCATTAGTTTTCTAAAGTGGAGTTTTTAATATAATTATGGGTTTGACTAACAAAGAGTTGCTGGCATTTTTCTATTGCCTTCACAGTTTATAAATTATTCTCACCTTCATAAAAATCATAGGTACACATTGTATGCCCAATAAGGGTTGGGGAAGTTGGGGATTTCTTTGCTACAGCTGAATAGTTTTTCAGCCAGGTCCTTGTTCTAGTTCAGTACCAGGGGTGACAGGTTGTCCAAGATCACCTGTCAAAACCAGGGCTTGAGGAAGGAGTTTGCAGCTGTATCCATTATTACGACAGATCCAGGCACAATCCCTGCAATGTGAGAATAAATAAGTGATTACAGAAGAGTACCATTTAGAGTTTACTTTTGACACATAGGATGCAACCTATTCTGACAACATTAGTTAACACTCGCTGCTAATGATGCTCCCTATTTTCATCTTTAAAATTATTTTCTTTTCCAAATGCAATTAAATACCATTCAGAACAGGCATTTACAGTTGTTGTCTTTCCAGATTCACATTTACAATGTGATGGAGTTTAAATTTCAAGACAAACATGATTCTTGGGCATGCAAATTAGTACCAGCCTTCGGGCTCGAATTTGAATAAATTAGGTCAGGAATAAACTAAATGAGCCTGCCAGCAAGTAACTTTCATAAAGTGACGTGACTTCTAATATTTAATCTTCTCTGCAACTCCTTGATTACTATAATTTCTTTGCATCTCTATCCGCTTTTTCTTCTGATTCTTGTCACATTCGTTCCCTCTCCTCCCTGACTCCATGTAAATTAGGCCTCTTGGCTGACCCTCTGGTTGCTACAAAGTCTGGCTTCCCAAGGGACTGGGGCTTACTCTAGAAACCATTTTCTGCCAGCTGTCATCCTCCCTCCCTGGGATCCCTCTCATCTCTCCACCCTCCACCTTTTCATCAGACTAACACCTACTCATTCTTCAGGTGTCAGCCTAAATCACCTCCTGCAAAAGGTCTGAACCCATGGAGGGGAAACAAACAAATGAAAAAGTTAAAAGGCACATTTTTGTGTGCTTTGTTGAAGATTAGGTGACAATGTGAGGATGATTTTATATCTGGGTTCTCAGTCCTGTTCTAAAGATCTTTATCTCTGTTTTTGTGCCAGTACCATGCTCTTTTTGTTACTACAGCCTTGTAGTAAAGCTTGAAGTCTGGTAGACTGATGCCTCCCCATTTGTTCTTTTTGCCTAAGACTGCTTTGGCTGTACGAGGTCTTCTCTGGTTCCATATGAAGTGCAGAATTATTTTTTCTAGATCTTAAAGAATGATTATAGAATTTTGATAGGGATTGCATTAATTCTGTAGATTACTTTAGGTAGTATGGACATTTTAACAATATTGATTTTGCCAATCCATGAGCATGGTAGGGGAGTCCATCTGTTTACATCTTCTACAGTTTCTTTTCTCAGTGCTTCATAGTTCTCCCTGTATATGTCTCTCACCTCTTTTGTTAAATATATTCCTAAATATTTAATTGCCTTTGATGCTATTGTGAAAGGTGTTGTGTCTTTGATTTGGTTTTGGGCTTGACTGTTATTAGCTTCAACAAAGCAGACAAAAATGTACATTGGGGAAAAGAATCTCTATCCAATAAATGATGCTGGGAAAACTGGATAACCATATGAAGAAGATTGAAACTGGATTCCCACCTCTAATCCCTCACAAAAATCAACTCACGATGCATAACAGACTTAAACCTAAGGCATGAAACCTTAAGAATTCCAGAAGGAAATGTTGGGAAAACTCTTATAGACATTGGCCTATGCAAAGAATTTATGAAGAAGACCTCCAAAGCAATCACAGCAGCAACAAAAATGAGTAAATGGGACCTGATCAAATTAAAAAACTTCTGTACAGCCAGGGAAACTATGATTAGAGCAAATAGACAACCTACAGAATGGGAGAAAATATTTGCATTGTACACATCTAATAAAGAGCTGATAACAAGAACCTACATAGAACTTAAGAAAATTAACAAGAAAAAATCAAACAACCCCATCAATAAACAGGCAAAAGATATGAACAGAAACTTTGCAAAAGAAGACAGAATAATGGCCAGCAAACATATAAAAAAATGCTCAACATCTCTAATCATCAGGGAAATGCAAATCAAAACCACAGTGAAATTTCACCTAACTTCAGTGAGAATGGCCTTTATCAAAAAGTCCCAAAACAACAAATGCTGGCATGGATGTGGAGAGATTGGAACACTCTTACACTGCTGGTGGGGCTGCAAATTAGTACAACCCCTGTGAAAAGTAATTTGGAGATATCTCAAAGAGCTAAAAATAGAAATACTATTTGATCCAGCAATCCCACTACTAGGCATCTACCTAAAGGAAAAAAAGACATTCTATATTAAAGACATCTATGCCTGAATGTTTATGGCAGCACAATTCACTATTGCAAAGATATAGAAACAACCTAAGTGTCCATCAGTACATGAATGGATTAATAAAATGTAGTATATGTACACTATGAAATACTCAACTGCAAAAAACAACGGTGATGTAGCACCTCTTTATTATCCTGGATAGAGCTTGAGCCTGTCCTTCAAAGTGAGGTATCACAAGAATGGAAAAACAAGTACCACATGTACTCGCCATCAAATTGGTACTAACTGATCAACACTGAGGTGCTCACATGGTAGTAATATTCACTGGGTGCCAGTCAGGTGGGAGGGAGGTGGTAGGGGTGGGTAAACTCACAACTAATGGAAGCAGAGTGCACTGTATGGGGGAAGGGCATGCCTCTAGCCCTGGCTTGGGTGAGGCAAAGGCATTACATGTAACCAAAATGTTTGTAGCTCCATAATATTCTGAAATACAAAAAAAAAGTTAAAAGACAACACAGACGGGTTACATTAAATTTCCCTAAGCCTAGCTTTGACCCAGCTTTTAACCCAGTCTGATTTCTATATAGAGGATGAATAAGAAGATATAAGAAGATAGTGCCCTACACTCTCTCTGTTCTAACATTCACCACACTTTTTATAATTATCCTATTTGTTTATCTATTTCTCTGACAGAACATAAGCTCTATAAAGGCAAGAACAATGTCTGTCCACTGCTCTGTCCCAGTCTAGCACTGTACCTGCCACATTCATTATAGGTACTCAATAAAAAATTGTTGAATGAGTGAATGATTCTATAGAGATGCCATAGAACATAGGTCTGCAAACTACAGTCCATTAGCCAAATCCCACTTGTTTTTTTAAATAAAGTTTTACTAGAACACAGCCACTCATATATTCGTTTACATACCGTCCATAGCGACTTCCAAGCTACAGTGGCAGAGTTGAGAAGTTGCAACAGAAACCACATGATTAGCAAAGCCTAAAATATTTTCTACCTGGCCCTTTACAGAAAAAGTTTACCAATCCCTTCTATAGAGCACAGCTTATCCTTCTGGATGGTATAAATTCTGATATTGATTAAAGTAGAATTAATTCCAAAACACTTTAGAAGATCCAGCTAGAGACCCAGGTTGGCTTCAATGATAGAGCTTTGATGGGTCATATACTTTTTAAATAAGCCAAACAAGTGGCTCCTGGAATTATTCACAATGTCCTAAGAATAGGAAAGTGATTGAGAGGGAAGTTGAAAATGTGTGCATATAAAATGATGTTATTCACATGCTATCCTAATATTGATATGTGTTAGAGCATTGAAGTCATGGTTAAAGACTCTCAAAGACCAACATACTATTTAACTTAGTACTTTAGTCCTGTCAAGTTGTGTTGCCTCATGTAAGGAGTGATAATGTCAGCAAAATAATTTGTACCTCTTTCATCTCAAATGTGATGCTGCTTAAAGTAATACAAACAAATACATCTTACAGATAAGCCAAGAGTTCTTAATGAGAACAAAACTTCAAAATGAAGGTGTCCACACCAGTGCAGTGGTTTCATTTGCCACCATTCGTAGCCCTTCGTTGTGATATTGGCACTACCAATGTGCTGTATTATCATGTTGCCATGTAACAAAAGACCATGACCATGAGCTGGATGGTTCAACAGAGTGCCTTGCCCATGCTGGACACTCATCGATATCAAGTGGCAACCACAGCAGCCAGATGTACACTGCATGGGTGTGGGCTACGGAGACAGGTCCTTGTGTCCCACAACCCAAGAGTTACGAGCAACCTTAATAACAATGTTATCTATTTCATCCCCAAATACACTGGTCCCTGCTATTGGTTTTTTGGGATATTGTTGGATAAACTACAGTGGAGAAGGATGCCTGATCTAATCCTGATTGCTAATGTTCCCCTCCTCTCTCTGGATGGACATCCACAAATGTCCTTTTTTCTTCCATGTGTGAGGGTCTTGGCTGGACTTTATTCCTGGACCATAGCTGCAGAGAGGCCATAATAGTCTTTTCAAACATGTCTGATTCTATGAAGTGTGACTCAGCCAACTGTGGCTCTGTGATACTGAACATCCCACTCCTCTAGTTCTTTGAGGACTTCTGAAGTCCCTTCTTGCTCCAAAAATGTGTAGTTCTAAGACCATTTCTCTTCCAAAATCTTAGCCCTTTTTGTAATGCCCATTCAGTTCCGTCACACTGCCAACCAAACTTTTCCATTTACGATGCCCAGTCTGTATTTGCATTTGGTATGGTAAAATCATACCCTAACAAGATCTGGTCCTTAAGAAAAGACTTAAGGAGAGGTTGCCTCAAAACTTCACCTCAGCACATTCTGGAACCAAAAACAAGGCCCCTTTACAGCTGTCTGGCCAGCCGAGGACGAAGGGAGGTGGGGAGGCTCAGGGAAAACCTTGGGAAGCATCGCTTGACCTTCCCTAAAAGCCTAGCCTGGTCTCTTTCTGGAATACTGATGAGAAAGAGACAGCAAAGAAAAGGGCTATAGTAACTGGTGTGAGTTAAAAGCAACGTTTTCCTAAGAGCTATGCAGTCTGCTTACTTAGCTGATAAAACCAGCAAATCTTTGTGATTATTTTTTTACTTGCACACACATTTCTGTCACAAAATTCCCGAGCCTTGAAATTTACCCTGTGAAAATTCTCTCTGTCTCTCTGTCTCTCTGTCTCTCTGTCTCTCTGTCTCTCTCTCTCTCTCTCTCTCTCCCCCTCCTCAAAACATATTTCCTAGACATTCTTCTATTTTTCCCCTTATAAACACATAAGACCGCCTGGCAATAGGCAGTGGGGTCTCTCCTTCCAGTTTTCCATGAAGAAAAAATGAAGTAGAAAAGAAAAATGCAACGTGGGTAGATTTCCTCAAATCTCCTCAAATCCTAATGCTTTTTAGTCCATCTGTGTTTCTGCTTAGCTCCGAGTGTGTTGGTGTATTTTGGCAGCTACCCTGTAGGCAAGGAGGTTCTAAGGGCAGAAATCAAGCCATCTCCCCTATTCCCCCCAGGTACCGATTGGGATAACGGTGGCGTCACAGCACCGTGCACGGTGGAGTAATGTGATGAGTTCGTGAAGCATCATAGGAACGCAGGGGCTGCCCACGCCCTGCTGCTGGGAGAGAGAGGCAGTCATCATCCGTCTTGCAAACTGGTACGCGAATGGGGCATATTTTCTTCCTTCCTTACAAGTTAACAGCCCTCAGATAAATTTACATAGTCATTAAGATTTCGCCAATGCTGAGGAAGACGTAAGTCATCCCTAACTGAGGCCTCGGTGACATGCTGATGGATGTGTCCATCTGTGCGCACCAGCGGGGGGCATCCGCCGCCCCTTCCTTCGACTTCTACCCTCAAGGTCACGGTCACGGTCACGGTCACGGTCACGGTCACCGGCAGACGGCGCGGACCGCGTGGCGCAGGCCTGTTGGGGCAGTGCGGCTCCTCCTCTCCCCACCAGGCTGTCTACGATGAACCTTTGAAACAGGGCTTTTTGCAAGATTGACTTGATTTCAGGAAATATAATTTGGGCTGCCATGTCACCAGAACTTTCCCACCGTACTTAATGAAATAGCGACTCCATTTCACATACTGCTGATTCTGTGAGCGCTGGGAAAGGCGCCAGGGTAGAAATGCGGGTGAGATCACACCTGACGATTTGACGCCTATCCGGAACGTGTAGGTGAGTTTAAGTTGCTGCAGGTTGTTGCAGGCTGTGACCGTAACCTTGGTTTGCTGCAGCATTTGGAACAGTGGAATCGATGTCACCAGAGGAGGGGTTAACACAGGCTGGAGGGGTCAGTGACCCCGGTAGTTATACTGTTCTATTAATAATAACTCTCCAGAAAGATCCTGCAGGCTGTAATTTGTAGAAACTGGGACTGAGTTCAAAATCGGTGGCGACTTCATTCTTGACATAACAGCAGAGACCGTCAAATGTATTCCTCAATGTTTTCTACTCTTGGACACAAAGACTTTGGAAAACCACTGTAGCTGTGACCACGTTTTCACCCGAGTTCCCTCCCTCTCACCATTAAGAACACTGAACTAATTTAAACCTCTGCCTTCCCCATTTTTGGTTCCTACTGAATATGCCGTGGCATCTAAATGCTTTGCAAGCCTCCTGGAGCCAGAAATCAAACCTGTATTGATTTGCATGTTCAAGATTTACAGGTCTGGGGCTTTGGCACTGACTCTATGACTAATGAATAAACTCTCTAAGTATCATTTTCCTCAACTATAAATTAAGAGGATGAGTTATTATTTGATCTATTAGATTCCTTCTAAATCATATATCGGATAAGCTTATGATTATCACTTATTATGTGACATGGTGATAAAATGTCAAATGGACTTGTGCTCTCCCCCTTTCTCTCTCTCTCTCTCTCACACAGACACACACACACTCACACACTCACTCACACCCCTCAGCAGCTACTGGAGAGAGGGAATTTTTGCAGGAAGGATCCCAGCTGGGACTCCCCTGCCTGCCTAGTAAGGGCCATTCTAACTGGCTGACGTTGGCGTGGTACAGATTTCAGGTCTTTCCCCCAACAGGACGGCAGGATCAGTCTACTGCTGTTTTTTCTATCTTACTCTGAAGTTTTACTGCTCATTTATGATAGTTTCACATTTTTATAAACCTCATCTTTTTGTCCTTCCCCATTTACTGTGCAAAAAAGGATAAACAGCTATGGTCTAAAAGTCCAGCAAATGTTAGTGAGAAAAGATTTGCCAAGATTGGAGGATATCCAGCTCCCTTCTAATACAGATATTCTCTGATGACTTATTGAATGAAAAAATGAATAAATGAATAAATTCTTTCATTGGAGCAGGCTTCAAGCACTCCTGGCCCAGAGAAGAAATCAATTTAGATTTTTCCTTCTTTGCCTCAGGCTTTCAGCCATGATCATCGCACTCCATCTCCAGGTACTGTAGGGTGATCAATGGATGTACCAGTTCCCTGGTGTAGGTGTTACTTACAACTCCACTTCTTAGAATTGTTGCTCCTCTGTAGGAGACTCTACTCCATCCCCTGGCATGCCTGCCTGTGTGCCTTATGAGGACCGTAGTGTCCAGACATGTGACTCAGAGTGAGTGCATCAGAATACAGTGCTGTGCAGAGGGTCGAGCTTAGGAAGGCACACTAGGTAGCCATGTACATACACCCTCATAAGTGCACACCACACTGAGTCCAAGGGGGAAATGGCCTATGTGTTCCCAAAAACTGCAAATCATTCCACTTTCATTTTGTCTTAGGACACTGTTTGTGTCCATAACTGCTAACATATTCTAAATTCAGGAGAGCAATTCACAAGAGCTCCATGGAAATACATTAACAGCTTCTCAGCAAGCTTATTATAGTGTTAAACAGCACTGCTTTAGCAATCCTGAAAATTGGCCCTTGTGTACTAAAAGCTCAACATTCTCAAAGCTGGATAAGCGACAGAGGAGAGAAAACTGTGGGGTAGTTTTTAGTTTGTTAATCAATTGCAAAGTAGAGAGAGAGGGCATGTGCTTTGAGGATTTCCCCCTAACCTGAGTAGCTATTATTAAGTGGTAACTAATAAATCAAAGTGACATTGCATGCTACGTTCTGCCCTGAGGGCTTTTTCCAATAATGAATGTCATACCTGGACACTTAGTTTAATTGTGTAAGAAAGCAAAGCAGGAAGGGCAAAGAACTCCTGTATTTGGAAGGTTTTGCTTTTTTCTCTAGCCTGAGCAGAGCAGCTGAAATGCAACCATTCAGTGCTACACTGATGGAGAGTACAAGCCCAGTTTGTACACACCACATCTGTCTGTCCCAGCACAGATGTCTTTTATGTCTTCTCCACCTTCCTCCAACCCCAGCTCCTTGTGCATAAATAGTGCAAATGCTTTCATTCTGTTGGGGCTCCCACCGAGGCAGACAAACTGTTAATAAAAATAACTAAGTACCTGCCATAGTAACTGAGATAAGAATCAAGGGTCAGCTTTCAACTCTAATGTTTTCATTTTATTTTTTAGTTAATGTACTTAAGCGTGTGTAGATGTCATGGGTTATCTTCATGAATTAGTTAATTTGCATCATTAACCTGTAAATAAGGCAACCAGATACAAAGTTTTACATACCAAATTAGTAAAGAAAAGCACCAAATCAAAATGAGTGTTGATACCTTTGAAGGAGGTATTTCCTGGTGTTTTTGTTTATGGTGAACACCAACCTGCATCTTAAGTTGATACAGACAGCCTAGTGTTGGGCATTAACATAATTTATGCTTAGGATATAAGTACCAAGGCCATGGAATGTAAGTAATATGAGAGCAAAAGGAGAACTACCAGTTTTAGATGTGTTTTCGGATTCTACATCCCCAATCCTAAGTTTTTATTGTAAAATATACCATGTTAGCTTAAAGCTTTAAAAGGATCGTGTCAAGACTTTTCAACTTTTCATTCAGATACAACTCTCATGGAACAAGCCTTCTTATTGTACATTTGGAGTTTCACTGCAGCATTCATCAATTCCAGTGATTTTGTTTTTGTCTTATTCATGTTTTCACATCTCTGAAATTAGGATAGGTGTTGGAGTCAGAGGTGTCAAATCTAATAAAATTGTTTGGTGGTTGCTTGTGCAACAGCTTGTTAGGACCACATGAGCCCCAGGGACAGGGATGGGAGAGGTGGGTGCCGGAGAGAGGAGCAGAGCGGCGCCAGGGTCGGTGCGGAGAGGGCGAGCAGCCGCGGACGCTCGGGCCCAGGAGGAAGCACAGCGCACAGAAGGCGCCAAGTGCTCTGGGACTCTGAGATCAGTGGTGAGATGCACAAAGTGTGAAGAAGCTCCAAAACAGCGAGAGAAGCCCGCCCTTTGAGGTTAGGTAAACCTGGCTTTGAAACCCAACCCCATCGCCAATTAAGTAACTTGCTCCATGTCAAACATGTAATCTATGTGCCTCAGACCGTCTCCAAAATAGGAAAAACACAGTACCCCTCAAAGGATTTCGCAAGGAGAAAATGGGATTGCATATGGCAAAGGACATTGCACAAATCCAGGCACCTTCCCAGTGTTCTGCAAATGGTGACTATTAGTTCTCATCATGCAGCAAGTTCTCGGCCCTGCTTTTGTAGCTTGGTTATTTTGTCTATATTGCAGAATTTAGTACAAATAAAGCTAATTCAAGTCTTCTAGTGGGAAAGGGGGAGTTGGTGGTACCTGGCTGATGTGCACAGCATCAGGTGGGGGATCTGGCTGGCTGGCAAGGTCCCATTAGGGATAAGGAATATCTTTCTAAGGAAATACCTAGCTGAGGTTGTAGAGTACATGCTTCCGTTCACAAACAATGTGCTATAACTGTTGGGTGGTCTGATTACACGATGCATTCTGTTTCCATTTAGCAATAACTCCTGTACTGCACTCATTCTCAATTATGGGATGTAATTATTCCTTTATCCAGGGCCTCTGCTTCTCTTTTACCCTTATTATTGTCTTTTCTCTGCCTTCTTTTGAGTTTCCTTGATGGGGTCTTATGTTGGTAGTGAACTGCAATGGAAGTCACCCACAAAGGCTGGGTGGCAATGAGGGTAAGACCATAGCTTCAGGTGAGTTTTTAAATTATTATTGATTATTCATGAAATTTTCTTCTCTGCTGGTACAGATAGTTAAGACTTGGCTCAAGATCTAAGTACAAGATGACCTTTTTTTTTTTTAAACAAAATACAGTAGTTTGAAAATAACCTCAGTGTGTGGTGCCAGTGAATGTAAATTACAACTATTCAGATTGACCATAAAACCAAAACAGATGTTAGAATAGCTTGTGGTTTGAATTCTTCTTTGAACTATAGATATTGCTGTGAGCAACAGGAATTTCTGAATATTTCTGAAGACATAAAGATGATATGCACAGACAGAAGCAGCTTAGTTGTTGAAGTCTTACTCCTAAATCAGACTTACTAAACATCACCTCTAGACACAGTTTCAGTCTGGCTGCTCTAATGAATAGCAAAATATAGCTGAAGACCACCAACCAACATTGACCTTAAGTGACATTTACTGTGATTTATATCCCAAACAAAATGACCTTTTGTCCTGGTTTTGCCAAAGAAGTTAGAAGTGCACTGGGAAGGAGTCAGAGGCATTGCAAAAACATGTTAAGGACTTTGTCCAGTGACTGCCAGAATAAACACATTTTCAAATATCCCTAGTATCTTAAAAGACTTAACTTTGCAATGTTATGTTAACCTGGTCCTATTGCATTTTCTGTACTTTATATGCTAACAAAAAAGTATAAACACCTTCAAAATGCACCATATTACCCAGAGTCTTATAAAGTAATGATTTTTCCATGTTACTTGAAATTCCTAGAGAGAGATTGGAGGGTATCAGTTAGTGATTTTATAAAAGACATATTTGGATGTTGTGTTTGAATAGATAACTTCTAAAGATCCTCCACCATATTTGGAATTGTCTGATTCTATCCAGTGGGTGTGGCAGAGATTGACTAGCTGTTCACCTAAACTGCCTTCTTTCTGGGCACACAGCTAAACTTAACTTCTCAGCCTCCTTTCCAATTAGACGAGGCTATATATAGTTCCAGCTACTAGAATGTGAGCAGAGGTGCTGGGTACCACTCCCAGTCCTAGCCCATAGAAGTCTTTCATCCTACAAGAAGGATCTGTTGGTGATCCTACATATCATCTAATTTCTTCTGCTAGATGGGTGTTTACACACAGGGAAACTTAGCAAGTCACTCCTTGAGAGTGATAGAGCAACAAAGTGGAAGGAGCCTGGGTCCCTGCATAACCAGTTGGAGGAAAGCCTTCCATCAACGAAGAACATCCACCTTGTGCCTAATGTGAGTGAGATGTAAACTTATATTGTGTTAAGCCACTGAGATTTTGCAGTAGCAGCTAGGACAATCTTCAAAAATACAGTAAGTAAGGATACAAAGGAAATAGGAGTGATTGCTGGAGTCAAAGCATTAAACTTTACACACCCAGAGTTCTCTTTTCCTTTGAAGATAACACTATTAATAATGCTTATAATCTCTGTGAAGACAAGGCTGAGTTTTTGGGTACTGACGGAATATGTCCTCTCTTCTTAGCTAGGATTGCTGCCCCAGGATTTAAAAGAGTCAAGAAATTGAACATAGAATGTTCTCATTCAAAGATAAGAATTTGGCCGGAGGAAGGCAAGTTTCTGAGAAAAGCATATGTGAAAATAAATCGGACTTTACCTACTGCCTCTAAAAATTCTGGTTAAAGTTAAATGGCCAGTTCTGATCATTTGGAACTACATCACCTGCTCCTCAGCCTACGCACACGCACGCACATGCACACGCTTTTGCCTCCTTTCCAGCTAAATGGCTCTGTCGGTAGAGTTGCTCTCTGGTGGGACAAAATGGGTTCTAAACAGGGCAGTCTTTTTTTTTTTTTTTTTTTTTTTGAGACAGGGTCTCGCTTTGTTGCCCGGGCTAGAGTGAGTGCCATGCCGTCAGTCTAGCTCACAGCAACCTCAAACTCCTGGGCTTAAGCGATCCTACTGCCTCAGCCTCCCGAGTAGCTGGGACTACAGGCATGTGCCACCATGCCCGGCTAATTTTTTCTATATATATATTTTAGTTGACCAGATAATTTCTTTCTATTTTTAGTAGAGACGGGGTCTCGCTCTTGCTCAGGCTGGTCTCGAACTCCTGAGCTCAAGCGATCCTCCCGCCTCGGCCTCCCAGAGTGCTAGGATTACAGGCGTGAGCCACCGCGCCCGGCCAGGGCAGTCTTTTTATCCAAAAGAGAATCCACTGAGGGTTCCATAACCAGGTGGGTAATAAGTTTATACGGTTGGATACTGGTTATGCCAGAGTGTGAGAGAGTAAGTGCTGATGAAAATCCAGTCAGGCAGAGAGGTGACAGCCGGGGATTGTAAAAAAGATAAGACAACGTGTGAGTGTGTGTGTGTGTGTGTGTGAGAGAGAGAGAGAGAGAGAGAGAGAGAGGGAGAGGGAGAGAGAGGGACAGAGAGGGAGAGAGAGAGAGAGAGGGAGAGAGAGAGATACATGCGAGCCCCCTTATTTTCATCTCTAAAACAAAGCCATCCATCCCAGCAATTTCCCAGAAACCAATACTTCGAGTACCAAAATGCAGTGTTGTTTTTGGTTTTGTTTTTCAAATAGAGGAAGAGCCACTGCTTTTTTCATCAGACAAACCTAAGGTTTAATCTCTGCTGTTTTACTTACTAGTTGTGCTGTGCCTATTACGGACAAATACACATACACTCTATTTGTGTTACAACACTACACGTATGTTTGAGCCTCGTTCCCTCATTTATAAAATGGAGCTGATAACTAACCCCTTAGTTGCTGTGGTGACTGAATGTGAATACCCTTTGCACACGCTGTCCAGAGTCTGATATACAGAAAGCACCCCACAAATGGCAGAGGAGAGACAGATACCTAGATATGTAAATAGCAGATCACTTTCTGTCTCAAATACATACGCTAAGTCTGTTCAATTTATCAACTAGCTGTGTGCCTTAGTTTATTAATTATGATGAGTCTTTTAATTAATCAGAGTCATCCCTAGATAAGGGTCCCGGGAAAATCATTGTGAGATATGAACGTCAAATCTCACATTTGAATTCAGCCAAAGTCTGATTAATGAGTGTCAAAGATAGCCTTGACCTGTGACTCTTGGAACATAAATAGCAGTAGGGAGAGGGGCTACTTTAAGAAGATGAAACAAAAGGTGGAGGAAGACCGCACAAAGGCAAGGAGCAAAGGCAGAAAGGGCTGGGGAAAGGGTGGGTCCTCCCGCTGCCAGGAAATCCCCCCACACCCTCAAGCCTGAGTCCCAGGAGGGAGGAAACTTAGCACCTACTCATAACCAACATCATAGATCTGTTTCTTCTCATTTTTCCTTCCTTCCTTCTCTCTCTCTCCTTCCTTCCTTCCTCCCATCCTTTTCCTGCTTCTTCCTCCCCTTTCCTTCCTCCTCTTCCTCCTCCTCCTTCTTTTTAACCTCCTCCTCCCCTTTCTTCACCCTCCTTTTCACCCACTGGGTAAGTAAAAGACCTGGGATTAAATAATTATGGGCTATTCTGAGTTACTGTGACTCAAAGGGTCCACCCAGTGCAGTGGGCAAGAACCCTGGAAACTGGGTTTGGAAGAAGTGGGTCCAAGTCTCCGCTTTGCCACGTTATGGCATAACTTTAGCCTTCTTTGACCTCTCTGAAGGCCTTTTCTTTGTTTTACACAGGATATTGATATCTGCTAAACCCACCTAAAAGAGCTCCTGTGAAGATTTAGCAAGATAGTAGATGTGAAAGCTTTTCTTTTTGTTCTTATAATTGTTAAAGAAATGAAAAAAGTCACACAAAAACTGCATAGTTCTCCACTGGTGGAACTGTAAATAGATACAGGCCTTTTGGAAAACAAACATTCTTTAAAAGTTCATTCCCTTTGACCATTTCTGTAATTCGTCCTAAGCAAATTGACTTACATGTAAAAAATCTTGAGGTACAAAAATAATCATTTGAGTCTTATTTACAATGGAAACTACTTTAACATAAAAGTCAAGAATAGTCTATGCATTGTGTGGCACAGCCACTGGATATCCATAAATAATGTGCTTCAAAGAAAATGTAATAATGTTGGGAAATGTGAATGAGATAAAGTTAAATGAAAAAAATGCAGAATGCAAAGTTATATAATTGCAACTATCTTAAAATCTATCATTAAAAAGATTGGAAGAAACAAATGGGTCGAAGGTGTCTATGTTTAGGTGGTGGGACTATGGGGTCTTTTTTAAAAAATCATGTTTTTTTTTATATTTTCCCAATTTCAAATAATGAATACAAACTGTTTTTACAATTAATATATACATAAGATGAAACAAACAATACAGAAGTACAACTTTCCTGGCAGTATTCCATAAACAATTTTCTTATGAAATATTTCTTATGAAACAACAAAAATCTTAATGATATGAAATACCAATAATAGTTATTTTCAAGGAATGGAATAATATTACATTGTTAGTTCTGTTGAATTATTTTATGATTTAATAAAATGGGAATTACTGAATTCAGCTATAAATATAGTTAAATAGAGGACTAAATCTATTAAAACATAATGAATTTTGAACACCCAGAAATATTGTCAATAAAATTGTATATGTCCTCAGGGACCAGAGCAGCCAAATGATCATGTTTGCACTAGATTTAGTTTGGGAACCTTTATGTCTTGTTGAGGTAGAAATGATTGTTTATAATGTACACATTCTAAATTGTTTCAGAGAATGAGTGTGACTTCAGTTCCTATTGGGACCTCTGACGTTTCTCTAGCCAAATATGTAGAGTTTATTTTGGGAAAGTAAGAAAAAAAATTAGTAGAGAAAACTCAATCACTTTTTCTGAAATTAGAAATATTTTTACCTTTACGACTCCAAACATTGCTGGTAAGTTGTGTGTTTTCGTTCCCAAATCCCAGTGATAGAGAATCTTCATCCACAGAATCCAAGTGAGAATTTTTAACATGAACAAACCTTTCTCTGGGGAAAAAAAAAAAAAAAAAACACACATAAAGAGTATGTAAAGGAATTTGGAAAGAAAGCCCACAAAAGAGAAAGGATATCAGTCTACATCCATGAATTCTGCTAGCTCAAATACTGGATACAAACCTTCTTAAGGTTCAATGATCTGTTGAGAAGCAATGTGGCATAATGACAATAATCTTGGCTAACATTTGCTGTATACTTACCATGTGCCGGGCAAAATGCTAAGCATGGAAACTGCATGATGACATGAAAACTACATGTAATAAATACATTAACTCACTTAATCCCATAACCACTCTGTTAGCTAGGTAATATTCATAGTTTGATGGACAAATGAAGATGCCAAGGCTCACAAAAGTTGAGAGACTTGTGTGAGATTATACAATCAGTAGATTACAAAATAGTCATTTCTATTCAGTTCTGTCTGAACCTCATGGTCATCTTCTTTCTTTCTTTCCAGTGAGAAGTAAATGTGGCAGGACCATGGGGTGGAATCAGAGAGGTGAATAGGAACCTGCAGAGATTGAATTTGGATATGATATGATATGATATGATATGATATGATATGATATAATATAATATAATAGGGGCAAAGAAAGAGTGAATGGCACATCGTTCTGGAGAACAGGATTTAGAGTTTATGGAGAAAAGGAATGCTCAAGGAAAAGCATGACGAAAAGTGAGGCAAAAGAGCTTGGAGAAAGGGAACATGAAGTAAAAGATCTAATGTTAGTAAACACATGAAACCACAGAATACAAAACTATTGCATGAAGGTAGGTGAAACTTGAAAACAGAAGCTAAGAAGCAGGACACGTCACCGTAGAAAGTCTACTTGTCCAGCAGGTTTCCTCCACTGGATGTCAGAAGAGAATGTGGGAGAGAGTACTAAGGAGCCAGTGGAAAGACAAGCTTGCCACAGAGAAAGGACTAGCGCGGAAGGCCTTAAAGCCATCCTGGGTGTCAGCCCATCACTCCATACCCAGTGTGGTTCAGTGGCTACCTGTTCACTTCCACTAACCCTGGGTGTGACATCCGAGCCACAGCCTGGCCCACGCCATCCACTCCTGAGTAACGCCACGGCTGCCAGTCCTCCTCCTCCCTCTCCTGCACCAGCATTGCGTCCCGCACAGTCAGGCAGCCTTAGGCTCCCACGGGGATCCTGTGTGCCCTGCCAAGGGGACATTCCTCACTGCTATCTCCACCTCTCTGCTCACTTCTTTCCTTCCTTCCCCACTTTCCACGGGGATTTGTGTATGCCTGTGTTGGGTGTGTATGTGTATGTAATCTATGAGTCCGGTAGTTTCTTTCAGCTCCGCAGATAAAAGCTTTCCAAAGTTCAGCATGCATGAGAATCTCCTGGACACTTCATGGGCTCCTCTTTCAGGAATCCTGACTCAGCAGCTTGGGGGTGTATGTCAGAATTTGCATTTCTAACCTCATTGGTGCTGATGCTGCCGATCTGAGGACCACACTTTGAGTAGCACTGCCATCGAGGACTCCACCAGCCATGCTGAATACATCACCTTTCCATCCCAGTGGCTGCTGCCCTGGCCCAGGCCCCATCAAATCAGCGCTAGCCAGACTACCAGTCCTTCCTCTCAGTAACATAGCAGCAATGCATGACAGGGAGCTGACTGCTGCTATAGCGATGACCTGAATTCAATCTAATTCATGTTTGTGAAGCACATCATCCATAGCATTTGGTTATTTTGGTAATAAATACATACCATTTTAATTATTCATGATAACAAATTATCGACCCCACACTATGGGGGGCCAAGACATCTTTGCCAAGAGCTACCTGGAACTCCTTTGCTCTTTGTTCCTCCCATTTTCCTCCATATGCATTTCTCTCCACATGCCTCAAAACATCTTTACAAGCCTTGCATCTTTCTGTATCTCCATTGACTCTCAACCTGCTTGTGCATTAGAATCACCAGGGAACTTTTTAAAAAACACTGATGACCAGGTGCGAATTTATTTAGACTCCCTGAAAGTATTTTTAAAATCTTTCCAGATGATCTGACACATAGACAAAGTTGGCAACCCCTGCTTCAGCCTTTGCTCCTCAAACATCCTTCCCGCTTCCCTTCCATTTCTCACCTATCAAAATCCTACTCATTTTTCAGGGTCCAATTCAAATATCGCCTCTTCCACAAAGGCTTTTTCAAGCATCTTCTCTCCTTGGTCAGTATTAATTTTTGTCCTCAGTGCATTCCGAAAGCATTTGTTTCATGCTGACACTGACAGCATTTCACATTGTAATATAATTAATTTTTTGTCTCCTGAGAAAGATTGTGAGTTCCCTGATGCAAGTTGTCTTATACATCCTTTAATCCCTAAGTCTTAACAATTGAATTAAATTTCATTGTTTAGAACGTGGAACAAAATGCTAGTAATTTCCTCTTCAAAAATATTTAGAGTAACAGATTCTTAATTAGTGATTACATCATACCTGGTTTCAAAAATAAACTATTCCATGCTGTTAGTACACTTTACTGCTTCAGAACAAGCCTCAAAACCTCACAGCAAAAGGACACCTCCTGTCTTCTCTTGTGAGAGGCAGGAGCACACTTACCCATGGTTGCTTGTTACCCAAAGTGTGGTCAATGAACCAGCCAGCGTCAGCAACCGGAGGTTGGCGGGGCGGGGCTTGTTAGAAATGAAAAAGCTTAGATTCCACCCTAATCCTACTGAATCAAAATCTGCATTTTAACTCTGTGTGATTCACAAAAACATTAAAGTTTGAGAAACACTGCCATCCACTTTGTCTTCTTCAATTCTACTGCACTTTCTGCTTCACTCTGCCAAGGCTACTTTCATGATCTGAGATTTTCCTTTGGATTCCCAACTGAATATGAATCAATACTCTATAAAAGAGTTGCATTCATCTTCCCTAGAGATTCTAAACTCTAGCTGCATATCAGAGTCGCCAGAGGGCTTTAAAGAGTACTGATACCTGGACCCTATCTCTAGAAATTCTGAGTTAGTCAGGGAGCCTTGGTGTTTTTAAAATCACTGATCTATTCCACCTTTACTATCTTCCAGAAGAAATTCTCAAACCAGCATAGCCATTCATTATATTCTCTTGTATTAATTATAATACTCCTGCTAATTCATTAGATAAGATATTCTTTTAGTTTTCCCTGATGGTCTGTCCCCATGTCTAGTGATCTCTTAGAAAATTTGGGGGAATGTCTATAGAAGATTTTGGTCCTATTAAGCTCATCAAGAAGCACTTCTAAGATGATCGCTCTATCAGTGACCAAAGAGTAAGGGTGTTTGTGATTTCATGCCAAATTCAACCCAATATGAGTATGGCTATTGCAATACTTTGATCTTTCTAAAATATACAATTTTTACTAAATAGGCTTTCAGGTACTATTTTCTCCTCAAACTTTTTTTCTTTTTTGCACTTCCTTTCCTATTCCTAACACATGGAATAAAGTCTTTTAGCAAATCATGACAAATTACTTAGCGTGGTCAATATTGAATATTGGTAATCAAAGAAAAGAGCTGGCTGGGAAAAAGTTTTTCCTTATACCATGACCTTCACCTTCATAATGTTTTTGTTTTCTCTCTCTCCTTGGTTTCCCTGAAGAAATGAATATGGCAGGAGGCTACCTCTGTTTGGGCTGGGTAAGTGGAATGTTTCTGAAATGCTGACAAGATTCAGGCTGGAAGGAAAGACATGAAACACAACTCTCAACAAATCAGAGGGAACTCACAAAAATTCCTTATGCCTCGTGAAGATTAATGCTCTATTATGTTCTGTTAACCTAGGGCAGGAATTGTAGCTAGATTTGTAGGCAGCTTTGGCAGATTAATGTCTACCCCTGGGATGAATAACATTCCAGTATTTTAGAAGTAAATTCTACGTAAAGTCCATCATAAAGCATATGAAATCACCCCATAATATGCTGCAACACAGTCAAATTTCCCTTAGGCACTGGGAAGCCCCTGTAATTATTTCTCGGATACAGCCCATAGTCCTGGAATTAAAGGCTGAACTGTACAGTGAATCCCAGCCTGAACTTTGAATTTGTTTATTCCTCAAGGTTGATTTTTGCATGTCTTTTGTGACTTCTTTTGCCACAATTTCTGAGATGAGCCAGCCCCCTGTCCTCAAAAACCAAGGAATAAAAATATCATTAGGAAGAAAATTTGCATTTTTATTTTGTTTTATATCCTGAGCTATATTCCAACTAGATAATCTCTAAATTTAAGAAATTTGCATAACCATAGAGGCCCATCATCTAATCATTTAATATAAAATCCAAGGAACATCTGTCTGATCAGAACAGATAAAAAAATCAAAATTACTCACCCAACATATGTATTCCTGTCAGATCTCATGGATCTATTGGAGGCAGGTAAAACCGAAGCCATACTTCATGCTCTGTGGATAGTCACTCTTAAGTTGATGTCAGGAAAGGGAAATATTGTGATTCACTATTAAATTATAGATCTTATCATAATAGCTTAGTTCCAAGTTAGAATGAAACCCTCCTGTAAAACTTATGTTTTCTTCTGAAATTGCTAATGGAACTTTTCCTTTAGCATTTAAAACTCTTATCAAATCAAAAATACCCTCCCTAATATGGCCTTTTATACTACAGCCCAGCTCTCAGGGCAGCACTTCTCCAAGAAGATAGGCTCCCTTTGAAGGTGTGGCAGCTTCTCTCTTTGACCAGGTTGATTAGCTTGTTAACTGTTGACCAGAGCACCTTTTCTTTCTTTTTTTTTTGAGACAGAGTCTCACTCTGTTGCCTGGGCTAGAGTGTCGTAGTGTTAGCCCAGCTCACAGCAACCTCGAACTCCTGGGCTCAAGGGATCCTCCTGCCTCAGCCTCCCGAGTAGCTGGGACTACAGGTATGTGCCACCATGCCCAGCTAATCTTTTCTATTTTTAGTTGTTTGGCTAATTTCTTTCTATTTTTAGTAGAAGCGGGGTCTTGCTCTTGCTCAGGCTAGTCTAGAACTCCTGAACTCAAGCAATCCTCCCGCCTCAGCCTCCCAGAGGGCTAGGATTACAGGCGTGAGCCATTGCACCCAGCCCAGAGCACCTTTTCTTTACATCTGGACTTGGGTCGTACATCTAGCGTGGGTCTGATGTTACAAACAGACTTATTTGCTTTGAGACAATTGTAACTTTGCCCAAGATATCCGAAAATCCCCAAGGACACTTATCTTGGAAAAGGTAGTGACAACTACGAGGCAAAATACTCCTGAACATGTGTGTTGTTGCCCTTCTAAGTTGGGGCAGTAGTTCCTGTTGATGGTTTATAGTGATACATGTGTCTCTTCCCTCATGACCCGCCTCAGGCTGGTCTACCTGCTGTTCTTTCGCAGCAACCACCGGCAGCTTTGAGACTCAACATGCCTACTGACTACCACCAGGACCTGCACACTTTTATTTGGTATTCCAAGCCATACCTCTCAATTTGTTTTTAGGGTAAAATGGGGAAGACCACCAAATTCCAATCTGGCATTTACCTCTAGCTTTGACAGGTGAAAGTGTTAGCTAATTAGATAAGTGTTAGGTAATTAATTACTCCAGTGAATTAATTAGTCTAATTAACACATCTGTTTCCAGTGCAGATTCCGTCAGCCAGTGATCTTAATCACTAACAGCACCAGGTAATGCCAGCTGAGATTTATGGATCCCACGTAAGAACGCCACCAGACCTTAAGGCAAGTGATCTCATTTGGGTGAGGTTCAGAATAGTACTGTAGAATCTATGAAAGTAGAGTACTAATTAATGAATGTCTTCTGGGCAGTCTCAAATTATTCTCCCCAATTTCAATTTTCTCAAGACTCAATTCTATTGTTACGGTACATTGTTTGGCAACAATTTTTTTTATTGACTGTATTGCAAAGGGCCAGTCACCTGAACGGGAATGTGAAAAAGCTTTGTTTTTAAACAGTACGCATGCAGGTGTGTACAAGGAAAACTGTGACTCAGCCGCCGGGTGTTTTGCAAACAAAAGCTGTGTGTCCTGCAGTGTCCCACGACTCGGCATAGCCTTGTGATTGGGAGGGCCCTGCATCAGATCCGCCACATCCATGTGCCACAGCGTCTAGCCTGAGACAAAACACTTCTCATCATCTCCCTCCACGGTGCAAGCATTTTCATATTCTCACTCCCATGACAATTTTCTATCTGGTGTAATTTTCCCCCTGAATCCCTAACACCGGAAAAAGAAATCAGAGTCCTGGTGTGGAACTGGACAGCATTTAGGTCTCTCTTCAGTCGGCATGCTTTCTGCTGGATCTGGGAGCCTTGCACTTGTAGACTTAGAACCATGCCTACCCCATAAAACAATGCTCCTGTCGCTCTGGGGAGGGCCATAGAGAGAAAGTTGGAGTTCCCAGAGCCTTGCTAGGACGTCGACCACATGCCAGGCATTATGATAAGTCCTGGGAATTCAGAGAGGATGAGATGGATGGTGTCGGCTCTAAAGGGATTTACATTGTAGTGGGGAAGAGAGATGAGTGGCAAAGAATGTGACAGGCACTATGAAAACTCAAAGGAGAGCCACCAAACCAGACCGAGGGGCAAGGGGGCTTCTGGGAGGGCGTGATGCCCGAGTGGAGGAAAGAGTTACCTCTGAAAAATATTGCTGAGCGTGGAGATGGGGTGAATATGAGAGCCCTGTGCTCCTGGCCCAGGGAACAGTGTGTAAAATGCAGAGAGATGACAGAAAGAGTGTCACATTTAAAGAACTCTTAGTAGCACTGTGGTTTTTATTCCCAAGGATTTGCACCAGAACATCTCAGATGGGGCCTTGGTGGCTTTCAGTTTTTTGAGATTTCTGGTATTGTAAAAAATGAAGAAAAACTAAAATGGGGTTCCACTAATTATAACATACTTTAAATGTTTACATTTAAGGAATTGGCATCTTAACCCTTTTCATAGTGCTGTTTAATTGTGCTATTCACAAGACATTGCTGGATTTATTTTTTAAAATCCTTAATTCATCACACACTACAAGTTTAATGGAACACAAAGTGTAAAAGTGCCTTAAAGTTCTTCTTTCAGCCCAGTGAGTTCATCCATATATGTATATGAAGTCTAATTTTAGACCAAATGGGCCCTCTGGGCCCACCAGGGTAGGTCTGCCTGTCTGAGGCCATGCCTTGGTGATATTTCTCTTCCTCCCAGGCCAACCCTGGGACCAGAGCCTCAACTCTTAGGACGCCTCTCCATAAGGCACTTAGCAAAGGTTGTATTGGGTCACCTGAGGCTACAGCACTACCCCAGAAACAATGCCCCTTGCACATACCCCAACCTCACAGCCTGCACAGCAAACTCCTCTCATCGACTTTCTTTTCCTCCTTCTTCTCTGGCAGATCTGTTCGGGTGGGGACAGGATGACGAAGGGCCCTACTTCCTGCCACCCCAGAGTCCTCTGGCTCCCCCATTTTGCCCACAGCACTAGCAATGGCTTGAAAGAGCTTTAAAAATGTCTTAAGCTATCCATTCTGATGCTAAGCAGTTTGTTTTTTCATTTATTCATTCAATAAATATTAACTGAGCATACACTATGCTCTAGGAAGTCTAGGAATTGCTAGAGATAAAGGCATGCATAAGACAGCTCTTGCTTCTCTAATTTCTTCCACAAAAATATTGACATTCCATGAATAGTGAAGACACAAGTTACCACACTTCTCGTACTAAACCTCCATATGTTAAAACACATGTATTAAATGTATCCTCAGCATTCTCTTTTTCATGCTGAATAACTAAGCCTTATTGAGTCTTCTGATCTTTCCTTAAGTGTTTATTTTCCAATTCATGGATTGTAGCTGCTTCAAATCCTTTCTGGAGGAGGGACGCTATTAGCAAATACACAATGCTTTCTTGTATAGTATAGATGTGTTGCAGTTTAACATTATTCCACATATATGCCAAGAAAACGTACCTTATTTTCTATTAGCCGTCCAATCTTTCTCACTATGCCCACCCTCCTGGGTGTTGGGGCAGGGGGTAGTGAATTTCAACTTGCCGATTAACAGCATCTCTGTGTCTTTGGTTTAAATAGTTTCACCTAGACGACTCATTTTTCTTTTAGGTATAGGTTCAGTCTATCCCACTTGCTCCTTGTGTCCACTGCTCTTGTCTGAGATGACACATACAAAATGGGGTGGGCGGGGAGGTGCAGTGAGGAAGAAGAGGGCTCCTGGATCCATGTGTTCAGTTGCTTGTACCATCCTTTGGCTTTACTTTGAAGTGGCAGGTCCACTGTGTTGGTGTGAGAGATCTTTGGCTGCTTGGGTGCAGTCTAGGGGTCTCTCCCCGACACCGTGGGTCTGAGCTGAGTGTGAAGCTTCCCTGGGCACTTGCAGCCTCTCCTGGGCTGCATTGAAGGGTGCAGGCTCCAGCTCTCGTGTTCCCAGGCTGAGTCCTGCCTGGTTGGATATGTATGGCACCCTCTCCCTTCAGTTTCACCCCCAAGGGTGGGTGGTAACCAGACGGTGCCCTGCTTCTCGCCCTACTTCTCCTGCCCTCTCCCTCTCAGAACTGGAAGGTGAGATCCTCTTTGTACTTTTACTCCCTGCCTTATGTGACCTTCCCTTAGATCCTAGCCTGAATTCTCTCTGGTTTCTAACAATCTCCATGTTCAAGTTCACCAAACCTAGGTTTTGCTGTGTTAACGGGAGCATAAGCATATTTCAAATCCTTATTTTTCCTCACATTGCCTCAGTAGAGACTCAAAACTCTTATTTAAAGAATCCTAATTCTCTACTCCAACTCCCATCTCCAACAGATAGATGAGAAAGTGCACTGTGCAAAAAGCTATGTCCACAGGAAGAAAAAAAGAGATGAGTGATATGTCTCAAAAGTACTACAACCATGATAAGCATAAACGATAAAGAATTGCATCCCTAATACAAATGCTACGACACTACAGTGTTTTGTATTCTTCTTTTGTGTAGTAGTTTTTCCTCTATGATGCTGTCAAAATGCAGTGCTCGTCTAGGCAGGGCCACGCTCAGGGGTAGCAGGTGAACCTTTCTTTGCCAGAGTCAAGTTCCCTTGAGGGTTAGTCCAGTGGAAGCTGACCCATGCTGGGACCCTGGGGAGCATAACAGGGTCCCCCAATCCTTGCAGAGGACTGCAGCCTCCAGTTTTCAATCCCAGGGAATGCTGAGTCACTATGGTTATGCTGTAAAAGTTTTACTAATTGTGTATGAGATTTAGAAACACATAACAATAACATATTTTCCCAAAGGGTGCTGACATCCAGAATCTTTATACGTTGAAATTTGCTTTAGGAAAATAATTATTCTTGATTTACAAAATTACGTTTATTTTTCTCCAGCATTGTGCTGCGTCATATTTAAAGTATATATAACCAGGAATTTTTCTTTGGACAATGATTTAAAATAATAAATAAAAGAACAAGTTTCAAGTTGCGTGAACATTTATTTATAGGGCTTTTGGGAGAGGGAGGGGAGGGAGGACTTGACAATTGTCAGCCATTCCAGAATGGGTCAGTTTCCAGGTAAATGGAGACACCACATGAGAGGTGTCATACTTAGCACTCAGTAAGTGATTATTAAGCACCTACTATGTGCTAAATGCTTGAAGCTGAGTAATGACATTAAAGAATGGTCTTTGTTCTCAGGCTCATTTTTCTGGCATCCAAATGAAAAGAACTTAACTTACAACTGCCCTGGCTTCTCTGGTGGCCTTTCTTCCCAGCAGTTCGACTCCCACAGTGTGACCAAAGTTTCCATTTACTGTTCCCTAACGGCTGGCCTTAACGCCAATACCAGTGCCTCAGAGAGTCAACAGACGACGCTGAGAATCCAGCAAAGGTCATCAGCGGCGTGGTGGCTTGGTCAACAGAAGGGCTTAGACTGAAAACACTTGACTTCTGAATACACTTGACTTCAACTTTTAAATTTTTTCTGTTCTTAATAATGTTTGAAAAAAGGAAATCTAAGGCACAGTGTATCAAACAGTAATTTAAGAAAAGCTATTTAATTGGAAATAAAGCATGATATCTTAAATCAATACCAATAGGGCAAAAAATAAAAAGTTTTTCTCTAAGTTCAAAATAACCACATTCAACTTGGAATAGAAACCTGAAGGACAAAGAAAGGTAATTGAAAGAACGACAAGAAGAATATGAGTAACAACAGTGATTAACTCAGCGTTACTCTGGCACAAGCTTCAGACTAAGCAGTTTCCATGCTGTATCTCATTTAATCCTCACAGCAACTCTGTGAGGTGGGTACTATTATTTCCCCAATTTTCAGATGAGGAAATTGAATCCCAGAGAAGTTAAATGAAGTGCCTGAGATTCTACAGTGAGTAAACTGAGGCTGCAATTCAGATCCAGGTCTGCCCAGGTACAAAGCCATGGAAACTCTTTTTATGTCACCTCTGCTGGTCAGTGTTGGAGTTTATTAAAGAAGACTAGAGTCCAAGGAGAATGGTGCCAACAGGAGAAGGGAACTTGATCTGGGTCTTGAAGGTGGACTGGAATTGGGACAGAGGGAGCATCTCTCTGTAACATTTTACCCTGAGAGTCATGAGAGTTGTGGATTTAACTCATTTACAGCAAAAGGGGGCATAGTTAAGCCATAGTGGCTGTGTGTTCTGTGAATGCCAGTGAAGAAAATAGCCCCATTAAAGTGATGGTCCAGTCCTAAAGCTGGTTTTAAAATCATCTCATTGCCTAATTTGAAACTGTCCTTTAAAATGTGCCTCACATACACATCACTTTACATTGAACTCATCTCAGTTCACCACTTTCCTGTGATTCCACCAAAAAGGCTGGGCCCAATTGAGCCCCAGGCTTGCAGCAGGTTCTGTCTGCACCTGAGCGGTCCCTGGAATGTGAGTTAAAAGGCACAGGGCTTCTGTTGGTCTCCTTGCCCCGTTCCTGAGTGCCCACGGTTTGCCCTTGCAGTGACTTCAGGCCTGGGAGATTAAAGCCTGGGTTTGTTTTTCAGCCCCAGACGGAAGAACCTGACCCGAACATGCACTAGCTGGGAAATCCACCTCCGCAGTTGGAAGCAGCTCTGTCAGTATGACCAACCCCGCACTGCAAGGAGAGGGGGTGATTTTCCTCGGAACTCAAGGAAGGTTCAGCCCTAACTGCTAACAAAAACCCCAGATTATTATTGGTGCTGCCCAGGAGGGCTCAGATGGGAAAATAATGCTAATACATCGTGGAGGTGGTGAATTCCAGGCCCCGAAAGTCATGAAATTTCAAAGCTGACTGATTCTAATTTGGGTTTAGCTGAATGAAAGAGAACAGCGTGTTTTATTGTACTCTCTTAACACTACTAAGTGCAATATATTGAGTTAAACATTAATTTTTTTCTAAAGAAATAGAAAACCTTGGGTATATAATCACGGTCACATTTACATTTCTGTTAATGCTTCATCTTAGGAATGTCATGACTTTTCAAAAGTGTTACTCTTTTGAACACTTTACCTTGGCTTTGTATTTCATTTTCTGTTGTGGTGATGATTGTTGGTGTTTATGTCTCTGATTGCTTTATATTAGTTACCATATTTTAAATTTTTAACTGTAAAATATTTCAAACATTAAAGAAATGTACAGGTATAATAGATGCCTGTTTAGTTACCACCACAAATTGAACAATTGTTAATGTTTTGCCATATTTAACATTTTTTTTTAAAAAAGAAATATTTCATTAAAGCCTGTCTACCTACCTTCCTTGCATTAGATTACCTTCACTTTCTTCCTGAGGGTAACCACTGTCCTGAAGTTGGAAGTTGGTAGGTATCTTTCTGGGGTACATTTTAAAACTTATAACTACATGAGCAGATATAACTACATATAACATTATTATATAAGCTTTATTACATAATATATTCTTTTACAACTGGCTTTTTTATGTTGCTTCCAGTTTTTTCCTATAAATATATATCTCCTAGTGTATACACATGAGAGTTGCTCTAACGTATGGTAATATGTTCACATGTATTCAGTTGTACTAAATATTTTTACACTGCCCTACAAAATGTTTTACCAAATTACACTTGTGCCAATAGTAGATAATATACCCCATTTTCCCATATTCTTACCACCAAATCTGCTGTTATTAGCCATATAACTCTTTAGCCAATGTGATGATTGTAAAAAGATACATCTTGGCTTTATTTTGTGTTTCCCTGATTACCAGTGTGGTTGGACATCTTTATATATGTGTGGTGGTCATTCTGGTTTCTTCTCCTGTGAATGAATTGTCTGTTCATATTCTGTGCCCATTTTTCTTTAGAGGTTTTCATTTTTGTCTTACTGATTTCAAGGAGTTTTTTATAAATGATAGATAATCTCTTGTTAGTTATATATGAATATATTGTCCTTTACTTCCAAACTTTCCATGTCATTATGCTTTAGGAGTTTATTAGATAGACAACACATAAGTGGATTTTCAAAAATCTGTCTTTTATCTGCATTTAATACATTTGCAAATATTGTAATTACTGATATATTTTGACTCATTTCTTCTATCTTATTTTGGTTCTAATTTTTATACACACACACACACTCTTCACTTCTTTCCTACCTTTTGTAGAATGATTAGGTTCTCTATAGACACCATTTCCTTCTGTTGCATTAGAAGTTATATATTCTATTTCTGTTCTTTTAATAGTTACCCTTTCATTTTAACAAGCATATTTGACTTAACAAAATTTAAGGTTAATTAATACCTATATCCTTCTCCTGCATAACATAAGGAATTTGGAACATTTTAACTCTAATTACTACTGCACATTTTTCATATGAAGTAACTCTGTCTACCTTGTTTTCATGCCTCCCACATTCATCATTATGGTTACTGTTCTGTTTGAACTTAATGACAATTTAAATTATCCATGTCTGCTGATTTTCTTGATTAGCATTGCTTCTCAGATCTCCTTCCTTCCCTCTGGGTTTAATTTCTTTCTTTCTAAAGCACATTACATAATAGTTCTTCAGCATGGGCCTTTGCCTGGAAACTGTCCTTGTTTTGCCCTAATTTTTGAGTGACTATTTAGCATGGTATAGAATTCTAGATTGACAGTTAGTTTCCCTCAGCATTCATAGGTATTAGTTCATCATTGTCTGGTACCTATTGCTGCTGATGAAAAGTTTGCTTTCATCTACTTGTATTTTAGTAAGTAATCTGTCTCTTCTTTCTGGCAGCTTTTAAATTTTCTCTTTGGATTCTGAAGTTCTACTAAAATGTGTTTAGGTGATTTTTTAAAAAATAAATTATTCTCAAAGATCCCTGTGCTTCCAAATTTATGAGAAAGCATGTCTGTTATCAATTCTAGAAAAATCTTACTATTTCTTCCTCGAATATGTTATCGTCTTCTGGCACTCCTATTAGATGTATGTTAGGCCCTCTCAGTCTCTTAACTTCTCTTTCATATATTCTATGTGTTTCTCTGCTACAAAATGAGAAATTTTCTCATGTTTTTCTTCTTCACGCACTCTGTAAGTGTGCTTAACCAGCTCTTTAGCCCATTTTTGGTAAATTGCAGTAAAGTCCTCAATTCTTCACTCCTCTCTGTATCCACACCCATATAACTAAGCAGTGCAGTGTAATGCCCTCTCACCATAAATCGGGTGACCTAGACAGCCCCCTTGACCCTAGGCTTGGTCATGTCATTATTTTGGTCAAGAAAATGAGGCAAAAGTGACAGTGTGAAAGTCATCCATGCCATTGTACCTCTACCATTGCCATAATAACGTAACCAGGCTAGTGTGCTGGAGGGTAAGAAACAGGTGGAACAGAGCACCGGCACCCCCGGCACCCCAGCTGGGGCCAACCTAGATTGTCCCACAGCCAGCTGAGCCCCCAGGAGTGAGCAAGCCCAGCCCAGATCAGCAAGGTCACCTAGCCAGCCCCAGGTGGCCCCAAGCACATGGGCTGGGAATGCTCGCTGTATGCCTCTCAAGACCTATGGCAATAGCATTATTGTGACATCATCCATTGAGATTTTTGTTTCATAAATGTTTTGTTCATTTGTAGGCATGCCAATTGTTACTTTTGCAAATTTACCCAGTCTTTTTAAACTGTTCTGTTTTTTCTACATATTTCTATTCCATCTCTTTTCTATTTAATCATTTTAAACATAGATATTTTATAACTTCTTTTAGGTTGTTTAATTATCTCCACTTCTTCGGAGGGGGGGCGTGGCTAATCTTCCTGCTTGTTATATTGGATTTCTCTTATTAGAGATTGTTTTCCTCATTTTATCTGTGATTTTTATTTTTGGGCCCATATTTGTTTTTCCGTGGGAATCCATGGGAAACCCACACATCGGTTTAGGAAAATGTTCCTAGGTGGCAGTTTTGTATTTGCTTCTTCCAGAGGCCCCTAGTGTATCCCTAGTCTAGGACCAGTTTTATCTTGAGGATTTTAGCACCATGTAGGTAGCGTAAGTTGTCATTTTACAACTCGTGGCAGTTTATTTCAGCTTCTCACTAGCGACTGTTTTTCCACCCCCATTTGCTAACAAGGCAAACTTTCTTTACATTTTAAGACTGTTCATTGGGATGTTAATGCTCTTTCACTAAAGGCACAGAATTTCCAAGGTCCTACCTTAATGCAGGGGTTTCAGGATCAGCTGCCACCTCCTGCAGGCACAAAACCCCAGCACCGTGGCATGAGGGCCTATTCCAAGTTTGATCCTCTCTGGGCCACAATGGCATCAGCTCATGAGCCTGCATTCTTCATTTCTGAAACTTGGGTTTATCTCTTTCGTTCCTTAAAGCTCACTCATGCTAACCTTTACACAATACTTCTGCGTCTGTTAGGAAAGTCGTCCACGGGGCTCAGTGTGCCATGTTGCCGGCATGTGCTTTGTTCAATAAGCAAAACTAACACTGCAAAAAATTAGAAAGGGAATTTTTGAACTGACCTGGTCCTCAGGCAAAAGAATAACCTGGCTCAGTACAAAGAATATGGTCCAGGGCACAAGCTTTTCTTTAAAATAGACTTGATTTTTGGTAAGCATTAAAAATATTTTCTATCTTTGTTAAGCAATAAATAAGTCGTGTTTGGACCTATGATCCTGTTTTTCCAAAATCAGCATTTCATACGTTCTGCTATATTCTATAATTCGATTTATGGGAATATATCCATCCCTTCATTTTTCTGGCAACACTTGATCCTTATAACTCATTTAAGGTGTAACAACACTGCACATCAACATTTAGAACAGTATACAGGATATGACACACTACATTTTTTAACATTAAACTTTATTTTAAAATAAATGCCTTTAAATGAATACTTTTAAATTGCTACGACATATGGTTTTCTGGATACCTTTCCTGTCCTCTCTCCAGAGGCTGCTAGGGTGAGAGAAAGGTCAAGAGAACAGGGAATGGAGATGTTCCACGCTAACTCTAATCCTCTCGTGCTCTGCCTTAATCCCTTCTCCATTCCCTCACTAATGAGGGCACAATCTGGTGGACACAGTGCAGAGGCTGGCTTTTTGGTAAAAGTCTTAATTCTGTTTCAAGACAAAAAGAAAAATATTTCCAAAGTTTGGCCAGTTTTGATTTGAGCTGAGCTAGCTAGGAAAGATAACGATGGCCTTAATAAGCTTGAAGGGAGTAGAGCATCAAGATTTATAAAAATAGGCCAACAATATACCAAATGATGCATTGTTCTCTAGTGTAATCAGCGTGTGGATAAATGGAAAGTAATTGTCTTCAGAGAAAAGCCATTCTCCTGGCTCTGGAAGCAGTAGCAAAGAGTAAGCACAATTCTGTCACAGAATATAGATGCTGTTTTGTTTCAGAATGGTAGACTAACAAATTGCACCTAAAGCAGCAATGTGGTGTACTGGAAAGATAATTCTTTTAAAACCAAATGGACTCATGTATCATTGGACAAGCGAGCTCATAAGCTTTCCAAACTTTAGTTTCTGGGTTTTTTTTTTTTTTCTTGTAAAGTGGAAATAATAGTAATTACCATGCATGAGTGTTGGAAAGATAAAATGAGAAAATATATATTAAATACCTGGTTTATAAGCACTTAATAAAGGATGGCAATTATTATCTTAATACCATTTATCTTTTTTTTTTAATTATGGAACATACAAATAAAGAAAGGTGAAATGGTCTGTGGTTCATGGAACCCAAATCTCTTAATCAAATAAGAGGGCTCTGAAAGGGAGATTGCAGGAGAGCCAAGGGGCTAAAACCAGGATGTTTACGTGGCTTTACGGACCTGCGCAAGGCTGTGCCCCAGACAGACTTCAAACACAGAAGGTGATTACACCAAATGGCCTAGATGTCTCTGTGCAAACAGTGCCCGGCAGACAGGAAAGTGATTCCCATGATGCATCTCTGCGAATACAGCTCACTTTCCATTTATTCACACTGATTAAGTAGAACAAGGCTGAATGAGGCAGCATGGGGCTCACCTCTGTCTCGACTCTGACTCACCCTAACTCATTCAGCATTACTCTGCTAGAAACGCACTCATTGTTGGAGAGCAGCCGCAGTGGCAGGTCAGGGAGAAAATACCAGAAAAGGCTTTTTTAAAACTTTTTCTTAATATGTATGTGGGAGAAATATATGAGTGGGGAAAATAATTGAATGGAAGGTAATAGGTTCAGCATGATTTAACCACCATTTTATTTGTCTGGTTCCCCTAAATGTGTCCAGTGACGATAAGTGCTTTGTGTCTGTGATCCTGTTTCCTACACTAGATTGCAGATACTTCCATTTTACAACGTTAGTCCGTTTGCTCTAGCTCCCCCAGGAGGTGAATAATCCATATCTCTTTGATCCTAAATTCCATGCTCTTTCCTTAACCCCTGCTCTCCCTACCTGAGAAGTATATCTAAGTTCATATTTTTTGTAATTTGATTATCTTATGGGACCATATGTAAAGAGTTGCTTAATTAACATTTTTGGTGAATAATGCCAGTGTAGCAGAGAGGAAAGAACAGCGGATTGGGAGTCAGGATGCTAGAGTATAGGCCCAGCTCCATAATAAATTGGCTGTGAGATCATAAGGAAACCATTTAAGTTTTCTTATTCTCAGTTATCTGTTACATGAGGATGGATAATTAAGACTTCTCTCAAGTCAAGAGGCTTGAACGTATATAGTAAGGCACGTCCAATTTCTGGGTAGGGACATGTAAAGATGGCTTGTCTGGAATGGGTAGAGATGTTCTATCTGAATGACACCAACTTAAATGGAAAAGCTGTTGAGAACTCCAAGGTAGTTCTGCTGGCTCCATTCATGAACAGAATCCACACAATAATTTGAACAGGATAAAGTTTAATATAAAGAGTTGTTAACTATGAGAAAAGATTAGAATAATGAGATTGGCTAGTAAGAAGTGAAGAGAAGGCTAAATAATATAAAATAACAGACATAAGTATCAGCCACTACCCCTAGAACTGAGACAGAGCATCTAAGAAAAAGCTGCCTGCACTCAAAGTTGAGATCCAGACCTTGTTTGGTGGGGCCTTTGGGAGGTGATTAGGTCATGAGGATGGAGCCCTCATGATTGAGATTAATGCCCTTATGTTAGTAAAAGGGACCCTAGAGACTTCTCCATGTGAGGATACAACGAAAAGTCAGCAGTGTGCAACTAGAAGAGAGCCCTCACCTGAACCTGACCATGCTGGTACCCTGACCTCAGACTTTTAGCCTCCAGAACTATGAGAAATAAATTTCTGTTGTTTATAAGCCACCCAGTCTTTGGCACTTTGTTATAGTAGCCTGAATAGATTAAGACATTGTTGCAAGGCATGGTTGTGGCTCATGCAATGGCAGAGAAGTCACTGTGATGCCATGCTTATGGAGCCTGCTGAAAATCCTCCCTCTAGGGTGTCATGGAGAACTGTTTATAGGGAGGTGTTTCACTAGAGAGATTCTGCTGCCAAATACAAGGAAAGCTGCTGGCCACAGTACACTGTAGGAGCCAGGCACTAGAGAAGCTGTATATACCACAAGAGCTGGATGCTTAAGAAGTCACCCATGCTGTAGGAGCTGGGTGCTAAGGAAGCTTCACACTCTGCATAAGCTGGACACTGGAGAACCTGTGTGCCCTACAGGAGCAAAATGCTTGAGGTGTCACCTGCACTTCAGGAGCGGGACACTGGAGAAGCTGCCCATGCTGTGGGAGCCTGCCTAATGAGCTCACTGGAATCAAAGCAAACTCCTTCTCTTGCAATTTCTCTCCAGCACCCTCTACTGGCATAGTTTAACCTGTGTCAGCTGGCAAAAGAAAATAACCTAAAGGGCCCAGCTTCATTTTCACAGAGCAAGCAAAAAAGGATAATTTTGGTGCTGAGAAGCATTAAATCATTAACTTGCACAGATAGACATCAAGAGTAGTTTCATAACCTACCCGGGCAATGTAATGAGACCCTTTCTCTAAAAAAAAAAAAAAAAATCAAAAATTAGCTGGGCGCAGTGGCACATGCCTGTAGTCCCAGCTACTAGGGAGGCTGAGGCAAGAGGATTGCTTGAGCCCAGGAGTTGGAGTGAGCTATGATCATGCCACTGCACTCCAGCCCAGGTGACAGAGCAAGACCTATATCTAAAAACAAAAACAAAAACAAAACAGTTTCCTAAAAGATATGAGTTCATAGAATGTGTCTGATTGTACCTTAGCAATCATTCATTCCAGAGGCAGCCAGCCCAAGGCCTGCAGATTAAACTCAGGTCCTGTGGACAGCAAAGAGTTTTAAAATTTTAAATGTGAATGCGTTAAGAAAGGCCGTGGATGTTCTAGTTTACCACGGTCCTGAATGAATCCCAATATCTTACCTCAGCAGGCAAGCTTCACACAAATATATGCCAGGCCCCTGCAAGCATTTGAGTTTGTGATCCTTGACCATCTGTCCACTTCATCTCAGGATAAGGCCATGGAATCCAATATTTCAAATCTTCTTTGGGGTGGAGAATCATTGGTTAAGAGAACCCTGCAGAATCCAAGGAAACATCTAGGATTTGGAGACAGAAAATCTTGTTTCTAGTTCCTTCTCTGCACAGTGTGATGACAACTGGCTACTTCTGGCCCTATTCCCCATTTCTTTCACAGTTGAACAAAACACATGGTACGGGGGAAGCCAATAAATAAACTCGCCTTTAGTGTGATTTCTCTGAAACATTTGCTTTAAATCTGAGCTGTGTGTATTGTATAGACTTTGCTCATTTACATAACATCAGGAGATCACTGGAAGAAACGTGGTCAGGTAATCCTCAGAGGCAGAACAATAACCAGGAACTTACCAAGCCTTGTTTCTCCTTGGGTTAACTACTCTGATGCTAAGTATGCCCTAATGCAAAATCCCATTCAAAATCTCTTAAAACAAAACCAGTGCTTCACAATCTATAATTACTATGACAAAAACAATTTAATTGATTCCTCTGTTCTCCCCTCTCTTGCATTTTCAAAGCCATTACTTTCCGTCTGATGAGGTTGTAGAGATTTCTATCACTCCACCAGAATGGGAAATCTATGCTATTTTCATTAAGTAACTAAACATTAGGCCATTTCCAATTCTCCAATAATTTCACATTCTTGGCAAAGTGAGAAAGAAAATTTGATATCAAAGTTTTTTGCAGAATTGCTGATTATGATGATAGGAGCAATGCATTACTGATGCAGAATAATTCATGCTTTGTGATAAGCTGTTATACATATGACTTCATTTGAAATAAATCTTTAGAAATTTTATTTGCTAGCCCCCTTCTATTTTCTAAGAAGACTAATTCAAGATGCATTGCCACTTAGGGATGCTAAGGTGAAAAATAATTTGAAAGCATTTCAGCTCATCCCAAATAGAAACCTATGCCTAATCATTTTATTTAAAAATAAAAGGGATCTCCAGAAGCTGATAACTGATGAAATTTTAGGTAAATAAATGAGTTTCAGAAAATATTCTGGGTCATAATATTTGTAATCGGTAAAAAATAAGCATTGTGAAAACTTGGAATCTGGGACTCAAGGCATGTGAGTTTTCGTATCTTCTCTGCCAGCACTAGGTCATTGTTCAACTTCTCAAAGTTTGGTTTTTTCAATCCATGATGCAGGTGGGATTCCCTGTTTCTTCACAACCTTTGCCCCTTCCCATCCCCACAAAGCAGTAAAGAAGAATTCTCTACATCCTTTGTCACCTTTGTCCTTCTCTGTCTTCACCCCCCCATAGGAATGGAGTTTTGTTTGCTTTTAAACATCAGAGTTATACTATAAGATAGAATCCTGATTCTTTCATTCATTCAAGAGTATTTGAGTACCTGCCTTCTGTTAGTCACTGCTCTGTGTAGCAAGAATACTGCAGTGAATCAAGCAGAGGGTTCCTGCTCTCACGTGGCGTGTATTCTAAAGGGGAGACGGGAAGTTAGTTCATCAGGTAATCGCAGAGTTTGTCGGGTGGTAAGTGCTCTGGGGGAAAATCAGGCAGGGAAAGAGGATGCATGAGGGACATGGGTCTGCATGGAAAGATCAGGACTGGCTCTCCAGAAATGGCCCTTCAGAAAAATATGTAAATTATTCAAGAAAAGGCTATGCTTATATTGCAAGTATTCCCCCCATGGCTGCTAAAATCAGATCGAAAGGGATGATTGTGAAACTATTTCTTGGCTTGAGGAAGGGGGAGAAGAACAGAACCTGGGGAGGGCAGATTGGGACCTTCCTAGCAATGGATTGAGCGCTTGAAACACACCAGGGGCTCAACAAATGCATGTGAATCTGAACATAGTCATGCTTCTAACCTCACATAAATCGAGTTCCTGGAGCAATCTTGTCAGGAACGCTATCTGGAATGCCTGTGTGACGGATCTCCTTATCTCTGCTCCTCATCCATCAGATAGTCCTCTGAAGGGAAAAGAACTGTTGTTATCTCTGAGGAGGAGGACAGAGTGTTTTATAAGAGAAGTCCCAACCACATGAGAAAGGAGGGAACGCCTGCCCTCCCAGAACCAAGGGATTGTGGGTGAAGAAGAATGTTGCAGAGTTTCCTTGTTGCATCCTATTCTAAGGTCAAATCCTGGGGCAGGGTGCACTGTGCTGGGCAGGAAATAGCTGATAGCTATGGAAGAATCTGGAGCATGAGACTAATAGCATGTTTCCCTTACTCTGCCTGAGGAAAGAAACGTATCCCTGGTTAAAAACCCTGCCTGTGGACACATGTCCCAGGAGCAATATTGTGAAAGTTGAGGGAAGTGGCCAGAGAGAAGATCCTGAGGTAGAATTCCAGGTTTCCCAAGGCTATTCAGGGTGTCTAGAGCTGCACTGTCCAATATGGTAGCCACTAGACACACAGGCTACTTAAATTAAAATTCAAAGCAATAAAATTAAATAAAATTTAAAATTTGGTTCCTTAGTCATGTTAGCCACATTTAAAGTGCTCAATAACTATGTGTGGCTGATGGCTACTGTATTGGACAGCACACATATAGAACATTTCCATCATCACAGAACGTTCTATTGGACAGCAGTGGGCAGCAAACTTTTCCTGTAAAGGGCTTGATAGTAAATATTTTTGGCTTTGTAGATAAGAAATTGTCTGTTACAATTATTCAATACTATTGTTGTAGTATGAAAGCAGCCATAGTCCATATGTAAATGAACAGGCATGGCCATGTTCCAATAAAGCTTTATTTACAAAAATGAGCTTTGGCCTAAGGGCCACAGTGTGCCCATCCTTGGGATAGAGGATCCAAAAGTTCCTGCATGCATCAGTGAAGGGACAGGAGCCACTGAAGTGATCGGTGACTAGTGGAGGCCCGGGCTAGGGCCAGATTACCTGATCTGCACAGCCAAAGGCGATACAGGTCCAAGTGCAATCAGCACACACAGGCCAAGGGCCAGACTTGGCATCGTGGGTCAGCACACCAACTCGCAGGCACAGACTCACGGCCATCCTGAGAATGAGCAAAACCCAAGACCAAATGAACCAAGTGATCTAAAAGAGGCTGTTTCAGTAGAAGAGAGTGATGCTGTCTGTTGGCAAATGTAGGTACCCACTGCCCCAAAGCCACCTCTCCCCATACCCTCAACCCTTTGAAGGTGTGGGAGCTCAGGTGGAAGTTTAGATCCATTAGAAAAATGGTATAAGAAGCAGGCTTAAATGCCTAACAAGAGGAAAAGGTAGAGAGAAAGAGAAAGCCATCTTGGGGCGAGAACTAAGGAAAGTGAAGTGTGGCCACTCCAGAGCTCTGCGTGCCTGACACTGTACTTAGGACATAACAAATGTATTATCTAATTGCCCCCCACCCCCAATAATCTGTATTCTGTATACAAAATTATGTTTACCCCTTTGCCCAAGATGGCCAAATTCAGTCACTTAAACCTATCTTTGTGCCAGCCAGGTTGGTCATTCCTGGCTGTGAAGATATGACATATGACTTATGTTAAAATGTGACTCCACATGGAACAACACTCAGAAGAAGCTCAAAAAGTCCAATGATCCAGTTAAAAGACAATGGCTCAGTTCAATGACAGAATGGATGGACAGCCAGTCATCCTAACCATCAATTCAAATGGTTACACAACTGAAATGCTAGTCAGCATTAGTGTTCAATGTGAAGCCAGCTAAGACACCAGCTTGGTTACCTGATGGTCAAGTTTGCTACATGGCTAGAGCCAAGCAGCAAAGTCTGTAAGTGCAGAGATCCCCCTACCATATGTGTTCCCATCATGCTTGGACTTTCTGAAGACATCTATAGTCTCACAGACTCTAAAGTCATAATCAACTAGACAATTGTTCTTTGGGAGTGGGACAGGGAATGGAATGTGAACATCTTTAATCAATTATTGAAGACTTCCTCAAGGACTGATAATCAGTAGCTTAATAACAGAGCCCTTTGCTTTGATACTTCCCAACTGATTTGGGGACCCTCTGTGCCTGTCCTCTTTGTATCCCTGTACTCATCTCTCTTCCCCTTAACCACTCTAATCTCCAACCATGAAATCTTTGCTTGGCCTGACAATTTCCTTCCTCCCTTTTTCATGTGTATTGTGTCTATAACTTTCTTCTCTTTCTCAGCTTCCTGAGCCATTCACTTTCCTTATTCAAATCCTTTTCATTGCCCAGATCTTAGTTTCTAATATCATTCTCCAATAGAAAGAACCAGGGCTCCTTGGAGAAATGGCTGATTCTAGGACTGGGGCACGAAATACACAAGATAAGCCTGGAGCATCTTATAGTGCCAGAAAGTAGGGAAGTGCTCAAAAAAGAAATTGATGTATGTATTAGTCTTCTAGGGCTGCCATGACAAAATACCACACTCTAGATGACTTAAACAACAGGAACTTATTTTCTTACAATTCAGGAGCCTAGAAGTACCAGATCAAGGTGGTGTCAGGGTTGATTTCTGGAGAGGCTGCTTTTCCTAGCTTGTAGTTGACCACCTTCTTGCTGTGTCCTCACATGGCCTTTCCTCTGTGCATGGAGAGAGAGAGAGAGAGAGAGAGAGAGAGAGCGCACACACACACTTCCTTTGTGTCTTTTTCTCCTCTTATAAAGACACTAGTTCTACTGGATTAAAGCCCACTCTTATGACCTCACTTAATCTTTATTACCTACTTACAGGCCCTATCTCCAAATACAGTCATGTTGGGGTTAAGTGCTTCAATATAAAAATTTCAGGAGGGTACTATTCAGTCTGTAACATGGGGCAATATCAAAGGGACAGAGGTGCAAACTGAAAGAGCTTCCAGTGGCAAAGTTGGAATAATTTGAGCAACAAAATAGAGTAGTAGTAGATTATAACCCAAAGTATAAAATAAATATCCATGGATTCATTCTGATATAAATAAATGTTTGAATACATTAATAAGTGAGAAAAAAAGACAAATCTGTCATGCAGATGAATTCCAAATAATTTATGCATCTATTCCACCCTCAAGGAGCAGGAGCATAATCCCTACTCCTTAGGTGTGGGCCATGCATAGTAACTTCCTTCCAAAATGTACAACGTGGAAAGGGAGAAAAAAAAGAGCAACTTTCCAGTGGAGAAATCTGACAAACACTTCCTCGGCCAGGTGATCAAGGTCAACATCAACAGTGACAAATCTTGTTGACAGTAGGTACCCTTGATAAGATGCAACGAAAATATCACTTTACCTCTGTGGCCTTCTGCCCAACACGTAACCCTTGTCTTATCATGAGAAAAGCATCAGACAAATTCCCACAAAATACCTGACCAATATTCCTCAAAACTGTCAAGTCATCAAAAAACAAGGAAAGTCTCAGAAACTGCCATAGCCAAGAGGACCCTAAGGAGGCATGACAGCTAGACATCATCTCTTGGAAGAGATCTGTTATGGATTGAACTGTGTCTCCTTTCAAAAAAAGATATGTTGAAGTCCTAACCCCAGGAATTTCAGAATAGGACCTTACTGTTCGGAAATAAGGTCATTGCAATGTAATTAGTTAAGTTAGGATGAGGCCACACTGGAGGAGGGTGGGCTATTCCAGTACGACTGCTGTCCTTATAAGAAGGCAGCCACATGCAGATACATGGAGAGTGCCATTTGACGATGAAGGCGGGGATTGCAGTTCCGCAGCTGCAAGTTGAGGAACACCAAGATTGCCAGCAAACCAGCAGAAACTAGAGAGAGAAAAGGAAGGATTCCCCTACATGTTTCAGAGGGAGCACAGCCTTACTAATGCCTTGATTTCAGGCTTCTAGCCTCTGTAACTGTGAGACAATAAATTTCTGTTGTTTTTAAGCCACCCAGTGTGTTAAATTTTTTTTAATGTCAGCCATGTGAAACTAATACAGGATCCTGGAAAAGAAAAAAAGACATTAGGTAAAAAATTTAAAAATCTGAATAAACTGTAGAATATAATTAATAATAATGCATCACTATTGGTTCATTAATTATAACAAATGTACTATAAGGTAATGTAACATATTAATGACAGAAAAACTTGGTGTGGGGTATATGGGAACTCCATACTTTCTTCTCAATTTTTTAACAACTGTTTTGTAGCAAAGTAAAACTGTTTTAAAAATTGGCTGGGTGCAGTGGCTCACACCTGTAATCCCAGTGCTTTGGAAGGCCAAGGTGGGAGGATTGCTTGAGGCCGGGAGTTCAAGACCAGCCTGGGCAACAGTACAGTGAGACCTCATTTCTACAAAAAAATGGAAAAAAAAATTAGCCAGGCATGGTGACACATGCCTGTAGTCCCAGCTACTCAAGAGGCTGAGGCAGGAAGATTTCTTGATCCCAGGTGTTGGAGGTTGCAGTGTGCTATGATCACATCCCTGCCCTCCAGCCTGGGCAACAGAGGAGACCCTGCCTCTAAAAAAAAGAAGAAGAATGTAAAGAAAAAAGAAACTTTTTACATTTCAGCAATTGTTGAAATAAGGTCTCTTAATTTCTCCAAGCCTTGATTTTGAAACCATCTGCCTTTATGCGGTTTATATCAAATGTATTCTAATTTTAAAGAATCGGGAATCTCTCTATACAAAGCCATCCTAAAGGCATCATGCCTCCCAATTTAGTCTTGCCTCCTTCCCCTTTTCTCCTCATACATGTGTCTTTTAGGTCTAGTCACCCATCCATTCACTAACTCTGTGCCAGGAAATGTGCCAGGTACATAGGGTACAAAGTGACCTTGCCATCCAGGGAAGGAGACAGACTTTAGAAACATCACACAAATACATGTTAAATCACTCTGTGAGCTTTTAAGCTGGGGATGCTGGCTGTGAGGACGATGTAATCTTGTCATGAGCAGAGAGCTTAGCTGAGAAAGAAGCCAACACAGGACACTGCAAAGAGAGGGGCCTTGGGACATTGTTGGAGATCCTACAGTTGGCTATGCCTGAACTTGCTGCCCTTCTTCGACATAATAGCTACATGGCCTATTAAATACCCATTTTAAGTTAAAATCTCAACTTTTGTAAATTCTATAAAAGATAAGTTCATAGTGCATTTAGATGGATATCACTTAGTTATGAAAGTCAAGGAAGACAGCTCTGAGGGTGTATCTTTGAGTGCATTATGCTAAGTGAACAAGCCAGTCACAAAAGGACAAATACCATATGATTCTGCTTATACGACATACCTACTATGGTTGGAATGTCCTCTGCAAAACTCAGAGGATAATTCACGTTGATACTTAATCCCCAATGTAATAGTATTGAGATGTGGGGCCTTGAAGAGGTGATTGGATCATGAGAGCTCTGCTCTCGTGAATGGACTAATCCATTCATGGATTAATGGATTAAGGAGTTATCATGGGAGGGGAACTGGTAGCTTTATAAGAAGAGGAAGAGAGACCTGAGCTAGCATGTTAGCACTCTCCGCCCCTCACTGTAGAGAGTTCCCACCAGCAAGAAGGCTCTCACTAGATGTGCCCCTCAACGTTGGACTTCCCAGCCTCCAGAATTGTAACAAATATATTCCTGTTATTTATAAATTGCCTAGTTTCAGGTATTCTGCTATAAGCAACAGAAAATGGACTATGACAGTACATGAGTAGTCAAACCAATAGAGACAGAAAGTAGAATGGTGGTTGTCAGGGGCTATGGAAAGCAGGGAACAGGAAGTTTTTAATAGGTACAGAGTTTCAGTTTTGCAAGATAAAGTAAGTTCTGGGGATGGATGGTGGTGATAGTTCACAACAATGGGAATGTACTTAATGCCACTGAATTGTATGCATCCTTAAAAATGGTAAATTAAGATGGTAAATTATGTGTTTTGTGTAATTTATCACAAAATATTTTCAATGGGAAAAATTCATTATCCCAACATAATGTAAAAGACACTGACTACTTTTGGGGATGAGAGAAACCAGTTGAAATACTAGTGGCAGATGTTTCTGGAAAAGACAGTGAAAAACCTGCAAAGACCATCACCCAAAGAGCCCCTAACACACACCAGACTCTCATAAGTCACTGAGTTTGGATGGTTTTCATACTTTTTTATCACCCTCATCTTCCCCATGTCCCAGTACAGCAATTTCAGCACAACCTCATATCATCAGAGGGAAATGATTTTCAATATGCAAAGCCCACGATTGTCCATAAGAACACAGAGAAATACATTATTTAGTTTTCCTCACATCCTTCTTCCCCCACACATTGTGAGGATTTTCTTCTTAAAAAGAAATGAATAACAACAAAAAACATGAAAAAGTAAAAATAAGTCCTTATTAATTATTTACAAACCTGAGTTTCTCCCTTTTGTACTTTTCTAAACATATATATCTTTATTCAATGCAGGTACTGATATTTTGCTATAAGTCACAGTGAAAAATATGAAAATGCTTGCAACAGAGAGTTATTATACATTATCCCATCAAACCTGATAAAACAAAACCCCTTCTTTGGAATAACGCTACGTTATTTTCTTCATTATCTATTTCTACCTCTGATTAAGAAGGCCTATAATCTGTCTATACCCCACTCTCCACACTGGAATTGTAGAAGATAAATCCCTCAAGCTTCAACTAGATAATGGTAATGAATGGAAAAACCTGTAGATAAGATGCTTCAAATTCCCTCAAAAAACAGATCTATAGCTTCATCAGATCACTCATGAACATGCTAACAATTCTATCAAAAGTCAAATATCTACTGCACGAATAATTTACCTACAAATAAAAGCCTTATTCATTCATTCATTCATTTGTTTGCTCTGCAAGGGGTTATAGAATGCTGCTGAATCAGGCTCTGTACATGGTACTGAACCAGGCCTGTACAAGACACTGGCAGTATGGTATAAGTATGGTTAAGCATCCAGACGTCGGAGTCATACTGCTTGAAATTGAACTCTGGATAACTGTGAACATGTGTGTCTTTCCAAAGTAGAAAGTAATAGTACCTATTCTTTGAGAATTTTCAGTGTACTAAATGAGATAATGCATTTAAAGTGCTTAGCACACAACAGAGCACCCAATATATGGTAGATATTGTTATAACAGTACATAAAACCCAACTCTTGCCCTTAGGGTTTTGTTAGAGAGACTGCATCTTTCTTACTTATTCTTAGGTCAGGGCTTCTCAAAGGCATTTGTTATTCACCACACACAGTTGACACCCCTGTCTCCTACCACCTTCTCCTGTCTACACTTGCTGTAAGTGGCTCCTGACCATCTCTTGCTAGAAATGTACTCCTGCTTAGCCATCAGCTCCAGTGTTACCTCCTTCCTTCTTTCCCTGTCCTTTCCCCCATGATGGTGAGATTTGGGAAGTGATTGAGGAGCCCTACTTTAAATCAGGAATTGGCATAGTATAGCCTTCAGGCCAACTCTGACCCAATGCCTGTTTTTGTAAATAAAGTTTTATCGGAACACAGCTACGCCCATACCTGTATGTATTGTTTATGTCTGCCTTCGCATTACAATGGCAGAGTTCAGTAGTTGGGACATAGACATTATGGCCCACCCAACCTAAAATATTTGCTATCTGGGACTTTACAGAAAATGTTTACCAGTTCCTACTCTAAATGATAATGATGATGATGAAGAAGAAGATAAGCCATGCCTACCATTTATTGAACAAAAGGCAGTAATGTCAACTCTAGCATACAGATAAAGGCAATGAAGCCCAAAGATGTTAAGTAATCTTAGGAAAGTGACAGAGCTCATACATGGCAACTAATTTCACATCAACTAATTTCATTCATTCAATACCTACGTAACGAGTGGCACTATTGGTGGTGTCTGGCACAATAGCCATGAGGGATATACTGGCAGGCCTTACTCTAGGCAATAATAACTGAGTCCATGCTGGATAAGAATAACTCTCAATACTGTCTCTGCTTATTAACAAGTATATTTCTTCCTAGTTTACCCAAATCTTGGTAGCTCCACCATCACATTTTCACCTACAGCTTCATGTGATAATAGGGTAAGGCACATCTTTTTTTTTTTTCCTTAGGAAGATTCCCCACTGTTCATTGGACCTTAGACTCATTCTTGGGTTCCAATTTCTTACCTATTTTTTCCTTCAAGTTCCTTCCTTTCCATGAGTGCCCATTATCCCCCACCTAACATTGTCAGGGACACCAGTTTTTATAAATTTGAATGTCAGATAAACAAAAACTTTTTAGTATAAGTACGTCCCATACAATATTTGGGATATACACAGGGTGTCCTGTATTTTTATTTGCTAATTCTGGCAACCTATCCCCTACTCCAATATCTTTGTAGTTAGAAAAATCATCTACCATGGAGTAACAGGGCGTTTACTTCAGGGGTTAAGAAAAGGAGCACAGGATTTGTCATCAGAGGATATGAGTGCCAGGCCAGGTGGGCAACGTAACCATGACATTTCACCTCCATGAAACTAGAATGAGAGAACCCTACTCTCAGGGCTTTGTGGAGACTCAACGAAATGTTGTATATGAATAGCACTGTGTTTGGTGAAGTGTAGCAGTTATTTATCTTCTCTCCAAGTAAAACTTGTTCATTCTTTTAGTTATTCCCTCTCATGGTTCAGATTCCAAATAGCAGATATTCCTCAGCATGGCGCTGTCAGCGTTGGTCCCTCCAACCTCTTCCTTTCACAGCATCTGTCTGAGGAATTTAAATGATCATTAAAGTTAATTTAAACTTGAAGTATACAAAATCCTTCCCTGATTTATAAATTCCACAAGAAAAAAATTGAAATCGAACAGATTGGGTTGTTATAAAATAAAAGATATTTTACATATATACATGTATATTCCTAGAGTACCCCTCGATGAATTTTAATACTTCACAATCAGTTATGTTATCTGCTTCCAAATTCCACCCTGTTTCAAATTCCATACTGGCATTTGATAGCAGCAATGAAAATTCATTTTTAAAAATTCCTTGAATAGTAGAATTTTTGTCCTCTCTGTCCACTCAGTAAAGCAGATCCTTCTTATTCTAAGGTCTCTTTTACAGACTGAAATTTTATGGTTGGAGGTAACGCAGTTTTTAATCTCCTACATTATTAGAGCACAAGGACAAGATAGAGTAGAACATGGGGGAAGAAAAGAATTAAATCAAGTAATCCATGTCAACAAATTGGAGGCAAATTGTTTACTTCTCTCTCGGTCTTCACTTACAGTCTTTGCTTCTATGCTTTTAGCAAATAGTTGCTAACGCCTCTCACAGTTTCTTAAAAGTGCAGAAAAAAAAGAATAATATGTTACCTGTCTCCAGGAGATGGTCTATGTGGGAATGTGTTCATGGAAAATCTCAGTCCATAAAGGTGTTTATTGATTTCTCATAAAACTCTTTAGCCATACACTCTCTGCTAAATTTTTGTGTCAGGAATTAAGCATAAAACCCTCCAGTCTCTGTTGTTGCCTATTATTCTTAATATTTCAAGAAAAAACAAAAGGAAAATAAAACTGAAGAAATCAAAGAGATTAACTACTAGAAATAAAAAAGGAATCACCACAGTGAAGAAAAAAGCTAAGCGCCAAGGGGATTTTTATTTCAAATTGCAATGGGGCCTGTTGGTTCAAGGAAAATCACACAAGAGTCATTTTGCTCAAGTTTTTTCCATGTGAACACTGTCAACAGGATTAAAGAAATGTGTTTGAATTCTAATGTATGATCATAAGAAACTAATGTAAAACATTTGCAAAATTCTTCTCCCCAGGTAACATTCCCCAGTTCACCTTAGAATCCCAAATGAAAGCTGACTGACTGTTCTACCACAGACTAAGATCTTGAAAATGGTCTTGCATCTCAAATGCATGAGTCAATTAAAGTGCTTGGCACTCCTGCTTCCCGCAGAGGATATTAGTCTGATTGCTACAGCCTGTTCTCCCCGACTATGATTTCAATGCACCTGTTGTTCACAGTAGAGAAAAAGACTCACTAACGTATTGCCCCCTAAAATGAAAAGATGCAGAAAAACCATTCTCTGCTGCTAGTAAATGCTGGGCCACGAGCAGATGAGGAAATTTCAAAAGGAAAATGGGGAAAGAACACATAACACAACCTCATGTCCTCTGGTCTGCACTGCACCCAAAACAACTTGGAGCTTAACTGATGAGGTTAAAGGAAGAGAGGCCTGTGGCAGGAGTGGGGGAGTTTCCCGCCCCCCAGCCCAGGAGCTGTGGTTCTGAGAGTGCCACTGACAGATGCACACACCCCCAAATCTCTCTCCGTCTGTCTCAGAGCCCACCACGGCATATGCATGCCTTTGAAATAAACTACCCAGCTCTCACGCCTTGCTTTCAAACTGAGTCTATCTCTGGAGAAGCTTGATGTGGATCCACACTCAACCGTTATTTTAGAACACAGTGTTTAGCAAGAATCACCTAGTGAGACCCTAAGGGGATCACACAGGTAACAATGACATTGTGATGGGGCTGAGCAAGCAGAATGTCTGGAGCTACACTGGGGAGCCCTTAACTGTCAGGGCTCACCCCGTCAGACTGATGTCTGGAGGAGGGGAGACGCTGCCGTGGAAAAAGGGGAGATGGCCAAGGGCACATCAACTCATGTCACATCTCTCAAGGGCCTGCTCTGCTTAGCTGGGGCAGGGGCGGGGGTAGAACCTGGGTGGGACTTCACCTCTATCTCCAAACACCCCTCCGGCCCTCAAGAGGCTTTCTGACTTCCCCCTTTTCAAGCCACATGAATGTTAGGTCCCAGAGAAGCAAGAAGAAGACAGCTACCCATGGATCCAGCCACTTTGGATAGCTAATAATCGGCAACTCCTGAAACCAATATTCTTTAAACACTTGTTTAGCTTAGAAGAGAGACTATGTACTATACGGGGAGTGAGCTGAGAGGGAAGGTAGGTGTGGAGCCCTCAGTTTCTTTTTACATTTCTGAACAACTTAGTTCTTGCCACAATCACGTGGGCTCTATGCAGCAGATTAAAAATACCCTTTAACATTCATCGTCACCAAACCTGCCCAATGGCAGTGTCCAGCTGTCCCTGCCCCAGTCCACCCTCTGGTCCACGTGTTCCTTCCACCCACACAGAATGCAATCCATGAGAAGAGTTCTTGCAAAAGCCTGTGTTCTTTCTTATTCCATGTTCAGTCTTGTTTAGTGCCCCTTATACGTTAGGTGTTTGGGGAGATGCTCAGAAACCTCCCCCCTTAATCCCTCTCCAGCTGGATATCTGACAGTGCATTCTCAGGGGTCCCCAGGCTTTCATCAACCCTTGAGGGAACTCTCTGCTCCAGACTGTTCACCTTACACACCTCTTCTCTCCTTAGATTTTGAGCTGTCCTGGGAGCAGAAATCCCACAAACAAGCAAATACTCTAATAAGTCAGGTGGGAGAGGCTCCTGCTAGAATTCAGAAAAGCCGGTTGGGAAGATCTGTGTCCCAGCAATTTACAAAGAGCCTGGCATATACTATATGTTCGCTAAGTACTTGCTGAAAGAAACTTAATTAATGGATGAGCCACTGTGGCATAGGATAAAGGACAATAATCTGTCTTCTCTCTGCAAGTATAATTGAAGCTGCATTCATTTATAACTTGGCTCTATCATGATCTATTTTTCAACAATTATAGCTGACATTGAAGTGCAAGTTTTTTTTATTCACCTATGACACTAGGAGTGGCACTGAATTAGAAAAAACAAGACTTCTGTACCTTCCCATTTCCATTGGTCTCTTGTTTTGGCCATGAGTAAACCCAAGTGAGGTCTCCAAATAGAAAACAGTGCCCAGATTTAAAGCAGATGACAGCTACAAAATCCCCATATCAGCATGCTGCCAGAGCCACTGATGCACAGACTAGGGAAAAGGCAGGTTTAAACTGATGCTGATGTTGGACGCATGAGTAAAGCAGCAGCCACGTCTATTTCCCAGCACTCCCTGGGACGTCGTGCGGCTTTCTCGTGAGTTCCCCAGCCAATGCTCATGCTAATGTGTAGATCACCTGAAACAGGCTTTCCAGTTCGTTCCCCTTAAATGAACCTTAACATCCCTGCTGTGGGAACATGTGGCGTTCCTGACAAAGAAGTTTATGAGATAGGAAATACACCACAGGACACCTCAAAGTTGCTTTTGCATGGAATGAAACTTGGAATAAATGCAACACAAGATAAACATTATAAGCTGACTTAGACTATTAACCAAAACTCTCTCACATGCACACATAAAGAACAATGATAACTGATTGTCATAATCATAACCCAGAAAGACTACAAAATTCTGAAGTATCTTCTGAATCTTCATGCAAGAATAGTGTGTAGTATGGTTTTAGGTGATCTGTTTCAATATATTTGAATTCTTTATACAAATCATATTCTACTTACATCATGGCAACATTTTATTAACTATAATATCTGGGTGGTTATAATATACAAATAAAATTCTGCATAAGAAAGAATTGACTGATTCCTGACTCCCCATATGGGAAAAGGAGATGAAAGTTAGAGAAGGCCCTAAGCCTATTTCTTGTGGTAGAGAAACTCAGTCACAATGACATAAGTCTGTTGGAGAGGCTTAGAGGGAAGGAACATGTTGTCAAGATAGAACATTTTTATACTTTTACAAGGCACTTTTTCCAGTTCTTCTTTGGTCATGACTTTAAGCATAGATGAACTAGTAAAGAATTGACTATTCTATTAATTTATCTAACTCAGAGGCTTTCTTGGAAATTCCCTGTTGTATAGGTCTGTCTCCCTGTTTCCTAGCCCAAAGGTTGGATCTCAATCGATACAACCTGGCTCAAAAAAAAGCAAAAAAAAAACAACCAAATTCTGAGCAAGCAGATTCTCTGACTGGGGAGCCCTTGAGCTAACAAACAGTGAGCAAGTCAGACACTTAGCAGTGAAAAATGAAATTGTAGGTAATGATTTAGAGAGGAATTGGGAGGTTGGCTGGGAAGTCATGATGGACCACATTCAAGTGAGGTTATGAGGGAGTGGAAACCAGGAGCAAACAGACACTCTCATGGTGGGGTTAGAAATTTATTTCAATTATAATTCCACTGTGCAGAAAAAATGAAGCTTCTCTATTTCATTCCTAACTGCTTGAATCTTTTGCATAAGCCCTCACCCACTGGGTAACAAAGGAAACACAGTAAAATAAAACAAAATACCCTAGTCCAGTTCTTAGTTTGAGGCAATAATTTAGACATTCTTTTAGTATTACTCAGTTTTTTCAAATCTGATTTCTTTTACTTCTCTATTTCAATATGGTGTCTGAGGCTACTGGGCAGGTGGAACTTAGGTGACCTTGTGGTTTTGAGGGGACAGAGGCCTAAAAGCTATGCAATATCCTTTGTCTCCTGTAGTCTCCACTGTCATGACTGTGAACACTAGCACAACTGGCCCCGCTGGCACTTGTGGCTGTAGTTGGCAGCTGGTGTCACTTGTGATGTGGCCTCTTGCAGCTTGGACAGTGGCTGATGGTCCTCCCTGGCTCACGGAGCGTCACTGCATTCTACCGATGCTAAACCCTCTTCTTATAGGGCCGAGCCTTCCAATCATTCATCATGGCATCAAAATACCCTTGCTAAGAAGTGGAACTCCCCAAACTCTCAGTTTCCTCTCTGTTTAATCCAGGTTATTGGAGCACCAAAAGCAGACCACAAAAACCTAACATACCAGGAAGTCCATCTCTTACCCTACATAGCCACCTCCAGGTTTACTTTGAAGAAGTTGTCCCAGACAGCTGCAGAGGGCAACATGGGAAGTGACTGCCTTCTAGAGCCCCAGGCATGGAGCGGAGCAAGATCCTCATGCTACTCAACACCCCCAATCACCTGGGCATCCCTAAAGCTGCCCACTACCCTTGAAGTTTGGCCTTGAGGTGGTGGTGGGAAATAAGAGAAAGAGAAGGCGTCTCCTTCCTTCTTGGTCGCTCTCCTTTGGCCCACAGTCCCTCAAGGTAGAAAGGGTGGGACTTCACCTGCCTGGTAATCGTCACGCCACCATCACGAGTTAAGCCTTGTGACTTGGCCATGTTAGATGGAAAAGTATCATCTCTATACTCCAGGACGAATTCTGCGATCTGATTCCTCCAAGTTAGTTCCTGAAATTCTAAAACAGATTTAGAAAATTCCCCCTTTCATCCAAGCCTTGTTTTCAAACTGATTACTTCTCATAGAACAAGGGATTTCATGACTTAGCTCTGAGGTGGAAAGCTACAAAGAATATGATTTGAGGGAGAAAAGAAAATACTTTGAATATTCCCAAAATATTATCCTAATTACACTATGGAGAATAGAAAATATTTATAGAGGGTGAGGGAGTTTGACAGAAGTGAAGAAATGGCAACATAGACATGTGGCGCTAGCTAAGGCTGTGACTAGCGGGTTACTGAAATGAAACACGCAGACATCTTACTAGAGCCATTGGGGTTACAGAAGACTTTAGTCACCATCTCCCTGAAGCCACTTTTTGTTAGTTTGTTTAGCTTTTACTGACTTTCTATGCTTCTATAAAATTCTTTAATTATTTGATCTAACTTGAGTGCATTTCTGTTCCTTAAAGCCAAAATATCTAAATGAACACAAGCATTCATTTAAGATTTTGTCCTATTTACTGTTTTCCTGTAAAAGTCTTTCTAGCCCGTCCCTCCCTTGGCCCCAGATCCCAGTTGCCACACCCCCAGGTCACCCCTTGTCCCCCAGCTGCCTGGCCTGATCCAGGCTCTCTTTACTCACTGAAATCCTGCAATTCTTGCCCCTTTAGACTTCCTGAAACTCCACCTTCACTGCATCTGCTCCTGCCCAGAGACTTACACACTGCTTTCTCCCTCTGGCCTACCGAGTTGGATTTGCTTCAGTGCGGTTTTCAGATTCTGCCTATTTAAATGAATCCAATTTCCCGCTACACTCACCGGGCCTCTAGGCTAGGCAGGCTGACACAAAAACTGGCGTGTGGATGGGAGCGCCGCTGCCTGTGCCTGCTGTCACCCTGTCTGCATGTCCGAGACCATGTGCCCCCTCCACTGCTGATCTAAATCCAGCCCATCCCTCCAAGCCCACCCCAAATCCAGCTTATTTTCTGTTTCTCTGATCTGTTCCTCTGCCAACTAACCATGCTATTTTTTTTTTTTTTTTTTTTTTTTGAGGCAGAGTCTCACTCTGTCACCCTGTCTAGAGTGCCGTGGCATCAGCCTAACTCACAGCAACCTCAAACTCCTGGGCTCAAGCCTCAGCCTCCCAAATAGCTGGGACTACAGGCATGTGCCACCATGCCTGGCTAATTTTTTCTATATATTTTTAGTTGTCCAGCTAATTTCTTTTTATTTTTTAGTAGAGATGGGGTCTCGCTCTTGCTCAGACTGGTTTCAAACTCCTGAGCTCAAACGTTCCGCCCATCTCTGCCTCCCAGAGTGCTAGGATTACAGGCATGAGCCACCACGCCCGGCCCTAACCATGCTATTTAATACTTTAGAGCTTACTTCTATTCCATCTTTGAATAATGGAGATATCTGTGGCTAATATTTAGCGAGCACTTTCTATGGGCTAAGTCTTCACCAGGATAGCCCAGTTGATCTTCACTCCAGCCCTGTGAGGCGGCACGATGCTGTCTGTGCACGCTGGAGACGAGAAAACCGAGCAACCCAGTGATTAAGTGACTTTCCTAAGGTTACACAGCTGGTACGTGGATGGAGCCAGAATCCACGGCAAGAAACCTGGTTCCAGAGGCTAACCCCGAAGTTAATATGGGATACAGAGAATCGTTCCTTCTATTTCAACTGTTTTCATCTCATCCCCCCAACTAGATAGATGGTAAGTTCCCATACGGACAGGATCCTAACATTTGTGTTCTCTGTGTCCTCCTAAGAAAGCATGTGATAGACCCCCGAATACTTACTGGCCTTTCCCATTGAATCATTTTTTCAGATGTAGAGCAACGCGGCCTTTATGTCTGAGGTTTGCCCAGACTCTGTTGAGTTTATGTGCTGCATTTCTCCCCTGTCCTCCCACCAGCGCTCTGTGAGCTCCGGGAGGCTGAGGTGCTGACGGCCGAAGGTAGGAGGCATCCGGGTGCCTTTACAGTCGACTGTTGTCTCTCTCTGCCCAGCTGCCAGCCTTGACGTGTGATGTCACGGGACTCTGGCCACTCCTGACGCCCTTTTGCAATGCCAGGGTTTATGACGTTCCTTCCAGACACAGCAGTGGGAGAGTAGTTTATAAAGAGGACTGTAGCCTGCAGGAGGCGTTCCCAGGCCAGTTCCCCTGAGGCTGGGCTTTCTGTGCAGTGTTGAAAGGAGACACTGAGATCTCTCATTGAAATGCTCCCCAGCCCTGCGGCTTATTTAGAGAGAAACCAGCTGCCCCGGAGAGAGCAGAGAAATGTATAGTTTGTGAACAGACTTTAAACATTAGAGCTTATGCCTTCAAAGAGTATTTTCCCAAGAGGATTTCTCTTGCCACTTCTAAATGAGAAGCTACAGGCATTTAGGACTGCCTTAAGATGTGGTGAAATGAGGCTGTGAGACTGTCAACATTTGGCTTTGCTCTCTGGGGAGGGTGTGTGGGAGCCTCGCAGGCCCAGGCCTGGCAGGGGAGGTTTGGCAGGGGCCGCTCTGTTGTGAGAGGAGGGGACTTCCAGGGGAAATCGCTTGTTTCCCCCAAGGGCCGCCCCCCCAACAAATAGTATGGCGTCTCCCTTCCTCTCCAGCCAACGCAGCGGTCTCTCCAGTCTCTCTCTCTTCCGGCTTCCCCCTCCCACCCGCTGTCCTCCTTGGGAGGAAGAAGAGAATAAAGTGCATCAGAGAGGTCTCCCCAAGTCCTCAGAGCACAAGCTTCTCCCCATACACCAAAGTTAGGCTGCAGAAACTGGAAGCAACTCTGCCGGTGATGACATGACCGATCATTTAAGAATCCCCTTAACAGCCCTATTGTTTGTCTCCATGTCTGCCCACAGCTCCCCGAGTAGGAAACCTAACAAAAACACCATGAAATCCTGTTTGTTCTCAGCCCTTGTTCCCTGCTAATCCCACAGGATAGAAAAGTGGGTTTGTTTCAAGATGGTGGAAGGGTGGTGTTGTGATCATGACAAGCATGGGACACTTGCCCTCCCAGACGTGTCAGGGGGTGTTACGGGTTAGGGGAGGTGCTCAGGAATAAAAGGGATTGTTCTCTCCTGGCCTGCTTTTGTCTTTAATCGTCAGCACTTCTTGCCTGCAGAGGATTGGGAAGAAGGAACTACACAGGCCTCCATCAGTCAGAACAGCAGGGAAGGGGAGGGCTGCCCCCCACACAGGATTTAAGTCTTTTCCTGCAAGTGGAGAATTTATTTCTCTGCCTGGCCCACCTGTGCCTACTTCAAAATGGTTGTGGCCCTGGCCCCCTGTGTGCAAAGAGAGAAGTAAGGCAACGTCACCTGACCCCCAACTCACTGAAGAAATGTGGGTGCACCCTGCTGTAAGGCAATGTGATTCCTGGAAATCTAGATTTATAAAAGTAAAACTAAGTCAGGGATTAGGTTGGTTTTCCATCTTCCTTGAGAAACATCAAAGGATGCCTTAAAATAGTGTCTCCCATCCAAGGGCATTTGAAATATGATCTGATTTTTAAGAATCTCGTCCCCAATCAAATTCTTGGGAATTAAATTATATACAGTTTTAATGGGGGTGAGGAGAGGGAACTCATTAACTACATTTATGCAGTTCCAAGACCAGGTGGGGAAGCAAAAATTCTCAGGACAGAAAAAGATCCACTAATTAATTGACCACTTATATAATTAGTTCCCATTTAATCATAACTTCCCACTTATGCTGGTGTCTACCCTCACACATGGCATCTAGATCTTTGCTGGACTCTCCCACGAGGTCAATAACACAATGCAAATCAAATGCAAATTGATTGCAACAAAGTGAAACTGCATATCCTACAAAAGATGCAGGCTTTCATCTGACTTGGAGGAAGACAAAATTTGAGCTTCAAAAGAGAGTGATTTAAATATCAGAGAATTAAAAGAGGCTCTTGAGAAAATGAGTGAAGTCCTTTAATATTTTTGCAAAAAGACCCTCTTGATAATCATAGCAAAAGTCAAAGTGAAGGAGGTCTTAAAACTTGGCCAATGAAGTTAAGCCAAAAATCAATGCTTGATTCATTTTATGATCCTTAAAATTAGCAAATAATTTTGCAATTACGTAAGATTCTTATAAATATATGATAAATTCTAACTTATTTTTATACTTTTCATTTTTAACAATAAAATTCAATCAATACTAAAAATACCATTTATCGTGAAATTTTGCTTCTTGTTTTACATAATGGTTTTAATTTTTTTTTAACATAGAGTCTCCTTGGATAATGAGGACCACCTGTTTCTTTATTATTTCACGTATATTATTTCTTTTCCTGCTTACAACTGCCCTGTTAGACTAAGCAGCTATTAGCACCATTTTACAGGTAAGAAAATTGAGGCCCCGGGAGGTGATTTGAACAGCACTACAAAATTAGTAATCATTAACTTCAATTACATAGGCAATGAAAATACTCTTATTTTGTAAATGAGAAAATTATGTCTCTAGAAAGTTCAGTGACTAACCCTTAGCCATGTGGCTGGTGATATCGGTCAGATTCCAACTGCAACCTTCTGTCCCCAGATCAAGGCTTATCCTACTGGATCCACCAGATTTCTTTACAAATAAAAATAGCAAAGCATGATGTAACCAATGTTTTCAGCACTAAAAACATCACAGGGAACGTCTAGTGTGTTCAGGAAGCAGGGTTCTGTTGCAACCTCCATTGGGAGAAGGAAGCAGGGTTCTGTTGCAACCTCCATTGGGAGAAAGGGAGGGATGATCACTGTTAGATTAAAGTGTGTGTTTAATTCATTTTAGATTGAGTTAAATTGGCACTTCAGTCATGAGTACAGCAGGCTCTATTCTTCTTCTTCAGTGGCCCATTTGCCAAAAGTACCACAGTGATTAAACACTAAGCAAATACATACATAGGTAAGATAAAAATAGCACTCAGATGTTGAAAACCTAAATTTATCCAGCACGTTTAAGCCTAGTGCAGCAAGACATATGTGGTATCTGTTTTTATTAATGGATTTATTTCTGGCTTCTTTTTCCCTTCTTGCTTTGGTAATGCTAGATGTATGTACAAAAATCTAGATATTTATCCAGAAATGGGTACTTTACTACTCACGAGTTGATACAAACAATATAACTAGGGTCATTATAATGTTAAGTGAATTTTCAACAAATAGAGTTAGAAATCCAATTATCTTTCCATTGAAAGCTTTTGTGTGAAGTCATTGTTAAATAAAGGAGGGAAGCCAGTTGGAGAGTTAGAACAGCAATTTCTCCTGCCTGCAAAAGGACATTGGAGAATTTCATCCTGCACATACATTAATCCATTCATAATGGCCTCCCCCCTGCGGTCAGCCCACAAAGATCATTTTTAACTCCTGCTCTCCTTCTGGTTACTGGAGGCTTCCTTTTGGAAGCGGAGCAGAAAGCCAGGAGCATATGACTTGGGTAAGAAATTAAAAGATGAAACATAGAGCCCTTCACACAATCAAATGGCTTAAAACCAACTTCCAGAAGGAAGGCACAGCACCCCTCGCTGGCACCTCAGTCTAGCGCCCTCAGAGCTTACCAGAAATGAGAGGAAACAGAAATTCCTTGCAATGGTTCCAATTCTCATGGCCTTTGGTTGGCCTTAGATCAGTGTCTCTCAAACCATTATAGGTGTATGAATCATGTCAGTACCTGGTTAGAAATGCAGTTTCTGATTAATAGATTTGGAATGAGATCTGAGATTCTGTCTTTCCAAAAAGACAGCAGGTGATTCCCATGCTGTTAGCCCATGGACTTGGAGTAGCAAGAATCTAAACTAACCTAAGCTTTAGTTGGGACACCAAGTCTTCCACTTGATTCTCAGCAGTAGCCATTAAAATTACAATAGGGAGGGAGCTTAAAGATCCTCTGGTCTTTAAAAATTACTACCTGTGTGACCTTGGGCAAGTTACTTAATTTCTCTGTACCTTGATTTTTGTAAAAGATTGGTTATGAGGATTAATTGAATTATGCTTACTACAGTGCCTGGTATTCAGCATTTGCTCCACAAATACTAACTAAAACCATCTGGTTTTACTGCCTCATTTTACAGATGTAGAGATTAGTCATCCTGAGGTGAAGAATCTTGCTCAATGTGACACAGCTTGCCAGTGCCAGAGGTTGAGCAGAAACACAATCTCCTAATTTCTAGTCGAAAGCCCTTTCTAGACCCCATGGGTCTGCTGCTTAGAGCCCATTACTAATGGAGAAAGCTGACCCCAATGGACACCCAATCCCCCTTCCCTGCCCCAGCCTCGGAAACCCACAGAGCAGCTGTGGCTTAAACCACACACCCAAATATTTTTGCTCCAGCCAGTTCTGGCAGCTCAAGCCTTCTGCCATTAATTATGAAGATCACCCAGATAATTCATTTAATTGGGAGCAGAGAGTATCTTAGTGCAACCAGCCGGAATGGATTAGATCTCCTTAGTGCAGTGTGCAGATTGCTGTAGCTCTTAGGGGGAAAGCATTTCCTCCCTGGGGAACATTATGGATGCCCCAGCGGAACCTATGGTAGAGTCTATACATAACACTAGTCTTGGTGACTTGGTGCGCAGGGATAAAGTTAAATTTAGTCCAAGTGCTGGACATATACAGCCCTCTCTTTTTCCTTGCCACCTTTATAGAAACCCTCAATAAAGTTTTTAATGTCCACATTGACAGTGATGTCTTCTAGGAGGTCAGAAAGCAAAAAGAGTAGAAAATTCTCTCCCAGTGTGGTTTTGCAAATGGGCATTAGCCACAGGCGGTTCCAGCTCAAGGATGAAGAGCAGCACAAACTCCTTTCTCTGCAGTAAAAAGAATGAAATGACTTCTTTCTACGGCAGTGCTGAGATATGAATAACTGAACTGGAAAAAAATATTAGCTGTCTCTCGACTGTTGCTGCATAATAAAATGTATATATCATTCCAGCATTTGTTCAGTGAAAAATTACAAAAACACTAGCAAATACATGCAACAAAGTATCTTCACTTTGGTTGTCCTCATTAATGGTGCAAAGTGGGGTTATCAATCTGGTTCTTTGAAATCAACTATTTTAGTATCCAGTTATTCTAAAGACAGAACCCTTTTAACAAATCAGCCTCACATCACTTTAACCTCTGTGGAATATGTTTTGTGTTTCTACATGTATTGAAGCCATTTTGAAAATCGGGTAGGTAGAAAGCCCAAGAGAGAGAAGCCACCTGAATAAAATACAGAACACTGGTGTTATTGATACAAATACTAAATTATGTGTCCCTCACAACTTCACACTTGGGAAACTGAAAATAAGATGGCTCTGGAGATTGGTGATGGGATGTAGAGTCTTTGTCCTTCAGGTGACTGCTGACATTCTAATCAGAGCAGAGATGGAAAAATAACAAAGCAGAAATACTTCTATCCATTGTGGATACATTATTGGATGCCTTAGTGTTTTGGTTTTTGGTGTTTTGTTTCTCTTTTCTTTTCTTTTTTTCTTTTTTTTTGAGATAGGATCTTGCTCTGTAATCCAGGCTAGAATGCAGTGGCATGATCATAACTCACTGCAACCTCAAACTCCTGGACTCAAGGGATCCTCTTGCCTCAGCCTCCCACGTAGCTGGGACTACAGGTATGCACCACCACACCCAACTAATTTTTCTATTTTTTGTAGAGACAGGGTCTCGCTCTTGCTCAGGCTGGTCTTGCACTCCTGGCCTCAAGTGATCCTCCTGCCTTGGCCTCCCAGAGTGCCGGGATTACAGGCGTGAGCCACCTCACCCAGTCTGCTTTAGTTTCTTTCTAAGGCCCCATAAACATGCCACCATAAATCTAAACTATCTGTTACTTTGTATGCTTTGGCAACATTCATTATTTGATGAGATCATATATTTTCTCCTCGTGTTATGGATTGCACTGTATCCCCTGCCCCACAAAAAAAGATCAAAATTTTAACCCTCAGTACCTCAGAATGTGAACTTGTTTGGAAATAGGGCTGTTGCAGATGTGATTAATTAAATTAAGATGAGGTTGTACTGGAGTACAGATGGTCCTTAATCCAATATGACTGGTGTCCTTATTGAAAAGGTGGTCACGTGAAGACATGCACAGAGAGGACACCATGCAGAGAGGGAGGCAGAGGTCAGAGTGATGCAGCGACAAGCCCAGGAATGGCAAGGACTGCTGGCCACCACCGGAAGCCAAAGAGAGGCGTGGAACAGAGTTTCCCTCAGAGCCCTCAGAAGGAATCCACTCTGCTCATACCTTAATTTTGAACTTGTAGCCTTTGGAACAACAAGAGAATAAACTTCTGTTGTTTTGAGCTCCCCAGTTCATGCTACTTTATTACAATAGCCCTAGGAAACTAATATATCCCCCTTATGAGGATCGTTGAATGCCTTTCCTTTATGTCAAGTTAGAATCTTCTTGGCCCTCAGAGATAAGAATGGATCTGAGATTCCAAGAAATAAGTGAACTTGAAGATAGGAAACTCTCCCAGCCTCATGCAGACTTTGGACTGAGCCAGTGTTCTGTTGGAGATGTATCACTTTCTTTCAAAGAACATACAGAAGACCTTGGGATCTCCTTGACTGTCTGTCTGGTACCTGTCAGCGTGAAGCAAAACCCATTTGGAAATGTGAAATTTTGACTGCACCCCCTTTCAACGGTTCACCATTCTTTGATTTATTCAATGAATATTTATCTTCTGCCCACAGGGACAGGAAACTGACATGTTGAGAACTTAAAAGTAACTGGTCTTATCTTCATCTGCCTTTCCATAAACATTCATATTCACAGCATCAATGTCACAATCTACAGTTGATTGATTTTGAAGTTGTGTGTTTCCCTGGGCCTTACGTCCACCAGTTTATGAACAGATAAGAGCTAGCAAAATTTCCGCTCAGAGTCCATACATAAAATGGCACCACTGGCTGTGGTTTATGCCGAAAAATAGCTTTCATCCTTCTTGGCACACAGTAGGCCCGCACTAATGGATTGGTGATGAGCGCTGATGCTGACAGCTCTGTAGTGAGGTCAGTTACAAGACCATACCTGGACTCAGCAGGCACGTGTGCTGGGATCCATTAATGATATCTCTGCCAAGCACATGGGGCTACAGTAGCACTGAATGAGCTGAGTCTTTGCCAACCCTGCTCTTCAGGCTCAAGGGGAAAGTCTTTCAAGTTATGCCTTTAAAAAAGAAACCTGCAAAACATAAAATATAACTTTAATAACAGAATGTGTGACACTATGTATCTTGGAGAATGGCTTAAGAAACTCAGCAAGCACTTTTCGTGGCTCTACTCTAATGATAATGTATCTGATTTTATATACTAAAGAAGTAAAGCTGGTATTTTGCTTTTTAAATGATCACTTCTACTTTCCAAGCTTGGGAGCCTGGTTTCTTTAGTGTCTAGGTTCAAGACCCTTCTATTGCCCAAGAAACTCATGTTAACAGAAAAAAAGCCAAACTTTGTAAAATAATTTTAAAGAGATTTATTCTGAGCCAAATTTGAAGATCATGACCCAGAGCCACGCTCAAGAAGTCTTGAGCAAGTGGACTCGGTGTGGTTGGGTTAGTTTGGTTGTATACATTTCAGGGAGACAGGGGTTACAGGTAAAGTCATAAATCAATACATGGGAGGCATACATTGGTTTGGCCCAAAAAGGTGGGCCATCTCGAAACAGGGGCTTACAGGTTATAGGTGAGTTTAAAGATTCTTTGACTTGTAATTGGTTAAAGACATGAAGCTTTGTCTGAAGGCTTGGAATGTTTTAACATAAGGAGCTGTTTATCAGAGACAAGCCACCAGACAGATATTTGTTGTGTAAATTGAGGACCTGCAGGTTTGTCTTGCATATCCTTAGGCCTGTTAATGGGTTACAAAGGATGTCCCCAAGAAGGGAGTGGGGCATGATGAGGCATGTCTGACCTCCCTCCTCCTGGCAGGCAATTTCGTTTTAGGATATTCCTTTCACCACAAGGGGCTCCATTCAGTCAGCCAGTGGGCGGTGAGCCTTAAGATTTTATTTTAGTTCACACTCACATATCAGAGCAGCAACAGCATCTCAGTGCTTGGTAACTTTTGGCCAACTATTTGACATAATCCTTGTCCCTTAGACCTCATTAATGTAGGTTTAAGGTGAAGATCAGCTTCCTAGACATCTCCTATTCAAGTAGCTTGTATGGATAATAGCTGTTTAACAAGGAAAACTGGTTTCAACACCTGTGTATTTGAACAACTGCTTCCATTGTAAAATAAGAACATCTTTGGACCAGTCAATCCCTTCCATGGAGAATTACATGCTGGTTTTTATATAGTGTCAAACAGTTTGGCAGATCAAGTATCATCAATCTATGAATTAGTTTCACTCCTTTGGCTGTAAGGAATTGATAATGCCCACATGGCAATGCAAGGGTAGACTCTGCTTGGCCAGCCCAGGCCACAAGCCTATGACTATGGTAGTACGGTGGTGCCAAGGGATAAGTCATCAAGATCCTGTCAAATGGAGGAGGAGTTCCTCTGGTTGGATCCAGCACAATAGAGTGGGAAGAGTATGCTGATCAATGACTGAATACTAGCACCCACTTCGAGGTGCTGATCTCCTTAAACTCAGGCACCCCATCTTACATCTCTATGTATCCTCTGTAGTTTCCAGTACCGCACCTGAAAATAGCAGTCTTATAACAAATTCTGATCAAACTAGGAGCGGGTAGCAAGGTAGTGAGTTCTCCCCATCTCTGCCTCACATCTTCCAGAGAATCCCACCTGATACCAGGCCAGAAATGGGTCCCCAGTCCCAGCTCGGGTGGCTCTGGACTTTCCACAGTCCAGAGTCAGGCCTGATTCAATGTGAAGGAGAATCCTAACGCTGGTTTGAACAAGCCGCCTCGTAGGTAAGGGAAGAACTGGAGCGTGCCCTGCTGCAGAGGAGCAGACACAACAAACTGCTGCCTGAGCTCACACCTCTTCCTTGTCAATCACCACGCATCTTTAGGCTGGGTTTCCAGGACAAACTTCCTAGAATCCTCAGGCTCATGACAAATCTCAGTCCTTCTCTGGAAGGAAATGGACCTCTATTTCCCCTCCCTGCTCTCCTCTTGGAAGCGCTACCACTCGAGACCTTCCTGTGAGTCACATTCCCCTCTGAGGTCCTTGAATGCTAAGCTGGCTTGGAAAAGAGCACACTCGATTACCAGCCCGGCTCCCCACACGTCTTAGAACTTACTGACACCTGCTGGACGGTTTCCTCCTCTCTGGAAAGCAACTGAGCAGAAGCCTTTGCTCTCCCCATGAGGTGGGAGCCAGGTCATCGCTTCTGCACTGGGGTGGGAATGGAGAAGTTTCCCTGCCCTGCTGAGTGCTGCCTGCTCACGAAAACGTGCCTCTTCCCCATAGATAACAGATGTGAGAATCCCCAGCCAACTGCAAAGACAGAGGCCTGGAGACATGCAAGCAGGAACTCCAGGCAGAGCAGTTCAAGGTTGGAAGGTTGCCATTGATGATGACGGTCAAAATCCTAAAGTCCTGTATTTTTCCCTCCTGGAGAGACTGAGCATAAAGCTGGCTTGAAAAACATCCACTTCAGAATGTGGAGCTTTGTCCTGGGTTCTGGGTCCTCAGAGCCCAAAGATGCTGCTTGGCTGGGTCTGTGTTGGCCCAGGGAAAACCCTGGAAGAAGGAAAGGTGGCCCTCGGTACTCTTTGCTGTCTCAATTCATCATATTTTGTTGTTTTGGGCTGCCTTCTCTGATTCCTAATGCTTTCAGGGCAGTGCACTCCTCTTAGCAGGTTAGAATGAGCCGGTAGACTCATTCATTGCACCCTGCTGAAATTGCATTTTAAAAGAGAACCTCAGGTGGGAATTATGCGAAAATCCAGTGTGAAATCCATGCGAAAATCTGTGCTAATGGTAACTTTTTTTTTTTTTTGAGACAGAGTCTAGCTCTGTTGCCCCAGGTAGAGTGAAGTGGCATCATTGTAACTTACTGCAACCTCAAACTCCTGGGCTCAAGCGATCCTCCTGCCTCAGCCTCCCGAGTAACTGGGACTATAGGTGTGCACCATGATGCCTGGCTAATTTTTCTGTTTTTAGTAGAGACAGGGGTCTCACTCTTGCTCAGGCTGGTCTTGAACTCCTGAACTCAAGCAGTCCTTCTGCCTTGGCCTCCCAGAGTGCTAGGAATACAGGTGTGAGCCACTGTGCCCAGCCACTAATGGTAATATTTTAAACCTGAGAATAGGCTAATAAGGAAGCTACTTGGAACAGGGAGCTTTGGGGGCCCCTTAAATTATGACATGTGGGGCAGCTGTCTGCAGGCAGATCTTATATAGAGCAAGCTGGTTGTTGCTGCCATCTTGCCCAAGGAATGGCCCTGCCCAGAGGCCAGCTGCTGGACTGCCCTCTTCCCAGCCTCCTCTCCTCTTCTCCAGGAAAGGCCCCCCAGCTAGCTGGCTGGCTGCTCGCAGGCTCTCTGGAGGATCTCTCCTGGAGAAGCTGCTCTTCAGCACTCCCTGTCTGAACCGCCCATCCCTTCTGGGGTCACAGGAGCAGCCCTGAGTCTCTTCTCAGTTTCCCTCCCAAGGAGCCCAGCTAAATGCAGTAGGAGGGACAACAGCGAGTGTGAGTGTCTGCGACATTCCGAGGAGGTGGCGGCAGAGGCCAGAGCAGGCCTGTGGCCAGTGCTGCAGAGAGACGGCCTCCCTGGGAGTGGAGCTACACCCCTCCCTGCAGGAACACGGCCTGCCCAGGCCGCCCTCAGAAACCAAACACCTTCATTTCAGGCAAGAAATACCGACCTCAAAGGTCCCCCACCTTTGGGGCCCCCTCCCATCCCCAAAACGCTTCAGGCCAGAATTTAGGGAGAACTCTGAAATTTGAGTTCTAATAACTGGGTGTTGCCTACACTTGCTGTTCTAAATGACCTCTGGCCTCCTGGGGGTAATTACACAGCAGGCTTTGCGGGTTTGGGGTGGGTAGGCTGGTACTGGCAAACCGAAAAGAATGTGCTATTTCCCTTAAAAGCCTGTTCGGGCCAGAGCCTGCAGTGATGAAAGAGGTCAGGAAAATGCCAGGATGTGACTTGCTTTCTGCCCTAACGTTTGGCCTCTCTGAGGCCCTGCACAAAGAAACCTGCGCTGCCGGTCAGATACGAACAGCAGGGCTGTTTAGCAACTCAAAAACCAGGAGAGGATTTACTCCAGTAACCTAGAATTCAAGGATTTCCAGAATCTGGCCTTTATAGTAATCTCTAATCTCTCTGAGCCCTCCCCTCACACACCCTTCTCTCTGTCCTGGGCATACTCAGTGTTCTAGCACAATTCTTTGTTCACAGTAGCCCTGGCTCCAGCCCTTGAGTCTCCCCCTGTATTGTCCTCAGTCTCTGCCATGTTTTAGCACCTCCCCCGTGTCCCCACCTGCAGCTCTCAGTGTCCCCTACCCCGTTCTACGTTGTAGTACTGCCTTAGGCTGTTGCTTATGTTTCTACGTGGGCATCCTTTCTCCTGGAAGACAGTAGGACCCTGGGGACAGGCGCCCTGCCATACACCTATTTGAATCCCCGCTTCAAACCCAGAGCCTTTCACAAGTGAGCCCAGGGGGGAGTCCCCCGCATGGCATCCCTGAAGGATATTCACCCCGTCTCTCCATGGACATTTCTGGTGACGGGGTGTCCATGACTTCATCCCAGCCCACTCCAATATTAACTCACTCTACATTTTATTAAGTTCTTATTTCTACTAAGCCCAAATCAGCAATATCTGATCCCAATTCTGCATTACAAGCAGCTTTGAGTTTTCAATTTTTGTTAGGATTCTCTTCTCCAGACCAGACATGGCCAGTTCTTTCGCTTGTTCTTCATCTATTGCAGTTTCCAGATCCTGTACCATCCAGGTAGCTCTCTCCTGGGAACTTTCTGGTTGCCAATATCTCTCACGGAAGGTGCTGATCACACCTGAGCACAATATTCGGCCCTGTGATGTGCGCGTTGAGTGATATGTGCAAAGCCAGGGGAGGGGGCGCTCGAGGGAGGATTTTTTTGGTGATAATTGTGATGGTCACAATCATGATTGAATTCCAGTGATCTTTGCTTAATACAAGAGGAAATTCTTTTTAAAGAAACAAAGCTAGTAGTTTACCCAACCAATGGATTCCAGTTTAAAAAAAAAAACCCAAAGTGCAGGAATTGGAATCACCTGGATTGTGGCAGACATGGACTCTGCTTCCTTGGTTTTATCTCATCGCCCTCTGAGGGTAGAGTTGTTGTTTGAGTGGGTTTTAGGAAGAAGTCCACTTAACTGATTAGCCAGTTCTCAGGTGCAACCAACCAGAAAGATAAATACAGCGAGTTGGAGAATGAAGGGTGTCGAAGCTGTAAGCCTCCCAAACTGACACTGGCCAGATCTCTACAGATCCATGTTAGGAAGGAGCTGGTTCCACCAAGCAGCCTCAGTGGTCCTGGAGATGTCCCAGCAGCCCAGGTTGCCCCCGTCTCCGCAGTCCCCTCTCTTCCCTAGGCCTGCCCCCAGGGCTCAGGTCTCCCTAGTGCTTTACAGGGCCTGGCAAAGAGAACGGAGTCATCAATTTAAGATGAAGACCAGCAGGCACAGTTGATTTCCTTTTCCCCGGGCCCTTCAAAATGCCAAGTAACACCTTACATGGGTTTAGGGTTCAGGGGGCGAGATTATTCTTCGGTTCTTGACGTCCTTTTATGTAGCTAGCTAACCTCAGGTAAATGAATCCTCCCAGACCCTCAGTTTACTTCCTATCCTACAGTCTATGAAACTAAAGTCCACAACTAATGGAAGAGAGACGCCTGGTTTCCTTTTGTCATGGAAGTGTAAGAAATACAGGATTTCCCTAACGGCTCCAGCCCACACTGATGTTTTGTTTCCTTTTAATTGTTAGGTGTTTATTTTCTCTAACATTTATTTTATTTTAACCTTTTGCTCTCCTTTTACTTTTTCTTTTCTGAGATCAAAGGGGTAGTCAGCTCTAGAAGGATACACATCAAACTCCCTTGGAAAGCTGAAGGGACTAGTTTAAAGTTGCAGAACTGGTTAGTACAAGAGGATGGTTAACTACCCCAACTAGATGCTGAGCTTCTGGGAGGTCAGAGGAGACCAGGCTGACAGAGCCTTCTTCCCAGATCCACCCCGTGGCTTGCTTGTGATAAATATACCCCAGGCCACCTGAATATCAAACTAGCTTAGGTCTTGGGTCTGGGTCTGAAGGCTGCTTAGAGAAGTGTGATTGATGGACAGGAACTGCCCCTGGGCCATTCAGTGAGCCCGGCTGCCCCTACACAGCTTTAGGGCCTGCTCATATTCATTATCTCTCAACTGGTGTGTGCTGAGGCTTTGAAAGGCAGCAGCTGGGCTCAGGTTAAGGAAGACCCAGCTCACAGGCTCAACGTCCTGCTCTGTTACCTGGAGTCCTGATGAATTTTCTGCCCAGATAGGAAGTTGGTGGGGACCCCTTATTCTCCCAGCCTTGACCCCAGGAGCCTGCTGTTATAAACCCACACAGAAGAGAATCTATATGGTGATTACAACATATACCCAGATAGAAGATGACCCCACATACAAAACGATTCCCTGGGAGAGCATCCAAAGGAAAAAGGGTTTGGCCAATTTGAATGTATAAACTTTTAGGGATATGAATGAAATATTCAAGTGTCTACTCATAATATTTAATTTTTTTAGTTAAATTATATATTGATATTAAAAATCATGTATTACATAAAATAACACTTAACATTTTTTTCCACTCTCATATTTCAGAATTATTTTATTTATTCTCCAAACCTATTTTCCATCTTCATTGTCTCTTTCATTACAATGGCCAATTGTTTTGATCTTTTATCAAGTTGCCCAGAGCATCTTCACTCTTCAGTTGTTTAACACACAGCACTTTTTGAAATCATAGCAGTAGAGTTTCCCTTCATCCTACAAGGTGACAATACAACCGCTTTCCTGAAGTTTGAGAGAATACCCTAAGGAATAATTGCTAAATCTGTGTCAAATTTCTATGTCTTCTTTTTAAAGCTCATCTTTATTGGTCGCTCTATATAAAAATGTAAAACTAGCAGTGATTGAATCATTTCAGGGAATATATTTTTTTTAAAGAGTGTCTTGTTGTTATTGTTTTTTTTTTTTTTTTCTAAAAAGGACCTTGGAATGACCTAGACTATGAGACACTCCATGAGGACTTGAATAATATTGCTATTTATATCTGTATCTATTTTTATATCTATGTCTCCCTTTTGTGAAAGGTTTTTGAAGAAAAAGCTTGCCATACAGATAAGGAGGGCCCAGTTTACATGTTTTCTGGAGTAATGATTAATATTAATTGTGCCTCTTTTTAGTATCAAAAGCATCCCCATTTGGACAATAAATTATATGGTCACTCTACTTGCAGCAAGGAGCATGCTACACACTGTGATTCTGTGGCCCTGTCGAGGCATTCGCCATATTGGCTGTTCAGCAAGTTTCCTGCGAGGCCGGTATCTCTATGGGAGCCAGATGGAACTCAAAGCCACAGTAGCTGGAAATCATAGCAATGCATGCAGCTAATTACCTAAAGTGATATTATAATAAAATGTCTAGGATTCTGGAACTGTGACTACCAGTCAACATAACATCTGCTTCAAAGGAAACATTATTTTCTTAAGCAATCATTTAAAAAAAAATCTAATTACAAGTAACTCGGGTAAAAAGTACTCCTTTGATCTGAGAGCAGTGCATTTAGTTTATTATTCATTTAAACTAAATATTTAGTTTAATATCCCTAAATATTTGGAGAGGAATCGTCTTTATTACGTACTCTATGGTTGAACCATTTAGACTTACAATGGTGTCTCGTTTAAGGTAAAATTTATTTCCTACTGACTCTCTTGCAAGCGAGTGTGCTACGTAGGAGGAGGGTGGGTGAGCAGCCCCTGGGCGAGCCTTCCTCACGCTCCTCGGGTGGCCTGACTCGTGCACCACGCCCACCACTACGCAGGGACCAAACCAGAGAGTGGACACATCCATGCACACCCCCCCGCCAGTCCACAGAAGACCACCCTGAGCACCGATGCCCCTCCGGTGGGTCAGAAACCTCATCTTCCAACATGAAATCTACCGTGCAAGGTAAAAATGAGCAAAAACATCCAAAAGTTGCTTCTTAAAATTAACCCCCTCCACTTTTCTCCATTCCTGGCCCTGAGAGTTGACTGTGTGAGCATAACTCCATCAGCCCAGTCAGTGAGACGCATACCCTAAAGTTAAGGCATTTATCACACTCGTTGTGGAATCTGGTTTTAATTTAGAGGTTCATTAAATAGACAGCTTGCCTGCACGTGTCCTGCTATATTTCACGTCGCACATGACCCAGCAGTCTCATGGCAGTCGGAGGGTCTGAGCTCTCTCTGTGTGTCCAGCTCTGGGCAGCCCATCTGCCTGGAGCCACAGGTAATGCCATGAAGATAGAAGGGGTCTGGCCAAGGGGACAACCTATGAAGTGTCCCTTCTCCTCAGCCGTATAAGCGTCTCCTCCAACCCAGTGGCACAGAGAAGGTCCCCATGGATTACGGTCCTAGAGAGACCCTTATTCTTGCCGAGGAAACATCAGTCCTGTGCTCCGCCCAGGCTCTTGTCTGATTTTCCCTGCGGTGAGCTGGCCTGAACAGAGAACAACCAAAGGACAGCTGTCCCTCAAAACAACCAGGCCCTTGAGGCCTTTGCCAAGGCCCCACGCTGTCCTACTTTCTCCTTGAGAGCTGAAGGCATGTTTCTAGAAACAAGGGCAATGCCCCTGGAATTTACAATCCCTGATGCTGTTCTGTGAAGATAAGAGCCAAGAAGAGAAATGTCTCAGGAATCTCTCCCACACTCCCCAAATCTCTAAGAAAACAGGCCCCCTCAGCTCTCCTGTCACTCTTCTTGACAACAGCCTTCCCCCTCCTACCACTCCCTATCCTGGCAGAGAGCACGACCAGAGAAACGATGAGGAGGGGAAGAGAGGAAGGCCTCAGCTGTGGTGCTGTCATACTTCCTTGTCACCTTCTATGTCCCGGCGGCCCCCTGCCTCCTTCAGTGATGTCCTCTTGCCTTGCAGGGCCTCTTCTTCTAGATGAAGCTGAAATGAGTGGGTAGGATGTGAGGCCAAGTTCCCCAAGTGCCCTTGGAAAACGAGAATGGATTTTTTACCCTTCCACACCGCCTTCTACTGACCCCTGTAGGCACATTCTGCCTGCATTCAAGTGAATCAGGGGATGCCTATAGTGTGAGGGAGGCTCTGGCCAGGGCTTGCTCTCTGCAATAAGTGTGCACAGATGCGTATACATACGGCCCCAACCCCACTAAGTGACCAGCAATCCTGTCCCCAGCACTCTCTGCTGGTCAGAGGCCTTTGCTATATTTTGCAGCCTATCCCTATGGAATGGTGCCCTTGGCCTCACTGTAAACCCCAACCACTGGCTGCTCTGTCCTTGAGGTCACAGGCCTGCAGCGACCTTGCCAATGGCTTGGCCTCCCGGAAGTTCAAGGCTGTACTGCTTGGCTTGAAGTTGTGTTGTGGTGAGTCCTCAAGGCCTGCTGCATCCTGCTTTCAGCCCACTTGGCTTCCCTAACCTGTTGGTGCCCTCCCTGCAGGCCTGCAGGGCAATTAGGGTCACATCTGCAGGGCAATTAGGGTCACGTCTGCAGGGCAATTAGGGTCACGTCTGCCAGGCACATACACTTGCCGGGAATAAAGGCTCAGGTCTGCGCCAGCCAAGCCGCAGCTCTGCTGTCATTTTTGGTCTACAACTGCCCTGGTGTTATTACATTTACCCAGAGCTTTTTTTTCTCTCTCTCTCTGTTTCTTTTTCATTTTCTGATACTGACTGTATACCAAGAAAAAGGAAATTTTACCAGATGATGATTTTTCTATTTTTTAATGACCAAATTGTACCTGCTAGTTCTCCAAAAACCCAACTTTTCAGAACACTTTTAAAACACTTGTTTTGAGTGACATTTTTCATTCTGGCCTTTGCTCAGATTTTTTTTTCCTGGGGTCTGATGCGGAAATCTCACTAAATTCCGCCATCTAGCGCATGTCAATATTTGATTGAAATGCGAATTTGAAGGCTGTCCTGTGAAAACGATTTCTTCTTGCATCTTTTTAAGATTAACGCTCACTTTTAAAACTAATGACGTAGTTAATATTGAAAATAAGCTAAACCTGATGGTAACGGGCTGAGCTCTTCAAATTGATGCAGAAGGTCGCCACCTAGTGGCTACTGTGGAAACTGCCGTGTAGAACTGGTTTTTCCTAGGGATTGGGACCCAACCGCTAATTAAATTAAATAACTTCCAATGTTGTCTTTTCCTGTGCAGCTCATATCCCAATCCTGCTCCTCCGCAGATCAGTTTGTGAAGATATTCTGGCAGTTGGAGGGAAAAAAAGCTATTCTAAGTGGCCTTAGTGGTTTAGTTGAGAGAAGACTCTGGTCCTTAAGCTAAGTTTCAGTCAGGAGAGGAAACAACCTTCCAGGGAGCCCAGGTCTTTGTCTTATTCAAACCCTGTATGTTCTAATTCCTATGTTTTAAAAATGTGGAGCCACCTGCAGTAGCTCACAGCTGTAATCCCAGCTACTCATGAGACTGAGATAGGAAGATCACTTGAGCCCATGAGTCCGAGACCAGCCTGGGCAATGTAGCAAGACCCCCAACTCTTTAAAAATAAAAAGTAAAAAAAAAAAAACTTTTAAATGCACTCCAAAGGACACCTGTATCAGAATTCCGGAAGAAGATACAAAAAATGTAGATTTCTGAGGTTCCCCCCACCAAGACCTAAGAATTGGAATGCATAGGCATAGGTCCTGTGATTTGCACTTTTAACATGTTTCTCAAGTGACTTTTTTTTGGACAGGGTCTCACTCTGTCACCCAAGCTGGAATGCAGTGGTGCAATCATAGATCACTTCAGCCTCAAACTCCTGGGCTCAAGCAATCCTCCTGCCCCAGCCTCCTGAGTAGCTGGAACTACAGGCACCCACTACCACATCTGGCTAATTTTTAAATTTTTTGTAGAGATGGGATCTCACTATGTTGCCCAGGCTGGTCTCCAACTTCCAGCCTCAGGTGATCCTCCCACCTTGGCCTTCCAAAGTGCTGGAATTACAGGTGTGAGCCACTATGCCCAGCCTCTCAGGTGATTTTTTAATGCACATTAAAGTTGTAACAATGCTGCATTTTAGACTACAAAGGGAACAAATTGGAGCTCTAGTACATTAGATACGTTTGACCCTCAGCAGTCTCCCCTAGGCCCTGTGCAGGAGGACATCTGGAGCTGAAGAGAGCTCCAGAGACCAATGCAGCAATTCTCAAAAGCCCTTGCCAACCCACATGTTTGCTGCTTGAACAAAGGAGACTCCATGGAAGACCTCAGTGACCTGTCAACTTTGGCCAGACCCTCCAAACAAGAAGCCTACAATTACCAAGAGTGGCCTGCTTGTGCACAGCGCCTCCCTCTGACCTCCACAGCAAGCAGCAAAAGGCAATGAGAGACAGAAGGAGAGACTCCCTGGCAGGTGACCCAGTCCTCTCCGCCCTGTCCACCTCATCCCAGAAGCTCCGCATCCCAGACCGCTGTGAAAGGCAGGAGAGCAGCTTCCAGGCCTGGCCCTCCCACTGGTCACACGTGTGGACTTGGGCAGGTCAGCGGCTTCAGGTGTCTTCACTGCAGAGGGAATTGGTGAGATCACTGTCACTTAGCTTCTTCTCCACTCTGACATTCTGTGATCTCATTTTGAGCTTTCAGAGGGAGAAGAGGCCCTTCATGAGAAGTGATTTTTTAGAGTCCTATATTCTAAGTTTACGATTAAGCCTTTGCTGTTTGCAGTAAGCAATTCTTAGGGAGTGCCACAGTGAGAGATGAGATCCTCTGTCAACATGAAAACGACAAACTTTGGCAATGTCAGCTCTCTGCGTTGGGGCTGAAAGAGCACTGGGCTGAGAGCCCTCCAAATCCCCACCCAAACAACAACCCCATGACATCATCACACCCTGCCCACCCAGCCCCACTGTTCTCCAAAGACTTCAGCATACCCCGTCATCACAAACCTCTCCCGGCAACCAGGCCTCTGGTCTCTGCCCCACTGTTGCTGGAGCACTCACACTGGAGGGTGCCGAGATGCCTGCAGGAGATTGTCTCGCTGGAGAATTCTCCCAGATCACCCTTTGTATCCTTTCAGAGTCACTGTCCACTGTCACCAGGTGCCACTCGTTTGCAACTCCATCACTCCTTGTGCACACCCAGCTTAGTTCTTCAGTGTAACATTATAATCGTCTGCTTTTATGCCTGTAGCCCTGGATGTAAGACTTGTGGCTGTCATGTATTGAATATTCAATAAATGTTTCCTTGAATGAATGACTCTAGGAATGAAAAAGATGAGTGAATGAATAGATTAAGGAATTAAAGGAATGGAGGCTGAGTATTGTACAGAACCACCACACCTCTTCTTCACACAAGCCTGGATGAGGAAATAAGGACATAGGCCAGTCTCTGGACTCTCAGGCATTTTGGGGAGCACCTGGGAATAGAGGCCGTGTCTAGGGAGAAGAAGCATGGTGGCCGATCATGACATTGTTCACCAAAGTGCCGGTTAGTGAAATCAATTATTGGGTTGTGAATCAATTTAGTGGATTCAGACTAACATTTTTAAATGAAGTGAAACATAATTGAATACATTAGAAAACATGTCTCTTAGTAAGAGCAAGTACAGTTTCATGGAACTTTTGTCATATATAGTTGTGGTGCAAAAATAGACTTCTCTACTACCCATAGTGGTCAAAAAATTTAGAAGCCACTCATCAGGAAAAGTCATCTCTAAACACTTCATGGACTTCATTAAAAACAACAACAACAACAACTTACTGACCTTATGGTATGGCTTCCACTTACTGGAATGTGGGGACCCATTTGTCAGTAAATGTATACAGATTCCATGACATTTTTGAGATTAATATATTTTCTAATTACTTGAAACGATGATTATCTTATTTTACCTAATTCCAGTTATGCTCAGAACAAGTAAAAAACCCTTCATAGAGATGAAGAATTTAAGAAATTTTCACCGAAATAGGGATTTTCTCTCTGTTTTTTCTTTGATGTATTCCCACATAGTAACTGTCTATGTTCATAGCATAACATTAGTTCTCTTCTCTTTCCACCAAGGTGAATAGGCCATTGTCTAAGAGTTATTAGAAAAGAAGTGGCCAGGCACAGTGGCTCACACCAGTAATCCTAGCACTCTGGGAGGCCGAGGTGGGAGGATTGCTTGAGTTCAGGAGTTTGAGACCAGCCTGAGCAAGAATGAGACCACATCTCTACTAAAAATAGAAAAATTAGCTGGGTGTCGTGGTGCACACCTGTAGTCCCAACTATTCTGGAGGCTGAGGCAGAAGAATCACTTGACCCCAGGATTTTGAGGTTGCAGTGAGCTATGATGAAGCCACTGCAACTCTACCCAGAGAGAGCAAGATTCTGTCTCAAAAAAAAAAAAAAAAAGGAAAAGAAAAGAAGTGATGAAAGCAAATTAAAAATCTTAAATTCCAAAGCCAAACTGTAATAAATCTATCTAAATATCTTCATAGGAAATCATAGGGGAGGGTGGGGTGCTAAAATTAAAATCCTGAAGGAAGGAAAATGAGTGGCCTTGTTATGAACTTAAATCCAAGCACATAAGATACATGTTTCTTCTCTGCCATGTTTTTGTCCTCTTCCACTGGACAGATAGCCATGATAGCCATGTGTTAGGCTTTCCCTGATTTGGTCATGACACTGTCCCTAGTCTTATGTGTTGATATGGCATTGTCACACTTCCTTGTTTACTAAGAGTCCCCTGGAATCTTAATATGGAGTTTCAATATTAGACCAGCAGCCAAAACCAACAAATATATGCTTAGTAAAAAAAACTTTATGTTAACACTTAAAATTAAGGCCGGGCATGGTGGCTCATGTCTATAATCCTAGCGCTCTGGGAGGGCGAGGTGGGAGGATCACTTGAACTCTGGAGTTCCAGACCAGCCTAAGCAAGAGTGATATCCTCTTTCTACAAAAAAATTAAAAATAGCTGGGCATGGTAGTATGCGACTCAGGATGGTGGGGCAAGAGATCACTTGAGCCTAGGAGTTTGATGTTGCAGTGAGCTATGATGCCATTACTGCACTATAGCAGCGGTGACAGAGTGAGACCCTGTCTCAAAAAAAAAAAAATCAGAAAACTTCCTTTAAAAATTAGGATTTTTGGCTTTTCTTGGAAAATAAAAGTATTTAGCAGCACAAGACCCATAGTACTGCACAGAGACAACAGTTCTTAACCTAGGTCTAGGGGACCCCTGTATTTTGATATAAACAGTTTCCTTGGTAATCCTACATATTTTATTTTATTTTACTTTATTTAAAACCATCATCTTGAGAAAAGATCCACAGGCGTCACCAGACTGCCAGAGCGGTCCACGGCCCACAGAGGTTAAGAACCCCTAGTCTATAGCCAAGTGGCAGCTGCCCCCTCTATCCCATATTGTCATCTTTCTTTACTTTCTCTGAGGCCCTGCATCCGCTTCCATTTTCCATCGCACTTAAGCTTTTCCTACGGTTGAGAAACATTTTTCTGTGATCATGTCTCTAGTACAAATTGAAAAAAGAAAAATGGACCAAGAGGGCCTTGGAATTTTTACATTAAGCTGCTGCACTTATTTATACTATCTCGCCGGCCTCTGGTCCACAGGGGTTGCGTTTGGCATCCTTGAGCACCAGTCAGACGGTTGCCAGCCGTAAACAGACAACTTGAGCGCTGCGTGTCCGCTCCAGCCCCGCGCCTGGAGGCTTTTTCATCTCTGCTTCCGTAGGTTTCTCCAGCTCTCCAGTGTCATCCGTGTGGCATCGGTCCTTCCTCACGGGATACCAGGGAGTGTGAGCCGTGGACTATTTAGAGTGTGCCTGGGAGCATCCTGGAGAACTAAGAGAAGACCAATTTCTCCTTTTCTGTTTCTCCTTTCAGCAAAGGGGCAGAGATGCTAGCTCCACCCTGACATCCAATCTGTCATATGCCCGTATTTGATTTGCACGGTACAGTTTACAGAAGTCTTTTCCTTGGACCTCAGCTGAGGGATCCTCATAGCAGCCCTTCTGAAGAAAGAACAGGAACAAACCCCAACTTTGCAGAAGAGGAGCACTGATGCTCACAGACAGTGGGATGGCAAAGTCCTAAGGAGACGAACACAGACCCGAATTTAGTTCATTCAAACACTCTGAAAACACTGGCTCCTCAAGGGAAGTGACTTTTGGGGAAGTCCACAGCAAGTGTTTAACAAGCCCTGTTTAACAAGTGTGGTTTAATGCATTAATGTTTTAATAGAGCAAGTCTGGGCCATTCAAGTAAATCTACTCTCTGCTCAACAATCACCTTAGCCTTTGTGCTGTTAATAATTACAGAGAGAGAGAGAGAGAGACACCTTGGATCTATAAGGAAGCTGGTTTTTTTTTTGTGTGGCAGTATAATGTTTTGTTTTATTTTATTTTTAAAAATTATAATACAGTGAAATTGACTGTTTCTCTTGGTGTATAGTTCTATGAATTTTAACACTTTATATGGATTTATGTAACCACCTTCAGGATACAGATCCATCACTCCAAAACGCTCTTTCATGCTAGCCCTTTGAAATAATCTTTTTAAAAAATTACAGTGGTGTACACATAAAGCTACAAGGATATTTGTAAAATAAATTATGCATTTGATTCATATGATATTAAGATAGAATTTCCATGTGTGTATGTGTGTGTGTCAGAGGATTGTATTTCCTCCCACTTCGGAAGATAAAAATTGTTGAGAAATAACCTATGCAGGCACTCACTGAAGAGCCTTTTCAATAATTTTTTAAAGCAATATGGTGCCATGACCATTCTCAGACTGTGATGGCAGGCAGCAAAGGAAGCGCATGAACAACGGGGCGGTGCCTACTGAGAGTGGCCATCTGAGCATTCTCGTCCCCACCAACGGAGGGGCCTCCTGCCCTTGCCCAGCCCATCCTACTCCCCAGATCCCTCCCCCAACACTGGAGCCTGCCGTCTCCCCAGCTTCCTCCTCTCTTCCTTCCCCTGCTTCCTTTCATATCCCGCTGGCTTGTCCCCTCTTTGCCTTCTCTTTCCCTCTCTTCTTGGATCTTTCTATCTCCTTCTTCTTGGGTACATACAACGGGAATGGAAGGGTCTACTGGCAAAAGGGAAAGGGCATCCTTTCTCCCTCCCATTAAAACTTGACCCTCCTACAGACACCTACTGGTCACCTGACATCACTTAAAGCAAAGGGTGTCCATCCTCACTCGCCACCTGCTTTCCCAGCAGAGAGGTGGTGCAGCACCCACGCCCCAACACACACACACACAGACCCCCGGGCGGCAGCCTCACCCCTGCCCTCCAGCTGCAGCCTGCTCTTACAGACCCGCCTGGTCCTGGTCCATACTCCCCTGGGCCTCTTCCCTTAGAATCTGAGGCCGGAGGCTGAGAGAAAAGAAGGGAGGAGAAAGAGAAGAGAATTGAGTACAGATAAAAAGAAAGCTAATGCTTACTCAGTGGATTCCTAGTGAGAAAAAAAGACACAAGTACCACTTTCACTGCCCTCCGTAAATGTTGAAACCGAAAATATCAGCACAATCCAAACAGTCTTAACAAGATCTCTGATTTCTATAAACAAGTGCATTCTTACTAAATATTTTTGGAAGTGTAGCCATTTCATGGGACTTCACAGGAAACAGAACTTTTATTTAGTGACTAAAACTAGTATCCCTTGGATAGCACTTAATATGGTACCACATATGATGGGCTGCTTAATGAATGCTTTTCACTGGCTATGATACAATCTTGCTATTCTAAGTATCTTCAGGGGGAAAGTGAAGAAATAAATAGATGAATCAGTTGTTGTCTCATTTTATGAATACTATTAATTATCATTAGGTTTAAAATGAGGTTCCACATAGTGTCTTAAGCTGAAGGCCAAACTGTGTATTTACATGTATAAATATGTATTTAAAACATATATACTTAATAGACTACAACTATTTTCAAAATACATAAGCCCAAAAAGGATAAATAAGAAAGGTAGAAAATAAATTGCGCTTCACTGAGAAATGTATAAGAGCTTGATATGATCAGAGAATTGTAACTCAGTGGTGAAATCTGGCAATAAATAAAAAGCACTTGAGTATCTTAATTAGTTTTTGGATTTAAATTTAGTTTCCATATATGGGAATGAATTCATCCCACAGGCCTAAATCAGCTTACAGAGTTGGATGTCCAAAAACTAATAATTGCATAAACAAGGTATTGGGGATATGAACTTTTCACAATTTTAACACTCAAGTGTACAAAGATTTGGCTTTATGTTTCTGTAACAGCTAGCTTTACCTTTTGAATCCTTGTTTCAACTTGGTAGCAGAAATTTTGTGTGCCCATTTGAGTTAAAACTCTTTTACTTCTAGAGTTAACATCAGTAAGTTTTGGGTAAATAGCCAATTCAAAATTCTTCCCTGTTCCTGTTCCCATCCAGGAGAGAGATAAGTACCAGGGAGGCTTCTGTATTGTCCAGAGAGGTGAATTTAATAGCTTAAATATGTTATTCTTTTATTCACAAGGTACTTCTGGGTCACCTTTGCTATAAAAGTGGAGAATATTTTTTAAATAAAGTTAGGGCACACTCCATAAAAGTTTTACAACTCACTTAAAATCATAGAAGAGCTGTATATTTCAAGATAAAGATTTAAGTGCTGGTTATTTAGCGGGGTCTTGGGAGGCAGGAATTGCTGTGTCAATCAGTGTTGTGCTCTATATTTCATTACTGCCTTTATGTTTTTTTAAATATCTCAAGACTAAAGTTTATTTAAAATGTCACACTTTGCAAGCAGCACATTACATCCATAGAATACACTAGGACCACTGCCATTACTCTTATTTATTACGGTAGATTAGTTACAGACCCTCTGCCATCATATCTGGCTTATTAACATACTGCATACTAAAAAGCATAATAGATGGCCCCGTAATGAGCAGTTGCAAAGTCTAGTCACTCATTCTTCCTGGGCTCTCCTTTTTGTTCAGAGGGGAAAATTGAAGAGGATTGGGCCTGTGCCTAAAACATTCACCACCTGATTCAGCTCGTGGGGTGAGCGGAGAAGGGAGTCATCTCAACACATAATTATTGAGAAATCCTCTGTCTGTCTCCGGGATTAGAGACAAAGCTTAGCAATCGTCAAGGCTGACTGAACTAATCTCAATCAAATGCCACAGAAAGCAGTGATGGGCCAGAGTAATCAAGACCTAGACCCACAGCATTGGTTTTCCGAACTCAGTTTTTGAAAATAAAATGGCAGAAACACACCAACAGTATTAGGCTGTGTTTCTAGTTCACAAGAATATTTTATCTATTCTATCACAAGAATATTTTTGCTAACATAAATCACCCATAAACTTCTGTACAAGGTGGACCCTTTTGAAATAACTTGAATCCTGCAAAGTACTCGATAAATACCAAAGACACTAAAAGAGAGTCTTAATGGAAAGGACTGATTAAGTAACCTTTTCTCAACTGACATCAACAAAAAAAAGATATTTGTTGTTTTTTTAAAGCCTGTTAATTTTTCAGAAAATAACAAATGTTAGTGAGGATGCAGAGAAATTGGAACTCTCATGCACTGTTGGTGGGATTGTAAATGGTGCAACTACTATAAAAAACAGTATGCTGGTTCCTTAAAAGATTAAAAATAGAATTACCATATGATCTAGCAATCTCACCTCTGGGTATATATCCAAAAGGGTTGAAAGCAGGGCGTTGAAGAGATATTTGCATGTCCATGCTCATAACAGCATTCTTCACAATAGCTGAGAGATGGAATCAATCCAAATATCCATCAACAGATGAATGAGTAAACACAGTGTGGCATGTACATACAGTGGAATATTATTCGGCCTTTACAAAGGAAGGAAATCCTATCACATGCTACAGCATGGATAAACATTGAGGGTATTATGTTCAGTGAAATAAGCCAGTCATAAAATAGACAAATACTGTATGATTTCACTTATATGAGGCATCTAACATAAATTCATAGAACCATAAAGTAGAATAGTGGTTGACAAGAGTTGGGGGAGGGGGAAATGGACAGTTGTTTAATGGGTAGAAAGTTTAAGTTTTGCAAGATAAAAAAGTTCTGGGTATCTGTTTAAATCCAGTTATACACACACACACACAAATACATATATATGCTCCTATATATATGAATATACTTACTATTAAACTGTACATTTAAAAATGGTTGGGATGGTAAATTTATGTGTTTTTCTTTAATTATGAATTTTTAAAAATGTGTTAGTTTTTTTAATGACTGTAATCAAGATTAATTAAATTATGCTCAGAAGACTTCTTACGGGGATAGGAATGCAAATAATTTTATTACCCATACTGTTGCTGGATCCAGGTTTCTGCCTCCTGCAAATCAACCTGGTGGAGCACTCCAGATAATCTATCACCATACAACCTAAGGGTTCTTTGGGAATATAAGAATCATTTTCAAAGGAAATTTGTGATCCAAGAGTTACTTGGAAGCAAATTTCTCCAGGAAACTTAGCGGTTTTGGTGCTGTATTGGGGGGATGTGAAAGAAGTTGGCGTGATCTCTATCGGAGGAGCTGTTTTCATGTTTTTTGATGGTAGATAATAACTGTATCAATTAGTAGCAAATTACAGAAGGCACGTCTCAGGTTTCATTGCTCAGTTTTATGTTTTATGCAGCAGCAATTTCTTAACCACAGTCTTGATGAAATATAGCTGCACAGCAAAAGGAGCATTTATTATCAGAAACACATTTCTTTTTTGACATTATGGGGGGGAAAAGGGTAGAGATTAACTGTACTTTTTAATAAGAGATGGAGTGCTATTGGAAAACTATTAAGGAAACTGTGGCTTTAGCTTGGATTCTAAGAAGCCCGTAACAAAAATCTACCACTTTCCAGCTGAATATTGCAGCAGGGCCCATTCTCCGGACCCACCGTGGCTTGAATAACTCTGGGGAGTACGTGAGATGGGGCTGTTGTACGTGAGGCAATCATCCACTGATGGGCTTCCCCACTTCACTCTCCTAATGGATTCCACCAGACCTCCTAGTACACTAGCTTCCAACCCTACCCCATCCCGACTCTGGTCCGCCTCTTAACAACAGCAAAGTCTTCAGAGACCTCTTGCCCGTTTGGAGCTGGGCCTTGGAGCTGCAGTACAGGCTTGTAAAGCAGATGCGTAGTAAATGCTGCCGCCAAGTGCACAGCACATTTTCCTGAGTGGAAATACTGTGCTAGAGACAGAACATTACTTAACAGTAGGTGGGCAGTTCAATCCTAAACAGCTCAGTTCTTCCCCATCAGAGACCCTGCAGAAGCCGGCTCTGCCGCAGCTGTGGGAGGAAGAGCATCTCTGGTAGCTGTTAGGAGCAGACAGTGGCTAACAGAACACATTCTCTTGGGAAGCCCCTGTCTGTGATTTTCCTATGTAAACAAAAGAAAACAAACCCCCTGGGCTTGTCTTTCACACAAACAAGCTGCATAAAACTTTCCTTCATAAGCATGTGCTGGTGTGCATCTTTCCTTTAGGTTTTACTGCTGCTTAACAAGGTGTTTTTGCCCAGATATGTAAAGGTGCCTAGCCCTTTGCCTTCTCAGGAAAGACAACTATCTATTGAGTGCCTGTCGCCAGACAGGAACTCTGCATCTACAATATCATCTCACCTCTTCTTCCTTGAACACATCTATTCCTAGTGAGTTGCCAGATTACACCGCTGGCTACCCAACCTGAGATTTTTGCTGCTGTTTACATTCTACCAGAATGAGAGAAAGAAAAAGTCACAAATGATGTAGCGTCTTCTAAATTTTCTAGTCGCCTTTCCCCCAGGCTTTTCCACATCTGGAATTAAATATCTGAGCCTTGTCAGCAGACCAACCCCTATCATCAGCAGCATCTGGGCAAGAACATAAATGGATGCCCATGTGTCTAAATATTTAAAAGTTATCCCTTTAAAAATGCCCCTTTAAACATGGGCACCTCACATCTGCATCAGATATATACACTGAGCTTTATGTATAAGAGTTAATTATAATAGCATTAAGTAGGAAACAATCTAAATGTCCGACAATGGGGCACTAATGAATTATAGTGTCCCTCCATATAATAGAATATGATACCATCATTTAACATTTTTAATAATATTATTAAGTTATTTTGAGTATTGTAAAATACATGATTAAGGTGTCTTTGTAATTACTATTTTAAAGTATATGTATATGTAAAAAGAAAAATACTCAATAAAATAGGAAGTTAATGCTATCTCTGTGTAGTGTCTTCATAAATTATATTTATTCTCTTCTGTGTATTTTCAGTACTTTCCAAAAAATGTTATAATAATGAGGAAAAAGAAATAAATTTGTCATAAAAAATATTTGTATGCTTTAATAATCTTATTTCCAGGAATCTCATTTAAGGAAAAAATCAAAGATGTGGTTAAATATCACAAGGGAATTCATCGTGATGTTATTTATAATAAAAATTATAGATAACCAAAATTATAACACCAGGCTAATAGATAAGTTATGGGAAAACTAAAATGAAATATTAGAAAGACTCAAAAGCATATTCTCAAAATCTAAGAAAGCAAAATGCTCAAAACAAAATGTTACAGAGAAAAGCAAAAAGTGAATTTAAATTATTTTAGCACCCTAAGTTGCTTCAGTATTTAAATAAAATTAAAGCAAGGTCTTTGGGGAAAAATGTTTCTTTTGATTGTGTGTGTCTTTCAAATATCTTAATAGGGGAAACAATTCAGTAAGATTATTGAATCTTTAAAACTTCTTCCTGTTTGTTATTTTTTAAAATTATTCTCTTTATTTCCCCTCAGAGTGATTAGCAATTAATCTCTTTTTTTAAAAAAAGGCCTACATGTGCTGCTCTATGCAGGCAGAATACAGGGGAGTTCGGAGAATGGGCAGGATGGCTCAAAAGCAGAACTGAGGAGAAGATACACAAAGGATCAAGAAGGTAATTACTGAGCCAAGTAGGAGGAAAAGCAGCATTCTTGGTGTAAGCTCCAAGGAAGAGGGGAAAACATACTTAGCCACAGCCAGGGAGGGGAAAAAAAACACGAGTTTAAGAAGGGAAGGAACCTTGTGGTTTCTCCAGCTCCAGAAAATAGCAAACACACTCCCATCCCTGCCCCACTAACACTGGCACCTACCCTGGGACCTGCTATTCAGTTAGAAAATCTGGCATTTATCAACCAAGCGTTTGCGGGGTGCAGTGCGAGACAGAGGCAGGAGAGGAAAGGAGGGAGGCTGTTGGTTTCAGTTAGGGGTGTCTGCCTGTTCACCTCTTCCTTCTTTAAAGAAACTGTTCCTCATTCCCTCCTTCCAGACGAGTGTTCTGTGTTCTACATCCCTGGCCACAGTGACGGGTTCTCCACGGTGGGGACGACTTACGAGGCAATGAGTGGAGCGCGCTCCCTCGGGCCCTGCAGTTGGTCAAGGGCGAGCACGCGGCCCGGGCTGTTGCCAAAACTGCGTCGGGCGAGAGCGCTCCTGCCTTCCGCTGGGGAGCGCGAGCCTAGACGTGAGCCCGGAAACGGCTAGGGGCCAGAGGAGACGCAGAGGAGAAAATGAGATGACCAGCAAGAATGCCCAGAGACACCGGATGGAGAAGGGGTCCTGCTGCCGTTCAAATAAATCCCTGCTCCGGGTCTCCCGGAGTCTGCCACTTCCTCTGCCCTTCTGGCTGTTTGGTTACACGAACCATCATCTTTCTGTTCTTCTGAAGCTGGTTCCCATTGTATTTCTGCCACGTGAACCCAAAAAGTGCTCCCCAGCACGGGGCGTGGCACTGCAAAGCTCTGGCGAGGGGGTAGGCCCCGGGCACAGTGACTCACACAGGGGCGAGGTCAGCGCTTTAGCACAGTGATGGAGATGCCCCCACTGGGCGCACCTCACTGTACCCACGTGCACCCTTTACCTGCCTTCACTCAGCATTAGTGTAAATATTTACTGAATACCCACCCTCACCGGTCTGTGGCCTCTTCGACTGAATTGTTGCACATCCGTTCCTTTTTCCTGTTTAATTTCATTCGGCCTACTGAGGAAATTTTAAAAGAGAGAATTCCACTTATGCCCACAACTGTGAAAATGCAACGTATTTTTAGCGGGAGATTTACAAATAACCACAAGATGGGGCTGTTATGCAAGGGAAGTAAAAGTTAATGGCGGGTGGGAAGAAGAGGCAACATTTCCCAACACCCAGGATTGAACATTTAAATCTTTCCTCGCTAAAAGATAAGGAAACAAAAATTCTAAGAACATATATGCTTCTAAACTTTTCAGGAAAATCGAAACACTACTTATAACAAATTCACGGATTACTTTTTTTTTTTTTTTAACAATCTAGTGTTCCTTTTTGGGGAAACCATACATAATAATTATTATATATTTTATACTAATTATATATTATTATTATTTATTGTTAATAATTCCCCCTCAGAGATTCCGCCCACATCGAAGTTGTTTATCTCTTTTCCTGTTTTTTTATCTTCATTCTTTCATCCCTTTCAATGAAAAGCCATGCTATAAAACTGAAAATTATTTATTTATTTATTTACAGACTTCTATGTCCTCTGTATTCAATTTCAAGAACAAATGAATGACATTTGATATTTGTGATCAACGTGCTCTTGCTTCCTGGTCTCTTCCACTACAATCTAAATTAAATCGCTTTGATCTCACTCTTTTTCCCTTCAGGTTTACAGTTTGAAGATCTGGACAACTTTTGATTAGTAATGGTAACATAAAGTAGCCACACTCTTAGACCATCCAAGAGAGGCAAGAGGAATGTGAGCCCTAAGTATGCCTTTGCCTTCTCAGAGACCACACTGTTAGCTGGGTCAAGGTGATCATAGAAGGCAGCTGGCTGGAGCGTGCCAGCCCACCCTTGAGCGGCACAAAGCAGGGAGTCTGCAAACAGACGCAGGGGAGGCAGCAGAGAGGAGCATTCCTGCTTTTTCTAGGGAATGGTGCAATCTGCGTTGCACTAACTCAAAACCGGGAGCGTCCTGTTGAGAAATGGAAAACCTAAAAATAGACCTGCACAAAGTACTTTGACCTTGGCTTGAAAGTCAGCCCAGTTCTATGACAAGAAAGGCCTTTTCCATGAAGATTATGTTCTTAAAAGCCATATTTCATCTGCACACAGACTCCCAGTAAAACCACACTCAGAAAATGTGCATCTTGGCTATCCTTCAACTGTAAAATCATTATGTTTGGCTCTGTTTTTTCTGGACATTAGATATCTGTGTAAGGGTTTCTTTCTGAAATTCCTTGTACAAAATGTTAGAAGTTATAAACTGGATTAATAGTGACATTTAAGCAAATCTGCTCTTGCTATATGTATCCAATACTTAATGATTTTTGGAAAGAATTCAAGGATAAAGCAGAAAAAGTATTGCACTCTAGTAATACAGAATGTACAGTCTTTAGAATTAACTACAATAAGCTAATAATTTTTCTTGAAGAAATCTATCCAGAGAGCCAAGAGAATATATTTTTTAAAGTTGTAGTAATTAAATTCAAAATTAAAGGGGACTATCCTATAATTTTTTGGCATTTGTTAGAGTTATAATATTTAAAGTTTTCAATATCAAAGAATTTCAGCGCACCTCCATATGTATTTTGCATATATTTCAAGGATAACTCAAACTGTGATAAAAAGCTATTAAAGAGGGAAAAAACCACTTTTATATACTTAGGTAACTTTCTAAGGAACAGCTGCTACCAATTAAACAACAAATACTTTTTAAAGCCTCTTGGGGGTTCAGTGTTCCTTCAGTGGTCTGAAAAATCTGGAAAAATGGACTTCATTAGCAGCTACAAAATTATTGAAAGGATATTTGAAATGGCATTTAATACCTGCAAAGACAGAAACAATCAGTGGTTTAAAGTTTCACCATAAAGATTGGTAAATAACACTGATTACCGGTCTTATTCATACAGAAAATAATGAATATGTAATGAAAGGAGAATAATGATCCAAATTGCTCTTAATCTGCGAGTTGTGCCTATTGATTGGCCTGGAAATAATAGTGCTAATCTTACAGTAAGAAAGCCAAGTGCCTTAGAAAGTCATTAGCTTTGGGGGAACAGGATACCCATTTCATTGTAGTAGTACAGTATTTTATTGAATAAAGCCTTGAAACAACTGTGTGTTTAGGAAAAATTCCAGAGTTAACTCAAGTCAAATAACATTCCTTTCCACTCTGCTCTGTAACTTGTAAAAGCAATTTAGGTACTCTTTATAATTCATCAAACATTTAATGTACACCTGCAGTATCCCTGGCACACAAGAGAATCAAATGCAGTAAATAATTCAGCATTCTGAAATATAATTATTGATCTCACATTGGTTTATTTCTCTCTCTCTCTCTCTCTTTTTTTTTTTTTTTTTGAGACAGAGTCTCGCTCTGTTGCCCCAGGTAGAGTGCAGTGGCATCATCATAGCTCACTGCAACCTCACGCTCCTAGGCTCAAGCGATCCTCCTGCCTCAGCCTCCCGAGTAGTTCACCACACCCAGCTAATTTTTTTTCTATTTTTAGTAGAGACGGGGTCTCACTCTTGCTCAGGCTGTCCTCGAACTCCTGAGGTCAAGCAGCCCTCCCGACTCAGCCTCCCAGAGTGCTAGGATTACAGGTGTGAGCCACCTGTAAGAAAAATAAATTTCTTATTCTTATTTATTTATTTTTTTACAATACATGACACTCAATTTTTTATTTTTATTAATTTTTCTTTTACAGTACAACATTGGTTTATTTCTAATGAGGTGAAGAAATAATAACCTTCTCAAAATAGTAAATTTACATTTTATGTTCCTGAAACACAATGGAAAATTTTCATGAACAAACATATTTATAAGCAAGAAATACATTAAAGAGATACAAAGCCTTTTTAAAAATCATAATTTCTCATCTCTAGGAAAAGCCTCAAAGAATTTTGAATTTGAAATATCTTTACTGCCCAATAACTTTTTTTGAGGAATTGTGTATACAATTACAAGTTAAATTTACATTTTTTCAATCCATTTTTAAGGTCTTAAATGTATGCTTGGATCTTGAGATTGAAAATGTATTACTCTTATTTTAATTTAAATGGTGACACATAAGCATCTGACTAATGAAAATAGAGATATGTGACAAACTCAGGCTTCTCTTAGCATACACGTATTGCCTGAGGAGCTAGTCAGTGCTAAAGTTTGCCAGGTGGGGGCAGCAGAGAGCACTTTGCAGTGACATGGTGCAATGAGGCCCTCAATACCAGGTGGTTGCCAGGGAACCCTCAGGGCACCTGAGAACTGGGCAAGATCAGTCTGTTGTGGGGAAGTTAGCTGAATGGGGAGGCTGGCAATAGGAAGCACAAGCCAGGAAAAACAAGGAAAGGGAACGAGAAAAGACTGAATGCAAAGCGGAAAGAACTTGGACTTTCATGTCACAAAAATCTGACTTCTGACACTTAGCAAATAAGTCACCTCAGGCAAAGGACTTAATCTCTCAGACTTGGTGTTTCCCATGTGTAAAGTGATTGTAATGGTATTACCACGTGGAGGCATTGTTACAGGGTCATAAGATGATGCATGTAAAGTACTTAGCACATTGCCTACCAGTACACGGAAAGGCTTAGCAAAGGTTCTGAGCTGTCATCATGACACACTGCAGCTGCCCGAGAGGCTGGGAAGGTGAAGCCGAGTGCCAGCTGCAGAGAGGGAAACCAGTGGCAACCTCAGAGAAGTCAAAGGCAGGCAGGTGAAGGAAGCAAGGCAAAGGGAGCCAGGATGGGGAGGAATCTCCTCACTACACTTTGAGTTGAACTGAGGGCTTTTTTGTGCCCTAAAATCTTGAATGCTTCAATCTGTGCCCTAGGAATGGCCACCTAGCCCCACCCTGTCTTAAAGATACTTTGCTCTAAGTCAGGTCATTTGTAGGAAATGCACCAGAAAGCAAATCTAGTGTCATTTCAGATCTGACAAGTGTATTTGTGTAAAAGTGGGAACGAGAAGCTCATTCTATAGAAAGGCTTCTTAGGGTCTGCGTAGCAGTGCATCCACTGGGGACTCTTTGTTAGCTTGTTTGCAAAAACAACTGATTCTTGGAAGTTTCAAAAATTTTTTTTTTACTCATGTGAATGGCCCCTTTATTTGTTAAAACATGAAGTAAGCACCTCTCGCTTGTCCCTGGAGAGACGGGGAGGCTCCCATACAGCTGAGTGCAGAGGCTGCCGTCTGCAAGATGTTGAGTGTTCTGCTTTACAATGGGAGTTATAGACATTTATAACTGCATTGTGCTCTTGAAGAACTCAGGAAATCTTGTGACCATAAAATGGTGTTTGCAAACTAAACTCTCCCCTACTTGCTGCTACTCTTCAAAACTGAAGAGCCCAGATTTGGGGAAGTGTCCTTTGGGGCACTTTGCTGATGGCATTGGCTGAGCAGTGTGGGGGGGGGGCCATTTCCTGGGCATGAGTGGGGAGGGGGGGTGTTTTTTCCCATTCTCAATCATCCTGAGGTGGAAGATGAGCATGCCTCAGAATAGGGAAGGAGAGAAACTGCTTTGCTCAAAAGGGACTAATGGGTTGGGCATGGGATTAAGGCTTGCAGACGCCTAGAACGCCTGTGTGTGCAGTGTGAGCTGGGCTTGGCCATGCAAAGGACTTCAGGGGCCGGGCTGAGAGGCTGAAGTTTGTTTAGGCCACCTGTAAGCCCCAAGAGTACTCTCTGGTCCCCGCGGTTTCAAGCACTCAACTTGATTCCTTTAGCTCTTAGTAGAGTTTTCATTAAACATCATGGTTTCCCCCATTTTTAGTAAGTGGCACAGCCATCTAAAGTCACCCAAATGTTCAATCTGAAAGCCTTCCTATTGCTTCCTATTCATCCACTGAATCTGTCGACAAGGATCATCAGTTCTGCCTCCAAACAGACTAAAGCTCAAGCCAGTGCTCTGTGTGCCCCTCCTCTCTCCCACCCTCATCCAGCTTCCCCTGTTTGCCACCTGGACCCTCCCCTCTCCCAGCTTTCTCTCCTGACCCTTCTACCTGACTCTTGCAACCTGCAGATCTGTTTTAAAATATAAATGAAGTCAAGTCCTTTTCCTGCTAAAAACCTTTCAGTTTCCTAGGACTCTTGGGATAAAGACAAATAGTGAGCATGGCCTGCAAGGCCGAGTCTGGACTCAGTGAGCTTTGGAGAGCTCCGTGAGAGCCCTGGAAAACCCAAGTATAGACAGTGCAAAGTGACCATTGCAGGGTAGGGACAAGAGGCCTTAACAGAGTCCTTGGGATTCCTTCTGGAAGGGAACCCAGTAGGAGAGCAGACTTGCTATTCCTACTGGCAGAAGTTGCAATAGGGCAGTGAAGGAAATGTGACTCATGGTGTCGGCCCAGGTGGATAAGATCTGGGGATGTATCAGTGACACACCCAGCCCAGGGAAGGAAAAGGCTTCATTGTAAATCAAAACAACCTTCTTTATCTTAGTCTTAACAACAATAACCAAAAATTGTACAACTTACATATAATAATGGCTTCTATTTATCAAGCACCTGCTAAGGGGCTGGCTTCATGCCAGGCTTTTTACATAGTTGATTACAACAACCTTATAAGATAATTATTATTATTATCTCTATTTTTGATATATGGAAACCGAGGCTCAAAAGGTTACTAAAAGTCAAATGATTAATAAGGCACAAACTTTTAAAAATTACCAAATTACCTTTCTCCATAAGGGAAAGGGTCAGATCTAATGTTTAATCTGTCATTAACTGATGTAGCATATAAAGTTAGGTGCTTACTTGTTTATTACCCCTCTCTCCACTACTAGCATAAAAGAGCTCTATGAGGGGAGAGACTGGTTCATGGCTGCCTCCCTAGCACAAGGAATAGTATCTGGTCACAGCACATCTTAAGGGGGGATTTGTTCATAGATTGAAGAAATGAAGTTTGGCAGGTGCTTTCATTACTCAGTCATTTTGATTCAGAGATTTACAAAAATAGGAAAAATTAGTGTGAATATCCATGTGTCTATAGATTTGGTGTTAGATATTTTTTTCTTATTCTCTCCACTAAAATACTGCTATTAAAATACAACTATGCCTTATTCAACCAGAGGTTTCCATTAGCAACAGGAATTAATTAAATTATGAGTCATCAGCAGATGACATACTAAGGCAGATTATCTCCCCATGATTATTGGGGTTTTTTTTGTTTTTCTAATTAAAAAAGTAATATAGTAAAGAACACAAGTGAGATTTATTAATTTTAAAAAGTGAGTATGTATTGTTATGAAAAGATTTCCAAGATATATATTTTTAATGGAAAAAAACAACAACAAGATGCAGAATAGTGTTCACGGTATGCTTTTCTCCCAGGGGGTAATAATAATAGTTATCGAGAGCTTACCGCGTGCCAGACACTATATTATACCTGCTGCATGAATTATCTCTTTTAGGTCGGATGCGATGGCTCATGCCTGTAATCCTAGCACTCTGAGAGGCTGAGGTGGGAGGATTGCTTGAGCTCAGGAGTTCCAGACCAGCCTGAGCAAGAGCGAGACCTCATCTCTACTAAAAATAGAAAAACTAGCTGGGCGTGGTGGTGCATGCCTGTAGTTCCAGCTACTTGGGAAGCTGAGGCAGGAGGATCGCTTAAACCCAGGGGTTTGAGATTGCAGTGAGCTATGATGATGCCACTGCACTCTAGCCGGGGTGACAGAGAGAGACCTGTCTCAAAAAAAAAAAAAAAAAAGAATTATCTCATTTGATTCTTTTAACACCACCATGTTGTTAGTACTACACCCTCACTTTAAATAGCACTATTACCTCCATATTAAGTTATTTTTTAGTTTTTATTTTGAAACAAACCAGAACTTAGAGAAATGCTGCAAAAAGTACTCACACTTGCGTGTGCACACATATATTTTACATCTGTGTATACTGCTATATCGCCATATATTGAAAGCCATGAGATTGCACCAATATCTACAGTTCTTTTCCTATATATATCACAGAGTTTTAGTTTTCTCTGTTTTTATATGTGGGTTTCTGCTCTCCAATAATGAGAAGCCCAGCTCCAATTGTCCTCAATGTATTAATATTTACTTAGTAAATCAATCTTTCTGTGTATAACCACTCTCCTGTTGCCTCCACTGCCCCCTCCCTGGTAGGGTGTCTCTCCTCCCCGTGGTCTCCAGGTCTCCACATCAGACCCTCTCACCCCTCCTCCCCAAGACCTCATCCCCCTGTTTGGGCTCTGACACCCACACCACCACGGAGGCCCTCTTTCGTCTGTGCCAAGACCTCCCTATCTGCTGACACTGCAGGTCCCCACCAAACCTGGCAAGGACAGCTCCCTTCCCCACTCAGAGACAGCCAGAAGAAAGTGGGTCTAGGGGCTCCAGAGTTTTGAAATTGCATCAGACTTAACATGTTCTTTGGTAGCCCACTCTTAAATGGACTAGCAGTTAGACTGAAAGCTTGGATGGCCATTTAGCCAGTTGTTTGCATGAGAATGAAACAGGAGAGGTGAAAGGAAAAAGGAAAAAAAAAAAAATTGTACCAGGGAGGAAGATACTTCATGAGCTGAATCCCAAGCGGCAAAGTCACCACTAATGTCACAACAGTGTTGCCAGCTAATAATGGGCTGCTTCTTAACTGTCGGGAAATGCAAACAGCACAACATTAAAAGGGTTCTATTTTTTCCATCCTTACAATAGCAACACAGCAATAAAGTGCTGATCTCTGAAAGGCAAAGGCTGTGAGAATAAACATGAACTTAAGCCAGGGGGCACTTGGGTTGTGATTTTTCTTTGGAGATATTTGGCAACATATTCAAAATCCTCAAACCACCACTGGGATCATCCCTCGAGGGGCAGTCTGAAGTCACCCCCCATCTCACATGGCTGGGCAAAGCTCCGGCCCCGTGCAGGGCTGCCGGACGGCGGGCTTCCTTTGCTCCTCACTTGCCTTGGCTAAGTGGCTTCCAGGGTGTTTCCGAAAGCAAAATGCAGGGTTCAAACTAAAGAGCAAGTAGCTGGGCCAGGTCTGCATTTTCCTCTATGTTAACTGGGCAGCTGCCTGGCCCCTAGTTCACTGGCCACAGCAAAGACTGCACTGAGACCTCTCTAATGGCAGGGCTGCCTGTGGCTCTCAGCTGACAGTTTATCTTTAGTACTCCTCACTTTTCACTTTGTTATTACTTCCCCTGTCCCCTTGTCTTCACTTTCTATTTTCCCAGTGACCTGTTTTTCACTTCAACTCCCTCTTTTATTATTACTATTAAGTTTCACTCCCCCTGCCCTACATCCTTGGCTTCCTCCCTAAGCACTTTGAAAAACGAGGTGAATTTTGTATCTGGAGAAGATGCTGAAAGGTGAGTCTTGAAAGCCTGCCCCAGCTGCCTCCTCCCACGGGGTTCCACAGCCCTTAACAGCTCTCTTTTCTTGGTGCTAATTCTCGCCAAACAGTACAACTGTCCCCGTGAAGGAATGGTTTGCTCTAGGGCCCACACAAGGGACACAGCTGAAGAAGAACAAAACCTGTAATCAGGTTGCGAATTTCTAGGCACTTGGAACCAGCGTTTTCTTAAATACCACACTGGGGGACTAGCAAACTTTTCCCCCTTTCCAGGTTATAGAAATTCGGGGTTCCTTACCCCAAGACCAGGGAAATCCTGAACAGATGCAGGTTCTGTGGATATGACCAGGAATAAGTTGTTTCACCCTGGGAAAAGCATCCAAACTAAGTCCAAGATCTAGGACATGCCAGATGTGTTCCATTTGTTCTTCTAGTCACCCTTTGTCACCCTTCTCTGTGCCCCAAAGAGGAAGCTGATCCAACAACAGGCTCCTTTGCCCTACAGCTTCCTGCTGGATTCAGACCCCGGGGAGCACTGAGGATCAGAGACGGGGAGGACGGGGAGGTCAGGAGGCCAGGCTATTTATTCACTGGCTCCCCCCAACCCCCGTGGGGTCACTCAAGCCTGGCTGAACAGCCCAGCTCCTGTCAGGTGCCCTCTGTCTCGTGTCCTTTGTCTCCAGCTCCAGTCACCTTTCTGTCCTTGGTCCCATCAGGCCCGTGGAATGACAGTACCCAGGTACTGCACTACCCTTTGTGATTTCCCTATAACCTGCCAACACCTTTATAAATAATCCCTTTATTAAACTCTACTCAAATTACCCAACCAGAATAGACCATCTGTTTCCTGCTGCTAATTTGATGCTTACACAAGATCTCTGCTTAGGCAAGGCAAAAACGGTATATTTGAGAAATTGCAGTCAGGAACCCAGAAACTGAAGCCCACAGGAAGAATTCAAGCAACTCTTGGCACACAAGGACAAAGGAGAAGGACTAAGGATTAGTGACACAGAGAAGTGGATGAATTTACTGACAACTGGAGGTTCTAAGCTCAGATTTTCAATAATAACATAATATTTACTGTGCCCTTATTAAAGGCCAGGCACCTAATAAATGTATCACATTTTAGGCTTTTTTTTTTTACCCACTTTACAGCTGAGGAAACTGAGTCTATTGATCATTGCTATTTGTCTACCCAACATTCCTTCCTCAACATCTTCCAGTAATAGAGCTGTTTTCTCCTGCAAGGAACTCATTTTACATGTTCTAAGTAGGGCTAAGCCTGTTCTTGCCAGTCAGAACACTCCTCCCATGCACAAGGTTTGGCTCAGTAGTGGACATGTGGCCCAAAATGGCCAATACATCTCCCTGGGGACTTGATATATGGACCTAGGGAAAGACCCAGAAGGATGATAATATTAGCTGCCACTGCTTGAGGCTACCTTTCCCTGTGCTTGGAGGAAGCCATCTGCAGTAAGAAATCACACAGCATCAAGCAAAGAGAACCTGAGACAAGCAATACATGAAGAAAGAGCAAGAGTGAGCACAAGAGAGGTGACCTCATTTGCTCCTGCACCCGCTGTCTCTCAAGTCAATTCTGTCTCTAGGTTTTTCAGTGTTAAGAGCTAACAGATACTTTTTACTTAATCTAAGTTGGATTTCAGTCATTTATAATTTTTAAAACTCCTGTAAATACATTGAGGGTTACTCACAGAGATTCTTTAGCTGGGCAATGATCAGCACACATCGGTGAGAAAACTACCCAAGGTTGGAAAAGGAATCACTCAGAAGGAGCAGGTGGAACAATCTTCAGAGCTCACAGAGATCCAGAAATAGTTGGTGATCCCATCGGCTAAGGATGGAAAACTTTGTAATACACTGGACACCAGGTAGAATACTCAGGAGTATGTTACATACTAGGGAAAAAACATCAGTCCTAGACTTTGTTATCCTGCATAACAAAGCATAAAAGTAAGCCTTGGTAGAATCAAACTGTTTTCAAGTAAATTAATTATATCGTAGAACAAAGCCCAAGTATATACATATAGCAATATAACAATATGCAACACCTAAAAATGTAAAGTTCGCTACTGCTGGCACCCCTTCAAAAATTACCAAGCATACAAAGAAGTAGAAAAATAGGGCCTATAATGATGAAGAAAAATCAATTAAAAGTGACCCAGAATGATACAGATAATAGAACTACAGCCATGGTTTGCTTAACCACAGAGGTACATTTTGAGAAATTCTTTGTCATGGGGAACCTGCAACCTTGGGGCCACATGTGGCCTTCTGGATCCTTGAGTGTGGCCTTTTGGCTGAATCCAAATTTTACAGAACAGATCCTTTGAAGTTTGGATTCAACTGAGGGGCACTGCACTGAGACACAGAATATTATGCGGTGTCCCAGATATGCTTTCCTGATTCCTTGATAATCTTTCTAGTTCATCTTCTTATATGATCTAATAATCAGAGAAGCAGTTCCCTGATGTTACAAGCAGATGAATTACCCCTGGAGTTTAGGGCACTATTCCAGAGAAATGTTATGAGAACACAATAGGAAAGATTCCTGAGTGCCCCCCTTCCTTCAGTCACAGCACTCTGCCACTGCAGTGACAGTGAGGACAAACTGTTGAGGTTAAGAGTGAACGGTCAAGTTGATGTTATTCTCTTTGTCCTCCTATAGCCAACTAAATAATATTAATGGAGATGGAAGCAATTAATGAAAAGCATTATGGTTACTTTATTAGCATGACTGAATAAATGTCTTTTCAGCATCCAGTTTATCACTCGAAAGCATCTCATCTTGTTCCAAAATTACTTGTTCAATTTCTGGCCAGAAAGGATTTTTTAATAATAATTCCCTATTTAACTTCTCATTGAAACTTAATCAATATGCTTTATCAACATGCCTCTTCTAAAGCAAACCTAGGAGTTGGAAAAGCATCTGAGCTCCTAAGAGTAATATCTGAGCTTATTCATATGGCTGGTTTTCAGGGTGTTTCTTCTCTGTTGAATCATAGAAAGCTCTAGAAGAAATTGTTAGCCATAGCAAATCCTCACAAAATACAACTAACACATAAAAATGACTACCAAAGGATTAGAATTAGTTGGCAGAATTTTCTTTAGGATCTATTAATAATTTTTATTTACTAGTCATTTTTAGGGACTCAAAATTAGGCAACAGCATGCAACGTGACTAACACTGACTTCAGATTGGAAACAATCCATCCATTTATTTGATAAGGGGTAAACAAGTTCTAGGGCAATATGTGAGAGAATAAATTAATAATATCATTTATCAAAAAAAGGAGAGCTCAGAAAAAAATCAGAGCCTAGTTTTTTTTTTTTAAAGTATGTTTAGGTGATAATCATATCTTCTAATCAGAGTTATGGTAAACTATGATATAGCCAAAGCTATAGTAAATCAAGAACAGTTCTTCTCTCCAAATGAGAGAGATTGTGCCGTCTCTAAATCATGTGGGCACAGCGTGTGGTCGAGGGGCAGGGCACCTTCTGCTCCCTTAAGATCTACAATATACACCCTGGTTTGATGAGCAGCTAGAAAGAAAAAATCAAATAGATTTAGATCCAAAATTTTAAAAACAGGTTTATGCAAACAGGCATTCCCAACTGAGCTGGGGCTATATATTGGTAAAACCAATCTGGAGGACAACTTAGCAATATATATCAAGGGCCTGAAAAATGTATATGTCCTTTGAATAGGATATTTTACTTCAGGTTAAGCAAATAATCAGATTTTTTTTTTTACAACCATAGACTTCATAGAAAAAAAAGGAAATAATTAAAATGACCAGAAAACTATTAAAGTTTTTTTTCAAAACTATTAATGTTCAATAGGAAAAGAAATCCAGATTACGAAACAGTAAGCACATCATTTTCTATTTGAGAACTCTGTGTATGTGTATGTGTGCATGTGAAAAAAATATGTTTAAAAAGTATAGAAAGACTTAGAATAATTTTTCTAGGGACATTCTTTTTGTATTTTCAAATTTTTTCTAAGTTTTTTTTTTTGAAGTTTTTTCTTAAAAAGATATTTAAAATAGCCAACTACCTCAAAGAGTATTATGAATTCCTGGTTAAATAAGGTGACCAAAAATGAAGCACAAGTGCAGGGCTTTTCACACAGAATGTTCTTTTAAAATACCCTCCTCCATCATCTGTAATAGCTACCTACCTTTCAGTGTGTCTAGCTGCAAAAATGTTGGGAAATTGTGCCAATATGTGTTCCATCATCCCTTAATTATTTGTGCCGATTGATGGAAGCTGAAATATGGAAAACATCAACAAGATAATCCTAAATGAATTTGTACCTGGACTTGGAATATGATCAGACACATGTGCTTAGACATGAATGTATTCCCCCTCCTCCCCTACTAACCCTCAGGCCTTGTCCTCACCACTTCCTGGCCTGGGTCACTTGCAGCCTGAGGCCAGCATGGTAGTGCTGAAGTCCCTAGACTCCAAAGAAAATCTGAGAAAAGATTGCTGAGGAAGATTGGGCTCTGAATGGTGCATATTTATATGTGCAAATGCGGAAACACCCATATATAATCATCCACCTATTAATATGCCACCTAGAACAATTTCCCATAGCTATTTGGTTAAAAGGGGAGTTTTATTTGTGTAGAATCTTTCAGATCTGGTAAAAGTGGTGACGGGGATGATAGTAAGAAAAGATATCTTGGCAGGATTGGCTGCATCATTTAAGGAAACCAGTGCAAAACGAAAACACAGGCCCCTTCTATTATAAAATGATTAAGAATTTTAAGACTGCAACAGCAGAACATTAAACCAAGAACAGGGCTCTTCTAAGTGCGGGTGGGGCTCTGTGTGACTGCCCGGGTCCTGGGCCCATGAGGCCAGTCCTGAGTCTTGGAGTCAGGTAGACATAGGACCATATTCTTGGTTTTTCATTTATAAGCTAGGTATCTTGAGTAAATTATTTAAACTTTCAAAACTTCAGTTCTGTCCTCAAAAATGGGAGTAATGTGAATATGGGTATTCAGATTTCATCTGCCATTCTAAAACTTGTCCCATAGCATTCTCCCATATGTATCAAGGTCCAAAGTACAATTTGTGATTATTGTCATTTTTTTCTTAAGGGTCAGTAACTATAATAGGCATTGATGACACATAATAAATGCTTTTTTTCTTTTTCATACCAGGAACTGTGCTAACCTTTCTGTTGGAAGGAATTCTCATTTTCCTCTCCTGGTGTTTCCTCCTATGAGAGAAAGCTGCCTGGGCTGTAACACTCCCGGACTTCCACCCTCTCTTAGCCTCCCCTGGGGAGGGGTGACTTATCCCATTGGTGAGTTTGGTAGAAACTGGGTATTTGTAATCCAGCCTCTTTCTCTTTCGGTAGCAAATCTCACAGGGAACATGTGCTATCATTGATTTTAGGTGTGCTGTAAGCTTAGTGTGGCAAAGACCGTCGCCCAGTGGGAAGACCTATGGTCTAGGACTGCCTGTTACCAGGTGATAAGCCAGTCTATTTCTGGTCTTCAGCATCAGGAAGTCTAAGCTCTCCAATGTCAGCTTTATCAGTGATAATGGTCTCCTGTCTGCCTTACTCTATTTCTTAATTGCTTCAGAATTTGGGTGGGAAAATGGGTATTATTTCTTGAGGTTACACAAGTATCTCAACACAGTCTTCATTCATTGTTTCCTTTAAACATCATAGCTACCATATAAGATAAGCATTTTTATCACCCAACTTTTACAGATAAGGAAAGTGAGGAATAGCAATCAAGTAAGTGACATTGTTAAGATTTGAACAGAGCTGGGCATGGTGGCTCACGCCTGTAATCCCAGCACTTTAGGAGGCCAAGGTGGGACGATCGCTTGAGGACAGGAGTTTGAGACCAGGTTGGGCAACAGCAGAACCCCATCTCTACAAAAAATTTTAAAAATTAGCCCATCATGGTAGCACATGCCAGTTGTTCCAGCTACTCTGGACTGGGCAGGGGGATCACTTGAGCCCAGGAATTTGAGGTTGCAGTGAACTATGATGATGCTGCTGCACTCTACCCTGGGTGGCAGAAGCGAGACTTAAGAAAAAAAAAAAAAAAAAAAAAGATTTGAACTGTTCTACCTGATGCCAAAGATTATGCCCTTAAATCTTCCCATTTTGTTTTTGCATGAGAGTTTAATAATAAACTGATAAGAACATTCAAAATTTGGGTTGATCTTGAAAAAAAAAAAAGCTAACACAGTATTATATCCAGTATACTTATATTCTGTTTGGCAGAAAAGTTAGCCAAGCTAAACTTAAATTCAGCACATGCTGAATTTTATTTTAGGGAGAACAAGCTGCAACCATAATAATGAACTGTATTTGCAGCTAACAGCAATACCCACGTTACTCTGAAGGTTTTACACTACAATCTGAAACTACATTCCATGATTTACAGGGTCTGAGACATAAACAGTAAAAGGTACGTTTCTTGAGATTTCTCATTACGAATCACAGAACTAGCAATTTTGTGTGGAATGGTTTTGTCCATCTTTTCTCAAAACACATGCCAGACATCTCTTTGATGAGAATCCATTCTGATTTGAACATCTGAATGTTTTCAATATTCCGTGAACTCTTTCACACCCCACCTGTCTCTGGGGAGCTTTGACCTCTCTGCCCACGTGGTGAAAAGAAGGAAATTTAGAATATTTGAAATAGCAAACTGCCTACTTATGACCCTCTAAAGAATGAGTTCTGCTTACCTCTGTTTCTTCATGTAGGTACATGAATGAGTCATCAAAAATTCACAAATACTTGATAATTCATGCTGGTGGCAGTTGTACTAGTAAGAAAAACAAAAGGGTACAGTACCCACGAAGTTCTTGATCTTGCAAATTTAATGTATCTACTTATATCCACAATTCAACCTCTTCTTCACATGATCCTAGTTATTTTTGTTATTGCCTTCCCTAAAAATTCCTACCGAGACTCCATCCCAGTACGCCCCTCCTTCTTCTGGTCACAAGAATGTCAACACTGTGCAGTATTTTTTTCTTTATCATATCTGCATCCCTCCATACTTTGCTCACCAAGATGTGTTTCTCCATCTGTCATATTTGTCTAATCCTGTTGATTTAATGCACTATATTTCTACCAAAAAAAGTACATAAAAATACTCCCAAGCATATAATTACTTTTAAAATGTAGATCTTCCTACATTTCCCATATGTATTGCCTGACCTGACTTTTCTATCTTAATACAATGTTGAGCACTCCTGATTAATTGTCTTACCCAAAATTGCAACCGGAAAACAAAGGAGACAGAGGATAAAGGAATATAATTTGTACTTTTTGTGACTTCATTATTTATCAAATATACTTTTCATATAATCATGTTTGTAGCACTTCAAGACATGCCTAATAGCAACTGTTAGCTCCTTTACAGGCCAGTGAATAATGAAAAACATGGAGAATCCTGGCTTGGAAAGGGCAATCAATAAGGTTATGTTGACACTACTATCTATTGGAGGAATCGTATTTTCTCTGAGAGAAGAAGGCTGACTAATGGCAACCCACAAGAGGTTCTAGAGAACAGTTCTGGATTCAAAATGTGGGTTTTAGTTTACATGGGTGTAGCACCTTATTATCAAAAAGGCTTCACTTTTATTGCCTCACTGATATTCATGCAACCTGGTGACATAGTGCCATGGTCTGAATGTGTGTGCTTCCCCAGAATTAAAATATTGGAACTTAATTTCCAAGGTAATGCTATTAAGAGGTGGGGCTTTTAGGAGGTGATTAAATCATGAGGACTCTGCCCTCATGCATGCGATCAGGTGCTTTTATATAATAAGAGGGCTTGAGGGAGTGAGCGTGGCTCTCTTGCTCTTCTGCCTCCTACCATGTGAGGACACGACAAGGTGCCATCTTGGAAGCAGAGAGCAGCCCTACCTAGACACCAATGCCAGAACCTTGATCTTGGCCCTCCCAGCTTCCAGACCGGTAAGAAATCAGTTTCTCTTCTTTATAAATTACCCAGTCTAAGGTATTTTGTTATGGCAGCACAAACTAACACACATAGAGACAATTTTACCCAGCTTTTTTTAATAGACAAAGAATTTGAGGCACAGAGAGGTAAACGACTGGGTCAGGAACATTTAACGTGTGATCAGGTAAGTTTTGAGGTACAAATTTTGAATCCAAACTCCCCTTGGTAACCTGACAGTGAAAAGGACTTCCAGTTTTCAAATTTCCTAGACTACATGATGCAGAGAGTTCAGGAGCTCGGCACCAACTTGCTTCATCTTACTGCATAGAAGGATATCCGACTTGAGGTTGAGAATTCCACATCCGAATCTACAGGCCTTTTCCCCTGCCCAGTAGTCTCCGGCTGCCGACTTTCCATCTTCTGCCAACAGCAATCCTTTCCCCCTCTGGTTTAAGCAGGCTGCTCTAAATAGTTGACGGTGGTTACCGTGGCAACAGACGCTTAGGTTTCAGCTTCAAATGCCCCTTTTAATGAGGCAATTTCAAGAATATTTGTGATAAATTACCAGACCACAGACTTAACTGCAGGGAGTTTTGCTTTGGAAAATCTAATAAAAAGAAAGCAGAAAGAATGAGCAGTAAATGCAATAGAGAAAATAGGGCCAGATTTGAAGGGGCAAATGGAAGGGATGCCAGGTCTGACTACCAAAAGCCAAATCAGAATCAATTCCAACCAGAGCTTTAAATTATAAATGGTCCCTGAAGGGCTACTCGACAGGCTGAGCCAAGATTCCTCGGGAGGAGGAATGATAAAGAGGGAAGTGGCTAGGGCAAGAGTGGAGTATGTCCTGCAGAAGGCTGTGTATTTTAAGGAGCTTCCATTTTCTACTTTATTATTGACTGTGATGGCTTAATGTCAGCAACAATCTTCCTTTTGTTTTTCCATTTCCCATGCATGAAACCAAGAGACACTGTCACCTGAAGAGGACACAATTCACTGAAATGTAGAATTTGGCATAAGTGAACTTGATAGCAACCTAAGTTGTCCACATGTCCCAAGGACATAGCTGCCTTCATAACGGTCCAGGATTCGGTAGTTAGTCCCTTATCTGTTGTACCCATTAAAAATTTCACAGAAGGATAAATGGACTTCAACACATTGCTACACAGTTACATGGAAAGAAATATATTACCCAAAGGAAGACATGTCAATCATCCTTCCTATGTTTTAATATGAAAACATGCCTCCTCTATATGGGACAGCTGAAGTTTATACCTGGTTGAAAGCAAGAGAGTAGCCTGAAAGAGCTTTCACGTACACTTTAAGTGTCTTGCCAGGCTCTGTAGGTCCCTACAGGAAAGTCTTACTCTTGCTGCTCACGGAAAGCACCAGGGAACAGATGCATTACAGTTTGTGACAGGAGAACAGCCTGTGGATTCCGCCTACTCCCTCCAGTCCATCTGGGAGGTGGGTGAGTGAGATAGGGAGCCCACAGAGAGGGGGGCTCTCCTGGGAATCCCTCAGGGTACCGTGGCTATTGGTGTGTTATTTTCAATAGATGGCACTGTGTCTATTGAGATAAGCAAAGGGAGCATTTAGATGGAAAATCTAATCATTTCTAGAGAAAGTACCCTGCATGGGAGAATGCACGGTATTTTTTGACTTAGTTGCATGATAAAGCAAATACTCTTCAGTATTCATCTTATATTCTCTTTGGAGCTCAAGGAACTTTATGATTTATTATTCTGGCTCAGACTCGAGGATGTGGTGGAGCCCAGGGCTATCCTATGAGGGACATCCTTGAGATAAGAATAAATCACTCTGAATGTTCACTTACTTTTGTCACCCAACATATACATCAGCACATGTACTCCATCTGTGCCCTGGATCCCCTCCCTGTGCACTGGACCTCCCCCTTTATCCCAGATAGGAAACTCTGACATCTCAGTTCCTGCCTGGCACCCAGAAATCCTCACACCCCAAGAGTCAAGGCAGCCAGACCAGTGTCTTGCACACTGGTGTTCCCATGTAGCAGATGCTGTCAGTTGCCCATCCATCTTTTTCCTTTTCTAATAGTCATCTAATTATTTTTTTCTCTCTTCTGAGTGTTTCCGGGAAAGTCAACTCTAGCACCAGAAGATGAATCAATTTTATTTTGAGCCAACTGTGGAGGCTTAAATGGGAGAAGAGAACCTCAAGTTTGCTTCATAGGAAATGAACTGTAAACACAGTATGGAGGATGGCGTAGGCGTGGACCAGAACTATGCTGTGCATTTAATATAATACTCTCTCTTTTATTCCTTGCAATTATCTTGAGACAGGTACTATGCTACCCACTTTACAGATGAGAAAACAGAAGCTCAGAAATTTTAAATAACTTGCCTAAAATCGCCCTTGTTATTGACTGGGCATATGATAAGATTCCAACCATTTGAGAAGTCTGCTGTAAGACCTCTGGGAAAGGGACCTGCATAGAGAAACTTCTCATATCTGTCCCTTGACAGTATCTTCTGAATATGAACTGTAGCAGTCACCTTGAGACAATCATGGAAGCCAACCCAAGAGAACAAGATAAAATTCTGAGGACAGCAGACTAGAATGATAAAAATGAACCTGGGACTTTAATGATGCTATTGAGTTGCTCAGTTAATCAACCCTCAAACTTCAGATTTATGTTTTAGCTACTTTGAGATATGTATTCTGCCACTTGTAGCCCAAATACCCTAACTAATACCACCTAAATACCCTAGCCATAGGTGGGTAGAGAAAGGATTAGTGCCTGAGCCCTGGATAGCCGTCCCTAGGGTGACTGCCACGGAGGTAGGATGCGAGTGTGCACCCATCAAGCATCTGTATTAGATCATGTCTAATGAAACCAGTCAGATCCTTCTGGAGGAGTCTGCATAAGATAACATTTTCTCCCATCTCCTCGGGAACCTCACTTCGTCAGTTAACCCATTACTCTTCTGTGTCTTCAATGTTTTCTGCCTATAATAGCACATTCTTAAATACCTTTAAATTTTTCATATTAAAAACTAACAAAACATCTTTTGTCAAATACTTCTTCCAATACTACTCTAAATATCTTCCCTGTTTCAAAATCCACTTCTTAAACTAGGTGTCTCCAGTTTATGTCTTTCAAGTCACTCTCCGACTCATGGCAATTTACACTTGCAATTCCCCAACAAGACAACTGCTCTTATAGACATTACAAGATAGTAATAAAATGGGTCATCAATTGCTAAGTAACAAACTGCCCCAGAACTTCGTCATTTAAAATAACAGCCACCATTTACAATCTGTTGCTATTCTATGACTTGACTAGGCTCAGTTGGACAATCCTTCTGCATGCAGCTGGCATCCTCTGGAGGCTTGACTGAGCTGGAACATCCACTGTGACTCATTCACATGGCAAGCAGATGGTATTAGCTCCTGTTTGGGAACTCAGCTAGAAGCCAGTCTTTCTCCTCCTGGCCTTTCTACATGTGAGCTTCCCCCAGCACGGCTGCTGGGTTTCAATCTTGTGAAAATAGAAGCTGCCAGCCTCAGACGTTAAAGAACCTCACTTCCACCACATTTTATTGGTCAATACAAATCCAATCCAGTCCAGATTCAAGGGAGAGGAAATAGATTTCACTTCCTGATAGGGAGAGCAGCAGAGAATTTGCAGCTATTTTTAATGTACCACAGTTATTAATGACCTTCTTTATTGTTAAATCCAAGGAAAACATTATAGTCCTTATTTTATGTGGCATCTCAATTCTTAAAATACCTCCTTCTTTCACTTCCATGACAACACACTCTTCTGGTTTTCCAAGTACTTCTAGGGCTACTCTTTCTCACTTGCTTGGGAGCAATCTTCTTTTCCTCAAACTCGAATATTACTACTTTTCCTCAGGATTCTATCCTTCTTCTTCTTTTATTATCACTTTATACACTCCTGAACATTCTAATAACTCTCTAGGCTTCCATTACTATCTATGTACTACTCACTCAAATCTTTACTCACAGACCATATTGCTCATTTTGGTTCCAAACTTAGATATCCCACTCTTTGCTGAACATTTCTTATCTCCATTTGAATATCCTATAAGTACAACTAATTCAAAAGGTCTAAAATTGAGCTCATTGCATTTTCCCCCAAAGCTCTTATTTCAATGTTATCCATCTCTGCGAATAGCACTATAATTCTCTCAACTACATGATACAGAAAACTGATCATTTTTTACTCTTCTTTTTCCTCAAACATACATCTGATGTCACTAGCTACGGTGACATCATAGCTAGTTAATATTATCTAGCTAGTTAATAATATCTCTTTAATATCTTTCAAATTTGTTAAGTTGTCTACATCTTTTCTCCAGAACCCCACTACTGAACTCTAGTTTAGACCACTATCATCTTTTGCCTGATTTGTTCCAGCATGTTCTATCTAGTCTTCTCACCTCCAGACTGGCCTCCTTTTTAACCCATTTTTTACATTGAAGCCAGAGTACAGTAGTTTTTAATAGTAAAATGTAAAATCAGATCACATTGTGCTCAATTCAGCAACATATATACCAAAATTAGAACAATTCAGAGAAGACTAGCATAGCCCCTGTGCAAGAATGACTTAAAAATTTGCAAAGCATTCCATATTTTTTGTGTTCATGGGCACACAGTGTATAAAGGTGTAATTTTCATGACAATAATAACACAGATGAGAGGAGAGGGTATAGGGCCATATAGGAGCAAAGTTTTTGTATATTATTGTAATTAAGTTTGTACTGATTTGAACTAGATTGATATAAATTAAGATGTAATTATAATCTTCATAGCAACCTGTGATGGTTAATTTTATATGTCAATTTAACTGGCCCAAGGAATGATTAGATAGCTGATAAAATATTATATCTGGGTATGTCTGTGAAGGTGTTTCCTGAAGAGGTTAGCATTTGAATGAGTAGATTGACCAAAGAAGATTTCACCCTCATTGATGTGGGTAGACAGCATCCAATCTGTTGAGGGCATGAATAGAATAAAACATCAGAGGAAGTGTTAATTCACTCTCTTCTTGAATTAGGACATTGGTCTTCTCCTGCCCCCAGATTCTGAAGCTCATGGTTCTTGGGCCTTCAGACTCTAGGACTTATACCCCTTTCCCTAGCCAAGTTCTCAGGAATGGGTGTTACACCAGTGCTGCACTCCCCCAACTACTTTTTTGAAGACTGGGAGTTATTTCATCAGTTCCCCTTGTTCTCAGGCCTTCAAATTGGAACTGAATTACACTACTGGCTTTCCTGGTTCTCCAGTTTGTGACAAAATATCATGGAACTTCTCAGACTTCACAATTCCATGAATCAATACCCATAATAAATCTCCTTTTATATATCTATATAAATCCTATTGGTTCTCTGGAAAATACTGGCTAATATACAACCACTAAGAAAATAACTCAAAGTAAATATAGTAAAAGAAACAATGAAGGAATTAAAATAATGCTCTAGAAACTATTAATTCTAAAATAGTATACTATTTTTAATATAAAAGTAAGCAGTAATGGAAGGACCAAAAAAGACATGACATATAGAAAACAAATAAAAAGTGACAAGTGTAAACCCTGCCTTATCAGTAATTTCATTAAATATGAATGAATTGAACACTTCAATTAAATGGCAGAGTTTAACAGATTGAAAAAACAAGATCCAATTATATGCTGTCTATAAGAGACACAATTTAGATTTAAAGACACAAAGAAGTTGAAAGTAAAAGTATGGAAAGAGATATACCAGTCAAACAGTAACCAAAAACAGACCTAGAATGACTATACCAGTATCAGACAAAGTAGATTTTAAGGCAAAAAAGTTGTTACTAAGGACTAAGAAGGACATTTTATAATGACAAGAATTAACCCATTAGGCCGGGTGTGGTAGCTCACGCCTGTAATCCTAGCACTCTGGGAGGCGAAGGTGGGAGGATCCCTGGAGGTCAGGAGTTTGAGACCAGCCTGAGCATGAGCTAGACATCGTCTCTACTAAAAATAGACAAATTAGCCGGGTGTGGTGGCATGCTCCTGTAGTCCCAGCTACTCAGGAGGCTAAGGCAGGAGGATTGCTTGAGCCCAGGAGTTTGAGGTTGCTGTGAGCTAGGCCGATACCATAGCACTCTAGCCCAGGCAACAGAGCAAGACTCTGTTTCAAAAAAGAAAAAAAAAAAAAGAGGTAATCCATCAGAAACATATAAGAATTATAAACATATACACACTTAACAACCCAAAATTAAAAAGCAAAAACTAACAGAATTGAAAGAGAACAGAGGCAGTTCAACAATAATAGCTGGAGATTCATTACCCCATTTTCAGTAATAGATAGAACAACTAGACAGAGTATCATCAAGGAAATAGAAGATCTGAACAACACTATGATCAAATTAGCAGAGAAATAGAGAACACTCCATTCAACAACAATAGAATACACATTCTTCTCAAGTATACATGGAACATTTACCAGGATAAAACATATGTTAGGCCATAAAATAAGTTTCAAAAAAGTTTAAAAGATTACAATCTTGCAATCATACAAATTATATTCTCTGACCACAGGAGAATAAAATTAGAAATTAATAACAGATGGAAATTTGGAAAATTTACAAAACATGGAAATTGAGCACAATCATAAATAATCAAAGGGTCAAAAAGGAAATCACAATAGAAATTAGAAAATACTTTGAGATTTTTTTTGAGATCTCAAATCAATAATCCACAAGAAGCGAAAACTATAGACCAATATCCTTATAAATATAGAAACAACATTCCTCAATGAAATGCTGGTAAACTGAATCCAGCAAAACATATAAAAGGATTTTATACCATGATCAAGTAAGATTTATCACAGGAGTGCAAGGTTGGCTCAACATATGAAAATCAATATACTATACATGTTAATATTAATAGAATAAAGGGGGAAAACCCACATGATCATCTCAATAGATGCAGAAATTTCATTTGGCAATATCTAACATCCTTTCATGATAAAAAAAAAAAAACCACTTGGCAAATGACAATAGAAGGGAACTTCCTCATCCTGATAAAGGGCATCTACAAAACCCCAGAACTAATAGTACATAATACATAATGGTGAAAGACTGAAAGTTTTTCCCCTAAGATCAGGAAAAAGACAATGGCCTTCCAGTCTAATACAACTTTATGATTATATAGTTATATGTGTTGTAATTAAAAATACTTTTTAATTGGTATGCATGGTATGATCTAATTTTTATTCTTTAAAGAAATATATGAGGGATGTCTGGAAAGTATCCAGCCATTGTTAATATAACAAGAATGGTTACATGGCTGGATATTTTCCAGACAGCCCTCATATATGATGCACAGAAATGAGTTTGGAAGGCTATGCACCAAGATGCTGGCAGTGGTAATCTCGAGGCGGTGGCACTGCTAGTGATATATATAGATTATATTTGTTTTTTATAACAATTTTATTGAGATATAACTCACATGCCATATAATTTACCCATTTAAAGTACACAATTAAAGGGTTTTTATTATAGTATGTAAGCATCACCACTATTTAATTCCAGAATATTTTTATCACTCCAAAAAGAAAGCTACCCATTAGAAGCCACTTCCCACTACTTTCTCTTCTAGCCCCTGACAACCACTAACTGACTTTCTGTTTGTATGGATTTGCCTATTTTGGATGCATACCATACAAATGGTATTATTATAATATGTGGCTTTTGTGTCTGGCTTCTTTCATGTAGGGTAATGTTTCAAGGTCTATCCATATTGTAGCATGTATCAGTAGTTTCTTTCTTTTTATAGATAAATAATATTCCATTATCATTATATGGATATACTATATTCTGTGTATGCATTCATCAGTTGATGAACATTTGGCTTGTTTCTACATCTTGGCTATTATTATTAATGCTGCTGTGAATATTCATGTACAAGCTGTAGGCATAGGTTTTCATTTCTCTTGGATATGTAGTGTATGTGTTTAAAATGGTAAGAAATTGATGAATAGTTTCCAAAGTGATTGTATGTTGTATATTCCTATCAGCAATGTATGAACATTCTAGTTACTCTATAGCCTCTCAAACATTTGGTTTGATTATTTTTCCCCCACCTCTGACCACCTCCCTGATTTAATTAGCCTTTTTAACTTTAACCCTTCTAATGGATGTATAACAGTATCTCATTGTGGTTTTAATTTGTACTTTCCTGATAACTAATGTTGTTGAGTATCTTTTCATGGATTTATTGGCTGTTAGTATGTCTTCTCTTTTAAAGTGTCTTTTCAAGAATTTTGTCCCTTTTAAAAAATTGGATTGTTTTTCTTTTTGATACCAACTTGTAGGAGTTTTTATATATTCTGAATACAAGTCTTTGTGAATATTTTCTACAGTCTGTGAATTGACATTTTGTTTTCCAACTTTGAGTCAAGATCTACTATTAGGCTCCACACACTTGGCAGGCCTCAAGCTTTATCTTCTGTGTCCCATCCTCACTTCTTGTGAAACTATTATAAATGACATATCAAGATCACTAGAGTGATCACATGTATTCCTAAGGCAAAGGCCTTAGCGCTTTCCTCACCTCTTAGGAGTTCCATGTTCACTTTACTTTTAGCCTTGGAATCTTTACTTTCTTAGCAGCTCAGTAGCTCAGTAATGTGTTTGAAAGTTTTTGTTTGTTTTCTTTTCTTTTCCTTTCTTTTCCTTTTTTTTTTTTTAACATTCTATATGGCAGTATTATTGTCTTGAGGGGAAGGGCTATTTTTTAACACTCTATATGGCAGTATTATTGTCTTCAGGGGAGGGGTTATAGCTGCCCTTGCAGCCAGCACTCACCGTGTGACACAGTTCTGGCCAAGGAGATCGAAGAGGAAGTCTGCTGGCATGACCCTTTCCTCTTCCTTCTTTTCTGCTTTGAACGCAAATGTGAGACCCAGAGAAGGAGCAGCTATCTCTACTTCATGAGGTATTGAAATAACAAATTTGCTAAAATGGCAAAATGGAAAGGAAATAGGAATCATAGACATTGTGAACATCATGACCTGCATAGCCTAACTCCCTGGATAGCCTAACTCCAAACTTCTTAGAGAAAAAAATTTATATGCCTTAATTTGTCTATACTACTGTTAATTGGATTTCCTGTTATTTACAGTCAAAAGTTAAAGTTATTTTTAGGAATTTACTATTTATATTAATACATTCATTCATTCATCCATCCAATCAATAAGCATGTATTAAACATATAGCAAGTGCCAGGCACTGTTTAGAGGAGAGTTTCTCAACAGGGGTGGTGGTATTACCATTAGTTGGCACTTTAAACATTTGTGGGAAGGTTTTTACTAATGAGAACATACTACATGGCTGGATACTTTCTGGACAGCCCTTGTCTAGCATCACAATAACCCAGGGCTACTGGCCTTTAGTGGGTTGGTACTGGGAATAGAATATTTCTTAAAATGCATAGGACTGTCCCATGCAGTAAGAATTGCCCAACATCTGCATACTTTTTGATGTCTACCAAAGACACACATTTAGCCAGAAAAGGTGTTTTTAATGATCTGAGCTTAGAACTTAACTTCATTTTGCAAATAAATACTAAGTATTTTCTATACATAATAGATCCAAATTTTATGGGAATATTTTGTAAGAAATTTACCATAAGCTATTCAACATTTAGGAAAATCATATCACCAGTAGCAATGCTGCATATGGTTCTAGAGTTTGCAATATAATACACCTGTATCAGGCTACATTTACAGCTGTCTCATTTATACTGATTCTACATATAGTTGTAAGCATATGACAATGTTATTATGTCTGCTAGCGACATCTAGACATTTACCTATTGAAGTATATACTACTTCATTATAAACAACTTTGTTTTTTATTACTTCTTTATATTATAATTGAGCATTATGCTGCTTTTTTGAAATCATGTTCATTTGTAAGTTATCTATTAATATAATGTCAGAATTAAAGCAGGTCTTATAAAATATCTATTATAGAAAGGGGAATTGGGCTTTGATAGAGTTAGAAATAACTGGTTTTAATGGTAATCTCATTTAAAGAAATGAGATTTTTAGATAGTATTTAGTATTTTTTATTCAAGATTACAAGAAAATGTCTAAAGGCAAAGAAAATCCCTGGTTGTTTGGAAAGCTTGACCCTGAACAAGTAATCCTCAGATTTTGAATATCTGAGTTTATACTTTCTGGCTGTTGACTCAGATCACATTTAGCTTCACTGGGTAGCAGAAGTTCCTGCCACTCATCCAGCTCTTTGCTGCCTGCTGGGGAGGGTTCTGAAGAACCTGCATTTCCAAGAACTTGGATCTCATCCCTCTGACAGAGAGCAAACAAGTAAGGAGGGCCTACTGACTTATACATGGAGAAGGAATGGCAGAAGAAATATAACTTGTCTAAGATAATGCAAAAAGCAGCAAGTGTTAAGAGCTGGAATTCCAATGCAAATTTTCTGAATCCCAGGACTAAATAAGTTTTAACTCATTAGTGTGTGTTTTCTCTTTGGAAAATAAGAAAAAAATTAAAAAATGACAATATCTCTGTGTGGTCAGAAAAATCTCTCCCCTCTTGAAGCTTAATGACTTTAAAAAGGTGGCTCACCACAGGCAACAAAAGCAAAAATAGACAAAAGGGATTACATCACACTAAAAAGCTTCTGCACGACTAAGGAAACAATCAATGGAGTAAAGAGACAACCTACAGAATAAGAGAAAAATATTTGCAATTCATACATCTGATATGGGGTTAATTTCCAAAATATATAAGGAACTCCTACAATTCAATAGTAAGAAAACAAATAGCCCAATTTAAAAATGGGCAAAGAACCTGAATAGACATTTTTCCAAAGAAGACATACAAATGGTCAACAGGTATATGAAAAAAATGCTCAATATCACTAATAATCAGGGAGATGAAAATTAAAACCACAAAGAGTACCTCATGCCTATTAGAATGGCTACTATCAAGAAGTCAAAAGATAACAAGTGTTGATGAGGATATGGAGAAAAGGGAACTCTTGTACACTGTTGATGGGAATGTAAATTAGTACAGTCATGTGGAAAATGGTATGGAGGTTCCTCAAAAAATTAAAAATAGGCTGGATGTGGTGGCTCACACCTGTAATCCCAGCACTGTGGGAGCCTGAGGTGGAAGGATCACGTAAGGCCAAAAGGTTGAGACCAGCCTGAGCAACATAGTGAGACCCTATCTTTACAAAAAATTTAAAAATTAGCCAGCTATGGTAGTGTGTACCTGTAGTACCAGCTACTCAGGAGGCTGAGGCAGGAGGACAGCTTGAGCCCAGGAGTTTGAGGTTGCAGTGAGCTATGATGATGCCACTGCACTCTAGCCTGGGCAACAGAGTGAGACCTTGTCTTAAAAAAAGAAAATGAAGAATAGAACTACCACATAATCCATCAATCTCACTTCTTGGAGTATATAACCAAAGGATATGAAGTAGGTAGATGAAAGATATATCTGCACTCCCATGTTAATTGCAGCACTATTCACGATAGCCAAGATATGGGGCTGGGCGCAGAGGCCCATGCCTGTAATCCTAGCACTCTGGGAGGCCAAGGCAGGAGGATTGCTCCAGGTCCGAAGTCGGAGACCAGCCTGAGCAAGAGTGAGACCCTCATCTCTACAAAAAATAGAAAAATTAGCCAGGTGTGGTGGTATGTGCACCTGTAGTCCCAGCTATTAATATTTGGGAGGCTGAAGCAGGAGGATAGCTTGAGCCCAGGAATTTGAGGTTGCAGTGAGCTATGATGACACCACTAGCCAGGATGACAGGGCAAGAGTATGTCTCAAAAAAAAAAAAAAAATAAAGCCAAGATATGGCATCAACCTAAGTGCCCATCAACAGATGAATGGATAAAGAAAATATGGTATATACATAATGAGATACTATTCCGCCATAAAAAAGAAGGAAACCCTGTCATTCATGACAACATGGATAAACTTGGAGGACCTTATGTTACATGAAATAAGCCAGGCACAGAAAGACAAATATCCACATGATCTCACTTACATGTAGAATCTGAAAAAGTTGAATTCCTAGAAGCAGAGAGTAGAATGGTGATTACCGGGGGCTGGGAGAAAAGGGAGAATAGGGAGGTAGATGTCGGTCAAAGGAAACAAAGTGTTAATTAAACAGGAGGAATATATTCAAGAGATCTATTGTACATTGTGGTGATTATAGTTAATAACAATATATTGTATACTGGAAAATTAAGTGTTCTCACCACACACGAAAAAAATGATAAGTGAGATAATGTATATGTTAATTACCTTGATTTAGCCATCTCACAATGTACACATATATCAAAACATAATGTTGCATATCATAAATATATATAATTTCATTTAATATAATTTAAAAAAGAAAAGGAAATAAAGCGTGGCTCACACTTCCATTGAATCTTCTTTTTCTTCTAAGTACAGTTGTCCCTCAGTATCTTCAGGGACTGATTCCAGGACACCAAAATCCGTGGGTGCTCAAGTCCCTTACATAAAATGGCCTAGTATTTGCATATAACCTACACACATCCTCCCCTATGCTTTAAATCGTCTCTGGATTATTTATAATACCCAATAAAATATAAATGTTATGGAAAGCGTTGCTATACTCTATTCTTTTTACTTGTACTATCTTTTCTTGTTGTATTTTTATTTTTTCTTGTTTTTTTCCCCAAATATTTTTGACTGAGGTTGATGGAATCCTTGGATACGGTATGCATGGATCCAGAAAGTGTGGATCCAGAAAACTTAGATATAGAGGACTGAGCGTAATTTCACTTGCATAAGTTCCTTTGAGCCTCACAACAATCCAGTTATCCCATTTTATAAATAAAGAGGGTGAAGGAAAGAAAATTGCAAAGGTCACAGAATTATTAATTGACAAGGTGGAGGCGCAGCTTCCTGAAGTTCTAGTCAAGCTTCTTGAACATAGTAAAATATTTATAAAGGGAGTCAATGTACACCTCTTATTATGGGTTTAAAGTGTCCTCATTACCTGATTATCTTGGTCCCCTCTGCTTTTGTCACCACTCCACACTCTTGCACCCTCGTCTCTCTTCCTGGGTATGTGACAGTTTCTCACCTCTCATACTGAGATCTTTCCATTTGGCTCTACCAGACAAATTCCATTTAACTGAATTATCAGAATCAGATGAGAAATGTCAAAGGCAATATGGCACTGGGACTAGTCTAAGACTTGGAAAAATGTCTGAAACTCCCCATACCCTGGTTCATTATAGCTTCCTATCTCTATAAACACCCACCACAGGGGTATAATATCCTAGAGATTAAATGAGGCTGTTAAACTGCCTGCAATTTCAAGTGGAGGGAAAAGGGAAAAAGACAGATCTGATTCTACTGGGAATCCAACAGGGCTTTGGTGATGTGGACTTGTCCCTATCTTGCCTGTGGAGGTAGTCCAAAGCTAAAGTAAGAAAACTTGTGGGGGGTGTGGAGGTGAAATGCAAGGCAACAAGGTAGGGAATCGATAAAAGAACAATAAAATTTGTATTACATATTTTGTAATTCAGAATTTAAAGGGAATTGGGGGTGGGTGGGCACCCTACAGTCCTAGTTACACTGGAGGCTGAGGCAGGAGAATCCTTTGAGCCCAGGAATTTGAGGCCAGCCTGGGCAACATAGTAAATACACACACACAAACACAGAATCAACAAACTCAGAATTAATAAGGAATTTAGGCAAGATTGACAGACATAAGTCTGTACTGAAAATTCGTTGCCTTTAATCTCAATAACCAAACACAAAATATTTTTTAAGTGATGCCATTGATTTCTGAAACAAAAAACACAGTGTCTGAAGTTAACCAAGATACTTTGTTAACATTAACCAATTGACCAAGAGTACACAGAACATCTGTGGAGGAAATTTTAAAATCTTAATTACGGGCATAGATATTATTTTAATACATAAAAAGACTTCATGCTCTCAAACTTCATATTTTAAGCATCTAATTTCTCCTCAAATTCATCAATAGATGTAATGCAATTCATTAAAATTCCAGCTGGATTTGTGAGGAAATTTATACTCTAAAATTTATATGGCAACTAATGTCCTCAGATAACTAAGTTGACTTTAAAAAATAGAATGATACTTTGAATACTAAAACATGCTATAAACAATAGTAATAAGGACCAGGATGGTGTTTATAGGGAGGAGGAATTGAAAAGAGAAGCAGGACCTCTATTAGAGGTATAGAATAATGGATTTATCATAGTGTTAGACCTTATGCTATTATGCGAGCTGGAAGAAGAGTCTATACAAGCTGTTGCATCTGTATCTAGTGTTGAAGTGTTTACAGGTCAGACAGACCAGCAGACAGGAAGGAAAGCTAGATATGGATGAGCAGATGGACAAACTTGGACCAGTGATGTCAAACTAGGTCCCACAGAACAAAGTAGAGCCAACGTGTGTCTCTCAGCATTTCCAACCTCACTGCTAGGAGTGATCAGTAGAAGGTGGGACCTTTCACTGTGGAACTGTCCACACACTTGGGGCAGAATATGGAGAAGCTGGAGGAGATTTGACAGGGGCTGAAGGAACTGAACATCTGGGTTGATCCAACAATATAAGTTGGTAGATCAGTGACAATGTGTGCAAGATATCACTGTACCTGGCACCTTCCACTGACCTTCAGAGCATTTAGAGACATACATGCTTGTCCATGGCCAAATCACCCTGAACATACTTGATCTCATCTGATCTCGGAAGCTAAGCAGGGTTGGTTGGGCCTGGTTAGTACTTAGATGGGAGAAATTATATACATATATGCAGAATAAATAAATAAATGGCTGGCCCTTCACCTTACCACATTTCAAATATCACACAAAATGTCTCTGTGGACAACACTAACTGAGAACCATCCAGAAAAGATAGGAAATATTATTCCAGCATAGCTAATCTGACACGGTTCAAAGCCACCACAATATTATATTGTTGGTTTTGTTCAAGAACAATCAGAAACAAAAAGGAACAGAAGGAATGTTTATATGGGAACTTAATAGACATTACAGGAAAACTTGCTATATGCACACAAATAAAACTGGATCTTTATATAACACAACAAAATGATGGACTCCAGATTTAAGAATAAATATGAAAGTTACAACTATAAATTCATAAAATAAAATATAGAACAACATCTTTGTGACTCAGGAGTAGGGAAAAATGACTTACACAGAACTTCAGAAATACAAGTTTAACCAAAGCAAAAAAAGTGAATTAATTTGATTATATCTAAATTGAGGCTTTCTGTTAAGCAAAGGACACTTTGGACAAGTTAGAAGATAGATGACCAAGTAGGAAGTCTGCAACTGATAAGGGATTAATATCTAGTACAGATAAAGAACAATTATGAATCAAAATGTAAAAGTAGCAAGCTCAGTGGAAAACTGGACAAGGAGTATCATCATAGCATGGCTTCCTCCAAAAGTAGAGCCTGAGGCCAAGGATTACGTGCAGTAGCACATGTGCATTATTAAGGAGTTCGAACCCACAGGCCAGGAAAGAGGTAGAGTGAGCAAAGAAAAAAGTATAAGAAGGAGAGACAAATAACTTATTTATACATGTACAGACTCAGAGCTTCCTATTTTATTCAATGGGTTATAATCCTTTAAACTTAGTATTTTCATGCTCACGCTTTCCCTAACTTGGCCAGTGAGCACATCTTTAAGCTGATTTCTGTGTCCTTTTAATATATCTTTTAACATTCTATGAGCACCCTTAGAAGATTATCTTTCATAGATACCTCATGTTTCTGCACATCTTGCAAGCGGAAACACTAACTGCTCTTTTGTTCTGGGTCATATTTTCAAGGATATTTGTATAGCAAAGAGCTTTGCAAGATACAGATAGTAACGCCCTCCAGAGCAAAGGTCAGGCGAGTTGCTTACTGCCCATTATAAAAGTTCAGCTTCGCTATGCTCAGGGTTCCTTGGCTGTGATGCAACCTCAATGCATGTGCAGCTTCCCTTCCGTGGCACGCCCAAGGCAGGTGGAGGGAGGTTAGGGGAGCAGATACAAACATGAGGCTTCTGCTGTGTGCTGTGCCCTGACTAATAAAGTTCTGTACATTCGTCCCAGGAGTTTCATGTCTTCTATGTGTATCAGTGAAATCATGGCAGGCTGGCTCGTTAGCTTGCAAGTAGAGTAAACTCTCTGACCCTCCACAATTCTGAAACACTTGCTTTCTGGAACAAGATGTTTTATGAGCATGTTATACTTTTGCTGCCCCAGCCCCAGACTCTGCCATTTTTTTCCATGAGCCTTAGGTACTTTCAGTGGAAAATGTTATTTAAAAGCCTTATCTGAATGTTAGATGTGCTCCTTACTATTGTCCTGTCACTGGTCCCAGTCCCCTTCAGTGGACACAGGTAGACACACACACACACACACACACACACACACTTTAAAGAGTTTTATGTATTTTTATTTCTATCTGTGTGTATTAAAAACCAAGAGTTCATACCAATGTCCCCAATACTAATCCAAGACACAAGATTTATTCCAATTTTCTCCTTTGCTGTGTTTATACCGACCTGCTCCAACAGTAAGAAAACTGGCTTCCACTGTCTTTCAAATATTTACTTGTTTAATTAATTCTGTTGGTGAATCTCCCAACTCTGCTGCCACTCTCTCTTCCACAGCTGTGCTTTCCTCCCCTGATCAGCTCTGACTCTCCGTTCCAGGCTGGTGCCAGCCCGAGGACAGCCTTCTCACGTCCACACGGCAGGGTCGAGGCTTAGCAGTGGTGCTATCGTTGGGTTCTCCAGAAGCCCTCATCCTAACAGGGAGACCGTGATGTTACTTTGGGCCTCTGGATATCAAGGTCAACTCAGACCTTTGTGTCCCACAGTCTCCAAAATGTTTGGGACACCTAAGTAAGTGGGTATTGGTCCCTTTTGTCATGAGGTAAGGATCCTTCCTTCTGAAAACCTAGCTCCCTCTTCAGTCAATGGGTTCTGAACCTGAAAACTAATTTAGATGCAGGAGCTAAGCAAGGAATAATGACCTTTAATTAGGGCAATTGCCCTCAATCTAGTTGTCACCCACTTCGATCTCTTCTGATAGTGCGAGGTGAGTTGTACCCTTGTTTTTGCCCATATATTTTGCCTCTAGGGATACTGTGTTCCATTAATCATCTCCACTATTCTCTGCAGGTCTGTCCCCCTTGTAAAACCTGTACCTTTCACACTTATTAAGATAATTATGTCTGCCTGGCTTCTGGCAGTGCTATACCATCACCCACCCTCCATTGTTTTAGATTCCTAATATCCCCGTTGCTGTCACTGAGTTTAATTCTGTAATGGCCTCTCCTACTAGTAACCCTGAGGAGATCCACCACTAAACTTTTTAGTTATGCTGGTACCCCTCTCACCAGTTCATGACTTTTTTTTTATTTTTTATTTTTATCTTTTTAGATACAGGGTCTCACTCTGTTGCCCAGGCTGCAGTGCGGTGGTGCAATCAGTGCTCAATGTAGCCCCAAACTCCAGGGCTCAAGCAATCCTCCTGCCTCAGCATCCCTAGTAGCTGGGACTACAGGAACCCGCCACCATGCCTTGCTAATTTTTAAAATCTATTTGGAACATATAGGGTCTTTCTATGTCACCCAGGCTGGTCTCAAACTCACCAGGGCATTACTTATGGCGTTGGTAATGATGTATCCAGTAGTCCTTCCTATGGTATGTACTGATCTGGTGAGTCTTCCAGCATCACATAGATACCCACTTCAGCATGTCCATTTCCCTAAGCCTATTAATCCTTTCCTCCCCTGCCTACCATAGCATTTCTGACATTTCAACTTTATTTAGTATGAGCTGTTATTTTTTTCCATGCTTCTAGGACCCATCCTGGTAGTGAATTCATATCATCTCCTTGGATCCTTGATGGGGTGTTAAATCTTATATTTTGGGAGAGTGCCTCAAATCAATAAACTCTCCCTCATATAATATGTTGTTCTTGTCTGCTTAATGGAGCACCCTCAGAATCCAGCCCCAACAATGCTCCCCCAGCCCCTACCAATACAATCTGTTTGGGCCTTGCAACTCCTTTGGGTAGAGCTCCTTTCCTTCCTTAGCAGGCCCAGCATGTCCACAACTGTGTCGTGTTGGAACTAACCCTAGTAATGGATCTAGTGTCCAGGAAGGGAAATGAGAGAAGAACATGAGGTAGGCACAGGTGGCCCTACAGGAGAACATTGTCTCAAGCAAGGAGGGTATGCTGGCTCTTGGAAAGGGATGGTACCTTCTGCAGACCAGGAGAATTTAGAGAAGCCTAGAGGTTCAAAATCTTAAATGACATCCACCCAAATGTTCCCAGCTCAAGGGAATGTTTCCTAACCTTGGCCCTGATCTTGGCATAACAGAGTTGATTTAATTCAGCATTTAATCTTTTCCCATTATTATTATTAAGACAAAAAAGCCCCATGTGTCTGTATGTGTACAAGTGCACACACATGCATATATATACAATGACATGCACATGAATTTAAAGAAATTTCTAGGAGGAAATATCAAATTTTTAGCACTGGTCAAACACATGGAGGGGAGTGAAATGGGAAGATATGGAGAGAGGAACTGGCATTACTTCCTATACATTTTTCTATGTCTAAATATTTCCTACAGATATTTGTATAACATTTTAAAGTATTAGGAAAAGTGAAAAGATAATTGCTTTAGGGCTAGAGACCTGGCGAGGGAAGAAGACTTGAGCAATGTCTTTTACTCTCTCCTAAGAGGTTTGACCTCACTTGGCCCATGCCAACGGGAGAGAAGGAAGGGGGGAAGGCCATCAAGAGCCTGTGCAACGAGCCATTCCCTGCCCCTGGAGAAGGTGAGAGTGAAGGTGAGAGTGACCTGCAGTCAGCCTTATTCTTTCATTCCTCCTTCAGAGGGGGCCTCAGGGTTTTGGGATTGCAGCTCTGGTCCAGGGGCAATGGAACCCATCAGAACCATGTGACCCTGGGTGCCTGTTACAGAAGGGTGATTTAGCCAGGGGTCAGCTGTGAATAACACCACAAGAGGAGGTGAATCTGTACAGAAATGACTCCTCACAGTTTTTTTGGAACATTGGCAGAGTCAAAACGGGCCAAATAATCTATATAAATAAAATGTTCTGTCTGTTAAAACAGTTAGACAGATTTTCAATATATTTGACAAAGATATTTAGAATAATGTATTCATTTCCTATAGCTGCTGTAGTAACAAATTGCCACAAACATGATGGCTTCAAACAACATGAATTTATTCTCTCACAGTTCTGGAGCCAGAAATCCACAATCAGTTTCACCAGGCAGAAATCAAGGTGTTGGCAGGGCCATGCTTCTTCTGGAGGCTCTAGGGGGAGAATCTATTCCTCTTTCAATTTCTGTTGGCTGCCAGTATTTCTTGACTTGTGGCTGTGTCACCCCAATTCTACCTCTGTCTTCACATCATCTTCTTCTGTGTGTGAATGAAATTTCCCTCTTCCTCCCTCCCTCCTATAAAGGCAATTGTGATTACATTTAGAGCCCACCCAGATAATGCCAGATCATCTCATCTCAAGATCCTTAGTTTAATCTCATCTTCAAAAACCCTTTTCCTTATAAGTTAACATTTACAGGTTCCAAAGATTAGGACCTGACATGCTTGGGGGCCATTATTCAGCCTCCTGCAGATGGACTGATTTAAAACATGTAACCCACATGAAATTAACTAAAGAGCCCCAAATTGAGAAACAATAGGAGTTTCACTCATCTGCCAATCAGAAGAAAGCTACCATATATGTTAAGACACCACAACTAGAGAAAATAATTGGTGGTTTCAAGCTTGAGCTCTGCCTCCCCACCCCAACCTACTGAATCAGAATTTCTGCATCTGATTCTCACCTTCGCTGAGGCATAAGAGTGGACACTGATGTGTAGGCTGCAGTTTGCAGTCAAGCTGCTTCTCACAAAGGCAACTCCAGGTGGCTGACTTCTTGGTAATCAACACAGATGTATTTGTTTAACCGTGTAAAATTTATCAAGAAAGAAGTCAAATTGTAGTAATACTAGCTAACATTTATTGAGCATTTATTTTGTCCCCAGTAATGTGCTAATTACCTCAAGTGTATTATCTTATTTAATTCTCAAAGCATGGTTTGATTCATTAAGGCTCTCTGATGGTATCCTACATGGACACACAAAAAAGATTTATTGGAAGGTCTCTGGGCTGGCTCACAACTCAGAAGAGCTGCACAGACACAGTTAGGAAGGACACAAACAACAGCAGTTCGACTCTGGGAACTCAGTCACAGCTCTTGTTGCTTTTGTCAGTCTGTGCACCATCACTGGATAACTGTCTAAACAGCCATCCACCTCTGTGGGTTTTCACTCATAGTTTGAATTCCAAGCAGAGTTAATCCGACCGTGTTGGGACAAGGGTGCTATCATTGGCTTTGCCTGGGACAAATGCCCACCCTGGGCCAGGGCAGCAGGTTCAGTTATGAAAAAAAGAGTGAGAAAGAGAAATGGAGGAGGTAAAAGTGATAATTGCTTCATAAATAATGTTATTATCCTCATGTTATAAGTGGGAAAAATTGAGCCTCAGAGAGTTTACAACTTAGTAGCAGGTTGCAAAGACACAATTTGAACCCAATTCTATCCAACTCAGAGCCCCTACTCTTAACTGCTATTCTATTCCCAGTATCTGCTACAACCAAAAAGGACAAATTGTGAAGCAGTTTCCACATGAAGTTACAAGAGCTGAGGTATTCCGGAGAATGTTGAGACCCAGAAAAGTATTTGTAGAGTGAGAACCGAACCCTCTCTGTTCATTCTGAACAGGTATCGAGTGCCAACACTGGGGATGCCATGTTGAACAAGATGGACACATCTCATTGCTAAAGTGTGGTGGTGAGGAGCAGAAACTCAACTCAAATGAGCTTAAACCAAAGAGTCATTATTGACCAAGGCAATGGGCACTCTAAGGAAAGACGAGCTTCTGCAAAACTGAATGCAGTGTCGTCAGAACCTCTCTCTCTCTTGCTCACTCCCTCCCTCCTTCCTTCCCTTCCTCCCGGTCTTTATCTTTAGGTTCTATTTTTCTCTGTGTTAGCTTCATTCCCAGGGAGGCGCCCTCCATATGAAGGAAAAGGTGGCCGTCTCTTTTCTCCCAGCATTCCTGGCAATTCTCTAAGAGGATTCTGACTGGCCCTTCACGGGTCCTGCGTGGAGTCAACAAGACAGACCCGTCAGTGTGTCCAGGGAAAGGCTGTGCACATTCTGATGGCTCTCCTGGCTCCTGCGTCCACGCCTGTGGTGGAGTAACGGGGGAATAGGTCAGTACGGTTGGCAGACCCATTATGATCACGCTTTCCCCCAAAATGAAAAAGCAGTGCTATTCCAGAAGAAGGAGGAAAGGATAGTAAGCAGGGAAAAAAAAATTCAGATTATATACAAATCACAGATGTCCGCTCCCGTGACCTACAGAGTTTATCTTCTCAAAGCGTTTTCTGTATCCACCAGTCATCATCATACATACTGGAAGTGCCAGCTGATCTTCCCTCTAGAGGAGAAAGTAAAAAGGCACGAACACTTTATACAGGTCAGCTTGTTAGGAAGTCTGAGGAGCTTGTCTACACAGCACTAGCGTATTACAGGTGTGATCTACCAACCAGCCACAACACCACCTGAAATGCAGGATCTTGGGCCCCTCCTCACCTAGTGAATCAGAATCTGCCTGTGTGATTCTTACACATGCTAACGTTTGGTCTGTACTAGAGTCTATAGAATGACAGCAATTTCAGGATTAACACTGAGGCAAAATAAGATTATAGAGTGACAGAAATAACTCAAAGCTAGGGTGAAAAGCAGAAGGTGAAAGAATGAAATAAAGGGGAGAAAGGGACAGAAAGAAAGCAAAACACAAGCAGTAGCAGAAGCGGCATTTGGGTGGACAAGGCATGTTCTCAGGAGGGAAAGCTGGGAATCAACTTCACCCTCATCAATCTGAGGAGTTTTGTGTAGAAGACGTGATTTCCCCAGCATGATGGTGGGAACAGCCTGGGCTTGGGAAGCAGAAAGGCCTGGGTTTGAATTCTCATTTTGCCACTTACCAGCCTTATGAATTTAGGCAGACTACTCATCCTTTCTGGCATCAGTCTTCTGATCTGTAAATTGGGGAGAGTGATACCTCCTTCACAGTATTCTCCTGTGGCTTGAGAAAGATAATATATGGAAAATACCCAGCAAAATACTTGTTAGTTGTGTTAGTCACCTCCCACTTCTCTTAACATTTTCTTAACATTTTCTACAGAAGTAAGATAAAGAGGTGGAATGTAGGAAGAGACAAGTTTGGGCTTAATATGAAGAAGAGCTTTCTAACAATTTGAGGCCCTCCATAGTCCATTGAGCTGTGACTTCCCTGCTTTGGACTGAATGTTGTGTCCCCCCAAATTTATGTGTGGAAGCCCTAACCCCCAAAGTGACCACATTTGGAGACAAGGCCTTTATGGAGGTAACTAAGGTTACATGAGATCATAGGGTGGAGCTCTGGTCTAATAGGATTAGTGTCCATATAAGAAGAGGTACCAGAGAACTCTCTCTCTCCTTCTTTCCCCCTTTCTCCCCTACATGACACAGAGAGAAGCCAGCTGTCTGCAAGCCAGGAAAAGAACCTTCCTTCACCAGGAAACAAACCCTGCAGGAACATTGACCTTGGACTTTCCAGGCTCCAGAACTGTGAGAAAATCAATTTTTGTTATTTAAGCCACTCAGTCTATTATATTTTGTTACAGTAGCCGGAGCAGACTAAGCTACTCCCCTCCCTGGAATCATTAAAACAGAAGCTGACAGCCACCACTCATAGATACAAAAGGACTTTCTGCAGGAGGAAAGTGGAGTGAGAGCCAACTACCCCTAAACCAGGGCATTTCAACATTTGCTGCTCATTAGAGTCACCAGAGGAACATTTTAAAAACACTGATGCCCAAGCTCTCCCCTCTAGACCAATTAAATCAGGATCTCTGGGTGTGTGCATTTTTAAATATTGTCCCAGGTGATTTTAACGTACAGCCAAGGCAAGGTTGAAAATCACTCCCTTAAGAGATCTGAGACCCTTTCTAGCTCTGAGTTATTGTTAATTTACTGAAGCTTACATTTGATGACAGAAGAAGGGAGTATGTTTCACAAACCCTGTTTTGCTAGAACGAGAATCATGAAGTTAAGTTCCCCAAATTACTAAACAAGCTGGTAGTGAAGCTATTACATATTTCAGTCTGTGATCTTTGGAACTCTTAAATAAGATGCAAACTATGTTTGGCTGTGTAGTAGACATCTGATGTTTTTGCTAGGCCAGTGCTATGGACTAAATTGTGTTTCTCCCCAGCCCCCAAATTCACATGTTGAACTCCTAAGCCCCAGTGTGATGGTATTTGGAGATAAGGCCTTTGAGAGATAGCTAGGTTTAGATGAAGTCATCGATGTGGAGCGCACGCTCGCTCTCTCTCTCTCTCTCTCTCTCTCTCCTTTGTGAGGACATGGTGACATGATGGCTGTCTGCAAACCAAGAAGAGAGCCCTCACCAGAACCCAACCATGCTGGCACACTGATCTTGGACTTCCAACCTCCAGAATTGTGGAAAAAATCTGTTGTTTAAACCACCCAGTCTATGGTATTTTGTTATGGCAGCTCAAGCCCAGTGAAACACCCAGTATCCGTTTTCCTTGTTTTAGAAATAGCTCTTTTCTTTTAGGAAACTACCCCTTCCCAATTCTATTTCATCTTAATGGGACTGTCAATCAACATTGGGTCCCCCATGTGACCCAAACTAAGCTAATCAGACTCTCCAGGAAGAATGACAAAAGAACTCTATGTGGGTGGAATGGGGTTATTCCCATGGTATGACCTAAAGAAAGAAGGTATTTATATTTCTGAAAAAGATCCTGTAGCTTTCTGCTTCCCTTTTTTCCCAAGACCTGGCTCTTCAGCATTTCCTTTAATTCTGTGAGCTGTATAGTATCCTTCCAAGAAATTCTTTTTCCATCTAGGTGAGTCAGAGCTTCTTTCAATTGCTTGCGGAACTGATTCAGAAATTGGTACCTGGAAATGAGCACTGCAAACAACAGAACTTTGCTGTGGAAATAGCAGAATTAGGTAAATGCAAGTCAGTTGGGAAAGTTGAAGCCAGTTATTTTTCTTGAACTTCCCAAGTTCTACATTCACCAATAACTTTCCCTTTTTGCTCACCCTAGTCCTGATTAATATAGGCTATTTATGCAAAATGAAAGGACTTATGCTAGCAAGGTGTTTCTTTCCTTGTGGTTATTTGGTGAATTGAAGTGGGCTGACGTTGGGTACCTGCCTGGTGGCACTTTTTTTTAACCCATTAGAGTAGCCTCTGTGCACATCAATACCTGGCCCCAAACCAAGCCTTTTGCTTTTACAGCCCTCAAGCCAATCAACGAGAACCGGAAATTTAGGTGCAGAGAGAAGTACCAAACCAAACTCCCCCTCTTTCTAAAATTAGCCTGCTAGAAAGAGCCGACGGAAAGCAAAAAGGCAGAGCACAGCAGGTGAACATAATAGTAATGACGATGACCACCATTTGTTAAACTCTTACTATGTGTCAGACATTGAGCTATTATGTCATTTAATCCTAGAAGAGCAATACTATTTTGTTTTGTTTTTAAGGTTGAGCTACAGAGGCACAGAACTGAATTGATTCAATCAGTCACTCATTTCCGTTGCTGGCATGATATAATCATCTGTCTAGACATGACCCCAACTTTTTCTTATCGTCTTCATCCTTCATCCCCAAGTGTATCTAATGTGTGTCCTTCCAATCTACTTTCCATAGACTTACAGATCCGTAAAAATATGTAGTATAGTGTCTGCTTTTAAAATGTATATAAATGAATCATACTGTATGTCTCACTCTGCAATTTGCTTTTTTTACTCAGCATTATGTTTCTGAGATTCCTTCACATTGATATATATAGAGAGAGCTAGTTCATCTGTTTAAACGGCTCCATTGTATACTATCATATCAATATACTATACTTTACTTATGTATTTTCTCCTGATGGATATTTATACTGTTTCTAATTCTTTCCTATTACCAAATAAAATATTTCAATGAATACTTTTGTGCATGTCTCTCAATGCATTGTGCAAAAGTCTCTCTAAGATTTACCTAGAAGTAGAATTGCCTTACTCTATCTGCATTTTCAGTTGTAGTAAATCTTGCCAAATTACTTTTCAAAGTAGCTTTGCTAGTTTACACTCCCACCAACAGTATATGAGAGTTCTTAAGATAGATACTATTACTATCTCCATTTTGCAGATGAGGAAACTGAGAAAACACACAAAATGTCCAAGGCTAAGCACCGTATCTATCTGAACCATGTCCATGTAACTCCAGAACTACAGTATACAATGTTACTATACGACATACGCTAATTAACAGTTAGAAATATATTCAGCTGCGAGTGAAAGAACCACCTACCAGTAGCTTAAGCAGTTTAGGCATTTCCCATCTCACCAGCAAAGACTGGAGGGAGGTAACTGCAGAGCAGGTGAGTAGGTCAGCAGCTCAGCTGTGTCAACATAGGCACTTTTTAGTTTTTCATTTCACCACTCTTAGCTCTTGAGTTTTCTCGCTTATCTCCTCTCAGTCCTAGGATGGCTCACATTGCTCTGACATCGTGTCTGAGTTCCAAGCTGGAAAAAGGGGGACACAGTGGCACCATGAAACTCCTCTTCTGCCCTTATCCTCATCCCAGAAAATGTCTTCTGGGCCTGGCGCAGTGGCTCACACCTGTAATCCTAGTGTTCTGGGGAGGCCAAGACGGGAGGATTGCTTGAGGTCAGAAGGTCAAGACCCCCACCTCTACTAAAAAAAAAAAAAAATTACCCGGGCACGGTGGTGAGTACCTGTAGTCCCAGCTACTTGGGAGGCTGCAGCAGGAGGATCACTTGAGCCTAGGAGTTTGAGGTTGCTGTGAGCTAAGCTGATACCATGGCACTCTAGCCAGGCCAACGGAGTGAGACTCTGTCTCAAAAAAAAAAAAAAAAGAAAGAAAGAAAAGAAAAGAAAAAACAAAAATGACTTCTGGAATCCCCACTCATCCCAGTTTGCTTCCTTTTTTTGTCTGATGGGTCAGAGCCCGTTGGACCAATTTTCAGGCAAAGTGGGATGAGATACTCATGTCTGGTTTAGATCAACCATGACTCAGCCACTGGGGCTACAGGAAGGATCTACTTCCCTGGATCTCAGGCTATCCCCAAGTCTAAAATCTGTTCTGTTAGCAAGAAAGAAAGGGAACGACTCCTGGATACTAAAGTGGTTTTTCTGCCAACTTGGTCTCTTCCTAGATCTCTTTGCTGACTTCTCTTCCCTACTCAGTTATTTAATTTTTGCTTGGTCCTGGGCCTCTTCTCTAAGATACTTAAAAGAAGGCCAACAGATCACCAACAGGCCAAATTTGAGTTTTTAACCTCTGCTGTGTATTCCCTAGGCTGATAGTATCCATTTTCATAGCTTTAATTACCATCTACATATTGATGACTCCTAAATTTGTATCTCCAGCTTCCTCCTCTGTCTTGAGGCTTCAGATCCATATGTACCATTGCCTACTTGGATATTCCTAAGACACATCAACGTCAATGTGTCCAAAACTGAGCTTTTCACCTCCCACCCAAACTTACTCTTTCTTTTCTGGTGCATACTGTCTCAGTGAACACCACCCCCTTCCACCCAGTTGCCCAAGTTAGAGCCCGGCAAGATATCTTCATACGTTCACTCACTTCCCACATAATAGCTCTCAGATTTGCTTTTCTTCATCTCCAGTGCAACCCTGATCTAAAAGTTAGTTACTAAAGTGTTTGTAGCAGGGATGGCAGTGTAGGCACCTGGGAGCTCATTAAAAATGCAGAATCTCAGGCCCCACCCCAGACCTAATGAGTCAGAATCTGCATTTTAACAAGACCCCCAGACAATTCATTAAAATTTGAGAACTATTCATCTTGACTTTTGACAAATCTCACTAAGTGGTCTCCCTACATCAGCCTCTTGCCCCCCCAAACTCTTCCTTTTTACATTGCAGACCTCTTAAGTCATTTCCCCCATTAAAGCCCATAACTAGCCCCCTAGTGCTTTAGAGACTGCAAAAACCTCCGAGTACAAAGCCCTGCGGAAGCTCCTCTCCTGCCTCGTCTCCAGCCCCATTCTGCTTTGCCCCGTGGACTCCAGCCACATTAGTCTCCTTCCAATTCCTGGGCCGGGCCATGTTTTTCCCAAGTCAGGGCCTTTTTGCCCGCTCCCCCATCCACCCAGACCCAGCATGATCTCAATTGCCCTGGCACTCAGAGAGCTAACTCCTACCCTTCCACTTCCTCCAAAAAGCCCCCTCTCTCACAGCCCGACTGAGATCAGCCACTCTCTTATTAAGCTCCCTTTGCACACTATGCTCCTTTAAACATTTATCACAGTTGTATTTAAATAATGAAGTGTGCGTTTCATTGCTCAATGTCAGTCTTCCCAATTGAATTGAAGCAGTAAGACAACTGCGCCAGCTCTGTGCATTGTTCCATCCTTTCAGCGCCTAGCACGGTGCTAGATCCACATTAGGCGCTCAATCAGTGTCAGTTGACTTAATAAATATGAATGAATTATCATCCCCTAGGAGCCGTGCTGGCTCAGGGTGGTCCTGCTTTCTCGGTTCAATTGGGATCAAGAATCAGAAAGAGTGCAGAGGGCCAAGGAAGTAGAACTTGCCCACCAGCAAGCTAATCAGGGATGAAAATGTCCGATTCTGATAGATGTACCCCGTGCACGTGCTAAAAGGAAAACAGAAGCAGCCCGCCTGAGGGTGATGGTAAACATTCCCTTCCCGGGCCAGTGCCCTCCTCCTCAATACACTCCCAAACTGACCTTTAGAAGGACGTTTGTATAGTGGGAGGTCTCTTTTAACCTCCAGTGAATAGGGGTATGAAGTGGTGTTTGCTTTTTGCCCTTTGTTCTCTGGCTGAGAAAAGTCTGGAGGCGGTGGAGTGAGGCTGAGTAATACAATTGCCTTCCCTTTCAAATGCTAAAGAGGGTTTTTGCTCCTGGTTTAGTATAATCTGAGAGTTGTGAAGGTCTGGAAGGGATCCACTCCCCTTCATTTTTGGCATCTCATTTCCTGCAGGCTAGGGGTAACTGCAATTAATTTAAAAACCAGAGCTGTAGAACTGTAGTCAATATTCCCCCCCAAGCATCTCTGCGAGGTGAGGCAATGTAAGAGAGTTAAACACTCAGTTTACAGGAAGGACATCCAGGTGAAACATGGGATACATAAAATCCCGGCGGTCCTGAAGCTGGCCACAGGTCCTGATGTTCCTGGGATTCTCTGCACCCAGGAGAGACCGTGAGTCCAGAGAATGCCTGACTCCAGGTGGCATCTTGTCACAGCCTTTGACTCCCACAGGGGCGTGGATGTCAGTTTTAGGGCATGACATTTGTGCAATTTGGAGGGCTTTCCAAATTAAGAAAGAGAACATTATGGATAAAATCAGGTACAGGGCTTTGAAAAGATCTAGTGCAACTGAAGGCCTTCCTTGGCTTCATGATACATTCACATCCCAGCCCTCCAGCCCCCCACCCAGGACACTGGAAAAGCTAAATCTTGGGAGCCCTTGGACAAGTGACTCACTGCCTAAAGCCTTTATTGAGTAATCTGTAAAATGGGACCTTCAATTCCTTTCCATGGAGATAATGTCAAGATGCATGAGACAGTGGTAGAGAAAGTACCTACTGTTTTAGGAGGGGCTCACTACAAATGTCCTCATGGAGACCTTCTTCCTGTGAGTTTATAGATCCCTCTGGGCTACCTTCTTCCCTTGTCTTTATTGAAGTTTTTGCAGATACTGCTGTACTCCACCTGGAATATGTATTATTACCTGGAGACTGAAGGAAAGTTCTCCAACGGGCAGCTGAAGTCAACACATTTTTCTGTGTCAGGTTTTAGTCTGGAATGTCGATTCTTAGTTCGCTCATGGCTGAATAATGACCAGACGCACCAGAGTAAGTTAAGCATGAGGTGAAGTGTATCAAGGGGGAGCAAGATAGGATTATAGAGCAAGAGCAAGGCATAGGTTTACAAAGCATGATACAAATCATGATACAGATGATGACCAGACCCCTTGTTGCTGCAGAAAAAGAGAGAACTTGGTTATGGTCTGGGTCTTGTTTTATGGTGTCTGGGTAGGGACCTCCCTGTGGTTCCAACATCACCCTAGAACCACTTTGATTGGACAGTTGGGAGATGCATGAGCTGAGTCTTACTGCACATGTGGGTTCTAGGTCACTTCCCGGACTTTATGGTACGTATGCTGCTTGGCCCATGGACTAGAGAGTCCTCTGCATTCTTTTGCAGCTGGCGCACCAAATTCTGACTGGTATTCCCTCCTCTCCCAGGTATGGAGAATTAGGGTGGGGCAGGACCAAGATGGGGGCTACAGCACCCACTTTCGTCCCTAGGAGACCCAGAATCCCTCCCTATGTACCTAACATTTAGGTATTACAAAATTTTGTAATAAATTCCATTTGCTTCAATTTTTTTCATATTTTTCTTTGCTTTACTTTTTAAATAGCCAGTCCAAGGTATGTGTGGTTTTTTTTTTCCTTTGGTTTGTTTAATTTGATTTGTTGTTTAATTTTTTGCCACTGTGCAAAATGCAATTCAAAGGTCAGTCTGGGGGTGGGCTATGTGTGTGTTTCCGTGCAGGATGAGGACCATATTGTTTACTATCCCTCACCAACTCCACTTTTATAATTCTGAGGCATCTAAGTTTATAATAAATCAAAATCAGCTAGTACACCTATAGAGGAGTGGGAAAGGAAGAAGGAACATGATGATGACGTGAAGCAATATGTAGCAAGCAGGTCAATAGTATTGGAGTTAGGTGGGGAGCCTCTGGCCTTATACCAGCTGGTTCAACTCCCAGATTTGTCACTTAGCAGTAAAAACTCTTACAGTAACTTCTTGATGTATTCATTTGGGCTTTCTGAATCTCACTTTGCTCATCTATAAAACTGGGATATTTATAGAATTTTTCTAAGAGTTTCACTGTGAGGATTAAATGAGAAAATCCTCTTGAAGTGCTAAGAACAGTCACTGAGACAGGGTAAACCCTCAATAAATGTTAGTTATTATCAAGAACACCTCCTGCGTAGCCTGTAGTGAGCTTTATAGATGCCATCTCAAGTTCACAGCACTGGGAGGTTAAATGACCCGCCTAAGATGGGAAAATGTAAGAGTTTGGATAAGAAGGTAGTTTTGGCCAGGTGTGGTAGCTCATGCCTATAATCTCAGCACTTTGGGAGGCCAAGGTGGGAGGATTGCTTGAGACCAAGAGTTCAAGACCAGCTTGGGCAACATAGTAAGACTCCATCTCTTTAAAAAAAAAAAAAAAAAAGCCAGGTGTGGTGTCCCACACCTCTAGTCCCAGGTACTCAGGAGGCTGAGGCAGGAGGATTACTTGAGGTCAGGAATTTGAGGCTCCAGTGAGCTATGATCACACCACAACACTTCACCCTGGGATTACACAGTGACACAGTAAGACGCTGTCTCTAAAAAAAAAAGTTTTAATGAGTTTTCATATACTGCTTTTTACCAAATTAAAGACTCATGGATTTGTAAGATGAATGCCTATTTCCAAGTATAAAAGTATGGAAAAAACTGTGTGTCTCAGACATGAAGGATAATGGTGCTCTTTCTACCACACTATGTCTTATATTTCTTCCCTAAATTTCTCTTCATTAGCACCCTGTCCAATAGTAGATGTGCCTATTTATGAGCTGGATTATATAGAGAGACATCAATGTGGGGGCCTGTAGAGTTTTTATTATACCTTCCCTTGTCATCACTTTAAAATGTGATCTAGATATTTGGCAGATCAAGCTGAGAAGGTGACCTTTTTCCCAACTAAAGAAAGCCACTAGGCAACTGCATGGCAATGTTCAATTGTATCCTACTCCCAGTTTTCAGCTGACCCATTCTGTAGACCACCTTAGCAGAGGCTGGGGAGACCTGGTTGTGGAAATCCCCTTGTGGGAAACCGAGTAACATAGGATATGAACTCAGCATTTGATGTGGAGGACTTGAGTCCAGTGGCAACTTCTTCCACACAAGTAGCTATGAGACTTTGGGCAAATGACATCCTCTATAAAATGAAACCAATAATCCCATCCTATCTACTTCTGAACATCAGAGTGAGAACTCAAGATGTAAAGATTGAGCATCCCTAATTCAAAAATCTGAAATTTGAAATGCTACAGAATTTGAAATTTTTGAGCACTGACATGATGCCTCAAATGGAAAATTCCACACCTGATCTCATGTGACAGTTCACAATCAAGATACAGGCACACAACACAGAGTTATTCATCTTTCCCAAAGGAAAAAAAGACCCTCCTGGCCCACTTTAGCTATGAAATCTTTTCTGTGCACACCCAGGTTCCGCCAGGAAGGCACGCCCACAAAGGATAGAAAAATGGCAATGTGCAGGCCAGAGGCACCAATGCCAGGCTCCCCAAATGCCCCAGTGGCGCCAAGACCTATGTGCAATGCTCACTGTGGGTTTTTGCTTGTTCTCTGCTCTGTGTTGTAAGGCTATTGTTGAAAATATCAAAAGGGCCTGCAGATACCCTTACAGGTAACAGTGATAAGCAAAAGGGGGAGCAGTCATGTTTGTCTATAGCACAGAAAGTCAAGCTGTTGGAGAAACTGGACAGCGGCGTAAGTGTGAAACATCTTATGGAAGAATATGGTGTTGGAATAACCACCATATATGACCTGGAGAAACAAAAGGATGAAATGTTGAAGTTCTATGCTGAAAGTGATGAACAGAAGTGAGTGAAAAATAGGAAAACACCACATAAAGCCAAAAATGAAGATTTTGATTGTGTATTGAAAGAGTGGATCTGTCAGCATTGCAGTGAACGCAGGTCGCTTGATGATACACTGGTTATGAAGCTAGCAAAGATATATCATGATAACTGAAAATTGAAGGGAACTGTGAATATCCAACAGACTGCAGAAATTTGAGAAAAGATGTGGCATTCAATTTTTAAAGATTTGTGGTGATAAAGCGATTGCTGATCACAAAGCAGTGGAGAAATTCATTGATGAGTTTGACAAGCCCATTGCTGATGAAAATCTGATGCCAGCCCAAACTATATGCCGATGAAACAACACTGTTTTGTTGTTATTGCCCTAGAAAGACGCTGACTGCAGCTGATCCAGTCCCTATAGGAATTAAGGCTGCCAAGGACAGAATAACTGTGCTAGGATGCACTAATACAGCAGGCACGCTCAAGTGTAAATTTGCGGTGAGAGGCAAAAGGCATCCTTGTTCTTGTCCTCGTTATCACTGCTTTCAAGGAATGAATTTCTTACCAGTTCATTATTATGTTTAAAAAAAGTCATGGATCACCAAGGACATCTCCTCTGATTGGTTTCATAAACATTTTGCACCAGTGGCTCACGCTCACTACAAGGAAGCCGGACTGGATGATGACTGCAGGATTTTATCATTCCTTGACAACTGTTCTGCTCCAGCTGTTTCCTCCAGCTGAAATTCTCACCAAAAATAATGTTTATGCCATGTATTTTCCCCGAAATGTGACTTTATTAATTCAGCCATGTGACCAGGTTATCCTTAGATCAATGAAGAATAAATGTAAAAACACTTTCTTGAACAACATGCTGGCAGCAGTGAACGGAGGGATGGGAGTGGAATGTTTTCAAAAGTTTAGCATGAAGGATGCCATATATGCTGTTGCCAGTGCTTGGAACACAGTGACTAAAGACACAGCTGTGCAGCCTGACACAACCTCTGGCCTGCGATTATGTTCTGTGATGATGATGAATAAGATGGTGACTTTAAAAGATTCCATATGTCAAGTGAGAAAAAATGATGTCTGACCTCCTTACATATGCAAAACAATTTACCTTCGGAGGCCGTCCTCAGCAAGCTAGAAGAGGTGGGTATTGAAGTTTTTAACATTGATAATGAGACTTCAGTTGTTCATTCATTTTGCCAATGGTGAAATAGCTGAGACAGCTCTGAATCAAAGTGATCGTGATAATAGTGACAATGAAGATGACATTGTTAACACCGGAAAAAAAAGTGCCTGTAGGCGACATGGTGAAAATGTGTGATGAGCTTTTTGAGGAACTAGAGCAGTGTGCATTCGTAAGAGAACAAGGTATCATGTCAATTTATAAAATCAGAGAGAGACTTTGAAGACAAAAACCATTGTTAGTGAGGCAGATGACTCTGGAGGGAACGTTTAAAAAAGCCATCCAGCAGCATGCCTCCCCAGCCCTAGAAGACCCACTTCCTGGTCTCTCAACTGCTTCTGATGTTTCTTCTCACCTAAAAACCAAGACAGTGTGCAACAGCAACCTTTTAATCGGAATATGGCACTGCAGGTGGAGACTGAAAGCCCAGCACTGCTTGTTGTTGCTGTTGTTGAACAGCTGATACAGGCACTCCGGTGATGCTATTGTGCTGCGTAGTTAACTTGAGCACAAATTTTATCGATGTATTAATTGTATGTCATACCTTTTACTTTTAAGTACTTGAGTGTGAATAAGTGTAAGACAGTGATTGCCTCCTGCTAGCATATAAATTCAGAGTCAGGAATGAGGGTGACGCCAAGCTACCATGGACTGTCCACATGGGTGTCTAAGATAGGGACAGCTTTGCTTTCTGATGGTTCAATGTACACAAACTTTGTGTCATACACAAAATTATTAAACATAGCATATAAAATTACCTTCAGACTATGTATATAAGGTATACATTAAAACATAAATGAATTTTGTGTTTAGACTTGGGTCCCAGCCCCAAGATATCTTATTATGTACGCACAAGTATTCCAAAATCTGAAAAATATTCCAAATCTGAAACATTTCTGGTCTCAAGCGTTTCAGATAAGGTATACTCAACCTATGATGTATGTGAAATGTAATGTGTTGGATACGCTATACACACATAACCTTTATTAATGTCATTGTTAATTGCTATAGCTTGTTATTTTTAGGGGAAATAGGAAATAGGATGGTAGAAGTTGGGCAAGTCACTTTTGGAAATATATATGCACATATAATTATGTATGTTCTGCAAAGTCTGAAAGTGTATATTCCAAATTGTATATGGTAGCGGGGCTTTTGTATTTGCTTCTGCATATGTGAATTATTTAGGTTATTTTTACAACAAATGTATTTTTCAAAACTTTTATTTCAATAAATTCCTACAAAAACAACAAAGAATCCCTGTGCTAAACAGAGGTTCTTTCAGAAGCTGTGGTTTGATCAAATTGAATCCATTTTTAAACAGATCATGTGAAAAAATAACCCCTACTAACCAACTCCTCTCTAAACTCTGTGACCTAATTTTTGGTGGTGGCTGATTTTAGTGTGTTTTTTTCCTTACAGAACTTTAGTTACAAACTCTCATATAAGAAAGGGATGCCCTTTTTGAAGACAAAAACAATGAATTTGCACACCACTAATTATTAAAATTTATAATCAAAAGGAACCCAATTTGAGCAGGAAGGCACAACATCTCAGAAATTGGAATTTTCTTATAAAAGGCTAAAGACCAAAAAAAATTACCTTTTAGGAAAACTAAAACATACATAATTTCACTGCAGTGAATTTGGCTCGTTTGCGGGTGGGACGCCCTCCTCTCACCTGTGAGACTGACAAGATGTTTATACCTCTGCCCTCAGACCCAGTCTGCTCCCTTACACACTCCTCTTTGGAAATAGATCTTCCTCTAGTTCCCCCTCATCTATCACCTCTTTACATCGAATTTTCAAATATTTTTCTCTGGCCTTAACCACCCTTTTCATTCCTGTAAAACTTTTCAATTATCAGTTAGCTCAATTTACATTCATTGCTGGTATCTCAACCCAAACATGCTCAAAACCAAATTCATTTTTCTTTCTTTTTTTATTTTTGGTACACTGTAATTCTTCCCAGTGAACCAAGGCAAGCCAAGACTGTTATTTTTTTCCTGACTTCTTCCTTCTCTGTGCCCCACAATCCTTCACTTAGATTTTTATTATTACATCCATTGCTTCTTCCCGTATCTACTACTCCTACCTCTCTGGTTCAGGCTCTTGCTTTAAAAACAAAAAAAGCAACACAAGTGAAGAGTGACAAGCAACAGGAGGTCAGACAGCACTCACAACGGGTGTAGCATGTGACCAGAACTTGAAAGATACTCTCCTTCAGTAGAAAAAGATATTCTAAGATGATAGAACAGCATCAATAGTGGCACCGCGGGCACAGATAAGCCTGGCATCATGAAAGAAAGGCAAGGAACTGGTGGGGTTTTGTTGGTGTTGGGTAAGTATAAAGATTCTCAGGGATTAGGTTGGGCAGTTATGTTCATTCCATGAAGACTTTGAATTCCATTCTCTAAGCGGTGGAAAAATACACTTATGTGGCAAGAAAATCTGTTCTAAAACTGTTGTGACAGCCAAGGGGAAAAATCATGGAAGCATGAATTATGGCAATAGGAATTGATACACAGCCTATTTTGCTGTTACAATCTATTGTTTTGGTGACTAGTTACTTGTGGGAGGGGGGCAGGTGGGAGATAGAGGTGCCAGAGATGACTCTGAGTTTGGGAGCCTGGGTGCTTAAAAGCATGACTAACCCTGAAGAGAAATGCAAATTAAGCTTTGTGCTTCTGAATGACGGTAAAGTTCAGTCTTAGGCATGTAGAATGTGATGTGTCAGTGGGATATACAGGTGGAGAGGTCCAAAACACACTATTACCTCTGTGAGGATGATCTCCTGGGAAGTCTATTCCTAGCTCCCTGTTGGATACATGGCTTTTATTTGTATATTCCATCAACCCAAAGACAACCTGTCTGTCCCTGAATCTATCATGGTTCCTTTGCCACAAACCGCCCTCACCTTCCCACCAACCCATTTTGGCCAACAATATTTTCATTTTCCAAACTCCTTGTCTAGAACCTATGGGTTTTCAGTTCTTCTCCTTCCTTTAATGCTCATCTTCATGTAGGCAGCAAATCTCCTTGATTTTTCTTTCACACTTTCTCTTACTTTCACCTCTTCTGCCTCTTCTAACTGCTACTGCCTAACTCTGGCCCTTTATATTTTTATAGTCACCCCCTAAGGGGACCCTTGCCTTCAGTCTGTCCCTTAACAATCCACTCTGTCCACCACAATAATGTTGCTCTTCCTAAAATCCTAAATTGATCTTGTTACTCCCTTTCTCACAAACCTTCATTGACTTTCTGTCATCTACAAGATAAAGTTCAAATTCCTTAATATTATACAATTCATAATAAATATACTCTAGCATTTTCTCTGGCCGGACTAAACTATTTAGCATCCTGGGAACCTACTCTTCTCTCTCTGAGCCTTGCTTCATTGCCTGCAGTTTTATTGGAGTATATGAAGGGTGAGAGATAATTTTACAGAAATACCTTGAAATGCAAGAAAAGAGGTGCTTGGTATCCTGGCAAAGTCTCAGGTGGAACTCCGTTGAACACAGCTGGCTAACTTGCCATGCTGAGTGGGCTCCAATCACAGATCTAAAGACTAGCTAGGGGAAAGGAAAGAGAAAAGAAGAGAAAGTAGGAAAAAAGGAAGAAGAGATGAAAGAAAGAGACGCATAGGAGTTGGTCACAAATGACACAAATATCAGCATTCTCAGGCCTATTTTAAATAACCAGTCTTTATAAACTTAAAAGTGGTTACCTTCTTGTCTCTGAGCTGTTCAAGGGCAGAAACCAGGTCTTGGTTCTATCTGTCCCCCAGCACAAAGGGTGGCACATAGATGGGGCTCCAGAAATGATTCTTGAACAAAACAACACCATTCGACTCACCTGCTCGCAGGTTACATTTTGCAACTGTAAAGATTTCTTGTGCTTTCTATGTGCCTTTTCCAAGATGTCAGAACAACATGGAGGGGGGAAAAAAACAGCACCCAGAAAGGATTTCAAAAATACAGTATATAATGAGTAAATTGATTTACCCCAACATACTCGTATTTGTCAGTACATTTTCAGCATCAAGCTTGACTTTCTGTCTCATTTCCAGTTAGGAGCAACTTTTACTGTTAACTCTTTCCAGCAGCAATCATTCGCTGTTAGTCACTGGCCTTGCTATGTTGGTATAATCTGTTTTCCCTCTTAATAAGCGTATTACTCTGTGATCATTGCTAATGAAGTTCATTCTTTTTGCCTCCACCTCTTCTCCATCTTGCCAGACCATTTGGATTCTAATCCTGTCCTGGATGCTCGCCTTCCTCACTGACGATGGGTGTCATCTGCTAACAGCATGCGCTCATCTGTCAGCTCTAGGAGCTTATTTTCTGTTCTATCCGTGTAAATCATTGATGAAATATTAAAGGATCAGTCCCAGAAGGGAGTCCTGGGGGACATGATTTCTAATGGCCCGAGTTTAACATGAGTACTATTGATAATGAACTTGTTGCAAAACTACCCACTGCGGAGCCACGTTTCCCCAGTGTGTTGATTGAATACAGTCTTGGGGAGGGGAATCAAAAGTCTTTCTGGGGCCAAAGAGCTACGGAAAACTTTAGGGAGAAGACTGACATGCTGACGGCCCACATTTCTGCTGAGTACTTTTTGTATGTTTATTTAATCCCTCTGCAACTCTATCAGGCAGTATAGTATAGTGGTTAACACCATGGATCCTTAGTTAAACTGTCTGAGGTTGAATTTATACTCCATCGCGTTCTAACTGTATGCACTTGGCACAATATTGAAATTCTCTGTGCTTAGTTTCATCACCTGGAAAATAAGAATAATAGGATTCACCTCAGAGGATTGTTTTGAGGATTCCACTGCATGGAAAGCATTTAAACAGAGCCTGGCACATACTGGATCTTCTACAAATATTAGCTATCTCATTATTATCTCATATTAAAGTAGAGGAAATTAAGGTTGATATGTCGTGGAGCCAAAATCTGAGACCTAGGGGTGTCTGATTCCAATTCTCAAGCTCTCTCCATTCTATTTTGCAGACTTTTAAATTCATATTCTACATATTTCCAAAAGTGACTTCAGATGAAAATGGCTCTAGCAATCAGAAATGCATAAAATTGTTCCTAAACCTCATAATTTAAGCCACTATTTCTTTGTTGGAGAGGTATTTATATTTGGTTGAAATCTTTTTTAAAAACACATAATTTTATAAGAGAAAAAAACCTAATTTTAAACTAAAAATCAGAAAATATTAGGTTTGAAAAAAACTTCAGGGATCATCTAGTTAAAACTACAGCATAATGAAGTTTCTTTGGTTTTTTTTTCTTTTTACCTTATTTTTTAATTACATATGGAAGTAGTAAGTGCTCAAAGTAGAAAACTTGGTTTCCCTGAAAAGTCCAGAGGAGAAAAATCACCCATAATTCAAACACTACTGATAATCACTATTAATTCTTTTATGTATGTATTCTTTAGTATTATCTTTCTTTGCAAAATGAAAAAAAATTCATTTATCTTTCTTTACAAAAACTTTCTTTACAAAATGATATCACAATATATATACTAGGTTAGGAGCCTTTTTTGACTTAGTAATAGATCATCAGCTTTTTCTCACTTCATTATTTTACTGATTTTTAATATTTGTAAAATCTACAAAATATAAATCATATGAAATACCATAAATAACCTACCTAATCCCCTTTTGTTGGACATTTAGGTTGATTCTATTTTTTCCCCTACTATTATAAATAAAACTGTCATGAAGAGCCTTGTATTATGTTGTTGCATAATTCCCTCATTATGCACAAATCCTTCTTATCCTTAACAGATGGTTAGCCAGCCTCTGTTTGATCACTTCCAGTAACAGGGAGCTCACTTCTTTGCCAGACAGCTCATTCCATTTATGGACAACTCTAATTGTTAGAAAGTTCTTTATTTTTAACCAAAATCTGTTCCCCTTAACTTACACTCATTGATTCTAGTTTTGTGGTCTGGAATTACCCAAAGCAATCTTTCTTTTTTGTACTTGGAAGTCCATCAAATACTTGAAGAAGGCCATAATGAAACTTCCTAAGTATTCTCTTCTTGAAGATAAATATCCACACTTATGAGTCTTATGACAAAAAAGGATGAGAAATTGGTAGTGGTGGGGGTTTCCTCAAGAAAAATGTAAATTTGGTGACAGATCATATTTCCCTTTTTGCTTTGGCCTCCTGGAAGCTCACAGCCTAATGGGCTGCTCCATTTGTATAACAGTAGAACCCTGTCACCTGCATAGGTGCATTATCTTTTCCCTTGGATCTAATCATCCTATTTTTGCCTATAGTTTTCCTGGCTATAATTTTTCCTTTTAAAAGATTTACTGGTTGATCTCATGAAGATAAGAGTGTAGAATGGTAGTTACTAGAGGTCAGGAAGGGTAGGGGAAGGGGGATGAAGAGAAGTTGATTAATGGGTTCAAATATACTACTAGATAGAAGAAGAGCTGGTGTTCAGTAGATCAGTAGAGTGACAATAGTTAACATTAATCTGTTATACATTTCAAAATAGCTAGAAGAGAATAATTCAAATGTTCCTAGGCTAAAGGAAAGATAAATATTTAAGGTGATGGATATCCCAATTACCCTGATTTGATGACTTGAATATATGAATGTATCAAATTATTACATGCACCCCTAAAATATGTACATTTATAATGTATCAGTAAAATATAAAATAAATAAAAATTAAAAACTTGCATCGTACCTCTATAAGTTCTCATAAATCCTCTCTGTGGTACAAGATATATTATTATCAAATAAGTTTCTCCATTGCCTTTAGCCACTCTTTGTATGAGATTAGTTGGTCATTCTTGTTCCCTTTCACCATTTTAGTACACGTGCATGTCTTCTACTTCCAAAAGCTATCAGAACAATAGAATAGTTTTCATGCCCTGCCCCTTTTCTCTGGTGGAGAAGCTGAATGGAATGGGAGGATAGAAAACATAGTCTAAGTTTTCCTGAATCCTTAGTAGTTTCTATCAGATTTTCCGTATCTCCTCTGTCATCCAGCAACACCATTTTCTATGTTAAAGGACATTAGAGCACACAGCTCACCCACTCTCAGAGCAACCATCACCACGTATGACCCTTCAGGGTCGATGGCCTTTCCATACCACGTGGGGAGGGCTGATCCTCTCCACAGCACCCCTGAGAGTAAAATGGTATTATCCTCCTTCTTCCTAAGGAAACAGGGGCTCTAACCCAGGCCCCCTAACTCTCAATCTAAGCGCCCATGCCTGCCCCTCAAACACACAGGGCTCAGAAGAGCTCTGGGCAGGCCCAGGCCGAGAGGATTTCGCTACTGTTGGACAGGAGGCAGCCGCTCTGCGTGCTCCTCCTCTCATTCGGGAATCCAGCTCTGATTATCCTCTTCCCACAGAGAGAAGCGTGGTGGCTGCCAGTTGCATATGGCTTGACGAAGATAGGAGAGGACATAAAGACACCCCCCTCCTCCCTGTGCCCCCGGATGAGAATCAAGCAGATTGTTTCCTACGTGGAAGAAGGAGACGTGAGAAACCTAAGGCAGCAGGCAAACCTCAAACGGGCGAGAATCAAAACCACTCCCCCGACCCCCTTGCAAGTTCCATCTAGAGGAGCCAGGTACGAAGCCACCAGGGCTGTCCGTGGGCCAAAGAGCTAGAACATTCCGCCGCAGGAGCTTCCTTCCTGAGCTCCCCTCCTGAAGAGAGGCCTCGCCTGCCTTCGGCCTCCCTGGAAGACCTCCGCTGCTGGCAGGCTGGCCGATGGAACAGCTCAGAGTTGAAACCCTCTTAAAAATAGCTCTGTTCCCTTCTGGGTTTAGCAACTCACACTTGAAAAGCTCTTTATTCTTTATAATGAATAGAGAGCAGGGACTTTTCATTGACAAAGAAGAGCTATAATACGAAATCCAGGCAGACCAAGGGTAGTTATTCTTTTTGAAGCGGTGGACAGAGAGGGCTTCAGCACTCAGCTTTCATAGATATCAACCCTTTCCTTGGGTTATTCCTGGAATAGAGGCGTGGAGAGGCTTTTGAGTGGCTCTTGCTGTCAAAAGCTCATGTGTGGTGGGCAGTAGTTCAGGTGACAGCATTAGCTAGAGACCAGCAGAGCAGCTTGAAGTTGAAATTTCAATCTAATTAATTGACTACAGGAGCAAAGGACCTGAAAGAAGGGCTTAACTCTTCCCTATCCAGACCCCTAAGGCTCGTGGTCACACTGAGCAAGGACTGGGCAGCCTTGACAGTAAAAGGATGGGAGGAAAGCGGTCAGGAAGTCGCTACTTACCTTGGTGGGAGGAACCGCTGTTGGGTATGTGCTCCGGAACTCTGCGTGCCAGAGAGGCCAGAATTCCTTGATTTATGTCTTTTCCATAATGAAAAAGGAATTCAGATGGAGAGATAAGGTGAAACTCTTAGTCTATAATGTCGAGTCTTATTTCAAAGTAACTTATTTTCTTTAAATCAAATGGAATGCATCTCTCCGAGTCCCACTGAGCCAGGGAGAAATTCAACCTCAGCTATTAGTTGGGTCTCCCCCGCTCCTTCCAAATATAAGCATCTGGGAGGCATATGTGTTGCATGGGAAAGAGGGGTAAGACGTCTAAATTAGGCAGGGTAATTGAAGCTGATCATATGCTAAAAACTCCAGATCCCATTGTCTGAAGGTAAGAATTTCATTCCTTGCTCACACAAAATCCAGTGTAGATATTCACGGTCAGTAAGCCACCCCGGGCAGCAGGCAGTATCTCAGGATCGAAGCCCCTTCTATCGTGGGGCTCTGTCATCATCTGGGCTTTGGAATCCTTTGATTCCTGCCACTCAGACTGGAGAGGAATTGGAGGTACCGATAAGAGAGATCATGAGGACATCTTTAAGGGTCAGGCCCCAAAGTGGCATACGTTACTGTAGCCCACGTTCAGTCAGTCAGACTCCGTCACTTGGCTCCATGTAGATACAAGGGGCCTGGCAGAGAAGCAGAATTGAACTGTGTACCCAGTAAAGGGAAATACCTATTGATGAAATTTAGCAATCTCTGCCAAAGTATATCTTCAGACTATATATATATTTTTTCAATAATTCTCCCTGTTTGCCCCACATGGTCCTCAGAAGCCTGATGCTCTGTTTCTCAGTGAGATTCAGTGAGCCTAGAAACTATACCTGCAGTGGTCTTGCTGCTTCTCCTAGAGAGGGGCACCATGGATGCACCAAACTCTAACCCTGTTCTGCCTGGGGAAAACCTCTTTCTCTCTCCTCTAAAGCCCACTTCTCTCTTCCTCTGACTCCTAGTATAACTTTTCCAACAAGCTTAGCCTTTCTCAGAAGATGAGCAGTAAGGCTACCAAAACTCCACTTCAGCTTCAACCAAGCAATGGCCCAACCATTTCCTTGGAATGAAGGGAGGAGAAAAATATAGACAGCACAACACAAATCAGTACTTCAATAAATCATCATGCTACCAAAGTACATGAACCCCCTGAAGGTCCTGAAGCATTTGACTCAAGGCCACCACAAACTTCCAAATTCAGGAATATCATCTTTTTTAGACCTTTTTTTACTTTAACACAATAGGAGATAGCTTTCTTTTCAGCATCATTTTCATAAAGACAGAAAATTTATAATCACTGTAATGAGATAAAGAGTAAGAACCCAAGTGGGATGCAGTGGCTCAAGCCTGTAATCCCAGCTCTTTGGGAGGCTGATGTGGGACGATCACTTGAGCCCAAGAGTTTGAGACCAGCCTGGGCAATATAGTGACACCCAGTCTCTAAAAATAATGAAAAAGAAATTAGCCAAGCATGATGGTGCACACCTGTAGTCCCAGCTACTCTGGAGGCTGAGGCAGGAGGAACACTTGACCCAAAGAGGTTGAGGCTGCAGTGAGCTATGATTGCGCCACTGTACTCTATCCTGGGAGACAGAGTGAGACACCATCTCTTAAAAGAAACATAAAGAGTAAGAACACAAAGCACACGTTTGAGTTGGGCATGCCGGGCAGTTGGCTAGGCTCAGACGGTAGCTGGCAAGCTGATGTCAATGGGCCAGAGTCTAATGCTTCCGCAAAATACCGAATTTCTACCTATCACGTATCTCTGAATCTCCTGTAGATAGTTGAAAACTTTGATTGACACTTGCCTAGTTTGTTTTAATTTACCCAAAAGAGGCAAGATTTGGTAAGAGTTCACCTGGTGGTTTTTATGAATTCAAGTCTCTAGACCTTGGGAATTACACTCCATGAGGCTGAAGGAAATTCAAGTACCATTTAACCACCACAGTGGGCAGTTTCAGAGGAAATGTGGCCCATGGGAGTGGCCTCAACAAACACCGGGGTGAGGTGGGAGGATCATGTGAGCCCAGGAGTTCAAGGTTGGAGTGAGCTATGATGACACCACTGTACTCTAGCCTGGGCAACAGAGCGAGACCCTGTCTCCAAAAAAAAAAAACAAACAAAAAAAACCCACAAACAAAAGACCACAAATGGAAAGGTAATCTGATTTTTAAAAGGAGAAGAAGTGAGAATCACAGAAGCTAGAAATGTATAAGTTCAAGGCCAACTCTTTTTAATACTCATCTAGATTTTACTAATCAATGGATAACTTTAACTTTTAAAAGAAACATAATAACCTCTTCATATTATGATGAGTTTGCTCAAAGTAAGTCACACTTTTGAGCCAAAATGAATCAAACTCGTTTCCTTTCCTTATTTAGTTGGATTATTAAGTTGTCAGGTTAGGGGAATATGATAGACCCGCTTTATCTGGAATATGTGGAAGGCCTCAATAATAATATGTTTTGATGGATTTGAAGCTGTTGAACAATTAAATTTACAGTGTTGATTAAGATTGAGGTTTGGGAATAGTCAATTAATAACAATTTGCTCTTACCTGTCTAAGTTTGAAGCGATGGATAAATAAACACAGCTGTCAACCAGATGGAGGAAAAAAAAACCCTCACCCTTGTTTTTGGTAAAACTGATGGGAGAATATGGCTTGTTATGTGTCCACAATCCAGCTCCTAATACTTGCTGATATTCCATCTTGCAAACTTCCTCTCCAGTCATAGGCACAGCTGGACCACCCTCCACCTCCCCCAGGTGGCAGCTCAGTGATTGGTGCAGGAAGAGATGCACAGAGGCAGCTTCAAGGACAGACTTGTTCAGGCATTTTCAGTTCCTTTCCAAAATTCACCAACCACCTAGCACAGTTGGAGGTGGAGGGAATGAACTAGAAGTGGTAGAAGTTGTGATCCTGACATTTCTGGAAGGGCAGAAGCTCTTATTTTATAGGCCAAGTTAGGACTGCACAGGGAGGGATAGAGTGATTCCTTCTGGGAGACAAGTGGGGTAATCTACAGTCCTCTCTTCTGGCTGCTGTTACAGTCAATATTTTGCTATTTGACGCATACGAAGGTATAGAAGGAATGTATATCTTTTTTGAAGTTGGTACAAAAATAGGAAGAATGACATGACAAATAATGGGATCACAATTAAAAATTATCTCAACTGAGTGAAACCTAGGCTGAAATCACCTACCTGGATGCAATTCAACAGCAATAAATAGGGAGGCCTTTCTTTAGATTAAAAAAACTCCATACACCATGCAATTGCTCAGATACAGGGTAACGAACAACAGCTTTGGCATCAATTTATATAAAAATGTTCTAGCGGCTTTAGGTCACCTGAACTGACTATAAGACAACTATTATGCATCTGCTAAAAATGTTAGTGCAGTCTCCAGCTGCATTTGTTCAACAAGTGATTGTTCGGCATGTATTCCATGGCAGGCACTGCGCTGGGCCCTGGGAATTAGTGATACCATAGTGTCTGGAATAATCTGCCCACTTAATAGCATATACTTTAAGAGCAGCATTAATGAATTAAATTGGAACTTCAGCAGGTAGAGACTTAGTCTTATTTCTTCAGGCTACCATCATGCAATACTACTAACCCATAGGAACAATATTTCAGTATTTTATTGGTAAGAATTATTTTAGCTGGAAATGACAGAGACACTGGCATAATTAGCTTAAACAAGAGGAAAATTAGTATCTTTTATAACAACAACTTTAAAGGTATAGTAAACACGTTATAATTGGGGCCAGGGATCTATTTCTCAGCCCTTCTTTGAGCTCTTCCACCTTCTAGGAGGATGCTTTTTCCTCCGACTGGTTCTTCTTGGTGACTGCCATCAGCCCCTGGAATAACATGCCTCCTCATTAGAAAATCTTTCTTCCAATCTTTGAACAAATACCTTCAGTCTGGTTAGGCTAGTTTGTATCATGTGCCCAACCCTGGTCCAACAGCAGTCTCTAGAGTAATGTCATGCATCTTCTGGCTGAAGCCTAAATTCTGGAAGCAACCATTTGCAAGAGGATTAGAGCTACTATGATTGGCTTGAGTTGAGGATAAGCTCAGCTTCCTGAGATATTTGGGCAGCATAAAAGAGGGAGGGCTTCTGTAAATAACATCAAGGTTCTATCTGAAAGGAGGAAAACAGTGGGAATTGGTCTAAATAAGCAATCCTAGGAGAAGGAAGGTCTCCTTGGATGTGTGGGTTTCAGGGAAAAGAAGCTAGGCATCTTTCCTGCTTCTCTTCCAGGAAAACCTGACCTTTCCTAGTGCAGTTGCCTTTCATCATGTGGTAATTGCTGTAACTCATACCCTCAAAACCTTGCGCAGTGGTGTAGATTCAGTTGTCCTCCTCTGTATGTGACTGTGTCAGATAAAGTCAATTAGGGTAGGGAGTAGTAGGAAGGCTGGTTGTGATCAAGGTCCAAATTCTACTCTCAAATCTATGTTTACTGGAAATAAACTTGACCTTCATCTTTTGGATTCCTGTGTATATTTCTAATTAATTCATAACCAGCAAGGGGGTGTGGTGGTCACCCCTAAAAACTTCTGGTGTGACCTCAGGAGCAAACCAGAATCTAAAGGATTCTGACAACTCTGGCCCATAGAAGAAATGCAGAATTCAGTATTGAGACTTTCTGCTGCCATCAGACAGCTAGACACGAGAGATATTCAGAAAGTCCAGCGGGCATGAAATTTCCAGGGCACAGCAATAGAGAGAAGAGGGCTCTGCTCGTAGTGGAAACCTTGTCTTTGGAAGTATTCACACACACACTGAATGACCATCTCTCCAGGATGCTTTAAAATGGAATTCTGCACTTTTAGGGGGATGGGCACAGCTATTTCTATGGTATAATCCAAGATGAGGGCCTCAGATGCATTCTCAGAAGCAAAAGTTTTTCTCTGCCCTTCTCTCCTCCTGCCTCTTAGTCCCATTCTCCCCTGAGGTAGCCATAGAAACCAGAATCCCTCTTCCTCAAGGCAGATCATAAAACCTGAACCCCTTTTCCTGAAAGCCTGCCATAAAACCTAAAATTATTCTGCGTAAAAACTGGCTATAAAGAAATTATCTGCCTTACCTTATTTGACTGTAGGTCATAAGACCCCCATTCCAGTGAGGGTCCTGCCCCACTCCAGAAGGAAGGAATGCATGCTCAGAGAGGCCAAAAAGACTCTAGAAAACAGGCCTTGCTGGGTTTCCCCACTCAGTCTGTTAGCATTAGATCATACCCTTTTTGTCCAATCATATTTCTACACGGCTGTCCATACTTTGTTGAACCTAAGCATAAAAATGGACAATTTCCCCTGTATCTTTGGGTCTTCATTCTGAAGGATCCTGTGTATACACATTAAATAAAGTTGTATGCCTGTTCTCCTTTAATCAATCTGCCTCATGTCAGTGATTTTTCAGTGAACCTTTATGGAGCCAAGGGCCTTGGTCCCTACATACTCCTGTTATATTGATTGTTTGACCTGTGGTTTTCAAAGTGTGGTCCCTGAAGCAGCATTGGCACCTGCTGGGAACTTGTCAGAAATGCAGATTCTCAGGTCTGACCCTATCTCTCCTGTTACAGGTTGAATTGTGTCCCCCAAAAGATATGTTGAACTCCTCACACCAACTACCTCAGAATGTGACCTTATTTGGAAATAGGGTCATTGTAGATGGAATTAGTTAAGCTAAGACGAGGTCACACTGGAGTAGGGTGGGCCTTTAATCCCATATGCCTGGTGTCCTTATGAAAAGAGGAGACAGAGACACAGACGCACAGGCGGAGACCTCCACAAGGTGATGGAGGCAGAGAGTGGAGGTATGTACCCATACATCAAGGAACATAAAGGATTGCCAGCAAACTACCAGAAGCTAAGAAGAGGCAAGGAAGGGTCTTCCCTATGGGTTTCAGAGGGAGCATGGCCCTGCTGACACTTGGACCTCAAACTTTTAGCCTCTGGAAATGGGAGAGAATAAATTTCTCTTGTTTTAAACTACCACCCACTTTGGAATAATTTCTTATGGTATCCCTAGAAACTAATACATCTACTAAATTGGAAGCTCACATATGGGGGCCCAGCAATCTGTGTTTAATAAGTGCTCTAGATCTGTGGTTTCCCCCCAACCCTGGGCTGGGGACGGGTCCTGGTCTGTGGCCTATTAGGAACTGGGCCACACAGCAGGAGGTGAGTGGTGTGCGGGTGAAGCTTCATCTGTATTCACAGCTGCTCCCCATCACTCGCCAACCTCCCCCCACGCCCTCCCCAGCTCTGGTCTGAGGAAAAATTGTCTTCCGTGCAACCAGTCCCTGGTGCCAAAAATGTTGGGGACTGCTGCTCTAGATGATTTTGCTGCATGCTAAAATTTGAGAACCATTGATTTCTATTCTAGATCTAGAAAGCAATACCTCTCTCACATTTATGTGCATGTGACTGAAATGGGGATTTTGCTGAAATGAAGATTCTGATTCAGTGGATCCGGAGTAGGGCCTGAGACTCTGCATGTCCAGTAAGCTCTTATGTGATGGCATACTGCTGGTCCAAGGACCAGACTTTGAGTAGCAAGTGTCTAAATCAGTGATACCTGGTAGAACTTCCCATGATAATGGAAATGTTCTATACCTGTGCTGCCCAGTAAGAAAGTCATGAGCCACAGCTAGCTATTAGATGCTTGAAATGTGGCTAGTCTAAGAATTGAATTTTTAAATTTAATTTAATTTAAATTAATAAATAGCCACATGTAACATATAGTGTAGGTCATCCTTTTCCTGTTTCTAATCTTAAATGTCATGTTTTGCAAAACTTTCAGGGCTCTCAACATTTGTTCATCTGAAATATCCATAATTTAGTAGTCAGGACTGGCAGTGTACACTATACAAGACTGTGTGTGCTCAGTAGTATATTAGGAGCCACTGGAGAACGTAAAATAAATAGATTACAGGGTCTTTGCCCCTGAGGAACTTCCTGTTTATTAACTAGCTCTCATTGTGTTTCTTCCAGTTTCTGCCAAGCCTGAAAGTGTTAGTTCAATGTTAAAGGAGGGGGTGGGGGGAATTAAGCAATAATTAGGAGAGATGATGCTTGGCAGGGGCTTTTTTATCTCAAGGCTACCAGATTTTGTTCATGGAATTTGAGAACATGAGTGATTTGCATATGTTGCATAAATTTGCATCTTGTATTCAAGAGACCTGACTCCAAGTCTATGAAGTACAATTTAATTAATTAGTGGAACCTACTATAGTTGCATTCGGAACAGAATTCAGGGCACAATACCCATGAAATAGCTGGCTGTTGACAACAATTCAGGAGATTTCAGACCAGGTCAGGAGACACACAAAAAAGGAGCCAAAGAGGTTGACAGCAAAAGGGGAAGGAGAAGTGTGGGGGCTTCAGTATTATGCCTGACCCCTGCCTTCGGTGCCCCTCAAGGCTTTGTCTATTGGGTGGCTGATTTCCCACAAACTGCACTAGGCACAATGAAGTTCCACAAAAGTATAAAATTATGCCTTTTGTGCCCACTAGTATCTGTTTCCTTATCTTTGGCATACCCCACACTTCTTGCCTTGCTTCTTTGCCTACAACTGAATTCTGCAGGGGATGTTAGCAGATAGTTTTAAAGAGGAAAGACAGTAAAGGAGAGGATGTCTAACGAAGTGAAGTGTCAGGTCCTTTTTTTCTGGCCTCTCTTCTTCATTCTTTCCTCTCTCCTCTGCTAACCACTTGCTCATTGTCTGTGCCAGGTCTATGGTAGGCCCTGGGGTACAAAGTTAACTAACGCAGGCTCCTGCCTCAAAGCAGCTCAGCACTGCAGCAGGGGAGGTGGCCACATAAGCAGAAACCACCATGCTGTGTGTACAGAGAAATGATGAAGGCATGTCCTGGGAAGGGGGGCCCCCGAGGAGACAGAGATACACTCCACTCGCGTGGAGGGATGGGAGGAAAGTTGTCACACAGGAAGAGCTTAAAGAAAGAGAAGGACTGAGGTGGGCAGTGCATTCCAGGCAGAGAGAACTGCATGCGCAGAAACAGAATGATGCGTTTAGCATACTGTTAAGTATCTCTAATGTGAAGGGGAGGAGGGAGGTCAGGGAGAGGAACAAAATCCAGACCAGCCTATAAATGCCTTATTAACTTGCTTTCAAGAGCCGGAGGAATGTAACTCAAATAGGCTACATTAGACCACCTTTCCCAGGAATGAAAACATGGCACAAACCCCCATAGAAGGGCTAAAATATCTTCCCCCTATGAAACAAGTCCTAGCACGTTAGCTGTGGCTCTGCCCTTAACATTTCTTACTTGCACTGCTTTCTAGGAGAACCAGAGTTTTTTCATGACCCAAGTGGCCTAGTGATAGGCATGTGTATAAAATATCTGTTTGCTGCCTGTAACCAAATATACCCCCACCTGCTGGGCAGACTGTAGAGGTCAGTTAGAGCTGAAGGATCATCCCGAAATGATCCTGCTAATCACCTGAAAGACTCCCCTGGATTCTCTTGCCTCCCCATTGTGTTGGTTTTTACTCCCTTTATTTTGGGAACCTCACAACCAAATGTGGCATCTGCATGCAGCCCCGGAGATAACTGAAAATTCATCTGGTCCTCCCAGTGGCCAAATCTGGGAGCCACAGAGCTACCTCTCCCTGCAGAGCCGGCAGGATGGCACAAGGTTGGAGACTGTGTCTAGTGCCTGCCTCGCCATGTAACTCTGCATGGTATGGGAGGACTGGCTTCCATATTTCACTGATTTACTAAATATTTTAGAAAAACAAAAAGTACAGAGTAAACAATAACTAATAGGTACTTGATCTTCAGCTTAAGAATTGTAATAAAACATTTAAAATTCAACTGAAGCTCTTTTCTTTTTTTTGGAGACAGAGTCTCAACTCTGTTCCCTGGGCTAGAGTGCTATGGCGTCAGCCTAGCTCACAGCAACCTTAAACTGCTGGGCTCAAGCGATCCTCCTGCCTCAGCCTCCCGGGTAGCTGGGACTACAGGCATGCACCACCATGCCTGGATAATTTTTTCTATGTATATTTTTAGATGTCCAACTAATTTCTTTCTATTTTTTTTAGTAGAGACGGGGTCTTGCTCTTGCTCAGGCTGGTCTCGAACCCCTGGGCTCAAACGATCCGTCCACCTTGGCCTCCCAGAGTGCTAGGATTACAGGCGTGAGCCACCACTCCTGGCCTCAAACTCTTTTCAATCCCTCCCTAATTACATTCCTTTCCTTCCTCTCAAGAAGTAATCACTATTCTGAATGTGGTGTTTACTATACCAAATGCTTATCTTTATATAGATACCATAGTATATTGTGTTGTTTTAAATATTTTAATATTTACAAAAATGTTATTCAGTGGTATCCTGGTAAATGTTTAACAACTGGCTCTCCAGGGAGGAGAAAAAAAATTTGATTTAATACATTGACTGCCCCACAAAAATACCAGAAACTTTTCCTTGGGGACACAGTGTTTTATTAATATTACAAAAATAGAATAAAAACTTTGAGTGTAATTTAAAGGTAAAAATAAATAGAAAAATGAAATTTATTGACTTCTATTCATTTAATCTATGGTTTTAGAATTAAATTGTCAATATTGATTGTAACCAGAAGAACATTGACAAGTAAGGTTTTATATATGCTTCATGCATCCCCAGGGTCAAAACTAGAGTGAGTAAAATACTACTCTCATGGCAATTAATGTGTTAAAGCATCTGCCAGTTTCCATGGTGTAAATATTCCCACCATGGCCAGTTTCAAGCTACCACATAATGTCAGTGAACAAAGAGTTAGGAGAGAAGACCCCAATACATGTGAGTGCACTCCAGCCCCCCACTGATTTGATATGCTCTATGTCCTTCATTAACTTGATTTTTTTGCTCAACATTATTATATTTGAGATTTGCTCACATTGATACATGTATTTCTAGGTTTTTTTCACTTCTACTGATATATAGGGTTGATTGTATGAATGCACCAAAGTTTATTTTTCCTTTTTTTTTTTTTTTGATGGATATTTAGGTTGCTCCCAATTTTTTGGCTCTTAAAAATAATGCTGTAAAAATAATGTTTGAATGTACTTCATGATGCACAGGTGCAAAAGACTTTCCAAACAGAGTGGAATTAATGGGTCTTAGATATACATGTTTCCACATAACTCGATTTTGCCAGATTTTTCTCCTAAGTAGCTATGATGATTTACCCTCCCACTAGTTGTGCATGTGTTCCCATTACTTTCATTTTCTCCTGTTCTTAGTTTTGACAGATGTTATAAACGGAATTGTGTCTGCCCCAAATTCATATGTTAAGCCCTAACCCCCAATGTGACTGTATTTGGAGAAAGGGCCTTTATGGAGGTAATTAAAGTTAAATGAGGTCGTAAGAGTGGGGCTTTAATCCAACAGAATTGATGTCCTTATAAAAAGAGGGTGAGACAACAGCGGTCCCCCCAGCATGTGCACAAAGAAAAGGGCACAGTGAGAAGGCGGCCATCTACAAGCCAGGAAGAGAGCCCTTACCAGAACCTGAATTTGCCAGTGCCTTGATCTCGGACTTCTAGCCTCCAGAACTGTAAGAAAATAAATGTCTCTTGTTTAAGCTACCCAGTCTATGAGATTTTGTCTTGGCAGCCTGAATAGACTAATACAATAGACTTTTTAAATTTTGCCTTTAAACAGATGTAGTTTTCCTTTATTTATTTTTATTTCTTTATTTTATTTTTAATTTTTGGAGACAAAGTCTCTTTCTGTTGACCTGGCTAGAGTAGAGTGGGGGGCATCATGATAGCTCACTGCAACCTCAAACCTTGGGCTCAAGTGATCCTCCTGCCTCAGCCTCCCGGGTAGCTGGGACTACAAGTGTGTACCACCATGCCCAGCTAAGTTTTCTATTTTTTGTGGAGATGGGATATCGTCCTTGCTCTGGCTGGTCTTGAACTTCTGAGCTCAAGTGATCCTCCTGCCTCAGCCTCCCAGAGTGCTAGGATTACAGGTGTGAGTGACCACACCTGGTCCTCCTTTATTTTATTTTTAAAAATTCTTTGTTTCCTCCTAATCAAACGTTGACTCTTACCTAGTTTGAAGAAACTCTCAAACTGGCCTCTCCCTTAATAATCCATCCAACTTATTTATTCCCAACTTACCTGTTTCAGAATTGCTCCATTCAGGCCGATTTTCTCAGATTTGCCAAATATATCATGCTCATTCTTACCCCACACATTCATTAAAGTAGCTCTACTTGCCCAGAAAACCCTGCATTTTCCCCTGAGCATATTAATTAAAATCCCAATAACCTCTCCACTTCTGAGTTGCTGCTGTAGCTAGGGCATCTCTTGCTTAATTATCAACTATCTTGTGTTTTGTGCTAAATCATAATCTTAAAAATTAGGGATCATCCCAACTACTCAGGAGGCTGAGGCAGGAGGATCACTGGAGTCCAGAAGTTGGAGGTCAGCCTGGACAACATAGCAAGTACCCATCTCATAAAAAAAAAAATGGGGATCATATATTCATTTACTGTGTATCTTTCACAGTTCTTAATAGAGAACTGAGCATATATCACACAGCTAACAAATACTTACTGATTCTCAACCTGTGACCTGCAGATCTTTTAAGTCCATTCCTATTGACTTCAACTGCAGTTTTAACTCAAATTGCAATTTTGAAGTTATAATGAGATTCTAGAGGTAACATGGCCAAAATTGTGTCTAGTGCATTGCAATTTAGAAAATACTCTTATAGTCTATGATCTTTACAAGTGGATAGAAGGCATGTACTGTCTCTACTTTATAGATGAGGAAACTGAGACTCAGTGTGGGTAGTCATCTTGCCCAAAGTAGACCTGCTGGTAAGTGGCAGAAATAGATTAGCCACAGTCTGACTGGGCCACGGGAGCAGTTGGCTTTCTGTCACAGCCCTAGAGAGAGCTGAGTGTTAAGGGAGGTGTGGTGAGGGACTCTTCTAGAAGCACAGCTCTGTGGGCAGCCTTCAGGAAGCTCTGATCGCCGCTCCATTGTGTGAGGGCTCCGTGAATGGATCGGCCTGTGGAAACTCTACCTACATTTGGGCACCCGCTATCTGGAGCGTGTGTTGGAAGCCCGGAACCAAAGCATCTCTGTGGCCCTGAATGTTACTGAGGAGAGATGCAGCCACATTTAAATGCCAGATGATAGAAGCAAGTGGCCAAGCAGTGTAGGCATTTTTGCCAAGTTGGAAGGGGAGCAAGTGTGACTAAGCCAATGGGACTAGAGGTGGCAAACAATTCCTGTCTGGTTGGAATCAAGCTCTGTGTTGGCGATAACACTTCCAGAACAAGCAAGGGTGACCATAAACTCGTGTTCCAAGGAGCCCTGTAAAGGAATGAGCCGCACACACTCATGCTATTTAGCAGAAATCCACTAATGTGGCCCATCTTCTAACCTCAGCAAGAACAGCGACGTCGACAATGTCGTTGCCAGGCTTCCCCTGCCTGCTGCTAGCCCAGCAGAAGCTTGTAAAGACAGAACCTCGGGGCCCAGACGTCTTGTTTCTGCTGCTTTTGCCAAAGACTTGCTCCAGAGGAGGTTTGCATTGTGTTATAATCACATGGTTTGCAAAATGATAGTTAAGAGTCTGTTAGCATTTCCACCCCAAACCTCATATTTTCAGCTGCTCACAGTGACTCAAATATAAGAATTCTCTTTAGGCTGAAATTTGGCACACAGGGTCTCAGGCCCAGCTGGGGAGCAATTTCAACCTTTTTTGGGACCGGATTTCAATAACATCCATTTGGCTGTTTTTGAATAACAGCAGAAGTACAACAGAAGAGAAGTTAGCATTTTTATAGCAAAATGTTGCCATTATGTGACTCAAGAATTGGTACGGAGGGGTGGGGGGAACCCACCCTGGCAACTCCCAGTAAACCCTGGCAGGTGATTAGCCTTTGAGTGGACCAAGCATGTATACTCTTTTCTTAAATATGTATTAAAAAACCCAACTGCTAGTCTGTTGTTCAGAACAGAGGAGAGATTGTGTTTAATAACATATTGTGTTTTTGAAAAGCAAAGTTGACTCAGGAACAATGACACATACCAGTGGATATTGAATTTCTACTACACCCACTCCTCGGTGCAACTGGGGCAGTGGCAAATTATAGGATGCAACCGAGTCCCCAAATGTACAGGGAAAAAATTGTGAGGGGGTAGGGGATAGGGAAGGGAGGGCAGCGCTGTGACCACAAAGAAGACATGAAAAATATTCCTGATGATCTAAGATAAGGGACCTGAGATCGGGTCCCTCTTTCTGGAAGGAAGAAGACATCGGAACTCAGATCCTTTCCTGCTACTCCCCACTCACTAATGACAGCACATCAAATTACAAATGACAGATTCCAACAAAGCAAAATGATTCCAAGCTTGTTTTGTGTTTAATGAAATATTTCAGGGGAAAAAAGGCATAGAGAATAATAAAACCCATACTCATGTATCCACCACTTGGTATATGAAATAAAACATTGCAAATACAGTCAAAGTCCTCTCTGTGTATTTATTTATCAGCCGTCTTGATGATTTCCTTATTTCTTAATGTGAAGATTTATTTTTCTCTTGATACACAATGTTACATCTCCAATTTGTATTTCATGGAAGTAATTGTCTATAATTCTTCCTCCTCTTCCTTCTACCTTATTCAAGTTTATCTAAATTCTGTTTAAATTTATGCCTTTTCTTTCTAGAAGTTCCTACGTTCCACCACTGAACAGTAGTCACCTGTACCAAGGTTGGCAACCTGAGATTCAAAAGCACCTCTCCTGGTTAAAGTCACATCTAGACCATTTTCCTCAACCTCTGCCAAAATGATACCCCAGCATACCTTAGAAATTTTCTAATAGGGATTGATCCCCAGCGCCTTCAAATTCCAGCCTTCGTATACATTCTGCCTCTTTTGCAGTCTAGGAAACGTCCCCTGACGTGGCCATCAGCCCCATCCCTTCTGTGCTGACCAACACCTTTGCAAACAGAAACCTTGATTTATAGGCACCTTGATTCTGTGTGAGCTGCACCCGATGCTGTCCTGATAGGCTAACCGTGATCTCAGACAGAGCTTCGAACACCAGACTGTAAAGAAACTCAGTCAATCATCAGATCTGGAGATACATTTGGCGCAAGAAGTCCCAGTGCAGTTGTCTGTGCAAATCATGGGATTCCCTCTTCAGAAGCCACCCCCAACCATTCCCGACTCATAGACCCCTGATTTTGTTCATGTGCCTCTGGAAGGCTGGGCCCCTCTCCAGCCCCAGGGCAAAAAGCAGTACAGCATAGTGATTAACAATCTGGGTTCACGATTCCTTCATTTAGTACTTGTGTGACCTTAGATAAATTACTAAGACTCTGTGTCTCAGTTTGATTCCTCTTGTCAGAGATTGTGATAGCCAATATGCTAGGGTTGGCAGGGTTAAAAACAAAAAACAAAGAACCCTGGGAACTTGTTAATGCTGTTGAGTCACTGAATTAAAACAACCATAGAATATAAACTCTCTGAAGGCAGAGATTATTGTCTGCTTTATTCACTCATAAATCTCTAGCACCTAGAACAATACCTGGCACATAGTAATTGCTCAATAAATATTAGCCAAATTGAATTGATGTGAATCTCAGATTCACCAAATTTCAGGCAACACTGTTTGTTATGTGAGATAATAAATAACCTGTTACCTATAGCCAAAAAATCTTGATAAACAAATATCATTTGTCTAGACAGTATCATCCTTTTCCAGCAACTGTCCCCTCCACACACACAAACATGGTTATGATGAGAGCTGAGTTAATGCGTTGTGACCCTGTGGCTACCATTGATTCATTCAGGGGTAAGTACTTGACCCAGTCTGAACCAATCTTAGTCCTTTCCCAGGAATTTGGAATTAGACTAAGATTCACACTCAGTCTTGTGCTGCTGATTGAAATGGAGGAAACATGAACTTGTGGCCTGTTGGCTGTTGTGTTTCCCAGGTGCACCAGAGCAGGTTAGCTGTCAGCAAGGAAAGAAGGAAGCAGACTGACTGGCGAGACAAAGACAATAGAGAGACAGACAGAGAGTGCCTGTGGTATTTGAGTGTGGTTCCAGTTGTTTTTGAAATCCACCTACATTCCAGTTCTTGGAGTCTGGGAAACACATGGATTTTCTTATAATAAAGTCTCGTTTCTCCTTTGGCTATTCTGAGTTGGGCTCCTGTTAATTGCAGAGAAAAGATCCTATGAGTTTTTTTGTTTTTAATTATAACTATGAATTCTGAGCAAACCACACCTCACTTGCTATAACTATTATGTACACCCATGAAAAGTAAACACTTTAAATAAAATAGAAACACTGAGGGACAAATATAACCCAAAACATAACCCTAAAACCTTTGCAAACTTACATGAGGAACAAACTATAGAAGCCCAGTTGTCTCAAGTCTGCCTTTAAGCCGCCTTTGTGACCCTTCCCAATCTAATCCTCTTTGTCCATACGAACATGTTGACCAAGAGCTTCTCCCAGGTTTCTAATGCTGTGCTCCAACACCATGCCTGGTTTTTCCATGTGGAAAACTCAGTACCTGGAAAACCTTTCTCTTTCAGCTGTTCAGTACATAATTCCAGAAGTTCTCTCTTTTTCTAATCAGCTTCAAATGACTTCATAGTTTTGCTTTTATTTTTCACTGAGGTGTCAAGGTGCAATTCCAAGTACTAGCTATCTCTATCAACCTGAAATTGGCTGGGTTCCATGTTGACAATTTTTCACCAGACCATAGGGACCATCCGGTCTGAGGCCACAACTCTGTTTGCCATTTGTGCAGCTGCTTGCACATCTGTAGGTTCTGATGCACCCTTTTATTATTGTCTGCTTCCCATTGCATGTTGTCAAAGACCTGGGGACTGCATCTGTTTGAATTTTGTCTGTAGAGCTCTGAACATAGAACAGTGTGTGGTTAAGAACACAGAAAACATTACTCTCAGCAAACTGGATTTATAAAAGAGTCAGGATGAATGGAAATGATGAGATAAATTTGAGCCCAGGAATAGGGACTGAATTCCATATTTACCTCCTACCTAAGAATGATTATTTTAAATGTTCCCACACTGAACTACCTTATCAATACTTTGAGCTGAGACCTGCTCACACAATGATTATTTCCTTATAAATACTTGTTATTTAGTTGAGTTAGCTGTTTAAATATTAATAGTTTTTATACTGGCTTTTTAGAATTGTCATCATATATTCTTACTCTTTAATATGTATTCCCCTATCCTCTCTCTCTCTCTCCCCCTACAACACACACACACACACACACACACACACGTTCATTTGAAAAATCAGGCCTTAAGGCTGGGTCTATACTTGGCCAACATCTTCAAGGTCACTAATGTTACTTCTTGCGTCTCCTGTGTGGGAGCCAGAGAGTGAGTCATCAGGGTGAATAATGACTCTGTAATACTACCAGATTGTGTTTGTCTCCACTTCAAAGCTCTTAGTTTGAACAGAATAGTATTTCTCCATCCCGCCCACCCAAACAGCAGTCTAGATGGCTGAGAGCTAACAGTTAGATGAACAGTAGTATCATTTCCATAGGGTGGACTCTTATCCCACCTACACCCCTCAAAATACTAGCAGGACCCCTTAGGGAAGTTCTCAGGTCACATTCTAGGCAGGTTTTGTTGACTAGAGATCACAGCTCATCACCTGTTTTCCTTTCCTTTCCTTTCCTCTTTCTTTCCTTCATTCTTTTTTTTTTCCTCATTGAAGATTATGCCTTTCCTGATCAGTGTTCAGTTACTTCTTGTCCCTTTAGCTCTTCACTTTCTTTTCCATTCTTTTCCATAAACTCACCGGTGTTTATGACTTTGAGTTGGGGATTGGAGGGGTGGGGAGGGAGAGAGAACTCTTCAGACTCAAGAATCTATTCCCATTTCACAGCATCCTCATGTCTCCTCTTGTAATAACTCTTTGTTTTAAAAGTCATGTGACTTTGGTGACACTATAGCATAGAGTGGCCAAGATGGAAAGAACAATGGTGGGACTGCCATTACTGAGCATCTACCCATGGTGTCAAGTGGTTTATACACTCATTTCATTGACTCCCCACAACTGAAAGAAGACTTATTATCTTTTTTACACACAAGTAAAGTGAGATTTAGAGATATTGAATAACTTGCCCAGGATTATAGCCAGTAAGCAGAAATGGGGGAAATATCTAACTCTGTGTGGTGCCAAGATCCATGCTTTACTTTTTGCTCAGCTACTTGGTGACATTAACCAGTCTAGATTTCCTAGTTTTTCCATGCCCTATTTTTCTTGATGCCAATGTATGGGATAATATGAAAGAGTATAGTTTTCTCTGATAATTCCTACATCACTTCCCAAAGCACCTTCTTCTTGTCAACGGTATTTAGGTATAACTTCCCTACACTAGTGAATAACATATCTTAGAAATTTTGCCAGTCCTTATTCGTGTCCTATGTGTGCTAAGCAAATTTCCTCTAGGCCTAGGGTAATGATATACTCTATCATCTGAACTGGGACATTTTTGAGATAAAAGAATGCTATTAATAATTATACAGGGCATACTGGGATCTATGGCCACCCTCTTAGAATAAGCTATAGCCAACCTAGTGCTTCCAGTGGACAAGGAGGGTGTGACTAGTCCAGCCTTAACTAAACACTATGTAAAACAAGAGAACAGAGGTTGTGGGGAAGAGAAGCTAGATCTACCAGATTCCAATAGCTTTGTCTGGCTAGCAATTGCTGCATTTCTGGGTCTGAGTGTGTGTGGTGAAAAAGGGAAGGTAGCTGAAATCACTCAGAGTTATCAGTATCCCCACTTCTTAAGGAAGTGGTGCTTGAATGTCAGTGTGCTTAAGAATCACTAGTCATTTTTAAATAAAATGTAGATCCCTGAACTCTACACCTTAGACATGCTGAAAATCTAGTCTGAGATGGGCCCAGGAAACTGCATCTTAACATGCTCCTCTAAAGATTTTGATCTAGGTAATTTGTCAACCACCCTGGGAAGAAAAACAGTATTCTAGGATATAAAATCTCAGCATACTCACTGTACAAAGACAGGCACAATTTCAGAGGAAGTTCCTGCAGGACTCAACAACACAACAGTTTACAACTTTAAGATTTGTTCACAGATATCATCTGTATGGCCTGAATCACTATTGGAATCAAATAATTTAAACCACATTAACCTTATAATTACTTTCAACATAGATGCTCAGGGATTCTTAGCCAAATATATATATGTGTGTGTGTGTGTATTTATATTTATTTATATGCTATTATATTTATTCTTAATATCTTTATGTTGTATTCAAAGAAAAGAGAGAACATTTTCTGTGCTTTCTGATGATAGCAGTAATAATATTTGCCATATATGAAATAACGTACTTGTGTCAGGCATTTGTGTTTATCACCTTGAAGACAAAGACCATCAAAGGTAAGTTATATGAACTTTGTTTTATACATGACGGATCACAGGCTCAGAGAAGTTAGATGACTTGCCTGAAGACTCACAGTAGTCACTGGCAGAGTCAGAGTTGCAATTTGAAACCAGGTCGGCTGCCTCACACTTGAAATATTTAGTGAACTCACAAGCACCCCGTGAATACTGAAAAATACTTGTTGGAAGGCCACATCATGCATGTCAGCTAGTATGATCTTTCAAGAATACTAATTCCTAGACAGAGAGAAGACCTGAATGGTGACTTTGAGACATGCTAAAGCATTTTTTTAATATAAAAAGGCTGAATAAAGCCGATATTGGTTAAAATTTGGGGAACTTCGAGTCAACAGCTAACCATTTTTCAGGCTAACCTTTGGATTTATTTCTCTTTTGTTGCCTGTGCTGCTGCTACACTCTTTATTCATATTTGCAAGGAAACACAAGCAAAGCGAATGTTCTCTAATTGCACTCCCTTCCTGCAGTCAGCCTGCTCTCCCTGAGCACCACGGGCTGGTGCCACACGCAGCTCATCGTGTGGAAGGGCTGGTGGCAGCTGCAAGTTGGTGTGTGACACATTGAGTAGTCATATTTCTCTTCTCTGTGGCCCTCCAAAGCCCTTTCCAACATAACTTTTCCCCATCTGTTCTCGTTTGCACTGCATAATAGGGGACAGGTTTTGGAACTTGGGATTCAAAAAAACATTAAGAGAAAATAAAAATGAGATGGAATTTGAGTAGAAAGAAACTCACTGGCTTCCGCCCCTCCCCCCTTCCTCAGTTGCTGGGATCACTACCAGAGTATTAAATCGATTAAGTTTTTACTCTGGTCTATTTGGTTCTCTTTATGAGGTAGTGGGGAGATGTGAGAGCATTAAAAAAATCTCTTTAAACTGTCTGCATAGCAATAAGATAGGTGGCAGGGCTGAGTCATTAGCAGGGATGGCGTTGCCCAATACCTGACTTAAAGTTTTTCCACATTTGCTTAGAATCTCTAATAAGTTACATTAATTGTCTCAGGCTTAAGGTTCTTCTCTATAAAATGGATACCTGATGTGAATCTGAGGATATTTACAGACAGTGTTTTCTGAAGTGCCATAAACCCACCTCTGTACACATACTGAGTGATTTTGGAAATGATACAAATGTCTTTAAATTTTAATAGTAATAAATTTCTTCTGATATGCATTGGGAAAAAAACTGCCAGTAGCACAGCATACCCTTGATTTCACAATATATTTCTTTTTGCTTAGGATGTGGCTAAACTAGGCATTTCAGATTAAGAAGTGAATAAATTTAAAGAAGAATATTAGGTAAATGATAAAAGTGAATATGGTGAAACAAAAACAAGAGTACAAGAATGGCTGCTTAAAAAGCACCTATATCAGAGCAGTGGTTCTTTTATTTTTTCATTATGTTTTTTGAAAACCTTTATTGTATGGGCCTTAGGTTCCCAGTGTTAGAGTAGTCATAATCCTTGGGTCGTGCCTATTATCATCATTGGTCCAGTAGGGGCTTATAATCCTTTTTACATAGCAGCTGTCTTTGAAAATCTGATGAAATTTATAGATTTTCCTGGAAAAAGTATATTCTCATATACAAACAAACTTATATAGGATTTCTGGATTTTCAGGACCATTTGGGGTGCATCTGTGGACTCCTGGAGGTTTCAGGTGTGTCCAAAGTTGTGTCCACTTGCTTCTCTGCTTTCTTGAGTTCACAGGTCAGCAGTTGAGCCTTTATGCCACACCTTTTGTTTGTTTGTTTGTTTTGTTTTTTGTTTTTTTTAGAGACAGGGTTTAGCTCTGTTGCCCAGGCTGGAGTGCAGTGGCATGATCATAGCTCACTGCAGCCTGGGCTCAAGAGATCCTCCTGCCTCAGCCTCCCAAGTAGTTGGGACTATAAGCTTGCATCACTGTGCTCAGCTAATTTTAAAAAAAAATTTTTGTAGAGATGGGGTCTTGCTGTGTTGCCCAAGATGGTCTTGAACTTCCGGCCTCCCAAAGTGCTGGTATCACAGGCATGAGCCACTGCACCTGGCCAAGCCACACCTTCTATATTTCTGCAAGAGACACCATCTTATCTTCCCTCACTGTAAGCCAAGGGAAAAGCTACCTAGCCTGCTGCCTGTGATCACATAGATAGCACAGAAAATATCCACTCCCTTGCCTAGCTCCCCACTCTCATCTTTTTTTAAACAGAAATACTAGAAAAATGTCTGCAGTTGGAACTTGTTGTCATGTTTGCCCAGCTCACCTCCTCATTCCTTGGGATCTGCTCCTTCCCACTCCAACAGCCTGTGTGAGCTGCCATCTCTGCTGGCTGGTCCAGAGACAGGCACCTGCCCCAAGCCAGACCAACCAGCATCTTTCCACATCAGAACTTGGAAAGTACATGCTATGAAAGTCGGGGGCAAGGGGGCCCTTGTTTGTTAATTATGTGGAGAAGAGTGCCAGGTGTGGACAGGTGTCCTATAAATGGTTATGATGCTATTGATTCCTTCAGCAGAGCCCTTTGGAGCTGAAAATGTTTTCAGTAATCACTTCCATAACTCCCATCATCAGTATCCACTCTGTGCTCCAAATACCCAGTTATTATGAGAAGGATGATGATAATATTAATCAGAAGAGTAATAACCGCTGGCATCTATTGAACACATCCCAGGCACTGGACTAGCCCCACTGCATGTATATCCATGTCCTCATGAACATCCTCGGCTCCCTCAGGAGGCAGGTAGCACTATCTACTCCACTTTACAGAAAAGGACACTGAGATTATAGGGTCAGAAAGTGCTAGAACCAGTATATAGAACCAGCACTGCCTCACTCCGGACCCAGAAACTTTTTCTTCTTTTCAATTTTTGAATAGGTAATTTATTCAAATAGTCTTTTTTTTGTTCTGTTCAAATTAGAGAAACATTTGCCTTGTCCTTTACTTCCTCCCTGTTGTTCCAAGCCCCATCCTGTCTCTGAGAATCTGTGTCCAGTTATACTAGCCAACATAGATGTATGTCCCTCCTCCTTTTCTTTAAATGCTAGTATATGGTAGCAAGTGATCCATTTTCCTGAACCTTGCAGAGCTTTTTTTTCGTCACTTACCACTATATTGAGGAGCTCAGTTTATATCAACAGATCAAGAACTTCCGCATTATTATTCTTTTTAAAAAGCTTCATAGTGTTCCACTGTAAAGATGTATCATAATTTACTGATTTAATATCCTGTTGATATACATTTAGGTTGTTTTTAGTCTTTTGCTATCATATATATATATATGTATATATATATATATATATAGTGCTGCAATGAAAACCTTCTACATCCATCTTTTCACAACTGGGTGAAGAGATCTGTAGGAAATAGTTTTAGAATGGAATTGCAAGGCCAAAGCGTATGTGCATTTATAATTTTGCAAGGGAATGTTAAATTGCCCTCCACAGACCTTGTACCAACTTTCCACTTTGACCATAATGTATGAGAGTAACTAGCATCATTCTTCATGATTTCAAGTTATTCTACTCCCACATTTTAAAGTTTCATCTTCTCCAAAATGTCTCAAGTTGCTTTACTAAAAAGAAAAACAAAACTCACTCTCAGTTTCTGCCCTCTACCCATCTTCCATGCACACATACACTTAATTTTTTCTGTTGTGCAGTTTCACCTAATTTGCTTAGAGCGCCCCCTGTCTTCCAAAGGAAGCTCAGAGGATAAATGGTGGGAGGGCTCGGGACACTCTCAGCAAGTCACTCCTGCTTAACCACTCAACCAGCTGACAGTGGATCAGGCATCCCCACCGCAAAGCCCCTGCCTCCAGCCTTCCTAATAGTTCGCCCCAATTATGAATACATCTTTGGAATCCCGCTACTTTATTTATTCTTCACATTCTTTGGAAGGTTAACGACTTTTTGAAAATCTAAAACAGTCCCTCCTCAGGAAGTGGTAAAAGTCTCTTGGAATAACAGAAACAAGTCTTGAAAGAGCCGTTTAGTTCATCTGCATTTTAGGCCAATTAAAATATCACAAAAGAAACAATGATATGCATAAAAATTCAAGATGATATAATGGGCAGTGACTAAAATCTGATAAATTTATACAGATGCTGTCCTTTATGAACAATCAGAAACATTCCCCACTTTCTCTTCTTCACAAATTCATGTCCCTTCCCCCCACTTTAAGTCATTTTAGATAGCAGTTATTTAGCCAAGAAGAACCAGAAGCAGTATCCTCTTTGTAGTAACAAGGCTTTGTCTTCACAGGAACTCAAGTTCAGTTCAGAAACTTTCAAACATGGTTTTAAAGGCTTTCGTGAGTCAACTGTTAGTGAATCACACAAAAGGGGCCTTTATTAATAAGCATATTCTGTTCATTATAGATAAATGAAAGCCTCAGAATAATTCACTAAATGTTTAAAGAGAAAACAAAAACAATATGGTAAACATATCAGGCCTTGATGAGCTGTCTAGGTAATTGGTTGTTTCTGCGCACCTGGTTCAAAAGACAATATTTAATGTGTAATCTGTTTCATTTGCTTGGGGAAGTTAAGTGTAACTCTACCCCCTGGATCACATCTGCATTAAAATGAGGGGAGGCAGAGTCTCGTTTCAGTGAGTGGAAATTTATGCACATGAGTTGTCTTTTACATGGAGACAGCAATTATACCCCTAGAAATGCAGTCTGTGGGAGAAAATGACATATTCAACGCTGAGGAACAAAAGCCTAATGCTAAGGGGACATTAACAAGGTTGGGAACCCCCTCCCAACAATTAACATGATCATTTACAAAATCTGCAATCTATAAAATTATTTTAAAAACATGTTTCTCAAAACAATGTGGTTTTTCTTTTTCCCAAAAAAAAAAAAAAAAAAAGATTCAGCAGCAACCGTCTAGAATCTATTAGCTACTCCACAGTAGCAAATAATATTTTAATATCTCTTACCATATATCTGAGGATTGAAATAAATAAACATCAGGGAGTGGTACGTGATCCCTGGTTTAACAGCCTTATAAGGAGCAGGGGGGCAAGTATGGCCAAGAATTTTTCATTTTTATGTGGGGAAGTTATGGTGTTTAAAAGCAACAATTCTTAATCAGAATTCTAAAATACAGAAAGAATTTTTTTTTTAAACAGAGCATATTCAAATAAAAGTCTTAGCTAAATAAAACTACTTTTTTAAAAAATGATTTGTTGGTTGATTTTATTAATGTCAAAAAGGCAAACCTGGAGCCATTAAAGTGAATTTAAGTTTTTGCTTCTCCCATCTTCTTTGGTGACTTTAAGAAATGGATGAGGAAGGATATGTTCTCTGTTCTTAATGCCCCTGTGTCCTCTCCACCTTGGTACTTCCTGGACACATGGACAGGATTTATTCCTCACACTGTGCTTCACTTCATGTGCTCATTGTATCACCAACAGGAAACTATAGGCCCTGCCTAACTAAGACAGAACACAGTTAAGTCAGTGAAACCTGTCATTTGTTTTTGAAGTTCTCTAAGTTTTTAATGCTTAATTTTAATTTTTGGTACATGCGTATGTGCATAATCGTTCCTCGAGTAGTTTTGTTTCAAAAGCTGAGTGAAAGCACTAGTACTTTCTGCTGATTTATTCTGAGGTTTATTTATTTATTTGGGTTTTTGGAAAATGAGTTTTTCAATTAATTTTGGTATATTTTCAGAAAGTAACATTGATAGAGTAACTTCAACGGGCAAGCTGCAAATTCTAAATGCTGACTGACTTTTGAAAAATACTAGGAATTTTAGATGTAAATAAACATGGAAGGAGAGTTTTAAATGTTTCTAATATTTTCAGAACCACTATGATGGCAAAATCATAGATACTGTAAAATTATAGCATGGCAACATGATATATAGGAAAGGGCACAATAGAATAGGGTTAGAAGACCCGAATTCTACTCTGTATTAACTACCTCTTTTGGAGGAATTCATACAAGCTCTTTAAGCCTGTATTTCTTCAACAGTTGGAAAAAAAGTAAAATGGGGGAGCCCACTGACCTGGTTTCACCAACAAGTCAATGTCATTGTCACCATCATCGTCATCATCAAGAACAATAGTAACAAAAATGGGTAGGGGAAACAAAGAAGAGGAGTGGAGAGGACTAACTGATTTCAAAGTTAAAAGAGACTTAAAAGGCTGAACAGTCAAATGCAATAAGTGGTCATTATCTGGCCCCTGATTTGACAAAAGGCCTTTCTGAGAAAATTCAGGCAATTAGAATCTGAACTGGGGATTGGAGGATACCAAAGAATCATTAATTTTGTTAGGAACCATTACTTTTCTTAGATGAGAAAATGTCATTATGGTTATGTAAGAAAATGTCCATATGTTTTAGCGATGCTTATTGAAATATGTAGGGATGGGATGACATGATGGCTGAAGTTTACTTTAAAATACTTTCCAAAAAAAAAAAAAAAAAGAAGAAGAAATGGAAAATAGATAGATGAATCAAGTCTGGCCTGAGCTTGATCATTGCTCAACCTGCCAATAGATAAATAGGATTCATTATACTATTTTTTCTCTTTTTGCTTTTGTTTCAAACTTCATTAAACAGAAAGCCTAACATTATCAAATTCTCAAAAAGAAAAACTGGAGGCTGTATTAAATTAGTTCTAAATTCTTTTCAAAATTGAAAATTTTATCATTCTATTTCAAAAGCTGAATAGTGATGACTGTAAAAATATAAATTTTTGTTTTATTTTGAAATTCAAATACTATCTAATTAAGACTGTGTTCTCATTATTAAATTTCACTGCTGCCTAATATGTAACTAAGCATCAAGTGGAAGCAGACAATTCACTGTGGAAAAACTTCTGATGAATACTTGATTTGTCAACAAATCTACATTTGCTTTGCCAACAGGGAAGCTCTGGATCTTTAGCACTGATAGAGTAAGCTCATCTCAGCTCCATGGGACATTGTGTAGAAGGCCTTTGCTGTGCGTTAACCCAGATCAATACATTGCCCTTTCCTTCTCTCTTTTCACCAAATAGATTGTGTGGCTATTTTCTATCCAAAAATAATCACCGTCACCAACAATTTTTTTCCTTGTTGGATGCGTATTTCTTTTCCATTCTAAGGTCCTTTCCATTATGGAGAAATTCAAATGCTTTCACATTTCACATTTTGAAACTACAATTTCTTAGATGTGATCAGTGACATCTTTAGCTGTTAAAGAGTGGGACGTTTATTTCCTTCATTCCAAATTGGATTTCTGTGTTAGAAACTGAAGGATTTGGTAACCTTTCGTACTCTGTGCTAGAGCACTAGGAGGAACTGAGTCATAGTCAAACTTCAGACTGTTCATTGGTTTAAAAACTCATGTTTGTCAAAGAGAAAAGTAAAATGAGATTTGGTGCATTTTATACTCTAGCATACCCTAGTTTATTTGGCTCACTATTGATGTTAACTTTTACAGGGATGGATGGATTTGGTTGAACACAGCATATCCGACTACATAGGAAAATCAAACCTTACATAATGCAGTTTTTATACTATTAGAAGTATCTACAATATTATTTTGGGAGCATTAGAATGAAATAGGCAAACAACTGTTTTCTTCCCAGACCATTCCCTCCCTCATCTCTATCCATTACTTTGGTACAATAGAAATGAAAAGAATCCCCACAAGAAAGGCAGCCAAATCCCACTGCAAAGATGTGGAAAATAATTAGTGAAAATCAGGTTAATCTTTAAAAGTTGTTTATAGCTTAGCATTTTTACCTGGTCAGTCCTCAGCAGGAAAGAAAAAAAACCCCACTTCTTTATACTCTTATCAATAAAAATAACACTAACATTCCAATGGAACAATAGGCAAAGGGGATTAACTGAAAAGAAAATTAGAAATATCCAAAAACAGTTAATATGTTTATGGGCAAGGTATAGCCTCATTAACAAGCAAATACATGTAAATTTATTTAATTTATTTAAATGAAAACAGATAACTTTATAAATTTCCAAATTGGCAAAGATAATAGAGGGTGGGTGACAAAGATAATAAAAGGTGTGGTGAGATGGACAAGCCATTGGAAAGAGTTTGAATTACTTAGCAATTGGAAATACATGATCTGGATTCCTACTTTTAGGAATCTATCCGAAAAAAATAATGAGATTCCATCAAAAGTTGTGGTACAACCATAGGTCAAAAAAATCATATTCTCATAGAACATCTAATGAACTGGGAAAATGCTCATAACTAAAAAGAGTAAGAGAAAACTATGGGTACTTGTATATAATATGTGAATATGAATAGAAATGGCCAAGAGAAATTTATCTGACGTATTAACTATTTACATTGAACACTAAAATTAGTTTTACCTTCTTTGAAATACTTTATTTTCTCTGTATGTTTTTTATAGTGTGTGTCGTATTACTTTAACTTTATTTCTAACAAATTTGTTTATTTTTATTATAAAAGTAACAACTATTGCAAAATTTTTAGGAAATACAATGTAAGAATAAAAAGTATAAGTATGGTGAGAAACTGCTAATGGGTGCAGGATTTCTTTAGGGGGTAATGAGAATGTTTTAAAACTGATTTCAGTGACAGTTGCACACCTCTGTGATACACTAAAAATCACTGAATTGTACACTGATTAAAAAAATCACTTTTAAATGGGGGAGTTGTATGGTATGTGAATTATATCTCAATAAAGTTGCTATCAAAAGTAAAAAAAAACAGGATAATGGTCACCAGCACTGCCACCATCCCAAGATTACCTTGGTGAATTACCTGTCAGGACCTTGGTGCACAGCCTTCCAAACTCATTTCTGTGCATCACACATGCTTGTTTAAAGAACAAAAATTGGATCATACCATGCATACCATTTAAAAAGTATTTTTAATTGCAAAATGTATAACTTCATAATTGAAAGTAAAATCAAACTGGAGGAGGGTTAGAAGAACCAAGTTCTAGTTCCAGCCTTGCCTTAACTAGCTAGAGACCTTGAAGAGTCACATGGCTTTTCAGGGACAAACTTTTTCTAGTATAAAAGGCAGGCTGGGAATAGAGGAGATCTTTGGTCTCTTCCAAGTCTAGAGTTCTGTGCTTCCCTGAGGGGGCGGCACAATAGGATACTAAAACCTTGGATGTAACAACTTTGTTGTAATAAGGAAGACTGTTTATCAATAGGAGATTAGTAATCTGCAAGATCCACTATTACGTTAATTAAAAAAAAGCAAAGGATAGAACAGTGTACACACTCTTGTTACTCATGTTATCATCTCTGTTAAGGCAAAAGAGAATACATGTATAATTTCATATACCTAGAACATTTCTTTAAGGATATTAAAGAATTATTGAAAGGGACCTGGGTGGCTGGGAAAAAATGGTGATTCTGGAATTTACTTTTCACTATACAATATATTTTTGTATTTGTGTATTTTGTATCTTTTAAAAAATAATAAAATAATAATTAGGAAAAAAATCTGGTTAACAACGGAATATGGATGTCTTGGGTATAGCGATAAATGGCGTATGAAGCAAACTTGTCACTCACTTCCTTGCTTAAACCCTTTTAATCACGTCCCCCGACCCCCAGTGACTTGTGAGACCTGTGTAATTGGGTCAGGCCACCTCAGTCCTCCTTCATGGCCACCTGGCCACTTCACTTCAGTGACACTGGCCTTCCGTAAGTTCCTAGAAATCTTAAGCTCTCTGTCCCCAGCAATGTCAAATGCCCATCAGCGACTTCAGATAAATTGGCTTCCTATGAATTCCAACTCAAGCTGAGGAATTTCAAAACTCAGAGACCTCTAAGGTGCAACCAACTCACTCTACACCTGAGGAAAAACTAGGTTCTGAAATCTGAAGTTACTTGCCTAAGGTCACACAGCTAGTTCTCCACTACATATATGTAATTAACCTTAGCAGCTGCTCTCTGGAGTTTCATTAAACAAAAGTAGGTTAATAAAAAGGAAGCCTTTGGATTTTAGATATTGGTAGAATGGGGCTATGTTAGGACTTAGAAAATTAATTTGATTTCTTATCCATGAAATTGTTTTCATGATGCCAACACTCAGAGGGACCAATCAGGAAAAAGAATGTTTCCTAAAAATGAAAAGCTACTATAAAGCTGGATTCTACCAAGAACCACACAATTATATTTGAAATGTATTTGTTTAATTCGAGGAAGAAATTAATTTGATCTTCCTGAGGGCATTCATCCAAGGAACTAGCTTTTAAAATCTACATCTAAACAATGTAGCTAAATTAACCATAGTTAAGTAAATTAGAAACTCAAGGAACTTCATAATGTGAGCAAGACCATGGCAAGTTCTGATGGCCATCTATCCCTCCAGGCTGCAAGGAAGTGGGTCACAAAGAGCCCAAGATGCTGGCAAAGGTTGCAGATCAAAGCTGAGTCCTCTGGGAAGTTTTCCTCTGAAAGAAATGGACCTACCAGCATAACACAAAAATGTAAAATTTGAATTCCATTCTCAACACCCCACTTCCCACTTTTCAAATATAAGTCCATATGCATCCCTCACTAGTAAGATTTTGTTCCATGACTGTCAGATCCTTTAAAAATATTTCTACTTCTATGTTTATTATTTCTGCTTATAAAAGGTACATGTTATAGAAAAATTGGAACACAGACATGTAAAGAAGTAAGTAAAAGCCGTTATCCATGATAAGTACTGAACATCCTGGACTATTTCCGTTTAGTCTTTTTTCTTTGTGTATACGTGACTATCAGGGATAAATGTGCTCATAAGGGGTACAGAATTGGTGTATTATTAATACCTTTGTGATCTTTTTTTTTCAATTTATGTTTGTCAGTTCCAAAGTTATTAGATGATTATTTTACACACATTTTTGTGTAACTGATGATTATTTTCATAGCATACATTTCTGAAATGGGATTAAAGTATCAAATGTAATAAATATTTTTAAGATGTTTGATACATATCACCTAATTATTTTCTAGAAATTGCTTTCCAGTTTGCATTCTCCATGGCAACTGTGTCCTTTATAAAGTCAATCTCACCAATAGACAGTATTCTCAATTACTGACAAATTGTGTGAAACATTTTATTTCTGTTTTGTTTGCATTACTTTTTCTTCAATTTTTACAGCGAGTAAAATTTTTTCTAATTCTCATATATAATAGATTTTTTCTTATCTATTCGTGATATTTGTCCAACTTTCTATAGAGGATGCGTTTTGCTGATTTGTAAGACTTTTTTCATATATTAAAGATTTTAACCCTTTGAGCGTATGTTGTAAATAGTTTTGCTTCTTCCTTTATTTCTTCTTTTGTCTCCTATTTGTCTGATTTTTTGCTAAAAAAATTTAGGGAAAATTTCGGGAAAATAGAGAAATTTTTTTATATAGTCAAGCCAACCAATCTTTATTTCTTCTGTAGCTTTCTTTCTTCCATGGTCCTTTTCCAATCTAAAGATAAGTATTTACCTATATTTGCTTTGAGTTAATGTATCATTTTCTAAAAAAACATATTTAACACTTTATTCCTTTTGGAAATATTTTCAGAAATGGTGTGAGGGGAGGCACTATAGAATTTTTGCCAAGTGCTTCGACATCACTTAATGAATAATTAGCACAATTTTGTGATGCCTCTTTTATCACATGGTTGGCCCACAGTTACACACTGGTTTGGATGTCACCTGCTGTGCCAGGAGTGACTGCACCAACTTCCTTAAACTACAGGCAGCTTGAGGACTCCCTGCACAGCTCCCACAGTTCCCTGAATATGGTAGATGGCCAATAAACTCTTGTATGAAATGCACAATTAATGAGTCATTGATACATTTGGGAAAGTTTAACTTGAAGATAAACAAATGTCTGCCCTGACTGGTTTAAACATTTACCTTTTGGGAAAAAGGGTGCCAAACCCGACAGAATCTTTAGTGAAACTTTCAGCTTTTGATTTTCTCTTCTTCTCTCCACTATTCTGATTTAGTCACTTAGATTTTTAGAATATAATATCTGTTTCTTAGGGCTTCAGGACTATAACTAAATTTCAGATTTCAAGACCTTTTAATTCATCATTCTCCAAGAATAGTTATGATGCATGCAGCTGGGGTAGTATTTCTCACACTTAAGTAATGTACATACCTTTAAAAAATTGCCATGGAACTTCAGTGATACCTTAAGTTATTTTTATCAAAGTATCACTCAAATAAACTGCAAGTCCTTATAGGTACATAGCAAAAAAGGCAGTAGGATTGTGGTTGCGTGGTAGACACTCCTATGATCCAGAATATGCATGATTTTGATTTCTTTAGTATGACACTAATTCTTTTAAAATATTGTAATTGAAGTAAAAGCACAGATTTCATGGATTCATAGAGAACTTGGAGACCCCTAAGAGTGTATGTCCTGGTTCCAGTCTAACAAAACAGAAATTGGAGTATCACTTTACCAGAAACCACATTCAATTCTCAAACTTTGCCATTTTTCTAAGCCGTTTGGATGCCTACCCAGTTTTCAATGCTCAATTTTAATGTGAACAATCACTAAACTAGATATAAACTAATCTGCATATGCTTGTAACCATTACACAACTTAATGAAACCAAAATTAAATATGAACAAAACTATAAAACCAATGCTTCAAATAACCTTAATTAATGAGACAGATGCCATTGTGTCGCTGAACAAAAATGTCTGCTTAGATCATAAACTTGGTACTACTGTCTACTTGGAAAACAGGGTTTTTTTTCAGTTTCACATGCCCATTACTTACTTAGCAAACAGGCTTATCTGAATTTGTTCATTCCTTCAACAATTACTCTATTTTTCTTCAAGAAACCTTTAGAAATTGAACGGCAGCACATCAATCCATCAGGATTTTCATCAACACCCCCAGCTCTTGAACATCCCAGCAATATTCTGAAGAATTTGCTTCTGGAAGTTGATAACTAAGCTGACTTTTGCTTTATAGGTTTTAATAAAACATATTCTTATCCCATTATGAAATAAAAACTCTCTCTGAAACCAAAAAGAAATGGCTTCAAGATGAAAGAAAATTACTCAATGTAGTTACTTAAATATTTTAAGTGAAATAATTTTTTTAAATTATGATTTATATCCTGTGTCACTTACAATCTGAGTGCAGAGAGGATGTGGTTATTGTTTGTAAGTCTAAGAGCTTAACTGCAACTGAGAAGCTGTCTGCAAAATTTTATAAAATGAATTCTCCAAATTTTACAGGAAAATATCATACAGGTCTCTTAGGTTGCTCAAGACCCTGTTTCCTAATAGTTTTTGAAAGCTGTTGACTTTTAGAAATGAACATGTTGATCTGGGCATAAAGGAGGAGGATATGCAGAAAACAGAAGAGATGCCAATTCACAATGCAGCAGGCAATTAATTAACAAGAGTTGTGCTCCTTGAAACATATGATCGAGGAGATCTGAGAATCTCAGAATAACAGAAGATGTATTAATATTTCCTTCAAGTAACTATACTGGTGTGATTTTCTACCAGAGTTAAATCAATGGATTAGATCTTGGGGTATGGTGGTGGCGGTTTCAACAGGGGGCTGATCTCCCCTCCTCCAGACATTTGGCAATGTCTGGAACATTTTTGGTTGTCACAACTGTGGGGGGAGGGTGTCCTACTGGCATCTAGTGGGTAGAGGCTGCTAAATATCTTACAATGTATAGGATAGCACCCACAACAATTATCCAGCCATAAATGTCAATAGTGCCAAGGTTGAAAAATTCTGGATTAAGATGTCCAAGCTATATCCTTGAGTGCAAGGGCTTGCGTAGAGGGCTGGATCCTAGAGTATCCTCTTGCTTTATACACACATACACACACATACAATTTATGCTGCAAGGCTACAAGTACCACTCAGAATCCGACCAGACAGTTTCTTGGAACACAAGTGAGTCCTCAGGAGGGTTGTGTTAGAGGGTTTTGCATCGAGCCAGCCACACAAGAAAGACCACCACCAAACGAACTACTTAAGGAATAGATAACAGGAACTGTTCAAAACATAACAGAATTCATTAGTTCATTTAGTCACTTATTCAGCAAACCTTTATTAAGCACACTCATGTACCATTCTGCTAGGATGGATGAGGCATGGTGAACACAACCAGACCTGGTCCCTGCCCTCATGGAGCTTACAGCCTAGGGGGGGACTCTGAGGAAGGTTACCAACAAGAGGCCAGTTTGGACAATGGGGACTCTGTAAATGTCCATGATTGAGCTTGACAAGCTTTCACATATGTGTAATGTCATTTGAACTGCTGCACAACCACTTCATAAGATAGTCTTTATTCCTTTCTTAGGTTAATAACGTGCCCAAGGTCAAAACAGTTTGAGTGGCAGGGCTGACAGCTCAGCCCAGTGACACTGAGTCCCTATTATATTGTTCCATAGAGCAGGGATACATATAGGCACTCTTACCTTGACTGGTCCTGGAATTTTCTCTCCTGATCCCCGGCAATCATATAGGTATAAAACTTCTCTTTGTGAAAAAATGCTCCCACCTACTCCATCCTCTTGCTTATATAACACCTGGGGATTATTTTCTAGTTGTTTCATATACATATGCCTTGTGTTGCTAATTAAATTGTAAACTCCCAACCTGCAGGGGACAGATCTTCCATTTCCTTTGCAACCTTTTGCAGTACTGCAGTCACCCAATAAATGCCCTCTGCATGAATGAACCTGTAGAGATAAAAATACTTTATGGTATTCCCATTTATTGGTTTCATGCTTTTATTTTGCTTTGTGACAGAACTGTACATTATAAGCTTCTACAGGGCAGAGAAAATGGCTTGGTGCTTTCCTTTACACTCAGCAGGCACCATGCAAAATTTGATCCTTGCATGCCTTTTGATGCTCTGGCTCACTGGGGTGTTTTTGTGTATCTCAGGACCAAGGTTGTCAGCCTTTCTGCAGCCAAGAATGTCCCTTCCCTTCCAGTGTAAGCTCCCATGGCGCCTAGGACAGGGCTAGATTACTGCGGAAGCCCCTCCGTGCTTATTTTTATTGCTAAGGAAGACGACTGCGAAAATGGCAAGCTCTTGCATAATAACCTAAGACCTTGCGAGGAAATGAGCAAAGTGGAGGGGGATCTGAAGGCAGGTCAGAGATGGCCTGGATGAGGACGCCGAGGCTTCTCTCTGAGAATGCAGCCCAAGTCTGGCAAGCCGCACTCGAGTTGTGCGCCGCCCGCAGTCCCGGGGCCCGGGATGCAGCCCGCCAGCCCGCCCGCCCGGCCCGCGCGCCCCCGGGAGCTGTCCAGACGGCCCCGCCCGCGCCTACCTGGGCACTCACCCGCGCCGCGCGGCCTCTCCTCCTCCCACCCAGGCCGCGGGGGCCCGGCTCGGGCCTGCCCCGCCGCCTCCCCGCCTTCGAGCGGCCCCGCGGGCCGCGCGCTCGCGGCTTCCACCCGGCCGACCGACCGGCCGGCCAGCCAGCGCCAGGCGCCCGGGGGCGGCGCGGTCAGGCTCGGCGGGGTTCGGCGGGCTCGCCCTCGGCCGGGCGCCTGCAGGGGGCGCGGGGACGGCCCCGCCCCGCCGCCTTCCCTCTCCCTCCCGGCTCCCTGGATCCGCGCCGGGAGGAAATGATGTGTTGCTGCCTGGTTAATCACAGCTCCAGACACTCATTGGCCGAGCGCTCCGCAGCCACTTCCTCCTCCTCCTCCTCCCGCTCCTCCCGCTCCGGCTCCTGCTCTTTGCAGCCGCCGCCGCCGCCGCCGCAGCCTCCCCCTCGGCGCTGGGGGAACTTTTCTACTCTCTGTGACCGTCTCCCGCACCGCCCCCGGGGGCCAGCCCCCGGCCTGCCCGCCCGGCCCGCCCGCGGCCGTCCTCCCAGCCCGAGCCTCTGCGCCTCGGGAAGTTTATTCCGCCCGCCCTCCTCCCCTTCCTCCTCCTCTTCACCCCGCCTCCCCTCCCTCCCCCGGCTCTTTCCCCCGGGTGGCTGCCGCCGCTGCCGCTGCCGCTGCCAGCCTGCTCCTCGGCCAGCCGCGCCGGCCCGAGGGCTGGGCAGCCCCTGGCGCCGCGCACCGCTCCGCCGCCGCCGCCGCCGCCGCGCGGGGCCGACCCCCGGCCCCCGGCCCCGGCTCCGCAGAGTTCCGGGCTCCCTCGCCGGCTGCACCGCCCCGCCCCGCCCCGCGCCGCCCCGCGCCGCGCCGACCTGCAGCGCCCGGCTGCCTCGCACTCCGCCTCCCCCGGCTCAGCCCCCGGCCGCGGCGGGACCAGAGGTGAGGGCAGGTCGCCGGCCGCGCCTGCGGGAGCCGGGAGGACCGAGGGAGGAGGGAGCCCAGCGGGAGAAGAGACAGGGGTTGGCGGTGGGAGGGTGGGCGTCTGCGGTGCCTCCCCCTCGCTTTCATTCCTTTCTCCCCCAAGCCCGATCCCCTCTCGGTGGGGGAAGCAGCCGCGGAACAAAACTGTCTTGCTCTGGCCCTGAACTGCTGGTGGGATATGGGGGAGGGCAGAGGCATGGAGCGGGGGTCGCGGGTTTGCACTGGGCTGTGTGTGTGTGTGTGTGTGTGTGTATGTGCGTGTAGTGAACTCCTTCAGGGTGTGCACCTCTGACTTGTAAATGGATCTGGCCGCCGGGCCACGGGGCTTACCTTCCTAGCTGAGCTTGGTAGAGTAAAGAGATGGGCGAATCACCCCCACCCTCAAAATATCCGTCTCTTCCAAGAGGAATTTTCTGCTGGAGAGACAGCCAATAAACTCTGCTCAACTCCCGCCCTCCCTCCGTTCTTCCTAGCTGCAGTTTCAAAAAGCTTCAAAGCCAGGAATGTGGGATTCATCTTCCGATCCCCAGAAGGCAAATGTGGTTACAGATGTTGCACGGTACTTTGCCAAGTTTAAAACCCTTCCTTCAACACTGTAACCAAAACAGCGAGGCTAGAACCTTGGGCGCGCTGGGGAGAGATGTGGGCCTCTGGGGCCGCTGGATTCGGTAACTTCCGTCGGGTTCTAGACTGGCTCAGCTCTGTCCAGTTTGTGCCAGATATGTCTCCCACCCTCTCCTCACCTCCTCTTTCCCCTGGAGGTTTGAATGCTCCTTGCACGAGAGAGAAGCTACTTGGGGAAGAAAACATTCCACTTAGTAGTAGCAAAAAAGTCTTGGTTGAAAAGTTGTCATTAATTTGGCTTTTGGAGAGAGGTAGCAAGGTGATACAATGGATTTGTTAATTTTATTGGGCTTTTCTTTCTTGTTTGAGGGGTGTATGATAGGCGTTAGATGATGGGAAAAGGAACCGGTTCTATACACGTATTATGTATTTTTGAAAAGAGACCCTTGAATTGAGACATAACCCAGTGGTTTTAAAGAATCCTGTCCCAGAGATGCAGATTGCTCTGACAGCCCAAGGGAAGGCGGTGGCAAAAAATAGACACCACCTCCCTTTTCCCCAAAAAAATTCTTCCTGGAAAGGTGGTGTTAAGAAATTTCAGAGATGGGCTGATCCAAGTGGCGGGCCTTAAATGGAAACACTATAGTATGTCCTGGCACTTGTCTCTGGAGGTGGGTTGCTGGCCAGGGGCCCGGGCTTGGGCAGCCAGCAGACACTAGTCTTGTGCTGACCTTAGACACTGCCTTGCCATGCAGCTTTGCTGTTTGCAGACTGCTTAAGTATGAAATAGGGGCCTCATCCATTTCACTGGTGGGGACACGGGTCAGGAGGTTATCTTAGGCTTGGATGGGACCTGGATCACTGTCTTCTAAGATCAAATCACTTATTTTGTGATTCACTTGTTTTTGTTTTCTGTCTTGGAATGAAAAAACAGAAGTCTTTTGAAGCCTGAAATGTAGACCTTAAGTTGATATAATTGGGAGTTGGATAATAATATCTCTACTATCACCCCTCATGCAGATACTCAAAGGTGGTAAATGGTGTTGAGATAAATTCTGGATAGATCACAAAGACCAAGAATTGAGATGAATATAGATTGAGTTCATTCTCTCCTTTTCCAGCTGTATTAGTGAGTTTTACTTGAGGGTGGTTTTAAATAAAACTTGATGTAGGTAGTAGTCTTACAACTTTCGTACCTTGGAAGAGAGTGATCATTTGAGTCCAAATAGGTTCCTTGCTATCTCTAAGTCATTTAAAAGAATATTAAGGATGTGGAGTAAAGATGCCATATTCAGGAATGTAATGAATTTCAGAAGTGAGGAACTTAATTTGATGAATAGCATTGTAATGATTTTTTTTTTTCAAAGTAGTGATTTACCAAATTTTCTTCATGCATCCACGAGATAACATGATTGAGTCAGTAAACAGAGGTTATACCTCTGGTCTTACCCTAGATCAGACAGAACTAGTCTTGTGATGATCATGACAGGCTTCTAGGTAATTCTCAGGGCTGGACTGAGGAGTCCAGCTTTCTGAGGGAGGGAGGGGAACAGGACAGAAATGGATTTGAAAAATGATCCTGCTCTTCAAGGTCATGAGGTGAAGATGGAATCAATGCTGGGACTGGGAGCTGTCGTCGGTGGCTTGTTTGGCTGTTGGATCCCTGCATCTTGATTTATTTTTATGTGAAGAGATCTCATGCCCAACTGGTTAGGAATTCTGCGGAAGTAAACCGTTGATGGTGGCAAGACCCTATGATATGTTTGGGTGATTTTAACGATGGGGTAATTGGGGGGTATTGGATATGTGCCAGGCACTGTGCTCAGCTCTTTACATGCCCTTTTTCATTTCCATTTTCACAACAACCATATGTTTTATTATCATTTTACCTTCTACAATAAGAAATTGAGGCTTGGCAAATTTAAGTGGTGGAGTGAGGATTTGAACCAGGGGTCTTCGGGACTCCAGAACTCATGTCCTTAGCCACTTTTGCCAGTAATTGTGCAACTGGCATTCGTTCACATATGATCTTCGTGAGTTTACCATGGCTAAGTCTCACTTAGCCTATTAATTACTTAATATTTTTCTTTAAAGCAATGATTCACTTGAAAAAAAAGACATCATCTTTTAAGAGGAAACAATATATCACTGCCACATTTGGAAAGCCAACTCACTTGTTAGGAATAGGAGATAGTCATAAAGATGCATTCATACTTGTACTGAAACCCCCAAATTCAGGATAATGGTTATTTGGGGGTGTGTGTGTGTGTGTGTGTGTGTATGTGTGTGTTGTAGGAACCTGGAATAAGGATGGAGGAGGAAGGTAGATGATATAGTATTGGTGATGTTCTGGTTTTTGGATTGGGTGCTGGGTTCATGGGTGCTGATTTTATTTTTAGACTTTATAACCTACATACACGATACATACATTTTTTGTAAAACGATAAAGAAAATTAAACACATAACCATTAACAATGATCACTTGGGGAATATTTTACTGTGCTATGCTGACTATATAGACTTAGCTTGGTGCCTTGTAAAAAGTAGGTACACAAGAACTATTGGCTGATTGACAGGACCCCAGGTAATAATTTTAAAGCAAGCTTATTGTTTGTTATACTTGAGTAAAGTTGAAGTATGTCCGTCCCCCCCTACTCCTGCCCCCACTATTTTCTCCTGCTTCCACTCTGATTTCCAATATTGTGACTAAAATAATAGCATGGGCTACCGTGAGGTTTTGCCTGACTCCAATTATGGGAGACATGGTCTGGGCTGAAGCTGGTACTTTTCAACATCACCTTGTCTTATATATCTGGTACTTGGGATGGGGCAAAGAATGCTGTGGTGAAGTGTTAAAATGCTTTCATATTTTTTCCCCAGTGGTAATTCAGAGCTGGAAGTGGTGTTTAAGTTAAAGCGGTGCCTAGGTAAAATGTTAACAACATTAAACTGGTGAGGCTGGGAAATAAAGCCATCAGATTTTAATTGGAATCCATAGAGTCTCCTGTTTTATTTTCCCAAGCAAGTACTGGGCACTGTGGCTTTATTCCTGGAAATGAGGATTTGGAATTGAGTTTCCTGGTACAAAATGCCCTCTTTGATCTTTTGGAGTGAAAACTTTGTGTTTCTTTCTGTGGCCAATTCCAGCTCTCAGAAGAACCAAATGGAAGATTTACCTCTTCGTTTTTAGTGGTTGGCCAGGGACTGCTCCTGCTTGCCATGCTAGTTTAAGAATCAGAAATTCCAAACCAGGATTTGTGTGTTGGAAAGGACTTTCAAATGAAAGACTCCTTTTGAAAGAGCTTCATCAAGTTGGTGTGGTCAGCCTTTGGTTCAGATGGGAGGTAGTTTTGCCTGAACTAACACTCTCAAAATTAATAAGAGATCCAGGAGCTTCCTTCTCAGAGTTTAAAAAGAAAAATCCACCCCCTGCTCCCAGTCTTCAAACTGACTGCACAGTTGAATAATATTCCTGTGCTCTTATAGGCAAGTTTGGGAAATCTGAGCTTGTTTATATGTCCAAAGGCTCTTATGTGATCTGTGAGAGCTTTGTTTTTCAGAGCTGCCACTACTCAGTTGTTTGATTTTTGAGTTTCACTCTCTGACCAACATTCCACTCTGCCCATTAGGGTTGCTTCATTGTTGACTCTGGGTATTTGGCCTTTGTTTCTGTGACTGGGAAAGGTAACTTTAAATTTCAGTCTTTCCAAATTTTGTGGAGGTCGTTTTTTGGTGAACAGGGTGAGGTGAAGGGGCCACATTTAGCACAGGTGTCCTGGTGATGTCCAGGAGGTCAGCTCTCCTTCACTCTAAGGCCAAACCTTGACTGCTCTTGCTCTCTGCATCACCCTTTCCCCTCTCTTGTGGAGAGCCAGATCCTTCAGGGCTCAGGGTAATCTCATTGCAAGCAACAATGCTTCCCGGATTTTGCCATTTTTGCCTTTGGAGTCTGCTAGCATTTTATCATCCTCACTCCTCATTTTGGGACTTGATTGATCTCTTTGAGGGCAAGGACTTAAAGTTATTCATTTCTTCATTTATTCTTTTGACACAATTCATTCCCCTTCACCAATTTAAAACCTTCCAAATTCTCTTACTGGACTCCTTGAAGACAGGGACTGTGTCTTTTATTCATCATTTGTGTATCTTTTGCACCTAACACAATGCCTGGCCCAGACCACACACAGTCCATGAATCTTTTTTTAATTGCTGAGAGAATGAATGGATAATTGCATATGAGGGGAGCAAAGGGACCCAGTCCTCTAGGGAATTAGGGAAATCTCAGAGAAGATGAGGCCAGTCACTGGGGTCCTTAAGGATGAGTTTGGGAAGCAGAGACGAAAGACACTCTAGGTAGAAGGAACTTTTTGATACTCCTCTATGCTTGATGTTGTAACTTGTCTGTCCTAAGTCAATTCAACAAACATTTATTGTGTTCTTTTCAGTGTATGTTCCCTTTTTTGTTTGTTTTTGTATTTAAAGGTGATGCTTCCATTTTTGGGAAGAATATTTCAACTAATTTTTTATGTTCTATGGAGCAAGGAATCCTGCATTAATGTGTGTATGGCTGGGACCTAAACACTCAGTGAATCGACCCCTTTACTCCGACTTCTTCCTGTTGCATATGTTCCCAAACAGTTGACCTGTGAAAACACAGGGTGGTAGGCAGTGCTTATGTGCAAGGTGGAAGAATGTGCATAACCTCTTTGGAAAATGGGTGGAATCCAAAGTAAACTCTTATTTTGATAGGCTTTAAGGGTTGATTTGAGCGGACACACCACATAGAACTGTTCAGCTTGCATACTTGATGGCTGGCTGTTTTGCTTATTTGTGAAAGCCAAGATTGGCCATTGATGGTCACTCTGCAGCATAGATGCCATTGAGAAATAAGATGGCTCTAGTTTTGGGGATTTTTCTTTAGCCAATTATGGAAGAATTATTGATTGAACATTGAGTTTGTTGAGAAATGTACAGAGGGGATAAGAAAGGTAGGGGTTATATTGGATAAAACTGGATGTTACAAGTGGGATGATAATTGGAGTTTAGAGAGTGGCTACTGAGAAGAATGTGCAACAAAAAGAATTTGAGAAAAAGCATTCTGGAATAAAGGGATGAGTTGAAGTGGTATTTTAAACCAAGTTCTGAATCTTCCAGTATTGCAGCTATTGATGAGGAGTGCTACACTCTGGGTGAAAATAAAATGTGTTTGATTACTCTCCTTAAGTGGTGGGTTAATGCTTGTAAGCAAACATGACCATGAAAGCTGGAGCTTTTGGAACAATTTCTCTTGTCTTGATGTCACAGACTTACAGAAGATAGCAATATACCTAGGAACAAAAAGCATAGGTGGTTATTCTAGAGTGACCCTTATCTTCCTTTTCAGGAGTAAGGAAAATGGTAAGGGACAAGTGTGCCGAATGATATTTTTCATATGTTTTTTTGCACTTGAAGAACCTGTACTGTTGTGAACAACAGGTGGCAAGAACAAATATCTTACGTGTATGGCCTAGTAAAAAAATGGAAAAGCTCAGTCAGTCAGCAGAGATTACTTTATATAAACATAAATGTTTTATTTCAGTGTTTTAAAAACATTTTTGACTCCCAGCAATACATTTTACATCACAACCTAGTACATGCAACATACATACACATGCATATTTAAAAACGAAGCTGAATTACCGGTTTTACAAAACGATATTGTAAATGTTTTGTAGTTTCTATTTAATTTTTATTAAAATTCTGGTCTCTATCTATTAAATTGATTTCACAACTTGCTAATGGGTCCTAATAAGCGGTTAGAAAAAACTGTTCTAGATATTGTGGAAATTAGCCTTAATTTGTTTATTGACTAGTTGCTGGTCTGGATGATAATTTTTTGGGGGGAGGATATGGATTTCAATCATTCTATAGAAAGTCCACACTCCTATCCTATGCTGTCTTCCCCCGCCAAATTATTTTGTCTGTGTAAGGGTCTTTGCTTGTTTCTCCAAATCAGATTAAAGTGAGTAATCTGTGGTTTGGACCAGCTCCAAGAGTGCATCATCATCATCATCTTGATCCCCATCAGCATCAAAGGTGGGGCGGCTTCATCTAAACTGGTGGCAGGAGCCACTTAGCTCCCTGTTTATTTAGATTCTATTTGAATAGGATGGCGACTTCCAGTAATAAGGGGAAAAGCAGGAGTACCTGCTGAGATCGCATGCACCCAAAGGGTGAGAGGGAAGTGGAAGAGATGACCCCATATATTGTTAGTATGGACAGCTCTTTGCAATTAAAGACATAAGAGCTTAACTGGTGGCAGCAGTCATCATTATTGTCATTGTCCTCATCATTAAAATCTCCCTGTTTTCTTGCTCCTTCATCTTGTCCCCTTTTGTTTGTCCTTCATTTATTGAGCTTTTATCGAGTCTTCCTGTGCTTTGGGCTGGACATGAAAAGCTCAGTAAAGCCAAGTTGATCTTAATGTGCACTTGAGTAGGACAGTGAAGAACTACACATCCAACTGTAAATGGCAGAATGCTGAGTATCTTGGTCGCAAGATACGGAGGGATAAGGATCAACCAACACCTTTGAGGAAGTGGCCTTTGAAAGAGGTCCCAGTTTGATGTTATCATGTTGAGAGGTATCTATATAGCTTGTGGAATAGGCAGCATTCCAAAAAGAGGGAATAGGGCAAGGAAATATGAGGTGGTTGTTTTTGCTTAGGAGCCATGTTGTATAAAACAGTTGCACATATTTTTAATCACTAGAATCAGACTCTGTCCCAAGACCTAGCCTCCTAGGGAGGTATGTATGCAAGACCTGAGACAACTGGAAAGAACAGCAGGTTAATTGTTAAAAGTGCTTTGTGATTCGACTTGACTATACAAAGTCAGTAAGGTGAGCATCACAGAGGCAAGCCTAGAAAGGGAGATTGGGAGCCACACTATGGTTTATTTTGAATGCCAGGCTGAAGGTTAAGATGATACATGCACAGCTGGCCTTCATCAGGCCCCCTTGTAGTATCTCATGTAATGCTCACTCTACTCTGTGAAGTACCTACTCTTATTATCCCAATTTTACAGAAGGAGGAATTGAGACTGGGAGAGGTGACGTGACATGTTTGAGGTCACACATCTGGACTGTAACCCCTCTCTATAGCAGAGGTTGAAAACTGGTGGCCCCTGAGCTGAATACACCTCACATTTGTGCCCTGTATGATACTGTATTTAGAACATTTTTTGTTTTGGCAATGGTTGCCATCATTTAAAAATGGGGAGATTTCATTAAAAGATTTCAAATTTTCAGCTGCTCCTGCAACGTTGAAAACTCTGGCAGCACCAGGATGGCGTTCCTGCAGGAACCTGCCAGAGCTACTTGTGATTGTGTCAGTCTGAGGGGACATGGGCACTGTGTTCACCACAGTCCCAGCTCGTCCTGTTTTCTCCCAGACACCGAGGCCCAGCATTAGTTGCTATTTATTGTTTATTCTTGTGTTGGTGGGTTTCTTTCTTTTTTCTTTTTTAACTCTTAGCCTGCATCATTTCTGTCTGCTAACTGCATCGTGCCTATAGGTGTGTGGGTTTGAGCCCCTCTCACATGGCCTTCTGTTGGCCAAGGTTGATGGGGCTAGTGGCAGAGGGTGGGATGCCTGGAGGCTGGGAGGAAATGAGAATGGATGGAGCTAAGGTTTTGCCCTTGGGCTGGAGAAGCCACAGGGCTTGGCAAATAAATTACTTTTGTGATGAGAAGGAGGGTAGGGGGTGGACAAACATACTTGAATTCTGGAACCTAGATGACTGGGAGAATGGCATTGATCTTTAAAGAAAATGAAAAGTTGGCAAGAGGAGTGGGTTTGAGATAGAATGTGGCGTTGCGGTGGAGGTTCTGGTGGAACAAGAACATAGAAGTCTTGCTGGAGTTCTGTGAGAAGTTGGGAAGTTGGTTCTGAACCCTGGGGATAAGGGTTTGAGGCTTTGGCTTTGTATTGGTTATTGGATCTGTTTTGGCACTGGTAAGAGGATCGGAATGCTCTGGAGGAAAGCATCCTTTTGGAAATGGGAAGAAGCTTTTTATTATTGACCAGGAATAGCCAGCTACAAACAGTTCAAAGTCTCTTATTGACTTTTTTGGGTCAAGTGCCTTATCTTGCAAATAAATCAAATGTTTATCCTAATTAAGGAGTAAAATCACAGTCTTCAACTTTTGAACATGGGAACCGATAAACATCTGCTCATAGAATCAAAGGCAGATATGCTGTTTGATGGGTGACGCCTGTAACTCACGTTTACATCTATTTTGCTAAACGTTATTTAGGTGAAGCTGATTCTAACTATGGCTTCTTTTTTTTTTTTTTGTATCACAGGTGATACAAAAGGGGAAAAAGAGGTTGCTGGAGCCCTGAGATGAGGAAAAAGTGCCAGAGTAGAATGACTCTGCTAGAGATTTACCCTTGCTTTTAGCCAGTTTAGAATGGAATGTCCTTTTCAAATTCAGATGAGTTTTTTTTTTCCTTGGCTTGTTTGCTTAGGATTCCCTCCAACTCATTGTTTCTTAATCAGCTAGGTCCACCTCAGCTCCTCTCCCTTCTCCCACTTGGTTCCCCTTTGATCCCTTAAAGTCATATGGTTTTAGGGCATTCTGAGCATTGGTGGGGTAAATCAACCTCAGATGTCGGTGTTGTGCATGGAAATCTTCCTGGAGGGCATTTCTTTTGTTCTCAGAGATTTGTCTCCTTTTGGGGCCACACAACTCTGACTTTTTAAAAAAAAATTTGAATTGGTGTTTTTATTTTCATCCCAGATAGCACAGTAATGTGGGTTCCTATACATTTTTTCTTAGAAATTAAATAATTTCATTAAGAGGTTTTATGTTTTGATATGTTTATATTATGAAAGGAATACGTGTACACAATGCAAGATATGAAGTAAAGGAAAGGTGTACAGTGAGACCATTGTCAGTAATGGACTGTTTAAATATATAGGATTCAGTACTGTCTGAGGTTTCAGGCATCCACTGGGGGTCTTGGAAGGTATCCTCACACCCACAGATAAATCATTCTATCTGTCTATATGTCTATCTATTTATCTCCTATATATCTGAGGGTAAATACCAAAGATTGAAATTGCTGAATCTAAGGGCATCTGCATTTTAAATTTCAGTATAGGTTGTATCATGAATTTGGTTTTTGTTCTGTATTTGTGAAGCCATGTGGCATGGTGAGAATGAGAGAACAACCCATAGACTCAAGCACCAGTCTACTCTCCGGTGTAAATCAATTTTGTGGCCCAGGAAAGTCCTTTTCTTAACCTTTGTCTTCGTGGTGTTTTCCTTTTCTCATCTGTCAGGAAGGGCACAGACAGCAGTATCGTAGCCAATGAGGTTTGTCCGAGGCGTGATTATTGCTAATTGAAAACTTTTTCCAATACCCCACCATGCAATATAGTCGGCATTAGCAATTTTCGATACCCTCTTCGGAGGCACTAAGAAAAGAAGAAGGACGTAGACTAAGTTATTTCTAAAGTTTAAAAATTTGTTCATTCTCTTTCAGTCTTTCTCTTTTTTGTTCCTTCCAGTAAATGGAGCTTGTTTTTTTTTTTTTTTTTTTTTGTTTGTAAGTTTGAGTCTGTGAAGAACTCAGGGCTTTGGAAGCCTTGCTAACCACAGCTTTACTTTGATTGTTTTAAAGCACCATGTCTGGTTTGTGCTTTATGTTAAAAGCAGAGCTTCTATGGCCGATTATCTTTTTCTTTTTCTTTTTTTTTTAAATATGGTGAGTGGTAAGTAGGCATTTAGTGACCAAGAAACTCATATAGTCAGCTTTTTATTATTGATCAGGAATAGCGGCAAAGGATTTTTAGACTTAGGGAAAAAGTTTTATTTTTATAATAGCTTTAAAAAAGGCAATAGGCATATGACAGTCAGTCTTTAAAAAAACAGCAATATTTTATTTATGACTTTGGAACGTACCAGAGGAGACAGCTTTTGATCTTTTGAAGTATTTTGTAATGTGAAGAAGGTAAAATAGGGATTATTGAAATTTTGAGCTATGTAACCAGTATTGCTTCATCTGATGATTGGATTTCCTGGTGGTTAGCAAACTGGATGTATTTAAAAATTGAAGCCCAAGTAAATAAACTTTAATATAAAATTCATGTTTATTCCTTGTACTATATTTTTTTCTTTAGAATTTGCTCTCCCAAAAGCAAGCAGTGTGTTTGAATTCCAAGTTCAAAGACTTGGAAATTTTGAGTTCTTCATGTAAATGTAATTTTTCTGGAAAATTTTTGAGCCTTTTTTACTCATTTAAAAAAATCACTTATTAAATCCCTTTTTAATTTCCTTTTTTTTTTTTGAGACAGAGTCTCACTTTGTCTCCCTGGTGGAGTGACATCATCGCAGCTCACTGCAACCTCAAACTCCTGGGCTCAAGGGATCCTCCTGTCTCAGCCTCCTGAGTAGCTGGGACTACAGGTGTAGGCCACAACGCCTGGCTAATTTTTCTATTTTTAGTAGCGATGGGGTCTCACTCTTGCTCAGGCTGGTCTAGAACTCTTGAGCTCAAGCAATCCTCCTGCCTCAGCCTCCCAGAGTGCTAGGATTACAGGCGTGAGCCCCACCGCGCCTGGCCTAAATCTCTTTAAGTGTAGAGATTTATTCATCTAGCTGTAGAGTAGCAAATAAAAGAAAAAGGAAACAAATGTTCTACAAGAGGTTAGGTTTATATATATATTCATAAAATGGAAAAATGGAACCTTATGTGATCAGTAAAAAGACTATTTTAGATAAATTATTAGAGACAGATCTCACTTTAAAAGTTACTTTCTCAAAGAGGCTTTTGTTGGCTAGTCCATCCTTAATTCTTTTCTGTATCTTACGTATGCTACCCTATATATACTCTAAGTATGTATATGTGTGTGTGTGTATATATATATATATACACTATCAATATAAATAGGATATGTCTACTTGATACAGTGTGTGTGTATCCTTTGCCTGGTATACTGCCCTATCCATTGTAGACATGGAGAAAGTTTTGCAATGAATTAATGATCACAGAGAGTACTCAGAGTAATATTACATAGAAAAAGCAGGACACTAAAAACATAGTATGATTCCATTCATGTAAATTATGTACAATAAAGTAGTACAGTTCCATACACATAAACATAAAACATAGTACAGTTTCAGATTTGTAGTTATATACATATGGATATAGAGGAAAAAAAGATCGGTAGAAAAGCAAAATGTTAGCTCTGCGCTGTGGGTCATGCATAATTTTGAAGAGACAATCTTGAAATACAAATGAGTGGAGTAAATATTAGAAGATTATGTCACCTCGATAATGTATTTTACCCTTTCAGCATTAAAGGTGGTCACCTTACCTAAAATGATGTATTACAATACCATGGCCTTTTCTCCTCTTGAGTAAAATGTACTGTATCTCTGTAGTGTGACAGGTTTTATATCTACTTTAGGATTAAATTATGATCTGAGAGTTGCACTTTAAAGAAACTGGTTTTAATTTCACATCAGTTGAAGTTAAAGGGTAGAGAAAGTATATTAGATCTGGTACAAGTGTCTAATTATAATTATTGACACATTTTCAAATGCTCTCTTAAGTGTGATGCATTGCCCATGTTTTTGACAGCTGTGACTACATTAAACCTGCTGGAGTACTCTTTTCACAAAGGTTTGTTTAAACTTAGAATTGTCAGAAGGATTCTTCATAAAGTAGAAGAACATAGACTTAGAGGTGAAATGGTAGTTCATTTCCCACTGTGCTTCTTGTTGAGTTTTAGTCTGTTAAATGTTAAACAGAAGATTTTCTGGATTTAGTTTTCATGTCAGGAAACCTGGGAATTTTATTTTCTTATACAGTAAAAAAAAAAAAAAAAAAAAAAGCATGGTGTTGTTCTTTTGTGGTTTGACTCTGCAATGCTAGTGTAGATTCTACTTATTTTTCCTGCTGAAGGTCTCCAACCACATAAATTCAAACTGACAGACTTGATACTGCATAACAGCCTTGTTTTCTAAACGTCTCCCTCAAAGTTTATGCATTATCTCCTTTTCGTGGCCATTCCCTCCTTCTATACAGATTTATTGAGTAGCTATTATGTGCCAGGCACTGAATGTATAGATAGAAAGGCTGTCAGAGAGCTCAGCTTGGCAGAGACAGAAAAATAAATAGCCAGTATACAATAGAGTGAAGTGCCAGATCGGAGCTCTAAACATGAAGTTGAGATGAGCAGTTCTGTTTGAGAGGGCATCGAAGGTCATCTTCTCAAGGGAGTGATGTTCTTGAGCATCCTGAAGGTTGAGTAGGCAGTCATCAGGTAGAGAAAAGGAGAAAAGGCTTTCCAGGCACAGAGGCTTACAGTAAAGACAGCATCCTTTAAAACTGACCATGGCCACAACCTTAGTACTCCACGTGTGGTAGTCCTTGGATCAGCAGTGATGGCATCACTAGAGCTGTGGTCTCAGGCCGACCTGTATCCTACTGAGTTAGAGTCTGCTTTGCAACAGTATCCCCGGGTGATTTGGATGCTTCTAAAAGTTTGAGAAACATCGGACTCCAGCACAGGAAGGGATAAAAGATGGGAATGCTGAGAAAATAGACCACCTGCAAAGGAGTTTCATTTTTTTTTTTTTTTTTAAGCACAGGGTTAGATAATGGAGAAGTAACATTATCAGATCTATGTTTTCTGAAAATTGTATGGAAGTCTATGTAGGGCAGCATTTACCAAGAATGTTTGTTGAAATCTTAATTGTACATAAGGTGCGTCACAGAAAAAAGTCCTCATAAGTTTGGCAGATGCAGGACATTATATCTTTCTTTTAATGTAAAGTATCTTAGTACATTGAAAGTTCTGAGATGTTGGCATTGAAGAGAACCATTAACTTAACCACTTATCCTGGGATGTCCCTGGAGTATTCCACCTTTATTCCATAGTGGATCCCTGGGTAGCCTCACAGCTGTTAATACCACAAGGATAGTGGATACATTGTGCTGAACACATTTTTCTGAAATGCTAGCACTGCTTCCCAAATTTCAGACACTGCCTTATCTGAGTGGGGTGGACTGACTGTCCGGGTTTGCCTGGGACTCGTGATGTGCTGGACTTTCAGTGCTAAAGTCCTGGGCAAGCCAGGGTGAGTTGGGCACCCTTCCTATCAGTTTGCCATATATATGACTATTTACTTTCTTTAGGTACACTCAGCCTTTTCCCCTCCAATTCTTGCTTCAGGCTCATTCTAACGGACTGGTTCTCAAACTTGTCTGCATTGGAAACACCTCCTGGGAAGTTTCTAAACCTGATGCCTGTGCCCACCACATGAGGTTGTGATAGTCTATGCAGGGGTATATATGGCCCATGCTGTATGGGGTGGAATTTTTCAGAGGTCCCCAGTTTATTCATGAAAGTTTATTCAAAGCACTTATACTTGTGGAAATGCAGTCTTAATGTGCTACTTAGGAGTTTATTTTAATATCTAATAGGAAAAACACTAAGCAATAAAAAGGAAAAAAAAAGCCGAAGAAACACCTACCTAGCAGTACGTTGGGGGACCACTGGTAGTACATGTTCCACACTTTGGGAGACGCATAGGGGGAGTAGCCGTCTAGGCAAGAGATGAGGGGGGCCGGAGCTTGTTGTTGGCCGTTGTAGCTGGAGAGGATGTTGGAGCCTCAGTGCTGTCTGGGAGGCGGAGCTGATGAGCTGTGGTGACTGATCTGATCTGTAGGGTGGGATCAGGTGGATGGTGATCAGTTAACAGAATAGGGAGGAGAGTGGAGAATGCTGGAAAGTTACAGGCTCAGTTTGAGCAGACTGGTGGAGCTGTCCAGTGGGTAGTCAGAAGAAAAAGAATTAATAGCTCAGAGGAGAGGGCTGCACAGATGAGAGCGTCTCCCTCCTGGTCCAGGGGGCAGTGAAGTTCAAGGGGGAATCGGAATCTCCTGGGGGAAGGGGAGAGGGTGGATCTGCCCCTTGGGCCCAAGGGATGAGGCTTGGAGGACCCTGAGAGAAGAGCCTGGGAGGTAGGAGGACAGACAGAGGCTCCTCTCATCACAGAGGAAGGCAGGGCCCCTCCCAGGTACTCCTGGGAAGCAAATGGGAGAAGAGCTCAGGAGGGCAGTTTGTGTTGGTAATTTAGTCGTCTTTAGCAATGTTTGTGTAAGTTTGGCACGAGGGAGGAAACCAGATATAGTGGGTTGAGAGGGAGGAGACGGCTAGAGCAAGTGACTTTTTCTAGAATTTTTAAATGAAGAAAAAGCCTGGCATAGAATGGGATCTTAGGGAATAAATCTGGGTTAGTCATCTGGTTACTCATGGAAGTTATTTCAACAAGGGAAAAAAATTACAAGGAATATTCAGATATTCACAGAAAAAGTGCCAGAGCCCTCTGGGGCTCCACGGAATGCCTTTACTTTCAAATTGTAGCCACTCAGCTTCCCTGCAGCTTCCCTGGTCATTCCCTGGGCACAACAATCTCAGTTTCTGAATTTATATATTTATAGATGTCATTAAGGATTTTTTAGTGGTGATGATAAGGCAGCATCTGGTTAAGGGTTCAAGCTTTGTTGCTATGTAGCGCACGTTTGTGGAGGGCTTTGTAGTTTACCAAAGCAACACCATGTCTCACGTGATCTTCTTAACCTCACGCAGGAGGCAGGGCAGAGAATAGTGTTATTTTATTTTACAAGGGGAAAAAAAAAAACCTTTGAAGTTTGAATATATTAGGGAGAACTTGCTGATGGTTAATAATGTACTGATGGATCAGGGTAGAATCCTGGCCTCCTGGTGCAATATTTCTTCCATTATATTGAGGAGGAGGATGTCTCCATTTTTTTCCCAATTAGTTTATAAATTCCTTTAGGGCAGAGATGGTGTGTTCACTGTTGAGACCTGGGTTGGTAGTGGGTAGGAGGGTCCTTTGGCCCAAGCTTCCCACTCACAAGGGGCTTCACATTAATCTTGACATTACCTTTGAATGATAGAGTCCTAGAAATATGCTAACAGGATTGAAGGAAGGTGATGTGGATCATCTAACTTTGAACTTGTGTCTTACTACTGGACCATGTAATTATGTTGAGACTAGCCTGATAGTATTGCCTGGCATGTTTTTTAAGTATTTAAAACATGCACAGTGTTTGTTACCCTGTTTCATCATTAAAAAAATATTTTAATACCGGAAATCAACTGCAGTGGAAGAGGTCCAAACCTCTCTGGACTTCAGCGAGGCCCTTCTCTGTTTGTGTGTGGAGGGACATGAAGATGCATCAGCCCCTCTCACAAAGCTTTAAGTCCGGTAAAGCTGATCTTGTTTTGTAACTACTACACAGCACACGATGGGCTGTGTAGTGGTTACAACAAATACTTGTACTTTTAAATGGAGGGAGGTGTTATTTTGTGTTATACATTCTCCATTTTATCACAGTGGACCACTGTCAATTTTTAAATTTCTAAAATTATCTTTCCCATGAGTCATTAAAGATACACTGTTAGGATTTGGGGAAGGAGAATGATGAAAGAGAATACAGAAATGGGATCAGCAAGTTTTAGGACAAGAGACGAGAGGTTTTGAGTGAGTGGTGAACAGTTGAAAGCAGGAAGGAGTCACTCAGGGGAAGCTGGAACTACGTGGAGGCACTTTTAAAAAAGCACACCAAAGGGATTTGAGGATGAGATAGGAGTAATTCAAATCTGATGATATCTTAGAGGGTAAAACTGAAGGCTTTTCTTTCCAATCTTAATTATAACCATAGGACAAAAACACATAGCACTTTTTTTTCTACCTCTACTAAGGGCTGGTTGGATATAATCTCTTTTGTAGATTCATGTCAAAGAATCTGCACTTCAGAGTATATTGAAATTTATTTTTTGGGATGTCATAGGTTGAGGAAAAGAATAAACATTTGACTCCTGGCTGGGCATGGTAGCTCACTCCTAGAATCCCAGCACTCTGGGAGGGTGGCTTGAGCCTAGGAGTTCGAAACCAGCCTAGGTAACATAGCGAGACCCCATCTTTATAAAAAATTAGCAAGGCGTGGTGGTGTGCACATTTAGTTCTAGCTACTATGGAGGCTGAACTAGGAGGATCACTTGAACCTGGAAGTTAGAGGCTGCAATGAGCTATGATCATGTTGCCCAATCCAGCCTGGGCAACAGAGCAAGACCCTGTCTCACCAAACAAAACCCCAAAACCAAAAAATAAAAACAAAAACAAACTGACTCCCTTTCTTATGTTTACATAAAAATTTCAAGCTGCTGGTTCATGATGAAGCAAGGAACTTTTTAGTCATCGAAGAGATTTAGGTGGATGAGTTAATGTTTGGTCATCAGAAAATGTAGCATGAGGAGCATGTTTCTCTTGGGAGGAGAAAAAAGCAAAATATGAGTCAGAAAAAACATAAAGTCATTTCCCTGTACTTGATTCAACCACCCGTCTGCTGAAGGTCCAGCGACCCTGCAAGTATAATTCAGACAGTAATGACCACCGGCATTTGTAGCCAACTGTACAGTTTATAAAGCTGTTTCCGCCCAAACCACCCACAGTTGCTGTGACTCTAGTAAAGTTGGCACTTCTGATGAAGGAGGGCACAGATGAGTTGTTCTTGGGAAGGTGCTTTGATCGATTTAAAGCCTAAAAATGCCATCTGTGGGTCTAAATGGGACAGAATTTTCCTTTGCAAGAGCCTATCAGTTGTTCATTGGCATTTATGAAAAATACTAAGAGGTGGTAAACTAGCCTGTAACACTGGGAAAATGTAAAGTTTGTTTTGTGGATAAAGACAGACACTCTTCTGTGCATTTTGGATTTGCCAGTCCTACGGCAGAGCACTATCATTCTCTCCCTCTCTCTTTACTCTTGATCTTTCAGAGATTTTTATGTTGTGTTCTCTTTTGCTGGGGATTGAGATATCATCAAATCTTTGTGCAAATCAAGAGAGATAACTAGCTAGAAATACGTCTATAGGATATGGGTATGAAATGTTAGGATTAAAAAAATGCTTCTATCATTTTTTTTTAAAAAACTCTTTTAGAGTCTATTTGATTCATGCTTTTAGCTCTTCAATTTTTCTTTTGCTTTTTTCTGAATACCAGTTATGTGTTAGGCTCTGTGCTGATGACATGGGGACCCAAGTTGCTGTTCCTGGCTTCAGGAGAGTTCACAGCTTAGTAAGGGGAAACGTGAATCAGTGGTTACAGTATAGCTTGGCAGATGCAGAAGGTGCGTAGACCATGAGGCAGTGATCCAAAGGGGGAGCAGTTGACTGGCTTTGGGGGGAAGGCTGTAGGGAAGGTTCTGACCCTAGAAGGTATTAAGTGCATACTTTAATAAGTGGAAGTTAGCCTGGCAATATAGGGGAAGGGTATTCTAGCACAGGGAACATTCAGTGTAAAGATACTAGGCATAAGAAGAGCATGGTGTATGCTGGGAACCACAAGTTGTTTAATTGGACTGTAGCTTAGGGTACGAATGGGAGTTGATGTGACACAAGGCTGGAGAGGAGGGTGAAGGCTATACCATGAAGACTACTTACTGTGTGCTGAATGATTCCGCTCTTATTCCCAAACTGTACTAGCTATGGGGAATTTTATGCAGGCAAGGGATCTGATTAGATTTGGATTTTGGAACAGTCACTGGCTGCAGTTTTAAGGATGATTGTTTAAATTATATGTATTCATCTATGGTGTGGACTGAAGAGTGTCCCGCTCCACTCGTGTGTTGAAGCTCTAACCCCCAGTGTGGTGGTATTTGGAGATGGGGTCTTTGGCAGGTAATTAGGTTTAGATGAGGTCATGAGGGTGGTACCCTCCCGATGGGATTAGTGCCTTTATAGGAAGAGACACCAGAGAACTTTCTCTCTCTCTACCCTGGTGAGGACACAGGGAGAAGGCTGCCCTCTCTAAGCTGGAAGAGAGCCTTCACCACAACCTGATCGTGCTGGCTCCCTGATCTCAGACTTCCAGCCTCTAGAGCTGTGAGGAAGTAAATTTCTGTTGTTTGAGCTACTCAGTCTGTGGTGTTTTGTTATGGCAGCCAGAGCAGCCCGATACAATCTATTTATTATTTGGGTAATTGTGAAACTAGGGACAGAAAAGATATTATAATAATTCAAGTTAGTAGCAATCATTTGGCTATTCTGTTCTGTTTTAAAAATATTTGAACATGGAACAATTCATTTTTACTTAAAATTTATTTTTGAGATGTTACTGTTAGAATATCACTAGCTAAGGTAAGTTTTAAAGCGAGAATTTTCTCCCTTCAAACATCTCAACATAGTACCTTTCATAATATTAAAGTAATCCACTAATGCCATTTACTATAGAAGCCTTGGGTCTTTTTATTGTCTTTCATTCAGCAGGTTGGTACAGCTCAATTATCAGTACCTGGTACCTAGTGCCTGAGGGTTAAATCTGTTACACAGTCCTCTGCTGCTTCTAATTTTGCTACTGTGACATTTATACTGTTTTAAAGAAATCTTCTGTGTATGCTTTCAGGAATTCCATGGGAATTAATATCGTTCAGAGGATCATGGAACTATGGCAGATTGTGGTGTTTGTGATAAAATTGCTACCTATCCCGTGTGTGTTTGAAAAACTATTTAAAAGAGAATATTTTTAAATAGTTTTCTTTGTGCGTGTGAAGATGTGTCTTAGACATCTTATCCAGCACTTAACTCTGTGCCTAATATTTTGAGATTGAGTCTAGGTTTCCTTTTCTGTTTCCAAGGTCTTGCTCTTCATTTTTAAAACTCTGTCCTTTTCCCTCAACTCTCTCTGATTTGTCCTCTTTTTGGCTTTTTCCCTTGAGCTTAGAAATAGGCTTAAGTCTTCTCTATCATTAAAAAAAATGTTTTGACCCCTATGTCTTTCATAAGCCACTTCCTTAGGAAGCATTTCAGAAAAGAGTCCACATTTATTACTGCTGCCTCTTTAGTCTCTGGTCTTCAGAACATAACATTCTTTCTCTCCTAATATTCGTCTGATGTTGCTCCCATACGTTAAATGTTTCTGAAGTGCCTACCAAATGCCAGGATTAGACGCGCGTGCGTGTGTGTGTCTTTCTGTCTCAGGGGTGTTCATGACTTACCCAGGAGACTCTCCGTAGGGTCACAAGATCGGGAGGAGGTATTTAGTCCATCCATTAAGTGCCTGCCATTGCTCTGCATTGTACCCTGTGAGTGCACCCTCATCCGTCACTGAAATTGTGCAAAGCTAGGGAATGTGATATCTGCTAAGAGCCCACTCCGCCTTTGGACAACTCTGGTAAGGTATTTTTTTGGTCTATAGGAAATACAGCTTCTGTTTATCCTTTGCTCATAGATCTTCCCTTTTCAGCTATACAAAATAGAGTATAATAGTATTTTTGACGTGATTAGAGCTGTCATGTTCACCCTTCTTATCTTTTGTAAGCAGAATATCTCCAAGTGGTCATCACCATCCTTGCCTACCTTGTTGCCCACCCTTCTGTTTGATTTAAAGTCTTTAAAAATCAGTATCTAGAGATGATTGCAATATTCTTGATTGGGTTTTCTCTCCCTCTCTCTCTCTCTTTTATTTTACGTCCATGCCTGTATTACGCAGCCAACACTGCTATATTTCAGATTCCAGACAGCCGCATGGTCCTGCTTGCATAGTTGACTGCCAACAGAAACCCCAGTCTTTTTCCTAGATGCTACTGCCATGTCCTCTCTCCCTCACCCTGTGTCTGCTTGTGCCCCCATCTTTTATTCCTTTTACTACATGTAGAACCTTAAATTTACCTTGGTTAAATTCCATTTCCATCATTTTAGGGAAGATAGGTGTTTTTCCTAAACAGCACCCTTTGAATGTAGTAACTTAACAGATACATTTGTTTAACTTTTTATTCATCTTGACCACAAATATTTCATAAGAGATTTTTTTCAAATGCCTTGTTAAAATCTGGATGCGTATGGTCCCTTGAACTGTCAGAATGTAGGAATTTTTTTTTTTTTTTTACGGGACAGGGTCTTGCTCTGTCACCAAGGCTGGAGTGATCACAGCTCACTGCAACTTTGAACTCCTAGTCTCCTGAGTAGCTGAGACTACAGGTGTGCACCACCATGCCTGGCAAATTTTTAAATTTTTTTTGTAGAGATGGGGTCTCACTATATTGCCCAGGCTGGTCTCAAACTCCTGGGCTCAAGCCATCCTCCCACCTTGGCCTCCCAAAGTGCTGGGATTATAGGTGTTAGCCACTGGGCCCAGCCAGGAATCTTAATGAAAAAGGAACTGGATTAATCTTATACGACTTGCTCTTACTATTGGGGTGCCTAGGGATAAACACTTTCTAGGTGTTTAAAATCCATTCTCAAATTTTGTCTGGGACTTTGGTCTGTGTCTGTATGGGCTGTTGGTATTTTTCCCTCATTTTAATTTTCTGAAACATCTAGTGATCACATGATCCTTTCTGATGTGGTTCTTTGCCGACTTCCTTTTCCTAGAATTTTGAATTTTCTGAGATTGCTTTTCCTCTCTTTTTCAATCTCTGTCTTCTGAGATTCTCTGTACCTGCATTGTCCGATAAGGTGGCCATTAGCCACAAACAGCATACAGACGTTACGGGCTCTAAGGAATCTACTGACTTCAGGTTGAAAGCCAGAGCAGGAAACGCTGACACATGGAGTAGAAGGTTAAGGTCGACTATTCCGGGAATCAAGAGAGGAGCATGAGAGAGAAGTGGTCACAATTTAACCAGTTTGACTTGCTTGTTGCTGTTGCCAGATTATCCATGTATGCTCGAGGCCCTGTCTGCTGCTAACAATGAGTCATTCTTGCAAATAAAGTACATATTAATAAATTTATGTGTAGAGTATTTTTTACAAAATCCTATGACTAGTGTGCCAAGAGGTAATGAGTTTTGGAAGCAAAATAAGTCAGTAAATTGACAATTTGGACACATGATTCTGTAGTGCTGCTAACCTTACTAGGTTATTCAAATACTATACAATAATGTTTGTAGACATTTTTTAGTATTTGAATATTTTCTTTATGCTACCGTTTTTGTAAATACTACTGAGCTTAATATTACTAAGCAATTTTAAAAAGATATTCATAATAGTGAGTAAAGAGTATTGGAAGTATTTCAGTACTACCCAGGAATTCCCAGGAATTCCAATTTTTTGTTTCTAAATCATGAAAATTTGATATCTATAGAGAATTTGAAAACAATAGTCTATAGTTCTTATCCCAAGAACTATTTGTTCCTCATCTATAATATGATAGGTATAGAAATTGAGACTAAGCATTCAGAGACTGTTATGGCGATTTGACATTACCATGACTGAACAAGTGGTCATGGACTGAACTCATTGAAGAAGGTGTTTTACAAAAGTATTTGTCTATTACAGATGGTAATTTATTTGGATAAGCACTGGTTTAGGTGAAACATAGTGATTGCTTGGACCAGGCCTACAAATATGAGAAGAGGATGGGTAGAATCAGGATATACTTTGATGATAGAGCCAAAGGGATTTGCTACTGGATTAGATGTCAGATTATTCTAGATTATTTTTCCCTCTCAAGTGCTTCACTTGTAAGATGGGTATAGTTATGAGAGCCACATTCATGATTGTTGTAGCTATGTCAAATGCTTCTTTGAGCTTGCTGGAAATCCCTCATGCATATTGCTGCTAATAAAATCTTCCTAACCCAATCATGTATTTAATAATTCCCTTTACTCATCAACTGCTCACCATTTTATATGGAAGAAACTTTAAACTGCATATGTTGACTTTTAAGATATTAGGTGCATCTTCTTTCAGACTCTTCTCCTTGGTTATCTTCTACCACATCCTTTATATTCTTAACAGTAGCCCAGCTAGACTGCCTACTGTGCCAGTCAGTCTCCTGCTGCATAATAGACCACCCCAAACATGGTGGCACGAAACAATAGCCATTTTATTGTGCTCACAATTTATTGAGTCAGGGATTTGGAACATGCACAACCAGGACAGCTTGTCCCTGTTCCACAATGTCTGGGACCTCAGCTGGGAATACTTGAAGGTTGGGGTCTGGAATCATCTGAAGGCTCCTTTATTCACAACGTCTGGCAGCTGATGCTGGCTGTTGGCTGGGCGCTCAGCTGGGGCTGTCAGCTGAAACACCTACATGTGGTCTCTCTGCATGGGCTATTTTGAGCTTCCTCAGAGCATGGCGGCTGAGTTCCAAGAGCCAGTGTCTCAAGAGACAGGAAGTGGAAACTAACAGTTTCTTAAGACCTGGTTCTAGAAACTGTTACAGTATCACTTCCACTATATTCTATTGGTCAAGCTGTGACAGAGCCTGATTGTAGGGGAGAGGATATAGATCCCACCTCTTCATGGGAAGAGAGCCAAAAAATTCTGAAGCCATGTTTTAAAACTGCCACAGCCTACTATTCACGAGACTTCCTCTACACTCTAAGTCCCTCTGTCAACTGCTTTCTTCCTCCACTCCCTGCACCCCTCCCCCGTGCAAATGCCATCTCAGTCTCTCTGCAGCCTTTCTTGGATCTCATCTCCTGGCTAAAGTCAGTTTCTCCCTTTTCTGTGTTCCTGTAGCATTTACTTTTTGTTGTTCTTTAGTAGTTATTTTTTAGTATTTTCCCTCCTTGGTAGATTATAAACTATTTGAAGGCAAGGGTCATGTCTTGTTTCCCTTTGCATATCTCACAGCAGATAGGTTCCTTGAATCGAGCACTCAATATCAAACTGAGTCTCAGATTTGGGACCCAGATGGGTTGGGACTTAACAGTAGTTAAGTAAAAAATTATAATGAGAAAATTAAAAACTTTCCTTAAAAACAGATGTTGTATTTTAATTTAAAGCTCTTTTAATTGGCTCTCTGTTGTAAAGTAACACTTCTAAGCCTTTTCCGCTATAGCCGTAAAGCTAGAAGAGAGGAAGAGAGTAGGTTTTTGATATTATCAGCATCTTTTTGCCCAGGTCAGTCCCTGATACTCATGCCTTAGTGTTTTTGCAAACTGTAGGTCTCAGTCCATTACTGGATCAATTTAGTGAGTCACACCCAAGATTAGAAATAAAAGGAAATAGATGTTTTGAATAAAAACTCACAAGTTGCCAGAGTAAGAATTGTTTCATGAAAATGTTTGTTTTCATTTTATATACACGTGTGTAATGAGTTGAAGTGTAAAATATAGTTTCTATTATAATTAGGGATCAAAAATTTTTGGAAGGTACTCTCTTAAGCAACACCTTCTAAACTGTTAATATTCTGGTTCATTTCTTTTGTTTTTGTTTTCTTAGCTTATTTCTTTTGGTGTCCTTTCCAGGGGCTTATATACAGATCCCTTCTGGGGACCGTACATACATGGTCCTTAATGCTCAATTTTCACCTGTCCAGCCTCTTTTTATAACAAACGTCAGTTTCCCAGTGCGACATACGTTGCTGTCTCTCTTCTTCTTTGGAGACTTTAAACCCACTCTCCTGCCCTCAAGAAGTGAGGAAGGGGAGTCAGCTTATTCTTTTTTATGTTTTCATTGCGGCATGGAGCCCATACAGTAAAGAGTACAAATCCTACGTATACAGCTCATTGAATCTTTGCATCTGTATTCATCCATAGAAGCATCATCGCAGATGAAGATATAAAAACATTTTCATTACTCTGGAGGGAAGCAGCTTATTCTTAAATCCTTTCTGGAACAGGTGGGCGTGTGAGTAAATCAGTAGATTCTCTCCGACTCCTTTATGTGGCATATGCCGGTAATGATGTATAGTTTTGAAGGGCGCAAAGGTCTGAAGCAACTGAGTTAGGAAGCGTTAAAACAGAGGGAGATGGGATGTTGAACGTGAGCCTTGAAAGAATTCAATGGGACCAGCTTGGGTGAGCTGAGGGGAAAAGCAAGGAAGAATCATTGCAGGAAGAATTCAGGGGAAGAAAGTTTTATCAGAATTCCAGAGGAGAAAACATAAAACTTAGTTTGCTGTTGCCACTGTAACAACTCACGACAAATTTAGCATCTTGAAACAACACAAATTTATTTTCTTGCAGTTTTGGAGGCTCTCAGGGGAGAATCCACTTCCTTTGGCTTGTGTCCCTTCCTCCATCGTCTTCAAAGCAGATTACTTCAGTCCGTTTCCATTGTCATACCACCTCCTCCTCTCCGCAGGTAAATCTCCCCCGTCTCCCTCTTAAAGGACACTTGTGATTATATTCAGGGCCCACCTGGCTAATCTAGGATAATCGACTCATCTCAAAATCCTTAATTTAATTACATCTGCAAAGTCCCTTTGTCACGTAAGGCAACATTCATAGGTTCTAGGGATTAGGACGTGGGCACTTGATTTTTGTTTTTCAAGCATCTTTCTTCACAAAAGGAAGGTCTGCCAGATATTTGCTTCTAGTTCACTCTCCTTTTAAATACTAGATTAATTTTCCTAATACAACACGTTGTACGTTTTATTTCCTTGCTCAAACATCTTTGGTGACTCCCCATTGGCTAATAAAATTAATAGGGCCTAGAATGACATTCAGGTTGCTGTTTAACCCCAAGTTACATGTCGAGCTTTTCTCTTCCTCTTTCCTCTCTGAAGCAGCAGCAGCATCTCCTCACTGTTGCTGCCGTGACTGCTTCTCTCTGTTCCCTCCTCTGACTCTTCCTCCTGCCTCTGGGGCCCTTGCCCGGCCTTCAAGGTCTTCCCCAGAAGCATTTTCCTCGCCATCGGTAGCAGTTTCCTAGGGCCACCATAAGAAATTGCCACAAACCTGGTGGCTTAAAACAACAGACATGTATTCTCTCACAATTAGGGAGACCCAAAGCCTGAAATCAAGGGGCCAGCAGGGCTCTGATGGCTCTAGCAGGGAATCTTCCTTGCTCCTTTCGACTCCTGGTGCCTCCATGTGTTTCTTGGCTCGTGGCAGCATAACTCCAGTCTCTGCCTCCATCTTCATGTGACCTTCTGTGTTTCTTCATGCGTCTCTTATGAGGACACTTGTCATTGGATTTAAGGACCACCTGGATAATTCAGGATGGTCGCATCTTGAGATGTTTAACTTATTTAAATATGCAAAGACCATTTTTCCAAATAAGTTCACACTCACAGGTTTTGGCATTGGGACATTGACATGTTTTCTTGGAGATGACTGTTTAAACCATGACACCACTTCAGCCAGCAGTTGTAGTTTATTTCTTTGACCTCTTGACATTATTGGCATGCTTGTAGAACTTATTTGGACCCCATCATCTCTAGTCTACTATTTTCGGACAAGTCTTACCTCTTGTCAGATCATGACCCCTTATCTTAGCCCATTTAGGCTGCTATAACAAAATACTTCAGGCTAGGTAGTTTATAAACAATAGAAATTTTTCTTTTCATTTATTCACTAATTCATTTAGAGACGGGGTCTTGCTTATTGCCCAGGCTGGAGTGCAGTGGCTAGTCATAGGCATGATTCTAGAGCTCTACAGCCTCGAACTAGGCTCAAGTAATCCTCCCGTCTCAGCCTCCAGAGTAGCTGGGACTATAGCTGTGTTCCACCACACACAGCTGTAAAAAATAGGAATTTATTGCTCGCCATTATGGAGGTTGGGTTCAAGATTATGGTGCTGGCAGGTTTGGTATCTGGTGAGGACTCGCTCTCTGCCTCACAGACGGTGCCTTCTTCCTGCATCCTCACATAGCGGAAGGGGCACGGGATCTCCGTCAAGCCTCTTTTATAAAGGCGTTAATCCCGTTCATGAGGGTGGAGCCCTCATGACTTAATCCCTTCCTAAAGATTTCACTTCTTAATACTACTGTATTGAGTTCCAACGTATGAATTTGTGGGGGAACACCAATACTCAGACCATAGCAGCCCCGAGATGATGAAGGCTTCTTTTGCTCTGTAACTTTCAGCTCCTAGTGGGTTGCTTAGTCATGTGGTGCTTAAGAAATGTTTATCGGATGATCGACATTTTTTTGTGGATAAAATGAAAGATGGCAAGTAAACATCCTGGCATGGTGATTACCGGGAGAGTACTTTGAAATATAGCAGGTGATATTTCTCACTGCCGGTTTTTTATGTTTTTGTTAATTTTTGGTGTTCTACTTTTTGGGAGGAGTAACTAACTGCTTTGTATTTCTCTAGACCTGTGAGTGAGTGGTTGGGAGGGAGCAGAGCTGATGTTGGGACCAGCCAAGCAGAATGGGTTTGGAGGTCAGCCAGATAAACCTTGCAGGCCTGTTGGCAGATCTGTCACTGTTACTTGGGAATTTGTCTTACCTGGTCTTTTGGAAGTCTTTATCTTCCCGGGAATCCTTTGCAGTCGCTTTTACACACTTAGAAGACACTCTTGAAGGCATCTGCACCAGCAGCAGTGGAGGGCTGTGCGGAGGGCAGCCTCCAGCCTTGCTCTCCATAAGGAGATTTCTCAGTGCATCTGCATGACAGGGTCTCCTTGGCCTGCCCTGTAAACACAGTGGGTCTCAAGCTTACCAGTGAGCACAGGTCTTAGGCTGTTTTCCCAGTTATTCTCTTTTCTCTATTTGGCTTAATTTCAAGGTTATCTGCTAATGTCTCCTTTTTTCTTTTTCTTTTGTCTCAGTCTTAACTTTGAGTGGATGCTGGCAGTCTAACCCTATTAAAGTTTAAGTGGCTTTTTGTACTAAGCATTTGAAGGTGACTGATTTTCAGCCTTTTTGGTATTTTTAAGCAGGTAGTCAATGAGTCCCTTCATTTGGGGTTTTACTATATCCATGCATTGTAATGTCGCTGCTCAAGTCTGTGAAATGTATGTAGCCATTACCTACAGCAAGAGCGTTCTATGGCAAGGTTGACCCATAAGGTGCATGTTAATCCTCCCCCATGATATCGTGGGGGAAAGGAGAGGCTGGAAAGGAATGCAGAGACCGTAGCATAATGGGTAAGAATGGCTTCTGGTGTCAGGCACGTGTAGGTTTGAATCTCACCCTGCCACTTCCCAGCTTTGTGACATTGGGGAACTTAATTCACCTCTCTGAGCTTTAGTTTTATCAAGTGTAAAATAAAGATGATAATTGCTATTGCATCATTGTGTGTTGAGAGGATTAAGTGTGGTAATATGCATGCAGATCTCTGTCATAATAGTGTTTGGGTCTGTGGAAGTGTTCAAAAAATTGTGACTGCTATTATTTATTTTTCAGAGAAAAGCGAGGCACTAGCGATAATTACGAAATGTTTCCAAGTCACCCCACAGTAAGAGTCTAACTTGTGGGATTTAGAAAACAGACCCATTAATATGTTGAGTAATGCAATATTGAATAAGTCAGTTATTAAAATCTGGCTCTATGGTGTTTATTTGGTTAGTTTGGAGAAAGACAAATGACAAGACTAAAAGCACTTATTGACTTTCTTACTGATTTGAAGCATTTATTATGCTAGATGTATAAAATTACACTTCTCTTAGTTCAAGGTCTCTACCTCCAAACTGAATGAGAGGATAGAATTTAGTATGGTTTAATTATTAGTGTTAAATTCATATTTTTAGGAATAATTTTGTGACTGAGAGATTTATTCTATATCACGTGGCTTTTATAATAGAGATGTGATTAAATACATTGTTCTTTGTACTAGGAAACCTTGAATTTCTACACTGTTTCTCTGGTTTTCAGATCAAAGAAAAAAAAATCATAGTAGATGAGTCTTAGAACAGTCCCCTGCCCAGAGTTAATATTTTAGATTAAAATTACTTTACTTAAGGCTCTCTGTGTATTACATCATTTCTGAGCTTTTCAGGAGGAACAAAAAGGAGTAGGGGCATAAAGTGCTAGAAATTGAGTAAATTGCATCATTATCTAACCTTGAACATCGATATTGTGACTGGATGTTGAAGACTTTACCAGAATTCATTGGTTCGTGAGTTGAAGAATTCCTTATGTAGGGGCACGTGTTCTTACATGGGAGAAATAATCACAGAATTGGGGTCTTACAGCAGGAGATACAAGGTTAGATGCATGAAAGAACTTCCCATGTAGAGTCTTCTGCCTGAATGTAAACTCTATGAAGGTAGGAACTTGGTCGCATTTGCTGTTATACCTCCCGTGCGTAAATCAGTGCCTGGCTCACTGTTGGTGCTTAGAACATCCTGGTCAAGGGCATGAATGATTACGGGGAGGAAAGGCAGTGAACTTGCTGGGGTTTAGGACACCTTCTGTACTCTGTACTCTGTGCAGTTTATTTCAGGCTTGGCCTTTGCTAAGGGTCAGAAAGTTGGTTGGAAGAGAGATCTATCCACATGTTGGAACACCGGCTGTATTTGAGCACTCTGCCAGATGCAAAAGATGAGATGGTACAAAGTCCTTCTGCAGTGTATTCTTCGGTATTGAATTGTTTGGGGTTCTATCTTTTTCTCAACAGTGGTTGTAACAAGGGATATTTCCCTAGAATGACTTTTCCTAAGGTAGTAGAGTGATCTCTGGGTTCAGGGGATTGGGTGAATTTTTTTTTTCAAAGGGATGGGGTCTCACTATGTGGTCCAGGCTGGCATGCAGTGGCTTCTCACAGGCGTGCCTAATAGCACACTATAGCCTGCAGCCTCCAGCCTTGAACTCCTTAGCTCAAGCCATCCTCCGGCTTTAGCCTCCGTAGAGGCTGGTTCTACAAGCATGCACCACCATGCCTGGCTTTGGGCAGATATTTAACCATTAAGCTTAAGTTAGTCCTGACAATTTTGGTTCATTTTATTGTCCCTGAGAAGCAGCTCGGTAAATGTGGTCATTTAAATATATGATTTCCATGTCTAAGCAGCCTTAATGGCCTTTTTGTGCTTCTTTTTGCTCCCTCTCAATTTGGGAGTCTGGACAGATCCTCCTCTCCCCATCCCATCCCCTTATAACTTCAGACAAAAGAATGAAATGAGGGTTTGAAATTCCTATGATCCTCTTGAAGGAGAAGGGTCGAGAGTGAGTTGGTCTTACTGTTTTCCTCCCTGCCTTCCTATTGCCATTTTGAGCCTGTGTGTTCTATAGTTTTTTTCTCAGCACCAAATTGAGATCTTATTTCTATCTTTTTCAACTTTACCATCTCTTCTTTTTTATGTTTGGGGATGAGAAGCCACATATGGACAAGAGGTAAGTGGGAAACAAGTCTTACCAGGGCATTCGGTAAGCTTTTATGTCCATTTCATCATTTTCACCATACCTGGTAAGTTGTGCTGAATCTTGGGGAAAAAGCCTAAAGTTCTGTTCCTAGCAGGGGAACAGGAGTTGTGGTTGCTGCTGGGACCACAGCCAGGAGGATATTTATAGTCCTGAGTGAGTGGCTGTGAGCCCACCGTTCTGGGTATGCCTCCTGCCTTAAAGTTCCCGGTGTTCTTGAACCGGACCCTGCACTTGTTGGCCAGACAGTAGTTAATGATAAAGTGGATGGCTGCAGGATGTGGCGCGTGATGGCCTTGGCGGCTCACGGCCTGCAGGTGCTTGCGCTTTGGCTGACCTGAACACCCAGCCGCAGAGCAGGCGTCCCCTCCCCCACTCTGGTCAAGGCTGCAGTGGCTTCCTGGCCTTCCCTGAGCCAGCTTCATAGACATGGAGCTGACGGACCGCTCGCTTACTGGAGTCCACTGTCTTTATACCACACGTGCATGTTGGGTTGAGATTTGTGACATGGAAAGAAAATGCAGGTCATGAATTTAGCTTCTTCATCTCTCTTTGAATTCAGGTCAGATATCTAGACTTGCCAAAATCAGGTGACATGTTAGCACATTTTAGCTCCCTGTAAGGTATAAAGACTGAAAGGAAAAAGTGAAAGAGTAAGTTCTCACAAGAAATAACCAAAAATGCAAATTTTTTTTCTTGGTTACATAGTAAAGTATAATATGCGCATTTGTGTTGACCCTTTGGGTCCTTTGGTGGTGGAGTGATAGTTTGTGTTGTGTGTTCGTCTGCATTTGCAAGTGACAGAAAACTCAGCCCAGACTGGCCTTGGTAAGATGAGCGTGCCATTCTGGGGAGTCCAGGGTAAGGGCAGGTTTCAGATCTGTTGTGACCCAGGGCTCAAGCAGTGTCCCTGGGACCCTGTTACGTTCCCCTCTAATTCTTCTTCTTTTGTAGGCTCCATTTTCAGGCAGGTTCTCCGTTCATGGTACCAAAATGACTATGGCATATTCTCTAACATTCTACTGTCATTTCTGGTAGTTCCTATAAAATCCCAAGAGTCATTCTGATTGGACTAGCTTAGGTTCTGTCCCACCCCAGAATCAAATGTGGTATGCTGATTGGTGTGGCCCCTCTTCTCTCACCTCTGCGCAGTCTCAGACTAGGAGTGCGTATATACCAGGCCAAATCCAGGGCTTGTTGCTGGAAAGGGGTGGGGGAGAAGCTGGGGAAGCAAGCAGTTCCTGCAAAATGATTCCATGAAGTACATATTGGGGGCTTTCATTATCATGAAAGAGCACTGTTCTTGGGCTTTTCAGACTGTTGGCTTGGTTTTCAAAAAGTAGTAAGTTCTTGGTGTGGTTTCTGAGTAAGTCTGGCATCCCCCAGAAACAAGGAGCCAGCGATTTTGCGGATGCCCCTGGGGTGCTCAGTGCGGAGTATCAAATTACAGTAGGTTGTAATGGATGCCAGGCTAGGTAGCGCTATGGTGTGACATTAGACCAGTTAGCTTTCCCTCTATGCCATTACATCAAGGACTGTAGCTGGACAGCTATTCTCAACATATGTTTTGTTTGTCTCCAAAAACACGTGTTCCATTTCTCTCTGGCCATTCAGATTCATTTTGGGTGACTGTCTTGTCAGCTTGGGCTTGGGGAGAGAGGAGGACAGGCTTCATGTTGGCAGTGCTTCAAGCCTGGAGCAGCATCCTGCAGCCAGCACCATAAGCTGTCTAATTTGTCCATGGAGGCCTATGCATTATAGAAATGAAAATTCCTTCTCTGACAGCATTCATTGCTTAGCACGCAGCAATTTGGTCGTCAGAAACAGCTGGCCCTGCAGGGTGGGACAATAGAAAGGCGAGCCCCGAGAGGCCAGTGCTTACTCCAGTCTCCCACTGTGAGCGGATCAGGTTACTGAGACTGTCATTGACAACAGGCTGCTAGGGGCTCTGGGCACAGCTTCCACTGAGCAGGAGCCCATGGCTCCGACAGTTAGTGATTTCCCCCTTTTTTACTGAATGTAACAAAAATAAATAAATTAAGAGTAAACTACTAACCTTTGTTGACACTCGCATGTTCGGTTCTGATTGTGTCTTCTGTTGGGTGATGTGCATCTCTGGGGAAGTAAATCCCTTCTAACCTAAGTCAAGTTGTCATCAGCACATTGTAGAAAACTCAGAAAGAAGTAGGGGTGTGGGTTGTGGGGCAGGATGGATCACTTGACACCACATGTTGGAGGGCTGTGTTCTGTTAGGTCCTACTTACCTTAGAAGCAGTGTTGAAAGGAGCAACACTGGGGACCTTATGAGGCATGTTGAAGCATGAATAGAAACCAAGGTGTGCGTTTTCCCCAGATGCATGTACTGGGAAGAGTCATGCAGCCAGGGGGAGGAGGGGGACAGAGGAGCTGTGTGGCTTAAACCTCCTGTGTGAATCTGCAGTGGGGCTGGCTCTGTGCTTCCTGTATCGATTCTGTGACTCACGGAGCATGAGCTAAGCAGAAAGCAACACTTAACTACAGAGGAGACAGCTGTCTGTTACAGGAGGACATATTTTCTGGTTTCATGGCGCCACGTTTTTTCTATTAGTTTGTACACTAGAGATGTATTCACTAGAGATGTAATGTCTCATAAAGGGTCTTTTTTATCCTTTTTGGAAAAAATAAGCACTCTTTTAAAAAATCACCTTCTAAATATTATTCTTGGCTTTTATTTCCCAACTGGACTTCCCATCTAGGAAAACAGCACAAAAATTTTGTTTTCCTTTTTGTAAAAAAAAAAAAGCTACCTATCAAAATGAGATTATTTTTCTCATGATAGCAAGGTCTAGCAGAAGTATAAAGCACTGCAGTGGGAAGTCCCTTGCCTTTTTGAAGTGAAAGGCATTTCAGAGATACTGGGTAGCTCAAGGTTAGTTTGCCTGTTGGAATTTGGTGGTGGTTCAATGTGGCTGGAACTGTACCTCTCCCCCCTCCCCCCTCCCTCTAAATCTGTTTCCCTTTTACGTGATAGAGGCTGAAGTTCCCAGATGTTGTTTAGATTAAAGAGTGTGTGTGGGGAGGGGGAAAAAAAGCTTTCTTAATGATAATAACAGAGTCAGACTGGCTGGTTCTGTACTGACAGGAAAATGGAGAGATAAAAACTCCATTAATGGTGTGTGCACTGCCTAAGTAGCCAATAAAACAATGCTGTCCTCACTGGAAGCTGGTCCCCAGACTGGCAGCGCTTCGTGCCAACTGCAGGAGACAACAGCTGCAAAGAGGGGCAGAGGTATTCCAGTCAAGAGTCCATGTTAAATGACTGCCTTGGGGGGCGGTTCTTTTGTTCTCTTCCTCCTCCTCCTCCTCCTCCTCCTCCTCCTCCTCCTCCTCCTCCTCCTCCTTTGCCCATTTTCCTTGATGAGCCCCTCTTAATGCTCACTGTTCCAGAAATTGAACCACATCTGATTAAAACTTAATGGTTATTCACAGAATGAAGTTGGCTGGTAGTTTCCAAGCCTGTTTGTCTGGGTTAGTTTGAGTTTGTGACAATAGAAATTGTTAATTTGTATAAAAATGTATCCAAGCATTACAGTCCTTAAAGTTTCATAGCATAGTCACTTACCACAGATGTAATGCTGTATTTTCTCCCCAAATACATTTGAATTTCCTTGCTCAAAATTGATAGTAAAAAACCAATTTTTTAAAAAAGCATCTTTTTTTTTTTAGAAGAAAACAGAGAACGGCAAAAGGCTTGGTTTGGTCAGCTTTCATTCTCTGTGTGCTTCCTGAGCCCCCTGCTCTGAGTGAAGCCCTCTACTTGGACTCTGAGCCAGGTAAGGCTTGCGCAGAGGAGACCTGACTTCGGGAATTTATTGTCAGGTCAGGTAAGCTCCTAGATCACCAAAGAAAGGAAGGAAAGAAATGCTGTTTAAGTGACGTAGGAAAGCATCCTTGTAAATTCAAAAGCAAGGTGATCCAGTTACCTAGCTCTGTCTGTGTTACCTGTGAATTTAAAATCTGAGTTACTTTGACTTTTATTCATAGTATACAAAGGGGAGGGAACAGATATTTGAGTGTTTATATTCATGCCGTGTCCTGCGCCACACACTTTACCTATATTAGAAAGTTGGTATCCGTTGCCTCTTTTGACAGGTAAGAGAAACATACATCTTAAGGAACTAACTTACTGAAGGCTGCAGAGTCTGTTGCTCCTGTTCATGGGTGCAGCTGTGAGGATATGAACCAACAGTCTGGTATTTATTGCACATGATTACAGTGGACATCTAAAGAGGAGGTGGGATGTTCTTTATCTAGACTCTTCAGAATGCTGGTGGCGTAGGGTAGAGACACACATTGCTTTTAAATCCTGGAAGGCTTCATGGAGAAGTAGAGACATCCACTTATTTTTCAGCACATTCCCTTGAGTGCACACCCTGTGTCAGGTACCCTGCCAGGGACTGAGGACTCAGAACTGAAGAGGACAAAGGCCATCAGCTGTGAGAGGGTGGTGAGCATTTCCTGGTGGGCAAAGCCATGGGAGAGGAGAGCTTGGAAATGGTTCTTGGCGATGAGTTTAGCTGGGGAGCGAGGCTTGTCCAGGTTACCCTTCTGAAATGGACTTGGAGTGCAGAGTGAAGATAGTGGATAAAACGTGTAGGGAGTAGCAATCAGTAATGCTTTTAGGTGTCACCTGTGTTTCCTTTTTGGAAGCTACATGTGGATTGTGAGATGTCTCAAGGTTTTTGGCTATAGACTTCTCATTCTCAGGCCACTCCCAGGCCACACCAAGTGGCTAGTGGCCATAATATTTTCAGCGTGGTTTCTTCTCTCTTGGGACTAAAGATGGCAAAGTAGGTCATGGGAAAACTATTTAATATGTTCTTTTAGATAAAGCCTTTATGTTAGGCATTTTTAAAAACAGTACTTGGCCTCTCCTAGTATAGTTTTAATTTACATGGCAAACTAGGGAGACTGTTCTGAGAAAATATGACTCCTCAGTGATTAATATTAGATATAGAACAGCCTTCAACATGTCATGCTTGTACTACTGTGCTAGCTTGTCTTTTTCTAAATGTCAGGCCATCACTATGTTAATTGTATATGTTTAAAGGACTTGGGTGAATTCCAGGTATGACACTTTGGTTTCCATTTTCACATTTGATAGTAGTTTCAATGGCCCCAGTGTTCTTGACAGATGCTTGTCTATGTGTGTATTGATGAAGAGTAGTGTATATATTAAATTAAAGGCGTTGTTGACTGATTGGTTGGTGGTGACTTGCTTTTCATTTTCTGTTCACTAGATGATGCTTGGAGGATGGAATCTGCATACTAGTTATCAATCTGAAGGTTTCCCTTTATTCTATCAAAAAACTCTACTGGTTGAGGGATCCCTGCTTTTACCATTGGTTCTTAGCCCCACAGATATAGACTGTAGTTCGTTGTGAGTATTGCTAAGTAATTTATTATGTATTATTGAAGTAAAAATGTTTTGATATGCGTTAGAGCTGACTGAGGACCATGCATTCTTTCAGAGTGAGAAAAGGGAATTCAAAGTAACTATATTTTTTAGTTGGTAAAAGGTAAAAACTATTAAGAAAAGGGAGGAAATAAGTATCACAAAAGTCAGGATTATGGTTATAAGAGCATCAGTGATAGCAATAACTTACCCTTTAATAGTGCTTATATCAGATTCTGAGTGCTTTACATATATTAACTCATCTAATTCTTGAAATAATTCTGTAAGGTAGGTACAAAGTGTTACCTGAATTTAGCAGATGAAGGAAATGAGGCACATTAAGTTAGTGCCCAAGGCCTTAAAGGTAGCAAATGGCAGGGCAGGGATTCTAACTCAGCCAGTCTGACTCAGTTTTGGGTTTTAACCACAGTGCAGGGGAGGACACGTGGAGTGGGGTGGGGCATGGAATGCTAGCAATTTCCTAAAAAAGAAACATTAGGATGCCTGCTAAAGGTTTTAGTTGCAGTTTTAGTATCTATGGTTTTCTTAATCCATTAGAGCTGCTGTAACAAAATACCAAAGGCTGGAAAGCTGATAAACAATAGAAATTTATTTCACTTCTGGAGGCTGGGAAGTTCAAGATCAAGGCACCGGCAGATTTGGTGTCCGGTGAGGGCTTCTTGGCTCATAGGTGGTGTCTTCTTGCTGTGTCCTCCCATGGTGGAAAAGACATGGTAGCTCACTGGGGTGTTTTTATAAGGGTACTAATTCCACAAGGGCACTAATCCCATAAGGCTCTGCCCTCATAATCTTAGATCATAATCTTAGAATCACCTACCTTCCAAAGGCCCACCTCCTAATATCACATTGGTGATTAGGTTTAAATAAATGAATTTTGGTGGGAGGGGGGACACACACATTCAAACTATAGCATGGATTGAATATATATGTATATTCATATAATACATATTACTATGTATGCATATATGATATATATTAATATTTTTCCATGGATTTATACTATATGTGAGAAATCCCAGTAGATGTGTATGTGAGATATGTAGTTCCCTTACCATTCTTGCTGTTTGATGTACAATAAACCTCACAGTTGGGAACCACTCACCTACCTCTGGAGAGAGAACATATTCACATATGGAAGCTATGAAAGCTTTTCCCAACCCTGGCATGCCCCTACTTCTGTGGAATATTCGCATTTATTTGCCTTTTTTAAAAAAACTTACCTTACATATTGGATCTTGTCTTTGCCAAAGGCATTAGGAGTTGACTGTAACTCAGAAGTAGTAGTTAAAGCATTTTTGTGTGTGTACATGTGCTAGGAAAGTTCATCTAAAATTATATTTAAAATAAGATATCTTGTATGTGACCTGCTTTTTTTTTTTGTTTTACCAATTCTAATTTATTTCTCAGAAAAAAAAATTTTCTTCTAAATAAAGAATCAAAACTTGCCCTGATTTCTATCTAGTTGTTCCACTTACCTTAGTAAAGTATGTAGACAGATGACCTGCTCTTCATATGTGCAAAGTAAAAAGCAATAGAAGGACACCTCACGGTTGTGTTAAACCAGACTAAATTTGGTTTGAAGTTCTAAGAGACTCAGTTGAATTTATGCTAATATGTATTGTCTTAAAATAAGCCTAACTGAACAGCATTGCTGGCTGAACCAACAAAAATGCTGCACATGAAACAACTAAAATGTTTTTTTTTTTTTTTTAAAAAGCTATTATCTAAGAGTCTCCCCCCACCCCATACTTAATGCATTTAAAATTAAAACTAACAGAAGCTGGCCTTATCCTTCCTGACAATTTTAGAAAATAAGCCATTCTAAAACTTTTAGAAGATTATCATTTCCCTCCTGGATTTAAAAAGTAAAGAAGCAGAATCAGGGAGACAAATGTTTATGAAGTGGACTAGGGTTCAGTGACCTGAAACTCAGCTGAATTTTTCTCAGAATTGTTGACAGTGTGAATGGTAAACACAGGCAATTGCCAATGTTTTTATTTCCTTTTTATATGCGTGTTGTACTTTCATGTCCCATCTTTTTATTGAAGCGGCACTGAAGGTATTAACTGTTTCTTACCACGTCTCTCTCTCAGTGATACTCAACTCTTCGGTTGTCCCTTTGAGTCACCTGGAGAGTTGGGACAATGCAATCTCCAGGCACTTTTAATGTTCGGCTGAGGGTTTTGGGTCATCCTTCCGTGCCCTGCCTCGTCAGCCCACTGAGCTTGCATATGTGCTGGACATCCGGGATGCGAGGATACAGGAAGCCAACCTCTGCAACACGGAGACTAGTTTATTAACCCGTTGCTCTCTGGAGGAACTTTTAGTGAGAGAATTTAGCTGGCTGTAATGTCGCCTCTACCTGAGGGAGGTTAGAGGACAATTTGCTAATCTCTAGCTCTTCTTGAATTGCTATTTTAAAGGCAGAAATGTGTGTGGCATAAATTATGTACATATATATATGTATGTGTATATACGTGTATGTGTGTGTGCGTGTATATATATATATATTTGAAGATTTTTTCTCCTTTAATTGTTGCTTGGACACATAGAGCACATTTTAAATGAGAATGATATTAAGACCACTCTGAAGAATTAATTTCACATTAGCAATTCTGGCCCAGTTGGGAATTTGGGTTATTGATGGTAAATATAGATTGTTCGTATTAATTGTGAGGTAAGTTGCTTCTTAAGAGTGGTGATATCACAAATGATCAAAAAGCTGATGTTTCAACTTGTGCTGATGTAAATTAATCACAGGTGTGGAATCTTGAGGCTTGCGATGAAAGGACTGCTAACACAATCAACTTCAGGCATGTTTAGTTTTATAGAATTAATCTATAAAAGATGAATCCTGGTGCAAAACTATGTGTTCTAATTAATAGTAACCAAAACCAAGAGGCTGTAATTCCATTAGTGGATTGAATGCTTAATGACACTTAAGCAGATTAAAGTATGGAAAATATCTCTGTTTTGTGGTTACTCATATAAAATTACTTGAGTTAAGGAATCCAGAGATTTAAGTATCATAGATAATGTAGTCTTCATAATAGCACATAATTCCAGGAGTAGGCCTGTAGCCACCTTCCCACCTGACATTATGCCCACCCCAAAGTATCATTGGAACCCCAAAAAAGATTCCAGGTAGGTTGGCCTGACTCTTTACTTGCCATAATCCTTCCTACTTTTTTGTCTTCCCTTTTATTTTCTTCCAATATCTCACATGTCCTTTCTTAGAGCCTGTTTCATTTTAATTATCTGAGTATTTGTCTGAAGTTGGTGGTGATTTACAGGTTCTCAGCGGTCCTCATCAGATAGGTAGGTGGTGTCTGCCTCTTTATTAATAGATGGGGACACAGGTTCAGAGTAATGTGGTCGAGGTTGCAGTGCCTGGGAAGTAACAGGCCTAGGTTCAGTTTCTAAGCTGTGTGATTGCAAAGCTTTGGCTCATTCCTCAAAAATTAATTGGGAGACAAAGTATGTTCAGGTATTAACAAGTACAGCGCAGCATACACTCAAGGTCTGAGTTGTACAGAAAAGGTTTTAAGAGCTTTCAGACTGATGTTTTAAAATAACAATTTTATTGAGTTAGTTCATATTCTAAAACATTCACCCTTTTATACTGTACAATTGAGTGGTTTTGGTGTATCCACAGAGTTGTGCAACCGACACTACTACCTAATGTTAGAAGATATTCACCACCTTGAAAAAGAAACCATTAGCATACAAGACTGATTTTAAAGCTAAAATCACTGGAATAGAAGCCAAGGATTGGCCTCTCAATCATCCTGTGAACCTAGAGAGGGTAGAAACAGTTCCTGGGCCAAACCTGTCATAGGCACAGAGTAGACATCAGTGTGGACTCTCACAGAATCCTCCAGAACAGTGAATTCTCAAATTTATTTAAAAAACCCATTCCCAATTTTGATGAACTCAAGAATCTCACATTACTCTGCCCATGTGTATTAGAAAAACAACAGGACTTAACATTTTTTTCTAGGTGCACATTTATGTTTTTTGATTCTTCCAAAATGTATCTGCCACCCCCATTATTTTGATTGGAGAATCATCTGCATCTCAAGACTTCTAGGTCATTTTCATTGCAGGTTTGCTTGAACACATGAAATGATTCAATACAGTCATGATTTGAAATGACTCACACATTAAGCGATTTCATGTTTAAACTTAAAGTGATCCTGGCCAGTGAATGCTAATAACAGGCAAGCTTATTCCTTGGATCTTCCTACTCTTTTATTTAACATTCCACTTGGGCTGTGGCCTCCTTTCTGTTACCTTTTTCACACTTACTAAAGTAGGTTACATAACATTATGTAGCAATTTATGTTATTTGTTCTTTTTTTCCCATTGTGCGTTATAAACAGGTTGGGTCTGGGAAAATGTGTGGTGGGGTGGGGAAAAACCATTAGGAAGACAGCATCGTCATGGTGAGAGGAAGAACACTTCTCTTTCCTACCTCAGCCTCTTCAGTCACCTTGATTGACAATATTTGGAAGGAGGCCAGCCAGTGAGAGCTTGGCTGCGGGAATTGTATGGGAGCATGGTTCCAAGTGACCATCTCGGGAATAATTTTCAGGAAAAAAAGCAACATTTTTCTTGTAAGATGAAGCATCTCCCTTATATTTTACTGACAACATCTTAGTTTCCAGTAATATTACATTGTGACCATGGTATTTAAGTGTTGCTCTCAAGTTATTTTGTGTGTGTGTGTGTGTGTGTGTGTGTGTGTGTGTGTATGTGTGTGTGAGCATATAAAATTTAGGAAAAAGATTATGTTCTAAAGTGTTGGAGTGGGGAATACCTCTTTGTTTTCAAATGTAAGCCAGTAGGAAGCTATGGTTGGGTGTATATATTTAGTTTACATGTTGTCTTTTTGCATGAAATAAGATATACTTGTTGTTTTCTCTTAGTCTCTACAACTTAGGGTTTAGAGGAGTTGGGTATTTTTTGTTTGTTTGTTTTTGCTTTGAATTAAAAGCCACAACAACACTAAAAGTAGGTTCTGGTAGAACTACCTCCTCTTTTTTGCCATTAGCACAATTATTTCTCTTTCATTTTTTTAATTGTTAATATTTCTCTTGGAGGTTCCCTTTTATGCTTTGATGCTATTATCAGGGTACACCATTCATTCATCTACATTTATTAAGGGCCTATTATTTATATGACTGTCCTTGATGTTTCAGAGGTGAAAAATACAACTTAACTTTGAGGAGTCCATGGACATAGTAAAATTAAAACGTTGGAATGAACTTGTAGGGGCCATGATAGTTACATTTGGGAACACCACAAGAGGGGGCATATAGCTAAGACAGGATGTGGACTTGGGGGCTTCTGGAAGTGATGCTGGAGCTGATCCTGAAGCATAAGGTTTGCCAGGATTTGCCAGATGGAAGAAGACATTTTAGGCAGACAAGTGCAAAAGCAGAAGGTGAACGAGAACATGGCATCCTCAGGGAGCTGGAAGGTGCAGTTAGGGTGAGGGTACCTATGGGGTGATGACTCGATGAGGTTGGAGATGTCTCGGGCCAGATAATGAAAATCAGGAATCTACAGGTGCTAGGGAGAGCCATTGACAGCTTTAAGAAGAGGAGAGGCACCAGTTTTTCCTACTGCTTTCCATTTAAGCCTAGGTTAGACACTTAGCCATTTAGTGATAGAGAAGTTTTCTTATTAAGTTTATGAACTTGAACTTGGTAATGCTTTTGGTTTTTCTATAACTTTAGACTTCATTCACTCCACAAATATTTAAATGAGTTTGGTACGATGGTGGCCCAGGCATTGGAGATACTGCAGCACATTGGCTACACAGAGTCTCTACACAGTGAAGCTTGCTCAATGGATGATTGACTGCACCATTGGGAAACAGAGGAGACTACAGAGGAGTTGGCTGGAGTACTGCTGGTGGGACAGGTCAAGGACTGGAATGAGGCAGTGGTGGGGTTTGTAAGGTAGACTTGGTTTCTGGCTTGGTCAGCAAGGTTCATCAATGGATCCATTGCAGAAGATAGCACATAAAGGAAGATGAGCAGGGTTGGGCAGTGGATGAGGTAGACATGACTTTAGTCCTGGGAACCTGGATGTATTCTTATACCCTTTGAGAGACTGTTCTTGATAGACCCCCATGTTGTTCTACTTCTCTTTGTGCATTTTTTTTTACTCAGTTATCCTCCAATTGGCAAGCAAATTATTGGTAAGCAAATTAAATTAAAAGCAAACCTGTAAGTTAAGAACTAAACTACTAAATTAAGTGAAAAATGTTATTTTTACTTTTTTATTTTAACAAGTTTGTTGGGTGCCATCTCAGTACTGGAGTAGATTGGAAAACCATCTCTAATTAAAGAGTGTCCCTTCCTGTTAGCATAATTCCTGAGGAATCCTGTAAGTAATTGTGAAAGAAATGTCTAAACAGAGTATCTTTGAGCTAGAAGGAAACTTAGCAACTTGGGCCACCACCCTGGGCTTATAATTAGGAGTAAATGGATACCAAAGAAGGGTGAGTGACTTCCCAGTGTCACACGGCAGTGGTGCAGGGGCATGGCTAGCCCACTGGGTCAGTGTTTTCTCTGTTGGACCTTGATGACTCCCTGTGTAATTCCATAGAGATGATGGAGCAGAGTTGGAAGAACTCTGATGTGCAAGATCACTCAGTCAGTGGTAGACCCAGAGTTACCTACATTCTTGACTTTAATCTTATTTGAAATTAACTCACTGTTCATAGGTCAACAAGTATTTGATGACTAACTAGTATGGAAGGGATACTACCAAAATTATTATACAACTAAAAGATAAATAAAAGACTATTTTTCTCTTCAAGAGTCTTGCAGAGTAGTTTTTCAGATAACTCATTTATAGGACTGGCAACTACTTCTTATAAAACACACAGCTTGTCTGACAATAATTATGGGTATGTAGTATATATATACACACACAGTAAGAAAATAAGGCCACACCAAACATCCCCCACCCCCAACTTTACTGGATCTTTTTTTGCGTGTTACCTTGTTCTTTCTGTACAGGAGGCAAGCAGTTTCTTGACTAGCCTTGGAAATGCCTATATGCCTGCAGGCAAATAATAAATTAAACCAAACAATTAGAAAAAGAATGTTGGTTGTCTTATTCAGTTTATTTTTGTTGAACCTTAATTAGGTTGTATGATCTGGTGAAAATTTTATTTGAGTTGGTAACTGACATAAATATTTGCAAGAGGGCATAAGGGTATTTGTTACTTTTTGCTACTGCTTTGCATTTAAGCCTAGTGTAGACACGTAGCCATTTAGTGATAGAGAAGTTTTCTTACTAAGTTCATGAACTTGAACTTGGTAATGCTTTTGGTTTTTCTATAATTTTAGACTTCATTCATTCCACAAATATTTAAGTCAGTTTGGCACGATGGTGGACTAGGTATTGGAGATACCGCAGCACATTAGATAACACAGAATCTCTACTTTCAAGAGGTTCCTCAATGAAGCTTTGCTAAATATCTGTCTAGTGAAGGTAAATAGACATAGGAACCCCAGAGGAAAGCTTAGGAGAAACAAAATGCCAGACACCCCATTAGAAAACCAGAAAATCTGGTCCTGGCCCCGTGGGTGGCAGCCCTGTGAACTCTTGTAAAAGTGCTTTGAGATCCTGAGTTGATGAAAGCCTGTATAGTCTTATGTGTGAGGATAATCATCAAGGATTGCCACACTGCTGTGAGAGGGCAGCTAAAACATGGCTGTCTCATGGTCGTGGGGAGTGCTGAAGTGCTGCTGGATTGGGAGGTGCACACAGGAGAGGCGATCTCTACCAGCGAAGTCTGCTTCTGTTTAGGGAGTAGTGGGTTGGGAGAATGGAAGAAATGACCAGTTCCTCCTTTCTTCCCTCTGCCTGTTCTTAATCCCTGTCTACCATAGGTGCTCTAATTCCTCTCTCAGAACTTTTCTAAGATGTAGATACAGCTGCAGTAGAGCTACTTGGATTTAGTCTTGGGGAGAGGTCATGAAGCTCAACTTCTCATGCAGGAATTGACTTGACTCCAAGGGTCAACGACAGATCTGTTAATTGGGTAAGAGCTGATGGGATTTGAAAAGAATGAAAGACAGATAGAAAAATAAGGGGGAAAGTGTGATGGATCCGTTGGATTTCTTTATTGAGCTACCAACTGCTCTAAAAGGCCTATAGAAAGACCTGCTATGTAATTGGTAACATTATGTAGACCAGATATGTTGTGTCTATTTCCTTTCCCAAACTAGTAAACAGAAGACTCCAGTGGACCTTGTGTAGGGAAAGAAATAAGGAGAGAAAAGGGAGAGAGCAGGAATGGGGAAGAAAGAGAAAGGAGTAGTGATATGGGCTGCCTATGAGTGAGAAGAGTGTGTGTGTGTGTGTGTGTGTGTGTGTGTGTGTGTGTGTGTGTCTTTCTGTCTTGTGGAATCTGTTTTTCTCTGAAGTCACACCTCAATATCTAGTGAGGAGTTGACTAAGGGGATATTCTATTTTAGTCAGTAGCCTTCCTATTTGGTGTCTGGATTTCTTCTAAGTCACCACCAACAGAGGAATGAGTATGGGGCTATTAGTCTTTCATATTCCCTCTTTTCAGGCATTTTTGCAGACCTTTTGTAATATTTATTTAAAAATTGCTATTTTGGCCAGGTGCAGTGGCTTACACCTGTAATCCTAGCACTCTGGAAGGCCAAGGTGGGAGGATCACTTGAGGTAGATACAAGCCTGAACAAGAGTGAGACCCTGTCTTTGCTAAAAATAGAAAAATTCACTGGGCATCGTGGTGTGTGCTTGTAGTCCCAGCTATTCAGGGGGCTGAGGCAGGAGGATCGCTTGAGCCCAGGAGTTTTAGGTTGCAGTGAGCTATGATCATGCCATTGCACTCTACCCAGGGCAACAAAATGAGACTATATATAAAAAAAAATTGCTATTTTGATGAGTCAAAATGGTCAAATTTCAGCAGTTTCATAGGATTCAATGTAATAATTTAACCCCAGTCACTGTCACTCTCTTCTTATGGCCACTCCTTAAATATTAAGTTTATAATAATAGCTACCATTTATTAGCACCCACTCTATGCCATGTGTTTCACATGTGGCAATTCTGCAAGGAAGTCATGATGCCCGTTTTGCTGGTGGGAGACAGCATCTAGGGCAGTTGGCTCAAGATTACATGGTGAGTGATTGGCAGGGCTGGGATTTTAGTTCAGTACTTCTTGGTTCAAGTCCAGAACCCTCTTTGTGCTACTGTAGCCCACTGCCTTTGTTCCCTCAAGATTTATCCTTGATCCTCTTACTTTATATTTCTGGCACAAATAAATGAGTCTTTGGCTGGACAGATGAAAGAGATTTTGATGGACCACCAAACCACTTCAGTTGAGGGTTTTGAGGTTACGGAGTATAAGTAGATTGTCTTCAGAGGTATAGTCTGTTACTTAATTAAGTCGGTAATTAAGTAATCTACAATGGGCCCCTCTTGATTCAGCTAAATTATACTTTAAATTCTGGAGGAGAAAGGTGCTCTGATATTTGGGCCTTACATCCATCACTGGGGCCAAGATGTTAGCAAAGCCCATCTTCTTGGTATCTCCACTTCGGCCTGTCTTCTCTCCAGGCTGTGAGACAGACCTTAATCTTTTCCTTAAAACATTCTAGAGATTTTGTTCTTCCTCATGACCTGCCTTCCCTTCCGTTTTTTTTTTCCCTTCATTCTTTAAAAGTCTGGTGAGTTTGAGCCCTACTCAGTACCCAGATATACATCTAGAGAGAATAGTCTTTCCATGGAAGAATTCCTTCCCCAGATTTCTGGGGAAATTTTTGTGTTTTTCCAAATCTGGAGAAAAATCAGTTATGAGGTAAATGGGAAAAAGTCTTAACAGTTCTCTTGTGAGAATTAAAACAGTCAACGTGGGGACATGAGTAGATAGAAGGAATCCACTGATGTCAGGTTGAAAGCAGGAACAGGAAAAGTTGACCTGTGGTGTTGAAGGTAAGATTGACTTTTCTTGGAGCCAGATCAGGATAGGAGCATGTGGGAGAGAATTGGTCCTGATTGCCTGTAGCTGTTGCTATGTTATAAATGTGTGTTTGGGGCCCAGTCTACTACCAGTGCATCATCCTTGCAAATAAAACAAGTTTATGTGCATAGCATACTGTATACAAATCCTACACGTGGTATTCCAAGAAATAAGTTTCAGAAGCAAAATAAGTCTTTAAATTGTCAATTTCTACATGTGATTCTGTATAGTACTGTTAACTTGTGTGTAGATCTAAATGTGGGTCATTGCACGGGTCAACAAACTTTCTCTTTAAAAGGCCAGATAGGAAATATTTTAGACTTTGCAAGCCATACGGACTTTGTCACAACTATCAACTCTGCCATTTCAGTGTGAAAGCAGCCATAGACTATGTAAAATGAACAAAGTATGCCTGTTCCAATAAAACTTTTATTTGCAAAAACAGACTGTGGGCTATGTTTTGCCCACTATTAGAATACCATCCAATAATGTTTGCTGGCATTTTCTAGGATTTTAATATTTGCTATAGTCTACAATTCTTTGTAAATACTAAGTATGATACTTCCTATTTAATAATCTTTTTAGATATCCATAATAATGAGTAAAGAATGTTTGGAAGTATTTTAAGAATAATATATTTTTGGGAATTCTAGAGAAATTCCTGGAAATTTCCATTTCTCATGCTTATTCTGTGTAAAATAGGAATAGTACTTTCTCTCAATTTTGTTATTATTAGGATTAAGTCAGACAATTCAAGTAATGTCAAGTAATTCCACAGCAAGATCCACCGTGGTTTATTTGGGTTATGGGTCTGGGTGGACAATAGGGAAGGTATGAGTGATTCTTGAAAGGGCAGGGATTTGCAATATTTGGAAGTCACAATTTCTAGAAGCCAGGGATATAGTTATAACTAAAAAGTTGAGAAAACTTGTCCTGATTTTTTTCCCCTGTTGCTTAGCTGCTGTGTTGACTGCCAAGAGCTTGTTTGATTCTAAGTACTTTTTACGCTTGACTGTTATTCAGGTCTCTTCATATTACAATGACTTTTCAGAAACTATGCATGTTCCTTTAACCAAGATTAAAGAAAAATGTACTACCATGTTAAATGCCCAAAACTGGAGTTAGAAAATTTGACTGAGTGTCCCTTTTCCCTTTCTCATAGTCACCCTCCAACCTCCTTTACAGGAATGTACTCTTGACCTTTATGGGCCAGGTTTTTGCACAGGTTGATTGGCTGCCAATAATTAAAACTCCATAGCCAAACAAATAAGTTGACTAAAGTTTTAGGAAAAAACTCAGCTCAATGAAAGTTTTGTGACAAGTGGCTAGAGTTTGTTACATAGACATTTATTTTATAGCACTGAGTTTAATTAGTGTGTGTCATTTTTTTGAAGTTTGTTTTTGTTTTTTTAAATCACCGTTGGGGTTTTGAACACAACCGCTTTCCACTACCTTTCAAGTCTGCCAGGCTTGCATAGTGACATGAGGATATTTGTGGGGAGCTGGATCCTAAGTAGAACATTTGTAGAGTTAAATATGCAGAATTTGTTCAACACTTGAGCTGCTGTTTTACCAACCTGTTCTTCCGTGTAGTACACCACAGTTTTTACTTCAATCCGTGGGTTATTTGAGAGCCCAGTGAATTTTAAAACAAATGCTAAAATATATTTAATTTGGAGATTTGATGTTTATGCAATAACTTTTGAGCACTAACTGTATACTAAGTGCTGTGAAGGAGGGTTGGGATAGAAGAATAACATGTGATCTTTACTTAGTTGTAAATTGGTTTGGCAGTTCATGGCAGAGAATTAAGTGCCAAGTTGAGTCATATAGAATATAAATGCCAGAGGAATTAGAAGGGGAAAGATCTGGAAAATATAAGAATCTTTAGAAAAGGCTGAACAGGGGTAGGAGAACCCAAACACTGTCTTGAAGGATGGGAAGGAATTCCACGCAGTGAAGATGAGAGGGCTGGGATGTTGGAAGGGGAGTGAGAAGTACCTTTGTAATTTAAAAAAAAAAAAAAAAAAGCTGATCTCTGATTCTTAAAAAGAGAATTAGAAAAATATACACCAGTATTTCCTTATTTTCTTGCTTATCTAAGGCTCTCACCTATATGGCATCTATAACTAAAGGACATGGTTGACCCAAGTCCAGACAGGTTAGCACTGGCCTCCTCCTCAGATGCAGCTGGTCTTTGTCAGAGGGGAAGGCAACTTTAGTGCGAACCTGCCAAGTTTCCCTGGCCCCGGCGTCTCGGAAAATACCAGTATTTCAGCAGTTTGTTCTGAAACTCAAGGGTTTGTGGGTGCTGCTCAGCTGATGAGTTTGTTTTCAAGGGTACCCACTTTAGGAATGGAATTTTACTCTTATACTTTGCTAAACCATTGCTGAAAATGGCACGTATCTGGTTGACCTCTCTATGGGGGGGGGGATATTTTTATGTGTCTTATTTTCAGTGTGCCTTTTACATGTCTAGATTTTCTTTTCAAATAGATTGTGAGCCCTAATTTAAGCTGAAGTGAGGAATGGTTTGATCGTATCTATAAGACACTTCCCTTGATTTGCAAGTTGGCTAGGAAGATTTTCTTTTCACATTATTATTTAGGAATGTGGTATTTGGGGCTTATTTTCTGCTTAGTTGTATTTACATGAAAGTTTTCTTGGCACAATGTTCTTTGAGGTTAAAAAAAAAGGTACTGTTTTCCAAAAGAAGTAAGTTCTTCAGTGTTTTGTGTTATTTAATGATTTGAATGGGAAAGTTTGGTTCTAATAAAAATTTCCTTTTCCTCTGGCAAATGTTGATGTTTTTCAAATCTTCCTAAAGGAAAAGGGAGCTTGGGTGGCTTTTTGTTTTTTGTTAGTTATCTCAAACTCCCCTTCCCTTCCTTTAGGCTTGGTGTTCCTTCTCCACTATTGTTTTATGAGTCTTTGAACTTGATCTATCTACCCCTGAAAATGTTGCTTGAAAATGGACCTAAACCAGATATTTCTAGTGAATATGTAAAGAATTGGTTATTCTGGCATACTGGATATCTTTCAGAGGGGCCAGAGGTCTGGGAAGGGAGGAAGACTTTCCTTTCTATACTTTGTACTATTCAGAGTTTGTTTTTAACCAAGTATTAATAGATACAACAATTACTATGTACAAAGTCATTGTTTTTTGTTTGTTTTTGCAGGGAAGGGGGATGGTCTAGCCCAAGTGCATGGTATGTGGGCTTGAAAGGTACTTGATCTTGAAATGTACCAACTACAGGTCTTAACTGGGTTTTGTGTTGTTGAGAAAAATAATTTAAAGACCAGTAGAGATCCATGACCTCCACACACTGCTTATCAGTGTTTTCAAACTTTTCCATACTTGCTGCACTTATAAATAAATCGGCTTTGTTTTATGGTCCCCATTGAAAGGCGTGTCCAATGCGCACTTCCTTTAGCCAGGAACTTAGCTGCCTTTAGCATATTCACAACTGCAGAATTTTCTTCTGCTTAGCTGGTTTCTTTTCTTCTTCCCCTCTGTAGCCCTGAGCACATGGCGTCGCATTGCTATAGTGAGGGCTGCTGGAGAACTTGTAATTCCAGAAGCACCTCTCCTACTCCCTGAGTCCCCCAGTGCACAGAGAGAGAAGCTCTGAATGAAGGCACACTGCTCGAAGGACTGTGGGCAGATGTGACTGGGAACCAGCTTTAAGGCAGCTGAGTCAGCTTTACCCAGGAGCTCTCAGTGGCGGTGCCAGAGCTGACAGTGCAGCAGCCATTTCAACAAATCACCTCTTTTAATGCTCTTCATCAGAGATCAAATCTACAGGGTAAATTCTTTGCCACAAATGATTATGTTGTTGCTTTATATTAATCTATTATAAGACAGTTAGGACCAGGCTCATAGTTCTTAGTTCTTGCATTGCGTTCATGATATACTTTGTTGGGTGCATCTGCACAGCTATTCTTTAACTTTAGCCAAATTGTTCAAATACTACCAACATTTCCCTACGTATAAAATGCTTCTGCCAGATTTTTCACCTTACAGGGCTACTCCATTCCTTTTTTTTTTTCTTTTAAATAGACCTTAATTTTGAGAGCAATTTTAGGTTGAGCAAATTGAGCAGAAAGTACAGAGAATTCTATATGTCCCCTACCACCTCTTCTACTATCAATATCCCACATCTGAGTAGTACATTTATTACAATCAATTGACCTACATTGGCACATCGTTATCACCCAAAGCCCATAGCTTACATTGGAGTTGACTCTTAGTGTTGTACATTCTGTGGGTTTAGACAAGTGTATGGTGACATGCATCTACCATTATAATATCATACAGAGTGGTTTCAGTGCCTTAAAAATCCTCTGTGCTCTGCCTGTTCATCCTCCTTTCCCCACTAGCCCCTGGCAGCCACTGGGCTTTTTACTGTGTTCACACTTTTACCTCTTTCAGAACTGCATTTTAATATTACGTTTCCTATGGAGTACTTTGAAATCTGTATAAAGAAGTCTTGCTATTCAGGATGAAATGCTATTAAGGTTGTGATAAGTTATGGGAATAATATGAATACCTACTTGGAATAGAGTCAGTAAGATGTTTCTATAAGGGGACACCAGAAGTATAAAATGTTGATGTATGTGATCTATATGAATTTAATGTTTGCCTTGCTCAGATGTGGTTTGAATCTTGTATTTGGAGACAGAAGTAAGGAACTCAGGATTAAAACCTGCCAGGGTTGGTCTATATGGCCTCTTTGGATTTAACATTAAAAAAAAAAAAAAATTCTGTTTTTTAGTTTTTTTAGGGACAGGGTCTGGCCACGTTGCCCAGGCTCGTCTTGAGCTCCTGGCCTCCAGCGATCCTCCTGTTACAACCTACCGAGTCACAGATTTAACACTTTCGAGGAAGGTCTCTGATAGCTGTCAGGTGTTTTCTTTTTTTTTTAAAGGAAAGCTTAATTTATTATTTTTTTAAAAGCTATTCTTTCTGTAAAAATTTACTTTTGATAATTTCAAGTAGTACAAAACAGACTACAAAACAGTATAAAATACAGATATATAAAAAGATAAAGATTCTTCCCTTCTTTTTCTTTTTTACCTTTGGTTGATTGCTTGGAACACACACTTTCCCACATACACACCATACAGACATTTTTGTATACAAAAAATATGCATATTAATTATGTTTAAAAATTGGTGGAACATGACCACATATTTTATTTTACAACTTGCTCTTCCTCTGCATTTGATATATTGTGGACTTTTTTCCTTCTAAGCAGAATTTAATCTCAGTCTAAGTAATGCCTGCTTAGTGTTCCTTGTATGTCTGTAACGTAATAATAACCAGTCCTCAAGTGAGAGGACTCCAGTGAGAGGTTAGCCTATAATTTAGAGGAGGATGGGGCGGGGGGAGACCTTTCACGTTAGGGACAAAACTAAGTCCATGATTGTTGACATTGGGCTTGTAGTCATTAAGGATGTGAGTTTTTAATTTCCAAGGCAGATGATCCACTGTTTCAGGCTGTTGCCAAGGCGTCAGTTTTGTCAGATTTTTATTTTCTGGAGGCTGTGTTAATGTATTAGCATAGTTGTTTGTTCTGGCTACTGTCCTTTGAGTATTTTGAGATACTTTCATGTCCTTTAAGGTGATGTGAGGATGAATTAGTGTTGAGAGGAAGTAATGGATAACAGGGATAGCATTAATAGTCTGACTTTATTTTGTGTATGTATTTGAGGGAGGAGAAGGAGATGATGGCTGTAGTTAATCGCTAACGCTGTGATTCTTAATTATGAAACAGGGTTAAAATTATTCAGCTGGGTAGTTTCCTAATGTGGTTAACAGTGAGACTCATCAGAGAAGTTTTCAGATAATCCGGTGTTGGGAATGAATATTTGCATTTTTGTTATTATATAAAGCATTTGTTTTTAGAAAGTTAACATAATCCATGTATGCAAGATTAAAAAGACACAAAAGAGTGTAGGGTGAAGACTAAGTCTCCCTCTTCCCCCTGTTCCCCAAGTACCCAGTTACCATTGCTGCTACTGATTTCTTGTGTATTCTTTCAGAGATTTCAGATCATATATAATATACAAGCATATAACCATATAGAATATTACATATTTTCCTTTATTTTACACACAGGGTAACAATACACAAAATGTTGTACCTTTTTTCATCAAAATAATATTTCTTGGAAGTTCTTCCACCTTGGCGCTGCATTTGTTTCTAGTGGATGCCCGATATCCCACTGTAGAGATGTGCTGTAATTTATTTAACCAGTACTGTATTGATGGGTGTCTAGATCATTTCCAGTTTTTATTATCATGAACAGGGCTATAGGGAATAATCTTGTACGTACATCATTTCAAACTCATGTGAACGTATCTGTACGATCCATTTTTAGTGGAATTGCTGGGTCAAAGGCTACACACATTTTAATTTCTGTAGAAATTTATTGCCAAGTTGCTGTGTTCGTAGACCTTGAGAAGTTTTAGATGACAGCAGCAATGGGTGAGAACACTGCTTCCTCATACCCTTGCCAATCACAGCACGATCGCCAAACTGATTGGCTTTTTTTCTTTGCCAAATCAGTGGTTGATAAGTGGCAGTTTAGTGTAACTTTAATTTGCATTTTTAAATTTTGATCGACATTGAGCATCTTTTCGTAAGTTTAAAAGCCATTTTCATTTCCAGTTCTGTTCCCTCTGTGCGTGTGTCCTTTGTCTATTCTCCTACTGGGCTATCGACTTTTATGATCAAAATATTGACTTCTTATCAAAATATTGATTTTTATTATCAGTTCATAGCCCCCTCTTTTTTCTCCTTGTGACATGTGCTATTTATATTTTTCCTCAGTTGTCTGTTTGTTTAAAAATAATATTTTGTGATGCAGATTATTAACAATTTTGTATAGTTAAGCTTACCAGTTTATTCACTCAACAAATATTTATTGAATGCCTCTCATGTATTAGGAACTTGTTCTAGGCATCAAGCTATACAGTAGTGAAGAAAACAGACCCTAATTCTTACTCTATGGAACTTACATTCTTACTTATATTGGAAGAGATAGTCAATAAAAGATGACCAAATGGATTTTTTGAAATAAATAAATAATCTTTTTGTGGCTTCAGGGTTTTGTATCACAGTTAGAAGACTTTTTCCATTTCTGGATTTCAAAACCTACCTCCTGGTTCCTTTTAGTGTCATGTGGGCTTTTTAAGATTTAAATCTTTGATCCATCTGGAATGTTAGGTATGAATTCAACTTAATTTTTCTCTAAATACTTTATTAATTAGAGAAGGCTGAATTGTTGTAACCAAGGGACTGAAATATGCTGTGGTTCAAAGAACACAGATTATTTTTTCTTCATTTAACAGTCCCAGTGTGAGTAAAACAGGTCAGCAGAACATCCCATATCCACTGATCATTCAGAGGCTCGGGTTCCTCCTGTCCTATTGCTCCAGTAATTGTCACTGTGGTTATCTGCATGGTCAAAGCTGAGTTGCTGCCATATCAGGGTCCCCTTAGTGGGGAAGGCAAAGGAGAAAGTCCAGGGCAAGTGGTCAGAAGTAGCAGACATCACTACAACTTGAATTGGTGAGAACTTAGTCATATCTAGCTGCAAGTTAGGCTGGGAAATGAAATCTCTGCTGGCTACCTTGCACCTGAAAAGAAGAGAAGAAGGAATTTTAGAAGAAATTTAGACGATGAAAATTAGCAGTCTCTGCCACATTGACTAGTCATTTCAATTTTACTGAATAGTTCCAACTTTTCTCCTTTGATTTCTTTTGTAATATAAATTCCCATATACATGTTGGTCTATTTCTGGGATGTCCATTTCGTTTCATTGATCTGTCTGCCTATGCATGTACTGGAATCATACTGTTTTTTCTTTTCTTTTTGGTAGGGATAGCTTCCTTCTTTTAAGTCTTATTTTACAGAATTTTCATACTTACTTGTGTGTGTGTTTGTAGTTTTTTTAAAAGTATGAATTTTAAAATAATTATGATCTAGTCACCATCCCCTCCCTCCAAGAAGAAAACCTGTTAATATTATTATTGGGATTTTGTTAAATGTGTAGATAACTTTGTAAGAGAGTGTTCATATCTTTATAATGTTAAATTTTTTTTATTTGACTGCATAGTGTTATACAGTTCCTTTGGGAAACATTGACATGGACTGTAGTCTTTCTGTATCCTTTGACCCATCAAACTTAGTTAACTGAAGAAGTAAGTGAGAGGAAGGACTAACTGATACAATGTTGTCATAATTTTATTTTCATACATGATTTCTAATTATGACCAGGAAACTGATTGTTATTTCTCTATTCTACTAAAAACAAACTTGGAACTTGTAAAAACAATTTTCCTCAGTTTGAAGATACGGAAGAGTTGATATTTCAGAAGTTTATTGCATAAACTTATTTGTAACGTACAAACCTGGGCTACTTTTTGCATATATACGATACACAGTACTTACTACTTCCACAGTGTGTGTGTGTATGTGTATGTTGTGTGTAACAATACATATTCAGCTTTTGTCTTTTCCTTTTTACCTTTTTAAGTATAAAGTAAAATAGATTTACACATGAAGTGTAAATAGCTTAGTTAATTATTGAAAGGTCAGTATGTTTTGTGATCACCACAGTGGCCAAGAAATAGTATATTATATAGTATACACGCAGTAGTAATTGCTCCCTTGCCTTTCTTTATAGTCTGTCACCCAAGTGTTCATACCTAGTATTACAAGTTAGTTTAGCTCATCTTTTTAAGTCTTGAAAGTCTTTTAAACCTTACATTTCACCTCCAGCGCTTTCTTTCCCTTACAGTTAGTTTCTATGTTGAAGAACCCAGTCATATGACTTCTAGTTCCTTACTGACTGGATTTTGGTGATTGCATCCTTGTGGTTCAATTTAACTTTTTTTCTTTCTCTTGGTAGCAAATGCTATGTTAACACCACAATCTGGGCACAAGGCATAGTCATTGCTACAAGGTGGGCTATTTTTTGTAGGCCTTTTTAGTGGACAGAGCCAGGAATTAAATATATAAAAAAATACTTCATGAGTTCATTCCGATACTTCCAATTCGAATTCAGTTTATAAGGTTTTTCCTTAACCTTTTGTATATTACATCTATATCTCCTTTATTCCACACAGAGAATTCTGATTCTCAGAAATAGCAGGAGAGGACAGAATAAAGCATATAGTTACTCATTTGCTTTTTTCAATATTATACACACAATATTCTCAATACTGCTACAATATTAACATGGCACCATTGGTTATGATAACTGAAAACTGGTAAAAATTTATTTTTTGCATGCTCTCCCCATTTTCCTCTTGATTTTTTTTGGGGGGGTATTTATAGTTGTTGAAAATTGGGCAGATTTAAAACACTGATTAGCTCTTAGATGACATTTGCAGGAGGAGTAATTTTAACTTTGTTAGGTAAAATGTTGGATTTGTAGTTATGTTTAGAAAAAGTCCTTATCTGTTAGAGAATTTGTGGGTGATATGATATGACATCTGTGATTCTCATTAAAATATCCCAGGAAGAAAATGTGAATAGAGGAAATGAGATTGCTTATTTTTGAAACTGGGGGTAGGATGTTGCTTATTTTTGAAACATGAAGGTTTCAAAAGAAGGTATATTATACTTTCTGATTCTATGTAACTTGAAATATTTGTAATAGAAAATTTAAATACTAATTTTATAAACAGTGAAAAGACCAGAAGATAGGGGGAAGAAGATAGTAAGGAAGAGGGGAAATGACTAAAGAATGAGTGAGCCCATTCTCAACCTGGTGGTCCAGGCTAGTGGTCTACAGTGGTCCCTGAATCTAAGAAAATGGATGATAATTAGAGTAAAAAGAAGAGAAGGCTGAGGTGTGGGTCCTTGAAGAAACTAAGATATAAGGGATGAGTGGCAGAAGAGGAATCCCCCCTCCAAGGAAACTGAGAAGGACCAAAGTGTAAAAGTAAAGACACTGGAGAGCAGAGCCTATGAACCTCAGCTAGGGAAGAACCGAAGAGAAGAAGGGCTTCATTGACACCACCATCCTACAGAATAGATGAAACCCTCCCATCAATCTGAGCATCTCCCAAATTGCTTGGGGGTGAGGGTGGATTCTTACACCTCATCACAGATCAAAATCACTAGGAGTGAGTCTTGGGAGTCCATGTCTTGAGAAAGCTGTCTGTGAATCTGAAGGATCAGGTATGAACTAGGACGAGGTAGAAACTTAGCAAGGGTGTTTCAGCGAATCAGCTGGTGCAGAACACTGTGGACTGAGGACTGGGTGGAGGACATGGAGGGCATCTGCATGGATTGCTCTTCTAGAAAGTTCTCTGTGAAAGGATGAAGAGGGTAGACATGGAGGCCCTGGGGCTGATGGAGGTGGTGATGGTTGAAGGAGTTGTTGGTTATGATGATACAGGAGAGATTGCCTATACACGGGGAGAGTGCAAATGGTTCTCAGTGCAGGATGACTGAGTAGTCAGGCTATGCCCATCCCTAAGGAGGAACGAAGGGAGTCTGAAGTGCTGGATGTAGGTAGCGCCATGCCCGCCACCCCGTGTTCTCATAGTTCTCGTCGTTTCCTTGCCTCTTGTTAAATGGCAGTCTTGTATGTGTAGAAGGGCTTGTCTGGTACGCAGTGGTGTTTTTCAGTTATTTACTTTGAGAGTATTGGAGGGATTCCCGCATTTCCACGATGATTTCATAATCATAGCGTTGGAAGGCTGTGGGCGAGGATGGAGGTAAGAATCCTCTTCCTCCTGTTTTCCTCTGCCTTGGGGGTCTTTGTTTTGTTTTATTTTTAAAAACAGAGCGGATTTACCATTTTCTAGCCTATAGGCTTTCTACCTCTGTGTACTTGGGAGCATCATCTATTTTTAAAATTTTGTTTCTTTTCCCCCACTTCACATAGTGCATTTATTTTTACTTTTAACATTGTTTTCCTTTTTAGGGCAGTGAGTGTTTTTGGTTGGGTGGGTGGTTTTTTGGTTACATCCGCTTTCTGGTCTCTGTCCGCTCCGTATCCACCCAGAACCTCTCCCTGTCTCATCGCCCGTCTCCTCCTTGTTTTCTGTTGTGGTTACTTGGATGCTAACCCGTTCAGCTTGTGCACTGACCCTGGTACATGGCTCGTTTTCTTTCTCATGATCATATTTATACTTTTGATGGATATATTTAAATGAACAGCTGTGCATTTGTTGAGTCATACCACAATTATCTGATTCTGCTTTAGCTGCTCGACTGGCAAAAGCATATTTCAAGCTAAATTGTGAGAGAATTCCATTAATCACATTCTATTCGGAGGAGGGCAGAGGAGAAAGACCACTAAGAAAAGTTTTTTTTGTTTGTTTTTAAAGATTAATGTTAATTGGTGATTCCATTATTTAGAGTAGGTTGATGTGGTTGCTATTGGATGTGTCTCTTAGAGAAACTTTACAATGGTGTAAATAACTATAAACGGTTTCATGATGTCAACCTTGTAGGCAAAATTCCCTGGAATAATTGATGTACATACAAAGTTAGTTGTTGGTGCTAACTGTAAAGACCAGGGCTCTTCACATTCCTTGAATTCATTGACTAAGTATTTTGTTTTAAACCTCCTAGAAAGATAGCATCTAATACAGATGATGTTACAACTGTTTTTTTTTTTTTTTCCCCCAAATATACTAATTGCTAACTGTAACCTCTGGTTGAGTCTTTGGCTTCCATAAGCTGGATCTGTTTTTCTCTTGACAGTTCCTCGGGGTTCTTTCTGAAGGTCATTAATAGGCATGGAAGCCTGACTTTCCGAATAGTGTCAATAAATGTTAGAAGACTTCAGGGGAGATAATATGTCAATTTCTGACTTGTAGGAGATGTATTTTCAAGTTACAGAAGCTGTCTCAGAGGTCACTAGGAATGGCTCTGGGCATATCAGCTGGTGTCTGCAATTGGAGACTCAGGCAGTCCTTTCCAAATGAGATATTGTCTACCAGGGAGTTGTCTGGTGTACCAGAGCCTGCCAGCCGTCTTTTTGTTTGGCTGCTTCTCTTGGATGACACCCTTGAAAACTGGAATCCAAGTTACAAATGATATCTTTTAATTTATCTCAAATACCCAGTTGCTACTATATTAGATTGAGGACATGCAACAGCTTCCCCCCCACCCTCCCCAGTCATTTCCTTGTCAGGTGGTATAAAACTTAAACTACAGCTTCCTCTCCCCTCCCAAACCAAAGTGTAGCCTAGACTAAGGAGTTAAAGGGAATGTGTTTTACTTTATACTGAGTGCCCAGTAGGTGCCAGGCATGGGATGTAGCCACGAGCCAGGCAGAGTTCTTACTCCCATGCTGCTTACATTTGGGTATGTGGAGGCGGGTAGGAGAGGGGGAAACACAATAAAAATAAACTAATAAGTGAGAGACAAATTTCACCCAGTGTTAAGTGATATGAGGAAGATATGGCAGGGTAACATAGAGCATGGGGTGGGTGAGAAGGTCTGGGGCGGGAATGGGCTTGGAGCGTGGGGAAGAAGGGAAGGCTCTGGTCAGGCCCGTGTTTAAAGGTGGTTATTTTCACCTCTACAGAAATGTGCTCCAGTGTCTCCCATTAGAGGGGGGAAGGGATATACTTCCCTGGCCCTGACATCCCTTTTATCTTATACAGCCCCCATTCAAATTATCATAGGGTTGTCATGTTAGCCTTAGAACTGGGACAGCTGTGTCAGATGGTAGGTTCTTCCAACAGTATTTGCCCAGTAACGGGAGGGATAGAAAGGTCTACTTTATTAAGTTGAAGAGGAATCTTGAGGTCAGGCATGGTTAGAGGGCCAAGACAGTGTGTACCTAGGACTTTTGGGAAGAAATGGGATTTTTAAATGGATTCCAAAGTTACATATCTAAAAGAATTTTATGGGGGGAATAATGGGGCCCTCCTAACTGTAGGTAAAAAAATGGTTCTGGTCAAATTTTGCAAAATGATGGCAGAGGGAGTGGGCTGTGAGCAGCATTGGAAAATATCACAAAATAGTTGGGAGGTGAATCAGTTGAAACAGAGCAGGAGAACCATGGCTATTTGATACAGAGGGAGTGAAGTGGAAAAAGAGGGGGACAGTCTCCAGGAAGTCAAGCATGTTGAAATAAAACCTAGTTTTGAGGTATCAGTTAAGCATGCAACGAACGGATGATCAAAACATTGCAATCTCAGAAGCTTAACGTAGCTATTATTTGTATATCTGGTAGGGGAGTAGCAAAGTCTATTTCATTCCATGTACAATTAATTACAGTCAATATACTGGGGATTCTTTGATTCTTACATAGCAGCCTAAGCTAAACCCTTCACTTATTTTCATTCAGTAAGCCTTATCTTTTCTTTTTCTTGTCATTTTATAGATCATATTGTTTGCTTTCCTTCCTTCCCAAACCATATCTTGGGTCCATCTGTCACAGCTGGAATGTTTGTAGCGCAACTCAGTCAAACCCTTTCTTTCCTGAAATAATCTATAATTATTTCCTCTAACTACAGGATAAACCGATCCAGGGCCTGGTTTTCAGTTGTATAGGACTTGTCCAAGAAGCTATTTGTATTCATCTATCACGAAAGATCAAATTACATGCTAATATTCCGAAAGTAACACCCCACCAGAAACCCTCCAACAGCAGTGAAGTCTATATAAAACCAAGCCCTGGCAATGTGCACATCGCCAGTTCAGACGGAGTGGGGTGTTAAAAATATTTAACAGGTCATTTTTGAACTGGAGAAAAGACCCTGACTTAACTTACATGGTATGATGGTTTCTGCTTAGCCTTTCTTTGCAGCTTTTACTGACAGCTCATGTCTCTTTTCACCCCTCCCAAAGGCCCAGGTAGTTTGGAGCAAGCTGCCCTTGGGTTAGCTCATTGCCTATGGAGCAAAGAGAGATATAAATGTTCTCACATTATCTAATCAGTTGCACAGATTTTTTTCCCCACTTAGTGGTGGTTGATATAGGTCTATCTTCCTTCAAAGTTTCATGTCTAGAATTTGTCTTACTGGCTCTAACTTGGCCCCCACATGTGCCTTACATTAATTTTTTTTTTTATTTTGAGGTGTGAGTTACAGGAGAACTGAAGAGTACAGAGGGGAGTGGGAGGTAGAAACCACTGACACACTCTTGAAGAGGCTTATTTTTTCTTTGACATCAATGTCTTTTTTTCTGGGGGATAGGGGAGGGAGGAGGTAATTGGAGATTACAGAGTATATGCAATTAATTTTGAGGCTAGAGAAATAGAAAGAGGGCATGAATAAAAGGTGGCCCAAATAATGAGGACAAAAGATTTTCTCTGAGAGGAAAACAAGATTATTGAAGCCCAGAATGATTTGAGACTTGGATAAAATGTTAAGGATGACAAAACACGATTGCTAAACTATGGCTGGCTAGTTAAACAAAAGTTGTTTAGAGTAGGGGTTGATTAAGACCTGAACTCTGGTTGGGTGGTCTTGGGTTTGACCTTGTGTCCTTGGGCAAGTTGCTTCTACCCATCCATTTTCTTATCTATAAAATGGAATTAATATGAGTATTTATCTTAGAGTATTTTGGGGAGAGATTGGATGACATAATGCATTTTGTTCTCCATGCACAGTGCCTGGCTCATTAGTAAGTGCCACTGCTGTTAATGTGATAATGATATAATGTTGACAGATGACTAAGAGAAAGCTGGATTACTCTAATTCTTTTTTCTGCTTTGCCTCTGCCTTTTATATTAAAGAGAATGACTTTTTTTTTTCCTTGTAGAAGGCATAGCACAGACTGCATAAAGAGATATAAAGAAAAAAAAACCGTTATGGGATAGTAGTGCAAGCCCTTCCCAATGGTGAGCAAGCATAGGTTAAAGAGTGACTTCACGTGGTTGATGTAAAAGTCGTTCAAAATAGAGATGGGTTAGATTGTATGACCTGTCTTTTGAGATTCTTTCTATTAATAAAATCTAGTTGAGATGAGTACCAAGAAAGTCCCTATTGAGTGACTTAGGTACTCAGTAAATTATGTATTGAACAAATGGCCAAACCAAATGAGTTTAGGCCACCAAGCCAGACAAATGGACATTTTGTCGTATTTTCCGATGGGAAAGAACCTTAGGTTCCATCTTACAACTTTCCCCTCACTCTCAGTATCATGGATAACAAATTGAATGCTGCTCATAAGTCTAGGTTTTAGGAATATCCTTTATTGCCATATTGTAGGTTGTCACCTAGACTGCCTAATATGGAGTCTAAAAGTTGAACATGGAAGTGTATTCTACTCAGTTATTCTGTGACCAATATCAAAATGTTTTTCTGGGGTGGTGTATTGCAGTGTATCTCTGGCTTTATCCAGCTGTAACATTGTGATGAGTGAAAGAAGTACCGAACTTGGTCTCTTGCCCACACATGTTAGAAATTGAGCTAAACGCTAGCTAACTGGATATCAGTCTGATCTATAAATGGAGTTTGAAAAGTACCATGGGATTTGGAAGGTGGTTCTGTCTACCCTCGTGGTGTATCTGTTTTTAGTAGAGTATCATGGGAATGTTCTGTCTCCCAAGAGGGAAGGCCTGAGAACATTGTAAGAGATGCTACTGCTTTAAAGAGTTTACCTTAGTTAAGGCTGGAAGTTTCTAACCATTTTCTGAATAGCAATTTTTCTTGTGTCTGAAGATCAGTTACCAGGGATAGAGGGTCTTATCCGTGAACAGAAGGAAGATGTGTATACACTAGAGGCAAAAATGCATAATCTGAATGCTCCAGATAATATTTTACAATCCTCAGTAACCTATGGTTTTTCAGTTAGGGATTTTGGCATTAGGACATTGTATAGGGATTTAGTTGAACCTAAATGAAATGAGCAGTTGTGAGTATCTTCTTGTTACAAGTTTATATCTCATTTTAAAAATATTTGTGTGTATAAATTATTCCTACATGAAAAAATATCTAATGCTTTCTTCCTTGACTGTTAGACTTGTTGAATTCCTTGATGTTAGAGCTTAATGAAATTTCTAAAACTGTAGAACAGTAGCATTTTTGTCAGGTATTGGGTAAGTTTTCAGGCTAAACTGTCCCGTACCATTTAGTTATCTGGTATATCAGAAGGATGGGCATTTAAGGAGCAAGGCAGTGGTTCTCAAAGTGTGGTCCAAGAACCTCTGGGGTCCCCAAAATTTTCTCAGGGTTCTGCAAGGTCTTCTGTCTTCCAGTGACATATATAAAGCTGGATTTTATATATATATATACTTCAACCAATACAATATGTCATAACAGATTGAATGTAGAATCATATATGATCATATATGAGAATCCAGCTGTCTTCTACTAAGCCAGAGAGATTTACAAAAATGCAAAACAATGCAACTTTCTCAGTATGTTTTTTTAAAAAAAATATAGTTTTTTAAAAATTAAAAAAAACACGGTAGTATTTTTATAATTATTTTAATACAAAGACAATATTTAAAAAATTCACAGTTTTCATTTCTAACACAGATAGCAATAGACAAGCTCCTCAGAAGCTCCTCTCAAGAAATTTCCAAGAGATCCTGATACCTAAAAGTTGGAAAACCACTGGAGTAAGGCATCTCTGATCTATTGAATCATTGACCCTCCCATCTGCCACTATCAGCTTCTCTTTCTTGCCAACTAACATCTGAAAACTCCTTAGCCAAAAATACTTGACAGCAGAGGAGTTGAAAATTTACTTTTAAAGCCCATTTTTTTAAGTATATTTTAAAATTATAAATAGATCCTTGGGACTTCAGGTTGAGACTTCAGCATACTGATGTTTCTTATAATTAAAATGTGGTTGGGAAATTCCAGAACATTCTCCTTTCTACATTCTTTTTTTTTTCCCCCCTTTCGTTTTCGGAGTGCTATTTTTAATAGCTGAATTAACTGGTCAGGAGAGGCACTCCAAACCCTGAACAAAATGGCAAGCAGTAAGTGATAGTGACTTTTCCCCCAAACTTTCTTGGCAGATTTTGAGCTTTCTTTAAGCAGTAGGTTAGTTTGGGGGACTGAATTTATAATTCTTTTTCTGTCTTCTATTTATGAGCCTCAATTAGTGTTTTAATTTTGCTTGCACAATGATAATTTATTGTTTAGGTATTTAGGGCATGGGTTTTCCTGATTTTGAGACATAGAAAATATGCCAATGGTGATTGCTTCTTAGATTTTCTTTTTTTAAATAGTGAAAGGATTCTGTATTTTGAGGCTTGTTGACTGATAACTTTTACTATTACCTGAACTAAACTACAGATTAAAGTTACGGAGATGATAAATCTTTTAATCTTGCCATTCCTTTGCAGGTGCATGTGGTGGGGAGATGGGGGGGCACTGCTAATTCTTTAGAATTTAAACTTAAATTGAGCTGATTAATCCAGGGGAAATTCTAATTAAACACGTATTCAATGTGCATCTACTTGGCTCTGGCAGTGATGAACAGGATAGACTAGATTTTGCTACCATGGAGTTTACAGTCTAGTGAGAGAGAAGATGTTCAAAAGCACACATAGGTGTGAATATATAATTATTAATTGTGATGATTTCTATGAGTGAAAATTAACAAAGTGGGATGTGAGAGTGAGAAGAGAGTATTTAAGGGTTTAGTCAAGCTTCTGGAAGGAAGTGACGTTTGAGTTGAGATTTGAAGGATGAGTAGGAATTCGTCAGGTTGGGCCCTGGAAAAGGGCCCATCGCAGGGAGCATCCCGTGCGAAGGTCCACAATAGGCAGGAAGCAGGCCGGCTCAAGTGACTGGAAGGATGGATGGTGGAGACTAAGGGAACGAAGGGGTAGTGGTGAGAACCAAGGGGGCTTCATGGCAATGAGGATAGAGAGGTGAGTAGAGGGCTTAGGGTGCCCTACCTCAGTTCTGACCCTGCATCCCTCTCTAGCCTTCTTGGATGTTCTCCAACTTCTTATAACTCTTCCAGGCTCTCTGTGTCCTGGCCACTGTGGTGTATTTTCAGTTCTGAGGTGTGCCTTTAGTCCTTAGGACACACCCTGTTTGCCCTGGCCACGGAGCCTCTAAAGAAGCTAAGAAACTGCCTTTTTCCTTAAATGTTACCCTGTCCTTGTCCCGTGTCCCACGCTGCCCTTTGTCTAGTACCTGCTGCTCATCTTTCTGGTTCCTGGTTCCTATTCAGATTTTACTTCCCCATGGAACCTCCCTCACCCTCCAGAAAAATCTCAAGTTGTTTTGTTAACTATGTTCCTTCCCAACACTTAATTCAGTTTTTAATTATATAATTTTTGGAAGATTATTTGATTAGCGCCATAGATCTTGTGAGCTCCATGATAGCAAGGACCACGTTTGTATGTCTTTATCATTTTAGGTTTCTAATGTGTAATACATAGTAGGCTTTCAGTAGTTTTCAAGTGGATGAATACATTAATGAATGAAGGACTGGGAATTCAAAGGTAAGACTGGGATAAGAAATAATTTAGTCCAGTGATTTTTCAATGGCTTTTGTTGACATATTCTATCAGTTAAAAAGTTTTTTGGTGCATCCTCAATATGTAAGTTGGTTATGTGTTTTATATGAGATAAAAAGTACATTTTATAAAACATACAAAAAATAGAAATTAAAAAATTAAAGATGAAATATTTAAGGTATTGCTAATGGCAATACCTTAGCATCATATTACCATTAATGAAAAATCTCAAGGCACTCAGAATGATGTTTATTATATATGACAGTGGATGCAAATCCACTTTTTAAATATTTTTAAATTTTGAGTTTGAGGAGACTGCTTCATGTCATATTGAACTGAATATTATTACTTTTTCTCTAGGAAAGTGGTTAAGAAAGAACCACTAGGAATAGGCAATGTCAGGCCCATCATTTTCTTATTCTCTGGTGCTTGCATTAATAACATACTCAATCTCTAGTTTCTTTAATGGTTTTAGAACACTTGTTATTTGGGGAGGGCTCATTTCATTATGACTAGCCATTATAATTCTGCTTAAATGGACCCTCAAAACTATTGTGTATGGCTGTGCTCCATAAGCAAATCGTGTCCACCCTTTTGCATTATGTAACTCCTACTCTTTCTGACAGATACCTCTTCTAGACTGTCATAGGCAGCTGAGATAGAGAAGGTTCAAGTTATTTACCACTTTATTAGATTATAACATTTTTATAAAAAAGAAATTTTGTTACTTTCATTTCATAGCTCAATGAATGCCCCTTGGATGTGCCTACCTGTTTTGGAGATGAGTGGGCTAGTACTTGAGACTACCATAGACAAATGATTATGATTCAGAGTGGTGTGGACCGGTGCTGGGGGGCTGAAATTACTGCTGACGGAGAGGTGTTTCACCAAGTGCTTGCCTTTGAGCTAGATCCTGTATGGCAGGAGTAGGGGATTGTAGCAGAGGCGTGGAGGAGGAGGTTCAGGGCAGTTGAAGCAGAGGAGAACAAACAGCATATCCATGCTAAACAGCCCAGAGATGTGTTGGAGGAGGCAGCCTCTGGTAGTGAGGGGCCACGATGAGGGGTTTGTATGTTCCCAAAAGGGTCCACTATAGAAAAGATCTGTGTGGACGTGGAAATAGTAATATTAACAACAACAGTAAAAGGGGCTTGCTCAAATTTCATATACTTTTAAAGATACGAAAGGAAGGTATATAAAAATCCCCCTACTTCATTCCCCACCTTGCTGTTACAGGAGGGATAGACTGAAATATAATTGTGGAAAAAAGGAGAAATAAGTTGAAATGAGGGGTAGTAAGATGTAATGGGGAGGTGGGGGGTAAAGAGTCAGACTACCAACCAAAAATTTTGATTTTTAAGAAGAAAGGTCAGAAGATTAACACTCCAAACAAGTTAGATAGCAGCAGGCTTTTGCTCTTTGTTTTAAAGCTATAAGAGAAAGATAACACACAAACTTATTCTGTTAAAGGACTTTACCCCTTTATTTTACCATCTAGAAAATTGCAACTAACCAAACTTCCATCATATTCTTGATATTTTGTGGGAATTATTCAAATGGAAGAGTTCTTTATTATAGTCCTTTAACCCCCAAAATTGAGCTTCTACCAATGTAGTTTGTAGGCCAATATAGGCTTGAAATTTATATCAAGTATCTTCTTTTGTCTAGGTGATAGTTTCATGTATTACAGATTTACATGATTTCTTATTTTAAAAGTTTTCCTGTCTTAGTTGTGTCTATCCACTCTTAAATTTGAGGTTAATGTAGAAATGCATGGCTTTGCCATAGATGAGGTATAAGGTTTTTTGTATTATTTTTTTCTTGTTCTTTTTTTTGTTTTGGGGCTATATGAGGATGTAGGTTCTTCCACTTCCAACCCTTTTAAAGAAGAACCAAGGCTCAAACATAGTAATTTGGCTTGAATTATTCAATCACTTGATCTTTAACGTTATGTTAGAATAATCTATTCATGCTTCTCAGGGTTTTTAATTTAATGCGAATTTTGTATTCAATAGGGTAAAATAAAATTCAAACCCAAAATCTTTTGGGAATGCCTAGACTGAAAGTTTTTCATTTCCTTATTGATTTCTTCCTAAGAGTAGATTCTGAGAAAGTAGCCTTAGAGTGGCTACCCGTCGGAGGTAATATGTTTAGATTTATGTAAAGGATACATGTTACATGCGATAGATAAGACACAAGGCAATATATGGGCAGGGGAGGATTTGTATGAAGGGCCTTGAATGGCAGTTTGAAGGTGGTGTGCTTACTTTAATTTGTCATCCTGCAGTTCGATTTTTTGTTCTGCTTACATCTCTTCTTTTTCCTCCACAGTTATACAATGGTAGATGGAGTAATGATTCTTCCTGTGCTAGTGATGATTGCTTTCCCTTCCCCGAGTATGGAAGGTAAGTGACTCACAGATGTTTGGGTTAGGATAATTATACTGTATTGTTCAGCTTACTGTAAACTAGTTCTTAAACCTATCAGATTGAACACATACTTTTCATAATAAATATTGGGTAATGCCCTTTGACTATTTTAAAATGAAATTCTTCTATATACTTTATCTTAATTTTTACATGTACATAATTTTAGAAAATTCAATATAATTTCCTACCTGAAATAAATATAAAGGAGAAATAAAGATAATATTCTATAATTAACAATGAAACAATATGTATTAATAAATGTGATACATTCTAGTATAGTCAGGCAGGAGTACACTAAAAGATGTAATGAAGTGGTACACGTTTGCACCTGTATAGGTAATACTCTGACATCTTCAAAAACAGATTGGTACTGGTGGCTTAATTGTCACCATTGGTCTTACTTTCAGTGATTGAATTTTCTGAATTGGTGAACAAATTTTAGTAGAATCCCAAGAAAACAGAACCATTGGGCCTGGATTTATATAGTTATATTTTTGGAAAATTTAGTATACATTAAGACAGTATATGAATACTCTGTGTTTTTATGTATGACAGACCTAGATACTAGTTTCAGTTAATTATTGTTCATACAAATGGATGCTCAGTGGGACAGTCACAACTTGTGGGGGCACAGGCTATGTCTTAGCCTATTTGGGCTGCTGTAACAAAAATACCATAAACTAGGTGGCTCATAAACAACAGACATTCATTTCTCACAGTTCTGGAGGCTGGGAAGTCCAAGTTCAAGGTGCTGGCAGATTTAGTGTCTCCTGATGGCATGTTCCTCATAGACAACACCTTCTCTGTGTTCTTTAAAGGTGGAAGGGGCTAGCTAGCTCTCTTGAGTCTGTTTCATAAGGGCACTAAACCCAATCATGAGGGTTTTTCCTTCATGACCTAATCACCTCCTAATGGCCATACCTCCTAATACCATCACCTTGGATGTTAGGATATCAACATGAATTTGGGTGGTGACATAAACATCAGACCATAGCAGGCTCATTCTTAGTTTTGTGGTACCACCTGGCATTTTAGGGCCTTTTGCATCTCTGGCCCTTGCTTACTCACTTTCACTACCCACCCAACCCCTACACCCCCCATTTCTAAAAACTTGCTTATGGATGATACTGCACTGTTGAAAAACACAAAACAGAAAATCAAAGGGGAAGTTAATAAAAATTACTCATAATTCCCTGAACTTACATGCAGGGAAAGTGCTTTTGACATGTTGGTATATATTTTTCTAGATATATAAAACATAAACAAAACCTATCCTATCATGCAATGAGCAGTGCAGACTATTTTACAAGGGTTCCTCCTTGAAGAGCAGTGCTTATAATGTGAAGCTCAGCCTTTCTGTGATCAGATGTAACAGTAAGACTAATGCCCCATGACAGGCTCTTTGGGGTATAGTGGTTCACTTTGTATAACTGATGTTTCCAAGGACGCATATAATTTGACAAGTTAGTATAGCCAACACTACGGAAAAATCAGTGCTTAAAATACTAGAAATCTATTTAGTTATCTATAAGGTTTATGATATTTGATCTCTTCCCGCCTCCTTTCCATATTTATTGACATATATTATACATCTCCATTTTCTTATATGGTAGCCACTAGTCACATATAGCACTCGAAATGTGGCTGATATGAGTTGAAATATTCTGTAAGTGTAAAGTACAAATTGGATTTTGAAGACAATTTTGGGAAAATGTTAATTTTACCTCTTTCTCTTTACTACTATGAAAAAGTTTAGCATTAGGTGGCACACATTTTGTTTTTATTGGACAGTGCTGTTATAGACCAATTTAGATATCTAGAGTCTAGATTCTGCTCTAAGCAATGTTGTTAAAGATATTCCAATAATATGGCAATTGTGTCAATTAGTGCCAAGAAGGTGTGGAAAAAAGATCCTGAGTGGCAATGTTGAAGGAATTAATAAGAGGAAATAGGCTTATATTAAAGCTGGGAAGATTTGATGAGTTAACAGTGGTTTTCAATTGGGGCTGATTTAACCTCTCAGGAGACACTTGATAATTTCTGGAGCCATTTATAACAGACAAGTTTCTAGGATTTTTCTCCTCTTTTAAATTGCTAAGCGATATGATTAAAAATCTAAAGAATGTTGAGGACTAAAGTCCAAATTTGTACCCTCCCCTACGTACCATATAAGTTCTGTGTGGTATTAAGCAGTTCCTTTGGGTTTCTGTTGATATCGTGGGTGGACCTGTGGTGTAGGCAAGATAGAAGAAAAAAAAAGAATGGAAGAGAAATAGAGGTAGAAATGTAGTGTGAAGAGAGAAGGAGAGGTGGGAAAGAATGGGGAGAAGAGAGAGGGCAAAAAGGCATTTATGGAACAATGGTAACAAACATGCCATTGGTTATTTTCTTCTGCTTTCAGCTCTTAATCTGTCCAAGAATCCAGCAAATGATCTCTTAATGCTGCAGTGAAACCATGTCATGAAACCAGTTAGTTTGGGCTAAAATGGAAATGAATTGCCACTAAAGTTTTGCTATTTGATATATCACTACACTAGGGTATTTACAAGTATGGAAGAGAGCACATCATCCTTTAGTTGCAATTGCTATTTAAAAAAAGTAGAATATCCAGTGAGTGCTACAACCTAGAATGCTCTAATCATAATAGCAGTTGCCCTAGGGCTGTGTTCCCTCCATGACTGAACTCCCTGTTTTTTTTTAAAAAAAAATATATATATACATATTATATATATATGTGTGTGTATATGTGTGTGTGTGTATATATATATATATAAACACATTCTATGGAAGGTATCTGGTTTTTATATATTTACTAGGCATTTAAAAAAAAACACTGAAAAACTTTGTTTCTAATATTTTCAACATTAGACACTCTAATATACTCAACATTAGTTATAAAGCAAATGTTAGGTACCAATACTTAACCAAAACAGGGGAATAGTGAGTCAGATAATGAAAATTTTTGTAATAGCACCAAATTTTAGAAGAAATAGACCCATATTTGATGTTTACAGAGCAGCTAGGGCATCTTATTAGTCGTCCGTCAGTGAAGGTAGATCACATTCTTAGGGCATAAATAAGAGTCTTAGAGATTTTGTTCTAATATATTTTGTTTGGTACCGTACTCTTCTTAGTCCATTACAAAAACAAACAATTTTTACCCCTTTGTCTCCAAAATGTCTCTTAAAGAGTGATAACACTTCAAATAATAGGTTCAAAACAGTGATTTTGGTAGAGTTTGAGTGTACTTGAGAACACTTCTCAAGTTCTATGGAGCCCTAAATGCCCTTGGCAAAAAAAAGATTTTTTTTGCCAAATAAGTTTAGAAAATACTGCCTACTATAACTACCTGTTTGATGATTATAGGTAATATTTAATGGGTGCGTATATGTGCCAGGTGTCTGGCTAACTGCTTTTATGCATTATTTCACACAATCTTCACAATTACCCTAATGAGACAGGTTTTCATGGTACTTTTGGATTGGTTAAAGCTCTTGCTTAAGGTTACTCAGCAAACAAAAGGCATGATATAGTGTTTAAGAGCTTCAGTCATTATCAATCCTCTTCAAAATCTTTCATTTTTTTTTTTTTGGTGCCCTAAATTAGCTATATCCACATTCATGTAATGTCTGGTGCATGCTAGAATCCAGCTTAATCCAGTCTATTTGAGAGGATGAGAAGAGAGCTTGTAATAGCAAATGATGAGGCCCCTTCATTCAGGTTTGTGTTTCTTAACTTCTCTTGTCTCTCCTACCAGTAATAATTTTTCATGTTCATTATATATACAGCTCTAGCTGCAGGAAGAATTTTATTTGCTCTCACAGAGAAGAGCACTTAAGTCCTAATTACCTGTATATCCTTCCCTTTCCTTCCCATTAATAAGACTAATCATCCTCTAATACCACTATTATGCCACCGGGACGAAGGCAGAACCTCCATGTTTGGTTTTTCTTTTGTCACTGTACACATTTGCAGGTGAAGACTATGACACAAATGCTTAAAATGGAATATCGCTTCTTTGGAAATACTTCAAAGCCAAGACAACCCACGTTTTATTAAATTTGCAAGCTACAGTTAGCTTTTATTATAGTAAGGAAGGCTGGACTTAATGCAGAGTTTTGTTGCAAGAGATTTTGGCCTGTTCTGGAGAAGATTGGTAGGCACTAAATTATTTTCCGACTTGACTTGATTTTAGTATTTCCAAAGCTATCACCACTCAGACTTTCCAGCCCAATTACCCAGTGAGGGAAGGAAGGGGTAACTTCAATGGACTTTTTGTTAGGGTCCACAAAGGTGCCCCTCTTTGCCATTGGGGGTAGGAATAGAATAAGCCTTTCTTTGAATTTCTCATTATTAATGATTCAGGAAGTTCTTCAAGGGGTGAATGAATGTAATGGAAATGTCTTAGTATTAAATTTGTTGTTCTCATTTCTCGTTACTGTAACTTATCCGTTTTGTTCAGAATAAAATCTTTTTCTTTGACATATCATCAAATGAGAGACTTTTTCAGGGAGAGAGATGAGAGATTCTGAGCTATTTGCCACTGCTAGGACCTAGAATGTAAATATCTGATGAAACTGTAGACTTTTAAGATATCGCTTCTTTATTGTCAAATTTTCTTATGTAACAAGATGATCATATATTAGTTGATGCAAGGTGAGCTATGGCAAAGCTTCGTATTAGCCTTTCCTTCCTGGGCAATGTTTGTTTCAGCCGTGGGTAGTTAAACTGGAGCCACATACATTTTTTTTTTTTTAAGTGGATGGTATAAGAGGTGTGGGTAGCAGTAGGGTGTGGGAGGACTCTAAAAATTCAGTCAAATAAAGTCAAATATTGAACAGATGGAAAAACAAGTTCAATAGCCAAGCTCATGAAATGATTTCCTTGTGGTCAACAGTGAGTGTGCAGTACAGAAGCTTCTAAGCTTTCTCTTTTATAGAGACAGGTCTCAAGAAGGAAAGGATGAATGCCTTCTCCTCTTTATGGAAAAATGAGTAAAGGAAGAGGTTCGTAGGAATGTCATATATGCAACTTTCACTCTCGAAAAAGAAAATGCAAGGGAAAATAAAACACACTTACAAACTAATTTGCAGCACTCAAAACACTGCAAACTGTCCTTAGGAACTTCCCTCTGCAGCCCAGGATGACCTCAGGCAAGCTTCCACAGATAATGATTATTCCTAATAGCCATAGTGACTCAGAACTCATGTCATTTGAAGAGAGTGTAAGACACGGGTGGGGTGGCTTTTAAACTTTTGACTGTGACTCATATAAGAAACATTTTAGAGTAGGACCCAGTGTGTACATAGGGCCCACACACAACTGAAACGAAAATTTCATGAAACAATAATTACTCTATGTTTGATATGCTCCTATTTCTTCTCTTTTTTATTCTATTCAGTTTTATTTCATTTGAAAAGACAGAAAGAAACCTTGTCTTAAACCACTGAATTGATTTCACTACCCGCTAACCCATAGTTTAAAAAAAAGACAGCACCCGTCTGCTCCCAAGAGTTCATTGCCCAGAAGTTCCTGCTGCCCTCAGGTGAAAGCTCTGACAACTGACCTTAGGTCATCTGGTATCTTCTCCAACAAAGCTGGCCTAGAACCTTTTATTTTTTCACCACTTCATGTAGCCTGACCATCCTCTTTCTCCAAGCTGGTGATTTGGCAGAAGAGGGAAGTTTGCATTTGCACCTTCTCAGCCTTGGTACTAACACTGGAACAGCTGCTACCTGACTCTCATCAGCTGAATCTAACCCCTGCAAACGGGTGTCTGCTCAAGCCACGGCTAATGGGGCATCTAATTCTTCGTTATGGGTTAGAATAGAACACGGACTTTCCTGAGGATGTGTGTATTTGGGAGCTGTGGGAAGGAGAGAGGAAACAAGAGGAAGAAGGAGACATTCCTCTTGGGGAGGTGCTGGTGACATTCACCTTTAAAAAAAATCCTCTGCCTGTATTTTGCATTCATATGGTGATTTTGGGGGCGTAGAGATGGTTTCTTTAATTTTTTTTTACTGCATTTGTTTTGCCTTCTGAATTCTGGTATCTACACCAAGACAGTTTCAACTGAAAAAAAAGAAACACATCCAGAAAACCAGAGAGATTCATTCAGGAAAGTTATGAAGAATAGATGGAAAAAATATCCACAATCCAGTTCAGGATTTGACTCCTGTGATTGATATATATATGTCAATACATATATTTATACATATATATGTATAAAAAGTACTGCAGAATGCCCCGTAGAGTTCCAGTCATGACTTCTGTTTATCTTTAACTTCATGTTCTACTTCATATGCCTCACAATTTTAGTTTTGCAAAGGGTTAGGATAGTTTTTGACAGTCAAACGGTGTTGGTTAAAGTCAAAGAATATCTTCTGAAGGGAAGGCTTATGGCCATGCATTGGAATTAAGCCATTCTCAGGAGAGAGACAAAGCCAAAACACCATCGTTATCCATCTTTTCTACTGTGTCTCTGTATGTATGTTACTTCACCTCTCTGTGCTTGTTGCCGCGGGGTATGATAGAGACAGTAAAAGCACACGGCTTGCATGGGTGCTGTGGGACTCCAGGCAGTGTGTTGGGAATATAGTGAGCACTAGAGCATGAGAGGCCAGAACTTGGTGGTGTTCGTTGTATTATCCCTAGTGTTCAAGACGCTGCCTAGTATGCAGTCAGTCGCAATAAATATTTGACAAATGAATAAATAATGTTAGCTACAATAATAATTATTGTAACATAAAAAAGATAATATTATGAGAGATAGAAGGACTGATCTGGGCTGAGGAGGTAATGAGAGCATATACATCCTTGCAAAGAATTTATTCTGAGTTTGGGAAAAGAGAATCGGTTGTAAAGCGATCTGATATTTTCTCAATGGATAAATTACCATGTGCACCTGTTGGCAGCACTGGTGGGCACGGGTGATGTAAACACCGGTAAGAAGTGGTTCCTGCGGTCCAGGAGTCACAGTCCAGTTGAATAAAGCACAGGTTTGTCATAGAGTGTAAGGGGAGTGGACAGGAAATGCCTTCATCCCATGCGGGGCTGGGATTGGAGATGGCGGTCAGGGAAGTAGAGCTCTGAAGGATGAACAGGCATTAGACCAACCAAGGAAGGGTGGAGCCCAGAGAAATGAGACCACAGGGACATCAAGTCATGAGGGGATTAGGATGGAAAGCAGAGTCCTACAAGCATGGCAGAAGCAGACCCTAGCGACTAGAGTGTTTGTCTTAGATCTCGAAGACAATTCGTGTGTTCTGAAAGGGTAGTGTGGTGAAGTAGACCATAGAGTGTTGCAAATAAACAGATGTGACAAACTAGTCCTCCTGCAGTTTGGGGGCAGACGAACCCACCTGCTGCATTTTCAAAGGCACCCCAGCTGTAGCAACTAAATGGTGACAAACAAAACAAAACCTTAGTCCAAAAAGTAGAACTTTATTACAGGCAGCTCACAAATAATAACAACAGTGGCAGGCAACAACAATCTAATAATAATTCCACTGCTGGTTTTATTATGAAAACAGAAGCCTGAGCTGCTGACTTTTCTAGCAACTTTTGCAAGACATTTAAATCCCTCTAGCTGGCCCTTTGTTCCTGTGTTGCCATGGAGTGTCAATAAGCCCAGCTCAGAATAACCCGGGCAGTGAAATGAGAGGGACAGCTCACTCACTGGCATGCTGACTGGCCAGGTTACACTGTTTTCATTGCTCCCGTCTTGGGAGGAGCACCGGGCAGCTGGTGGCTCTGGCAGTTGTGAAAGGTGTATGTCTCTTGGCTGCCTAGAGTTTGAAATGGAACCAAAACTTGCCTGCCTACAGAGCATGTGCAGCTCCTGATTGAGCTGATAGCAGCTGAAAATAGCCCACTGAGCACCTGTCCCTTGTACACCAGCCCTTGGCCAGCTGCCATGTTAGGACAATGTGGGCTCACTTGGTGGACAGGTGAGGTGCTGAGCAGATTTTAATGGTTCTTAGGAAGATCTTGGGAACTTTGGCCCTACTTAAAAGGAAGAAAAAAAGCAGCAGGCTTGTGAGGCGTTCCTCTTGGCACTTGTGTGGTTAGTGGGTGGCCACATTGGCTATGTATGTACAGTATGTGCCTGAAGACTCCATATAGTTCTCCTTGTTCAGCCAAACAGTGGTCCAATGGACTAAGCAGCATAAGTTTTCTCTTGGAGAGAAAGGCTTTCCTAAAAAACTCCTGGATGGTAGCCACCCACAGTTTATGCTGCCTCAGCTTGAGTTAAACTGTTTTGTTTCATTTTATACCTGCTCTTTAGTCCCCAGCGATTGTCAGTAGGTCACTTCTACAAGGTGTCTCTTTGCTAAGTTATTTCTCAGTAGTCCAAGTGTGAGCACATGTAGAATCACAGAATAGAATCAGCGTGTTAGGAGCTGTCTGTTCCCCTTTGGGACTCCTTCCGTTTCCTTCTGGGCTTTCGTCTCTGCAGCAGGCTTGCCATTGTGGGACAGGCTTGGCGCGCCAGTGTGGATGGGAGCAGGCTCTGGAAGGAAATACTTCTGAAATGACTGGTGGTATTAAAGCTACTATTTAAAAGTGACCCTTCGTAGATACTTGGGTTATCTTTAGGCCGGCAGTGATCTGCGGCTACAGGAGCCAAAGGGAATCTGCAGAAACTCTTGCCTGTTGCTCTCGCCTGGGTTTGTGTTTAGATATTCTTGCTCTCCAGCCAGTGGCCTCGTGACACATCTCAGATTTATCTGGCTTTCTTCTGCCAAGGTCCAGGATTATTGTGGACGCTGGGAATGGTTTGCCATGGCACTGAGATTGAGGAGAAGGGATGGTGTGTTTGAAAAGCCAGTTCTGGTTCATAGCACTCAAAAGAGATGCTTTCTGTTTCTACCTGGAGTGTAGACACCTGGAGCTTTTCTGTGAGCTCAGGGGTAAAAAAAACAAAAAATGGTAAGCTCAAAATGACCCAACGCAACCATCTCATGGTGACTGCAGGATCTTTATTCTATAACTAATAAGCCAATCTTCTTCAATGTGCTGAATTTGGGAATTAATGAGGTCTTTTGGACCATTTAATTAGACTAATGGGAGAAAGAAGATATGCAAAGCCAAGATCAAGTTATAAAGGCTGGCATACAGATGCACCGGGCATGGGAGTGAAGACGTGGTATTCCTTTCTTCATTGACCTGTTGTGGAATTCCGGCCCTGGTAGGGCCTCAGGAAATGAATTGGGAAACTGGGGAATAGGGAAGTTGCAATATCTGGAGGCTTAGACTCTGGCCCAATTTTTTACCCTTTTATTTTTAAATCTCTTTGGCTTCACCTTGGATGGAAATAAAGTACAGTAGTCCTTGTTATCTGCAGGGGATGTGTTCCAAGACCCACAGTGGGTGGCTGAAACCTCAGATGGTACGGAACCCTGTATATACTGTGTGTTTTCCTATATATACGTATCTATGATAAAATTTAATTTATAAATTAGGCACAGTAAGAGATTCACAACAATGGCTAGTAATAAAATGGAACAATTATAACACTATGCTGGCATCACTACTCGTGTGCTTTGGGGCCATCATTAAGTAAAATGAAGGTGACTTGAACACAAGCACTGCAATATAGTTGATCTGCTAACCGAGCCGGCTACTCAGTGACTAATCGGCCGGTAGCCACTGCAGTGGGCAAATGCTGGACAGAGGGATGATTCATGTCCTGGGCTGGATGGAGCTGGACGATGTGAGATTTCATCACATTACTCAGAACAATACACAATTTAAAACTTATGAATTGTTTATTTCTAGAATTTTTCATTTAATATTTTTGGACTGTGGTTGAACGAGGGTAACTGAAACCTTGGAAAGTGAAACCAGGGATGGGAGTAGGGGGTGGCTGCTGTAGTCTAGAATCCCCACTGTGCTTTTCTCTAGGGTAGGATAGGGCGTGAAGCTAGGGAAGGGGAAGTTAACTAATTCAGGACATTTTCACCTTCAGCTTTGGGTGCCACAATGCCTAGAGGCCGCATTCCAAGACTGTTGTTAAACAAATTGGAGTCCTGCCCGATTTTTGAAGTGTTTGTCTGTGTGGTTTGAAATCTTCCATGAAGGGTGTAGGGGTGTGGTGGAGGCTTGCTGACTGCAGCCAGAGCCAAGACTGGCAGCCACGGAGGAGGCCTGGTCCCTGACTCCCGCAGAGAGCAGTAGAGTAGGGTGCAGGAAGAGAAATCGAGGTGGAAAGCCAGGCACTGAAGCCACCTGCTGGTTTCTTCTCCACTGTTCTGTCCCATCTAGAGCCCGTTGTCTGAGGTTTTCTGTAAAACCAAAATTGCCAGATAGAGCCCAGGTAGAAACCCCTGGAATGCCGTGCACTCCCTGGTTAGCCCAAGGAGGTGGGAAAACAAGCAAAAGTGAGTCAGCAAAATCAACACTTCTCCCTGTACTGGGAACAGAGCTTCCAGCCTGAGACGTTCAGTAGATGGAACCATGTTCCTGGCTCTTTTCTAAGGCTAAACAAGGAATGACTTCTGAAATGTTTACAGTTCACTAGGATGAGCTTTTTTTCCCTCTTCCTTCAGGCTCTGGTACTCTCTGTTACTCTTCCTGTAATTGGAGCTTCGCTTAGACATGGGCATTGGCACATACGGGGAGGAGAGTATTTTCTGGTTTCTAAAAGTATTCCGCAATGGGCAATTCCCGTGTAATTGTTTGTTTGTCTGAGGCAGAAATTCAAGAAGTTTGAAGACAAAATGAAGAAAGGGGTCATTATTTCCTCCCATATTAAGGAGTCGCTTTACAGACATGTTGTATTTGTTAAAGCCGAGTCTTTGCTACCTTCAGAGAATCATAAAAAGCATGGAAAAGACAAACCAATACTGTCTTAGGTCATTACCGCACAACGTTCTTTAATTTGTTAGTCACTTGAACACAGGCTGAGTTTTTGGCTTTGAAATAGAAGGTGTGGCTGCTGCAATAGGCTTAATTTACAGGGATTATTTCAGAGACAAGGAGTCAGCCCAGACACAAAATAAACAGATGGCACTTTTTTTTTTCTCAGCTTCAGCAGTTCAAATGCAGGATGACTTAGGAATCCTTATCACCTTCAGCAAAGCAAGAAGGGGAAAATGATGTAATTTACTCTTCCCCGCTCCCTGCTGAAAGTGCCATTATTTCACTGGTGGGGAAAAATGGCAGCAAAGACCAGGGGCAACTATTACTCTGCTAAGCAGCCAAGTGCGGCACAGACCCCTCTAAACAGACTGGAGTGGAAGGTACTTGGTGTGTTTTGCTGATCCTGATCCCCATGGCATCCTAGTAGCCCCAAGTCCTCAAATCAGCCATCCGTAGAAGGACCACCCACAGAAGCCCAGCTGTTCTATTAGTGTATTAAATAGTCCCTTATTTAGGGAGTCTTGTATTTTACCTGTTTCTTCTAACAAACCAAAAAGCAAACAGAAAATCGACCACACCACAAAAAGTTACTAATTTTCTCCCTTTGTGAGCCCGAGTAGGTGAACAGATGTGATGATATAGTGAGCTCCTCTAGGAAGAAATGGTTTGCACAGACATGCCGGCTTGGTGACTAAGCCTTGCCTTAAGATCTATGCTGACATTTAAAGACTTTATGGGCTCAGTCTGCTCTAAAAACCAGCATCAGGTCTCTTCCCACCTCTAAATCCTTTCTGTGAAGAGAAAATTCATTCTGCAGCAAATATTTATCAGGCTTGTACTTCTGCCAAGTACTGAGGCAGTTGCAGAGTATATAATGGATGGTGAATACAAGTAAATACAGTTCTCACCCTCAGGGTGCTTATAGTCTGTTAGTAAAGGGTTGGGCATTCAGCAGCCATACAGACATAAGTTCAGGAGTATCCATAGGGAGTTCGTACTCTAAATTTCGGTGTGTGAACAAAGGCCTCTCTGAGGAAGTAACATATAAAGTGAGATCTACATGGTAGAGTGGCCCTAGCTGGGTGAATGGGGTGTTTGTGAGGAGGGAGATAAGTATTCAATCTGGAGAGAATTCTTCACTTTATTGACCTGAGATCCCAAAGCAGGAAGAAGGGGCCTTCCAAGAACTTTCAAGAACTAAAGAGAAGGCTGAAAAGCATGCAGGGATCAGATCAACCAGGATTTGTGGTCCAGGTTAACAACTGTGGTCTGCATTTTTGAGAGCAATGGAAGCCTAAGAGAATCCGGCTTGTGCACCAGAATGAATGGTGATGCCATTTGCTGAGTCAGGGAACACTGGAGGAGGAACAGATCTGGTGTTAAACTCTTAGAAATTTTTGTTGCTTTTGTTATTCTAATATATATATGCAATCTCATCTGAACGCCTCTATTCTCTCTTATAACTCCTGGAATACATTTTCTTCTTGGCTTTACAACCTTACTAAGTATCAATCCTTCTGATAAGACAAAATAAATAAAAATATGATTTGTGCTCCCTGAATGAGTGTTTTATAATGAGACAGCATTTGGGCGCTTGATGTGTTTTATCCCCGAGTATATAGCCCGCCTTCTTGCCAGAGGATCAGATGCCCTTCACCAGGCATTCCGGATGGACCTTTGTGTTTCTGCCTTAGAAGCAGGCTTGCTGGCAGGGATACCTAGCATTGCAAAATCCTTCCTTAAGCCTTTGTTTAATGCCAGAGATCTCAAATGCTTTCAGATTCTGGAGAGATGCCAAACTGCGCTCCCGGATTAGGAGCCGACGGAAGGACTCCCATAATCTATAAACCTAATATAAGCTGCCATTTCAAATGAATGAATCGTTCAGACTGTTGGAAGGAATCCAGGGATGTTTGAGTTCCTTTTTTAGCCTATACAAATACTGAGCTATTGGACTTTTATAATTATAGTCTAATTATTGCATTATCATTTATGCTACTTTGAGGTGAGCCTGTAACAAATTCAGTCTGTTCCTTTTGCTGACCCGTAGGGTGGATCATAGCTACAGACTGGTTTACTTGTAGCATTTTCTTACTTGTCTTTTGTGTTAAAAACCTTAGTGGGAAATGTGGGGTTTTGTGCACCATTTAGAATGATACTCAGTTTAAATGCCTTAAAGCACGATAGGGGCGCATGACTGGGCAGGTGGGGATGGAGAAGTCTGTCGTGTTGTGCCTCGCTAGATTACTAGATTCCCACTTCAACGTAAATGTGAATACTTTTACTATGAAGTACAAGATTATCCCAAACTTTGGACAATTTTAAAAAGTCCACGATGCTCTTTGCTCTGCCTCTTTCTCTGCCAGCCTTGCGTTAGACTCAGAGTAGGTGTGTCCAGATGGTGAGCTGAGTATTGCCCAGAAGAAGAAAGATCTTTTTAAAGATTTGGCCGTGGTGAACTCCTGGGATTCCCAGCCTGTGCCTCTGGTGTGCGGAGCCAGCCCCGGATCCTCCCTGGCGGCGTCGGTCTCTTCCAGGCTGTCTCCATTTGTGGTCAGAACTCCCTGCTGTTCCCAGCCAGCCCCGGCTGCAAGTGTTTTCACACGGCCCCGGTTCTGGTGATACAAAGGGCACACGGTGCCAGCCATAACACTGAGTAATGCCAGGAGGTGCCTTCTAGAACAAACAATGTGGGTGAGCTCCGCAGAGAGGGAATACCTCTGGCTTGACATTTAAATTACTGAATTATTCAAATGAATGTCAATTAGGTGGAGTAGACTTGCTGCCTTCTGCCAGGGCACTTCCTGGTTATTTGCACAGGCAAGTATAAAATACTTCACATCAGACGTGGTGCTTCCTGTCTGTACTGTTGAAAATTAGTCACAGAACGTGATTTTTTGTTCCTTGGTGTTCCTTGATGTGTACTGTATTTCTATCACAGTCTGAGCGATCAAGGGTCCACACACCCTTACCTGTGACCCTTAAAGGGGCTTTGTGATCATTCTGGAATCCTACCTCCCACTCCACACCTATCCCAAATTAAATATCACAGGCCTACACAGGTTAGGCTTATTCCTAAATATGACAAGACTAATAAAGTGAGTCATGGGCATTTTGAAGCCTGCTGTGGTTTTTAGAATTGTGGATATTAAGATCTGAGAATGTTACTACCTTGCTTTTAACCTTCTCTGTTAATTTAGTAATCCTGGCTCAGAAAATCCTTTTGGTATCTCTTCAAATTCCTCTATTCTGTCCAATGAAATGGCATTTAACTAATAGATGTGTATATGCATGTGTGTGCACGTGCAGTCATTCTCACATTCTTATGAATTTAGGGTCTTCATTTATTAATATATTTGAGTGTATATGAAAAATAAATACACAAAGGGCTCTGCTAATTAGTTATATGGGAAAATATAAGTTAAGAAGACTAAATGTTAGGTGAGGAGCAAAATAAGAAAAAGAAGTTGGTGAAGGTTTTGTACTTTCCCATTAGCTAACTGTTGGACTCAGCTCACGGTTCCTCCATATCAGATGTTGAGTTAATTATTATGTATCATTAACAACTGTCTTTCTTTGCCTTTTTTCTTTTTCCTGATTGGGGGGGGTAGGATATGAAAACCCTGGTTTTAGACAACTTACTGAAAAGAAGCAACAACTTAAAGGAGTTAACCCCTGGTTGTTTATATGCAACTATAGGAAATATATAAGGGATTCAAGGAGCATATTTAATAAACAAATGAATTCCTTACACTTAGTTCATGACCCCACAGGATTAAGATCTACACCACTTTACAACTATGTTCACTGTAGAGTTGGGTAGAGTGAGTTGAATTTTACTAAAGATGGTATTTACTTGAGACTGCTCACTTCTGGCAAAATTCTTTAGGTTTTAGTCCAAACATCTGTTGGACCGTGCACATCCTATCAAAAACTGGAGACCTTGGAAAGGCAGTGTCCCTTCTTGCACCTGTGGACTTAGCATTTAGTTTGGGCTGGAAATTTAAAAACAGAGTTCATTTCGGGAGCACATTAGAGAAATTTTTTTGTCGTTGTTATTTTAGCTTTAAAATACTTGACATTTTTCATTAGAACCAGAAAGTGTCACTGATTCTTTGGGTCCCTGGACTGTCTGTTTCTATAGGATCAGTCATGAGTGAGCCCTGTCTAGTCCGGAGTTACATGTTGCTGTTGTTCCCTAGTGGACCATAGGTGCAGCGAGTTGAGTAAATCATACTCCTCAGTCCATTGTCAGTCCGTGAACAGCTACTCTCCTATTTTATTTTCATTTTGCCCCTTTATCCCAACACTGACCCCTCATCCCCAACACAGGGTCAATAGGCACATACTCTTCACTATGTTAGGTATATATCCTTGGATATCTACACTCTTTTAAAAATATTCAGGGCTTTGAAATATATGCTTATGTTTAAAATTTACACAAATTGCATTATTTTACAGTTTTTGAACATGCAGTCTTTTCAGTTCCCTGCTGTATGTCACAGATGAATCAGTCTGATGCCATTAACTCTCCCCCTCACCCCACCCATCTATTTCCCTCCAGAGAATCATCACCTGTTGGCAGCATAGTTGGCAGCCCTCAGCCCCGCGTTGTGCCATTCGAGAGTGGCAAGCATGTCTAGACTCCCTAGAAATATTATCTTTCAACTCTCTTTTGGCAAGTGTAAACTTTTTGCTGGATTATGTCAACAGATATATATGTTTCTCATCCTCATAGCAAATAGATGGGGGCTGGCATTTCTTTTGGATTTCTCTAGGCAGGGAAAATAAAGGCTATCTCTTCACTCATTACAATTTTTGCTCATTAAAGATGTCTGAGGGCGCTTGATTCCCAGGGGTGAGACTGGTGACATACATAGACTGTCAGTGGCTATTTTGGATTTTCTGCTTTCAGGCATGTCTTTGCTCTTGGATGAGCCCCTTGTGGTTTTCAAAAGAACTAGCAAGTCAATTATAAATAGAAGGCTTGTGTCTGTGTGTCTGCGTGCACTTACTCTGTGGGACGAGGCACCCACATTACAGTGGGCAGTGAACTATTTTTCCACTTCTTTGAAGAGGGAAGAAGAAAGATGAAGAACGCATTTCTCTTTTTGAGATAACCTACATCTCTACGCACACCCACACAAATCTGTGTAAATGAGCTTGACATTTTCAAAGACCTTACCTTAAGGTCTTTCTCTGGAAAGCGCAGCCACCGACCTGTTATTTTAAGAAAGAGGCAGTTATCTCGCAGACACACTACTGAGGGTTCAAGGATTAGGAGGCAGCCTCGATGTGCCCTTCGGAGGGAGCTCTGAGAGCTGAATTTCCTTATGTGAACAGTGCTTCCGTGAAAACGGCCTTGACTAACTCATCAGTGGCCTCCAGCACCCGGCTGTTTACATTCTATCTTCACTTTCCTCACCCACTAGAGGAAACTGTTGGGACCAGCAAGTCTGAACTATTCATGCCAACAAGGGAGGGAAAAAGAATGATATGAAAAATGAAACTGTAAATAAGTGTTTTCAGAAAGAGACAATTAAGAGGTGTGACTAGGTGTGCTTCCCTGATGATATGTTTCTCTGTCTTTCCATCACATCTTGGGCTCACCAGGTGTGGGCTCTTCCTTTGGTCCAACCTGTTAACTTATTCTGCAAACCTTGTTCTGTTCCCTTTGTCTCCTTTGCCCTCATCTCAATATTTAGTGCCAGTTTTTTTCCTGCTAGTTGAAAATTCTTAAGTAGCTATTAATTTCCATTATAATCAATGTAAAAACTTCAGTGTTGCTACTATTAAAAAGTTGGTGTAGGCATCGAGCTGTAAATATTGATAATATGGATTTGTAATTGTAGGCTATGCATCCTTGCATATTCTTATTATATACAACAAGTTGAGCATCTGAAATCAATGCTCCAGAATCCAAAACTTTTTGAGAGCTGACATCATACTCAAAGGAGATGCTCATTGGAGTATTTTCGGATTTCAGATTTTTGGATTTGGGCTGCTCAACTTGTATAAATGCAAATATTCCAAACTCCTCCCTCAAAAAAAATTTCCAAAATCTGAAACATTTCTGTTACCAAGTATTTCAGATAAGGGATACGCAGCTTGTAGTATATTTCCTAAACAGTCACTTAACTGCATGTATGTCAGCATTCCTTGTTTTACTAGTTGATGGACATTTGTACTAAGCTAGTAGGAACTAGTAACAACAGCTACCAGATATTTAGGAGCCAATTTGTGTGTAAAATAAAGGCGTTGAATATTATGTTCCAGTAAAACATTTTACTTTGATGCAAGAATTGGGATATGAGTGGGTGTGGTGGCTCATGTCTGTAATCCCAGCACTTTGTGAGGCTGAGGCAGGAGGATTGCTTGAGGTCAGGAGTTTGAGACCAGCCTGGGCAACATAGCAAGATTCCATCTCTACAAAAAAATAAAAAGAATTAGGTAGACATGGTGGCATACACCTGTAGTCCCAGCTACTCTGGAGGCTGAGTTGGGAGGATTGCTTGAGCCCCAAAGTTTGAGGTTATGGCAAGCTGTGATCATGCCACTGCACTCTAGTCTGGGTGACAGAGTGTGACCTTATCTCCAAATAAATAATTTAAAAACAGAATTGGGATATGAGTGTGAGCCCATTGAGCTGAAGGTAACATGAAAACCGTAGTGCAAGAAGCTCATTTTCAGAAGTCTGTGGACAGATGATAATCAGTCTTTGGTCTGGTATGATCCAGAAGAGTGCATAACTTATAAAAATGCATTCTTATATTGAGAGGTGATTATTATTATTTGGTGGTTGGTCAAGTGACAAGGTCACAGAATGTGGACATCATGGCCAGTGGTGATGCTTAGCTTGACTTTCTGTTCGGTGAAGGTGTTTGCAAGTGGTCGTTCCCCCAGTGGGGGCAAAACCTGTACAGTGATGTTTTTTCCTTCCTCTCTCCTTTGCAGATGAGAAGCCCAAGGTCAGCCCCAAACTTTACATGTGTGTGTGCGAAGGCCTCTCCTGCGGCAGCGAGGAGCACTGTGAAGGCCAGCAGTGCTTCTCCTCGCTGAGCATCAACGATGGCATCCAGGTCTACCAGAAAGGCTGCTTCCAGGTCTATGAGCAGGGGAAGATGACCTGCAAGACCCCGCCGTCCCCTGGCCAAGCCGTGGAGTGCTGCCAAGGGGACTGGTGTAACAAGAACATCACAGCCCAGCTGCCCACTAAAGGTTCCCATGGACTTTTCTATTTCTCGATCAAGGAGTTTTGTTAGTATGGTCCTGAGTTTGCATATTGTCCTGAGGCTAAAGATCTAAGTAGCCATAAGGCTTCCCTCTTATTCTTTGAACCAGAGGTGATGGGCAACCAGAAAGGTAGCTCTTAGCTCTAGGTGAGGAAGAGAGAGGCATGGCCTTTGGGCATCTAAAAGGAGGATGGGCATTTTGGGGGATGTGGGCAAGGTGACATCTGTCTTGGGGGTGCGTTGGCTGATCAATTCTCTTTTGGTCACTGCAAACAGGTAAACAGCTCTCGATACCCTGCTTTATGAGGAAGGAGACAGGAAGGCTTACTAACCTCTTCTCCCATATCTGACGCCCAGTGACCCATCACTGAAACTTGATACAGGATGAGGCTTCCCATGAACCCTGTAGTTTATGTGGAACCTTCTCTCTACTGTATTCAATATGGATTCCATATCCTATGGAAATCAATCTTTCTCTGAAACTATTTCCTTATAAAATGAAATCTCAAAAGTCTCTGCAAATACTGATGTAGACTCACCCCAAGCCAAATTTAGTTTCTTTATGTAGTACATTTTTAATAGGTATAATCATTTAATTTTGTACTCCCAAAAGAAGAAACAACCCTCCAAAATGGAGTAGGAAAGTTTACTAGGAGGATGCACTCCCAGAAATGTCAGCCAGCAAGGGAGGAGACAGAAAAATGGAAACAATGTCTGCATTCTTACAAAAATTACGATCCACATCAACTGTATGAAGTTCCTAGTCTGCCCAAAACTCTGCTGGACCCTGAGTGTTCATAGAAGATTTATTTTCTCTATTTAAGGAATTTCTAATTTAATTAAGGAGGTCACAATATTTGTAATTTAATGTTGTATGTCATTTGGTTTTACACTTTATCGTACAAAAGACGTGCACCATGGAGTATCGTGTGTGCCAAGTCATTAATTATTTGGGCTTGGAAAATTAAAGAAAATGTAAAGGAAATTAGGCTTGAGATTGGATTGCTGAAGGGACTAGGAACATAGGAATGAGAAAGGCATATGTAGGAAAGAACAGGGCCTAGTGACATCATGTCATGATGGGGTCTGGAATCCAGAGATGATGATTGTTTTGGGATCCTTTAATTATGGACCTTCACTGTCCAACTAAGAAATTTGGATTTAACTCATTTGGCAAGTAGAAAACCTTTGTGAATATTTGATCATGTGATAATGTGAAGTGTTTTGAGCGAATGCACCAACGTTAGAATAGGTAATATAATAATGCCTGAACAAGGGAGTGAATCAGGGAATGAATGCTTGAGTAAACGAGTAAATGAACAGATGAATGAATGGTTTTTCCTAGGCAGAAATCATGACGTCAAAAGATCAATGAGAATTCAGCAATAGACATCCAAGATATATGGAAGAGAGAGACCACAGATTATACAATTTGGTTTTAATTCAGTACTTTCTTATAGGGATATTGCAGCATAGTGTCTGTCTGTAAGGGCTTGATGATAAAACAAAACAAATCCAAGTTAGTAAGAGTAATATCAAAGATTTGTACAGTACTTTGTATTTTAAAAGTACTTTTCATATACATGCATTAATACAGTTGATTCTCAGTGGAATGTTTTTCAACTTCCAATTGTGTCTAATTGAATGATGGTTAGAATGCCCGGGCCATTGGCCAGGTATTAGGAAGTATTTTAGTTTTAATTCTTTGTGACATGCAAGACTGTGTGGTCAGGATCCAGGAGCTGCTTATTAGGATATTATTGGTTATACTGAATTATAAGTAAACAGTGATGCTTACAGCCAATTCCCCCTTTCTCCCCCATCTCCAGGGAAATCCTTCCCTGGAACCCAGAATTTCCACTTGGAGGTTGGCCTCATTATTCTCTCTGTAGTGTTTGCAGTATGCCTTCTAGCCTGCCTACTGGGAGTTGCTCTCCGAAAATTCAAACGGCGCAACCAGGAACGCCTCAATCCGCGAGACGTGGAGTACGGTACCATCGAAGGGCTCATCACCACCAATGTTGGAGACAGCACTTTAGCAGTGAGTTTGGGACCCCACAGGCAATCTGGAGCATAACGAAGCTGACTCAAGATACTTTCTTATTTTGAGCATGGAACTCTAACTAGTATGGGGTGACTGGACAGGGTACCCACATGCTGTTGGTCATGTATGTCCTAAGCAAACATATGCCGGCACCTATTTGGTCCACCCTACATCAGAACATCCACTCTAGACAGACATATAAATAAAGGCAGGGATTTATTTTAGGAGATTCTTGGTATAAAGGAAAAGGACCGAGGCAGAATGGAAGAGAATGTAATTTTTTGGAGGGCTTGGAGTTTGTAGTCTTCAGTTAACTCTAAGTAATAAAAGTGATTTTTTTTAAAGGACATTTTGCTTAATATTAAAAATCAGTTTCCCTTCTAGATTATTTTAGCACCTTGTGATTTAAGACTTTAAAACTTGACATCCAAAAAAGTGGCTATTAAATGTTTTTGTGCTCCTGTGCTGCCCCCTTGTGGAGTGCAGTCGAGTGGTGCAAGCAGTGCTGTCCAATAGAAATAGGGGCACCACGTATGTAATTTTAAATTTCAAGTAGCCTCCTTAAAGAAAGTAACAGTAAAAACAAAAACAAGGAAAGTTAAAAAAAAAAGAGGTGAAATAAATTTTAACAATGTATTTTACCCAACATATACAATTTTTATCATTTCAACATATAATCAATACAAAGTTTTTAGTGAGACAGTTTACATTCTTTTTTAAACTAAGTTTTCAAAATCTTTTGTGTGTTTTACACTCACAGCAGTTCAGACTAGCCACAGTCTACTTGCTAAGAGGCAACACCTGACTAGGACTATCTTATTGAACAGCACAGGGTTAGAAACCATTGTATTTATACATTTTAAAATGACTCTTTTGCATATTTTGAAATGATGAAATCACATTACAAAGCGACTGTCTTATTTACTTTTTAAGGTCGTTTGTCAAGCATTAATTTCAAAGAACCTTTAAACTTTAAGTGGGAAAAGGATATCACTTGTCGTAAATAGAAGTTACCATAAGATGCAAAAGAAAAAAGTAGTTAACATTCCACACAGATGCTATGCTGGGTCTAATGCTTGCTCTGAAAGAATTTTGACATTTGTGGGTGTTAGAGAGATGTGAGAGACATGCCAATACCAAATCGAGATTCTCTCCTTGTCACAATCCAATGAATGAAAGACAATCAAGGTAATAACTTTCAAATGTGACTCAATATTATTTAATGCTATGCCTATGTATCATCCCAAATCATCTTGGAGCAAGTTGTGTTCTGCTAGATGACAAGCTTGAAAGTGCCTGGTAGTTTTGCAGCTACACTTGCCCCATGGCTTCCTTTTTGCTGGAGAAGACTTCCCCTCTCCAGTGGCCACCTTGAGAGTGCAAGTGCTACTCCTGGACAACTGCAGGACCCACCCTTGGCCAGTTGTCAGAATACTGGGGTGGTGGCTGACACGGGCTGGGACACATCCCATCCTGCTGCCTACCCCATCACTGGCCACCAGCCCAGGGTACTTGTAACTTGTGTAGCTTCCTTTTCCTTACTTTTAAAATGGAGGTACAGTGGCCTTGGAGAAAGAGGATACATACAGTACAGTCTAAGGACATTCCATTTTGAAAAGTAGAGAAATACAATTTTTTTCTTTAGAAATATACTTAGAAGTCTATTTCAAGCTTTAAGGAAAATTAAATTAGTTTATTGAGTTAGTAGCAAGAAGATGTGAGGATGAATCCTGACAAAGCTTCAGCAAAGCAAGATTCTAAAATAGACTAGTTAGAACTTCGTTCCTTGGAGCTGCTAACATAGCTAATTACCCAGGGCAATAATAGGAATATCTACTGTAAATTACCATTTATATAGCTTTTAGAATGTTGAAAGAGACTAGAGTATATGCCAAAACAGTCTTCTGATCTCAACTATATCAGATGACGGTATATCACGATATAATAACAGCAGAGAACACTATTGAAAACAAGTTGTCATTACTGGTCTACTTGCTTGCTTATTTAAGTGGTATGCACATTTTGTGGTACGCACATTTACACGATTCAACAAAGCATACCCTTACTAATCCACTGGCCTATGTTGAAAAAGAAGCCTTAGGATCTGGGAGGTGAGGTCGATGTTTATTAGTCTTTGGTTCTTTTTTTTTTACCCCCTTGAATCCATGAACTGGGTTGAGAAGCAGGATCATACACTATGAAAAAAAAGCAAACAGCACATTAGTTTAATTGTCAGAATTATTCTACCAAAAAAAAAATTGAACAAATAAAGAGAAAAAAGAACTGCAAGAGAGAAAATGGTTAGGAGATGTGAAACTCTACTTCATCTGCACTCATTTTCTTGTTGATTATCCCTTTTGTGGTTTGTAAGGGTTCTAAATTTCTTCCGTTGGATGTTCAGCTTTTGGTAATTTTGTCGATCAACAGTACTTCACAGTAGTGCTCAGAGGAAGTGTAAGAAGATGAAATTCACAAAAATCAATGTTTTGCTTTAATAGACCAGCTAAAATGTTTGGGAAAGGATGAGATTTGGGGAATATTAACTCAACATTACTGCAGTCCTACCCCTGTCATCAGGGGCCCAACATTGTTTATTATAGATAACCCAGACCTGATACCAAAAGACTTCTGCTTCTTGGCTTACACTGAAAGTAAGAAGGAAAACATTATGAATGAACTAACTGGGAATCTTTTTGCCAACATATTCATTTGTAGAAGTTGATTTGGGGCACTGGTTTGATTTTTTTTTTTTTTTTTTTTTTTTTTTTTTTTTGAGACAGAGTGTCACTTTGTTGCCCGGGCTAGAGTGAGTGCCGTGGCGTCAGCCCAGCTCACAGCAACCTCAAACTCCTGGGCTTAAGCGATCCTACTGCCTCAGCCTCCCAAGTAGCTGGGGCTACAGGCATGCGCCACCATGCCCGGCTAATTTTTTTCTATATATATTTTTAGTTGTCCAGATAATTTTTTTTATTTCTATTTTTAGTAGAGATGGGGTCTCTCTCAGGCTGGTCTCGAACTCCAGACCTCGAGCGATCCACCCGCCTCGGCTTCCCAGAGTGCTAGGATTACAGGCGTGAGCCACCGCGCCCGGCCTGGTTTGATATTTTTAATGAAGGTTTTATTTATTTTTTTTCTCTGATTTATGAGTGATTCATATCAAGAAATAACAAGTAGGTGTTAATTTAGTGACCCATTTGTTCCTCACCCACCATAAAGGAAACCTGCATCCAGGGAGCCCATCCCTGTCCGAGTGTACCAATTTAATGTCCACCTGGTTAATGGAGTCTTTGCATTACCAGCAACATTAGAGTTGTTTGTTCCTTATTCCTAATTTGTTTGTTCCTAATTAGAGCTCCTTAGTTGGTATGGCAACTAAAGTGAATCGTTTGATAGATATTCAGTGAGCAGAGCAGAATATGGTAAATTATACCCAGCATTGGAGCTGAAAGGATCCTCCCTCCCCTTTACGTTCCACCTGCTCTTCCTTCTACTGCTTCCCTTGTGCTCAGCCATGCTTCTTGGACTTTCTAATTTGCATCTTAAACTTTGCTCTGTCTGCTCAGCTTGTTTCATTATGTATTTTATTCTAAAACTCTGGGTACAAGAGAAGTAATCTTATCCCTCAGGAAAGCCTGTCCTATATTAGGGAAAGGGCTAGCTCCTAGTTTTCCTAAGAAATAAAACCAGTCTTTTTTCCAGTGGAGCTTTCCATGCACACTAACGGGCCACGTGTCCAGGATTGCTACCCTCCATGTGAGTTACAATAGCATGCATGCTAACACCCCAAACTGGGAGCTATTGCTCAATCGTTTCTTTTTCTCCTTTTCTTAAACCACAGGATTTATTGGATCATTCGTGTACATCAGGAAGTGGCTCTGGTCTTCCTTTTCTGGTGCAAAGAACAGTGGCTCGCCAGATTACACTCTTGGAGTGTGTTGGTAATTCTTCTTCCCCTTCCTTTGTGGGTAATATACAGTGTTAATTGTGGTCTTAGAAGGAGGATGGAACTTGGAAAATCTCCTTTTTGTTGTTGATTGCTTTTTTTTTTAAAACTTATAAGATGTGAGGTAGCCACGTGGTCTCTACTCTCTGTGACTCATATTTGAGCACCTGAACTTGTCGAATCTCTCGTCTAAGGAGTCTATCACTAATTAGTACAGAGAGGGACTAGTCAAAAGCTTTCAGTTGCAAGTGTACCCTTTGGGATGATGGGAATCCTTGGAAAATGAATTGATATGATTGCTCCTTATTATAGCTGTTAATGACCTAAGGTAAGTAGGCTTCGGGACAATGAAGTTGTTTATTGAAATTCTCAAATCCTGCTCACTTTTCCCTTCCCTTTAAAGATAATTAATGAAGCCAACTTTAGTAAAGGTACCTTTATAACTCCTTTATTTAAACAAGAGCTACATACATTTCTCTATGACCTCTCACATTTTCCCCATACATGAACGTATTTATAAGTAGAGGTAATTATGGTATGTATGTAATTTGTGTCCCTTTTCAGTTTTAAGCTTACATACATCTTACGTACACATTATAAGTATTTTAAAAGATTGTGTATTATAATAGTCCATTGAATGATAGTTTCACTGTAACTATTGCATGCATTGCTTCTTTCTTTTGAGTTCTCAGAATAAATTCCCAGGAATTAGGAGTTCCTGGGTCAACATTTGTGAATTTTCAATGGCTTGTTTGATATACTGCTGAATTGCTCTCTAGGAAGATGATATAAAGTGCATTTTTGAAAGTCCTGATCTTTATTAGTTTTACTTTTATGTGACAACTATTTGCAAGTCCCATGATAGCTTTTGCGAATTTCTCCTTCAGATGGCGCGCAGGGGTGGCTACAGTAGCCACTCTCTCCTCCTGGTGCTCATGGCTTTTTTGGGCTGAGCTTTACATCCCATCCCATCTTTTGCTTTTGGGAGGTGACAAGCCATCATAAGCTAATTCTACCTCTTGGCTATTATCCTCCTAATTTTCTTATTGTTTTCATGGAAAGAGGGGCACCCCAAACTCAGTAGTAGAAAGGGGGACGGGCAGAGGTGGGAAGAGCAGCTGCCCGAAGGCACACAGGCAACCAGCAGGGGCTTGTTGCCTTTTCTCTAGGTCTGCTGCTACTGCCACCAAAAGCTACTGCCACCATGACTGTTTCCCTCCTTCTTGCTTCTCCACAGCAGATTGTGAATAGAGAAAATAAAGATGGAAAAGCCTCAGATGTGCTCATTATGTACAACCAGAGTTATCCTACTGTACAACTATAATAGTATCCTGTTTGATTATGAACGAGGGTATCTGGGTAGTGGCGGGCAGGCCGAGAGGGGCACATTTCCCCCTCCTGCTTCCCCTCCCTTCCCCTTTTCTCCCTTCCCCTCCCACGCCACTCACCATTCACAAAGCAATGAATGTGCTATGGTAAGATCAGTCCTATAGATTTCCTTCAGCATTTTTTGGAATAACGTAACTACAGTTGTTACATTTTGTTGAGTTGGCACTAAGGACTTTAATAAAATCAATGCCTTTTCAGGAACTTGTGGTTAGTGTGTTTATGTGGTACAGCTTTGAATAAAAATCTATGTGATCAACTGCATGGATAGCATGTTATCATTTTTAGTTCAGAAACACAGGGAGTTGGACTAGGTGAGCGATACCCAGATGATGATCAGTGAAAACACAAATTTCAGGTGCTTTAGGGATCTCCTTTGTGGGGCTCCATAGCCAGGGCTTTTGGGCAGCTCTTTTGTTTTAGGGGCTTTTGCATAACATTGCATTTGCAAAAAGCATTTGACAACATAAAAGCATTTGAAAGCCATTGGAAAAGATTTCTGTTATAATTCTGTCTATCTGTCCACCTTGCCATCCATCTTCTGCTTTCTTTCTTTCTTTCTTTTTTTTTTTTTTAAAAAAGGATTTGCGGTAACTTTATGCCCACAGTTCCCTGGCATATTTTTTTCTCTTCCATAATGAGAAAATGAGGACAAATGGAAAATAAAGATACAAAATGGAACCAAAGGCAGGAAAAGATTACCATATTATTTTCTAGTAGTTGGCTTTGTAATATCTTATCACTAGCCCTCATCTTGAGCTACGAATGCTGGACAACTGCTATGATTATTAAAAAGAATCCTGCGCTAAGTGGTATTTATGTGACCTGACAGCCAGCCCACGATGAGCACTTACTGGCCACATTTAACATCCTTTTGGATTAGTCATTGGTATTTAATCGGGACGTTGTTTCTTGTCAGGGAATCTAGATTTAGTGGTTTTGATTATGTTTCCGGTGTATCGCCTGTGCAGACAGACCCGCTTCCCTCTCCGTGTTTGGATTTGCTGTGGCTCAGTGTTCCAGCAAAGAGCTGTATTCCTGTGTGTGCAGGTGGTGCCGCAGCTGCTTGTTAGGAGCCGCGTGATCCCAGCAGCCACTTGCCTGGGTAGAAAGCCCACTGCCCTGAGAGTTGTATCTCCTGCTGCACTGTTATCTCCGCTGATTATACCCCTTCTTGATGCCCTTAGTCTCATGGTAATTACCTCCTCCTCCCAGCCTCCCTGATCATCCCTACCTATAATTAAAGAGAAGAATGGAAGAGGGAGGATGCAGTTGACAAGCTGACAAGTGTGTTGACGCTGCTAAAGGAGGCCGTGCACCAAACAGATCGGATCACAACTAAAGGCACCACGTTTCTCATAACCTAGTGGACTTTTCCGTGTAGCCTTGTGGTGTCACAGGGGCTGTCTAACAAAGACCCATGACCAATGTCAGAAATCAGACCTGCTCTGGGATTATGTGTTTAAGACTTTGCAAATCCTCTTTTGAACTATGTCTTCTGCCAAGAAATCCTTTAGGGATGGTGGTGGCTGCTTATCCATCTCCTACACCGCATTGTGTTTTGTTTTTGTTTTTTAATCCTCAGAACACACAGCTTAAACTTAATCGTCTCCTTTGTGAAAAAAAACATACATATGTAAATTCACAAATGTGGACAGCTTAGGAAATGCCCCTGTTGATTGTGTATGAAGGGAAGGGAGACAGTGACGCCATTCAATTGAATGACATACTTTTTTGGCTTTCAGCACAAAATTGACGTCTGATCAGTACCATTTTCGAAATTTCACTTTCGTGTGTTTTTAAAAGTCCTATACATTTTATGCCTTTCAATGGAGAAATTTAAATGTAAATGGAATAATTAACAGCTAATTATACAATGCAGATACAGAAGGTGGTTTGATTTGTTATCACAATAGATGGGATAGGAGGGGCAGTTTCCACCTTATTTTTGTATATCTTTACAGGCAAAAGGTTGTGATATTTATATCTCCGAACTGAGTTTCTCCAGTAAGTGATGGGAGGGATTAAGAGTTGCAGGCGCTAAGTTTATTGGCGGTCGGCTGCCTCTTATACACGCCTGCTGTTCAGTGTCACCTGTGCTTTGCTCTCCACAGGGAAAGGCAGGTATGGTGAGGTGTGGAGGGGCAGTTGGCAAGGAGAAAATGTTGCCGTGAAGATCTTCTCCTCCCGGGATGAGAAGTCGTGGTTCAGGGAAACAGAGTTGTACAACACTGTGATGCTGAGGCATGAAAATATTTTAGGTAAGTACAAGGATAATCCCCTCGTTAATTGTATCTAGATAGAAATACTTGCCTGCCTTTGCCCTCTCTGTTTCGGTGACTGAATTTGAGAATCCCTCCCAAAAAGCAATATAGGGATCCTCAGCATTTATAGACAGTTTAATTTTCTTTTAACACCAATTTCTTGTTTAAATCTGCAAATAAGCTTTAAGATTCTCTGGATGCTGAAAAGGAAATCCGTCATTGCTAATTCTTCTCCCTACATCTGCAGATCGTTATTTAAACAACAAAAATTTGCCCCATATTGTTCACTTCAAGGCTTCATTGGTTGTTCTACTTACCCCACCCTTTTTGAATATTTATTACTTGAATCAAACTAAGAAAGATCTTTGGACTATTTCCTAGAGATTCACAGCTCCCAGGGATATCGTAATTAAATGCACATTCCCTCAAACTAGGCATCATTTTTAAAGCCCAGATTTACAGAGGGATTCGGCATACATTTTAATTTGGAAGCTGAAGCTTAGCAACATTTGTGAAATATGCAAAGTGCCCGTTGCAGTACTGCTATGGCAGTATAAAGGGTGAGCGTACTCCGTGAGCCTATTGACTTCTATATTTTTGAAAAGTTTTTCTAAATGTGTTTATATTAATACATGTATGGGGAAGGCTGCCTAGAGTGCTTCTTTAATAGTGGATATAAGGTTTATACAGAATTTAACTCCATATAAGACCGTGTTGGGCACTTTTTGGCTGTTGGATTAGGGCTGGCTTATAGGAAGGCCATTACTAGAATTTATTTCTAGTCCAGTGCTGCCAATTTAGTATTTAAATCTGAGTCGAGTTGTCTGCAAATAATGGTTTGATAGTTGTCCAAAGCTTTGCTTCAACAGTACAGTGGTAATGTTCCATCTCAGAATTATTTCAGTTTCTGCTGTTGACTTCTCACTTTCCTTTACCCCAGCCATTGCTTAACCCTCCTCACCTCGGCCATCAGCTCCCCTTTCCAATCTACCTTTCCACACCGAGTTGTCTTCTGCTGGGGACCAGGGATAATTCTGCTCAAAGTGTCTTTGAGGGCTCCCAGAAGCCTGCAACATTTGTGACAGGCATTCAAGACTCCCTATTTCGGGGCTCCAAGGAGTCTCTTCATCTCCACCTACAGACATGCCCACATTCAGCTACTGCCAGTGTTTGACACTCCTTGGGATCACCACAAACATTTAGGCCTCTGTGCCCATGTTCATGTAGCTGTCGAACTGTCCCTATTCCCTTCCCACCCTGTCACCACCCCTTCCTCCATCACAGCATCTCAGTCCCATTCCATTTCCCCCCAGTGGGACTGACTGTGCTTCTCTGCACTCCCTCACTTCACACTACGACCGTAACTCTTGTCACACACTGCCTTGCGCTACAGCTTGATGTCTGTGTGTGACAACAGTAATGACAGCGATAACAACAGCACAGATGATAATGGACAGTACCAGGCAGTAACCACTGCTTAAAGTGCTTTCTGTGCGCTTTCTCCTTTACTTTCCACCATGACCCTAAGAGGGTAGGTATCCTTACTGTCCCAGTTTTAACTGATGAAGTAACTGACACTCAGAGAGGTTAAATAGTGGAGGTGGGAATTACACCAGGCAGTCTGACCCTTAGCCACAGTTCTGCACTCTAAACACAAACATACCATAATAATGCTCTCGCCTTATGAAGTAAGTGTAGTTACATTAATTCACACTTGAGAGAGAAATAGTTAAAACAAATCCTACTTACTGAAAAGTCATTTTTTCCTAGAGGTCTAGAGCATAATTAACGGGACAGACAAAGATCCTTCTCTGAGACTTAGGGGGCTTAGGAAAGGCGAGAGAACAAAAATTATTTGTTTATTATGTATTTATTTAATTGGAAGCATCACTTCCTTTGAGGGGAGAAACTAGACAAATATACAATAGTAGTTTAATTTATCTTGAGTGGTGCTTTTATAGTTTGGGGTATTTATTTTTGGGAAAATCACTGAAGACTAATATTTGGTTTAAATTGTTAAAGCAGGAATATTTTCTTATAAAGAATAACTAACATCCAAGTACACATTTGGCTTCCTGTTATGGCCAGTTAAGGGCTCCAGGAGAAGCAGCTGTGGGGGCACAAAGACAGACTGGAGACCGGGGTAGGTGTGGGGGACTCAGGGCTGGCCGCAGGAACGGGCTGAGGGGAAGAGAGAGAAAGAGGTAGGGGGAATAGGTGCTGAAATGTTACTCAGTTTGCTTTTCAGATGTTGCGTAAGTGCAGATGTCAAATTAGTTTTCTCCGAGTAGAAGTCACCTTGTTAGGGGTACTTTGGTAGATGGTGAGAGGCTGGATTCTAGAGCCAGACCTGCAGGGACCATAACTGACCTAATGTCAGCCATGTGATCTACCTACTTCATGTGGTGGTTGGAGGATTGCATATAAAGTGTCAGGCACATAGGTGGTACTTAGTAATTATTAGCTGCTTCTGTCATTGTGGTTGTTGATGATAATGGTAAAACAGGACCTTTTTTGGCTCCCAGAGCATTCCTGTGCAAGGTCTCAGAACAGCTGGCACTAAATTTGGAGTTGCTAGCAACTTAATAGCCGTGTGATCCTTGGCATCTCCCAGGAGCAACTTTATTATCTGTAAAATGAGTATAATGATGTCTTGTCTTACTGGCTTGTTGAGAAAAATCTCATGAGAAAATGTGAAAGTGACATAAATTTTATATAAAGCACTATGCAAGTGTGAGGCATTTTTATGTATTTTCTTTTACATTTTCACAAGTCATTTAATTCTTCCTCAAGCCATATCTGTCCTTTTTTAAGAAAAAGTTTCCTTCTCTTTGTAAGTCCCAAACTTCACTGTCCATCACATGGTTCACATATGTAAGAACAGTGCTAGCAGGTACCTGGGTAGCAGCAAAGGGACACACACATAATTTATCTCACAGCACAGGGAGTGCCTCTGTCTTCTAGAGCTCCTTCATTCTGCTCAAAAGTTCTCTCCAAATGTCTAGAAAAATCACTTCCTACCTCTTTATCCACATTTGTCAATGTTTTAACTTCTCTTCAGGACCAGTTTAGTTGTCACTTCCTGATGGAAGCCTATTATAACATCTAGTCTGCATTATGATGATTCCCTACTCTGGGCCCATGTTGCTCTTTGCAGATATATATTATAGTACTTTTCACATTTTATTGTAATTCTTGCCTTTTTCCATCTGTCTTCTTTTCTAGCCAACAAACACTATCATCTTGGTTTTTCTGAGTGACTGACAAAGAGCATCATGAATGCTCATTATATTTGATTGGTTCCTTTTTTTATTTGATGAATTAGTCAATCATTTACGATAAACTCACCCATTTTATTTGACATCTGAGCAGACATAGGCCAGAGAGCCTAATTGAGTTGACCAAATAAGACACAATGACTCACAGGCAGTCAGGAGGACAATCCAGGTATCCAGGTTTCAGGTTTGGTGTTCTTTTAGGATGATTGATGAATGATCTGTGCTTGAAATATCAACAGGATGAAGAATTTGGCACTTTCATTATGGGTGAGCACAAAGATATTGCTTCTGAATCTTAATGCAGTGTAAAATATTTTTTTAAAGGATTACTTGATGGAAATGAATATGAAATTTTTCTATTTATTAGCAGTGCCCTTTTAAGCAATGAATACTACTGTTCTTCTCTGTTGATGCTTCTGTAAACCTCCTCTTATGACAGTTAACCAACTATTATAAATGTTCAATTATTTTTTGTTATAGGTGATATTTACTATGTAGGTCACTATTTCTAAATACTAAAAGTTATAGTATAGAATTCTTACATGTATATTAATTTTGTTCTTGTTCTTTCCAGGTTTCATTGCTTCAGACATGACATCGAGACACTCCAGTACCCAGCTGTGGTTAATTACACACTATCATGAAATGGGATCGTTGTACGACTATCTTCAGCTTACTACTCTGGATACAGTTAGCTGCCTTCGAATAGTGCTGTCCATAGCTAGTGGTCTTGCACATTTGCACATAGAGATATTTGGGACCCAAGGGAAACCAGCCATTGCCCATCGAGATTTAAAGAGCAAAAATATCCTGGTTAAGAAGAATGGACAGTGCTGCATAGCAGATTTGGGTAAGTTTCGGAAAAAAATACTTTTGCGTTACCAATTTTACTTTTGTTGTCCTCTAGTGTTTAGCTGAGTTGCATCTTTTTTTCCCTCCTAACATATTGTTAGGAAAAATTTCAAACATGCAGACAAGTTGAAAGAAGTTTACAATGAATAAAACTACACACCCACCAACTCAATTCTTCCATTAACATTGTACTAATGTAGCATTTTATGTTTATTGTTTATCTATTTATTCGTCCCCCATCCATTCAGTCCATCTTAATCTTTGATACACTTCAAAGTAAATTGCAGATAGAAGAACCCTTCCCTCTAATAATTTCAGCATGCACACTACTATATCATTAACTAGAGTGCATTATTTATTTATTTGTTTTTCTTTTTAGGTAAAGTTTACATACTGTGAAAAACACAAATCTTAAGCACATTCTCAGAGTTTTGACAAATGCTGTAAAACCCAAATCCCTATCAAGGTGCACTTTCCCATTACTCTAGAAAGTCACCTGAGGCCCATTCAGCTCCGAGGTAACCAGTGCATTCTGGTGCATTCTGATTTCACAAGCCTTCACAGGAAGTAGGTGCACAGCTTGTTATTCTATGGAATGAGTTTGTCTAAAAAGTGGTTTCTAAAATCATTCTGCTATAACCAAGATAAAATTCTCAAATTGAGAAAGAGGAAAATAATTCCCAAACCAATTCACCCTTTGCCATACTGGGATCTCTCATTTTTATGGTGTTAGGGTAATGCTCAGGGTAGCTTTAATTGCATTATAAATAAGATTATTTTTACTTATACTGGTATTTTACATCAACCCATCTTCATCCTAGACTCCTAGACTATTGGCTGACTCATTGTGCCAGTGAGAACTGGATTGCAATAACCATATTCATTCCAGTGGACTATTGAGAGTCCTTACACTACTTCACCAAAAAATGGTTTATGTTATATCATCGCAGTTATTGTCAGAATGATAAAGGTATAGATAAAAATAGCTTTAATTGTGTAAATAATAAAGTTTATTTATTTTTGTTTGTTTTTAAACACAAGAGACTTGACATGTTAGGAAAATTTACTTCCTTCGAATCCCTTTAAAGTCTGATTTTAGGTTGAGAAATTATTTTACAATGTTTCCTAAGTATGAGAAGAAAAAATATTTAGGGTAAGCATTGAAAGAGCCTGGCCTTACAGTGTTTTGCAGGCAGTTTTAGTTATGGTATGAAACTGTGGTGCCCCACCCCTGGGCCACAGACTGGTACCAGTCCTTGGCCTATTAGGAACCGGGCCGCACAGCAGGAGGTGAGCAGTGGGCAAGAGAGGGAAGCTTCATCTGTATTTGCAGCTGTTCCCCATCACTGGCATCACTGCCTGAGCTCCGCCTCCTGTCAGATCGGTGGTGGCATTAGATTCTCACAGGAGTGTAAACTGTGCATGCGAGGGATCTAGGTTGTGTGCTCCTTATGAGAATCTAATTTCTGATGATCTGAGGTGGAGCTGAGGCAGTGATGCTAGTGCTGGGGAGCGGCTGCAAATACAGATTATTATTATCAGAGAGGTTTGACAGCACAGAGACCATAATAAGTCAGTTGTTGCAGACTCACATCAAAATCCTATCAGTGAGTGGCCAGTGACAATTAAGCTGCATCTGGTGGCAGCTTTAAGTCAGAATCTGACACTTACTTTAGTCTGCATGTGGCCCGCCCATTGGTTTATTTACCACTTCCATCCGTGCCGCTTTCCTGCACTGTACACTTGTCTCAGTCACAGTTTTGGTAAGCCCATGAGCTAACCCGAGCAAAAATGAGTGAAAAAACACACGTTGCTGGAGAGCTTCTTTGAAAAGGGGGAAAGACCTAAAGAAAACAGAAGACTCTAAGACTGTCAACAAAATGAAAGCTGCATTTAAAAGAAAATACGAAGAGTCCTGGTTAAGTTACAGGTTCATTGCAATAGGTAACTCCCATTCTCCGAGCTCGCTTTGTATAATATGTGGCAACCAGCTATCCAGTGAAACCATGAAACCTTCAAAACTGCTTTACCACGAGGAGACCAAGCACCCTGCATTAAAAGACAAGCCTTTGGAGTTTCAAAAGAAAAAAATGTGAACACAAAGAACGGAAGAAATTATTGAAGGCCACCACTTAAAGAAATGTGTTTGCATGGAGAGCATCATTCTTAGGGGCTAACCGCATTGCTAAAACTAAGAAGCCCTTTGCTGTTGGTGAAGAGTTGATCCTGCCTGCTGCTAAGGACAGTTGCTGTGAACTTTTAGGAGAGGCTGCAGTTCAAAAGGTGGCACGTGTTCCTCTTTCGGCTAGCACCATAACTAGATGAATTGATGAAATAGCAGAGTATATTGAGGCACAACTGTTAGAGAGGATTAATGAGTCACTATGGTATGTGATCCAGGTTGACAAGTCTACCGATGTTGACAACAAGGCAACAATTCTTGTTTTTGTGCAATATATTTTTCAGGATGATGTGCAGGAGGATATGTTATGTGCACTTTTGTTGCCAACCAACATCACAGCTGCAGAACTATTCAAATCTTTGAATGATTACATATTAGGAAAACTGAATTGGTCATTTTGTGTTGATGTATGCATGATGGAGTGGCTGCCATGACTCAGTGGCTTTCTGGTTTCACTACTCAGGTCACGAGGTCACTTCTGAATGTGAGTCTATGCACTGTGTCATCCATGGAGAAATGCTGGCTAGCCAAAAAATGTCACCTGAACTAAACAGCATTTTATAGGATGTGATTAAAATTATCAACCACATTAGAGTATATGCCCTTAATTCACATCTGTTCTTGCAGAGCACAGTACCTCTTCTCTTTATACAAGGAAATGAGATGGCCTCCTAAAGGTAGATCACTGGCCAGAGTTTTTGAGTTACCAGAGCTGCTACTGAGATTTCTTTTAGAAAAATAATCACCACTGGCAGCACATTTCGGTGACACAGAATGGGTCACAGAACTTGCTTGCTTGTGTGATATATTCAACCTGATCAACAAACTTAATCTGTCACTTCAGGGGAGAACGACAACTGTGTTCAAAGCGGCAGATAAAGTGGCTGCATTCAAAGCCAAACTGGAATTATGGGGGCGATGAGTGAATACTGGGGTTTTTGACATGTTTCAAATATTAGCAGAGATTTTGAAAGAGACTGAGCCAGGGTCTACTTTCTCCCAGCTGGTGCATGCTCACCTATCTCAGCTTTCAAAAGAGTTTGAGCATAATGTCCCTATCACAAAAGACCCCTGAACTGGGAAGGAATGGATCCGCGACCCATTTGAGAATAAACCAGGTGAATCAACTTTGTTCATGCTAGAAGAGGATCAACTGCTCGAGATCGCAAGTGATGGTGGCCTTAAAAGTATGTTTGAGACAACTTCAAATCCATACATTCTGGATTCGAGTCAAGGCAGAATATCCCGAGATTGCCACAAAAGCACTGAAAAGCCTTCTTCCATTTCCAACATCCTATCTTTGTGAAGCAGGGTTTTTTGTAGCAACAGCAACCAAAACGAGATTAGAATAGACTGAACATAAGCAACACACTTTGGGTGTCACTGTCTCCCATCACCTGCAGATGGGACCATCTAATTGCAGGAAAACAAGCTCAGGGCTCCCACTGATTTTGCATCATGGTGAATTGTATAATTATTTCATTATATATTGCAATGTAATAATAATAGAAATAAAGTGCACAATAAATGTAATGTGCTAGAATCATCCAGAAACCATGCGTGTGCACCTCCCCACCCCCCATGCTGGTCCTTGGAAAAATTATCTTCCATGAAACCAGTCCCTGGTGCCAAAAGGGTTGGGAACCACTGGTGTTAGAGGACTTTTATGGCTTATTCCATGGTTTTTAGAACCAGGGTGATTTGGGTTTGAATTCTGACTTTCCCAGTTATTCACCCTGTATTTTTGTGCAAGTCTGTTTACCTATTCACATATCTATTTACCTGGCCCAAGTGCTGACACTGCTTACACTCAGTGAGAGGGATGGGGGGCCTTAGCCACGAGAGACTCCAGTGTTTGACGCCGAGCACTGTATTTCTGCATTGTTTGAAACTTTCATAACAGTGTGATCATGTATTACTCATGTAACTAAAAAACAATTAAGGCCACCTCACAGGACTCTGATAAAATTAAGAAATTATTCTAAATGCCTAGAAGATAATGAGGATTCAAATGGTAGTTGCTGTTATAATCCAATGGTCTGGGAAGGGCGGACAAGTTGAGGCAGCTCTTGGCTTTGGTTTTTGGGACTTGGTGGGGAGGGCGTGTGGGGAGTTTTGCAGTAAGTCCAGCTAATTAATTCTTCAACTACATTGTGGCTTACAGCCTTCCAATTAAGTACATAGGTTGGTGTAAAAATCTGTATTAAGAAGTCATTATTCAGGGTATGATAGGTACCATACTACAGAAAATAGCTCCTATAAGACCATAATTTGTATATAATTTTTTCACTTTATACCTAGTAATGAAGCATCTGTCATTAGAAATAGTGTTCTATTATTAATACTGCCAAAAGACCACTATACTATTTATTTTTCTACTTTTTATTAACAATTCAAACATACAGAGAGTTGAAAGACCATTATAATGATCACTTAAATCCTCAACACCTAGATTCAAAAACAATTGAAACTTTGCCATATTTGCTTCATCTATATGTTGTTGTGTGTATATTTTTACTAGCACATTTGAAGATACAGTGTTACAGACATCACATTTTATTCCTCAGTACTTAAAAATTTATGCCCTAAAAATACTTCAAAATGCATCTCCTGCATAATTTCAGTTTATCACACCTAAAGATTATTGATAATTCTCTAGTATCATTTAATATTCAGTTTCAGATGTTTCCAGTTTTTTCAAACAAGAATTCAGTCAAGGCTCACATACTACATTTGGTTGTTTTGTCTCTTTAGTATCATAATTATCTATTACTAGGAAACAAATTACTTGTCAAATTTAGCACCTTAAAACAATGCACATATATTATCTCATATAGTCCCCTGAGAGTCAGGAACCTTGGAATGACTTAGCAGTGTGTTTCTGGTTCAGGGTCTCAGGGAAGGTGCAGTCAAGCTGCTGGTCAGGGCTGCAGTTTTCTGAAGGCTTGACTGGGGCCAGAGAATACAGTGCCACGAAGGCACAGTCACATGGCTGTTGGCAACAGGCCTCAGTTCCTTGCCATGTGGACCTCTGCACAGGGCCACTTGAGTGTCTTCATAACATGGCAAGTGAGCCGAGGGAGAACAAACAGGAAGCGTTTCATAATTTTATAATGCCTTTTATGTCCTGATTGTGAAGACACACACTGCCACTTCTGCCATATTCTATTCGATAGTCCAGCATACACTGAAAGGATAAGGAATTATGCTTCATTCACCTCTTGAAGGGAGAAACATCAAAGAACTTTGGACGTATTTTAAAGCTACCAGAGAAGTATCTCCATGTTCTGTTTAAATTGTACCTTTTTGATATTCTGATATTTTGACTTCTTGGTTCTGGAAATGGTGGAGGGGCACACAGTAGTCCCCCTTTATTCACAGGGGATGTGGTCCAATACTCCCAGCAGATGCTTGAAACCACAGATAATACTAGATTCTACATATATTAATACTATATTTTTTCCTCTACAAATTGACCAAGGGGTTGAAACTCACACTATATTTTTTCCTGTACATACATACCTATGATAAAGTTTAATTTATAAAGTAGGCACCGTAAGAGATTAACAACAATAACAAATAATAAAACAGAACCCTTATAACAATAATATGCTGTAATAAAAGTTATGTGAACGTGCTTGCATGCATGCTTTCCTCTCTTTCTTTTTCTCTCTGCCTCCCTCAAAATATCTCATTGTACTGTACTTACCTATTTTCAGACTGCAATTGACATAGGTAACTGAAGCCATGGATAATGGGGGACTACTGTGTATGATTTGGGAAACATTCGCAGTGTCTATAAAATTGAATCTTGGGGTTGATGATAAAAATAGGGGGAGGAAGAACCTGGCTGCCTTAGCCGAATGCAGTTGGCAGTATTGTGCTGATTGTTAAAGATGGGATGATGTGTGCTAGGTCCCTGACATCATAGGGAATCGTCACCCCACATAGTCAAAGCCATGGAGTGGGAGAAGCATTCTCTGTAGATGGCTTGAGAGATCCCCAAGGGATCTTAGGATTGCGAAGGTTTACAGGACCTGCTTGCTCCAGTTTGGCACTTTTCATTATATTGAGTGTTACAGTAGTCATTTTCAGTTGGTCTGCATATGCATCAATAAATAATTTCATCCCCAGATAAAGCATGCATGTATTTGTCTATTCCCACTGGCCAGTGCGGAAGGCCAGGTCTCCCTAATGGGCTAAGGGATTCTAAAATGAGGCACAGTTTAAGAAACTGTTTCAAAGCCATTTAACCTGAGAGTTGTGCTTTCAGTTGAGGTCCAGTTTAATGCTCTGTTCTCATGATCCTAGAGAAAGGCCTGTGAGTTTGGTCAGTGTTATTGCTCAGATAAGCAGCTCTTCCTTTAGGGATAAATCAGTGCTTATAGCAGTCTGCCCTTTATGTAGTGGTAAATTACTTCAAATGCTTTGTCTCACACTGTTCAGAATTTGTGTTTGGAGACTAGTGGGAACAGTGGTGGAGCTTGAGGGATTAATTTGCTTCTTGTTAAGCCACTTTGAGGCTCACAGTTAACATGTGAGCCTGTTTTCCTGTGGACTTCAAACACTGGCCTCATATTGGTTTAGTACATTGGTCTGCCATCTACCCCAAACTTTTTCTCTTAGAGATTCGTATATTAACCTAATAGCCTCAGAATGCTTCTGGCATTGGTCCTTTTTCCTGTTCCATGGGTTATTATGCAACAGTGACCATGGGTACCACAAGAGGGTGCTTTCGATTGGAGTTGGTTTAAAAGCCTTCAGCAGCCCATTATGAGAAAGGAAGTGAGCTGATCACACTGTTATCTTCTTCCTTTTAGGCCTGGCAGTCATGCATTCCCAGAGCACCAATCAACTTGACGTGGGGAACAACCCCCGTGTGGGCACCAAGCGCTACATGGCCCCTGAAGTTCTAGATGAAACTATCCAGGTGGATTGTTTTGATTCTTACAAGAGGGTCGATATTTGGGCCTTTGGACTTGTTTTGTGGGAAGTGGCCAGGCGGATGGTGAGCAATGGTAGGTATCTGATCTAATATAATATTGTCTTCGTCCACGTTCTCTTGATCCTGATACTTTTAAAAGGGCAAAGGAGAATATTGAAGCCCACATTGTTCCTTGAATCATACTTGTCAAGTTATAGACATTTATATTTGACTTACGGCTGGTAGGTGGAATATAATGGCTTTTATGTTTGAAATACACAATAGCAAATGATGGTTGAAAAATAATATTTCTGGAAGAGAATAGCCATTCCTTGTTTTTTTTGAGGATTGGTCCATATTTCTTTTTTAATATTTTTTTTATTGATGTATAATAATTGTACATATTTGTGGGATTCATGTGTTATTTTGACACATGTATACAATGTGTAGTGATCAATTCAGGGCATTTAGGATATCCATCACCTCAAACATTTATCATTTCTTTGTGTTGGGAACATTCCAAATCTTCTAGCTATTTTGAATTATATAATATATTGTTAACTATATTCACCCTACTGTGCTGTTGAACACTAGAGCTTATTCCTTCTATCTAACTGTATGTTTGTATCAATTAACCAATCTGTCTTCATCCTCTTCCCGGCCTCTGTTACCTATCATTCTGCTCTCTACCTCCATAAGATCAACTATTTTAGCTCCCACATATGAGTGAGAACAGGTGATATTTGTCTTTCTGTGCCTGGCTTATTTCACTTAACATAATGACCTCCAGTTCCATCCACATTGCTACACGTGATAGGATTTCATTTTTCCTTATAGCTGAATAATATTCCATTGTGTATATAAACCACATTTTCTTTATCCATTCATCCGTAGATGGTCACTTAGGTTGATTCTGTATCTCAGTTACTGTGAATAGGGCTACAACACCACGGGGGTGCAGGTATCCCTTTGATAAACGGATTTCCTTTCCTTTGGATAAATACCCAGTAGTGGGATTGCTGGATGGTAAGGTAGTTCTGTTTTTAGTTTTTTGAGAAACCGCCATGCTGTTTTCCAGTATGGCTATACCAATTTACATTCCCACCAGTAGTGTATAAGAGTTCCCTTTTCTTCACATCCTTGCCAACATTTATTATTTTTTGTCTTTTTGATAATAGTCATTCTAATTGGGATAAGATGATATCTCATTGTGGTTTTGGTTTGTATTTCCCTGATGATCAGTGATGTTGAGAATTTTTTTCATATATCTGTTCACCATTTGTATGTCTTTGAGAAATATCTATTCAGATCCTTTGCCTACTTTTTTTAAATTACAATGTGGTATTAATAAATCTATTATTGCTCCAACATGCTCATTTCCCCTTCTAATATAAATATTTTTATATTCCTACCCAATGATAAGACTTTCAGTGCCTCTCGTGGGAGAAGCATATTACCCTGTCCCATTGACATTGAGCTTGTTCATGTGTTCTGTTTTGACCAATGGAATATGAGTACATGTGTCACAGCATTTTCTGAAGAAATCTTTCAGAATTATTGCATGGTTCTGCCATCATCTGTCATAAGAACAACATATCCTAGATAGTTATTGCTCCTCAGTCTGGATTCTGGAATAAGAATTTCTTTGAGCAATGCTGGCATCTATCCACAACCATGAATATCTATCATGAATGGGAAGTAAGTGGTGGTTGTTTTAAGCCACTGAGATTCTGAGTTGCTTGTTACCATAAATAGCAGAAAAAATATGTAAACACTCATTGCATGGGTGAGGCATGAGTAATTTCATATATCAGTAAAACTTTTGTTTAGGAAAAAAACTTTATACATCTTTTTGGATCTTTGGCCACTTTTAGACTATTTGAGGTTTTTTGCTGTCAAATTGTTTGAGTTCCTTATATGTTCCGGATATTAGTCTGTTGTCAGATGAATAGTTTGCAAATATTTTCTTGATTCTAAAGGTTATCTCGTCAATGTTTATTGTTTCCTTTGCTATATAGAATTTTTTCTTCAGAATATTATGGGGGTACAAATGTTTAGGTTACATATATTGCCTTTGCACCACCAGAGTCAGAGCTACAAGTGTGCCCATCCCCCAGACAGTGTGCACCACACCCATTAGGTGTGAATATACCCCATTCCTCCTCCCCCTAGAAGTTTTTAGTTTAATGTAGTCCCATTTGTCTATTTTGGTTTGTGCTTTAGAGGTCTTAGCCATAAAATCTTTGCCTAGATCAATGTCCTGGAGTATTCACCCTCTGTTTTCTTCTAGTAGTGATACAGTTTCAGCTTTTATGTTTAAGTCTGTAATACATTTTGAGTTGATATTTATACGTGGTAAGAGATAGGATTCTGGTTTCATTCTTCTGCATATGGAGATCCGATTTTCCCAGCATCATTAATTGAAGAGGATGTCCCTTCCCCGATTTATGTTCCTGGTGCCTTTATTGAAAATCACTTGGCTGTGACTACATGGATTTATTTATTGGGTTCTCTGTTGTGTTCCATTCGTATATGTGTCTGTTTTTATACCCATACCATGCTGCTTTGGTTGATATAGCTTTGTAATATGTTTTGAAGTCAGGTAGTGTAGTGCCTCTAGCTTTGTTCTTTTTGTTCAGTATTGCTATGACTATTTGGAGTCTTTTATGGTTTCAAACAAATTTTAGGATTGTTTTCTCTATTTCTCTGAAGAATGTTATTGGTATTTTGGTAGGGATTGCATTGAATCTGTAGATTGCTTTGAGTAGTGTGGTCATTTTAACAAAGTATTAATTCTTCCAATCTGTGAACATGAGTTGTCTTTCCATTTGTTTGTATTCTCTTCAATTTCTTTCATCAGTGTTTTGTAGTTTTACTTATAGAGGTCTTTTACCTCCTTGGTTAAATTTATTCCTAGGTATATCATTATTATTATTTTTGTGGCTATTGTACATGGGACTGCTTTCTTGATTTCTTTTTCAGCTAGTTTCTTATTGATGTATAGAAACGCTACAGATTTTTGTATGTTGTTTTTTATAGCCTGCAACTCTACTGAATTTTTTTTTAAATCAGTTCTAAGAGTTTTTTGGTGGAGTCTTTGGGATTTTCTAGATACAAGATTATGTCATCTGCAAAGAGGGACAATTTGGCTTCCTGTTTCCTAATTTGGATGCCTTTTATTTCTTTCTCTTGCCAGATTGCTCTGGGTAGAACTTGTAGTACTATGTTGAATAAGAGTGATGAAAATGGGAATCCTTGTCCTGTTCCCAATTCTTAGAAGAAAGGCTTTCAGCTTTTTCCCATTCAGGGTAATGTTTACTGTGGGTTTGTCATGTATGGTTTTCATTATGTTGAAGTATGTTCCTTATATGCCTAATCTGTTGAGAGTTTTTATCATGAAGGGATTTGAAAATCATTTATCAAATGATTTTCTGTATCTATTGAGATGATTATGTTTTTTGTCTTTCATTCGGTTGATGAATATATCACATTTATTGATTTCCATATGTTGAACCATCTTTGCATCCCTGGGGTAAATCTCACCAGATCATGGTGTATTATCTTTTTCATGTGTTGTTGGATTTGATTTGCTAGTATTTTGTTGAGAATTTTGGCATCTAGGTTCGTCAGGGATATTGGCCTATAGTTTTCTTTTTTTGTCATATCCTTGGCTGGTTTTGGTATCAGGGTAATGCTGTAGAATGAGTTAGGAAGAATTCCCTTCTCTTCAATTTTTTGTAATAGTTTGAGAAGAATTGCAATTCTTCTTTATTAGGTACAGTTGAGCAGTAAAGCCATCCATCCTGGGCTTTTCTTTGTTGGAAGACTTTTTATTGGTGATTCAATCTCATTACTTATTATTTGTCTTTGCAAGCTGTTTTTTGTTTCTTTCTGGTCCAGTTGTAGTAGGTTTGTGTGTGGCCAGGAATTCATCTATTTCCTCTAGGTTTTTCAATTTGTTAGAAGATAATTATTCATAATACTCTCTGACAATCCTTTGTATTTCTGTGGTATCAGTTGTAATATCTTCTTTTCTGTTTATGATTTTGTTTACTTGGGTCTTTCTCTTTTTGTCTTGGTTAGTGTAGCTAGTGGTTTATTGATTTTTGTTTATCTTTTTAAAAAAACAACTTTTTGTTATTGATTTTTTTTTTGGTCTCTATTTCATTTAGTTGTGCTCTGATCTTTCTTATTTCTTTCCTTCTACTAATTTTACGTTTGGTTTGTTCTTGCTTTTCTAGTTCCTTGAGGTGCATCATTAGATTGTGTATTTGAAATCTTTCTTCTTTTTTGATATAGGCATTTATTGCTATAAACTTCCATGTTATCATTGCTTTTGCAAATCCCATAGATTTTGGTATGTTGTGTTTCCATTTTCATTTGTTTCAAAAATTTTTTATTTCCCTCTCAATTTCTTGATTGACCCAATGGTTGTTAAGGAACATCTTATTTAATTTCCATGTATTTGCACAATTTCCAGAGTTCTTCTTGTCATTGATTTCTAGTTTTATTCCATTGTGATCTGAGAAGATACCTGATTAGATTTTAATTTTTTTTCAGTTTGTTGAGACTTGTTTTGTGGCCTAAACATATGGTCTGTCCTGTAGAATGTTCCATGTGCTGATGAGAAAAATGTGTATTCTGAAGCTGTTGGACAAAATGTTCTGTAAATGTTTGTTTGGTCCATTTGGTCTAAAGTGCAGTTTAAATCCAGTGTTTACTGATTTTCTTTCTAGATGATCTGTCCAATGCTGAGAATGGGGTGTTGAAATCCCCAACAATTATTGTATTGGATTCTGTCTCTCCCTTCAGATCCATAATATTTGCTTTATATATCTGGGTGTTCCAGTATTGGATGCATATATATTTAGAATCATCATATCCTTTTGCTGAGCTGATACCTTTATCATTTTACAGTTGACCCTTGAGCAACATAGGTTTGATCTATGTGGGTCCATTTATACATGGATATTTTTCAACCAAACATGGACTGAAAATATAATATTTATGGGATGTGAAACCTATGTATATGGAATGCCAACTTTTCATATATGGGTATATCTACCATCATAGAAACATGTCAGTTCATATATGGGTTCCACAGGGATGACTGAGGGACTTGAGCATGCTTGTATTTTGGTATACACAGTGGGTAATGAAACCAATCCCTACACATACTGAGGAACCTTTGTATAATGATTTTCTTTGTCTCTTTTTACAGTTTTTACTTAAAGTCTGTTTTATCTGAAAATAGTATAGCTAGTCCTGCTCCCTTTTGGTTTCCATTTGCATGGAATGTCTTTTTTCATTCTTTCACTTTCAGTCTATATGCATCTTTACAGGTGAAGTCAGTTTCTTGTAGGTAGCATATAGTTGGGTCTTGTTCTATTATCCATTCATCCAGTCTATATCTTTTAAGTGAGAATGTAATCCATTTACTTTCAAAGTTGTTATTGATCGGTAAGGACCTATTCCTGTCTTTTTGTTCATTATTTTCTGGTTGTTTTGTGTATCTTTTGTTCCGTCTTCTCTTATTGTTTGTATTTGTGGTATAGTAGTTTTCTGTAGTGGTAACATCTGAATCCTTTCTCTTTCTCATTTGTGTGTCTGCTCTAGAAGTGAGTTTTGTACTGACATGTGTTTCCATGATGGTAGATATTATCATTTTGCTTCCAGATATAGGACTCCCTTAAACATTTTTTGTAGGGCCAATCTAGTGATGAATCCCTCAGCTTTTGCTTGTTGGGAAAAGATTTTATTTCTCCTTCAGTCATGAAGAATAGCTTTCCTGGGTATAATATTTTTGGCTGGCAGGTTTTTTTTTTCCCCTTTCAGCACTTTGAATATATTCTCCCATTCTCTCTTGGCCTATAAGATTTCCTCTGAGAAATTCACTGTTAGTCTAATGAAGATTACCTTATATGTGACTTGATGATTTTTCTCTTGCTGTTTTTAGAATTCTCTCTTTGTCTTTGACTTTTAACAGTTTGACTATAATGTGCCTTAGAGAAGACAAGTTTGGGTTGAATCTATTTGGGGATCTTTAAGCTTCCTGTATTTGGATTTCTATATCTCTTGCAAGACTTGGGAAGTTTTCAGCTTTTATTTTGTTAAATAACTTTTCTATGCCTTTGCCCATCTCTTCTCCTTCTGGAAAACCCAAAATTCGAATATTTGGTTGCTTTATGGTGTCCCATATGTCACACAGGCTTTCTTCCTTCGTTTTTATTCTTTTTTCTTTTTTTATCTGTCTGGGTTATTTCAAAAGACCTGTTTTCAAATTCAGAAATTCTTTCTTCTGCTTATCTATTCTATTGTTAGATGAAGCTCTCAATTGTATTTTTTATTTCATTAATTGAATTCTTCCATTGCAGAATTTCTGTTTGGTTCTTTATTGTGATATGTCTCTTTGTTGACTTTCTCATTTAAGTCTTGAGTTCTTTTTCTGATTTCTTTGTATTTTTTAATCTGTGTTCTGGTATATCTCATGCAGCTTCTTTAATATCATTATTCTGAATTCTTCTTCAGGCATTTCATAGATTTCTTTTTTGTTGGAATCTGTTGCTGGAGAATTACTGTGTTTCTTTGGAGGTGTCATGTTTCCTTTTTTTTTTCATGTTTCTTCTGCCTCTCCATTAATATCTACATATCTGATGTAATAATCACTTCTTCCAAGTTTATGGGTTGGCTTTTGTAGGGAAAGACTTTTTCCTATAGGTGTATCTATAGTGTTGGGTGGGTATAGTGCTTTGGCCTTGATTCTGGGTGGGCTCAGTAGTGTAGTCCATGTATATAATCAGCGTCAGTGGTGTCTATGAGGTATTGTGTGGCTTAGGCTGCAGTTGTTAGTTTAGGCTGTGGTGAGGTTTTGCTGGGGAGAAGAATGCCAGGTATGCTTGTCCTTGGACACCAGTGGTGGTAGCAGCAGGTAGTCCCGCCAATCCTTGGCCCTCCAGGTGGCATACACAGGCACTGGTGCTTATGGGTCTGGGCAAGCGGATCCTTAGGCCCTTGGGTGGCAGGCATGGCAGTGGTGTTGGCAGGCCAACCCATGGGCTCCCAGGTGGCATGCATTGAGTGGGCCGGCCCCTAGGCTCCCAGGTGGCATGTGCTGATGGGTACCGGCAATGGTTGTGGCATCAGGCTGGACAGGACCATCCTCAGATTTCTGGGAGGCATGCACAGGCTCTGGCACTGGCGCATGGGGTAGGTCAATCCCTAGGGTGCTGGATGATGTGTGTGGGTGCCAACAAGCTGTTGATAGGTAGCAGTTATAGCAGGCTGGGGAGGTCGATCCTCAGGCCCCCGTATGATGCACATTGGCACTGACAGGGGTGGTACTGGGCGGAGCAGGTCAGACCTTGTCTTCAGGCTCCCGATGGCACACACGGTGGGGCAGGCCTGTTGACAGGCTCTCCCTTGATGCCTGCAGGCGCCAGCAGTGGCAGGCGGGCTGGTCCATATCTTTCCATTCTTCCTCCGTCTTCCTATTTTGCCTTTCTTCCCACCCTCCTTCCTTCTTTGCTCTTCTCACAAGGTAGGTTTAACTTGAGGAGAAGGCTCACATAAATTTAAGCGTGATTTCTAGTATTTCAGGTTATTTTTATTTCTTAAATTTGGATTATTGAGAAAAGGCTCAGTTTTTACACTCAGAAGTCACTTCTTTGTAATAAGCAGGCTGTACCTTTTGAACAAGGCAAATTTAAATTCAGGAAGCCCTGAAGAGGTGGCTTGTGTTGATCTTTTGATAAGTAGTTTTATGAAATGGTGATGCCTTAGCAGTTAAGGCAGCATTTGTCAATCACTTTTAACCTATGCCCTCTAAAATGCACTCTCACTCTTGTCTTTGCTGTACCCAAATCAGCCACAAATACAATGTTGAACTTTACTTTAAGTACATTATATTCTGAAAGCACTAAGTATACTCTTTCAAATTGGGTATGCCCCAACTACCCACAAAGTGGTTTTTTTAGCAGAATCCTTTGACTCAACTAGATGAACCTCTTCATATCTTCACAACTGAAAATTTTATTTCACAGAGCATGTGTCTGAAATTGTTCCAGGAAAACAGAAGAAAGTGCCATATATTTAGATTATTGTTCATTTCTAAAAGATGCTTTTCATTTTACCCTCCTGTGACCCTTTGGAATCCTGGATTTGAAGTATTAAAGAGATATAACGCATGAAATTTCTAACATCTGTGCTCTATGCCACCTTCCAAATCCAAAGGATTTGTGGGGCAATTATAATTTTCGTGAATAACACAGCCAGAGATTAGGAGGTTTTGTGAGGGAGGTAGAATTGGGGTAATTTAATATAGTTTTAGTGGACAATAATTAAAATTGCTGTGCTTTTATGGTAGCTTTTTCCCTAACTCCAGAGCATGTCTGCCATGAATAAATCCTTCGAGGGCATCAAAGCAAGCATTTCAGATTGAACATGCATGGATTGTAACTTGACAGTTCTTTTAAAGGTTTCTTGTTTTTTTTTTAAATGGAATCGTGAAGATTTTCTTGGTAATTGTTTCTCAATTGTTGGGAGCTACTGCCTTACAGTTTGTGCCCTTGAAGCCCCTTGAGAATTGTTTGCAACAGAGAGATTGTTTTGCTGATTTATAAAGTTCTGAACTTTGCCTGAAATTACACAGTGACTTCATTTCCTCATCCCCTCCCCAATCATTCTTGAGTACCTTCAAACTGGGGAAAAAAAAAAAAATCTAATTCTGATTAGTTTATCTTAACAGACAAGGTAGAGAAGGATTGGTGTCTGAATAAACTGTGATGGGGGACCTGCCCCAGATGAAGAGGAAGTTGGCATTCCACAGCCAGGACGGTAGCATTTCCAGCTGTGGGTGGGCCGGAGCAGAGCCAAGCAGGCCTGTGGAGCAGAAACTTGGGATTTGGGCTTTGTAAGAGCTCATGTTGCAAACCCGCTCCCTGTGTTGCAGGCGTATACCCAAATGGCTTTTAAAGATCAACTGTGATTAATAGTAGTCAGTTTGAAGTTAGAGTCATCAATTTAAAATTTAGCTTAACAAATCGTAGCTTGCTTGCTAGTTCCTGTATTTAACATTATTTTTGAAAACAAGAAATCACGGAGGGCAGAGGAAGGGAGAATGTTTTGATTGTTTTTTTGATTTATTGATCTCTCCCTTACATCATCATTCAGAGTGTTAGCTAGTTCCTAAAATTTTGTGGGTCGAGCTTCTGTTCTGTGGTGTGGTTTGATTTTTTAGCAGGGAGATAAAGGTACCTCATGTCTCATTTTAAATCCGCTACTGTCCTTTGGCAGTGACTAATTTGATATTTCCCCCTTCTCTTTCTCTAGTCCTTCTTCTCCTATGAACACTCACATACACACCCACCCACAAATCAGTTTATCTAAACTTGAAAGTGTTCAGTGCTGGTTGCAAACTTATTTCACTAATATTAATATTTAATCATTAGTCTTCCAAAACAGAAAAAAAAATTAGTAGAAAGAAAAATATGAGAAATTTTGTCCTCAAATTCCCACATTCATTTTTCTTTTTCCTCCTCTATGCATCCATTTTTAAAATTTTGTTGTATTCATAATATAAATATAATTCTGTATCTTTTTCACTTTTATATGTGTTTTTTAATGTTGTTTAATTGTCTGTCTTTTTATTTTAAATGGTCACACGATATGTTAGTAACTCAACCATTTCCATATTTTTAGACATCCTGTATTCTCCATTTGTGGCCTATAGTAAGATTTTTGTGCACATAACAATTTCATTTGGGGAATTGATTTTTAATCTGAAAAGAAGTAGATTTAATAGGTCAAAGAGTATGGGCGTTTTTATGGCTTGACACATATTGCCAAGTTGCTTTCCATAAGAGTTGTACTAATTTACAGCATCTCCTTCACCCCAGGGTGTGATGTACCTATTTCACTTTCTTACCAGCTTTAGGAACTGTCATTAAAAGAATACATATTTTTGAAATTATCACATATAAAATGTACCTCATTTAAATATATGAATATCTTATATTAAGAAGGTCATTATAATTATGTATCCTTTGAGTTTCTGAGTCCATTATAAAAATTGATGACCACATAGTTCTCTTGGAGCAATATGATTCTCAAGTGAACCATAAGCATAAAAATATGTTACATTTTATATTTTCATTGGAATTTTACATTTATTTGCCACCAATAATAAACCTCATGCTGTTTCTGTACAGGAAATGAGAGTTAAGTCCATTTTCATATCTGAAAATTTCTCAGTAGTATCTTTTGGAATTTACTTTTGGCGTTTAATTTGACACTGAATTTGGAATTAGTAGGAAGGAAAATGGTTTTCTCACGTCTCTTGTGTGAATTTTCTGTATGAACTTAAGGCAGGGGTTTGTGTGGATCAATAGTTCCTAAACCAGAACACGCACCAGAATCACCTAGGGTGCTTGTTGAGACATTGTGTGCTGGAGCTCAGCTCCTGAATTTCTGACTTAGTAGTTCTGTGGTTAGAACATGTGATGCTAGGGTTCCCATTCAAACACACACTAGGGTTTTGGAAAAGGCAGTGTACCCAGATTCCATGGGCAAACACCTGTAGAAGACACCTTACTGTGATGTGCTTCTGTCTTCCCTTGCCGTGGTTCTCCCAGGGCCATTGCACTGCATGCAGAAGCAGCCTGTGTGAATAGTGCCCTCCAGAGATGTGTGGTGCTTCTGGGGCCATGGAGGCAGTGAGAACATTCCAGGCTCTGATGTCATACTCTGACTCGCTCACTTACATCAGTGTCATCATTGAAAAAAATATTGATGATAATAGTATCCATTTTAAAGGGTTATGGTAATTAAATGAGATCGTGTATGTAGAGCATCTAGTGTGCATCTGGCATATAGTAAGTGCTTTGGTATTATCGCCTTCCACTGGGAATGGGTGGGGAAGGCCACCCAGGCGCTGGCAGATCTCGGTTGCCATGTCCTGCCTTTTGTTGTGCTACCACTTGGTCCTTAAACCACATTTGTTTCCCCTTTTCACTGACCACAGAAAGCCTCCGTGGACACACTCTTATTTCATTGTTACTGGCTCTGAATATTTTGTGATGGCATCTAGTGTGAAAATGTGTTAAAAGCCATCTCATAGAAAAATCCTTGCTGGCCAGCATGCACCTCTTATGGGGTAAGGACTAGGAAATACTTGTTAGAAGAAGCTTATGTTTGGCCCATGTACTTTGGAAAAACTTCTTGTAATTAATCCTTGAACTAGCCAGGGAACTGCGTGTGCTCCTGTTCCTAAGCACAATGGGCTTGTGTATGGAAACCATGACAACTCTTATTTTCTTCAGCAACTTAATATCCAACATGTCTCATGATTTTAATTCACTGCTTTAGTGTATGTTAAGGTTTGAAGAAAAGGATGAATCATATTAGGGAAAATTTTTCATATTCATTAAAGTAATTTTAATTAGTTTGTTTGTTTTAGCCTTTAGATAAGTGACTGGGGGGTAGGAATATGGAGGTGGGGTAGGAGGGAAGAATTTTTCCACCCTGATTTCCTGGAATTTCATGTCCCTGGTTTAGAGATCCAGAACAGAGGAGGGTAGTCAGCTGACCTCATGACAAAATAACCTGAAGCCCACAGAACTTTGTTAGCTGCTGTTTACTGACGAGTAGTCTCTTTTCCTTGACACAGTCCTCCACCAAGACAAGGATCAGTGTCTTAAACCTTATAATGACCCAGCAATCAGTGAATGGAACCACCTTCTCAAGAGGCTTCTTTCATAGCTACCATGTTTGGGACTCTTGTGCTTCTCCCTTTCTAGGATTTGGTGGAATGCAAGCTCTAAGGCATGTTATAGTTTAACTCAGAGAATGGCCATGCATCTCTCCTAGGCTTCTTGCCCTCTCCTCTGAAAACTTACAGTGATATCGACAAATATTTTTAGTAGGACCCAACTACACAGGAATCTATAAACCATTTACTTTTGCTATGTTACATCGATGAGAATCCCAGTGATAGAACATAATTTTATAATTTTAGCATAGATTTCCGAGAATATACTTAGTTTTGACTTTGAGTAATGTGCATGGTTCCATATGCCCATGCATGGCAGCAGAGGGGGAGGGGTGAGGACACAGCTGTCACAGCATGTTCTTTACCTAGTAGGAGACAGGGCTGTCCTTCCAACTCCTGCTTTCAGAAAGGAGTACCTGCGGTGGGTGATGGGAATGCCTGAGGTACTGACTCTCTTAACCCTCTGGCAGGGAGGCAGGGCCAGGGAGCCAGAACTCTCTGGGCTGTCATCCTCTCTGCCATGAGCAGCCTCATTTATCTGTAAGTCATTTTTTATGTGTGCCATGGCATGAAAAATACTCTGAAGTCTTCTTGTGAGGTACGTTAGGTGAATTAACACAAATATTAGATATATCTTTTTGAATCCTGTCTTACCAGGGAGAATGCCTTGCTGTAAACTCAGTGTTTCTCAAGATTTATTCAAGGGCGTGATACCTTCATGATTTTTTCCATAGCCAAATGCTACCCATACCATTATTCATATACTCTTTTCCTTCAAACTGGCTGATTCTTTTCAAACCTAATTTTGTTTTGAAAGGGAATTAATATCACTGCTGGAAATGGAAAACCAGTATCACATGGCATGAAATGGAAGGTAACCATGAAAATAAATGTGCAATTAAGATGAAAAAATTTTGTCCATGAACCACATCACATTTTCTCACATGCCGCCCCTGAAGGAAACACTGTATTAACTTATAGTCCTCTCGGAAGCCAAATATGAACCATTCTATTTTTTTCCTCTCTAAAGTGACTTTACTTCTAATGTTCTAGTCTCCGAAGGATTTCAGTGTTGCTGTAGGAGTTAACTGTTAGCAGTAGCTCTCTGTATGCATATAGATGCCGGGGTCTCTGTCCTTACCCTGGATATCAGATGTAACTATGGAAGTTGGAGGATAGTGAAGAGAGATAGTGTGACAAGAAGTGAGCTTGCTGTGGCACGAGATTCATGTGGAGAGGGCACATTTCATTATCCCATGGTTGGCTTGTTGGGGAGAATGCTAGACTGTAAACAGGAAATTGGATTCTAGTTTAACTTTGTCATTAATTAGCGGTAAACTTGAACAGGTACTTTTTCCATTGTGGTCCTCACTTTCTTCTGAAGGAAAAGAGAGTTGTGATCCACATGGCTCTCACATCCCATCAGTGCCCCCTCACCTCACCTTTAGATTATTCCAAAGTATAGCTGGGCCCACAATTCCTCATCTGCAGCTGAGAAGTCCCTAAAGCTTTGAAACACAAAAGCTTTTTCATAACTTATTTGGCAGAACTCCTGACCTGATCTCATGTGATAGTCAAATCTGATCTGAATGAACGCGAATCTGTTTATAGGCCATATTCATTTCATTTAGTATGACTATTCATGCACTTTGCTGAAGAAATGTGTTTGGTCATGGGGTGCTCCTCAAACTCTGCTGGGGATGTCATGTAAAATACACGGTATGCCTCCTATTACTCTTATAAAATGTAAAAATTCCAAATTCTGCAAACACATCTAGCTTCAACAATTTTGGATAGAGGATTATGAATATATATATGTGTGTATATGTATGTGTGAGTATATATATTTGTGTGTGTGTGTGTGTGTATAAAATCAATACTCACTTGACTAATATGTATTTTGTGTCTGTAATATTCTAGGTATTGTGTATGGCTGGGGAAGAAGTTGAGAAAAAAACATCCTAAAAATCCAATTTAAAGGTGTTCACATTTTCACCGAAGGGTCAAGTTATTGTAAATCAATAGATCAAGCTACTGTGGCTGAGGTACACAGGGAGGTAACTGAGTGTAGGGTGGGCACTGAGCTTTGTGTGGGCCCTGGTGCTGTGGTAGCGTGGTAGGGGGTGTTCTCAGTGGCCAGGAAGCATGAACTGAATCATAGGCAAGTTGAATAAGAGCTCAGTTGGACGAGGTTGGGGGGATGTGAGGTAAAACCAGACCGTGATGACGGTTGCTCTGCGAGGCAGAAGGAAGAGCTGGGGGAGGTCACAAAGATACCCTGTGAACAGAACTGCAAGTAATTGAGGTACGGGCGATGCCCAGGTATGTGAGGACAGTGGTGGGGAGGGAGGGAGCTCCGTGGACAGCCCTGGTGGAACGCACGCAGAGGAGGGGCACATGAGCTGTGCCCTCAGTTTTCTCCTAAAGATCTTGCTGGAAGCAGTGGGATGTGGTGGAGGGTTGGCAGGGGAGGACTGAAGCAGACGGACCTGTAGGTCCCACATGTAGCTGTCAAGGGGGGAAAAGGTGAGGGTCTAGTCCAAGGCCTCTGTGGGCAAGCCCTGCAGGAAGGACCTATTTGTGGACGTTTGCATTTTATAGAGACATGCTTTTCGAAGCACTCTCCAGGGTGTTCTTGTTTATCTGCATGTTAGCTTTGTGATGTGTGCTTTAAAGGTAGTGGAAAACCAAGGTCTGGCAGCTGAGGGGTTCACTCAGAGCCAGATAACAAATTAATAGCAGATATTGGTTGGTAAAGATAGGCTTGCCCCAAAGAAGAGAAAACTTTCAATTAGACATATGCCCAGAAAAAAACAATTGTACAAATCAGATACACATGCCAAAAGGTTGCGGGGGAGTAGATTATGAATAATGTTTCTGATTCCTTCCTGTGGTCGCTTTGAGTCACACCAGCCGCCTTATATAGGAAGGCAAGGCCTGGCTCGGTCTGTTCCTTGACCACTATTTAAGAGCTCCTCTTCCCCTGCATTCCTGTATCATTTGTTGTTTGTACCACTCGTTTGGCACTTGCAGTACTTTGTATTTTTAGTTGCTTTCCTGAATTCACGCTGTCCTCTGTGCAGGCTCACGATTTGGCAGCTAGCTGCTCATTGGGTGCCGCCTTTAAAGGACTCAGAGTTCACTTTTTTTGCCTGGCTACCCTGATTGTTTGTCACTTTCTGGCAGAAATGAGGCGCAGTTGTAAGTCTGTCACTTCCCACCTTGACAGCACATGTCATTTGACGGGCCACCCTCCCCTCCCACCAGGCCCTGCTTCTCCTCCCACTCTCCTGCTACCGCGTGTACCCTGTGTCAGCCACAGGGAGCTTCCCTCCATCTCCCCACCGGCTGATTGTTTGTAAGTTCTTGTCTTTGTTTCATACCCTCCCTCTGCCTGGACTGCATTGTCTCCTTGGTATTTTCTCTTTCTTGTCCTCTTTTCTGCCTTGTAAACTCCTTGTCTTTCTGTGTCTGCCCAGGCCCCAGTTCCTTCCTGGAAAGCTGCTTTGTGTTTCCATGGCACCATTTATCCGTGGTGCTCAGTAAGCCACACAGGTGATCCTCCTCGAGCCCTGCTAAGTACCACTGTCCCGTCCATCCTCTCCTGGCTCCTACCTCTAATGCTAGTCTGTAACATTTTTTTCCGTTATTCCTCTCCTTGTCACCGGCACCGCACCTTTTTCATTTTTGTATGCCTTCCGCCAAGCACGATCTCAGGCACACACAATTGAAGGAATCAAAGTGGTTATGGAGTCAACTTAGGAGCTAACAAGTGAAAACAGAATGGGAATTTCTAATCTACTTTTGCCTTTCAAAATATACATGGTGGGGTGAAAAAATTTTGAGGTTCTTGTTGACAAGATTTCTATTATCTAAGGGAAAAAGAGAGGGACTTGTTCTAATCTTCCACTAGATTTTGATTTCCTTGAAAAACAAGAGCATGTCTTATACTTTTATCACCCCTGACATTTAATACGCACTTTATACATAGTAGGTGCATAATGTACATTCGACTGATTGAAATAATGTTTTCCTTGTTCAGAGGATCAAAGGTGATCCAAGTGATTGCTAGAGTTTAGTCCCAACTTTATTTTAGTTTGGAAAAGCATGGCCAGTATCAGATGGAAACAATCAATACTTGGCCAATAGTTGAAGAAAAAAAGGCTTGACTAAGTCCCAGGCATAATCAGTTAAATGGTCTTTTTAAAAAAAAAAAAAAGATACTTGACTCCTTCTGTTCAAACATGGGGGCATTTAATAAGATTAAAATACAGGAAATAGAAACAAGCAAAAACTTCAGCTCATGTAGTGCAATTCATTGTTGGGTGTTCCCAGACCCATGTTTTAAAAATCCAGCAATGCTTTATTTTCTTTTGCATGCATAGAAAAATCCAACTTTGTATTACTGTTCAAATTCACATAACCCTTCTCAAGCTGAAACAGGCAAATTACCCCAAACAGCTGGCTGTTAGGCTAGATTAGATTTTTTTAAACAATTAAGCCATGTTATTAAATGTGTTCTCTCTCAGAAAAATTAAGAGAGAGCAAAGGGCACATTTCTTACTGTTTTCTATAAATTCGTTTGGCCCTGAAAAAGGTGTAAGTCACCCTCTCTACATCCATGTTCAGTTGTGTTTTAGGTGTTGTCTGTTAGTACTGAGAAGAACTAAAGTATTTTTGTTTGAATGCTTTCTGGGGTCCTTACAAGAGAAGTAGGTAGGGCCTCTGTGATGAGGGGTTCCAAGTCTTCTGAAAGCAGCCATTTATGCCCAATATGAGCTGTTTATGATTTGCTAGGAAAGGTTTTAATCCATTGACTGATACACATTACAAATGCAGTTAGGCAATGTAGATAAGTTATTTAGAATTAAGAAAGAATGTTAACTAGAGTTTTCAAAAATATAGACCACTTTCCATTTTTAAAATAAACTCTTATTTAGTTTAATTTGTGAAGTTTTAAAAAAAATCTGTAGTATTTCTTGAACAGATGCACCTTATCATATTTAATCTTTGCAGAAATGGTTTGTATTTATATGGGATTTGGGAGAATGGATTTCCACTGTTAAGTAATTTCTATGACAAATGAAAAGGGGATTGAAGCTTTTCAGGTGGTTTGTAGGAACTAGAAAAACTTAAATGATAATTTTTCTCACATCCTCTGTCTCCTCTACCAACCTCTTGGGTATTTAGGAATAGAAGAAAGTTACATGGAGGAAGGAAAGAGGGCAATAAACCAAGTTATCTATCTACTGACCACACTGGTAAAGACTTTGAAGAGGGAAAGGAAATCATCAATATTTTGGTTTTATCTCTGCAAGAGGAAGAATCAGTTTTCTAATTCCAAATGATGATGTTTTAAATTTTTTTTATTTAAAATAAGGAATTGATGTAATTTTGCAGAAAAAACAAAAAAGGCTTCCAAGCCATTGGAAATTATGCAGGGATAGAAGCTGAAATTAGCCACTTTCATATTTGCTTTGAGGTAAGGGAAGAGTGTCTCCATCTTTAGTCTCCTGTGCCTTCCCAAGTGGCTGTCCCCTCTACATTTTATTTTGTGCCGACAATCTGAGAGTAAATAATGGAGCCGTCAAACAGACAGCTGTGTCTGACAGAGGGTACCCAGTACACATAGAATGAATGATGAGGAAATCATTTTACATTATTTGCATCCCTATAGAAGGGATTATTTTTATAACAGTGATTTTTTTACAAAATATTTTCTTAGCAAAATGGGGTATTTTGGTGATAGTCTTGATTCATTTATTTGCCTCTATCTCTAGTTTATGGATGACTTTTTATTCCTATTTATAATTTGAAACCACTAATTCATGTACTTTCTTTAGATGTCTTGTATCTTTTTTAATCACTAACGGAATTTTTATCCTAGGTCTCCAATGCCCCTGTTGGGCATTATAGAGCTATCAATATATACCATTGGAGTATTTTGTTAATAATTGTGATTACCTGAGAAGTTTTCACATTTTTTCTTCTAACAGTTATTCTTCCTCCAACTCCCAGCAGGGTATATTTCTATTGCCTTGTTCTCCACTTATTTTAGGACCCACCTGTAGCTTACAGAAGTGCCATGCTGTGTGAGGAAGGTGATTAGTACTTTTTTCTGTCACATTATAATCTGTGACACTCATCAATAAAACCTTGGGGGAACCTCCACTCTCTTGCTAACCCAACACAATTTATGTACAGGTATAGTAGAGGATTACAAGCCACCATTCTACGATGTGGTTCCCAATGACCCAAGTTTTGAAGATATGAGGAAAGTAGTCTGTGTGGATCAACAGAGGCCAAACATCCCCAACAGATGGTTCTCAGACCCGGTAAGAGCGCTGGTTTCTTAGTTTTAGAGCAATCCCCAGTTGTTTGCTACTTGCTTGCCCTTGAGTTTGACCTGGTATAGTATCTGAGTGATCTGCCCTGCGTATGTGTTTTCGCTTCTTATTTTGTGTAGAAGGGTCTTGGACCTAGTTGAGAAGTTTCAGAAAAATTCTTGCAGAAGCCATATCTGGTAGATCTTGCTAACGAATGATAACATTCACAAGAATTTCTATTATCGACCAGCTCCAGGAATCCAGAGACTCACTACTACTGCTACTAGCCCTAGAACTGCAGTGTCATGTTTAAACCAGGAGACTGAATGATCCTTTTAATCTCCTTTCCACCTCTGTGTATCTGAAATCCCAAACACAAGCTCCTCAATGCTGAAGATCCTGGAATGCTACTCGTAAGTAGTAGCAGATCTAAGACATTGAGAAATGACCCTGTTTGGAAATTTCAGTATTATCTTGAGGTCAGTATTATTGCTTTTAGCACCCATAAAGTCATCAAGGAGTTCAACCTGGCGTATGTCATTTATGTGATAAAGTAAGTTGGTAATATCAGGAGTCCAAAGGACAAAGTTCATAAAACTCTAACAGTGGCTTCTTTATCAGTGGTTAAGGCTTTGATTATTTAGAGAAGATGACAGTAACATCACTTTAACCACAAAAGACCTGCAGAGTTCTTCAAAACAGTTCACATGACATCAGCCTAGCTGCCAGGGCCACTAAAAAGCCAGTTTGTTCTTATGTCATTTGTTCTTTCTCTCTTCAGACATTAACCTCTCTGGCCAAGCTGATGAAAGAATGCTGGTATCAGAATCCATCTGCAAGACTCACAGCTCTGCGTATCAAAAAGACTTTGACCAAAATTGATAATTCCCTAGACAAATTGAAAACTGACTGTTGACATTTTCACGGTGTCAAGAAGGAAGATTTGATGTTGTTGTTGTCCAGCTGGGACCTAATGCTGGCCTGGTTGTCAGAACAGAATCCATCTGTCTCCCTCCCCAAGTGGCTGCTTCACTACGGCAGACATCTTACCCAGCCACGTGTTGGGGAGACACCAAAACCACCCTAACCTCGCTCAATGACTGTGAACCGGGCATTTCACGAACTGTTCACACTGCAGAGACTAATGTTGGACAGACACTGTTGCAAAGGTAGGGAACTGGAGGAACACAGAGAAATCCTAAAAGAGATCTGGGCATTAAGACAGTGGCTTTGCATATCTTTCACAAGTCTCCTAGACACTCCCCACGGGAAACTCAAGGAGGTGGCGAATTTTTAATCAGCAATATTGCCTGTGCTTCTCTTCTTTATTGCACTAGGAATTCTTTGCATTCCTTACTTGCACTGTTACTCTTAATTTTAAAGACCCAACTTGCCAAAATGTTGGCTGCGTACTCCACTGGTCTGTCTTTGAATAATAGGAATTCAATTTGGCAAAACAAAATGTAATGTCAGACTTTGCTGCATTTTACACATGTGCTGATGTTTACAATGATGCCGAACATTAGGAATTGTTTATACACAACTTTGCAAATTATTTATTACTTGTGCACTTAGCAGTTTTTACAAAACCGCTTCGTGCATATGTTAAAGCTTATTTTTATGTGGTCTTATGATTTTATTACTGAAATGTTTTTAACACTATACTCTGAAATGGACATTTTCTTTTATTATCAGTTAAATTCACATTTTAAGTGCTTCACATTTGTATGTGTGTAGACTGTAACTTTTTTTCAGTTCATATGCAGAACGTATTTAGCCATTACCCATGTGACACCACCGAATATATTACTGATTTAGAAGCAAAGATTTCAGTAGAATTTTAGTCCTGAACGCTGTGGGGAAAATGCATTTTCTTCAGAATTATCCATTATGTGCATTTAAACTCTGCCAGAAAAAAATAACTATTTTGTTTTAATCTACTTTTTGTATTTAGTAGTTATTTGTATAAATTAAATAAACTGTTTTCAAGTCAAACAGTGAAATTGTTTTTCAATGTATAAAAAAGACCTGTATGATATTAAGCATTTTCTTATGGGAGCAATAGGAGCACAAAACTAATTTGTAAATTGAATTTGCTTTTAAAGTCTAGTAATGAACTTGAGGGTACTCGAAGGATGTCTTACAGCTTGAATTTGATATCAGGAAACTTGAGCTTTATTTGTTTCTTCTTTTGCCTGTGAGTTTTTTTTCAGTTTCCTCAACTTTAAAGTGAGGATAACAGATCTCCCTGACTGCTTTTCTCACAAGGGTCTGGGAATATAAATGGGATGAAGGGTGTCATAGCATCGTTTGGTATAAGGAATTATGTGAGTGTAAAGCATCTCAGCTTTGGGAACCTTGCTGCTTGGGAAAATCCATTCCTGACATTTTTCACTTGTGCACAACAGAATTAAGAAGGTAGGGATCATAGTAGCCCAGTAAGTGAAGAGGAGTGAAAATTCTGGAATATCCTCCAGAGGTAAGTCAATAACTTTGTTAGGATGCATTTACTTGGAGGATATATATTAGGGTCACATTCAACTTTTTTGAAATTAAAAATTAAATTTTTAATTTTTGTTACATATAACATAAAATTTACTATCTTAATTTTTACATGTACAGTTCAGTAGTATTAAGTACATTGACATTCTTGTGCTACCATCACCATCATCAATCCACAGAACTCTTTTCATCTTGTAAAACTGAAACTCTGTATCTATTAACTATCCATTGCCCCCTCCCCATAGACCCTGGCAGCCCCCATTCTACTCTTTGTCTCTATGAGATTGACTACTCTAAGTAGCTCATATAAGTGGAATCACACAGAATTTGTCCTTTTCTGAGACTGGCTTATTTCATGTAGCATAATGTCTTCAAGGTTCATCCATATTGTAGCATATGTCTGAATTTCCTTCCTTTTTCAGGATGAATGATATTCCAGGTATATATACACAACCTTTTGTTTATCCATTCATCTATTGATGGACACTTGAGTTGCTTCCACCTTTTAGCTTTTGTGAATAATGCTGCTTGAGTGTATAAATGTCTCTTTGAGTTCTTGCTTTCATTTCTTTTGGGTATATACCCATAAATGGAATAGAGTCACATTTAACTTTTATTGAAGTATAACGTACTTATATAAAAGTATACATATATAAAAGTGTGCAGCCTGATGAATTTTGATAATTTTTTTATAACTTGATTACACCTATGGAAACAGCACCCAGATCAAGACGCGGAACATGCTAGAAGCTTCCCTCTTGCTCCCACCTCACTCCCAGGCCCCAAAGTAACTACTCTCCTGACTGCTAAGAGCACAGGTTTTACTCACTTACTGTTGAACCACCTTATAAATAGACTCATACAGGATGTGTGCACACGGGCAGAATCTCTGGGTGACAGGGTATGTGTCTGCTCAGCTTCGGTGGATATTGCCAAAGCTTTTTCCAAAAAGCGTTGTCCAGTGTACATTCCCCTCAGCCGTGTATGAGAGTTCCAGTTGTTCTGCATCTACAACAGTACTTTGTATTTTATTCGTTTTCATTTTAATCATTCTGGTGGGTGTGTTGTACTCATTTCAGCAAAACAAAAACAAAAGGGAGAGAGTAAATGACACTGTTGCCATCCTCCTCCGTGAGTATTTGTGAAGAGCCTTGCTCCCGCCAGCCTGCTTCTGGTTCCGTCAGCCTCACCCAGCCTCCCCTCCTAACCCTAGATGGGGCGGTTCCTTGCGGTAGCAGCAGACGACTCCAGTTTGCAGTTGTTCTGATCTTTGCAGAAGCAGCTTTGTTGTGCCCCGACCTCAGAGGCACTAGCATCAGCTGACCAGGGTCACTGCTCAGGGGGCCGGGTCCCAGCCACACGGGGCCCTGTCTCTAAGCTCAGAGACGCCAGTAGCAGCCCAAGGCATGCCCTCCTCCAAGTGTCGGCTGTAGGGGTGCTCGCCTTTAAAGCCTCCAAGTGCTAATAATCCCATCCTCTTCCTTTGTTCCGCCAGCATTAGGGGTGTCGCTGCAGTAGTTGTTTCCTTCGTGCTTTAATGTTGTGTTTTTGTCCTTTTTAATGACTCGGTTAATAACTTGTGACTCCTAGTCAACAAAAAATTCCTCTCTACAAAAAAAATAACAACAAAAACCTGATGTGTTCTGTTTCCTGACTGGACACAGTGATACTTTTTGAGGTAGGCAGAACAGATGTCACATCCCCAATTTACAGATCCGAAAACTGAGGCAGCAGTCGAGTGTGACTGTTCGGCTAATTAGTAACAGAACTGAAATCGGATCCTTAACGTTTTTAGTGAGAGCTCTGGCAGTTCCCTGACTCCTTGAATCCTCTTTCGTCTCCCCGATTCTCTCTCTAGGAGGATTAAGGAAAGAAAGGTCATTTGGCCTGGCATTTGTTGTTTTATTTCTTAACGTGTTTATATTCCACAGGAAGATCAAGTGACACATGTCCTGGATGTGCTTTTTTCTAGAATGTTAGCTCCCTCACAGATGGACTGATCTTCCCGTCTCCTCTCACCCCTATCCCTAAATAAAGAATAGTTTCCCCACTGGGATTGGAATGCCCTGAAGGACCCTCTCAGTCACTAGAGGTCTGTGTCATGTCTGAGAATGAGCACTTCTGTGGCCCCCACACTTTCCTTCCAGAGCTTCCTGCCCGGCATTCTTTGTCTGTCAGGGACCCCCGACACAGTACAGTCGTCCCCTGGTGTAAGTGGGGGATTGGTTCCAGGACCCCTGCATATGCCCCGGTCTGCTCATCCTCAAGGCCCACAGTCGGCCCTGGAGGACCCGCGTATAGGAAAAGTTAGCCCTCCCCAAACGTGAGTTTTGCTTACCAGAAATATTGTGTTTTCAATCACTTTTGTCACATGTAAGTGGACCCAGGCAGTTCAAACCTCTGTTGTTTAAGGGACAACTGTACTTCAAAACTTAATTAATTCATGTGTTTCAGGAAGTTTCCAACCGTGGAAGACCTCTACTCTAGAAGGTTCTCTGCTGCGCTCTCATTTTGACAGTTTCCGCCCTAAACTGTTAACTCTCCTCATATATCCCTTTCTTCATCAATCTAAAAGTCTGATGAGGTCACTAAAGTTGCTCCAGAATTCCTCAGCTTTGACATCAAAGTGCATCCATGATTCACCTCATTAAATAGATACTGAGTGCCAAGTACCAGAGAGGAGAGGCTTCCATCCTGTCCCTCCTGTCACACTGCTGACCCTTTGTGCTTGGCTTTGTTAGAGTCCTTTCTTCATCTTGCCTGATCTTATGTATGTTTTTAGTGTAAGTTTCACCCATTAAATGGTTACTAATCATAATAATTACAATTGCTAATAGTTAATGTTTGCTGAGCATTCACTGCGTGCTGGGTCCTTTGCTTACTGTTGAACAGGTACTCCTCATAGGAACACTAGCAGGTAGGTGCTATGATTTTTATTTCACAGTTAGAGAAACTGGGGCTTGTTGAGGTCATGACCATGTCTGTCCTACAACCAGAAAGCAGTAGAGCTGGGATTTGAAGCCAGGTAGATTGATTCCAGCACCTGAGCTCTAATATACTATATGCTGCTGCTTATTACAAAGAAGTTATGCATTTTTTCTGCTTTTTTGCATGAAAATGATGTCATTGACTTCTTTTCAGTAGAATATGCATACTGAATTGCTGTGTTATGAGAAGTGAGTGGTTGGCTTCCGCCCCCCCAACAAATGATCTTTTTCTCTTACTTAGGTTCAGTGTTTTTAGAAATGAATTCAGGATACAAATTTACATGGCCAGTATGAACTCAGTTATTGAAAAAATGACTAGGAAAAAATTACCCAGTTATACCAAAATATTTAACGTAATTATCTTTGAGTGATGCTGCCCTAGGTTATTTTTTCCTATTTTCTATATTTTCCATCTTTCTAAAATAAGAATGTGTTTTAGAATATTGAAGGAATGGCAGTTTTGTGTTGGTTTGTGAGGTCACGTCAGTCTGCTAATTACCAAGTGACTTAGGTGGCTAATAATTATTTTAGTGGGTTTGTAATTTTCATCTTTTTCTAAATTATACATGTCAGTGTTTAAAAAGAGAAAGAGTTCTGTAAGGTTTATAACAAAAAGCAGCAACCCTCTATTATTTCCCACTTCTGTTTTCCCACTCCCCAGTGGCAAAATTTTTTTATTTTTTATACTGATCTCTTCTGGTCTTTGTTTTTCAAAAATAGCATAATTACCCTTCTATTTCTTATTTTAAGTTGTAGACATTATCTATTGACTTTTATTGTGGAAGATAAGGGTGTAGCTCTTTTACCAGCATTTCCTCACCTTCATCTTACATGTATACATCCTTTTTCCTCCTGATGTTCATTCTCGGACACAACAAATATTTATGGAGCACCTACTACATGTCAGACACAGCTTTGATTGCCAAGAAAAAAAGCAGCAAACGGAACAAAAGCCTCTTCCTTCATAGAGCTAATGTCTGTTGTTTATTGTCACCAAGTAAATATTAATTCACCAATGATTACATTTCCTTTCCTATACAGCTTATTGTTTTCCCTGAAGTCAGTGATTTTCTTCCCTTTGCATTTGGTAAGTTTACAGTGCACTGTCATTAATTCCTGACCAAACACTCTCTGTCAAAGTATAAATCTCAACTCAGTCCATTCACATAAGATAACCTACCGATATTTCTCATGAAGTATTCCTCCTGGCGTCCTCTGTCCTCTAAACCTGCTACTACTGTCCTCCTGGGACCTCCCTTCACAATTATGAATTTCCCTAGCTCATTCCTGTGTAGGAACCCTGGTTTCTAGCATCTACCTTATCATTTACTCTCTTATTTTATTGAATTGCATATCTCAAATTTGAAAATGTCTTAATTCTACCTTCACAACTAATTAAGAATTTGGTGGGACATAGAATTCTAGGTTGGATTTTTAGAATTTTGAAGGTATCGCTACATCATCTGGCTTTCTGTGTCGTTGGTGACAAGTCTCAGGTATTCTGATTGTCAGGTCCTTGTAAGTGACATTTTTTTCTCAGCAGAACTTTTAGGATTTTTTCTTTGTTTCCACAGTTCTCTCTATCTGGAGCTCCTGTTATTTGGATATTAGACTTTCTGGGTTGGTCTTCTAATTTCTGAAAAATGTTTTTCTCCTATTTTTCAGATCTTTATTTTTGCAGTATAGCATAAACATGAAGAACAGTGACTCTAGGAACAGATGGCATAATGATAATCCCAGTCCTGCTGCTACTTAGTAGCTATCTAACTTTGGGCAAGTCACTTCACTTCTTTATTTCAGTTTCTTTATTTGTAAAGTAGGGGATAATATAATAATAGTGCCCATCGCATAGATTTATTGTGAGGATTAGATGAGTTAATACCTATAAACTGTTTAGAACGTTGCCTGGCACATAGTAAATTCTCAAGAAATATTAGCTATTAATATTTCTTTGGTTTTACTGTCTACCATTTATACTGTTTTCCTTTCTCAAAATTACACATTTAATAATAGATATTATTTCATATTATTTTAATTCTCAACATTTTAATTTCCAAAAATTGTGAGAAGACCTTTTTAAAGACTCTTATTCTTGTTGTAGGATGCTATATCTTATATCTCTCCAAGAATGTTATAGATTTTTTTAAAGTTTTCTTTTTTTCCTTCTTATTTTACTCATCATTCTCTTTATTTTTTATTTTGTTTTACTTTTTAATTTCAGGATATTACGGGAGTACAAATGCTTCAGTTACATATATTGTCTTTGCACCACGCGAGTCTAAAGTTTTCTTTAACTCCTTTGTTTCTACTTTTTCAGGGTTCTTTTTCCCCCCTGTTGTTTGTTTGTTTTAGTTTCTATGTTTCTCATTAGAAGAATGCCTTAAATGTATGAAGATCCTTGTCTGTCTGTTCATATTTAAGACACTAGAAAGCTAATTGGAAGGAAGAATTCATTATTAACAATAGTGTGTATCCATTCATATTTAAAAGTCTTCTGGATAATTTTTTCCCCCTTTGGCTAACTTGTTTAATTTAATCTTATTTGGTAATCATGCTTTTACCTGACGATGTGGCTGATGTATAGCTCATTCTAAGAATAAGAAAAGTATTGGCTCTGCCATGTTCTTGTTCATTTGCTGGCATTACTAGTATTGCATTTAACCTGCAGTTTCCTTGTATGAATCAATTGTCAATTTGTGAGAATTAATTTGGCAAGAAATAGATACATAATTCACAAATCCACTTCACTGAATAAACCTTAACGGCAACTTGTTTCAATACATTGGAAGCAAACACGTTTGGGGAGGAATGCTCCTCTGTCTGGTATACAGCACAGAAAGCCTACCAGTGCTCACCCTGGATTAATATTAGCAATGCTTACAATCTTCTTCTAGATGTAAATTAAATATATATACATAGAAACTTTTTCTCACACCTCATTGGATCATCGTGTACACCTCTATGTTGCATGGACCCCCAGTTTGTGCTTTGGAGACTCCCTTTCTCATCATCACTGGGTCAACTAACTCAGATCTCAGTCATCTGGGAAGCAGTAGTCAGAAACCTAGGTGCACGGCAGCATGCTTTGGTGCTAATGAACTAAAAATATGGATTCTCTGATGATAGTGCCATTTACGTCATTCTGACTAGAGCCTAGAAGATTGTAATTTTTGACATCATCTTAGTGATTTAGAGAAAGTGGTTGCCATCTACATTAATTTTGGGACCATTGATAGGGAAAGAATACTAGATGGAATAAGGAAGTGTAAGTTCAGGTACCTCCCTGCCAGGTTACTTACCTGGGTAAGGCACTTTACTTCTTTCCTGTCTCTATTCAGTAAAGCGAAAAATTTGGATGAGAGATGATCTTCTAGTTCAAGGTCTTTCTCAGTGCTAACATTCCATTAATCACCCACATGATAGAAGGTAGTTTTTCTTTTTCCCTCAATGGGTTGAAAATTTTTTAATGGAATTAGCATTAACATTTCTATTGCCCAAGATGTTTGTAACAGAAGGTGGTCTCTAGTCATACAGAAACTTAAAAATTGTGATTCAGAGAAAATAATCCCTAAGAGTTAACCAGTTGTGTCAATCCATAGTCAGAACCTCAGTTGAATTTAGTGACATAAACCTTTCGTCGCCCAACGTAGATTTTTAAAAATTTCAATGAACAGACAATTCATTTATCCCGATACAACAGTATAAATTGACAGTAATTGGTCAAGATAGTGACCAATTACTTTTGAACAGGGCCCCGGATGGGCCACCTATACGGAAGGAATTCTAGACGGAAGGAAGAGCAAGTATAGAGACCCTTGGGCTTGTTAGAGAAACAGAAAATGTAAGGGTGACTACAGTGAGGTTGAAATGCAGATGAAGTAGAGTTAGGAAGAGCTCAGATAGCAATGGCAGGGAGTTTATGCTTAGTGACTGGAACTAAGCAAGAAAACTACAGAAAGAAATTATATACCCAACTGGGTATTGATGCAGTATCTCTGAAGTTCAGTTTGGGGCCTGATAAACTCCACAGAAGCTAATTGAAGCTTCATCTGCAGGAAAGGGGCTATAAAATACAGAAATATGACATATGACCAATCTTTGAGTCTAAGTGACCCTTAACTGCCATGCCTCCCAATGGTAGACTTGTAAATCAAACAGTCAAGAAGCCAGATATAACATAATGTCTGCAACCAATCCATTTATTCTGATTACTGTGATTGATAAAAAGTATCTGAAGACATTGTACTATTTGATGACCATGATGATTCAAAGAATTTTGTTCTCTCATTCTGTTTGTATCTTATATTTCCTTGTATCTTATATTTCTTACAGTATAGCATTCATATGAATTTTTCAATTGGTTCTCAGAAGAACTACGATTGAACCTCAACCATGAAAGACTCAGTGAAGAACCATGAAGGACTTCATCCCACTGTGGTTGGGTGGCCAGGGTCATGAAGTACTCACAGGATCTCTGTACAGGCAGTTGTCTGCAGGAAAGCAGCTGCCTTCTTGGGGTTTGATGATGGATTTTGATTACTTTGTTTAGTTTTTCTCCAGATTCAAATTCCAGCTGTTGCAAACACAAGAGATAAATGTCTATTTGATCAAGAGGAAAGAAGTAAACTTCATTCTCTCTCATATTCTTGCTCCAACATCAATAGAAAGTACTTGTATCTCAAAGCCTTCATTAGCAAAGTATCTTCTTTTGAATAAATCTGTTCTTTTCCTGCCATTGGATCTATCCCTATAAAGACTCCAGCAAAAAGTTCTATAGGTACAAGCTAATGATATGCAAAGGTAAGCACATCTTAAGAAAAAGGCCTAAATTTATTTTTAGGCTGTTATTTGGCAGAGAAAAAGGGAAATTATGTTAGGTACAATTTATTATTAGGTACAATTTATTATTGCCCTTCCTGAGGAAGGGCAAAATGGATGTAGGGGCTAAGAATGTAATAAAAAATTTAAATGTGAACCCTGTGTATAGAACATGTGAAATTAAAAGGATAAGAAGAATCAGTAGATATAATATCATATAACACGTAAATGTTCTCTCTTATAAGCATCCTTTTGGTTACAGAATGGAAAATTTTCCTATCATATGCCTTTTCCCCTTTTTATTGTAGTAAAATATACATAACAAAATTTACCATTTTAGCCCTTTTTAAGTGGCATTAAGTACATTCACAATGTTATACAACCACCTCTATTATTTCCAGAACTTTTTCCATCCCAAAGAGAAACTGTACCCATTAAACAATAATTCCCCATTCCCTCCTCCTCTTAGCCCCTGGTAACCATTATTCTACTTTGTCTCTATGAATTTGACTACTCTAAGTACCTCTTATAAGTGGAATCATTCAGTGTCTTTTTGTGACTGGCTTATTTGCATTAGTATAGTGTACTCAAGGTTCATCTGTGCTATAGCGTATGTCAGAATTTCCTTCCTTTTTATGGCTGAACAATATTCCATTGTATGAGTATACCACATTTTGTTTATTCATTCTTCTGTGGATGGACACTTGGGTTGTTTTCTCGTTTTGGCTAGTGTGAATAATGCTGACCCTAGACTTTGTGTGGAGTACATTATATACATGTACAGTTTGGCTAACACCACTTTCAACATTTTGTGTCTGAAGTTGTCTCTTGAATGGGGTATATTATGAATGTCACATGGCATAAAATGATGTAAATTCTGACTGGTCACGTACTTAAGTATAGCCTTGTTTAGGCTCAAAGGAGAGAAAGATATACTTAAGTTGGGAGGCTGATCATTGGGCAGGAAAATGGTCATAGTGGCCATTTATTGAGTACTCAGCACGTGGCAGGAACTGTGAGTGCACTTTATGCTTTCTAATTTGGTCTTCATGAAACCCCACAAGGGGACTTTTATCCTCTTTTACACATGAGGGAATGCATTCAGAGAGGTTAGGAACTTGCTGAAGATGATACTGCCAGTAAAGGGTTGAGCTGAGATTTGACTACCTGGGTCAATTTTAGTCCAAATTCTGTGTGTGTAAAAATTGTACTTTTCTGCCTATCAAAGGATGGTTTATTTGTCATTCTGCAATTTTTAGACTTCTAGGCAAGTCTGAAGGGAGCTATGAACAATCAGACTGAAGAAATTTCCTGCATGCAGAAAAAAAGAATTATTTTTATTTATGATGAGTAGTTAATGTGATTCTGGCTATTTCTGGGAGTTCGGGAGACCCAAAGAAACCCTCAGATAAATCCCCATAAATGGATTTGTCTTTTGTTTGTTTTCCCATGAAAAAACCGTGGATTTAAGAATTCCAGATTTTCTGTAGTTTGTTGCTTGACAAGAGGCTAAAACAATTTTTGTTGATAAAAGTAGATTTAGGTGTGGACAGCGGAGACATAATCTTTTTAGAATATGAATGACCAAGTATGATTTGATAATAAGCCTAAGATAAGCAGCTGAGGAGGAAAAAATAATTTCTCAAGAAGAGTAACAAGGCATACCTGAAACCCTCCAGAAAGTGAGCAGCTCCTTGTAAGTCAATTTAAGTGTAAAAGTTGACTACATAGTGACAGCTATATCTCATTAAACATAGCTCTTGTAATGAAGTTAATCGAGACTGTTGACATTTTTCCTATTTCATTTCAAAGACAAGGGCATGCTGGCTTTATGCTACCTATGTGTCTTTTCCAGGCCTTTTTTTTTTTTTTAATCCTTTATTTTTTTTTTCTGGGTATGTGTGAGAAATTGAGGGAAAAGAGCTCATCTAGATAATTCCTAGTTACTCAGGGAGGCCTGGAAGGGAAGTTTTAAAAGTTTAAATAATTTAAAAGTCATATATACTTACCCATGTAGTTACCATTTCCAATGCTCATTTTTCCATTGTATAGATCCATACTTTCATCTGGTGCCATTTTCCTTCTGCATTTAGCATTTCTAGTAGTGTGAATCTGCTGGTAATGTATTCTTTCAGTTTTCCTATGTCTGAAAGGTCTTTATTTCAGTTTAAGTTTTGAAAAATGTTTTTACTGACTATAGAATTCTTAGGTGACAGTTTTTCTTTGCAACATTGTATATGTTGTATATGGATATGTTGTTCCACTATTTTTTCATTTGCATTGTTTTCTATGGGAAATATGTTAGCATTCTTATTTTTTTTTCCTGTATATTTCTTTTTTCCCCACTTCTGACTGCTTAAGAGTGTGTTTTTTTCACAGTTTTTGAACATTTGATTGTGTTATGCCCTGGTGTAGTTTTTTCTTTTTTCATTTTACTTACACATAGAATTTGTTGAGCTTTTTCAATCTGTGAGTATATAGTTTCCACCAAATTTGGAAAATTTTCATTATTTCTTCAAACTTTTTTTAGTTCCCCCATCTTCTCCTTTCTTTTGGGAACTTTGATTACATATATATTAATATTAGGCTGCTTGAAGTTTTCCTATAGTTCACTGATGCTCTGGCCATATTTTTTCCTAACTGTTTTTTCTCTCTGTGTTTTATTTTGGATGGTTTCTATTGCTCTGCCTTCAAGTTCACTAATGTTTTCTTCTGCAATGTCCAATCGGCCATTACTCTCATCTAGCATATTTTTTATCTCACATATTATAGTTTTTTACTTCTAGAAGTTCAATGTGAGTGTTTTGAAAAATATCTTCCATGTCTCTAATTGAAATTTTGCCCATATGGAATATAGCTATAGTAACTTTTAATGACTTCATTATAGGTCATATTTTCTTGCTTCTTTATGATCTTGGTAATTTTTTATTGAATGCTAGACATTGTGAATTTTACCTTATTGGGTTCTAGGTATTTTTGTATTCCTATAATATTCCTAAACTTTGTTTTAGGATGTAGTGGTTCTTGCTTTTAAGCAGTCCTCAGCCTAAGGGTAGTTATTGCTCACTACTGAGTCAAGACCATTCTATATAATTTACTCAATGCTCCATGTATCATGAGTTTTTGTGCCTCAGCTAGTAGAGACAAGCATTATTCCTGGTCCTGTGTAAAGACCAAGGGAAGCTGCCTTTAATCCTTTCAGGTTGTTTTTTCTCCATCTTTGGATAGTTTTTTCATACATGCACTGATTAATACTCAGCTGAATGCTATTGATACAATTATAGGCCTTTGCATCCAGAAGATCCCATTTGAGATCCTTACACTTTTAAATGGCATGCATTTTTTTACTCTGGTGCTAAGTGATTAATTTTTCAGATTTCGAGTTGGTACCTTAGGGCAGTGGTTCTGAAAGTATGGTCCCAACTCAATGGTATCAGTATCACCTGAGAACTTATAACGGATGCAAATTATTAGGTCACGATTCAGACCTGCAGAGTTGGAAACTCTGGGTGGTGAGGCATTATGTAGGACCAATGTTAATAAGTGACATAAAATGAGAGTCACACTCAATTGAGGTTTATTAAGGCAAGATTTTGAGGACATGCCCACAAAGTATAGCCCACAAAGTATCTGTTGTGAGCTGTGCTCCTCGTAGAAGAGGTTGAGAACTTCACATTTAAAGGAAAAGGGGGTACACAGGACAAGGGGGGAGGAGGAGAGCAGTGAGGCAATTGATGGTATTCTCGTGAAGTTCTATTTGGTGCTCAGTAAATCCACATAAGATGAACATTCAAAAAAGGGGGTAGTGGAAATAGTCAATGTTATGATCTTCACAAGGTGGGTAGAAGAGTGATCATATCTCTTCCTTGGTTTACATCTGTACAGAGAAATTTGTAATTGAAATTTAAGAGTTTATTCAGGGTACAGTCCTAAGGTTATAACTGACATGCAATCATTTTATAGGGGCTGTGTATCTTGAAGTTTTTTGTTTTTAGGCTGAAGGAAATAAATATTTTACCCCTAAGTACACTTCTTTGAATATTTTGAGATGGTTGTGGGCAAACAGAAATAATGCTGTAAGGTTGTCTAGGTGAGGAGGCTGGGGAAGAGATTTGCATTTGTAGAGAGTCTCTTATTAGTTCAAAATATTAAGGGGGTACAAATGTTTTTGGTTACATGTATCAATTTTGTTATGCTTGAGTCAGGGTTATAAATGTGTCTATCACCCAGATAGTGTTCATTGTACCTGTTAGGTAGGTTTTTGCCCATCCCCTACTCTCCCCTCCCCCCACATGATTTCCACTGAGTTTTACTTTCCTCTATGCACATGGCTAGTTCCAATTTAATAGTGATTATATGTGGTGTTTGTTTTTCTATTCTTGAGATACTTTGCTTAGGACAATGGTCTCCCATTGCTTCCAAATTGCTGCAAAACGCATTAATTCATCCTTTTTTTTAACAGCTGAGTAGTACTCCATGGTATACATATACCATATTTTGTTAATCCACTCATGAATTGATGGGCACATGGGTTGATTTTAGATCTTTGCAATTGTGAATTGTGCTGTAATAAACATTTAAGTGCAGGTGTCGTTTCGATAAAATGACTTCTTTTCCTTTGGGTAAATACCCTGTAGTGGCATTGCTTTTACTAAAAAGTTCAAAAACAGATGCTGGTGCAGATGCAGAGAGAGAGGAACGCTTCTACACTGTTGGTGGGACAGCAAATTATTAATAGTACAACCCCTATGGAAAACAGTATGGAGATTTCTAAAAGAACTAAAAGTAGACTTTCCATTTGATCCAGCAATCCCATTACTGGGTATCTACCCAAGGGAGAATTTCTATTAAATGCAGACAGACCCTGCCTGTTTGATCTGGGACTGATTTGCTGAGAGACTGACATTGTTAAAGCTCTGAACAAAATAATTTCCCTGAGAGCTGTTGTCATGAGGCTTATCTGCCTAACAAGACCACCTTGCCAGCCAGGTTTCCTTTCTCCCTCCCATACCCTGCCTGCCAAAAAAAACCCTGTTTAGTTATTTTTTAAGCTCCTTCATTTCTTAAAAGAGAACCCCTGTACCTCATTATAGAGAGGATGGCAGTGCTCATGTAACTTGGTTCTCAGGATTAGTTCTCCTTTTGGCATAATGAATTTAGGGGGGTCCTGAGATTTTTGTTTTCCTTTACAGCAGCATTCTGTATTAACAAGCCTTCCAGATAGGTGCTCAAGTTTGAGAACCATTGCCTGAGAACCAACAGTTCGAGTAGTGGGGGAAAGAGTCTTAGGAGACATTTTACATGCTCTTGAATTGGGCAGCTGCCAATCCCACCTGCACACAGGTTGGCCCTAATCAGGCAGAGAATTGAAGAAGACAGGGGTTACTCAAACGGAACAGAATATAGGGAGTAGAAAATGTATTTCTTCTTGGAAAGTTTCTTGGTTAGAAAAATTATTTCCAAATCCCCTCTTTCCTCATAGAAGAGGGAGTTAGGGAGGTGAGAGAAAGTTTGGCACTGACAGTAACTAGTGCTATTGTGCATGTTAGGCTTTCAAGGCAAACGAGCTAAGGGGCTGTGCCCAGGGACCATGTCCCCAGCTTTTGGGATTTATTGGTCCCTGATGCCATGTCTGGTAAACAGGTTATTGGCTCCACAGCGGGAAGTTGGCAGCATCGATAAAGGGGAGAGGGGTTCATGCCATAGGGCAGTGTGCATTGGACAAGAGTTGCAAAAATGTTGGGCAAAAGCATTTTTCTTAAGAAAAATGGCCATTTAACAGCAGTGGGCCAGGTTCCCAGACAGGCAGATTTGTCCAAAAGGACTCACTCTGTGCTCTCGATCTGTCTCTCTTGGCCACACGATGGCCCCGCCTCTCTTCTCTGCCATTCGAGGATGAGACAAGAGGAACAGGGAAGAGGAGACAGAAGTTGCTGCTCTATTTCCCTAAGTGGTTTGTTTCTTTCTTGTCACAAGGTAAAATCATTCATCTTTACATAATCAGGCACTTCCTGAACAGACCCTATTTGGGAAAGAAAGATCACTAGCCCCAGGAACACCTTGCATAGTACAAAAAAGTGATCTAATATATATAAAAAGAAAAAGAAGCTGATTTTGTTAATGGCTGGATGATATATACAGTTGATACAATTGCCCCAAAGCTGTGAGTACTCAGGAGTTATTTAAATAGGTCCCATATATTCTATGGAGCTGTTTACTCCCCTGGCTGGGGCCCATTTACCCTCTCCTCTAGGCTCAGCCCTGCCGTTCCCATGCCTCTGGGCTCAATCCTGTTTCAAGTGTCCTCATTTGTTCATATACTTCTTTTTAAAAAAATAACCTTTTATGACAGTCTACTAAGAGCCAAGCTTGTAGAAGGTGCTGAGAAACACCAAACAAGAAGTATCCTCCCTGTTTTCAAAGAAGATAGCCATGCCAAAACACACAGGATACTCTCAGAATACCAGGAGTCCTGGCCCGGACTTCTTTATTGCTCCTGCAAGGTCTATATAGTCTCTTGTCTGGATGCACCACCGAGCTCTGCACGTGTTCCCTGTGACCAAGGCAGGCTTGGTCTCTGTCTCCACGTTCCCTCTCGCCACCACCATAATCAAGTTCTTACCTTACAGCCTGTCTAAAAGTTATTATAATAGTTATTAAATCATAATAATAACTAGGATTTATAAGCTATTTTATATGTGCCAATAGTCTCTAAAGGCTTAAAAGTAACTCCTCTAATATATCATCTCATTTAATTCACAGCAGCCTAATGAGAGGCTTTTATTATCCCCATTTGCACATGAAGAAATTAAGGTATGAAGAATCCTCATGCCTGCCTTGCAGTGCCAGTGTCCTCTAGTTTTTGAAGTTTCGTCCTGAGTGCAGATTCCCATGTTCGAGTTTCTACTTCCTGCTGCTAGAAGAACTCTGCCAGTGCCTGCCCAGAAGAATGCAAGTTGCAAACACAAAGCTGTTCCTTACCTGGGTCCTGGTGTGCATCTTACTGTACTTGGGCTGTTTGTTTTTTGGATTTCCCTCCTTCTAGATAGAATGTGAACTACTTAATAGCAGGGATCATTTGGCACATACTTGATACCTGATAAATATTCTTTTTTTATTCCCTTCATAGTAGATATGGAATGGAAGTATCACAAATGCTGCGGGACCAGCCTTTCCTGGCAGTTTTGTCTGGTCCAGGGCTCTGATATTTAAAGGAATCAGGTAGGCTGAGGGACTGGTGGGGACTGGGACATACTGGAGAGAACAAGTCTGATTGATGGAAGTAACTGCTACGCATGTTCAGCCCATTGCTCTCACGCAAGAATGATGACCCCATGTTGTCAAATTTTCTGGTTTTCAAGATAAGTCAGGAATCTGGATTATTAAGTAACATTTTCCAATTTTAAAAAACACTGTGCCAACTCCAGAAAATCTGAGCTCCAAATTTTCTACGTTTTACTTTTGTAAGAGAAGTAGTTTTGTTTTTGCTTTGTTTTTTAGATGGTTTAGCACACAGAGACACACAAACACATGAGCACTCAAAAAATGTTAGTTTATGATGATATCCAGTAACTGACCGGATCAGGTGACACAATCATAAAGCCAGTGGACGGGGTATCTTCAGACAAGTCAACTTACAGGCAAGGATTTCAAAAGAAGAAAGCACACAAGTGGAGGCATTAGAAACCAATGATAACAGCTCTGGGATAATGGAAAAAGTCTAGAAAATCTCAACACTGCCCAAACAGGGCTTTTATTAAATCTATCCTTCTTGCACTAAAATGGCTATTCATAGGATATGGCTAAGGGGTTGTGATGCTTTGTCATTGTGGTGTCAAAATGACAGGGTGGCAACTTCATCTGTGTTGGAGTTAGAGGGAATGTCTTTGCTGGGTTGCTCGTTGGGGAATCTGCTAACTTGTGGAAGTGTTTTCTAGAAACTCCTTTGGCCTACAATCACACTCATAATTATCATTCATGTTTGCTATGAGCCCATAAAATCACACAGGTTCTGGAAGAATAATTTTTCACGAAAGGATGATTTTGAAAATATCATACATTTATATGAAATATATAAGAATTTTCTGGGGGATGGCACCATCTTCGGGAGAGTGAGAGGCGTTTGCTGATTTTATGAATGTTTCCTCAATACCTGTTATGCACCAGGTGTGGTCCTAAGCAACTTCTACTGCAGAATGATGGATTAGAAGAAATAAAAGCTGTCATATCTATCTTTTCGGAAACATACAACTGGCTTGGGAAGAGTACAGAGTCAGTCACAGGGGAACATGTTCAAAGAAGTTGCAAAATGAGAAGGAGGAGATGAGAGAAATCAGAGAAGGGAGCAAGCATTCTGACTTTTGACTGAGAATCTCTGCCAGTTTCTCCTCACGTATGAAGACTTATTTACTTGGCACACTATTGCAATCTGTAATATTGCAAAACATAAAGTCAGATTCCATCCCTGCTTGTTTTAATACTCAACAAGGTCGCAGCCTTATTAGCTTTTAACAACTGTTATGAAAACTTAATATGGCCTCTGAGTAGCATTATTCTCAGACCATATCCCCAGCTGTGAATGTTGTACCTAAAGTAAAGAGATTAGATGTTGCATACATGGAAAATAAGAATTATAACTAAAGAAAAAACAGAAAGAACCCACATCTTAGAAAAGGAAATGTCCATGCATATGAGCACATGACTTTATGGTAAAATCTGCAGCTACTGTACAGGAGATGAACGGCAGTGACTCTCTCTGTGTATCTATCTATGTACTTACTACAACTTGTTAATATGTATTAAGAAAAATAAGTGATCAATATTAAAATCTGTAAATGAGAATTTTTCATTTATTTTCACATCTATGTTCTAGTTCACAAAACTATAAATGAAAATTAATTTTATGCTTTTGAAAGTTTATTGCCAATGGCATTTTTAAGACAGTAAACAGCAGGATTTTAAGGCTGCATGAGAAGTCACTTTTTTTAGATTTAAGTTTTAAACCAAATCCAGGTTCAAAATCAGAGGATGTTATGGTGGATTATTTATTTGCCCTTTGTGGTGAGCAGACTAAGAGCCCCTCAAAGATGTCCTCATTCTAATTCTCAGAACTATGACTATGTTAGGTTACAAGGCAAAGGGAGATTAAGGGTGCAAATGGATTAAGACTACTAATCAGCTGGATTTAATTTAAAATAGGGAGATTATCCTGGATTGTTCAAGTGGGCCCTATGTGATCACAAAGGTCCTTAAAACTGGAAGAAGGAGGCAGAGGAGAGGCAGAGGGAGATGTGACTATGAAAGAAAGGCATAAGACATGCAATGTTGCTGGCTTTGGAGATGCAGGAAGGGGGTTTTTAGAGGCTATGAAATGCAAGGAAACAGATCCTCTTCTAGGGCCTCCAGAAAGGACTGCAATGCTGCCAATACCTTGCTTTTTGCCTAACCTGTGTTGGGTTTCTGACCTGCAGGACTGTAAGATAATTTGCATTGTTTTAAGCCAATAAATTTGTGGTAATTTATTACAGCAGTGAGTAGAAAATTACTACACCTTAAAATTAGTCAATATTGTCAAATTAAACTTTTTTCTAAATGTTAATAAAATTCACCTAAAACACAGTAGACTTTTGCTTCTGACCAGGAGAAAGTAACAAAGTTAAAATTACCCTTTGGCCATAAATAGAAAACTGGAAGAAATATATGAAAAAACAATTTTACCTGACAATAGGCATCACAGGACTATGACACTCAAGAGAAGGAAAACAAATGAAGCCCTATAATCATACCCACTTTCTGCTGTGGAAAGCAAAACACCAAATGAGATAACCCTTACAAATCAGGTAAGCTCACATACACTGGATTTCTATAACGTAAGGATGGAAAACCACAAAGCATTCTCACAATATTGCTGAGCTGAGATTGGGCAAACCAAGGCAGCTAGAATTTGTGGGGCAGAGTAATGGAGAGGGAGGAGTTATGTAGAGAAGGAAGAGCAAAAATATTTATAGGGATGTACTTGAAACTTTGGCTTAATAACAATTTGCGCATCTTTAGGCTAAAATCACATAAAGCTAGACAAAAAAATTTCTAAGAATAAATGATTATAGGGAAGCTATAAGCCAAATAATTCCCCAGGCTCATGCAGGGATAGAAATTGTTTGTGACAGCTAGAGTGAAGAATCCTCATTGAATACATGGAACATTCTATAGAGACTCCAGAAGGGCTGCATCTTAGTAGTGGATTTTAGAATAAAAGCTCTCGTAGGCCTACTTTAGAAAAGAATAAAAACAAGCATTCTAATTATCAAACTGATTCACAAATAACTTAAACATTCTCCATATCAAAGTCTGAAACTCTTTAAAGGAATATAACAAAATCCTACACTCAATAATGTAAAACTGACAATGTCTAACATAAAATAAAAAATTATTACACATACAAGAAACAGAAAAATGTGATCCATTGCCAAGAGAAAAATACAAATCTCTATAGAACCAGAAATGGTAGAGATGATGGAATTATGAGGCAAGGATGCTAAATCAGCTATTCTAAATATGTCTGATATGTTCATGAATTTAAAAGAAAATATGAACATAATGAGGAGAGGAAGGAAAGATATAAAAAGAACCAAATGGAACATCTGAAGATGAAAACTACAATATATGAAATGAAAATTCACAGGCTAGGATAGCAGTAGATTAGACAGTAAAAATCAAAAGTTCAGTTATTTTGAAGACACAATAAAATGACACAAAATGAAGCCCAGAAAGGAAAAAAAAAAAAATCTAAAAGAAATGAATAGAGGCTCAGTGATTTTGGAACATATTAAGTGTTCTAATATATATGTAATTGAAGTCCCAGAAAGCAAGGAGGAGAAAGAAAAGTATTTGAAGGAATAAATGACTAAAGCAAATTGACCAAAGCAAAATAACAGCAATGTATAGTTGAGTTTATAACATATATGGAGATAAAATGTATGACACAACAGGAGAAGAGAAGTGGAAGTAAATTCTTATAAGTGTACATATACATTCAGGAATTAGTATTATTTGAGAGTAGTCTATCATAAATTAAAAATGCACACAGTAAACTCTAGAATAACCACTAAATTAGACCCCACCAACTCCCCTCCCTATAAACCCAGAAGCATAGCTTAAAAGCCTATGGTAGAGCTAAAATGAAATTCCAAAAAACAATCCAAAAGAAAGCAAGAAAAGAGAAAAACAAAAAAAAACAAAGAACAAATAAAAAAGTAGAAAAAACTAGTAAAATGATATATTTAAATCAATAGTTACATTAAACATTCCTATTAAGAACCAAGACTCAACTCCATGCTGCCTGTAAGAAACTCACTTTAAATATAAAGACACAGATCAGATAAAAGTAAAAGCATGGAAAAAGGTATATCATCCAGATTCTAATTAGAAGAAACCTGGTATTGTTTTACTGATATCAGACAAAGTGGATGTTAGGACGAGGAGTATATCCAGAGATAAAGAAAGGCTTTTCGACTGGGTGCCATGGCTCACACCTGTAATCCTAGCACTTGGGAGGCCGAGGAGGGTGGATTGTTTGAGCTCAGGAGTTCGAGACCAGCCTGAGCAAGAGCAAGACCCCATCTCTACTAAAAATAGAAAGAAATTATCTGGCCAACTAAAAATATATAGAAAAAATTAGCCGGGCATGGTGGCACATGCTTGTAGTCCCAGCTACTCGGGAGGCTGAGGCAGGAGGATCGCTTGAGCCCAGGAGTTTGAGGTTGCTGTGAGCTAGGAGTATGCCACACACTCTAGCCTGGGCAACAGAGCAAGACTCTGTCTTAAAAAAAAAAAAAAGGACTTTTCACAGGGGTCAATTCATTAAGAAGACATAAAGATATCATAAATGTATGTGGACCTAAAAACAGAGGTTGAAAAAATTGAAAGGAGAAATGACAAATCTATAGTTATAGTTTGAGATTTCAATAGTCTTCTCTCAGTAATTGTCAGAACAAATAGAGATTGATATGATTTAAACAATTTTATCAACAAACTTGACCCAATTGACATTATAGAACTCTTTAATCATTAATTACAGAACACACATTCTTTTCAAGTATATGTGGAACATTCAGCAAAAGGGATTGCATCCAGGGCCATAAAAGAAGTCTCAATAGATTAAAAATAATTAAAGTGATATAGATTATGTTTTTTGACTACCCACAGAATTAAACTAGGAATCAAAAACAAAAAGAAAATGAGACTATTACCCAAATTTGGAATCAATCAACTAAGCAACCAACAGGTCAAAGAAGAAATCACAAGAGAGAGTAGAAAATGTTGTGAACAGAATGAAAATTTTGTGGGATACAGCTAAATCAATGCGTAAAGGGGTAAGTTAAAACTTCAAAAGCTTATATTAGAAAAGAAACAATGGTTCAAATAAATGATCTAAAATTACTCTTTAAGAAGTTAGAAAATAAAAGCAAATTAATTCCAAAATAAAAAAGAAAGGAAATAAATGTAAGAGCAGAAATCAATAAAATATAAAATGAACAAACAAAATGAAAATATCTGCTTCTTTGAAAAGCTCAATAAATGTATAAAACTGACTGTTCAAGAGTAATCAAGAAAAAAAAATACACAAATCGTCAAGAATGCAAGATGGATTATCACTAGAGATTCTATACACATTTAATAAACAAATATGAACGAATTTATACCAATAAATTTGACAACCAAGGTGAAATGAGAAAATTCCTTAAAAGACACAAATTATGAAAACTGATTCAAGAAGAAATATAAAACCTAAACAATCTTATATCATTTAAGTAAGTTAAATGTACATTTAAAAACCTTGTTGTGAAGAAAATTCAGGACGATATAATCACTGGTGAATTTATCAAATATTTAAGGAAGACATAATACCAATCTTATGCAAACTCTCAAAAATCGAGAAGAAAGAAACCCTGTCCATCTATTTTATGAGGCCAGCATCATCCTGATACTATAACCAAAGATCTTATAAATAAACTATAAACAAAAGTTCTCATAAAAAAATTCTTAAGAAGATAATAGAAACGAATCCAGCAATATATACTTTGAATCTAGCCATATATAAAAAGCAGGGTGCATTCTAGGAATGCAAAGTTGGTTTTTCATTCAAAAATCAATGTATTTCAATATTGATAGTACAAAAGAAAAATATCATATGACAATTTCAGAAGATACGGAAGACATATTTGACAAAACTTAATACCTATGCATGCTAAAAAAGAAATAAAACAAAACAAAAAAACAACTACTAGGTAAACTAGGAATAGAAAGGAATTTCCTCAACCTGATAAAAGGCATTTATAAAGAACCCTCAGCTAACATGATACTTAATGGTAAAATAGTAACTTGCTTATCCTCTAAGATTGGAAAAAAGATAAGAACATACCCTTTCACCCCTCCTATCTGACATTGCATTAAAAGATCTGAGCCAGGCCATAAGGCAAGAAAAAGATATAGAAAGCACAGCGATTGGAAGGGAAGTGATAAAACTATATTTACTTCTAGGCAACATGGGGTTCTAAGGATTGTATGAAAAAGCCCATAGTACTAATAAATGAGTTTAGCAAGATCAGTTTACAAAAATCAATTATACTTCTACCTACTAGCAGCAAACAGTTGGAAATAGAAATGAAAAAACAATGCCATTAGCAATAGCATCAAATACCATCAAATTTGAATATTGCTAATGGGAATGTAACAACCCACAAATTTCACTTTTAGGTATTTGCCCAAAAGAAATAGAAATATAGAAATATATACCCATATGCAAGTAGCGTAAAAGACTTGTACACTAATATTTGTAGTAGAACATTAAAAATAAAACCTAAAGCATATAGAAGTACATAAAATAGTGAAAATATTATCCCTCTCCCCAATCCCAATTGCTAGATATATCCATTGTTAATAGTTTGTCATATATCATTCTGGACTTTTCAATGCACAAATAAGCACATACATAAAACTATAAAAACTGTTATGCAACCTGATTCCTCACAGCACTATGTAACATGGACATTATCCCTGTTACTATCTTATCTTTTATAATAGCTGATGATGGTTCTATAATTTACTTAATGAATTACCTATTAATAAAGTAGGCAATTAGTGCTGTAAATCATTCTTTAGAATTAATTCTTAGAAATGAAATTTTAAATTCTAATAGCTACTGGCAAATTGTTCTCTTTAAATATTTTTCCAATGTATACATCTATCTACAGCATTATTAAAAAGTTACTTTAAAATTGGATAATGCATAAGCCAATAAGTTCGGTTTTTTCTTCATTGCTGAACTTACTTTGAGAAAGCTTCATCTTTGGTTTGCAGCTGAATTAGGGAAATCTGGGGAATAACATCGGCTTCTTTGTAGCTGCAAGTTTAGGGTCTGAGTTTTGAACGCTAACCATCATTTGCAGGGAATATTTATTGAACATTTCTTGTTCCAAATTTTTAGAAACAACTGGGAGATCATTTTTTTAAATGGTGAAATCAATCCAAGTGGGACTAGTAGCAGAATTCATGTTCTAGATTTTTACTTCATCCTTACTCTTTCTTTTAAGAAATGTTCTCTCTTATCTTCTTACTAGCTTAACTTCATACTAGTGTAATTTTTCCTTTATATATTTAATTCATTAAGAATTGGAGTCTCTTTTCGATATTTAACGATTGCTAAGAGCTAAAGCAGCATCTAAAACACCCTGGCTGGAAGAATAAGATTTTCAACCAGGTGGGATTGGTAAAAACAAAGTATAATTAACTTTTATGTTAATGGATGTTAATGGGCACTTGCAACGATAAGATATTGGTTAAAATCATTCTCCATCATTTAGTGAAACCCTACTGTGTGTAGAACACAGATAGGCAGACATTAAAGAGACTTTACCACTCCATTAAGCATTTGTTAAATGAGTTCCGAATCATTAGTAAACTGAAGCCCTGAGAAACCACTTACACGAGCTTTTTACCTTGAGAGAAGGTAACTACTTAAAACTATGGCTCAGCTGGTGGGCACTGCAAGGGGTCCTGTCTATCCTCCTATGAGTGTTCAAGACCTTTGTGTCCAAAACCAGAAGGCCTCTTGAAATGTAGGTTGGGATACTTAAGCACGGTTTTTATTGTATGGTCTAAAGCCTTTGAGCCCACAATCATGCATCTGTGAGATTATAATATTAAGGAATGGAAATACACACGTTGTGAATGTAATATCTTTGGGATTTGTCATCCCTTTCCTTTCTCCTCTGACAACCTCAAAGCCCAGGAGGACCTGATGCCCAGCTCCATCAAGGAAGGGGGCTATGTATGAATTTGAAGAACTTTTAATTTTAAGATGAACAAAAGGTCACTCAAACTTAGCTGATTTTGACTAGGGACAAGTTGGAGCTCCTTGATAGCATGAGGCTTGAGGGAAGACGACTTTCTGAGTGCCTGACCTGACATAGTTAATTTAGAATCAGTGTCCCCACATTAGGATTTCCTGGCAATGTCTCCAGGCTTCATATGTCAGGCTCTGCACCACTTAATAAGTCTCTGAAATTAAAGGCTCCAGTTAGTAGTGAGTAGGTATGTGTTTTAACAACTGGCTGTCTGAAGAGAAAAGAAAAGAAAAGAGCCTGATTTGTAGGATTTGCTCACTTCCATGGTGTAAATACTCCTACCAAAGCAGATTTCAAAATACCAAAGTGAGATGACTGAATGCAAAATTGGGAAGAGCTGCATACGATTGACTCTAGCACAGCACTGGCTCTGAGTAACAACCCTAGAAGGAAATGTTGATTGAAGGACTTTAACCAATTTGGGGAGTCATTAACAGCTCCCTAACAGAAAGATGACAACTACAGTTAAATGTGGGCAGTAGCTCAATGTGGAAGATTCTAAATTGGGGTTAGCGAATGAAATCTAAAAATGATACTGTGTACTATAAGGACACCAGAAAGTTCAGCTTTTCTTAAAATTGTTTTTGTACCTCATAATTCTTTATGAGTTAGAAGCTTCGAAATCACGAAAGCATTTTTTTCTTTTCTTTTATACATGCAATGACTATTTTTTAATCTGGCAAATATTTTTCATTGAATAAATAATTACTAGGTCCCTGCTCTAGGCCAGACTCTGAAGTAAGTGCTGAAATATAAAATAGATATGGTCTCGGCTCCCATAGAGCTTAGAATCCAGTAGAGGAGAAAGGACTTTTTGTGTTTATGATTGCAGGCAAGTGCTGTAAAAGAAAGGAATACAATCTATAAAGCAAAAAAGGATTAGCTTCTCTTAGGAAGAGATGTTTGAGGGACTTCGGAAGAAAGAAATAGGTATTAACCCAACACAGGGGAAGCTGGAAGAGGAGGTGAGCAAAAGAGCTCTTGCTATGGTGAATTTAAACTGAAAAATGGCCATGATAGCTGGGAGTCAGTGCTGGAGACAAGACTAGACCAGTGAGTGTGGGTCTGGCCATGCAGGCCCTTGTAGCACATTAAGTGTTTTGTTTATTTTAAGACTAATGGATACCCACTAAAGGGTTTTAGGCAGTGAAACAATGAGATCAGGTGTAGCTGCAGTGTAGGAGAATGGATTGCTATCTTATTCACTCATTCCTTCTTCAAACCATTGCTGAGAACCCACTGGCTAAACACTAGAGTCAATCAAAACATGGAGAATATACTTCTTTGAAGTGTTCACAGTCTAACTGGGGAGAAAGGCATGTATTTCAGTGTCCTGTTGCTGCTGTAACAAATCACCATGAATTTAGTGGTTTGAAACAACACACATTTATTGTCTTACAATTCTGGAAGTCAGAAGGCTGAAATGGGTTTCACTGGCCTAAAATCAAGGTGTTGGCATGATTGCATTCCTTCTGCAGGCTCTAGGGGAAAATCCGTTTTTAAGTTTATTTTTTTATTCCAGCTTCTAGAGGCTTCCCATATGCCTTGGCTTGTGTTCTTGTATCACTTCAACCTCTGCCTCCATGGGCACATCTCTGACCTTCTTGCCTTCCTCTTTCTCTTTTAAAAACCTTGAGATTCCACTGGGCACACCTGGATAATCCAGGATAATCTTCCCATCTCAAGACCCTTAACTTAATCATATCTGTAAATTCTCTTTTGTCATATAAGGTTACATATTCACAGGCTCAGGGGATTAGAGGCACTATTCCTTTTATCACAGCATATAATCAAATGATGGACATAAGGTTGTTGCAGAGGAAGGTTGGAACCAAGACTAGAACATTTCTCTAATTTGCCTTATTTCTTGGTACTTACCTAAGAATACACTGCCACAATTCTGCAAAGGACAGTTGGCTTTCAAGTTTCAAATCAGACTATTTATGAAATATTTTTAAGCCTTAAGTGAAAAAAATCCATGTGGAATTTTAAAAATTGTGACCAAAAAGGGACAAGACTGATGATTATTTGTTTTTGTGGTGTGGGAAATAGCAAATTTCATCAGGGTTTTTTCTAGCTCCTAAGTGTAAATTGAATAGGGCCTAGAGCAGCCCTTTTCAAAAGTTAATGCACATTTTAATTCATTAGATCAAGAGTGCAACCTGAAATTCCACTTTTATGAAATGCTCTCAGTAGATGTCGTGCTCCTTCTCTTAGGACCACACTTTGAGTAGCAAAAACCTAAATTGCTAATTGCCAAAAATCCTCCTACTATGTACAAAAGGACATAAAGAGTGTATAACTTGAGGGAGAAAAACAATCATTAGTCCATGAAGAATACAGTAAGATGTGTGTGTGTAGAGATCAAATACTTTATTAACTAGTCATGCTATTTCATTCAGAAGATGAGCTTAATATCTACCCATTTGCTTGGGATCAAGGATCAAGATATGTAGAAAATGCTCTGTGAACTTATTTGGTCTGGGTTAGAAAATTTGAGGGCTTTCATTCCTCTAGGGACTATTAGAGGTAAATCGTTTTGTATTATCTAAACTGCCCAATAGTTAAAGCCAATGACTGATGGAGCCAGTGATGTACCAGACCTGACAGGAACAAGTGACTGTGAAATATTCAGCAATTTTGTGAGCTAATGGTTGTTGAACCATTGGTAGCTTGATTTTTGTCCATGTATTTCCATGGGAGTATTTATACCATGGAAACTGATCAGCACTACAAATCAGAGCCAGCCTTCCTTCCTTCCTTACTTCCTCCTTCCTTCTCTTCCTTTTCTTTCTTTCTTTCCCCCAGGGAATTGTTTTACTAGCACATCACTGTCATGAACCCATTATTTCTTTTAATATGTTCATTTCGGCCATTGGTAAATGAGTTCAGACTCAGCCTTTCTCCCTGGCCACACCTGCCTTTGCAAGCTGTCCACGGTTTCCACTCTGTAAATGCAACTCTATGTGTGGAAGTGGCTTCACACTGGCATCCTCTAAGCCTGTCTTTCTCCTGGTTTGCTAAAGCTGAGTTACTGTGTTTAGTCATAAATGAGTTTCTTGGAAGTAATCTAATGTACTCTACAAAGAATCATACACTCCACTTGAATTATTATATTTTTCTTGTGAGATGCTCCAAGGGCATCTTGGAATAAGCCATTTATCAACAAATCACTCCATTTAGAAAGAAAGTTGGCCAGTCAGGATATTTATTCTGCCATTAGTGGTTTAATCTGAAGAGGAACAGCTGAAAGAGAGCATGCAAAAATCAAGCCTAGTGGGTGAAAAAAGACCATCCTAGGATACAGCCGGAGCAGGTAAGAATATAGTGCTAGGGATGTGGTACCTGCGTGTGTGTGTGTGTGTGTGTGTGTGTGTGTGTGTGTAGGAGGAAGTGTGAACAGCGATTAAGAGGTGGAGAATTGAGCAGAGAGATAGAAGAAAGGAAAACAAAGGTGATAGTTTTCCAGGAGGCCAATATTTGTTGGTTAAGCCTCAATGTTTTGTGTACTAATTAAACAATTATGTCAGCACTGGACAGTTTACAAAGTGATTTTATATAAATTATCTAATTTCATCCTCAATACAACCTTATCATATACTCATATTTACTGATGAAGACAGGGAAGTTCAGAAAGTTTGAGTTTCTTCCCCCAAGATCACAGAACTGGTCTGAGAACAAGCTTAGACCAAAGGTAGACAACTTCAGTTTGCAGATCAAATAAAACCCACTGTTTTTATAAATCCAGTTTTATTGAGACACAGCCATGCCCAGTCGTGCACCATTTTCTGTGACTGCTTTTACCCTTCAATAGCAGAGTTAATTAGTCATGGCAGAGAAGTCTTAACAGAGACTGCATGGCCCACATAGCCAAAAATTGTCAGCAATCTGGCCCCTCACAGAAAAATATCTGCTGACACCACCTGTAGATTCCAGATCCCGCTGTGCACACTGAGTCAGTCTGATGCTGGTAGAGCATATGAGCACAAACTCGTCACGACATTAGCAGAGTGTTATATACCTCTGGTGTACAAATTATACCAAAAGAGAGCCACAGTAATGGCTTAACATTCCTATCATTAATTGCTACTGGGGGTTAAGGCATGGAAGGTCTTATTTAAGATATTATCTGAAGAAAAATGGTAAGTCTTTATCAGTTTGTAACATTCTACCAAATAAACCTAATTGACTTATTTACTAACCAAAGGGCAGTATGTCCTAAAAGGAGGGACCATGAGGTAAGAAGTTTTGGTAGGAGAGTAGATGTCATCTGCAGCAACACTGTATAAAGACTTTGACAATCTTGTATTCAGTCCCATTTTTGATAATTACTAACCTGTGGCCTCAAGAAAGTTGATTAACTTAATTGAGCCATATGCAGAATGGTAAAATAGTACCTATCTTCTAGGATTGCTCTGAACATTAGAAATTATCATGTAATGTCCTTCACACAAAATATACAATACATGATGGTAACAGTTGTTATAGGAGAAGTAGTACGTACAGTGATTGCTGCCAGTAATAGTAGCAGGATTAGTAGTAGTAGTAGAAGTAGTAGTGAAGTGTTAGTAAGGGAGCACCTGAGTAACAGAACTCTGGGACTTTCTGGGGCCTCACTTAGGGAAAAGGCAATACTGGAACTGAGTATCAAGGCAGCTGAACACAAACTCTACCTGTTTGTCAGTGATGCCGAAGATGTGATTGATTGATAGCTCCTTAAAGACAGGAGTCTGATTTTGTCCCATTTGTATCTCCACCTTCATCACAGTGCTAAGCTCAGAGCCAGGTATACAGTATATGCTTCTTTTTTTTTTTTTTTTTGAGGTAGAGTCTTGCTCTGTCACCTGGGCTAGAATGCTCTGGCGTTAGCCTAGCTCGCAACAACCTCAAACTTCTGTGCTCAATTGATTCTTCTGCCTCCGCCTCCCGAGTAGCTGGGATTACAGGCTCATGCCATGATGCCTGGCTACTTTTTCTCTTTTTAGTAGAGACGGGGGTCTCACTCTTGCTCAGGCTTGTCTCAAACTCCTGACCTCAAGCGATCCTCCTGCCTCAGCCTCCCAGAGTGCTAGGATTACAGATGTGAGCCACTGCGCCCGGCCTACAGTGAATGTCTGGTGAATGTGCCTGTTAAATTCAATCAAACTAGATTTGCCCTTGGAAAATCATGATTTGACTTCTACACTAGCATTTCTAGAAATGGAGCCTTGGTAGGGCTGCTCAAATATCTTAGACTTTCTGACATAGACTTCTTTCCTGCAGTTCAGGGAAGGATGATAACCAGGAAGCACTGGCTGGTAGTTCACGGGTATTTTGTTTGGTTGTCAGAGCATTAAAAAAAAAAAAAAAATGAATTGGTGGCTAACATTTGAAAATGGAAATATTTTACATAAAAATACAAATTTCCAGTTTTGCTTGAAAAATTGGAAAACCTGGTGTCATTGATCCATTACATGGTTACATATGTTGGAGAAAATAGCAGCTGCCTTGCTATAAGGTATATTGACGTTCTTCACCATAGGGCTGTAGGCTCACGGTCAGGGGCTTGCAAGATCAGGTGCTCAAAAGAGCCAGGCAGGTACAGAAATGCATGAAGTGAGTCTAAAGAAGCCCCAGCGATTGGTGTACTGAAGGGGGATTGCCCCACCCAAACTGGGACAACCTATATGCAGATTGGATTAATGCCATCTGAGAAGGGCCCAGCGTTTCAGTATCCTGTTTTTCATGAGAAATTTAAAATCTAAAGTTTATATTGAAATATTTATGTTTCTAAACTATAATGATCACATTTTTTGACCAAAATGCTGTATGAGCAAAATAAAACATATGTGAGAGCCAGTTCTATCTTGTTGCCTACAAGGCTGCAAACTCTACGTGGACCTACCAATAATTACCACCTAGTGTATTGTGCAATGGGCAGGAGACATTTTGAGGTAGCCATTTTGACAATGTGACCATTTTGATGTGTTCACATCTAGTCATTTCATAATCCCTCAAAACAAAACGTTAAACTTTCAGCTTTTAAAAAATTATCAAGTAATACACTCCACAGCCCATCCCATCCCATCCCTAAGTCTTATACCACTTCAGCTCCATTCCATTGAGGACTGTTCTGTCTCTTCTTTTCTTCCACTCCATCCCGCAATTCTTCCTTACAGGCCGATGCACAAGCATTAGATGCAGCTGTGGTAGATCTTTATCCAAGTTCAACTTCAGTAAATGAATGTATTTTATTAAAAAATTTTCTTGTTGATATTTCTCAAAGGAGTTATTTTATAAAGTAGAAAAATTTCAAAATTCTGCATAACATGTTAAATCCTTAAATTCCATTATAACTGTGGAGTAACATGGCTCATTGTTTTTCTTTCATTTCTATTTTTTCACCTTGATAAACAAATAAAACAAAACAAAATAAAATATGTGTTTACCTGTAGTAGACAAATAGATCAGTGAATACATTTCACAACTTGTGGATGGTTTCATATACTCTGGTGGGCTCTAACTCTATTAAAAAATGGGCAAAGGACCTGAATACACATTTCTTAAAAGAAGAGATACAGATGGACAAGGGATATATGAAAAAATGCTCAATATCTCTAATCATTAGAGAAATGTAAATTAAAACCACAAAGAGATATTATCTCACACCTGTTATGGAGGTTATTATGAAAAAGAGGAAAGATGACAAATATTAGCTAGGATGGGAAGAAAAGGGAACCCTGGTACACTATTGTTAGTAAATTAGTATAGCTGCCTTAAAAAATAGTAGGGAGGTTCCTCAAAAAACTAAAAAAATAGAACTTCCATAAGAGCCAGCCATCCCACTGCTGGGCATACAGGCATGCTTCATTTGATTGTGCTTTGCTTTATTGTACTTTGCAGATATTGCATTTTTACAAATTGAAGTTTCATGGCAACACCATGTTCAGCAAGTCTATTGGTACCATTTTTCCAGCAGCATATGTTCACTTCATCTCTCTGGGTCACATTTTGCTAATTCTTGCAATATTTCAAACTGTTTCATTATTATTATATCTGTTATGGTGATCTGTGACCAGTGATCTTTGATGTTGCTATTACAATGGTTTTGGGGCACCATGAACCATGTCCCTATAAGAAGGTGAACTTAATCAATAAGTGTTGGTGTGTCCTGACTGCTCCACTGACCATTCCCTCATCTCTCTCCCTCTCCTCAGGCCTCCCTATTCCCTAAGACACAACAGTGTTAAAATTAGGTCAATTAATAATCCTATAGTGGCCTTCTAAGTTTAAAGTGAAAGGAAGAATAACATGTTTCTCACTTTAAATAAAAACCTAGAAATGGTTAAGCTTATTGAGGAAGGCATGTCGAAAGCAGAGAGAGGCCAAGAGTCAGGCCTCTTGCACCAAACAGTTAACCAAGTTGTGAATGCAAAGGCAAATTTCTTGAAAGAAATTAAATGTTCTACTTCAGTGAACGTGTGAATGATAAGAAAGCAAAACAGCAGAATTGCTGGTATGGAAAAAGTTTGAGTGGTCTCAATAGAAGATCAAACCAGCCACACAACATTCCCTTAAAGCCAAAGCCTAATCCAGAGCAAGGCCCTAACTCTCTTTGATTCTATGAAGACTGAGAGAGGTGAGGAAGCTGCAGAAGAAAATTTTGGATATAGCAGAGATTGGTTCATGAAATCTAAAGAAAGAAGCCATCTCTATAACATAAAAGTGCAAGGTAAAGCAGCAAGTGCTGATGTAGAAGCTGCAGAAAGTTGTCCAGAAGATCCCCCTAAGATCATTGATGAAAGAGGCTACACTAAGCAACAGATTTTCAATGTAGACAAAACAGCTTTCTATTGGAAGAAGATGCCATCGAGGACTTTCATTGCTAGAGAGAAAAAGTCAATGCCTGGCTTCAAAGGACAGGGTGACTCTCTTGTTAGGGGCTAATGCCCCTGGTGACTTTAAGTTGAAGCTAATGCTCATTTACATTCTGAAAATGCTAGGGCCTTAGGAATTATACTAAATCCACTTTGCCTGTGCTTTCTAAATGGAAAAATAAAGTCTGGATGACAGCACATCTGCTTGCAGCATGATTTACTAAATATTTTAAGCTCACTGTCGAGATCTACTTCTCAGAAAAAAAAAGATTCCTTTCAAAATATTACTGCTCCTTGACAATGTACCTTGTCACCTAAGAGCTCTGATGAAGATGTACAGGAAATTAAAGTTTTCATGCCTGCTAATGCAGCATCCATTCTACAGTTCATGGATTCAAGAAGTAGTTTTGACTTTCAAGTTTTATTATTTAAGAAATGCATTTTGTAAGGCTATACCTGCCAATAGATAGTATTTCCTCTGATAGATCTGTACAAAATAAGTAAAAAACCTTCTGGAAAGGATTAAGCATTCTAGATTCCATTAAGAACATTCATTATTCATGAAAGGAGGTCAAAATATCAACATTAACAGGAGTTTGGGAGTTGATTCCAATCCTCATGGATGACCTTGAGGGAGTCAAGACTTCACCGGAAAGAAGTAACTGCAGATGTGGTGGAAATAGTAAGAGAGCTACAATTAGAAGTGGAGCCTGAAGATGTGACTGACTTGTTGCAATCTCATGATAAAACTTTAATGGATGAGGAGTTGCTTCTCACAGAAGAGCAAAGAAAATGGTTTCTTCAGATGGAATCTACTCTTGGTGCAGATGCTGTGAACATTGTTGAAATGACAAGAGAGGATTTAGAATATTTCATAAACTTAGTTGATAGAGCAACAGCAGCAGAGTTTATGAGGATTGATTCCAGTTTTCAAAGAAGTTCTACTGTGGGTATAATGCTATTAAACAGCAGCGCATGCTACAGAGAAATCCTTCATGAAAGTAAGAATCAATCGATGTGGCCAACTTCATTGCTGTCTGATTTTAAGAAATTGTGATAGCCACCCCAACCTCCAGCAACCACCACCCTGATCATTCAGCAGCCATCAACATCAAGGCAAAGCCCTCTACCAGCAATCAGATTACAACTCAAACTGAAGGCTCAGATGCTTGTTAGCATTTTTTAGCAATAAAATATTTTTCAATTGAGATATGTACATTATTTTTAGACATAATATAATGCTATTGCACACTTAATAGACTATAGTATAGTGTAAATATAACTTTCACATGCACTGGCAAACCAAAATATTTGTATGACTTTATTGTGATGGCCTGGAACCAAATCACAATATCTCTGAGGTATGCCTGTATATCTAAAAGAATTGTGATAAGTATGTTGAAGAGATGTCTGCATTTCCATGAGCATTGCAGCATTATTCACAATAGCCAAGATATAGAAACAACTGAAGTGCCCATAAATGGATGAAGGAATTAAAAAATGTGGTATATATACACAATGGAATACTATTCAGCCTTAACGAAGCAGAGAATTCTGTCATTTGCAACAATATGGATGAACTTAGAGGACATTATGCTAAGTGAAACATATGCACAGAGAGACAAATGCTGTATGATCTCACCTCTAAGTGGAATCTAAACAAATTGACCTCTTAGAATTAGAGAGTAGCATCGGGGACTGGGGCAGGTGGATAGATGGAGAAAGGGGAGATTGGTCAAAGGGTACAAAGGTTCACTTAGGAGGAATAAGTTTTGGTGATCTATTGCACTGCATCGTGACTATAGTTAATAATAATGTATTGTATATTTTAAAATAGCTAAAAGAATGGATTTTAAATATTTTCACCACAAAGAAATGATAAATATTTAAGGTTATAAATATGTTAATTGGCCTGATTTGATCATTCAGATATCTTTCAAATATTACATGTATCCATATGTATACATTTGATCATTCATGTATCAAAACATCACATAGTACCCCATAAATATATACAATTATTTGTCAATTAAAAATAAAACAAAAAAGAAGAAAATATTATAATAATCCCTTTGATATCTCATTACCAATGTCTTTCTAAGGGTCTCTTGTTCCTTCTTCTTCCTAAGTGGGATTATTCCTGAATCTTCTAATTTTTCCCTCAACCAATGTTGGCTGACTTCCATCCACATTAGCCTCAGTCTCTTTTACTACTTCTGCATGCTAGTCTAAAGCCATATGAGTCCTCTATACCCTAATTGGACAACTTAGAACTTTGTTTTGTTGGAGCACTGAGTTTGGATATAGGGACTTCAAGAGTTCCCTAGGTGGTCATAAAGAAAAATAAAGCTTCTTATCCACTATTTCTGAACTGTGAAAATCACCATTAGGTATGACCCTTGGGTAGTATGTAAGAAAAACTATTGAAACAGCTAAATTAAAAAGTTATATTTATTATTACCATAGAAGAATGTCTTAGGCACCCAATGCAGAAAGACCACTGGGCCTCTGTAAGGAACCAGAAGTAAATACTGTCAGTCCATATCTCTCTATGTTTATGCATCCTTCTTCTTTCTCTTTGCAGTCAGCTTTCTACTTCTCCAGACCACAGAACAGATCATTAGTACCCCTAGTTCCTGAGCTGACAGATTATCATTCTGCCTATCCACAGAAACTAGCTTGCTGTCATTGTTACAAGTCCACATTTCAGAAAAAAACATCAGATTGGTCCCCACCTGGTCCGATTTGCCATAGCTGGTGGCTGGGTCACACTGAACACATATGACTGCAGTTCTAGTAAAGGAAATTTCTCAAGACAGTGTGAGATAATTTAGCTTGTAGGATAGGAGTATACCCTAAAGTATGTTCCACTCAAATTATCTCATTTAAACAATGTGACTCATCAAACAAGCCATGTAAACAAATAATGAAACCAAAAGCTGGTTCTTAGAAAAGAGCAATAAAAATCATTAATCTTCTAGTTAGGCTAACTAAGAAGAAGAGGAGAATGCAAATTATTAATATCAGAAATGCAAGAGGGGACATAACAAATATTATAATATAGTATATTTCCTTCAAACTTCAGTATCTGCACACCATCCTCACAATTTTCTTTCCATTTTCAAGTGCCAACTATCCCATCATTTACTAACTATATTTCTTACATCAAATTTAGGGCACCATGTTGCCCTACTTCTTAAGAAATTTCTGGAAGTCACAGATTTGATGTGTTTTATTTTTTCTAATACTCACTAATATATATCTATAACTACTAAATAAAGCTGTTAAAATAGGAGGGAAAAGTTTATAAATAGTCCATTAATGGGTATCTTGCCTGGACAACCTACTACGTAGCCTCCTAACTATGCTCTTCATTTTCACCCTTGTCCATCTCCAACCCATTCCCCATACTGCAGCCAAAGTGATCTTTTAGACAAAAAATATGGTCATGTCACCCTTCTCCCCAAGGTAAAATGCCTTAAAAGTGGTCTCTCTCTGTTCAGTGAATGGCAACACCATTCAACCAGGGTTCAGGTCAAGACCCTGGAGTCATTCTTGATTCCTTCTTTTTCTCTAACACGCTTCATCCGATTCATTTGTATGTCAGGCAGTCTCTACTATTGAAATGCATGCAGTATCTGACCACTTCTTGCCGCCTCCACCACCACCCTCATCCAACCCACACCATTTTTTACCTAGATTCCTAACCATTTTCTCTTTCTGCCCATACCCTCCTGCAGTCTACATTCACAGATCAGCCAGGGTGATCCTTCTAAAACATAAGTCAGATTATCTTATTCTCATGCTCAAACTGCTGCATTCACTTCCCATCCCATAAGCCTAAGTTTTTATCCCAAAGCCCTATAGACTTCTCCTTCTAAGATCTCTTCCCAGATCCTTACTCTTCCCCTTGCTGGCAGGGCTCCAGGCACATTGGCTTCTTTGCTGTTCCTCAAATATTCCAAACATGTTCTTATCTCAGGACATTTGCCCACACCATTCCCTCTACTTGCAGCATTCTTCCTTCTTAGAGCTAAAGAGCTCCTCCTTCACTTCTATCTCTGCTCAAAATGGTTCTTAACAATGAGGCTTTCCTAGGCACTCTTTCTAAAATAACACTTCACACCACCACTCTCTGTCCCCCTTTCCCTGCTTCATTTGTCCTCATGACACCTTTCACCAGCTGAAACATTATACTTTTTACTCATTTCTTTATTATCCTTATCTCCCTACAACTAGAATGTAATGCCCATGAGGGCAGGGACTGTTTTGGTGATTGCTCAATCTTTGGTGCTCAGTACAATTTGCTTCTCAGTGAGTGCTCAAAAACGTGTTGAATGAATGAATGATATAAGAACAACTGAGGAAATGGATAAATGAATGAACATGACCTACAAAGTCTTTTATGGTCTACCTTCAGTATCCCTCCCCAGTCTCCTCTCTTGCTGTTCTGCATTCTCACAGAATTCTGTGCCTTACTTGTCACTTGTCACAGCTATAATTCTATAGTTATTTATGAGATTATTTGACTGTCCACCCACAAAGCTTTATAGGATGGTATTTTTCTATCAAGGTGCTCCATAAATATTTTTCCAGTGAATAAATGAATACAGACCCAGGTTCTAGCAATAGACCAGCAGCTAATTTCTGTGTAGCTCCGGACAAGTCAGTTTTTCTCTCTGGCTAGCAATTTCCCTCACAGTAAAGTGCGGAAAGCTGGTTTATACTATACAAGGCCCATTTCAGCTTTCCCTTTGATCTCTCCAATTTTCTCTTGAAGTGAAGGTAGCCATACTCCATACTGCCTTCCGGTTTAGGCCAAGAAAATCTAGTAAACTCAAAATGCATCCTATAACTCAGTGAAGCAAACTCTGTTTTCTTTTTTCTTGAGTTCAGTTCATTTTATAGGCAAAATTTACTTTCCGAGTTCTTTATCTCTTTTTTCTTCTTGTTCTCTGATCCTTTCTCCTGGGAGGACACTGTCATCACGAAGCCTGTTTAGCAAAGATGAGTAATGGCAGAGCTACGCTAGAGTTCTCTCCTAACCTCGGCTCTTCCCACCAATCGTGCTGCCTCTGACAATGGGTTGATCCCTTTGTGGCTTGTCTGTTCCTTCATTCATCTCTGCACAGGAGTGTTGAGGACACTGTTTGCTTTAAGAGGCTTATTATGGAGTAGAAGAAGAAAATGTGCTCCTGCATTAATGAAGCAGGCCCTAGAAAAATATTTTAGGGAAGGACAGTTTTCCAACTAACGTCTCTTAGCTCCTATACTTGTCATCTTTAAGTTTCCTGACTGATTTCTGAGAATTGTGGAATTAGCTGGAAGGGACCTTATTCAATCCAAGCCCTAAAGTGTATGGGTGAAGAAACCGAAAGCCTGAGAAACTGCGTGAATTATCTAAGATGACAGAACTAGTTAAATGACAGAACTAGTTAAATGCAGAGCTAGGAATAAAATCCTGGTCTGATTCCTAGTCTAGTGTGTTCCTAAGCACACTTAGGTTCCTAGGAAACTCTAGGGACCTAACATCAGTTATCTAAGTTGATGAGGTGGGCATGACTAAGTTAATGCAAATCAGCCCTCCCACCACTGAATTCAGTACTGAATTTCAAGGCCCCACATCACAGCGTGGGGTGTTCAATTATCTCTATTTTTAAGTATTCAAGAGTCAGATTGTGTTACAGACCAATCTGGGCTTGGTGGAGGCAGGGTATCAGCACCCGAAAACCCTTCATTTCAAATTCAAAGTAAATTCACTCTGTTTTCCCTCCAGGTGGCTCTCTGCTTTAGTTAGAGCCTTTCTTTCACAGCTTAAAGCCACTGTAGGAGGCTCCTATGTGCAAAGCTGTTGGTTCAAGGCCAAGTGGGTCAAAACAGATTGCCTGAAGGAAAGAAAAAACTGTGTTTAATCAGAAGTTTCTTATTTCAAATGGAAGAGCAACCTGAGGACTTTGGTGGGCGGCTCCTCTTTCAGAAAGAGCTGTGGGACTGCAGGTGGTACTCAATCAAGTACATTGAGAGTATGTCACTAAGAAAGACTAGATGACTTTTCGGGAGGCAGCTATGCTCACCGCTATACCACCAACGCTACTAAGATGTCTTTGATGCCGGGAGAGCCATAGTGTGGGGTTAAGAAGGTAGGTCCTCCTGGAGACAGACTGTAGGATCTTATCCTGGTATCTCCAGTTAATAGCTATGTGGCCTTAGGCTAGAAGCTAAATCTCTTTCTGCCTCAGTTTCACGATGTCAAGTGGAGATTTAAAAATGGCATCTACCTTGGAGGGTTTTTGTGAGTTTGAAATGAGTTAAAACATATATGGTGCTTTGGACCTGGCACATAAAATATATTAGCAACTGTTTTTGTCATTATAGTTATTGATATGATTCCTTCTCCTTCCTTTCTTGTCTTGGAATCACTTCAGCGAAAGGTGGGTGGTCTCTGGGTGAGGATCCCGCCTCCAGACCTGCAGGACAGCAGATGCCACAGTCTACGGAGAGGTAGGGGGAGGAAAGGTTGCAAATGCATCTCCCAGACCATTTTCTGCTGGGAAAAGCTATTTCCCTTCTTAGGCCTTTTTTCTCTCTTTGGTGCTGTGGTAGACACAGAGATGGGCCATCCAGATCCTTCTTCAAAGAAGGACTTGTCACCCTCGCTGTAAGACGATGGCTTCTGGCTGTCAGCTTTCAGCTGCAAGGGGCCATCTCACCAAAGGTTATGCTCTTCCTTGGGAATTTTGTATTTAATTACTGATCAAAGACCTAGTAGTTAGAAGTGACTATTCTGCCCCAACGTGGGACTCTCTGAGGGTCCATAATACTTCTCTGTGACTCCCTTGGCATTGACAGAGGATTTGCTGGCCTGCTTCACAGTTTGACTTTCACCTCTGCCCAATTCAGCTTCTTCCACCTCCATCTCACAGAGTTTGATCCCTGATACACACTCTGTGGACAACTTCATCTCAGCACCCACAGCTGGAGAACCCATCTGTGAAAACTGACTCCCAAATGATGTTACTAACATGCAAAAAGAGTTCGGGAGCCACTGACAAAATATGAAAATTTGGAAAATTATTTGAGCTCTCAAAGTCTCAGTTTCCATATCAATGAAATGGTGGAAATTATCTTTAATTTGCAAGGTTGTTGTGAGGATAACAGGTAACCGTTGATCTGCTTTCTATCACCATAGATTGGATTTGTCCTTTTAGAGTTCCATATGAATTTAATCCTACAGTGTGTATTCTTTTCTGTCTGGCTTTTTTTGTCTCAACATAATGTTTCTGAGATCATCCAGGTTGTTGTGTACTCCAGCAGTTTGTTCCTCTTTATTGCTGCACAGTATTCTATTGTATGAATGTATTACAGCTTGTTTGTCCATTCACCGGGTGTTGGACCTTTGGTTGTTTCCAATTTGGGGTTATTATGAATAAATCTTCAATGAACATTTATGTACAAGTTTTTGTGTGAATGTATGTCTTCGTTTCTTCTGGGTAAATATGTAGGAGTAGAATGACTGAGTCACATGTTAAGTTATGTTAGGCTTTATAAGAAAATGTCAATATCATGTTGCATCCCACCAAAAAGAATGCATGTTTCAGTGGCTCCACATCCTTTCCAATAGCTGGCATTGTCAATCTTTTTTATTTTAACTGTTCTAATAGGTGGGAAGTGGAAAGTTTCTCACTGTGATTTTAATTTTCATTTACCTGATGACTAATGATATTAAGAATCACTTCATGCTTTAATGACCTTTTGTATATCATTTGTGAAGTTTTTGTTAAAATATTTTGCTCATTTTAATTGGGTTGTTTGTGTTCTTGTAATTGAGTTGTGTGCGTTTGGTATATATTTTAGATACAGGTTCTTTCTTAGGTGCATGTGTTGAGAATTTTTTCTCCTGATTTGTGTCTTGCCTTATTTTGTTTAGGTAATTTTTCAAAGAGAAGTTGTAAATTTGATGAAGACCAATGTATTAGTTTTTTCTTTCATCATTCACGCTCTTTGTGTCCTGAGAATCTTTGCCAACTTCAAGGTTGCAAATACTTCTTCATATTATTTTTTCTGAAAGTGTTTATAGTTTTAAGTGTCACATTTTGGCCTATAATCCATTTTGAGTTAATTTTTTCAGAGAATGTGAGGTGCAAGTCTCATTTTTGTTATAAAGATACCCACTTCCAGTGCCATCTGTTAAAAAGTTTTTCTTTTGCCCCACTGAATTACTTTGGCACTTTTGTCAAGGTCATCTGATCTTATTTATGTGTTCTATTTCCTGTTCCATTATCTGTATGTCTCTCCTTATGCCAATAACAAACTCTCTTGATTATTGTGGTTTTATAATAAGTCTTAAAATCAGGTGTGTAAGCCCTCAAACTTTGTTTTTCCTTTTCTAGTATAGTGCTTTGGTTACTCTAGGTCCATTGTATTTCCACTTGAATTTTAGGATCTGCTTGTCAATTTCTACAAAAATGCCTGCTGTGATTTTGATTGGGATTTCATTGAGTCTATTTGGGGAGAATTGTTATTTTAAAAATATTGAGTCTTCTTATCCATGAACATGGTATTTCTCTTTATATTTTGTCTAATTTTTCTTAGTGATGTAATTTAGTCTTTAGTATAGATTTCTTGCATATCTCTTGACAAATTTACTCCTAAATATTTTATGTTATTTAAATTTTTTTTTTTTTTTAATTTCACATCCCTTGGGGCCGGGCACAGTGGCTCACACCTGTAATCCTAGCACTCTGGGAGGCTGAGGCAGGTGGATCGTTTGAGCTCAGGAGTTTGAGACCAGCCTGAGCAAGAGTGAGACCCCGTCTCTACTAAAAAAAAAAAAAAAGAAAGAAATTAGCTGGACAACTAAAAAATATATAGAAAAAATTAGTCGGCCATGGTGGCACATGCCTATAGTCCCAGCTATGCGGGAGGCTGAGGCAGAAGGATTGGTGGAGCCCAGGAGTTTGAGGTTGCTGTGAGCTAGGCTGATGCTACAGCACTCTAGTCTGGGCAACAGAGTGAGATTCTGTCTAAAAAAAAAGAAAAAAAAATTCACATCTCAGTTGTTTATTTCTAGTATATAGAAACACAATTGATTTTGGTGTATTAATATTGCTTTCTGAAACCTTGCTAAACTCACTTATTACTTTCAGGAGATTTTTACATAGTTTTTTTAGTATGCATACGTAGACAATTATATCAACTGTAAATAAAGACAGTTTTACTTTTTGTTTTCTAATATGAGTACTTTCATTTCATTTCTTTCTTTTTTCCCTTATTTCACTGGCTAGGACCTCTAGTACAACAATTGAAGAAAACTGGTAGGAGTGGTTATCCTTTCATATTTCTGATCTTAGACAGAAAGCATTCAGTTTCTCACCATTAAGTTAGCTGTAGGTTTTTTGAAAATGCTTTTTATTAGGCTGAGGAAGTTTCTCTCTATTTCTAGTCTGCTGAGTTTTTATCCTGAATGGCTATTAAGATTTGCCAAATGTTTTTTCTACAACTATTTATATGATCACATAATTTTTCACTTAATTCTCTTAATATAATGATTTATTAGTAAATCAATTGATAATTAAAATGTTAAACTAAACTTGCATTTCTGAAATAATGCCACTTGATCATGGTACATTTTCCCATTTATATATTGCTGGATTCAATTTCATAATATTTTAGTAAGGAACTTTTCATTTATGTTCATTAACAATTTTTTGGTGGGACTAGTTTTGGTATCAGGGTAATACTATCTTCATAAAATTAGTTGGAAAGTTTTCTGTCTTATTTTCTTTCTGAAAAAGTGTGGGTAGGATTGATATTTTTTCTTCCTTAACTATTTGATAGAATTTAACAGTGAAACTTTAGTCTTGGAGTTTTCTATTTGGGAAGTTTTTAATTAGGAATTCAATTGCTTAAATGATACAGGGCTGTTTTAAGGGTTTTTTGTTGTTGTTGCTGTTTGTTTTTCTTCTTGAGTTCTCTTTGGTAATTTGTGCCTTTCAAGGAATTTTTCTATTTCATCTAGGTTGTCAAATCTATTGGCACACATTTATTTATGTTATCTTATGATTTTTTAATGTCTATAGGGTCTATAGTAAAATCCCCTTTTATTTCTGGTATTCGTAAATTGTGTCTTCTCTCATTTTGTTTGTCCAGTTTACCTAGAAGTTTATCAATTGTATTGAAAATTTCAAATTACAAGCTTTTGATTTCATTGAGTTTTATTTGTTGTTTCTGTGTTTATTTCATTGATTTCCACTCATCTCCATTATTTCCTTCCTTCTACTTACTTTGAATTTAATTTTCTTTTCTTTTTTCTAGGTTCTTTGAGGGGTAAATTTATATAATGAATTTTGGACATTTTTCCCCTAAAATCATCATTTAATGATTGATCATTTCTTCTAAGACAGTGCTGATTAGTAGACTTTTCTGTGATGGTGTACTGTTCAATGAGGTGATCATTAGCCTCATATGGCTATTGAGTGCTTGAAATATGGTTAGTGTGACAGAGAAACTGCACTTTTATTTTTCAATTTTATATAATTAAAATTAAAATATTAAGTAGTCACATGTGGTGGTACTATATTAGACAGCACATCTCTAAGTACCATTGCATCACACAAATTTTTATGTGTGTTTGCATTTTCATTTTTTTCAAAATATTTTCTAATTTCCCTTGTGATTTCCCCTTAAACTCATGGGTTACTTATAAATGTGTTGTGTAATTTCCAAATATTTGAACATTTTAATTATTGATTTCTAATTTAATACTATTTCGTTCACAGAAATACTCTATGATTTCAATCCTTTTAAATTTATTGAGAATTATCTTATTGCCAAGCATAGTATCTACTTTGGTGAATTTACCATGTATACTTAAGAAGGTGTATTCTTTGGTTTTTGGTTAAATGTTGTATTCATGTCAATCATTCAATTTGCTTCATAGTGTTGTTAAAGTATCTTATTTTCCTAACAATTTCAATCTACATTCTCTATCAGTTACTGAGAGAGCTATTTTTAAATTTCTAATTGTAATTGTGGGTTTTTCTATTTCTCCTTTTAGTTCCCTCAGTTTTTGCTTCATATACTTTGAAGCTGTTATCATGTGTATACACATTTAGAATTATTATATTTTATTAAAGAACTGAGGCCTTTATTATTTTAAAATGAGCCTCTTTATTCATTGTAATAATTCTTATCTTGGACTCTACATTGTCTGGTTTTAATTTAGCCACTCTGCCTTTCTTTTGATTATTATTTGCAATATATATCTTTGCCGTGCTTTTACTTTTAATGTATTTGTGTCTTCATATTTAAGGTGAGTTTGTTGAAGACAGCTTATAGTTGAATCTTGCTTTTTATCCAGTCTAATAATATTTTAATTATAGAGTTTTAATTGTAGAGTTAAATTGCATTTTAGTTGTAGAGTTTAGACTATTTATACTTAGTGTATTTATTTATAGGTTTGAGTTAAAATCTATTAATTTGCAATTTGTTTTGTCTTTTCTATCTGTTCCTTGTGTATTTCTTCTTTTCCTTCTGTTAGATCAATTCATTACTTATATTCTTCCATTTTATTTCCACTATTGGCTTATTACTATACTTCTGTGTTTCATTTTTTAAAGTGTTTGGTCCAAGATTTACAATATGCATTTTAAACTTAACACAGTCTATCTTCAAATATTGAAAAAGATCACAAATGGAAGACATTTACAGCAATATAATTTATTTCCTCTCTCTCATCTCTTGTGGCTTCATTTCTATATATTAATATTTTACTTCTATAAGATTATAAACCTCCAAATATATTGTTTTACTATTGCTTTAAATGTTAACTCTTTTAAAAAATTTAAAAATGATAAATATATCTATTTACCCAAATATCATTACTGAGTCCTGCTTTCTATGTGTAAATTTAAGCTGTCATCTGATATATTAATATATTTTTTCTTGTTCGGCTAACAATGCATTCACTCAGCTTTTGCTTGTATAAAAATGTGTTCATTTTTGAAAGATATTTTCTTTGGGTATAGAAGTCTAGATTGAAATTTTCCTCCAGTACTTAAGTGTATTGTTACATTGTCTTTTGTCTTTCGTAGTTTTTGTTGAGAAACTTGCTGTAACTTTTAATCTTTGTTCCATATTATATAATGGCATTGCTTCCTCTGGCTGGCTTAATATTTTTCTCTTTATCACTAGTTTTAAACAATTTAATTATTATGTGCTGTAGTTTTCCTTATGCTTGACCTGTTTGGGAATTATCATCCTTCTTGAGCTTGATTTATAGTCTTCTTCAACTATGGAAAAATTTTAGCACGTATGCTTTGATATATTTTTTCTTCCCTTCCCCCACTTCTCTTTTCCTGGGATTCTAATTAAATGTATATTATGTTAGACACTTTGATATTGTTCTACATGTTACTGAGGATCATCATTTCCTCCTCTTTCTCCTCCTCCTCCTTTTTCTTCTTCTTCAAGTCTTATTACTCTCTATAATTTATTTTGGAGAGTTTATATTCCATTGTATTCAAGTCCAATTTTTTTGCAGTTTCTAATCTATTATCAATCCTATCCAGTTAAATTTTTATTTCAGATGTTTTATTTTTTGTCTATAGAAGTTCTTTTTTTTATATTTTCCATTTCCCTGTTCTTTGCATTTATTTTTACTTAATTCTAAAGCATAATGATCATAGCTGTTTTAAAGTTCCTGTCTACCAATTTCACATCTCTGTGATTTCTAGATTTGTTGCTATAGACTGACATTCCGCCTGTTTATTTGTTGTACTTTCTTTTTTTATATACATGTATAGTAATTTTCTTTACTGGATTCTTAATATTGTAAATTTTATGTTGAGTGTTGGATTTTGTTGTATTTCTTTAAAAAGTTATTTCTTTGTTTTGGCAGTCATTTAGGTTACTGGCAGATCAATTTGATTAATCTTTCAAAGTTTATTTTTTCAAGCCTTTATTAGGGAAAGTCTATAGTGGGCTTTAGCTTTATGACTAGTTAAGTACCACTATTAAGAGCTGACCCTTCTGTAGTCTATACTGAATGCCCTCTCTATTGAACAAGGGCTTTTCACTTTGGCTCATGTGAACTAAAAATATTCCAAGTCATGTATGAATTCTGGGACTGTTTTTTTACAGCTATCTGGCAATTGTTTTCCCTTCAGAAGTGTTTTTTATTTTATTTTATTTTATTTATTTATTTTTTTGCACAGATATTTGGCCAAATTCTAAAAGGGACCTCTATATTTCTGAATTGCTTTCTCTTTCTCTTCTCCATTACTCTTTCTTGCACACCCAATGTGTGAACTCTGAACTCTGTCTCTTCAACTAAGTAAGACTGTTAGAGTCTTTTTGGGCTCCCTCTTCCTGCACTGCGTTTTGTAAATTACCTCCAGGCAGAACTTATAGGCACTCATAGGGCTCACCCATTATAATTTGTTTCCTATTTCTCAGGCATCACAGTCCTCTGCTGCCTATTGGTCTGTTTAATAACTATTGTTTCATATATTTTGTCCAGTTTTCTAGTTGAATATGGCCTGACAGTAAGTCCAAACTTTATTTCTTCCTAATAGCCAGAAGCAGAAGTCCTAATTTTAATTTTTATCCAAGGTTATACATGCACGTCATTTAAAGAGTTAAATAGTTTGACAAAGCTGTTATAAAAAAAAGACAAACAGTGCAACGACATTCTTTCATCCTTGACCCTATTGCTCAAAGGCAACCACTTTTAAATCTTTCCATTGTTTTCTCATTTTCCTTCATTTTGTTTATGTTGCTATTTCTTGAGTCTTTAGCTTTTAAACATCAACTTCCCCCCAGGGAACATAGCGTTGACTCCATCATGTTCTCCAAACTTACCCAGTACATATACCTTTCCCATCCTCCCATGCTCCCAATATTATTATATCTCATTTTGGTTGGATAAATATTCATATATTCATTCTTATGGTATGTGAATATTTTTCATAGCCAGGCTTTATAGTATGCTATGATTATTTTTATTTATTGAATGCACTTTTTAGTTAACTGGAGTTAACTATCTTGTTTTTTCCATTTGCATAATTTTCTAGGTCTAGAATAGTTCTTCTCCAAATCTCCTCTAGTTGTTTATTGCTCCTTTTATCATGTGCAAACACTTCAGATAGTCTATCTCTATTATCTTACTGAAGACATTTTTAGAGCCTTTTGACCCATTCTAATCTGGTCTTACCACGAGTGCAGCGTTTTTTGTGGCATCTCCCTTGACCGTCATCCTATGGATTACTTCTGCCTGTCTGTTGGGTTATGTTCCCTGTTTGTTATGTCTCATGTCTCCTTTCTTCTTAGTTTACCACCTCATTTTTGGTGGAGTAAATCCTTTGGTACCTACTTGAAAAAGGATACATGAGAATCTGTTTTCTTTTGTTTTGTTTTTGTTATTTGTTTGCTTTTTGTGAAGTTGTATCCCTTTATTTTACTTGCATATTTCATTAATATTTAATAGTTTGGTTGGTTATATTTTTATAAATACTTTTTATTTAGTTAAAGATATTTCCTCTCTTTCCCTGTTGTCTAAGTGTCTTTTCATAAGTGAGTGTTAAATTTTATCAGATGCCTTTTCTGCCTCTGGTTATAGCTACAAAGGTTGGAATTTTTTTCTTCAGAACACGAAAAGCTTTTCTTCATTTTCTTCTAGCTTTCCGGTGTTGGTACTGTAATACTTGACTCTCTGTATGTGACCTATTTGTTTTTCCTTCCAGACGCTTTTAAGATTTTTTTCTTTATCCCTGGTGTTCTAAAATTTCATGATGATATATTTTGGTATGTTTTAGCACTAGTTTCCAAGAAAGTAAACTTGAGGCAAAGGCTTATTTGCTATCACTGTATTGGGAGTGCAAATACAGAAATCAAGAGTAAGAGACAATAGCAGTGAAGCAGAAAGGAAATAGAGCCAATATGGGGACAAATTAGTCAGGGTCTGATTCCATGAAACCATCCTCCAGGATAGAATGCATCTGAGAATCATCCATCTGAGATGAAAAAAAAAAGGAGGAGAGAAAGAAGTTTATCTGTCAGCTCCCATTTCCTACTGGTCAAGAGTGTGCCCTGAACTTCAGGGTGGGCACATCTGTGGGTGTCACACAGAGTTCTGGGGCATCCCACTCCCCAGCGCCAGCCGAAAAGCCTCAGGTAAGAGTGAGGAGGCGCACAGCGCTGGCAGGTCCGGTTGCCATCGCGGTGATTGAACTAAGAGACGAGGGAGACCAGGAGGAGCTGATGTGATACATAAGAGGTGTCTGATTCAGTAATGGGTCTTTTTTGCTTCTAGCATGCTGAGCTTTTGATGAGCCTTTTCAGTCTGGAAAATTATGTTGTTCAGTTTTGGAAAATTTTCTTGAATTATTTCTTTGATGATTCCCTCCCCTCATTTTCTCTGTTTTCTCTTTCAGGAACACCTGTTAATCAGATTTTAGACCATCTGGACTCTTTCTGAAATCTCCTTATGTTTTCTCCCTTATTTCCATACTATGTCATATTGCCCTACTTTTGGGGGAGATTTTCTCAACTCTACCTTCTGATTCTCTGTATTTTTAAAAATTTCTACTACCATTTAAATTTCCAAAGGATTTTTTAATATTGTTGTCTCTGAATATATATGTACATATATATGTACACACACATTGCTGTTCTTGTTCAATGGTTGCAATATTTGTCTTTGAATTCTCTGGGTATTAATTATAGCTCACATGATTTTTCAGATTTTCCTTATGATAATAAGTTCTTTGTTTCTTCTCTGATTTTTTCTTATTAGTTTTGACTTCTGTCTTCATATTAGAGTTGCTCTCTAGATGTTTGTTGGTTATACACACGAATGGCGCTCTGAAAAGCTGATTAAAATCTCTCTCTGCGTGGGGTAAATATTTAATTCATGAGCTTCCAACATCATTATCTTGAGAAAATTCTGACCACCTTTAACCTGGAGGGTATATTCCAGCGCTGCCAATATTAAGGAATCCAAGTGGGGCAAAGGCTGTGGGGGTCACAACATTTACTATGCAAACTTTTACACATCTTTTTTTTCTGGTTCTAACACCCACTGTCAATTGTGTCTGGGGTCTCCCAGCCAGAGACCTTCTACTTCACTTTCTCCAGAGAATGAACTGCAGCATTCTCTCAAGAAGGGGAGGGAATCTTGGAAGCCAACTGTTTCTTCAACAGACCTGGAACCAACCAACCTGATTTTAACCCTACCTTCAGCCTCTAGAGGCAATTCTGGAATCTTTGGGGGTTCTGCAGTATAAAATAAGCTGCTTCTCAGCTCCCCTCACTGCCAGTTTGGGATTTAGCTTCTTGGGTCTGCTAAGTCATCCATCTGCTTTCCAGCTTCCAAAAATCTGTGGCTGGGATCTCTTCTGTTCTCTTTGTGGTATCTTCTTCCAAATCTATTTTTCATGGAATGTAAACATATACTTGAAGGTCTGCTCTTTCTCCCACTCTTACGAATATAGATGTTGACCAAATTAAGTCTAGTGGAAATTCCACTACTTCTTGTGCCTTGGAAAATTTAGGTCCCCTCAATGTGTGGGTACCATAATAGCATTTGTGTTTCTTAATGTGTCAATTCTGGCTTACTGGGGGTTACAAAAGACTATACAGTTAGTATAGTATATAAAATAAAACCTCATTCATGGATTTTTACTCCATCCAAACACAGTATAGTAGAACTGCAAATCTTTCAACTGGCTTCATTTTTATCCCCACTGCACTCAGCTTCTAGGTGAGAAGAACAAGTTCAAAGTTAACAACCTGTCAAGAATTTAGTTAAAATAAAAAATAAATATCCCTGTATGTATCCTGGGGCTGAGGAGATGTGGGGCCACGTTCTATACTTTCCATATCTAAATGACAAAAAGAATTACTATTCCAAATGGTAATCTTAAGACACAGAATATATTGTATTGAATAAATGTTCTACCTAAAGTGGAACCATAGACATTTCAGAAAACAGTTAATGAGAGTGGAACATGAAGGTATTTCAGGTTAGCTGTAAGCCGTTTACCAGAATGCTCCAGTCCCCAAAGTTATTCTAGCTTTATGGCACAAAAGTAAATAAATAAAGAATTGTCCAGAATATTTAACCAGGGAGTGTGCTTAGTTGGAAGAAGCTGAGTCTACAGAATTGTAGACTTGAACCCACATTCAATACAGAAAACTATTTTTCACCCAGAATCTGTTTTAGTAATTGCTTTGCAGTTGGTGCCTCTAATGAAACTCCAGAACTACAATGAACCATTGAAGCAATCTGGTACGGAAAATTAATACTTCACATGACAACTCAAAAAATTCCGATTAAACGCTCCTGATACAGATTTTCCACTCTGAGCTCTGGGGGACCCAAACAAGTATGAAACAGTCTTTTTTCTTGAAGGTTGTATAATTTAGTCAGGGAGAAAGACATTAAAATAGTCTCTTGTTATCCACGGTTTTGCTTTCTGCAGTTTCAGTTACCTGTGTTCAAATGCAGTCTGAAAATATTAAATAGAAAATTCCAGAGATAAACAATTCATAAGTTTTAAATTGCATGCCCTGCTTGGTAGCATGATGAAATCTCACACCATCCCGCTGTAAGTAAGACCTAAGGATGAGCTAAGAAGCAAAAGCAAAATGACTTTAATTAATTCCTCCTTCAGTTTGATGTCTCTACTTTCCTCTTGAGGTAGGTAGGTGGCTCTTCCTAACTCCTCTATATTACTTCTAAAGCCATTAACTTCCCTACCACTAACATAGCGTGTACCCTTCTACTTTACATGCATATTTGTATAAAAAGTAGTCCCCCTCTATCCTCAAGGGATACATCCCAAGATCCCCAGTGGAAGCCTAAAATCATGGATAGTAACAAACCCTTAAATCCCGCTTAAATCTCACTCTGTCCCACCCAAGACATGAGTCCTCCCTTTGTTCAATGTAACCATGCTCCCTGCACGTTAGTCATTGAGATTGTCCTGACATCCAACCACTGACATTGTCAGGGCTCCATGTTCTAAGATCACCTGAAGCAAATGATCCTCCTTGTAATGTCTCATCAGAAGGTCAATAATAGCCTAATGCTACCTACATCACTATGCCTGTGTCTTTCACCTCACTTCCTCTCATCATGTAGGCATTTTATCATCGCACACACCATCACAAGAAGGGTGAGCACAGTACAATAAGATATTTTGAGAGAGAGACAGAGAGGGACTATATTCACATAATTTTTGTTACAGTATATTGTTATAGTTGTTCTATTTTATTATTTTGTTATTGTTAATCTCTTACTGAGTATAATTTATAAATTAAACTTTATCATAGGTATGTATGTACAGGAAAAAACACAGTACATATAGGGTTTGTTACTATCCATGATTTTAGGCTTCCACTGGGGATCTTGGGATGTATCCCTTGAGGATAGAGGGGGACTACTTTATATACAAATATGCATGTAAAGTAGAAGGGTACATGCTATGTTAGTGGTAGGGAAGTTAATGGTTTTAAAAGTAATATAGAGGAGTTAGGAAGAGCCACCTACCTACCTCAAGAGGAAAGTAGAGACACTAAACTGGAGGAGGAATTAATTAAAGTCATTTTGCTTTTGCTTCTTAGCTCATCCTTAGGTCTTACTTAGGTGGTAAGAACTCAAGGGAGTAGTTTAGATCTAGCAAGTTGAAATATATGGCAGCTCCACTGACTATATTTTAATATACAGTTTGGATTTCCCAAATATATTTGAAAAATATATATATATTAATCAAGTTTCTTCTGTTGGCAGAAACCTATCTTAAAATAATCAAAATGACAAAAAAAATGTATTGATCTATGTGACTGGCAGGGTCAGTGGTAGAATGGGTCAGGTATTAATGGATCTAGTTGCTCAGATAATGTCAGCAGAAATTTTTTTATATAATGGCTCTGCTTTCCTGTATGTTAACTAAACTTTTAGGCAGGCTTTCTCCAAGTGGTGGGAATTGTGGTCAACTTGAATCTTATGTGGCCCATACAGCTTTCTGTCTAGAAGATTAGAGAATCTTCAGTCTCAGCATCCACATATAAGAAGTGTCTGGGAGGTACTCTGACTGCCTACTTTGTGGACCAGTCACAATGGACAAAGGATGACTGAAGGGCCTTAATCACATGAGATAAGGGAAGAGCAGTTTCTCAGTGAAAAGTTGCACTGGGATGGGAGAGACAACAAGTGTTGTTACAGACTTGGAATAACTCATTTTGGCTTAATTCACAGATATATCTGTTCCTTGACTTTCAGGTTGTGTATAGTAAGAGTCACTGACTTTGACATAGGTGAAAGGGTAGAGGGTTGGATGTGGAGATATTACACATCTTATATATAATTTATCCTATCTTTTATGTATTTTCCATTGTCAGTGACTCCTCTCATGAGAGCTTATTACTAATTGTGGCCCCAGTTCCAGCTATTACCATTAACAAATCTGGTACTCACAATGATAATGTGCCAATGAAGATAGTGAAGACTATATATGTTCAATAGAGCTTAAGGATTCCATTGTTTTTTCTTCTTTCATTCATGGTTTTAAGGGTTCTTCCGAGCATTCACATTCTTTTTAATTTCCTGGAGATTCAGAGGCATAGAAAATTACAGTTACTGAAGTCCAATCTGTAAGACCTGGTGACATGAATTTAAGAACCAAATCTTTTGAATCTCATATCATGAGGAAAAGAATATCCAGAGAGAGGAATGCAAGTAGTTTAAAGTCTAGGAAGAAGACCAATGCCTTAAGACCTGCAAGAGCTGAAAGGGCAGGGAAAACTTTACAGCTCTGGGACAAGGACAACCTTGATGACTGTGGCAACTTTACAGATTCAGGGTTTTTATGTGACTTGGGTGTATAAGAAAGAATGAGAGAGAGAGAAAGTTAGAGGCAATGACTGGGAAATCATGATTTGGAAGGTAGGCTGGCAGTAAGGACAGATAAATCTTGGGCATCAGAAGTACTGCATAGGCCTGAGCTGGTTATTTAGTAGTGACCGTCTTGAGCAATGTGTTGAGCCGGATTCAGAGGCTGCCAGGAAGAGGGCTGTAATCAGTTCAAAGGTCATGCAGGGGCTTGAGCATGGTAGCAGATACACAAGCCCAGTAAGTCTCCCAAGGACATTTGATAGACTGGTCTAGGGAAACATCCAGAACTGAAATCTAAACACAAATGTTTAGATTGCTGCATGGAATAGGAAATCAGAATTATAAAATGCTTTATTCTGTCAAGTATTGTGGAAATTAAAATAAAAAACACATTAATAGATTCCTCAGGATTGTTGGTTGGGAGGTAGAGTTTGGGAGGACTGATGGAGAAATACATAGAAAGGATTATGTCAATGGCTTCAAAAATCACTTGTGAATTTTTTGGAAAGAATTTGTGCTTAGTAACCAAATAAATGCAAGGACTATTAGAGCAGACTAACAATTAGCAATCAGGCACTGCTGAATCTCCATGTTTTTCAGTTTCAGTTGCTACTCAACCAATTTAAGAATATTACTTTATTTGTGAAATAATACAAAGTTTCCAAATACCTTCTAACACACCTTCCAAGAGCCTTACTCCATTCAGTAATCAAATGTTTACTGAGGATCTACTATACACCAGGTGTTCTGGGCTCTGGGATACAAGGATTGTTATGACACATTTTCTCCCCGTGTGAAGTTAGAAGTGTATTAACCATTCCTCCAAAAAATTCAGTGCAAAAAATGCTCCCACGACCCACAGCCACAGAGAGGAAGGAGAGATTCATCATGACTTGGGACTTAGAAACTCTTTCACAGAGGAGGTGACATTTGAGACAGGCCTTTAAGGGTTGACTAAATGCCATTGGCTCCAAAATTTCCCCCTGATTCACCAGTGGGCTTCAATTTAATTGCCATGTATTTATTGTATATTTATAAAGTGCTAAGTATTATGCTGGACCCTGAGAATATGGAGGGAAAAAAGGCAAAGTCTTTTTTTTCTCAAGAAGATTAAAATTGGCTGATTGGAAGATATAGACAAGTGGACCCAAAATAACAGTAGTGTGAAGACTGTTCTAGAATTTAGAGGAGGGCAAGACTGGAAATAGAGGAATAAACTATAAACGTTCTGCTGCAATCCAGAGGCAAAATGATGAAAGCTTGGAGGTGGTAGAAGCAAACCCAGGTTTCTCAATAAAAAGATAATATGGTTTTACATAAATTTGGATTCCAAAGGAAATAGCCATCTTTATTGTGAGGCTATATAGCACAATGGTAAAAAGTACAGCTCTGGAGCCAGTGTGCCTAGGTTTAATATAAACTTAGACAATTTACTGCACCTCAAAGTCCTCATCTGTAATAAGAGATACAGGATGGTTAATAGTACCTATATCCCAAGGCTACTGTGAGGAATGAATGTGTTAGTCTAGGGTAACCTCTATATTCCTTGGCACATAGCAAACTCTCAATATATGTTAGCTAATATTATTGTTCTTTTTGAAGACCAAGAACTAGATTGTATAAATATTCCTATTCAGGCTCTATCTCAGCTAATATTATTATTCTTTTTGAAGACCAAGAACTAGATTGTATAAATAGTCCTATTCGGGCTCTACCTCATCAGGTGTGAAAAATTTGCAGACCCTTGTAACTTTAGGCATCCTGGTTAGGTGTGAGACCCCAGTTGGGGAGGACAGGGTATCACAGATTGTGAGATTTGCTTATTTTGTCAATATAGAAAATTTATTTAAATTCTTTTTTTAATCCACCAAGAACAATGCTGTCTTCCCCCCATTTTTCTTACTTTTTTAAAAAATTGAGGAATAATAACATAGCAAAATGCACAGCTCCTCAGTTTGCAGTTTGATGGGTTTGTTTGTTTGTTTTAAACCTATGTATGTGTCCACGTAACCAACACCCAGATCAAGGTGCAGAGCATTTCCAACACACCAGAAGGTTCCAAGGCCATCCTTAGCTGGTGTTTCGCAATATTAATTGCTGGGTCACCAAGGAGCTTGCTTTCCCTTGGTTTTCATTTCAGGATTCTCACATCTGTACCTACAATGCAGGGCCAGATTTTTTCAAAGTGATAGCTCTTTTTCAGTCCAAACTGAGATTGTGGAATGCTACAATATTCTCCTAAGACATGACTATATTAGATTCAATCTAGCTGCTTTCAAAGCTAGGTCTCACCCCCCTTGAGTGCATTGCCACAGCATCTGAAATTTGAACTTTGGTAGAGGCCACAGCATACAGTAAGAGAATATCATGCTCAGTTTCTCAGAGGAGATGGTCCATGATCAACTAAGTTTGGCTACCATTCTATGTCTTCCCTCTTAGGATCCCTCTTGCATGTTAGTGTATTAAAGGTACTGAGAAGTCCTGTGGTAAAGAAACCTGGTAATCAAATGTCACCCAGAGGAACTCCACCTTGAAATGTTTTTCTCATTTTTAAAAAAAATCCCATCTCCAACTTAACATTTGGAAAACTACACTCATTACTTTGTTCCACAAACTGGGTGTATTCTTTTCCCAACTTTCTCGATGTGGTAGAATTCCTTTCTCAACTCTCCAGGTTCAAATCTCAAACCTCTTTTTCACCCCTTACATAAAGTCTCTTACAAAAACACTACTGAGTCTTCAAAATTCCTCAAAATGTTTTATGTCTTCACCCATTCTGTTTCTCATCAAAGCTTTAAAATACTTGAAGGAAAGGATTGTAATCAATTAGTTTTAGATCACACTGGAGCTTTAGAAAGATGCTTAATTGTGAACAAAATTAAGGTTGTCATCATTGCTTCTCAACCCCTTCCATATGTTCCTTCATACTGCTACTTATTGCATTAGTTGTGAAGGCTTAGCTAGTATAACAGAGAGCCCCCCAGAATACAGTGGGTTAAACAAAATATGAGTTGGCGTCTCTTTCACACAATAGTCTTCATCATTGGTCTAAGTTGGTGAGGCAGCTCTTCTCTATGAAGAAATTCAGAGATCCTTTTTTTTCTAATTATATCTCTGCCAGTCCCTAGGACATGTCCTCATCTGCACAGTTGAAGCATAGTCATTGTCAGGTCAGAGTTCCAGCCCATGAAAAAAGGAAAAATCAAAAACCAAGAAAGCAATTTGTCTTTAGGTTAAAAATAACCTGGAAGTGGCACATGTCACAGAAGTTGGCCCAAACTCGGTCACATGGTCACATCTAGCTGTGACCAGTGAGACTGGGAAATACATTGTCTAGCTTCTTGGCTATGTGCACAGGAAGAGAAGTAAAATGGATCTTAGGAAAATTAATGTTTTGCGTTACTATCTTATGTTTACTCTAGTGACAAAATACTTTATTCTCTCATTCTTTCATTCATACAGTCAGTGGGTCATTTATTATTGTATTTGTTCACTCAATCAATACATGTTTAAGTGCCTACACTGCCTTGTTCTGATTGCTTTCTTAAAAAGGTCCTTACAAAGTTGAACAAATGATGGATATTTTAAGACCCCTAAAGAATCTGGGGGAGATATTTTGGGCATGGGGGCTACTTAATCTTTTTATCAGTGAGGTTATCTCTGTGGGAATGCTCACCCCACCAGCACAGTGAAGGAGCCTACTCTAGTGGTTGGGAAAGGCTGTTTGGAATGAAGCTTGCTGATTAGGTAGATTGAAGTAGTTTGGATGCATTTCTCTTTCCTTCTGAAATGTGAGTAATTAGTGAAGAAAAAGGTAGGCCAAATTCTTTAGCAGCAATATCACAGCTGTTGTTTCCATTTCATGTTCTAGTATTTTGTACCTAGTAAATTGCTATTTTAATTGCCTCCAGAATCTGTCATCTGTTGCCTAGACTATGGGAAGTCTGTCAATGGTTGCCCATGATTTAATGGAATGGATTTGTAAAGGCAAACACCCAGATGTTTTCATGTCAAACACATAGTCTTATTCTGTCCATTCTTGATAAGAACTTCTTAATGGATAACAAATGAAAACCAAATTCTGCTCTCTAGTTTCTCATCCCCAAGTTAGATGCTTTGTTTGTCCTTAGAAAATCTGCTAACCTTTTGGAACCTACATTTCTGCAATGGGGAACCACTGATAATTAATTTTGTGATGTTAGTAATCTACTTGGAGCACACTTACCCTCTTTTCTTTTTGTTTTTACTTCCAGTTCCCCCTTTTCTTGTTCCTTTTCTGTTAGAGTTTGGCGAAGTCAATGTCACATATCATCAATACTGAGCAACTTGCCATTATTGTCCAAACCGATAAAACATGAGCATTATGTGTAATGCCTCACATTTTTAAACATAATCCAATTCACACTAGTACTTATTATTTATTAAGTGCCTAGTTTGCATAAGCTATTGACATGGTATAGCACAAGTAAGCCTACATCATCATTTGATAAGCTTTGTACAAAACTCTTCTGGCTGTTATTACCATCCTGAAAGACATTTCTATCTTCATTTTACAATTAGAAAAAATTGAGGCATTGAAGGATATTTAACTTGCCAAGATCACAAGCTAGAAATGGCAGAAACATGACTGTGAGTCCCTGCCTATGAGATCTGATACACCAAAGGAGTAGTTTGGTGGTTTGAGATATTTTTTTCTCAGTAGCACTTAATATTCAGTAGTAGTAAGTCCTTGTCTTCTAAATAGTTGATTTTTTCTGGCCAGTCAAAAGATTGCAGAGTTTCTGATATGAAGTACCATGACAAAAACAAGAGATTGGCACACACTACGAATACAAGGCTCCTTTGACCTAGCAAAGCCATTATTTTCTAAAAGCAACAAGGATAACATTAATAAAAGACTACTAGGTAGAATAGTGGAGAGGAAAGAAAACACCATATGCATCTCATTTCCTTCCATCTGTCTTTCATTCATTCAACAAATATTTAAGGAGTCTGTTGCCTGTCAGGAACTATGCTTGGCATTGAGCCACAGCAGAGAGCAAGATACAGGACCTGCCATCAGTGGGCTTCTAGTTTATTGGGGAAGATGACAAGGAAAAAGAGGATGCAATACAGAGTGGCAAGTTCTGTGATGGAATTAAATTTGCATTGCATTGTGAACACTTAAGAGGAAATACACAGTCTAGACTTTGGGGAAGGAGAAAAATTGACGAACTTGTCCTGACAGTCTCAGAGATCACACCTTTTGCCTCATTTCTGTAAGAACATATATTTTAGATCACTGTCTAAGTTAGCAAAAGTTTTAATTCAAGTATGGCCAAGTCCACTGCTGGGATTTGGTTATTCCCTGGACATCAGTTAGCATGAGAAATACAATAAAAAGCCTACTAGGTGCCAGCCTCTGTAAATGCCTGTAAACACACCCTTGATAAATGGCAACCATTAATGAAGGAATTCACTCAACCAAGGATACTTATCTGAGAGGCAGTAAAAACACAATGCAATGCCTCCAATGCCTCCAATGCCTCCAAAAATAAAGTTAGCATTTTTGCAGGCCTTTATCTGGGGCCTATGAAATTTACATCTGCTGTGAAATTCATATCTTAGGCCACTTTCTCTTCTCATACTGCACATTCTCCATGGGCAATTTATGGTTTTATGGGCAATTACTATCTACACGGCGATGACCGTCCAGTCATATATCCAGTCTGACCTTTTCTCATGTGTTTGAGATTCGAATATGTAGCTAATCGCTGATGGGTATTTCTACCTGGATATTCTATAACATTTCAAAGTTAATATGCACAAAACTATATTCCTAATCATTGCACCTCACTTACAACAACCACTGTGCCTCCTCATCTTATTGAATGGCACCACTATGGATCCATTTGTTTATGGCAGAGAACTAGAATTCATCCTTAACTCTTCCCTTTCTCTTCCTCCTTGCCACCTCATCCCAACAGTCAACCTAATCAATTACCAAGTTCTGCAGATCTAGGTGCCAAGTAGCTCTTGACTCCATCCACTTCTTTTATCTCTGTTGTCACAACCCTAGCTGAGGCCACCATCATCTCCCACCTGGATATTGCAGTAGTTGTCCAATGACCATCCTTCCTCCAGCTTTGCTACAAGGCATCCAGAATGATCGTTCTGAGGCACAAGTTTGGTCATGTCACCCTTCATCCTAAATATTTAACAGCTTCCCACTGCCCTTTATGTAAAGACCTATCTCCTTCATATGGTTTATAAGTAGGCTGACCATGTGTCCCACTTTCCTAGAATAGACTGAGTGTGTGCTTGCTATTTCAGCATAATTATTAACAGTCTTCCCTTCATTCTCACCAGTGTCCTGGTTTGGTCAACAGATTATATAGCTAACCTACTTATAAGGCCTCTATCTGGGTTTCGCATACTTTTCTAGCCTTCTCTCTCACCACTCCCTACTTCAACTCTGCTCCCCTTTCACTAGATGCCTCTCAGTTCTTCCAACACACACTCCTCTTTTGGCTTCCAGACTGTTGCCCGTACTCTTCTCTTCTCCCCGATCACTTTTCATCCCTGGATCATGGCGAGTCGTTCTTCAAGACACAGCTCAGTTCAGTCACAATGTCAGTTCTATCATCACTCAGAGTAGCAGTATTTCTATCCTTATCGAAGCTTAACTATGTATTGATATTTATTTGTCTGATGCCACCACTGTACCACAAACTTTGAGGATAGGGATCAGAAATGTCCTGTTCATGTTTTCCCCAGGAATTAATGCTATCTCAGTTAAAAAAAATAGATGCTCAGTAAATGTTTTATGAATAAATATGGGAATATGAGAATGCCTAGTAGAGTATTGACATGTGTAGGCTCTCAAGAGTGGAATGGGTCAGTTTAGGGGGGTTAACAGTTATCAAGACCAAGGGGTGGGCCATCTCCCAGTGCCTTCAGGGATGTGTTTTCTCCTTCTGGCTCCCGAAAAACATTTTAATTGTGATTTCATCTGTCTTAACAAAAGGCTGGTGGTTGGAACATGAGCTCACAGGATATAAACTTGCCATATTCCTGTACTATTCCTAGGTCCCTAGGGAAGACCCAAGATGAACACAGGTAAGTTGTATGTAAAATTGTGAAGTGGGATAAGTGGTCTATGCTGTTGTACCTCCACCTCTCATGTCCTGTCTGTCTAGGGCACCAGGGTAGGCTTCTAGGGGGATTCCAAATTTTCCATGAGGATATTCAATCCCAAGTTTGCTTCCTGGTTGCTCCCTTGGTTGGGTTCTGAACATACAATCTTTCTCTTTGCCTTTATTAGGCATGGGTAGAGCAGGGGTTAGCAAACTGTGACCTATGAACTAAACCTGTCCTGCTGCTTGTTTATGTAAATAAAGTTTTATTGGAACACATCCACGTCTATTCATTACATACTATCTGTGTATACTTTCTTGCTATGATGACAAAATTGAGTGATTGCAACAAAGACCCTAAGCCTGCAAAACCTGAAACATTTACTATCTGGCCCTTTCAATAAAACTTTGCTGACCCCTGGCCTTGAGTCCTAATCTAGGAGACCTTAGGAGGAGTCTAGGAGCTCACTACTTTAAGTATGGTCTGCTGACTAGCAGCATCAGCATTAAGAAATTTATTATTAATATAGAAATCTTGGGCCCATCCCCAGACCTAATGAATCAGAATCTGTATTTTAAATAAGATCTCCAGGTAATTCATGTGCACATCAAAGTTGGAGAAGCATTGATCTAGGTCCTTCTCCAGAGACCGAGGAGAACCCCCAATGGAACTCACTCTTAAGAACACATTGCCTCTAGGATGTACAGAAAGTCTGGATGGTGGCCTAACGTTTATGGGTTTTAGGAGCATCACTACATTAACAGGCCATCCGTCTTAACCCCAAGGAATGAAGCCTTAACAATGAAATCTTCAGATTACGGAAACTGACAGGGTGAATATTTTGAGGGGCAGAGAGACTCCAAATACTCCTCAAATCACACCTTTAGGCAGCCACATACTTTACCTATGAAGGAACCAACCCTGAGCATTTTTTGAGCTCGACCATGGCTATGAGAGATTAGATTGGTGATGCCGACCAGAAGCAGTTGTTGTTTTGTTACATGCCACAGTGTTCTGTTTTATTGCAATGACAAAAATACCCTACTCTCTCTTTGTCCACCTCACTATTTCTGATTTCTTTTCTTTTAAAGTTGCAGTTCATACTAGCAGCTTTGATAAGATGGGGCTTGTTGAATTTCTAAAAAAATAGTCATTTGCTATCCATGATTTGTTTTGGTGGTGGTAGGGAAAAAAGTCCTGCAAAATAAGGCTTTTTAAATTTTTTTTTTATTGCTCTTTAGACATCACACTGGGGACAATTCCTGGAACCCTGCAAGAATCATATTGAACAGTGGAACAGCATGATAGTGTGCGACACAAGACATAAATTGATTACCACCAAACAAAGCTTCCATGTGAATACTGGTAAAGGCTGTGGAATATTCTGTAAGTCACTTAGGTGGTAAGGCAGAGAGTTTCTCCAATAGCACATGGTATTCCTCTAGAGCTGGAGATGTGTTTATACTTCAAAACAATTCAAAAATAAAAAGTAAAGTCAAGGACACAGAATACTCTCTTGTCGTGGTAAATAACCCAGTGTGTCCACCTGGGAAATTTAATAAATCTCGACATTACCTATGTCACCATAACAATTTGTTACAGCGAGGAAGACATACAAGTTGGTTTTGTTTGTCTCTGTTTTTGTTGCTATTGCTTTACTCAAGACTTTTATTTTACTAACCTTGGGCTCAGATTCCTTTATCAAAGAAGAAAGAGCCCTCTAAATGTATTACCTTATTAATTTGGGTAAAAGTACACTTTGTATCTTCTGGAACCTGAGAATAACAGTCCTAGTCACTCTCAAATTCGCCACTATAACAGGGGATGACAATGGTTTTTTTTTTTTTTTTTTTTTTTTTTAGACAGAGTCTCACTTTGTTGCCCAGGCTAGAGTGAGTGCCATGGCATCAGCCTAGCTCACAGCAACCTCAAACTCCTGGGCTTAAGCCATCCTCCTGCCTCAGCCTCCTGAGTAGCTGGGACTACAGGCATGCGCCACCATGCCCGGCTAATTTTTTCTATATATGTTTTTAGTTGGCCAGATAATTTTTTTATTTCTATTTTTAGTAGAGACGGGGTCTCGCTCAGGCTGGTCTCGAACTCCTGACCTCGAGCAATCCACCCGCCTCGGCCTCCCAGAGGGCTAGGATTACAGGCATGAGCCACCGCGCCCGGCCGGCAATGGTTTTGATGTCATCTTTTGCTGCCTTTACTGAAACCATTTCTATAGCTAATACATAATAACTTTGATTGAGTTTGATAATTTTCTTTATTTCACTTTACCATTTCCCTGATGCAGGTTCAAATGAATCAATTAAAACAAAAATTGTGTCTAAAAGAAAAATAAAAGAGAAAAAGAAGAGAGTTGGTTACTTCAAAATGGATATTCAGGCCATTGAAATATGAAGCTAGTTGTGTGGATTCATTGAAGTAGTCTCTCAGCTGGGCAGGGCTTGAGATGCTGGCCCAAGGGGGTTTAGAGTCCTAAATTTCAAGTTGTGCTCCCTAGTACTCCTAAATGACTTGTGCCCCATAGTTTAGGAACACACGGTGAAGGGGGCGATTATACAGATTTAAGGTTTTAGATTGTTGCAAGTTGCTCTTGTCAAAATCATTTGCTGTTATAAATGTAGTCTATAAATCCAGGGAATGGAGACTGTCTGTAAATGTTCTTCATAAAGCATGGAAATTCACCTCCTCGTCCTGTAGCAGGCTGTTCTGATCCAAATAAACTCTGTGAATAGGTATAACTCATGCCCTTTCCTTGCCTATTAACTCATTTAAACGTATCTAAGATCCCAGTTTAGCAAACAGCCCCAGAATACCTTCTTTGGGCCAAATCCTATGTCAGCACATGTTGTTTAAGTTACTCCTTACCGTTATCCGGTAGGATGGGTATCACTCCACTCAATTTATGGATGAAGAAATGGCACTCACAGAGGGTAAGTGTTCTAGCTGCTACACCATGCTGCACTATTTTATGAGTGGGTTAAAAAGACCTCATTTTTAAAAATTTATTGTCAACAAATAATGATTAAGGCAAAGAATTTGTACATGCCAGGCACTGTATTCGATGTTGGGGATACAAAGATCACTGTTTTTGCCCTCATGGGACTCTGCCAAATGGGAAGATATGGATTTCATTTCTCCTTACAAACTTGAGGTTTTTTTTTTTTTTTTTGTAATCTCTTTTATTGCTTTTACTTGGTGTTAAGAGCGTGCTTGCTACATGGCGATGCTGAGTGGGACCTATGAGAATGAGGTGAGGCAGAACCTTTGCTCTTTGCACGTGTGTACTTTCATGGCCGGCAAAATAGACTTAGGGAGAGGACTGAACAACTCCATCATCCATACAGTGATGACAGATTCGCTCATTAGCTACAATAGCTCACTAATTCAAGAATCGCAAATTTTGAAAAATAGCATCAATCCAATAAGTAAAAATCCAATAAGCTCCTAAGCACCCAAAATAGAAGTCACGGAGTCTATCTAAAGCTAAGCTAAAGCTCATGTACTTAATTTGCAGGAAAACAATTCAGACCCTCAGTTTGAGCCAATTTACTCTTATCTCACACAAAATTTTCACAAAACAATTCAGGCCCTCAGTTTGAGCCAATTTATTCTTATCTCACACAAAATTTTCATCTGCTTGAGGCTTACAGCAAATTTAAAAAGGAACCTGCTTATCCTTAGGCTTTGGTCAAAAGAAGAGAGTAGATTTCCCAAAAAACCTTATTAATAATTTTGCTGAGGGGTGATTCTGTTCACCTGAACTGAGAGATAGCATTGAAACATGCGTTCAGAAACACAAAAAGTTTAAAATAAACACATTTGATTTGCATTTCCCACGAAGAGCATGATTGAGGTTAAGTCTGCTTTCAAAGCCACCATACTTTTTATTGAAAATAACCACATCCCTTTCCCTTTGCTCCATCCCCTCATCTCCCTCGGTGTGTGCACTGACAATGGCTCTAGTGCACTGGTAACAGAGCCGGTCAATTAACGACAGAGTTCCTGCAAACCAAAAAAGAGTGGCTTTTAGTCTTATATCCCCACAGTGTCACGGGGACCTGCACTTGAGGCGGAAAACCTCAAGCTGGAGGTTCACTATCTTTTGGCGAAGCAGTGCTTCCTGGAGCCTGCCCAAACTGCATCATGTTGCCAATCACCAGACTTGGTTTCTCCAGGGAACAGCAACACCAGTGGAACTAGTGGCCCTATGAATTAGGAGAGGAGCCAAGGGGCACACTCCACTCAGGGGTGGAACTGCTGACCATCTAGGATTATTGATCTTGGCTTTGAGAACTTAACTTCCATTTCCACTTACTTCATTGACTTGGGAAGGGTCTTTTGTTGTAGGATTATGTGGCTAAATGTTTCTGAGAGATTTGTAAAGCAGTGTCCAATGGTAGCTCTGTTCCTGAGGGGAAAAAAAGAGGAAGTAAAAAAGGGTGCCAGAAAGGCTTCATTTTGACATTTTGAAGAACTGTAATGTTAGTTACTTAAGGAAAAGTGGATCTTTGAAACTAAAGATGAGATATCAACTATATATTCTTGTTTTTCTTTGAATGATGTAGAAAAAGGACGTAGAGTGCTTTTGTCACTTTTAAGAATTCCATATTTGGATATAGAGCAATTCAGAATCTTGACCAAGAGGAGCAGAGTGAGACAAAATGGGGAGAGCTACAAATACAACATGGATCTCTTGGTTTGCATTTACATGTTCTACATGCTAGTCTCATGTTTCTGAAGCTTGTTTGGATAAGTGGCATACTCGTCAAAGATGACATTTTATGACCAAATGACTGAGAGAAATCCATCTCTAGGTTAGGATGGTGGGAGAAGCACAGGATGAGGTACACCACTGGATAAGAACAAGACGGGAAACACTATATTTGGGTTCACTCTCAATGAGTCTCTATTTCTAATTTTAAAAAAACTTACCTTTGACTGTTGTTCAATCAGTGCCCATATGTGAAATCAAATGTTTAAATTTGATGCAGTTTTGTATTAATGTTTAAAGCAATTCATAGAATTGGAGATTTATTTACCCAAGTTGCAAGTTGGCACAAGTTGCCTTAAAAATGATAAACATACACGGGACTTATATGACAAAATTTCACAACTGAATTTCTCCTTTGACCACTTTGTGTGTGTGTGTGTGTGTGTGTGTGTGTGTGTGTGTGTGTGTATTTTTTTCTTGTCTTGAGACACGGTCTCGCTCTATTGCCCAGGCTAGAGTCCAGTGGCACAATCATAGCTCACTGCAGCTCACTTCTGTGCTCATGCAATCTTCCTGCCTCAGCTTCTAGAATATCTGAGACTGCAGGTGAGCACCATCATGCCCAGCTAATTTTTTTAATTTTTTTGTTGAGACAGGGTCTTGCTATTGAGTATTTTGCCCAGGCTGGTCTCAAACTCCTGGCTTCAAGTGATCCTCTTGCCTTGGCCTCCCAATCCTGCTGGGATTACAGGAGTGAACCACCGTGCCAGGCCATGAACACTGTATTTAATCACACCTTGTATTCTTCTAGAATTTTATATAGTTTATAGATTATCCACATTTTTTTTTTTTTACTTTACAGTCTTCTATCATAATACTCAGTTCATAAAGTTGACATCATCATCACAACCACCCACCACCATCTCCATCACTGTCATCTGCTATGGTTTGAATATTTGTCCCCTCCAAAACTCGTGGTGAAATTTAATTGCCACTGTAACAGTAGGACCTTTAAGAGGTGATTAGGCCATGAGGGCTTAGCCCCCATGGATGAGACTGGTGCTGTTATAAAAGGGCGAGTTTGGCCCTTTCGTGCCATTTCTCACCCTCTCACCTTCCACCATGTCATGATGAAACAAGAAGGCCCTCACCAGATGCAAGCACCTTGGTATTGGACTTCCCAGCACCCAGAACTGTGAGCCAACAAATTTATGTTCATTATAAACTACACAGCTTCAGGCATTATGTTATGGCAGCACAAGATGGGCCAAGACACCATACTACTATTGAGCATGTGTTAAGCTCTTGACACATATTAACTCATTGGTGACTCTCAACAACCCAACGAGGTAGATAATACCATTATCCTGATGAAACTGAGATATAAAAAGTTAATAATTTGCCCAAATTTACACAGCTAGTAAATATTGCTGAGAACACCCTCTTGAACACTATTCTATGTTGTCTTAGACCTGGTAAGACCTTGAGTATTTTAGTCCTTCATTTTGCAGAATGAGTGGACTAAGGCCTACTGAGAACTGACTTTCCTTTGGCACTTGGCCAATTCTTGACAGCATTATGATTAGAATGCACATTTCCTGACTTCCAGTGCAGTGATTTTTCTAATATTTTAAATATTATACTTGTCCCTTATTTTTTAGGCAATACAATCTTCACCAGAATGTCCTCTTCAAAGAGAAAAAAATGTAGAAACCAAAGCCTTACACTCTTCCACAAATAAAATGTTTGGTAGGAGTGAAGAATTCTTCTGTTGGTGAAACTGGACTCTAGGAATATGTTTATATTGCTACCTATGAAGCCCTGTTAAGCTAGATATTTCATAAATGGCATAAGATAATCATCCATCTTCAGCCATTTAGGGGAAGCCATTTTATCTCCAATGTCCTTAAATATGAAGGGCTGTGGTCTAGTAGTCTTATTTCAATTGTCTTAACATTATTTGTAAATGAGTCATGTTGAGTTATATTGCAAAAAAACTTAGTATACATCTCTAGTCTCTAATAATAAATTTAAACATCCACCTTTCTGGAACAAAATTGAACAGTACTTGAGTAACTGAACAGCACTTGATTTGCCTTCTTCAGTTCTTGGAGGAGTCCATTCCCTATGTGATTAGTTCCTCAGGCATATGCAAAAAAAATAAGTGACATCTTTTGAAGATTGATAATTTATTATTGGTTAATATCTGTTGAATACAACTAAAGATTCAAGTACACTAACGAACTTGTGGGAAACATGCTTTCTTCCCGTTAATAGCTGGCATTCTAAAAAATATGGAAGTGAAGGTCTTCTGGTATTTTAGGTTGCTCAATGGCATTCAATTGTGAAAACTAAAGAACATGGTCCTTATTATAAGCTCTGCTAATTACAAAACAGAATTTGGTTTGAATGAATTAAGTTTATTCCTTCTTTGTGGCAAGAAACTTAGATTATGAAGTACCCAAAGGACTTCATTATGAGGCAGTTTTCACTTATAAGCAGAGCATCAATCTGCCCATTTTGCATTTGAGCAAGATTTAAACTTATGGGTAAAATATTCCCTTAGGTTAAGGCAGACGCTTTGAGAAGTTGCATTAATAACTATTTACAGTAACTGTTTATGATTCATGAGCTAAGCAGGGGTATTTTCCTGCGGCTTGCCAGACCATCTGTAAATTGGCCTGACACAGGGCTTCAGAAGAATAAATACATAATAAAAAATTCAGAGTTAGTATTGAGGCTGTTTTCTTAATTTAGAATCCCAGTTGTTTTGAGACCCAATCAAGTGCCTTTTATTTTAAGCTCTTTATCAACCATTTCTTTTCACTGAGGTCTAAATGTTGACTATAGGTTAATTTCAGCATATAAATTTTAACATATGGCAAACAAGTAAATATTTCTCAGTTATTTGATATGCATGTCCTAATGTTTGAGCATATTGAGTATATTAAGTAGAAAATACAGTTGAAAACATGCATGTCTGGGAAACTCAGACAAAAATAATAAAATAACTTAATATTATATAACTGTTGGGTCCCTGACATTTCCATCCTCCAAATACAAATAAAGTCTCAATGACTTAAATTACATATTTTTAAATATGAATGTAACACATGATCTTGTAAAATTCAAACAACACAGAAGTGAATACAAAAAGAGTGATTACCTATCCCCACTCCCTATTTTTCAGATATCCATGGTGTATAAAATTCTAGGACCTCTTTCATAAACATATTTACATGTGTGTGTATACATGCACACAGGTATTTTTTGTTTTATAAGCATTGGGATCAGATTATACTTATTGTATGATAACCTGTTTCTTAAATATTAAAAATGAACAACTGTGTATAAAGATTAAATTAATTTTTAGCAGCTGTACAATATTCCATGTGTTACCTTTTAAAAAATCATTTCTTTGTTGGTAGATATTGAAGTTGTGTTCAACATTTTTTTCTATAAAAATGCTTCCTGGTGAGAACATACTTGTAGATTTCCCAATAACAATAATTATAATTTTAATAGGTAATATCTATGCTGGATTCAAAATTCAAAAGGTACACACAGATATGTGGTTAAAAATAAATCTCCCTCCCATTCCTACTTCCTGACCATTCTGTTACCTTCATTTTTAAAGAATTTTCCCAGACATTTTCTGTGTGTGTATGTGTATACAAAATTTTCCTCTACATATGCTACCATAATCTGTACATTCCTCTGTACCTTACTCTTTAACTTAATAATAGATCAGTCTGTTTAAGCTGCCTGTTTCTTTTCTTTGACTATGAAATATTCCCTTGTATTGATATAGTATAATTTATTTAACCTATTAAATATTAAACAGTCCCTTATTAATTAGTTTCCCATCTTTGCTATTATAACAAAGTGATTATCTCTATATGTATGCCATTTTCACAAGTGATCATATATCTGTAGCATCTTTCTTAAGTGTGGAATTGCTAAATCAAAAAGTATGTGCAATTTTATTTTGAAAAATTTTAAATTTCAAACCTCTTATAAGGAAGTTATAACAATATACTCTTCTAATAGCAATGTATAAGAAAGCATTTTTCCTACAGTCATCTGACATAATTTTCCTCTCTGTCTTTTTTTTTTAATCATGACTAAACTGATAGATGAAAATGGTACCACATTATGATTTTGTTTTCTATATTTTTAAATTATCAGTGAGGATGAACAATAATTCATGAACGTAAGAATCATTTGTATTATCTTTTCTGTAATTATTTATTTTTTATTTCTTCCTAGTTTGATTCTTGGACTTTTCTTACTAAGTTATGTGAGCTCATTACGTTTAAAGCTATTGGCCTTTTATTAGTGATATTAGTTGCAAATCTACCTCCCCTATAACTCCTGCCAAAGTTTGTTATTTGTCATGTGGCTTTGTGGTGATTTTTGCAATGAAAAAAGTTTTAATTTTTACATTGTATTATTTATTAATGGTTTATTAATGGTTTCTGAGTTTCTGAGTTTTGATATTTAGAAAGTTAATTTCCACTTCCAAGTTGTTTTTTAAAAATCACTTGATCTTTTTAGTACTTCTATGGCTTATTTATTTTTACATTTTGGTCTCATATCCTTTTGAAAATTATTTTATTTTTCATATCAAGTTTCAAATCTACTTAACTGATTTCATGCTCAACTTATATGACACAAAGCCCTACTTACTAGATTTGAGGATATCAGCCATTACAGTAGTCTTGCTCAGTTGTTATTTCATGAACCATCTAAATATGAGGCAGGATAATTTCTTAGTTATAATTGTGGCTTCTGGAATTAGACAGACTTTGATTTAAATTCTGGTCCTTTTTACTAGCCGTGGCACCTTTAGAAAATGCCAGTAGATGCTAATGGCCATAATAGCAGTAATGCCTCTATGCTAAGTTGCTGTGAGGATTAATGAGATGATACATGTTAAGTGCCTGGTACACAGTAAGTACTTGGTAATGTTATTAGTATTACCATCATTATTAATGTTGTTATTAATAGTAATAATGTTGTTGTTATTGTTATCATTAAAGCCAGTAGAGTAACAATGAGCCAGCTTTCTCTGCTGATTGGGAGAGGGGCCCAGTTATGTCAGAGGTGTACTTAGTGGGAATGCCATATCTAAGGTGCTGTCTCTAGACATGCCATGCTACCAAAGCCACACAGTTTTAAAGCTGGATTATGTTAAAGGTGGATATAGGGCCTGTTCCCTAATTATGCACCAAACATTTCTACTTGGCCCTGAAGAGTCCTGCTTATACTCAATGTCCACCAGGCTTTTCAAGAAGCCTGCAGACTCATATCCATCTAATTATGGGATAAAAATTCAAGCCAGCAGGCCCAGTAGGTAACAGGTATAGAAAATAAAGGAAAATATATTATAACTTTGAGGTAGGTAAAACCTTCCTGGAAATTCACAAAATTCAGAAGTCATAAAGGAAAGCATCAACAGATTTTAATATTTAAAAATTCAGAATTTCTGTGTCAAAAAGTTCAGAATTTGTGTGTCAAAAAGTTTAGAATTTCTGTGTCAACCTTGTTAAAATGTTTTGCAACACATACATATAAAAAGATAACAACCATAATATCTAAAGATTTCATGCAAATTAAGAGGGAAAAGACAACCTAATAAAAATTCAAAGAATTACAAATCACTAATAAAAATTTGAAAAATGGTCACATGCAAATTAAAATAGAGGTATATTTTTGGCATTTAAACAGGCAAACACTTAAAATATTTGCAATAGCCAAGAGCATGGGAAATTAGGTATGCACACATTGCAGGAAGAATGCAATTTGGGAGTACCTAAAAATTACACTATACATATACTTTGAACTTACAAATGCCACTTCTAGATAACTCTTCTACATACTCACGTGTGTGCACTCAGATATATGATTAAGGGAATGAATTGCAACATCATAAAAAAGTGGAAACAATCTAAATATCCATCAGTAGAGGAATAGTTGATATAGAATGTTATATAATAGTTAAAAATCATGTAGTAAATTCTGATGTGGAAAAATTTCCCAAACATGAAAAAGAAAGTTGCAGAATGAAATGTATACTGTGATTCCACAACTAATGAGAAATCCTCCAGACAAAAGAATATGTTGTATATATAGCTATGTAGAAAAATGTCTGGAAAAATGCACACCTAAGTGTTAATTTAGAATGCTTCCGATAAGGAGAGTGGAATTCATGGGAGGAGAGAGGGCAAGGCAGTGGGGAAGTAAGAGAAAGAGTATTGTCACTTTTTATTCTCTTTATCTCTCTCAAAGAGATTGTCACTTTTTATTCTCTTTATCTCATTGTTGCTTCAAATGTTTATAACCAGAATGCATTTATGTGTACTTCAGTAAATAAAAATTTAAAAAAAGATATCATGGGCATCCTTACACAATACCACTCCCTGTGAAGTGTAATGGAGTGATTACTTCTAAAAATCTAGCCTAAGATAATTTATATTTTCAGAATACAATTGGAGAACCAATTATGAGATTACAAATATTCAGGGCATATAACAGGATTGTTCACAAAACATTAAACATAGGACTGGCTTCGCCACAGCCCATGTTTTAAGATAATGCGTAGGTCCTCGTTAGAATGGGAGCTGGGTTATAATGAGGTGATTTTGCTGACAAACTGCACCCAGCCCCATCATACTAAATTCTGCTCTGTAGCAAGTGGTGTCACATCCTGGGATGGACTTTCTTTCTCTGCTGCAATCTTATTGAACTTTTGCTCTTTACAATATAAGAAAAATGGTGGCAGAATAAAGCTTCCCTGGTATCATTAAAATTGTGAAACGGACTTATAATTGTTTGGTAAAGCCTTTGCACAAAGACATTCTTAATCTTCTTTCTTGAAAGTTCATGAGAAAGAGATTGATGCCCTAATATGAATGAATTTTCTGCCTCCAAGAGTGGCCTTTTTGGTCTGTCATTTTGTTTCTTCCTGTTGACAGCTATCTATATAAGCAAAACAACAGTGAAAACACAATAGTAACATCAGTAAGATTCATCTGCAGTGGCAGGGAGGCATGGGGGAATGAAGAGGACCGTGATCAAATTTTTACAGAGAAGCAAAAAATAAAAAAATCCCAATTTTATGGGATTTCCCCCAATTTTTAAATATTTGGAAATATAAACATAACATGTAAAATATAAAAATCACTTAGTCAACCCTGTAAAACTTATCTGAAAACCAAATTTAGCTTGTGTGCCACCACTTTGCAACCTGTGGAAGTTATTAAAAATACAGACTCTGAGCCTCCACTCAAATGTACTAAATTCGAAACTATATTTTTAACAAGCTCCCCTATTGACTGTGCACAGTAAGTGCAACAACAGCTTCTGGCTAGCTTCCAATCAGCTATAATTGGAATGGTAGACGGAATCCATCTCGAATGCAAATTCCAATCCCTTAATGGTGGCTGCCTGGAGCACTAATTTGAGGAGGACTGTCAGATTGTGACCAGGTTCAGTGGAGAAAGATTGTTGATCTTTTAGTAATGTCTACCTTGGGCACAGGCAAGTGGACAGGTGGTACATGTGCACGTTCTTTTCTGGCCATGACCATAAGGATCTATGCTTTTTAAGATAATATTTAAATCCCTTCATTATGAGGCTCCATCTTCATCTTCTTCCCTGAGACGTTTGTGTGCTTTTTGATGAGAGAGAGAGAGAGAGAGAGAGAGACAGAGAGAGACAGAGAGAGACAGAAAGAAAGAAATTGTGAGAATATATTTGGAATCAGGACTCAGAACCATTACTTCTAGGTTTCTAAACTTGGATTTCCAGAAAGTTTTCAAGAATTTATTAACTTTAATTTTCATTTAGTAGAAATTGGTCTAATTAATCTTTGGCTAGAAAGCAAAACGCTGTTCCCCTGGGCTGCCAATTCCATTCCTAAAAAGACCTGTTTATTCTGATATGTCCACTGGCTATTCTACGTTCCTTATTTAGGCTCTCTTGTTGGTCACAATTTTGGGGAGAAGTGGCATGTATGTGCATAGTTGAAAATAGCTCATCATTATTTGCATCAAGACGCTTTTGGTTAAAAGTAAGCAGCTTAAACCATATAATCATGTATAATTCATTACAGGAAACTGGAGGCAGGCAGTCTCGGTGCTGGTTTGGTAGATCAACATTGTCATAAAGAATCAAGGTTCTTCTTTTTCTTTTGTTCTGCTATACTCAGTGGATCAGCATTGTCTCTCTTTAGAGTCTCAGAATTCCTGCTCAGTTCCAAGCATTAATTCCTCACATGAGTGTGTCTCTAGGAAGAAGGCAGAGAGCAGGGGCAAAGGGAGCATTTCTCCTTGAGCACTATTCTCATGTCATGGAGGAAAGACTCTCCCTGAAGCCCCAGCTGCCCTCCCCTTATTTATCATTGGACAGAACTGTGACCTAAGCACACCACTAGACTCATCATTGGCAGAGGGGAATGAGTTGGACCAATGGCAAGGCATCCCATGGTGCTGGACACATCACAACTGACAAATCAGAAAAAGGGCATTAAGTGGTGGGGAAGTAACCAACAGTGTGTGCTACATCACATCTAGAAATCAATTCAAAGAACATGTCCTAGTGCTAGGATGTTGGGTACCATCTCATACCAAGGATGGCATTCCTAAGGATCAGAGATTTGCATTCATAAGCAACTTGGAGGATAGAAGGTGTACAAAAGTGATAAATATTATGAATTTAGTTGTGGTGGTAAGATGTATTCTATTTAAAGACTGCTCTAGTCTCTGTGCACAAGTGAGATATATTTCAGAAAACTTCCATTGTTACAGACCAGTAACTGGTGTTAGTTAACAAATAGGATTAGCAAACATTCTAGTTGTTCCCAAACCTGGCCGTGAATCTGAATCACATGAGCTTTAGAAATTCCAAGGGGCTATGGAATAGATGAAAAGCATGAATGTGAAAAATAGAATGGCCCAAGGTCTTTGTAATTTGAACAATAAAAATGTTTAGAGATAGTTTTGTCATCTATAGAGCTTAGACTAATGATATATAAAATAAATATGCCTGCTCTGAGCACACTGCTGTTCTTAAATGGTGAGTGAGATACAGTCAGACATGGGTAGAAATCTTCATTAAAAAGTAGAGCAAACCAACTTGTGTTTGCCTCTATCCAGTGGTTTTTAACCTTCTGGGTTTAAGGGCTTCATTGAGAATTTGAACAAGGTTATGGAACGCTTCCCAGAGAGACGCACATTTGCATACTCACACGATGCTTTGAATATTAATAATCTCTTCTCTAGTGTTCTGGGTCTTATTAGAAAAACTAAAGCTGCATAACTAATAACTAACAATAGATACCATTAATTGAGTCCTTACAAGTTTTCCAGGTTCTACCCAGATTTACTGAACTAGAAGTTTCAAGGGCTCAAAAATACATAATTTTATAAAATTCCTTTGTTGTTTCTGATGAAATTAATTGAATCTTTCCTGATTAGTCAGAGAAACAAGGGCTTTAGAGGGAGATAAACTTGAGTTAAAAATTAAAATGTTACACTCATTGAGCAAGGGCGAGTCCCCTGAGCCTTCTGAACCTTAGTGTACCTCACCTGTGAAATGGGAAGGGTAACTGTCCTCACAAGCGTGTGGCAAAGATAAAACGAGGTAATGGATAACAGCACCAGAGCACGCCCCTGGCGTGTGGTGTGCGCTATGTGTATTCTTTGTCATAGGCACTCGTAAGGGACCTGATTTGTTTGCAGTGAGGATATTGACCAAATATTAAATAGTTATTTGAGCCAAAAAATTGATGGCTCTAATATTTATATTAAATGTCAAAAACTGAAATTATGATACAAAAACAAAGAGAAAACAGCATGGTATCATCTGGAGATGGCTTTTATTTGAACTATGTAATATATAAATACATTAGCAAGGCAAAGTTTAAGAAAACAAAGCTCACCAACCCCTAAGTCTGTAAGTCTCATCTTCACTCTAACCCTAATTTTGCAAGCCTTTTGGAAGGTTTCCAATTACTAAACATTTTCATGCCAGTACAGTAAATTTCTCGGATGTGTGGAAGGAGACTTGTTTACAAGTGTCCAAATTGTTCTGAATTAGGAAAAGAATAAAAGGAACCATACCATATGTCCAATAACAAACATAAAGTGTCTCTGAGCATGATGCAATAAACATTGTGGAGAAGAGTGAAAATTTGAAAATTTACTCTTATTTGTTTGGTCAAAAAAAAAAAAAGAATATTCTTATTGTAAATGCCTCCTTGAAAAAGGACAACAATGTGTAATCTGGGTTAGGCAGAAAAAGGAGAGTAAAGGCATGGGCTAAAATAACTCAGGGGATAGAAAAGGAGAGAAAGAGTGGACAAAAACCAGGGGAAGCAGTGGTGACTGCTAACATTCTGGGAGAGATTTTTAAATAGTTTTGCATAGGTTAATAACTTACCTGGGAGATTTTCCATCATTTCTAATGTGAATAGATCTTTGACCCAACCAAGGACCTGTGGGGTGAGTCAGGAGCATTAAAGTGATCAATGGAGTGTCCAGAAATGGAATCAGATCAATGAAAGCTCAGTAACATTTAACAACCCAAGAAGCTACTATTGTTTCTTAGAAAAACAACATATAAGATAAATATGTGCTCTGAGCTCATGAATGTTCTCCCATCATTGAGAGTGGGGAGCAGGGGCTGCAAGTCAGTACCCTCCTAAAGAGCAGAGCCCACTCACATTTGCCTCTTTCCAGTGGGGCTTTATATTTTTTGATTATGGACCTCACTGAGAATCAGAAAAATATTACACATATTCTTCCTAGAGAAGTAGTTTACATTTACACGGAAGCATGGTGTTTTGTGATCACCCCTTCTCTAATGTTCTTGGTCACGTTGGGAAATGGAACCACATAACTAATAGCTAGTCACAACAGTTTAATTAATTAAGCTAATAATAACTAATAGCTACTATTAAGTCCTTAGTATGTTAAAGACATGATGTGAAACCCTTCACGTGCCTTACCTCATTTAATCCTCACTTCTACCTTATAAGGTAAACAATATTATTGGCCCCATTTTATAGATGAAAAAACTGAGGCTTAGGGAAATTAAATAGTTTGCTTAAAGCTCTATGGCTAGCAGGTGGTCAAGCCATAGATCAGACCGAGTGTGTCTGAGGCTGGAGCATGTACTCTTACATACTCCCTTATACTACCTGTAATTTTTTTTATAGACACTCAACATCTCATATTTCAACTTGGGCTCTATAGGATTTGTGAATCCTCTGCATTTATATGCTGTGGTGAGTGTGTGCACACAATGTTTGTTTTCCTGAGGGTCCATAGGTTTCATCAGATTCCCTAGGAAGATCCCATCTAAGACAGCAAGGGATTAGTCAGGATTCAGCTCTGGATCAAGTCAGGCTGCCACAGAGCCATTTCCCTGGGTCACACTGATCATCTTCCTTCTACTTTTTTTCACAGACTTGCTGTTATTAAGTTGTTTTTGGAATCGAGTTTAAATCTGAAATTAAGGAACACTACCAGAAGAAGCTATACAAAATCTACTACCGTATTTACTTTAGGAACATTTTTGAGTATTTTCTAATATGTCTTTCAGTGTCTTTGAAATAAAATTCCCAGTAATCAACTACTTGCAGAAGAAAGAAAATATTTTCCTTATGTATAATCAAAAATATAATGGTGTTTCTCTTTACTCAAAAGCCAAAATTTCAGACTCGAATCTGCAATCCAACTTTAGTACCTATGTAGGAGTCTTTGGCCTACATATTTGCATTTTAACTTCCCCCTCAGTCATAGCCATATACTCCAATTTGTATTTTCCTTTGTTCTGAATATATATACATATATTTCACTCCATGTATACTTGTAAGGCATCTCAAATTCTTTGAGGAACAAAGAGGAATATAAATTAAAAATTTAACTTTTTCTCCTTCTTCCTCTTCTACCACCCCATGCTTCAAAAGAAGCAGAGCTTTGAAATATTGCACAAGTTTGTTCTTTAATACCTCAACCTTCAAAGATACAAGAAATGATTCCCAGTTATGGGAATATAACAGACTAAAATAACACAAAAACCTTCAATGACAACCACTTTTCTTGCTGATTATTTAACTAATAGAGGACTCTATCTTGCTTCCCTCCTCCCTGCTCTTTTCCTCAGCCAAAAATAGATTTTTCATTCATGATTGAATTATCTGGGAAGTAGCTGTATTGTAGCTATTTTGTGTTGTGAATAGAATGAATGTAATATGGTTCAAACCCTAGGTTTGAAAGGACAAAGTTCTTTTTCAGTTGTGTACACTTGAGTATGTGAATTTAAAGTCTATCCCAGTCAAAAGATCAACACACCAGCACAGGTGTGGGCCAATATATATATCTACACATAGAGTCAACATTTTTCTCAGGAAAGAACTTTGGATTTTCTTAAGCAGTTACAATAAGTAAGCAGTGAAGAGTTTAAACCTTGGTGCCATATAGCATGAGTCTTGAAAATGTTTTAAGTCAGATTGAACCAATTATGAGCTTTGCTAGGAGTCTATAAAAAATCAGGGACCACCTTCAGACAGTTTCATTGGATGTCTGACCTAAAAACATTTATCCAGAAAATCTTACACACAGTCTAGTCTTTAATTACTTCCCATATAAGAGATCTCTCAGATTTTTACTTCCAGCCAAGACCAATCCTTCAAGCCCTAGACCTATATACCTACTTGCAGACTCCTTGGTTCTACTTGGGCATCTCACAGCCATTTCAAACTTAAGGTCTGAAATGGAATTTATACACATCCAACCTGACTCTTCTCAGCGGTCCCTCTCTGAGTGAATGGCATCTTTGTCCACCCAGCACACACATCAGAACCCTGAGGGATATCTTGAATCACTCCACTCCTTTTCTGTCTCCTCCTCCTTCAACACAATTCTATTTTCTCCATCACCCCTGCCCAAACTGGTTCCTGCCAACATCTTTTTTTTACCCAGATGACTGCATAATCCTCCCAAGATGACTGCATAATCCTCCCAGCTCGAGCCCTAGATTTCACTCTTGCCTAGCCACAGCCCACTCTCCACACTAGAAGCTAGGGTGACATTTTCAACATTTCCATCTAATTATATCATTCCTTTGCTTGAAATTCTTCAGTGACCTCTTATTACTTTAAAAATTAAGATTCAAATCCTTTATGTGGCCTAAAAGGCACCTGCCTGATCTGAATACCTCTTCAGACCCATCTCTAGCACTTTCCATATCTGACCACATTGGCTTTATGCAGCTTCCTCTAAAACCAACTGCTTTCTTTCCCTGAGTCATTTACACACACACACACACACACACACACACACACACACATACACACACACACCCCTGATGCCTAATTTCTATTTTACTCTCAAATTCTGCTCAACACTCACCTCCTAAGAAAAATCTTCTTGCCACCTCTGACAGATTCACCCATATGGTTTGTACAGTACCCTGTATTTGCCCTTTGTTATACTTACTATAATTTAATAAATTGTGTAACTACTTGTTTAAAATCTTTCTCTTTCGTTTTGCATAAATTCCATTGATGGTGGATGGCATCTCTCTTTTTCACACTATATCCCCAGTGCCTGGCATGTTGCATTGCACACAGTAGGTGTTGAAAGAATTAATAAATGAATTAGGTAATAAATGATGAACTATCTGAATGAGTTAGGAAATCCCATTCTAAACAGTTATGTGATTTTACCTTGTGGAAATTATTAAAAATTAATTTTCTAACTAGTCCTATTTGATTTTGGTAAAGTTAATTCTAAGCACAAATTTTAGTAAAAACTAGGAAATAGGAGGATGAGCATTTACATTTATTGAATGCTTACAATGCACAAGGCCTTTAAATAATTCAAAGAATACTAATTCTAATGTAATTGTCACAATTTCCCAGTGTGAATTCATGGTAAAGGAAAGAGACCCAAAGAGTAAATTGACCACTGTTACACAGTTGTCACATGGTAGAGGTGGCAATAACTCGATGGTTTTAGCAAAATAAGCCCACTTTTTTGAAACACCAGCACCAAATGTATCTACTTGTGTATCATAGGGCTATGATATCACTCTCCATGTGGTAGACATTCAACAAATCTTTCTGAACAATTATGTCAATTTATTCAAATTTTGTTAACAAAAGGGGATGCTGGGACCCAGATCTGTTTAACCCCCGTGTCAAGAAACCATTTTCATCACATAGTAATGTTTTTTCATTTATGAAATAAATGAAAAAAACAAAGATATTAGCCATAGTGCTTTGATATACTCTAAAGATTTATTAATGGCCTGAAAAACTTACAACTTATATAAGAATTTGAGGCTTTGTGGAAATAGTCATAATTACATCAAATAGAAAATAGCAAGTTTTCTATCTGCTTCTATGTCATGAGCTGTCAGATACTTTGATCTCTGCGGTTTATGAAAGAATATGGAAAATTCTCATTCTCCGTTTTATTTTTCCTAAGGACAAAGAGCTAGCTAGATATGGCTGTGCTATAGCATGATATGTTCATTGATATGGGAACTTCAAGAAGCAGATAACAACTGGTTATCCACTTCTCTGCTTCTACCTTATTTTGGGGGCTTGGCCTTTTAATAGATAACTGCAGTGGGGTAATGGGACAGGCCACCCTCTTCAGGGGAAACTCGTCTTTTGTGCTTTTGATTGCAGACTTGACTGTCAGTCATCTACAAAGAGAGAAATCTGGTCCTGCAATGAATTGGGTCCCTTGTTATAAAGTGTGAGGGGAGGGGCGTGGGGATGAGGGTGGGTGTATATGTTTGTGCTTCCTTTGGTGCTTCTTTCTTTGTATCCTGACATGGTTCTCCTATGAAGTGGGAAGGCCACGCATATTGGGTGGGAGGACAGTGAGGGATCTCACTTGAAAGAGTTGGATATTCCTGGAATCAGTCATGGGCTGAAGAAGAGGATTTTTGGAAAAGAATGAACCTTTAGAAGGTGGGCTTTGGAAAAGCAAGAGGGAATGCCTGTTGCTGTCTGGAATCAGCCTCTCCCTCCTGTTAGCGATAGGGTCTGCTGCGTGTGCCACAGGAAAATGAGCCTGGCGCTAGGAGAGGAAATGCCTCTCTAGGAAAAGACAAGATAAAATATGAGTAAATTAGATTTTATGAACTATATTGCCTGGTTGTGTGTTCCTTTCTGGTTTTATTTCCCTCTTTGTTATCTCTGAGCTTTAAGTGGAGTTTGTTTAGAGGTTCCAATGTTGTGTCAACTCTAGTACTGGGAATTTAGAGAACAGTTGTGTTCCACATTTGAGCGGGAGTATTAGAGGATGAACATTTTCTGCTACTTGTGGTCCCTCATGTTCCCACTCTGAACCCATGTGGTGGTGGCAGAACTGATTATTGATGAATTTTTCTATCTACCTCTTCCCACAGGATAATATTTTCCACTGAAACCTCAGAAGATGTTAGACTTGATTAAGGCAGAGTCTGGTCTTCTCACAGGAACACCTTCAGAGTCTTCTTGAAAGTGAGATTTCAAGTTTTGCCATAGTTCTCAAATTTCTCCCTTATGAGATTGCTGTTCCATGAAAGTTCTTTAAGAATAAATTTTCTTTCTTCACAACAAGCTTATAGGCATAATATACAAATACCTGCCTATAGTAATATCATGATAGAATCTTGTTTATTCTGAAATACAATTGACCAACCAATAAATGTACAATTTCATAATTTTTCATGTTTGAATGGGAGGAATGGGTGGGAAACTAGGAGGGCCATTGTGTAGGTGAGAGGAGCAAATGGGTTGGAATAAGAGGCTGGATATATCAAAGATGAGCTGGGGTTACTTTAATTATTTTGCTTGGGGTGAGGCATATTTTCTTTCAACTGGATGTGGGCCAACAGACCCTGTTGCAAGTCCTTTGGCCCTGTGTAGCTAAGGGGGAGGGGATGATAAGCTATGAGCCAACTTGGCTTTGAGTGGTGGACCAAATATTGGGTGACATTATCTCCCAACCACAGCAGTTTCTTAAGATGAACTTGATTCCCAGAGAATTTACGACTAGAGGGTGTCCAGTGTATTCTACATCTCTACACAATAGATAAAGATAAAAGGAGCACCAAGGAAATAGTATACTCATCTTCCAAAAATGTCATAGTTTTGCTGTATACAACAGTTAATAATTTTAATGCAGGAGTCATCTACCCATTTCCGAATGGGTAGTTTGATAATGATTTATTGTGAACTTCCAAGAAAGGAGAAACATTTTGGGGCACTTGTTTAAAAGACAAGTATCCTACTTGGCAGCAGAAAGGTAAACGCTATTGGGTCGCATGGACCTTCTAATAGGAAATTGAGTTTGGATTTTATTGAGATCTCCCCAGCATCTTTCTTATCACTCTCAAATTTGTACCTTTGGAGCCTCAGGCCGCAGCAATTTCTATCATTGTTCTTTTCTTTCAAGTTTCTTTTCCTGCTAGGTAACACATTTGCAATCTTTTTTATTTTTTACATTTGCTTTGAGAAATGTAGGAGAACCACATTGCTGCTCAGACAAAAAAAAAAAAAAGGGCAAATAAAAGGGAACAAACCCAATCATGTGGTCCCTTTCATTTGGAAACAGGTCACTCATGGCAACCAATATCTGTACATAAACTTCATTTATCATCATAACAGGAATAGAAAATAAAGATCTAGTGCTTTTCAAGATTTTTAATAACCACATAACTAAATATTTGTAAATTTTAATTATATTTAATATTCTATACTTTTTTCCTCATGTCAGTAATTCTTAATTACTTAATTCCAAAGGACCTCATAATCTCATCTCATTTCAAAGGTTTTGTATATGGAAAAATATTAGTATCCCATTTGTGATAATAATCATGGTAACACATTATATTTGTTTAATAGTCTGAAAGCATTACAAAACAAACCTTGGAGGTACATTTTCCAGTTTTATAGATGAAGAATATAAAACTTGGTAACATTGTGGCTAAAGAGAGAGTATAATAAAGAGGTCCAAAACCTCAGTTCCTGACTGTAACTTTGGAAACATTAACTTGCCTAAATTCTGGAAAAGTGAGATTAAATTCTTGGGCCTTTGGATCTCAGCTTGTAATTCTTTTGGACCTGTGGTCCCTTGCACATTCATCTTATCTGGGAGAATTTCCTACCTTATGAATCCCTACGTCTCTCTGAATATCCTTGTAAAAGCCTGATACTTAGTTCCTGGACTCCTCTGAGCTACAGCGAGGGTAAAGAAAGCCACATTCAGTGTTCAGCGGCAGCAGTTGGAGAGTTCTAGCAGAATCAGCCATTGTCCGTCCTCAGGGTGTTGATGGTGCAAGATGTACTGTCTGTCGCCGGGGAGGAAAGGGACAGTAGCTTCTCTGAGGCCAGTCTGTGGCAGAACCTGGCATGTTGTCCCTAGATGTATAACTTCCAAGCCTGGTTCTTTGGCCTTTCTGGAAAAGCTATGAGCTACCTAATATTCTTTAATGAATTTAATTTCTGCTTAAACTTATTAAAGTAGGTTTCTTTTGTTTGCAACTAAAAACTTTGACTGACAAAGAGCTAAAGTGTGTTTTTATTTTTGTTTTTGTTTGTTTGTTTTACTGAGGTGACTTAGCCTCCAAGCCAGAGAGTTCCATAACGAGAACACTCTTTGGTCACTTTTAAGGTTTATTCATTCTTAGCTTTGGCATCTCTTTCATTTTCTGTACTTCTTTACTCAAGCTACTGTCTCAGGTTTGGCAATATGGGTATAAAGGAGATGAATCTTTAGTTATAAAAATGCTTTTGTTGAGCTTGCTCATTTATTCAACAAATAGAATGTTAGTGTGTGGGGAGCAGAGGGAAAAATGGAAATGCGCTTAGAAGGGTAGGTTTGGGGAAACATGGGTGAGGGTTTTAAATGCTACTTATTCATTCAACAAGTATTTACTGAATGTCTATTATGTGCCAAGGTGATTTTCAGTTCCCAAACATAGAACAGTGAAGAAGGCACAATTCCTGCCCTGGAAGCTTGTAGTCTAAGATGGTAGACAAACGAAGCAAGGCAATTGCAATACATTGTCATCAGTGACCAGCAGATGTCAAGTCAGAGCTGTGGTAGCAAGCAGGAAGAGGCACTTAACTCAGAATTTTTTGCTGGGGGACGAGGTTGGGAGAAAATTTTCCTGAGATAGTGACTCCTACGCTAAGAACTGCGGAATGAATAGAATCTAGCTGTGAGAAAGAGAGTGTGGCAGGAAGTCATGTTGCAGATAGAAAAACACGGGTCACATTTGGAGAGACAAGAAGGCATAAGACAAGTTGCAGAGGATGAGTGGGGAAATGAATTGAGGTTGGATAGATAAGCAGTGGTTGGATGTTTCAGGGCATTTAAGCCAAAGAAGGAGGTTTGGAATTTAAACCTGAAGATAATATTAAGCCATGGGAGGGTTTTTAAATTGGGGTATGGTGGCATTAAGATCGTGAACATCACCCTCATAATCCAACACACTAAAGTTTATTGTCGGCTGATTATGAGTCAGACACTCCCTGGCACTTCCATGCTGTCATATAATCCTAACAGCAAACAGGGGAGGAGTCACAAATAGTACCTTCATTTTATGGATAAGGAAACTGGAGTTTAGAGAGGTTAAATAATAAATAACGTCAGTGTTAGATCTGGCATTATATCTTGGATGCTTTTAATGATATGAACACATTTGTGCTATAAATAGATCCTTCTGGCTGATGGGTCTAGCATGGAGGGGAGTGAGCCTCAGGAAAGGGAGAGCAGTTGGGAGGCTTTTATGACATTTCAAGAAAAAGAAGGTGGTGTTCTGAAATAGGCTGGTGGCAGGGAGGTGAAAAGAAGTGAAAAAATTTGGGAGACTTTTATAAAAATTAGAATCCATAGAAACTGCTGATTAACTAGATGCGAAGGATGAGAGAGAGGGAAGAGATAAGGAGAAAAGCAAGGTGACTGGTTTGAGTGGTGACAATCACTGAGATAAGAGAGACAGGAAGAGGAGCAGGTTTGGGGAGCAAGGTTCTGCTTGACACATTCATTTTGACTACCTTGGGGCTATTTAGGTGGAGATGGTGGTAGGATATACAAATTTGGAGTTCAGAAGCAAGATCAGGGCTAGTGACAGAGATTTCAGAATCTTGAGCACATAACAGAAATCAAAGTTGTAGTCCTGGGAATGGGTGAGATCACCTAGGAAAAGTGTATGGAAATGAGCTAGACCAGTGTTCACAAGGTATAGCACAGGTACCCCTGGGGGTGCCCAAGACCTTTTTGTGGTCTACAAGATGAAAACTACTTCCATAAGTAATATAAAGATGTCATTTGCCTTTTCCACTCTTAGTCTCCCGCCAAGTGTACACTGAAGTTTTTCAGAAGCTCCATGATGTGCAAAGATGTCATTGCTCTGAAGGTCAATGGAATGTGTCCTTGCATATTCCTATGTTTTAAGAATTTCCCAATTTTAATTTTTAATATGTTAAATACTGACAGACATAATCCCATTTAAAGATAAGTTCTTTGGGGTCCTTAAAATTTTTGAAGAGTATAACAGGGTCATGATATCAAAAAGTTTGAGAACAGCTGTGCTAGAAAATTTTGAGAATTTCGCCTTGATTCCATAGGCAAGTGTGATCACTGAAGATTTGAGAGCAGTGGAGAACCTAATTTGAGTTATGTTGGCAGAAAACTGTCCTGATGGCAGCCTTGAAAATACATTAAGATGGGGATAACATGAAGTTACAGAGGCAATTTAGGTGATAATTATGACTCAAGTATGAAATTACTAGGGGCTTGGACTGTAAAAATAACAGCTAGGAAGACAATGGACAATACAAAAGAAAGATAAACATAACTTAATTATTGACTGAGTATGGGTTACTATTGAAGATAGGAAATGAGTAAAGAATAGCCAAAGTTGGAACAATGTGATTGGAAGAAAGGTCTTGCTGCTGTTACATTTCAAGCACAGAAAAAAATGATTGTTAATATCCAGTAACGATTCATTAGATGAGCATTATCCAGTAGAAATATAATGACAGCCATACATGTAATCTAATATTTTTAGGAATTATATTAAAAAGTAAAAGGGTGAAATTAATTTTAATAATATATTTTCTTTAACCCAATATATCAAAAATATTATCATTTCAACATGTAATTAATATAAAAATTATTAATGAGCTACTTGAAATTCCTTTTTTAGTATTAAATCTTTGAAATCCAGTGTCTATTTTACACTTACAGCACACAGTAAATCAGACTAGTCACATTTCAATACTTAGCAGCCACAATTGGCTAGTGGTGGTTACCTTTGACATAGCAGCTTTAAAGTACTTTTTCACTTGAGTCAAGATCATCAAAACCCTAATGTTGTTTTTATCTGGGGTTTTTAATAACTCTGTCTTTTTTGAGCTATTTTCCACGAAAGGATGGATTTATACTAATTCTCTTACTTCTTTGTGACCTCACTCTGGGAGAGTGTAATTATGGGCCCATTCTAAGGAAATGATCCAAGTGGTGGTGGCTTGCTTACCTGGAACTGAGTCTCTGACCTGCCCTTTATAGGGCCTGCATTGAATGCAGCTAATCAACCCAACATACTGACACTGGTCAGCGGAAGAGAAAGCAGACAAAATCTGAGTAATGCAAAAAGACTGTATCAATGGTATTAAATGGATATGAAAATTAGTGAAGAAGTATAGCCATCTTGGAAAGTGGTGAAAAGAGATAATGTGGGTACTGAAAATAGACTTTAAGCTTTTCACAGTGGCAGTAGAGCTAAGAAATTGTTTGCTATCTCCCCATTATCCATGTTCACAGAGGAATTATTATTTTTCTTCTTAATGAAACCTAAGCTGTCCCATGAAGTAGACACACTGAGGATACATATTGTAGAATCTCAATAAAGGTCCTAAAATATGAGTATTTTCATGCAATGGAAATTAATAATTTTTTTAAAAAAGAATAGAATTGAAACCAAGATTTTCCGATGCAAAGATGTCTGGGATTAAGAGATGAGACAAGAAGAGTGGAGATGAGTGTCTCATGCACTTCTTAGGGACAATGTTAGCTTGGGGAAGGAAAAATTCAGTAAAATGAGAAAAGATTAGACCTTGATAGTGCATAGCAAATTATTGTAGCATGCCTCCTCACCATATGCTCATTCCATGATAAATTCATGTTCCAAGATGAAATTAAGATGCATGGCATTGGAGATTCTGGAAAGGATAATAATAAAAGAAACCTGCATGATAAAAAATCCCAAACAACCACACTCAACAGATAGTCTTTCTCAAAGTTCAGTTATTATATAATACATTTATCTCTCTTATTAATTTGGAATGTTATTCTGCAAATGTATCAAATCTTTACAATTTAAAATTTTTATACCTGCTTCTCTTGCTTATATAAGATTTACTCACACAAAGTCTGTTTTGCCAATGGGTTATGAACCCCTCAATTATTTGTTATTGTATTCCTTCTTTACAAGAATCTAGGAGTGATGATGTAATGTTGCTATGGCAATGAGTATGTACAAATAGATGATTAAGGGTGGGGGTGAATGTTAAATCCTGAGAAACACATTTGCACGTAAATTTCTGTCTAGTGAAATAAAAAAATCTTGCATGTAAAAAAATCTTGTTATGTACAGAAACTTGAAAGAAAGATGTGTTATATCACATCTTCAACAATGCACTTCTATTGTTTATATTAAATAACGAGAGTGCTAAATATGCTCCAAAGAGTATTTTCTTAATAATAATTTATTTAAAAAGACATTGGATTAAGACTGGATTAATTCCATAGGGATGTGTGTGTGTATAAATAAAGTATAAGTTGGGACACATTATAAGGATAAAGGTCTTTTTTTGGTTGCCATGAAGGTGACATTAAGGACTCAAGCATATTAAAAATATTTATAATTGTCTAAGAATATGCTTTTCAGCTATTAAAATTCAATATATTGAGAGTGGCTAGCACCTTACTTCAAAGTTTTTATAGTATTGACATTGGAATATACAGAAGAGGATGGGGAAAATGGTATTTGAAGACCTAGTTTAAATTTTCCTACAAATAAAGTACTTAGATTTTTTATATCTTAATCTTTTTTGTTGTGTCACAGAACTCTGCACCAAGAATTCAGATGCAATTGGGTGTGTTCAGGGTGGTATGGCCATAAGCTCTGCACCAAGAATTCAAATGATTCTGATTCCTTCATTGGCTGCCCATGTATTGACTGGCCATGTATTGACTGACAAGACACCTAACCACTCTTTTGTTTTTTTATAATGTTCTTAAGAACATTAAGGATCCTTGCCATCTGATGAGGATTCTTTAGAATAGTACTGTCCAACAGACATATAATGTGAGCCATGTATGTTATTTAAAATTTTCTAGTAATCATATTAAAAAGTAAAAAGAAATAGGTGAAATTAATTTTAATAATATATTTTATTTAACCCCACATGTCTAAAATATTATCATTTCAACATGTAAACAATATAAACCATCATCTTTGTTCTAAGTCTTTGAAATCTAGTATGTATTTTCTTTACAGCACATGTCAATTTGATCTAGACATATTTCAAGCACTCAGTATTTACATGTTGCTAGTGGTTACCATATTGACAATGCACCATTAGACTAAGAGGAAAACATTGAGTTTGTTTGTAAAAAGATCATAATATTGAAATTATTCAATATCAGACTTCTCAGGATTATCTTGCTTTCTTAGAAATGAGAGCCTTCCAACTTACAGTGGACATTGCTTACTATATTCCAGACAAAACAAATCTGTAGGGAGTAAATACCTGCCCTTAGTGTAATGCCTATTGTTTAAGAGTGCTCTCCCATACACTATGCTTTTCAATCCTGGTCATGGTTCTGAGAATAGGGAGAAATGAAGTTCCATTTATTTTGAGGTAGCAGGCCCAGAAAGTACATGAAATCCTGCTCTTTAGGCTGCAAGTCTCATGATCCAATGGCAGATCACAATCTAGGGTACAGTTACCAAATAATGAGCAAGCCAAGCCAGTCAAAATATAATGTGTCCTGGCATTTTTCTTGCCTTTTTTTAAAAAGCATCTGTTTTGTGGGTGTCTGGAAGGGCTCAGACTAGTCCCACATCTCAATTTTTTTTTTGTTTGTTTGTTTGGATCCAGGATAAAATAAGAACAAAGTTTTTAATGCTTAGGAATATTTTGATTCATCCAAGGTGGTGGTGGGAGAGATGCTCAGGACTGCCACCCACGTCTTAAAGTCCAACTCCCACTGTAAAATCAATTAAATACATCATTTCACCATAGGTCTTTCATAGAGCTCAGAAAGAACACTCAGCTAGTTATTTTAGTGCTGAGCTAGGTGAAGAAGTAGGTAATCTCTTACCTGAAAGCAATTAATTTATATGACACTGTCACTTTTCGAGGAACTCCCTGACAGCAGTAATAACACCAATATTGTTTTCTTGGGGATTTTTTGTCGTTCAGGTTAAAACAATCCTATTCACATTAATGTATAGGCTACATAGATGAATGGAATTTAGACTAATTTCTATTAATTAGTAATGTTGTCCTTTTGGTTTTGGTCACAATCCACATGTGAAGCACAACCGTTTGACAGTAATCCGTCAGGGATTTAAACAATACTCAAACAAGTTTCTAATATATTACTATTACTTTAAACAATTCTTCCCCTCCCCTTTATCCATGTGTATTATTATTATTTTCCCAGCTCTTCAATTGCTGAAATCGTAGTTGCTGAGACACCTTGCATAGGTCACGTGCTTTACCACCAAACCTGGATTACACCTTGTAGACGGCCGCATCACCAGGTGCAGGTGGTCCAGCTTTGGTTGCCATTTATAGAGGGGAGGGTCCTCGAAAGGCAGCGGTAGAAGACGAAGTTTGTTAACCGCAAACTCCAAGTCCGGAAGGCAGCCGGACAACTAGCCATTTCCGGGGATGGACAGAGAGGGCGCCCTGCCACTGACGCGCGAACAGCCCTGACGTGGTGGTGGGACAAGCAGGTAGGAATACTGGGGGGTTACTCACGGCGAAGTCTAGTTCGACTTAAGGACACTGGACAATAAACGAGTGTCGAGGGAGCTGGAAGGGTGGATCGTCTGCGGGAGACTACAGAGCTGATCGCCAGGAAGCAATTGCTGCGGGCTTTAAGTTTCCCTGGAGTCCCTCCCGTCCCGACTCCCCTTCCCGAGTATCTCGTCCTGGGGGCTCCACACCCGGCCCCCCGCTCCACCCCCTCGGTCCCCGCTCGGAGCGAGCTCACCGCCCGGCCGTCCCGCAGCCCTGGCCCGCCCGCCCCGCAGCGCAGGCCCGCGGCGGCGAGAGGGCGCCGGGGGCGGAGGCGTGGCAGGGGCGGGATCTGCCGCCCCCCGCCCCCTCCCGGCCCCGCCGCCGGGGCCAGTGGCAGGAGCGCCGCGCACCGCCAGCCGCGGGGGGCGTGGGATGGGGGAGGCCGGGGAGGGGGGCGCCCGCACCGACTAGCGCCAACCGCACACTTCAAAAGGGTGTCGGGCTGCGCTCCCCTCCCGCGCCCCGGGAACTTCAAAGCGACCCGTGCTGCCCCGGCTGCCTCGCTGCGCTCGGGGGCCTCGCAGCCCCGGCGTGGCCGCCTGGTGGCCATGACCCGGGCGCTCCGCTCCGCGCTCCGCCAGGCTCTCCTGCTGCTCGCCGCGGCCGCCGAGCTCTCGGCAGGTACGGCGGGTGCTTTTCCCCGGCGCCCGCGAGGGTGGGGTTTGGGGGCGGCCTGTGGGTGGGCGCGGGGGCGCTCCGAGCAAACTGACCTTCTGCGGGGCGGAGGGGGAAGCGCCAGTCGGGTTGAGGGGGCGCGGGATAGGGCGCAGCGTGGGCACCTGACGTCTGGCAGCTGTAGGGGTAGACAGGTGTGTTGGGGACGAAGCCACCAGGAGGAGGGGAAAAGCGGCAGGGACGTGGGGGTATAAGTGGTGGGGGTGAGATGGGTGACTAATTTGTGGGCAGTTTGCAGCGGAGGGAGTAGGAGAGCGTTTGTGGGTGCGCGCCCAGCTGGGAGCTGGGTGGCACCGTGAGTTCACCCTGCAAGGACCGGGAGAGCTGCAGGTGCGCTTTGGGGACTCTCTTTGCTGAGCCCCTAAGAGCTGCGCAAGGATGGTGGCATGGTGCTGGTGGGAGGTGGCGATTTAGTCTGAGTTTTAGGAGACGAGGGATACCCCAAAAGCCGCTGGTGCCAAGATATGGAGGCGGGAGTGGGAGCTTAAATCTGTGTGGTTTGCAACACATTGGAAGCACATTGCTTTCGAGGTACGATCTTTACTCAGAGTTCCAGAAGAAAAAAAAATTCTGGCAAGCGCCCCAGCATTTATAACAGGCCTGTGCCTTGATAGGCTAAATAGAGCCCTCGACCTAAGCTGGAAACCAAATGTTTCTTTATGTTTACTAGAAACTGGGGCAAATGCACCTTTGGTAAAATCATAATGTGCTATGACTAAAAACCCTTTAACTCTAAAACTGTTTTCATTACATTGTCCTGGATTATGTAGAGGAGGAGCAGAATCCTTGCTAACTCATTCTTTAAACATTTCAACCAGACATTAAAGACATTTGCATATAAAAACCTGGTGTTTTTCTCTAGAGTTGTACTTTGTCCGAAGCTAATTTTGATGCATTTTTGTTTTCCAAGATGACAATCTGTTTGACATTATTAGCTCTACTCAGGGTGGGTAGTTTTCTTCTTCTTGACATGTGCAGGAGAATGTTTTGAATAGTATGATTGCTGTCATGTACAGATTTCAGTATTTCAGATGGCCTGAATTACTAAATCCATTATTCAAGCAAAAATTTGACTATTGGAAAGGAATAATTGATAAAATCTGAGGATTAAAGCATTCCAGTTATCTTTTAGGAAAGCAGTTACCCCAAGACTGTCAGAAAGATGATGGGATAAAGTGAAATATTTGCATTTAGAGTTAATAAATTCATCAATGGGAAGAAAGCCGACTATGGGAAAGTCTTTATAAAAAATAGTTGAGAATTCTGTTAACTTGGGATACTGAAAGTGCTCTTGACAATTTAACAGAATTTGCCAAAAAAAAAAAAAAAAAGGCTTCCAGATATCACGGTTTTGACTAGGCACCTATGATACTGCCTCTGCAGGCTGTTTGTACAACCCTTTTTATTTGGGGGAGCTTATAAGTTGGCTGAAGACATTTTAACAAACAGACTCAATTATTTTAAAATCTAACTTTGAAAGGTATATTTTGTTATATGACAGAATCTTTAGAAAATTTCAGGGATCCTGAGCGTAGCAACATAAGAAAGCATGCCTCATTATGTCCTTGAAAAGGCATGGAAACTTTTGACATTGAAATGTGCAAAAAAAAAAAAATCATACATTCAAATTTGATTGTTTCCTTAAATTTTGAAGTCTAAGAAAAATGTCTGAGTAATGTGTTGATATAGTAGAGATGTATTGATCCAAGTTTAACTTTTACAACAAACTTTTCTTTGTCAAATGCAAGCATTTTTAAATCTCCTTAAGAAACTTTAACCTCTCTTTGTGTCCCACATACACAATGTCTATTGCTATTTACATTACTTATTCTTAATTTTATGCAAATCTTTGGCTATTTAGTAGAGAGATTCAAGGTAGTTTTGTTTTTCATTTTTTTCATTGGTTTTCTCACGTGGTTACTCAACCATTTTTACAAAGTACATTGTCAATCACATCGGCCATTTATGAGCATGTATTTGCTGTTGTTGGAATGTTGTAAGAAAAGCTGTTCTTGACATGATGACATAGTCAGCAAAATTGCATGGCAGAAAAACACCACCTTCCAATTGGCCTAGGATCTTAAATATCTGAAAACATGATAAACCAATAAATGCTTTTTGCTTTGGTTGATTTTATCCAGCTTCTTTTTTGTCACCTTAGGGATGCCATACACTGACAGTCCAGAAGAGACCCTTGCTCCTTTTGGAGAATCCCAGACGATAACAGCTGGTGGCATCTTAGAAAAACTATTTTTTGGTCGGGACTGGATAAAAAAAAAAAATTAGACAGCTCTGAGTTTCTCTGATTGTCTAGGTTCTGGGTTCCTTGATGTTTAATAAGAAAGACCTAACATGGTCTTACAACAGTCACCATGCGTACTAAACAAATAATTGGCAGAAATTTCCTGGAGTTCTTCACTTGGAAGCTGTGATTTGGATATTATATAGATTTACACATTGTGCATTCTCTTCTAATTTCATGAAACTCCTTTGTCCTCTGGTCCAGAAAGGATTATTGAGAGTCTAGAAAGCTATATGCTTACTCTAAAAAGGGGAAAGAGAAGTGCTTCCTTTAATAACCAGGGTGGGAGTGAGAGCTTCAGGTAGTGTGAATTCCCCCCACCCCCCCAAACAACAGTTAGCAGTTCCCAATAAGAGTTTTCAGCAGTGCTTCTGGAAATGAAAGCAAAAGTCTGGGGCTGACTGAGTCTGTAAGTACAAAAGATTTTTGCCACCTTTGCCCTTCTTGAAGCACAGTCATTTATTTGTTGACTGACATGCCAAGAGGCTCCCTGCTTCCAAGGAAGAGACATCTCTGGCCCAAGAGAAAATGTAGAAGCCCTCAGGGGCTTATTGCTTCTGTGACTACACTGCTTAAACCTGTTAGCTAGTCTCAAACTTACAGAAATATAGAGATTTCCTCTGAATCACTAAACTCATACAAAAAATAAAGGATTTTGAGGAGTGAGATAAAAGTGAGGAGCTAAGGATGACACTACATTTTTTTTATCCAAGCAGTGGAAGAATGGACCCTTAACTTGGGTGGGGCAGGCTGGAGGAGAAACTGGTCTGGGGACAGGAAGGGAATGGTGGCAGATAACAGGAGCTCAGTTTGGGATATGTTGAGTTTAAAATGCCTATTAGACACTGAAAAGGAGATGTCAGTAAGCAATTAGTTTTATGTGTCTGGAGTTCAGGGGATAAGTTTGGGCTGAAGATAAAAAATTGAGAGCCAAGAGCATTTATAGATAATTTTTGAAAGACACATTAAATAGGGCTGCAGACTTAGTAAATAAAGCGCAGAACACCCAGTTAAATTGAATTTCAGATAAACAATATCTTTTTAGTATAAGTGTGTCACAAATATGACATGTGACACACATATATTAAAAATTAATTGCTGTTTAATTTCAATTTAACTGGGTGTTCTGTATTTTCATCTGGCAGACCAACATAAAAGAAATACTATTGTGGGAAGAACTGCTCCTGATGCAGATATTCCTTCATCTTTTATTAAAAAGAGAAGTGAAGACCTATTTTCTAGTCCTTGTCTCCTAAAATTTCTTCTGCTAGCTCTGCTGCTGTCCTCATGTGCATCTCTGAATGGGTCACTCCCAGCTCTGCACAGGATGACCCACTGCTCCCATGAGAACCAAAAGGGGTACCTAGTCTTTCCCAATCTTACATGAGCATCGAGACAAGAAAGTATGTGTGAAAAAGATAATAATTCTCTTGACTCCCTAGCAGTGATTGTTATATAAAACCAATCGGTTTTTCCCAAATTTAGCGTCTTTTGAAAGTGGTTGTTATTTTCAGATACATTTTTAGAGTATTTTTCTCTTGAATAAACTTTCATATGTTTCTTTTTTAGGGGAAATGCTTCCAGGCAGTAGTTGAGATCCAGTTTGTTGTATTTTTCTTGGCAGTATTTGGATCTCTTGCTGTAAATAAGACGGTTAAGAGGAGAGGAGATTGGATAAAGTGAGGGTTAGGGAGGCCATTGAATCATACAGGACCTGTTAATCTGACATAGTTTGAGGTCTTAGAGCTTGCTCCTGAGAGAGTGATGGCAAGTCCTTTGGGAAGGGGGCAAGGATACACAAATACCAGCCAGAGGCTGTTCAGTTCCTGCTCTAGCTTAGTCTTGACCTGCAAGGGTGGCTACCAAATGATTAGTGTTATCTTCATTTTGAGATTTGTAGTGGACAGTGTCCTATAAATGGACAGCTGTAGGTGTGGATCATGAAAAAGCTCAAACAGATACATTCACATGTATGTAAAGAGCTTATTTTAATAACAAAATGAGAGAATTAATTTTTGAATATAAATAGCAAACAGAAAAAATAAAGAAAAATTCTAAGCACAGAGTATACTATGTATCATACCTTATCACTTATATCTGTGAGGTTTCTTCTTGATTTTCCATTGCTTTGGCCTTCTAGTCTTAAATTTTTCATAGTCAATAGTCAAAACCTCAAAGTTTATCCTTACATAGTTTAAGAAATTGAGATAGGTTCTTAAGTGATATAGAAATGAAACTTTTGCTGAAGGAATCTAGGATTACCCAAATACTATCTTGGCTCAGCTGTGCCTTATCTCCAGTCAGTCAAGAGGGGATATCTAGAGAAAGGAGGGAGAAACAAGGCAAAGTAACTTTTTCTTGTTACCTGGGGCTTTCTTCCCAAATTGCATGGCATAAATCTAATATGCTCTTCTTTTCTAAACAACATGTAAGTAGCCTAAGGATAAAGAAAGGGGGCCTGTGATAAACCAGAGTCCTGGATGCTAACACCATGATACCATTGAAAGACCATCCAAAGCCTGGCAAAATGAAGCCAGAGAGGCCATGGAGCAGGGGGCTGCTATTTCCAATACCTCACATTAGTCCAGCTCTCTTGGAAACTCTGGCAAGAGTTCAGGCAATAATTCCAGAGGCAACTGCTAAGTGAGGAAAAGGTGGAGAGTCTGTGGAGAGGGGTGGCTGGATCTCTTCTATGAAGAAGCAGGTCACACCCTTCCCACACTTGCAATGGAAAAGAGGTAAAAGACAGAGCCATGACCTTGAACCCTGTGCCTTTCTTGTTCTTTGAAAACTGGATCCCAAAAGTGTGTGGGCCACTTGGTTCCCTGAAATTTGAACAGTACACATCACTACTGCTCCTACTTAGGGATCCAGTAAAAAATGAAAGGGAGGGGCAGAGATGAGTAGGAATGCGAAACAGACCAGGAAGACCTCATTTCCAGAGTCCAACACTTTGCCACTCCTCAGGCCATGCCCCCAACTGATCACGTGTCCCTTGAATTCACTGCTTTGATTGGCCAGCCAGGCTAAGGAGGTTCTGCTTTGTCCTGATGCTTCACTTTTTCTCCTCTAGAATAACTTTCCCTTTTTGTTGATCTCTTCTGTCTTTTAAGAGAGTAGGCATGTGAAGATACTATTTCTTTGGAACTGTTTTAAATTAATCTTCTCAAGAATTCATGGGTGAATCATTCAGTATGACTCAAGAACTTGATTTATTATTATTTTTTTAAACAATTTAAATTTGCCAAGGACTTAAACATCCCAAATTAGATCAATCTACTTTTTCATTAAACTTTTCACATTAGGAAAATCATTAGGATGCTCAGATTTTGAAAGTGAACAACACATTTTCTCCTAATCCATTTTGTCATTCTTTTCTGATGGTTAGTAAAAGGACAGGGATAGATGCCCCATCTCTGCCTTTATAAATATCTTATAAATTTTTTGTGCAACTCCATAATTGATTGAAATAAAGACTGTGTGGTCAAAAACATTATTAGAAAGAAATCTCATCTGTCAGGATCTGGACATCATCAAGTAGCTAGAAGAGCCGATTTTGAATGTTCTGAACACAAAGAAATGATAAGTGTTTGAGGTGATGGATATGCCAATTACGGTGATTTGATAATTGCACATTGCATACATGTATCAACACATCACATTGTACCCCATAAATATATACAATTATTTTATGTCAATTAAAAATAATAAGTAAAAACAACAAAATGTTTAGTTTTATAAATATGTGCTTATGCAAGAGATGCTAACTCAGAATGTGGTAATCCAGATCAACACAATTTTTAAAAAGCAGATTGTTTTAAAACAGAGCCAAAATATATTAAAAAGTATTAACTTATCACATCTTACAATTTTTTCTGATGACATTTTCCTGGCTTGCTCCCCTAGAAGTGTATATTTCCTTCTCCTCTAGCAGCCCCATTATTTCTCTCCAAGAGTAAAAATTCTACCATGTGAACATTTGCCTATTCTGGTAGTCATAGTGAGATTACATTCTCACTTAAGTTCCACTTACAATCTGTAGTTTGTATTTCTAGGAAATAGACAATACATAAAATTGGAAAGACTGAATAAAGAATAATTATATAATTAGCAGAGGATTCCTTATGGGATAATAAATGTGTAATTGATGAAATTATTTAAAAAAATCTTTCTTTCCTATTGCTGTTCTCTAGCTATATTATATTAAAAGACATTGCTTTTTTCAGAGAGAAGAAAGTTGACTTCATTAAAATGATTGGACTCCTTTAAAAGGCCTGAGAGTTACTGTGCCAAATCAAGTTGAAGATGCTCCTCTAGAATGGTTTTTACTCAGCTCTGAAGTTTTTCATCATATTTCTTTATTATCCTTTTAATATTTATAGGATTTGTAGTGATGTCCCCTTTGATATTTCTGACACTGGGAATTTGAATTTTCTCTCTTTTTACCTTGATCAGTATAGCTGGAGGTTTATCAATTTTATAGATTTCTTTCAAATAAATGGCTTTTGGTTTTACTAACTTTCTCTGTTTTTCAATTATTTTCTGCTCTTATCTTCACTATTTTCTTTCTGTACTTAACTTTGGGTTTAATTTATTATTTTTTATTCTAGCTTCATTAATGTGGTACCTTATATAAAGTGTTAGCAACATTGTCTTAAAGGGTCAGCTGGTATGTATGTTAGGCTTGTGAGCCATACAGCCTCTGTTGCAATTACTTAAGTTTGCATGTGTAGTATGAAAGCAGCTATAGACAATACATAAACAAATAGGCGTTGCTGCATTTTGGCATTTTGGCCCATTTTGGCCCATTTACAAATGGGCCAACCAGTTGGCCACAGTTTGCTGACTCTTTCTTAAATCATTCATTTCAGAGCTTTCTTCTTTTTTAATATAAGTATTTAACCTATAAGTTTCCCTCTTGGCAACTGCTTCAGCTCATCCATAAATTGTGATAGGTTTTCATTTATATTGAGTTCAAAATATTTTCTGGTATTTGCAGTTTTGTGGAGCCCGTGTGTTACTTGGATGTCTGTTGTTTGACTACCAAATATTTTAGTAATTTCCAGATTTTTTAAATTATTGGAAGGCAGCTATGCTCACCACTATACCACCAACGCCGCTCAAGATTTTTTAAATTATTGAATTCTGCTTTAAATCCATTGGGGATGAAATAACCTAATCTATGTGATTTCAGTACTTTGGAATTCATTTGCAGTGGTTTTATAGCCTGGCATGTGTCTGACCTAGTGAATATAGTTCATATGCACTTGAAAATGATATGTATTCCATTTTCAATGAGTAGAGTGTTGTATAAATGTCAATTAGATCAAATTGCTTGACGGTGTTATTGAAGTCTTTTATATCTTTTCTGTCTTCTCATTTTATCAATTATTTTGTCTTCTCATTTTATCAATTATTGAGAAATGATTATTGACATCTCTAATTTACTTGTGTATTTATCTATTTCCCTTTTTAGTTTTCCCAATTTTTGCTTTAAGTATTTGAAAATTTTGTTATTGGGTACATACACATTTAGGATCTTTATGTCCTCTTGTTGCACACTTATTACTGGAAACCTCCTTCTTTATCTGTGGTAATATTTGTTATTATGACATGCTTCTCTTTAACATTGGTAATATTCTTTGCCTTGAGATCTACTCTGTCAATATAACCAGCCCACCTTTCTGAAGCTTAAGACTTATATGTATCTTCATATTTAAATTGGGTTTCTTATAGAGAGTATATATTTGGGTCCTGCTTTTTAACCTGCTTTGTCTTTTAACTAGAACATTTAAAACATATATTTAATGTATTTATCGATATGGTTGTGTATAAATCTATCATCTTGTTATTTCTATATATCTCCTTTCATTTCCCTCTCTTGTCTTCATTTGGTTTAACTGACTAAATGTTAGCATTATATATTATTTTCACTATTAGTTTCTAAGCTTTACTTCTTTGTTTTATTTTTAGTGATTCATCCAAACTGTATAATATTCATCTTTAAGTTATCACCATTTATTTCAGAAACTTACCATCATATGCCTCCATTTACTTCTTTTTGTCCTTTGTGTTATTAATCTTACATGTTTACTTCTAAATATTTTATAAGCCTTGAAATATGTAGTTATTATTTTGGCTTTAAATATTTTTATCTTTAAATTAACTAAAAAATGAATGTAGTATTTTACATTTACCCACCTATTTATCATTTCCTGTGCTCAGTGCTCTTCATTACTTTGTAAAAATCTGAGTTTACTTCTGGTGTCATTTTCTCTCAGCCTGAAAAACTTCCTTCATTATTACTTGTAGTTCAGCCCTGATGGCAATGAATTCTAATTCATTGTTGTTTTCCAAAAGTGTTATTTCACTTTCATTTTTCTACAAAATTTTATTTTTACAATCTTCAAGCATACAAAGAAAGAATTTTAGTTACCACTCATATACCCACCAACTAGATTATAGCATCATGATTTTGTTTGCCTTATGACATATATATCCATTTCTCCATCCTTCTATTAACACACATCATTTATGATGCATTTCTAAATAAATTACAGATAGCAGTATACTTCCTTTTAAATACTTCAGCATGCATATTATTAGAATTCAACATTCTTCTCTTTTGATGAAACATTTATATATTATGACATTCACAAGTCTTACATGTGTATTCAAGGAATTTTGAGAAATGCATTCACTTAGTCTTTTTCAAGCTATTAAATATAAATATCACCATAGTGAGCCTCCTCATGTCCCTACCCAGTCATTCCTCAGTACCTTACTCCCAAAGGCATCTGCTCTTCTTTATTCCAGCATAGATCAGTTTTGGTTATTGGATATGTTGTTTTCCAAATGCCATTTAGGTGAAGTTTATTGTTAGTGTTGTTCTGATCATCTATATGTTTACTGACAGAAATATGCAACTGTACTTGTGAATTTGTCTATTTCTCCCTTTAGTTCTATCAGTTTTTATTTTACACATTTTGAAACTCTCTTATTAGGCATATATACACTTACAGTTGTCATGTCTTCCTGATGTAATGACTATTTTATTAATATAAGATACCCCTCTTTATCTCAGTAATACTCTTTGTATTAAAGTCTGGTCCATCTAGTATTATAGTAATTTAACCATGCCAATTTTCTTATGTTTAGTGTTTGCATGTATGTGTTTCCCACTCTCTTGTTTACAACCTATCTGTGGGTTATATTGGAAGTACATCCTTTGTACACAGCATATAGTTGGTTCTTCATTTTTACCTTTTAACAATATAACAATATCTGCCTTTAATTCAAGTGTTTAGCCCATTAAGATTTAGTGTAATAATTGGAGTGGTTTTAAGCCTACTGTCTTGCGATTTATTTTTCTTTTTATTGTTCCTCTGTTTCCCTGTTTTGTTTTGTTTTTCCCCTCCTTTTTGGCTAGTCACTTTTGTTGAGAATTCCACTTTATTTTCCTTAGTGATTTCTTAACTCTTTCTCTCTCTCTTAATTATTTTTAAGTGGTTGCACTGAGCCCTAATTGCACGCTTTCTCAACTTAACATTCAAGTCAGTGCTGTGCCATTCCATACTTTAGTCTTTACACCTGACTCTTCAATCTTCCTACTTCATACTTCCCTCTTTTTCCCAACACCTCCAACTTTAATGTAAAGACCTTATAGTATATTATTAAGTTTACCAATAGTATATTATTGGTATACTTATGTAACCAAGTTATATTTCCATCAACCAAAAATTATGAGACCCATAAATAATCAAAGGGAAAACCTTACTCTCAATAGACAGGGCACTCAGTAGAACCTGATTAGGTATGATGCATGTGTTAGAACTATCATGCAATTAATTTAAAATATCTATGCTTAAAGGCTGTAGTAGAAAAGGTGGAAAATATGCATGAACAGATGTATCATTTCAGCAGAATGATAGAGAATGTAAGAAAATGTCAAATGGAAATAATAGATGTGAAAAACATGAGATGAAGAATGCCTTTGATTTGCTTATCAGTAGACTTGACACAGCCAAAGAAAGAATCATGAATTTGAAGATGGATCACTAGAAATTATCTTATAATAGTGTAATTATACTATTTTAAAGCCATTACACTAACGGGGGAAGTGTCAGGAGGTAAAGAGGAAAGAGCAAAGAGACCCAAACAGAGCATCCAAGAGGCATGGGACAATATCGATTCCATTTGCACAAATGGAATCCTAGATGACAAAGAGAGAGAATGGGACAGAAGAAACAATTGAAGAGCTCTTGGTTAATAATTTTCCACATATAATGAAAGACATCAAATCACAAATCACAGAAGCTCAGAGAGCCCAAACAGGATAAACACCTCTCCTCCCAAACCCTACACCATTACACCACGTCCATAATATTCTAATTGATGAGATTCAAAAATAAATAGAAAATCTTGAAGGCAGCTTGAATAGAATAGACTTCTTACACAAAGAGGAACAAAGTTAAGAATTGTAGCAGACTTCTTATCATCAGAAACTACGCAAAACAGAAACCATCAAAGTGACAACATTAAAGTGTAGCAAGTAAATAACTATCAAGCCAATATTCCATAGCACGTGAAGTTATCATTTAAAACAAAGGAAAAATAGATTTTTTCCGATGAAAAGATAATTTTTTCTCTAAACAAAAATAAAAAAATTATAGAAAGCTCTGTAAATTTATAGCATTTATAGGTAAAATATATGACAGCCTTAGCACAAAGCATGGGAAGGAGAAATTGGGAGTATATAAGTTTCTTATATTACATGTGAAGTATTATAGTATTATTTGAAGGCTCTTGGTTATACTGTGATTCATTAAATATGTATATTATATACCCAAGGGTAACTTTTAAAAATATTTTTTAAAAAGTATAAATGATAAGCTAATAATGTAAATAAAATACAATAAAAATATTCAGTTAATCCAAAAGTGTGATGATAAAATGTCAAAGGGAGCAAAAACAGATGGAACAAATAGAAAAAAACTAACAATATGGTAGATTTTAATTCCATCAAGTCAATAATTACATAAAATGTAAATGGTTTAAATATAGCAATTAAAAGACTGAGATTGTCAGACTGGGTAAAAAAAGCAAGATCTAACTATATGCTATCATAAGAAATCCACTTGAAATAAAAGGGACCAACAGGTTAGAAGTAAACCTGTGAAAAAAAGTTATACCATGCAAACACTAATCATAAAAAAGCTAGAGTAGCTATATTAATAACAAACAAAGTAAACTTCAGAAAATGAGATATTGCAAGGGATAGTCCATAATGATAAAGGGATCACTTCACCAAGAAGATATAATAATCTGAAATGTGTGTGCCTCTGACCACAGAGCTTCAAAATGGATGAAATAACAATTGACAGAACTGAAAGGGAAATAGACAAATCCATAATTATATTTTGAGTCTTCAAACTCCTCTTGTGTAACTGATAGAATAAATAGACCAAAATTTAGTAAGGATATATAAAATCTGACCTAATTGACATTTATATAACATTCCAACTAACAATAACAGAATACACATAGAATGTTAACCACAATAGACCATATTGTGGGCATAGAACAAACCTAACAAATTTTTAAAAATTTAAAGTATACTGAGTGTGTACTCTGAACATAATGGAAATAAACCAGAAATCAATAACAGGAACTTATCTCAAAAATCCTCAAATATTTGCAAATTAAGCAACAAACTTCTAAATACTCATGGGTCAAAGTGAAAGTCAAAAGAAAAATTTGAAAATATTTTGAATTGAATGAAAATAAAAACACAGATTATCAAAAATTGTGGGATGCACCTAAACTTGTACTTGAAGTGAAATTTATATGAACAGCAAATAAACTCAAATGGAAGGAAGGAAATAATAATGGTAAAAAGAGAAATCAATGAAATTGAAAATAGAAAAACATTAAAGGCAATCAAGAAAGCCAGAAACTGGTTTTTTTTAAAGATCAATCAAATTGATTCACCTTTAGCTAGGTTTACCAAGGAAAATGAGGGAATCCACAAATTACCAATGGCAGCAATGAAAGGGGGGGCATCACTATACACCCTACAGACATAAAGCTAAATATAAGAGAATATTGCAAACATTTTTGTCCAAAATTCAAAAATTTAGGTAAAATGACAAATCCCTTGAAAAGTACAAATTATAAAGACCAATCAAGAAGTAATAGATAACTTGAATAGTCCTATAGAGATTAAAGACATTCATTTTATAACTCAATACTTGAAAACTTCTAACAAAGAAGGCTCCAGTATCAGATGGCTTTACTGGTGAATTGTATCAAAAATTTTAGGAAGAAATTGTGTCTATTTTGCACAAACTCTTCCAGAATGTGCAAGTGAAGGGAACATCTTTCAGCTCAATTTTTAAGACCACCATTACATTGAAACCCAAACTAGGTAAAGACATCACAGTGAAAGAAAACTTCAGGCCAGTGTTTTTTGTAGAGATGCAAAATCCTCAACAAAATGTTATCAAATTGAACAGCAATATAATAACAGGATAATATATCATGTTCATGTAGAGTTTATCCTGGGAATGCAAGGCTGGTTCAACATTCAAAAATCAAATCTTCAGTTTGCCATTTCATTAGGCTAAAGAAGAAAAGCCATTCAACCATATCGATAGATACATAAAAATCAGATGACAGCACTCAACTAGAAAACACAGTTGAAAGAATTTAAAGTAAACCTAAATGAATGGAATCATATAGAATGGGCTTTCCATATCTGCAGGTTCTGCATCTGTAGATTCAACCAACTGCAGATTGAAAATATTTGGGAAAAAAAGCAACAACAAAAATATGACAATAAAAATAATACAAACAAAAAAAAACCAACATAATATAGCAATTGTTTATATTGTATTATGTGTTAGAAGTAATCTAAAGATAATTTAAAGTATAGGGGAGTCAAGATGGCTGACTAGAGACATCAGACACTTGCCCTCCCCAGAAAGAAGAATAAAATTGTGAATAGATACTCATGCCTCAAATAGAATATCCAGGAGAGATCACTGGAGATCAAGAGAGAAGTCACAGGAAACACCTGAAGCACAGAACTAAGCGGCCAGCTCAGGGAGATCAGCTGGGAGCCCCAAGAGCCTCCCTATTGTGGGGTAAGTGAGAGATTCTTAGTAGTCCACATCCCCACAGTTCTGGACTATTACAATCCTAACCATGGGGGAACATCACACAAACCCTGAGACTAGCACGGGTGGTAATCTAGAGACCCTGCAAGACTATTGCCCTAGACAGGGAACTTGTACTGGGTCACACACACCCCTGAGACCTGAGTGGCTGCTGCAGGGTGCCATTGTGAAAGCCCAGCCGTCACTGCCCTATATCCTGCCCTGGGAACCACAGCCCCCATATGTCCACATCCTGGGAACCTCCACTGACATACCCCAGTGTCCCTGTGGAGAAGGACAGTGCACAGTGCTGGCAGGACCCAAAGGTGCAAAGGTGGGGTCCCCAGTACTCTGGCTTGCACAGAGGAGTGCTCTCTGGGGAAAGGATAGTGTGGCACACCAAGGCGGCAGCCTCTGGGACAAAGAAAACCAAAGCATGCACTTTCCAGAGCCTGAGAGCTCCCTATCCGGAGCTGTGAGAAGTGATCCTGCCCCCAGCTGAGGCAAAATTCTGTGCTTGGGCTCACAATTGGAGAGTGGGATTCCTCACCCACACCCAACACACTAGACAAGCTGTTGCTGCCAGTAGGAGCCAAGGTGGGTGAGCCTGAGAGCTGATTGTCTGGAGCTGGGAAAAGCAACCCCATTCCCACCAGTGGAGTGAACCCTGTGCTCAGGCTAGCATGTAGACAGCAGGATCCTCCCCACCCCATGCATACCACTGTGTCTGTAGCTGCTGCCGCTGCTACCAGAGGCTGGAGTAGACAAGCCTGAGGGCTGCCTGTCTGGAGCTGGGAGTGGTGACCAAACCCCCATTGGTGGTATGGCTTTTGTGTTCAGGCTACACGCAGAGGGCAGGATCCTTCCCCAGCCTCTCCACAATGCTGCAATCACTGCTACATCTATGAGCTGAAGCAAGTGCTACCCAGAACGTGAGAGCTGCCTGTTTGGGACTGCAGGTGCCAACCCTGCCCACACCAGGAGCCTATGCTCTAGTGCATGTCCCAAATACAGGCTCCCAAGCACACTGTTGTAACCACTGTTGCTGCCAAAGATGAAATATGCACTCCACAGACCCTGAGGACTGCCTGAAAGGACTGCTGAAAGCAGCCCCACCAACCCCAACAGCAGAAATGCATGAGTCTGGGAAACAGGCTCTCCACACCCGCCACCACAGATCATCCTATCCACTCTACTACAGTATACACTGCTGCACACCACTAGGGGCTGGGGGTCAGACCTCCCACCCTGGTACCAATACCCCAGAGCCTTAGCATGCCACCCAAGAATCTGGGGCTCACTCCACCCATTCCCCATTCTACCACTTCTGCCATCTGTACATTCCCCTGAGGAACTTGAAGACTAGCCCACCCAGCCTGCCACCAATACCACCAACAGCTCACCACCAACATAGGAACCTGGGGACTGACCTGCCCAGCCCATTGCAGCCATCTCCAATACCAACATGCACCACTTGGGACCCAGAGAGTCATCCTGCCACTGCTACTGCCATTGCCCATGCCATGCCAGCTGCCCAGGGGCCAAGGACCCACTGAGCCACCTAGCCTACTGCTGCCATTATGAACATCCAAGAAAGCCACCTCGTGGCCCAAGAATTGGCCCACCTGGACCCACTAACACTGGTGTTAGCATATGGCACCCTGGGGCCCAAGGACAGGCACACTCAGCCCACCACTGCCATGACTGGGGCCTGAAGACTGACCCACCAGGCATCCCTGTTCCCAGCATAACTTCACCAGAGCCTTCATTAATAACTGCACCCTAACCCATTGAGGAAATCACAGGTACCACTGATGCTGTTTACAGCCAAAGAAATCATACAGGGCCTGCAATATTCCATGCATCCAGAATCAAGCCAAAGGGCCTACGCAATCAACACCATAGATACATCTTCAGTAGAAAGTCCTCCCCAATGAAAGCAAATTCAAAAAACAGGAAGAAACACCTGTTACACCATACGTGCAGATATCAACAAAGACACAGGAAACATGGAAAAGTTAGGAAATGCAACACCTTTAAAGAAACACAGTAATTCTCCAGCAACAGATTTGAATGAACAAGAAATTCTCAAAATCCCAGATAAAGAATTCAAATTATTGAGTTTAAAGAAGTTCAGTGAGATACAAGGGAACTCTGAAAAACAATGCAAATAAATAAGAAAAACAATTCAGAGTATGAATGAAAAATTTACCAAAGAGGTAGATATCATAAAAGAGAACCAAACAGGAATTCTGGAACTGAAGAATTCATTGAATGAATTACAAAATACATTCAAAAGCTTCAACAAAAAGCTAGATCAAGTAGAAGAAGAAATCTCAGAACTTGAAGACAGCTCTTTTGAAATAACCTAGTCAGACTAAAATAAAGAAAAAAGAATTAAGAAGAATGAACAAAGACTTTGTGCTATATGGGACACCATAAAGAGACCAAATGTCTGAATTATTGGTATCTCAGAAAGTGAAGAGAGAATGAAAGCATTCAAAAACCTATTCAACAAAATAATAGACGAAAACTTCCCAAGTATATAAAGAGATTTAGACATCCAGATATAGGAGGCAGTGATCCCTAAAGAGATACAATGCAAAAAGGTCTTCTATATGGTACATTATGGTCAAGTTGTCTAAAGTCAAAAACAAAAAGAAAATTCTATAACCAGCAAGATACAAGTATCTAGTCACTAATAAAGGATCCTCCAACAGTCTAACAGTGGACTTCTCAGCCAGGAGAGAATGGGATGATATATTCAAAGTGCTAAAAAAAAAAAAAAAAAAAAAAAAAAAAAACTGCTACCCAAGAATACTATGTCCAGCAAAATTATACTTCATAAATGAATAAGAAACAAAGTCTTTCCTAGATAAGCAAATGCTGAAGGAATTCATCACCACTAGCCTAGCCCTACAAGAAAGGCTCATGGGAGTCCTAATCTGGAAGCAAAAAGAAGAACTGCTACTATCATGAAAACACACAAAAGTATAAAACTCGGTGGTAAAGCAAACACACAAATGAGGAAGAGAAAGGACTCAAATGGTCCCACTACAGAAAACCACCAAATCACAAGGACAAACAAGAAGAGAAAAAGAAAGGAACAAAAATATACAAAGCAATTAGAAAACAATAAACAATATGACAGGAACAAAACCTCATGGATCAATAATAACATTGAATGTAAAAACATTAAATTCTCCACTTAAAAGATATAGGCTGGCTGAATGGATTAAAATAACATGATCCAATCATATGCTGCCTTCCAAGAAATACACTTTACCTGTAAAGACACATCTACACTGAAAGTAAAGGGATTGAAAAAATATGTTACAAAAATAGAAACCAAAAGTGAGCAGGAATAGCTATACTTACATCAGATAAATAGATTTTAAATCAAGTACAGTAAAAAGGGACAAATAAGGTCATTGTATAATGATAAAGGGATCCATCCAGCAAGAAGATATAACAATTCTAAATATATGGGCACCCAACACTGGAGCACCCAGATTCACAAAGCAAATAATTACTAGATCTAAAGAGAGAGCTAGATTACAATACAATAATAGTGGAGAACTTCAACACCTCATTCTCAGCATTATACAGATTATCAATATAAAAAAAATCAATGAACAAACACTGAATTTAAACTGGACTTTAGACCAAATAGATCTAACAGACATTTACAGAGCATTCTATCCAACAACTGCAGAATATACATTTTTTTCATCAGCATATGGAACATTCTCCAGGATAGACCATACGTTAGGTCACAAAACAAGTCTCCAGAAATTTAAAAAAAAAAATGATATCAAATATCTTCTCAGACCACAATGGAATAAAACTATAAATCAATACCAAGAGGGACTTTGGAAACTATACAAATATATGGGAATTAAATTACATGCTCCAGAATGACCATTAAGTCAATGAAGAAATTAAGATGGAAATCAAAAAATGTCTTGAAACAAATGAAAATGAAAATGAAATGTTCCAAAACCTGTGGGGTAAAGCAAAAGCAGTGCTAAGAAAGGTTTATAGCAGTAAACACCTACATAAAAAAAAACACAGAATGATTTCAAATAAACAATCTAGTGAAGCACCACAAGGAACTAGAAAAGAAGAAACCAAAGCCAAAGTAAGCAGAAAGAAAGAAATAATAAAGATCAGAGTAGAACTAAAAAAAAAATAGAGATTAAAAAATCTGAAGAATCAAGAAAATAAAAAGTTGGTTCTTTGAAAAGATAAACAAAATTTATAAACCATGAGCTAGACTAACCAAGGAGAGAGAAGACCACAATAAACAAAATCAGAAATGAAAAGGGAGACATTACAACTAAGACTACAGAAATACAAAAAATCATCAGAGACTGTTATGAACAACTATATACTCACAGGCACATACAGCCTACCAAGATTGAATCAGGAAGAAATAGAAAACATAAACAGTCCAATTACAAGTAATGAGATTGAATCAGTAGTAAAAAGTCTCCCAAAAAAGAAAGGGCTAGGACTGTACGGCTTCACCGTGGAATGCTACCAAAATTTCATAGAAGAATTAACATCAATTCTCCTTAAACTATTCCAGAAAATTAATAAGGAGAGAATTCTCCCCAACTTATTCTACTAGTCCAGCATTACCCTGATACCAAAATCAGACCAGAACACAAGAAAACTAAGGCTAATACTCCTAATGAACAGAAATGAAAAAAAAACTTCAACAAAATACTAATAAACCAAATTCACCAGTACATCAAAAACATAATAAACCATGATCAAGTGGGATTTATCCCATGGATGCAAGGATGGTTCAATATATGCAAACAATAAGTGTGATGTATCACATCAACAGAATGAAGGCCAAAAACCATATGTTCATCTTAATAGACACTGAAAAAGCATTTGATAAAATTTAACATCCCTTCATGATAAAAACTCTTGACAAATTAGGCATAGAAGGAACATACCTCAAAATAAAGGCCATATATGACAGATGCATACCTAACATCCTGAATTGGGAGAAGTTGAAAGCCTTTCCTGTAAGAACTAGAACAAGACAAGGATTCCCATTTTCATCACTCCTATTCAACATAGGACTGGAAGTCCTAGCCAGAACAATCAGGCAAGAGAAAGAAATAAAAGGCATCCAAATTGGAAAGGAGGAAGTCAAATTTTCCCTCTTTACAGATAACATGGAGGTTTAGAAAAACCTAAAGACTCCACAAAAATAGATTAGAATTGAAAAACAAATTCAGTAAAGTTGTAGAATACAAAATCAACATATAAAAATCAGTAGCATTTCTGTACACCAATAATAGCCAAAAAAGTAGTCATGAAGACAACACCATCTGCAATAGCTAGCTACAAAAAAAAAAAAAAAAAAAAAAAAAAAAAAAAAACACCAAACCTAAGAATAAATTTAACCAAGGAGGTGAAAAAATCTCTACAAGAAAAATTACAAAACACTGATGAAAGAAATTGAAGAGGGCATAAACAAATGGAAAGACACCCCATGCTCATGGATTGGAAGAATTAATATCAATAAGATGATCATACTACCTAAAGCAATCTACAGATTCAATGCAGTCTCTATCAAAATACCAATGCCATTTTTCAGATAAATAGAAAAAAAATCCTAAAATTCATATGGCAATAAAAGAGAACCTGAATAGCCAAAGTGATCCTGAGCAAAAAGAACAAAGCTGGAGGCATCACACTAACTGACTTCAAAATATATTATAAGGCTATAGTAACCAAAACAGCATGACATTGGTATAAAAATAGACACATAGACCAATGGGACAGAATAGATAACCCAGAAATAAATCTACTTATTTACAGCCAACTGACCTTTGACAAAGCCACCAAGAATAGATACTGGGGAAATGATGTCCTCTTCAATAAATGGTTTGGGGAAAACTGGCTAACCATATTTCAGAAGACCCCTGTTCCTTAGCACATACAAAAATCAACTCAAGATTTAAATGTAAGACTGGAAACTGTAAAACTACTAGACAAAAACACAGAAAAAACTCTTGAGAACATTGATCTAAATTAGCGGGGCATGATGGCGCATGTCTGTAGTCCCAGCTACTTGGGAGGCTGAGGCAGTAGGATCGCTTAAGCCCAGGAGTTGGAGGTTGCTGTGAGCTAGGCTGACGCCACGGCACTCACTCTAGCCTGGGCAACAGAGTGAGACTCTGTCTCAAAAAAAAAAAAAAAAGAACATTGATCTAGGCAAAGATTTTATGACTATGACCTCAAAAGCAGAGATAACAAAAACAAAAATAGACAAATGGAACTATATTAAACTAAAAAGCTTCTATACACCAAAGTAAACAATCAACAGAGTGAAGAGACAACCTCTTGATGGGAGAAAATATTTATAAACTACTCATCTGACATCAGACTAATATCCAGAATATACAAGGAACTCAAAGTAAAAAAGCCAAATAATCTAATTAAAAATGGGGCAAAGGACTTGAATAGATATATCTTAAAAGAAGACATAGAAATGGGCAACAAGTATATGAAAAAATGCTCAACATCACTAATTATCAAGGAAATGCAAATCAAAACCAAAACAAGATATCATCTCACCCCAGTTAGAATGGCTATTAGTAAAAAGACAAAAAATAACAGTTGCTGGTGAGGATATGGAAAAGGGAACTCATATACACTGTTACTGGGAATGTAAATTAGTACACCCACTGTGGAAAACAGTATAGAGATTTCTGAAAGCTAAAGATAGAACTACCATACAATCTATTATTAGCAATCCCACTACTGGGTATTTATCCAAAGGAAAAGAAATCACTATATCAATGGGATACCTGCACTCACATATTTATCGTAGCGCTATTCACAATAGCAAAGATATGGAATCCATGTAACTTTCCATCAATGGATGAATGGGTAGGAAAATATGATATATACACACAATGGAATCCTATTCAGCCATAAAAAAGAATGATGTCATGTCATTTGCACAAACATGGATGGACCTGGAGGTCATTATATTAAGTGAAATAAGCCAGTCACAGAAAGGCAAATATTACATCTTCTCACTCATATGTGGGAGCTAAAAAGCTTGATCTCCACAGACATAGGGAATAGAGTGATGATACCAGAGACTGGGAAGAGTGGTGGGTGGGAGGGAGGGTGAAGAGAAGTTTGTCAATGGGTACAAACATACAATTAGATAGAACTAAGTTCTAATGCTTGATATCAGACTAGGGTGACAATTCTTAGCAACAATATTTTGTATATTTCAAAGTAACTAGAAAAGAGGACTTGAAATGTTACCAATATATAGAAATGGCAAATACTCAAGGTGATGGACACCCTTAATACCCTGACTTGATCATTACACATTCTATACATGTAACAAACATTCACATGTACCCCACAAATATGTAAAATATTATGTACCAATAAAACATTTAAATAAAAATAAAATGTAGGGGAGGATATGTGTAGGTTATATGGAAATACTATGCCATTTTATGTAAGGAACTAGAGCATCCATGGATTTTGGTATTCTGGAGATCCCAGAACCAACCCCTGTGGATACTGAGGGAGTACTGTACTATATTCACAGAACTGAAGTCTCAGTATTGTTAATATATTAATTGACTCCAACTTGGTCTATAGATTTAATATAATCCTAATCAAATTTTGAGTCAAAATTCCAAGAGGAACTTTTGCGGAATTCACCAAGCTGATTCTAAAATTTATATGGAAAGGCAAAGGAAGTAGAATAACCAAATTGATTTTGAAAAACAAGAGCAAAGTTGGAATACTCTTTTTTCAAAATGTATTATAAATCTACAGTAATTAAGACAGTGTGGAATTGGCCAAAGGAGAGGCACATTGATCAATGGAATAGAATAGAGAACCCAGAAACAGACCCACATATATGTTACTTGATTTTCTGACAAAGGGTTAAAGCCAATTTAATAGAGAAAGGATAGTCTTTTCAAAAAATGATGGTGGATACATTCATTAGCAAAAATAAATGAATAAGAAATAAATAAGAACTTTGAAACGCCTTCCATATCTACATGTATTAACTAGAATGGATCATGCATCTAAGAATAAAATCTAAAACTATAAAAATTTCTAAAAGAAAACATAGAAGGAAATCTTTTGATCTTAGGTTAGGCAACATTTCTTAGATGAGAACACCAAAAACATGATCCATAAAAGAAAAATATTTAATAAATTAGACTTCATCAAAATTAAAAATGTCTGTTCCTTGAAAGATGCTGCTAAGAGAATTAAAAGACAAGACACAGCCTGTCTCATTACTGGTGGTAATGTAAAATGATACAACCACTTTAGAAAACACTTTGGCAACTTTATGTAAAGTTAAATATAGTCTTTCTATACAACATAGTAATCCCACTCCTAGTTATTTAGAAAAGGGAAATAAAACTGATTTCACATAAAAATCAGTATATTAATCTTTATTACAAATTTATTTCTAATCAGTAAACCTGGGGAAAAAACGAAAGTCCTTTACCCAGTGAACACATAGACTGTTGTACATTCATTCAAAAAAATGACTGATGTATGCAACAACATGAATGAATCTCAAATGCCTTAAGCTAAGTGAAAAAAGCCAGACTCAAAAGGCTACATTCGTTTGACATTCTGAAGAAGGCAAAAGTATAGTAACTGAAAACATCACTGCTTGCCGGTAATGGGGTGGGGAGAAGAATTGTCTAAAAGTTAGTCTGAGTTTGTCAGGAGGGATGATGAAATTGCTGTTGTCAACATTCATAAAACTACACTGAAAGGCTTACAATAATAATTACTATATGTAAATTACATATCAATAAACCTGACTTGCCTCCCCAAATCAGAGAGCCTGTATGTAAACTAAGAAGTCATATAAATCAGGAAGTCAGCAGATAATGTTTCAAGTTGGTTAATCAAGAACAGCAGCATATTTTCACAAATTAATGTCCTAACATAATGTCCTAAAGAATAACAACAAAAATAGTTAAAAGTTAGTGCCTCTGGCAAGTGAGACTGGGAAGATATATGTAATCGGACAGATGTTTTTCCTTTTAATTCTTCCTATATTATTTTTTTACCGTGTGCATTTATAACATTAACTAACCAAATAAAAATATTTTTAAAATTACAAATAATTGACTTACTTTTGTTATATAACTTCTTTGTAAGTAAGGAATTTCTGGATATATTAAAATGATTTCTTGTCTGTATCATCTTCATTCTGTAAAATGGCATAAAGCAGATAGAAATGAAATCACATTAGGACAAATTAGGTTATGTTTAATTTGTTAACATGGAATAGTGATTTCTTCTCTTAGCAATGGAAATTGCAACTCAGGGACGTCATCCATACATAGATAAAGCTCATTGTAAATGCAATATTGCTCACCTGCTCTTTTAGGTGAAAGCATTTAGTTGGTCTTGAAAGGTCATTTATCACCTACAAGGGAACACTTATGGTCTACTTGGGCTCCTTGTCTGGGTTTACCATAGAATTAAGCTTGCTTATGGAGAATTTTGCTTACGTCTACGTCTCTACACAGGCTCATTAATGCGTTCACAAACCTCATTTTGCTGAGTCAGATTAGAGGTACCCCTTGTTGAGTACAGTATCATGCACACAGTGGGCAGTCAGCATTTTCTTGATTGTTTTCTTCAGTCAGGGAAAGTCACTATGTCTGTTCTAACCCTTTCTCAACAATTAAAAGGTGAGAGGAAAAGTTATGGAAAGATTAACAGGCTGGGCTAGTTTTAATCCATGTCCCAGAGATCAGGTAAGTTTCCATGGAGAGTGAGAATCATTTTGTGATGATTATGTATCTGAATTTTCAGGGACAGTCCTGCTTTCAAAATGTTAGCCTATTTTTGGACCACAAATTCCAATTTTGGGACTTGAAAACAGAGTTTCTGGAGCTGTGGCATAGCATGGCAGCAGGGCCCGTGGGTGTTCACCTAGACCCCAGTGTTATTTTAGAGGACTTTGCGGAAAAGCTGACTGATGATATCCCTGTGATATTGTCAGCCACTCCCTGTGAACTAAATGCTTTGACAGAACAAGAAACGACTTTAATAAAGTAATGGTCATTCCTCATTATAGCATTAATATGTATTCATTATAGAAAATTAGGAAAAGTGTTGACAAATGTAAAAATCATCTTTAGTCCCATACCTCAGAGATAACCACTATTAATATTTTGATGTATTTCTTTCTAATCTTTATTCCAGTGCATATTATAAAAACTGAGATCATACCCTATGTGTTTTATAATTCTACTTTTCAATTTAATATTTATAACGAGCAAGTTGTACTCTAAGTAAATATTACTAAAAAGGAGGATATTACAAAATCATATTTAATGTCAACATTTATTTAAGTATTTTGATTTGGGAATATTTAGCCTATTTTCATTTTTCACTTTTGTGGAATAGTAACTGTATAATGGAAGTTTTAAAGAAATTTTTGTGATTATTTCATCTAGAGGAAATGGAAGTACAATCATAAATACCACAAATATTTTTAGGACTCTGGAGACAAATATTTTCAGATTATACATTTAAAAGTTTGCACCAATTGATACTCTGCCAACTGTGTATGAAGAATAGAGGTTATTGACTGCTCCCTCACCCACTATTTCTGGGTGTTATAATTTATAAAATGATTTCTAATGTGGCAAATGAAAGTATGGCTTTGTATTAATTTTCTGTTTTGATTATTAATGAGATTAAACCTTTTCATGTTTATTAACAGTTTTTCTTTCTCTTTCATCTACTTTGTTCATTTTTCTATTGAAATATTTGTCAGACCCAAGAAATAACTTAGTGAAAAGGGAAAAATATTAGTATAGTAACTAAGATGAGAGTTAATGTTCCAGATACATACCCTTTGATTATGCTCTGATGCCAATTTTTTTTTTTTATTTAAACAAAAATGTTTATCTTGTTTTGGAGCTGCTGATCCTATCACCTTAGTGTGGCAGTGTCATTACCAAGGAGAAAGTTAACCCAAACCAGGAAGAGTTGTGAGAAACACTTGAAGTTATGTTTGTAGAGTGTGATTTGTGCCTTAAATGTTGAGCTCTGAATAGCTCATAACTTGGGATAGTAGAAGCTTAATTTTCAGATTTCTTTTAACATCTGTGGTAGTCAAATGTGTTATCTAGAATTTCTCTTTTTTAATTTTCATAATACCTCTGTGAGATAGGAATTATTATCCCTGCTTCACCAGTGGGTAGACAGATGTAGAGAAGTGTAGTAACCTCCCAGCTACATGGCTGGGCCTAGGAGTGGCTCAAAACTTTAACTACAGATAAACATTTTCCAAAGCTCAAGATCTTTTTAAACTACACCTTGCTGAATTCCAACAATGTTAAACTCAAATAAACACAGCTACAAAGAAAGGATTTCCTATGTTTCTCTGTTATAGTTTTTGTTTTGCTTTGTTTTATATTGACTTATCACAAGAGAAGCAGCAAAACTCAAGACAACCTACCTTAGACTCCTTTTGTTCTGGCTAATATGAATCCTTTGAGACTTCTTGAAGATCCTATAATTTCTTACTTATATTTCCTCACTTTTATATCTGGAAATATATTTGTGTAGCTGCAAAAAAAGAAAAAGGCAGTTATTCTGTTTAATAATACTTTGATAGACAAAAGGAGCCAGGAGAAGCCAAGTAACTCGCTTTTTAAAGCAACTGGGATAATTCCTACAAGTCTGGGAATTGTATTTTTAAAAAATTATGGATTTAAAAAAATTTGCCTCCCACTCATCAGCTCCTGCTCCCACCCATCTTCTTTGAAGAGAGGGGCAGGAGATGCTGCCCTTTTTATGCATGTGCAATGAGTTCTTCATATTATCCAAGCTAAACTTTCAAGCCTAGGGGTCAATGTTGGAAAGAGGCCCAGTTGGGATCAGCCTTCAGAAAAAAGTTCCTTCCAAATCACCTGCCCTCTTCTTCCCCTTTCAATTCCTCACTTGCCACTCTATTTTTAGCTAGATCATCTTCTTACTTTGGATAGTTTCCTTTTATTTCTAGATTGAGATTTACCATATCTTATAAATGTATAACTGTGGATTGTGACAAAAATTTCTGATAAGTGAGCCCTTGAGAACTCTTGAGGACTCTAACTTTTCAATTTTTTTTGCTACTTTTATTATAAACTTGGAGCAGTCTATCTTTTTCTTCTCTGTATTCTTTTAGCCCTGTAGTTTGATTGCCTATTAATTATTGATTATTTACTTTTTTCTTCACTGGCTATTTTAATTGCTTCCTTTAAATAAGTCAGAGCTTTCTTAGCTTTTAAAACCTTGATATTTCTGTCATTAAGGTTTGTGTATTTTGTGCCATTTTTCTCAAATAGATTGACTATGTCACGTGCTCCTGTTCTTCTTTCATCACTAAACTGTGATCCTCTCCCATTTGGTTTCTGTCTTCTTTACTTCAATGGAAATTAAAACCATAAAACTAGACTTTGTGACTTAACCTCCAAAGTATAAACTATGATTGTTCACTTCAGTCTTTATCAGAGTAAATTATTCTGAATAGTTTTCTTCCTGAACTGTGGTTCTGGGACAGCAACTTCTTGGTTCTCTGGGTAGCAGTCACTCCCAGTTCTTTCTGGTACTGCATGGTGGCCATTGATGCATTCAGCCCTTAGCGCTATAGAACTTTAGAACTAGAAGGGATATCAGCGATCATTTCTTTCCTGGTTGGTAATTATAATGCCCTTTCTTTTTACGTGAGCCCTTTTATTTTTTATTCTTTTAATTACTATTAACTTAATTGACAAGTCATAATTGTATACATTTATGGGGTACAATGTGATGTTTTGATATGTATAGAATGTGGAATGACTTAAGCTAATTAACTTCTTTTGTGAAACGATGGTAATAAAGGGTAATAAAAGCTTCTCCCCCACCCTGCCCCCGCCATGTTCTTCCTTGGCAAAGCAAAAATTTGGTGCAACCCTTGGTTGATACTTTTGAAATTTTACTGGTCAGTGAAATCCCCAAATTTGGTAACCACTATTATCAGGTATGATTTTATGTGAACATAATAAATATACAACAGCTATAGGACCTATAGGACCTAAATGAATATGCAAATTGAAGTACATATTAAGGACTTACCGGTTTTTCATTTCTTCTTATAATTTAGAAAGACTTCACTAGCAATATTTTGGTAGCTGGAATCTCTTGATGCAAACAAGAGATTTCTCATAATAAATACCGGTCTAGCAAATCTCCCAGGCGAGAGTGCTTCAAGGGCGCTAGAGAGTGGAGGGCCACTTTTCCAAATGAAAAAGCGCCATCAAAGCAACACTGCATCGATTTGTTTCTAGACAAGGCATTTTATTCTGAAATTTCAAATAACAGAAAAGCGAGGGTGTTAGATTTTTCTGTTTATTTGAAGGAGACATGGGTTTTAAAAATGCTTGAGAAATGCTAACTCGCAGTGGAGGTCACTCCGTGAAAACAGCCTGCGTCCTGTCTCTGCTGCCGCTAGATGGTAGCCGGGAGCGCCGGGAAACCGTCCCGGGAGTCCGTCCCCCCGCGGGTTGCGCTGCCCGGGGCAGGAGGCGAGGCCCGGCGGGGAGACGTGGGGTCTGGAAATCCCTCCCGCCAAAGCCCGGCGGGAAGCCTGGGCGTCCCGGTGACCCCGGGGAGGGGGGGCCCGCGAACCGATCCAGCGAAGAGGAAGCCCCGGCCGCGGCTCTGGGGGGGCAGGGGGGGCTCCGAGCCCCAGCCTGCAAGTCCCGGCGAGGCGGTCGGACGTTCCCGGCACAGTCCAGGGAGCCCCGGGGGCCGGCCGGGCGCCCCGCTGCCTGGTGCGCGGGGAGCGGGCTGGGGACCCGGCGTTGCAAGCGGGGACTGAGGGTGACAGACCCGTTGCCCAAGTGGGGGCAGGGTAGTACGTCCACACTGCCGGGTGCGGAGGACTGCCCGATCCCCCCGGCTGGATGGTCTGGGAGGACCGCCGGAGGGGGGCGGGACGGCTTCTCTGAGTGGGCAGGGAGGGTGGAGAACAGGTGTGCGCTGCTCTAGCCTCACCTGCGTGAAGCCTGCCCGCCCCGCCCCGCCCTGCCCCGCCGGATTCCGTCGCGCCCGCCTGTGCGTCCCACTCGGCCTGGGGCCCGGTTTACCACACTGTCCTCACGTCCCTTAGCCCACTGGGCCAGGATCCTTTAGTCTCTGCTCTCTCCGCCCTCCTCCTCTCCCTTCCTTACCAACTGTGGTAGGGCATATAGTAATATACTCTTTAAATAACGATTTTAAAAACTTTTTGACATCTCAGTACTTACCATAAAGTAAGTCACTTACCACCTGTTAAAGAGATTATTACCTATGATGTCCATGCTCTATACCCAAATTCCACATAAATTTGAGAGTTAGGTGTATAAAAACAATCAAATCATAAACTGGAAGAAAATATTGACATTTAGAAAATACATGGATGAGAGATTTGCTAAGCTTTAAGGCAAAGGAAGAAATTTCAGAGTAAAAGATTGATACAGTTTACATCTGTCATATTATTAGGATTTTAATGAGCACATCACTATGGATGTCTATATGTAAAACTCCATGGAGGGATATTTGGAGGGGCTGTTAACAGTAGTCATTTTTGGGATATCGGATTAGAAGTAATTTATCTTATTTTATTTCCTTCTTTATATTATGTGTATTACATGAATTTTTTTTGACAAGGGGCAAGTATCATTTTTTTTTCAAAAACAGTGAAGGTAATGTGTTAGGGAAAAGCAAACAAATATGAAAGTGGAAAAAGTTATATGTAACACATATGACAAAGAATTTGTCTTTAATTTATATAAACTTCTTTCAAATTGAGAAAAATTTTAAGATGCATCCTAGAGATAAATAGCATGAACAAAAAAATTTACCCAAAAAGAAATTCAGAACAAATATTTGAAAAAAAAAGTTACAATGCTATTAGTAAGGAAATAGAAATTAAAATACAATACTACTTTTATCTGACATATCCTTAAGATTTTAGTGAGAATAGATAGTGCTGTGAAATGGGTACTTCCATGCAGGGCCTGTGGAAATATTAATTGGTACAACTTTTCTGGAAAGCTATTTGGCAGTGTCTATCAAGAATGTTTGATGTGTAATTCCACATCTAGGACTCTATTATAGGAAATGAAATTTAGATAAAGGTTAACCCATAAATATATTCAATGCAGTGTTAATTGCAAAAATTGGAAACAGCTGAGATGCCTAAGAATAAGGCAATGCTGTATGCTGTCCACTTACATTGATGACAGGCCTATGCATTCCATTAAATGTTTTTAAAGAAGACATTATAAAGCTCATGATATAATGCTGAAAGAATAAAAGAGTAGCACTTAGGATTGTATTTACAGGTTGAATTCAACTATGAAAAACCCACATAGAAAAAAAAAATGGAAGAAAATATGCCACAATAAGAACAGTTGTAGAGTTGTACATCTTTTAGGTGTTTTGTCTATTTTGGATTCTTCAGTACTTTGCAGTCTTCTACAGTTCTTAATTCAATACTTTTTTTTTTCTTTTTGGAGGCAGATTGTCGCTCTGTCTCCCCAGGTAGAGTGCAGTGGCGTGATCATAGCTTGCTGCAACCTCAAACTCCTGGAATTAAGCGATCCTACTACCTCAGCCTCCCAAATAGCTGGGACTGCAGATGTGAGGCACCACACCTGGCTAATTTTTTCTACTTTTTGTAGAGATGCGGTGTTGCTCTTGTTCAGGCTGTTCTTGAACTTCTGACCTCAAGGGATCTTCAAGCCTTGGCCTCCCAGAGTGCTAGGATTACAGCCATGAGCCACTGTGCTCAGCCAAGGGTTTTTGTTTGTTTGTTTGTTTGTTTTAATTTATTGTTTTCTGCTTAGGAGAATAACAATGCTCAATGGATTCTGACTACATTTAGAAGAAAGCAAAATCCCCAGTCATTATTATGACCTGTTCAAGACCAACTTGGGCAATAGCTAGACTATGTCTCTACAAAAAAATAAAAAATTAGCCATGTCATCCCAGCTACTTGGGAGGCTCAGGCAGGAGGATCACTTGAGCCCAGGAGTTGGAGGCTGCAGTGAAAATATGATGATACCACTGTACTCTAGCCTAGGCAACAGAGCGAGACCCTGTCTCAACAAACAAACAAACAAACAACAACAACAACAAAAAAGCCAAGCAAACAAATAAAAAACAAAATAAAAAGAAACCCAAAACTGAGGGAACAGTTTGACGAGGAACCATTTAGGCTGCCAAGTGTAAGAAAATAACTTTTCAAATTAAGTAAGAATTATATGGGAAAGTGGCAGAGGAAATCTGTCCTATGATTAGAAATAACTCTTTTCTTTGACATGATGCTTTCAGATGGGAGACCTCAGATAGGGTCCTTTTCTTCCTTACATGGCTACAAAGTCTAAATTTGACCAGGGCACTCCAGGCAGTCTCTGTCCTCCCTAAGGCAACAAAGATTTAGACTAGGAGATGCTGCACTGTACCCAAAGCAGTTATCACACAACCACCATCCCTGCTAGCCTACTGTTCACTGATACTTTGACTTCCAAAGACAGGAAGGAGAAGGCTGTCATTTTGCTATCTAAGAATTCTTCTGCATTTTCATCCTTTCAAGGGGATATTTTAAGAGAATCCACACAAATAATTTTGCCATCAACCATTTTAGATTAAGTCATATCCCTTTATGGTTGATTTATATTTGTCCCATACTATAGGAGCTTAGGAGCTAAGGTTATCAATAGTATTTTTGGAAAAGACCTTCTTTGAAAAGTGAATCTTTCAGTTAATAAATATGCTGTTAAGCAAAAATGTTAAACTGATAATATTTCTCAGTTAAAATATTTTTGAATTGCAGTAAAAGCTTTATGCCATCATACATATCCTTTCTGTATTTATTCACAATCTTGAAGCTATATGTAAACAAATAACATAATTTTAGCCAGTTTCAAACTCTAATGTTTTGTCAGCCATTTAAACATTAATGGGAAACACTTTCATTTCTACTTAGTAATGAATGGCATTGCTAAAGTATAGAGCTCTTCTGAGTCATTTTTGGTCTTGTGTGCCATTTCTGAGATCCTGTGTCTACTGTGTTTGAGGGATTAGGCAACAGTCTCTGAGTGTCTCATGTAACTCAGAGAGGCTGAGAACATTTTCAGGCTTCCGTCACTTTCCCTCCATTTGCCCCAAATTTCATGCTGATATTGATATTTCATGCTCATATGATAAACATAGGACAAGATAAATGATCTTTAACATTGACTGGAGAAGTTATGCTGGTTTATAAGTCAGTAGGATCCTTTCACCCCCTGAAATATCAGTGTGTGAAACTGGGGGTACAGACATATCCTGTGGGTGCTCATATTTCCAACTCCAGCATTCTTTTTATCTATCATAGATAATCCTTAGATTATTTGTACTGAAAATTGTGATACAAGCTCAGAGCAGCAGAGGGCTATAAAACTGGAGGAGTCCTTAGACATCTTCTGATCTACTTTCTGACCTCATCATTTTTCAGAGGAGGAGTCTAAGATTTGAAGAGATCGAGGAACACATCTAAAAGTCTTAGGTGATTTGTGGTGGAGCTGAGATTTTCAGTTTCAGTCAGTGCTGTCTTTGGACTGAGGAAATTCCCAATGGTTAGTACAGTAATTTAAAATGTGCTGGACTCTTCCTAAATTGATGTCTACAGCTGAAGTTCAAGAGCAGTTTTCCTGGATGGAATTCCTGCTGGTAGGGAGGATCCATTCCTTCTCAGCTGTAAGGATGAGGCCTTCTTGAGCAGAGAATGTAATTGCCACCGCACACAAAGGAACAATTTTCCTTTGTGCTGGGTGTATTCCCATACTTTTGGAGTTCTCAGTTTTCTTGGATACAGCCTGGCAAATAGTATTTCTACAAGTTGAATCTTTCTTGAAAGCTCAATTGTCTGAAAAGCTTGCATTTATATTGCCCATATTTTTATTAATGTTATTTTCTTCCTCTCTTCTATTTTCCTTTACCATTAAGAAGGGCAAATGCTTTGAAATGACCACATGACAAGAAAATGAAATTTTGACAAGGAATAGAAAGGGAAGACAGATCTTTGCCTGGTCGTCTTTGACCCTGTCTGGCTTTCCCTCAGATTCACTAGTGCTCGTTTTCCTGGCTTCTTTCCTGTTGCCATACTTTTCATATTCAGCCCCCTGAAAAGCTTGAATTGTTTTCTTTGTTAACTCAGAAGCCTGCAAATGCTGAAAAGATTACATATTCAGCAGGTCAAATCTGAGACAGTTTTCTGAATTAAGAAAAACTTTTTGTGTTTCATAGCCTGGTCTAAAATTAGAGAAATTGCATAGAGTGAACTAATATCTGAAAAAGAAAAAAGGGCATAGGTCAGATGTTTATGTTAAGCACTGGCCAATTTTAGCATATGGACCCAAAATATGAGAAAGCTAGGTAATATCTAACCAACCTACTGAAAGTAGTATCTAATTCAAAACAACTAATATTTGCCAAAACAAGCAAATATTTGGCTGTTAAATAAGAATAGCACATTAATGCAAATCTGTAAATTTGGTTCTTTTGTTTTTTTGTAGTCTGATGGTTTTTACATTTGTGGACACCAGGGTGTGCTAGCCATCACATGTAGATATGGATAGAAATTTATTTTCTGGTTGGTTAGGAATGTGCACATCCTTTGGTGGATGTAGGTAACAGATGTCTTGTGGGTAACAGATGTCTTGCCTTTTACAGACTAATTGGCAAAGGTGGGGAAAGGGGATAATTAAAGAGGTGGGAGGGGATGGAAGAAAAGTGCAATCTTCTTTGTGTGGAAAAACCTAATAGACCTTCTTATTATGGGTAATTGCCTCCCTCTTCAACCTCATTTGCTGTCCCTTTCCATATGACTCAAGTACATTGTAACGGGGAAGTATAAAATAAAGAAACATAAGGCAGGACTACTGTCTGCTAACAACCAGATTTATCCTGTCATGGAATATTCTAGTATATTCTAGTATAATTGACTCAATTAACATCAGGTTTCTTTTTTAAAACCCAAAATATAAAAGCATAAGTCTAATCACCAATGGCAACTTATATTTTAATTGGCAGCACAAAGGTTCCCTGTTGAGGATGGTTGATATAAATACAGTTTAATTATATGTCAAATGCGATGATATAGTGGACTGGTGGGAAATGAAAAATGAGAGACTGAATATGTCATATGTTACTTATACATCTTAGGTCCTGTTTAGATTGGTGTTTGTTCTCTGTCAGTGCTATAGTACTGCCAGTTGACCTGGAATAAGTGGGCACATTTAGCAGATGTTGCAAGCCATTATCATTAACAAATCCTCAACTTTGTCAGTGTTTTCCATCGTGCAGGATTTAAAATAAGGTGTCATTTTCTATCTTAACTATATCAACGAGATCTATATTTTTCTTCTGATTGGCACCTTTTACTTTAAACTGAAGGAAATTTTTATAGCTTGTTAAACATTAGGTGAGTATCCACATTATTCCTTGATAAGAGCTATTACGTAATCATTTTTATAAGGAGCCAGAGTGCTTCAAAGGCAAAGTATCAGGTTAGGTACTTAGAGGCTTACTTAATACAGAATTTAGATAAGCTGAAAGGGAACACTATTTATTCTAGATGCAAGGCACGTGGTATTGACTTTTATTTGACCACCTGTCTCCTTAGAATATAGGTAGATAGAATTTGTTTAAAAAATAGCAACTGTGTTTTAAAGCTTATTAGGACAATACAGATCTAAATCTCAATTGTTAATTATTAATTTCTTTCTGCTGTATTAGAATTATATTTTATTCACAATTGCTATAAATTAGTGGGGTGGAAGAATGGTTTCTGTACCCATCTTTTTTTTTTTTTTTTTTTAATGGCAGCTTTGGTGGGATAGAAATAATGTTGCATGAGTAGTCCAGAGACTGTTACATTAAATGAATCACTTGATCTTTTTGAGCCTCATTTTGTTATCTATAAAATAAATTTAGTTTCAACTAACTTTTACTGTTGCACTGGGAGTTATATGTGATGATGAATGCACACGAAATTAACATATGTTTGATTGTTGAGTACTTTATGGTTGCCTTCACTCAGTGAATCCGTATTCCTTAGTTGCCTTGATTTCCTGGCTAAGCTTCCCTTGGAAATAGAACATTTGAAGAGATTCTGATGAGAAGTCTAGTGACAAATGGTTTGAGACTTTTTGTCAGGAAAGTTACTCTTCTTCTCACCTTTATCCTCTTAAAATATGCAGGTGAAGAATAGCCACAGTGGGGCAAGTTTTTTATTAAATAATTGTTAAGTGAGTTTTCCATATTTTGTAATTGTAGATATCCGTAAGTCATAAATTCATAGAGTTGTAAAATGTTGGTGGCATATGAGACTAAGATTTCTGGACCCATGACCACTATGCCAGTTCATTTTCCATTTTCAGAGGAAGACAGTGAAGGTCTGTAAGGTTAAATGTCTCCTCTGAAGTCAAGCAGCAAGTTAGTGACAGAGCGAGGGCTGGGATCATCATCTTTCCCTGAATTCTTTGTCTGGACCATTGCCAGACACCACCTGCTATGTGACTGTCTAGGATCTAGCCTGGACCATTAAAATAATGTGGGCATTCAAATCACTCTTGACAGAGCACAAAGAGGTGCATTTCTTTGTTATGTCTTTTAAATGGTTTCTACACTCTAGTTCATTTAGCTATTCCTCTATGGGTTACAAATGTATTTCGATTGTTTGCATAAGGCAACTAGCCTTACCTCCTCCGCTAGTAAGAGAGATATTCCCTAATGTTTATATAGTACTTCCTGTGTGCCAGATATTGGTCTAAGCCCTTACACTCTAAGGGCTTGACATAAATTAACTAGTTAATTCTCCATTACACTATGAGGAGGTATATTATTAATATTCTCACCTTTTATATAAGAAAATGGAGGCACAGAGGGCCCAAGTAGTACTAAGATCAAAACTAGTATAACCAGGATTTAAAGGCTTTGTCAGATGGACTTGGAAAATGCAAGAGAGATTCCATTGTGAGAAGACACTTGGGTGAATGGATGCTTGCTGTATGAGCTCTCTTTTATGCAAAGAAAGTGTCCTAAAACGTTTTCTAAATCCTTAGATTTTATATATCTAGCTCTATGGAATCCCAATCAACTTAGAATATATGGTTCTACTGTAGCACATAATTATTGATGAAAGAGTATGTTTATTTATGTTGATCACCACTGGAATAAATAGGAAGGTGAGCTATAATGTATGTCCAATGTTGATAACAAAATTATATTTTATTTTAGGATTGCATTTCCCTTAGATCAGATTACTGAAATGTTTATAGGAATGGTATTTCACCAGTCAAGAAAAACTATCAAAAGAAGAGAATAATTTCTATCTCACTGATATGTAATTTGTGCTTTCTTACTATCCAGCAATATAGGAATATTACCCATTTTTGATCCTATAATGGTATTTAAATTGAGCAACAATTGCCATTTTTGTAGCAAATACTTTATGGGTATAAAATGAGCCCCAATTTTAGTGATTACCAATTTAAAGACTTTAATTTTAGTAGCAGTGATTGTATGGTAAGATTTGGGACATTCAGATAACTATGGGGGAGCAGTTATGATTTAATGAAAATTTTGTTAAAGTAATAGTACAAAAAGCTTATTTAGTATTGTACTATTTAGAAACAATGTAATTAAATGAAATCTGAATAAATTGCTCACAACCATTGGATTCTTAGTGCTGACAAATATTTCACATCAAAACAGAGAAACACTGCCCTACTTTGAAGATATGAGTTAGTGTGCAGTGTTGTGTGAGTGTGTGTGTGTGTGTTTGTGTGTAGTAAGTGAGGAATGTTGGGGAGATGTTGGAGAGAATAGATTAATTAAGCAAAGTATAATTTTTCAAAGTTTATTGGTATAGATATATTAAATTCTATTATTGGTGTGCTTTGCTTTATGGAATAGATGTGTGCTTTAAAGAAAATTGCCTGAAGGTCATGGTCCATCTTCCAATGGCTCTCATTCTATGTTCCTTAGTGAAGAGGGGGAGGTATAATGGCTCTGGAATGCCTTAAAGGAACTATAACAATAGCAATAATGTTATAATATCACAGAAAATAAAGACTCACAACTATTTTTTTAGAGACATATATACCTATGATTAGTTTTGTGTTTAGCTCATTCACTTAAAAGTTCAGAGGAAGAAGGGTGCACGAACAGAACACACCAGGTTGGTTACACAGCTGCCATAACCTCACTTTAATGTTCTACAAGTGATGTTGGACAGCTCCCCTTGGTTGCTGTGATACTCTTTCCTAGCATTTCATACGAGCTGTTGAATTAGAAATGAGCTAATTGAGCTTAAGAAGGAGGGATTTGGAGTATGGATGAGGGAAATATTTTAAAACATAGGTAGCAACTGAATAAATTTGCAAAAATACTAGCAATAGTAAATGATAATTGTGCAGGCTATTTAGTGAAACACATGACTGAGAGGGAGTAAGAGGATTAGCATATGTTTATCAAGTGCTGATTATTTAAAGCCTTTTCCAATTTTCATTAAGATTGAATGTCTGGTCTCAAGTATTATGAAATAAGTTTGCATGATATCTTTTGTATTTTAAAGCTTTTCGCCTTACTCTTTCCAGGACTGAAGTGTGTATGTCTTTTGTGTGATTCTTCAAACTTTACCTGCCAAACAGAAGGAGCATGTTGGGCATCAGTTATGCTAACCAATGGAAAAGAACAGGTGATCAAATCCTGTGTCTCCCTCCCAGAATTAAATGCTCAAGTCTTCTGTCATAGTTCCAATAATGTTACCAAAACTGAATGCTGTTTCACAGATTTTTGCAACAACATTACACTGCACCTTCCAACAGGTAAGAGGTTTATCTTTGCTCATTCCAAATTTAATTTTACTCTTGGGAAACTATAAGCACAGTAGAAATCAAACTGTCTTATATTTCTTTAAACAAGAAAATCTGTTTTACAGTTCTGTTTTTCATTTTGATGGGTAAAATTCTCTAGAGTGTAGCTGAGGTTGATTTTTTTAAAAAATTGCACAGCACTGTCAAAACATTGACAATAGCACAACAATTTTAAAGAAATTTGTCCATGTGAATTGTATTTTCTGAAGTGATTAATGGACCTAAAGTGAAATGTAAATTTTCATGGATTCTTTTAAAGGAAAGAAAGTAGGATGGATACCAAGAAAAAAAGAGCAAAACAAAAAATAGGAGATTGCCAGCTTTTATGGGGACACAATGTTGTTTTTTTTTTCAGAATCTTTTTTTCGTGGATACCTTCTGCATATCTTCTTCATATACTCACATTCAAGTGAAAGCACTAATCAGAGAGATAGAAGTGGAATGAAATTGGACCCTTCATTATTTTTCAGATATTTTTCTGCCATTAGCTCAATTTTATAGTGCTTTATCCCAATTTATAAGATGCTAAATATCCTAATCTGGCCTTTTATCAGCATTTGGCATCTGAAAGTTTGGGAGACATTCAGGGTCATGTAATTCTGAATTAAAAACTAGTTTATGATATGGAAATTATCCTGCTAGTAAGTTCTATTTAATATTTCTAATACAGTGATAATTTAATGTTTAGTGATACAATCATATTTATATATAGATACATACTCTTCCTTGCAAGTTAACCTTCCTTTTTTTTTTTTTGATAAAACCCTTGTATGTGTATGAAGTTAACCTTTTAAGGCACTGTTATCCAATCTTAGGTATTCATATACCACCATATCAATATGTCACTATAGAACTTTTTTACTTATTATTTTAATAAACTACCTTTTTAACTGAAAAACATTTATTTTATAGAAACAGCATCATTACCACAAATTTAAAAGCAGGTTTACTTGCCATAAATTGAAAATAACGATGTGAACAAACAAAAAAGCAATATTACTGCACTCCAGTTAGGCATTTTGCATTTTCTCTTTGTTTAGAAGAGAAAAAAAGAAGTGTTAAAGACATAGTAGCAGGAAATGAGACTTTTTGATACAAAATCAGAAAAACTAAGAGAATTAGAGAAGGAATCATTATATGATTCAATGTTATGTAGTATCATGTTAGTTTACCACCCCAATTCATCTCAAAAACCCTTCAAATCATTTCATGTACCATGACTAATACTTGTCCTACTCTTTGGAAAACATTATTCTAAGACATTATCTCATATAGCGCAACCTCAAAAGCTATACTTGGCTTATTTCATTCCCTAAAGCTACTTACAGTCTTGATTTTTAGACCACTTAGTCTATCCTAAATTCAATTGCCTTCCTTGCTTTGGTGGTAAACTGGGATCTATTATGGACACCTTTCTTTCCCTACGTTTTCACTCCAAGTTTGTCCGTGCACCAGAGACACTTTAAAGTGAAGGCTCCTTATATTTGATGCTGGTCTTACTTAACCATGGCCAAATACAAAAGATTAATGAGGTGAAGAGGGACATCTCCTCATTGGCTGTAGCAGGGGCCTCTATAATGTATCTTCTCAATAGGGAATTATCTACAAGACCACATTCTTTGACTATAACAAAAGGTCTTGGAGGACAAGATGCTTCATATACAATGGGCAAATTAAAGGTCCTTATTGCAGCTAGAATGCAGGTCCTTCCCGCCCAACTATAAACTCTGCCTAAGTACTGAGAAGCCTATGTTCTATCCTCAAGTTCAATCAGGAACCAATTTTTCTTTTTCAGAAAATTAACTTTATTGAGGCACAATTTAGATATAATAAAATGCACACATTTTATTTTATTTTTATTTATTTATTTTTTACAAGAAACTAGTAGCTTTATTGGGAATAGTTGTGATATGCAGTGGGAGCACAGCTGCTGAAACCCTAGTTAGGAAGACGGAACACAATGCAGGGAGCTGGCATTGGACCTGAGGGACTGAGCTTCTGTCCTGAGCTTCTACAGTAAATTTCCAGGAACACGGGGCTCTTTCATTTCTTCCAGCTCCCCCACTACAGTCTGACTTGGCAGGTTTTCTCTATACCCCATAACGCGCACTGTATACCACAAAGCCTGGAAGACTATGCAGTGGTTTTCAACAGGGGGGGATTTTTTCCCCCCATGGACATTTGGTAATGTCTAAAGACATTTTGTTTTCACACATAATAATTGACACATAATAATAATACATATTTATGGGATACATAGTGATGTTTCGAGACATGCGATGTATAATATTCTGATCAGATTATTTCATTTATTATTTCAAAATGCACACATTGTAAGTATACAGTTTTAATGATGAGTTTCAATACATACATATGCCCACTTAACCACAACCACATTTCTGTTATCTCAAAATGTTTTCAGTCAATCTCCACTTCCCCTAGAGCTAGACAACAGATCTATTTTCTATCACTGTAGATTAGATTTATTTTTGTAGAGTTTCACATAAAAAAGTCATGATGGAGCACATTTTTGGGGAGGTTTGGCTTCCTTAACTCAGCATTCATTCATTCATTCATGTTGTTGGCTATATCAGTAATTTACTCCTTTTTATTGCTGAATGATATCCCATTGTGTAGGTATACTATAATTTTTAAAAATCTATTCATTCCTTGATATGTATTCAGTTTGTTTCCATTTGGAGACTACCCTTCAAAGCTGCTATGAACATTCATGTACATGTCTTTGGATATGTGTTTTTATTTCTTTTGGAAAATACCCATAAGTGGATTTGCAGTGTCATATAAGAAGTGTATGTTTAACTTTATAAATATAATCTCCCAAATTGTTTTCAGATTGCTTGTATCATTTTACATCCCCGGCAGAAATGTATGATAGTTTCAGTTAGTCTGTATTCTTGCTAACTCTTGGTATAATCAGTCCTTTGAAGTTTAGCCATTCAAGTGGTTGTGTAATGGTATTTTATTGTGATTTTCATTTGTCAGTGACTAATGATATTAAATTATTTTTTCAAGTGCTTATTTTATTTGTTTATGTACCTTTGTAAACTGTTTTTTCACGTGTCTATTAAAAATTGGGTTACTTAACTTCTTATGGTTGAATTTTAAGAGTTCTTCATCTATTCTAAATGTAAGTCTGTTATCAGATATAGGTATTATGACTATTTTCCTATTCTGTGCATTGTCATTTCGTTCTCTTTAAGGTGTTTTTCACAGAGCAGGAGCTTAAAAACTTGATTTATGAAATTTTTGTCTGATTTATCTTTTGTTATTATTGTTATTAGGTTTACTAGTTTCATGTCCTGAGAAATTTTTATCTACCCAAAGGTTATCCATATTTTCTTTTATGTTTTCTTCTAGAAGTTTTAACATTTCAGTTTTAACATTTACATCATCTTCAGTTTCAACTTAATTTGTGTTATTATGTGAGGTCAAGATGGAGTTTTATTTTTCCATATAGATATGAAATTGCTTCAACCTCATTTGTTGAAAAGTCTATCCTTTCCCCATTTGAATTACTTTGGTTGAAAATAAAGTGACCATATATATGTGGGTATATTCCTGGCCTCTTTATTCTGTTCACTTGTTCTATATGTCTTATGCCACTATCAGACTATCTTGATTATTGTAGCTTTATAGTAAGTATTGCAAACAGGTCTGTGATCCCTCCAACTTTGTTCCTTTTCAGAATTTATTTACCTATTATAAGTCCTTTGTATTTTCACTGAAGTTTTAGAATCAGCTTGACAATTCCTACAAAAACACATGTTGAGATTTTCATTAGATTGAGTTGAATATATAGAATAATTTGGGGAGAATAGTCATCTTAACGATATTGAACTTTTAATCCATAAACATGGTATGTTTTTCCACTTATTTAGTTATTCTTCAGTTACTCTTACCAGTATTTTGTAGTTATCAGAGAGCAGGTCTTATACATAGTTTGTTGACTTTATCTCTGAGTATTGCATGGTTGTGTATGCTATTGTGAATAGTAATTTCAGTATCTGAATTTTTAAATGTTAATTGCTAGTATGTGAAAATAAAATTAATTTTGTATGTTGACCTTTCATCCTACAAGCTTGTAAAAATAACTTACATTAGTTCTAGTAGCTTTAAAAAAATATTGTTTGGCATTTTCTACATACACAATCATCTTATCTGTGAATACAGAAAATTTTATATCTTCCATGCTGATCTGCATGCATTTTATTTCTTATTCTTGCCTTTTGCACTGTCTGGCACCTCCAATATAATGGTAAATAGGATTGGGGAGAGTGAAGATCCTTGCCTATTTCCTGGTTCTAGGGGGAATGCATTCATTCTTTTACCATTAAGTATGATGTTAACTGTAGATTTTTTTGCAGATGCCTGTGATTAGTTGAGGAAATTTATTTTTATTCCTAGTTTGGTGAAAGTTCTAGTTTTAATCATGAATGAATAATAAATTTTTAAGTACTTTTGTGAATTTATTAAAATTATCATGTAGGTTTTCTTCTTTAGTCTGTTGATAGGATGGATTACATTAATTAGTTTTTAAATATTACCTATGATAAGGAATATATGTGTTGTCTGGCCACTAATTAATATATCTATAAGAAATTCTATGTTGACATTTCATTGAATTCGAACTTCTTTATTTAAACGAAGAATTTCTTTCTTTTAATGACATTGTATAGTAAATGGCCATTAAATTGAATAGGAATGTACATGTAGTCATCTTGTGTGGGGTTGTTCTCTCTGTGAGGCAGCACTAAATGATTATTATCCATATTTGAAAGAGCAGCTGTTTGGAGAAGAGTTGGGGACCTGCAGGCTGAGTGCTGTCACAGCCAGTGCCAAAACCTCCACTGTTTCTCTGTCACCAGTGAGTGTCATTGATATCTCCTGCTCTGCTTATTAGGGATTTGTCAATTTCAAATGTGATCACAAACTATGAAATATATAAAGACACTCTGAAAAGCAGACAGTGCAACCTTTCTACAGTATTTAATAGTCTGCATCATGTTCATGGGCAAAACAGTAGAAGAAGGGTCAGGAGGTGACCAGAAGAGGTTGAACAAAATCTGAGACTTCCCTTCATAGTTCCAGCTGAAAGCCAAGTGGATCTTTGCCTCTCTGGCTCTTTCATCTGTCACCGCAGATGATAGGTCCATTTCTGTATAGCTGATTTGAATTAAGTGCAGTAATTTAGTCTTATCATGTTTTAGCTGGCTGCCTTCTGTCTTCATGTCCTGTTTGTAAAGATTGGGCACTTGCTTTGTTTCTTTGTGACAAAATTTATGTCTTGAATAGAGCTCATGACTCCCCCCTCCAGTAGGTGTGCGCCCTTAAAATGGATCTGTCTGTGGAGCCCTCTAGTCAGTTCCCATCAATTTTTTCATAGTTCCTGAACCGATTTAGTGTAAATGTGACCTTCTGTCTCTATGCAATATGTCTTCTTAAGCTCCCTTTTCTATATTTTCTAATCTTTGAATCTTTGATAATTTCAATATCTGTAGCTACTGTGGGCTTGAGTCTGCTGTTTTTGATTCTGCTGACTCATTATCTTGGTGGCTTCTTTTCTTATGTATTTTGTGAATTTTGATTGTGAGCTCATGTTTTTGGGAACCTATCTGGAGGAAACTTTTGAAGCCTGTATTTAAAAGTCATTCCTCCAAAGATTTACATTAGCTTCTACCAAGTATCTGGGAGGTACTACCAACCCAAACCCATTCATTTGATTAGGTTTTGGGGGGCAACATATACAGTGAATTTTTATTCTAAGCTTGCTTATAAGGGTACACAGTTGTGGTCAGGAACTCTCAGATTTTTTTTCCTTCTTTTCTCTGCTCTAACCAAAGTCAAAGTTGAGACAAATCAGCTATACACCCTGTCTGTCTCTGTGAAACATTTTTTTGTTTTGTTTTGTGTTGTTTTGATTTCACGGTAATGCCATTCATAGTTGCCTCATTTATGCAAAGATCTCTGATCTGACCTTTCACTGGTTTCCCAACCACGTTTCATTTTCTGACCTTGTGTCTGGTAAACTCAGCACTTCGCCACCAAGAATGGCAGATGCCTCCAGGGTCAAAGCAGCCCCAGTGCTCAAGCACCTCTCTGGATATGCACTTTATTTTTGTCTGCTGAACAATTAATTTATTTTCCAATCAGCTTAATCATAAAATAGAAAAATAAGTTTTTCAATTTATATTTTATTCAGCATTTTTATGTGTACTGTACCAGGAAGGGTTTCTGTGGACATCTAAAGTGTAACTTGGCAAAAATGGAAATTCTGGGAGGGTTTATTTTTGAAATGATGCTGGCATAATTATCTATCCATCTGGAAGAAAACAAGGCTGTACCACAGTGTCATATCATATACAAAAATAAATTACAGCTTGATTAAATATCTAATTGTGAAATATAAAACAATTTAAATGTCAGAGGAAAATTTAGAAAAAAAGATTTTTATGACTTTATAGTATGGAAGCTGTTCTTAAATAAGACAGGAAACCCAGCTGCTATAAAAAGAAAAGACAAATATAATTGACTACATGAAATCTAAAATAAAAATGAATGATAAAAGATAACATAAATAAAACCAAAAGAAAAATTAAACACTGGGTAGAAATAATTGTTGCACATATGACTGGAAAAAGGTAACTAAGAGATAAAGAGCTCCTGTGTGTGTGAGTGTGTGTGCATGGCAAGAGAGGGTTTGGGAGAGAGAGAGATTAAAGAAGAGAGAGAGAGCGAGAAGAAAAGCAGAGGTGCTAAATGAAAAATGCGCAAAAGACACACAAATTATACAGAAGAGAAAATCCAAAGTGGTCAAATATTGAAAAGATGTTCAACCTCACTAATACCTAGCATGCCATTTTTTTCCCCCACCCACTGGTGAAAGTTAAAAAGAGTGATGTATCAGTCAGGATGTTTTCAAATAAAAGTATGAGAATCTTCAATAATAATGTCTTAAACAATAAGGCAATTCACTGACTCACACGAAAAGAAATCTGGAAGTAGTCAGGTTCTATTGTTTGCTATTAAAGGAACTCAACAATGTCACCAGTCTACTTCCATATTTCTTGTTTGTGAGTATTGTTTAAGACATTATTATTTAACTTTCTGATAGTTTTTATTGGATACATTTTTCCTCATGTTTGTCTGTTTTTACTAATGAGGCAAATATTGAGTTTTGTTCTTATGGGGCTCAAGTTTCAAGGGAGATAAAAGTCAAGAAACAACAGGTTCCTCAAATTAGGTCCTCTAATAGAAACCCCCATGTTTAACTGAGATACCAAAGATCTCTTTCCTTATTGCAAGTTTAAACCAGATATAAACCCGTGTTCTTCTAACCTCAGATATGAGGTTAGGGCTTATTACCAAGCAGAGCAGGAAAAAAAGAACAAAAAACAATAATAAACAAACAAACAACTGCAACAACTTGTTCCTGAGAAGCTGTGAATGTGACCTAGTTGTCATGCAAGTGTTAGGATTGAGTTTCCGCCTCTTGAGTGGTTCAGGACTCTCCAGATAAAAACTTTCTTTAATGTAAGGTAGTCCCAAACTATTAGTGACCCCAGATGCCTGGCAGAAAAAAGTATAGACTCTCTCTGGAGGAAGGCACTTTAATTTTGGGTCTTAAATAGACACAACAAACACTTTTTGAAGGACATGATAAGTTCATAGTAAGGAATAACCAAGCACACAAAGATGCAAGACAGCATGAATAAGAACAACAGAAAAGAGCACAGGCCAGAAACAGATAGTTTCATATATTAGATTTATCAGACAGAAAAAATAAAAGGTAAGTTTGAAAATATTTTCAGAGAATAGGAAATCATAAAAAAGTGACCTAGCAGATTTGGACAATAACAAAAGAACTTTTTATAATTAAAAATACAATAACTAAATTGAAAAAAGTTAAGGTTTAAGAATAATTGGTATAAAAACAATAGAAGAGAGAATTAAGGATCTTAAATACAGATCAGAAGAAATAATTTTGTATGCAGTACATAGAGAATACAAATGGAAAATATGAAAGAGAGGACAGCAAATAGATAAAAATATAAGAGGTTTTAACACGTACTTTTATATAGTGTTCCAAAAGAGAAAAGAGAAAAAAATCAGGCTAAAGTAGTATCTGCAGAGATAACAACTCAGGATTTTCCAGAATTGAGGAAGGATACCAGTCCACAAATCTAAGAAATTTGATGAATATCAAGAAGACAAATGAAAAAAAGCCAAACCTTGACACATCATCATAAAACTACAGAACACCAAAAACAAAGGGAAATCCTAATAGTTGACAGAGAAAAAAGGTAAATTAAATTCAAAGGAGCTATAGTAGGATTGATGTTGTCTTCTCAAGAGCAAAACAATGAAAAGAGAAAAAGTGGAATTATATCTTCAATATTCTGAATGAAAATAATTGGTAACACAGAATTCTATATCCAGCAAAAAACATCTTTAAAGAATGGGGGTGAAGAAAAGGCATTTTCAAAGTAACAGAAATAGAGTGAGTTTGCCATTAGTGACCACTTGATAGTAGAAATTCTAAAGGATGTACTTTGAGCAGAAAGAAAGTAACACCAATGTTCTGACATGTAAGAAGGAATGAAAAGCAAGGAAAGTGATAAATATGTGACTAATTCTACAGATCATTAATCCACAATAATGACAGTCATCCTGTAGGGCTTTTGACTCAGGTGGGGCAAAGGCAATATATGTAATCTAAACATTTGTACCCCTGTAACATGCTGAAATTTAAAAAATTAAAATAATAATAAAGGCAAAGATGTATTTGAGACATAAAACATTAAAAAAATTAAATTACTTTTGGTGCATTAAAAAAACCAACATCAAATGAGCGTTCAGTGTAAGAATAGTATACTATATATGTAATGAAAGGGGTGAATGAAGTTAAAATGTTCTAAGGGTCTTATTCTGTCTAGGAAAAGGGTAAAGATATTGGTAAGCATTACATTTTAAAATGTGTCTGTTGTCTTTTTTATGTTAGTTCAAAAAGAATGGAAAGTGAGTATATTCTATCTAATCTCCAACAGGGAAACATAGAATAATAAAAACAATCCAAAAGAAGTCAAGAAACAAGAGAAAAGGAAGCCCTCAATAGATTTAACAAAAAGAAAGCATCCAAACATATCAGTAATTATTTAATGTCAATAATTTAATGTAAATAGACTAAGCATTCCAGTTAAAAACAAAGATTATCAAATAGGAGAAAACAAATCTGATTAAATGTTTAAAAACATATCTAAAATGAAAGTTTATAGAATTGTTGAAATTATTGTGAGGGAAAAGATATACCATGACTATATTAAACAAAAGTGTTAGTATACTTAAAATAATAGAAAACAAAATAAAATTTAATCCAAAAATATTACTGGAATTTAAAAAGGTCACTTTATAATGATTGAAGTTTTAATTTACCAGGGATTCTTAATAAATTTAAATTTCTGTGTGCTTCAGAACATGGTCTCAAAAATGAAGAAAATATTTACAGATCTATAAGGATAAATAGAGAAGTCCACATTCTCAGAGGAAGATTTTAATATACCACTGTCTTGGTAATTTATAGAACAGTAGATTAAAAAATTATAATATACAAGATTGAAACAATATGATTTATGAACAACCTAATTTCTAGGAAATTACAGTTTACCAAACCCGAAGAGTCTTGTGGCATTAAAGAACTTGAATCAGTAGTTCTAAAATGGGCAGTAAAAAATACTCCCATAAAGAAAATTTCAAAGCCCAAGTGGTTCTACCAGAAAATTCTGCTAAACTTCCAGGAACAGATAATTCTTACACAAACTCTTCCAAAGGATAGCTAAGGAAGAAACTCATTTTATGAATAACCTTGATATCAAAATCCAAATAAAAGACAGTATAAAAAAGGAAAATGACAAGCCAATCTCAGCCATGAGCATGTATGTAATCATCCCACCTTTGACCTGGAACCATGTAGGAAGTGAGATTCTGGGAATGACAGTTCAAGTTTACCCAAGTTGAGAAAATGATCAAGCATGATGATAAAACTATTTCTTAAAAGGCAAAGAAATGATTATTTCTCAAATCAGCATAATGGTTTCCCTGAGGGAAGGGATAAAATTGTGATCACGTGGGGGTTTCTTAGAGCGGGGGAAAATATTGAGAGGAGCCTTCCTGGATGAGATCAATGCCCTTATTTAAAAAAGCACAAGGAAGCTCATTTGCTCCACCATGTGAGGACATGACAAAAAGGAGCCATGTAGGGACAGGAAAGCAGGCCCTCAGCAGACGTGGCTTCTGCTGGCACCTTAATCTTGGACTTTCTAGACTTCAGAACTGTGAGAAATAAATTTCTGTTGTTTATAAGCTACCCAGTTTGTTTTTTTGTTGTTGTTATGGCAGCCTGAATGGATAAGATAGAATCTCAATATGAAAATCACGATTCCTGCCCTTTCTTGAAAATTCAGAAGATTTAGCATTCCTGAGGTCTCCCTCTTCCTGCCAGTCGGCTGAAGCTGAATAGTGACTGATTCTTCTGTTTTGGGCATAGACTTTTCTTATTCATGTCATTCATTCCATATGGATTGAGCTTGTATCCACTAGCCTAGAGTTCACACTATCCTTACCTCAATATGTTTTCTATTTTAACATAGTTGAGTTCGGTTGAATATGATTTTATATCTTAATTTTCTTCCTTAATATTAAAACATATATTTTTTTCCCATGGGAAGGAATCACATTTTGTTGCTTGGTTCATTCAAGGCTGAGTTGCATTTCAGTTTGTGACAGAAATGATTTCTGGTGACTCTAGGTGACATTAGAGACATGCTCAGAGAAATCACTGTGATTTCAAATAGCATTAGGAGTACTTTAAAATTGTCCATGAAAATTCATCCAGGATAACATCAGGAAATCTGGGCTAGAAAAGTTGGTTATTTATAGGGCTAATTTTGATAAGAATTGCTATTTGGTTCATGCTTGCACTAATTACAACCCTTCATATGGAAATAGACTGTTCAACAAAAAACCTTCAAGTTCCAGGTATCTTTATTCCCATTTTGCTACCAAAACATACAGTTCTTAAAAGAGTAAGTATAGTAAGAATTTATGATTTTTCCTTCCAGATTTCAATATACTATTTTGATAATGCTATTATGTTTTTCACTAATTCAAATAATTAGTTTTAATTAAGAAAATACAGGTGCAACATTAAAATGTGGGTGCTTTATTAACTTTAGTGCAATTTCTGCCTCCTTGTTTGGTTCTCAATTGTGTAAAGAGTAAAAGGGAAATTCATTATTAATACCAGTTGTGGTAGGTATATAATGCATATTGGTTAGGTACACCTCTAAATTAGACTTTAAACCAAACCAAGGTTTGTATATGAAGGAAGATAAACTGCCAAAACATTAGAATCAAATTAATCATTTTAAAACATACTATAATTATAAAAAATATACATTCATGGTGTGAATGTATTCTTTTAGGACTTTAAAAGCCTTGTTATCTTCAGTCCTTTAAAAAAGTCCATTGTTATTTCTTAATTTTCTTGTGGTTTTCCCTCTGAGACATAAATTCATTGCTATCATGAGGACATAAGGTGACATGTACATGCTGAGAAATACTCACGGGTCCTCTTGTGGAATTGTTCTGCCATCACAAGAACAAATCCATTTATAGCTCACTCTCTGAGGATTCAGAGGCCACCTGACAGGTGTGCCAGACAGGCTTTTTTTCCCCCGCATAAAGGGAAAGGTGCTATGATTTTTATTTTTTGCAAAGTGCTATGAAATATAAGCATCTACAAAGTAAGAATTATGCTTTAATAGTTTAATATAGGAAGCATTTCTTGTCTCCAGAAACAAGTACACTAAATTAATTATGAAATTCTGTTCATAAGGATATAATAGCAAATTGAAAGCAAAATTTATAACCAATTTGAAATTGAGGATTCTACATTGTATAAGCTCCACTGTCTCAGTTATGTAAATACTATTACCTTTTTACTCAAATAATTTCTGGATGTAATTATGTGTGGTACATTGAGCTAGGGCAAAATGTGATTGTCCCACATCAGTCTTTTCCAAGTGAAGAGGCTGCTTTGTATGAATATATTAGCTGTGGGAGAGGTTACACTAGCATAGACTTTAGGACAAGGAAGTATTTTTCCCTTCTCATCAATATTTTAAGTTCCTTCTCTGAACAAGACTCTCTGCTATGTGTTAGGGAAACAGAGAGATAAGATTTGGGGGCTGCTTCCAAGAAACTTTCATTTTTTACCATGTAAAGAGTTAACTTAGGAAAAAAGTCCTAAAATATTCCTTGAATAATTACTATCTAATTTCTTTACAAACATGTATCATTTGAAAATATGTGTTTTGGTGACAGAGATTAAGAGATTATCATTTTTGCTGGGTACATGTCCTGAAATTAAGGAAAAATAATTGTGGAACCCATTTAAGTTCTCCTTCCTACATTTTATTAATCTCACTTCTGCTTAAGTGAAAGTTCTTCATGCCCTTTATGTGCATGATTATATTCTTGAATCCAAGATTCCTATTTTCTTGAAGCATAAAAAATGTTATTATTCTTAAATTCAAATGCTAATGGATAAAAGATTTGCAGTCTTTTGATGTTCCTCACATACTCCCAGAAAACCAGCAGCACAAGAACCATCCAGAAATTATTTTGTGTGTGCTTGCTGTTTGCTATAAAATCATGAAGTTTGGCCAGATGAAGATAGTGTATGCAAATAGCCATTTATAGATTAAGCACCAAACAATGGAATGGCCAGTCAATGGCTTGTCTGATTTCGTTAAAAGGCAGAAATAATTGTCATGTTATTTCTGCCCCTGTTTACAGCTTGGTTGAATATCTAGATTAGAAATCTTCTCCCTTTGTTCAGTACCCAAGGTTCATCATGATCACAAATAATCCTTTCTGACATGACTGTTGTCACTGTGTGCAGAAGGGAGGCCATTTGCTGCAACCTCTAGTGGAGCATGTTGGAAAGATCTCAGCAAATTAACTTGTAATTGCTTTATTCCTGATGAAACTTATAACGGTCACTGTGAAGAAATAGTAGGCTAGAATAAGCTCCAGGGAGGGGTCAGGGAGCCAGAGGGTGGAGGGGGTATCTGCCTGCAGCCAGTGAGTACAGAGTTCCATGGGAATGCTAAATAAAATAGGTGTTTGTGACTTAGCTCCTTAACCTGTTCTACTTCACATTCCTGCCAAAGTGCACTTACATATTCTTTTATATTGGACTGATTCATCATGAACGGAGTATCTCACAATCTTTTTCTTATCTCCCTCCTGCCCCACTCTTATATAAAGTTTTCTTCATATTTTTACTTATGAAGTTGCTTTGAAATTGTCTTCTAGATGGGTCGAGTATGACTTAGTGGATCTTAAATTCCACAACAATGTGGCCCTGTTCCTCAGGCATCCCTGATAGAGAGCTGTTCTCAGTCAACGCTATGCAAAGCAATCCATTTGGATCTTGTCTTTGAACCAATTTGGTAAAGCAATAAGAAATCAATTAGAAATATGTCTTCGTTACCATCCAGCAAATGTTTGAAACGGTGGTACCCACATTTAAGGATGCTGTGAAGTGGTGGGTTAAGGGAGGTTCATCATGATGATTTGAGAAATTTCTCATTGCTTAGCATGTCACTCTGTTTGACAAAAGAAATCATTCCTATTGAGCTAATTAACAAGCTAGCTTTGAATGTCATAGCGGTAATGTATTCTCTCTTCTGTTTCAGCTATACATATTATTTCCATTTTCCCCCCTCAGAAACCTGTGAACTAAACACAGACCCTTTAATTGAAGTCACAGGCCTATGTCATAGAAGATTTATAGGGTAGGTGGATGGACAGAAGAACATCATCATGTCATTCAATCGACTGTGGTGGCATTTCTCCCAGGTGCCAGTACAGTGACAGACTCATCAGAAAGTATTTTCTCTAGGAATATTGTCTTTTGATTGGTTGATTACCTGAGACCATTTCAAAGACACAAACCAGAGAAAGAAATGTTTTCTTTTTTGTGGGTAAGGTGGGGTGAAAAAGCCATTGAAGACTTGATATTTATACATTCATGAGTTAAACCTTACAAAATGGTATCTTTTCATGTGAAAAAAAAAAACTTAATAAAAGAACAAGGAATGGTTTTAATGCTGAATTAGCTTATGGTTTTTTAGGGGTGTTTGGGGCCCTTTTGAATTTCTGTAGCTACTTGCTACAGTGACTTTGGGAAGGAAGCACTAACCTTGAAAAGTTTCACAAAAATGCACTTTGTCTGGATGAAAACCTCTGTTTTCTTTGCCTGAATTTGTTTCTAAACAATTGTCTAGCCAGTTTTCAGTTTCTGTATATCATTCCATTGTAATGTCTTTGTTTTTAGTCTTTCCCCATATATACTGGGGAAATGTGCCTATAAATCGAATGTAGATATTATACTACAAGATTGTTATGCCAATGGTCAATATGAAGCAATTGATCAAGTACACACCTCTTCTAATAGCATAAGCTAAAGAACGTAAATCAGTTAATTTTAAGGTCATATAAATCTTATAAACATCAATACTTCTTCGTACTTTTGATAAAGAAGGAACAGGGGAGGAAGTGTGGAGACCATGCCCACATTGTCTCATCTTTTTCTTTTCATCTTAAGGGTTTGCCTTCCTAAAGCAAGAAATAGGAAGTGGTGAGGAGGTAATGGGAGTAGTAAAGTGTCCTGGGAGGAGCGATGCATCTAAACTAGTTCTGAACTTAAGTCGGGCAATTGCAACCACCAGTGACTTTCACCATCCTCAATTCCACCCAGATCTCTAGGGAAAGTTGCAAAATTCACAAGGATAAATTAAAATTTTTTCCCCTTCCTTTCTTCCTTCTCTCCTTCCTTCCTCGCCTCCTCCCTTCTTTCCTTCATCCTTTCCTTCTCTATTTTGCTAGTTTTTTCTTTGTGTTTCCTCAGTTTAACATATTGTAGAGCTTATATAGGGGAGATATTTGTGAGCTAGGCTCTCACCCATCTGGGCTAACGCTTTTCTCTCATTTTCCTCATCCTCTTTATTTAATTTGCTAGAGAGTGAAATAACTTAAATTAGCAATGTAGCACTCTCCACACCTCACTTTTGAGATTTAACATATACCCCCATGGAGCTGCTTATTCCGCGGAAAATACATCTCAGTTGGCACTGAAAATCCCCCAAATTGCCCGAATTGCAAATTATCAAATAATAAGAGTTCTCCTGTGATCAAGAATATAAAACCTGATAGAAAAATTAATATGTTCATCAAAGGTAACTATTATTAAGATGTATTCTTAGCTGCAATATTGTCTTCTACCATGATTCATTGGGTACAGACTACAATTTTCTTCATTTATCTTCTAGAGATTACAATCAACATTTGGTTTAAAGCATAGTTTTACAAATGTTTGCTTTCGAAATTGCTCAGTGTTTTAGGGAGTTCTTTCTGAATGGCGTTGCTAGCCTTTTTCTAGCTGAGTAATCTTTTTTTTTCTTACTAACTTGTATTAGTAAATTTGTTCACAAAAGTAGAAACATTGCCCATCTGTAATAAACATCCTGAGAGCAGTAGCCGTCTCTAGCGCAGTGCACTTTTATGGAGATTATTCTATTTTCAGGGTTGCTGACCTTTTGTCTCTTTATTAGTTGCTATAGTGATGATCTCAGCTTTGCTTAATAGAACTTTACTAAAATGAAGACAATAAGCTCTTTAATGCTAATGCTTATATTGATAGTTCCAAATAATACATATCAAAATAAAATTTAGTCCTATAAATATATTCAATAGTGGAATTTTATTTTTTAAAACATGTTTAAGTAGATGTTTACATAAGTTGCAGGAGATTAAATGCATTCTGTGGCTTTTTTAGAAAACCTAGAATACCTTCGTGAGGACATAAAAATAGAGATATAGTTTGAAAGATCATTGTAACATAGATGATAAATTTCTTTTACAACAGCAAACTTTAGAAGTAGCAAGTACTTCATGGTTAATAATTTCTAAAGCAAAGTCAAGTTAGAGAATTATTTTAGCACCTGTCATAAAAACACTCCAGGCCAACCTCTCCTTATATGCACCTATACAACCTTTATGATTTTGGAGGAATCCTGAAACACTCAGGGGAAGGAAGGCTGGGAATTGGTTAAAATTCCTTAGGCAGAGTAATAGAATAGCATGGATTATGTTGGTTTCTGAAGTTCACTTAACAGATTTAAATTTTCTACTTAGTGATAGTATGTAGACTACTATTTTTAGGATTATAGTGGAACTGCTATGAACACATTTTTGAAAAATTTGATTCTTTTCCCTTTGGAATTAAATATTTGTTTTCAAATGATGTTCATGTACTTTTGGCACATTGTAAGTAAAATGCAAGTACATTTAAGTGATTAAATTTTCTACCATCATCAACGCAAAGAAGGAAGTCTGAGGAATGGCGTAATTTACAAGGCTCGTCCATCATTGTCATTTGTTTTGACTCTAACGTGCAGGTATCAGCCTATTGCTTTCCAAGCGTGGTCTCTAACCCTCTCTTTGGCCTATGCTGAGTCAGCCAGTGGTTAGTTTGCTCAGAGTTAAGGGTGAGAAGGTAGCAGCCCACAGCTGGACCTCGGCTTCTCTCTCTCCAGAACCTGATTCTTCTACTTCTTGATGTTTGAGAACCTGTCTCCTCAATTCTATTCCTATATTCTATCAAATACACCTCAAGATTTATTAAAAACAAAAATCAACATCCTGGATGGAAGGACATGGGGATAAAATTGATGCTGAGGCTGTCTTTAGTGAACTTGAAAAGGAAAGGAACAATGTGTCAGCTTCAAGTGTCAAAATACCTTATTTGAAAAACAGGAAAAATCTATCACTTTTTTTCTGAATTAGAAAAAGACTTCTTAAATTTAAGATGAAGTTAAAGTAAAAAATATTGGCTATATGTGATTTTAAAATTAAAATTGCAGAGTTAATTATATCCTTATTTGTTTTAATGATCACATTTATTTCTTTAAACAAAAAGTCTCATCCCTTACTAATTAGGAACAGACCTAGTAGAACTCATAGAGATTCTGCCATTTAAGAGCTATCTACTGATGATCTACTAAGTGTCAGACACCGTTGTAAACAGTGGGGATATGGTTGGGAAAAAACCAGATAAACTACTTTCTCTCATGAAGCTTATGTTCTTTGGAGGGAATCAGACAATAAATAAATGAGTATATGTTGGGTCAGGTGGTGATAAGAGCCAGGAATTAAAATCAAGTGGAACAAGGGTCCAGAGAGTGATGGGGAATAGTAAGGAAGTGCTATTTTAGGTAGGGTTGTCAGCCAACATCATCATCTCCCACCTGGCTTCTTGCATTAGGTTTCTAATTGATCTTCTTGCTTCCCTAGCTACTATTCACACAGCAGCCACTCAGAATAAAAGTCAGATCAAATTTTTCACCTGCCAAAATCCTGCAACAACTTCTACTTAGAATAAAATTCATAGTCCTCTTGGCTTGCAAGACCCCACATGATCTTTCCCTTTTTGCCTCTCTGACCTTATTTTCTTTCTTTCCCACATTTACTGCACTCTAGGCACTTTTCCTGAATATGACATGGAGGCCCCCGCCTCAGGGCATCTTACGCTGGCTTTGCTGTGCCAGATACACGCTTCCCTGCAGTACCTTCAGTTGCTGCTCCCTTGCTGCCTTTGGTCTGCTTCTCACCTCCTGAGAGCGGCCTTCTATGACCATTTTATCTAAATCCCACCCTCACCCTCCCTCTCTTCCCTGCTCCATTTTTCCTCATAGCACTTATTCTCTCTTGTCGTTGTGTTAAAAATTCTGTTTAGTGGATGTATGAGAACATACATGCCCCTAGAGCAGGGCTTTGGGCTCTGTACTCACCATTGTATCTCTAGCACCTAGAATCATGGCAACCTGTTGCAAGAGCCCAACAATTATTTGTGGCGTGAATGAATGAATGCATATGCTCTAAAAATGAACTGCTGAATTAAGGGGTGGGGAATAGTAGACAGAAAAGTGTCAAATGCTTTGGAGGTTTGAAAAATGATCCTATGTGCTAGTGCTTTTCCATGATCCTAATCCTGTCTCCCATGATCACCTGGTAGAACCATTCCCAGCTACAACCTAATCTCAACTCCTTTCCCCCATCTTTGCTTATGCCATAGCTTTTACCAATGAACATAAGTGCATACTGTGTAGCTGAGTATTCTAGATGTGAAATTTTGGTGATTGCATTTCTAATTTCTAAAATATTAATATTTAAAATGGGTTGGTTTATGACCATGTTCTTTCTTTTTTAAACTGCAGCATCACCAAATGCTCCAAAACTTGGACCCATGGAACTGGCTGTTGTTATCACTGTGCCTGTTTGCCTCCTGTCCATAGCTGCCATGCTGACAATATGGGTGTGCCAAGGTCGATGGTGCACCTACAGGAAGAAAAAGAGACCAAATGTGGAGGAGCCACTCTCTGAGTGCAATCTGGTAAACGCTGGAAAAACCCTTAAAGACCTGATTTATGATGTGACTGCCTCTGGTTCTGGCTCTGGTATGTGCCCATAATCCATTTTTCAGTATGAAAATTCTTATTTAAAAGTAAATAGTCTGGGCATGATGGCTCACTCCTGTAATCCCAGCACCTTGGGAGGCTGAGGTGGGAGGATCACTTGAGCCCAGGAGTTTGAGACCAGCCAGGGCAACATAGTGAGACCCCATCTCTAAAAAAAAAAATTAAAATATAGCCAGGTGTGGTGATGCATGCCTGTAGTCCCGGCTACTCAGGAGGCTGAGGCAGGAGGATCATTTGAGCCCAGGAGTGGGAGGATGCTTGAGCTATGATGAAGCCACTGTACTCTAGCCTGGGCAACAGAGTGAGACCCTGTAGCATAAATAAATAAATAATAAATAAATAAAAACATTTTTAACAAAAAAGGGCCCCAAATTATGAATTCCATTGTTTAGAGTGCTTGATAGGGTACATGGTAAGCTCCAGCATAGAAACTTCTTTTAGGATTTGATGCAGAGAAAAAACTGTCATGGCTTAAAGAATTAAGTCTTCTCAATTACCTTTTGTAGCATTAGGTGTTCAAAGCCTAATTTTCACATTCCTTCAGAACTTATTTCTGAAGCAAGAAAGCAGTTTCTCTTCTCTCCTCCCTACCTTCCCCCATTATGGTTAGTAACAATCACTGTTGCTTTCCTGGTAATGTTTTATGGATACAAAGTACTTAGGGTTATTATATTTAAGGTGTTGAGTTCTGGGGGAAAGATGTTAATTACACAAAGAAGTGTTCTTTGAGCACTTTTGCTCATGGTTATGAAGGTCTTCAGAATGCTTGCACCCCCTGGGAAGTCTGTGTGAAGTTAACAGGGGAGCTGACTTGAAATTAAATCAAGAATATGTTCTTAATGCATAGAAATAGAAGAATAAAAGGAGCAGCACAGCCTTCCTGTGCTGGCTTTTGGTGCTTGAGGTTATATAACTCTCTTCCTCTTCAGTGGAACTCCAGAACCCCTGGTGAAGCAATTCAAAGTACCAGGCTGTATTATGGCCCAAATGAGCCTTTCTTATAGCCCAAAGCATTTGAAGGGCTTTTTTTTTTTTTTGAGGGAGGGTGGGTTAGGTGACAGCCAAGTATCCCCCTAAGAACAAATTCCCTAAAATGGTAAGGGATTCCCTGCTTTTTTATATATTTTCAGAAATCTTGCCAGCACTTGGTTTGCAGAAATAGGAGCAAGGGTAAGCCTAGAGGAGCCACCTCAGAAGCCCCTACATCCCTTCCCATTTTGGGAGCATCATTAAGGTTGTAACCCAACACTCTGAAGAACTTCCTTGCTGCTGGCCCTTGGCAGGCATAACTAATGGAGGCAGCAACACAGGGGCGACACCATCTATAGGAGCATCCATATTTAACATGAGGTAGCTTTGGATTCATCAGAAAAGAGAAGCATAATTATGGCATCCAGAGGGCCCAGATATTTTGCTGCTTCTGGGGCAGATCATTTGCCCTCTCACTGACCAAAGTCTAAATGTTTACACCATCACTGTATAAATTAAGTGGCATATTTTTCAGAGGAGGAATGCTGGAAAGAAAATCTCCAAACTGCAAAGTTTATAAAACTGGAATCCAAATTAAATTATTGGCCAGAAGACTGGCATTCTTTCTTTAAAAATAAAACTTGTTAGGATTCACTACTCTTCCCTTCTTTGAATATTACATTTGGAGCCCACTATGTCCTAAGTTCTCCCACACTGGCAACATTCTAGGCACAGAGAGCTCTGATCTGTACCATTTCTTGAAATCTTATATGACTTCCTGATGAGGTTTAAGCAATTAAATAACCATCTACTTAATCCCCTCCAAAACACTTTAGTTCATCTGAAGATGTCAGGCAGAAATATGTATTTTGGAGCTACTCCTTAAATATATCTAAGATGACCAAGGGTTTTCCTTTCAAATAGAATAATAAGTATTTAAAAACTGAAGATTGGATATTTAGTTTAAGAAAGTAGTCATGAGCCAGGACATAAAATCAAAATTTAATGTTAAGTTTTGTGGTGTTTTTGTGCATCTTTAAACCTAAGTCTGGATTTACTGACTCCCGGACTCTCTCCTTTTTCATATTATTCTAAGATCTCTCATAAAAAGAAAGCAGTAAATGTACCTACTCACAGATGATTTCTTTAAAGAACAATTTGAAAGACTTTTAAGAATTTTTTTCCCAAAGTCAGTTGCATATGTTTGTCAGTGACCGCTAGCTATTCACTAGGGAGGGAATCGGGCGGTTCTGCTTCCCTCTGCTTTTCTTAACTGGCCAATGACCTTAAATGTGAAGCACCTTTGTCAGATGTTGAGAAACAAAAATGGTGAAGCTTATTCTTGACCTGGTCAGAGGAAAATTTCAAAGACTTATAATACCTGCAAAAGAGGAAAATGGACTGATGTTTTATTGGACAATCTTGAGAGTGGACTGTGTCTCAGGTGGCTTCCAAGAGACTGGGTAGATTGCTGCTTTCCTCTCCTGGTATAACAATTCTGACCGATAGTGACAATACTGAAAGGTACCTTTTCATAAGACAGGCATCAGCTTCTACAACTCCTGGTAAAAAGATTAAAATGAACCTACAGGGAGAGGCAAAGTCCCTGTATCTTGAAATGAAATCACTTAGGCATGTAACACAAAAACTAAATTCATTTTGGTGGTTGTTTGAAAGGTATTGAAGCAACTTTCGTTGAGTTTTACTTTCAGTTTAATTGCTGTATTGACTAACTTATACGTTGTTGTCTTTCTTTGTCCCTGATCTGTGCCTTTGATCATGTGCTTGATCAATTCGCACTTTGAAAACATTGGCTTATCTAGTTCTCTATCCATTTGTTGTTGTGTTGTTGGTAGTGCCAGTTGATGTTTGTGTGTGTGCACGTGTGTGTATGTGTGTGTGTGTAAGATCGTAGGGTAGCAGGAGAAGGGGAGAGACTGAGATTGAGATTTGGCCTACTAATTGTTAGTATAACATTTAGTTGTAGTCAAATAGTAAAACTGTAGCCTACAAAAACAGTCCTTATAATTTGCTGCTAGAAGTCTTTCCCACAGGGGAGAACTGCAATCATATTCATTGAATGGTGAGAAAGCAAGAGTTTTGACTGAAGACTGGTGTTTTAGTTCTAAGTTTGCCTCTCACCTAGCAGGATAATCCCGGGCAAGTCTTTGATTTCTAAGGGGTCTCACAGTTTTCCCATCTCTAAAAGGATTGAATTGAACCAGAAAATTTGAAAAGAACTTTCTGGCTCTGGGGCTTTGTGATTAATTGTTGAAACCCTTAACAACAAATTTATAGTCTGTGCTTATTTAGCTATAGTGGGTGGTTCTCATGAACATGAGAACATCCAAATAAACACTGGCTTGTTTTAGGAGCAGGGGCCAAAGCCTTCAAGAGCTGTAGGGTTGTTTCTCCGAAGGTTTCCTGGCCATCTGAGTATACTAACAATAACTAAGCATGACTTTCCAGAATAAATTTATGCTGCAACCTCTTTAATTATTTTTCCTCTGATTATAAGAGTAATAAATACTCATTGTGGAAATTAAGAAAATGTAGCAAATTAGGAAGAATATCACAACTCACCCCAATTGCACCAAATAGAAATAGCCATCATGGCATTTAGCATATTTCCTTTTCAGTGGTTTTTTTCTGTGCATATTTTAAATAACTAGGTACACTTATTTATATGGATAAAATATACTATGCTGTTTTCACTTAACAGGATAGCAAAAGTATTTTCCCATGTCATTAAGAAATACCTCTTTATAAGTAGCATTATCATTATTGGCTCTAAATAATCCATTGTAAGATTAAAATGATATTAACCATTATTGAGCATGTAATATGCCAGTTCCTATGCTGGGTGCTTAACATGCCTGGTAATTCTCATATCATCCCTATGAGATAGGTAATATTTATTATGCCCTGTTCTTTAGATGAGGAAGATGAAGCTCAGAGAGTTTAAATAACTGGTTGCCAGGTGGTACAGCTCAAATTTGAACCCAGGTCTTTTTTATTTGTGATCTTAATATCTGTACTATATTTCACAATTTTTCTATTACCCAACACTTTTCCTTATTTTTTTCCTATACATAAAAATAATAATGCATATTAAACATTTTGATTTAATGTATAAACTTTTCTGCATTTTGCATTAAATCTTTAGGACAGAATTCTAGAGGTGGACTTACTGGTTCAAAGAATATAAATATTATACATACACTCAGTATATATTTTCATTGAAATTTTTTTGTTCCACAGAAAATATCCATTCGATATATTCTATGCCTGTATCTTGGTTTTGGTGTAACATCATTACTTCATTTGATCATTGAATTTGATTCTTCACACTTTCCAATTTTAACTTGGTTTTGAAAAAATTCACAAAGGATTCTTTTACTTTCCCAGTTGAACCAGGAACCATACATTTTATTTTAGAGGCTAACAATTTTTTTTTTCTTTTACTCTTATGTCCTTAGTAACTTGACTGGCTTTGATGGGCAAATGAAGGAAATTTGCAGCAATTCTTGGAAATCAGATATCTGCAGCAGCAGGCTCTGTTCAAAAAATTTTTACTTGTGAATATGAAAAGAGAAATTTGTATTCATAATTTGAAGTAGTTTTTGAGCATGCTTTGATATTAAAGTTTGGTATAATGGGGCTTATTTCTTCACAATCAATAAAATTATTTAAGTGCTTAAATGTTTGCTTTCTCATGTGAAAATAGTCATCAGCGTGACAATTCTTTTCTGGCATTTGTTTTTACTCATCAATTCTTTCTCTTCTTTGGTTAGGTCTACCTCTGTTGGTTCAAAGAACAATTGCAAGGACGATCATACTTCAGGAAATAGTAGGCAAAGGTAGATTTGGTGAGGTGTGGCATGGAAGATGGTGTGGGGAAGACGTGGCTGTGAAAATATTCTCCTCCAGAGACGAAAGATCGTGGTTTCGCGAGGCAGAGATTTATCAGACGGTCATGCTGCGACATGAAAACATCCTTGGTTTCATTGCCGCTGACAACAAAGGTATTTTCAACCTACTTGGGTTTGGCAAGTAAAAATGTTGTTTATTGTCAGATGCGAATAAATAAATTCATCTCTTTGTTTTAATAAAATCTACATAAACATCTAATTTCTTTATTGAGGAAAGAAAATTATTTCCTCTTTTCCATAGATAAATGTACATAACCATACCATAAAGCAGGGCAATGAGTGATAGGAAAACATGATGTCCCGATAGCCAGGTCAGGGTTTAAAATGTTTGCTGACTGGTGTGGCTCAGGAATCAACCAATTAGAAGAGAAGTTCTAGCTGGAGCAGAGTCCTGGACAACCTGCTGCCATGCTAGGTCTTAACTCTAGTTGCTTCTGGGTCATAGAAAGATCTGGAAGCACTTGAGGGCAGGGACATTAGGGTGTCTAGGGCAAAGAAGTGCCATTGGGAGTATTGAATAGCAGCTGTTTACCAACCAGGATATACACATTTCAATATTTCCATAACTGGTACAGACATACCAGTGAATGCTAGCTGAATGTTGACCTTTGTTGGGACTGGATTTTTCATATTTATAACAGGCTTTGTCTTCAGGACTCAAGTTTTTTATGAACATTATCTCTTTAGATTGTGTCAGAATGGTGACAAGCAAGACAGCTTTAGTGAAATTTTCTATTAATGTTACTTTGAGCATGATTTATATCTTGGTGTTTAACATTAACAATGCCAAACAGTGTTACTTTTGAGTTACATGGAGGAAGACAGAGCATCTACTTTCTGGTACTTAAAATAAATACTCATAAAATATTGTTATTTATACTTGTGTAATCAGAGGCTGGATATAAAATTTATGGATTGCCTATGTTCTCCTTCTTTTTACAAAGTGTTTATTCACTTAACTGTTATTTATTGCCCCTAAAAAAGAGAAATGAGGAACAAAAGTGAAGAAAACTTGATCCAGTCAATTTTTAAATTTTAACTCTAGTCAGTAATACTTACGAAGAACTTTGGTGGAGTCAAAGTTGTAAACTCTATCTCAAAATAAGTTAAAACAGATTATCTGTGGATGTCAGGGATTCATCACTGCCTGTGAAAATTAAAAATCTATGGTTATTTTGATCTAAATATAAACTTGATCATAAAAGTATTTGTTATTAATTAGATGGAGAAGAGAGGCTTAGCATTTATTGTACATTTTGGCCATAATTGTATTTATTGATGCTTTGTCATTTTGATTTGCTAATGAGAAACTAAGTAAAAGCAAGATGAGCTAAAACAAAGGATCTTTCCAAATTCATAACTACATATACTTTGAGGCATATATCAAAGCTATTGAAAATGAGACATTTCTCATCCAGCTGTTAAGAACATTTTCTTTTCCCTCCTAATCTTGAGGTGAACTACCTACTGGTTAGATTAATTACCAGTGCAGTCAAAGAAGTAATGATTACATGGATCATCTTGATGGGGCTAATTTAATCATGATGTTTATTGGATTATAAAGCAATATACACAAGAGAGATTATCCTTGGTTTTCTCTTCTTCAGTTTGACTGGTCTACCTCTGCCATATCCTTACTTGTCAATGTTTTTTTGCATGATTCCAAATGATCTCTAACGTCACTTTTATCTTCATGAATTTCTTTATCTGTTGCAACGTTTACAGTTTTACTTTTTAGTCCCATTTCTTTGTCAACTATCTGACAAAGACATTGATGTGAGAGGGCAAGGACAGCCACTGGTGTCAGTCAGGAGAGAGGTGGGAGGAAGGTTAGTTTTATATGTGCTCAGTTCATTAATGAACTTTATTATATTATGTTGACTTTTGCATTCCTAGGGAATTTTATCACTACCCGGATTTGGAAATTAAATATTTGGATAACAAAGAGCTCTTGCATATAAGCACCTAGCAGGACATTATAGATCCTTTCCTGGAGTATCAGAACCAGTCAGGACCTCCCAGGGTCATTGTAGACATTTTATTCCAAAAGCTAAAGTTAAACTCTAGGAAGTCTAATACCTAGAGAAGTTTTAGGCTAATATCTCTTCCGCCAGAAGTCTTTTATAAGCCTGGAGTAGCTTTTGGCTGAATTAAGTAAATTATTTGAAAATGTCTAACAGGGGAGACGATCCTGCAGCCTTGGGGCTACATGTGGCTTTCTGGATCCTTGAGTGTGGCCTTTTGACTGAATCCAAATTTTACAGAACAATTCTTTATAATAAAGGGATTTGTTCTGCAAAGTTTGGATTCAGTTGAGGGGATGCACTTGGGGATCTGGAGAGCCACATGTGGCCTTGAGGCCACAGGTTCCCAGTAATTGCGTTTGGCTCTTACTATCAGCTTTTGGGGAAAATCAACTTCATATTTTGAAAGACAAATAACATGAACATATTTTGAACATCAGAGCTTTTATGATAGTAATAATACTTTGTGTAAATGTGTTGTATTTATGATCTTTATTGGTACAATCTTTCTTAAAGGTTCAGAGTAATTTATAACACAACACTGAGCCTAAGTGCATCTCTCAGTAGTTGCTCCTGTAATGTGGTTGCTATTGCCAGAAGGTATTGACATAGAGGGAATAAGAAAGGAGTTGTTCAGTTGTTAGAATCATAGCCTCACAACTTCTTCCTTCTATGGTGGATGTGTATAACAGGTTCGTTCTAACATCTTTAGGAATTCATTGAGACTTTTTCCTTTATTAACTTGACTGTAAGCATTTCCACTGAACTAACTAACTTTGCTTGGTTAGCAATACAGATTAACTTTAAACACTGACATGTGTTAAAAGCTTTTGGCTTCTTTCTCAATATATATTTACAGCAACAAATTTATGTTTTCCTGTCAGATAATGGAACTTGGACTCAACTTTGGCTTGTATCTGAGTATCATGAACAGGGCTCCTTATATGACTATTTGAACAGAAATATAGTGACAGTGGCTGGAATGGTCAAACTGGCACTTTCAATAGCTAGTGGTCTAGCTCACCTTCATATGGAGATTGTTGGTACACAAGGTATGTATATCCTTTTAATATTTTTTCTCTTTGATTAAGAGGATAGAAACACTTAGTTATATTTTAGTGTTTAGTTGTATTTTAGTTTATTACAAATAATTATGAACTGTAAAAAAACACTACAGATACTTTATAAAGCTGAAGTTTTGGCATTATATAGCCAACTCTCATCTATATACTCACCATTTTGTATATTATGCATGTTAAATAACATTTTAAATATTTTATTACCCAGTGGTTCTGTCTTCGCAATTTAGCATATATACTGGGAGATCTTGTTTTGGTGGCAAATGGTCTATATTCAGAGAATACAAATAATTTAAATGTTTACCTTTGATAATTAAAGAATAATTGGAAAGAGTATTGTGATTTTGAAAAAATATTTGTATATAATTTATTTGCAGGCCAGATAATACCCACTGCCTTTTCTATTTATTGTGGTAATAGAGAGTTGGCTCTAGAGTCGTTAGTCTAGACGGGGTGATATTTGTCAAATTTGGACTCATGATCCCTTTGCATTCTTAAAAATTATTGAAGACCCCAAACGTTTTTGTGTATGTGGGTTATATCTATTACTATTTACCATATTAGAAGTTAAAATTGAGAAATTTAAAAAATATTTATTAGTTTACTTAAATGATAATCAATTAAATGTTAATATAAATAACACAGCTTTAAAACATTGCATCTTTTTTTAATACAAAAACCAATCTAGTGAAAATAATGGTTTTGTTTTACATTGTTGCAAATCTCTTCAGTGTCTGGTTTAATGTCTGGATTTTCATACCTGTTCTTTATTCAGTCTGTCCCTCTATGTTGTTTAGGTTGAAATATGTGAAGAAAAAGTGGCATCAGACAGATAAATAGTTGGAAAAGTCTCAAGGACCCCAGGGATTTGGGGGCCATATTTCAGAATTGTGTGTCAGTAGACGTTTTGAGACTTTTTATAAGAGAGTATTTGCCATGTTCTTGTATGGACATAGCAATGCTATTTTTTCCACACCTATTAAAAATATTTATTGGTGGGTACTAAATGTCACCTACTGTTCTAAGCATTAGAGGCATGGTGAGGAACAAGACAGAGTCACTGCCCTCCTTCAGCTTATAGTTTAGTTGGGGAGGCAGGTGATTAAACATACATGAATAAACAAGTTAATTTAGATAGTGACAGAGTTATGAAGAAAGCAAATGAGCTCATTTTGACCTAAGTCTTCAAAATGTTTTCTCTTGGAGAGACTCAGTCTTCAGTAAGGAAGAAAATGAATATGATCTTCTTATGTTTCATAGGCAAACCTGCTATTGCTCATCGAGATATAAAATCAAAGAATATTTTAGTGAAAAAATGTGAAACTTGTGCCATAGCAGATTTGGGGTTGGCTGTGAAGCACGATTCAATACTGAACACTATCGACATACCTCAGAATCCTAAAGTGGGAACCAAGAGGTAAGACGACTGACTTTGGTAGCAAACTAAGACTTAAGTTGGCCCAATAAATATGAATGCCTGGGATGTGGGGGAAGGGGAGCAGTTCTGGACCAAATGGGAAATTATTAGGCATAAGAAAGCAAAATATCTTCTCCGGGTCACTGAGAAGTCAGTGGGCACAATGGTTATAAAGCAAGGAGTGTTGGCATTTTGGGCTATATGGACAGCAGACATTTAGGTGCAGAGTCCAGTGGAGAGGACTGGTGGAAGAGATAGTGATGTCTTACTTTTAGTGCCACATTCTGAGGATGCATTTTCCTACAGATAAGAAAAAACTGTCAGCAGTGTATAGTTCCCCCAAAGCCTTTATATCTCATAAATGAACTGAAACTCAGGGCTAGTTCTACATGTGCAAGTCCTAAACGGCAGATATGGAAACAATATATTAGAATAGATCAGTTAGGATCTCTATATAATAAAGACACGTGCTATTATATTCTCTTAATATTTAAAGATATTATGTAACAATTTATGTATTACCTATAGTTGTACTCATCCTTAAGTCTCCTAAATTGCTATGTATAAAAACAATATGAGTTTGGATACAATTCCCACTTCCAAGGAACAGACTCTCTGACAGTTAAGAACAAGCATGATATAAACAGGGCATACCACACGTTTCAGGGCAGGCCTATTAGTAATGGGATTTCTGGTGTTTTTCATATTGTGGCCAGCCTACTTCTAATTCCTTTTATTTGAGTTTCAGGCCTAATTCCAGGGTTCTTGACCGTGAAATCAGGAACAGACAAAATATTTTCCTGGAGCTATTAAAGGCCCTTGAGGGTAGAGAATTTCTAAGCTGGTAGAGCTAGGCTCCAAGTAGTGTTTGAGATTCCAGGACAGTGTCTGTGAGTCCCTCACTTGGCTCCCTAGGAGACCTTAATGAGGCCCCCAGGAATACTTCAAGGCAGTTTATTCAGACTGGGCAGCCCTAGGGGACTTTTCTTCTATTCCCCATAAAAGAAAACCTTAACTTGCTCATCTGCCCCGCATCCGAAACCCTCAAGGAAGCTTCAGATGCTGGATTCCTTAAGAGGATCTAACACTTTTTAAAAAGCCTGGGAGGACGTTGCATTCTCACTTCAATTCTGGGAAATCTCCAGAATCTCCCTAGAACAGCTGGGCTCAGTCAGGTTCCATGGACTGTAGATTTCTTCCAATTAGTCCGGATCAAAAAAGGCTATAATTTTCTTGGAACCAATGTGCAATATAGTTGTTCATTCAGAGGTGGTATCTGTGGAATGCAGCTAAGCCCTGGAAGAGGCTTGGGCCACCATAGTGAATAAAACACACTCTGCCCTCAAGGAGCTTCCCATGGCAACAAACTACTGGGGGAAACGGAGTTCCATCTCTCTTATTGAGTGCTTTGCTCATTAAATTTCCCTCCATCTTGTACTTTCTAAGTACTGGGGCGGCTCCTGACACGCCTGCTTTAACACTGAGTGAAATGACCTCTAGTTCTACTTCAAGTGTTTGACTCAGTAACTGTATTATTTAATTTTATTCCATTATAGTGCATCAGATCTACCTTTACAATTGATATAAGCTATCTTAATATATTTTACTTCTGGATTTGTTAAGGTTGTGTTTTACTGAGCTGCTATAAAATCATACACAGAATCTGAAATGTGCATGTTTTTGAAGGTATATGGCTCCTGAAATACTTGATGACACAATGAATGTGAATATCTTTGACTCCTTCAAACGAGCTGACATCTATTCTGTTGGTCTGGTTTACTGGGAAATAGCCCGTAGGTGTTCAGTTGGAGGTAAGATTTTGAAAATTTTCTTTGTGCCTGCCTTTCCTTGGTACTCTGAATTCAGGATGTGATTTTCTATCTTTCTTTACTAAGCACCATATTGAATCATTTCCAAATATTTAAGAGAATACCTTTTGGTGTTATCTTTCCAGTGGTAAAAGTGGGACATCCTGCATATAATGGAGATTTTATATTGTGATTATTGCTTAGATGGGGGTGACAGCTCTTCTGGTAATTCTGACTTCCATAATAATATTTTGCAAAACACTTGAAAATTATCTTACTCAAGTTTGTAAGCAGTTAGCCAGTATCCCTACTGTTTAACCCAATGTAGTTAAATGACTTGCCATGGCCAAGGGACTTGAAGTCTTCCATTTCTTAGGCTTTTCTTGTCCATCTTTTCTCCCTTATGATATTAATGTGAGAGAAGAGGGAGGTGGGAGAAGATGAGCAAGACAAACTTCCCACCTCTACTACTCCCAGAAGTTTAGAACTTAAAAATGAGAGGAAGAATTTGGGAGAATGAAACCCTAAAAATACAGTCTAATGAAATTGTCATATCAGTGGAGAAAAAGTCCAGTGCTGTAGAAATTGGTTTAGAGTTTTCACCTTCAAGCAAGGCAGAGTTAGAACTAAGCCTTAGTTTAGCAACTCCTTGAATGTTAGACGTTAGGCAAGTTACTTATTCTCACTTTCCTCAACTGTAAAATGAAGATAATAATAAAACTGACCCCCTGGGCTTTGAGGATTTAATGAATTAATTCATAGGAAGCTTTTAGTACAGAGCCTGTTCATAGTAAACATTCCATTAAAGAGCTGTCATTACTAAACATTAATAATTTTTATTATTAAACATTATATTAAAATATTTTATATTAAAAAATCTTGCATTTTTTGTTGTCATTTTGCATTACATTAATTTTGTTTTTAAAAACACCTTGCAAATTTTATAAAAAGCTTGTAAGGTTAAATTATGTTTGAATGAGAAAATATACTTTTTTATTCAAAGATGATATAGAAAAACTTTCAGGAATCTGAAACTATTCCTAGTAGCAATAGAAGTACAGTGGTGCACTAGAATCCCTGAGCCTAGGTTTGAATTCCAGATCTTCCACTTACTAGCTGTGTGTTCTTGAGCAAATTCAAACCACTCTGTGCTTCAGTTTCCTTGTCTGTAAAATAGAAATAATATGGTACCTTCTTTAGTCAGTGGTTTTGAGGAATAATTACTTAAAACATACAAAGGACTTAGGACAATGCTTAATAAATAGCAAGATTTCAAACGTTCATTATTTTTTGTAAAAATTCCATATTCATATTAAGTTTTTTTGGTCCTTAAATTTTCTTCAACTGTAAAAATAGTAATTTAGTTAACATGATTTATAGTTAGCTTTTTAATATTATGGCGTGTCTTAAATATTTTAAAGGGCTGCAGTTAATAAAAAAATTTTTGCGAGGAATTTCTTGGAATTCAAGTAATATTCTGATAACTAAGGTCATCCTTGTCTTTGTACTTGCGGCTCTTTAAACATTAACCTACATGTTGAACTGTCCATCTTCAACTCCCTTCAGCTGCTTCTCCAGAACATTCTCAGCTGTAGTATTTCTAAAATCTAAATGTAAGAAACCCAACTTTTAAAAAATTGCCTAAATTTTTTCAAAGAGAGAAAGTTGTTTTATTTTGAAAAAATTGTCTGATAGGGAATTATACATACTTTATTTGCAAAGCAATGAGGCTGTGCTGTAAATTTTATACTTAGGAGAAATTAGGCATTACTTTTAAATTGCATAAATGGCATTTTAATCAAATAAAAACATATGTAATTTTCATAATAGAAAAAATATAAATTTTATTTCATGTGGCTATAAAATTATATGAATTTTATATGATATATATTTTAGAATTCATATAATTATATATTACATAAATATCATAACATTTTCATAATATAAATTTTTATAACTTTATATAACTATTCAACTGAGTGCTTTAAACTTATATCCTTGGTTTTATAGGGTTACATCATTTTAATAAAACTGACTTTTCAGCTTTCTGGGGTGTCACTTGTGCCTAGGAGATGTAACTGGCATTATTTTAAAATAGACATCTTTGTTCATTATTTACACAGGGAAATTTATTATGCATATTTCTTATAGGAATTGTTGAGGAGTACCAGTTGCCTTATTATGACATGGTGCCTTCAGATCCCTCAATAGAGGAAATGAGGAAGGTTGTTTGTGACCAGAAGTTCCGACCAAGTATCCCAAACCAGTGGCAAAGCTGTGAAGTAAGGCTATGTTCTTGTATATTTTTTTCTTATTATATTTTTGAGGTGAGTATCGGGGAGGATTTTCAGAGATTATATAGTTTTCTTTCTTAATGTAGGCATCCAATTCATTCTGCATAATTAGGTATATGTCTTTTTATAAGTCTGCAGATGGATTTTTATTCCCTTTAGCAGTATGTATGCACAGTGTTAGGTTATTTGACAGTAATAGATCCTGTAATCTCAGTTACTTTATACAACAAGACTTTATTTCTTGCTTGTCCAAAGTCCTCTACAGGTTAGGCAACTCTCCATGGCATCTGTTCTCACCATGGTGAGTCAGTAATCTGGGTGACTTTGATCCTTGGATGCCACCATCTCAACACATAGTTTCCAGGTGTCTAGGTCAGGAGAAGAGAGAAGACGGAGGATCACACAACTGGCCCTTTAATGCTTTGGCACCATGTGGCACACACTACTTCCACTCATGGCTCATACCAGAACCTGTCATGTTGTCCCTAAACTGCAAGCAGGCTGGGAACTCTGGGGAACACAGGCACACTAAGTGGGTAGTTACTGTCTCTGCCACACTCAATATTACAATTCCCATCATCCTTATATTCAATAAAGTATTCCTAATCTCTAACCTGCAGAAGTTTGAATTTACTCTTCCTCATCAGAAAGCTCCCTCATGGCAGAAACCATTGTTATGTGTCTTGTCAGCCTCAGCAATCCAATATTTTATCCATAACACAGTAGACACACAATAAATGGTTTCTGCAGTGCTTGTTCTACCTTATATGAAGATATATCTTTCTCCAGCTCCCTCAAGGAAAAAGAAGGGAAGGTGGGGGAAAGACTATAAACCATCTAACTAATTCCAGAACTATTCTGATGCTTTAATTGCCCCCATTCCAGTTATTGCCATTTATTTTCTGCCATATTTAAATGTAACAAATCAGGTCTGTTTTAGGTGACATCTTTTATCTTGGCCTTGTTATAGGGATTATTTTATATAATTGTCTTTTTGTCTTATCTTTTCTCCTTCATGTTTCTCAACTCTTTTTCTGTTTAAGGCAAGAGTAGAGTCTTGGTATTTCTGTATTTTGTGTAGATATCTTACCTACATTCTTATTTGAAAGCAGATTTTGAGGAATTTATAACCTAATTGAAATTAAATTAAAATTTTTAATATTGACAATTTTATGCACATGAAAGGCTATAAATCTGTAAAGTTTAAAATATATAATAAAATGAAAAACAGTGAATCCACTACCAAGTTTGAAATATAGAACATTTTCAGTACCTTTGAAGATTCTTCACCCCTCTGAAAGATTACTACTATAACTTTTTTATTATTGCCTTGCTTTTTTTAGAATTTTACTCTATATATGCACATATATAGTCATTAAATATGAAATGTCTGATTACGAATCAAAAGTGTAGTTTATTATATCTCAAACAAGAAGCAGTATGATTAATCAAAGTATGTGGCTAAACTATTGACAACAGTTTTGCCATCTTAACAGTAGCTTGTTTATGCCACCAGCAAAGAAGCCTGGAGAGTAAATGCCGATGAAATTGCAAAAGGCATTTTCCACAGCTTATTGAGAATTGAATATTTTTCTTTGCAAGAAGTGGTCCAAAGCCTGCAAGAAGTGGTAGTCAGTTGGTTAAAGGTCTGGTGAATATCGTGGATGACAGAGAGTTTCCAAGTGGAGCTTCTATAGTTTGAGCAGTGGTTTTTGTGCCACATGTGGTTGAGTGTTGTCTTGCAAGAGGGTTGACCTGTCTCTGTTGACCAATCTCGGCTGCTTAATCGCAAGCATTCTCATCATTTGGTCCACTTGGTTGCAGTAGACATTCCCTGTAATCAATTGATCAGGTTTCATGAAGCTGTAGTGGATAATACCAGCACTAGACCACCAAACAGACACCATTAGCTTTTTTTGATGAATATTCGGTTTTGGCCTGTGTTTTGGCATTTTTATCTAACCATTGTGCTAAACACTTGTGATTGTCAAAAAGAATCCATTTTTCATCACATGTAACAATATGGTGTAGAAATGGTTTGCCTTTATGTCGTGACAGCAAAGAAAGGCAAGCTTCAAGATGATTTCTTTTCTGATGCTTATTTGATTCATGTGGTACCCATCTATCCAGCTTCTTTACCTTGCCCATTTGCTTCAAATGGTCCAATGTTGTTGGAATAGTAATATCAAACCTTGCTGCTAATTCACACATAGGTTGAGATGGATTCACTTCTACTACAGCTTTCAGCTCATCATTATCCACCTTAGTCTCAGGTCACCCATATGGCACACTTTCAAGATTAAAATCACCAGAACAGAACTTCTCAAACCATCAACATACTGTGTGTTCATTAGGCACGTCCTTCTCAAACAGTTCGTTGATATTTCAAGCTGTCTGTGCTGCATTGGTTCCATGGCAGAACTCACATTTGAAAATAACATGAATTTTTTAGTTATCCATGGTTTCACAAAAATTGTTCCAAAAAATATTTAGAAGATAATCACAAGCCAAAATGTACATTTGAGAGACTGAGGCTGTACCTTCTCAATAAAAATCAAACAAGAATTGTCAAAGTTAAATGTCAGAGATATCACTGTCAGACTTAGTACTTAAGGAAATTGGACGTTTCATACTTAATGAACCTCTGTATATTTTAGGATATATACATATATTCTGAAAAAAATGTTTACTTTTGCATATTTGTAAAACTTCTATGATTGAAACTTACTATATAGATATTCTTTTCAACATTTTTTCACTCTTCATTATATATATGGAGCTATAATCTGTCCATTTTCATTACTGTGTAGTATTCCATTGTATGGATATAGCACAATTCCTTTATCCACTCTGTTGCTTATCATATGTGTAATTTTTAGTTAATTTTTTCAAACAATGTTGGTATATTAATATACATATAGAAAAGTTTCTTTAGGGTATAAATCTAGAAATTCTTTTGAGAAGTCCACATAGATAATCATATTTCTAAATGATGAGGGTTCTGAGTGCCTTATCTGTCTTTCTTATTGCACCTTTTAGGACTTCTAGTATAATGCTGCACAAAAGTGGTGATAGTGGGTATCCTTGTTTTGTTCCTTAAAACTTTTTACGTTTTACCTTTGAGTATGATATCTGCTATAGTTTTCTTGTCAAAAACTTAAGTTAAATAAAAACAGACTTTCGTTTTAATAAAAGCTTACTGTCTATAAGGTGATGATATGGCATTTCTGCTCTAGTCTTTTAATGCAATGAATCACATTTATAGATTTTCCACTGTTAAACCAATCATACGTTCCTAGAATCGACTCAGTGTAGTCAGTTTAAATGTGATCAATTTTGTACATTACTGATATAAGCAATTTTTATTCAATACTTTACTTATTTCTTATGTCTTATTTTATAATAATCCCATTTATTAATATTAGATATTGGCCTGATTTTATACCATGATTGTTTATTTATACTTATTCACATGTTTATCAAATTCTTTGGTCAACATTTCTTGCCTCTCAGAGCTTCCTTCTCAGATTATTTTCTGACTTCTTGATTTACATTCTTTAAAAGTATTTTTGCCCTTTTTCTTTTCTTTTTTATTTTAGTGAGGTTGTAAGTTCTTTCAGTTTTAGGGTGTCTGAAAATGTCTTTACTTTGTCCTCAATCTTGAACAGTTTGTCTAAGCACACAAATTTACGTTAACAGTTATTTTCTCTAAACACCATAAAGTTATTATTCCATTGTCATCTGGCCTCAATTATTGATATTGTGAAATCAGGAAGTATTCAAAATTTTGTTTCTTTTTAGTTAATTTAGTTTCTCTTAATGACTACTTTTATGAACTTCTCCATGATTTTAGCATTCTACAGTTTCTCTATGATGTACTTTATGTAGATGCCTCTTGGTTAACCTTGCTTGGAATTTTTTGACTTTATAATTCTAATGGTTTGTGCCTTTCCTCAGTTCTGGAAAATTCTGAAACAGTTTTTCAAATAGTTCCTCCTCCCATTGTCTCTATTACCCATTATTGGAGAGCTCATCAGATGTATTTTAGACCTCTTTTTCTACTTTACTTGTGTTTTGTTCACACATATTTTCTATATTTGTGTCTTAATGCTGTATCTCCCAGATTTATCTTTTAGTTCTTTAATTCTGTCTTCAGATGTGTCTAATCTGCCATCATTTAACTAACCCATTGAGTTCCTTATTTTAACTGTTACATTTCTCATACCAAGACACTTTATTGCTACTTTTTTATTTTAAAATACTTTTTATTCATATTTTGAATTTTAATTTTCTTTTAAAATCATATTTTATATACTTATTTTAAAATAAGTATAAAATATCATTTGATTCTAGCATCTAATGTTTTTAGGGGTCTGATTCTATTGTTTATTGTTTCAATTGACTCTTGCTATGGTACCTTGTTTCCTTAAGTTTTTGTGGATTTTCATTATGAACTCAGATTTACTGCAGTATTTAAAGGAGTGGGCTTGATTTTTTTTCTTTGTCAAGAGCCAACACATAGGAAATTGGTCCCTTATGAGTTTCCTTTCTGGAACAGATTCATCGTTAAATTCAGGGCTTTGCAAGTATCTTGTTCTGACGCTTTGTGCTGTATTTCCTGTTTTTTAAATGTGTCCCATCAATTCTGAAGTTCTAGACCATGAGCTCAAACAGATGCCACCACAGCAGCCACCTGCTTCAGTGATTTTTTATATTTTTCTGGTTTCATGCATTCTCATTGTTTTCTCCTCTGAGTATTTATCTTATTTCTCTGCCAGTTCATTTGTGCTAATTTTTTTAATTCAGAATTTTTGAAATTTATACTTGGATTATTATTTTTATTGTGGTAACTTTACATATGGTAAATGCAGAAGTCTTAGAAAACAGTTTGGTAAAGTTTTTTGCATGTGTATACATGTGTGTACTCATCACCCAGATGAAGATACAGGTAATTTCCAACCCTTCCCATGGCCCTTCATGTCTTTCATGCTCTTTCTTAGAGGATTTTAAAAGGCAGCCATTCTACCATGTTCCCAGAAGCCAATGGATTGAATTTTCAATTGAGTTAGTCTCTATAAGGTTAATATTTGTGTTTTGATAGGATTTCTGAAGGGGTTTGACCCTAATCTCTTTCTCATATTGTTTTAAGTTTACTATTTCTTCATCAAAGCTTAGCATCAATACCAGGCACAGTGGGACGTGCTAAAGTCCCAGCTATTCAGAAGGCTGAGGCAGGAGGATCACTTGAGCCCAGGAGTTGGAGCCTGAAGTATGCTATGATCATGCATATGAATAGCCACTGCACTCCAGCATAGAAAGATCATATATATATATATATTTAATCTTAGTACCAGTTCCTGGGTTTGTGGTTTTGCTTCTTTTTCACTCTGTTTTATGTGAGTAGCTAAAGTCTTTGATATTTTTCTCTCTCTTAAAGGCACTCCGCATCATGGGGCGAGTAATGCGTGAGTGTTGGTATGCCAACGGGGCAGCCCGCCTGACTGCCCTTCGTGTTAAGAAGACTATTTCTCAACTTTGTGTCAAAGAAGACTGCAAAGCCTGATGATGACGATTCTGTTAAAAAGAAATCTCTCACAGTTTTCTCTCCCATTCCCCTCTTTATGTGAATGTTTTGCCGTTTTTTTGTTGTTGTTCTACCTCAAAGATAATGCAGTACAGTATTTAAGTGCCCATAGGCAGCATGAAAAGATAACTCTAAAGTTAAGCATGAGCAGGAGTTGACTTCATCCAGTCTCCATGTTGTGTTTAATTTTATTTTGAAAAGCAACACATTAACTCATCTTTTTATTTAATAAGAAAGAACGATATTATGAAAGTGTAAAATAAGCTGTGTAAAAATAATAAAGTCGCTAAGGTTTTATTTTACTTGAACCAAGAGCACATGAATGAATAAAAAAATGTAAAAACCTTCTTTTTTCTGAGATGAGAACATATTCATGAATGTGAACCAGAGCATGTTATATCAAAACAGAACTTTAGGTCATGCAATCTATGGTTTTCCCTTTTTAAATTAGCAGGACCTTTTTTAAAAAATAAATATTGTTCTGAATTCTAATATATAAAACATGTGAAAGGGGAACTGCTCGGTGGAAGATGGGAGGTCAGAGTCCCACTTGCTTGGTCCCACCTCCCCCTACTGTTCATAATTCACTGCTCCAGCAGTCCCTGAGGCAGATAGTTTGAAAGCCACTAACCTTAACTTCCTCCTATTTACAAAAGAGACACTTGATATGCTGGGACACTGGGAAATGTCCCAAAGTCATACAGCTAATGGCAGAGCCGGTACTAGGTCCAAATCTTAGGATAATCAACACTGTAGAGTTAGCTAGCCTCCTACTTTCCCTTGAATTCCTGTAGTACTTTCTCCTTATGAAGAAACATCTTTTGTTATGATATTTGTAGTTTAGTCATTCAGAAGTCACACTGAGTTATTTTGCAGAATGACAATGGACCTGTATGAGATCTCAGACTCATATCTATTGACATTTTTCTCATAGAAATATCAGTTACTCCACTTGTTAATGAGTGTTAATGTTTTCTAAACACCTCCACAGACATCCATTATCTGAAGATGTCTTTAAGATGTAATTCGAGGTCCCTATTACTTTTGCACATACACATTTAGAAAGAAAAGGACAGAAAAGGAACAGGAAGCAAGGAAATATTTTGAGGAAAATGAAAACTCTTCAATGAACTGTAACACCAAACCCTACAAAGGGTATTAGCAACAGTAAACAGATATTTCTCTACCCTTTCAAAAAGAGCAAGTTGGTGCAGAAGGATGTTCATGATGGTTTTGCCTTCATTCTACTTTCTGTGGAGACAGAGTGATGAATATTTAATGGGACATTAAATATGTCCATCAAATCTATAATACTGCTTTGGTGAAAGAGATTTAACCAAATCTTTTATTGTTCTAAAACATTTTTTCCCAAACTCTGTTCCTTAGAACATTCTCCTGCTGAGATGATCCAAGACCAAAAGTATTCTTTGATAGCTTCTTAGAAAGTAATACTGCACATTAGCTTATAACGTACTTTGAGGAGTAAAGTAAATGTTAAAAGTAAAAAAATGTTACTTGATTTTTTAAAACAGGATTTCTCAAATTATCTGACCATGATGGAACCCTTTTATTAGGAGGAGGGGAAACTTTTTTATTATCCTACATTTAAATGTTCTATAAAGTGCAACTTGAGTAACAGCGTTCTGCAGGATATACCCATGTATTTTCACATAGAGAATAATTTAGTGATTATATTTCAGTTCACTATGGAAATATGTTACTGAATCCATCTTCATTTGACTAAGTTGAAAATAAAGAAGGCAAAAAACTGACAGCTATGGGGTTTTGCATGTACTTCCATTCTCATTCATGCATTCATCCATTTATTAAATAATCACAGGGCACCTCATACTTGCTTGCCACAATATTGGATGCAAGAGGGAATAAAAAAGAGAGAGGTCCTGCCCTCAGGGATTTTAAAGTCTAATTTGGGAGTAGGAACAGGGATGTGAGTGTGTGGGGGAAGAAAGTAAATTGACAGATAAAATACAAAGTGGGATGTCTTGAGTTCTGTGTGACAGTGGGTTTCTAGAATAGGTTGAAAATCACTTTCAACCTGCAACACATTTAGAAAGTATCTTTATTTGGATATTAGAGATAATCTAAATATATCATCAGTTTTAAGAAGTGCCTATTGAAGGGATTTTTTAAAAGAGCTTATTTAAAAAGGGTAACCTTGCTTGTGCTTGCTACCTTGATTTCTCATAGATTGTTTCTGCATATACAAGAATGAAATTATTTATTTAATATTTACTATGGTTGTACTCTAGTCTCAAATAAACAAAAATAATATTTTCTGTTTTATTCCCTTAAATACTTATTCACTTTATACTTACTGAATTTTTCAGAGAGGCATTTTAACATCTCCATTTTCCTTGTCATTATGTTTTATAGTTTACTGGGAGTGTCTAAATATAATTTCACATTTTATCAGTTCAACTTTCACTCTGGAGAAATCTGTATAGTTGTACATTTCGAGGTATTTTTCTTGTTCTTGTGTTGGTTAACTATAACTCCTAACTGAATAGTCTTATATTTCAGTTATAAAATATGTTTTTTAAGAAAGGGGGTAGAGCAACAAAAATGATAAGGAAAATGTTAAAAGCTGTAACTTTTCCCTAAACTCTCAACAGGATTATGCATAGAAGATGCTCACTTATAAAAATAGGATAAAGTTGAGAGCATAAGGCAGATTTACTGTATATACCTATGCTGTTAAGTTTTATATTATTTGTTTTTAATGGAGTCCCATTGTGCAATATTTACTCTTAAATTTTGTTATGAGCAAATAGTATTCTTCTTGGGTTAGCCTCAAAGTATCAGTGTTCTTTGCTCCTTTCAGATATTTTGGTGTTTGGTCATAATGCAAGACTGGGGAAAATGCTATTACGAATTTCCAGTACTGTATGAACTGGTGATGGGGTTTATATGCAGCCTCACTTTCTGAAAACAAGAGAAACATTATTTGTTGTCAATGTCTCAGCATGAACTTGTTGCCTTGTAAGTTATGCGTTTAAGTTTGTAATTGGTACAGATTCTGTTGTATGCTTTCTTCTATGTCTAAAATATTTGGCATGTCACATCTAGAATTCTTAATTTATGTTCTGACTTGAGAGTTAAGTGAAACATGACTGTCGTGCACTATTTTAAGCATAGCACTTGCTTTTCATCTTTATACTTTCAATTAACTTTGCATTTTAAATTTCCATGATTGTATGAAAATAGTAACCTGGTTGCAAGTGTCTGAAAAATTCAAAATCAGCTTTTATTTAAAAACGAAAATCTACAATAGATTCATTAGGTTCAAAGTTCTACAATAACTTATTATTTTAATACTTCTATTGTACAATTACTAAACAAAAGAAAAAAACAAAACTACTCCTACTATCCTACAGTTTTGCTTCCATGTGAGTTACTGGGGCAGAGAAAACTCAGGGCTGTCTTGGAGTCTAAGCAAAAGTACCAGGGAACCTACTTGGCAAATAACCTGAAAGCAGGGACCTGACTTTTGCCATTGTATACAAAGTTTGAGTGAACAACTTAAAATTGCTTGTTAGGGGATAGTTTTTGACTGATTAAAATAAATATGACAATGTGTTTGATTAAATAAATTTATTTAAAAGGTAGAGATTTTATTTTCCATCAGGAAATTAAGTAATAGTAGCAAATGAATAAAAGTTGGCAGTTGATGTCTTCAATAATCATTCCTTTGAATACATTCACAAATACAACATTATAAGCTACTTAGAAATGTTTAGTATTAGTATCTTAAAATGGTGCCATTGTGGTTTTCCAAGATATGCTAAACCTCTTTTCTTTTGGGAAACGTACCACTTCTGTGTTTGGCAATGCTTTGTTCTAGCTCCATATGGTAATGGCTACCTGGACTTTATTCACTATTTTAGTGACAACAGTAATCTTGAGAGCTTCTTGTAAACAACAAAAAAAGTAGGTTGGAGTGTAAAATTTTCATAAAAATTTTAATATTAAGTAGAATTTTTATAATATAAGCGTTTAACAAAAGCGTTTTAATGCAAATATTCAGATATCTGATTTTCTTTTTTCCATCTAGCCTTTCTTTATGTTTCATTGTTTTTCTCACCTTTCTTTTTTATTTTTTAATATTCCCTCACTGTGTCCAAAACTATCATTAGTATCTAATTTTAAAAACTAACTATTACTTAACTTAATCATTCTGGATTGCAGCCTTCTGGTGAAAGGGAACCCCTTCATGGTCTAAATTATTTCCGATGTGTCACAGCCAAAAACGAAAATCAGATTTGGGAATTAGAAAGAACCCAAGACATTTTATAACTTGATTCCAATATTTTATAGATAAAGAAACCAAGGATCATAGATTAAATGGCTACCCTGTATTAACAGAACTGATATGACAACCCAGTGGTGACATCCGGCACTGTGCCCTCCCATATCCCCAACTCTTACTAATTAAAAAATTAATCAGCATGCATCTAAACCTACCTTGAATGTACACTAACATATTGTGTCACATGATGATGACAAAATCCCCTTTCTCTTTGTATTTCTACTAAAATTATTTGCTCACTCAGGGTGAGGTCAGTGAGAAAAATTTAAATAGGCTAAGAGAGAGGTGGAACACAGTTGTCAAACTAGGTCGGCAACCATTGGAGTGCTGATGATGAGTAAACTTTATGAACTGTGCGAGTATAGAATTTCTTGGTGTAAGCAGTGATTAAAGAAGCTTCGTGACAGCCTCCCTTTCTGTAAGAATTGCTCTTTCTCTTTATCCGTTGGAATGGGGAATGAAAGATGATTCGGTAGTTGAACCTGGGACTATGTCTAGTGGCATATTATCTGATTTTTTTTCTTTTCTTAGTTTCTCATTAGTTTATCTTCAGCTTTCATCTTCTTTCACTGAATTAAAAATATATGTTTTTCTGATTTCCTCAATCCCAAATCACTCTATGATTCCTGTCTTTCTTTAGTTATATGCTAGCCCTGTCCAGATTGATTTCCCCACCTATGTATAAGAGGTCTCACCTCATGACATCTCCAGGAATTCTTCACTTGACATCATAAAAAGGATATTTGTAATGGCAGAGATGACTTTCTTTTAAACTTTAAAAAGACTAGCTGTCTAGTTATAGCCTAGCTTTTAGCTAACATAGAAAGAATGTCTACTTTTGCTTTAATGCAAGCTTCCACTTGAGAGACAGTGACTTGGAAAGACAATGTGAAATATATGTCCCATAACGTAATCACTAAATTTATTTTTGCTGTTTCATACCATTGCTTTGTTTTACTTTTGCCTTCTTTTTAAACTAAGCCATTATGCCATACGGTTTGGAATGTAATGTTATATTGAAATTAGGTAATAATCCCCATTTTAAAATTCCTTTATTAAGAACTGTCAGGATATTATTCTATTTCAGTTGTAGATGAATACACCATTTGGGAGAATATGCTCTCCATCTCATCTTAGATTTTAATATTTTCAGATGTGACTGTATTTTCTGATCATTGGTCCATGTTATCTTATAAGAAGTTTTCTCTCCAGACCTAACAATTTTAACTGCAAGATTTTTACTATGGGTTACATAAATCTGAATGTTAATAGGGCCACTATGAATCTGGATGCATTAGGAAATTAACTTCATATCCACTGTCACCACATCCAGTTGGGCATGTTGTGCTCTACACAAATATTCCCAGGGAAGGGCAGGTTGGGGCTAAAATCCAAACTGCAATTGGCTCCTCAACCTGACTTAATTTTATATTTTGCAGAAAAGCACCTTATGTGCTTATATATCTTCCAATGATGGCCATGCTTATATATCATCAGAAAGAAAAAATTCAAAATTCAAAATAGTTTTAGACATCTGCAAATTGAACAGAGAGCTTAGAAGAAAAAAATGTTTTGGCTTTTCATCCTGGCGTTTCCAAAAGGAGAGAGGTTGTATGTTTATCCTGTTGATTTAATTTTTCTAACCCAGACAATCTGCAACAAAGCGCATGGACCCCGACTTTGATATCTCCATAGAGTTTTCATTCCATGCATGCGGCTATTTATTGACTTTGCTTGTGAAGAGAGGAGTACTTGCCTAAATTCTGTCTAACAAATGCAAGAATAGAATGAGATTTACCAATATCTCCATTTCCTCCATAGGCTAAATAACAGTAATGAAGTATTTTTAAAGATCCAGCTCTTTTTTCTCTTTATATAAAGTAAGGGTATTCTAGTTTGTTTTCACAATGACTAGTGTCAAATTCGTGTACTCTTCTGATCCTAGACTGGTGAAGATTATTCAAACTTGATCTGTGTTTCAGGTTTTAAAATGCCCTAAAAACAGAAAATCAGATTCACATCTCAAAAGAGGAATTTTGGATTGACTTTCAAAGTACTAATACTAATTATACTTTTCTTTTGGTAGCGTGACTCTTCTTATACCTAAGAACATATTACAAATGTCAAAACCATTGCATTTTGACATTGCAAAACATGCCTTGAACTCTTGAACTACTGTGAAAAGAATCACTGTTGTAAAGACTTTTGTAAGCTAGCTAATATTCTTAAGTATGTTAAAAAGATATTGCCTTTCAACAGTCAGGCCCAAATGAATGTACATAAGGAATATGAAAAAGTAAATTAGGCTTTAAAATGAGAATTGGACAATAAATTATATCAAAAATATGCAGATGGGGATTTTAGTAGTTGCATTTTAATGGTGGAGGTGAAGAGAATTCCAAATTCCAAAGAGAAATGAATGATATTCAGATGTTTCATTAATTTCTAGTTTGTGAAAATATGCATTTTATAGTAATATATAAAAACTTATTTTATTTAAAAATAATAGTATTTTAGAATTTAGTAAAAACTCAGTGATAGCCTTTATACTGAAATGTTTAACTTTACCAACAGCAAGTCATAAAACTTATTTATTTTAAAGCTTTTTAATATTATTGCATAACTTTCATCTGTCTTCAGATGTAAATATTTATCTGCCTAAATGTTATATTTTTATGTATGCATTTTCTGAAAATGTATTGTTTTGTAAAGTGGCAAAGATAATAAATTAAGCACTTCTTGCACTTGTTTTTTGTGAAGCATATAGAGCTCTATTTTAAATAAAAGAGGATGTGTCATATTTTGGTTTCTATACAATTATGTTCTATTATTTTTAAATCGTGTTTATATTTATATGCAGTGTATGGGGAGGGTGTTGAAACTTAATTCATGGCTCCAATGGGCATGGGAATTTTGCTTCCTTCCTTACTACCAGGGAGTTGTAGAATTCTAAAATTTCAGAGCTGGAAGAAACATTTCTTCAACGGCCATTTCTCTGCATGCTACTTAGGACAATGGTTTTTGTTTTATTTTTCCAGTTAGGCAACTCTTTGTTGCACTTATTTAAGCATTTATTGAAAGACCACTGGATTGACCTGCTCTCAAGCCTAAAATAGCGTATATTTCACTTAAAATAAAATCATAAACACTCACATGGCTATAGCCATTTCAGGATATGGAATCTGACATCTCTCTGCCTTCATTTCTGGTATCCCCAACTTTCATCTCCAGCTGTTCTCCAGACCCTGACTTCTTGCTGTTTCTTGAACTTGCCAAACACATGCCTGTCCCAGGGCCTTTGCCCTGGCTGTTCTCTCTGCCTGGAATGTTAGTCCTTCAGGTATTTATTAATATATAATGTAGTTCTCTGTTAGAAGGCCATCGTACCAAATGAGCCTTTCTTGCCACCATTTCTAAAATAGCACTCTTTGTCATTCACTGCCCACTTAGCCTGTTTTATTTTTCTTTACTCACTTAGCATTAGTTGGCATTACGTATAATAATATATTGTGTCATAATGAGTAAATTGTTGAGCACAGGAATTAGGTGTCATTTCACTTAACATTTAAAGATATAGCTTTAAAACATTAAAAGTAATATGTTGCTTTTGATAGTGAAAAATACTGTATGAAACTCATTACCCACTGCCCCTCCCCCCAATATTTGTAATAAACCTTAAGATTGGGTTTATAACTCAATCAAGAATAGTTTAGCTTAATTCGTTGCTAAACATTACGAGAAGATGAGTTGCTTGGTTAACCCCATACAGTTGATGTTTTCCAGGACTTACCTAAGAGAGGCAGAACATTGCATTGGTTTTACTTTTGGTATAGATTCTTAAGTTCCTTGGCTTCTTTATTATTTTTTTCCATTCACGGGACAGTTTTGTTAATCAGTGCCCTGATTACCCTGTATTAAGTTGGGACTAACCAGATTCACAAGCCGAACATTCTTAATCATTAAGTCAGGTTCTCAAGTGGCTTCATCATTACCTTCTTGGAGTTGAAAGAAAGGCAAAATATTTATTTTACATAAGTGTAGACTGTGAAACCTATGCATGAAATAAAATGAATGTTTTAGTTTCAGCAACAGTAGCATAGCTTTTTCTTTCTTCAGTTGTAATTTTGCAATTTCAGCATTTTAATTTTTAAACACTAATGTGTGCGAATTTTGGTGAATATTCACATTGATGAAATAGTGTACCTAAAGTGTGAACTTAAAATTGGATAGTTAATTTTCTTTCATCAGGATAAATTCTTGGAGATTGGGGAATCACTAAATCCAAGCTGTTTTATGGAGTGTTCTGGAAGTGAGATTTTTCAAGAAATGCTCCATGACTTTTACAGGAAATAGTCATATGTTGAAATTAAGGAGTTATTAAAACTTTGATTTGAATAGTTTTTTTTTTAAGTCTGTTTACTAGAAACATTTTCCTGTGGAGAGTTTTGGGGTCTTCAATGCTATATCTAACAAAATTATAATTACAATCACTTTTATAATTAAAATAGGTTAATATTCTTTTCCCTTCAAATATTAGTTAACAAGTTTTTATCAAGCATTGCTACTAAGTATTAATACATAGTATCACAACAGTCATTGTAAGTGTTAAAACAATAAGTTTCTGGATTAAGAAAATAATCTATTTAGGAAGACAAGGCATGCACATGGAAAGCTATCTGACCTTAGAAGATCGCAATACAAAAGATGCCATAAGGAAGAAAATTATTAAGGCCTAGTGTGGATACAGGTATATGTTAATGTAAGACAATGAAATCAAGTATCAATTAAGTTGGAAGAGTCAAGAAAATTGGTGTGTTGAGGCTTATAGAATGGGAAAGATTTGTATGAGTGAAATATAAGGAAGAGGTTCCTGGTAGGAAAAAAGGTCCAAAGCAAAGGCAGGAATGCTCTTGGCAGTAACCCACAGAGCTGGGCGGGAGGGTTTGTATAAGCATCAGACCACAGCGTTGAAACTTGATCCTGTCATTGAAGGAGACTCTGAAGGTTTTAAAGCAGCAGTGATCCTGTGAAGTTGGTATTTAATACAGGCAATGAAAGAATTACCTTCGTAAGAGATTTATCAAAGTGATCTGAGGATTCCACCATACCTTTCTCCCCTAATTGATAAATATTTAAAGATAGCAGACAGGTGATGAATTTTAAGATGAGCTATACAATTAGTGTGATGTATGTAGATGTCTTTATATGGTGCTTTCCCCCCTACTTTTTAATGTGTCTTAAAAGTAAAGCAAAATGTTGTCACAAGGAATAGAAAAAAAAATGAAAGATTTTATCTTAATAAGTTAATTTTATCACATGTGACCCAGGGGGTTAAAAAAATACACACAGACACAGAAAGAAACAATCATTTATAAAGGTCTACCTTGTAATTCCATCTTTGCACAAAGAAATTTCTAGGTGCCCCTGAATTGTGTGCATTAAATTTCAAATACAATCAAATCAGGTTTAGAAACACTAATGGTGATTTCATAGAAGAACCCTTGCTTCAGCAACTTAGGAAATTACACTTGATTTTCTTTTGAGTGTTACTCAATTGTGCTTGAAATTGTTCATTTGAACCCTTCTAAACAAGAAGCAGGTGGTTAAATGTGGGCACTGTTTAACATTTACACAAAATGTTCCAAGCACAATGCACTTTTGCCCTTTGAATGTCAACTGACTTTCTCTTCTCCCTCATAGCCTGTACTTCCCTAGCTATTTGATTTGACCTTGCTGTGTCCCTGAAAAGAGAATTGGCTCAAATGTAGTTACTTGCTAGGGAGCATTAGACTATTTTTATAGTCTTGCAGCTAAAGCTTTTAATGTGGCAACTGCTGGTTACTGAAGCAGCTTAAGAAAAAGAAACTGCTGAGTTTGCCTTTTATTTTTAAAATGGAGAAACACAAGGTGACACAATCATATAAGATACAAGTGAACCGGAACCGGGAGGAAATACAGCCTAGGTTTTCTGCACAGAGAAAAAGGCAAGAATTTGCAAAACACATTTCAATCCTATACGGCAATCTGAATCTTTGCTTTTATATAACACAGGAACTAGTTCATAAAATGCACTTTTCTTTATGTCTGCTTTTCCTTTGTTAGAAATATATGGGTGATATTATAAACATCTTACTGAGAATCTAATTGTTGTGAGTATATATGAAATACCAAAAATTTACAACCCAGGGAAGATGCCATTCAGAATATATAGACTTTGTAGTTCTTCTTTCTCTTCCAAAGCAAACTTTGGTAGGCGTAGGGTACATTCTCTGTCCCCATCTCCTCTCTGCCCATTCACTCTTCAACCCACTGCAATAGAATGTTTGCTCTCTATTCTTTCTCGAAAACTGCCTTCTCTGTGCTCCCTAATGACTTTATAGTAGTTTAGTGCAAAGAATATTTACCCTTTTCTTCCTTGGTCCCTTTAGGGCCTTTGCAACAGAACGTCCTCTCCCAGAATTGTTTTCCTTTGTTTCTGAAATATCACTTTCTTCTGACTCTCCTCCCACTACCTCTCCTCTTTCTCTGTGTTCCTCATGTATTTTCCTTTCTCTGTGTGTCCCTAAAATGCTAATATTTACCCAGGATCTGGCTTTGGCTCTCCTAAATGCTTCTAATCACTCCTCCTTGGTGATCTCATCTACTCTTATCTTTAACAGGGTTGGTGACTTCCAAACCTGCGTATTTGTTCCAGATTTCTCGATTAATAAAATCCAGGCCCTAATGTCCAGCTGCTTTCTGATATATTCACTTGGATTTAACACAGTTACTTCAGACTCAAATGTCAAGATGTAATTTTTTTGTGTCTGACTTCTTTTGCTTAGCATACTGTTTTTGACATTCAACCATGTTGTTAGAAGTGTGAGCAGCTTGTTCTTTTATATTTCTGGGTACAATTCTATTCTATTAACATACCACAATTTGTTCATCCATTCACTTGTTGAACATTTGGGTGGTTTCCAGTTTGGGGATATTATGAATAAACCTGCTGTGAACATTCATGGATAGGCCTTTTTGTGGATATATGTTTGCATTTCTCTTGGGTAAATAACCTAGGAGTATGACTAGGTAAATACATAGGAGTATAAATGGAAACTACTATCCAAAGTGTTTGTGCCATTTTATACTCACTATCAATGTGTGAAAGTAATAGTTGCTTCAGACTTTTTCATTTTAGCTTTTATAGTGAAATGCAGTAGTGTCTCGTAATTTTAAATTGCACTTCTGTGATCACATGATACGTAGCTTCTTTTCCTTCAAATATTGACTTTGTATGTTGTAAAGTACATCAAAATATTTTGCCCACTTTTTTATTGGTTGTTTATTTTCTCATTACTGAGTTGTCAGTATACTTTGTATATTCTGGCTATAAATATTTTGTAAAAGATGAACTAATGTTCTTTCATGACAAACCTGTTCCCCTGGCTATGAAACTTCTTGTTTAACCCAACAACCAAGTACTACTCTCCCTCCCTCCTTGACATACCTGTCCCTCCTCTCCGTTTGTATGTCCCTACTCTTCATGCCACCACTACTGTCTTATTTGGGGCCCCTAGCAGTTCTTACTCTGGTGTCTGCCATGGACTTTTCTCATATTGTGTCTCCATTTCCACTCCTATAAATTTATTCCCTTACAGACAACTATTAGTGATTGGTCTAAGTAGTGAGGATGATGGTTCTAAATAATAAGTGTGATCACATTATTTTCCTATTTAAAATCTTTTTAAAAGTCTTATTTAAAAGCTCTCCATTTACTTCTAGGCAAAAGTAGGAATTTAATGGCAACTCAATTCCTTTCTTTTTTCCCTCCCTAGGCTCATCTCTCATGTCTTTCTGTAATACATTTGTCAACCAAAACTACTGGCAGGGATATAAACACTGCATGCTTATCTACGATTCTGGGATTTCACATAATTATTTTTCCATCTTTCTGGAATTTCTCTGTCTCTAACTCACACGATTGACTTCTATTTTTCCAATAAGACTCAGTTTAAGTCTCATCTTCATTTGGATATTCTCTCACTCATACATTCTTGATGTAGGTATCTGTCTTAATTTGGGTTTTCTAGAAAAGAGAGCCAGAGGAAGGGGATAGGTGTTGATGGTTTACTTGGTAGGTGCAAAGCTAGTGCAGCCAGCAGCCAAAATGGGGACCCCCAACTGTGGTTATTTCCCTTAAACACAGATGAATAATTGGGATAAATAAATGTGTGTGTATATATTTGAATCCTCACATTGCTTTCTGTAAATCACAGCAAATCTAAGAAAAAACTACAGCTGTCATACTTAATGGTTAAAGATGGAATGCTTTTCCCCTAAGATCAGGAATAAATTGCATATTCATTCTCACAATCTCTATTGAACATTGCAGTAGAGATCTAGCCTATGAAATAGGGTAAGAGAAAGAAATAAAAGACATACAGATCAGAAACAAGAAGGAAATAGTCACGTGACATGATCGTGTGGATAAAAAATCCTAACAAATCTAAAAAGCTACTAGAACTAAAACTTTAATTTAGCAAGGTCACAAAATACAAGATGGATGTGCAAAAATCAATTTAATATGAATGGAATTATATAGTATGTACACTTTTATCAAGTATCTGCTTTGCAAATATTTTTCTTCCAGTTGGTGATTTGCCTTTTATTTTTTGGTTAATGATGTTTTTCAAAGAGCAGAAGTTTTAAAATTTGATGAAGGCCAATTTACTAAATTTTTCTGTGGTTTTGCTTTTGTGTTCTATCTAAAAATCTTTGTCTAATCTAAGATAATGAAGAATTCTATCCTGTATTTTCTTCTACAAGTTTTACTGTTTTAGCTTTAAATTTTTGTCTATGATACATTTTGATTTAATTTTTGTGTAGGGTGTGAGGTAAACATGGTCATAACCGTATAGATGTCCAGTTGCTCTAGCATCTTTTGTTAAAAAGAATATTTTTTCACACTTAAATATTTTGGCAATTTTGTCAAAGTTTGATTTGCCATAAGTTTGTGGGTCTGTTTCTATATTATCTATATGTCTGTGCTTATGTCAGTTGCATACTATCTGGATTAATTTCACTTTATCGTAAGTTTGAAATGACACAGTGTAAGTTCTCCAACTTTGTTGTTCTGTTTTGAAATTGTTTTGTGCTATTCTAAATCCTTCAATTTTTATATAAATTTTAAAACCAGATTGTCATTTTCTACAAAAAAAGTCTACTGAGATTTGGACTGGGATTGCATTGATGTCCTAGATCAATTTGGAGAGAATGGTTTCCTTAAAAAATATTGAGCCTTCCAATCCATGAACATTATATATTTCTCCATTTGTTTATGTCTTCTTTAATTACTTTCAGAAATGTTTTGGAGTTTTGCTCCCCATCTATTTGTACTGTACTTATTTTGTTTAATTTATCCATAAGGATTGCATGCTTTTAAGATAATAATATAAAACATGTTTCTAAAATTTTCATTTTTTAGTTTTTCCACTGTGTTAATATTTAGAAATACAATTGCTGTTACTGGATCAGCTCCTCCAGGACTTATGCTTTACCTTAACTACCTTTCATGTACCCATAGTACTGAGAACAGTGGCTTAGAAATATTAAGCACTTGGTAAACATCTGTTGAATTTAATGAATTTATGTTTGAGAATTTTTTTTAGCTCAAAGTCTAAATTTAAGTAGTGAAGCATTAAAGTTTTAATCCCCAGAAAACTAGGGATGCCATATATTCTTTACAAACTTTTAAAATCTTGAAGTAGCTTTTTGGACAAGTGATGAAATAATGAAATCAACAGCAGTCTTTCATTTACAAGTGAGAGAACTGAGGCATAGATATTAAGTAACTTGCCATGTATGGTAATAGTGATAGCTGTGAGCAGAGAAATCTGAATAGAATGGAGAAAAGTGACATGCTATGATTTGGATTTCACAGTTGGCTGTTTGCTCTAGATTGCCGAGGACCCCAGGGATGAAGTTTAAAATTGGAGAAGCTATTCTATGTGGAAAACTTCAGTGGGCAAAAATAGGGTGTGGGGGGGGAGTAAAATCCATTTTCCTTTTTTTACTTATCAAATAGGGATGAGTTATTTCTGCATGTTTGAATTCTTCTGCATATATACTTTGACCAATAAATCCCTGGGGAAAAAAAATATCTTCCTGGAAATTGGCAGAATTACCCCTTTGCAAATAGCATGTTAAAGCGGTTCTGGCTACTGGAATCAGTCTTCTGAGCCAATATCTAGTTCTCCTACTTACTAATAGTTTTGTCCTGAGTCTTCTATCCTCTGAATGGCTCCTATCCTCTTCAATTTACTGAGATTTATTTTATGGTCCAGAATGTGGTTTATCTTGGTGTGTATTTTCCATGCACTTGAAAAGAATATGCATTCTATAGTTTTGTGTATATTATTCTAAAAATATAAAGTCAATTTGTTTGAAACTGTTGTTCAAATATTTTTCTTTTTATCCTGATTCCTGTGTGATTATTCTATCAATTACTGAAAGAAAGATGTTGAAATCTCCAACTGTAGTTGTGGATTTGTTCATTTCTCCTTGCACTTTATCAGTTTTCCTTTCTGGTATTTTGAAACTCAGTTTTTAGGTGAATATACATGTAGATTATTATGTCTTCTTGATGAATGAATCCCTTTATTCTTATGAGATATCCTTTTTTATTTCTGATAATATTCCTTTTTCTAAAGTCTACTTTGTCTGATATTAATGTAGCCACTGAAGCTTACTTATGGTTAGTACTTTGATGGTATATATTTTTCCATACTTTTACTATATCTGTGTCTTTATATTTAAAGTAGATTTCCTGTAGACAGCATATAGTTAGGTTTTACATTTTTATCCAGTCTGACAACCTCTCACTTTTACAAATTGGAGTGTGTAGAACATTTATATTTACTGTAATTGTCAACAAGGTTGATTTTAATTTTATTACATTGCTATTTTTTTCATTTTTTCTCATCTACTGTTTTTTTTTTTTACTCTTTCCCTTCTTATTTTGGATTAGCATATTATTTTCAGTATTACAAATTTATTTTTTCTATAGCTTATTAGTGACATCTCTTTCATTTTGGGGGTTATAGAATTTACAATAATTTACATCTTTAACTTATCTTAATCTACCTTCAAATACTGTTACACCAGTTTACATATAATGTAAGAATCTTACAAAGTATTTTTAATATTCTCTGTCCTGTCCTTTTTGTTTTGGTTGTTATACCTTTTACTTTTATATCTATTATAAATTTCTCAATATATTGATGTAAATTTTGCTTTAAACAGTCAATTATATTTTAAACAATTAAATTAAAGTGATAAATTTTTAAATGAGAACTAGTTTTTCCTCATATTTACTATATCTGATGTTCATTATTTCTTTGTGTAGATTTGAGGTTTGATCTGATATTATTTTCTTCAATTACAAGAATTTTCTTAACATTCCTTATAGAGCACTGAATTCTCTTGGCTTTGGTTAATCTGAAAATGTCATCATTTTTAAAGGATATTTTCAGTGAACATATAATTCTAAGTTAGAAGTTTTGGGGTTTTGTTTTGTTTTGTCAGCACTTTAAAGACTGTTTTATCTTCTAGTTGGCATTATTTCTGACAAGGTCAGTAGTAATTATCTTTCTCTGTTTTGTGCCCCCTTTTTGCCATTTTAAGATTTCACTATGTTCACAGGTTTTTAACAATGTGATTATGATGGTTTAGGTGTGTTGTTTGTTTTTATCCTACTTTTGTTTCATTGAACTTCTTGGATCTGTATGTTTATAGTTTGTATCAAATCTGGAAAATTTCTGGGCTCTATCCATAGTTTCGATCACCTACTATATCTTCATATTTTTTTCTATTCCATTCACTATCTTCTGTCTTCTCAGGTGCTTCAAATACACGTATGTTGCACAACTCAATATTGTTCCATAGGTAACCGAGGTTCTACTCATTTTTCTGCAACTTGTTTTCCATCTGTGTTTTAATTTGATTCATTTCTATTCCTAATTTCTTCAAGTTTGCTACTCTTTTATTTTGCATTTTCTAATCTCCTGATATATCCTTCCAGTGAAGTGTTCATTTCAGATATTGTATTTTTCAACTCTAGAAGTATCATTTGACTCTTTCTTATACCTTCCATTTGTTTTCTCATTATTTTTGTATTTACTTTAGTGTTCAGCATTTTTTATAATAGCTGTTTTAAAAATCTTTGTCTTCCTCTGAATTGTTTTTTTTAAACTGCTCTTTCTTTTATTTATGGATCATATTTTCCTTCTTCTTGGCATGTCCAGTAATGTGTTATTAGATACCGGACATTTTAAAGGTTACCTTGTTGAATGCCTAGATTTTACTGTCATCCTTTCAAGACAGTTGAAGTTTGATATGGAAGGCATTTGAGGGGCTTAAAGAGTTGTTTGATTCTTTCAAGTCTTGTTTTTAAGTTTTGTTAGGGAAGGTCTAGGGTAGCCTTAACTCTAGGGCTAGTTTAATCCTACTATAAAGGTGTGACCCTCCTGGGATTTCAACTGAATGACCCATGTTTCTCAACACTCTGCCTGGTCAGTACTCAAAGGTCTTCCAGCCCTTTGTAAACGTGGAAATTGTTCTCTTTATAGCTTCTCAAAAATTGTTCTTTGCTTTGTCTCATGAAAATTCACCTAAGTATGTACTATACAGTATTCAGAAAAGACTCAAGGTTACTTCAATGCAGACTTTTGAAGCTATTTCTTTGTGAAGCTCCCTCCTGTTCTGCAAATACCAGTTATCTTAGCCTTCTCAAACTTCAATATCTGTCTCTTTGACTCAGCTAGACTGCCATGCCTAGCTTGGTTCTGCCTCTCTCCTCAGGATCCTTCAGAAAGTGCCTCCAGGAAAAGAAAAATCCTGGGTAATGGGGAATAGTGGGGCTTGTTTCATGTGTTCCCCTTATTTTAGGGATTATAATCCTATGCTGCCACCTGTTGTTGAATGCCTGAGTTTTATTTTTTATATATGTAGTTATATATATATATTTCACACATATATTTCACACATATATTTCACACATATGTTGCACATATATATATATGTTTCATTCATATGTATATATCTTTCTTCCCCCCTGATTTTAGGCTGTTTATGGCAGGAGGGCAATTTTAGTACCAGATAGTCTGTCACAAATGGAAGCAGAAGTCCCTGTTTTAATTTTTAAGGTTTTTAATGTGTTATATTTGTCTCTTCAGCTATTTATTTAAAAGCTTGTTTATTCTGTGGACTAGGTCTTTCAAGACTGAATCAAGTCAAGTGCAACAGAATAATAAATGCCTGAAATAAAATTTCGGGCATATCCAATTCATTAAAATGTGTTTCTATTACAGAGAGAGAGAGAGAGAGAGAGAGAGAGAGAGAGAGAGATTACTAGAGCTTCATAATTATTTGTGCATATTGAGGGGGTGGAATAGACAGATAGTAATAGGTGGTGAATGATAATAACTTTTAAGGTACAGACTACTTGTAAGCAGGGCACCCATTTCAAAAATTATCCTTGCAATGTTCAATCTTATTGTAGGCCTCGCTTGAACATAATATTTAGTATGATGCCTATATTACTTGGATCTTTAGTATTAGTTCTCTGTGAAATTTGCAATTTTTACAGAACTCTGGAACAAAACCATTGATTATTATTCTAAATGAATGTAGGTAATTATATATACTTTTGACATTTCTATCTTATTTCTGACAGTTACAAATTTTCCCCCTCTGGAATGTTAGGGTTTGGAGTGGCAGATGCCTGACATGCCCCCTAATATGACATTTAGGCTCCCCTTTCTTTTCCTCCCACTTTTTCTTCTTTTCCTTTGTGATTTTGTGTATTCTTCCATGTCCCAGTCTTTGTTACTCAAGAAGCAGTAGATAATGAGGAAGTAGTGGTTGGGATGGGCCTAGAAGGGGGAAAGTGTTTTGCTTCATTATTTCCTCCTTCATATGGCTTGGTCATCTCTGACTTATGACCCATATAAATCTAGCGTAAAGCTAAATTTGGGCTCTTTTGAGCCTAGCTTCATGAAACTGGAGCTTGTATATTGAAATTTGAGAAAGAAAAACTCTAGGGGCAGGTTGACACAATCACCAGTGTCTTCCAGTTTTTATCATAATGTTCCTTCTTTGATGCCTACTCTAATGAAATAAGAATGCTGAATTACTGCAAATTGATTTCTGTTTCAGTTAAGAGCTTATTTAAGGGCAGGGTGGAGCAAAGAGACAATATGTGTTTGCTTAAGTATATACAATGTGTATCTACTGGATTATTATTAAAAGATATTAAATTTAACTTTTTTGGCCGGGCGCGGTGGCTCACGCCTGTAATCCTAGCACTCTGGGAGGCCAAGGCGGGTGGATCGCTTGAGGTCAGGAGTTCGAGACCAGCCTGAGCGAGACCCGGTCTCTACTAAAAATGGAAAGAAATTATCCCGGGAGGCTGAGGCAGTAGGATCGCTTAAGCCCAGGAGTTCGAGGTTGCTGTGAGCTAGGCTGACGCCATGGCACTCACTCTAGCCCGGGCAACAAAGTGAGACTCTGTCTCAAAAAAATAAAAAAATAATAAATAAATAAATAAATTTAACTTTTTTGTGTTGATGGCCCTTTTTCCTTCTGCTAATTTTTCTAAAGCAAACATCTGTAAAGTTGACTTTCAGCATTACAGAAAATAGGTCCCTTTTCCAAAAATATATTTTAAAAATATTGTTCTCAATGTTAAAGATCAGACTAATAACTTTTTTTTCTTGGTCACTAATATTTTAAGAATCCGACAGGTTCTCTCAACATTAAAAAAAATTATACACATATACACTCATGATATTTTACTTTCAATCTAAGGCATCTTTAAAGACCATTCATACACCTCATGTTAAGGCAATATTTTGGATTAAGGTGGAAGAGAAATGTATATTTTGATGGAGGCATGAAACTGACATGTTGAGTATTTACTTTTTAATGTAAATTATTTCATTTAACCCTTTTGAGGTGGATTGTGTTTTCCAAATATGGCAGCAGTAATATTTTTGGTCCTGCATGCTCTTCTGGAACCGTACCACATTACCACTACCCCACTTGTGGGATCTGTTTCCCCTCTACTTGAATTTACAGGGCCCGTGTGACTGTCTCAATGAAAAGAATATATTGGAAGTGGCATACATGGCTTTTGAGGCTAAGTCATGAAAGGCAGTGCATCTTCTTCCTGGCTCACTATTTCTCTCAAAATGTTCCCTCTTGGAACCCAGCCACCATGTTGTTTGGAAGCCCAGAACACATAGAAATATTACATGTAGGCATTCAAGCCAACAGCCCCAGTAAAGATCTCAGCCAAAATCCAGTATCGACCTTTAGACATGAGAGTAAACAAGCATTCAGATGATTTCAGGCTCCAGCTTACAAGTTATCCATAGATGTCGTCTACCAGCTGAGGTCTTAAACATCATGGAGCAGTCCTCAGCTTTTGAGCTGCCCCCGCTAAGACTGAGGTGGGTAGACATGAGCAATCCCCACAGAATCCTTCTCACATTGCAGCCTTCTGAGGAAAATAGATGCCATTCTTTCAAGTCATTAAGTTTTAGGGTGGTTTTATAGGCAACAGTAGATAGCTGGAACACATTTTTGTTCCAAAAAGTGAAGTATAGCCAAAAGTAAACCCAATACGTGTGACAATGGCATCAGGATCAGAGGCAGGTAGGAATGGGAAGTGTCTTTAGGAGAGTGTTAGTGAAAGCCTAAAGGAGTTCAAGGAAACTATTAGAGGAATCCTGGTGGCCCTCGGAAAGGCTATTGGTGAAGACTGGAAGGAAAGAGAGGAAAATATTATTGGAAGCTGGAGAAAAGGGGACTCTTGTTAGGTAGAGGCAGAAAGCTTAGCAACAATGTCTCCTGCAGTAAGGTGGAAAATAGGAAATATACCTATTTCCTAGCTAAGGAGTTTTGCAGAAAGAGGGTTGAAAGTGCTTTGCCTTCTGTCTGCTTCTAGCTGCCTATAGTAAAATGCAAGGAAGAGAGATGAGCTAAAGAAAGCACTGTTAAATATAAAGTCTCCAGGACTTGCTGGGTTGGAAAAGAAAACTGTTTCTCATTCCCAGCCTCTCCAGATGGCAAATGATGCTAAAATTAAGATGTGGCTTCTGAGCAGAGATCAAATCCAGGGTGCTGTCAGGAAAACATGGTCTAAAGATAAAACCTTTTGTTAAGGCCTCATAAAGTTTTGAGATAGTGCCTTATAGACCATTTTAAACAGACAAAGGGCCCTCTAAGGATCCTAAGGCATGCCTCATAGATTCTCTCCGTAAAACAATGGGGTTTCTAAGAATACTAAGGGAGATATTCTTAAATAGAGTCCAAGTTAGAAAAAGGCTTATCTCTGTGAGACTTGGGCATGTGGCTTTTGTCTAATGGAGTGGATTATAAATTGATTCATAAGCAACCCACAAAGTGTTTAAAGGAATTTTATCACCTTGTACTGAAAGAGACAGAGACAACACAAAACAAAAGAGGCCTTTCAATGCCCAAATTTCTAAGAGCAGTATACTCAGCTGCAAAGATGACCTACATTTTATGGAATAGAAAAGGTAAGTAAGTTGAATGAACCCAAAAGGCAAAGAAACAGCCATGGAGAATTCTTAGGTGGTAGGACTGATCCCTAATCAAGGAACTATATAAGGTACCTGGCTGCATTTCAGAATTGTTATGGACCAGTAACTGCTATGCTTCCTCTGCTTTCCCCTTTTGGAATGTGCGTACATTTAATGGTTTACCTCTATCCATCACATCACTGTATGTCAATGCAGTGTGGAGTAGATGAGTTATCTCTTTAGTTCACAGATCTCCAGATCAAGAGGAATGGTGCTCAAAGTGCTAAACCTAAGGAACCACACTCAAGGAATTTCATCTGATTTAGATAATGATATCCTGGACCTCAGGTCTGAGCCTGATGAGCTAAGGAGAGGCATCTTTGGGAGAAGGTTGAACATATTTTGCATGTGGAAGAGATGTGAATTGTTGTGGCCTGAAAGTAGACTGTGGCAGATTTTAGTTTCCAATAACAACCTCCACAATATTTCTTTGTCCCAAATGCTCTTCCAGAACCTTGCCACTTCCCTTTAATGGAATATATGTCCCACCCTGTGAAACCTGAATAGGTCTTTGTGACTGTCTCAAAGAATAGAATGCTGCAAAAGTGATGCTGTGTGACTCCTGAGGCTAGATCATAAAAGGAAATAGAGTTTCCACCTAACTGCTCTTTCTCTTGGAATGCTTGCCTTTGGAATCCAGGCCCCACGTTGGGAGAAAGTACAAGTTACAGGGAGAGGCCACACGTAGATGTTCTGGCTGACAGCACTAGCTAAGATCTCACACAACAGCTGGAATCAATTGGCTGACTTGTAACCGAGCCTTCAGATCCTGCTGCTTCAAGCTGCCCCAGACACTGAGTGGAGCAGAGATGAGCCATCCCTAACAGACCTTGATCACATTACAAAATTATGAGCAAAATAAATGCTACTTTTTAAGCCGCTGAATTATGAGATGGTTTTTTATGTAGCAATAAATAACCCACAGAGAATACTGTAAGTATGATAATCTATTTCACAAATGAGGAAATACGCTGACAGCCACAAAGCATGTAAGGGGCAGAGCTGAACTGCGAACTCAGTGTGTCTGAATCCAGAGTTTGAGTTCTTTCTACTCTTTGACACACTCCTGTAAGAGGGCATAGGTTCACCGGAAGACATTGAATTAAACTAGAAAGTACATTCGGCTGTAGCCTGAGAAGACTGAGTCCGATATAACAAAAGACGGGATTTGTAGCCTATGAAATGTAGAGGTCTTCCTTGAAAACAGGGCATGTTTTGTGGTCCAAAAAATTTTGTGGTCAAATTTTGCCCGTATATTTATAAGCCTTCGTGGGACCTTGAGCAAGCTACATAATTTCTCTGTAAGTTTCCTCCATGAAATGAAGTGAAATGAAGCTATACTATCTTTCAAGATTGTTGTAAGGATTATAATTTTTGCATAGAAATAAGAGAAACTATTATTATGTCTGAATATCTTACCGTAGTCATCTGAAAGTCATGTTGGAATATGCGTGGCACACACTCATTGCTCTCTGACCTCTGAAACAATGTCAACACTGAGCTTGGCCATCACCCTTTTTCCCCTTTTCAAATCCTGCTGCCTCCTGCCGTGTCTTCCCCTGCCTTCAGATACTCCCTGCCACAGAGCCTCTGGCTGTCGGCTGCTTCCTCTGCACCTCAGAAAGGCTCTGCACATCTCCTTTTCCAGCCACAAACTTTTCTGCCTAGAAATTTAACTAACCCTGATTATTTGTTTAATGGCATTCAGGTGCAAACAAGGCGTAACCCTAGGAGACCTTTACACTTTGAAAGAACAGCTCATTAACGACTTTGAGTCTCTAATTGATAGAATTAGTGGGAGAGACAATTTTGTTCCTAGAGTTCTTTGCCTACTCTCTCTCTCTCTCTCTCCTCCCACAATAAGCAAAAAATATTCATGAAAGTTACTTTGTAACCCCTCTGTACCTGTTTCGGGAAATACTCTGTACCCTGACAGGACAGAGTAGTAATGAATTTTTTGCCTGTGGCAAGAACTGAGGTGGGCAGAAAAATGCAAATGAACTGTATTTTAAGATAGTGACAACATTTTTTCTACATCTCATCCTCAAACGGTGGATGACGTTCGAGGAGAGGCTTCCGTTTATTGGCCACCTTGACATGACAAGGACTTGATATAATTCTTTTTTTTTTTAAGTAAGAAAATACCAAGGCTTTATTTTTTTTCTTATAAAGATAGCCCTGCTTATTGGCTAAGCGGAAAAGATGCATATAGTTTGCATGAGTAAATAAGATTTACCTGCTTCAGGCTGCAAATCATAATGCCAAGGAAGTGATACGAAGGGGATAAAGGTATAATGATTTCATCTTCACAGCAATAACATGCAAAGTAAAGTAAAAATGAAATGGGCTTAATTAAAGCTGGGCATTCCCACAGGGAAAGGCAAAAGGACTTTGACTTGATCAGTAGTAGTATTGCACACAATAAAAAATTTCTTTAGGTTGAGCCAAGCTTGCTCGTTTCTCTGGCTGTCCCCCACCTGAGGTATACCAGGCTGGGACGGACAAAACTGGCAGTCAGAAGCTTTTGCTTTAGAGTCCACTGAGATAAGAAGGGGGCAAAGTCTTGGAAGACCAGATAACCTGGCTTTGTGAGGCACCTATGTGCAGCAGTGTCGCATATGGAAGTTGGCAACATACTTACTCAGCATTAGTCCTCTGCACGGAAATAGCAAAAGGCTCAAAAGGGTGAAAGGCGAAGGCAACAAGGTCGGACTGTGCGGTTGATGGGGCGGCCCAGTAAACCTGCCTGGATCTCAAACCTGAGCAGGCCGGAGTCCCGGGCGTAGAACCTGACAGGGTGATCTCCACGAGCCTTGGGCCGCTCCATGAGGGACACCCACTTGTCGTCGTAGCTGAAGAGAGACAGATCCAGGCAGGGGCCGCCGCTGCAGGACTGAGCACCGATGGAGGCCGACCCGGCGGCCGGCGCGCGGCCTCCGTACTCGGCGTTTGTGACAGTCTCTGAACCCGCGCTGGATCCGCCTTGCAAAATCGTTGCTAGAAGCTGAGCAGGGACACTGGACTTCACTGTGCAGGGTAGCGTTACGGAAGAGGTCACAGAAGTTCTCAGAGAGCTCCAAAAGCTCATCTGATGTATTCTCAAACACAGCAATCACCTCTGTTGTCACCATATTTACTGTACACCCCCGAGAAAGATGCCTCGCCTGAACTGACCCGCCGGCGTTCCAAGCGGTCAATCACATTTTGGTTTGGGATTCTTCGAGGCTTGATGATAGAAACATGATGATCCATGATCACATCTCTGTCTGGTCCGGGCTCAAACAGCCGGGGCGAGGGATGCCCCAACCTGCCCCGTGCACGCCCGCCCCTCCCGCCACGCCCCCGGCATAATTCTTATGTAATGCCATCATCTGACTATGCATTTACTCTGTGGATTAGCCAAATTTTATCTTTTTAAAAGTGTATTCTCTGTTGGTGATTATTTGAATTCTCTCTGAGAGGGAGGAGGGAAAGAAAAAGATAATTATGTTCTTCCTTTGACGATGGCAGAGAGACTTCGCTCCAGTGTGTTTGACACTGAAGCACAAAGCATTTCTCTACGCATTGCTGTGGAGGATCACGAGATAGAAATTGCATAGAATGAAGTATTTAACTGGAAGGTCTTTTGAACAGACATTTGATTCACTCTAAGAAATACGCATGGGAGATTTTCACAGCTCAGCATAATGAGGGAGATGAAGAAAGGGAACAGGATTAGGTAGAGCTTGTGTTGTATCATGTATTTTTATACATTCATACTGTCCCCAAAATACATGAAATGAAACTTAAAATGCATTATAATTTAATAAATATGTAAACATTTTTTTACTAAACCATATTGAATGACCGCCATCCAAATCTCTGGCCTATCTCCAGTCAATATAGAGTTGTCCAAGTCATTACACTTCCTCTGGATTTATTACATTGAATTTTCATTTTGTTCAGCTGCTCTGTCTTATAATAATTAAACCTACAGTTTATCATAGTAACCTCCCATTTTCTTTAGCCTCAGTCTGGTTCCCTTTGACCCCTGATATAGTTTGGAAATTTGTCCCCTTCAAATCTCAAATTGAAACTTGATCCCCAATGTTGGTGGTGGAGCCTAGTGGGAGGCCTCTGGGTCATGGGGGTGGATCCCTCATGAATGGTTTGGTGCCATCCTGATGGTAACAGGTGAGTTCTCACTCCTAGTTCTCGCGAGAACTGCTTGTTTAAAAGAGTCTGGCACCTCCTTCCCCTCTCTTTTGCATCTTTTAGTGTCATCTAATATGTGCATGCCCCTCCCCTTCCCCTTCCGCCATAAGGGGAAACTCACTGAAGCCCTTACTAGACGCAGATGCTGTCACTGTGCTTCTTGTATAGCCTGCGGGACCGTGAACCAAATAAACCTCTTCTCTTTATAAATTACCCAGCCTCAGGTATTTTTTATAGCAATGAAAACAGACTAAGACAGCCACTAATCTCTCTGTCCCTGGGTCATGTCTCCATTATGGAGCCAATACTTCTCTTATCTCAAAAAGTTTCCACGTCTGGCTGTGCATCAGAATTTTCTGGGCAGTTTTTGAAAATTACAGAGTCTAAGGCCCACCCAGAGTTACTGTACCATAATGCTTGCCATATCTGTCCCTTCCTTTTCATTCTCATTACCACCACCCAAGTCTACTTGGTGTCTCCAAGTAGTTTCTCATCTCCCCAAGAATGTCTCTGTCAGATTAATCTTTCTAAAACAATACATCACACAAGTCTCAGTGTTCAATAACTGTAAATGTATCCCTACTGTCCTCAGGAATATAGTCAATTAGCCCTTAGTTTGGCATTTAAGACTTCTGCAATTTAGCCTCAACATACTTTTTGAATTATACTTCAGTTCTTATCTGATTTGACTTCTTACCAGCACATAAGTCTGACGAACCCTTCTGTCTTAGTCAGGGCTGCTATAACAAAAGATCACAGACTGGGTAGCTTGGACAACAAACATTTATTTTTCATAGTTGTGCAGCCTGGGAAGTCTAAGATTAAGGTACCAGATGATTCAGTGTCTGATGAAGGCCCTTTCTGGTTTGCAGACAGCTGCCTTCTTGATGAACCCTCACATGGCAGAGGAGGAAGCTCTCGTGTCTCTTCATCTTCTTCTAAGGGGACTAATCTTATCATGGGGGCTCTACCCTCATGATCTCATCTAAACTTAATTACCTTTCAAAATCCCTACTTCCTAATACCATCACATTCAGGGTTAGGGCTTCGACCTATAAATTTGGGAGGGGCACAAACATTTAGTCCATAAGAATTTCCTCCTGATTAATGTGCCTTCTCTCCATATTTTTTTTAATATTATACATTCTTTTTTTAAAAAAAAAAACTTTATGTTGAAATAATTTCAGACTTATAGAAAAGTTGCTAGTATAAAGAATTCCTAATTACCCTTCACTCAGATTCCCCATATGTTAACATTTTACCACATTTGCTATATCATTCTCTCTCTCTCCCCATATATATGTATGTATGTATATATGTATGTATATATGTATATATATATTATATATATCAGACATTATGCTTCTTTACTTTCCCCCTACTTCAGTATGTATCTTCTAAATATAAGGACATTCTCCTAGATAACCACAATACAATGATCAAGTAAGAAATTAACACTGATACAATATAATTTGATCCACAGAACATGGAAAGGCAAGGCACCAAAAGGAAGAAAATACTGGCAAAATATACATCTGCAAATATATATATATTGAACATAACAGTACTCTTATAATTCAATTCTGTGGAGATAAACGCCCTCCTCCCCATTGGGCCAAAGACTGGATCACCTCATGAAAGAAGACTGACAAATTGTCCCTAAGCACACGAGAACATACTCAATAGTAGAACTGCAAGTTAAAACCACAATGAGATACTACTACACACTCTAAAATTATAAAGACAATATAGCAACCCCAAATGTTGGCAAAATTATGAAGCAATGGGAACTATCATGCCTTACTTATAGAATATAAAATTACTCGACCACTTTGAAAAACTGTTTTGCAGTTTCTTGCAAAGATAAATGTACATTTTCTTTATAATCCATCCATTCCATTCCTCTCTAATTATCCAAAAAATGAAAATATATGCCTACAAAAAGATTGTACAAGAATATTTATAACATCTTTATATATAAAAACCGGTAACTAGAAACCACCCAAATGTCCATGAGTAGGAGAACAGATAAACTGTAGTATACTCATATAATGGGATAGTACTGTAAAAGGAGACGTACTACTGATAGAACTATATCATGAATCTGATAGATATGATGTTGAGAGCAAAAAGCAAGATGCAAAAGAATAAAAACTATATGGTTCAATTTGTAGAAGTTCAAAACAGGCAAAAGTATTTTGTGGTGACAGAAATCAGAATAGTGCTTGCCTTGGTAGAGAGTGTACTAATTGGAAAGGAACATGAGAAAAGTTTCTGGTCTGATAGAAATGTTGTATATCTTGATTGGAATGTGGCATTTCCAGGTACATACATTTGTTAAAGTTAATAGGCTCACATGCATTTCACTATATCAATTATACCTTAATAATAAATGTAAAACGAAAGTTGTGGGTAGCGGGAAAATGCAGTAACCCAGGTCTACCAACAGTGGAGATGCTAACATCTCTAGAAGGGCCTGGGTGGGAGAAGAGATTTCCAAAATTCTGAAGGAGAGTGAGTCTGCCTCATCAGGCCAGTGAACTGACTTCAGTTAGGGACACAGACAATTGTTGATGAACTTGTAAGAGTGGAATCAATGAAAATTATTTCAGTGGAACCAATAAAATAAAGGAGCATGGAGAAAGTTTCTGGTCTGATGGAAATGTTGTATATCTTGATTGGAATTTTCCTCTATCCTCTTGTTTCCTGCTATGGTTCTCCATTGGTTGAACCATTGAAAGCCAGAAGGGATGGGGGCTCTGTTAATGTAGTCCTTATAAGTCAGCTTCCCAGGGCATAGAGTTTGGGGAGAAGGAAGGAGAGTGGATCTTAAGGGGAAAACAAAAGACATTTGGCATACAACTTATTTTTACACAACTTCAAATTGGGGCACCATTTAATTGTAATAATGGTGGGCTGGCCAAGAGATTCTACAAATTGGGAGATGCCTAGGTGAGTTGAGGATATATGAAAGAGTGATTGCAATGATTGATTCTGTAATTTAAGCTGTCTGGTAACAAAAATGAAGATATGATAGAATGAGGGACCTTGAAATTGTGTAGAATCGATGGAATTTAGCACCTGGTAGGGTCAAAGGATTGTTGGAATTGGGGTACTAGAAGAGGTGTTTGCAGTGAGATTATGGAGGGATTTCAGTTAACGATAATGAAAGATCAAGGGTATGTCTGTGGGAGTCAGTGGCTAACGTAACAGAATGCACAATGATTGAAGGAGAGGAAACCAAGGAACTGAGCAACTAGGATAACGGAAGAATATATTTATGTATATGGCATATATATAGAAATAATCAAGAATAATGGCAGGGTGGAGAGAATGACAGAGGGCCAAGAGCTAAAAGCTCCAAAAGAATGAGAAGGAGTAGAGAGGAGAGGGCCTCGGATGACTGCAGGGAGGAGAAGTGGGTGGTTTAGTCTGTTAACTTGAGTCATCCTGGATAGCTTTCTCTCTCTCAGCCCCCAGAGTCAAGCAGTCATTAAGTCCTGGCAGGCTATTGCTTTTCTTGATATTAGCACCACTCCAGTCACCAGTAGGATTTTTTAAAAAATCATGTTTCTCTGTTTCAGCATATTGGTTTTCTAATTGGTCTTCCAGTAGCCATTCTTGCCAGTCTATTTTGTTTGCTGCAGCCTCAGTGAACTTTTCTCAATAGATCTGATCATGTCATACAAGCCTGCTTATCTAATTCAGCACTTAAAAGTTTTCAGTGGGTTTCCAGTGCTTTCAAAATTTGGACCAAAGTTCTTCAGGCCTAAAAGGACTTGCATGGTCTGGTCTCAGGTCTGCCTTTCTAGTCTATCTAGCAACATGTCCCACCATCACCTGTATGTGCACCAGGCACACCAGCCTTCCTGTCCTACTCTCCTTCAGGGTCTTGGCCTATGCTGCTTGCTTTACCTGGATCGTGCTGTCCTCTACCTCTCTGTTTTTCACCAGGTTAATTCACAGCCATCAGTGAAAGCTCAGTTCAAGTATCACCTGCCTAAGGAGCAACATCCCCAACATTTCCCAGACTGGGTCCATGCTAGACCATTTATAGATGGAACAGTCTGAGTGTTTCTTAAGGGAGTCATTCAAAAGACTATCTCCTCCAGGAGATATTTAAAATTTATGTTGGCTTCTCCTTTTCTAGGATTATGCTCAGGTGGGTTTGGGGACAGAAGAGATGAACTGACATGAATAAGAGAATACCCTTAAAGAGGCCACACAGGAAGACCGGTTAAATGACGTGATTTCAGCACAAGGGGCTGGCGGAGGAGAGCGGCGCTGGCCGAGCGGTATCCTGCGCTGGGCGCCCCGTCACACGCAGCCTTAGGAGCCCGTGATTCTGATGTGACTTTAAAGAATGAAGACAGATTTTGAGCTGCATGCTTTGGTTCAATGTGAAACAGGTTCCACTGGCTCTGAACGCTGCAACGTAAGAAAAACCCTGTGCCTCCAAGTAGCAGAATAGTGACACCATATGGTAGCAAAAAGCATCAACAATAGTGGACCAGTTTAGTCATTCTAAAGTCTTAACTGTCGACAGAATCACTTAGAGAGTTTTGAAAAGATAACAATACTGGCGATGTCTGCATAGCCACATAAATGTACTTTAAAATTATTGAATTGTACACTTAGAATGTGTGAATTTATAGTATGTAAATTGTACCTCAATAAAGAGATAAAAATTTAAAAAATGCTGCTCATGCTCGGTCCTCACTTTTTGCCAATTATATTGGAACCTCTGGAGTGGGGCTTGGACATCGGCAGGTATTAAAACTCCCTAGGAAAATTTAGCAGTATCTAATAAAGGTACATATGCGTTGACCTTTTGACCCAGTAATCCTATTTCTAGGAAGTTATTCTGAAGTCACATCTCCAGCAATGCAAATACATGTGCACACAATGTCATTCACTGGAGCACTGTTTATAAATGAAAAATACAAGCATATTTAATTTATATATGTATAATGTATGTGTACATGTATATGTATATTTAGAGAGGTAGTTATAGAAATATATAGAGAGATGTGCATGTATATGTGTGTGTATACAGTTGTCCTTTGGTATCTGTAGGTGACTGGTTTTAGGACCCTCCACCAAAGTTCAAGTCCCTTATATAAAATAGCATAGTATTTATCACATACTTCAAATCATCTCTAGGTTACATATAACACCTAATACAATATAATGCTATGTAAATAGTTATTATGCTATGCTGTTTTTTAATTTGTATTATTTTTTATTGTTTTTAAAAATTATTTTCATTTCTCAGTTGATTGAATCTGGGGATGTGGAACCCACAGATAGGGAACTCATGGAAATGGAGGCTGACTGCATATACATATATTTCCTAGCTTTGTTCACTTAGAATAACTAGAAGCAATGACACCCCGGCAGCAATGAGTATACTGACTACCCAGAACTTGGTTTCTAAGCACCATTTGCTGGGATGCAGAAAGTACAAGATAAACCTGGATCATCCTATGGTGTCAGAAAGTAAATGTTCAAGAATGATCGGAGCATATTGAAAGGACTGGACACCAATCTAAAGGAGCTCCTAAAGGCCAAAGCTGGGACAATTTGGGCAACAAAATAAATAATGATAATATTGGATTATAACCCATGGAATAAATTAAATATCTGTGAGTTCATACTGATAAAAACTAATAATTGAATAAATAAATAAATAAGAGAGAAAGGACAGGTCTTCTTTACAGCAGAATTCCAAAGAGTAGATGTAGAAAGAATGGCAAGAATATAAAGTCACCATTTGGTAAATGCCACAGTAATAATTGTTTTAGGGACCGCTCAACTGATACTAAAACTAGTGTGCAAAATATAATTAGAAACAAGGTATTTGCATAATCTCAGACTATCTCACCTCACCAATTACAAGGGGAAAGCATTGTCTTTGCTGTGGAGAAACACGGAGGACACTAACTTCACCAAGTGATCAAAGTTAACATCATCAAAACTGTGACACATTGATATCATGGAATTCCTGATATGATGTGCTAAGAAGGGTATAGCATCGTTTCTGTGGTATTCTTGCCAAAAAATACGTAAGTTTCATTTAATCATTAGGAAATACCAGACCAATAGAAATTGAAGAACATTCAACAAAACAACTGATCATACTCTTCAAAAGTGTCAAGGTCACGTAAAAGAAAAAGTAAAACCGAGGAACTGTTCCAGATTGCAGGAGACTAAGGAGACATGACGACTAAATGTAATGAGAGTTCCAGGATCAGATCCTGCCCTGGCGATGTGGGAGGAGGGCCTGGGGAGAACCAGGCTAGACTTCACGCTATGGGGACAACGAATTGTTTGAATAATTAATTAGACATGGCCAAATGAATAATCTGGGAGGTGGTCCTGATCATAGAGTTTAAGAACTTTCTCAGAGTACCCTGCACTTCTCCAGTGTAGCATTTATCAAATTATGATTACATGTCTGTTTCCCCTTCTAGAATGTAAGCTCCATGAACACAGAGAGGTGTCACATCCATCTTAGTCACCACTCTGGCCCTTTCTTTAAAGGACATCTTTATACGAGGTCTGTCCAAAAAGTATCCAGCCATTGTTAATACAAGGAGACTGGTTTGCGCAACATAGATGTAACCTGGCAAGCCAAGGAGAGTAGACAGGAATGCACATGTGTGAATAATGATGACGTCACTATACTAATCAGTGGGGTGCTAGACTCTACTGAGTATATGTGTACTGTGTGTGGCCATCACATTCAAAATGACCGAGCAAGTAGAGCAATGAATTTGCATCAAATTTTGCGGTAAGCTTGAACATTTCCTCGGCAGAAACTATTCAGACAATTCAGAAGGCTTTTAGGGATGATGCAATGAGTGCAGCACAAATAAATGTTTGGCAAAAACACTTCAAAGATGGTTGAGAATCTTTTGAAAGGGATCTACGTTCTGGAAGGCCTGCAACAAGCAGAACACCTGAGAATGTTGAAAGTGTTCGGGTCAAGAGATGCTGGAAGAACTTTGTGAGGTTCCAAGGTGCCTCCTTTGAAGGAGACTGAGGTGTCATTGTCCTGTGTACAATGTTTCTTGTAGCTTCTTCAATAAAGTCTCTATTTTTCATATTGCATGGTTGGATACATTCCAGACAGACCTCATATGATACCTAGAGGTGTATGCAAATAATACACGTTAAAATGGCATTGCCGTCATCTGGTTGGGAGGAAGTGAGGGCGGGGGGAGTTAGTTGGGGCTAGGGCAAAGCCTGCTCAACCATCCATCCTTCCCTCTACTTCCACCCCACTTTGGGAGCCTTTGAGGTACGGATGAAAAACTTCTAGCCCATAGTTTGAAAACTCTAGGATAGAAGATTGTCACAATTATTCTTCTACCTTCCGAAGCACTGGTCTGTCCTGTGAACTGTGGCATTTATCCTTGTTCTCTTCCATTTTGCATTTCCCATGCTACTGTCTTGAATACAAGGAATGGGACATATCTTTTTAGACTCAAGATCTGGTACAAAACCTTCATCTAGTAGTTCATTTGGTGTGAAAGTTAATTACCAAATTGGGTTATTCTTGTCACATCCAACTAAATTAGAGTCAAGGGGTCAGGGAAAAGCAATAAGTACCCATAACACCTGCTCCAAGAATTATCTGGAAGCCCAGTTGCTGAATGACCTGCTGTGACTCTTAAGATTAATTTTATCTACCACTGTCATTCACCAATCAGAGCTAGCCAGCTACCAAAAACTTTGGTAGTGCCAGTGAGTTTCCTTTCAGAAAAATACATTACATTTCTCTTTCAAATAAAACTCACAACCTGGGGTCCAGGCATCGTGGCTCACATTTGTTATTCTAGCACTTGGAGAGGCCAACGTGGGAAGATACCTTGAGGCCAGGTGTTCAAGACCCCATCTCTAAAAAAAAAAAATTAAAGAAAAACTGGCCAGGTGTGGTGGCTTGTGCCTGTAGTCCCAAGGAGTTCACGGCTGCAGTGAGCTGTGATTGCAGCCCGGGCAACAGAGCGAGACCCTGTCTCCCGGAAAAACAAAAAAAATAAAAAAACTGCCAAACTTCTCTGTTCTTCAGACCACCCCAATGTGTATGTATGCCCCGAATTGCAATTCTGTGATTCTCAAATAAAACATGAATTTAGAGATTCATCTCTATATTTTATTTGACTTTGATCCTTGGTGAATGTTTCTTGATGATGACCAGTGGGGCCAGGATCTCCAGAAACTTCCCAGAGGAAGAGGCCACTGAGTTGGGCTTGGGGAGAATTTGAATTAGTGGGCACGAGGTCATTGTCCCCTACTAGTGGGGGCTGTGCGGTGATGATAGACAGAGGAGGCCATGCAATAGGGAGCTATTAAGAGTTTTTAAGGACGCAGAGAGATAGCAGGTGTGGGTTGAGGTATGGGGCCCAACAGTGGAGTAGCCCAGCTGGGACCGGAGATGCCCCAAAGCTAGAAATAGAAATTATCGTAGTCTATCTTAAGTTATAACAATTTGCTAGTGTACTTTCCTCAGCAAGATATTCCAGGAAGATAATTGGAACTGGCTAGTTTCCAGGTATCTTAAAGATCAAATCCCAAACAAAATGTGGGCAGCCTCTAAAGCAAAACTTTTTCTGAAAGTTCCATGGCCACGTCCCATAGCCACTATTCTCAGCTCAAGCCTATATACTCCTTTTCAGATCCAGGAGAGACAGCGACGATTGCTCTAATGGCAGAACACTCTCCACCAGGTTACTGCCCCGGCTAGCCCGGAGCACCAGCCAGCTGGCCGTTGGTGGGAGCATCCTGCCCTCTGCTGGATTTGCCGGGAAACATGAATTTGCATTGCCTGCTAAAGAATTAATTAAAGTTGAAAGTTTTCAGTTTTATCTGAAAATAAATATTGTTTGCATACTGATGAAGTTTAATTAACCAGAGAATACATTCCTTAAGTGACATGTGGATTCTCAAGGGATTTCCAGGTATTCAGGAAAAAAATCATTGCGTATCATACGCATACCTCTTCCTCAGTAAACTGGGGTGCAAAATATATAGTGCCAGCATTTTTTAAAAGTAAAGAATCAAAACTGCATCTAAAATAATTTTTAAAGTATTCAAATAATATTGTGATGTGACAGAAATAACCCCAGGGTACCATTAGATGGCTTGGGTTTACATATTAATTCTGCAACATCCTAAACCTGTCTGAGACTCAGTCTCTCTATTCGTAAAATGATGCCACGCCAACATTCAAAGATGGCTGTGACGATCAAGTGAACTAACAATGTGTGTGAGAGCACTTTACTGTGCCCATTAAACGTGTGGGGTTTTACATGCACATGCTATGCACTGATTCACACAGGAGTACAAAGTGGTTTACATTAGCAACATTGTTAAATTATTGATTTCCTGAAATTTATGTTGGGTAAAACTGGAAAACAGACTTCAATTTTTCAAATCTCGATAAGGAAAGAAATCTTCCTAAACATATTGAAAGAAAGCAGGATGCCCTAAAAATAATTTTTTGCCAGAGCCTCTAGAGACAGGACAAATTTCTTACTAAGTAGTATTTATCTTCAACTGCCTATCATTATGTTCTGTACAACTTAATACAAATGTCTCTATTTCTCACTTTCATCAGGAGGAAAACGGCAAAAATTAATTCTAAGGATAATCTTTTACAGCAGCCAATCCCTCTCTTTCCTTTCCTCCTTGCCTCTTTTTTCTGAGTCCTTCCCTATGCCTTCCTTCTGTTCCCTTCCTATTTAATTTGAAACCAGAGATCATCTATAGCAATCCCACAAGTACGTTTTCTCTCCAGTGCTGCTATTATAGCTGCACTTGATAGAACACGGTCCCAGCTCTTAAGTTCTTGGCCATCTTAACGGTGAGTGACAATGGTGTTGGTATTAATGTAGCAGCTCTTTAATCAGAAATAACAGAGCTGTTTTTAACTTAATAATTTATTTAATTGATTTCATTCTCTTCATTAGCAGCTCTGCTTAATAAAAGATTTTTTTTTAAAAAATTCCATTTGTGCAACCAGCTGAAGAGTAAACCCAAGTCTAATTGATCACCTTCCCAGCCTCTGTAAGTGCGGAATTGATGTGTTCTAGAAAATTCACATTCAACAAAGATTTAACTCTTAGGTGTTAAAGATATAAAGAAATAAGATGTGGTCTTATACATGAGATAGTTAAGCTTTAGTTAGATACCTATATAAATAAATTAATTAATATGTGATAAGCTGGTGGTATAGGAGTTGGGGAAGAAATAACCAGATGATGTCATCTGATTTAAAAAAAATTTTTTTTTACTTTTATTATTATGGGTACATAATAGTTTTATATCTTTATAGGGAACATGTGATGTTTTGATACAGGCATGCAATGTGAATTAATCAAATCAGGGTAATTGGGGTATCCATTATCTCTGGCATTTATCATTTCTTTGTGTTAGGAACATTCCAATTCCACTCTTTTAGTTATTTTAAAGTATACCTTAACTTATTGTTGATTATAGTTACTTTGCTGTGCTATCAAATATTGTTCATTCTATCTAACCATATTTTGGTATCCATTAACCATATCCATTTTATCTTCCCTCCCTCTGTGCTTCCCAGCCTCTAATAACCATTACTGTACTCTCTGTCTCTGTGAGATGAATTGTTTTTAATATTTAGCTCCCACATATGAGTGAGAACATGTAAAATTTGGCTTTCTGTGCTTGGCTTATTTCACTTAACACAATGTTCTCCAGTTCCATCCATGTTGTTGCAAATGGCAGGATTTCATTCTTTTTGTGGCTATATAATATTCCATTGTGTATATATATGTACTACAATATCTGTATTTGTTCATCCATTGATAGATACTTAGGTTGATTCCATATCTTGGCTATTGTGAATAGTGCTGCAATAAATAGGAGAGTACAGATATCTTTTTGATATACTAAATTCTCCTCTTTTGGATATATACCCAGCAGTGGGATTGCAGGGTTATATGGTAGTTCTATTTTAACTTTTTGAGGAACTCTCATACTGTTTTCCATAGTGGTTGCACTAATTTACATTCCCACCAACAGCATACAAAGGTTCCCCTTTCTTCACATCCTCGCCAGCATTCGTTATTGCCTGTCTTTTTGATAAAAGCCATTTTAACTGGGGTGAGATGATATCTCATTGTAGTTTTAATTTGCATTTCTCTGTGTCATCTTATCTTGAAGAATAAAATTTTCCAGGTAGACAAAGTGTGGGAGTGTGTGTGTGTGAATGTGTCTATTGGAGCTGGGCAGGGGCAAGATTCAAGACAGAGGGCACTAGATAAGCATGATATACTATTAATACTATGAAAATCTATGCTGTGGCTAGAGTGATAAGAAGGATGAGGCTGAGGCTGGAAAGGTACTTTGAGGCCAAATGAAGATGCTATTTAACTGCTAAGATGTGGGGTTTGAATTTCATTTGGTATGTGTATTAACCAATACATCTGAGTGGTGGATCAATATTATATCTCCATTATATTCTGTTTAGTCAAGGAAGTGTTTATTAGGATGGAAAGTTGGGTTTTAAGTGGTGTTATAATTTCCAATGAATTTTAAAATATGTGCAAGTTTCTGAGTACTGCCATAGCTTGCAATATTCAGTCTAAACTGGGTTGGATTAGTGACTCCCTGAACAAACTAGAATCCTCAGTTTGCATCTTTAAAAGACAACAGCTTGAGTCCTTTTGCTTCATCAGAAAGTCATGCATTTTTAAAAAGCAGCCACCAGCCTCTTTTGTCCAGTTATTCTTAGATAACCATATACTCTGAAATATCTGGAGTTCTTTGCCTAAGGAGAAGGTTTTAGAAATGGCATCAATCACTTTCTATATCTGACCTGCCATTTTGTCAAATAAAATAAAAAGGAGATCATAAAAAGACCCATGGATAAAGACTCTTTGCTTCACCGAACATGCTTGCTCATCCGATTAATGATTTAAAAAATGCAGATTATTTATATAAACTTCTTGGCATAACATTGCCAATCTTAACCATCCTTGTTCACTACAGCAATTCCACCAACATTGAAAGAGACAAGTATTGCTCACATTATAGCTTTGTTTATGGCATCTTAAAAGAAAGCACTTTGAATTGATATCCCCCAGTTCCTATAATTGTAATGAGATTTATAGGTAACTTAAAATTTTTTTCTTTTCTGTGTTTGCTCAGCACTTAGCACTTTATGGGCATTCTGAAGAATGCAGCACATTCCATTAAACAATCTGGGCAAAAATAAAGTGTAAATAAGTGTAATAAGTAGTGTAGCAAGGTGCTTAATGCCCTGACTGGGTAAGCAAAAGAGCATGAAATAATGTGACAGCCTCATAAGAGCTTCTCTACTTCTGGTGCCCAGCACATAGTAGGTGCTCAGTAGATAATTGAGAAATAATGAAACAAGGAATAGACTCCCTTTTCTCGTGACTTTGCTTGCAGTGGTTATCTTAAGGGTGTAGTAGAGTAATAATTGCTCCATAACTACTTGGGCTCACGAGTTAATGTTTGCAAAGCGCTTTGAACTTCTTGGGAAAACGAATGGTGTTTTTGTTGGCACGGTGTATTGTTTGCAGTGGCTCACACGAATTCCTCCTCCTCCTCCTCCTCTTCCTCCAGCTGCCAGCACTGTGCCCTCTCCCAGCTCCGGCAGGGCCAGGATCTCCCACGGGGCAGCCACACAGCGGCCTCTGCTGCCTTTCTCCAGTCAGCTCCAGCACGGCAGGACAGGTAGGGACACAGCAAACGCGGCAAGATTTCTGTAAGGCCTCTGAGGAGACTCTGGGGAAATGAAATTATGGTTGGTAAGAATGACTCTTAGAGACATTGTATACGGAGGGATGCAGGTGCTTGGCCAGCCGTGGAAGAAGCTGTTGGACAGACAGACTCATCCGTGAGGACACATCGAGCTAGATCCTGAAGGGGAGACAGAGGTGTCATGTAGGCCATTGGGGATATGTGCAAAGCAGCTGCTTTCTCAATTTTATGTGGCTTAGACATATAATACAAAACCTCGCAGCCAACTGGCAGCAAAATATTACCGTTCCGTTAGAAGGACCCTGTAAGACAAGACAGATTTCTTTACATGGGTAAAACTTTCAACTATTATGATTTCTTTCTCCATGAGCGTTTTTATATTTGATGATAGCAAATAAAGCGGTGCTATCTCACCTGTGATTGGCCAAGGCTGCAATGTATTTCCATGTATTTGCTACTATTTTAACAACTGCCTTTATTTTAGGAACTCCATAACTAAGCAGTTAATATGTGATTCGGAGAACAAAAGCTATGTTTTCCAATAAGAATGAATGTATGTCCTTTATGAACAAATTCAAGTAAAAGAGTTGTTTTTCTTTTTGAGGTTATGACACATTAACTTTCAACTGATCACACACAATAAATATCTCAAAGTAATGCAGGGAGAGCCAGCCGGTTAGAGGTTCAGAATAACTAGAATGACTATCGGTGGCAGATCTTGCCTTAAAGGCAGGAACACCTTCCTCTTTCCCACAGCTTGAAAGTGACTTGTTTTCTGAACCACACCATGAGGTTTTCTGTGTGTGTGGAAAATTTTCCACGATACATATTTATAAGCTAGTTGTTGTACATGTGGCAAATTTGCTCTCTCTACAAATTGTTTCTAGGGACTGGAAATGAATGTCATGTGGAAAAAAGCCAGCATGGTATTCTGTTGAAAAGATAGACTGTGTAAATGATGTCTGTTCCGCCTCAAAGAAAAAACACAGGTAAGTCCAGCTTTAGTTGAACAGCATGAAGTTAACCAAAAGTAAGGCTTAGGTTTTGTTTAAAAAAATTATAGATGGAAACTGCCTCCCAACTAAAATGTACTCATTATGTCTCTGAAAATAAAAGCAAGTGGGGTAAAATTTGTAGTGAGATTATATTAATAGTAAGTAGCATTTGAAACTCCGAAAGCTTAGAGTTCGCATAAAAGGTATGTGTAAAACTTTTATTTGGGAATGACTCCAGATAAGAAATGGTTTCTTTTTCTACTTGATTCATTATAGAATGAATTTTCCATTTGTACGGGGCTTGAGAATCACATAGACATCACTGAATTTTTATTTTTCCTCTCTCTGTTTGTGAGTATTTCACATTAGACAGTTTGTCCACGTCCTGAAATAAATACATGGGAGCTTGCTTCAGCAAAGACACGATGGGCCATATGAATTAAGGTGAGACCACGTTTCCTTTTCAGTATGTTAGTGACCTGTTGCATTGCAGGGGGCTGGACATTCATTTAAAGCAGAGTAGACAAAACCTCGTACGCTCCGGCTTGGAAACCAGGAGGAATCACTGACTGAGGTTTGCCAATTAAAGTCCTATGGTAAGTTTGACTTTGAAATGTGTGAGTTGATTCTCATTGTGCATTATTTTCTTTGATCTGGGGGAGGGGAGGAAGTGAACAAATTTTAATGAGGTGTTATATATCAAGAGAAATAAAATTTGAGGGATTATTGCTGGAAAGTCTTTATTCAAGTGTTTAATCAATAAGCTGGGTTGACTCTTAGGGGTTTTGTTTCCTAAGTATTTTGGACTTCCACTGTTGATACTAGATCTCTTCTATTTTTTCTTAGTTTATATGGTCAGTGGATTTGTTGTGGGGATGTCTTCTGTCAAGGCAGTTGTTGAGTTTATGACATCTAGATAATTTTTGATAACAGAAAGTCCAATAAATACAAGAGTATGACATCATTGCAAGGAGAAAAGAAAAGACAAGAGATTTGTCTAGAAAGCTGAAGAACTCAAACATGATATTCTAGAACTCAAACATGATATTCTAATTATGAAGACAGGGTAAGGCGGCTCATGGAAATTTTCTGTGTGTGTGTGTGTGTGTGTGTGTGTGTGTGTGTATGTGAGAAAGAGAGAGAGAATTGATTCTTTTCTTATCTGTATCCACTATTCACTCTAGTCTTTCTAAGAACAAGAACCCTGTATCTCTGCAAAGAATGGACAAGCAATAAACATTCTGATAGAACAGGGTATTTCTTTTTGTGGCTGCCAAAAAAAAAGATCAGCAAACTAGTTGCTTTTGCATGCTTTCTGTAAGATAGGCCTCAGAGCTCAGCCAGAGGCAGCTGAAACTTAATCAGATAAGTTGCCAGCCATGAGATGAGCTCTGAATGTATCATAAAGTATTCCCTCAAATCCCCATCATGTTTGAGCTATACTGTGGGCTAGACCACCAGGGGTCAGGGCACTGTCTCTGGGAAGCCTTTGCTAAGTACACTATTGGTGTCTAATAAGAAAGACACAGGGCAGGAGACCTGAAGCTTTTAAGGATGTAAACCCCCCTGGAGAGCATTCAAGTATGGGTTCCTCAGTTTTACTTCTGGTGATTCTGATTCAGTAAGTCCAATGTCGTGGGATGCGTGTCTCTGGGAATCTTTATTTTGTAGAAGATGCTGGTGTCGGAGGACCTTACTTTTTCTTTTCTTTTCTTTTCTTTACTTTTTTTTTTTTTTTTTTTGAGACAGAGTCTCACTCTGTTGCCTGGGCTAGAGTGAGTGCCGTGGTGTCAGCCTAGCTCACAGCAACCTCAAACTCCTGGGCTCAAGCGATCCTCCTGCCTCAGCCTCCCCAGTAGCTGGGACTACAGGCATGCGCCACCATGCCCGGCTAATTTTTTCTGTATATATTTTTAGTTGTCCATATAATTGCTTTCTATATTTTTTAGTAGAGACAGGGTCTCACTTTTGCTCAGGCTAGTCTCGAACTCCCGAGCTCAAACTCCACCCACCTCGGCCTCCCAGAGTGCTAGGATTACAGGCGTGAGCCACCTCGTCTGGCCGGAGGACCTTTTGAGAAAAATTTCTGGGTTTTCTCAACCTTGTTTATCTTATTAGAAGCCTGTGAGTACAGAATGTACCAGGAATCTGGCTCTGTGAGAGACGCAGAGCAGCTTAGATGAAGAGGTTATGTCACAGAGACCTGGGTTTGATCACTACGTGGCTTTGGGCAAGGTGATTTTTTTTTTTCTTTTCTCTCTCTCTTTTTTTTTTTTTAGAGACGGAGTCTTGCTCTGTTGCCAAGACTGAAGTGTTGTGGGGTGCTATTATAGCTCACTGCAGCCTTAAACTCCTGGGCTCAAGTCATCCTCCTGCCTCAGCCTCCCAAGTAGCTGGGACTACAGGAGTGCACCAGGACGCCCTGCTAATTTTTTTTTTTCTTCATTTTTTTTAGAAATGAGGTCTCACTATGTTGCTCAGGCTGGTCTTGAACTCCTGGGCTCAAGTGATCCTCCAGCCTCAGCCTCCAGAAGATGCTTTCTTCTTTTCAGAAGCGTCTGTTCACGTCTTTGTCCACTTTTTAATAGGGTTGTTTGTTTTTTTCTTGTTGATTTGCTTGAATTCTTTGTAAATTCTGTTTATTAGTCCTTTATTGGATGGGTAGCGTGTGAATATTTTCTCTCATTCTGTAGGCTATTTGTTCTGTTGATTGTTTCCTTAACTGTGCAGAAGCTTTTTAGTTTAATCAAATTCCATTTATTAATGTTTGTTGTTTCCAGGATTGCTATTGGGAGCTTTTTCACAAATTCTTTGCCTGATAGCTAGAAGAATTCTTATGTTTTCATGCCTTAGATCTAAGTCTATTAACCACCTTGAATTAATTTTTGTGAGTGATGAGAGGTAGTTTTCCTGTTTCATTCTTCTGCATGTGGCTATCCAATTTTCCCAGCACCATTTATTGAATAGGGCTTTTGTTCCCCAGTGTACCTTGTTTTCTGCTTTGTCGAAGATCAATTGGTTGTAGGTAGATGGCTTTATATCTGGGTTCTCTGTTCTGTTTCATTGGTCTATGTCTGTATTTTTGTACCAATACCACGAGGTTTTCGTTACTATAGACTTGTAGTATAGTTTGAAGTCTGGTAACGTGATGCCTCCAGATTTGTTCTTTTTGCTTGAGATTGCTTTGGCTATTTGGGCTCTTTTCTGGTTCCAAACAAAGCATAGAATTATATTTTCTAGCTCTGTGAAGTATGACTTTGGTAACTTGATGGGGATTGCACTGAATTTGTAAATCTCTTTTACATTTCACTTGTAACAACTTTAGTGGAGCACTTCTTTTCCTAATGGAAATATTTTATTTTTTTGTTTACTTTGAGTAATGAATTTGTCGAATAGTCGGAACTTGCCTGGGGCATACACATAAAAGTAACAACTTTTTTTCTCCAATTACTTAAGGTCTATCAAATTGCCCTTTTCCTCGGGCAGATACCATTATCTTTTGGTCAGTTTTATTTACTTATTTGTTTTTTAAAACAAAAACACAACAATTTTCACTATTATATCTTCAGTCTCAATCCTATTTAAAGGTATCCCCTCCAACATTATATGTCAGATATGAGGTTTCGGGAATGGAAGCTAGGGGTGTGGTCTGCCTCTGGGATACCATCTCCCTTTCCCTCTTCTAGGCCTCCATGGTTTGGAATGATTTGGAGGAGGAAAACAGGCCAAGTTTCTTACATTTAATAGTGCAGTTGTATTCTGTCCTCTGTAAGGTTTTGACTGTTTCTCTAGTGAATGTGGACTGTCAGCCTCTGGCACTCCACATGAGAGTTTTCAGAAGGCCTTTGTGGGGCCCCCAGTGCACAGTCATTGATATGGCAGATCCAGCTCTAGTAAGATCTCATTCATGTAAACAACCCTCAGCCTCCTGCTGCTGGGGTCCACTTGCTCAGCGGCCAGCCCTCATGGTTGGAATATGTTAAGATAACACGAACCGAGCTACTCTCCCCAAGTTCACTTGGCCCATGGACATACACATATGGTTGCCCCAAGGCTATGTTTTTATTCTTTTCCATGTATTGATTCCCTCTGCCCTCAGTTCAAATAGGTACAGGGAGTGGATTAGCAAGGCCACTGCAGGTATAGATGTCAAACCTAGAAATAAAATGCTGGCTTTACCCTCTTATAGGCAAATGGTTCTTTTGGCAGCCCCTGAACTTGGCTCAGTGGTGAGACGAGTGTCCTTGGGAGAGTGGATGGAAAACTGCAGCATTACTCCCTTCCCACCCCCATCAAGGCCTTTGATGATTTCCTGCTTCTCTTTTCCCACCTCAGTCCCCCTTTCAGACTTGACTGGAGAGGAAGAAGGTGCAGTTTGGGGTGACAGTTGAAAGTGACAGAGCCATTTGCCTGTTTCTTGGTAAGCCTTGAAGAAAGGGGCTGGTTCCAGTTGTTATCAGTTCTCCAGCTTCTTATCCCCATATTGGGGACCTAATGGCCAATTCTAGAGTAACAAGAAGACTTGCACTTAATAGCCAATTAGATTTGTGCACTTTGAAGGGCAAAAATAGATATCAGATTGAAAACTGGTCTGTGAGAGACACTGTCAAGAGACTGAGAAAACAAGTCATAGACTGGGAGAAAGTATTTGAAAAAGATACATCTGACATAGTACCGTTATTCAAAATGTAGAAAGAACTTGTAAAAGTCACCAAGAATAAAAACAACTCAGTTAATAAATGTGCAAAAGATATGAGCAGACTTCTCACTAAAGTAGATTGAAAGATGGTAAATAGGATATCAAAAAATGCTCCACATCATATGTCATCAGGGAAATGCAAATTAAAACAATGAGATATCAAAACCCACCTATTAGAATGGACAAGATCCAAAACAATGACAACAACAAATGTTGGCAAGGATGTAGAGCAACAGGAACTCTCATTCATTGCTGGTGGGAATGCAAAATGGTATAGCCACTTTGGAAGATAGTTTGGCAGTTTTATACAAAATTAACATACTCCTACCATAGGATATAGCAATCACTATGCTGGGTATTTTCCCAAATAAGTTGAAATCATGTCTGCACAAAAACTTGCACATGGATATATATAACACCTTTTTAAATAATTACCAAAATTTGGAAGCAACCAAGATGTCCTTCAATAGGTGAATGGATAAAGAAACTGTGGTACATTTGTACAATAAAATATTATTCAGTGTTAAAAAGAAATGCTCTATCAAGCTATGAAAAGAATAAATGAATCTTAAATGCATATTATTAAGTGAAAGAAGTCAATCTGAAGAGGCCACATACTATATATTTCAACTATATGACACTCTGGTAAAGGTAAAACTATGGAGACAGTGAAAAGTTCAGCAGTTAAGCTGGAGGAGGAGATGAACACGTGGAGCACGGGGGATTTTTAGGGCAACAAAACTACCTTGTATGATACTATAATGTTGGCTCCACGTCATCGTACATTTGTCAAAACCCCTAGAGTATATCACACCAAGAGTGAATTCTGATGTAAACTGTGGACTTTGGGTAATAATGATGTGTCAATGTGGCTTCACCAATTGTACCGTCTCACTCTGGTAGTGAACGTTCGGGGAGGCTGTGCACATGTGGGCCAGGAGGCATATGAGAACTCTCTGCACTTTGGACTTAATTTTACTGTGAAGCTAGAACTGCTCTAAAAATAAAATATTATTATATTAAACATATTATTCTAAAGAATCACAGATAACCAAAGCAGAGAGAAATCTGGTTTCTAAATAAATAACAGATTTCTCCACTTTTATACAGAACAGATTCATATTTTGTTATATGATTTCATTCCTTTGACGAGAATATCTAGCAAATCATAAATGCAGTTCAGTCTACTACCTTCTCTCTGTATTTTATACTCATGGATACTGATCCTGAGATGACTAGGGAGCAGCACGGGTGGGTGAGAAGAGGCCACCCGTTCCTGAAAGCCTTATCCTTCGTAGTGAAGCTACTTCCAGTGCTGCGCAGAACTATGCATCACAGTTATTGCTCAGAATGATGTAACTCTACGGTGACTATTAACTAGAAAAACAGCAATCCCTGAAAGTCGGGATTCTGTTTTCTTGGAACACTCTTTTCTGTGTTCACAACTTTAGTTGGTCTTTAAACCAGGGTATGAGAAACCAAGAAAGATAAAATTGAAGTGGCAAGTTGGACATGGTATAGTTCTGAGATATTTAGCCACTTCAGCAAAACTGGTATTTGGCAATTATGTTATTCTTTAGCTACGGACACCCATTTTGTGCCTTGGTCTTTTAGAATTTTCTCTATAAAAATAAGAGATTTTAGACAACTAATTTAATCTTCATAACAACCTCATGAAGGAAGTAATATTGGTATGCCCATTTTACAGAGAAGGAAACTGAGTCACAGAGAGGCCATAACTAGCCCACTGTTACACAGCTAAGGGGTAGAGCTGAGATGTGAGTACAAGCACCCTGGTTTCACAGTAGAATTCTTAATCACTCTACTGGGTTATAAAAAGCCACAATAGTAAAAGCAACATTGCACTGGTTTTATTATTTTAATGTAATAAAAATAAACGGGTTGGAAATAGAAATTGGAATATAGGAAAGTTTAATACCTGTCCCCTGTCTCAACCATAAATCAGAGAGACAGGCAGGAGGCAGGTATTTTTATAATGCTACTTGGGGAAATAGGTTATTCGAATTAACAAATTCAGTTTAGCCCCCTTCCAAAAATAATTACCCATTTTATTCAAAATGGATAGCAATTAAATAAAACTAGTTAAACCAAAAAACTTGGAAGAAATATAGATGACTATCTGATCTCTGGATAGAAAAGTATTTTCTAAATTTGAAAGCAATTAAGGAAATCACATCTGTCAGTGAGGAAAAGACTGATGATAAAATGAAAAATTTGTGTATGTTATAAACAAAAAGACAAATAACAACTAACACATGTAAGAAATAGTGATTTTCATACATACCTGCAAGAAAATCACAAAAGAGGAAGCAGTAATAATTTAAAAAATGTGAACAAAATATGAAAAATACTTTCTTTGGGAATACAAGAAAGGCAAATTTGCAAAAATTCAAATTAAAGCAAAACTTAGGTAGCATTTTCTACAGAGCACATTTTAGTAAATATTTTTATCCGGTAATAATCAAGGTTGTCAGGAGTTCTGCAAGATGGGTGATTTCATGTACAATCTTTCTGCCAACAATTTAGCAATATCCATCAAGAGTCTTAAAAACAGCTATATTTTCAAATTGATACTGTTTCATGTAAGGATTTATCCTAAGAAAATAGTTATCTGGACAAAGATTTATGTTCAAATTTTATCACACCATTATTTCTAACAGTGAAATGTTAGAAATAACTTAATATTTAATAAAACTAGATTAGTTGGTAATACTTCGGAAATTATGGAATAGCTGGGATGGGCTATCATACCACAATTAAAATCATTTTGTGGGTAGTTCTTAATGGCAAAAGAAAATGATAGTGGATAATGCTGTTGTTTAAGTATGGCAAAATAATGTTTTAAGATATTGTGTTAAATGTCACAAAATAGGATACATAATTATGCATAATTTTCTCATCTAGTTAAAATTAATAATAGTAAGAAAGGACTAAAGGGCTTATGACAAATGTCCATAATGGCTTTTGATGATGGTGGGATCCTCTATATTTTACAAATTGCCTACAGCAAACAGAGTTAATGGAGAAAAAACTTCCTTTAGATAAGAAAAAGAAAGAGTCAGTGGAGAATACAGAGACAATGAAATATGGGCACCTTATTTTCCAAGAAAACACCAGATGACGGATGACGCTGGTGCAGCAGACCCGGAGGCCCCGGGGGCCCTGGAATGCGAGGCCGTGGCGACTTCGGCTTTCTGGGTCGCAGCCGTGGTCGGGGCCGGCCCGGGCAGAGGCAAGGCCGAGGACAAGGAGTGGATGCCGTCACCAAGCGGGGCCACCTGGTCAAGGACATGAAGATCAAATCCCTAGAAGAGCTCTAGCTCTTCTCCTTGCCCACTGGGGAGTCTGATGAGATCATTGACTTCTTCCCGGGGGGCCTCTCTCAAGGATGAGGCTTTGAAGATTATGCAAAAGCAGAACCGCTCTGGCCAGTGGACCAGGTTCAAGGCTTTTTTTGTCATCTCGGACTAAAATGGCCACGTCTGTCTGGGTGTTCAGTGCTCCAAAGAGGTAGCCACTGCCATCCGGGGGGCCATCATCCTGGCCAAGCTCTCCATTGTCCCCATGTGGAGAGGCTACTGGGGGAACAAGATGGGCAAATGCCACACCATTCCTTGCAAGGGGACAGGCCGCTGCGGCTCTGTGCTGGTAAGACTCATCCCTGCCCCTAGAGGAACTGGCATCGTCTCAGCCCCTGTGCCCAAGAAGCTCCTGCTGATGGCTGGTATCCGTGACTGCTACACCTCAGCCAGGGGTTGCACTGCCACCCTGTGCAACTTTGCCAAGGCTGCTTTTGATGCCATCTCCAAGACCTATAGCTATCTGACTCTTGACCTCTGGAAAGATACACTATTCACCAAGTCCCCCTACCAGGCATTCACTGGCCATGTTGTTAAGACCCACACCAGAGTCTCTGTGCAGAGCACCCAGGCTCCACCTGTGGCTACAACACAGCATTTTTATACAAGAAAAATAAAGTGAATTAAACCTGTTAAAAAAGAAAAGGAAAATGGGCAAATCATTGGAAATGGTGAGAAGCACATGGATGTCATCTCAAACCTGAAGTGATAGTAGAGTTGGGATGGAGGTTAGAGCAAATAAAAATATTCTAACAATTAATGCTCTTGGCGAGCTCCTTCAAAGCACTGGAGTATATAGAACAACTGCAAGGAAAAACCTGTGCTTCTCTCTCTTGAAATATGTTGACAAAAGCCAGCGTTTTTCTTTAAAAAAACCAGTTCTGTGTCCAAACTTACATTTTTATAGATATCACATAACTTTTCAAATTTATTTCTAAAATGTTTTGGTTAAGATGTTTTCAAAAGAATAAGTCTTGGAATTCAGTCTCTAAAACTTTATTTTGTTTAAGTCCACGACCTTTCCAATTCATGCTATATTATAAATTTTGCGGGAGAGGGCAGCAAAGGTAGATGTAATTTGTCTATTAGCTCTTGTTTTAATTTTCTATAGTTTAACTATATGAAAGTTTCCAGATTTCCTTACCCTCATTTCAGCTGGGGTTTCCAAAATGTCTTAGAAGTGTTTGAAGGTCTAATTATTTTCTTCAAATACTTTCTCCTCCAGGAAGGTGGATGTAATTTACCTCTTGCCTGTAGGTAGGATCTGCTTCATGGCTAGGAGGATTTATGTCCATTGTTTTTAATTCTCACCTGAGCTTCTTGGTTCTAAGCAAACCCTCCCAAGTCAGGCCTTTACATACTTGTTCTCAGCATAATGCATCCTTGGTCTACACACTCAAGTTCATTCTTTGAGTTTCTCCCTGTCCCCCCAATTTCCCTAGGTTCTCAATCCTGTTGTCCCTTGCACTAGCCTGCCTACCACTATCTAATCCCATATTCCAAAAGTGAGTCACCACTATGTAGGCCTAGTGGAAAATAATGTTGTTTTCTTACTTTTCAGGAGGTATCAATATATTTTGGTTAAACACAAACATAACTCTTTATGCTTAATAAACTTTTACAGAAACAAAATATATTTAAAACTGTATCTTCCACTGAGTTATCGCTGAATTGTTTTTATCAAGAGAGGAGAATTTCTTTCTACCCTGTCTCAGTAGGATTAGATTAGGTTCTCCAACAGCCCAGGCTGAGACGGCAGTTGTTGGATCTCCAAAGCACGGTGTCACTGAATCCCAGGGCATTAATCATCATGACATATGTATTCTTTTGCTGCTTTGCTTTGCTGAGCCAAGGAGATGATACATACGAATTCACACTCCTCCACTCTCACCTTCTTTCTTCTTCCACCTCCACTTTGTCTCTGAAGGCGGTTTTGGCTGCCACCAAATACTTTACCCAAAGTGCCAAACTGTCGAATGCAAATGGTGTTGTGCCTATTTAGAGGAACATCTTGTCACCTGGGCCAGTTCATCCCTCAGTGAGTACATACCTAATGGTAGTATAGGTATGCTTTTGGTGGCTGCTTTGTAAGTATAAAAGTCACAGGCAGAATGGTAAAATGCTAATATGAAAGTAGAATGTCCACAGGTAGGCTCACATGCCTCTGGAATCTCTTCGAAGGCATGGAGCTGTATCAGCCTAGGATTTTATTCCATGTCACATAAGCCTCTCTGTTCCCTCTTGGAGTCCTTGTTGCCATTAAGCTCTGCCACCACTGCCACTAGCTCCAACATTCATCCATTCATTTAGGAAATACAGAGAGAACACCAACTATTGACAGGCACTCTTGTAGGTGCTAGAGATATGGAGAGACAAAGAAGGAAGAGACTCTACCCTCTAAGAGCTTATAGTCTAGTGGAAATAGAGACAAGAGAGCTAATTACAATACGGTGTGGTAAAAAAATCCCCTATGCTGTGGCAGAACGTAATACACAAGAAGGACCTCAGATTGGCCTCTGGAGGAGGAGGTCAGGGAAAGTTTCCTAGAGAAGTAATCTCGAACCTGAAGGAGAAAGGCTTAAAGCTGGGTGGGTCTTATGCTTCTAAGTCCTCCTCCATGGGATGCACTGTGATTCCAGAAACACCAGGAGGACAGAGCAGTAAATCATCCAAACCCAGCTTGGCCAGGGGAAATATAATCTTTAGTCTTTATTCTCTGTTTGTTCTTAGTGATAATGGCATCACTGGAATTTGGGGGGGTGTTTTGTCAGTGTTATTTAATACATGTTAAAAAAAAATATATAGACTGGGTGTGATGGCTTGCCTGTATTCCTAGCACTTTAGGAGGCTGAGGCAGGAGGATTGCTTGAGGCCAGGAGTTCAAGGCTAGCCTGAGCAAGAGCGAGACCCCATCCCTACAAAAAAATAGAAAGATTAGCTGGGCATGGTGGCATGCACTTGTAGTCCCAGTTACTCGGGAGGCTGAGACAAGAGAATTGCTTGAGTCCAGGAGTTTGAGGTTGCAGTGAGCTAGGATGATGCCATGGCACTCTGGCCTGGGTGCCAGAGAAAGACCCAGTCTCGGGGAAAAAAATATAAACAGTGATTTCTTTTCATGAACAAAATTCTTGAATGTGGCTCACTGGATCTAAGGACTCTTCTGGGGTCAGACCTCAAGTTTAACTTCTCTGGAGGTTGGTTTGAGGCCAGTAGAGTGACCTCTTAGAACAGATCCAGCTTGTGAACATCCTCATTAGAGAGCGTCTGTGTGGACAAGGCTGAAGTGACACTGTCATTTCTCCGGGACGCCTTCTGTAGGTTCATCTCTGCTCTGCTTGGAAACAGACTTCACTCACTCAAATCTCTTGAACTTTAGCATCCTAATGCTGTGGCGGTTGTTCTTTAGCTTGGCCAATCTGCAGTGTCCCCATCTCAGCTTGTTTCCTTCTTCTCATCATTGTTCTAATAGCATTACAAATATCCCTATCAATGCTCCTGCTACAGCTGCTTGTGCTACCATTACTATGACTACTACTACTAAGGCTTTTTTTTTTTTTTTTTTTGAGTGACTACATGGTAGGCCCTGTCCTAGGCCTTTTTTCATATCTTCAGAACAGCCCTGCAAAAATAAATATTATTATATTCATTTTGTGGTTGAAGTTACTGAGGCTCAAAGAATTTAAGAAACTTGGTTCATTGAATAGTGTACTCAGCATATGGAAAACATTTAAAAATTAATGTACCATCTTTAAACCAAATTGCCACTGTGCACTGTTTACAGTTCCCTTGGTTCAGACAGCCAGTGCCAGCTGTGCTTCCTGGTGTGGAAACCGTTGCCAGCAACACGACTGCAACAGCCAAATGGGCCTGGTGGCTTTGACGGTTATCACAGGTTTCAAGGCAAGCAAAGGGTGTCCTTGAGGGCAAGCAGGCCCCACTGGAGTGGAAACACAGTGTGTCAGACTCCAGAGTCAGCAAGCAGCAGGGAGGCCTGACCACATGCCATGCCATTGCTCAGGCATCTCAGAGCAGAAGAGTCACTAGGTACTGGTTTTCTGTTTTGTTTTATTTTTATTTGTACTGCCTGCCGGGTGTTGGTTGTTATGGGCTTAGGGCTGTTAATTCTTGGCAAAACATGATCTGGAGTCCTGTAGTGGAAACCACCTCTCTCAGAGACAGGGCGAAAAGTGCTTGTATTATCAGATCAAAATTCACATCAATGATCCCTATATAACCCGGCAAATACACTGACCCTTTGGCATACTCTAGAAGTTCTATTATCAAAAAAAATTTTTTATTGTTTCTCTCTCTGCACCAAAATTAGAATTGCTTATTCTAGTGTTTCAATTGTTTAGATCCAGAGTAAGTCGGGTTTTTGTGTACTAATAACTTACATTGTGTGGGCAGATAGCATTATTGAAAGTAAGTTAGAGACCTCTCAAGTTCTCCATTGCATTGTAGGCTCTAGACATTACATGGAATTGATAAGCATACATGACCTATACAGATGACTAAGAAATAACACGTAAGAAACAACTTTAAATTTTTACTCTACATTAGGTAAGAGCCTATTTGGTGGTGGGTGTGCTTTGGCTAATGGGTAAGAGAGTGTAGAACCTTACCTAGAGAGGATGAAGTTAGAGCAGGTATCCTGTTGTTCCTGGTCAGAGCATTAAAAGCACTTTAAGTGGTAGAGAAGGAGAAAGCGCCTTGGAGGCTAAGTATTGAAGGCGTGTTTAGCCACAGGCTCTGGCTTAGTGGAGCTGTCTGTCTTGTTGTCTTGAAGTAACGTGAACCTCAGTGGCCTTCTGGTTGAAGCAGCCCTTGTGCTAATGACTTATGATAAAAGGGTACTGGGAAGGTATCAAAGAGAGTCCTTGGCTCATTGCTTTCTGAAGATGGCTTCCTTTTCCAAAATGAGGGGGAAATTGTCTAACAGACCTGGGGCTGATTATGTTTTGTCAAAATAAGTTGACAGTGCTGTATCATATAAATCCTGTGTATAAAGTTTGCTTCTGCTGGTGATTTGAACCAGCTTTCAAAAGTCCCAGCTAAGTGTTGTCACAAAATGCTTGCGGGTAATTTTTCCCTTTTCAAGGACTTCATATAGAGCTAACTAATTAGGGACTCTTCATGCCCCTGTGTAATTCAATCCAATGTATCAGAGAATTTTGAGTGTGCAATTTGTGTAGCTCATTCTTCATATTCATTACAATTCACATGTACATTTGTTATAATAATATTCACTGCACAGTGATGGAATCAGAGAGATTTTGTTATTTAGTCAATGTCTTGGTTTATTTAATCTCACCCCAGTTTATACCAAGAGGAATTTAAAGTGGCTAAATTAATAATATTCAACAAGATGTCCCTTGACCACTCTTAGCATAATTTCCCTTTTTACCTTTTTCAAAAAATTCATTGTGAGGATAAAGTGTTCTCTTGTATGTTGAGTACCTCATATCATCTCTAAGTTAAAGACAGGAAAACCGGTTTAAAATTTTTCCTGAAATGCCAGAAATTTGCATGAGGTGAAACACCTGGTTCATACACACACAAAAATCAAGCCCAGACATGTTTAAGGAGCTGAAATAATATTTCATCTGTTTCTAAGATACTTGGGTAAGTTAAACCAAACAGGAAACTACAGCAGAAGTCCCTGAGTCAGAGAGGAACCGTTCATTACCTATTTGACTTTGCAAGCCAAATGATGATGCCATTATCCTGAAATCTACAAAACTTAAGATAACTCATTGTCAATTATGAAAATACTATGGTTATGCTCTCCTATCATGTCATCTTCGGGCAATTCCACCTTCTCCATTTCCATTAGACTACTCCAACTCTTTATACCTCTGGAACTAGATTATGTTTTTGCAAACTTTTTAGAACATGGGGCACTTTGGGGGAGAAGATAAATCACCCTACTCAATCTTTTGAGTGACCTGTGCCACCCTATATAATGAAAATGGAAAAACTACATATGAAAACAAATGAAAGATTGATGTACCTTTGACATAATTGAGACAATGCCCAGTTTCTTAAAATACAGGGAGGAGCTAAACATTAGATGAGAAACTATTGTAAACATGATCTCCTCGGTCACGCATGGATGGTGGTCATTTGTAATATGCAGACAGCTGTCACACCCAGTGAAAACCTTGAAGAAGGGGAAGCAGAATGGGGAAGTGGGATGGAAGGTTTTAGGTTAGTGGTCTTTTAGCATTTTGGAAAATGTAAGTCAATGTGGCATTTGCAGAAGTTATCACACTCTTATCAAAGCCATCATATACCCTCCCTTGAAATTACACTTAAAGTGCTGATTCCTTTAAATCCTTTGCTATAAGGAGGAGTAAGAATATTTTTCTCCCTAATGTAATGGTCTAATTTTGTCACTCAGGATTCTACGTCCACAAGCCATGCCGTTGCTCAGCATCTCAGGGTTTCTTAGATATTTTTACTAATATTTATTGAGTGTTTACTATTGTGTCAGGTGGTTCTACAGCATTTTAATGTTCACCCAAACCCTATGAGGTTGGGACTGCTTTTATGTAGATTTGAAAACTGAGGAATAGAGAGAAAGCAACCAGCAGTTTGGTTGCATACTGCCCTAAAACGGTACCTAAAATATAGTCTTCCTGTGCTACCTATAGTATTTGTTTAAGCCTTTCCTTCTTTTTTTTTTTATTACCATTATTTAAAAAATGTAAACGTTTTGGAATTACAGAAGTCAGTACATGTATAAAGTAAGGATTAAAACATATAAGGAGATAGACAACCAAGAAGTTATCCTTTCCTCACACCCCAGGGCTACTTCACAGAAGTAACTATTATTAATTTTCCAATGTATTTAGAAATTTCCTGTGCCTAAATTAGGATATACACACACATGCATACACATTCTTTTTTGTTTGTGGGTCTCTTAAGGTACTTGTGTTATACCTTAACATATTATAATCATCTGTGGACATGCTTGTTTCTCTGAATTGACTGTAAATTCTTGGAAGTCATACTATGTATATTGTTCTGGTTACCTACTGTTAAGTAACAAATAATTCCAAGACTAGTGGCCTAAACCAACAAAGACATTTATTTTGTCCACACATCTGCAATTTGGGCATGCCTTAGCAAGAACACCTTGTCTTTGCTCCACTCAGGATTAGCTGCGGTGGCTCAGCGATTGGGGGCTGGAATCAATATGGCATCTCATTTGCTCACATGTGCAATGTTTGATGCTGGCTCTCAGCTGGGACCTTGGGTGAGACTGTGGCTGGAACACTTTCCATGGAACTCAGTCTTCCCATGGAACTGCCTGGCTTTCTCAGAGCATGGTAGCTGGGTACCGAGCATCCCAAGAGAACTGGGCAGAAGCTGTACTGCCTTTTATGACTTACACTTGGACATTGTATAGTATTATTGTTTCTGCAGTGAACATAGGTGTACCCAGAATGAAGGAAAGAGAATGTATATCCCACTTTGAAAAATTCACATTGTGAGGAGACCAACTGGGATGGGATATATTGATGAGGACATCTTTGGAAAAGATGATCTGCCACAAGTATCTTTTCATCTCAGGCTCATCTGTCTACTATCCAGACATTTACCTTACAGTTTTGTGTATAGTAGGTGCTCAATTAATGTCCAGGAAACTGAGTTGCTGAATCAGGGTTGAGAGAAGGCAGCTTTCTGCACTGAGCTCACCTAACAGCAGAGGGGAATAAAATCTCACCAGGGACAGTTGCTAGAGGTTGCTAGAAAAGGTGCTTATAAGAGGATTCTTCTAGGGTAACTAGTGGATGTTTTTGAGCTGTTTTCTTTATCCAGGGTGCTTCTGGGAAGTGCCGTTTTGATTGTAAACAGGAGGCAAGGGCTGGTGCTAGGCTGAGCTTCCTGTGAGCAGGTAGGTAAGACTGTGTATCCTTTTGGGAGCCGCAGTCAATGTGTGAAGCCCTGCTCACTTCTAATGAAGCTCTCCAGAGTGGCTCAGTAGCCATGCATGTTTGATAGTTGTTAAATTAGTATGAAGGTGAAACTCTGGGTAGAAAAAATGAGGGCTGAGTGCGAAGGTTGCATCATGTTTGCTCTTATATTCCATGTTAATAAGTATTTTAGGGCCTATCAGAGCAGGGCCTGAACAACTGATCATGACGTTGGCCCTCTGGTAGTGAGACTAGATCTGCACCACCAGCTGACGCTGGAGAACACATCTCCTGACCAAGCGGAGCAAAGGAGGCTACGCATGAGAGCGATGTGGAGACAGGATGGATGGCCATATCCACAGAATCTGTTTCAGAACTCATGTTATGTTTATTTTGTTGTTTTTATTCCTGTCTCTCCTCTGTGCTGTCCTTCATACTCTCACACTCGGTTTCCTGGCCAGCTCTCAACCTCCTCTGCTTTCTGGGCATTGGTACACTTGTCTCCTGCCACTGCATCACTTGAACTGAGAACCCCCCTGAATCAGACCAAGCTGGCCCCTGGGAATACACACCTCCACTCCCCCCTTTTCCTCATAGGTCTTCCCTCAGGGGGTCCCCATTTGGGCAGTCAAGCTCCAAGGGCTCTCCTTCCAGTTTGGTCCCCACAGCATCAGAGCAAACAATCATTAAGTTTCTGTAATGATGCATTTACAAGGGCTTAGAATCAGAGACACAATTGAAAAAGTGCTTGTTATGCTTATATTTAAGTTTACATGGAAAACATCTATCAGAGGGACAAGACCAATATCTTTTGCTAAATATTTTTGGCTACTTGTAGGAGCTGTCATGCTGCCTTTTCTCCACTCAAGGGTATCTCTAGTATTGACTAACTCCACTTCCCTTTTAATATAGTTTGTGATTATTTATAAAAACCTAAACTATTTTAACCATTCCTTTAAAGAGGTCCTAAAAGGTCCATCTCCTGCTGCCTACCCGTCTCTGTCTGTGCACTGCCTCTTCTGATAAGATTCAGTGGTAGAGTTTGACTTCATGATGTTGGGACTCAGCAAAGAATACCCAAAATGAAGGCCTCAGAGGCAGCCTCCAAAGCAAAAGTTTTTCTCTGACATCCTCCTTCCCTTCTATCTCTCATTCCCTCTATGCCCTGAGGCTAGCCCATAGAAACTAGAATCCTTTACCCCAAGGCGGGTTATAGAAACAAGATCCCCTTTTCCTCAAAGCCAGACATAAAACTGAAAAATATTGCTCTAACTTTCCCTCTGCCTTTCTCTGTAAAAACTGGCCGTGGAAAAATTATCTGACCTACCGTGTTTGATTGTAGGTCATAAGACCCTCATTCTAGACATGGTCCTGCCCCATACCCAGAAGGAAAAAATACATGCACAGAGAGGCCAGGAAAAATCTAGACAGACAGGCCTTGCTGGGTTTCCCCATTCAGTTAGATTATTAACCTTTTTGTACAATCGTATTTGTACAGGGCTATCCATACTTTGTTAAACCTAAACATAAAAATGGACAATTTCCCCTGAATCTTTGGTTCTTCATCCTAAAGAATCCCATGTACACATTAAATATATTTGTATGCCTTTTGCCTATTAAATTTGCCTCTTGTCAGTGACAGTCAGTGAAACTTCTGAGGACACAGGAGAAGCTTTTCCTTGGCCCCTATGGTAGTGAGCACTGGAGGTTGCCTGACATCGGAAGAGGAAATACCTGAAATGTGAATTTCATGACAGCCTTCTGATGCTCAGATCAGGTTCCCTAATGGGACACTGGTCTGAAGGGATGGTTAGACCTTCAATTTTCTAGTTGAGTTCAAGGTTTATATTTAGTGTAGCTTTCAGGATTATTGTGTTTGGAGAGCTACAGAATCTTGGTATTTGCTGACCTCCTATTGCCAATGGCTTCTTTAGTGTGAGAGAAAATTAGATTTCCCAATGTGGCAAGGCTTTCATGACTTAATTTTTGGCGCCCAGAGGTTGAGCACTGTATGCTGGAGCTTGACTGCAGCGGTGGCAATGAAATTAGGGTCAGACAGCAGAGCAAATTTCTTAGATTCCCTCCCATCGCTGCGCATGATAACATCATCCTTCCTGTCCCCTAGCATGGTTCAGTGTCCTCAAGTCCCTCTCCCCTACAATTTGCTCATCCCTCTGCAGTGCTTCTTGCTTCTACTCTCTCCCTTTCTTCCCCATGAACCTGGCCCTGGTCCAAGCTTTTATTGCCTATTTCTAAGATGATAGCACTAGTTGAACTGCTCTTCAGTTCTCTCCCCTCCAATTATCTTATAAACCATTACCTAGTCAATTTTCCTAAAATTCCCGTTTAGTTAACTTATGCCTGTGCCCAAAAAATTGGTTCCTTTTTGACCATTGAATCAAGTTCAAAGTATTTATCATAGTAGATAAGGGGGCCCTTACCCATCCAGCCCCAGTAAGGTGCTTGGTAGTCATCTTTTACTAAGCCGCCCACACCTCTGGCACACCAGCCTCCTTAACTGATCTCTGAGAGTTTCCTCTCCGTGTTTTCTCCTCTTGATGGCTCTCTTTATCCTGTCATTCATGCGTAAAATGCTGGTTTTTCCCCTGACACCATTTCTAACTGTTGAAATTGTACTGATTCTCTAAACTTGTCTTTCATTTTCAAAGAAGAAATTCAAAGAAGAAATTAATCTTTCTGTTCTGTCCTTTGAAGTTCTTTGTGTTATTTTTTGTCTTATAGAGGCGAACATGTTGAGTTCTTTTACTAGGCTGGAGGCTCATGCAAGGCAGAGACTAGGCCAGGGGTGGAGAACCCATGGCTTTAATGCCACAAGTGGCCTTCTAAGTCCTTATTAAGTGTGGCCTTTTGACTGAATCCAAATTTTACAGAACAAATCCTTTTATTTTTATTAATACATTTTTTTGTCTTTTATATTTTTATTTTATTTTTAAAATGAACATATTTAAACTACCAAAGCATAAAATAAGTTCCAACAAAATAATCCTCCCAGATTGACCAGCACAATTGTAACATTAGTAAGCCATAAGGGCTGCTACGCCCATGATTCAGCTCTAATTCCCCTGCCTGACTGACACCACTGCTGCATGAGGCTGGTTGGCAAAAGTTTATGGGGTCAAGTATGCCAGTCTGTTATCAGCTTTTGAAAACAGTTCACTGTGTTTGTGTTTCAGTTGTAATTTGTGAATAGTTGCACAGCTAGACAGTGTTTTTTTGATTCTGTCTGCTTAACAGCCCATCATGTCAAAAGAGACCAAGAGAATGCTGAAGGAAGAAAACAGATTTTTTAGTGAGAACTGGGAGTGGCAATATTATCTTGTTTCTGCTAAAGATAAGATGATTTGCTTGCTTTGTGATGCTGCAATATCAACATTAAAGAAATTCAATGCTCATCAGCATTATAACACTCATAAGGAACACAAATATTTTAAATTAGAGGGAGAGTAGCAAAAGGTTGTATTGCAGAGATTAAAAGATGAAAAGCAAAAGCAAAGAAAATTCTTTCAAGCAGCAATAAGACCTGGAAATAATGCCACTGAAGCAACTTACAAGGTAGCTTATATAGTCAAGAAAGAAGAGAAGAATTTCAGTGATGCAGAAATTGTGAAAGAATGCATTGTTGAAGTTGTAGGATGCTTAGACCCTGATAACGTTTCAAAGTACAGACAATTGTCTCCTTCAAGGAGACCCATAACTGATCGGCAGAACGAATTAGCTTTCAACTTAACAGAACAACTTCATGCAATACTTCAAAAGAAAAATATATATTATTCAATCTCTTTGTATGAATCAACTGATACTACTGACTTGGCACAGGTTTTATACTTCATTCGGGTCATAATAGATTGCCTTTGCTATGAAGAGTTACTCACTTTGGGGACTCTTGTGAAGAGAACATGGGGGATAGATATCTTTGACAATGTTCAAGATAAATGTTGTGATGTTGGACTGAATTTGGTAAATTTAATGAGTGTATGTACAGATGGTGCACCTTCCATGACAGGAAAACATGAAGAGTTTATTGCACAGGTAAAAAGTATTAACAAATCCAGATGCTCTCATTTCTTTTCATTGTATCTTGCATCAGCAAAATCTCTGTGCTAAAGCTACTATTTTAATTGACACTTTGCAACAAAGTACAAGTATTGTTAACTATATTATGCAAATGCAGCATGGCATTGTCAGTTTCATAACATGCTAAAGTTTAATGATGAGGTATTCAGTGTGGATTTGCTGTATCATTCTAGCATGTGTTGTCTATCACAAGGACAGGTGTTATCCAGAATTTTATCTCTGAGAGAACAGATAGTTAAATTTTATGAAGAACAGGATCAGCAATGTGAATTATTGAAAAAAGATTTCTATAGGAATGCAGCATTTCTGTGTGATATCATGTCAAATCAAAACCAATTGAACATTTCTTTGTAAGGTAAAACTAACTCTATATATGATATGTGGTAAAAAAAAAAATCCAAGCGTTTTAGAAAAAAGCTATCTTTTTTAAAACACTTCTTCAAAAGGAAATTTGGATGAATATTTTCTCCAGTTAGTAAAGGTCATTGATGAGCAGGATGATATATGCGAATCATTTGAAGAATAAGTAGCTGTTATAGATCTATTATTAATAATTGTAGAATATGATGAAAGGTTCACTGACTTTGAAAACCATGACATCCCACTTAAATTAGCATTTCAGCCTCACCTAATTGATATCACCAATGCACCTAAAGAACCACAGAAGGAATTGATTGATCTTTCAGTAGATGACATTTTGAAGTCATTGTTTCATGCTAAGAAAGATCCAATTGACATATGGAAAAATGCAGTAGAATACCCATGCCTTCAGCAACATACCCGAAAAATGCTTTCTTGCTTTTCAATCACTTACTGCTGTGAATCTCCATTCTCCTACCTAACCCAAATCAAGACACCCTTAAGGTCACAAGCAACTGATACCCATCTAGAGGATCAACTGAAACTGCAGGCCTCCATGCTGCAACCAAATATTCGAATGCTTTACAACAAAAAGTAGACACAACAAAGTCATTAAAAGGTTAGTTAACTTTAAAAATTAACAAATAGTTTTCATTTTTTGAAATTATTAAGTACATAGCAGTAAGATTTTTACAAAATAATGTACATTTTTAACTGTATCTAATTGAAGTTTTGGCCAGGTGTGGTGGCTCACACCTGTAATCCTAGCATTCTGGGGGGCTGAGGTGGGAGGATTGGTTGAGGTCAGGAGTTCAAGACCAGCCTGAACAAGAGCCAGACCCCATCTCTACTAAAAATTGAAAAAAATGAGCCAGACATGGTGGCTGGTGCATGCCTGTAGTCCCAGATACTCAGGAGGCTGAGGCAGGAGGAACACACTTTAGCTGAGGAGACAGCAAGACTCTGTCTCAAAAAAAAAAGTAATTGAAGTTTCTTGAATGAGGTCTTATTTGATTACAGCTAAATTAATGCGGCCTTCCAACATGGAAAGGTTCCTCACCCATGATCTAGACCATCAACTCAAGTTTTTCTGCATATATTATATATACAATGTGTAAAGCAAATGTGGTAAAAATTTGGTGTCCAGTTACTCTGATCATATTTTCTAAATTAAAAAATCAAAACGTGATCTAACAAAGGATATAATTTTTAAAACATATAATTGTCAAAGGGCAATACGACAATTTGCTCAAAATCTGAATATATGAAATTTGATTCCCTTTATATGTTAGAGCTTAACTCTAATAATTTTTATAGACAAACCCCAAATACATAGCAATACCAGTGGTTGGTTACCCAATACACTGGCATAGAAAGTCTTTAAATATTTTGGTATATACATCTTCTTCCTTTATTTTCCTTGTCTCTTTTTAGAAGTGAGCTCTATAATGTGGTATGTTTATGAGAAAAGAAACTCTCACAGCCTTACTAGGTTCATTGCCTGCTCCTCAAGAGGAAGCCAATACCCTGAAACAGCAGGAGGGACAGCAGAGAAAGTTTAATACCACAGGCACCATGTGAGGAGATGGGAGCAAGCTCTCAAATCCGTCTCCCCAGGAATTTGGAAGAAAGGGTTTTTAAAGATAGTTTGGTGGACAAACGGCTATGCAATCTGATCTGCTAATTGACTGGGTCTCAGCAGAGCCATAGGGGCCTAGACATTGTCTTCTTTTGGTTCTTGGGTGGGGGTTGCAAAACCAGCTGAGTCAATTCCTCAGTCTGGGCCACTGGTCTGGGTGGGTCAGTTGTTCCACCAGAATGCAGGGCGTGGAGGATATCTCAAAAACTAGCCTTAGATTTCACAAGGGCAATCTTTTCTATGCGAGAAATGGAAAAAGCTATGAATCTTTATGACCATCAGCTATAGGACTCCTCAGTAGTAAGCAATTATAGGAAAGCAAGTTGGGGAACGATGGCTGATTATATATATATTTCCCCTACCACAGTTCCCACCTTGTGATCCTCTATTAATTTTATGAAAGGCAGTTTCAAAACCAACAATATTTCTTTCCATCTTCAACTATACTAACAAGATCCAACTGATGTGTAAGCTAGTCTGAGAATCAAGGCCACAGAAAATTGTATATTAAAGTCATAAAACTGGCATTATGACTTTTTAAAGAAAAGCTCTTTGTTATTGTTATTGCAACAAAAGCTCTTGCAATTTGTTATTCCAAACCTTTCTTCTCTTGTATTAAAGGTTATAGTGTTCAGAATTGTTCTCTTTGCACCTTGTAACCATATTTTAGTTGTCCTGTTTTCAGTTTTGAATAGTTTGTCGTTTTTCCATCAGTACTCTCAGGTAATATATATTTGTGTGTGTGTGTGTGTGTGTGTGTGTAATGCTATTCATAATGGGCCTACTATTCTATCCCCACCAAAACTTAGCTATTTCTTTTGGGCACATATCCTCCTTTGAAGCTGCTGGGAGCTTTGTGCACAGATGAAATGTGGCAGGAAGGGGATGTTTCCCACCTTCCTCTCTTGGACTTTTTCATCTCTGTGTGACAATATTTTCCACTCCCCCCGAGATAAGAATCTTTTTGTAAATTTTCTATATTTAACACCAAGTCTGAATGCTGTTAAGCAACATCAGCCGTTCTCACCACATCCACTCAGATTAAAAGTGAGTCAAAGATAATCAGGTTACTCTGGCAGAAACTGTGGCCCCACAAACTGATGATTTTTGATAGTGTGTTCCAGCATATTCTCTTCTACAAATGCTAGGAGACAGACTAAGGCAATTTCCTCTTTGCCTCGGTTTTTGTTTTTTTTTTTTTTTTAAGAGAATAGGCTGTATTTTCTTTTTTTACACAGTTTTGCTCCTTTGCTTAACTTGTTAGGGATAAATAGGTGCTTGACGCTACTGCTCAGTTCTTATGTGCAGCTGCTGGATTCCATGCAACTCCCTTTGACAGATGTCTTGCCCAACTTTGTTCAAGTTCAGAAGAAGACACTCCACAAATTTCCCCGACAATCCATGCTGATGTTGAATGGTCTTCCCATTCAGGGAAGTGCCACTCAAGTGGTCACATGAGGAATAATAAACAGTTTGTTCTTGTCTGGATGTTTGAGGATGCCAGGTGGGCATGTCCTGTCCTCCTTTAGGTGATCAATCCAAAGACTCATATGAGGACAGGCTTCATACCACCTGACCAGTCCAGATCCTGTATCAAGGTCTGCGCTTCCTCCAGACTTCCCTCTCTGAATTATCTTCCAGATCTCTACAATCTTGTGAAAGGCTAAAACCGGGGCTCTCTTTACCCTAAAATTATTGTTTATATTTAAGTTTCACCCACATGAAATAAACTGAGTGAGTGAAGCTTGCTTTACACCAACCAGTTCAGCTGTAGCTCTTCCAGTTACGAAATTCAAGGATCTGGAAAGGCTGCTTCTGCGACAGCTTTTAGCTAAAGTTTCCCACGTGCATGTTTTCCTATGCATGGGATTGAGCACTCAAGGACAAGAGATAAATGTCTTCTAAATATTCAAATACAAAATACAATTACTATTAAACTAATCTAAAGGACCACCCTCCCAAGAGTAATTTTGGTTTGGAATAAATTTATGTTTTCTATTATAATTTATTTAGGATAATTTTCCATGTGTTTTTGGGCAAATTGAATACCCTGTTGCTACCTGAGTTTCTTTGTCTGTAAAATGAAGCAGAGGCAGTTGGTTGTCCCAAGGATATTTTTAACACTAGTCTTATTTTTTGATTTTGTGATTCTAACTTCAATGTGGATAGAAAGGTGATTAGAATGGACAGTTGGACTGAAACTGAAATGCAAAGTTGGTCAGAAAGATCTGAATTATATAATTAATAGTAAATTGGGAGTCAAACTGGATCCTCCTTCTGCCTCTGAGGGAGTCTATGCCTCACTCAGGAAGACCTTCAAACTTTTCCTCCTCGTGCTGTTTTTCCTTCTTTCTTTTCTCCTTTTTCCTCTCTTCTTCCCTTTTATTTTCCTCTTTCTTCTTTGTTCTTTGGGGGGAGGCGGGAGGGAGAGGCATCATTTTCCTAAGCAACACACTTAGGAAGTTTTTGTAATGACTTTCCCAAATTCCTGCTCTTTTATAGACTCACGTTGAGCAAAGAGCCTGTCAATGTCCAAGTGTACTTTTTAAATTTTACTATTTTTGTATTAAATTAACTTTGCAGTTTCCTAGTTTTTCATCTTAGATAGCAATAGCTCAGGAGGAGAATATTTGTTAGGATGTGAGATCCCTTCCATATCCGTGTAATTACTACTTCTCTTGAAAAAAGGACGTGCTAATTCAAGTGTGCACATTTAGTACAATGAATTTTTATTGCTTTGATATATTTATCTTATTTTCTAATGAAAATTCAGCTACCATGATTAAGTCTGTATTCTATCTCCTTTCTTACCCCATCCCAAATGACTAAGCACGAAAATGTGTCTTAGATTTATTTAATTTCAAAGAACAGGAAAAAGGAAGCCAGTAATTCATTTAGTACTGTTTTCACTTGGATATTTTCCATGTACCTGAAGAAGGATTTTTCCATGTACGTGAAGAATAATGACCTATTTTTTTTCTTTCTTATGTTTCAGTATTGAGGGTTCTTTGTTTGTTTTTCTTTCAGAGTAGGTTTCCAGCAATTTGGTAAATGTTATAAAATCAATCAGTCTTTAAAAAATTTGTCCTACCAAGACTGTGAAATACATTCCTACATATTCATTTGTGAATTGATGGATAGATGACAGGCAGTAGGCAGCAGCAGGCTTGAGTATTAAAGGATTCTTGTGTTAGGCTTCAGAAATCTTAGCAATCTGATCTGTAGCACATGAAAAGAAGTAGGAAAAGAGTAAAAATGAAAATATGTATGAGAATTTGGTCTTAATTCAGAAAATAGCAGCAAAGAATTATTTTTATTGGAAAAATAAAAAATAGTAAAGCTAGAAAGCTGGAATATTTGATACCATTGTGAACAAATGAACTGATTATTTTGTTTTATTCAAAAGTTATCTCTTCTTTATCTCATGCCATGTGGAAATGTTAGAGATCAGTGGAAAGAGAATAGAAATGATGGAAAATTTGGAAGTTTGGATTTATGAGGAAAGATGAGAACAAGGCACAGTTCTAATGATGATCTTCCAGTAGAAGGCAGTGTGGTTGGGAGGGAAGGTTGATAGTGTGGGAAGAAGAAGGCCAGTGCTTAACCCCACAGCTACTCCCCATGATCCCTTGCGGTGAAGCTGGCTGCTTCACCACTTGTCTATATCAGTTAAATGAGGGCATCGTATTGGGTGATTTTTAAAGTCCCCAGCTCAAATTTTACAATGGCTTCTCATCTCCAGGGAATATAAAACAAGAAAAAATGTGCAGAGTGTATTGAGTTAGCTTCGTTAAGAAAAAAAGATACAGCATTTTTTAAAACTAGGAATGAAACACTCACAGAATTTGGAAAATTTTATTCCAAATTTTTTAATGTTGGTATTTGGGTTCAGTGCTTATCTTCTTTTCCTTGCCTTTGCAAAGCCCCCTGTGTCTTGTTTATTCTTAGCAGTGTTCAAATATCAACTCTAGAAACGAATGAATATAGAAAAATCAATGCAAGTACAGTGTCTTCTGGAGAGTCCACTGGTTTCCTCTAAGCCTGCCCTACTTTTTCTCAAACCTGGCTTGCATGCCAATTTGTTGTGTTTCTTTGCAAATCTTGTTATAGTTTTTGCAAAAAAAGTTAAAAAAAGAAAAGGGAAAGAATGAAAATTACAAAACTATATAAAAGGAACAGACTACCAGTACTTAAAAACAAAATAACAAAAAATGCTCCTCTGTGCCCAAGTCCTTCAGGAGCCCATGGAAACAGGTAAATAATTAACTAGTACTCACTTGGAGAATGACAAAGAGGGCCTCAGGGTTTGTTACGCAACCAGTGGATGATCTTCAACACCCCATGCAGTGCAAAGGTCCCACGACATGATTCTTGCCTTCAGGGAAATCACATTTCAAAAGTGGGGAAAAGGGAAGTTTAGACTAAGCCAAGGTGGTTCACTTGAAAAATGATAAAAGCCGTTTAACCTCCTAGTGTGTCTCTAAACACTCCCAATGTTCTACACAAATATATGCACATGTGAACTATTTACTATTTAAGGGAATTTTTACCCTTGGAAAAATTCAAAGGTCTACATATAATAAAATCATCAGTCAGCAGCAGTTGGAAAACAAATCAAAGTTAATTGTAGTGAACACTATCGATAATGTTACTCCTGCATTTTAGAAAGGATTTCAAAATAATCTGTTTTTAAAAATCTCTAAAAGCCACCTAGTAAACTGACTCTCTAAGCCAGGGAAAGATGCGAGTCGGTAAGTTGGCAGAAAAAAGTCGCTCTACAACCCCTGGTTCTGAGGGTAAAGCCTTGGGTCTGTTTTCCGGAGTGAGGAGGGAAAGAAACATTCCCTAAATGGTTATGCATTTGTGTGTAACCTATACAGAATTTTTTGCAAGGTGTTACGAGTGAAACAAAAAGGGCAAACACACTTTGCCCTTAGGATTACTATTATTTAGGGAGATAAAATACAGCAGCACGAGAAAGACTAGGAGATGTTAACAATTTTCTTGCCAGTGAGTGAAAGCAGTGTCCTACACACTGATTATGGAGTTGAATATATCATAGATAGGAGCAACAGATCGATAAAATTTGGCTTTTCCTTCATTCAGTTTCTTAGCTTGTGGCTGGAAGCCAGTGATGTATTTTGCTGTCTTTGTTCCTCACTCCACACGTGCTCTGGTAAGCAGCTGTTATGTTTTCCTTTCATGGCGTAGCCATGATCAGTGTACTTCTTTGAGGTCCTAGGAAGAATTTTAAACAGTCCTGGCCAGTAATCACTGTCTCTTTGCAGATGCATCACTTACACATACTTCATTTCTATTCTTCTCCAGTGTTACGGAGAAGGGTGGTGCTGAAATCCTCCCTGTTAGAGAGCTTGTCAGCTGACATTGTAACACCAGCAGGAAAGACATAAAATGCTTTCTTCTCTTCTCCTGTAAAATGGGTGAGGGCATTGTTTTCTGATACTGCTAATCTAAAGCACAGGTATTTGGGTGATTGGATATACTCTAGTTTTTCCTCTCTCTGACCCCCCAAAATATTTAACATGTTGTCATTTCCACTTTGTACTTGTTCTACTTGGCCTAAAGAAAATAATTTGTAGGGACAGTAGCTGTTTTATCTCTCAGTGCACCCCTAAACATGCCTGGCATTCCTCTACCAAGCTTCTGAGTGTTTCAGCAAATGAGCATGTGAAATAGTTTAAAATAAAAATTTAATGTCAGTCATTTTTATCTGCTCTGACCCCCTCCCTGTCATCTCAGAAACCTCCATGTGACATTCAATCAACTGAATTATCTGCGCCAAATACTTTGTCTATTCATTTAACATATTCATCCAATTTTTACTAAGCCAGGGCATTGTTTAAGCCTTTGGGGGTCAAATATATATATAAAATGAGATTGTTGTCCTAATAGAATGGCCATACAAACAAATGACTGGGCTGTGTGGTGATGTGTCAGGACACGAGAGTAGCACAGATGCTAACTCTTACAGGAGTTCAGGAGTGGCAACAAGACATTCTGGCTGCTGTCATCAGGGAATGCTCCACAGAGGAAGTGGCATTTGAGCTCAGATTCTAACAGTGTATAGAATGTCAATGAATACAGATGAGGGTTGGGATATATCGGTTAAAGGATACAAAATTTCAGTTAGACTGGAGGAATTAGTTCAAAAGACCTATTATACACCATGATGCCTGTAAGTAATAACAACATACTGGATACTTCAATAGTCCTAAGAGAGTGGATATTAAGTGTTTTCACCACAAAAAAAGGATAAGTATGTGAGGTAATGTACAGGTTAATTAGCTTGATGTAGCCCTTCCACAATGTATACATATTGTAAAACATCATGCTGTACACCATAAATATATACAATTTTTATTTATCAATTAAAATAAGTAAATAATACGGGAAATTAAAAAAATAGAGATGTGGAGAGGGTTTTTAGGAAGAGAGAACAGTTTAAACGACGAAATAGAGGTAGTTTGATGCTAGGTGAATGGTCAGGAGGAAGATTATTACATCTTAGAGCAGTGAGCTAGTCTGTTTAGGTTAAGATTAAAAGTTAAGACTGGAAAGTTAGCTATGAATTAGATTGTAGATGATTTTGAATGCAAAGCTAAGACGTTTAACCTTAATTCATAGTTATGGGGACGTGACACTGTTAGATAGAAATAGTTAGACTGGAGAGACTGCTTATAGGAGACCAGCTGTTGTCTATTGTGTTGGGTTGAGGACTGAACCTCAGGAAAGGAGGAGACGATGTCAGACATGCGAGAGGCAGAAGTGACAAAGCCTGAGGTCCAATCATATGAATAAAAGAGAAATCTGAGACAAATGAGATGGGAGCTGTGTTCTTCCCTATATGATTGTCCTGGCGAGTTTCATTCCTTCTTGTGCACATCTTGGGGCACAGAGGGGCACGGCTGTGTTGAGAGAGAAGACCCCAAACTGCATTCTTCAGTTCTGACGCATACCTTCTCCAGCTTCACATTTTGAAATCAGGATACTTCTTACCATCTGTGGGTATATTTAATGTGGAAAATTTTCTTGAAAAGCAGTTAGTAAACCAATGGTGCATATTTTAATTGATGGCACCTTATCATCAAAGAAATAAAGTAAAATGTATATTGTTGCTGTATTTGGGTTTTGCTTTCAAAACAAAATTATTGTTTCGGGTTTTGCTTTCAAAACAAAATTATTCCATACTCATTGCAATTAAGCCAAACAGCCCAGTGTGCATAAATTACATTTAAATATTAAAAACACAGTAAATATTATTCAACAAACACCTACATTGCCCAAAGTAAAGAATCACTGGGAAAATAAATCAACTGTCAGAGCTTTGGGGATTATGAATGTATTCATCAAATGCTTACTGAGTAGCTCTTATTAAAAAGTCACTCTTCTAAGTGCTAGAAGGATTCAAAATAAAATGAGAAAAGAACTCTGTCTTGGTGTGGGGGTGGGGAGGTGGAGCTCACAAGAAGAGACAGGTATACATAATTTTAACAAGGCAAAATGTGATTAATCATAAGAGAGATCTCCAAGGCATGCTTTGGATTATCTGAGGAGGAGATGCTTGGGAATCTCAGATGAGGCTTCAAGGAAAATGTGGCATTTAAATTGGGCCTGGGAGAGTGGGTAGAATTTCTACAGATAGAGGTAAAGGGGGTGAATCTAGGTGAGCAATGTGTTGTGAACAAAAGTAAGAGCCTAGAAAGAGCCATGGGGGTTCAGGGAACACAGCAGCCCCAAGTAGCTGGAGTACAGGCTGTGTGTAATATTAATAATGATTATAGGAAGCATTTGTTGAGCAATTAACTATGTGTTAGGCACTGTTGTGTTTTACTTGGTGGTGTGTAGCATGATTGGTCCTGTTTTTTTAGCTAAGGACACGGAAGCACAGATCAGTTAAATAACTTGTTTTAGGGCATAAAAGCCCAAGCGTAACCAGTTAGTTTTACTCCTCTAGTAAGCGGGACATGCATAAGGGCGTGCACACACCCCTTTTGAGTACATGTGAAAGGATGTTGGACATGGGTGAGAGGAAGTGTTAAGAACTATGTGAAGGAGTTTGAAATTTTTTCCGTCATATTTTTCTTATGGTTTGTATGAGATTAGACCCGTTTAGCACACTGTCTGTCTCTTATTAAGACTAGATGCTCAGTAAATGCTTATGTAATTGAAACTAGAGAATAAGTAGTCTAGTTGTAGTTCTGCCATTAAATCATTTTGTCTCTTTGGGCATGACTGCTATGTTTTCTGGTCCTCAGATTTTTACACTCCTGAAAATTAAAGGAGTTAAGTGAGATGACTCTGAGGTTCCTTCCAGTCTGACATTCTGTCAACTCAGCTAGTATCTTCTTATGACTTCGAGAATATGCACAATTGGCCCTCCATGTCAGTGGGTTCCACATCCATAGATTCAATCAACCATGCGTTGAAAATATTTGGAACAAACTGGATGGTTGTGTAGGTATTGAACATGTACAGATTTTTTTTTGGTCATTATTCCTTATCTAGTACAGTATAACAACTATTTACATGGAATTTATATTGTATTAGGTATTATAAGTAATCTAGAGATGATTTAAAGTATATGGGACAATGTGTGTAGGTATATACAAACACTATACCACCTTATATAAAGGACTTGGACTTGGGCATCCATGGATGTTGGTGTCAGTGGGGGTCCTGGAACCAATCCCCCATGGATATTGAGGGACAACTCCCTGTGTGTGTATGTGTGTGTATATAGACATATATATACAGAGAGAGAGAAAGAAGAGAATCAGCTTCTGTTGATTCTGTTCTTTATTGAGTATTCTAACAAATAGTATGGATTTATCAAAGAGGGACATATTGCATATTAGTTTTTCTCTTGTACTTACTACCTTTTACTGTATATATTTGACTTATTATGTTAATTAAATAAAATTTGAGAACTGTTTATTGCTACCTATTGTAGATGAGGCTCTGTGCTAGGTTATGGGCATGCAGAAATGACTGTTACAGTATTCTTCTCTGTATTATTCATACATTTGAATCTCAAAGGACTTGAGATTTTATATCTTTTTAAAAATTTTAAGTATAGAAAAAAATAGAAAATTCTGTTTTTCTAAGAAGCTATCTTATTGCTTCTCTGTAATGCCCTCTGCTACACACACACACACACACACACACACACACCCCTTTGTAGACTCTGAAAACAAAAATGAAGAAAGTGAGGAACATTGCATCATCAGTTGCTTCCTGCTGGCCCTTCTCTGGTGATTCACTTAGTGCTATCAAAGGCAAGTCCTCTACAGGTGGCAGAGCTAATCCAAGCAGCTCCAGATTGTTACTGAAACCACAAGGGGGTTCTGGCCTAGGTTCGGTTGCTTGCCATACAGAAAACCAATTGCTGGGACAGTGAGGCTTGCCAATACAGAAAGGAATTTAAAATACCATTGACGCCAGCCGGGAGATGGGGAAGCATCCTCAAATCTGTCTCTCTGACTAACAGAGAGCAGGGGCTTTTACAAGCGGTTACAGAATGTGGAAATTAATCAGGAGCTACATGCATCAGGGCAGGTTGTGTTGAAATTAGTGCAGGCGGGTGGTTTGATTCAGATCTTACAGATTAGTGAGGAATGGTGAGTCTTGGCTTCAGGAAGTCTGTGGCATGGATCTTCCGGCATCTCAACTCCTTTATCTTGCAGAAATTCTGCCATTTCTGGGAAACAACACAAAAGGTCAAGTAGTTAGATGTTACAGGGCTCTGGTTGTCAAGGCCCTACAGGCCTGGGAATCCAAAGCATAAGAAAGATACAGGGAAAACACGTGTGGGAGTTCATCCTCTGTTTGTTCATGGGGCCGGTTATAAGATGATGACTAGACTGGAGGGGTGGAGGGGGGTCTTTCTTTTTTGGGAACTCTAAAGTGAAAGCTGTCCCTGAAGCTGTTCCGTTTGGATGTGGCTTAACACCCTTATTCATTCAGTTGCGTGGAGTTGAGGCCTCTCTAGTGGGTAATATTTGAGGAGAGAGAGGGGAGAGAGAAGAAAGGGGGGAGAGAGAGAGACAGACAGACAGATGGACAGACAACAAATGAAATAGGTCAGGGGGAACAGTGTGTTGGGCAGAAGGAATAGGGAGTGCAAAAGCCCTAAGGAGGAACTGTTTTCAATTGGAGGGACAGAAGGAAGGCCAGCATGACCAGGGTGTGGTATGATATGAGGTCATAGGGTTTACTAGAACTTGCAGGACCTCAAAAGATAGGCTAAAGAGTTTTGATTTTATTCAAAGGCCAGGGGGAAATCAGCTAGATTTCATGTTGCCATTTTGCTGTTCCAAGTACCACACAAAATTCCAGTCCCTCAACAGGTTTCTTGCTTTCTAAGAAGTTACTTTCTAAAGCCCTGAAGCCCTTCCTGAATCTGTGGGGTTGCCTGCCCACACTCATTGGGCAAGGGTTAGATTAAGTAAAAGCCAAGCACTGGTGGTGACGCAGGGTGTTAGTTAAGGGAAGAGGAAAGAACGCTGTCATTGTTTACTTTGAATTTTGATAAAAGATTTGGGTTTTGAAATGGAACTGTGCATGTGTGGTGGAGAAGGGTCGGGGTGATAAATGACTAATGAGAAGTGAATGACACAGTAGAGAGTGACCACTTTAGAAACAGTGGATTTCAAAAGGACAAACCAATGGCCTTTACCTCCATGAAAATTAATGACCCATGATTGTGTTCTTCAACTTTACTGTATTATTTTGTGGAGATTTCAGCAGAACATTTTGAGGAGAAATTTTACTTGGTTGGAAAAAAATATGATTGGTTGGATAAAGAAATATGAAAGAATTACCTAAAAGGATGGAAAAGAAATCCCATTAAGCAAAACAAAATCTTAGGCTGTCAACAAACACCAAACATCCAGTGGATAAACCAGTAATTCTCATTAGTGAGCATAAACAGGAGTATCAGGTCCTACAACACCATAAGATATTATTACCAACATATTGTGATTGGCTTTTAAAAATTCTCTGTGAATTATTGGTATTTTTAAAGTGTACCAAATAATATATGAATGCATACTTACTGTAAAAGGTTCAAACCATGAATGGCATAAACTTAGAAAATCCTCCTTCACTCTCTCTGGGCCTTCTCCCACTACTCCTTCTCCTGTGGCAACCACTATTCTATCAACAGGTTGGTACATATCTTTCCAGTTTTCTTTATGTCTAGACATGTTAGTATACATGTACATATGTGATCTTCCTTTAAGAATAAAGCACAAATGAGTTCATACTGCACAATTGTTCTTCTACCTTTCTCCCCACTTTTTGCTTTCAAGATCTTTATCAGCATATAAATGTTTATTTTACACTATTTAATGGATGCAGATTATTCCACAGAATTAAATAACCCTAAATTATTTAACCAATTCCCAATTTATATCCATTTAAAACTCTAGTTTTTGGCAATTACAAACAATGCCATAAGAATCATTCTTGTATGATTTTCTGCACAGGTAGGAATACTTCTGTAGGGTCGGTTCTTAAAAATAGCATAACTCCTTTTAAGTGCTAGAAATGCAACATGTTATATGTTGCATGTTATAAATTTTGTTACTGTCAAAATTTTCCCATTAATAAGTCTTTATTGATTAATATTCCTACCAAAAATGTTTAATGCCCATTTATTTGCATTGTTTGATACCCAATATGGATATCACTAGCCTTTATTTTTTTGTTCTTTTGGTGGGCAAAAATTAGTATCTAACTATTTTAATTTTTACTTTCTTGATTACTAATGAGGTTGAACTACTTTAAAGAATGTATTGATGATTTGTATTTCTTCTATAAATTATCTGTTCATAGCCTTTGCTCATTTAAAAATACTTTTCTGAAGAAGTATCATTTTAAGCATGCTGTATATTACAGCCATTAAGCAATTGTTTATCACAAATGACTTCTTACTATCTGCCACTTAGCTTTTACCTGTATACATTACGGCTTTCATAGAATGGAGCTTATTCGTCTTTATGTTGCTAATGCTCTCTGGGCTATTATGCATTGTTAGAAAAATCACCTTCAACCTAACTTTATTAAAATATTCTATATTTTCTGCTATTCTTTTATATGTTTTGATTATTTTTATATTTAACCCCTTAAGCTATCTAAAATTTACTATTATATTGTGATAAAAGGCTAAAACTTACTTTTCTTTCCAAAAGGTACCCAATCTCATTGATTGGAGGGTCTACTCTTTTCCTAATGAATTGAAATAACTTGGTGACATAATGAATTCCTACATATGCATGGGTATGTTTTGGAATTCTTTATTCATTTGATGATACTGTATTTGCCAATCTTTTTTATTGACCTCTTCTACTTAACAATACAGTTCCAACTCATATATTTATTTTTTGATACCCAAGTCAAAACAGTCTCCCTGGTGCTCATCCTCACCTCCATTCTCTGTCATTATTATTTTCAATTTCCTCTGGCTAGTCTCATGCACTTGCCGCTTCAGATGAGTGTAACAATGTGTGCCAAATTTTGTAAACAAACAAATAAAACCTATACGGATTTTTATTTGCAGTATATTAAATATTTTACAACCTCTGGGGATAATAAACATCTTTACAAGAAAAGCTCTTTTAGTACCAGAACATGGCATGCCTTTCCCTTAGTCTGGACTTTATCGTTTTCTTTGTAAAGTCTTAAAAATGCTTGTTAGATTCACTCCTATTTTATGAACTTTTCGACTATTTTATGTTTTTTCCCCCATTATTATAAGTCCTTTCATAATAGCATAATGTTATTACAATATAATATATTAATTATTATATTAATAAGCACATGAAATAATTGCTGCTATATATGAAATTTATTTCTTTATTTTTGCATGTTGTCTTTTGAATCCTACACTTTGGAAAATGCTTGCTGAGTCTGTTCTTTATAGATTATCTAGTTATAAAACCATATAATCAACAGACTTTACAGTTTTATCTGTTCCTTTAGAAAATCTATACCTCTTATTTGTGATATGGAGTACAACAGTGAAGAGTGATGATGGCTATGGTCATTACTATCTTCCTTTTTACAATAATGGAAACATTTACATGTTGAGGGTGATATTTGGTAAGTATTTCTGATAGATACTAAGAAATTTTTCCTTCTATCCCTAGCTTACTTGGGATTTTTAAAAGCAAAAATAAATCGTGATGGCTTTGACATCTGTTGCATAGAATTTTTTCTTTAAAACAGAAATTTAGTGGTTTCTATTAATATTTTATATTCTAATTTTGAGCTGTCCTTGTATTCCTGGAATACATCCTATTTGGTTGAAAAGCATTATTTTTAATACACAGATGGATTCAATTTGATATTTTAATTAAGTTGTTCATATCAGTAGTAATAAGTGAGATTGGCTTCATTTCCTCCCTCCTTCTCTCCTCTTTTTCCCTCCCCCGCTCCCTCCCTTCATTCTTGACTTCCTTTTCACCTTTTATCACCAGTTTAGGATCAGGTTAGTTAGTTTATAGATAACTAGTTTTATGCTCTGGAATAATTTATATAAGACTTATGTGTATCTTGAAAATTTGGTATAACATTGGTAAAATAATCTGGATCTTATAATTTTTTTAAAGTATAGATCTTTGACTACTTTTTCAATATCTTCTATATTTTTTAATATATTCAAGATATCCTTGTCACGATACACACATACATATACACCCCTATCTGTATATCTATTTATAAATATTTTATTTTCTTGCCTAAGGTCCTGCTCTTTGACTCAAATGAAATGAACTCATTTCAATAAATTATTCCCATATTCAAATGGAAATAGCCCACTTTACTAAAGTCATTTTTTATTAAGTGTGGCTGACAGTAATTCATTTATTCCATGGCTGTTATGGCAGAGTGTGTCTGTGTGTATATATATGTATATGTAATCTTGATCTTTATGTTTATACTCGATTGGAAATATTCCTAAATATTTTATTAATCACATAACTTTAAAAGAAAAATAGCTACATTTTTGGGTAAGATAATTGTCCTCAAGCAAGAAAAATATAAGTGGCCAACCAATCATATTTCTCATAGATCCTTAATCTTTCTCAGAAAGGCATCTCTCTATTATAGGACAATTCTCTTAGGACACAAATCTTATTATTCAGTTCAGTTAAACCCTCTCTACCTTTGTCTTAATAAATTCATGAAAAAATATTATTTTAACAGAGTTTTAGACAAATCCAAGATTAGAGATCCTTTACTCATTATACTAGCTACTTTGTGTTTATTTTTAAAGGGAATTTTTACTACTAGGGTTTTATCTCTCTAAAAGGGAGCCATGCATGTGGAAATCAGGGGAGCTCATCAGGGGGCTGACACTTTTTTGTAGGGGGATTCAATAGGCTACTGTTCTTCACATACTATATGGAGACTCTTTTCTGTTTTATTCAGTTTTTATTTTTTAACCTGAGTGAATCATGTGGTATGAATAGGAACCCAATATAAAGCAATTAAAAGTAAAATTACTGTAGTTGAAGTCAGGCTGGAATTCTCAGAATCCTGCTCTCATGCCTTCTTCTTTCTCCTCCTCTTCCCCTCTTTCCCAGGTAGTACATTTTCACGAGTACCCTTTTAAAAACATTGCATAGACTTTCCCTTAATACTCAGACAATTCCAATGCACTCACAGAGCATTTTGTATATATGCATGAATATGTGCATAGACACAGCTGCCTTTTAAAACCTACACATAGGTGGCCCATATACTACCTTGTACCTTCAACGTGGACCCTCTTAGAGATCTATCTCTGCCATATGCCCACCATGCTTAGTCCCATCCCCAAATCTGAAGTAGATAAAGAAGAAAATGGGATTTTTACAATGCACTTAATGATGTTTCTATGTGGTAAGTACAAGTGAATGTGTAAAGACATCTACTGTTACATTTAAAAGAAAGCTTGAAATTATCTTACTGAGTTGTTTCATGAAAAACTGATCTAGCTAATCCATTTAAAGCCCCAAATGAATTTAGTGGCTTCATCTCTTGGATGATATTGTAATCTACCCATAGCTTCATGATTTGATTGAATTGAACTTGAATATGTCAGAAAAATGGTTTCCTTGTACTTGCATTAAAAACATAATAGATATGATCTTTTGTTAAACTATCATCTGTATTAGGTTTAAAGTTTTTCCTTTTACTGTTTTAAATATGCCTGTCACAATTCTAAGTGAATATTTGGTTTGTATTCACAATAAGATTTCTAATGTAGGGCCTTTATGATCTTTGCTGCTGTTCTTTCCCTCTTCTGAGCTGGCTGGTTTTGAGGCCCAGTCCTGATTGTAGAGTTTTAGTTTACCTTCTTCTGAGGCAAGCTACTCCTCTTTGGGGAATGTTGTTCCTAAGCTCAACGGCCCCCCCACACTAAGGGTTCGGGGAAGATGGGAACATCTATCTACCCAGCTCAGTCACTCAAATAAGCTAATAAACAGGACAAAACAGTTGTCAAAGTTAGTGGGCACTCATATATGAGCATAGGCTTATTAAATTAAATTTACTTTATATAAAGTCAAACATACAATATTCAAATATAGTCTATGCGACTTTAACCCATCTCCTATATCAGCTCAGGAAGCCAAATAAAGGCTTCCTACCCATATAAAGTCAAAAGGCCAAAACAAAACAAATAAACAACCCAAACCAACCCAAAACAAAATAAAATCCTACAATATTCCAGGAAGCCAAATAAAAAAGTCTTCTTATGCAAATAAAGGTGAACAGCAAAAATAAAACAAACAAAAAACTCAGAAATTATCTTTAAATCAGAATGGCATAGAGGAAATCTCATTTTTTAAGCACCTACTTTCTTTTCTCCCATGTTTACCTTAATAAATAGGTGAGTTGGACTAACAGTAATCAAGAAATTTTAGACATTGGCTCTGATGATGCTTTGCAAACACATATTGCTACACTACAGCCAGGAACTTCACATGTATTCTAGTCTTTAGACTTTCCCAGAGCGGATGAGGGCATTCTTGCTGCACATATGGGCATCTGGTAATGGATAGGGCAGTTCATGTAGAATTAAAGTCATTTCCTTTGAAACTTTTTCTTTTGAATTTTTATTACTTGAAACAAAATTCAATAGTAATAGCTTACTTTGCACCATGCGCTATGCATGGGCTATTCTATCTATTCCTCGCTACACATTTTTGTTTTAGATATGTGAAAAACTGAGGTTTAGAGAGTGTGTTAATCAGCCCAGGCTGCCATAACAAATACCATAGCATAACAAATACCATAGACTGGGTGGTTTTAAACAGCAGAAATTTATATTCTCACAGTTCTGGAGGCTGGGAAGTCCAAGATCAAGGTGCTGGCAGATTCAGTTCCTGGTAAGGGCTCTTTTCCTGGCTTGCAGATGGCTGTCTTCTTGCTGTGTCCTCACATGGTAGAGAGAGAGCTCTCTGCCATCTCTTCCTAAAAGGGCACTGATTCTATCAGATCAGGTACCTACCCTTATGACCTCACTTAACCTTAATTACTTAATTAATTAACCTCCTTATAGGCCCTATCTCTAAATACAGTCATATTGGAGTTTAGGGCTTTAATGTAGGAATTCTGGGGGGACTCAATTCAGTCCATATCCTCTAATGCAGCAGAGCCAGGATCTGAATGCAAGTAGTTTGGCACTGGGACCCTGCTGTCAACCCTAAGATTTTTATGGGTGATAGTAAGGCTGGCCCAGTTTGTCTTGTTGCCTTCCTTCCTTTCTTTCCTTGTTCCACACTCTAGGCATATCCCTCTTACCCGCCTCTACCAAATCATCTCCATGTTCCAGCCCCTCAGGGTTCATCTCATTTGTACTAAAGATTAATTCCTTCCAAGAGTATTTACATATTTATGAACAAAATGTTCCAAAGGAGAGGAATGTTCCCCCCCTTCCAAAAAATGGAATATTAGTTTTTAGAGCACATGGCAGATATATTTTTAAAGAGATTCTGTCCTTATCTCTCAGATCACTCCTAAGGGAAAATTGTAGCCCTTTGGAATATGAGCTCATAGTCAATATATTTCCTACCAGTTTGTTTTTTCTTTACTGATGCTTCAGAACAATAGTGTTGAATTCATTTTGTTTAACATCTATGACTTCTCCCCTTTTCTTTTTATTAACATTTATTGAACAACTTTTATACGTAGGACAAAGTATAAATTTAAAGATAAGAGATGATTCTTGCTCTCAAGTAAACTAGGGGAAATTAGACATTAGCAGAGAAATATACTTGCATACAATTAACTATAATGTGTTAAATCTCAAAACAAAGATCTGAAAAAGATATGAGATTTCAGAGAATGAAGTCAGATAAGAACATGGTATTCTTTTTATTTTATTTTATCTTGTGGACAGTGAGACACTCTTGAAATCTTTTGAGTACATATGTAGCTTGATTCAATTCAATTTCAGAATCACCTCTCTAAAATAAAGGGGAGGCTGAAGGGGAAGAGAGTCCAGTCTAATTGTCTTAAGGTCAGTTCTAAAAAAAGAGAAGTTGTGAACAGTAGAACATCTTTGTAACTCAAGGGTTTGATGTTTGGAAGTCATGTTCCCATTAAAAGATTAGTGTCCCTCTGTTTTATCAAAAAGGACACTTTTGTTCAGGATGATATTAAAAATATTTAATAACTGGTATGACATAGGCCCTGACAATCAGAACATAAAACAGACTAATACAAATAGGCCAAGTCATAAATATATAATTAACAGGTGTGATCACAATGATATGTGTTGGCTGAATGTCAGACCTGCCTTTGACTCTGGTTTTATACCCATGGATTGCATGATTTGAAAGATTCTATTTATTAAAAACATTTCATAAATTAAATAATAAATAATTTGCTTCCCAATTTCTTAATTTAATGGTAGATTTCTATAATTTACATCAGCTGAAGATCAGCTGAATTAATACAATTTTAGTACTCATCTATAAAAGTAGGTGTGTTAGTTGGCCTATGCAGCCTTATATTAGGCAAATGTATAATTTCCATTTAGTGTTTTAAAATATTAAAATTATTTACCTAACTTTATCAGATTTTTAGGGAACAGTGGATTGCTATCCTCCATGAATAGTGTTAGTTTAAGTTACATGCCTCATAGCTTGGAAATGTTTACAAAATCAATCTCTCTCTTTCTCGGTCTGTTTTTTTTTTTATATATATATGTAAAATATATATAAACACATATGCATACATGTATCTTTGTATCTATCTATATATAAATATATTTTTCACATTCATGTCTTTATAACTGATGTACTCTTTAGTTACCAAAGTATTTATCACTCTCTTTTGCCTTACACGTTAATGTTACCCCCCTGGCCCCTGAAAACTTGTGTTTGTAATCCCTGATTTAGATAATTATATGTTTTTGGCGATATCATTATGCCCATGTCATAATCCAATTCCAGTATAGTGAATCATGCTGTGATAAGATTTTAAAAACTTCTAAATTGGATCCAACTTTTGAAACACTGTTAATTCAATTTTATTATTTACATTTGGCAAGTTCTGCTTGAGTTGAATTCACCTTGACTTCCAATATACACACATTCCACTTTAGTTCCAATATTTTCTAACTCTTTTAAATTCTAGTTTTGACTCTCAAAGATTTAAAAAACACATCTGACTTTTTTGTGCCATATAAAACTTCTCTTTTTGACTTTTGTTTTGATTCTTCTTTTTTACTTGCCTTCCCTACGCCTCCCCTGAAACCAGTTCTTTCGAAACGTCCTGCCCCCATCTCTGCCCTTCTCCTCCCAAAAAGCACCTGTGACCTTGAGTACTCTGTGGTGGTGGCGGCCTTGACCCACACGCACATGCAGGCACCAACTAGCAACATTCTTGTGCCACCTTGGCTTGTCTGTTATGTTCCTGCCCCCTCCATTCCCCCCCAGGGACCTGTTTCTGATGGCTACAGTAGCATGCTGTCTAAGGCCACCATCACGCCGTAAATGTGCTGGCTTTTCCTTCCCAGTGTAAAGATGAGGGGCAATTTTAGTAAGGACAAAGTCGTTTAAGGGCAAGCAGAAGAACGCTGAATGGTTGTAACTCAAATGGCAGCTACAAAGTCTTTTTGATGAACTAATGAGCTAGGGTATATTTGGGGAAAAGTACATTATAAGGACTTCGTGAGAGAATGTTATGACCGCACCTGTAATTCTTGCTTATATTCACAAAGAACTGGATGTCCTCATATCCTGACTTTTGCATTGCACCGCCAATGTTAAGTAAGAGAATGGATGGGAAACAAATGGCAGAACTTGGGGAAGTTTTTCTTTCTTCTTTTAAAAAAAAAAACGGCAGATGGTGTTTTGAACACAACTTGCCATAGAATGTGAAAGCATAAAGTTTTGGCTGGGTGAGGGGGGAAAAGAAGTTGATTTTTTAAACTGTAAAAATTAGCTTGAGGTTCTCCCAGGAGTTTAAAGGAAAAAAAGAAAAAAAAAAAAAAAAAACCACTTTGAGAAATGGGAGTGAACTGCAAGATAGGGTTTGTGTAACAAGTACCTCAAACCACAAAAGTCACATGGGCTCTTTCTGCTTTGCTACTTTTGATTACTTGTGAGAGGCTTGTTCTTTTAGCTTCCCCCATCCTGCAAGGCCACTCAGCCATGTGCTGACTGGAGTAATCTTTATTCACAATGTCTTTACAAAGGCTAGTGCAACAGAGCAGCAATGGCAATTTGTTGGACTACTGCGCTGGTCCGGCGTATAGCTCTTACCCTTCACTCACCGGCAGCATCACGATGGACGATAACAGAAGGCTTCAAATGCTGGCAGACACAGTGGCTACTTTGCCTCGGGGACGAAAGCAGGTATGATTGCTGTTTTGTAACTCTTGAGTGTTCATATTTTCCTGAGAGTGGAGTGACATGTTTGTCTGATTCATACGAAAAACATTATTTTAGAGGCTTTGGATTTGGGGATGAAGGATGGGTGAAGGATGCAAGATGCCCAGAGAACTAGTGAACCAGTCCAAAGATTTGAGACCACAATCAAACATTTTTTTTCAAGGAAAAAATTAAGATTGTTTTTGTCCTTTGGAGAGGTGCTCCGATAAAATGAAAATCATTAATCATAACAAACTTGAAGATGGTTTATGTAGACACAACCAGGATGAGAATTATTGATTTCCCCTTTACGTCTCCATTGATTCTTACCCTCCCATCCTCCCTTCCAGTCCTTGATAGTTGGTTCATAATCAAATGAGAAATACTTTTTCTTGAGCACAACTTTTGTTAACGAAGTTAATTATCTTCAGCTCTAGGACACTGGCACGTACCTCGTGCTATTGGAGAATAAGGCATTTTTGTATAGGCAAGTGCCAGATGGAGCATCACCTCACCGCTTAGGAGATGTGGCATCTTGAGCAAGTCACTTGCCTCCCTAAGCTTCAGTTTTCTTTTCACTAAATTGGGGATAATAATAGAACTACTCTTATTGGGCTCTGGTGCTGATTAAGTAAGGAAATGTGCAGTGCCTAACACAATGACTGCCTATAGTATGTGTTCATTAAATGCTAGATTATGCTATGTAAAAATTTTTATTGCAAAGTATTTCTCTAGGGATAAAAACCCATTTGGAAAAATCCATGTCTAACTGAATTTATTTTGATTGTTTTGGTTTTTCAGTTTCTAATATGTAAAAAAAAAAAGTTTAACCATAATACCTTTTCAGGTTTTGCTTATATAACTTGCCATAAAACCCCAAGTACATATTTGAATTTACATATAGCACTTGTCCAGAAAATATTTAGAATTGCTTTAGAGTATGAATTTTTGCCCTTAAATTTTGCACGTACATCATGTGCTCCTTTTAAGCCTTGTGTTTTCAGGATTAGAGAATTATCTCATAGTGGGAGAATCACAATCTTTTTTGAGTGACGCATGTAGCTGATTCCTTGGCATTTTTCACAATGAAGTTAAGGGGATAATTTGCCATGATTTGGATTATTGATCTTTCTCAATCCAAAGCGCTTTTATGATACAAAGTTAAATGGAATAATGAACATTTCTATCAGTCTACACAATCTGTCTGAAAATAAAGCAACTTGAGAAATACCAACATCTTAATTTAGTTTTTAGATTTACAGCAGTCAGTTTTTCAATTTGCCATGAAGCTATCACAGTAATTATGGTTCACTTGATTAGGCTATGCTTTCATTCTTTTGGTAGAATGCTTACTGCTAAAGATAGTTGGTAATATTTGAATCAAGATAGGAACTTTCCATCCTTTATGCCCTCCACACCTGCAGCCTCAGCAATCTCTCTTATCTACTCTTCAGCCCAGGCATTTCAATGCAACGGATAGTTTCTGAGCACCTATAAGGGGACAGACATGCTAAGCATAGGAGGTACAAAGACTATAAGAGCATATTTCCTGCCTGTCTAGGGTCTACACCTCAGTAGGCAGAATGCATGGGTGTTACACAAAGTAAAACAACAAGAACACTCTCATCCAAGTGAAATGTCTTTGAATATGACCCTGAAGGACAGAGGTATTCCAGATATCTAAGGGTATTCTAGAGCAAGCAAATAATAAATGCTGAGGCACAGGTCTTGGTGCCTTGAGAGCATGTTTGTGTAATAGCACAATATCAAGGGTGTCAGGAGGACACAGTGAATGTGTAGGAGGTGAGAAGGGATCTCAGAGCTGGGCTGCTTTGCAGAACAACTTCCCCTGAAAAAGCAGTAATGTGACCAGCACAGAGAGCCACTGAACATGTTTGAGCAGTAGAGGATCTTAGGAACCTTACCCACAAATGTGGTGGATTGGTAGGTGAGTAGAAACTAGTGGTGAGTGAGAAACTTTTGCAGGAGTTGGAGAAAGAGGAAATGGGGGAACGGAGAGGAGACTGAAATACTTTAAATGAAAGGCATTGAAGATGGAGGAGTCTCATCTGGTTTTAAGCCACAGTGAAGACAGCATGAACTGAAAGAAGGCAATCAGTAGGAGAGGTGATTATTGGAGGAAGATAATGAGAAGGATTTGGGCATATGAAATGCACATGTGTGTGCCTGCATGTGTACATACACAGACACCTTCCCATACTAATTAATTCAGGCAGATATTCTATCTTTTCTAGATTTTATCTTCCCCCTTTTTTCATATTCTTTCTCATGGCAGACTCCCTCTATTCAAACAGCTTTTTCTTACTGTTTTGAGAATTGCTTTTTTTAAAAAAAAAAAAGCAAAACAAAACTTCTTGTACATGAGAATTCTGATTCTGTACAATTATCATCAATAAGACTTGATGCAAGTTTATCCCAACATTTCAGAATCTTCCAAATGGATGTTCATTTCCTTTAACTGGTTTTTAGAGAATAATCACCCATTTGGCACCGAATGAATTGCAGGCAACAAGATCCCAGTGAGGCAATCGCTTGAGCAGGTGTTTCTGTGCCTACTGTTATTTTCAACACTTTCAGGCCTGACGTCCACAATTCATACTTCTCGCTGTTGTTGGCTTAGGTTTCTGCAAAGCTGTATCTGGTTAGCCAGCAGTTTCAAGTTAATCTCAGAATCAATTGGGTGTTTACACTCACAATTATTTAAAAATAGATTTCTGTGTGTGTGCGTATTATCTCAATACCTGCATTTGTGGGAGGAAGTGTCAGACACCCCAGTATGGCTTCTACAATGGAAACTCTGTAGGAAGGAGACGGGAGGAAATAAGAACAGTCTTTTAGATGCCAGAGGAGTAGTGCTTGTGCCTTACCTCCCACTCCAACACGGGTACTACATCGTCTTTGGAAAGCAGTTTTGCAGAATGCCATGGTGGGAACCGGGCACCTGGCAACCAGGCGAGAAGCTTAACTGCATATGAGTAGCACCTCACGCTACCGTTGCCTAATTGTATTTTAGCTTTCAAATGATTACTTCATAGGCAACTTCTGGAAGGATGATTGCACTTACAAGTTCGATAGGGAATTTGTGCTGAACTATGCGACCTGTACATGGCTGGGACAGGCTCCTTCCTCAAGGAGCTTCCCCGGGGTTTGTGGCAGCGCAGGTGCCTTAACGCTCACTAAACTGTGTTAGTATCACTGCAAAAGCACTTCAAGAGTATTCTTTAATCCGTATTGTGCCATGCTTGAAGTCAATATCCAAAAATTTTTCTTGAAAAAAAGGTCCATGAACCCACAATGAGAACTTCCTCAGAAACTGCTACATTCTGTTTAGGTTCCTTAGAGGCGCTTACAAGTTAGGAAGTAGAGTTCAGCTCCATTATTTTGTTGTATCTTTGAATAATCTGGGGAGCCTTGCTATCCTAATCCTCTTGACTTAAAAGGCAAGGTCAGGGGTGGGAGGTGAGGGTGCATGCAGGAATTGAGGAGCCAGGCAGGGGACTGGAAGGGGGCCGAGCACATAATTTGGGGACTTTTGAAACAAACAACAAAAACAAACACCTTACTTGTGAATCTCCCCCTCGGCCCCCCAGCACTTTCAGGAAATGAGTACTGAGAGTGGGGACCAGGAAATAACAGTCTGTCATTTAGCAGAAGTGGCTACAGTGTCGCATTTTGAGCTTCTCTGAGGAGGGCTGGCTATCTGGCTAGCGGCAGATTATGCCTGTCCCACAAATGGACAGCTGAAGTATTTGGTCTTGGGTTTTCCACTAAAGAGGGACATGAATAATCACTGAATAGCAGAAGAAATTACATTTTGAATGTTAATGCTTGATCTTTGGAGTCGTCTGACTCAAAACAGAAGAAGAGCAATTGTAAATCTAACCCAGATATTGTTATCTTACGGCTAGCAAGGAGTTAAGGAGCTTTGTCTATTCAGCAGTCATAATTGAATGTGTAGTTTGCAAGCCTGCCAAATTGCTAAACCTAGATTTCTCATATTAGATAATGTGTAATAAAAGACAGCTGTTGCCAGCATATGCTGTGGATCGCACACCAGTTCCCCATTCATGATTTTTGGTGCCATCCCTGCAACCCTGAGCAAAGGCTGTGGCTGAGAGGGCAGCCTGGGAAACGTGAGGCTCCACTGGTCAGATCCTCCAACAGGGCTGTTTACCCAGGGAAAGGGGTGCAGGGAGAACTTGTTCCAAAATGTAACACCCTTGATAAGACCTTAGACAACTTCATTCCATTTAGGCAGATAGTTTGCTGTGTGAGCCAGACCCTGAGAACATTCCTTTCCACATCCCTTCAGTCTGACAGCCCATATCAAACCCAAGTAGGCTTTGTGTCAAAATGTGGTACGTGTCAGAGAATTTGATGGTGCCTAATGTACTGAAATTGTTTTTTTATTTAAATGTTAGGTGCCTAAAATAGCGTCTTTGCTAATCCGGAATGGAAACTAATTTATAATTTTACTTAATCTTTGTTTGGTGTGTCACTGATAACCCAAATCGGTCCACAGGAATCGAACGTCTGCTGTGGTTTGCATGTTGTGTTAGGCAAGTATTTTCATTTTTAACTAGTCAGTTAGCTAGACAGAAAGGTTAGAAGGAAAGAGGTGAGGATATGTCCCAGAGATCTTAAATCTGTCTTGTGGGCTTAAAATAGTTTAGGTTTGAATCAACTCAGAATGATTTTTGATTTAGATGGCACGTTGGACAAAATCTTGAGATTCCTATCAATGCTATGATTATTGGCCTCATGAAAGGGCATTTAAAATTGCCAAGGCTCAGAATTTTAATAATAATTAATTCTTGCCACCCTTCATTCATTTAGCATTAAGGAACACATATCTTTGTTTTCCAGTAGTCTTTTTTCTGTGTTTCTTACTGTTTTTGGATTGAGCTTTTTTCATTCTTGTCTGTTTCCTTTCATTTTTAAATCTTGCTATGTGTTTAGGATTTTAAATTTTAAGTTATATTTTTAGTGATTATCTTTGAGCTTTTCCTATGAATATTTAATTTAATGAGGGACAAAGTTGCAGAAGATCTTAATGTTTTCCTCCTGAACTTGAGTACTCTAACTTCAACGTCCCACCACTACTCTGTTGCTTTTATTGTCATCTAGTAGTTTATTTCTGTTTGTCTATTTCTCTATTTTCAAGTTTCTGTGCTATTCCAGGCCCTAGGCATGGGGGTAGAAAGTAAAACAAACACATTCCCCAAGAGGCCCCAAGCACATAGATGTTTGCATACAGAAGTGAGGTATTTGATCCATTATGCATGTCATGTAAATATATACATACATAGCTCCATATATGTGAATATTTGAACTTATGATTACTACTGATAGCAAGAATAATAATTTTAAAAAATAAGCCCTAGCTATGATTGTAGATGTCCTACCTAAGTCCCTTACAATCTGAATTAAGGGTGGAAGACAAGAGATGAAGATTTAACATAGATTAAGAATATGTGAGTACAATATAAGAGAGATTGAGAATGTTTGGAAATATCAAATGTATCACTCTCTTCTGCAAGAAGGCAGCCCACTAACATAGCTGAATGGTCCCCATCCTTGTTAATGGTACATACGAGGTCCAAAATCAGTCTCTATAACAAACCATACAGATTGTTGTAGGCATTCCACAGTTAGTCCTCATAAATTAAAAAGAGATACTTTTTAGTAAGTCTAGGGAATCTTTGTAGGTCTGAGCCATCATATTTCAGTCTTCAGGGTAATATAAATGAATTGAGGTCCAGAACAGACAAAAACTAAAATGTAATTAATTTACATCAAATCAGTGGGAGATTACCTCTCCATTACATTAACTTTACTGACTGGTGACTGAATTCTTAACACTGGACCATTCCAGAAAATTTGTGAAAATGCTGGCACTTCGTATCTGGTAATTCAAATTTCCTACAGAAGTGTAGGCTTCTCTCATAATGAAGCCTTAATGAGCATTTCATTTTCTCCTGGATTTTGTTCTCTACTTATTTTATTTTTATTTGTCTGGACTGACTATGCATTGATCTCCTGGTATTTTATGTATTCACTTATGTATGATGATCGTTTTGGGTTGACAGTTAAACACCATGGGTTAGCTAGTAGTATAAACTTACGTTTTGGGCCCTTGGACTAACACTGGAGAATAGGGCTCGTTAACATTCCCTAAACAAACAAAACAAAAAACATGCAAAATCCTGCTGCAATCCCCTAAAAAATAAGGTACCACCTTTTGTTGACTTTTCCTCTGTTTACAATGGTACAATGTACCCTGAAAGCTTATGTTTATATGGTCTTTTCTAAAATGTACAGAGAAGTGAAAGTGATATTATTTATACAATTCTGAGGTTTCTTTCCTTTCTTGGCTGGAAATTTCATTGCACTCTTCCAAAACTATTGCAAAAATAAATCATAGGCAGAATTGAGGTTTTGAGTCCCTGATTTCACCTGAATTGTGTTTCTATGTATGAGTTGGTTCTTTAGAGATTATTTTATCTTGCTAAAAACAGTAACGTATTGACCTATATATCTACATCTATATATTTGGAGATGATACATATATATATATATATTTGGAGATGTGTATACACAGTCATTTCATCAGCATCTCCAAAAACTACCTAGTGTTTGGGTTTTATATGTCATTCTATAGGTGTTATTTTTCTGTGGATTTCAGTGTGATTACAAATTGTTATGGTTAGACTTTCAGAGGCTGTTTTAAATACAGATCAGAGATGAAGTTCTCTTTGGAAGCTTTAGAGTTTTGCCACATAATATTAACTCTTTTGCCACAGTGTGTTACTATCCCAGCCTCTTTTAATCTTTTAAAAGGAAAGCCTCAAAATCCGCTGTCCCAGCTCTCTTTGCTATCACTAGAGAATGGAAGTTACTGCCTTTCTGTAACAATTTCTCAGGAGCTGGGCCAAGGAAGGTGATAAAGAACAAAGTCCTTTCTGATGCAGAACATTTTACGGATGTGTCTTAAAGACCTTGAGATAACTGTGTGCTTTTTGTATTTTTCAGCTTGCTTTGACCAGATCAAGTTCTTTAGGTGACTTTTCCTGGTCTCAAAGGTAAAGAGATTGAATTCTTTTGGGGTCTCTCATGAACATATTTAGGAACATAGCTCTCTAGACTGTTGATAACACACACACACACACACACACACACACACACCCCACACACACCCCACACACAGAGTCATACATACTACAATTTACATAAATGTCAGTGATTTTTTATTGTGACAGTTATTTTTAATGGTAAATATGTGCCAAATGTGATACTTTGATTTTCATACAGTGCTTTTTTGTTTTAATTTTTATTACAGAAAGCTTGTTACTGTGGAAAAGCAGGATAATGGAACATTTGGATTTGAAATTCAGGTGAGCAGTTTAAGAATTTTCTAGACTTCCAAGGAAGAAAGTGGCACTGGTAAATGTCATGATCTGTGCAAAGAAAATAGAATGAAGTTAGGATTAGAGAATGATGGAGACTGTGACTTTCATTCCCTGTGTGGTTGTTTTGGGTATTTTTTTCAGTGTGTTAAGTGCGCTCAAGGAAAGAAAACATTGAAGCTGATAAAATAAAACCCCTGAGATATGCTCAGCAGTTTGTGCTTAGCTGCTTCAGCCTTCCCTTAAGTCTGAGACTGATCAGAAATGCTTGATGTCAGCCAGGTCTTAGATAAGAGAGCAAAGTAATTTTTACAGATGTGCATTTTATGCATTTGCATTTTGGATGTGTTTTGCATAATCATGTTGTTATACTGTATATCAGATTTTAAATATTTGATATTCAAGAAATACTTGAAAGACTATACATCTGTGTATATGGAATGCATATATTCATGTATAGCTCCTGTTACATTTTGATACTAAATATTTCATATTGGATAAATGAGAAATTTGTAGCTTTCTTTTCCGTATGGGCAACACTTTATAATTATTATTTGAAACACTTAAGAACATTTGGCTCTACTTGCAGATTGCCTCATGCTGTAGGAAATTTTTAACAGTCTTTATAGGTTTTAATGTAATTGCCTGGGAATTTCATTGCTTATTTGCTGTCTGCTTTTTCATGACCGTGTTTGTAAAGAGGGTGAGTTAGGTCAAATGAAGTCTAGTACAATTAAGTGCAACAGTAGTAGCTTAAGTGTTCCTGTTTTTTTCCACAGTACTTTTGCATTTCTTTTGGATATGTTTTACATAATCATATTCTTACACTATACATCAGATTTTAGATCTTAGCTTTAGTGCTACTTTCAGAAAACTTTGGTGTGATATCAGCCTCACAAATGGAAAGTCAGTGTGTATTTTAAGATTAGGAACAGGAAGCTGCTAAGTAAAACATGTCTTATGAGTAAAGAAACAAAATGGAACTCTAGCTGCAATGAAGAGAGAGAAGCCTCTAGGAGAAAAGAAGATACTTCTACTTTCTGAACTCTTTTATTTTAAATTTGGTGAAATCTATAACTCACCACAATAATTGGTGGCATCCATCAAGTTTTAGGAGCACAGTATTCTCTCTTCTTCCCCATTTACATGCAGCACTTCCTATCACTCCCTATTCTGTTGTCGAGTTACCGTTTTTTTGTGACTGGTTCTTTTTAAAGGAAAATTATCCTCAAGGATGTGCAGCAGTTGCTACTGAAAACAGGATAAATGACTACTCATTTATCTTTATTTTTCTCACTCTGCTACAATGTATGTCGCTGCTTCCTTACATTTCTCTCCTATACTGTAAACAGTTATTCTACATGGATCAAGAGTTAAAATTATCATTAGTAGACTCTATATCCCAGCACCACTGATCAACATGAGCTAATGGCTAAAACTCTAAGTGGCAGCATGTTATGTGTTAGCTCAGTGATGCAGAGACCCACACCCCTGTAAATTCCCTCTGACATATGCTGCCCATTACCAGCTCATAATCTATTCCCTAGTACTCATAAGATTTGCAGCAATCAATAAATAGGGGAAATGCTTCTGGAAACTTTTTGAAGACCAGAAAGAATCTCCACGTACACATATTGAACTCTCATTGTGAATACGTGTTTAGAGTCTGGAAGATTGGCACTTTGAAAGAGACCAGATCCATCCTCCTTTCTGGTTTTCCGTGGGTGCAAGTTTTATGCTGTTCCCGAGAATCATGCATCATGATAAAAACACAAATTTTAGACTCATGCCCACCCGAGGTCATATTCTCTCAATTCCTGCCTCATGGAGTCCTTAGGAGTTTTAAACGAAGTAGCACGTCATGTACCTGGTAATGTGACTGGTACCAATAGAAGACCAACAGATGACAGGTGTTCGCATGGAGTTCATCAGGCATGATAAAGGGCAAGGCAATCTTTGCGTCCTAAGAAATTCAAGTGATCATTCTCTCACTGGTCCCTGTAATGGGAGCTAACAGACTGGGTAATAGAGAAGTATCCAATTAATTATTTCTTTCTGTAATTTTGTCTTTACCTCTCTATCTCTGACCCCCAAATTTTATACCCACTGCCAACGTATATGCAAGTACCAGCTGCATAAATCAACACTTCTCCCTTGCACTGTTCTCACTTTGATCACTGGGGTGGAGGGTGGGGTCTCACCACTGAGAATTATTAGAACTGTGGTTTCCCAAGGGAGTGTCAGTTATATCTTTTGCTCATGTACCACATGAACTAGACCAGCCTTCCATCTCTAGAAGGCTCCAGTCTGTAGTGAGAAGACTCCCAACAGGAAAGCTATTAAAGGGATGACATAGATGGGAAATGTATTGCATGATCTTTTAAAGTCCTTTCTACCTTTAGATATGGGGATTCTAAATGCCTTATAGATTGGACAGAAATCCCTTAGAGGCTAACAGGCCCAAGTTTCTGGAAGTTGCTTGCACATGACTGATTAGTGGCTTCTCAGGGATTATCAAAGAAGAAGGAATGAACATCAGACATTAATTTATTCTCAAGGAAACAGTACTGTAATGTGGCTTAATTTTAGGAATCAGCTGTTTAAAAGACTCAACTCGGAATGCTGATTTTGATTTTAAGTGGAACTAGACTTCATAACTTACATGTGTAAAAGAAAAATATATTTGTTATAGATCATTGGGATACTATATCTAGTAAACATTTATTCAGCGTTTTGTTACAATTAAAAAAAAAAAACCTCACCACCACCAAACTACTTGTGCCAAATTGAGGCAAGAGGCAAGATTAACTTTTTCTAATTTAGTTGGGTGACTAATGAACCGGTGAGAATTCAGGGCAGGCATACCAGAGAGTGCTCAGAAATGAAGGTAATTGAGTCAATTATAGTACTTCTGAATAAATGCAGGGCAGATTGTCATTATGTGCAGAACTCTGATTTAAAATAATCATAGTTGGCATGTCTCCCTTGCTGGATGTGTACTGTTTCATACTCTTCTGTAATGAGTGTTTTAGCTTAGAAGAACCACTTAGGGATTTTTCTCTTTGCTCTTGGCCACCATAGTTTTTTCCCATTTGGAAATGAGAAACTCAATTTTTAAAAGCAAATAGGTAATGATGATAGCATCAGGTGATCTCTTAGGCTTGGAAATATAAAATCTTGAGCCACTCTCATCTCACTTTCTTTCTCATAACAGATGTTTTTTTATGAATGGGGCTGGCTACAAATTGGTAGAATTGCAAAATTGGTACCTTTGATTCAATTTATAGTCAGAAAAGCCTTTCCCAATTGTCCTTTGCACTTACCTATTATACTTCTTAATGGTAATTGACATAGTTTTCTTTTTTAACAAATAGTTGTTGAGTTTTTTGAATAGTAACTATGAATCACTTTAATTTTTACAGACTTACAGGCTCCCAAATCAGAACGCCTGCTTCTCGGAAATGTGCACTCTGATATGCAAAATACAGGAGGACAGCCCAGCTCACTGCGCTGGCCTGCAAGCTGGTAACTTTACAACTTTGCTTTGCTCATGTTAGAAATCATTTAAATAGCAGAAAAAGAAAACTTTTTTAAGTAAAGGTCAGGATATGAGTGTTGCTTTGAATTTTCTTAGCTCGTTTATGTTTCTAAAATTTGGAACTTGCTTGTTTTGTTTCATTTGCAAGTCAGGAGGGATTATTTAATGAATCAATATAACATTCACTTTTCTTGGCATCTCCCAGGTGATGTCCTTGCAAATATCAACGGCGTGAGCACAGAAGGCTTTACCCACAAACAAGTGGTTGACTTGATCAGATCGTCAGGAAACCTGCTAACGTAACTATTTGTCTAGTTCCCGTGGGGCTTCAAAAATGTTATGTGCTCTCTTATAATGCCTGTTGAGTGAATGAATAGGCTTTTTGTTCAGGGATCACAAGAAAGGGGAAGGCAGTGCACCACAGCTCTGGGATTGGGTACAAACATTATCAGTTCCTTTTCTTTCTCAAGGTTCCTCAGACTCGAACATATTGTCAACGTCCGAAGTCAGAGGACATCAACAGCACAAACGTCTGTGTGGGAGGGATAGCTTTTAAAAATGTATTTTTTATATCAAAGTCAATTAAACTGGCACACATTCTCTTTAAACCGAGAGGAACTGATCCAATTTCCATGACTGATATAATCTTGTAGCTAAAACAAATCAAAGTTCATAAGGGCTGAGTTTTTTCCTCTTTTGCCACAAGCCACTTGTTTTTCTCCTCTAGCGTTCCATTTGCAGGAAACAGCAAAGTCTGCTCAGCCCTCCCGCCCTGAAACACACAGGCTCACACTAAGTATTCCAAATATTGCAAATTTATTAATAGGACAGCAGTCTTCCCAATTAGATATTTCACTGACTTTTCCACCATAACATTCCCAGCACCTAATAAGACCTTAATAGCCAGTTAAAAGATGAAATTCACTTGTTTATTAAAATTATATTTATTGAGCAAATATTATGTTTCCAGCTCTGTGATAGGCTTGGGAGAGACAAAGACTCTCTTAGTGCTTTAATATAATAACTGTAGAAAGAAATGGCTCAGCAAAGCCTGGAAAATAAGTAATTTTTATATTTCAGTTATTGATATTTGCTATGGGGAAGGTAAAATAGGACAATGGGATAGAACATTGGGTAAGGAGGTGGCCAGCTTAGCTTAGATGTTTAAAGTGGTCCTCTTGAGGAGGTGAAATTTGAGTTGAGACCTAAATGAAGAAAGGGGATGTTCATATGAACTCCTGGTAAGAACATTTAAGGTAAAAAGAAGTCTCTGGGTTCTCAGAATGGACTTGGTCACATCCAGGGGACAAAGAGAGTGAGCAACTGCAGTTAGTAGTTGGTGGATTAGGGAGAGCATAATAAAAAATGAAACCAGAGAGTCTGACAGGGGGCAGACCAGGGGCCTCATGTACCATGCCAACAAGTTTAGGTTTTATTTTGATTGTGATGGGTTCTATACTACCCCATTCCTTCTTCACAGCCAACTGCAGGGTTAAATTTTGTTCCTATTTATAGATGAAGTGCCTGAGGTTTAAAGAGGGCTAAGTTAAGGTCACACAACTAGTACATGATAGGGCTGGGATTTGACCACCTGCTCTGGACACCGGGAGCTGTTCTCTTCAGCTACAGCTGCTCATTGTAAGCTGCCAGTAGAAAATCTGCTGGATGCTCTTCCATGACTCTAGTCTACAACTTCAAAGCATGTTTTGGGTGTGTATATGAGTAGTTTTGAAAGATGGTGGTGGTAGTGGATTGAGTCCAGCTCTACAGGTCCTTTGAGTTCAAGGTAAAGGAAGGGTGCACTCTTGCTCCAGCGGAATCTGGACCCAGAAGGTGGGAACCATATGAAGTCCAAGAGGAAATGCTGGTTGTTAGAGTCAGAAAGTAGGTTCTACATGTGTGAAGTGGACAGACCACAGGTGAATAGGGGTGATGGGTGGAGATAATTGTTAGAAATTCAGAGATCATGAAAATGGGAGCCATTCTGTACAAATACGGAAGGGAATGGCCAATTGATGCTTGCAGTTTTGCCCATACACATCTATTGCTTGGGTAGGTCATACTGACACTGAGTCCCAATAAAATAGATTCATAAAGATCCCCACTATTGCCCAGAGAGTCAAGACTGCCTTAATGAGAAAGCAGACAGAGTTTTGGCTTCTTATCACCTCATTATCTCAGGCATGATGCTGTTAGAGGAAAATTGGTCTCCACATTTAATACTTCTACCATGCATTGAAACATTTCTTGCATTTTTATAGAGTTACAGCTTAGTTATAAGAAGGAATTTGAACCAATACTTTAAAAATTGGTGTGTGATTCATGAATGAAATTTTTTATCATATTCAGATTGATGGTTTAGTAGTCAAAATACAGGCCTTGAGCACATAAAACAAATCAAATCACTCAGGATAGAACAAGTCTTTTATTTTTAGACAGGTGTTTGGTGTAGGAAGAAAAGAACACTGTTAAGTTGATAATTCAAGGATTAAAGTTTGCGAAGTAAAGGTTCTGAGATGAAAGAGGTCTTATGAAGGTTATTATCTAATAGTAGTTCTGGTTCTGTTTGTTCTAGTTCCAAAATCGTAAGGCAATTTAAAGAGGTAAAGGCTCCCAGAATCCTAGAGAGGATTTGTTTCAAGAGTCCAGTTTTATGGATCTTATGTGTTGATTCCACTGTTGTGAAAATCCCTAGCGCCTATTGTTTTTGTTATTGTATCCTTTGTGTTTAGCCTAGTGTCTGGAATCTGGCACATAGTAGATGCCCAATAAATACTTAACAAATGAATGAGATAATTCAGCCTGTCCCCACAAGAATAGATTCTAGTAGAGAACAATCGTCATTGTAAATAGTGGCTTCTATAAAATAAGCTACAGTTTACAAATTGACCAGGTTCTTTTCTTTCAGCCACCCTCTCAAGGGAGTTTTTTTTCTTTTTCCCATTTTCTTCTGTGAATGTTATCAGAAGATTTGGCCTAGGTCCAGATACTTGAAGTGCCATGAGGACTGTAACATTTATATCACATTTTTTAGTATAGTCTGTGCTCAAAGTGTAGTACTCCATAAGTATGGTACTTGTTTAAATGAATCACTCATGTTATTTCCTCCCTTTTTTTTTTTCTTACAACAGGATAGAGACTCTTAATGGAACAATGATTCTCAAACGCACAGAGCTTGAAGCAAAGCTGCAGGTTTTAAAGGTAATTTAATTTAATTCAGTAAGGCACATTTTTCATCCTTGAATGTCTGAGTGGTGGAATAAAGATCTATTTGAGGAACGGAGATAGCCCTTGAAGATGAAATGTCATGATGAATCGAAACTGCTGAATTACCAAGAGCCACACAATTACCTCTGGAGGAATATCAAATTCTGTAAACCAATGTAAATCACTTTCTTCCGTCCTCCTTCTAAGTGTGTCTATGAGGCTCAGAAAGGCAACAGGAAGGCATGACACTTGAAGAACTCTTCATTTACTGCACCTGTGATCTCTCTTGATTTACATTTTGTTTGGAAAAAAAACAAAAAAGGTCATAATTTCCCCAAGTGTTGCATGAAGGTGCTTGGAGTTTTTGCTTTTTCACGGTCCTCTTTTTGTGTCCTTCACTTCTGCCTCATTCTTAAAACAAAGACTTTATCCCTCTGGTCCTGTGGCTGTCGTTGAATCTGCTTTCACTGGCAAACACACTACCAACTTTGAAGGGGGAAAAAAATTAGTTTCTAGAAGATAGTGTGCAATGAAGGATGTTCAGGAAAAACTCCCTGGGATGGCTCTTTGAGGCTCTTAAAAATCTCTGTTTTCTGGGCTCTGAGCCATGAAGTCCAGACCCTCACTCATATGCATCTGAGTCAGAGCCCTGTATACCTCTCTCCTGGTTCCAGGTGACCACTTCATCCCAATGCTTCCCTCTGAATGGTAATGCAGTAGTAGTGATTGTAGCAGAGATTGTATAACTTCCTCTAGGCAGGTTATTTACTTGGACTTTGTTTAGAAATAGCTGCCATTTATTAGTTTTCTTCATGAAGTATGCACTTATTAATTACTGAGCCCAAGAGAGTAGATTTTATCTTGTGTTCTTCTCTTATATATTTATATTTTATCTTAAATACTTTTCTTTACCCACATCCAATTCATTAACAAGCACTTCTTTCTTCTTCATCAACATTGGTTTTGATACTCTTGCCACCTCTTTTTGAATCAATTTATAACATTCCTTGAAAAAAACCTGTGCTTAAATTTTGGTAGGGATTGAATTGTATTTATAAAATAAATGAGAGTGATTGAAATCTTTAAGGCTTTAATTTTTCTCACTCTGAACACAGGATCTCAGTCTTCTTATTCAGGTCTTTTATGTATTTCAACAATACTTTGTACTTTTCTTCCTACATTTTTACATATCTTTTATTATATTTATTGTTATGTACTTCCTAGTTTTTTTTTGCTGTAATAGATATAATCTTTTAAATTTTCATATGGTTATTGCTATTGATTGTATGTAAATTTTTAAATCTAGTTTTGCTGAACTCACTTTATTCTAATAATAATTTTGTAGATTCCCTTAGATTTTCTATGTACACATCATATCACCTGCAGGTAATAAAATTTTGCCCTTTTAGTCCAATCATTGAACCAATTTATTTTTCTTCTCTTATAGCATTGGCTAGGATTGTCAGTATATTATAAATAGTGATAGTCTTATTGTTGAATTTAAAGGGAACATTTCTAGATTTTTGTCATTACATTTTTATAAGGAGTAAATAGTGATTCATATTATATATAGGTTTTTAAAGCTGTCAAAGTTAATTTGTGTTTCCAAAGTAAGATAGTTTTGGGGAACATCTTTTTTAAAAAGTTAAACTAATTTTTCAGGCTTTTATAGAAAAAAAGAGAAATATTGAAAATAACCTAGGGATGTTATTTAAAATGAGTGAAAAAATAGCCTTATATTTCACAGAATAAAGTACTCACTTGCACAAAACATTATTTCATGCTTCTAAGCAATTTCTATCTTTGAATACTTTCTCTGTCTTTGGATGTTTTCTCCTTAAGTTTTAATGTACATACTTAACTGCTTTTTGTTAGCAATGAATGTATATATTTTTCAATATCTGTGTCCTCTTCTAGAACATCATGAGCACCATAACATGCTTTAAATGTCCATTTAAGACATATTCCTTATTATTGCTTACTTTAGAGAATTTCATCAATTTTTAAAAATTACAAAATACAGATTTTTGTTCTAAATAGCTGGTACTAAACAAACATACAAACTGTTTCAGTTGATACACTTGCTGTTGTTTCTTGCACTCTAGTTCTTACCTCAGGGTTTATTTTGCTTCTTGCTATAGCACCTCCTTCAGTGAGGGTAAGTAGTTCTTTGTTAAAAAATGTCTTTATTTTACTGCTGCTATTGAAAGAGAGTTTTGCTAGGTAATTGAATTATTCTAAGTTGATGTTTTGTTCCCTTAGCATTTTGAATAGATTATTCCTTTAATATTTTTGTTTAGGAGACAGCTCTTAACAGTTGTTTTTGGTAGGTAATCTATATTTTCTGTTAAAGGTTTTAAAGTTTTTCCTTTTTACATTTAGGTCCTTAACTCATCCCAAATTCATTTTTGAGATAGTATGAGTATGTGAAAATTCCAATTTTATTTTTTCCATATGCAAACCTGATTCTCCTAGTACTATTTATTTTATAATCTCTTTTTTCTCTCAACTTACCTTCAGTGAAATCTCTTTTTTTTTTAAGCAGGTTTCATGTGGATTTCCCAACAGGATCCCTTTTACAATCTATTGGTCAATTTGTTTATCCCAAACTCAGTTTATAATAAATATTGATATCTAGTTGGGCAAGGTTATTCTTGGTCCTTTTTGGTCATTTGATCATCTATATAAATTATAAAATCAAATTATCAAGTTCCATAAATAAATGCTGGAATTTTGACTGGTATCACATTTTATATATATTGATCAATTGGAGAAGACTTGACATCCATATGGTATTAAGTTTTTTTGGTATATGATCTCACCATTTTTACTTGTTTTCTTTAAAGACTTTCAATAAAGTCCTATAATTTTATGTTATGGGTCTTATACCTTTTTTTTAGAGTTGGTCCTTTGTACCTTATGTGTTTGTTCTTATAGTTTCTTTATAAAAACAAAAGTTTTGATTGATGATAATAGATATGTGAAATCAATTTTCCTTTGCTGTTACTACATTGAAACACTTTGCTAAACTATATAATTTCTAATAAATTATCTGTAGATAATTCTGAATTATATGTAGAGATAACAGAAAACATCTGTTAAGAATGTTCTTACTTTGCTGCACTGCTCAGGACCTACCGTACAATCATGAGTAGAAACTGTAATTGTAGGCATCATTGTTTTATTCTTGATTTTAAAGGGAATTCTTAATCTCTTTCCTATTAGAAATAAGCTATCTTTTAGGTTAAGGAGGTTCCCATCTTTACTGAGTTTGTTGGTAATTTTTGCAGGGCTTGTGTATTAAATTTTATCAAATATTTCTTTTCTGCATCTGTTAATATGGTCTTCTCCTTTATTTTTAAAACTTTGTCAATATGGTGAATCACATTTAAAGATTTTCTAATGTAAAGCCACCCTTTCGTTTCTTAGGATAAGCCCAACCTGATTTATCCTTGAAATTTATAGTCATTTTTTATATACTTATAGGTCTGATTTGCTAATTTTTTAAAGAATTTTTGAAGATAGTTTCATTTTATATGTAGACTAGTCTGTAATCTTCTCAGATTATCTTCTTAAACTTTGGTATCAAGTTTACTAGATTCAGCAAGAGCCAGAGACTGTCTTTCTCTTTTTGTTCTCTGGTAGAATTCTTGTAATACCAACTGAATCATCTGGACTTGGGGTTCTTTTTTTGGGGGGGGACATTTAAACTACTGTTTCAATTTCTTTATTAGTTGTAAGACTACTCAAGCTTTCTTCATTTGTTGGGTTTTTCTGGAGCCACTTTTAGTTATGTTTTAGAGTTAATGTTTTTGTTAATAAAGTTTTCCAATTTATTGAATGATGTTGATAATAAAAATTTTATTCTGTTTTAAATCTTTGTCATAACTGTTAATTACATCCCCATTAACACTCATAAAAAGCTTATGCCTTCTCTTCTTCTTGATAATTTTTTTCTTTAGGATTTTCTATTTTTGAATCTTAAAAAAAACAAGTATTTGGATTTATGGCAAGCTTCTATTATTTTTCTGGTTGCTTTTAACATGTCCTTTTCTCTTTATTGATTTACAGTTTTACCACAGTGTAATTAGTTCTGGATTCATTTCTAAATTTAGAACTCATATCTAAAGACTTGTGACTTTTTTCAGTTTTGGAAAACTATCAGATCAATCTCTTTGAATATACCTTCCTCATTACTCCCTGAATTATCTTCTATTAGACATATTTTAGAGTTTCTTTTTTTTGAGACACAGTCTCACTCTGTTGCCCAGGCTGGAGTGCCATGGAGTCAGCCTAGCTCACAGCAACCTCAAACTCCTGGCTCAAGCGATCCTCCTGCCTCAGCCTCCAGAGTAGCTGGGACTACAGGTGCATGCCACCATGTCCGGCTAATTTTTTCTATTTTTAATAGAGACGGGGTCTCGCTATTGCTCAGGCTGGTCTCGAACTCCTGACCTCGAGCGATCTACCCCCCTCAGTCTCCCAGAGTGCTAGGATTACAGGTGTGAGCCACCACGCCCAGCTCAGAGTTTCTTGATTTATATTCTGTGCTTCCTAACCACTCTTTCATATCTTATACCCCTTTATTTTTTGTGTTATATACTCTTTGAATTATTTAGTAATATCTTCACTAATGTCCATGTTATCTATGCTCTGTATAGAATGTTCTTTTTATTGAGTTTTTAAAATTAGCTTATTTTTTTATTGTCTAGTAGTTTCTTTCATGTCTATTCTTATTTTATTTCTTTGTTTCAAATTTCTTGTTCTTATAAATAGTGATCTTATTTATCTCTGAAAGATTATAAACATTCTTATTTAAAGTCATCTTTGGACACTTGTATATTTTCATTTTGTTTGGACAGAATCCAGGTACCAATAATCAATTTTATTGTCTTTCTTTTCATTAAACATCTGTGAGTATTTTTGAGTTTAGTTTGCCTGCTTCCCTGGAGTGACATATCAGCCTCTCCCTTCAGCTCACGTGATAGAGATAATTAGACAATTGCCTCCACTCAGCACTTCAAGGATCCCAACTCGATCTGGAGGCTTAGATGCCTTTCCTGAAGAGTCAGTGTGCTGCTTGGCTCAGGTACTCCTGCCTCTCTAGGTACAAGCTCCACCTGAGCTGTAGCCAGCAGCAGCAGCTGCTTCTCTGTCTCCTTTGTCCAGTGGTGGAGCTTCACCCAAGGGTCTTTTCTCAAGCGGAAACCTTGGTTCAGTCCCTTGCTTCCGATAGGTGCATTTAAACTACATACTGCCATGGGATCCAAATTCTTAGCTTACCTTCTTTCATTTCTGAACCATTTCTAATCTCAGAATCGTGAGATTTCTAGTTTATCTCTTGCTTCAGCAATGTCTGGATCTGACCCATAACCAAGGTCAAGCAGGCTTCCCCTCCACACAAGTGACATTTATTTTGTGAGTGAGCACTCTGTCCCTCAAAGACTTCGTGGGGCCAAAAGCTTTTCTCAGAACCAGTGGTCCTTTTTGAGCCACTTCCCTTTCTCTTGACCTATGATTCAAAAGTGTAACATGAAAACAGCACATCCAATGGGCTGGCTGGGAGAGCTAGTTTTTAATCTAGTTCTGCTATTTACTGGATTTGAAGCCCTTGGGAAACATTTTGCCACACTGAATCTTTATTTTCTAATCTGTAACTTTTTAGAGAAGTTAGGAAAATTAAATAGCATATTATCTGTGAAAGCACAATGAAAGTAATAAAGTGCCATGGAAATGTTTAACTGTATGTCTCATGTCGATTGAAAGCATTGGAAATGTATTTGGAACTGGTTCAATGTGTGATAGCAGAGGGTTGTTTCAGGAAGCTATTCTTGTATGTGTTCATTCAACCACTATTTATTGAGCAGCTGCTATGTACCAGACATGGAGCTAGGCACAGTGAGGTGATGCAGCCCAGTGTGGTTAGATGTCACATATGCTTTAATTTTCACCTAATGATAAGAGTTCAGATTTGTCTAAATATACACTTGGGATATTAGTAACAGAGGCAGAAACAGATGCTGAAGAAAATAGGGAAGTTTAGTTACAGAGTAAAAACTCCTAGTCATTTTGATACATCTGCTCTTTATACTGGTGTTTTCTTGGTTTAAGTGACGACATACTTAAATCACTGGGCCAAATCAACAAATTAGATATTTTAAAACCTTTATTTTTATAAAAATTAACTACTTGACAAGCTGTGACTGTATTTTTGGATATAAGTGCAGAAATGTAACTTCCTCTTCTTTCTGTATTTAGTTTTGACTGTCAACCTAGCCTTATGCTCTTCCACAGGACTCTATTCTCTTGTAGGAGATAAATGTCTATGCAAAAGATGAAGGAGGTTGGTGTATATGCCAGATTCTTGCTAGTCTATATTCCCTGGGTCCCTGTTTTTGACCTTGACATAGCCACAGGTTTATGCAGATAACAAGAGCTATGAATAAGGGAGCAATGCAGTCTTATAGCCATTCTAGACTGTGGTATAGTATAGAAAGAACAAGAAATTGACTGAGCCACACATTGCTTTGATTTATTGCAACCATAAGTATTGCTGTTAAATGTTACTATTACCAAGGCTTGGAAAATGCCTCCCAGTTGTTGTTCAGTCTTTGAAGACTGAAGAATGAGCTACATTTCTCTTAAGCATTTAATAATGTTCTTGTAATTTTCTTATTTTCTTTCCCATAGGCTTTCTCCTCCCAAATATACATTTTTTTTCTGTTCCTTCTCATCCTTCTTCTACTCCTTCCAGATTGCTTTGTACAAAGGACTGCTTGTTTCCAACTAGGCTGTCTTCCCTTTAGGACAGATGTCCACAGGCAAACCTGAGCTGTGTGTACTTGCTGGGCTTGGTGTAGGGACCTAGAATGGCAAAGGAGAGGGTGGAGTAGAGGACAAGGAACAGGAGGGAGAGTGAGCCAGTGACTGTGTCTTGCCAGATGTCTTCTGTCTGGTTTGCTTTCGATGTCCATTGCCTCAGCCTCCCCTGAGGGCCAGGCCAGGCTTTGTGTGCTGTCTTGACCAATACAGTAGCCACTTCATTCCCACCACAGGCCGCTGCTCTTATGTGCTGTTAAGAAGCACTTGCAAAGTCAGGGTGCTTAACAGGTTCTAAGTTCAGCCCTCTAAGGAAACGTTTCAGATCAGGTGTGTTCTCCTTTTTGGTGTGGAACATAAATAGACGTCCAGCAGTAGAAAAGGCTGTGTTAGTGCCCCAGGCTTATAGGTTGACAATGATATTCATAGAGGATTTACTAAGTTCTAGTCACATTAACATTTAAAATATCAACTGAAAAACATAAAAAAGACAAGAAACTTGTATATAAGTTTTAAACACTTCTATTTAAAAACAAACAAACAAACAAACTGCAACTCAAACATTAAAGAGGTACCTTCGCCTTCACTCTGGCGCATCTGAATGGCTCAGTGAATGTAGCAAGTCCTGGGTTCTAAACAATTTACATCTATTAACTCATTTGATCTTCATAACATTTCTAGGGTTTAGGTTCTATTATTGTCTTCATCTGCAGATGGGGAAATCCTAGAGTGTAAATCCTTGCCTAAACAGCAAGTAAACACAAACACAATCTGGTTCTAAACTATTTTTTAAAATTAAAAAATATATATTTCATTGTTTCTCTTTATTTTTAAAAGAAAACTTGTTGGTGCTACCAGATTATTTCTTCAGAAAGTAGTATTCCCAGTATCTTCCTTTTATACAGTAAAAATCTTTCAAATGAATGTGAGGGATTGATTGGTAGTGCTAGAAAGAAAGGAAAAATATTAATGACAAATCTCAACTCATAGAATTAAATTACCAGCTTTACTGGGGTTTTCTAATAATTAGCACTTTTCTTCTTCTATCTCACAGCAAACCTTGAAGAAAAAATGGGTGGAGTTCAGATCTCTGCAGTTACAGGAACAGCGCCTGCTTCACGGTAAATGCAGTTTCCTGTTCAGAAACCACACTAACATTTCAGCTTTGCAGTATTTCTGCCCCTAAGTTGCTTAAGATTATCATCATTACAAGAAAAGTTTGTCTATCACCAATCAAGGATACTAGCCTGTGTTTCTTTGGTGTGCACGTTGGAGTGACTATATATTTGGAGGAGGGGTAAATCAAGTCAGAATTCCTTCTCCATACACACATGGCACATATGCATGTGAAAACATGCACACACATGCATGAACACGCTCATAAGGGGCACCTGGAAATTTTAGAAGAGCAGTAGGAAAGATTGCCTGACTTTCCTACTACTTTAGCAAATGAATTAAATTCCTGAAAATGAGCATGGCTCAGGCAGGGGCTCATTCCTAGAAGTTCCTAGAAGCTATTGAGGCTGGAATGGTTGCACATTTCTTGGGTAGAGCCCCTATCACTTGTTCGAATTGTGTAGGTTATGTTTAAGCAGAGGAATCCTTTTTCATGCTTCCCGCAAACAAAGACAGATGTGTAATATTATCATAACAGAGAATGCATAGCTCTTGCCATTGTGTGCATTTTGAAGGGAAGGTATGAGTTTAAAATTTGTTGATTTGCCATTTGCTGTGTTACTGGTGTAACCTGAGGAATGAACTTTTATGGACAAGTAATCCACTGAAACCACTAGTATGTGTGTTGAAATATAGGTTATACCTTCTTTAGATAACACCAAGCTTAAGTCTCTATTTATAACCTAGAATATCTATTAAAGGTGATACTCCATTTGTTTACAGAAAAAGATGCAATTTAATTCTAAATTAGCATTAATTTACAGCCTGGAGGTTTGAGTTGCAGTTTAGTTTTGTTTTTTTTTTAATAGAAGTGTTTGAAACTTATGTGCAAGTTTCTTGTCTTTATCATGTTTTTCAGTTAATATTTTTAAAAATTCATAATAGATTTTTTTGAGGTCTCAAGTTTGTTAGAGAGACGGAGATACGAAAACTCTGTGGCTTTTTTAATTCAGCCACCTCCTGGTTTTCTGCAGATGTGAAGGTTTTAGAGAAATCTTTGCCTCCACTTCTGGAGCATCTGGAATAGCTCAGTGAATGCTGTAAGTCGGAAGTTCTATAGGAATGGCCTTGTATAGACAAGATCCTTAGGTCAGGATCTTCATAAGGTCATTGTTGTACATATTTTTTGAGAGATTGTGGAAATTCTTTCATCTGCTTTTTCCAGATTTAGAGTAAACATTCAGTGCCTGAGATTCTACAAAGCAATTGCTCTTTAAAAGAAATTCATCAGCTCTTTGCAGGATGAAGTAAAGTAGGCTGTATTAGCAAAAAGGAAAGCATTATGACTAGTCATTGCAGGGCTGGCCACACTCAACCTTGCAAACCAAATGGAAAAACAGTCTCTTTATACTATGAAACAATGTCAAAGGAGAGCAGCAGTAAAGATAATCACCACAAAATAAAACCATTTCCAAGCATGCAGTATTCTGCTACTTTTTCTGAAGCAGAGTCACCTTCTATTTATATTTTTCTCATGCCAATATCTTTATTTTTATTTAGCAACATACTAACCAACTCAAGTAGTGAGGAAGCAGGTGGAGTATGGACAGGATGTTGATGTGGTATTAACGTGTGAGTTTGGAGAGCCAGGTGGAGGTTATTAAGGGCTGATGAAAAAAATCCAGCCAAGCAGATAAAATTCAATTTCTTCAAATAAATTATTTCTTATCTGAGGATAGAAATGCTTTCTGGGTACAGCATCCTTCTAGAGCATTTAAGTATTCCAAATTGAAACTTGGAATATTGAGGCTGGAAGATATAGTTGCTTTAATAAGCACCTGTCATAAACACCTTTAAATTTTCTGTTTTATAAATGTGTTTCCCATATACTTCAAATAATTTTATAATAATTTCACAATTATTTTAAAAAGACAGTAACCAAGAATCAGAGGGAGTAAATGGAGACAGTCCATCAGACAGCATTTCCCCAAGTGTATTCCTTGGAACCCCATATGTGTGAGAATTTTAATAAAAAGGCTTCAGAGTCATTTAAATTTCAGAAACAATTATTTCATAGATTCAGAAGTCACACTGTCATACTGTCAGTCAGGTTGAATGTTCTCATATGAAGTATCTTGCTTAAATTTAGTCTAACATCATAATTTTTGTGACCATGGAATCTTTTCCTTGGAACTTAGTCCATGAACAAAAGTTTGGGAACGCCTACCATGAGGTTTATCAGATGGCCTCATAAACGGTCACTAATTCACGCAAGTGAAAGCTTGGTGAAAAATATTTTCCACCCTCATTCTTTCTTGTGTTCTTGAAAGAGGAATTCTGGTGTACTGTATTTATTTGTCGGGAGTGATGCTCAGATCATTCCACAGTAGACTTTGTTCTCTGTACTCCAGGTGATGCAGCTAACTGCCTGAGTTTGGAAAACATGGACATGGAGGAGCTGTCTTTGTTTGGAACCCTGCCTGGTCCAGGCCCGGTACTTGTAGACCGGAATCGATTATCCAGTGAGAGCAGTTGTAAGAGCTGGCTCAGCTCCGTGACGATGGACAGCGAAGACAGCTACCAGACGTGCATGTCTGAGGACTCCAGCAGGGGCGCCTTCAGCCGGCAGACGAGCACAGATGATGAGTGTTTCGTCCCCAAGGATGGGGATGATTTTCTGAGGAGGTCTTCGTCAAGGAGAGACCGCAGCATCAGCACCACCAGCAGCGGATCTATGTCTCCCCTGTGGGAAGGCAACTTCTCAAGCATGTTTGGGACCCTGCCTCGGAAGGGCAGAAAAGGAAGTGTCCGGAAGCAACTCTTGAAATTCATCCCTGGCCTTCACCGCGCTGTGGAAGAGGAAGAGAGTCGCTTTTGAGGGGTGGTGGTGCCCTTTCAAATTAGCTTATTTCACAAATATCTCTGGACTCATCTAGATCAACTCCACCCAGCTTAGTGGGAAAATACAGATGGATTGCTTAACTGACATCCCATTTCACGGCAGTAATGACCTTTATTTAAGTTTTTGCATCATTGTTTTTGCTTCTTAAGTCATTTTTCAACCAGAACAGCTGTTCTCAGCAAACGTTAGGGAAATCAAGTAATAAGTTAGATAATATAACAAATTAATGCAATGGCCTGCTCATTCTAATGCTGCCTGTGAAAGCAAGAGTAATATTTATTTTCTAGATTATTCATGTGAAAAATGGAGAACTTGTTGGAATCAAGTGTAAATAAAGGAGTGACAAAAATATAATAACCTACAAAAATATAATAACCTACCATAGGATAATTGGTAGGTTACAAAATCTTTTGTTTGCTTAAGCTTAGTAGCTCCTGGGAAGGCTTAATAATAGGCCATTTTGAATGTTTCTGTTCAAATCTATGAATGGATTATAAACAAAGATGACCACCAGCCTTTTCTCACTCCCATAGTGATGATAAAGCAGGAAGATTTATTAATATGAGGGGTTAAACTTCCTTAGAACCATGGAAAGATGTGGTCTGAGATGGGTGCTGATGAAGATGATAATAAGGACTCTTTAATAGGCAGTCTAAACAAAATCGATGGAAATCTCATTCATTTTCCTAATTTGACTTTTGTTTTGCCTAAACATTGATGACAAGTCTAGAACTCTCAGGATCCTACAGCCTTGTGATGATGATGACGACTACTATTATTATCTTGCTACAAATGTCTAAAAACCAAAAAGAGAGTTGGGAAAAGATTTTCTTCCTGTAGATTTTTTCACATTACTTCCTACTGTATGCTATATATTCCAAATAGTTACCACCTCAGCAGTATTTTGTCTTGTCTGTTGGTTATGTTAGTATCACATTACTTCTAGCCTTTAAATCACTCTATATTTTATTCAATATCTATTAAAGTCCATGATTTTTCTGTTATGGTGACACAGATGTTCATCAACTATATTCTAGAGTAGGTGATTTGGACTATGTAATAAATAGTCCTTACTGATTTTAAGCTCTGTGTCTGTGTGTTTGTGTATGTGTGTGTGAGAGAGAGAAACAGAAACAAGTTGCCTTTGAGTAGAACTGGTACACTTAAGTAAATTTCTGATTAATCTAAAGAATGAGTTATTTTGAGGAAAAAAGAGGGCAGGGTAAGGAAGGTTATAGGATAAGAAATAAGTAATAAAATTGAAATATAAAAAGATTTCTGGTTGGGATCTGCTTTCTGTCAATTCCTTGAATCCAGTGGACTTTGCATGAGGGTTGTTCAGATGAAAGGCAGCATGTAGCACCTTTCACAGAAACAACAGCAACCTGTCTACCATTTCTGAATGCCTAGCAGGCTAAAGGCACTTTACATGTGATCCCCATGGTAACCCTACAGTAGGTGTTAGGCATACCGATAAGAAGGCGGGAATTTGGAGACGTTCCCATAGTCACATGGCTCATCAGTGTCAGGGCTGAAATTGGAAGCCAGTCCTTCCTGGCTCTAGCCTATTCTCGTCTCTCTAGGTATCATTTACTCTTTTGTGATCACCACAGTACTTTTTATTTCACCAGCAGGAATACTTAAAATTTATAATTGTAGAGACTGCATTGTCTTTGGTAAATAGGAAAACAAACATTTAGGGTGACTCTCTTGGCCTCCACAGGCAAGTTTTCAGATATAGGCACATTAATACCTGCATGGTTAGCAATGCATTTATTTTCAAAAAGAGCTTGCAAACCAGTTATGATTCAATTGGTATTGCTTATTTCTCATCATGGTCTAGAATTGTCATGTTAAAGATCTGCTTGTGTGAATGCAGCATTTCCTGTTAGTTCTATTGCACAAAGCTCAGGGGAAAGAAATATTATATTTGAAAAAAGATGACTTTAAGTCTTCTACAGTGTGAAAAAATGCTTTAAGAATGACCACAGGTCCTATGGGAAAGCAGACCATAGATCATTTGCTTTTCTTGTGGCTTTAGTACAGAAGTGTAATATTAGCTCTATGATAGTAGACATCGAATGCAAAAAAGAGGCAGGGAAGGGACAGAGTAGGTATTACTTTAGTTTGTGATGAGAAATTAAGTCAAGATTTAAGTATGTTCTGGGAAAAAAGAAAAGCACTGGTTAACCAAGGTACAGGAAAGAAGGTCATGTTGACGTGTTCATAAGCTGTGAGAAAACTAGCATTTGTTTAGTGGAAATGTGGGTAAATTTCTCACAGCATAGCTTTTCGGACTAAGTCTGACCTCAGCGGATCTTTAGAAGAACCTTATGGTGCATAGTGACTCATTTTGATATAATTTACTGGGAAAAAATTAAAAAGTAATTTTTTTTACCTGAAGTTGCCAAGTATGTAATATTGGTGAATTACATTAATTGACAATTTGTTACAAAAATGCATTTTTTAAAATGGCATTTGATAAATCAAATTTGAATCAAACATATTGGGAATTAGTTTATTATGTGACTGAAGGGATGACACCATGTCAAACTTATTGGCAATATATTTTTTGAAACAAATTTTTATTCATTATTTTATACTTTGCAATTCTTTTATAGCTTAGGTGCATGATACAAACAGTATTTAAAATCCCAGTTTGAACTGAAGAAATCAAACTTGGACACAGTTTGTATATATTGATCACAAAGTATTAGTATTTATGAATGTATAGAGACTAAATATATTAAATAATACATAACTATGTTGAGCCCTTTGGCTCATAAAACTATTGTTACTTTTAACTGTCCCCTTATAGAACTATGAGCTATGAAATCAAAATCTGATATCTTTCTTAAATAAAGAATGCTATTCTTCAGTGTCCGAACTTTTTCTCTCTCTCCTTCCCTTCTTACCTCTCTACCTTAAAAGAAATGATTGTTTTATAATCAGATGTTTTTTTAATCCTGAGTGACCTCTTGACACTTACTTTTTTGAGGCCCTTAAAAGGCACTAACTACTTAATACTTAACTAGTATTAGTTTTCTATTGCTGTTTAACAAATTATTACAAACTTAGAAGCCTAAAACATATTTATTATCTCAAAGTTTCTGTGGGCCAGGAGTCTGGGCACAGGTTAGCTGGGTCTGTTCAGGGTCTCACAAAGCTGCACTCAAGGTGTTGCCTGGGGTTGCATTTTTGCCTGGAGGCTTGATTGGAAAAGGAACCACTTATAAGCTCCCTTAGGTGGTTGTGATTTCCTTGCAGCCATACGATTCATGGCAGCTTGCTTCTTCATAGCCAGCTATGGAGAGAAAAAGGGAGTAAAGCCATAACAAGAGTCTTAAATTATGTAATGTAATCACTAGAGTGACTTCCCATCAGCTTTGCCATATTCTGTTAGCTAGAAACAAGTCACAGATCCCACCCATACTAAAGATGCAGGGATTACATGAAGGCATGGACATTAGGAGGTGAGGGTTAGGGGACCATCTTAGAGTGTGTTTGTAACACCATTCAAGGATTTTGCAAACCAGGTAATATATAAAGATATTGAGTTGTTTCTAAACCCCTTTGAGTAAAAATAAGTGGTGAATGTTACCACCTTAATTTTTGTATAAAGAAATGGCAGCATGAAAGAATTTTGGGATTAGAGAACCTGGCCAAGATTGTATATCTAGCCAAAAAGCTGAGTGAGAAACTGAATCCAAGTCTATTATTGACCTCCCAATTTTGTCTCCAAGATGCATGGAATGATAAAAGAAGATTTGAAAAGAATATTAGAGAATGAGCTAGTTACTTGCTTTTAAATTCTACTCAGGGAATCTGAATGTACTTAAGTGAATTTGGTGACTTTGCCATTTCTAGGCAGCTACATCTTTATAAGAAGAGGACAGGAGGAATTCCACAGTAAAAGAAACAGAACACTGATTATCAAAACTACAAAGCACAAAAGTCAGGAGATATCAGAAAAAAATTATCAGAACTTAAAGAAAATAAGTTTGAAAGAATATAAAACATATATATCTTAGGAATAAAGGACAACTCCCCCAACTTGATAAAGATCATCTACAAAAAACCTACAGCTAGTATCATAATGATGTGAAACTGGATGCTATCCCCCTAATAGCAGTCGCAAAAGCAAAGATGTCTTCTCGTACTACTCCTATTCAACATTGTACTGAACATCTTAGTGCAAATAAGACAAGGAAAAAGAAAGGTATACAAATAGGTAAGGAAGAAAAGAAACTGGATGGTATGTTTTCTATGTGGAAAATCCCTAAGAATCAACAACACAACAAAAAATCCTGGAACTAATAAGTGACTATGGCAAGGCCACAGGATGCAAAGTAAATATACAAAAGTCAATTGCTTTCCTATACAGCAGCAATGGACATTTGGAATTTGAAATTTAAAAAATATGATAGCACAAAGAAATGAAATACATAGGTATAAATCTAATATATTGTGGGGCCTCTATGTGGGAAACTATAAAAATCCAGTAAAAAAATCAAGGAATATCCAAATAAATAGATAGATAGTCTGTGTTCAAGGGTTGGAAGATTCAATAGTGTTAAGATGTCAGTTCTTCATAACTTAATCTATAGATTCAGTGCAATCCCAATTAAAATTCCAGCAAGTTATCTTATAGACATTAACAAATTGATTTTAAAATTTATATGGAAAGGCACAAGACTTAACACAGCCAACATAATACTGAAGAAGTTGAAAGAACAAAGTTGGAGGAATTTCAATACACTATTTCCAGACTTACTACAAAACTACAATAATCAGTACAGCATGGTATTGGCAAAGCAATAGACATATAAAAATCATTGGAACAGAATAGAGTACCTAGACATAGACACACACAATTATAGTCAATCTAATTTGGCAATGGAATAAAGTCAATTAAATGGAAAAAGATAAAATTTTCAACAAATATTAATAGTTTTGGAACTTATGCAACATCTTATATGTTTCAGAAAAGTTAATTCAAGATGTATCATAGACAAAGATGTAAAACAAAAAACAATAAAACTTCTCTAAGACAACATAAGGGAAAGTCTAGATTTCCTCAGGGTTGGTAATGAGTTTTTATTTATTTTATTTTATTTTATTTCTATATTTTTTCTTTTTTTTATAAATAATTTTTACAAATTTTAACTTTTCTTTCTATTTTTAGGAGAGACGGGGTCTCGTTCTTGCTCAGGCTGGTCTCAAACTCCTGACCTTGAGCGATCCTCCCGCCTTGACCTCCCAGAGTACTAGGATTACAGGCGTGCCCGGCCTGTGATGAGTTTTTTGATAGACCAAAAGGTTGATCTATGAAAGAAAAGTTGATAAATTTGACTTTATTAAAATTGAAAACTTCTGCTTTCCAAAAGACACTGTTAAGAAAATCAAAAGGCAAGGCATAGACTGTGAGAAAATATGGATAAACAAACTGTGGTACATTCATACAATGCACTATTAATCAGCTATAAAAAACAAGCTATTCAGTCATGAAAAGATAGGAATATTAAATGCATGTTGTTAAGTGAAAGAAGCTAATCTGAAAACGCCACACACTGTATGATTCCACACTGTATGATATTATGGAAGAGGCAATACTATGGCAATAGTAAAGATATCAAGGTTACCAGGGGTTAGGAGTGGGAGGAGGGCACAGAGAAGATTGAATAGGTGGAGCACTGATGAGTTTTATATAGTGATAAAACTATCCTGTGATATTGTTATTGTGGATACATGACTTTATGCATTTGTCAAAACCCATAGAACATTGCAACACAAAGTGTTATCCTTAATAGATTCAAATTAACAAAAACCCACTTAGGAAGTTGAAGGATCCCAGAATGGAATGAAGAATGTGACAAAAGCAATCTAATTGTATTAAAAATGTATGAAATAACCTATTTAAGAGGGTAGAAGAAAAGCTGCTGACCTAATGGAACTAATTGGAGTCTGTAAAACCAAAGGCAAGATAAATCATGCAGAAACATTGTACTCTAGTGGAAAAACATGTTTTCCACATGAGTAGAAATTAACAATTCTGATATAGCTATGTATGTATATAGGAATTGAAGAATTAATAAATAAATGGCTGATGATGGGAGCCATATTTCTCACTGTTGGATTGGGAGTTTACAGATAAGCAAGAAAGGATGCATGTGGTAATGGGTTAGAGTTGGAGATATTTGTATGTACTCAATATTAGCTTAATAAGGGTACAGATGATTACATATATATTAATAAATATAGATATGTGTATATACATAAGTTGGTTTACACACATATATTTCCTTGCTGTGTCAGCTGAGAGGTCTGAGACGTAATGACACCCTAGTAGCAATGAGCACAACTAGCACCAAGATTTTGGCTTCTAATCCCGTTGTTCAATAAAAAATATCATGGGCCCTTGGAGAAATGGCTTATTCTAGGACCAGGAAAGGAAATGTACACGAACAGCCTCCAGCATCTTGTAGTGCCAGAATGTAAGAAAGCATTAAAAAAAGGAACCTCATAAAGATGGGAATTTGTTAAAGGGACACAGAAGCCAACTGAAAGAGCTCCCAATGGCCAGAGATGGAACAGTTTGAGCAACAGATAAAATAGTATTAGGATATAACCCCAAATATAAAATAAATATACATTCAGGAGTCCACACTGATATAAATAAATGACAGATTACATAATAAATGGGGGTGAAGAGACAAATCTCCTGTGCAGAAAAATCCCAAGTTATTTATGTAAATACTGAACCCTCAAGGAGGTGGAGCACAACGCCCATGCCTTGCGTGTGGGCTGAGCATGGTGACCTCTTTCCAAAGAGTACAGTGCAATAGCTTTCAGAAGACAGAGCAGAGGAAATATTTCCTAATTCATTCTATGAGGTGAGAATTACTCTAATTCCAGAACCAGGCAAAAATACTATAAGAAAATTATAGACCTATATCTCTCATTAACATAGATGAAAAAAAATCCTCAAACTAATTAGCAAATTGAACTGAACAATGTATAAAAAGAATTACACACCACAACCAAGTGAGATTTACCCCATGTATGCAAAGCCTGTTCAACATTTGAAAATCTATTAACGTAATCTATCACATTGGCAGGCTAAAGAAGAAAAATTACAGGATCCTATCAATAGATGCAGAAAAAGCATTTGACAAAATCTAATGCCCATTTGTAATAAAAACTCTCAGCAAACTAGAAATAGAGAGGAACTTCCTCAACTTGATAAAGAACATCTACACAACAATCCTATAGTTAACATCATACTTAAATGGTGAGAAACTAGCATGATGTGGGTGGGCTGTCACTATGGGCTTCATCTTCAACATCATCTAGTCCTTGTGTGTGTGTGTGTGTGTGTGTGTGTGTGTGTGTGTGTGTTAGCTAGAACTACAGACACATGCCACACCAGGCTAATTTTTTATTTTTTTGCAGAGAAAGAGTCTCACTGTGTTACCAGGCTGGTCTCAAATTTCTGGGCTCAAGCAATCCTCCCACCTTGGCCTCCCAAAGTGCTGAGAATACAGGTGTGAGCCACCACATTTGGCCTATCTTATATCTTCTTAAAATAAGTTATCCAATTATAAACTATTGATTTCTTTGGGGCATAGCTTCCACATAAATTTGATATTTGTTCTTGTTTCAATTTTAGCAGAATTCATGTTGCTCTGGTAGGGGCTCTTTTCAAACTGATACCTTATCCTTCTTAGTGCATCAAACTAGATCTTGTTTAAATATGTTATAATAAGTTAGTAACAGTTTGGGTGCAAAAATTATTGAAATCCGTGCAATTTTTATAAACTTTTTGAAGTCCCCACATATATAAAGTGATCGAGAGAGTGGAAGTATTAAAAATAAGTTAAAGATAGGGAAGAGAGAATCAAAAGTTCCAATATACATCCAGTGGAAATTCTGGAAGGATAAAATGGAGAAAACAGGAGGGAGGCCATCTTTGAAGAGTTGGTGATTGAGTATTTAGTAGAATTGATTTAAAAAAAAGAGAAACCCATGAATTATTAGAGTCAGAAAAGGCTACCTCTTGAGCAGAGTATACAAGAACAAACCCACATTCAAGCACTGTAGTTATAGTGGAGTCATGGAACACACCAAAGTCAATCTTTGGTAAAAATCTTAAAAGCAACCAAAGAGAAAATACAGATTACAAGGAACAATAACTATGTTGACAGAATCAAGTCTCTAAAGCTATAACACTGAAGGGGAGACCTAGGCTCCCTAAATTACTCATCATAAAGAATGCTACTTTATGATACCCTTTGTGAAATTGTCTAACAGTTTTTCTATGTGTACAATTTAACTTACTGTTGGTGGCATGTAAAATTTTCCTATTTTGTTATATTTCTGTAGTTGTGCACAGCTTTACTCACTCTTGGTGGCATGTACAATTTTCCTATTTTCTTATATTTCTATAGTAACTAGATGAAGAAAATATTTATCAAAGGGATAAGATTTTTGATTAGCAGAATTATACAGTTTCAATTTTGATTTGTTTATTCAATCATCCAAAAAGTCAATGAACAATTTCTCAGCCTATTTTAATCAGTGGGATCTGTGTTAGAAACTCAAGAGAAATAAAAGTCTTACATGTTAATACTTAAAATAATGTCAGAAGACAAATATTTATATGTAATATAACAAATTCTAAGGTAAAGATATGCAATATACTATAAGCCTATACAAAGACCACCTAACTCATACTAATGTTAGAAATGTGATCATTATTTTACGTATACTCTTCTGGGGAGGAGTGCAAAGAACTTCAGTTATGTTATGACATTGAATCAGACATATGATAAGGGAAATTAGAAAATTATTAATCTAAATAAATCACTTGGATTTGAAATGAGCTTTTCTTTCCTTTATGACAATGCTGATTTAGTGATTGTGATCTGAGATCATTCTGGGCATGTGACAAACTCATTATTAAAGAAAATGCACATGCCCAGATTAAAGAACAGAGAAGTTTGGATGGGACCCACTTTCCTTTCCAATGGCTATTTGAAGAGGTCTTCCATTTTTTTTTTTCATTTATTTCCTACCTGATTCGAACACTAATGGATGGAGAATAAATGAGAAGAGGAATGGTATTTGCACCATTTGGAGGCTGAAATTCTATAATTACATTGGCTTCAAATGTGCAGGATTAAGCTCACGGATCAGTATATCTCCAAACCTTATCATTGCTTCACAAATAGTAGAGAAAATGAGAAAGAAACAAATTTTTAGACATGTAGTGTCCTGTTATAAACATTCCTTAATTATAGTAACTCTAACATTTTTTGCTATCAATAAATGATGCATAAGTGAATTTTTAAAATATTTTTTAAATAAAAAATAGGAAAAACATAGAAGATGATAATGGGTAAGGATCTGATTCCAACTAGCTGTGTTTGAAGACACAGTAGTTATTTCCTCACCACAGTATGTGACACTTTTATTCTGAGTTTTAGAACTATAGACAGAACCACTAATTCAAAACAGGATGTGGGTGAACAGTCACGAACAAGACTCTCTGGACGAGACATGAGCTAAGCTAGTGGTTCGGAAACAGCAGTCCTCAGTCGAGAGCTGGCTTGCTGCCCAGCAGTCACCTGAGGAACTGATGAAAGTGCAGATTCCCAGGCATCAGGCCCCAGGGATTCTGTCCAATAGGCCTAGTCGGGGTCCCGAAATCTTTGTTTTAAACAAGATCCCCGGAGGATTCTCACATGGATAATTATGAAACCATGTTTGGGGGGACACTGCTCTAGAGGTTTGTAATTTCTCTACTAGCTCTGCTATTGGTAAAGGGTTGGAACTGGGAGTAACTAGGAAAAGAGTATAAGAAAAACGATGAAAAATGTAAACACAGTTAAAAGTCTCTTTAGAAGAAAGCTACCTTCTAAAAACTTCCTGTTAGATTTTTCATCGTGACTGTGAGAAAGCTCCACTCTTTCCAACCTCAATCACTCTCATTTTGTGCACATAAGCCTGACCCCTTGTCCACTGAAGTGGATGTCATTTGAAAGGAATTCCCGCAATTCCCTTACCCCTGGTGATTTCTATCTCTCTTTCCCTTTCCCACTATTTCTGAGAAAAAGTCCTGACTGAAGTGAATACATGTTTTTCCCACTTCTTATATCTTCTTTACTTATCCACAGGTTTCTTCCCTCAGGCCTATAAATGGTTTCCATTTTTCCCTATTCCAAATTTAACCCGTAAGACCTGCTTAACCAGCATAATCAGCAGAGCATATCTTTTCAGTATTTAAATTAATCTCATAAGTCCCTGATTTGCTCAATTTAGACATTGGAGACTAGCATTCATTGATTTTGTTTGCATCCTTTGTCCTAAATTTCCTAAAACCCTGGGGCCTTACTTGCTTGTACTTCCATACCTCTGAAAAGAGAAATGGGAATTTGAAAAGCCACGAGTGGGCCCAAGTTCAGCTTCTGTTGCTGTCACGAAGTGTCATTACTAAAATCTTGCCCTGCAACGTTCAAGGCACTGACACCATTCCTGGTCTAGAGCCTTCCATATCATTGTATTTTCTTGGGAAAGAAGTCAGCCTAGGTTATCTGGTATTTAATTCAGTCAAGAGAATGTGAGTTTCCAAGATGGCAGTTCTTTCAGTTTCCATGCACATGCTATGTCTTTTGTTTTCAAGTCCCCTTCCGTATGGCATGGCTGAATTGGAAGGAGCTGTGGCCTTCAGTCTTCAGTGTTTCTCCCCTTAATCACAAAATCATACTCCAAGATAACTTGCTGTCTCCACTTCTAGACTTAGAGAAATTTGCCTTAAATATATGTGCGTATCTACAGATATACATATATTACATACATGTATGTATATGTATACATATGTATTATGCATCTTCTCCTGATGATTTCCTCCAGAATCTGTTGCTGTATCTTTTTCCTTCTCTTATCAACTGATCTTCTTGGAAAAGTGGTCTACCCATTCACTGTCTCCACTTTCTTCTGATCCAGTTACTCCTTGGCTTATCCTCTGTGATCTTGGTTTTGGATCATCACTCAATCATAAAACAATCTTGTCATTAACAACCTTCTAATAAATAGCCACAGCAGTGTGGCTATTTATTAATCTTTGTCCTCTTCAGCCTTGTAGTAGACTTTGGTATCTGTGATTAGACTCATTGTGAGATATGCCACTATCTGTTCTCAATGCTCCATTTTCTAATTCTCTTTCTGCCACCTAAATGGAGCCATTCTTGAAGTTTTATCCTCTGCTCTCTACTTTTCCCTCTGTATGTTCCTTTCCTGGTGATTTTTATATTCAGTCCCAACTTCAAGTATCACTTCTGAATACCTCAACCATTTTCCCAGAATTCCTTGCTTCTAATGTGCCTCTCTCATCCTGTTTCTCTCTCTCTCTCTCTGTCTCCACTACATATCCTGTATTTCAGTTGTGTCGAATACACTCATTTTTTTCTGTCTCCATGACTACAAAGATTAGGGAGAATGCATAAATGAGTGATGTGGGCCAGGTAAAGACAAATCATTTTGTAATAAACACTGAGCCTCATGTCAGGACCACAGGGAGAGGTGGGGACTGTGGGACACTGACCAGCTCATACCCAGGTAGTGAGTGGTTACTCAGCTACTGTGAGTTGTTTTCCAGATTTTCTTGTTTTTTTAAAAATTGATTTTTATATGATCACTTTTCTTCTAAATGTTGATAACTAAATTTTAAGTTTTAGAAAACATAGGCAGGCAAAGGACAACATATTTGCCAGGCATATTTAGCCAGATGACCATTAGTTTGCAACTTCTGACCAAAATCTAGATTATTGAAGAAACTCCCTACACAATCCATACTCTTACTCCAGATGCTGCCTTTACTACTCATGCTACACAATTACTAGATTAATCTTCTTAAGGCTAAAGTGAACCGCAGATCATGCCATTTTCCAAGTAAAATATTCCATTATTGATCAAATTAAGCACAAAACCTTGGCAGAGCTGTAAACACTCCTCACCATAGTCATAGTTTCCTCTGCACCCTTATCTTTCCTGCTTTCCTACATGTATTTTGTGCCTCTGGACTGTAGCAGAGACTTTCTTAACAGACCTCTGCTTACCTGTCCATGAGCCTAACTCATGTTCCCTGTTCCCTTGTTAATTCACATTTGATGTGCTCGTGTTTCTGCTCCGTCTAGTTGAGTTGTATATTATTCAAGGTTTGGTTGTTTTTTGTCCCCAGTTGTATTTGTGGTTTAAAAATTCCTTCTGAAATTGGGTAGGACAATATAAAAGACTAGAAGAAAATAGCAAAAATCCAAAATTCTGCACTTACATTGTTTCATAAGGGTCTTTTAATTCCCCTTTCACTTTAAGGAAGCTGGGATGTTCTGGAAAATGCTTTATACAAGAAGGATGACATTGGAATTCCAATGAGTGAACCCATACTCAAGGAAGAGAAGTTGGCTCTAGGGCAAAATGTTGGTAAATGAATCTACACCTACATATTAATATTTTAGATTAAAATAAAACGTTTTCAGGTATATACACTATTTTATGATTACCTGCTTTAACCGACTTTGCAGATTATCCACTATGTGTCAAAATGATCTTGGGTTGTATTTGATATTTTGCACCCTCACTCCACTCCCAAGCTTGCTTGACATTAGTGTTTTGTTTATGTTCTATCAGTCTATAGGTCCCCCTCTCTTCATTTCTAATTTTTTGAAATCCAACCCATCATTTTCACATTGGCTCAAATGCCACCCTCAACATCACATGTGCAAATATATATATGCATACACACTCATACCCACACTCACAATTTTCCCCTTGATTTCTCCACTTTAATATGAGTTCTCCATCCTTTACACATCCTTGTTCTTTATGCTTCTCTTTCCTAATAGGGCTGATTATATTCCTCTTTTCTGTAATGCATAGTCATTAGTGTTCTTATCTTATGCTTCTGAAAATGCCACATTCTTTGAAGGCAGATTTGTGTACTTACTCATATCTGTGCTTCCCACAATACTGAGCACTGAAAATGGCACCTAGGAGGTATTGAGACCAGCCTGATTTCTTGTACCCCCAAATTCTTCTCTCTCCTCTTACTTGAGATCAAATAATGCTGAGGCTCATCTAGGCTTCTGACTCAGTGCTCAAACCTACTGGTAATCAGAGGATTTTGAATGGATTATATTTAAATACTTAAAAGACTTGGATTCTGTCTCAGAACTTGCAGGCCAGTTATAATAAATGAGTTTCTCCCCTCTCTTTGTCATTGGAGATGGCACATTAACCAGTCCTTGGTAAAAAGATACACTGAAATTAGAAGTGCTATATTGCCAGGCCAGTGCAATGTGATGATGTTCATTGCTTTTAGCAAAATCTTTGGATTTAACATGTGATCATGTTTGCGGTATCTATGCTGATTTTACATTCTAGGGATTATAAGAAAATCCATTTGCTTTATCTTTGTGTAATTGGAGATTCTTGATTGTTGTTATTTTAGGGGGAAGAATATCACAGTCAAAATGGTCCAAAAGATATATATTGACATTTTTGTCCCAAGACCCCAACATTTAAAAATGCTATGTATGCATCACTAAGCATGAAATAGACAAAAAATTGGCAGTCATTGTAGAAAGCAATAGAAATACATGTGCCCTTTGGGCTTATTTTGGAAAGAAAACATAATTTGAAAACGTCAAGTTTATAAGAGCAAAATCCCCTTGTGAGGTGCCAGAACAGGGAACACGCTTAACAGGAGTCAAGCACGGATTATCAAATGTCCTCAAATGAGAACGTTCATGAGCATAGTTGCCTGGCAGTGACAAAACAATTTTAATGTATTTATTAAATCAAATTAAAAATGTTCTCATTTAACTCCTATTCACTTCTTCAGAAGTATTGTTGTTAACACTTTAGTAAGTTTTCTTATTGTCCTTTGGGCATTTATATATGCATATAAGCCAATTATTTAGTATAATATAGTTACATAAACTGAATTATATGCAATGTTGTACAACTTAATGCTTTAACTTTCATCATAATTATATTTCCTGAGTCTTTGATATATGAAAATATCTCTTTGCTTTCTCGTGTAAATGCTAAACTAGTAGGATAGTACATTTTAGGATCACAGTCCTTTCTCAAGATAGTAATAAATATTAGTTGCTATTTTGGCTTCTAGTTTTGCAGGTAGACAATTCAAAGCCACTTTGTTTCTCTTGTAAAGTGTTTTTTAAACTATTTATTCCTGGAATCAAAAATTTCACCTATCTATCAGACTAGGAGTGTGAATTGTATGTGTTTTTATTAAATAAGTCTAGATTGATCTGAAAAATTAATCTTCTTTTTCATGTCAATGATGGTTTGTTTATATTTTTGTTTTAGTGATTATTACTTTTTTTCCATCTCTTTTTTCTCTTTTTCTTGAATCCTCACTTTTTATAATTTAAAAATATGAGTATTCTATTCTCCAGGATTTTTTTTTGTTTTTTTCTCCTGATTTTCATTTTTTTCTTCATTTTTACTTTGTTTATGATCTTCACAAATCAAGATCTATTTTCATATTCAGTACATCTGCTTGTTTTTAGCAGAATTTAGAATCAAATTTTTAATATCCAAGGCTTTTTAAATTTAAATTACATATCACATTTTCACCTTACATTGTTTATTTCATTTTTGAAAATCTCTTCTAATTAGTATATTAACTCTATCTTAATAGTAGTCCCCTGTTCATGTGATCTCCCACATTCTTCCTGATTTTCTGATTTTCTTATTGCTTGCCTAGGTTAGTTGCAGATATCCAATTTCCCCTCCCCCCATTCTCTCTATCTCATTTGAGGTTTAAGATTATTCACAATTTTCTAGTACTGGTTATGGTTCTTTCTCTTTTCTTATCTGAATTATTCCCATTTTTATCATTATAGCCCTATAGGCCATCAGGATAATATTAGCCTTATGGATTGAATTGAGGAGTATTTGCTCTTTTTCTATTCTCTTGGAGAGTTTGTAAAGATTAGAACAATCTTGACATTTCTTGACGGTTTGGTAGAACTCTGTTTCCTGAAAGCTCGGTAGACCTGTGAATTTATCTGGCTCTATTTACCTTGTAGAAGAATTTTTTAAATTTGATTTGCTTTGTCTATTAGTTATAGGATTGTTTAAAAATTCTTTTTCTTCCTGAGATGGTTTTAGTAATTTATATATTTCTAGGACTCTTCATATTGTGTAAGTTTTTAAAACTTTTAGCATAATACTCCTCAAAATCATACCACGTATCTTCTCAGACCACAGTAGAATAAACCCATAAATCAATTCCAATGGGAACTCTCAAAACCATATGAATACATGCAAATTAAATAACTTCCTGATGAACCACATTTGTGTCAGTGGGAGCACCCCATGGGGGCTAGGATCCTAGTGCTTTGTACATAAGAAGCTCCCAGTTCATTGGCGGCAACAGCTTTTGGGATCATGGGGATAGAAATTCTCTCCAGTAGCTTGGAAAGTTGCTGACTGTCAGAGGTGGGAGGGTGGGAGAAACAAACTGCTCCATCCACAATTTTTGGTAGACTCCAAAACTCTGGGGGGTTGATCTCTACCAATATTTTGTTCCTTCTTGCTCTGCTCTGCAACTTCTTCCTGTGGAGTCTCTTGTAGGTTCTGGCACCCTTCCCTCAGAATTACACTTGATCTATGTTTGTTTGTTTGTTTTTGCTCTTTGATTTAAAACTTTCTCTTCTGACTGAGATGCTCTGGCAGCTAGTGTCTCTGGTCAGCCATCTTACCCCTCTATTTCTGGTCTTTCAATGGATGTCCTTGAACTTGTACCATGGACACATAATGATTTAGCAAAGTCTGTAGTTGATAAAAACAATTAACCTCCTCTTTTGGAGGAGGCGAGGATGTTACCTCTGATCGTTCTCTTGACTTACATGTTATTGTTTTCCAGTATTTCAATTCTGTCTTTTCAACCATACAAATTAAATATAATAATAGTTGTTATTTTAAGAGGACAACATTTATTACCTTATCTTTATTAATGTCTCACTACTTCTTATTGTATTTCAGTCCTTCTAAGATCATTTTCTTTCTTCCTAATATTGATCTTTTAAAAGACCCTTCACTGAAAATCTAGTGGTAAACTCTTTCTTTAATATAAAAAAATCTTCATTTCTACTTTTCAGAAGAGCCCAGGCTTAGTGTCATGATTGCAGAGCTTTTATTAGCATTTGCTTACAGGAAGTGCTACCTTTATTCATAGCTCACTATTCTTTTTCTGGTTCACTTTATTTATTTATTTATTTTTGTTTATTTTGTTTTTGAATTTGCCTTTTTGCAAGACTATTTGTGCTATAAAAGTTACTGTTGTTATGATTTATCCATAATCTAGTTGTATTGTAGTTTGAGGGACCTTCATAGATTCTTGTTTGCCATCCTGCTAGAAGTTTCTGGCTCTGTTTTTACCAGTATCTGTTATTTTTCCTTTTTTCTAACATAGCATTTCTTTCTCCAGTAGGTTGTTATTTTCATATAATTTTATGAGCTGTGCCAGCTTACTTTTCATTTACTTCTTGATATCTATCTGTTCATATATATGTGTGTTTGTGTATATATAAATATACATGTATATATATTTCTTGATCACCTGTAGCTCCTCATCAAATCCCTTATCAGAGCTCATAATCCCTTTAATTTTATAATAGCATGAAGTAGTGTAGCTTTATTTTCATCTATTTCTTAGTGTACTATTTTATTTGACCTTTTGCTTGTTCTTGTTTATTTGTTCATTTTTAAAATTTTTGTAGCTTCTGGTTGAGAGTCTCAAGTTGAAATCTTTATGTTTATTGCTCTTGTTGAATGGGAAAATAATATGCTCCTGACCTTTGATTAAAAGCAGGTGGAAAAGCACCATTGGCCTGAGCTGAGGCCAAGGGCAGCTTCAGTTCAGGAATGCTACCTCACCAATTCTCTTCATCAATTCAACATTGTTTTCTGGCGCATTTCCTTTCAGGGTGAGCAGGTGAACAAGTGAGAGGCCATCTTGGGTTTCAGTAGAGCCTCTTAGCTTACCAGAGTTTTAGAAGTGATCGTTCTGGATTTATTTCTGCTCAGCTGCATTTGTTTTTAACTGCAAATCTAGTCTTTGTTTCTCTTTTATTGTTCTCCTGCTCATGTTACCTCCAGATACTTTCTGAGGTCAGGTATCCCAGTCTTAGACCAGTTTCTCTTATGCTATTTGTGGTGTTGACTTTGACATTTTAGGGCTATCCCCTGAGTCTTATGTGAACTGTGCATGCCCTTCTTCCTTCTTATTTCATAAAAAAATGTCATTGGAAGGGTCTTTAGAGATCTTCTGTCTTACTTTGAGATGTAATACTTTGTTGCTTTTTCCCTAATTTTGTTCACATGTTTGGTAGATTGGGTATGTGTTCCCATGATTTTTTGTTTGTTTTGTAGCTTGTTCCTGAACTTGTAGATGTAATATCTTCCCTGGTAGATTTCAAGAAAGAGTGTAGAATAAATATGCCCTTAACCTGACATATTTTTCTTAAATTCAAAACCAAAAATTTTATAAAGGTAAGTCTAGATGTGAGGCTTGCTTCTTTTTCAATGTAAAGCGAAAGGATAGTCCTCTGATGTGGTATGAGACGAGAAGCTAGCTGCAAGGTGGCCAACCTCAATGGCAGAACAAGAGGAAGAGTGCATACACTCTTTCTGCTGGGAAATAACTTCTTCCCAGAAAAATATTTTTAGGAGAATCCCTTTCCCCCATGTTATTTCAGTCATAAAGAAGTGACACCTTGCATTCCCATTTCTATCCACCAAATCTTATAGATATTTTGGGGTACAAAAACACTAGGTGAGCTTTTACTTATGGCTGCCCCTCTCTGTAGAACTCAGACACTAGTTCACACTGGGAGTAAAGTTTGAGCCAAAGGACAAACTCAGGCAAGAGTAACCACCACCAACAGAAGCTTTGTAACAACATGTGATCAGATTCAGGTCTTTTTAAGAAGCTTCTCTGTCTTGTCATTATCGAAACTTGATGCTCCAGGAGACCCAGGATACCTAAACCTGTTTGTATAGGTTTATCATTTCTATTGGAAGAACATTGTTGCGTAGAATTGAAAATTTAATTAGTATTCATGTAGTGCTTACTATGTATGCTGCAGCCCTCTCAAACCCTTGCACATATATTATCTCATTTCTGCTTATTTTACTCTGAGAGTCAGTTATAGTAGTATGCCCATTTTTCATAAGAGGAGACTGTGGCTCATTGAGGTTGTATGTCTTGCCCAAGGTACACATAACTGGTAAAATGTGATGGTAATCCAATTTCACGATGATTGGGGGCTTGAGTTTACAGTCACATGGCTTCAGAATCAAATCCTCTCCCTACTTTTTGCTGCATTTGTGCTGTTGGGCAGGACTCTTCTCTGAGCCTCAGTTTCCTTGCCTGTAATATGGAGATAATAGTAGCACCTACCTGTAGGGATTGGTGAGGAGGCTGAAATGGGATAAGTTATGTTTAGAAATTAGCACAATGCCTGCCATCTAGTAAGTATTCAGTAAATGCTAGCTATAAAAACGGTAAGTAATTCATTTCCCATTGAAAGCAGGAGGTTAGAGGAGGGAATTCTTGTAAGTCAGTCTGACAGAGTTTACTGGAATTGGTACCTAGTGATACTTTGGGAGAGGAAAATAAAATGAATAGTTTTATTTATAAATTCTCTTGAGAAAAAAAACAACAAGCCCAATCTGATACTTTCACGGGCTCTTTAAGAAAATGACAACAAATTGTCAGATTACATCCCATACTGTTCCTTTTGAAGAATTCAATCCCTTAAGGTATGACTAAACATCAGGAGGGTATACTGGTAAGTGGAAATGTTCAAGCAGGAGCTTGTTGTTGAGCTGTTCTTAAAGAGTGCAGTGAAGTAGCTGAGAACTTGGACGAGTACAATTCTCTAATAGCTGTGCAACCTCGGCCTATTTCCTCATGTTTAAAATGGAGATAAAATGTTGTATAAGTCACAGAGTTGTTGAATGATTAAATAAGATCATTAATGTAAGCTTTCAATATAGTACCTGATCCATAATAAAGGTTCAGTAAATGTTAATTATGTTTAAAAACTGCCACACTTTGGCAACTGTCTTCCCGACTCTTTAAAGAGGATGCAAGTCAAGAAATTCTTTCACTGGTTCTGGAATTTCTACTTATTTATAGGTAATCCTACTTGAGTTCTTATAACTCAGGTCATTACTTTCAACTAATAAAGTTCACCTTAGATAAATCTACATTTGCTGCTCTTCTCTAGAAACTCTGATACCTTCTCTAGAAATGCCTTAGCGAGAGAATTGCCCACTTTTGTTAGCCTCTTACCTTAAGTTATTCTCGTTCTCTCTAAGCCTGTAAACAGGGCAAGTTTCCCATTATCCTCTGTCTTGAGCTTCTAAGATAACAGAAAGAAGTGTACGTGTGCAGAGAGGTGGTTAATGCCTTGGCACTAATAAAATGCTCCAGGTGTAATTACAGAGGAAGGAGAATGCAGAATTTTAAAGGAAAATGAAACAGCAGAGTTCTTATAGTTTTTTAAAATTTCTTGAATAGATTCTGGTTTTCTTGAAATACAAATTAGTATCCTTTGGCTATCTATATCAGTAAAGACCCAGTGAAGTAGATGTGAAGGTGTTCTAGATATTATCTACCGTGGGTCAGGTGCTTCTAAGGTGACATTTCATTTATTTCTTCCAACAGCCCCGTGACTGATTTTTGAATCTTATTTTGCAGTTAGGCATGTTGAGGCTCAGAAAGGTGAAATCACTTGGCTGGCGAGTGATGGAGATTGGACACAAACATGTGTTTCTTACTAGATACTCTGTGCTCTTTTTGCAATGTCATGTGGCTTTCCAATCAAGTAGCATAAATATACGGATTAAGCTATAGTGCATGATCTTGCCTTTGATTTTATTTCTTTTCAGAGTCTCCTTAATGACTGACCCATACATACCATTTTTTTTTTCCTTCATTGGTGGAAAATATTGTTTCCAGAGTGGCATGCTGATGATCAGTGAAAACAAGAACTTGTTCTCTATTTTTATACTACAAAAAATAATGTGCCCACCCCCACCTCCACCCCCAGCCACATTATCCAATTTACTTTGGTCATTTTACCATGAAAATTCTATATAAATGCTTATTTAGTGAAGCAATACCTGCAATTTTAACTCAGGCACCACTTTTATTTATTCATGTAGACAAAATATCTTCCGTAACCATTTTAAAAAATGAGTTAAAAGAGTTTAGAGCTCTGAAGCTTTACATTTCTTTCACTCTTTTTATGTCATGGCTAAAAGGAGCTGAATATTTCCCAGATGCAATGAGCTGATAACATTGGATGTTTACAATTATATTGAGACTTAAAAGTAAAGCTTCGTAAAATTTTCTACAACCCAAGTCTGCTTTCATGATGTTTTTATTGAATATCTCTTGCATCATTTAAAAGGCTATAAAACTAGGTTTACCAAAATACCAAGGGCCATGAAATTCAAGGTAGAAGGTTTCCATGGAAAGACTTATACAATCGTTTTTGTGCTTCAAGGATTTAGCCTGAGGTCTCATGCTATTCGTCCACTAAGTACAAAGAATCCTGGGCATTATCCCTGTGATACAAACACAGATTGTAGACTTCTTGTTTGTTACTGTTCACCTCCACAAATACAAAGCTTTGACAAATATAATGTGATTATTTCAAATTCTCTTCACAGAGAGTTCAGACCTTTGCCTTGCCCGGCAGCCCGGTAAATGGTTCCTAGATTAGTCAACAAAGAAGATGAAACAAACCCAGGAGAAAGGCCTGAAATGCAGTGGTTTAGAGCTCCAATTCTCTGCAGAGTTTTTTGTTCCATGTTCATAAAGGTTGGCTCACTCGACTCCTCTTTCACTAAGAGAATTAACTTATTGAACCAAAAGATTAGGTTCAGATTTTTTTTCCCCACTGAGAAGCTCATTAGAGGGCTTCTAAATATGTCTCTCTTGGGTAGACTCAGTTTAAATTTTTCTATTAACAGAGACACCTCATCAGTCTTGGCCACCTTTTGAACTCATTTAGTTCAAAACTTCCTCAGTTCAAAAGTACACAGGAGCTGATAATTAGAAATGAACTTTTTTTTTTTACGTTTTCTAGACATGTTTCAGGCTTTTCTCCTCTATTTTTTTAATCCTCTTTCCCTTTACGCTTGCTTTTTCACTTTTATTTTGTTTTCTCTTTGCATTGTCCACTTCAATACTGACCACTTTTATTGAGATTAAGTAATATGGTGGTGAAACACTGTGCAAAATGTGTAAAATGTAAAGATAGAGCAAAAATAACCTTTTATACTGTAGAAAAGAGATGGAAAAGTTCATAAGCCCAGGATCCAATGTCTTCCTGCAATGATCACAAAAACTAGAGACAATGTTTTCTTTTGTTCCTATAGGTGGCTCACAATGCAGGGCTCTGTAATTCTTTAATATCTGGCGAACTCTTCCCTCATTCTCAAACCTTCTGTTATGTGGATAGTCTTTATTTTTAATATTGATTTTGAACTCCTACCATGCAAGGCAGTGACCAGCATATAATGAACTGAGAAATAAAGTATAGAAGTTGCTGCCTTGATTCCTCTTTGTTATTTCACATGTCACATCAATCAAACATATTGGCTTGATCTCCAAAATGTATCCTGAATCTGCCCCCCTCTTAAAGTCACCATTTCTGTTCCCCACTTGCTTGCAATGGTAGTCTAAGCCATCAGCTTTTTTTGTCTGCGTTACAGAATGTTTCACATGCCCAAATGATTTCCCTTCTTCCATTCCTATCCCCACCCCAACATAACCAGAGTAAGCTTTTAAAATTGTAAATTAGATCATATCACTTCCATTGCTTATAACTCTCCAATTGCTTCCCATTGAATTTGGATTCAATCCAAACTCCTTATCATGATGCAGATGTCCTTGAAGGATCTGGCTCTTGCCTACCACACTGATTATATCTCCAACCACACTCTGATTTCTGTGCTTCAGCCATGCTGGACTCTCTTTTCTAAATGTGACGTGCTTACCATCATGGTTCCCTTTGCTTTAACCATTCTTCCGGCCAGTGTTCAATTGGCAGGCTTCTTTTCTTTTCTTTTCTTTTTTTATTTCAGAATATTATGGCATTACAAACATTTTGGTTACATATAATGCCTTTGCCTCGCCCAAACCAGGGCTACAAGTGTACCCTTCCCCCATACATTGTGCTCTGCATCCATTAGTTGGGAGCTTAGCCACCCCTAACACCCCCTTCCACCTGACTAGCACCCAGTGAATATTAATACCATGTAAGCATCTTAATGTTGATCAGTTAGTACCAATTTGATGGTGAGTACATGTGGTGCTTGTTTTCCCATTCTTCTGATATCTCACTTCTGAAGGATGTGCTCAAGCTCTACCCAGGATAATATAACAGGTGCTAGTTCACCATTGTTTTTTGTAGTTGAGTAGTATTCCAGGGTATACATATACCACAGCTTATTAATCCACTCATATATTGATGGGCACTTGGGTTATTTCCACATCTTTGCAATTGTGAATTGTGCTGCCATAAACATTTGAGTGCAGATGTCTTTATTATACAATGTCTTTTTTTCCTTTGGGTAGATGGATTGGCAGGCTTCTTATTATCCCATTCTTCCCTTCTTAGAGAGCCTGCCTTAGAATCTAAATATGCTCTTCCTTGTCCCCATCTCTGTTGCTTTTCCTTATTTTATTACTCAGTCTATTTTCTTTTTAACACTCATGTCCATCTGGAATTATCTATTAATTTATATCCTTGTTTATTGTCTACTTCCTAAAACAGAACTGTGAGTTTATGAGAGCAGGATACCCATCTGTCTTGTTGACTGCAATATCCTTAGCCCTGGGGACAGTGCCTGATACATTGTAGATGCTCAATAAATGTTGAATAAATGATATTTGGGTAAAGAGAATCATGTACTGAGGGAAAAAAAAGGATGTGTGGCATCTCCTACTTAGATCATGAGTTCTTTATGAGTTAGCCACAGCGGAAAGATTTGTCTCAAACAATTCTATTGTTATGAACATAAAGATATTTAAATAACTCATCCATATGTCATTTTAGTAACCAAGAATTTACTGCAGCTTCTCAGCTACTCAGTGAAATGATTCCCAGAGGCTAAATGTGTAGCATATTAAAATAAACATTGAAAAAAAACCTTAGATATGTATATGACAAAAACCACACAGGACATCTATTTTTAGAGTGATATGTCATGTGATTCTTAATTATTATCTCTGCTTATGCCAGAGAATAAGAAATGTGTCATGACAGTCTCTTGGGTATTTCCCCTAGGATTTATTGTCTAAGTTGTAACTCAATTTGGCTTGCGGAGCTTAATGTGAAATATAAAATAATTGGTAGTTCTATACTTATGAATCATTCAGGGAAATCAAATGGTAGAAAAGTGGGGGAGGAAACAAGGAGAACCAAAGGAGAAGAGCTGGCTAGTAGGAGGTTAGTCACCTAGGAGGATGCCTGAATCTTTTTCTTGTCCCTTTGAAAATTCCAAATGTCTAATTTCCTTCTGCACACCAAACAGGCATTCTATATTTGCTTGAAAGGAACTATTTGGTAACTGGGGATACTGAGGGAAACAAAATTCCATGATTTTAACCATTTTTAGATTGTTGGTTAAGGGTGTTACAGAGATTTTGCAATATATAAAGAATTACCATACTTATAAAATTTAATTCCCACACCCTGAAAGTCAGGTGATAGTTTCTCCATTTTTCAAATTGGGAAGCTGAATCTTAGAAAGATAAAGAGGTTGCTTAAATTGAGCAAATAAGAACCACAGTGGAACAGGTTAAATACATGCCTGTGTCTGTGTATATTTACATCTTATTATTTCTCTTCTGTCTTACTTTTTAAGAAATGGTCTGGATTAGAAGCTTCTGTTGGAGGAAGTAATGTTAATTCAATTAGGCTTTGTATTAAACATGATTCCAGTGAACCTATTATTTCCATATGACCTAACATTTAGTTTTTCAACATGAAGAAAAAATAATGGCTTAGAGTTATACATTAATGTAATAGAATATTAATGTTGGAAGGGACTATTGAGGAGATTCTATTTAACCTCTAATACAAAACAAAAGGATCTTCTAAAGTGTTTCTATGAGATATGGTACTGGATAGGCCACTTAAAGCATTTAAAGTGTCTGCTATATCCCTTCTTAAGAACTTCCTTCATATAGGTTACAGTGCTTGCTATCATGTGACCCCAACATCCTGGTCACAGATGAGAGGACTATGGCTGTGTGGCTGCCCCAAAGGCAGCTATTTGGGGAAAGCAATCTGTAAGATGGCCTGGGAAGAGAAATCCAACACTGATGTACATACCGGATATTGACAGGACAATCCAATAAGATTGTCTACTAGGACACTCTAAAGTAAGTCATGGAGAAAAATCACCAGATAGCAGAGATGCCAGGAGCCAAACAACATAGAAAAAAACTAGTGAGGAGAAGTCCTGGGGCAGGAGAAGCCTTGAGTAGAAGAAGCCATGAGAAACAAAACATCAGGAAAATCAGTCAGAGCAGAAAAGAGGAGAAGTGAGGTCACAAGCATAGTTGATGCTATTGAGACAACAGAGCAGTTCTTTGATGACCAAAGATGCTATTGAATTATGTATATCAATACATAAAGTTCCATTTCTTCTTTAAACATGACTATGAGATACCTGAGACTTCCTTTATTACTAATGAATTTCCAGAGTGAACCTCTATTAACTAAGGTAACCAGACACTGCTTCTATTCTGTGTTAAGTTCTAAGAGACTATCTAATTTGTTTGAATTTTCACTAATTTTTCATCAGCCCATTTTATTCTGAGACAGCTTGTTGAAACATTTTATTTATGTTAAATTTAAACGTAATTCCTTATAACTATAATTTGTTAGTCCTAGTTGGACTGTAGAAAAACACCAATTAAGTCTACATCATTATATTTATGACAGTCTGTTAACTAAGGGAACATTACATCTTAGCAACTCTAAACCTCCAGCCATATATTCACATCAATTAAAATATTCCCAAATTCTCCAGTAATGTCATGTGACGTAGTCCCAGAACTTTCAACTTCATTGTCAATGTTTGGTTCTCCTTGAGTTTGTCAACCCTCTGTTTAACGTTTCATTCAGAGCTAGGCATACACCTAGCCTCCCTTGGTATAGACAGTACACTTCTATTAATGCAGCCTAAGATTTCATGAACTTCAGCTTTGTCTTTGTCTTTTGGTTCATGGTAGCCCTCCTCCAGGGCATTTTAAAAGGCACTGTTTGTTGGCCTGAGTTTCATTATTGTATAATGGGACTTTTAAAATATCAATGCTAGATTTAAATTTATCTCTATTAAATTTAGTCTTAATGATTTACCTCCATTCCAGCCTTTTGCTGCCTTTTCCAAACTGTGTTCTGTGGAACATTCATGTCCACAAATGTAGTAATAACACACACATTTATACAACACACAAACACATTTGTCATCATGTTATAAGTTTGAGAAGTTTGGGGCTAAAGAAAGGTTTGAAGATTTATCTCTGCACGACCCTCAGAGCCTAATCTCTAGAAGAGAGAAAAGGTATAAACTATTTCTCAAAAACTATTTACCATGAAACTCTTTTTGTAGTACGCCTACCAACATTTCCAGGAACACAAGTATATTTGTGACCTCAGGGATGTTATGAATCTTCCTCCCACAGCCTCTCACAGCCTCCCAGTTCACAGCATGGGAATAATATTTGTCTCATAAGGTTACTGTGGATAGTAAAGGTGTATTTGAAGCACTACTCTCAGTGCTTGACCCATAGAAAGGGCTCAAGAGCTCAAAAAACGTTTCTTCTTATTATTCTCTTTTAAAATTTTTAGTTCACTGTGTCATTTTTCTTGATACATCATTATACTAATATGTAATCATTTAAATCCATAAAACCACTCGTTTGTCTTCATTTTCTTCGTGGAATTACCAGGCATCTTCTTTCCTATGGTTCTTTCTTTATTCTTCCCAATATGTACTTTTACCTAGAATTATTTTAGTCTTATATTCAAATATCAAATTTAAATTCCACTTTTCCAGCTAGTTTTGATTAAGTTCAGTTTGACAGCTGTTCCTTGAGACTTGCTAATCAACACATTGACCTGGGCTGCCTTTGCCATGTATCCAAAATCATTCCCCTCTTCCATCCCTTTGCTCACTTCTCTGAGTGCCATCACCTCGGGTCCAGGGTTTTCAGACTTGCTTTGACTATCTCAACCCAATCTATAAATCAGACCCACAGCTCTTGCCTACTGAGATGAATAGCTGCTTATAATGCAGTAATTATTAACAAATGAGAACTCAATCTCAAAGTGATCTTGGCTGATATTTGCAAAAGTTTTTCAGTTTATTTTTTCCTGTCTCTTGCAATTTTGCCTGTGGTAGAAATTGAAAAAAGAGCTAAAGAAACACTTGAAAATGAGACAGGGATCAGGACCATATTGGTGACTTCTCTGTTTTGGTAGACCCTCTCTTCATACAAAAGTAGCAGTGCCTCCCTTGTGCCTCCCCACCCAGGTGTCTGAGGGCAGTCCCGGAGAATGCCCCAGCTGCCTCTTTCAGCTGTCATGTGCAGTGACCCAGAAATGAGCAAAGCGGAGAAGGAAGGAAGCTAGTGGGGTGAGAAGATGTGCCCAAGATAGCACTTTATTTATTTATTTATTTATTTATTTTTTTGAGACAGAATCTCACTCCATTGCCTGGCTCAAGTGCAGTGGCATCATCGTAGTTCACTGCAACCTCAAACTCCTGGGCTTAAGCGATCTTCCTGCTTCAGCCTCCCTGGGAACTGGGACTATAGGCACGCGACACGGCACCCTGCTAATTTTTCTATCTTTTGTAGAGATGGAGTCTTGATCTTATTCAGACTGGTCTCGAACTACTTGCCTCAAGCAATCCTCTCATCTTGGCCTCCCAAAGTTAGAGGATTATAGGCATGAGCCACCATGCCTGACCAAGCACATTTTTTAAAAATAACAACTCCTAATCATTTGGAGTATTAGAACCTATTTTAATTTATTTTTTCATTGCCTCCCCTATAATAATTAGTCGACAGAAAATACTACGTTAGGAACTCATGAGTAGCAGTAGAACTTTTGAAATAATTCTGAGTCCACCCTTTCCTCCTCTTTGGGAATCTGTGGTCCCCAGTCTGGATATGCACCTTAGAGAGAGGTAGGTAGTGCCTGGAGGTTAGTTATCCTGATCCTGCTCAAACGTGGGTGGGGAATCAATACCCTTTCATGCCCCTAAGTGTTCTTTATGACTTCAAAGCAGACTTGTTTTCTAGATCTTTAAGAAGGAAGCTGTGTTAGACCTATAATTTCATTCTCGTAAATGACATTGTTTTGATAAATAACTTGTGTGTATGTGAGTGTGTGAATCATATTGTCAAATTTTGAAGGAGCAGCACTAATCTTTAACACTCCCATCTGCTCCTAACTTCCTTCATAAAGTACAGGCTTGTCCAGATTTTTCTGGAGATATTGTGGGTTTGGTTCCAGACCACTGCAATAAAGTGAATATCACAATAAAGTGAGTCACACAATTTTTTGGTTTCCCAGTGCTCATAAAAGTTATGTTTACACAATACTGTAGCCTATTAACTGTGCAATGGCATTATGTCTAAAAAAGTGTACATACTTTAATTTAAAAAATACTTCATTGCTAAAAAATGCTAATGATCATCTGAGCCTTCAGCAAGTCATAGTCTTTCTTCTGGCAGAGTCTTGCCTCAGTGTTTATGGCTGCTGACTGATGCAGGGGGTGGGGGGCAGTTGCCGAAGGCCGAAGTAACTGTGGCAATTTCCTAAAATCAGATAACCATGAAGTTTACTGCATCAATTGACTCTTCCTTTCATAGGAGACTTCTCTGTAGCATGCAGTGCTATTTAATAGCATTTTACCCACAGTAGAACTTTTTTCAAAATTGAAGTCAACCTGTCATTCTTTTCGGGCCCTGCCACTCTTTATCCATTAAGTTTATGGAATATCCTAAATCCTTTGTTATTATTTTAACAACATTCACACCATCTTCACTAGGAATAGTTTCCATTTCAAGAAACCATTTTCTTTGTTCATTCATAAAATGCAACTTCTCATCTGTTCAAGTGTTATCAGGAGATTGCAGCGATTCATCTTAAGGCTCCACTTCTAATTCTAGTTCTCTTGCCATTTCTACCATACCCGACGTTACTTCCTTTACTGAAGTCTTGAACCCCTAAAAGTAACCTGTGAGAGTTGAAATCAACTTTTTCCTAACTCCTGTTCATGTTGATATTTTGGCCTCCTCCCACAAGTCACAAATGTTCTTAATAACATCCAGAAGGTTTTCAATTTTCTTTTCCATCAGAGAAATCACTATCTATGGCAGCTTTGGTCTACAAAGTGCATTTCTTAAACAATTAGACTTGAAAGTCAAAATTATTCCTTAATGTATGGGCTGCAGAATGGATATTGTGTTAGCAAATATGAAAACATGAATCTTCTTGTACACCTCCATCAGGGTTCTTGGGCAACCAGGTACATTGTTAATGAACAGTAACATTTTGAAACAAATCTTTTTTTCTGAGCAATAGTTCTCAATAATGGGTTTAAAATATTCAGTAAACCATGCTATAAACAGATGTGGTGTCATCCAGGCTTTGTTGTTCCATTTATAGAGCACTGGCAGGGTAGATTTAACAGAATTCTGAATGACCCTAGGATTTTCAGAATGATAAACGAACACTGGCTTTAACTTAAAGTCACTAGCTGCATTAGCCCTTGATAAGAGAGTCAGCTCCTGTCCTTTGAAGCTTTGAAGCCAGACATTGACTTCTCTCTAGCTGTGAAAGTCCTAGACAGCACCTTCTTCCAATAAGGCCATTTCATCTACATTGAAAACCAGTCTTTTAGTGTAGCCCCCTTCTTCAATGATCTCAGCTAGATCGTCTGGATAACTTGCTACAGCTACTACATCAGCACTAGCTGTTTCAACTTGCACTTTTATGTTACGGAAATGGCTTCTTTCCTTGAACCTTATGAATCAACTTCTGCTGGCTTCAACCTTTTCTTCTGTAGTTTCTTTACCTCTTTCAACGTTTGCAGAATTGAAGAGAAGTATGGCCTTTTTATGTATTAGACTGTGTCTTAAGGGAATGGAATGCTGTGATTGGTTTGCTCTATCCAGACCACTCAAACATTTTCTGTATCAGCAATAAGGCTGTTGCGCTTTCTTACTATTTATGTATTCACTGAAGCAGCACTTTTAATTTTCTTCAAGAACTTTTTCTTTGCAATCACAACTTGGCTAACTGGCATAAGCGGCCTAGCTTTTAGCCTATTTTGGCTTTTGACATGTCTTCCTCACTAAGCTTAATCATTTCTAGCTTTTGATTTTAAATGGGAGACGTGATTCTTCCTTTCACTTTGTAGGGTTGTAGCCATTGTAGGGTTATGAATTGGCCTAATTTCAATATTGTTGCATCTCAGGGAATTGGGAGGCCTGAGGATTGGGAGAGAGGTGGGAGGCATCCAGTCAGTGCAACTGTCAGAACTCACACAACGTTTGTTAAGTTCACCGTCTTATATGGGTGTGGTTCGTGGTGCCCCAAAACAATTGCAATAGTAACATCAAAGATCACTGATCACAGATCACCATAACAGATATAATAATTATGAAAAAGTTTGAAATATTGTGAGAATTACCAAAATGTGACGTGAAGTGAGCACACGCTGTTGGAAAAATGGTGCCGATAGACTTGCTCAATGCACAGTTGCCACAAACCTTCAATTTGTAAAAAATGTGATATCTTTGAAGTGCAATAAAGTGAAGTGCACTAAAATGAGGTATGCCTATATGAAGTAACAGTAACAGCATTTGAACACAGGAATTGTTTTACCATCAACAGTTGTCAGGGAAGACACTAAATATCTGAGAGTTGAATTTCTGATTGGACGGTTGAAAAAGAATAGTTGCTTCTTAAAGCAAGTGATAAGCTAATATTGGATGCAAGTCAATTGAAATATTTCTTTTAATATTCTAAAACATTCTTATGATTAGCTTTATGAATAACACTATTATAGACCTGGCTGGTGTAATAGAAAGAGAATGGATTTTGTCATACTACAGACCTGAGTTTTAACCACCCTCTGCCCTTCACTAGTTCCATAACCTTGAGCAACTCACTTAACTTTCTAAGCTCAGGTTTCCCACTCCATTTAATACAGATCCAACTACCTCATTGGGCTGTTTGGAGAATGATGGCAGAAATCATATATAAAGGGAAAAACAGGGCTTGGCCTGTCCCAGGTTTCTTCTTGAGGACAGATGGAAGACTGGTTGAATGCTCGATAGCAGTCAGCCAGCTCCATTTTCAGAAGGTTCAGAAATGTAGGCTCCAATGAACAACCTAGTAAGCTAGACAAATGTCAGAATTTTGGGTTCGAGCCAGGTTTTTTTTTTTTTTTGGCAGTCATCCATGTCACATTTTTTTAGGGCCCTAACACAAGAAGTCAGAGATAGAGGAAAAGCATAGTACTAGTTGAGAGGATTACATAGGCTTACAGAAGAAGCTAATCAAATGGAATTGGTGTGAGCTCTACTAACACAGCTTCAAGGGCAGAGGATTTTAAATCTACTGTTAACATACCTACCTCTGTAGCCTTCGGTTTTCCTTTTAGGTGTTTTAGTGGTAAATAATGCTTCTCATGAATATTGAAACTTCTCAGCCAAGAACGAGGCTTCTGGAAACATTTTTCATACTTTTTCTGGGTTAAGACTTTGAACAACTTTCTTTGTGATTAGATGTAAAGGCGTTATTTTCTTTTCTTTATTGGTTATATAGGATGTAAGTCTTTCAGACATTAAAATGTCAAGAACCCACATGGATGTGGATGAGATCCCTGAAGAGAAATGTCAAAATGTCTCACCTTTTGACTCTGTTAATGAAGGCTCTCTTTCTATGATGTGTGTTGTCATGGTGATGGGGAACAGGGACAGAATGCGGAAGGGATTAGAGAAGACATTATAGTGTGGTAAAGAGGCTTAGCGTATATAAGCTATGGAGAAAATTGCATCACACAGTCTCGGACATCACACAGCCTGCTTACAGGGTACTGGCAGACATTATAAAAGGGACAAATAGCTAAAGATTCTGTGAGCTGGACTGGTGTCTATATTATTGAAGCTATAATTTAAAGGCTGAGAGTAGGAGTTGGGTGTGAAAATTGTCCTGGGAGTTTCAACACCTGGAGGTAATTTGAGATGGATTGTGGGGGGGTGACACAGATATATCAAACACACACTTATTGACACACCTAAAATGTCAATTGAACTCATTTGAAACTTTCCTTAACACTTGTGCCGTCAGCACTCTGATGGTTGCTGTAGGATATATGAAAGAGGTAGGATGTTATCCCTTACTTAAAGGAGGTAAAAATCAAATATCAAATGCAAATTTAATTTTATTGTTTACTAATGAATTGTTTAAAAATTCTGTGTCAGAAGCTTTGGGAATCAGCCTTAGAAACCTGTACCAGGCACCAATTTTTCAAAAACTTATTTTTTCATAGTAATAATTAATAAAAATATGACTGCATTGATAATACTTGTATAATACATTTAAAAATGTGTACATTGTACTATAGAATGTTTCGTCAGTCTTTCATATATTAACTTCATTATTTTTTTGTCAAACCTCAAACCACCTGTAATAGATTTACTGGTTATTTAAAACAAATCAAGTTTCTTTTAATTTAAAATTTATTTGAAAAAGAAATGGAAACTTGAAAACAAATATTGCTTTCCATTTTAGAATGTAATTGTAAAATTAAGTGTGATTAGAACAAAATAATGTAATTAAATTATAGAGAAATACTGTTGCCTGCTGAAGAGAGGCCTATGACCTACTATTCCTTTGCTTAAAAGGGAGAATGACAAGTGCTAGAAAGGTGTGAAACCATACCGGCACCAGACAGAGATTTTCTTCTTTATATAATTAGGAGGATTAAAAGAAATTGAAGAAAGAAATTTCATACTATGTGATTTAATATTATTTAATGCAAGTCCATTAGTCATCTAAAGTCATCATGTTTCACACTTTGGAATTCACCGCCTAAAGGCTTGCAAGGTCAAGTTTATGTACTGAATTTTGTTTAGCCTTACAACACTAACAAGTTATTTATTTATTAACTCCAATTTTACATATGAGAAAACAAAGACACAAAGAGGTTAAGAGATCCTCCTCTGTTTAGTCAGTATTAGACGTAGACACAAACCCAGATTTCTAAGAAACAAAAGCCATTTTCCATTGTATGATTATTATATTATTATGCTACACATTATGATGTATTATACACCATATGACTATTGTTTCAACCTCTTTTATTATTAAGTATCTCAAATAGTTAAGTAGCAATAGAAATTATCAGATATTCTTATATCAAGATATAAGAAGCTGATTTTTCTTACTTTAATACCCCAATGATAAGCGTTTTATTAATTACAGAAATAGAGACTCTGCTAATGATTTGTTTCAACAGGGATACAAGTTAGTAAGTAAATTTTATTCATTTGTTTTTTTTTTCTTTGAAGGAACACCATCTCTATGAAATTTATTAATTTTATTTTTCCAAGAAAATATTTAGCCTCTAGTATATTAGAATATAAACATTAAATATTTAATAATATAAATATATTCCCTATTGTGCCATTTACCTGCATTTGAAATAGGGATGTATATGTTTTTTCCAATTTATACAAACTTAGACAAAAAAAATATTTCTTGTTACTCCCATGACAAGTGGGAATAAAACACTAGACAAAGAACAATGCTGTTGACAAAATTCTTTTTCTTAAAGAAGTATTTTAATAGGCTCATCAGATAATTTGAATATTCTTCTATGATGCTGCATCAAAAACTCAAGTTGTAATTTCATAAATACTAGATGCAAGTGGAATCTGAAACCATATCAATAGACTCCATAATCTGTTACATTAAAATCCATTATCTTGCACTTTGCATGTACCTTTTATTCTTTTTTTAATTTAAAAATATTAAGGGGGTACAAATGTATTTGTTACATAGATAGCTTTTATAATGCTTAAGTCAGGGCTATTAGTGCGCCCATCACCCAGATAGTGTTCATTGTACCTGTTATTTTAATAGGTGGGTTTTTACCCTTCCCATCCACCCCCCTCCCTACTTCTTGATTTCCAGTGACTTTTACTTCTCTCTGTGCCCATGTGTGCCCATCGATTAGTTCCACATTATTAGAGAATACATGTAGTGTTTGTTCTTCCATTCCTGGATACTTCACCGAGGATCATTGTCTCTAGTACCAACCAAATTGCTGCAAAAGACATTAATTCATTTCTTTGTGTGGCTGAGTAGCACTCCACAGTATCACAGTATGTGTGTATGTGTGTGTGTATATGTATGTATACACACACACATATACCACATTTTCTTAATCCACTCATGAATTGATGGGCACTTAAGTTGGTTACACATCTTTGTGATTGTGAATTGTGCTACAATACTCATTGGAGTGTAGCTGTCTTTTTGATAAAATGACTTCTTTTCCTGTGGGTAAATACCCAGTAGCTGGATTGCTGGATCAAATGGTAAGTCTTACATTTATTTGAGGAATCTCCACACTGTTTTCCATAGAGGTTGTACTAATTTGCAGTCCCACCAACAGTGTATGAACATTTCTTTCTCTCTGCATCTACACCAGCATCTATTGTTTTTGGACTTTTTAATAATAGCCATTCTGAAAGGAGTAAGGTGATATCTCATTGTGGTTTTAATTTGCATTTCCTGGATGATTAGTGATACTGAACATTTTTTCATATGTTTGTTGACCATTTGTCTTTCTTCTTTTGAAAAACTTCCAGTCATGTTTTTTACCTACCTTTAAATGAGGTTGTTCGTTTTTTTCTTGCAGATTTGCTTGAATTCTTTGTAGATTCTGGATATTAGCCCTTTATCCAATGTATAGTTTCCAAATATTTTCTTGCATTCTGTAGGTTGTCTATTTACTCTGTTGATTATTTCTTTTGCTGTGCAGAAGCTTTTTAATTTAATCAAGTCCCATTCATTTCTTTTCATGTTGTAATTGCCTTTGGGGTATTAGTCATAAATTCCTTACCTATGCTGATGTCTGGAAGAGTTTTTCCTACATATTCTTCTAGAATTATTATGATTTCATGACTTACAGTTAAGTCTTTTATATATCTTGAATTAATTTTTGTAAATGGTGAGAGATAGGGGTCCTGTTTCATTCTTCTACATGTAGCTGTCCAATTTTCACAGCACCATTTATTTAATAGGGCTTCCTTTCCCCAGTGTATGTTGTTGTCTGCTTTGTTGAAGCTCAGTTGGTTGTAGGTAGATAGTTTTATATCTAGGTTCTCTGTTCTCTTCTAATGGACTATGTCTGTGTTTATGTACCAATACCATACTGTTTGGGTTACTATAGCCTTGTAGAATAATTTGAAGTCTGGTAATAGGATGCCTTCAGATTTGTTCTTTTTGGTTAAGATTGCTTTGGCTATTCAGGCTCTTTTGTGGTTCCAAACGAAGTGTAGAATTATTTTTTCTAGATTTGTGAAATATAACGTTGGTATTTTGAGGGAGATTGTGTTGAATCTGTAATAACATTGGGCAACATGGATATTTTAACAATGTTGATTCTACCAATCTATGAGCACAATGTATTTTTCCATTTATTTGTGTCATCTGTGATTTCTTTCCTCAGTGTTTTGTACAGATCTTTCACCTGCTTGTTTAAGTGTATTCCCAAGTATTTTATTTTCTTTGTAGCTATTGTGTATGATATTGAGTCTTTAATTGACAGTCTGAACTTGACTGTGATTAGTATATAGAAATGCTACTGATGGGTGCATTAATTTTGTAAGATGAGACTTTGCTGAATTTAGTTATCAATTCTAGGAGTCTTTTAGTGAAGTCTTTGGTGAAATCTTTTAGTGCAGTCTTTTTAGATACAATATCATATCATCTGCAAAAAGAAATTGTTTGAAATCCTCTTTCCTGATTTTAATATCCTTTATTTCTTTCTCTTGCCTGATTGCTCTGGCTAGGACTTCCAGTAATATGTTAGATAGAAGTGGTCACAGTGGGCACCCTTGTCTTGTTCTGGTGCTTAGGGGGAGTTCTTTCAACTTTTCTCCATTCAGTATGATGTTGGGTGTGGGATTGTCATATATGACTTTTATAATTTTGATGTATGATCTTTCCCAGAAGAGCCACCTGTAGGTAGACATCCACCTGCAACTTTCAATCCTCTCCTTGACAGCAGCACCCACTGTCTGCTTCTAGTCTGCCATTTTCCCACCCACAAGATTCTTTATCACCTGGGAGTGACTGGCTCTTCCTGCAACTGCTTCCAGGTGGTCAGGAAACTGTCCATTTGATTTTGTATATAGTGTAATAGATATGTGGAGACATAAGACATTTGACCCCAGGTGGCAGTATAGAAATGTACAGTGCCTCAAATTTAGAGCAAGGAAAATGAAGTCTCCTAATGTTGAAAAAATATAAGGTGACAGCACAGGGGGAAGCACAGATCTGAAGATCAGATTTGGAAAGGCTAAGGGTGAAAAAGGGTTGCAACTTTCGATAAAACCACAGATAGTCAAAAGATCTTAGTTACATGAGGACAAGAATAAGATCATCAAAGGAACCGTCTTAGTGCTGTGGCTTAGGGTGTAAAGCTGATTGTTGACAAAGGAGAGTAGAACTCTTTAATCTCTATTTTTCTGTATCTTTTCTGTAAAAGAGACCTACATTCACACTAAACTGTGAGGAATAAACATTGGTGAGGAGACGTAGAAGATGAAAATGGGGTAATATATGAGATAATCCTACTGCTAAAAATGAGTTTAGGTTTAATGTTGTGGGCAAATTAAATGCCAGAGTACAATAGTCTAGGCAGTCTAGACAGTGATATGTGAAGAAATTTTAAGGATAAAGAGACAATGGAAGATAGAAAAATGCAAATGTAAATTCACATTTAAAGAAGAGGGGGAAAAAAGTGTATTCTGCCATTCCAACTAGTGAAATTTAAGTTAATCCTGGGCAAGGTTCCAGAATGAATTATTAAAGAGAAGATTCATAAAATCCTAGGAGAGGATCCAGCAAGAGTTAACTAAGATCAATTCATGATGGATCAATTCATCATTTTGTTCTTTAGCAGGAAATATTGCTTGTTGAATAAATGTACCTGATATTCCACAGGCACGTTGGAATCTTTTTCATGAAATTTCTGGGGAAATGATGGAGAATAATGGATTTAATGCAATGACAGATACCCAATTGGAAGATGGTTCATGTGTGTCTGAACAATGGGCTCCTAAACAAAATGGTATTATCCAAAGAGGAGATTCTTACTGTTGCTTCTCAGGAGTCTTTCATGTTTAACATTTGTTGCAGTCTAGGTCTTCTGGTGATGAATTACCTAGTTTTTGTTTTCTGAGGTCTTTAGTTCTCCTTCATTTTTGAAGGATAATATTTTACTGGATATAAAATTCTAGGGTTTTTTTTTTTTTCTTTTTCTTGTTGGAGACAGAGTCTTGCTCTATTGCCCAGGCTAGAGTGCTGTGGCATCAGCCTAGCTCACAGCAACCTCAAACTCCTGGGCTTAAGCAATCCTTGTGACTCAGCCTCATGAGTAGCTGGGACTACAGGCATGTGCCACCATGCCTGGCTAATTTTTTCTATATATTTTTAATTGTTCAGCTACTTTCTTTCTATTTTTCAGTAGAGATGAGGGGGTCTCACTTTTGCTTAGGCTGGTCTTGAACTCCTAACCTGGGGCGATCCTCCTGCCTCAGCCTCCCAGTGTGCTAGGATTACAAGCGTGAGCCACCATGCCCGGCCTTTTTTTTTCTTTTAACATTAAATATTTCACTCTGCTCTCTTTGTGCTTGTGTGGTTTCTGATGAGTAGTCTGCTATAATTCTTATTCTTGTTCCTCTATAGGTAAGGTTTTTTTTTTTTTCTCTTTTGGCTTCTTTTATGATTTCTTTCTTTGTGTTTAGTTTTCTGCAGTTTGAATATGAGTAGGTGTTTTGTTTTGTCTTGTTTTTGATATCTGTCCCGTTTGGTATTTTCTGATCTTCCTGGATTTGTGGTTTGGTGTCTGTTCCTAATTTTGGAATATTGTCAAACCATTATTACTTGAGTATTTATTCTTCTCCATTCTTTTTTTCTTCTCATTCTGGTATTCAAATTACATGTTAAACTTTTTGAAATTGTCCTACAGTTCTTAGATGCTCTGGAGGGGTTTTTTTTAATTTTATTTTTCTTTTTGCATTTCAGTTTGGGAAGTTGCTATTGATCAATCTTCAATCTCACTGATTCTTTCTGCAGCTGTGTTGAGTTTACCAATTAACTAATTAAAGGCATTCTTCATTTTTATTAGTGTTTTTTTATTTTGATCATATAGTTTTGATTCTTAGAGTTTCTATCTCTATGCTTACATTACTCATCTATTCTTGCATATTGCCTACTTTTTCCATTAAATCCCTTAAAATATTCATTATAGCCAATATATTGCAAATTTCCCTGTCTGATCATTTGAACATCTGGATCATACCTGAGTCTAATTCTGGCAATTGCTTTGCCTCTTCAGGCTGCTTTTGCTGTTGCTGTTGTTTTTCCTTTTGGCATGCTTTATAATTTCTTGTTGAAAGCTAGACTCATAAATAGATACATAGGCAAATAGGACTTTAGTGTGGGGATTTATGTTAATCAGGCTATGTTGGGCTATGTTTAATGTTTGCTATTGGTGTAGGCATCAGGAGCTTCAAATTCTTCCTTGATCTTGTATCCCTTCTTGACTTTGGGCTTCCCTAAGTAAAAAATCTCTGTATTGCAGCTTTTTAAGCTTTAATCCACTGCTATTATACTGGAGACCTGTAGCTATAGTGGGAATATGTGGAGGAGGGGAAACATTAAAATTTTTTTAATTAATATTAAATCTCAGTCTTTTGGGGGGCATGTGTCTTTGTGCTATCACCTTCACAAGTGTTTCCTTAGTGGTATAGGTTTTTAAATTTGATTTTATTTCAATAAATTTGGGGGTGCCAATGTTTTTATTACATGGACAAATTGCATGGCAGTGCAGTCTGGACTTTTAGAGTACCCATCACGCAAATAGTGTGCATTGTACCATATAGGTAATGTTTCATCCTTCACCCTCCTCCCACCTTCCCCCATTCTGAATCTCCAATGTCCATTATACCACTCTGTATGACCATGCACACCCATAGCTTAGCTCCTACTTATAAGTGAGAATATGCAGTATTTATTTTTCCATTCCTGAGATATTTCACTTGAAATAATGGCCTCCAGTTCCATTCAAGTTGCTTCAAAAGACATTACTGGATTCTTGTTTATGGCTGAGTAGTATTCCATGGTGTGTGTGTGTGTGTGTGTGTGTGTGTGTGTGTACATAGGTATATACACATAAATATATCTATGTAGACAGACACACCACCCACCACATTTTCTTTATCCACTTATCAGTTGATGAGCACTTAGGTTGATTCCATATCTTTGCAATTGTGAAGTATGGTACAATAAACATGAGCAACTGGTATGATTTGGGCATTTACCAATCAGAAAGGACATTGGTTCAGGAACAACCCTTGGTTCTTGATCATAACAATGTCAGGAGGGCCCCAGAGGATGGGCAAAGGCAAGGATGTGCACTCAGTGAGGGAATTAGGGCCATGGGATTTTACCAACTATAGTGAAACTATTTTAATATTTTAATACATATTATATACTAGTATGTATCTGCCCACTATCAGCCTTGTACATAGGCAATGAGAATATATTCAGAGAAGAATGTATAATGAGGTAAAGATACTAATATAATGGTGTATGAGGAGCAGCTAAAGGAACCAGAGATGTTTATTCCAGAAAGGGGAAGACTCGGAACAAGGGGGTGGGCAGGAAAGCTGCCTTCAAATATCTGAAGGATTGTCAGGTGGAAGACAGACTAGACTTATTCTGTGTGTCTCCTCAGGGTTCAGTCAAGAACAATCAATACGTGAAAGCCTTAGGGCATGAAAGTTCAGCTCTACCCAAGGAGAAGTTTTCAGAACTCAGAGCAGTTCGAAGAATGGCTGCCCCCATGAAGTGCTGAATTCTCCATTATTTAAAGATGTTCAAAAAGATGATAGCAAATGCCTGGAGTGGATGTTGTAGAGACGATACAATTGTTGAACAATCAGTTTCACAGATTCAACTCAAAGATCCCTTCACTCCTGAGCACCTTTGGTTCTATGACCAAGAGGTAGAAGTTCTTCGTGGTAATTCTGACATTTCCATGAACTAATTATATACATTATGTCAAGTTTATTCCCATTTTTAGCCCTTAAAAAATGAGAGTAAGGAACTATACACATTAACTAGTGAGACAAGCTGCTGGTAAGTTAGAATATGAGTTGAGAGCCACTTCATCCCTGAGGGCTACTAACCCTAAGAGAGACAAATAACAGCACTTTACTATTACAGAGATGTACAGAGCAACTCAAACCTGAAATCAGTTTATTTTTTAAGAAGGATTTTTAAGTTTTCAAATTTTTTTCTAATTCAATACATAAACATATTTATCTATTAATGCCAGTTAATTTAGTGAAGAAAGAACCAAAGGAGGTTAAGAAAGTTTCAGAGACATGCAGAAAAAGAACGATGAGACGGAGCTGGAAAAAAGGAAGGAAAAAAGAGAAGGAAGCTCTCTTTTATCTTCCTGGCTCCCTTGACTTCTTCATGCCTTCACTTCTGCCTCATTAAACTGTCCACTTCCGTGAGGTTCAGGGTTTTCATCTATAAAAGGAAGCGGTTGGGTTAGATACTTTGTTTATTCATTCAGCAAATGTTTCTGAAGTGCATACTTGGTAGCAGGCACTGTGCTAGGTCTCTGTGTGTGATGCAAACACACAAGTCCTTGTGCACCCTCAGGTTCTCTAAGCCCGTGTCAAGTCAGTGACAAGATGTCTGTGATCCTGGGCTGCCCGGTGTTGTCTTTGAAAAGCTCACAATTGCATTCAGCCTGAAATGATTTGTTTCAATCACCTCAAATGAATGATCGTGAAAGAGCAATAAACCCTGGAACACACCATTTACATGCATATTATTATTGTCCAAAATTCTGTGCACAAAGAGCATGAGGGGTTAGACATGAGAAAGGAAACAAATCACTGTTAGATTACCACCACGTTCCCCATAAGAATGATGATGACTTCTGCTTCCTGTCATTTTCTGACTCTTTTCCTCTTCTCCCTCAGGATTTTGGGTAGAAGAAGTGACAAGTTGCTCCTTAAAATTGGTTATAAAAGCCTGCCCTGGGCATGAATTTTATTCTCAGCCATAAACCCTCAAGGGAACATAGCCTGGGACATGCTACCCATTAAATGAAATCTCTTACTGTAGATGGTAAAAACTAGGTGTAACCTTTAGGCTTTCTGCGACATAGTATCTATTTCCTTCAAAACTGGCCTTTTATAGAGGTTGCGATATTGTAAAGGAAGAAGCAGAGACCATTCTAATTAAGATAAACTAACACACACACAATGGCAGAGTGCATTAAAAAGGTAGTCCATGACTGTCATTTAAATTACCTTTTCCCCTGAGGCCACCATTAAATAGAAAAGTGCTACAGGAAACTTGTCCCTTATATTTAAAAAGTCTGTGTGATTTGGTTAGACAATGAATTTTGCTATATTTTTAATGAAGTACAGATTTATGTTTAAAAGTATTAGGCTCTGAAGCTAGACTTGCTGCATTCAAATCCTGGCTCTTTACTATATGAGTAACTTGGCAAGTTACTTAAACTTTCTGTGCCTCAATTTTCTCATCTATAAAATGATGACAAGAGTACCTGCCTCAAAGGGTTTTTGCAAAGATTAAAGGGCTATTGTATGAGAAGCTCTTTGATCAATATTTGGCACACAATAAATACTATGTGTGTGGTGGTTTTTATTATTACTGCTATTCTCCAAAGTTTGTTTCTTCCAATACTTTAAGTTCTTAAGTAATATGAATGGAAGAATGTTTTATCCTCCAAGAGAGTTGCTGCCTTATATTTCTCTTTGGATGTGGGCTGAAAACAAAGTATAGTATTGCCTATTAGAATGTGCACCAGAATCACCTATAGCACATATTTTGGTCTTCAGCAAAATCAGAATATCTGGGAGTGTGCTCTAGAAATTTGTATTTTGGATGCGGTGCCCAGAGGATTCTGAGGCAAACTGGAATTTGCCAGTTTGTGGAGTGAAGCAAGCATGGCCAGCTTTGGCTTAATCACAGCAACAGGTCCATTTCTTAAGCACCTATTATTGACCAGCCACTGAGCTCCCAAACTATGATCTTATTAAATCCTCACAAGAGACCTCTAAGGTCAGGTTCTATCATGAGCTCAGTTTTTCAGATCAGGAATTGTGGCTTTCACAATCCCTGGGTTATATGATTTGCCCAAGATCTGCTGGTGAGGGGCATGTCTGGGATGGAATTGGGGGATGGAAACTGCTCTACCTGGCCAGAATTGGTGTTCCTAAACATATCAAACATTTATATCACATCTGAGCACAAGACCCTTCTCTGTTTAGGCTTTCTGCTCTGGCAAATCTGACCCAGAATATTCACCTCCAAGTTACTCAAGGCTGAGACAGATCTTCCTCCACATCAAGATTGTATTGGCCAATTTATATTCTATGGAGCGGGTCTACCAGTAAACAGCCAGGAGGGCGGGTGAACATCAGAATGCATTGAAAACTGTCTTCTTTGGGGCCAGAGTTATGTGTTCATTGCATTTTCTAACTTAAATTCTTCCTATCTGCCAGTAGGGGGTATCTTCTAAAGCTACACCACAATCCAATACTGGAGGAAATCCAAGGCTTAGACCCTGAATCCCTAATATTTAATTTAAACAGATAGAAACAGATTTATAAAGGAAGGATGGAAAATGGAGCCAGAGATATGTTCAAATGAATTTACTGTCACATTCTAATGCTGGAAGCCTCTAGTTATTACCAATTCAAAGCATATTTATATAACATAAACTATGAACCAGGTGCTGTGCTTCTCTACACAGAAGTGAATTACAAAAAGTTTGCAACGACCTGACAATATATTAATAAGTAGCATTGTTACTACTATATTCAGCTCTCACTAGGTGTCAGGCACGGTACCAGGTGATCCATATATATTTTGTCATGTAATTTAATCTTTTCAAAAACTCCATGACGTAGGCATTTTTCGGATGCCCTGCAGCTCTGAAAATTTAAAAAATTTGCCTAAGTTCAGATAGCTTTTCAGAGGCAGAACTGAGATTTAAATTGAAGCCTTTCTATTATGACATAAGCTTTTGTGGTGACAAGGTAAGACAATTGCATAAATAATAATGCAAGGCAGAGTCATGAGGTCTCATTAAAACAACATAAAGATAAATTGCTAAGGGTACTCAGAGAAAAGTACAAATAGAGCCTTTGGGTAAAAGTGTCATGAAGTACCTAGTACAGGAGGTAATGTTTGAGATAGGCCTGGAAGCATGGCTCTGGCTATAGTGAAGGAAGGAGAAGGATGGGAAGTGATGGGAGGAGGCATTCCAGACATGGGGAAAGAATACATGGGCACCATGTTTGGTGATACAGAAGAGTTCACTGGCAAGGGTAAAATAAAAGAATTGGGCAATTTTGGATGACAAACCTGAAAAGTATTAATAGCTGGATGCTATTGTAAGGCATTTATACTTAACATGGCAAGCAATGGGGGCAGGGCAAAAGCTGAGTTTTTAAGTGAGTGAGAGAGAGAGAGTGTATGGGGGATTTGGGCAAATAGAGAATCCTTTAGAAATTCATTTTTTACTTAACACTTATTTTAAACCATATAATGTCCTTTGAGATTTACGATAATATATCAATTATTCTTTTCGGACCACGTTTAGAAGCTTGCTGCCAGAATATTAATCTGGTGGTAGTGGGAGTGACGGATGGAGGTGAGGGTAAGAGGATGAGAGATTGGAGGCGGGAGGCCAGGTAGACGACTATTACAATGGTACAGATGAACAATCAGAGAGCCTAAACTTCAGTTACTGTGTAGAGCTCACTGAGCGTTTCCTGAGTAGCATGGCTCCTGAAGTGCATCTCCTGTCCGGCTGCAAGTTCCTGGGGGTGAGTAAGCTAATTGCTGAATAAAGGTCTAACGTCATTGCTCTCCTTGTCTAAAAAGTCAGTAGAATCTGTACAGCTGTCCAGTGATCCTTTCTTGGATTCAACACAAAGGAATTATAAGAGATCCTAATATATCTGCATTTATTTTACTTATTGAGAGCATGTGAGTTTTACCTACTTACTCTGAGACAGTTTACTCAGCTAAATTTTCAGAAGCATCTTGGGAAATTTTGTATTTGTTCATAGTGACATCACTATCACTTTCTTACAAAAGCAGAAGCAGATTTGATTTTTCTTTTTATTTCCATTAAGGAAAAATGTGTTTAATTATTTTCTTGCCTTTCTCTTCTGAAAAACAACAAGTTGCCTTAACTCCTCAAGACATTCAAAATAGTTCGGGAGGGAGGATGTTGATGGCGATATTACTGTCATACAGCTCTGCTTCCCCGGGAGGATTATAAGATGCTTTCAAACTACCAAAAAATGTGTATGCATATATAATTCAAACTTTTCTTTCTGTGGTTTTATAAATAGCCACACAAATTCCATTTCTATCTGTTTAACACTTATGGAGTTTCTGTGAATAGAGAAGCCATTCTTTCTATGTAAAAATGCATCAAGAAAAAATCCCATTGTATGTAAAACAGAATTATAATTGCCTAGCTAAAAACTCTAGAGAGCCCAGTCCGCTGGGGACACTCATTTATGCGTTTAGGGTGATATACTCTTAAAATTACAGCCAAGAGAGTGAGATGATTTTATTTTATGGGGATTTCCCCCTTTCTTACCTGTACAATTGCTCTGCAACAGTTTAAACACAATTCATTCTCTGTGAGTATGGACTCTTGTGAGAGAAAAATCTACAGGTGAAGATCTATGGAGTCACCCTGTTGTTTCATACTCGCAGGGTCAGTTTCTACCACGTCAATGCACTGAGGTGTTTTTAGTGGCTGTAGATGGGTGCCCACACACTAATCTCAATCAACGATAAGAAGGGTGAAGCCAAGTTACTCACCTGGCTGTATGCTATTAAATGGAGTGGATACTGCATTGTTGGCGGTGACCCGCTACAACAAGCCATTCTAAAGGATGCCAATGATTGATGCTTTCGCCAGGATGACAGGAAGGAAAAGGACTGAAATCATGTGTGATCTGGACTCCATGTCTGTGGACCAGTCTTGGAAGCAGGCACATCTCAGAATCCATCCTGCCACCTACTGAGTGAACCAATGAAATGTTGAATACAAAATACATTGACACCAAGAATGGAATATAGATTATAGAATTTACACCATGGGATTGGATCACTAGAGGAGCAATGAGAAGCAGTGAGAACTCACTCTCTAATTGTGAAGCTGTCCATCACTGCTATGCACTGTCCCCTTGAACCTTGATTCAAACCATTTCCTACTGAAGATTGAATTTTAGGAGACTTGTTAGAAAAATATGAGGATGCTGGGGGTTTGTGATTTTCTTATAGCCTTTATAATAAATGGTTACAAATTTTAGTCAAACCTGGACTGTTGAAAGTTGAAAGAGAACAAAATACAATCTTGTTAAGGGGGGCCTTTTTGGCCAACGGGAAGCAATCTGAGATAGCTGAGATTCAGAAATAAATATCCTGCAAAATGGTTGGAAAAGCTAAATTTTCTGGCCCTAGCCAGTCAACAAAAATGAAGGCAGAGATGCAGGAAACTCAGTAATCAGTTTCCTATTACTGCTATAATGAGTCACCACAAATTTAGTGGCTTTAAAAAGCACAAATTTATTCTCATTCAGTCCTGGAGGTTAGAAGTCTAAATCAAGGTGTCAGCAGGGCTGGGTTCCATTTGGAGGCTTCAGAGGAGAACCTGTTTCCCTGCCTTCTTCACCTTCTAGAGGCGGCCCGAGTTTGTGGGCTCAGGATCCCTTCCTTGGATCACTACAACGTCTGGCTTCCCCGTCACGTATCTGATGACTCTCATTGACCTTCTTGCTTCCCTCTTATCAGAGCCTTTGTGATCATCACATTGGATCTGATCTGATGTTCCAGGATACTCTCCCCATCTCAAGATTCTTAATTTAATCACATCTGCAAAGTTCCTTTCACCTTGTAAGGTAACAATTCACAGGTTCTGGGAATTGGAATGTGGATATCTTTGGGAGGTGGTCATCATTTAGCCTACCATACTCAGCTAGAGGTATCAGGGGACCCAGAAAAAGACTGGACCCTAAGGTCCACCCAACTACCTCCTAATATGCACCTTCTGTGTGATCAAAAGAGGGAAATTCCCTGTAACATTGTTTAAATCTTTGGATCCAAATAAGTACAAAGCCAACTCCGGATTTACCAGTTAAATGATCTGTTATTATAAATTTTATGATTCTCTGAATTGAGTTTCTGTAATCTGCAGCTCAAACAGGAATGATTTGTACACTTTCCTAAGGTCACAAAGGAGAAGGCTGAGTCCCTTATCTTGACCGTGTCCTACCTGGGTCACTGAATAAAAGGTACCTTTGTCCTCTATTTGAAGGGGCCTCTTAATTGTTGGTTAACTGTCTTCCTCCCACCCTCGCTTCTGCCCATCTTGGTCTCAGGGACCTACATGTGGCTCCTTTGTTCAGGGCCACACTCTCCTCTAATCTTCACCAATTACCCAGCCTATTTCTTCCAGTACTTTTCTTTAAAATAGTGTAGCAACTTGCTGGGAGGCCAGCTTCCAGATTCTAGAACCACAAAGAGATATACCTTTCATGGGGTATAAGAAAGGTTTTGTCTTTAGAGAGGCAATAGACAGTCCTGTCCTCTGCCTCCAAGGTTGGAAAGCATGCTTCTTATAAGATGCAGTTGAATTTTCAAACTCTGTTACATTGAATTGCTAAACTCATGAGCTACTAATAGACTTCAATTTAGGATCTTATATCACCAGAATGGCAGCTGTTGTTCTTAGTTTCTGCATTCTCCCATCTGATGCCACTCAATATTTTCTCATCAGTAGGCTCACTAGTTGAATTTCTTGGGAGGGCCCCCTCCTAACCCTGTGCTCAGTAGCTGCCATGTTTCTTCTCTAGGGAAGGCCTTGATGCTGCCTCAGGCCCTCTGCTGGCCCATCAGGGCTGCAATCATCTTTGTTGCCCAGGGGATTAATTCTGGATCCCGGTGGGATCTCTGGCTCAGGGAAACATCTGCACACAGGCCAGGAATGCCACTTGGCTTCATCTATACTGCCAACTCTGATTAGCAGGCTTACTAGCTGTGTGACCTTGACCACGTTCCTTAATCTCACTGTGCTTATTTTTTCTAGTCTGTAAAATGGGGATAATAATAGCATCTGCCTCACAGGGCTGTTATGAAAATTAAATGTGTCATTATTTCTGAAACAATTACAACAGTACCTGGTGTGTGAGAAGTGCTATATGAGTATTTGTTAAAGAAATTAAATACAAACAAACAAACAATTAGTGTGCTAGATAGAGAAGAGCCGAGGATGACGAGGAGGGAGTTTTGGGATCTATTAGAGATATCTTCCCAGGACATGGGAGAAGGGTACCAGAGTGCCATGTATTTGTCGTCCCTGATATAGATTCTAAGGGGCTCAGCTCTAGACACAATTTTAAAGGTGATACATTTATAATTACTCTCCAACCCCTCTTCTTCTTCCCTTTAGAGAAGATCTGAAATGTATTCTCTTGGGGATAAAATTTATTCTCATATGTGTGTGTATGTACACATAAATATTTTTTTGAGTACTACCTAGTTTAAGGCAGATGCTACATGCTGGGGACACATGTAAGCAAGTTAAAAATGACCCCTGTCCAGATGAAGCTTAGATTCTAGTTGGTGAAACAGACATTACACAGATAATTGTGCCATTACTTGTTTAATTCCAACTGTGAAGAGTACTCTGAAAGGCAAATACAATGTGTAACAGAGTCCCATCCTAATCCTGTGGGCCAGAGAAAGTGTCATTAAAGAAATATTTTGGCTTAAAAACTGAGAAGTTAGAGGAGCTGGTGAGGCCAGGGGCTTGGCCTTGAGGAAGAGAAGAGCATTCCAAACAGAAGGAGCAGTGTGGGCAAAGGCTCTGGAACCATTTTGTGCTATGTGGGATCCAACGAAGAAAAAGAATTAATATCTTTATTTTAAAAGGAAGGAGTGGTCAGTAGCAGACGTTTCATAAATTGCCCGTTTTCCCCAAGGACAGGTGGTGTTGGTGCTATGTCATTTCACCAGCATCACATAATATCAATATGGAACATAGAGAGTAGTAATTCTATCAGGAGAAGAGAAAATTTCATGGAGAAAATTATATTAGGGTTTTAAAGGATCAGCTGGGCTTCAGTAGACATAAATGAACTAGAGGATAAGAAGCTATATACTAAATAAATTACAGTTGTAAAATTTTTGGTATTAGCCAGTCAGTAGGATTTGTTTGTTTTTCTTATGTCCCTCCACTTGCCTCCTGAAAGCACACCGTGAAATCTGCTGCCAGAACCATTTAGAGTAAAGTTGTCCTGTTTATAGGTTTTTGATAAGCTGTTTTTATTCTCTAATAAATAAGAAACGATGTCATTGTCCCCTACAAAATAACTGAGGTTTTACTTGAACAAAATCTGTTTGGAAATGTTAAGCTGGTTACACAGCACTAATATGCCTCAAGGTGGTCATTCTCTCTGGATTAAAGCTGTGGAACAATTGTGGCTCCTGTTACAAGGAAAATTACAATGGGCCATTATGAAAAGGGACAAAAATCTCTGTTCCCAGAGGGGGACTGACAAGCTGAAAGTCCCTCTCTACATGCCAACACAAAAGCCTGATTGCCTCAGATTGTTTGTTTATGTAAATCAAAAGGGTGCCTTTAATTCTGCAAGTGGGACTGCTAAGCAGCAAAGGAGGTGGTGATTGGCTGGACTCTTGCTCATGCGCTACTGTCAAATCTGACAAATCCTGTTGCTTTTGCTCTAAGCTCTGTCTGGACACCTTAGGAAAAGAATCTGGTTATTATATACCAAAGTGAATAGCTTATACTCTTAGAGTAGGAGTTAGAACTATAGGACGTGAAGGCAACAGAAGGTATCTTATCAAGGATCTGCCCACTCAGTTTCCCCAAAGCTCCCTCCAACTCGGACCCAGCTGTTCATCATGACAGATGCTCCAGTGACATTTATTCAGGCTGAGTGCAATGGGGATAAACCACCTGAAAATCGTCAACAACCAGTCACTAAAATCAATGAGGAACTGACTGATGGGAATGGCATCCCACCACACTACAGGGTAGCACCTACTCTTGAAGATTTACCCACAGAAGGAAATCAGAAGGAAAGTGGAAAATTACAAGGGAACCTGAAGCGCAACTGGTCCAGGGATGAGAAGATTCTAAAAGGTAACATATTTTCCTTCTCCTTAATTTGCTTGTTTTCACTTATGAACTCATTCAGGATTTTTTTTTATAGATAAATTGTTATTTTAGGAATGAGCTGGACACCCAAACAATGTATGTGGCTCTGTTTCTACTAGGGCTGCAAAGCATAAGGGCTAAATCTCTGCCTCTGGTCAAATCCAGGCTTGTCTGTTTGATACATCTGTGACCCTACACAGCTTGCTTTGTTTCCTTAAGCCTGAGTTTTTTTTTCTCCAGAAGAAGACAGAATAATAGTACCTACGTCTGTACAATTGTCACAGTGATTGCTAAGTGTTGGCTAAATGTTAATTACTGTTATTTATTATTACAAACAGCCCCACTATTATTTGAATAAAAGAATTCAGAATTTAAAGATTTCCTTCTAAATATACCTGAAGAGGTCTGAATTTATGGTTCTATACTTTATATATTAAAGGAGAGATTATCAATCAGTAAATTAAGTAATCATTAAGTAAATAAATGGAGTCAGTAAAGAATGAATCTGAAGAGTCAAAGAGTAATTTTTAGTGATCATATTTAAAATTAATGAAATCTACTTGGAATCTAAATTGATAATATATTAACCCTTGAACTATATATATTTCAAATGTTAAAATACTAATCTTGTATTTTTTCCCCAGAAAATCCAGAGGAGAATCTCTTTATTGTTCATAAGGCTGTCACAGATCTTTCTCTCCAAGAAACAAGAGCTGATGAAATGGCGTTCAGAGAAGGTAACAGAAACTACAGTTTTGTACATAGAAATTGTCTGACTGAATACGGATGACAGTTTTTGCATGGGATGTTGTATGAGTGTGGTATTAAAAAAGCAATCCAGGAAACGACTTCAAAATTTCAAAGCTGCTGTAGGCAGATAAGAGTCTTGACTTATCTGTGGGTTCCACCTTATAAAGCATTCCAGACAGTTCAAGACTGAGACTGCATGGATCGGTATAGCTGATTGGCATACCAATGTGATATCTGTCTCTTAATAAGTTAGCCCACTAAATCAACCTTTCTTTTTGATTTGGTGTTTCTAAATCTGTATGAGGCACCTTGTGATGAAATGTAAATGTTTCAAAACTAGGTTTATCCTAACAGTCTACAATTAACATACAGTTTAAAGTAATCTCATAAATTGATTTACTTTATAGGGAAATTCTAGACCTCTGATATAAGTACAAAATGGTTAACTATTTATTGTCAAAGAAAGCTCTCAGGATGGTAAAGCTAATTTTAATTATGTTCTTTAAGAAAATGGGAGAATAAAAAGAACATTGAAGTGACTATGTTAAATAATTTCAAACAAACTCAATAGACTAAGAGACACAAAATCCTTTAGATTTTTCTTCTACATTTAAGCAATTTCCAAATAAAGTGTAGGGTAAAATCTATTAATTAATCATGCATTCCCTCTTCTTCTCTTGCAGCCATAAACATCCTATCTCAGAAGTGAAGTCTTCTTGCTAGACCTAACCAATTTAGTTTAGTTAGGACCTTAACAGGCAAAATACTGAAGATACTATTGGTTGAAATATTAGAACATCACATAAAATAGTAGATGCCAAGGAGGACATGGATGTGATTGGCAATTTCCTATATTTGCTCCCTTTGCCAGGATACCTCTAGGACTGTCTGCTGACCAATGTGTAGACACTTAAGGAAAATATAGCAAGCAATTTCCATTGTCAAGATATTACATTATCAGAGATAATTTATAAGACTTTAAGATCCCACAGTATGAACTAAATAACCTCTTTTCCCCAATCTTTCTGCTTTCAATGTAACAAGCTCTTAGAGGCAGGGATCTCATCTTTCTTAAAGGGCCCTTCAGATTTCTGATCAGGAGATCCACTGTAGACAATGGTTTTCTAGTATCTTTCATTTTGATCAAATGGGGAATGAAAGCAGTATATATTTTTAAACTAGATAGTCTCACTGGTTAATTTTTCCCTGAGTGAATCCTTTCATGTTTGATGGAGCATATGTTTTTCCTCTATTATAGACAGGCACAGCTTTTGGTGTCTTTTATTTTCACAATGGCAAATAACTATAAGATCTTCAAAGACAATGCTCCTAGACTGAAAAATAAAATGATGCTAAAAATACTGAGGAAAAACTATAATTTAAATTCAAGGAGTCATTTCATGTATGACAATCCCCTGCCTGAGTCATAAATATAGACAAAAAGATCAGTTTCTTTTGTTCTTGTAGAAAACAAAACAAAGCTTAAGATTACAAAGTGTGCATTATAATGTGTATTTATGTATAATGTAAAGAACACTGACTGGCCACTAACCACCTGCTAGCAGTTGTATATAACTAGTTAGGAGTGATAATCCATCTTTACTTCTATCTCTCCCTGTAAGTTTGCAATCTGATCCCTAGAGTGAAAAAACAAAACAAAACAAAACAAATAAAAAAATGAAAAGAGAACTAAAAATCTTGGAAGATAATGGACTTGTGAACATCTTCCAGAGAGAGTAGAACACTGTGGAGAGGAAGAACAAAGAGGAGAGAGGAACATTGCCTCTCACCTTATTTATAGACCCTTATGCTGTCAAAAGAAAACAGTGAACCCGGGTCTGCCAAGGGACATAACCCAGACAACATTTCTTTCTTTTTTTTTTTTTTTTTTGAGACAGAGTCTCACTCTGTTGCCCAGGCTAGAGTGAGTGCCGTGGCATCAGCCTTGCTCACAGCAACCTCAAATTCCTGGGCTTAAGCGATCCTACTGCCTCAGCCTCCCGAGTAGCTGGGACTACAGGCATGCGCCACTATGCCCGGCTAATTTTTTCTATATATTTTTAGTTTTGTCCAGATAATTTCTTCCTATTTTTTTTAGTAGAGACGGGGGTCTCACTCTTGCTCAGGCTGGTCTTGAACCCCTGACCTTGAGCAATCTGCCCGCCTCGGCCTCCCAGAGTGCTAGGATTATAGGCGTGAGCCACTGCGCCCGGCCGAGACATTTCTGAGTCATGCACACTGGACAATGAAACCTCCCACAGAACCCCTTTAGGGGTGAAAGCTCAGAGAACAGCCTCTTATCCCGTATGGTTAATTCTTAGCATGCTCAATAAATATTGTTGAAGGTACATTTGTATGATCTAGCTGTTTGAAAAGTGATCATGGCAGTGAATTAAGCCTTTTAAAAGTCACTACATGGTACCAAATAACTTGAGTCAATTAGTTGTCATTAGGAACCTGTCTAATCAACATTAGGAACATGTCTAATGTAAAAAACAGGCTAACTGAGCATTATGTAGGTACGATCACAACAGAATTTTTAAATCTTGGCTTTTTAGAAATCAATGGCAGATATTAGACCACATTGTGCGTGATTTGGTGGGCTTAGTTAGGCCAGCGCATGAGTCCTGACCATCTGTGGGCCCCTGTGCCTCTGCTCTATCTGGTTACTTTAGGGCAATCCTGAGAATCAAGTGTCCAGTATGCTACTCTGAGTGTGACCAGACATGGGCAGTCACCGTTTTTACTATTGGAAGAAAGCTTTTTTTCACCCTGAGGTATTTTTCTAATTTTCCTTGAGGTGTATGTGTGTGTGTGTGTGTGTGTGTGTGTATATGTGTGAAATAGGTTCAAACATTTCATTTTACATATTCACATATCTAGTTGTGACAGGATTTTAAAAAGTGTGTCTTAGGTTGCTGACTTTCCTGGAGATTTCCAGCATTATTAGCATTTTTTTTTTTTTTTTTGAGACAGAGTCTCACTCTGTTGCCCTGGCTAGAGTACCATGGCGTCAGCCTAGCTCACAGCAACCTCAAACTCCTGGGCTTAAGCGATCCTCCTGCCTCAGCCTCCCGAGTAGCTGGGACTACAGGCATGTGCCACCATGCCCGGCTAATTTTTTTTCTGTATATATTTTTAGCTGTCCATATAATTTCTTTCTATTTTTATTAGAGACGGGGTCTTGCTCTTGCTCAGGCTGGTCTCGAACTCCTGATCTTGAGAGATCCTCCTGCCTCGGCCTCCCAGAGTCCTAGGATTACAGGCGTGAGCCACCATTATTAGCATTTTAAAGTCTTGGATAAATTCTGAAGAAGCTTATCTAACTGCATTTAATGCAGCATCTTCCAAACTCATTTGTGTAGTCCATTTGATTGTGCAAAACATAGTAGTTACCCACACAATTATACCCCATAAAACACATATTAGGCAGTGATTGTCAGGAAAAGTAATTTGGAGAATAACAGAACTACAGCTAGGTATGTTTGAACCTTTCTACATCTCAACCACCAATTGATTTCGCTACAGGGCATCAGTGGGAGAAGATTCCTCTGAGCAGCAGCAACCAGGAAACAAGCAGACAGAAGCAAAGGATTGCGGAACAACCCCTAGAAGAGAGAGAAGAAGAAGAAGACAGGAAGAACGAAGCTTACCAGGCAACTGAAATTGAATGGCTGGGGTTTCGGAAACCTAGCCAAGTGGGCATGCTGCACTCTAAACAGGAGGAGGAGCAAGAGGTTTGGGATAAAGAAATGAATAACGATGATGATGATGATGATGATTGCCATGATGATGAAGATGAAGTTCGAGTGATAGAATTTAAGAAAAAACATGAAGAGGGTTCTCAATTTAAAGAGGAAGATGAGGCAAGCGAGGACTCCCCACTGAGCAGCGCCAGTTCCCAGCTGACCCCCGATGAGCAGCCAACCTTGGGAAAGAAGAGCGATATCTCCAGGAATGCTTATTCACGGTACAACACGATATCCTACCGGAAAATCAGGAAGGGGAACACCAAGCAAAGAATCGATGAATTCGAGTCTATGATGCATTTATAAACTAACTGGAACTGAGAAATTCTCACTCCCACTAAAGCAGAAGCTAATTCTATTGTCCTGATATGCATATTTCTATGCCTTATTTGAGTGACCCCCTTGAAAGATGTGGAAGCTTACTCTCTTTTTTACTGTAGAATACGGAGGAAATAACCCTAGACAAAAATTTTGTCTTGTAACGTCAAATCAAAAAGCTTTAGATTCCTTCTTGGGCATTTGCTTTTAAAAATTTCACTAATATAGCTTTGTGTGATAAGCACGGAGCAGTCAGTCTCACTGGGTAACCTGGCATGATTTGGCTTTAAAAGTAGCATTGCTGGGAAACGTAGTCATCACATAAAAGAGGTGACAATGAAATGATTTGTGGTGTCTTTCTTCCTGTACACTGGGGTGATGGAGAGTATGGGATTAAACCTATCCTACTTTTAAACATGATTTTTACAGACTCTGGCAGTAAACCTTCCAAAATTCTTTACCTTTCCTATTATCATCAAAAAAGATTTTAAGTAGTTTTCTTTGGCATCTACAGAGTGAAAATTCTATCGGGCTTCTTCCTAGCTACGACCACTCACAGAATCTTCTCTCCAGAGGGGGCTGAGCAATTGTCAGTCAGGAGAATTCTGTTTGCTAAACATTGGCTTTATGCTTTCAAACTGAATTAAACCCATTGTGAGGTTGATACAGGGAGGGGCTAGAAGATTGGTGGGCAATAGACTAAAGAGTTTTATTGGATAGTTTTATTTCTGTGACTGAAAATAAAATCTTGTCTAGCACAGTAAAAGTCATTAAAAATAAAAATGACAGCTTTAGCACAATTTTAAGAAAATGCCCCTCTTTATTACCACACTTTCTCTTATTAACAGTATCTCAGAATAATTTTCTTTCCTTAGAAACCTGAGACAACGCTAGTCATAACTGTACTAGTTACTATGAAAATGGAAATAATTATCTTAGAATATTTTCAAAGTAGAGCGTGAGCATGTATTTTTAGTGAGAAAGCTCTGATAGTTGTTGGGAATATATAATTTACTGGACCTCAGCCCAAATCAAGATGCTTAAAATTGTACTTGTGGAGCTTCACTCAAACCAATGTGTCAAATAATGTATTGAATATTTATGAAAAGAGTCTATATTTATATTCTTAGATAGTTTGTTCCACAATTTTTCATTTCATGCTTCCGTATATATTACCCTGAACTTTCTGTCACCACAAAGATTTTTTTTGGCCCTGCAAATAAAAAGACAATTCCTTATTGTCTGAATGTAATACAGTCTTCATTGTACTACTCAACCCTTTGTTTATTTCTTTTTCATTTTGTGAAAAATCCTGGGTTAGTCCTTCTTAGATTATTGCTTATTTATGTGTAACAAATCCCACACATTCTAATAACAACTTCTTTAATTCTTCCTGGTCATATATTTCCACAATATCATATACTATTATTTAGTATTTACAAGATTTAGTTTTGAATTCAGAATTGAAGTGTTCCTTTTATGCTTTCAAAAAAATACTTTATAGCCTGGCCATATAAAAGTCCTGTCACGCTTCATCGATAGAACCTACAGATTTCATTTGTGACAATGTGAGTTTTCAGAATAAAGCGAGGGAAATCAGGTCTTCATTGGGAAAGTTAGGTAGAAGATTGAGGCACTAGGAAAGTTTCCTGTTTAATTTAGAGCCTGTGAATCTTCTCACCTGGACAACATATTTTCTTTTCTGGCTTACTGATGACCCCTGCAATTTTCTACTTAACTTCAAAGCCCAGTATTGTGTTATCTGTCATGTAACAGGACCATATTATTTACCTACCTTCAAAAGAGCTTGTACTTTGAGTTACTCCAACAAAGGTAATGAATTCCTGTAGAACTTGAGTGGGGTGAGTGGCCTGCGGCTATGTAACATGGTAAAGCAACGGTCTCTTACAAGGGCTCTAATATATATAGTAACCCTGTTCTATTTAATTTTGTGCTCTCATCAGACAATTAACTATGAAAGATTTTGTCAACAGAGACTATTTTAGGGTATGTTAAATTGGTAAATGCTTCATGTTCATGGATGAGGCAATGCAGTTCCGAAAGAGCACTGAAACGATTCTTTGGCATTGGTGTCCATTGTCCTCTACTGCCATCTTTCACCAAGGCCACAGAGTTAAGTGACCTTAAGTAATATGCTAGTGATGGTTAATCGTTTGGGTCTTTGTAAGCTAGGCAAGACAAGGGTCTGATTCAGATTGTATGGGAGATATTTAACATATTTAAAACTTATATGGAACATGATTAAGAACAAAAACTGGTAACTGCACACAAAGGTTTATCTGAATTTTTGTGATTCAAGGTTCAGGAGTGGTGAGGACTCTGGTACCTGGTAGGAAGAAGAAATAATTTATTACACAAATGCAGATATTTGTTACATGACTTTTTGTTTTCTTTTGTTGCTGAACAGGAATTAATAATGGCTCTATTGCTCTGCCAATATAAAATTTACCTTTCATATAATGCTATATTTGAAAACACAGATTTTGCCAAATTTTTCTGTCTTTCTATCTATCTATCTACGATTTAAATAAAGAATTGCTGTGTTTGCTTTTCTGTCAATAAAAGTTTGTGTCTTTATTTCTGGTTTCTAGACTTCATTTTTTTTTCAGCTGCCTTTTAAAATTTAGAAAGAACTCTTGTATGTCAGCAGCTACTAAGACCATCAATAACTGCCTCTTCAGAAATCAAGAGAACATCTTATTTTAATTCATTTGCATGATTTATTTCAAAAAGGTCTTAAATGATTGTATATAAAAGTACAAAAAGAATTTCTGGTAGGTAGATATATAATGTACATGGAAAATTTCTATCATTTTTAAAGGAACTGAAATATTGTTTTAGATGCATCTAAACACCAACAACTTGAAAAAAAATCTTTGTAGTCATTAAGGTAATACATTTAAACTATGCTAACAGTTTTGCAGTAATTGCCATATTTATATGGGGTAGTTCTTTTGGCATATTTACAAATGGAGAATGGACATTTAAGTTTTCAAAGTAATAGGGAAAACATTTAAAATAAGTAATAATAGAGAATTATGGAAAAGGATGAAATACCAGAGTATCATAAAGAAGAAATATGTTTAACCATATGAGAAAAGCAACAACTTCTTTTAAAGCCTGAACTTTCATTGCTCTATAAAAACAAGAGGATTATAAAAAAGTAATGCCAAAATTATATTTGCCAATATTAAAATATCAGACAGTAACATAATGCAATAAATATAAAGACCAAAATGTATACACAGTTCATGAAGAACACGAGATGACTGAGCCACACAATCAACACGAACACAATGACACAGGTAGCAATAAGCTGCTAAACTCACCCAGATACGTGGCAGACGACAAAATCAAATGATCATATCTAGTAACTAACTGCCAGCTCAGGGGAATTTTGGAAATGAATTTGCAAAGTAATTTACATTTTTACCTAGAACTTTAAAGTTACATATTTGATTCCTTCTTTATAATAACTTCAGTTGTTCAGAAGTAGAAAAAATGTGTACTTAAAAATGTTTAACTCCAAAATCCTTTATGCACTGTAGTTTTAATCTTGTTCTCCCATTAACAAATGTTTTCAGATAATCAGTAACAAAATCCACTAACTTGATCTTTGCTTTCTCTTGTTTTTAAGCTCATATGTATAAAACTAGCATATTTGGGCAGGTATTTGACGAAGATTAAGATGTGCACAATCCTAAACTGAATAACAAGCACCCTGATAATTTAGAGTTTGAGTAAAACCCCTTTAAGTCTGGAAAACTGTATCCAGAGTGAAAGTCCACTTGAGATACTTTTGTGTAGAAAACTGGATGCAAACAAAGCTATGCACTTAAAAGAGCATTAAAAATATCCAAAAGTATTTATAATTTTCTTTATGTTGCAAGTGAAAACTTCTGGTATTTCTCCCAATTCAAAGGATCAAATATATATGCACACATATATACAGTATATTTATAAAAATCGATATGTTTTTGAATGGTCAGGTAAAGATTAATGTTATAAAAAATAATTTCAACATCTAATATAAAGGCTTTATTTATATAGATATTTATGACCAATATCCTTAAGCTGACAAATATCTATCAATCGATAATAAAATAGAAAACCTCCACTTTCAACAAAATTATTTGTTACTTATTTGATGGCAACTGTCATCATTAGGAACTCAGTATATTAGAAGTTGGTCTATTTGCTGGAAAATGAGAATTTCTACATGTGTTTTGCAAAGAGCAAAGATTCACATAAACTTGCAAAGGGACCCTAATTGAACTGGTAACTATTAGTTGGCCCATTAAGTTGAAAATGGATGTATTAAATCTGCTTAGTATTATGGTACTTTTTCTTTCTTTTAGACACAGGCACCACCAACACCTGAAATATCATCCGCTAAGCCTCATCAAGGGTATATAATACTTTATATGGCTTATTCAAACCTGTCCATGGAATGGTTTTTTGTTAAAAGAAATAAATACTTTGTACGATAGCTTTGGTTAGTGTTTCTTCTCTAATTTCAAGGCATTTTGGCTTATAGCAATTGTTGAACAATCCATGCAAAAGCATGGTAGAGACAATTTACACAATGAGTGGAAGTTAAAAGTCATGGTTTGCATCTTAAAAAGAATTCTTCAATTTTTTTTACTTTGCATTTCTGTTCAAATTGATCAATTTGTCAGCTTTGTTTAAAGGTTGGGAGAGAAAAAGTTGTTAATATTATTCACGGAGAAACAATTGTCTACATGTCCGTTTCTCCTTCTCATATTTGGTCCAGAAGGTGGATAAGAATGGGTCCCGCATGAAGTCAGATCAATCCTGGCAAAACATGTGGGGATAGCCTTACTGATACCTACTCATCAGTTGTTTAACAGAGAGAGGCCCAGCTTGTATTTCCTGTCTATATGACAACCAAGAGGGATCAAAGAGGTTTGACTCATTCTCATGCCATTACAGTGGCATCAGTAATCTGCAATGAAGAGATTTTAAATAAGCTTGCCCGAGTTGATTGCCCTATTTTAAAAAAGAAAATGAGAATTATAGCAGTATGGTGTAGTGAAAGAAACTTTTTTCTTTTTTCTTTTAGAATGAAAACTGGGTTTATCTCTTAGTAGTGCAATGACCTTGGACAATTTACCAAATCTCTCATCAGGACAGTGGGGAGTCATCCTCTTCATTGGTTGAATGAGAGCCACCTGGGTGAGTCATGCACATCTGTGGGACGGGGGTACACGTACATAGTGAGAACTGAATGATAATAAGTATCTCTCTCTTTTCCCGTCACCTCTTGTAATTTCTTTGTTTTTATCCAAGATGTTGAGGCTTTCTTCTGAGTTATAATTTTTCCCCTGTGTTCTAGATATAAAACTTAAATTATAGATATTAAAACAAATAAAGATGGTATTAACTGGTGTACCTCAAGCCCATTCTCTTGCATAAGAGCCTCTTGAAACTCATTCTAAGCCATTCATGAGATCAAGGTTGACTAGGAATATTGAATTTCCATACACTATGCATGGTATCTTCTATACCTCTACAATTCCTAAGGTGATGCTGGAAACAAGGAGTTTTAATATCTAAGAGAGTGTTTCCAAATTAGTGTGGTCAAGCTAACAAAACATTATGATCATGGCACATGGTGTTTTGGAGCCCTGTGAATGATAGCCAGTTAAATGTCAGCAAGCAGAATTGAGCAAATTTGATGCTGGTGATGAAACAAGGTTGTACCAAGAGCAGCAGTGTCATCCTATAGGACAGCAGGGTGAAAGCTCTGGGTAACTGTTGAAAAAGAGAATGGAATTGTGCAAGCTGAAAGGATCAGAAGCACTTAGATGGTTTGGTAACTTAGTTTTTTGATCAAATAAGTCCTGTCAAATATTATCAAGACCACCCTTGTGTTCAAGGAAATAAGATGCCTCGTGTTCAAGGAAATAAGATGCATAGACATTTTTCTAAGAAAAGGCAGTATCCTAAGCCAATCCAGGGAAAAATCTGAAGCCCCTGAGAACACAGCCCCCAGTTAAAGAATTCAGGGCTGATTAAGACCCTAATGTGTCTCATCCAAAGGTTTATCATTAGATATACCAGAAGACCTAGTAGCATTTATACCTTTATTCTAGTCTTCTAAGAATAAAATTTAGAGGACAATGCTTTAAAAAATGCTGGTAGTAGATTTTACAATAAGTTAATACACTCAAGGTTAGGTCCATACAGACTCCCAACAAGTGATTATTTTCTTGCTTCTTAGAGGAAATGAACAAATATATGGTGAAAGCAGTTTAAAAAATTCCACTCAAGAACAAATATGTGATGTTCAAAAACAAGCCTTTGTTATATCTACAATATCAATTTAAATATAGCTTTATATAATAAGTATGTCAAGGTAAAGTCAGGAAGAACATACACTGAGCGGACTGTAGAAGGATCTGTTGAGAGAAACATTCAACTTTCTTTAGCTGGTAAATCCACAGGTGCGTGTATCCAACACATAATTCATCTTTTTCTGAACAGAGCTGACTTCTTTGTGGAAACTACTTTTTTCTTTTTTGGATAAAACGAAAGTCTATTGACTGGGGGAGAAACTTTTCCACATTTTTCAGTTATCGGAGGAATTGCATGAGGCACTCAGCATATTCAGTTTGGTCAGTAACTCAGTTTTTTGGCAACTGACTTGTGGTTTTCCCCCATATGGCTCTATTTTGAAAAGAATTATAGTCATGTATCTTTTAATGATGAGGATACATTCTGAGAAATGTATCATTAGGTGATTTCATCATCGTGTGAACATCAGAATATACTTACACAAACCTAAGATGGTACAGCCTAGGCTGTATGGTATGGCCTATAGCTCCTAGACTGCAAACCTGTACAGCATGTTACTGAATTGAATATTGTAGGCAATTGTAATAATGGTAAGTATTTGTATCTAAACGTGTGGAAACATAGAAAAGGTACCGTGAAAATACTGTATTATAATCTTATGGGACCACCATCCTGTATGTGGTTCATTGTTGACCAAAACATCGTTGTATGGTGCATGTCTGTATTTCACTTTCTAGTCATTCTCTTGTCTCATCTGCAATTTTCAGGTTATTCGAATAAATCATCTTAAATATGTCACAAATGTACAGAAATGTTTCCCTTTATCATTCTTAGTTATAGCTTTACTTTTGTATAATTAGTTGGGACATAAAATTAAATGTTAAACAGGAAGCCAGAACAAAAGATATCCGGTTTCATCATGATCTCAATTGAACAAAGTTTTTTTTTTTTTTTTAAATATCAACAAGACTACAGCATAGCACCCAACCCCAGCAAAGAGATTTGTGTATCTCTTTCTAAGGAATACCCTGGAGCAGTTCTGCTTGGGCCAGTGGCCTGAGGCAGTAGAATGATCCCTGTCTCTGGAGAAGCCAGTTCTAACCTTGATTCTTTCACTAACTGGCTTGGGATTTTTAGACAGGTAATTTATCTTCTGGGCATCAATTTTCTTATCAAAATGAATGTAAAGGATGTACTGATTTCTAAGATTTTTCCTGGTATACCTAAGTTTTAGTATATTTAAGATTAGAGGCTCCATTTGGATCAAAGAAATATTTAACTTTTCCCCAAATTTGACAGTATTATCACTGGGTCCACATTGAGGGACCCACTTTATTCTTTTTTGCCCCATAAAGATACCAGATTCCCATTCTTCTTTGGCCAAATTTAGGGCAATTTTTTCTTAACTGTCTTCCTAAGAGTTGTTTACCACATTCTCTTCCCTTTCATTATGTTTCCTTCACTTTATTTTTACTTTGAAATCTTTTAGAGCCCATTTTTACCAGACTTCATTCCTGTGCATGCTGCTAAATCTAAAGTAGTATTTTATTATTTTCATATAAAAGAAGCTTTCAGCTCCATTTCTGCTTTACTTGTTTTAACTCCTCTTACTTGGCCTTGCATTAGAGTGAGTTCAATGTTTAAATGTACTTTTGATTCATACAGTGTGGTGTGAGCCAGCCTTGGTTTTGCTATCTTTGTTTTTTTTTTTTTTTTTTTTATAATATTCGCTTAAGTCTAGGAAGCTATCAGTATGATCAAATTTTCAAAGTGTACTTTTAAAAACACAAAATGGGCTGAAATAATGGCCATACCTAGAACTGAATAAGCACTTGAAGGCCTGTTCTTGCTCACTTAAAATTTTCTCCACTGACTGAAACTGGGAAAAAACACTGTACAGCAATCTAGATGGAAATGCTGCCATCAAGGAAGGCCATCAATTGTAGATCAATACTATTTCAAACTGCTACATAAACATGCATGCAGTCTGAAGGGGTTTCACCAAGGTAATAGCTGTGGACGTCTGTACTCTTCTAGTGATAAGAACTCAAGCAGTTTTTGTTTAATGAAAAAAAAAACAGCAAATAAGGGACCAGGTTCTCAAGGATCATACCTACTTCTGGGCCAAAAGAGCTTGTCATTACCAAGCCCAGGCACCAGGAGTACCATTGTGTTTCCCCAAGTGCTTCTGTGTTCGTTCCTGGTTACCTGTCAGCTTGCGTGGGAAGCTTGCAGGATGAGTTCTAGCACGGAGAGGGAAGCAGGCAATTCCAAAGGCCACACTGTGCTGAAGAAGGACTCCAGTCCAATGTTGGACTGTTTCCCTGAGTTATTGTTCAGTATTCCAAATATTGTGGTTTATAAAAATCTTCCATCCAAATGCTATTAAAATTGAAAATTTAAACTACTACACTGAGAAATACAGTCACCAAGTCACTGTTATTTTCACAGTATTTAATGGATTTACTAGGAAAAAAAATCAGTTCCACTTCAGGCTTCATAATATTTTTCAAATTTCCACTTTTGATATGGTTTCATTGGGTCACAAGCAGCTACTTTCAGGGTCTTCTGAGAAAAATTTCCTTCCAAGCATAACAACTGATGATAGTTTTCAAAAACAATGTGATTCACCTGGAAAGAGAGAAGATCTGGGAATGAGCCACAGAATGAATTTGACAACTGAGATACAAAGAAATGAAAACCAATAAAAAAAATAGGCAATTATATTTTTTGAGTTCTTCTGGACTAAATTAATAATATAAACCCTGACTTTGGAAAGTATCAAATTTGTCTCTTAAACTAAGTTATCATACTTCTATAATCTATAAGACTTGTAATTTCTCAAGAAGCCAAAAAAAAAAAAAAAAAAAGAATGTTCTGATGATATGGCTGATAACTATATTATTTAAAGAGAAAAAATTGCAGATGACATTCATTATATTTGATGAATGATGGCTACTTTATTGATGGCAAAGAAAAAAACATATACTATGAAAAAAAGTGAGTTAATTTCTCAAGTCCATGTCTTAGAATGCAGTTTGAATTCCAAAATTCTAGAAACGACATATTTTATTTAAGAGCTCCTTATGCTAATCTCTGATAGTACATAATGTACATAATGCCTGATGTCACGAATCCAGATGTAATTAGGAAAAAGTCAATGGTATTAAAGAAAGTTCTATTATTGATTAATATTTATTGGATATCCTGGAAATGCTAGATAACCTACATAAAACTTATGGCTTTATACACTTTTTCATCTATAAATTCTCTCAATTACTCATGACTGTGACAAAGATAATCTTAATTGTACATGTCATTTTGAAATATTTAAGAAATTTATCAAACCAGGGTGATTTTCATAATAACTTATTGTAAAGATTCTCCTCCCAAACTATTATCACCCTGCTGGGACTTTGGAAATATGTTTGAGTATGCTCAAGGACTTGTAAAGGAGCATGCCTTGAGGAAAAATCATTCTGGGTTTTCTATAATGTCCTGCCAGTGGATTGTAAAGAGGTAACTAAATAACTTGGCTCCAACCTAAAGGCACTTAATGTGGGAACCAGTTGGTGGAGGAGCATTCTGTGCCCCCAAGTCTAGAAGCCACCTGTGAGACTCTTTCCCTTCAGCTGGCCAAAATCCAGAGCATTTGGGGAGGGCTGACCTAGACAGCACCTTTTAAATGCACATTTAGAAGTATATATATAATTTTAACAACTCATTGGTATCCAAGGATCTAACTCACTATTATGCTTCCTCCCTCCATAAAGCTTCTAACCCCCTAATTCTTTCTAAAAGGAGAGACTTGCTCCTGTTATCCAAAGTTTCATTCTCTACTTCTCTTGTTGATTACAACTTATATGTCTTGGGGGACTTAAAAAGTTTAGCATGAAAACTATCAAAAAACTGGAAAAAGAAGAAAGCTGACCACCACACGACTCATCCCCATGACACCAAGTAACATCCAATCGGGAACCCAAGGCAGAAGGCAACTATGTAACATGTCACAAAGTCATAGGTACAAACAAGGTAGGAAAAAGGCTTTCTAATTGTTGCCATGTAATTCAACTACCTTCCTTACCAAATCAGCTTACTGCCTAGGGGAATCTGCTCCTAAATATTTTCTCATCAGCCTGAAACCTTTTCCACGATTCACTACTGAAGATGAAAAATATGTTTAGTTCTCATTCTCTCCCTCTTTCTCTGTCTCTTTCTGTCTTTCTCTGCTTCTCTTCCTCCCTCCTTCCCTTTCCTCCTTCTGCACAGGGTTCAGGAAGGAGAAAGTAAAATGTATTTTATTTAATAGATGTTTATGGATCTCCCCAACACTATGTAAAATAAAATAAGCAGTTTATATGCTAGTAATTCCTAATTTTTCTGAATAATTCAATAATAACCATTATCATTAAAGAAAAAAAGAATTGTCCAGAAGGAATTGAAATATAAGAGAGAATATCTAATGGGAGGAAGATTGGAGAATGCATTGCTCAGGGCCTGACTTTAGCTCTGAGCAGGAAGGAAAATACTGTGAAGAGAATAGTCACTGGCTGTGACATCAAAAGGAATGGAGGCACCTCAAGGAAAAGAGAGTGCCCACTGTGGGGCCATCCCCGGGCAAAAGGATGGTCTCCACATACCCAATACATTCAGTGGATTTGGTGGCTACCTGCTACTGAGATGGTAGAAAATTGAAGACTGAAGTTCTGAGATTATTCCTGCCACCCCAAGATCCTACACCAAAAGCTTATGAGTTTGTATCCTGTTAAAATATAATTGGGACAAACTGAGAGGACTTTGAGAATGAATATGGTAGAACAGGGGTATTCCAGTACATATTAATAACTGGACTTCTGGAAAACTATCACCTGATCCAGTAGCATCTGTTGATTTCTTGGGTGTAAACACTCCCATTATGGCTGGTTTCAAGCTACCCTTGTATCACTGCATGCAAAGTTGGCAAGAAATGCACTCAATCAACTCCGGTAAGCTGGTGAGAGCTGGCTCCAGCCGAATTGAGAGCCCAGGTCTCTGGGAACCACAAGGAAGGAGAAAAAGTTTCCTTGTATGGAAAAAAGGAATAATGAGAAACCAGGTTTATTTTAAACTGCAAGGCTTGTAGGAAGCACGCTGCTTCTTGCTTTCTCCATACACTCTCCTTATATAAACCTTTCCGGTAACCACTGAGAACCAATTCTAGCCTGTAAGCCTTACTCTTGGCATTGTTGATTGACCGAAGCAGGTGATAGCAATATAACCATAAGAACCTGGTGACTTCTATTTAACTTAACTCATTTGAATTACATTTTGAAAAAAACAAAAAGGACTTGACAATTTGCAAAAATAATCTGTTTATTTCTCCAGGTGAACTTTTACATTACCTCTACAGTCACAGACACATTTAAAACTTCCGATTGGTGAATATGACAATGAGGGTTTCATGTGCCATTTGATTGAAACTGGAATCTGTGGTAAAGAAGAGGTATAAATATTTTGCTTACCAGTTCTGGTTGAAAGACGGATGCTGATTTATGCAGCCATTTCAGCCCTTTGTTTCTGCTATCGCAAGGGTGCAGCTTTAGGGCTCCTTTATCAGGGATGGGGGCCAAGCACCATTCTTCATGTTTAATAAGTCTTAACCAGGTGTAATTAAATTGTTGAAGCTGTGGGGGAAATGAATAAAAAGAAGGTCATTTCAGGCAACAAACACAGGCAGGGGCTTTGTCAAACATTTTTGATAGTAATGGTTAATAACATAGGCCTTCTAATCTGACATTTTATATTCAAGTCCTGGTACTATCACTTTTAATTCTGATAGGATGGGCATATTATTTACCCTGTCAAATCTCATTTTTCTTATTTTAAGGTGGATAGCAATTGTACCTATCTCAGAGGGTTGGGGTAATGACTGTCAAGTGCTTAGTACACTGTAAGCCCTTAAGAAATGCTAGTTGCAATAATAAAAATTATTTAGTATATAATTAGTACATATCTGTATATGGATGTCATTTCAGGTGTTCTAAAGACAACCCTGGTGCTTAAAGTATTGGAATGTTCAAACGACCTCGTGATTAAAGTTCCAAGCCAGGGGTAGCTACAGGGAAATCCCAATCACAGCCCTAATTTTTTTTGGTGGAAATTATTATCCTTCCTTGATTAACACTATCTAGACAATTGTACTCCTAGAGACTTTGTTCTATTGTAGGAAAGATCAATATCTTTCTTTGCTAATAGCACAAGGAATCATCATGTTGCCTCCAGGTTAGCGTCCTCCAGTTTGTAGAACTGCTCTTGAAGACATCCAGTTTTAGAAAGTTGCCAGTATCTAAAACAAATACTCATTCAGGTATTGAAAGTATGTTTTCAATCCTTAAAAATATTTTCTTTACTTATTTAAAACCTAGTATTACCTGCGTGATCAATTTAAGGCTCTAGGTCCGTGGGAATTTGGCTTTTTTGTACTAATATGAACATATTTGGGAAAAAAATAGATTGTTGGTAAAATCTAACTAACTTCCCTTACCTAACAAATCATTTGTAATGTAAGGTTTAATTTTGATTGTCAGATTAAATTAAAGTCATTGTGTTAGACCTTGACACTCAAAAGGTAGTCCCTGGATCAACATGAGCATCACCTGGGAACTAGTTAGAAATGCTGAGTCTCAGCCACATCATGGACCTACCGATTCAGAATCTGCATTGTAACAAACTCCCACATTAAAATTTCATAAGCACGAATGTATGGCATATTATAAGGAGCTTACGTGCTACTAAGGGAAGTTAGATATTACCTTGCAAAATGACATCTCTACTGGCTTAAAAGTTGAAAATTAAGGGGACATTTTAGGTAAGGTAAAGGATAGGGCTTGATGGTTCAATCTAAAGTTTTATTCCTTTTGTGCTTTTTTGGATGAACGCTACAGTCACTGGCTTAGTATGAAGGCTCATTAATTCTGCCAAAACCAAACCAAAAGAGGCAGAAACTAAAAATGAGCAATGAGATAAAAAAGAGATAGGGCTTTGTGGAAGGCAGAGGCTGTATAATTCATACTTTTACTCTTAGCATCCCCTAGAGAGACTCAATGGTTACCAAGAACAAAACTTGGGTTTTCAAACGAAATACTTATTACTCAGGCACAAAAAGTTCTGACAATGATGAGTCCTGAAAGATTGCAGCACTTAATACTTTTTTTCATATAATTTGGACTAATTGTGGTTTTGTTTTACAATTTAGGACTTTATTTCCTCTTTGAATTGTTAATAAGTGAAAGTTATTTCTGGCAATTGATTTTTTTGACACTTTTCATTTCCCTCTGTCTCCTCTCTTTCCTAATTAAGAAAGAGTTCCCTTGGCTTAAGGTTTACAATCCATAGCTGAATTATAGCAACAGAAATACTTTTTCTTCTAGTAGCAGCTGTTAATTAAGAGGTAGAGATGGTATGTACTCAAAAATGTAAGCAATATCTCTAAGTCAAAACAAAGAAGTAAGACTTGTCAAGCCTAGATTATCATGGCAAAATCATTTCTCTACCAAAGAGTGTTCTGCAACTTTGGAGGGCTAATTTCTACTTACTAATCAATGTTTCTATGAGTCCTATCTGACACTCAAACCAGATGACTGTTTCCACAGAACATAGAACTGTTAGGAAACATATGCTGGAGAGGGAAGTGTGGTTACTCAGAGCTCCTCTCCAGGATGGCGGAAGGAATCCCTGTTCTGTGCTCCCTGGCCTGACTCCCTCTCCTAACTATTGTGCTTAGAGGTTGCAGGAGTTTTGATGTAGGGATTTCTGCCATGGATCATGGATTATGTGATTTCTATTACTCCTTTAAGATGCAGGAGAATGGGACGAAAAGGGGATGAAATCAGAGAATAAAATTGCCCCATTAGAACTATTATTTAGAAATATGTTCTCTTTTTCTTTTCTTTATATGTTACATATTTCCCCCATTTTGTCTTATTATTATTGCAGCCAACACTTATGGAGCACTAAGCTTTAGGTATTGTTCTATGTGCTTCATACATATCACCTAATCCCAACCTCACACCAGTTCTAGAGGCAGGCACTATTATCACTACCATTTACCCAAAGGTTAAGAAATTTGCAAAATTAGCACACTTTTGCAAATGATGGAGCCAGTATGGATCCAGCGGGTGGACTCCAAGATCCACACCTTTACTCCTTCAGTCCCTATCTTTGCACTTGGTGGTGGATTCTGTTATTACTGGCCTTATGATTATATAGAAACTGAGAGATTAAGTATCTATTTCTACTGGGAAAAGATGACTTTCTCAATTGAGCAATGAACATGTCATACCCTGCACCTATCAACTACCATGAGATAGGAAACCCCGGTTTACCATACCTTGCTGCTCCCATCGCAGTCTTCCAGAATGGCTGTAGTGTTTTCAATGGAAATACATTTACCCAAGGCCACATTAATAAGCTAGGAAGCAAAATATAAAATATAAATCACAAAAACATTTTTTCAAGTAGAACAAGACATGCAGACACATTTAGAAAACACAGAATATAAAATTATCATAAGGTTAAAGGATAGTTAAGTTAATAGCTTAGCCTTACTTAGCACTGTACGATTTTATTGGTTGCCATCTCTAACAGAGACATAATGTAATCTTGCTAAAGTACAGCTTCAATCTGTCAATTTAGGCCTGTGATTCAGCCACAGCTCCAACAAACAGAAGCTTTTAATTAACCCTTGCCAGGAATGCTGAATAACGAATGAGCAAAAGGTGGCATAAAAAGTAGTTATTTTCTTGTCTTAAGTTTATCTGATGCATATATTAAAAGTCAATGCAAATACTCGCAATTTAATCAAAACAAGAGTTATGGGCTCTGTTCCCTGGCTGACCCCTTCAAGCTCTTTGAGTGCTTAGGCACTGAATCATGGATAGATTGAGTCCTTCAAAGAATAGCAGATTCCAGCTGATTCCCTGTCAGAATCTTCCTCATGTCTCAAGCAAGCTACAATTCATTATGGGAAAGTCATGAAAGCTAATAAAGAGCCAAGCTTAAAGGTACTTTCTGGCAGGCCCCCAGGTTTTTAATGGATTTACAGGGTCAAATATGGAGGGAACTTTCTATAAGTCACCATTTAATACAGAAAAATGTTCATTTCCTTGTCTCCTTTGACATTCTGTGCAGAGCTAATGAGACGGTGGGTTAATAGTGCAATTCAGGCCTTTCAGATTTCTAGACAAGCTATGTAGAGCTGAATCTATATTACATATCCCAGGAAAGCTTCTGGAGCTGGGAGGTAATGAGGTCTTTGTTGCCAGGGATACTATTTCTGCAACTTCCTGTTCTATGGTGCCTAACAGAGAGCTCTAACTCTGCTAACTCTGGGATGCTGCACTGATGCAGGCTGTGTAGCTCACAGAGTTGCCAGACTTCATAACCGGGTGCTCAGTGGGTTGGTTCTCACTTTTACATCGTAGCTTAGCTTGCAAGAAACTCAAGGCCATCTTCAGGGACCAGAAAATACAGACAAAACTAAAAGTGAGAAGGGAAACTACAAATGTTGGTAAGAAAGGGACTTGTCCACTCATAAAGACGGGAGAAAAATGTGGGCCTAGATGAGCTGGAGAGTTGGAATTGAGCTCTTCCATATAAAGGTGGAAAACTAAAGAGTTAGACCCTCAGTGGAACCGTGTATTAGGAAAAATAATTCCTCATTAGCACAGAGAGACACAGAGCAGCTACAGTCTCCCTGGGAATCTGAAAGTGTGAGGAGAAAATTTATGTTAATACTACTTGCATTAGATAGGAATTCCTCAAAGACTTTCAAGGCACAGAAACAAACATTAAAAATAGTACCAGATTGGTAACTCTTGAGGTTCCTGGCAAAGAAAACCACAAAGCAATTCTAGGAGGGAATCTCCATCAAAAAACCCCAAAGAAAGCTCTATTCACAATTAAAAATGACAAATATGGAAGGAGACAATTCATCCTTAGTAAATGTGAACATCACAATGCACAGAAGAGTTCAACCACCGTGAACTTCAGAGAGGAGAGTGAAATGCATGAAGGTAGAATAGAGTTTAAAGAAAGAAATTGTGCCCCAATTGTTCTCTTGATCTTAGCAGAGATCAATATAAGCTCCTGTATTTGTGGATCACACAGAAAATATTCTGTCTTCAAACAAGTTTGAAGCACTGTGGTTTTCAACATAGCTGAGTAGGTGGGCCGGCCCCAGAACTTCCCAGACCCTTCAGAGTGTTAATGTTCAGCTGCTGCTCAGAATGTAACTCGAGTGCTTCCCAAATTTACTTGAGCATGGAACCCTATGGCAGCACAACTAACACTGCTCAGAATGGTGTTTGGAAACCCCTGGTTTAACTGATTTCTTTGTGTTTATTTTGTACAATCCCTTCCTCCAAGGACCAAAAAGCATTGGGAGGAAAGAGAAAATTTTCTGTCCCTTATGTCTCCCTCTGCCACTTCATCTGAAGATGCTTCACTTCATCAGAAATTACTGGGGAAACTACTTTTCTTTAAACAGAAATGGTCTATGGAGTGCTAAGGAATTGTTATTCTTCATTTTATTATGAGTGGTTTTTAAAATTTTTCACTTTTATTTTAAAAAATTGTGCTCATATTTATAATGGTTTATAAACCATTTCAATCTTTTAAAAAATCAGATAGTATATGCATGTTAAATTATCCTTGTTGAATTATTTCATTTTCCAATTTAGAAGGTGGGAATTCCTCAGTTTACCATGGAATTGTTAAACATTAAGCTATACACTGTTCACTAATAGTTTAATTCAATGTAAAAATACATTTTTGGGGAGGTTTTTTTTTATTAGTTTCAAATATTTTGGCTCAGTAAGAAATTGTTCTCATTGAAAAAAACAGAACAATTTTCATTGGATTTAAATTCCTAAATAAATTCAAAAGGTTGAAAGAAGGGAAACGAAACAAGTAACTAAAAGAAATTATGGAATTTACTTTCTTGGAAATTTTCAAGGTTGTCTATCCAAAATAATGGTGTGCTATTCTGAATTACTTGGAGAAAGGTCCTAATGTTTTAAAAATGGTAATAATGCTCCCTACTGGTGGCTTCAGAAAGGAACAAATAGATCTTTATTCAAATTTGTCCAAGGAAGGCAACAAATAGTGAGGAAAATAGAAGGAATTAATTTGTTAACATCATTTAAAAATACTTGGTATATTTCGATATATTATAGTTCAGGCATCAGCAAAAGGCTGTTTCATCTGGAAAGTGTTTCAGAAATTTCGTGGGAACTCTTTTATATAAATTAGCGTCACAGTGGAACCAAAAGGTAGTTTTTTGGTTCCCTCTGGTGGTTAAAGTTTAGTAATGCTCTTAACTGAGATTCCGTCATGTTAGGATGGGAAAAAATTACTAATGAGAATTCTTTGAATTTCTTTTTTTTTCCTGCTCAGGAGTTTGAATTAAAAAATATAAATTTGTTTTACAGATATATTCAATGTTTTATTATTTGAACAGTGTATATAAATCCAAGATGTTTGATAAAGTATCAGGTTGAGCCACCTGAGTAGCTGCTCTTCTCTTTGGACCTATAAACAAGGCAATTTTATAATACATTATGTTACATAATAAACAGGTCACATATACTTATTTATCAGTTGAATTTTATAAAAACAAAACAGATTTTTAGGCTGATTTCCTCTCTTTCACACCCTTCCTGGACTTCCCTAATACTGTCAAGGGGATGGTTTTTTCTAAGTCCCTGTTTTCAGGAGATTTGCCACACAGAGAGAGTGGTTGGTTTGTATAATCCACTTCCTGGGAAGAACTGAAAAAACTTGGCCCAAAAGGGCAGGCCTACTAATGGCCAAGTTTGAGAACATCTTGAATAAAGAAATAGGAAACACTGAAAGAAAACAAAGAACACTAGGAATATTTATCAGTAAAAATTAAATTAGAAATAAAAGAGATTAGAAATAAACACGATGGAGAGGAGCTCCAGGCAAGGACTTGACAAACCATCCTTAAACCCATTCTGTGGTAATGTCTCATGTCTTACCACCCTTTTCCTGTGAAGCTTCATTCCTACAGTGGGTTCAAAATGGCGTCCTCCAGCATCTCCTCTTCCTTGATTTTTTTCTTAGCCTTGTAGTCATCCAACCTATATGGCTTAGCTTCTTCCCTTTTAGTACCTTCCCTCATGCCCTGAAATTTTATTTGCTATTCTCCAACAATTTGTGTTGTTTTTAAACCCCTCTTTGAAGTCTTTACAAACCCAAATTTAATCTTGTCATTCCCTTGCTTAACATTCAATCACTTCTTATTACATTCAGAAGAAGGAAGGAAGGAAGGAAGGAAGGAAGGAAGGAAGGAAGGAAGGAAGGAAGGAAGGAAAGATAATCCTTACTTTGCCTACAAGGACCTGTGGGATCTGACTCCTGTTTCCTCTCCACCTTCATCTAGACCAGCGGTCCCCAACCTTTTTGGCACCAGGGACTGTTTTCATGGAAGACAATTTTTTCCATGGATCAGGAAGTGGGGGGATGGCTTCAGGATGATTCAAGTGCATTACATTTATTGTGTATTTTATTTCTATTATTATTACATTGTAATATATAATGAAATAATTACACAACTCACCATAGGTTGGGGACCCCCAATCTAGACCATTCCTCCATCTGTCACTCCCTGACAACAACCTTTATCTTTCCAGTTCTTGAATGCCTTAAACTTTCACCTGTCTCAGAGTTTTGTATCACCTGCACACTCTGTCTAGTGCTCTCTTCTTTAGCGCTTGGCTAACACTTAGTGTTTCAGGCCTGAATTGCAAAGTCTCCTCCTCAGAGAGGATTTCTTGACCACTCTGAGGATTCATCATTGTGACCTGTTCCCTAAATGAGAGGTATTATATTTTGTAGTTACCCTTTAATTGCTTATTTGTTTATTTTCTTTCTTCCCTACTTAACTTTAAGCTCCATAATGAAGGAATCAAGTCTAATTTATTCATCACCCTGATCCAAATCTGAAATACTGCCTGGTCTATTGATACTCAGTAAGTATTTGTTGAATTAATCAATGAACATGACCGCCAAGTAGTCTTTCTCAAGTTTACCTATATTTAATTCTCAGCCATGCTTTGTCCCATTGGCTTTCATACTTGGCATTTATTTATAATGTAACAATTCATCCTTTTCTACATGTTTTTGAAAGAGTTTTTGTTTTCATGGAGTAAGATTTTTAAATTGCCACTTGAACTTACCACACCACTGGCTCTCACTATGGGAGCCTTCAAGTCTGGAAAAACATTCTCCAAGTACCACTTGAAACTTTTGCATTTCAGTTTCTTCCGTAGTTCCCTTTGCTGAGTGAGGTTGCCGACATCTAAGCCCTGGTCTATGAGGTGGTCCCCGTGGCCATAGAACAGCTCCTTGTATTCATCCAGCCAGACCTCAGCAACCCGCACCAAGTTCCGTTCCACTGTCTTCATCCGGTCTTTGGGGAAGGAATACGGATTGTCATTTCTGAATATGTGGCCCACTCGGGAACAGGGAATGATCTCAATCTCACCACCACACATCCACACCTGAAACAATTTAATGATAAGCATCAATTATCAAGTGATTGTCCACAAATCATGGGCAATTAACAATGACAAAAAACCACCTGGTAACTTTATTCCCACTGCTTGAAGTAGGACCATTTTAAGAATAGTAAAACATAATGTTTTCCTTAGCTACCCTTCAGTATAAATTTTTTTTTCCCTAAAGAAATCTTCACAGAATCTCAATGTGTAAAATATGTGAGTTCCTCCTTTGGTTAAACAGTGAAAAAAAGTACAGATGTCCATTTGTTCACCTGCCCTTTCACTCATCTTGGGGACATCCAAAAGGCTTGTGGTGCACAACTTAAAAACCATTCTTCTTGATCAGAACCTCCAAAGTTACACCCCTTTTAATAGAAACCACCCAACCCCATAGGAAAGCAGTTGCTTTTTTGATGCTCTCTACTGTTGCTGTTGCTAAGGTTTTCTTAGATGTTAATCAAAGATTATATACATGATTGTATAAAGTTTCCAAAGAAACTATACTATGGGCCTCTTGGTGGCCTGCTCTAGAAGTACTGTTTTGTACTTCTGTCTTTCATGTTTTCCAAGACGATCCATCGTGGAATGCTTCCATTCCTTCCAACATATTAGAGAGATATTCCAGGGGAGTTATTTTGTATCAAGTATGAATTCCACGGCATTTACACTGAATGACAGAAAGTCATTACCCCCATATTTAAAAGCAGAAATGGTGTTGGGAAATATTAGGGAACTCCAATAAATGTCATGACAGCAATTTATTCTTCTGCATTCAAGCTGGGATATGAAAAAATTAATCCAGAGACCCTAAAATGTCTGTGAAATTTACTCACATATATGATTGTACTAGTAAAATGAAAAAATTTAAAAATGATAAACTTTTAATGGCAGAGAAAATTTGAGAAACCCTTGATAATACCTTGAATGAAAGCTCCATATTTTCTCCACCCCAAACATCAAGGCCAGGGTCGTATGTTCCAAGTTCAAAAAAGTAATTTTTATCAATAGAAAATAACCCACCAGCCATGACAGGGCACCTACAAAGAGAAAAGTTTGTTTTTAAAACTTACGTCTCATGAAAGCTCAACTTTTAGAGTTGGTCCTCTATACATTTGTGTTGAAGGTAGGAGGTGTTTCAGAAACGTATGTGTAAGGAGGTCTGGAGATAAGAGTGTGTAAATGACAAGTTTCCTGGTTTATGGTGGCAGAGCTTGATTAGGGTCAGCAAAGATGCAGCCTGGAACTAGTATTCTTATTTGTCCTTAGTACACTAACACAAACTCTTCAGGGTTGTTATTTTTAACAATACTCATTCAGGACTAAGGGAGTACCAGGCATCGTTGTAAGTATTATAAAGGTATTATTCTAGACTTCACAAAAATCTTGTGAGTTTGTACCATTGTTAAAAATCGGCAACATGGAGAAGGTAAGAAACTTTCCCAAGGCCAACAGACCAGTATGCCATATGTCTTGGGTTCACACTGGGCAATGTGGCTTGCCTCTATGCTCTCTCATTCACTAGATGGTCTCTCAACCACACACAAACTTTACTGACAGCTTTTTATGTGGCAGGCACTTTTAAAGCACTTCATTTGTACTACCCGATTAAATTCTCAAAACAGTCTACGTGGTAGCTACTTCTATTAGTCTTCATGTAAAAATAAGGAAACAGAGACTCAAAGTGGTTAAGCAAACTTTTCAAGTTCATACTGCTAGTAAGTAGTAGAGCTGAGATTCAAATCTGACTCCAGAGCCTTCACTGCTACTACTGATCATGGATGATAGAAACTGTATTTTAGTCAGCAGTTAGGCAAGGCATGGTGAGCCAGCCGAAAGCGGTGTCTGTGGAGAGCCTGCTTTGTGTTTTGGTTATATGGCAATCTCAAGGGTAATTCCTCTCTCCCTTCCTCCACCATTTATGTCCATGCCCTTTCTGTATCCCAGTTATCCTCACCAGACCATCCAGAATGTATTCTTTTCCTAATATTATGTTCAATACAGTCTGAACTAATCACTATATTGACCGTCAAAATGAAAGTCTGAAAAATGCAAAGAGGTTCTTTAGGTGTAGATTAGAACAGGAGTGTTAAATTCAGGCAGATCTGGGTTTGGATCTCAAATTCTTCCATCACTAGCTGTGTCTCCCTGGGAAAATTACTTAACTCTTTTAAATCTCAATTTCCTCATCTCCATAAGGTTAATACTACCACCTCCCTTCTGGGGTTATGGAGAGAGTTACATGCCTGGCACACAGTGCTTAATAAGTGGGAGAACTCCCACTTCACTCCCTAGGGGTATCATTTCTGAAGGCATGACATCTGGCAAGGGAGAGGTATGATTTACTGAGGGAAAAGTTCAGAGAAAACAAGGTGCAATGTGCAGCCTGGCCTTGGCTTTCCCTTGGGACTTGTTTGCTTGTGTCTGCTCAAGTTTTCCCTCCAACAGGACTCCTGCTGCTCTGCCTGTGGCTGGCTGAATGTCTGTCCTGTAGCCCCCGATTCTGGGGAAGGAATAGGAAGCTGCCATTTTGGCTTCAGGTAGAAGCTGTGTTCTTCAATCCAGTTTCTCCAGTAACAAAGCCCAAATTTTAATTCACATCCAGGTTCTATGTCTATTTCTTAATTCATAGAATTTGGCACCTTTCCCATGGAGGGGGTAGGATTAGACTGTAAAAGAAAATCCTAACCCTAGTTATTATTATTATTATTATTTGCTTTTAATATTTACTTATGTTTGCTTTAATATTGTGTGTATTTATATTGCATTTATGCAGGACATTCAACTAGTTTGTGTTTCTTAGGTTATAAATCCCAGGAAACAGTATGGCATTAGTAAATTTCTCAGGGATCAGGGCTGAACAGGGTGCACCTGGACATTTAATAATAAGTTTTGGTAGTGGGAAACTAATTTCTCAGGAAAACTGTTTGCTTTTGTAATCTTTTGGCTAGAACTGTAATTCTTGATTTTCTATAGAATGACAGGATATAGAATGACAGTTGTTTTGTAGAACTTTTTTTACACCTTTACAAAAGACACATGACTGCTTTCTAGTCTTAAATTTCACATACTTACCTTATTATATCAGTTTCTTTAATTTTGTTTTTTGCAACAACATCTGGAGGAATTGATCTCCAACCAAAGTTCATGGGCCACACAAAGATGCCTCTTTGAAAGTTGTCCACTGTCATGTAACTAATCCAGGAAAGAAAAAATACTGCTTGAGATTGTGCACATCTTTATATATTTCATCACGTTGGCTCCATGATGTATTTAAATGAATTAAACAAGTGCTTAAGCAGATGATTTTAGATCATCACCTTTTAATAACAGTTCAAAAAGTTTATTGTTGTCCTATAGAGACATATAGGATTTCAGGAGTTTTGCAGGGCTTTGCCCTGAAGGAATACGTGAATGTGTTAGTTCACACATCAAAAGCTGCCTCTCAGGAGGGCATCTCACCGACCAGTAGGGCTTTCCACGGCAACGCTGTCTTAGACCTGTTGGCTTGCACCTGACGCTTTTGTATGGCAAAGCTTGGTATGGGGCCACAGGTTAAGAACTGATCAAAGAGCGCCCACCTGACAGATGCCTGCTGCTAGAGACAGTTAGCCTAAGGGACAGTTCCTGCTTCACTCCTGACTACCTGTCTCAATCAACAAAACACTAAAGAAATATAGAGCCACTATATTTCTGTTTAGTGATAATTTTATCTTAAAACTTAGAAGTTTGTCTTAGAAATATTTTGTAACCATTTGTTCACATAGACAGAGTTAATTAAGGGATCTCCAGAAACTTTTGGGGAGACTTTTAATCTAAACAAACTACTTGTTATTATGTAAATCTGTTACCCCTGGCAACTGATCACTGTACCAATAAATACTGATGAGGGACTTCACCTGTGGCCTCAGAGCTCACCGGAATGCTGAAGGACCCCTGGCTCCCCATCCTTATAAAAGCTATACTTTCATCTCTGTGTGTTCTTTTATTGCTATATTCTCTATTTTCTATTTCTATATTTCCTTATCCCTTGTGACGACCCCTGCCAAAGGAACCTGATTTTTGCTGGGAGCATAGCTAACTCCCCACAGTTTATGAATACAATTTGCATTAGTGACTAATTGGCTGGATTGCTCACATTTAACTTATTCATTTCTTTTAATAATGTCCTGGCCATTTTTGAGGAAAGGATACAACAACTTAGGACCGCATATACGTTTCCCATAGAAAAAAGAATTAAATTTGAGGAAAATACATATTTTGGGGTTCAGCTAAATATAAAAAGGGAAAACTAGATAATGAGAATGAGGATTTATTGATATTTAGAGTTAAGAATTTGTGGTGACCAAATAGACTATTGGGTTGACAGGCTATGATCCAAAGATATTTATAATGTATTGCCATTGATTTAAGTGGATAACTATATTTTAAAAATTTTCAAAAATGCACATATTTGGAGTTTAACTAGCACTTTGTGCTGCTTGTGGTTAAAGGTACTTAGAAGTATCTTGTGGGATGTAGTAATATTACCTCATATCTTTATCATTGATGACTTCGATTACTGGACAGGCTACCTTCTTTCTACTTAAGTAAACTCTTTCAAGTAGAGGTTCCAACCAACCAACATTACATTCCACGTGAGAGTCTAAAAACGTCAGCACATCTCCTAGAGAGCCAAAAAGAAAAAAAAAAAACATGTGAAAATACAATATATTGGAGGTGTGTACTTCATGTTCAGAGATGTTGAGGATTGCTCTAGAAATGCGCTGTAAAGGCAGTAGACTTTTTTTAATCTGTGGATTTCTGGTCCCTATAATTTCATTACATAATGAAATGGAAGAAACTTTGTTGCTAGGAGTTTTGTGGGGGAAGCATAATTTATGTTTGGAAAAACTTGATAAGCCTCTTAGCATGGGTAACAAGAATCCAAAGGGAATACTTAGTATCAAAGGCAGCTGCTGAAGTCCCTTCTAAGAGGGTAAGTTTTAATATAAATCTGGGGGTGCAGGATGTGGGATTTTGTGTTTCAAAAGAACAGAGAGGCTTTGAGATTATAAATTTGACCTTAGGAATGATGAAGAGGGAAAATCACATAATAGAAGTGAAAGGAAATTAGAATAACCAGCAAGACTAAGAGGTACTGTTAAAAAACTTACTGGAGAGGGGAGTAGGGAATGAGGAGATGTTATTTAATGGGTACAGAGTTTTTTGCAAGATGAAGACAGTTCTGGAGATTGCACAGAAATGTGAATGTACTTTCTGCTGAAGTGTACATTTAAAAAATGGTTAAGATGGCAAATTGTATATGTGTTTACAATATGTCGACAAAAAAAGTTACAGGAGAAAAGAAAGAAAAAGAAACTTGGAGGCCATAAGTATTTATTAAGTCCTCTTTTTTTCCTGTTAGTTGTGTGAAGTAACGTGCTTTCTCCCCAGTGGTACCTCAGTAGCATCTATATGCCCCAGGTCATCTTATACAAATGGAATGTGTGTGTGTGTGTGTGTGTGTGTGAGAGACAGAGAGAGACAGAGACAGAGAGAGAGAGGAAGAGAGAGATTGATTACTAATATTGTGAGGAATCAGCCCTGGCCCAAATCCTGTGTGTAATCTTTCAGGCCCAAGCCACATTACAAAGGCTTTACCTGGCAGGCCTCTTCAGGGAAAGCTGCCCTCCTACCCAGACATGGTGCCCAGCCAGTGTGTTGCAGTCAAGGACTCAGGCCCTTCCTCCCCTCCACCAGCCAGTCTTGCTCTTATGTGCATCTGCATCTGCATTCCTAGCCAAAGTACCTCCATTCAGAAACCTCTCTCAGGCCAAGGCCCCTGCTAAGACCACCTTATTGGATTTCTCACTCCTAGCCCTTCCCTCCCCACACTCTGGGTCCTGGGGCCACAAAAATGAAGGAGCCTTTTGTTCTGGCTCCTTGGGCAGGCCAGGAGATGATCCTCCTGTCTACTCTGCTCTCATCCACCACCCAGTGACATTCTATGGGGAAAAAAATGGAACACTGAAGGAGCCAGCACTTTTTCCTCTTCAGCCTCTTACTGATATTGCTGCAGTAAATGATTAAACCTTGACTATGACTTTCATTTTGGCTTATTGTTATAATTCACTACACTAATCCCTGGCTGCTCAGCTTGGCTCTTGACAAACCTATAACATCAGTTCTCATCTATTAAATGCTCATTCTATGATAGACTGTGTCCTAAGCATTCTACATGAATGTTTTATTTAGTCCTTACAACAAACCTGCAGTATAGGACTAATTTTTTAATCCCATTAAAGAGGCAAGGAAACTGAGGAACAAAGAACTTAAGTAACTTTTGTAATGTTGCACAGCTATTACGTGGCAGTATGATATAGAAAGCAGGTACCTTATTCCAAAGATTATGTCCCTTAAAAAAAAAATGCCAAAAGAGGCAGAGCATTGAGTGTGGGAGGGTTTAAAGAACAAGATGAGAATAGTTGATCTGGATAATCACTGAAATCTGTAAGCTACCTTTCAATCAATACAATTCAGCATTGTCCCAATCACCTGGTCAACAGTGAGATTTTTGCATGAGGGTGCAGGTTCTTGAGAAGTCTCTTTAACAGAACCATCTGTGCTAGGCAGAAGCCCCCTGTAGTCTCCTGCTCTTGGAGATAGCGGCTGCATCTCCAGATCATGCTGTGGGGGAACCTATTTTCGGGGCATTATAGCTTGTTAGATAATGAAAGGTTATCATTCTCTGCTATGGTCTGAATGTATATGTCAACCCAAAATTCATATGCTGAAACCTAACTCCCAAGGTGATAGTATTAAGAGGTAGAATATTTGGGAGGTGATTAGACCATTATGGGGGCAGAGCCCTCATAAATGAGATTAATGCCCTTATAAAAGAGGCAGGTGGGAGCTTATGAGCCCCTTTTGCCCTTCAGCCATGTGGGGTGAAGGCACAGCAACAAAGTACCATCTTTGTAGTGGAGAGGGAGTCTTCATTAGGCACACAGAATCTTCTAGTGCCTTAATCTTGGACTTCCCAGCTTCCAAAGCTGTGAGCAATAAATGCATGCTGTTTATAAATTACCCAGTCTAAGGTATTTCATTATAGCAGCCCAAATGGAGTAAGACATCCCCTAATGGTGTCCTCTTGCACAGCCGTCTCCCATCATGGGAAGGCTCATAGGGTCACCTAGGTGTATGGGGCATGTGTGAATGGCCTGCTAAGGTCCACCTGGACAGTGGAATAGAATGTGCCAAAGACAGTTTCCTTTCTCTCACCACTCCTACTTGTGGTTCATTCAGACCCAGAGTTTAAAGAGTAGTCTTTACTACACCATCTGTCCCTATCCCAACAGCAGGCTTATAGGGTCAAAGGGGCCATAAATAACTTCCCAAATCCCCAGTAGCAGCAGGATGGGTCCCCAAACCTGCATTCACTTCCCACCTGGCCCAGATCCCTACAAAAATTCTCATTCATTTGTTGCCAGGACCTGAGGGAAGCAGCATCTGCTCTAAACGTAGTCTGGAATTTTATATTGTTTTATTTTGGGGAAAAGGAGAATCCTCCTATGCGTGCATGCCATTGCTCTACTTTCAGACATTTTATTTTAAAATAAGAACTCAGAACTGTGTTAGGTAAGAAAATAGGGAGCTCTCTGTGTAGTTGACTCTTGGTGGAATTTCTAAATGTGGTGCTTTGTCTATGGACATTGTACATATTGTTCCTGATCCTGAGAGGCATGGTGAAATGAGCATAGGACTGAAGTTACACACAACTGCCTTTAATCCCAGCTCTGCTTTCCCTAGCCACATTGGGTAAGTTACTTAGCTTCCTTTAGCTTTCTCTTGCAGGGGCATGTGTAAGATCTACCTAATACTTAAATTCTTAAAACATGGCTAGTATTTTTTACTGTTTTTCAATAAATGTTTAAGCTCAAACTCAGAATAATCAGCTCAACCTTTAAAAAACTTTTTGATTGACACATAATAATTATACATATTTATGGGATACTTAGTGATACATGCAATGTGTAGTGATCAAATCAGGGTAATTAGCACATTCCTCACCTCCAACATTTATCACTTCTCTGTCCTTGGAACATTCAAAAGCCTCTTTTCTAGTTATTTGAAAATATTAATATATGATACATTATTGTTAACTATAGTGCTAAAGAACACTAGTGCTGGGAAAAGGCTGGGGGAGAGGGTATAGGGAGAGATTGGTCAAAGGATATAAAATTTCAGCCTATGTTTGATTGTTACCTGGCAGTATTTTCTGTTTCCTAGGAGTAGGTCCCAGTAATATTGAATTGTTTGCAGATGAATTTCATTGAACTTTAAGAAAAAATTTGGGGAACAATATAAAGGTGCTCAATGTACCAAACAGATTTGGTTCTTTGTTGAGCATGGACTCCCCCACTTATATTCAGTTGTTCAGCATAGGATATTGCTGCCAGCACTAATTAGTGCTGGAGTATTATGTTTAGGGTTCCTCAAGGGACGTGGGCCCGGCTTGCCATCTAATTTCACAAAATAACTTATAAGGAATGCTACAAAAACCACCTGTTTTACCTGAAGCAGCAACAAGTTGTAGAAGCTTACAGAAGGATGCCCCCTGTTGCTTTTCAGGAGACCTTGGAGTTGGCCAGGAGTTAGATGTCACTTATTGTCCAGTTACTTAACGTTAGCCAACTGATTCTTTGGAATGCTCATAAGAAATGTCAATAATTTTGTTAAATGCTATCTCATGGAGGAAATGAAAAGCTGACTTTCAGTAATGAACCCTTGACTTTCAGTAATGAACCCACCTGACTGCAGGCTTCTCTTGGTAGGGCAGTATCTCATTTGTTCTGTTCAACACTAGTTACAGATCCCTTATTCCCTTCTGCTGCACTTACTACATCTTTTTTTTTTTTCTATTGCCTTCATATAGTGAATCATTCATAGGGATCCATTGCCTCTGGACTGCCTATCAAATTTTGAAATCCTACTTGGGCCTCTCAACCTCCTCATTCACAGAAAGCAACTGTTTGGACCCAATCTCCTTGCCTGAATTGGATACAGATGAAGAGCTTGACATGTCCTGGAACCTGAGTGCATAGCAGACATTGCTAAGGGTAAGAGACATTGCTGGTTTGTCCCTTATTATTTTGTAGATGACTCTTTTAGACTTTCAGAGAGCCTGATAATACCCTGGGACAAAAATGAGCTATTTGACTTCTCTTTCTGCATGTCTTTATATCTCTGGGTCTCATCCTTGCCTGTTGCTGCCCTCCTCTTTGAATCCTAAAGAGTAGAGATCTTTAGGGAACAATAGCTGTCAAGGTCTGTCAGATTCTGGACTCAGATTCTTATCTTTAATCTCTTTGTTTGGTGAAAGCATTCCAGAGAAAATTTCTGCTTGGTGTCTTTGCTGATCTCTGATTTACACAGACTCTTCAGGCCCTGAGCCGTCTCCAGCCTATCTCTACTAGAGAGGGTTTGCGAGGACGAGTTTGCGAGGACTCAGCCAGCCCTGCTCAATGCCAGTCTCTGAATTACATCCTTGGCTAAAGCTGATCCTGAATTCCCTTGAAGTCCTTATTGGGGTCAGATGCACTTCAGAGCAGTTGCATGTATCTTTAGGCAAGGCTGTTATTAACCCCACTGAGACATTCATTTCTTCTTTCCAAATTATCAGGCGTGTGTGTGTGTGTGTGTGTGTGTGAGTGTGTGTGTATAAATAAAAATGGGCTTGTACTTTATACATCTATTTTTTTCACTTCTTTTTTAGGTAACTTATTTACAAAGGGGTAGGTCCACAAAATATGGGAAATTAGAAAACAACTTATTTTCAGATAGTTTGGGAAGCATTTCTCCACTAGGTAGTGGCAAATCATTAAGATACACATAGCTGAGGTTTTTCAGACTAAATTGTAACCCCGTAATGAATAATTAAATCAATTTAGTGGAATTTGCCAAATGTAAAAAATGAATAACATAGAAAAGAAGATATTAGAATCCATTGCACATGTTATTTGATGAGATGTCTACTGTGGTTATATGTGTGATTACACATATACCGAGTTGTGATGTAAAATTTATTTTTTAACATGAGTCATTGTCAAAATGATTTGAAAGTTCTACACCAAAACTGAGCTAATGTTAAGGGTGTTAATGAATGACTGAGAAACAAATTTATGTTTGAATTTGCTAATATCAAAGAAATTATTTTATGAATTGTAACTGAAAACACTTGAGCAAGCAGTTGCAACTGCTTTTAATCTAAATTATAACACCCAATCTGAAGACAGCCCCTCCACATTGTCTAACAGTTTGGACTGTTTGGGAGGTCATTACTAGCACAACTTGTGCACTGTGCAGAGAGAACTTTTTTTATAAGCAACATATTTTTGGTCCTTTATTCATCAACTTTCTCCACATAGATGTCTAATTTTCATCTCAGACTTACGTGGACAAAGTCAGAACTCAACAGCTATCCAAACCTGCTCCTGTGGTTATGGCCTGACCATTCCCCAAGTTGTTCAAATTCTAATCCTAGAGTCTTTAAAAAAATTTATTTATTGATACAAATATTCATACATATTTAAGGGATACATTTGATATTTTGTTACATGCATGGACTGTTTCATGATCAACTCAGGTTATTTGGGTTGTTCATCACCTGGAATATTTATTATTCCCAATGTGTTCAGAACATTTTAAGTTCTCTCTTCTAGCTATTTTGAAATATACAATACATTATTGTTAACTATAGTCACCTTACTCTACCATTAAGCATTAGAATGTATTCCTTTATCTAACTGTATGTTTCGTACCCATTAACAACCCTCTCTTCATCCCCCTACTATCCTTCCCATCCTCTGGTAACTATCCTTCTATTACCTACCACCATAAGATCAACTTATTTATTTATTTTTTTTTAGTTCCCACATATGAGTAAGAACATGTGACATTGTCTTATTTGCCTGCCTTATTTCACTTAATGTAATGACCTCTAGTTCCATCCATGTTACTGCAAATGACATGATTCTATTCTTTTTTATGGCTCTGATGGTCTTTTGTGTTTCTGTGGTCTCAGTTGTAATGTCCCCCTTTTCATTTATGAATTTATATATTTGGGTCTTCTTTTTTTCTTGCTTAGTCTAGCTAGTGGTTTATCAATTTTGTTTATGTTTTTAAAAAACCCAACTTTTCATTTGGTTGATCCTTTGTATTTCTTTTGAATTTATAATAAAGAGAAATTTATTTGGCTCATGGTTCTGGAGGCTGGGAAGTCCAAGATCAAGGGGCCACATCTGGTGCATATTCTGTCCACTATGCATCATAACATGGTGGAAGGTATCATATGGTGATGCACATAGACACACACACACATAAATAGTTATTGTGTGTATTTTTTTAGTCTCTATTTCATTTAGCTATGACTTTTATTATTTATTTCCTTCTGCTAATTTTGGTTTTAGTTTGTTCTTGCTTTTCTAGTTCCTTGAGGTATACTATTAGATTGTTTATTTGGAATCTTTGTACTTTTTTTGATGTAGGTGTTTATTGCTATAAACTTCCATATTAGCACTGCTTTAGCTCTATTCTGTAGATTGTGGTACATTGTGTTTTAATTTTCATTTGTTTCAAAAAATTCTTTTTATTTTTGCATTAATTTCTTCCCTAACTGAATGGTCATTCAAGAGCATGTTGTTTAATTTCCATATATTTGTACAGTTTCCCAAGTTTTTATTGTTATTGATTTCTAGTTTTATTCCACTGTGGTCTGAGAAGACATTTGATATGATTTCAATTTTTAAAAATTTGTTGAAATTTGTTTTGTGTCCTAACATATGGTCTATCCTGGAGAATGTTCTATGTGGTGATGAGAAGATTGTGTGTTCTATGGCTGTTAGATGAAATGTTCTTTAAATATCTGTCAGGTCTATTTGGCTTAATATATAGTTTAAATCCAATATTTCCTTGTTAGTTTTCTGTCTAGATGGTCTGTCTAATGCTGAGATGGGGTGCTTAAGTCCTCAACTATTATTGTATTGGAGTCTATCTCTCCCTTTAGATCTAACAATATTTGCTTTATATATCTGGGTGCTTTGGTGTTTGGTGCATATATGTTTAGAACTTTCATATCCTCTTGCTAAATTGATTCCTTTATCATTATGTAATGACCTTATAGGTCTCTTTTTACTGTTTTCAACTTAAAAATCTGTTTTATATGATATAAGTACAGCTATTTCTGCTCATTTTTAGTTTGCATTTGCATGGGATATTTGTTTCCTTCCTTTTACTTTCAGTCTATATGTGTCTTTACAGGTGAGATGAGTTTCTTGTAGGCAGCTTATAGTTGGGTTAACTGCTGCAGGTGGGAGAATTTGTCTTCAGGATATGTGAAAATGCACAGTGGCTTCCCTGCAAGGGCAGTGGGGATTTTTGCCAATGGCTCATGCTTCAGTGGCTGTGGGCAGAGAATGTCAGTGGGGCTCCAGAGATGTGGAGATATAATTCTGTTGGGCCTCCATGCAGGATGCAGTCTGGTGGGGGCTGGGCTCTCAATATGGCCCCTTACTGTAGCTGTTCAGGGGTCTAGGGATATGTGGGACCCAGTGTGAGCTCCCTCTTTGGAGCAATGTCTCCATGCAGTCTCTAGACACCTCAGTATGTTAGTCTTGGGGCATGTAATCAGGGCTTTCCTGTGGCTAGAATGCAGGAGTCTACAGTGCGAATGTGGACCACTACAGGGGTTACTCACTTATCCTTTTCCTGCATTAGGGAGCCTCTTCTGTCCTTCTCTGTTGGAGTCCAGTGTTCTCTTTTAGATGATCTATTCAAAGTGTGATTATCTACTTACTCTGTTGGTTCTTCTTTGTGGAGGAGGTGAGTACCAGATGTCTCTAATCAGCCATTTTGAAGACTCCCTAGGGTTGTTGATTCCTCTCATTCTACTTTCATCATATCTTATTTGATGGTAAGTCCTGTGGGCTCCATATCCACAGTATATTTTGAATCTGATCATTTCCTCCATCTACACTGGAACCTCCCTGGTACTTGGACAATTATAATAGCCTTCTAACTGGCCTCCCTACTTCCTTTCCCACCTCCCTAATATCCATTTTCTGCATGGTGGCCAGATTGAGCTTTCAAAATGTAAATCAGACAATTTTACTTTCCTGTTCAATGTCCTTTATTGCTTCACATCATATCATTAATGTAATCTCGATATTCCTTAATGGATGCATAAAACTTTACAAAAGCCTGCTTTTGCCCTTCTTTTCAAATGAATCTCCTACCACTCTTCCCTATGATCAGCACCCATCAGCCATAATGAACTTCTTTCTTTACCTTGAATATGCCACACTCATCTTTGCATTAGAAAATTTTCCCTTCTTATTCCATTTGCCTGGGAATATCCTTTACCCAGATCTCAGCTCAAAAGTTAACTACTTGAACTATTTCTTGACTATCCAATTTTTACATTATTCATAGATAATTACTTTCCAAAGAAAATTAAGTGTGGAATGCTACTTAATTTTTCTGAATTCAGTCTCTCTCATTAAGAATCTTAACTGTTACTGCAATGCCAGTTTTGGTGTGATGTAAACTAGTACAACCTCTGTGGAAAGTAATATGAAGATACCTCAAAGAACTAAAAGTAGAACTACCATTTGATCCAGCAATCCCACCACTGGGCATCTACCTGAAGGCAAAAAAGACGTTATGTAAAAAAGACTGCTGCACTCGAATGTTTATAGCAGCACGATTTATAATTGCAAAGATGTGAAAACAACCGAAGTGTCCATCACTACGTGATTGGATTAATAAAATGTGGTATATGTATACCACGACATACTACTCAGCCACAAAAAACAATGGTGAACTAATACCTCTTGTATTACCCTGGATAGAGCTGGAATCTATTCTCTGAAGTATCACAGGAATGGAAAAACGAGCACCACATATACTCACCACCAAATTGGCACTAACTGATCAACACTTATGTGCACATATGAAAGTAACATTCATCATGTATCACGCAGGTGGGAAAGGGAGGAGTGGATGGGTATATTCACACCTAATGGGTAAAGATATGCATTGTATGGGGGATGGGCATGCATGTAGCTCTGACTTGGGCAGTGCAAAGGCAATATATGTAACCTAAACGTTTGTACCCCCATAATATTCTGAAATAAAAAAACAAAATTTTCATTACAAAGAGAAGAAATTTCTTAGTAAACCAATGGGATAAGGAGAGCTCCAAATTTGGAGTCAAGGAAGTGAAACATAGGGGAGCAGATTATTCCCCATCTGAACATGCTTGAATATAAACTGGTGGAGGTCCACAATGCTAGGGCTTACAGGGACAGAGTGGCAGTTAAATGTCTAGAGGCAGCAAAGTACAGTAAATAAGAGGACAGGCTTTGGAGCCAGGAGTTTGGTGCCAATGCTGGTTTACCACTGACGAGTTGGGGGAAGTTGAGTAGGTCACAACCTCACTTTGCCTCTCTATATTCTTGTCTATAAAATGAGGAAATGATTGTACCTATCTCATAGAGTTATTGTGAGGATTCAATCAGCACAGAAAGCATTTAGAATGATACCAGAAAGTGTTTAGAATGGTACCTGCTATATAAAGTCAGCTATTATTACAGAGCACAGATACTTCCACAGAAAGATATAATAATAAACCCAAATGTTTGATGTTATTTTTAGAATACTCATAGACAGAAGAGGTTCATCTCCTCCCATTCACTCACCAACACACACACACTAAAAAGAGAGGAAAAGGCAGCATATTGCTTTTTAGGAAGACAGAAATTGCTATAGAAAGAACAGTCAAAGGTCCAAGAAGAGAGAGGTGAGGATTCAAGAATGAAAAGATTCTAAAGTCCTCAAATAGTGATGGGGTCAGGTCAAAAAGGCATAGGCTTGAATGGGCTCCTAGTGGTCAAATTTGGGACAATTTGGGCACCAAAAAGAATAGTGGTGATAATATTCACACTGAATTTTTTAAAGCCATAAATCCATAGTGATTAGGGATGACAGGGGAAGGGAGAAAGAGGGGGAATGGGTAAGGAGAGAGATTTCTTCATTACAAATGAATCTCAGCTTAAAAAAAAAAAAGGAAAGAAATGATAGAAAAACAATTTTGCAGTCCTTAGTGTAATGATTGATTCAAGCAATGATCATCAACAAATGTTATACCACTGGCTAAAATGTGAGGAAACAGAATATTCTCATGGATCAAAGTATTACACCACAAATTACTTCTTACTCCCAAAGGAAAGATCTAGCTGTCCACATCTTAACCAAGTTCTCAAAGTTAGTATCACCAATAGTGGGATGACCTGACATTATGTACCTCTTGGTATGAAGCAATAAGTACACAATTCTTATCACCTATGTAGTAAAATTCTTTTTATTTTTTATTTTTAATTATTATGAGTACATAATAGTTGCAAATCTTTATAAGATTTTAGAAGAATTCTATATAAAATTTATGCCAAAAATTATTTACCCTATAAGTAACATGAAGAAACAGAAAATTTCAGAATGTGGTCAACTGTACCAAATAAATGGCCTGGATTTTTCTTTAACCAACACAATAGTATGTAAATGAAATGGGTGGAGTTGACTATTCTAGATTGAGAGAGTAAGGGGACCAAACAACCAGATTGGAGGCATGAAATTAGACCCTGAATTTTCTTTAAAAAAAAAAAAAACATTTTGAGAACAATGAGAGAATTTTTAAAAAGCATATATTAGGTGATATTTAAGTATGAAAATTATGCTTATATAGGAGAATATTCTTATTCTTCAGAAATGCCTATTAAAGTTCTTAGGGGTACAGTGTCAAAATATCTGCAAATTCCTTTTCAAAGGTTCAGAAAAAAGTATGTAGATATAACCATGTGTCTGTGTATGTGTGTGATGAAATACATACTGCAGAAGTTTACAAATTGGTGGAATTAAGTGATGGATATATAGGTATCATTGTGCTTTGTTTTTAAATTTGCTGTTATGTTTGAAAAACATTTTAAATTAAGACAAAAATATAATCAAAACAAAAAATGAATAGCTTCTTACCTGTTGCATTTTGTGCACCTGCCAGCCTGGCTCTTATTAAGCCATGTCTCTCTTTGAGGCGAAGAATCCGGACTTTTGGAAACTGAGACATGTATTTATCCAAATTATCTTTTAAGTAGTCTGTATCAGAGTAAGGATAAACAAGATAACACTGGAATTAACTAGGTCTGAATAGTCTCAGAAGTAATACCTCCTAAATGTCAAATTCCAAAATCTAGGACATTATTATCATCACTAAATGTTTGTTCCTTGAGCCATAATTTTATATCCTGATATCATTTTCTTAGAAGAATTTTGTCTGAGTTCAATATTCTAAGCTGTCTGATTTCTCAACCCCAAATCCTTCTTTTCAGTATTGCAAAATTACACAGTGGAGGGCTTACTTTTTCTGAGTATTTGTCAAGGCAGGGGAAGATTTTCCTCAAAATAAATGAAACTCAGGCTTCTGTGCAACTCTTTCACCACCCCATCCCTTGCAAAGGCCCCTTCCAAGATCCAGGGAAGAGGCTAAGCAATCGTGTGCAGATTGTATAATTTGCAAAAGAAAGCTAGTGCAACAGTAGGTTGTTAAGACCACCACCATTTCCTACTCAGACCTCCCCTCCATTATATCTTTCCTCTCTTATTGGATGACCGTGGAGGGATCCAGCTAGAGGAACATTTTGGAGGGTTTTGTGGGGTATATTTATGTGGCTTGTGGTCATTGAGCTGTGTAATTAAGCTATTGACAGCTATCCCAGGTAGGAATGGCTTCCAGGAATATTTTGGCAGCTCACTTTCTTACTACGTTTGTGTCCGTTTTCTTAAAGAGGACCCTGAAAACTGTATAAGCTTGAGGTCCCACAGAATCTGGACCTGGCCCTCACATAGGGACTTTTATTAACTTAGTAACTGGGTTTATACTTTCAAGCTCACTTCTTAAGATTTTCGGACAGTTTTCCTAGGGTGTCTCACTGCTTCTTGAGCTCAGCATGATCATGATAGGAACTCTGAGGCTAAAGAAACTGCCCACATCGCTGTGGTCACAGCCCAAGGCTAAGCTGTTCTACTAACACTGCCATCTCTTTGCTAACTACTAAACTTTTCTGAAATGGGTTGCATTTAGGGAATTCGTAATATGGCTGTCATGGGCCCTATGAGACCACCTACACAGGCAAGTTATTTGACAAACTCAAAGGATAAGATTCTTCATTATGATAAAACAAAAACAAACTTAAAGACCATAGTGGATTCTGTTTTTGAACTCTGTTGGGACAACATCTCTCTGGTCCCATTGATAATCTGTCTTCTCAACACTTAACTGAACATATAATATGTCTTACTCTTGCGGAGGAAGTCGTAGGACTTCTATTTCTTTGCTTTCCATAGATTCTAAGCTATGATCAGTAGGAAGGGCATCCCATAAACTGTGGGGCATTTGCTTATTAGATTTCATAATCAGGCATTTATGCATTTGGACTCTGGACATTTCAAAGTGCCCATCTCCAAGGAATTGTAATTAGAAAATCAGTCCCACATGGTAGAGGAGTCACAGCTGAGAGGAAGCCTGAAATATCTAGCTGAACAGAGCCCTGGATGACTTTTAATGTCCCATAGATACTGAGACTTATGCCTCTACGTCTCTGCATGAAACAATGATTTAGCATTTGTAAAATGTTTATGCTTCATCAACTTACCCTATAACTTTGTCATCCAAACTGCTATTGGTTCATATCAAACTTGACTTTTCAAGAGAGAGCCTCAGTGGTTTTCTTACCTTTCGTGCTGAAGTCATCTACCAGCAGAATCTCCTTGATGAGGTGTGGAGGAGAGCGGTTGAGGACACTGTGAACAGACCTCAGGAGAGTGGACCACACCTCATCCACAAAACACATGATGACACTCGTGGTTGGGAGGTTATTGTGAACTAGCTGTTCTGCACACCTGGGCCGGAATACAAGCAAAGCACAAGAGATGTGCTAACGAGATCCACAGATGGTTTTAAAAGTCACAGAGTGTGATTGTGTGCATCTACACACACACTCACTCTATCTTCTCTCTTTTATCATCGATTTTTGTATATTAATAATGATTTTATCATTTTGTAATGTGCCTTTTCTTGGGGAGGGGTACATGCAAAATGAAAGAGCAGAAGAATAACCAGTAACAACAGATGCTATAAAAGGACTAGCAATGCAAGACATGAGAACTTCCTGTGGAGGCATCATGCTGCAGTGGAAAGGATATGGGCTTTACAGGTGATTAGACACCATTGTGAATCTTATTACCAATATTTCTCAGATCTTTAACCAGTATCACCTTCCTTAATCTTTCTATGTCTCAGTTTCCTCATCTGCCTAATGAGGGAATTAATGGTTCTTATTCAACAGAGTTTTATATCCTAGTGATAATGTACCTCAAAAGTCTACCATGGTTCTTGGTATAGGCATTCACTAAATGGTAGTTATTGTTATCATTATTAGATTATATGCCAGAAGAGAGCATTCTGACTTATTTAACATTACCAAGTAGTTATGACTGCCCTTCCAGCCAGCCATCTGCCAAGTGCCAAAGATATATTCTTTCTCCCACTCTGCATATGAATGTATTTATGGCACTATATATGGGCCAAATAAACTATTTTCAGCTTCCCTATCTATCTGGGGGTTCCTGCTGAGAGTCTGCTACAGAGTTGAAATCATTTTGCTGGCACAGAACTAAGAACCAGGCTACAGTGGGAACTGGTATTCAGATGGGTTGCAGCTGGCCTGGGTTTTCCATGCCTGGCAGATCACACCGCCTCACCGCTGGCATCCTTCCACCTCCTTCCTGAGTTGCTCTTCACAGGTGCCCCGTGGAACCTCACAAAGTTTATTTGCCATCCCTCTAACACAGTTACTGTCAGTAATGTAATCATTAATGATGAGGATGTTGATGAATAAATACTATAAGCACTCTGCATTATTTTAATTTAAACATCAAACTACCAGCATCTCTTTCCCTTTTCATTGATGAATAATCAAAATCATGGAGAGACTAGCCCATGATCCTACTGCTAGTAAATGGCAGAGCTGGGACTCAACCTCTGGTCCAGCCAGGCTCCAGAAGTCATCATTCAGGAAGTCTTAAGTCCACAAGAATAGAAGCAGCTGGCAGTACACGTGGCATTTAGTGGGAGCTGGTACTTCTGCCACATAACATGGTGACATTTTACTTATTCCATAAGTAAGAAATAGATAAGAGTATAAGTAATAGTAAAACAAACCATGTTTGCATGGCACTTTATGTATAGTTGCCAAAGTGCCATTTTGTACATAATTTAAGTCAGTCTTCATAACAACTGCTTGAGATGCATATTATTATATACTTCTTCAAATAGAGCAAAATGAAGCTTGAGAAGTTAAATGACTTACCCAAGATCATTCACCTAGAAAAAATGTATATGGCAATGTGAACAAAAACAGTTTTCATTCCACTGCTGGTTTTTCTGTACTAAGAGCCTGGATTTTGGAATCAGATGAATATGGGCTCAAATCTCAGTTCTTTTAATTACTAGCTTGGAAAAGTTATATAACTTCTTTGAACCTCAATTTGCCAGCTACAGAGCAAAGATTAAAAATCCACTTGTTGTAAGATTAAATACAAATATATAAACTCACCTAGTATATATCTGACACATAGCAGGTACTGAAGAAATGGTAGGCAAATCCAGCTATGCTCTGTAATTTTAATGGTTCCCTAAAATGGTTGGTTATCATAGTAATTGATAAAGCCTTAGAAAAACACACAAATCCAATCCTCAGCCCCAGAAAATCAATCCAGAATGTTTGCATAGGGCCTGAGAATTTGTTTCTAAATCAAATAAAACAAACAAACAAAAGAAACCAACCAACAAACAAAAGAATGACACTTACAAATCATTGATATGCCAGTTTGGGAAGTTGAGCTCTAAGGCAAAGTTAATTTATCCTTATTATTTGTTGCTAATCTTAAAAAAAAAAAAAAACAGGGGAGAGATAGGTGCATGTCCTGAACTGTCAACATTAAATCAATATCACACATTTCAGTTAGATATCATGTAGTGATCATATATCTAATGTTAACATAAAATAGCAGACTGTCTAAACTAAAATAATCTTATTCTACACAAAGGATCCATGCATTTCAGAATAATATGAGATATTCCTGACTTCACTTAACGGCTTTATTAGTCTCCCGTGGCTGCCATAACAAATTACCAAAAATTCTGCTTTATAGTTCCTTCCTCAATTTATCTCTTTTCTTTTACATTTTACTGTGAACCGAAAGAAGATACCAGGCCACACCTTCAACACTTTGCTTGGTATTTTCCTCAGCTAAATATCCAAGTTCATCATTTGCAAGTTCTGCTAATTTTCATGTGACTGTAGGTCACAATTTGGCCAAGCTTGCTGCCACTATATAACATGATCACCTTTCCTCCAAATCCCCATAAAGATAAAATGCTCTACATTTCCTTCTCAGCCCTCACAAGACGCACTTATAATGCTCATATTTTTGCCAAAATTCTGTCTGAGCAACACATGTATTCTCAAAGATGATAGAAGCTTCCTCCACTGTGCTCCTTATTTCCTTCTGAGCCTGCACCAGCTGCATCTTCAACATCCCTGTTTCCACCAACAGGCTCTTCAAGGCAGTCTAAGCTTTTTCTATGATGTGTCTCAAAATCTTTCCGGAGTCTACCCATTATCTAATTCCTTGGATATTCCTTGGATAATATTTCCATATTTTTAGGTATGTTTCAGCAGCCCTTCATTTCCTGATACCAAAATCGATATTAGTTTCCTGTGGCAGCTATAAAAAATGACCACAAACTTGGTGGCTCAAAACAACAGAAACATTCTCTAACACTTCTGGAGGCCTGAAGTCTAAAATCAAGATGCCAACAGGGTCACATTCCTTCCAGAGGCTCCAGGGGAGATTCTATTCTTCGCCTCTTCCAGCTCCCTTAACTTGTGGCTGCATCACTTAATCTCAATTTACACATTGAAGTCCATGAAAGGGTTAACTGGTGATATCAAATTATGAATTATAATATTGAAACTCAATTTTAGAAAATAAAGATAATCAGAAAAAGAGAGGAAAGAATATGAATTGAGGGATTTCCTAGCATTAAATAAAAATTGTTTTATTTGGTGGCATAATTACCAATAATTCCAACAAGTAAAGGACAATTTTGGAACCAGACACACCTTAAAACTCTGAAATTTCTTTCACAAAGCCAAAAAAAACCAAAAACCAAAACAAACAAACAAACAACAAAAAAAAACAAACAAAAAAATCAGACTCCAATTCTCAGAATCTCTGGTGATGAACATCAAAGACCAGAGTGATGAGACTGAAGTTTGCCAAGGAGAGAATGGATGGGGCTGGAGTGCAATGAATTAAAGAGAAAAGGTAGATGAGGGAGAGGAGAGTATTTTGCTGACTCTTTTGGGAGAAAAGCTAGAGAAGAAAGAGATAAGAGGGTAGATGGTAGGATGCAGGGTAGATTTGTCAACTCTGTTCTCCCTCCCTCTCCTGAGTAGAAAGGGACAGAATCTTATTTATGGGCTTCAGGGAAGTTGCAGATAGAGTTGAGAGTTGAAAAAATCAGCGATTCATAGGACTATTGATGAAACAAAGTCTCCTCTTTTCATAATCAACCTTACAGTGGCAGTTGATGGAACTGACAGGTCTAGCTTCCTTAAGTCACTCTCCATTTTTAATTTGTTTGTTGTATGAGACAATATATTCTCCCCCATCACTCACTGCCTTTCCCCCTTTAGTTTCCTTCTCAGCTCTTCCCTTCTCTTCTTAATCTCTAAGCAGAAAGCTGTCAGAGCTGGGTCCTGGGCTTTGTTTTCTTCTCTGTACTATGTCACCATATGATCCCATTCATGCCCACAGCTTTGTGTGATAATACCTTCCAAACTTATCTCCTGGTCAGATGGCTCCTCTGAATTCCAGACTCATGCTATGTCCAACCAACTACTTGACATCTCCCCTGCATGTCTCTCAGGTATCTCACACATAACACGTCTGACACAGAAATCTTGCTTTCACTCCACTCAACCCAACCAGTTCCTCTGCATTGCCCCTCTTAACAGCATCACCACCCACCTTGCCATTCTAGACTTCACCCTCTTCCTGACTGTAAATAAAACCAATCTGTCAACTTCTGTTCAATGTAATGCCCACATTTATTGCAACTCCAAATTTTTTACACCCTGCCGTTGCCACACCTAGTTCTTGAGCTTCACTCTCTTTCTGTAGAGTCATTGCTGAAGTCTCCTGACAGTCTCTATTTCCACTCTTTCTCATATCCACACCACTCTCCTGTTTAAAATCCTTCAGTCAATTCCTATGGGACAAAGAAAAAAATGTCCAGATTCTTTACTATAACCTAACGGATACCTACCCATCTTTCCAACTGTCTGTCATTCCACTGTCCCACCTCACTCCACCTGGCCACCTTGGCCTTCTCTCAGTTCCTTCTCTGACCACTCTTTCAAAATTTAGCTATTCTTCTATTATTCTTTACTACAGTCATCTGTATTTCTGTCACAGCATTCATTTAACAATTTTATTTCCTTATCTTCTGCATCCAGAATTTCCTGAGGGCAGGGCAAATCTGCCTTGCTTACGGTACCACAAGCTTAAAGCACAGTTGCACATAATAAATATTTGATAAATGTGTATTGAATGAATGGCAATAGAATGGAGCTTAAATTTAAAGCTTAAATAGTAAAAGAGATATTTCTCCTTGAGATAGGAAAAAAATGATATCATATATAAGTTTATGCATATGGGATGAGAAGTTGAAAAATTGTAGCTTATACTGGAGGAAAGGTTATTTGCTAAGGTAATAAGGTAGGGCTTGAGGAGAATGGAGACTATTTCTGACAGGCAGTATGGGCAGTTTCTGGGAAAGAGTGTCAGCCAGTTATATGTAAAGGGGTTTCTGAGGGACATTGAGCACTTTCTTGAAGTTGGAGATGCCAAATTTTGACAGAATACAAGTGTGTGATTTGCTCCACCAGTGCCTGGCAGCCTGAATGTAGGAGATAAAGCAAATCGTTGGATTAATACAAGTCTAGGGGTCATCAGAGCAAATGAGGTAGAAAGAAGTATGGTAGAAGATTTTGAAGGGACGGGTGTAAAGTGGTTAAATGTTTCATCTTGGGCTCTGGGTTGAGAAAGAAGTAAAGCTAAGAGAAGTTAGTAGCCTGAGTGAAAGGGAGGGTACGGAAGAAAACAGTGACTTTCTCATCCCTAATTTTATCACGTAAATTAATGGGAAATGCACATTGTACCCCAAGTATTCTTTATAATATTTGGTGCTGAAAAAAAAGAAATCAGTTCTGAAAAGCAAAGACCAGCTGCACAAATTCTGCAGGAACCAGCAAATCTAGCTGTGAAGTCCTGAGAGTTGTTTACGGTTCAAATTTGCTTGGCTTTAGAAACATCCAGTGACCGATGAAAATTCACTGGGAAGAGTTTCAAGCAGGCTCATACCAACGACTCTTCCTATATTATAAATCAGTAGATTTTTGGCCTGTTTTAGAAGGAACTTCTAAAGTGCTAGCCAGTTTGAAATTACAGGTAGGAAAAGCTCTCAGGGATTTGAGGGATTTGGGAAAGGCTCTCAAATTTTCCCCAATGTGTCACAGTGCCTTAATTTCACCATTAGAAACCTCTAGGGGCGGATCATGAAGAACCCCACTAGATGCTAACATACCAGCAAATAAGAAGTATCTCTGCAAATTGCTGACAAGCATATATTTTAGAAGTATTTAAGGAATAACATTGAAGAAGAACCCACTGAAGATTATAAGGTACAGATCATATTGGTGTCTGGTAAAAGGCAATATTAAAGGATGGGGAGGAGGGGCATTGAAAGAGATGCCAGAGGTTTCCAATACAAAGTTTCCGAAAGTGCCTTGGTTTAGGTGACTGAGATGTCAGGCTGCTCTAACATTTAGAGGGGCCTGTTCTCCTGCACCACTAAGCAGATTAAGCACGTTTCCAGGTGTGTGACAAAACCAGTATGCTTGTTTTGTTCAAAGGCACAGTGGGGCACATCAGAAAGGCTTTTAGCATTATTAGATCTTACACCAGTCTTGCATACTGACAGTTATCCAGTTTCCATAGGTTGTAAAAACCATTTCAAATTATCCTACACTGACCCAATTGAAGCAAATTCCTTTTGATCCAATTTTTCCATTGGAAACCTTGATTTCTGCTCTATTGAGGGAGGAGGAAATGCAGCTAAAGTCTAAATTAAATGTAAGATATTTCTGGATTTGTAACTTTTTTTGAGGCTAAAAAGTCATATTTATGTATGTCTATTCAATACACAAATTAGGTATTTAGAGTCGATAGGCCCCATGGTATACTTAAAAATTAACCCATTAGGTTACTATAGCCAACCCAAGTTCTACAGGCGAACGGGGCCTCTAATGCGGGTGTTTCATCACCCTGCACAGAGCTGACGCACTACTGTGGTAGGGCAGAGAGACTCTGCACGTGAGAAAGATGATGAGTTCTTTCTAGCACTTACTGGCCACAGACCAATAAGGCAAGTCATTAACCTTCCATATCCTCAGTTTCCTCACTTGTAGGATGAAGACTACAATGCCCTGGTCACAGAATGTCTGTGCAGATTTGATGAGATAATGGACATAAAAATACTTCGTATGCTTCATGGTGAAAAACCCATGTGAGAACCTAATGCAAATACACACATTTTGACTGGCCACACTGTTCTTTTCTGAGGCAGTCGTTTAATCTGAGTCTATCAAGTGCTCAGTCATTTATCAAGAGACTCAGAAAGGGATGTGTTCTACCCTCTTGGCTTCTGTGTGCTGAAGGCTCAGCCACTAACCTGATTTGAATGTAGCCTATCAAATAAAGGAGGTTTCAAATCAGAAGATAGACGGAATGATAACATTCTCTCACTTCTATGAATTTTTCATTTTATGCCAAGACAGTCAAAATGTACTATGTGGGTCAAGTCTCCAGTCTTCACAGATTTGAACAGAAGGTCAAGGAGAATATTTTCTCAACTTCTATTTGCAATTCAACTAGGGCCTTGGTGGGAGCCTGCAGGGGCCTTCCCTCCCCAAGCTCTGGTATCTTCGGGAGCATCGGGAGGAGAATGGAGCATGGAGCTGAGGAGCTGGGCCTGGAGTTTCAGCACATTCTTTTCTCCCAGACCTTAGAATGAATGGGACTTCTTTTCCTCTCACTGATAAGAGGGTATGGTGATATAAAAATTTTCCTTTCCTGTTTTGTTCCTTCTAGGGTAGACTGTCCCTGACATTCAGTCAGAATCACCTGGCTACTAATTTAGGAAATTTAAGTCACACTCATCCCCTCTACTCCCAAGGCCTTAGCCAACTGAAGCTGTGGCTGCTGAGGTGGCTATCGCCATCAAAGCCACAGGACTCAGGCTTGGAAATATAAACCACCGGCATCAACATTCGACACTTCGACAATAGTCTATTTTGAGCAGGCAGCTGTCACAGTGAAATTGGGATGGCAGGGAGAAGAGCAGGAGGTGGTGTGATGTGGCAGCAATAGTGCTGGCTAGAGGTGAGGGCACCATGCACACGGGTAGCTCTGTCTCGTCTGCTGTGTGTGACCTTGACCTTGGGCAAGGCACTTTCCTCCTGGGAGCTTCTCTGGGATATAAGGGACTAGATTAGATCTCTTTTGAGTCTTAATCTAGTGATTACCACTCTGCGATTTTCTCTGCAACTTAGGTTACATTTAACCTTAAATGCTTTCCTCTGGGTCAAGAGGCGCCTGAGAAAAAGCAAATGGAATTGTTCTTTCTATGGCTTTAAATCCTTCCATAGTTTCCCACTGGCCTTTAGAAGGACCTTAACAAGGTCCTGAGTGATCTGGACTCTGCTTACCTCTGTGGCCTCACTTACATCCTCATCACCCAACCCAGTTTCTCAGTGGATCATTCTTTTTCCCTCCTTTCCCCACTTCTCCAAGTCTCTCCCCTTTCAGGTTACAGCTCAAACATTTCTGCTGCCTCCCAGGCTGGGCTAGGCCTTCCTCGTCCTCGCTCCAGTAGGACCCTGTGCTTCTGCACAATGTTTGCTCTACGTGCCTCAAGGGCAGGGACCGTGCCCTGACGCTATCCTGCATAGCAGCAGCTCAGAGAGATTTGCTCCCTGTGGGTGTGGCGTTCACTGTGTTTGTGGTGCACTTTTAAAGAATCACTTTTGCTTAATGTTATATAGAAAATAATTTCCTATCAATTTTTTTTTTCTCTGACTAGGTAGATGTCATGCAAAACTAATTCCCCTCCTGTACCTCTGATGTATGTATAAGGAAGAGAGGTGATTTAATGTCTGCCCGAGTCATGTTATCATAATGAAACAAAGGAAGGAGGAGGTGTAGCCCATGCAAACAGCACTGGAATTAAAAGTTGGGAAATTTTTTTGTTTGGTATCCCAAATCTGCTATTAGCTTGGCAGGACAGAAGGTACACCATATATTCTTTTACAGCCTCACTTTTCTCATCTGTAAAACATTTGAGAGATAGTATCTCTTTCATAGTATTGCTGTGAGGATTGGTTAGAACAAAAACACACACACACAGCCCTACAAAAAATCTACATACAAACATACATGCTTACACATCACTGACTGAAACAAAACCAGCACTGTTTTTGTGAGGCTCAGAAAGGGAGGAATTCCCTCCCTCGGAGAGCCTTGGCAAGCCACGGGGAAGTGGGGGTGAGGTTGCTCAACGTGGGGGAAGTTATTAATCAGAAGACTGAGGGCTGGGTCCCTATGCTGATACTTGTGAACCGTGAGCCCTTGTGTTACTTTGCGTGTCCCTGTGTTTTTTCCATCTGTGAATAAGGAGGTGTAACTCTTTATCAGCCTGGCGTGGCTGTCCTGAGGATGGAATGACAGGGTGCACGTGAAGGGTGAAAGGCCCCAGCCTCCTGGCGTGGTGTGCTGGCTCCCTGCAGGCTAGGAGCAAATATTACCTGCAACGAAATGAGGTGCGACTCTCCGAATTATCTACCATAATCTGAAACCTCAGGGTCCTCTGTAAATCTCAATGTATTTTATAGGTAAAGCTGGGATAATAGTATCTACCTTGAGGAATGGTTTTAGGGGTCCAACGAGAAGGCAAGTAGTAAAAGCCTTTGTAAACACTCGGTTTCTTCCCGTTGCTACTTCTCACACGTTCCAGAGACCAGCATTTTAGAAGCAGGGCCAATTTAGAAGGTACTTGAGTTTGGAATAATATAGATGTTTTCCCAGAGGACTCTCAAAAAAAAAAAAACTCCTTTTATTTTGAAAGCAAACAACAAAACAGAGCTTCTAAACATTGCCATTTGCCCTGAATTTTTCTGATCCTTGAGCAAAAAGAACTCTCAAGAGTTCCCCTCTTGAGAGGCTCTGCTCTGAATGGATCAGCCAGGAATGCCCAGCAGGAAGCTATTTTCTGGGATAAGAGTACCCAGGGCAATATTACAGCAAAAATTTGATAAAATTAGGCTGCGGGTTAAATCAGGCCCTGGGTTAGTTAGATGTGTGAAAAGGCGGTATAAATAGGTTTAAATTCCTACATTGATTAATTACTCTCTCCCAGGAGCATTTCTAGGTCTTTGACGGTATTTAGGAGGAAAAGTGACTGATTTGCTTTAACATTTCGCAGTTTTACATTAATTAGGCACTGTGTAACTGTTTTCTTTGAATTAGTAGCAGAGTTGTGTTTTACTCTCTTCTCTGATCATCTTTGTGTTTATTATTCCCTAGTTATGGGGTGATTGTGATAAAAGTATCCAAAGGCTCAGTAATTGTTTCTTGGCCAGTTAATCTTTTTTATGTTACAGTCTAGCCTACACCTTTTAAACAAAATTTCCCTTTTATTTCCTGCTCCTTTACATGACTTGCCAATGAAATAGAGCACTGTGCCCTAACATAAACCACAGATAAGCTCACAAAAGCATGCACATATGCACACGAATGAACACACACATACTATTCCAAAAGCACCACTAGCTGGCTGTGGTGCCTCATGCCTGTAATCCCAGCATTTTGGGAGACTGAGGTGGGAGGACTGCTCGAGCCCAGGAGTCTGAGACCAGCTTGGATAACATAGTGAAATCCCAAGATCCTACTTCTACAAAAAATTTAAAAATTAGCTAGGCATGATGGCGTGCCAGAAGTCTGAGCTACTTAAAAGGCTGAGCCAGGAGGATCACTTGAGCCCAGGAGTTTGAGGCTCCTATAAGCTATGATGACAGCGCCACTGTACTCCAGCCTGGGTGACAGAGGGAGACCTTGTCTCAAAAAAAAAAAAAAAAAAAAAGGCACCACTGCCTTTTGAGTGAAAGCGGGAAATAACCTTTTTATTTTATTTTTTAATTTTTACTTTTTTTTTTTTTCCAGCTTCTGGGTAGCAAACCCCTTTAAATCCCTTTTGTGAGAATTTTTTTTCCTGCCCACGATTAGGTAGTTTCTCAGGGAGATCTCATAGCATCTCCAGTTAATTTTAGGTAATGTTCTCCAGTCACTATTAGTCACAAAGGCACTCTCACTGCATCAATTAAAATATTCATCCCATGTAAAAATCAAAAAATCTGAATTTAATTCAATTTTAAAGTTTCTCATTTCCCCTAGCCTGATAAAGTTTTAAAAGCTTGAAGTTTGGGAGGATACCTGATCAGTTTATTTTCTCTCTTCTGGTTTTTCCTCCTCCTCCTTCCCTTTTTCTTCCTCCTCTGGTAACTCATTAGTTATGGTTTTTGACGCCCCTATAGCCAAAATTAAGGTTTGAAAAAGTTTTCCTTTCCCTTCAAATAAGGAGTGGTTTGTGGCAAACGCACTCTGCTATCTTTTGTTTTTTATATGTGCCAAGAAAAACCTCTCTTTAGCTGTGTCGGAAGGAATCAAATGGTTGGTTGACAGTCCTGGCTCTGGGTTAAAAAGAATAAAGACCCATTTTAATTGCTTTATTGAGGGGCTTGCCAGTGTTCTGTAGGAAAGGAAAGGCATTAAATTAAGTAATCGAGTAACATTATGACGACACAGCAGTGGTAGATGAGCATGCCAGAATTCACATTCCACTTTAAAAACTAAATGCTGGCAGCAAAAATTCCTTTGAGTCATTTTTCTCTAAATTCAGATTCAGGAAGTGCACTCTTAAAATAAGTTCATTTTTGTAGTTCCATCTTAACTAGCTGCAGGCCAAAAGACAGACTTCTCCAAGTAGAATTGCCCTGCATTTTCTGTAGATAGGACCATAGTTTAGCAAAGCCTGTGTGTGTGTGCGTATGTGTGTGTGTGTGTGTGTGCACACATGCATGTGTATGTGTGTTGATTATTGCTGATGGAAACAAAATTTAATAATTAAGAGCAAGAGCTGTAAGGATTAGCTTTTTATTAAAAAAGATGAAATATGGAACTTTAAAATGACTGTCAAAAAAGCATTTTACTTCAAGCACATTTTATAGGCAAAAATTCTAGGCATGAATGAAGTTATTTTACTTACATAAAACATTCTTGTAAGCAAAGCAATTTTCCTCCCTTGAAAGTCAAAACATTAACATTCAAAACCAAAACTATAAAAATATAAGGAATCAACATGATTAATAAATAGATCATAGTGTTAAACAGGATGTATTCACCTAAACCAGACTCTAATATATTCAAAATGAAACATTAGGAGACTCATTTTTCATTTATAAAAAGACTTATTATGAGTTTCATTTGAATTGCTACCTCTCAGTTATTTTTTAAAGTAGTATCAGTTTTTGAAAATTATTTCAGAGAAACATACCTTTTAAATCCATATTAGGCAAACTTGTATCTTTTGAGTGCACGGCACTGTGATCACTTCTGAGTGCAAAATCAAGCTAAAGACAGAGCTTCCTTTAGAAGCTTATAATTTCACTAAGAAGGCAAAACAGACACTCACAGCTCCAGTTAGCGAAGAACATACAACAAAGAGTGTTTTAGTAACAAGGGGTGCTGCACACATTAAGGGTCATTGGAATTTAGAGGTCACAGCCATGTCATGGCCCAGGTGGAGGTAGGCTAGAATTGGATTTGGAGAAATTGGATTGGAATGTCTGGGAGAAAATGGTGAGGGCCGTGCAAGGTGATGAGGGAGGGAGGCAGTGGGAAGGGACCGGCTAATAAAAACATCAATGGATGATAATGACCATAATGTGTAGAAAAGGGTGAGACTATCTTTCCTTATGTTGAGGGCCCAGCTTGGAGAAAACGTCATGTGTGGGGGGGCTACTGTCATACCTCAAGGGGGAGAAACAGGCAGCACTGCAAAGGACAGTGTAATGCTGGTGACAGAAAGGACAAAAGGCCATGCGATTGCATATCGACATGTTAGAAGTGGTTCCTGGGCACTCAGGAGGGAAGGGAGGGATGAGCAGGTTTGGAAAAGGGCGTCTGATTTTAGAACTGGAGTAGAGGAAGTTGTCCGGGAATCCTGCCTGTCCTCTCTGCTTCTTAATGCTAACTTCCCCCTAGTACACCAGTTAACCCATCCTTAAGAAGATAATTAACTTTCGACTAGTTATCTTTACTGGAGGGAATTGAATTTAAATGAATATAGCAAATCTATGTTTTTTTATCCTTTTTTTGTTCAATCTATATTAAATGAGCAGTTATGATATGCCAGTTACTGTGTGAGTTCATCTCTAATGGTGGATATTTGGGGAATGTCAAGGGCAGTAAGGGAGAGACTCTCTCAAACTTGAAATTTAAAGGTTGCAGTTGGCTGCCACTCTAGCCAATTCTCGTGCATTCTTATAGCATGTGTGCTTTCTCTTTTTCACACACACATTTTCTCATTATATTTTATGACAATTTTCCCCTTATGCTGACTTCTAAAATTCATTATCTTTAGCAATCTTATTGTGTATTCTTGTGAGCCATCTCAAACACTTTTTGAGCAAGGCTGAAAAATAAATAAAATCAAAGTAAAAAAACTTCACTTCAAATCTTGCCAACCTTCTGAATCAATTGTTCTTCATTTGTATTTTCTTCTAACCTTTATCCATATGAATACATAATTTGCATATATTTATAGTCAGAGTGTTTGGGTACAAGAAAAAAAGTGATTTGTCCTCTTTCAAGGGAGAGTGACGCCAAAGGGCTGTAAACACTTTGGGAGGCCCCACCTATGGGCTTCCTAGTGGCTAGATTGTCTCTTCCACCCTGATGGCAGAGCAGGGCCTGGACCAGGCAGCTTGCCGAGAGTGCACCTTTATTTAGCCAAGGTGGGTTGTGTGATAAGAGGGAGGGGCTTGGCCACAGGCTTTCTGACTCATCCTCTCAAGCACACGTGTCAGTTTCTGCTACAGTTGGGACAACCTCCTTCAGAAGCCAGAGCCCGACTGTAACTTGCCTGGGCTGCAGCACTTAACTTCCACAGACCAAAGTATAGAAACTAACAAGTGCTGGGAGCCATCGAGCCTTCCATAAATCACACAGATGATAACATCGTTATTACTCCCTTTTGGACCCCACACACTTGCCCTTTCTCTGGTTGGAACTAGAGCTTGTGCTTCTGTGCAGGGTCTGATTCCTCCCCAGATGCCTAGCCGTCTGCTGGGTCACTAAGGGCATGTTAAAATGAAGCTGCTTTGATGACTATCACATTCCCCTGTGTTTTGTGTTCCAAGCTGGCATATGTGATTCTATAATATCCAGGATTTCAGATTAGAGCTGGTCTAATGTAATTTTTAGGATCCTTTTTTGGTGGGGGGGGGGTAATTGGTAAGAGATGGGAGCTAGCACAACATAATTTTGAGCATGAATTTGAATCATTTTTCTACAATCATTAGCTCTATGGTCACAGACACTTTAACTTCCCAGGGCCTCAGCTTTCTCATCTTTGAGTATTTTTGCATTCTGCTCAAGGATGTGTCACCAGGATGAGGAACATGAGTGACACGGTGGTTGGTCTAAGCAGGCAGTTAGCATATGGCTGGTTGCTATTTGCCAAGGGCTAAGAGATTGAAAACAGCCTCATTGCAGCCAACGTCACAATGAAGAGTCTCCTTTTACAATTATGAATAAAGGTTTATCTGTATCTGCCTTCCTCCTGGTAACACTGAGCTCCTACATCACCAGAAGAGTTTTCTACAGAAGCCAAACAAGGCCATTGTTTACATAACACATGTACTAAGTCTCAATCTTGATATTCCGTAATTCCAACTTCCAGGCAAACATTGCTCCTTTCAGGGAGTTGAATGTCAAGGCAGACTTGAGCTGCATTATCAATTAGTGGATAGTGAACATAGGCCTACAAAATACCCTCACTTATGAGTGGACCAAAAGGAGCCACGAACCCAACTGTATTTGAATCAGATCAAATATCTGTGATTTGATGCTTTTTCTGGTGATGTAGTTATAGGAATTTAATTCTTCAAAGAACTGGTTCATGAAGGCACACTGGGCAGATTTAGAGCTGCAGTACCTTGGGAAAGTGACATAACTTCTGAGTGTCCTCATCTGTTTGTTAATTTGAACCATAAGGTCTGCCACCTTTCCAGTGCTCTTACGAAGTTCATCTACTTGCATGCTGGCTCTCTGTAAATGGTGCAACTCTACATACATAAGTGATTATTATTATGATGCTCTTTTACCTCCTGCAGGTGTTTGCTAGTTATTGACAGATTGACTTTTCCCCACATTATTCCTGTGTAACTGAACTCCTGAAATGTCTACCATCTTCACCTACAAAGAACATTAAATTTTAGGGAGCAAAGCCATGTCTTCCCTGGCTACTATGGTCATGATTACTCATATTAGGCAGAATTTTACTGGTTAAGAAATGATTCCAGAGAGGCCTAGAAGATCCTTTTTCTGTGCTTCTTTCCAAAATATATTCCTGACAAACTTGCTAATAGTGAAAAGTTCCAAAATTGGGAATTTACTTCATCATTACTGTTATAAGGGAATTAAACTTTAAGTCCTACCACTCATATATACTTTATTATAAATTGTACTCATCTAATCATTCTAAAAGGTTTTCAACAGAAGGAAGGAAATGGAGCATGAGCTAATAGGGTTGAGGTCCAAAGTCTTACAGACATAAGTATAGGAAGAAACATAGTGTGTTGCTGATATCAGAATTTTTCTCTGCGTGGATGGTAGAATATTTGAATGGCATCTAATGAATAATGTTGCATTAATTTTGTAGGTGGTTCAAAATCACACAAAATTATCTAGAAATAAAACCTCTCTACATTTGAGCCAAAATACTTGGAGTTGAGGCAAGAGAAGAGAAATGGATCTTACCCAGCAGGCCTTGTGTCTTCAATGGCTCTGTCCACTGGGATCAAGTCACTAAGGTAGACATTGAAATTTCCCTCTTTCCATCTTCTTTCTGCCTCCTTCTCCTTTCCAGGGGGTACAACTACAGGACGTCCAAACTGCCCTGGAGCTTTGGGGTCCCTTGGAGAAAGTGTCACATCCATTTTTAACACATGGTGCATGCCTTGGTCTTCAGATAAAAGGGCTTTTATGTGACTTTGATTGTATTCTGCAGGCTGGCCCCTGGCAGTTAGGTGAGTTCTTGCTGCCTCTAGCCCCCCAGCTAAAGATTGGTTGGTTTGAGACACTGTTACTCTCTGTAGAGCAAGTGAAGAGAAAGATGACTGGCTTCTATTCCTGGAAACATGTTTACCTTGGCTTTCACCCAATACTTTGGGAAACATAGTTTTGGTTTTAGAATTGGGGTCCTCTTTGGGGACTGTCTTTAGCTCCTCCTCCTTGGTTATAATCACAACATGGCTTTCGGAGAAACTGAGTTTCTTCCCATGAGTCCCTGCAGCTCCATCATCCATTGGCAAGCCTGCCAACTGTGTCTCATTAATAGATTGCTTCTTTAAACTATTTGAATTGACAATGAACTTGGCAAAAGGATGACCCTTATTGGCTTTGTGTTTATTTGCATTTAGTTCTTTGCTCCAAGTCTCAGTTTTATTTAAGGCTGTGTCTTCCCCAGATTTTGGCACTGGTGGGCTGGCAGGGTGTGTTCTCTGCTTTGCTACTGCCTGTGAGTGCTGCTTTGATCTGCTAGTACTAAGACCAATGGTTACGTGTAGGTCCTTTACAGCTGCTTGTTTTGACGTGTCACTGCTGAGCCTATGACTCTTCAGGGCCTCCTGTTTTATACTGACAGGTCCTGTGTGTACCAATTTTTTGACCAAGGGAGTTCCTCTCGCTGGTATGAATGGGATTTCCTGAGCCCCCTGAACTGTTGTTTGCTTTGGTGTCACCTGGTGAGAGGAGGCTTCAGGTTTGATGCCTCTCCCTTCTGTCTTCGGCTTGGTACGAGTCACTGGGAGAGTCTGCAGATGTGCAGGATGCCACAGAGGCACAACCTTGCCCCTTCCCGGGGTGTTCTGCATTTTTCTTTCCCTCTGGATTTGGTCCAAGTCATCCCCAACCTTGCCCGCACTCTCCTCAGTCTTTCTAAAGTTCTCTTTGCCCCATGCCCCCTTCCCATGTCCCCTCAGGGGAGGCTTCATCTCTTTTACGCTGCTGTAAAAAATCTTCACTTGTTCAGGCTGAACTCTGAACCCTACCTGCTCCCTCCTGACGATGTCTTCCTTGAGGACCCGAGTGTTGATCTCACTGAATGAGAGGCGGAGAGCTGCCATGTCAAAGAGCAGCCAGATGACAGAAGCTGCAAATATAAATGCCAAGACTCGCCCACTTCCTCGGAAAAACTTTCGGATCCTGTTCATGGTACAAAGCCTTCCCTTGCAGCCTGCCCTCCCTTCGAGCCTGCTTACCTTGCGTGGAGAGGGAGCTGAGCAGCAGCGCCAGCAGCGGCAGAGTGGCCAGAAAGTGCCCCCTCCCCGAACACAGCAGGAAACAGCAGCCCAAGGGGAGAGCTCAGCTCCTACGGCTTGTCAGTCTCTGCCTGCGTGGCATTTCACAGCAGAGCATCGGTGCCTGCTTGGCTGGCCCTGGAGAAGCCCTGCAAACACTGGCTGTCGTTCGTTCCAGGAGCAGTCGATTCCAGCCACTGGACAGTTCAGCATATCACTTGTCTTGTCTCTGGGAGCCCATGTCCCCCTTCCTACAAGCCCCAGAAAAGGTGGGGGCCGGGTCGGGGCTGCTGTTTCTCTCCTCCCAGTTCTCCGTCTGCACACGCTGTAACTCAACACCACTTCTCATAAGGAAAACATTTCAAGCCATCACCCGGAAAACTTCATTCAGCTCTCACCTTCCGTGTTATGTGAGAGCGTGTGTGTTTTAAGGGCAATTAAAGAGAAAGAAAGCTATCTAACTTGGCGGGCATGTGTTCCTGGTTTGTAACCCCACCTACCCCACTCCTGCTCATTAACCCTGTTGGACCCAGGTGCGCCCAGTGATCTGTCTGTCATCGACCCTAAGGTTTCAGCTTTATGACACGACAGCTTAAAGAAGCGGCCAGGCATATCCTTCTTATCAAGCCTTCCTTGAGGGGGTATCAACATATTTCTTTGTAAAAGTTTCTAAACACTTTATTATGGTTTGCCCTCAATTTTTGTTTGTGTCTGCCCCAAAATTCATGTTGAAACCTAATCATAAACATGATGGTATTAGGAGGTATTTGGGGTCTTTAAAAGTGATTAAATTGTGAGAGTGGAGCCCTCATAAATGGGATTAGTGCCCTTATAAAAGAGGCCCCAGAGAGCTGCCCTGGCCCCCTGCACCATGTGAGAATATAGCAGTTAGACACTATCTGCGAACCAGGAAAAAGGTCCTCACCAGACACTGAATCTGCTGGTGCCTTAATATTGGGTTTCCCAGCCTCTAGAGCCTTGAGAAATAAATTCTGCTGTGTATAAGTCATTCAGTCTATGGTATTTTGTTATAGCAACCCAATAGACTAAGATATACTCTCAGTTTTAGTGCTTATCTTGTCAGGGACCAGTAACAATTTGAGGAGTGCATCAGGACTTGGACCAGATTTTGACTGATGCTGGTAGACTGGTAGAACAGTGGTTCCCACAGGGGCTTTCCATTAGAATTCCTTGGAAGAAGCTCCCCCAAATTCTGGATAATTTATGGGGAAGAAGGAGGAATGATAGTTGATCTGGTATTATATTTTTTATAAACTTCCCAGGTCTTTCTAATGTGTAGCCAAAATTGAGAAACACTGGTTTAGAATAAAATGCTTATATATATATATTTTTTTTCTTTTTTGAACACTGTTCATGTAGTGATAAATTTCAGATGTCAACTTGACGGAGCTAAGGGATACCCAGGGAGCTGGTAAAGCTTTACATCTGTGAAGGTGTCTCCAGAAGAAATTGGCATTTGAATCAGTGGATTGAGTGGGGAAGACCCTCCCTCACCCAGTGTAGTCAGGCATCATCCAATTGGTGGAGGGTCCAGATAGAAAAGGCAGAAGAAAGGCAAATTTTCTCTCTGTCTTTTAAAGATGAGACATCTTTCTTCTCCTGCCCCTAAACATCAAAACTTATAGGTTCTCTGGCTTCTGGACTCTGAGACTTGTACTAATGGCCCCAGGTTCTCAGACCTTCCATCTCAGACTCAGAGTTACACTGTCAGCTTCCCTGGTTCTCAAGCCAGAGAGGGTAAGGAGAGATTCTGAATTCTTTATACTTATACATTACCTTCTACGGCATTTGGCCTTTAAGTTTGTACTTTGCCACAAGGGAGGGAACCCAGATAAATTCAGCTGTGGTAACACATCTCTTAATTCCCTGATTCTCCTTTCTGTTCAGTGCCTGCTCACTGGGATTGGAGTCTCCACATGGATGGTGGCATTGTAGCTCAGCTATTGCCTTCATGCATCCCTCCCTTGATTTATCTGTCCTTCCAATATCGTTGACTATGCTCCATGACTCAGGCCATGTGTTGGGTGTTGAGTGATACTAAGTAAAAGGACATAGTTCTTGTCCTTGAGGACCTCACAGTTTATTGGTGGATGCAGACAGATAGGCACACACTATGTGTTACAATACATAATAAATAATATGGGAGAAATAATGTCCTGGATTCTATGGGGGCATAGCTGTTTTGGAAGGCATGGATGGTTTTTGAGGAAGCTATTCTTAGACTTGAAGGATGAATAAGAAAATAATTATCTTTGCTCATATTGTGGTCTGAGAAAAAAAAATCTTAGTTGGATGATGTAAGGCAGATAAATTAGCAAAACCATAGAAGTGAAGACAAAGTATGGTACCCTAGGGGAATCACAAGTTTTTGAGAATCACAATGACTGGAAACACAGGCTTTAGTGTTATTCAGTGTGTGTGTGTGTGTGTGTGTGTGTGTGTGTGTATACGTATATGTGTGTGTCTATACATCCAATATGTCTCAAGTACTTTGCTAAGCTATTTTCATTGAATATCTTGCTCAGTTTTCACAACAATCTGATTGGAAAGATAAAATTACAATACTCTTTTTGTAGTCAGGAAATGAAAACTTAGAGAGATAAAGCAACTTCCTGTAAAGGTTGGAGGAGGTGGGCCTCGAACACATGACTGTGTGACACTAAGTCCATGTGCTTAAATATCATGTCACACAATACTGCTTTGCTAGCTATATGACCTTGTCGGTTGGTTTGGTTAATTTTATGTGGTTACTGAGCAAATATATATTCCGGCCTGCAGGTTAATTTGAAAAGTAGAGAAAATGATTTAAAGTTCTTATTTTATTGAAAGTACCCTATAAATGATAGCCACTGCAATTAATATTATTGCTAATACTTTGCTGTGATAGGAGTGTGGGGTGCATGTGGGAGGCAATGTACCAGCTCTTCTCAAAAAGCAAATATTAATAGAAGACTGGTGACTAACATGGTTCTGGCAATGGGGGGAGAAGTATATCTGAGTATTTTATTTTATTCTTGCCACTCTTATTTCCTTTAATTATGGATTCGATCAATGATAATTGTACATGTACAGCTCACTATATACCTAAAACATGAAGTGGGTGATGTTGTCTCTGCCCCAACAATTTTAGAACTTCCCTCAATAGAATACCATCAGCATAAAACATGATGCAACTATTTATGATGCACATTCCAAAATAAAGTAAGAATTTTTTTAGTATCATGGATAGTTTGCATTACAATATTGTTTTAACCATGAAAATAGAATGCTTTGAAAATATTTTACTCTACAAGATTCAAGTTTTGTCCAATCACATTCCTACCCCAAATGGCAGCTGGAATTACTCAAATGCCTGTTAGAAAAATCAACATTTGCCACATCCTACGCTTGACAGCTTTAAAACACTGCTTGAAATATAACCTCAGTCCTCCATATTCATTTAATTAAAGAACAATGATTTCTTTCTCTCTCTTTGGTTTGTCCTTACTAATCAAAACATAAATTACTTTCAACAGGAGAGACAATGTTAAGAAAATTCAAGGGGAGTCTTGGCTTATCTACCATGGGTAAAGCAACTTATTAACTCTGGCTTAGTCTTCAGTCTATCTGACATACGATTCAGAATAAGACGTGAATTGTACAAAAGAGAGTAAAGAAACATTGACAAAATCCCCAGAAGAGGAGGAGTGGATTGCTCCTTAGACCTGGTGTAAAGTGCTGACTTGGCCATTAATAACCATATGACTATGGATAAGTCTCATATGAAAGAGCTCCTGTAGGTTTCTCTTCCCAGCCCCCTCCCAGTCTTTTCTCCTGGTGAATTTATGAGAATCTGTGATGATGGCAGAAGTTGGTTATAAGCAGAACTACAGACTCAACACTATGGAGCTTCAGGGACTCAGTAACAATTTCTGGTGTCACCCACAGCTATATATCTCTTCTCCTTTTCATATCTTTCTGGATAAATTTAATGTTTCATGTCTCAGACCAATAACATAGTATGGATAAAAAGAAATAGAAAACAAGAAACTTAAGAGATTCTACCTTTAGTATAATAGAAATCAATACACACATTGCCCAACAGGTGACCTTTGTATATAGGTAAATGGTGCTGTCTTTAAATTTTAGTTGTATTTATTCTATGCTACCAGCCAGAAACTAAATATATAAGTGGGTTGATTATTTCAGGTATTCCACAATCAGAGTGCCTGGCTTATCATTCCAGATGGTGAAATGCAGGTAGCTTTAGCTGGTGAAGTTTCAGAGGAATATGCACATACTTAGTTGGAAAAGACATCAGTCTGAAAATTTGAAGTTATGAAATCATCCTTGGGAGACTTTTGGGGGGGGTTATTTCACTTATCAATCTGACTCCAGCTGTGTAGTGAAAATCTAAAAATATATATTAATTTTTTTCTTCTGTAAAATAGTTATACTAGCAGGAGGATCTGCCCTCTACTTGGTTGTTGTCAGGACAATATTAATAGCAACCATTTAGTGAGAATTTACAGAGTGCCTGCCACTAGATTAGTCACTTGATATTATCTCATTTAACCCTCAACATTTAATTTTCCCAGACTAGATCATAAACTGTTTAGCAGGACAGCTCTGCATACAATTAGGGTGGAATCTGCATCCTTGTTCTATCTCCATGGGAAATCTTTGCATCATCCTCATTGTTAATCAGTAGGAGCTGAATAAACATGGTTTTGTTTCTTGCCTTAAACCTCCCTCATGGAAATATGGAATCTTAGAAGTCCTGGTTCCAGTTCTCCGGGTTTGCATCGAGAGTTACTTTCTCAGGGTATTTGAAAGTTTTCTGACTATGTGAGCATATTCTGAGTAACTAATATCTGTTGTCTTTCCTGATATTTACTCAACTGCTCACATCTAATTATTTAATATAAAGAAAGGTGTGAAAGGGAGAATATATTTGAACATGTATTTTATAGAGAATGATGATGGTTTATAGGTGCACACTGAATTTCTTTTTTCCTGGCTTTACTAAGCTATTTATATAATTGACTAATAAAAATTGTATATATGTAAAGTGTTTGACATGATTTTTGAGATACATTGTGAAATAATTATCTCAATGAAGGTAACTGACATATCTATCACCTCACATAGTTACATTTTTATGTGTGGTTAGGAGGTGGTGAGAACATTTAAGATCTATGCTTAGCAAGTTTCAAGTATACAACACAGTATTATTTAGTCTTTGCTGTACATTAACTCTCTGGAACTTACTGATAGTGAATAACTAAAACTTTGTACTCTTTGGCCAATATCTCCCTATTTTCCCATCTCCCAGCCCTTATCAATCACCATTCCATTCTCTGTTTCTACAAATGTGACTTTTTTAGATTCCACATATGAGTGAGATCATGTAGTACTTGTCTTTCTGTGCCTGGGTTATTTCAGTTAGCATAATGTCCTCCAGGTTCATCCATATTGTCACAAATGACAGGGTTTACTTCATTTTTAAGGCTGAATATTATTCCATTGCATATAATATGTGCTGCATTTTCTTTACCATTCATCTATTGATGGACACTCACGTTGATTCCATATCTGGGCTATTGTGAATAGTGCTGCAATGAACATGAGAGTGAAGATATCTCTTCATGATACTGATTTCATTCCTTTTGAATATATGCCCAGAAGCATGATTGCTGGATTATATGATAATTCTATTTTTGTTTTTTGAGGAATCTCCATATTGTTTTCCATAATGGCTGTGCTAATTTATATTCCCACCATAGGTGTACAAGAGTTCCCTTTTCTCTACATCTTTGCCAACACTTGTTATTGTTTGTCTTTTTGATAATAGCCATTCTAAAAGGTATGAGGTTATATCTCACTGTGGTTTTGATTTGCATTACCTTGGTGATTAGTGATATTGAGCATTTTTGTTTTATATTACATATACCTGTTGGCCATTTGTATGTTTTCTTTTGAGAAATTTCTATTTAAGTGCTTTTTCCATTTTTTAATTGGGCTGTTTTCTTGGTATTGAGCTGTTTGAGTTCCTTGCTAATAAGTAGAAACTCAATAAACATGGTTATACATTTTGGATATTAACTCCTTCTCAGATGTATAGTTTGCAAATATTTCCTTTCATTTCATAAGTTGTCTCTTCACTCTGTTGTTTGTTTTACTGGCTGTGCAGAAGCTTTTTAGTTTGCTGCAATCTCATTTGCTTATTTCTGCATTTGTGGCCTGTGCTTTTGGGGTCATATCTAAAAAATCATTGCTCAGGCCAGTGTCAAGAAGCTAAAAGTGTTGTGGGAGGAAGACATGAGGATAACATGGATGAATAACAGTGATTTGTTTGATTTGACTAGATTTTACAGTGGATTGGGCAGCAATGAGGCAGAGATTGCTGGCTGGGCCTGGGTTGTGATAGGCCATAGATCAAGACTTTGGACTTTTATTTTTCAATGGATAGAAGCTTTTTAAAGTTGGAGTGTGATTCTCTCAGGTTCTTCTATGGAGAGTGAGTGGCTGTATGAAGAGTGGATTGGCAGTAGGCAAGATGCAGGCTGGGAGACCAATTAGGATGAATGCTACCTAATCGTTGCCCTACTTTCAATCAGTCTAATCACAAATGGAATAAAATCTAAGCTTTAGTTGTACATGTTAGTCTATTTAAGAGATATTTTTCTATGTTAAGTTGAAAGACTAGAAGTAGAATCATTTCCTACTAAAAAAGTGAGCCTTCATTAAAGACACAGTCTCTTAGGGTACACATAAAGCACAAATATAAATGCTACCTCTTCTCTTTATAAGCCCAAGGTGTGTTTAACTTTTAAGAAATTGCCGAAATGTTTCCAAAGTACTTGCATTATTTGATAGTCCCACCAACAGTGTGTGAGGGTTCTAGTTCTCCCCATTTTCACCACTTGGCTTTTTAATTTTAGTCATTCTTGTAGTATATAGTAGTATTTATTTGTGATTTTAATTCACATTTCCCTAATGACTGATGATTTTGAGTGGATTTTTTACATGCTTATTGCCATCCATCTTCATTCTTTAGTGAAGGATCTGTTCAAATTTTTGGCCTATTTATTAAAGGATTTGTTTTCTTATCATTTGGGGCAAAAGAAACTTTTAGGGATGATAGCTGTTATTATCTTGATTGTGGTAATGGTTTCATAGGTACATATGGAGGGTCAAAATTTATTAAATTGTATGCCTTAAAAATGTGCAGTTCATTGTGTGTGTGAATATATATATGTATGTATAACCTCAATAAAGCTGTTTTTATAAAAGCATAAGAAAAAAATGAAAGACAATTCCTAGACAAGAAAATGTGTTCAGTGTTACAGTTTTTTTTCACTCCAAGAAGGAAAAAAGTAGATGAAGCCGTTATTATAGCTTGTAGATCTTTGTAGATCTCCAGAAAATGTCCCTTCTTCTTTGGTCCTAAGAAGGAACTGCAGTTCTACCAGTGGGCCTCAGCAAGGCCAGTGCAGAATTTCTGGTTGGTGTAGTTGTTGCCTTGGGCTGTCTGAGTGAGCAGGACATCGTGGGCTTCCATGCACAGCTTCAGCCGGGTGCTCTTCTGCCTCTTTGTGCCCAGGCACAAAGTACTCACCAGTTCTTTTAAAACATTTAAATAGAAGCCAATCACAAACTTAGAGTTCAGCTATAACATTATCTCTAAATTCAATTGTTGTCTTATAATTTAGCTGCATGACATTTGTAACAAAGACCTGTAGGCTTCAATTACAGTCTTCTCTGAAGAAAACATTTGTAAAACATGACACTCATGGGACAAAGTTGGGGAGGGGACTCAAGGCTCTAGGTGTTACAGTCTGAGTTTCGTGCCAAAAAATCAGTAATCTGCCATTCTGCTTCTGTAAAACCTGCTTGCTCCTGCTTGCGAACCCCAACACAGAAATTCCTAAGTGACTACAACACCCATGTTCTGCGTAAAATGATTACAGCCCCCACATTTTGCGTGAAGCTATTACAACACTCATGTTTTGCGTGAACAAGATACGGCCCAGAGCTCAAACTGCCCAGATCCTGTTACACCAAAGATAAGAAAATGATATAATGCTTACTCAAGGCTTTTTGTACACGTGCTTGCTCAATCTTAATAATTTTCCACCCACAAACTTGCAATACAAAAACTTTCTGTTTCAAAGGCTGACTGGTGCTTTCTGTGCCGCCTTTGGGCGGTGCAGAGAGTAGTCGCTGGCCAGCTAATAAAGACTCCTGGTTTGGCTCAATTTGGTCTTTAGGTGGTCATTTCTCACGTCTCAGACCGTAACATAGGCTCAGGGGCGAGACTGTGTGAGGACCTCTTTCTAAGAATGATGGTGAGGGCTTTGGTAGTATAAGAAGAATGAGCATGGAGAGAGGGAGAAAAACTCAATGCTTTGGAGCAGTTGGTGAATCAGAATTTCTTGATCAGGGAGTCAGGGAGTCCAAAACAAACTCAATATTTCTGCTTGGGTGACGGTGCATACTATGTTCTATCCAAATATTTCTCCAATTTCATTATGCACCAGAATCACCCAGATACTTCTGGATGATTGAGTTTCTGAATGAAGAGCAAAATTTGCCTTTATAAGCTCTCTCATTGGGCTGATGGTACTAATCTGGGGACCACACTTTGAGAAACACTGGTTTTTTGATGAGATAGGAAAGCCTAGATAAAAAATAAGTCTGTGGGGGTGGGGGGATGATGATGATTTTGATTATGGTCATCTTGAGTTTGAGGTGTCAATGGAATATTTGATTAGAAATATCCATTGTCATAAGAAGTTGGCTTGGATAGGAAAGAAGCCAGAACTCAAGTGCCTTGTGGAGTAATGAGCATCTATTTGATATTGTACACATAAGATTACTCAGGTAGTCTATGTGTCCATAAGGCACAAGAAAATGGCTGAGAAAAACCCTGGGAAACTCATGTGAAGGGGGTAGAGAAAGTGTATGAAAAGCATGAGAAGGAGAAAGAGCAATTAGAGAGAGAAGGAAGACAAAGATAGTAACATCATAAAATTCCAGGCAGGAGAGGGTGGAAGATGGTCAATAAGATCAGATGTTTCTAGGAAGTTAAGTAAAATATATTCTAAAAATAGTTCTTAGATTTGCCAGCTAAGATTTCATTGGCAGCCTTTTTAATTGAGGTAAAATTTATACAGCATAAAAGTAGTTATTTTAAAGTGAATAATTTGGTGCCATTTAATATATTCATAATGTTGTGCAATAAACACCCCTATCTAGTTCTAAAAATTTTCCTCACCCCAAGAAACCCTGTACTCGTTAAGCAATTACTCCCCATGCTCTCTTCCTCCCACCCCTGACAATCCAATCTGCTTTCCATCTCTATGGATTTGCCTATTCTGGATATTTAATATAAATAGAATCATACGATACATGACCTTCTGTGTCTGGCTGCTTTCACATAGCATGTTTTCAAGACTCATTTACTTTGTAGAATGTATTTGTACCTTGGTTTCTTTTTTGGCCGAATAATATTCCAGTGTATGTGTATACCACAATTTATCTGTTCATCTGTTGATGGACATGGGGTTGTTTCTACCTTCCTGGCCTCCTGGCTGCATTTTGTCAGAGTTTGACATTAGTGACTCATTTGATACTGATAACTTTCATAGCCCCCCAAAACCAATTTTTGCCCCCTTGAGGGTAACATCACCTTGTTGGGAAAAATGCATGCACTACATTCTAATGCCTTCAATAAATATAGAATTTTAGTAGTACAACTTTTTAATAAATAAATCTTACCAATAAATGAATATTTTTTCTTATAAATAACGTTTTTCATAAGCAAAGACTTTTATTTATTGTAAAATATTCTTACAAACTTGTACACACAAACATAAACCACACATGGAGTTGTGTGTTTATATATAAATACATAGACACATTTGTGTGCACATGTGTAAAGTATACACATTGCTCATCTTTCCTTCTCCCCCAAGTGCTCCTTCTTTGCAGAGAAATAAAAGAGATGTCAGTAGCTTGTGGAGGTTGCCTTTTATTTGAGAATGGAGAGGACCTGAATGTTTTTCAAGACCAAGGCATGGCAGTATAATAGTAAGATTGAAGACAGAGGGTGGATAAGGCCTTGTCAGATAGGAGTGAGGTCCTAGAGGAGACAGGAAATGGGTTTGTAAGCATAGGCAGATTACTTATTTCATTGTAGAAGAAGACTAGGGGCACTGGTTTTTTTGTTTGTTTGTTTGTTTGTTTTTTGAAATTGTACCTGTTCCATGGCAGATAAGAATGAGTAGAGATGGAAGAAAAGAAAGTTCAGAGTTTGGGTCTGATGGCTTCTAATTTTCTTAGAGAAGTACAATGTAGATCAATCACAAACAGTGAAAAGCTGAGGAAGGGTGGTGTCAAAAGACAAAATCATAGTAAATTTAAAGATCTAATAGCAATTCATGAATTGGGGCAGCATCTCCTCCAAAAATTTAGAAAAGGTGCTCCGATGGGCATGACAGAACAGTTGGTTTTTATAAGGTAGCTTGAGCAGGAACAGAGAAACAGCATAATACAAAAAGCAGATAGGGTAGCATCAGCTTACTTCTGGTTACCTTCCTTGTGGGGTTAAAACAGAGGAGACTTCTTACGTTGAAGCTAAAACCAACCTGTTTGGAAATTTGGCTAATCTCTGTCTCTCTCCTAATTTCTTGCAAGTTCAGATAAACAACTTAGCTTCAGTTTGGTGCCTGGAATTTTTGCATGAGTGACTTCATTTTGGTTTGATTTGTTGGGGCCTACTTCAGGAGCTCAGTCCAAATCAATGGCCTTCTATAAATTTTATTTAACAGTGGGCAGGGGGTTGATATAATTGGTAAAGTTTGGAATCAGCCGTTATGAAGAGAAAGAAATGCTGCTAACTGGGAACAAGAGGAAGGACTGTCAGAGAGCTTTGGAGTCCTGCTGGCATTGTAACCAACGCCTCTAATCCAGCGGAGAACACACTGAGTGACAATAGAACAAAGTAGGTGTATGGACACTCCCACAGCATTCCTAAGGCAGAGTGACAGAAGTTGATGGGGAAGCAGATATAGAGTAATGATTTCTGACCACCATGGGGGGTGAGGGGATGTCATGGAGAAAGTGGAATTGCCATATCTTGAAGCATTAGCAGAAATTCTATCGGCTAGAGCAGGAAGAAGGTACCACTACTTTGTTTTATTGGTGGAAAGAGAAATTCTTTGATGGCTGCAGGCATGTTAGGACTTTGCTCTTTGAAAATCTATTAGCAATGATGTAAAAATCTTTCCTCTGTCTCTTTTTGCAGAAACTGGATTAATCTTCAGCTGCTCTCTGACATCATTCATTTAAAAGTTTCAATGATTCACGTGCAAGGATTGAGTTAAGAAAATAAAGACCTGGGTGAGTCTCTTTAGGGCTTGACCTGAACAAAGTTGTCATGTAGAATGACACGAGTGCTTGGTGCCCAGCCCTCACCCTGACACTCCCCAGCCCCGACTCCAGGAGCTCCTCCTGCCAATTTGCTGCTGCCCTGTGGTGTCCCAGGTCCCAGGTGCTGTACCAATACCGTCCTCAGAGCAGGTCATACTGGGCTGTCCTGACTCTCCTCTCTCTTCTCATCCCTCCTACCATGGAGATGTCCCATTCTCTTTATGATTTTCATTTTAGCAAAGAAAAGGGGGGGAAGAGGCGAGAAGGAGTAGACAAAGCAGTGTGGTGGGGGGAGCAGACGGAGGCTCCAGGAGGGCATGTGAGGGCTCTTTTCATGTGCCGTGAGGAAGTGGGATGAAATGAAAGTCTTTTAAAACGAGCTAGATGCTGTTTCATATCTCCCCCTGCCCTGCCTCCCACCAACTCAATTTCTGCCCCCAGGAGAAAGTTCAAAATAACTTTCTGTGGGATGAAGTGATGACAATGACTTTGGATCCAATAACATTTCATAACCTGGAAACAACCCTTCCATTAGAGGCTTGCTAAAGTACTGAACCGTGAAACTTAAATTATAGTGAGAGAAATGAAAGACTTGAACTCAGGACCCTTTGGACATTTCCCTCAATATCAAAGAAAGGTTTCTGTTTCTTCCCTCTGAAAGCAGGATACGAAGTGGGCAAGTGATAAACTAACTGAGAAAAGGTAGAAGCCATTCCTAATTGGAAATGAAACTAAGAGAGGCAAAGCAAAATGGGTTCAGATTAATGTCAGGCTTGCAGTTATCATAGGATCTCAGTTTTATCTGTATTATCACACACTTTCAGAGATATTCCGGTCTCCAGTTGTGGAGTGCCCGAGTGTTTTCCTTACCCTTGGGAGCTGAGGATTGATCACCCAGGCCTGGGCACACAGGACACGGGAATGAGCTCAGAAACGTAAGTAGACCGAAAGCAACCACCTTATTTCCAGAGGGCTGAAATAAGCCTGAAAACAGGAGAATTCTTGCATGTATTGGAGCTGGACTGGAGCCCTGCAAAGAGGGAGCACTTGGGAGAGAAGGAAAGATGAGCAATGTGTATACTTCACACATGTGCACACAAATGTGTCTATGTATTTATATATAAACACACAACTCCATGTGTGGTTTATGTTTGTGTGTTCAAGTTCATATTTACACACATATGTGCATGCAGAGTTCACAGAGCACACCCACACAAATGCACACCAGATGTGCAGACTTTGAGCTCTGTAAGGAAAAAATTACTACTGAGGAAGAAATGAAATAGGCCTTTTGAGGACATTGGCCACACTAGCAGGTATACTGCTTTTCAGAGGGCAGATCATATGTTTTGCATATGCTTATTTTGGGTAAGAGGAGACTTAGGAGCAACATAATAACTGCTTCAAAATTTTAGAGGAATATCATGTGGAAGAAGGATTTAACTCATTCCATGTGGTTCCAGAGGGAAGAAGGAGACGGAGGCATAGCAGATTTCTGTTCTAAATGAGAATGATTTTCTAACAATTAGTACTAAACAGAAGACACATGGATTTCTTCTAAAAGTAGTTAATGATCTGCCTGTTCTTGGAAATGACATGTGGCAGGGGCTGAATGGCCATCTGTCACAAAAGTTGTCAGGGGCATTCTAACATTCGGTGGAGGTTTGGACTACAGCATTAGCTGGGCCACCTCCATCCTGCAATTCAATGGCTCTCTAAAATACAGAAGCAGGTTTTGAGGCAAGGCAAGTCAGATAATGGTTTTGGTTTTCCGGCTGCCTTTTCATTTCATTCAATGACTTAGGAGCAGATAACGCCTATATCAACAATTCCTATAAATAACAATTCTTTTTTTGCCTTCAATTTGATTTCTATTCTCCCCACTTCTTTCCCTTGCCTTTAATTTTTGTGTTTTCTGTTCTCTTTTCCTTTTCTTTTCTTCACCTGGCTAGTGCCTTCTAGACATAAAGGATGGAGTGAAAGTAAGGTTTGTCAAGAAAGCAATAAGGAAGAAGAAAAAAAAGAGTGAGGAGGAAAAAATGTTAAACTAACTCAATTAACTTTTATTTTCACTTCGAATCTTGTTGGCATATGAGCATGTGAATATGTATATGTGTACTAAAGTGCGTGTGTGTGTGTGTGTGTGTGTGTGTGTGACCCCTCAGTGAGCTGTGATATCACCTGGGGAATAAGAGTTGCAGCATTTTTAACCTGGCTGACTCCTTTCCCAAGTGGATGTTTCAAAATGCTGTAGTTAGGAACCACTTTTGGTTGTCACAATGCCTAGGTGCTGCTACTGGCACTTAATGGGAGAAGGGAAGCAATGAACGATGTCCTGCAATGTGCAGGTCAGTCCCATTCAATCAAGTATCATACCACCGAAATGACAGCAGGGACCCGCTGAGGAGCTCCAGGTGAAGGCTACGGACATAGGCTATCTGGGTTTCGATCCTGGTTCTGCCATTTTTAGCTTTGTGATCTTGGACAAGTATTTTAACCTTTTGGGGCTTTTTTTTTTTCTTATCCATAAAATGGAGGGTAATAAGAGCACTAACCTCACAATGTTGTTGTGAGGATTAAATGAATTAATATAAGTCAAGTGCTTAGAGAAGCACAGACGCATACAACATATTCAACACAAGTCAGCTACGATTTTAATTTTTCTAAAATGGCTGGGAATGGGCTACTTAAATTCATATTATGTGTTAAATATATGAAAATGTCTATATGTTTTAACTGGTTTTTAAGAAACTAGAATATAATGAACCAGTACTTACAAAAGTGTGGACCCCAGGAAGTTGTGAAGCTGCTATGATATCACCAAGAACACACTGGTGCACTAAGCATTGGCAGGATAAAATTAATCTATCTTGCTCTCTTTCTCCTCCTCTCACATATGCAAATACACAGTCATTCACCACATATGGACATTTTGAGGAAAGAAAATATTTTTGTACAGCTGGACAATGTGTGTTTTAAGCTAAGTGTTATTACAAGTGTCAAAACATCAAAAAATTTAAAAGTTTATAAAGTAAAAAGGTTGCAGTAAATTAAGGTTAAGAAAAAATATTGTTTTAAAGATTTTGTGTAGCATCAGTATACAGTGTTTCTAAAGTCTACAGTAGTGCACGGCGGCATCCCAGGGCCTCACATTCACTCACCGGTCATTCACTGACTCACCCAGAGCAAATTCTAGCTCTGCGAGCTCCATTCATGGTAAGTGCCCTACACAAGTGTACCTTTTTTTAAACGTTTTATACCATATTTTTACTGCACTTTTCTATATTTAGATACACAAATACTTACTGTTGTGTTACAATTGCCTACAGTATTCAGTACAATAACATACTGTATAGGCTTGTAGCCTAGGAGCCATAGGCCACATCATACAGCCTCGGTGTGTAGTAGGTTACGCCATCTAGGTTTCTGTAAGTACACTCTTTGATGTTCGCACAATGACAAAATCACCTAAAGGCACAATTCTCAAAATGTATCCCTGTCATTAAGTGATGCATGACTGCATACGCAACCATTTTCCTAATGCACATACATACACCCCCACACACAGAGATGCAGTTGTAATAATAAAATCTAAGTCCTTGGAGTTTTGTCACATGTATTTGCCCAATAAGTGAATACGACCAATACATTTACAATATGTGGGGGACTATGGAATTTTGAAAATTTTTTTCTTTAATTTAAGAAATTAAAGAAAAGATTGAAAAGGTTGTGATTCATATAACAGACCATTCTTAATCCTACACTGATACTGAATGTTATTTTATCTTTTTACAGATTGACGCAGAAGGCATTTCAAGATTTTGCCGCATTCCAAGGTCATATTCACAGACTTTAATGATCATTCTGTTCTAAAAGGCACATTTGATTAAATGGAATCTGTTAAAACATTGCAATGCCATGGAAATTGCTTTTAGGAAAAAAAAACCCCTAACATTAATTTGTTTACTTTTGATTTTTAATTTATTTTATGAAAACAGAGTCAAGATTCTTCATAATAGTGTGTGCTTTGGTATGATGAACAATATTTCCAATTGATTTTGTCCCATCTGTTTAAATAATTTCCCTTTCACATTTGACCGGCTCACTTGGAGGGAAACACAAGTAGATATGCAAAATGTGGACTGAACCATCTGATTTCACCATGACGTGATTATTGAATTTTTCTGTGAATAAATGTTGAGAAGTGTTAAACTTTTCCCTGCCTTTCATGGATACATTTGTTGATGAACCTCTGGCACATGTAACCTGTGTGTTCTGGATGCCACAAATTCCATGGAGAGGAGGGAGACATCTTACAGTTTATTAAAATACGTATACTCACCCATTTTTCAGCATTTCTTCTGAAGATTCAAGAACTTTACGCAAGTCAAGTGCCTAGATAAGCTCAGATGCATAAAGCACATTCAGCAAGTGTCAGGTGTGATTTTGATTTTTCTAAAATGCCTGAGAATGGGCTATTTGGATCCATCTTACATGTTGAGTATATGAGCATTTCCACATGCTTTAACTAGTTTTCAGGGAACTGGAACCAGAACTCACAAGTTCCGTGGAGAAGATGATGACATTTTATGATTATTGAAAGATGAGGAGTCAACGTGCTACCCTGGTGCAGGATGTTGCTAGAAGGGGCAGTTGTGTATATTTGGGTGCAAGGAATATACGGGAACTCTGTACTTTCCACTCAATTTTGCTGCTTCTTAATTTCCAAAATGGTAATTTAGCTTTCAAATATTTCAAAAGATGAAAACATAGAATATGTTATCAGACTACAATGCATTTGAGCAAGAAACCAGTCATAGAACAACAACCAGAAAACTCCCATATATTTGGAAATTAAGAAGCATACTTCCAAGTAATCTATGGGTCAAATAAAACTCATAATCAAAAACAGGAGATATAAAATAAATACTACACATCAAAACCTGTGAGCTGTAGCTAAAGCCATGCTTAGAGAGAAATTTGTAGTTTGAAATTGATATATCAAAAAAGAATGGCTGAAAATCAATGAAGTAAACATCACCCTCAAAAAATTAAAGACAGAAAATTAATCCAAATGAGAGTAGAAAGCAATAAATAGTAAAATAGAAGCAGAAAATAATGTAATAGAAAAGGCTTATAAAATAGAGATTGACAAGCCAAAAGTCTAATAGGCAAATTAACTCAAAAAGCTAATAAAATATGTAAACATTTCATAAGAATGATCAAGAAAAAAATAAAATGGCACAGAAAACCAATGCAATAAATGGAAAGTGATATTATTATAGACCTTTCAGAAATAAATAGCATCTAGAGAATATTATGAACAGAAATAATTTTTAAATTTAGATGAAACTGACAAATTTCTTAAAAATCAAAAATTACCAAAACTGATGTAAGAAGAAATAAGAAATATGAAGGGAGATAATAAATAAGAATATAAATATGAAATAAGAGTATGAATTATCAATGTCTTTGACTACTAAATTATTGAATTCTGAAATCAAAAGGTAAAGAAACAAACCCAAACTAAACCAAATAAACAAACAAAATCTAGTTTTTGCACAAAGAATACTTCCAAGCCATTTGTCATCTTTGATTAATTCTGTCAAATATTTTAAGAATACATCAATTTAGATGAATTCTACCAGAAAATAAAGAGGCAACATTTCTCAACTTGTTTCGGGAGGCAACTACTAAAACCACCTCATAAGGACTTTATGAAAAAGGAAATTTACAGGCCAATCTTAACTCATGAACATAGATATAAAAACCCTAAACAAAGTATTAGCAAACCCAACATAGCAATATACAAAAAAGACGGTACATCATGATTAAACTAGGTTTATTTTAGGAATGCAAAATTGGTTTATCATTTAAAAAATCAGTGGGTTTCATAAATTAACAAAGGAGACCAATCATATGGTTATCTCAATAGATGCAGAAAAAGCTTGGTTAGAATTCAATTTCCATTCATGATCAAAAGTCTTAGCAAACTATCAGTGGAAGAAAAGTCTTAATTTGATAAAGGGTATATATGAAAATATCAGAAATATCATACTTAATGGGGAATGCTGAAAGCTTTTTGATTTGGGGAATGGAACAATGTGGCTGAAAATTTACTGCTTAATTTCAACATTGTCTTGAAGAGTCTAATGGTGTCCATGTGGTCAGCCAAGTAAAGGGAGCTATATGAATGGGGAAGGAAGAAATACAATTGTCATTGTATTTCAGAAGATATGATTGCATATGTAATAAATCCTGAGGGATCTATAGGTGAGTTATTATAATTTATAAGTTAATTTAGCAAGATTGTGGTCAATTGAAAAAATATAAATTGCATTCAAATGTATTATACACAGTAGGGGCTGAAATAAACTTCAAAGATAAGTGTTGGCAGCCGGTTCCCCCCCAACATCGAGTCTTGTAGCCCAGATCTTACCTGAATCAGGATGCGAGAGTGGTGGGTTCAGGTGGGGCTGTTGGCTGTGCCCCTGCTTGCTGCATACCTGCACATCCCGCCCCCTCAGCTTTCCCCTGCCCTTCACGCATGGAAGGCTTCAGGCAAATTTTTCACCTACAAGGGACTGCGCATCTTCTACCAAGACTCTGCAGGTGTGGTTGGAAGCCCGGAGATAGTTGTGCTTTTACACGGCTTTCCAACATCCAGCTATGATTGGTACAAGATTTGTGAAGGTCTGACCTTGAGGTTTCATCGAGTGATTGCCCTTGATTTCTTAGGCTTTGGCTTCAGTGACAAACCGAGACCACATCACTACTCCATATTTGAGCAAGCCAGCATCGTGGAAGCGCTTTTGTGGCATCTGGGGCTCCAGAACCGTAGGATCAATCTTTTGTCTCATGATTATGGAGATAGTGTTGCTCAGGAGCTGCTCTATAGGGACAAGCAGACTCGATCTGGGCGGCTTACCATGAGTCTGTGTCTGTCAAATGGAGGTGTTTTTCCTGACACTCACCATCCTCTCCTTCTCCAAAAGCTACTCAAAGATGGAGGCATGCTGTCACCCATCCTCACACGGCTGGTGAACGTCTTTGTATTCTCTAGAGCTCTCACCCCAGTCTTTGGGCCGTACACTCGGCCCTCTGAGAGCGAACTGTGGGACATGTGGGCAGCGATCCACAACAATGACGGGAACTTAGTCATCCACAGCCTCTTATAGTACATCAATCTGCGGAAGAAGTTCAGAAGACGCTGGGTGGGAGCTCTTAGCTCTGTAACTATTTCCATTCATTTTATCTATAGGCCATTGGATCCTGTTAATCCCTATCCAGAGTTTTTGGAGCTATACAGGAAAACGCTGCCGCGGTCCACAGAGTGGATTCTGGATGACCACATTAGCCACTATCCACAGCTAGAGGATCCCATGGGCTTCTTGAATGCATATATGGGCTTCCCCAACTCCTTCTGAGCTGGAAAGAGTAGCTGCCCTGTATTCCCTCCCCTACTCCCTTATCTGTTGTGTATTCCACTTAGGAAGAAATGCCCCAAAGAGGTCCTGGCCATCAAACACTGTTCTCTCAAAGAAGTCCACTTTACTCACATTGGTGGACGGTATATAGGAAAAGGCCAGCAGGAGCTCCGACTAGGGGTTGACATAATAGTCTGCCTCCCATTCCTTTGATGTCTGATCAGAAGTGGATGGATTTGATTTTTGTCTTTGTGTTATTAGGAAATTCTGATGAGCACTGCTACTCACTGATGCAGAAAGACATTCTTTTGCATAGAAGACTTTTTTAACACTTCTTTGGACTTTTCTCAAACATTTAGAAGTGCTAATTTCTGGCCCATCCCCAATTGGAATCCTCAAGTAAAAAGTGAGAGGGGACCTTCTTACCCCTCTCCTTGAATGGCTTTAAGGGCACAAACTTTTTAAAAGTTCTCTAAGCAACACAGCATCAAGTGAGAGTGAGTCTCCTTTGTCATAATTTTGGATTTAGTTTCATCAGCTGCTTCTAATTATAGATATTTGTTAAAATAGATATTGGTTTAAATAATACAGTATTCTAAGTATACTTTAAGACTATGATTTACCTACACATATGTATTTTATAAGGATACTAAACCTTATAAGGATACTAAACCTAGACCCTTATTCTGCCAAAGTAGTGAACCTTATTAAACTTGTTTAATTTTTGAATTGAACTAAATCCAAACTATTTACACAATTTCCTAAAATCACAGGACATTAAGGACCAATAGCATCTGTGCCAGAGATTGTTGTCAGTTGGAAAGACCAATTCTAAAATCACACAACATTCTGACTCCTCAAACCTCGGTTTTTAGAAGCATGTCGTCTCTCCTGAGCTAAATTGAGGGGAGAGAAATCATTGTGTAGTCTAAGTTACCATGCTGAACGTACATCGATTTCTTTCATGATGATTGCTTAACTCCCCATTGGCTGTCCCAGAGAGGCCTTCTCATGTAGCTCAGCAATTCCTGTACCTTACAGACCGGAAAGTTCTGGAAGCTTTAAGAACAAATTCTGAAAGACCTATGAGCAGTGGTGCTGAATACTTTTTTTTAAGTCACATTTCATTGTCTTAGTTTAAAGCAGGATTAAGTGATTATTTTAAATTCATTTTTATTAGCATCTTCAAGTATAACAACTTTTAAACTGGAATAAGTGTTTATTTTCTATTAATAAAATGAACTGTGACAAAAAAAAAAAAAGATAAGTGTTAACTAACTCACCTACCCTAATCCAAAATTTTAGACAGACTCAGAAGTGAAATTACTTTTCAGCCTGAATCTGTGGGAGGATTTTGTTCCAAATAGCTTTAAAATTTTCTAAAGTTAGTTTTTTATAGTCTTTTAAAAGGAGATTACTACAGTTATAGTGATAGTTATTTGAAAAAATGAGTCTATTTTTTGGTTTGGGAATATCAATATATGAGTAAATTCTTCCAAAACAGCAGTGACCAGCAAAACCTCATGCTGGAGAAGCCATTCTCAACAGTTAAGCGGGATTTTGTTCTGCCATGTTTCCTCAGTGCTTTCTTCCCAAGTGTCAGCATCCCTCGTGAGCAGCCTCTCTCTTTCCAAGTCCTCCCTGTGGTGAACCCAAATGTTGTTTATCAGACAGGTGTAATTCAACCCACTAAAATACATCCCTGCCAATGGAATTTGTGCTAGGAACCACAGCCCCCTCCGCCTAGTAACATACGCATTTTGTTCTCAATTTGCATCATGAAGATCTGTAGGCAGGTGTAGGTGGTAACTCACAGACGCAATTTTTTTATTTTTCTGATTTTTCCTTTGTCATTTGGACATGATAGTAGAAAAACAGCCATCCCTTAGTTACCAAGGGTGACCCAGCCACCCCCAACCCCAGTCCTGTCCAATGTACCCTGCCAGATCATGAGAAAAGAAACCATATAAGCCTTCCATTCTGCAGCTCATTTTAGTCCACTCATGCCTTGTCCTGTTCCTGGAGCTGAGCCATGCTCACCTCCCATACATACCTACTAGCCTAAAAGGACAGGAAGGCCAGAAAAGCCCGAGTGGAATCTAGATATATAAACGTAGCATTTGACTCCTGTATTAAAAATGTGATTGATATTATTTTTCTCTAACATTGAAATATTTTAAAACTGATTTCTAGGACTCAGAAAATGTAAGCATGCTATAGAAACCCTCTATAGGTTTAGTAGACATGAAAAATATAAGAAAAGAAAATGAGAATATGATTATATAATACCGAGTTTCTTTTTAAAAATCTCTTCTCTTACCAGGATGAAGAACAGAAAGCTCTCTATATTTGGGGTTTTAAAAAGATCCTGAATTCAGTTAAATCCAGAATTAAACAAAAATAAAAACCCAAAATATGTAATCTATGTTATTCCCCCTTAATTTTTTTTAAATTGTTGGGTCTAAGGTGAATTTCAAGATTATTTGTTGATTTCTCAGCTAGATATTCCAAGTATTGCTTTTAAAAGGTCATTCATAGTAGCTTGAACAAACTTAAAAGATTTTGAAAACAAGATGTGACTTGCTATATGTAAACAAGATCATTTCAGAAATCAAAATTGTGACATTTGAGTAGGATCTAAACTTGGCAGAACTGTGTGTAGAAAAGGAACAGTGGATTTTGAAAGTATTGGAAGGCATGTGGTTTATAAAGAAAGATTTCACCACACGATTACATCACTTGTTTAAATTCAAAATCTATCCGCCTCTTCTAAACAATGCACATTTTGATCTCCATCTTCCTGTTTTCATATCCGAAACTAAATATGACTTTAGCTTCAGGAGTATTACTTTCAATTTTTGTTCAAAAATGTCATATTTAGGTTGTCTTTGTATTTATTCAGTGGATTCACTGTATTAAATCAGGAGGGCTATTTTTAGAAAGGAGGGGAAAAATTCACATTTAGCAATCAGCTGTAGCATTTCCGCTGAGAACGGCATAAATCCCAAGCTTTGTGCTGTCAGTGGCTAGGTGGGGACGGCCACTTCTGTTGGGTCTTTATCATTTAGTTGTAAGAGTCCATCAATTTGGGAGTATTTCCAAGATTACCATACTACTATCTAGGAGTCCCCCTCAATGTCTGTTTTCAAAAGGCCAAGTCATTACTTGAAATATCTCTATTTATTAACGTTAAACCAAGTTTCAATTTCATTGTTAAAAACGACTTAGAACTTACTTACATTTTCCTTCCTTTCCACTGCTCAGCCTTTAGAGCAGTATCAGGCATAGAATATTGATAGTACAAAATGTGCTAGAATGCTCCAACACATGATATTTTGTGCTATTTTAAGCATAAACCTGTTTCTGCAGCACAGTTCATCGGGGATTTTTTTTTTCAAGACTTAAATTTTAGCATCATTCATGATCCACCATGAATTCATGCTAAACATTGGGAATTTTTATTAGCCCTTTGGCTAATAGTCATCTGCCTCTTGCAGATGATGATTTTGCTCAGAGATTAGGGTCATAATATGGCAAACTCTCCGTTTGTTCAGAGCCTGCCCACATTTTCTGACACAGCAATGAGCTCTGCCTGACACCCTTTGCTTTCTGACTCAGGGTGGGAGGAACCCCACTCAGTCACTTATACTGGCGCCCCTCGACCCAGATGGCAGCCATCTCAGAAACAGTCCCATCGACTTGCTTTGAGCCCAGCTGCTGTAAATTGTAATCATTTGGTCTACAAAGACTTGGGCTTTCTAATCACACCAACTGCTGAGAGGACAGGCTGACCTCACAGCTGAACTGTCTCCTCACCCTGCCCACCTCTGACACTCCACCCAGGTTGCTGCTTTCAAATTTTTCCAATCAGGAAGCAGATGTCAATCTCTTTGTTCATGCGTTCCCAATCTCCCTGGGACACAGTACAAAACCTCCAAACATCTCATCACCTCACTTAGCTCAACTTCCCGAAGACTGCCAGAGCTTAGCAAATTTTCAGCTGGAAAGTTAAACGCCTGTCTGATTGGCAGGCACTCCAATCTTTCTTTGCTGGTAGGTGGGGAGCAGTTCCTTTCTCTTCTTTACAGGTTGGGGAACGGAGATGCATGGGACAGTACTCTCTATCTTGATGATCCATGTCAATCCTCCTTTCTAATTTGTTACCTACTCTGCTATAGGCAGAAAATGGGTCATTGTGACTGGTAAAATCATTAGATAGTTTTTTATCACTTTTTTGTTAAGTCTAGCATAGGAAAATCTAGTATTTCTTTTTCCAGAAGTTGAATGTACTTATTGCCTACTATTTTCACTATTGAAACTTCAGCAGAATTTCCAAGGCAATAGGACAAGACCCCCTCAACATGCTGGTGCTTTACCTTAAGCGGTAGTCAGCAGGTTGTTGAAAATTGTGGCTGGCGATTTTCATGGTTTTGAAAAAGTTAAATGTTCTTATTAAGTAATTACTAACTTTCTATTCACATGTTTCCGATTAAGTTTCTGCACATTTAATTCTGTGAAGTGGTTAAATGCATGCGAAATAGAAAAAAGTTTTTTCCATTTCCCCATTCCACATGTCCTTCGCTTTGCCAGAAAATATAGGATAACTTGCCTCCTATTGATGCAAACGATCAGTTTGAGTTGAACTTTCTTTAACACACAATGACCTTGAGATTGGAAGTCTAAACACTCTCCAGAGAGTAAAGGGTGACTATGTGGGCTCCTGTGACTAGGTTTGCATTTGCTTTTTTATTTTCCTGGAGCTGTAGTGGGGGATTTCTACCAGATGTAACCCATGGAGTCAAAAACCCGAAGAGCAGCCAAGCCAGATTTACTGGCAAAGCTGAAGCTCAAATACCAGACAGAAGCAGAAATAAAGTCAGGAGTCACAGATCCAGAAGACTGGGGCTCAGTAGAAATGAAATGAGGAACTAGATTGGGAATAAATGAGAAGAGGTTTATAATAAATGCCATAAATCCTGGTGGATATTTAAATCCTGCTTTAAGGATCCATGGTATGTGTATGCATTTGAGTTGTCCTGATTTAAAAAGCCAGAGCTAATCATGATGGAAATAGATATGTTTTTTTCTTATTTAGATGTCATTTTATGGTGGAAACCTAAGATGCCTATGCGAATGCCACTTCAAGGCTGCTTGGATTTCTCCAAGGCCATTAGGCTATATATTAAACTCCCGGGCAAGTTCTTATTTCTTATTTATGGTAACGCAAGTCAATCTGTTTTAAGCATATGATGCACTCTGGGAAAACAACAATAACATATACAATATGGAAAAACTCAATGGGTCCAGAAGGAAGATTTTAGTCCACAGTCTAAAACCAAATTGTGAACCAGGGAGTAAATGAAAAAGCCCTCTAAATGATAAATGACAGTCCAGAGCTTACTCCATAGAAGAGGTTGGCACACTTTCAAAACCTTACCCAGACAACTGTATATGGAGTAAATGAACAGATGAGAAGCAGTAACATATTAACAACAGTGAGAAATAAAAGTTGATTTAGAGGAAAGACAGAAGACTCCTTATACAAAGGAGAAGCATATTAGGGAAAATGTATCAGAAGCAGCAGCTCTACATGCTTTGTGAGTTCTTAGGGAATTATTTTATCATAAACAGCTCAGTAATTAATAATCTAAATGATAATCCTGAAGTTTTCATTATAGGTTACATAATTCAAGGTTAAATAACTTTCTTAAAAAGATGGTTTTCAAAAAGGGACATTGTTATTAATAAAAGAAGTTGCTTCAGCTATGTGGGAAAAGAAAATCCATACTAAACAGTTGATTTTCCTGATAATGCTAGACATTAGTTTTTGTTCCTTGTAGTCAAGATAATACATTTGAATTTTTTAAGGCTTGGTTGGAAAATGACTGGTGTACTACTAATGAGCAAAGTCACTGACTTAGAACTTTTCTGTTCCACCCTTACAAAGAAATATGGCTGCTGAGTGGCCATGTTTGCAGTGGTGGTCGGCGAAAGGGCAGGGTCTGTGGCATTCGGTCTGTGGCATTCACTCATTGGAAGCCTACAGAGTTAGATCACTTATCTACAAAATCTTTATGACCAGATTTCCTGTTACCAATCAGTGAGTGGTACTTGTGTTTGTGGTGTGTGTCTTCATCTTCATCCACTGCCAAGGCTATGGAGGTTGAGGTTGAGAGGTTATTTTAGGTAAGGGGAATGGAGTCAGAATGTATCAGTTCTCCCTAGAGGGGTAGCTAATTTGGGGCCCTCTGTGGTGACTATTGGTGCTGCTTGTATTGGACTTCTCACCACAGGAGGGACTAGTCTCAGGATTCTAAAGACATAGAGCAGTAGAAGCCAATATTTTCATTTTCTTCTTTTTGCCCTTTTTTGGCTGCAAGGGCAAATTTGTACAGCTAAACTTGGTTTTCATATGTTGCAGCCATTTTTTGCCACATTCTTTTTATTTTAACTATTTCAGGTTGTGCAAAATTGCTTAGTTTTTTCCTTTTATTGTGGTCTCATTGGGTTAATTCTTAGTCTTTTAATGTATGTCTTTTATAGTAAAATTTGATGGAAGATTAACTTGAAGCACTCCATAGGCTCCTTGGAGGAGAAAGAAAGGGGGAAGAAAAGGTAGAAAAACACCAAAAGAACACGAATGGAGAAAAGAGTGGATTATTTCATACAATGGAGGGATTGTGATTGTGAACAACGTTAGAGAATGGGACTTGAAACTTAAAACTTGTATGTGTTCTAATAAATCTCAAAAGGCAATTGGGCTGAGCCCATTTAAACACAAATTGTCCTGGGTTGTAACTTTCAATCCATTCACTTCACTGTGGATTGTCTACAGTGATGTTGCCCTGAACTGGGCACACTTGTTCTCTCACCCATTCGTCATTGACAGAGTCTCTAGTAAAATGAAGATTAACTAGATTTTTGGCTTCGGGTATGATTCTTGCATAATATGTAGTCATGACATAGCCCCCACATTCCCTCCCTCCCTTCCTTCCCTCCTTCCTTCCTAAATAAGAAAGAGAATTTGTCTTGGCTCATGTACAGTTTTTTTCAATGGGGGCATGGCATATAATTTTAGTTCTGGAATTTGGTTACTGAGAACTTTCAGAATTGTGATTATTTTGTGTTTTGTTTATTGTATTGTAGGGACTAGATTTAAGAGTAAATGTTGTTTAGAGGATGATATACAAAATATAAATTATGGATTTTTTAAAAAAATAAGTGAAATTAATATGGACACAACTGCTGAAGTGATTTGCTGATGAAGTAATTTCAGTGAATCCTAGGCTGGTGCTATGGTTTGAATGTGTCCCCTGAAGTTTATGTGTTGGAAACTTAATCCCCAATGCAACAGTGTTGGGGAGATGGGGGCCAACAAGGGGTGATTAGGTCACAAGGGCTCTGCCCTCATAAGTGTATTAATATTATCGGGGGAGTTCTCTAGAGAGTGGGTTTTTTACAAAAATGAGTTTGGCTCTCTGCTGCATGCATGCTTTTGTTTCCTTCCATCCTTTTGCCCTTCCACCATGGGATAATGCAGCAAGAAGGCCCTCACCAGATGGGCCCCTCGATCTTGGGCTTCCCAGCTTCCAGAATCATGAGCCAAATAAACTTACATTGTTTATAAATTACCCAGTCTGTGGTATTCTGTTTTAGCAACAGCAAAACAGACTAAGACAGCTGGGTGGAATCATTCTCCTATGACTTGAAGAAGGCAACGTTTCTCAGTTCTACTGCCTCTTTGCTTTAAGGGATTTTCAACCTGATTATTTAAATTAAGACATTTAGTACCCATTGTTGAAATAACAGATATTTACACAATAAAATTGGGGTATGTTTTAAGGGGTTAAACTATTGTATCATTTTGTGCTTAACTTTTTTTTATTATGGCTCCTAATTCCTTTTTCATCATTCTTCCAAAAATCTGGTTCTTATCTTTTGAATTGTTTTTATTGTTATTCTCTGGGTTATCACAATTCTCTCTCTATGCTAATAGTAACATAGTAATAGTTTCAATAGAAATTGCTAAGTTATATTAAAAAAATGCAAAATATGCAAAACACAAGGAAACTGAGATGGCTTAGCCTCACATTGTGCTTCTTGAACTCTTGCTCCTAACTCAACTATACCTATACGTACTTGTTTATCTCTATAAATGATAATGTCAAACAATCTAAAAAGCAATTATTTCATGAGATGTATGTATAGGTGTTCTTAATAGTTTGGCTTTAAATTTGGGGAGTAGAGAAGGATGATTATATTCTGCAAGTTGTGTGAGGAATAAGGAAGAATTGATGGACATTTGTTGAGCTGGGTACAGGCAGCTCTAGCTATGTCTCTAGTCAAGGAGCTGTAGAATTTAAGGGTCATACTTTGATGTTTGCCACAATTCTTTAAATTTCAATCTCTTCAGAAATGAAATAAAATAAAACACATATTCATGAAAATGAACTAGAGATAACCTGAGTAGCAGATTCCCCACTGTGTTTGGCTTCACTGGTGCTGAGCTTTTGAACTTGAACAAAAATAATGTTCTTTCTCCCTCCCTTAGAATGAGTTACTTCTCAAAAGGTTCATATGTCTTTCTTATAAACAGACTTTCAGTGAGTCTACCCAAAGAAGACTTTCATCAGTCCGTCAATCATGTCCAGTCTTGATACACCAAGTCATAGGGCTAACATGGCTTAGTGTAGGATGGGAGTACAACTACAAATGTACCTCCTCTATGATTCATTAAGACCCAAAATTGCCTTTTTGCTCAATTCCTTTGGAAACTTGATATATATTTTTACTGTTACTTGTCTTCTTGTACATATCATTCACTATAAATCAGTGAAAAACATTTTGAAAATCCCTGGCTTATGTCTGTGTTATCCACACAGCTTATTGGAGAAGATATGTATAGGATCATCTACATTTTGCAGCTTTTTAAAGATATCTTAGACATGTCATGCTATCCAAATTTTTTTCCCTCTATAATAATATTTTAATTGTGGATATGGAAGCAAAACGTGGTGGTCACCATAGAGAATAGTATGATTTTGAATATGTGTGAGTGTGTGTGTGTTCACATGCACTGGGAAGGAGTAGTGGCTAAATAGAGGGCTGCTCAGTATTGATGAGGGCTTTTAGCACTTACTCATCAATACTGAGTATTTATTAAAATATTTTGAATAGGTGTTCATATATTTTTCCTTATTGTTTAATTCTGAACTACCAGGAAAATAAACCTCAATTTCTTGGCAAAGTCAAATGATATTTTATATTTTTCATTTGTATGGAAGTAACCAGATCCATAATGCTATTGTAGAGGATTAAATTAATTAGATAAGACTTATTTTTTCAAAGACATTTATTTTTTTTTGATATACTGTTTTATTCAAGGTATTTACAAATTGAACTCATAATTAAAATCATGATATATATATGTGTGTTTGTGCATGTAACAGTCTTGGAATATAGCACAAAGACTGGATAGTGATATAGTTTGTCTTTTTATTCATTGCACAATTATTGAAAAAAGTTCTGAAAAAGCACAGTGAACTTCAGAATGTGAATGAAAATAAAAGCAAGGCTCAGTAATTTGCGCAGAGGTTGTGTGTCATTAATATATGTCTCATGTAAGCAGTCAGAATGTAAAAATAGGTGGCAAAATCTGACCAGGGATTTAAAATTACAAATTATACATAGAATGTGCACTAAAATTAATTAGAGAATTAATTGAGAAGCATAAGTTAAAAAAAACCTAGTTGATGTTGAACAACATTTGATAATCAGAGTCATTTTTCTACAATTGTTAAATATAATTTGTCTCATAATGCTACCCTTTTGTAAATTGTTACAACATTGTATGATATATGTAGCTTATTAACAGTTTCATTAATTGCTATTAAAGGAAAGAAGCTATGAAAGCTGGTACACATAGGAACAAATGTTGAGGCAGATGGTTGAAATAAGTGAAACATGATCAGTTGCTGAACCAGCTCATTTAATTAGCTTTCTATATCAGAATAGTTAAAATAAATTTGTCATATTGTTTTCAAGGAATTGAAATTCCGGGAATTATCACCACATATATTTTTTTAAAAAATGATAAGACAAAGAGCAAAGAACTGTGGCCTCTGACCCATAACCATTAGTTTATTCTGTACTGAGAATCTACTGAACTGTTTAGAATGAGAGGGAAATTTTACTGTTAGGGAATGGCCAACTGCACTGACATCTTTCCACTCCCTGTTACAGGGAAAACAGAGGGATAAGAGAAATTGGCTACTGCCCACAAAATTTCCTTGATGTTGTTGCTTCCTAGTGAATGATTTTCAGAGAGGAAATTGGATTTTTGAAATAGCAATTTCATAAAACAGTTTCCTTTTTAGTGAGATTCCAGAAAATTCCAAGCCATCGAAATTGTAATAATTGTAATGCTAGTATATTCTGGCTATGTTGCTGGGTATGGGTGAGAGGAACTCAATTTGTAAGGTACTTAGCCGTGGTTAATTCTTATAGATTTCAGTTAGGAACTCTCACCCACAGCATGGACAAAAAACAGTCAAAAATTTTGAAGAAACATGGAGATTTTGAAAGAAACATGGCTCATATATATTGGGGGAAAATCTGATGATATTTGGAATTGGTTAATGGAATTCTCCAAATTTGAGGTATTACATGGCATATACATGCTGAGGTGTATAAAGGTTTAGAACAATTTATTGTCCCTTCTCACAGGAATGTTTTTTCTATATTTGCTTTTCAGGATACATTTTTGAACTCTGTCACAGAAATAGAGGGTTAGGCTACCAGTACATAAAAATTTCTAATGATGCAGTTTTCATCTATTTTATCAAAGATATTACCACTGAGCCTTGGGTGATCATCTGTTTACCCATATGAATCTAAATAATAACCATAAACATGTATGGTCCATTATTGACACAGCCAGCTACCCTCTCCCCTACTAGGACATACAATGAGGTTCTTTCTGCTAGTGTTAGTTTATAAATTGTTTGATTCAGGAACTATGGAGCTGCTGCCACTGGTGGTTTGATCTATGTTACCTTTCCTGCCTTTACTATCACTCTTGGGCTTGGGAAATAAGCTAGGAGTAAGATCATTTTATTTATAATTCATCTATAAGCACTGTACCAAGAATGTTTAAATGTTTAAATATTTCAAGATCCCACAGAAATGTTTGTGTCCTGAACTTTTAAAAAATTAGTTCTGTAATATAAAAATAAAAAATTGAAAGTAATACATTTTTACATATCTATAACATAATTTTAAATAATAATCAATTGCTATTTATTAAACTCTTACATAGTAATATATAAATAAGATTTATTGTGGGAAGTGGGTCCACTTTTGATGTTTACTATGAGGAAAACTTTAGTATAAAAATGTAGTCAATCCCTGTCAAGCTACCTTCCTATGTCCATGCTTTTATTCAACAAAGAAAACAATGTACATTTTTACCACTTGTTTAAGCCCATCACATATTACTTCTCAACTCTAATACTCTTCATGAAAGAAAAGAAGATTTTAAGTATGATGCTAACTCATTAGAATTTAGGAATGAAATTCAAAGGAGTCAAGAATGCTTTCAAAAAATAAAAAATGCTTAATTTTATTCTTAAAAATAATAAAAGTATAAGATAAAATGCCATTACAAAGACTATGCATGTGAAAAATCTAGAGATAAAAATATATCATAAACTGAGTAATCAGCCCAGTGGTACTACTATTTTTAATATTGAGCAAGACAGAATTGGTTCTCAGAAAAATTTGAAGTCAGCATAATTACTTTTGTACATTATAACGTGCCTAAGCTCTTAGTATTAAAAAAATTATTATTAACATATTCTCACTAAACTGTTAGTATTACTTATTACACACCCCATCCTATCCCATGCATTAGATTTGTAATGACTTAAGAGTAGAGACATTACACCATTACTCATCTTTGAGGTCATTGAAAAAAATCAAACAAACTGACAAGTGTTCAATGAACATGTCTTGACTCAAAAGCTTTCTACCCTGAATGTTAAGGCTATTTGGAAAAGTTGCTTCGACTTTGGATATAGAAAGCTCCTACTCTAACAACAAGAAAAAGGGATAATCTAGAAAATTATACCTTAGAGGTTGCAAAGCAACTAGTATCACTGAATTCCAAAGGATGACAAGCCCTTCGAAAAAGAAGCGGATCCCACTAAACTTGCCTTTGGCAGAGCACAATAGAGAGAGGTGGCAGTTATAAAGTCAGATAAAAGGAAAACAACTATGAAATGGTTAATTTTATGTGTCAAATTGACCAATCCAAGAGGTGCCTAGATATTTGGTTAAACATTATTCTCTGTGTGTTTGTGAGGGTGTTTCTGGGTGAGATTAACATTTGAATCAGGAGACTGAGTAAAATGGATTGCCCTCCTCAGTGAGAGTGGGTCTCATCCAATCTGTAAAGGGCTAAATAGAATAAAGTACTGACTAAGAAAGAATTCTTTCTCTCTGTCTGACTGTGTTCAAACTGGGACATCAATCTTTTCTTGCCTTTTCTTGGACTGGTACTTATACCATTGGCTATCCTGCTTCTCACGCTTTCAGACTCAGTCTGGATCAATACTATAGGCTCTCCTGGGTCTGGACTTCTCAGCTTCCATAATCACATATGCCAATTTTTAATGATAAATCACATCCTATTGGTTTTGTTTCTTTGGAGAATGCTGACTAATGCAAACTGAAAATTTAAGACATAAAGGCCAAATATGAGCCAACATGATAGTTTAGACCACTTAGAAGCCCCATACAAAAGAAGTCTACAAGCACTCACCAGCGCTTGTCCATGGGCCCTAGCCAGGTGCTTGTGAGTATGATTAGAGGCAGGATAGGAGACCTAGGGACACTCTTTGGTGATGCAGGCTTGTCAATGTGTTTGGTTGCTGTTGAGAGAAGAGTGTGATGTCCAGCCTTGTCTTGAATCCTTTTCTCACATAAAAAAAAAAGGTGTTGCCACTAAGAGAGAGGTAGGCAACCTCAGTAGTCTCTACCCTTCATACAAGTTTGACTGCCATTGGCGTATGAGTAGAAGAAAAAAACTATCTGCCACTGTGAATGGAATAGCAAACTTACTTAAGCCTAAGATCTTGCACTGATGAAAAACAAAGGAGATTTGGGCTGTCATGATGAGAGAGAAAGGCTTGCTGAGAAGTCTAAAGCAAGAGACTGGAGATCTCTTGGCACTTACAAAAACCTTGCACTTAGAAACAAGCTAAAGCAGATGTTCTATCTCTGAAGAAGGGGAAAGATGCTGGAGAAGAACCCTGTTTCTGGCATGGGGATACAGAGTCTGCTGAAAGGGGAGAGTGGAGCAGAAATACTGATAAAAATTCTCCAGCACTCTAGGCCTCACACTAAGCACAAGGTAGTAGCAGTCTACCACTGGAGGAATTTGAAGTCTCTGGTGAACTAAAGATAATTAGAGCAACACCCACATCCAACTGAGTTCAACTACTGCTTAGACTGATCCAACCTCCACATTAATGGACTGACATAAGAAGTGTTGCCATTTCCTGTTATAAATTTATTTCACTCTATATTTTTTCACCCACAACGTCTGCATTCAATCTAGTATTATACAATACATAAAAAAGTGACAACAAAAAATGACCCATTATCAAGAGATAAAACAGTCAACAGAATCAAACCAAGATGTGTTTCAGATCATAGTACATTAGATTAAATACTTTTAAATAACTATGTTGAATATGATAAAGGATGTAGTGGAACAGGTGAACACATATATGAACAGATGGAAAATTTCAGCAGGCAGATAGAGATTAAAAAAAGAATCAAATGAGAATGCTAGAAATTGAAAAAGCATGTTAATGGAGAAGAAGAATTTATTTGATAAATTCTCTGCTGAATGGCTTGTTAACAGCCTCGATATAGCTGTGAAAACAATTGGTAAACTTTAAGTTAGATATAGATTATCCAAACTGGAAAATATAGATTATCCAAATTGGAAAAAATAAAGAGAAAAAGTGAAGAAACAATAGCAGCAGAATAGAGTATCCAGTAACTATGGGATAATATCAAACAATTTAGCATATATACATATAACTAAAGTTTCATGAGGAGAAGAAAGAAATTATGGCACAGAATAAATACTCAAAAAGATAATTACCAATAATACTCTAAATGAAAGAGAACAAACAGCAGGTCAAAGAAGCTGGAGAATTTCAAACAGGAGAAACTCAAAAAAACAACACTTAGACACATCAAAGCTAAATTCCTAAAAACCAAATATAAAGAGAAAATCTTGAAAGCATCCAGAGTAAAAAAGAAATATTGTATATGTTATAAAAGATCAAAGATAAGAATGATAGCAGGCTTCTCATCAGAGACTAAAAAAGGCAGAAAGTAATGGATCAATATCTTTAAAATACTGAAAGAAAAAGAAAATTTATTAACTCGTAATTTTACACCAAGCAAGTCTTTTAATAATGAAAATACAATAGAAGACTTGTTCAGCATACAAAAGATGAGAAAATTCATTGGAAAGAAATTAATTTCATTACAGGAAATGTTAAAGAAAGTTTTTCAGGGAGGAGTGTGATATAAGATAAATATCCATACAAAAGACTGAAGAATGTTGTGAATGATAAAATGGGCAAATAGAAAAGAAACTTTTTCTTTTAAAAAATAATTTTAAAAGATAATTGAGTGTCTAAAGCAAAAATAGTAACACTGCATTGGGGGATTATAACACAAATAAGAGTAAAACATATGAAAACAATAGCACAAGGAATTTGTGGAAGGAAATGACGTGTGGTTCTAACAACATATCAAAATAATATACTTTTAAATGTAGATTGCAAGAAGTTAAAGATGTATATCGTAACACCTAGAGAAAACACTAAAAAAGAAAACAGAAGCTATATCTAACAGGCCAATACTGGAGATAAAATTGAACCATAATTTTTTTTTAACCCAAAAGGATGGCAGGAAAAAAAAGAACAAAGAAGATACGGCACGTTTAGAAAACAAATAGTTAGATTTAAAGTCAACCATATTGGTAACTATATAAAATGTAAATTGTGTAAACACGTCAATTAAGAGCTAGCTGTTGTCAAATGGATTAACAAGAGCAAAATCCAACTATATGAAGATATAGATACATATCTATATCTTTTTATCTATTCAAAGTAAAAGAATGAATAAATATGTACCATGTAAACACTAGTCAAATGAAGCTGAAGTAGGTATATTAGCATTAGGTAAAAAAGACTTCAAAACAAGAAAGATTACAAGAGACATAAACAGCCATTAAATAATAATAAAGGCGTTATTTATTTCAGAAAACATAGCAATCCTAAATGTGCATGACACATGTGGATAGAAAAAAAAATAGAAGACTTAGAAAGTACTATAAACCATTTTTGCCTCATTAGTAATTAGGGAATATTTTCCAACACTAGTAAAACACATCTTTTTAAACGCACATGGAACTTATTAGTGTAGTTAGCACTAATTAAGATAGACTATTTTGTGCCATTAAAAATGCTGCAAATGTTAAAGAATTGAAATCCTACAAAACACATTTTTAGGCCAAAATAAAATCATAGTAGAATTTAATAGCAGAAAGATAACTGGAAAATCCCTAAACATTTAGAAATTAAATAATATAGTTTTAAATATCTCACATGTCAACAAGAAATCACAGGGAAATTAGAAAATACTTTGAACTGAATGAAAATGAAAATACATTTTAAATTTAGGGGGAAGAAACAGAAGAGCTGCTTAATTGCAAATATATATTATCAAATGCTTATATTACAAAAGATTTGTAAAAACAGGCTAAAACTAACAATCAAAGCTTCCATTGAAGAGTCTATAAAGACAAGAGTAAATTAAAAATAAATAAACACAAGGAAGGAAATAATAAAAATAAGACCAAAATCAATAAAATAGAAAAAAAGAAAACCAATTAATGAAATCAAAACCACCTGGTTCTTTGAAAAGGTAATATTGATTGGCCTTTAGTGAGACTGACTAAGAAAAAAAAGAGAAGGTAGAAATTGCCAACGTCAGAAACGAAAGAGGTTACATTACTACAGATGCTACAGATATGACAAAGACAATGAGGGGATATTATGAACAATTTTATAGTCATAAATTTTACAAAGGGAAAAAATAGATAAAAAGGAAAAAATTCCTTAAAAATACTACCAATTTCATTCAAGAAGAAATAGATAGACCTTAAGAGTCCTGTATCTATTAAAACATAGGGTTTGTAATTAGAAACCGTTCAACAAGGAAAGTTCTGGGCCTGCCTGATTCACTGATTAGTTCTACTAAACATTTAAGGAAAAAATAATATAAACTTTATGCAAACTCTTTCAGAAAAACAAGAGTGAATAGACTTCCCAACTCATTTTATCAAGTTAATATTACTTAATATCTTGAGACAAAAATTATGCAAAGACATCACAAGATAAGAATAATACAGACCAATATTTCTTATAAACATACACAAAAATGCTTAACAAAGTATTAGTAAATCAAATCTAGCAATATAGAAAAAGAGTAGTATATAATTACTAATCTAGGTTTATCCAAGGAATACAAGCTTGGTTGAAGATTTAAACAGCAATTGATGTTATTTTAATATATTAAAAGACTAAAAGAGGAAATAGACATAATGTTGTGCTGATGAGTGTAGAAAGAATACAACATCAACATACAAAAATAAATTATATTTCTAGTAATAGCAACCAGCAACTGGAAATTGAAATAAGAAAAATACCACTTATAATAGCATAAAAACTAATCAAATACTTAAGAATAAAATAAAAAATATATACATGCAAGGCCATTACACTGAAAATCACAAAGCATTACCCAGAAAAATAAAGACATAAATAACAAGGGAAATGCTATGTTTATGGATCAAAAAAGACTCAACATTGATAAAATGCCAATTCTCTCCTAATATATCTATCAAACTTCCAGCAGGCTTTTGTGGGGTTTTTTTTTTTTTGATAGAAATTGACAAGCTTATTTCAAAATATATAAATTACCAAAATCATTTTAAATATACAAAAATTTAGAAGTCTCATACTATAGGATTTCAAAACTTACTATAAAGATACCCTAAACAAAACAGGGTAGTATTGATTTATGGACAGGCATATTGAGAAATGGAACAGAACTGAGTCAAGAAACAGATCCACACATCTATGTTAACTTATTTTTGATAAAGGTGCCAAAGTAATTTAATGGAAAATGAAAAGTCTTTTTATCATATGGATTGAAATAACTGGAATCTAGATGCCAAAAATGAGATTCAACACCTATCTCACACCATATTAAGAAAATGAACTTGAAATAGATTATAAGCCTAAGGGCAAGATCTAAAACTAACAAACCAATTTTAAAAAACCCCCAAAACCTCCATAAGAAAATATAAGAGATCTTTTCTATGTTAAGTTCATCAGAGGTTTCCTAGATAAGACATACACACACAAAACCATGAATCACAAAAGTAAACAAATTGATAAGTACGACTGTTCAAAATTAAAACATTTGTTCTTTGAAAGATACTATTTAAGGAGTGAAAATTCATGCTATAGACTAAGAAAAATATTTGCAAAACACATTTTTTGAAAGACTTGTATCCAGAATACATAATAAAATCTTACAAGTCAATAATATGACATACAACTCATAAAAAAGCAAAGACTTGATAGTTCATCAAAGAAAATATACAACTGGCAAATAAACACACGGAACGGGGCTGAAGATTATTACTCATTAGGAAAACGCAAATTAAAATGAAAGTAAGATACAGCTATGTACCTATTAACTTGGCTAAAATTACAAGGGAAATAACAAGTATTGGCAAGATGGGGAACTGGTGAGAATCCAGAGCTAATGCAAAATGATTTGGCCATTTTGGAAAACAGTTTGGTAGTTTTTTTATAAAGTTAACATACATTTGTCATATAACCCAGAAATTGTGTGCCTAGAAGAATAAAATGAAGAACTAAGAGAAATACAAACATATATCTCTGCAAAGATATGCCTGTGAACATAGCAGTTTCATTCATCATAGCCCAAACTTGGAAATAAATCAGTATTCATCAGTTGGTGAATAGATTAATAAATTGTGGTATGTCTATACAATGGAATACTATTCAGCAGCCCAAGGAACAAATTGCTGATGAATGCAACACCGTTAATCCATTAATAAAAAATCTAACAGCATTATGTTAAGTAAAAAAGCAAGACACAAAATGATACATATTTTATAATTCCATGTGTATCACATTCCGGAAAGGGGTTGCCAGGAACTACTGGTGGTAGGAGGGGATTAACTGCAAAAGGACCCTAGAAAACTCTTAGGACAAATAGGAATGTTTTCTATGCTAATTGTAACGTTGATTATATGACTGCATATATTACTACATACTTAAACTGTATACTTAAAGTGGGTGACTTTTGTTTTATTTAAATTATTCTTAAACTGATCTGTCTTTAACAAAAATGTTTTGTTTTTAAAAATAAAATTGCAGATAATTTGGGGAAAACAAAGGCAGCAGTGGCAGCATAGCTTTTTTATCTTTCTGATTTTGCTTGTAAAACAATAGAGCAACTAAATATCAAAACCAAAAACCTGTGAGCAATATTTGCCACAAAACTTGATGATAAGGTATCAAACTACATGTGGATGAACATGGACCATAAATCCATCAGGCTATTCAATGCACAGGAGAAAGAAACACAGGTAACTGGGAATCAACACATTTGAGAAAGGAGACCCAAAAGAGTCAGTCCTTACTCACTGGAAAACATACTGTGTAGCTGACGATAGCAACCTCAAATGGCCAACATCAGTTCTAGTAAAATTATTAGACTCTAAAAAAATTATCAATATTTTTATATTTAGGCCAAAAAAGTACATAATTCATAAGGGAAGGAAAACCAGACTGTTATCAGATTATAAGATTTTTTGATAACAGTCCTTTGTCCCAGAAGAAAATGAAATAATTATATTTAAAATACTCAAGTAAATAATATGTGGGCCAATTAGTGATTAGTCAGTCAATTATAGAACATACAACCTCTTATCAATATGCAAGAACTCAGGTAATATTATACCCGTGATTCCTTCCTATGGACTCCCCTAGAAATTAAGCTTTAGACAACCAATATGACTAGAGATACATTAACATAGGAAGTGGTGGTAAAAATTAAATATATAGTTATTTGTAGAACTCATATTAAATAAGGCTCAAAACTGATAAGAGTATAGAGTACAGAATGTATTGGCTATGGGATCCTACGGTATAGATTTGGTATAACCATAACAACATGGAGGAATAATGGGGGTAGAGTATTTACAAACATATTTGCCATGGTGTTTAGTTATCAAAATTGATGATAGCATTGCTATTCTGAGACAATATACACATTGTTATGTATACAATGTAGGGTAAAACAAACAGGGAATTATGAAACATTCTAATTCTATCATTCTTACTATCCTTGAGAAAGAGGATTCAGAGGTAATATAGATGAGGGTAAGTAGTCTTAATGTGCATATTTGAATTAGAAATATCAGTATGTAATTATGAGCCATTTATTTTATTTTAAAAATCTCTTTATATTTCTAGCTCTAGCAACTGAAAGTCCCAAAAAACAATGATGAATTTAGTAGCATTAGCATACCGAATGCCCAAATTGTAGTCTTGAGATATTGCTTCCCATTACAAGAAACCAGAGCTTCTCGGAGAATTGGCTGGTTCCAGGGATAGGGCAGGAAATGTACAACTTGAGGCTGGGACACCATGACATGCAGCAAAGAAGCTACTGAAATGACTCAGGAGCCCATGTGAAGAGGCTTCCCCTGGCCGAAGAGGTAGCAATTTGAAGTTCAGTAAGAAAAAGAGTTACAACAGACTGAAATCTACAAAATATGTTAAATTCATGAGTTCACAGTGATGTTATATATAAAAAATTTACTTTCTGTAAACCAATTTATTTTCAAATTTAAAAAGATTCAAGGGTAAAAAAAAAAAGGAAGACTCAAATCTTTACTCTGTCTTCCTATAGAAACTGTATCACTAGGTAACAAAATAGTAGACAAAGGGGAAAATATCTGTATAAAATTATTATAGCTAATCAATGAAACCTCAATGATAAAATTATAATAGATAGTAGATACTTGTTGCAACTGGTATGAATCAGTAGATCTGGGCATTGAGCAGTAACAGGTGTTAATATCACAGAAAGGTGAAGACCAGACATGACACATCTCCTGATTAAAGAACACAGCACCACATATGGTCTTGCCAAAGGCGGTGAGCTGAGTCTGATCAAGTTTCTGGATCTGGGGGTTAATTTGAAGGAAATTCAGATTGCAGAAGGATGTGTTAAAATACATCATGAGTATAATATAAGCAAAATCCAAAGTGTGGGAAACTCTAGAGGTCAATGAGCCAGATTATTCAGCTGATTATGCTATAAGGAAAAGAAAAGGATAGAAGAGACCTGTAGATTAGAAGAGACTGAACAGACTTATTTTTTAAATGAGCAAGATAAAATTATCATTTCTATAGATACAGACTTTCAAGAATAAAACCATAAAAATACAACAAAGTGAGTACTATAAAAATCGGGATACTTGTTACCTTTGGAGGCAGGGAGTAGTCTATGATTGGGATGGTACACATGGAAGGCCTTTTGCGATGGCTGGAAAAATTTGATTGCCTGTCCTGGGTGGTAGTTACAATGGGATTTGCCTTGGAGATTCACTTATTTGAGTTTCTCTCTCTATGATTTATTTTACAGTAAGAAGTTTGAAAAAATAGTAGGGAAGGGAAGGGCAATGTTTAAAAAAATGACTGGCTAAAATAGAAGATTTAAATATGAATAGAGAATTATTTTTGGCAAGGAAGTTGCCTCCATTTTGTCAGTAAATTATAAGGCTCTTTTCATTCATCCAAGAGAAACATTTATTGCGTGCCCACTAAGCAGCTGGGATGTACCAGCCGCTTCTGCTCTTATAGAACTTATAGGCAGAAGATACAGCAGTTATTTTTATCAGTTCGGGCACAGTCAGATAAACAAAATCACAGAAGGTTTTTCAACACATAGCATTTAATTCAGAGGATTGGTTATGCAGGTGACAATAAAAGCTAAGAAACTAAAAAGGCAGCCCAGAAATTGGCAACATTAAGAAACTGCCACTGCCCTATGGCCTGGAGAGACAACAGGAGGGGCTGTGGTCACCAGAACCTCGAATCTGGGAGCAAGGATGTGGGGGCATTCTAATGGAGCTGGAACCAAGGAGCAGACAAAGCCGCTGGTGACTATGGTATTCTCCATGAGTTACTCCTTTCTCCCCTCCAGTCTTATCTCTGGGCTTCAGAAAATTTATATTAGAATTTAGTACTGTACTTTTTCTTCCTTTTACTTATAGTCATTTTTGGGAGGGCATGGCCACTTTGTAATGACAAAGCCTTGAATAACAGCATATAGGTTTATCTTTGACATGAACATTGAAATATATAACCACATCCTAAAATTAGAGATTGGCTTCTAGAGGAGAAATACTTCTTATTTTTTGTCACGTGCCCATCTTAAGCCATTGGTAAACACACTGACTAAAGAACCTAATGGACTAACAGCATTTTTATTTTGGCTTCTTGTTGATCACGACTCTAACAAGTGAACAGAAGGACTTATTTGTTAGGAATTCTGGTGAACAGCTTGCTACAAGTTTAATCAAAACAAGTTTTTATTCAGACCAAGCTTGTCACTCTTGGCATGCGAGGTGAAAATAGACGGTGACCTTCATGGGGTCTTAGAGGTGAGGTGCTAGACCAAAAGAAGGTGTGTTTATTCTTAGGGCTCCTAGAAGGCTCTTGTTTGAGAACTCTCCTCGTATTTATGATGAACTGATGGGGAATTATGGGGAACTGATTGATTTTGTGATCTTCAAATTATTCCTTGATATCTTCTCAAAATATAACATGGAAATTTTATGATTTGCTACTTAAAATGATTATTTGAAAGATCTTTGCACTGTAATCTAATTTTAATGATTATATTCAATGTTTACTGAAAGAATTAGATTGGAACTTATATATTCTACATACTATTATTACTACTGCAACAAATCACTAATAGTAGAAGAAGGAAAAAACTAGATGTGAATATAACAGTTCAAAAGAACTTAAACCTAGGTTTTTATCACTTGTAGTTTCCGATAATTGAAAACTGGAAATTTTGTAGAAAGACCACAAACTCAGTTCTGGCCAAAAAAGCCTGTCAGGAGGTACTAATATGCAGAATATACAAGAAACTCAAATAACTCAATAACAACACAAAATCCCTAGCAATCCCATTAAATGTGGGCAAAGGACACAAATAGACATTTCTCAAAAGAAGACGTACAAATTGCCAACGGATTTATGAAAAAATGTTCAACACCTCTGATCATCAGAGAAATGCAAATCAAAACCACCCAGAGATACCATCTTACCCTAGTTAGAATGGCTACTATTAATAAAACAAAAAATAACAGATGTTGGCGAGGATGTGGGAAAAAGGGAACTCATATACTGTTGGTGGGAATGTAAATTAGTACAGCCTCTGTGGCAAACAGTATGAAGATTTCTCAAAGAACTAAAAATAGAGCTATCATATGATCCAGCAATCCCACTACTGGTTATCTACCCAAAGGAAAAGAAATCAATATATCAAAAAGATACATGTACTCATATTGTTTATCACAGTACTATTCACAATAGCAAAGATATGGAATCAAACCTAAGTGTTCGTCAGTGGATGAGTAGATAAAGAAAATATGGTATATATACACAATGGAATACCATTCAGCCATAAAAAAATGAAATTATGTCTTTTGCAGTAACATGGATGGAACTGGAGGACATTATCTTAGATGAAACAAGCCAGGTACAGAAAGACAAATATCTCATGTTCTCACTCATAAGTGGGTGCTGAAAAATGTGTACACATGGATGCAGAGAGTGGAATAATATTAATAGGATGGAGACATGAAAGGGTGAAGAGGTGGTGGGGGAAGGATGGTGAGAAGTTAGTTAATGGTACAGTGTGTGTTATTTAGGTGATGGGCACCCTAAAAGCCCTGACTTCTATATGTGTAACAAAATTGCACATGTACCCCGTACATTTGTACCAATAAAAAACAGAACAATAAAGCTTAATAACTGTAGTAGGAATAAAAAGCCTATCAAGAAAAGTTCAAAGTATTGAGGACCGTTATTCTGAAAAAAAGAAAGTTGAGGTGACCTCACTATTTGTTAAATACTTCTGAAGGTCACTATTACTTTACAGCTGGGTGTGATTTTTGTCCCCCTCTCCTCTCTTCAGGGACATTTGGCAATGTCTGAAGAACATTTTTGGTTATCACAACTGTGTGAGTGGGCAATTTGCTACTGATATCTAGCGTGTAGAGGCCTGAGGTGCTGCTAAAGATTGTACAATGCACAGGACACCTCCTCACATACACAGCAGAGAAGTATCAAGTCCCAAATGCCAATAATGAAATGCCAAAGTTGAAAAACCTTATCTACAGTCTCTGATCATTTACTTGTCTTTAAAGCGTAAGTGTGTGAGATTTGGCCTACAACAAAAGAATATTTCTTGCCAATTAAGAGCTATTTAACTTGAACAGAGTTAACAGGAAAAGTTATTTAAACATTCTTAACTATCAGTAAGCATTTGATAGACATTTCCTTCTTTAGGTTGTTCTAAAAATTACTGTAGTTCCAAAGACAGGGAAAATGAAGTAGATTGTCATATGATTTTGTATATAAAGGAAAGTCTTCTTTGATGACATAATATTTTGTCAACTACCAAACATTTTAGATACAATATGGCTACTATTTGTAATATAAAAGGTATTGTTAGGCCCATTTTACAGATGGAGAAAGTGAAATAAAGAGAGGTTAAGATACAATCTCAAAGTTACCTGACCAGCTAGTGCCACTAGCATTTTGAATATAGGTGTCACGACAATGTTCTATTCCTATCAATAGCTTTGTGTACACATGACAAGTTGCTCTAAAAATATAATAATAAAAGATGATCATGAGTTTAAAAAAATTTGTGTGCCTGGTTGCAAAGAAAGGACATGAGCTATATTTATTATATCTTTTTAGTATTATCTTTTAAGTTAATATTTAAAGAAGATCAGGGAAGCTTTGGAGGGCATAAGAGAAAAATTTTATTATTCTAACAACTGGTAAATAACAGGAAAGAACACATTTATCTTGACTTTGTCTTACGAACTCTAACTAAGAGTAACCAGATAGTTGATATAAAGAGGTTTTTATTTTTTTCTTTTTCATATGTAACTTTTTAAAAAAATTAATAAACTTTATCTTTTAGAGAAGTTTTAGGTTCACAGCAAAATTAAGTAAAAAGTACAGAGAGTTGCCGTGTAGCCCTTTCCCCCCACATAGTCTCCCCACCTATCATCATCCTGCCCATGAGAGTGCTACATTTTTTACAATTGATGAACCTGTACCGCCCAAAGTCCACAGTTTACATTAGGGTTCACTGTTGGTGTGGTACATTCTATGGGTTTGTATAACTGTATAATGACATGTATCCACCACTGTAGTATCATGCAGAATAGTTTTACAGTCCTAAAATTCCTCTGTGCTCTACCTATTCAAACCTCCCTTCAACCAAACCCCTGTCAACCACTGATCTTTAGCTATCTCCATAGTCTTGCTCTTTCCGAAAGTCATATAGTTGAAATCATATAGTATATAACCTTTTAAAATTGGCTTCTTTCATTTATTAATATGCACTTAAGGTTTCTCCATGTCTTTTCATGGCCTGATAGCTCATTTCTTTTTAGCACTGAATAGTATTCCATTGTCTGGATGTACCACAGTTTATTTATTCATTCACCTATTCAAGGAACTCTTGGATGCTTCAAAGTTTTAGCAATTATGAATCAAGCTGCTGTAAACTTCCATGTGCAGATTTTTGTGTAGAAATAAATTTCAATTCATTTGGGTAAATAACAAAGTGTGACTGTTGAACTGTATGGTAAGAATATGTTTAATTGTGTAAAAAACTTCCAAGCTGTCTTCCAAAATGACTGTACCATTTTGCATTTCCACCAGCAATGAATGAGAGTTCCAATTGCTTCACATTCTTGCCAGTATTTGGTGTTTGCCGTAGTTTGGATTTTGGCCATTCTAATAGGTGTGTAGTGGCATTTTGTTTTAATTTGCAGTTCCCTAATAACATGTCCTATGGTTTGAATGTGTTCCTTCCAAAATTCAGGCATTGCCAATGGGACAGTATTGAGAAGTGGGGCATTTAAGAGGTGATTAGGCCATGAGGGCTTCTTCTTTAATAGGATAAAGGCCCTTATAAAAAAGGCTTCATAGGGCATTCAGCTAAATTGCCCCTCTGCCTTCTGTCACGTGAGGATGTAGCAAGAAAGCCTTCACCAAACACCAAATGCCAGTACCTTGATCTCGTGAGCTTCCAGGACTTGTAAGAAAATAAATTTCAGTTTTTTATACATTATCCAGATTCAGTTATTGTTATAGCCACACAAAATGAACTAAGGCAACATGTGATGTTGAACATAATTTCATATGCTCACTTGCCATGTATCTATCTTCTTTGGTAAAGTGTCTATTCAGGTCTTTTTGTCCATATGTTAAACAGGTTGTTTCTTTTCTCTCTGTTGAATTTTCAGAGTGTGTATATTTTGGATAACAGCCCTTTCTCAGATCTGTCTTTTGCAAATATTTTCCCCTGGTCTGTGGCTTATCTTCTCATTATCCTGACATTGTCCTTCACAAAGCATAAATATTTAATTTTTATGAAGTCTAGTTTATCAATTATTTATTTCATAAATTTCACCTTTGCTGTTGTATCTAAAAAGTCATTGCTATACCCAAGGTCATGTAGGTTTTCTCCTGTGTTACCTTCTAGAAGAGTTATGGTTTTGTAATTTACATTTAGGTGTATGATCCATTTTGAGTGATTTTTTTGTGAAGGGTATAAGGTTCATGTCTAAGTTCATTTTTTCTTTTTTGCATTTGGGTATCTATTTATTCCTTCACCATTTATTGAAAAAACTATCTTTGTTCCATTGTATTGTCTTTGCTCCTTTGTCAAAGATCATTTGATTAGATTCATGTGGGTATTTCTGGGCACTCTGTTCTGTTCCATGATCAATTTTACCAATACCACATTGTTTTGCTTACTGTAGCTTTATAGTAAGTTTTGAGGTCAGGTGGTGTCAATCCTTGAACTTTGTCCTTCTCCTTCAACATTGCGTTGACTATCCCACGTTCTCTTCCTTTAAACTTTACTATCAGTTCATCAGTATTCACAAAATTAGTTGCTGGGATTTTGAATGAGATTATGTTGAATCTATAGATCAAGTTGGGAAGAACCGACCACTTGATGATATTGAGTCTTCCTATCCATGAGCATAGAATATCTTCACATTTATTTAGTTCTTTGACTTCTTTCATCAGAGTTTTATAGTTTCCCTCATATAAATCTTATACATATTTTGCTAGATTTATAGCTAAATATTTTTGAGTGCTGATATAAATGGTAATAAGTTCTTAATTTCAAATTATACTTTTTCATTGCTGGCATATGGGAAAATGATTGATTATTGTATATTAACCTTGTCTTCTGCAGGTGTGCTTTAATTGCTTATGAGTTCTAGATTTTTTTTGTTCATACTTTTGGATTTTCTACATAGATGATCATGTCAAAGACCATTTTGTTTCTTCCTTCTTGAGTTCTATATCTCATTACTTTTTCTCTTATTGCATTAGCAAGAACTTTCAGTATGATGTTGAATCCTTATTCAATAAATGATGCTGGGAAAATTGGATAGCCACATATAGAAGAAAAACAGGATCTGCACCTCTCACCTTTCATAAAAATCAACTCACAGTGGATAACTGACTTAAACCTAAGGCATGATACTATTAGAATTATAGAAGAAAATGTTGGAAAAACTCTTATAGACATCGGCCTAGGGAAAGAATATGTGAAGAAGTCACCAAAGGCAATCACAGCACAACAAAAATAAATAAATGGGACCTGATAAAATTAAAAAGATTCTGTGCAGCCAAGGATACTATGATGAGAGCAAATACACAGCCTACAGAATTAGAGAAAATATTCGCATGCTACACATCCGATAAAGGGCTGATAACTAGAATCTATATAGAACTCAGGCAAATCAACAAGAAAAAAATAAAACAACCCTATTAAAAAGTGGGCAAAAGACATGAACAGAGACTTTTCAAAAGAAGACAGAATAATGGCCAAAAAACATATGAAAAAATGCTTAACATCTCTAATCATCAGGGAAATGCAAATCAAAACCACAATGAGTTAATAACTCCAGTAAGAATGGCTTTTATCAAAAAGTCCCCAAACAACAAATGTTGGCATGGATGTGGAGAGATAGGAATGTTCATACACTGTTGGTGGGACTGCAAACTAGTACAACCTCTATGGAAAGTAACATGGAGATACCTCAAAGAGCTGAAAGTAGAACTACCATTTGATTCAGCAATCCCATTACTGGGCATCTACCCAAAGGAAAAAAAGACATTATATAAAAAGAACATTTGCACTCAAATGTTTATAGCAGCACAATTCACAATTGCAAAGATGTGGAAACAACCCAAGTGCCCATTAATACATGAGTAGATTAATAAAATGTAGTATATGTGTACCATGGAGTACTACTCAGCCATAAAAAACAATGGCGAACTAGCACCTCTTATATTATCCTGGGCAAAGCTGCAGCTCATTCTACTAAGTGAAGTATCACTAGAATGGGAAAAGCAAGTACCACATGTACTCACCATCAAATTGGTACTAACTTATCAACACTTACGTGCACACAATCCCTGGCCTCATTCATCAGGAGTCAAGCAGGTGGGGGGGGGGAGATGAGTATATTCACTTCTAATGGGTCTAGTGCACACTATCTGGGGGATGGACATGCTTGTAGCTATGACATGGGCAGGGAAAAGGCAATATATGTGACCTAAATATTTGCACCCCTGTAATATTCTGAAATAAAAAAAAAGAAAAAAATAGAAGTTTGTTGTTTAATCTCCAAATATTTAGGGATTTTCTAGCTATCTTTCTGATATTGATTTTTAGTTTAATTCCACTGTGGTCTGAAAGCAGACATAATATGATTTCTATTTAAAGAAATTTTAAGATATATTTTATGACCTAGAATGTAGTCTATCTTGGTGAATGTTCCACATGAGCTTAAGAAAAATGTGTAATATGTTGTTGTAGGATGAAGTAACCTATAGATGTTAATTATATTCAGTTGATATATGGTGTTATTGGGTTCAACTATGTCCTCACTGATTTTCTGCCTGCTGAATCTGCCCATTTCTGATAGAGGGTGTTGAATTCTCCAACTATAATAGTAGATTCATTTATTTCTCCTTGCAGTTCTATCAGTTTTTGCCTCATGTGTTTTGACCCTCTCTTGTTAGGTGAAAACACATTAAGAACTATTATAACTTCTTGGAATATCGAGTTCTTTATCATTTTTAATGCTTCTTTTTATCCCTGAAAAATTTCCTTGCTCCAAAGTCTGTCCAGTCTGAAATTAATACAGCTATTCCCACTTTCTTTTGATTTGTACTAGCACGGTATATCTTTCTCCACCCCTTTACTTTTAATCTATTATGTTTTTATATTTAAGGTGGGTTTCTTAAAAACGACATATAGTTGGATCTTGTTTTTTATCTGGTCTGACAATCTATATATTTTAATTGGTGTGTTTAGCCCATTGACATTTAAAGTGTTTATTGATATAGCTGGAGTAGTATCTACCATATTTGTAACTGTTGTCTATTTGTTGCCCTTGTTCTTTGTTTGTATTTTTGTCTTCTACACTTTTTTATGCCTTTTGTGTTTTTAATTGAGCATTTATATGACTTCATTTTATCTCGTTTCTCAACATATCAATTATATTAAATTTTTTGTTTTACTTTTTTAAGTAGTTGCCATGGAATTTGCCTGCAATATCTTTTTACAACCAACCCAAATCCACTTTCAAATAGCACTGATATATTGGCAATTCAAGGACTTTATAATAATAAAATATTCCTAATTTCTCCACTGTTCCTTATATCATTGCTGTCATTCATTTCACTTATACATAAGCATACATAAGTATATATACATACATAAGTATGCAAATTAAATACATGGTTGCTATTATTTTAAACAAGCTGTTATAAGTTAGATGATAAAATAAAAGTTTTTATTTTACCTTCACTTATTCATTCTCTGATGCCCTCCCTTTCTTTATGTAGATCTGAGCTTCTACAGATAAAATTTACAAAAATGTTGGATCTCCCTATGACTAGATCCTCTTAAAGTTTTTAACTCTTGGAGTCATCTACACTGAGCCTCCAGTACTTAGAAAAGTGCTTTATTTTAATTTAATTTCTTTTTCACAGGCAAATTTTGAGAATTTACTTATGCTTAAAAATAAATCAGATGTTATGGGGATTTTAGAGGAAACAGGATACAAAATTCAAGTTACATGAGAAGAATGAAACTTCACACATAACTATGTTGAAAGATATTTTAAGCTATAACTTAGTTATAAAGCTATAACTAAGAGAACATTGATATTGTACAAGCAGGTTAGGGAGGCAGGTAGTGTAGCAGCATTCACCATGTGTCTTCTTTTTTTCCACTTTTATCTTACTTATTAATCTAAAGAAAAGATCAACTTCCATTTATGTTCAAACTACACTCACTTCTCAATTGCATAGTTTGGCTATGGATACAAGAGAGAGATAAAAGTCAATAAAAGCATTCTATAAAAATTAGTTGATTATGTGGAATTAAGAATAAAGGATACTGTTATTTTGTTATTATTTAAACATAATAAAATATCTAGAGCATACAGCATAATTTCTGCTACATAGATGGTCATGGTTGTTACTTTTAAGTATGTGTAGTGAAGGAGAAATTGGAAAGTAGATTTCGATTTACAAGGAAATGTTTTTAAAGTAGGTGTGTTTTGTAGTAGATTTTGAAGGAGTGGGATTATGAATTGAGATAATCTAAGACTGAAAGCTAAAATGAAGAGAATTCACTGATGTTCAATTTTGTCTTTCCTTTTTGAATTATCTTGCCCATTATCTTTAGCTTAAATAGGCTTTCACTAGAATCACAGGCAGATTTTTAAACATACAGATTATCAGACTTCAGAATCAATCTACTAAATCAGAATGTCTTGGGATTTAAAATGTAGTTCTAGTAATCCTGGTGCAGCAAGACCAGCTATGCCTATACTAGAATTTGGAAACCACTAAAAAAAAATAGAGGTCCCCAAGCTCTTAGTCAAATTCTGCTCAGCTTTTTCCCAGTTCTGTGAACTTGGTCAAGTTACTTTTTCTTTTTATACTTTGGTTATCCCATCTATAAAGCAGGAGCAATGATTACATGATAATGAAATTGCAATATATAAAAAGACAGATGATATTCAGTATTATGAAAAAGAGAAAAAACCTATGGTTTTATTAATATATAACATATTCAATTTTTTTTCAAATTCTGTTGGCACATCTGTTAATACTTGAATAATTCTTCCCTCATTCTCTCTCCTTATTCCCCTGTGAATGAAATTGGTCATATACAAACAGACGTCTTAAAAACTTAATTTTATTTGTGTTAATTCTGTAAGATAAATTATTACTTCCTACTGGACAAATAACTGACTACATTTCTAATCTAAAATGATCAATAGGGATTTTAGGGGCAAGATAGCTGACTGGAGATATCATTTGCTGGACCGTCCCAGAAGGAAGGAAGGATTTCAGATAAAGGAGAGAGAAGAAGGGAGGTAGCTCAGGTGTAGGTCAGAGAGAAAATGCCAGACCCTGCTAGGGATCTCACAGAGAAAAATTGTGAAGCACAGAATGAAGACAATAAAGGAAAAAAGATATTGGTGGGGATCAAAGCCTGAGAGGCTCGAAGCCAAATGAAGGGGTAGGGAGGATCCCTTTCTACCTCCCACACTCCTTCGGTGATCAGTGTGCTACCAAGTTACTTGGAAGCTTTTCCACCCCCATGAGCCCAAGCATTGCAGCGACCACAGAATGGTGGGGAGAACTTGTGTGATCCCAGAGCTTGGACATCTGTGCAGAGTTCCCCTCCAAAGAGAGTGACCCAAGAGGCTGGATAGATGGCTTTCTTCCATTCAGATTCTTGTCCCTCCCCACTGCTTCCCCACCCACTGTAACTGGGAGAGCAGTTTGAGCCAAGAATTTGGCGAGCAGTCCCCTCTTCCCAGCTGGCATATCCTCCAGTCTGAGGTTTCCACAGAGAATGGAGCCCACTCCTTTCCCCTTGAGGACCTGTAGTGGACCTGGGGTGCCCAATGTGGGAAATTCCTGCCCACTGGCATTTCTCTGAGATGCATGCCAGCAGGTCAGACATGCGGGTTGAATTCCACGCCCCCTAGACTTCAGCAGGTTGCTGGGGGACATAGTGGGAAAGTTTGGGAGTTGGACTTGGGAGGTGAGGAAGCCCACATGGGAGGAACTGATGGGAAATACTGTGGGGGTGGGAGATGCAGCAATCTGGGTAGGTGCCCATCCCTCCCCCAGGAAAGCCACACTGTCAAACAAGGGTGGGTCCTCCAGCGGCGAAGATCCCAGCCTGCAGCACCATAGCAACTGAGTGCGGCACATTCAGGCACACCCATTTACAACCAGACACCAGAGGGCAGGGGTAATGCAAGAGGGGCATAGCTAACTCTCAAAAGCCAGTCAGGGACTTGCAGCCCCTTCCCCATGAATAGCCTTCCCAGTCTGGAGAGCCTGCCTTGACCCTCCTCCTAGTGGCTTTCCCTAGTGTCTGAGAAAATGATCTCGGAGCCCTATTAAGGCTCAAAACCACACTGTCAGATTAGGGAGGGTGCCCTGGTAGGGAATATCCCAGCCCATGGCACCATAGCAACCAAGTACGATGCGTTAAGGCATTCTTATTTGCACCTAGACACCGGAGGGCAGGGTTAAAGCAAGAGGGGCAGAGCTCACTACTGACAGCTAGTTGGGGAATTGCAGCCCCTCCCTCACCAACAACAACCTTGGTCTGGAAGCCTGCCTTGACCCTCCTCCCAGAGGCTCCACCTAGTGGTCAGGAAAATGACCTCTGAGTCCTACTGAGACTTCGCAAAGCCCTCCAGGCTCACACAACTTAACCATGCCCAGCCTTGCCCCTTCACCCACCTGGGCTGTGCTGGAGATCAGGCAATCCCCTGGGGACTACAGAGCCCCTCCCAAAGCCTGGGGCATTCAAGTGCTCCACCCGAGATACTAGAGCTCATCACAGGCACAAAAGAGCATCTCTGCAATTGGCTCTTTCCTGTAAGCGTCAACTGCTAACAGGAAGAACGACTCTATAGCTCATCACAGCATTTACCAACTCAATCAAACAGGGCATGGCTGATTCTGACAAGCCTCACTCACCATCGTGGAAATGAAGCTGGTGGTCCCAATACAATTCACACTTCTGGGAAGAAGTGAAGATAGCAGGATAGAAGCAAGTTGTGGGGACACTGCTTTTTAGGAGAGAAACAAAAGTCACAGGCACCTTGATCTGTGTGGGGTCTCCCTCCTCCACTGTAGACCTCAGAGTCTGTGAAGAGACATCCCACAGGAGAGCAGGTGCAGCAGAGATCTGGTGCCTGCCAATCCAAGGTTTCTGCAACCAATGCCATCCTGATTGCTCTGGTACATAGAGCCAGGTATGCTCAGGACCCAGCCTTCCAGCAGTAGCCTGTACATCACCCCTGCTGGGCCAGGGAGGGAACAGATACTCCTCTATGTCATGCCCTGTGCCTGGGGGTCAAACAATCCACCTCCCTGGCATGGGAGCTGAACAGATGAGGAGCCCCAGACACCAGAGGGAACACTTGGGAATCCTGGGGCAACTGCTTCAGTGGGCCCTCGTTGGCTAACCAGTAGCTCTGGCCCACATACATGGACCCTGGGCCACTGAGACAAACCTCTGCCTGTGCGACTGGATATCAGCCATCCCCACACTGGTGGAACATCCCCGCATATGGGAAGCTCTGCACCCAAAATCCCCAGAGCTAGCTCTGAAGCTCTTGCTGTGCCCAAGTCTGAGTCTGTGCCTTCATAGCTCCAGGGCCCCTGCCAGGCCTGCAACTCCACTCCCAAGACTCTGGAGTTGTTTCTGGACCCTAAGACTGCACTAATGAGTCTGAACCACTACTGCTGGACTGGTAGAACATCCCTGAGGTCCAGCATTTCACTCAGGCACCCCTAGCCCTGAGCAGCCATCACCCCTAGACTTGGTTTGAGAGAATTCCCAGCAAAGGAGAACAGGTGCTCTGCACTCCTCATAACCCAGAGCAGAGAAAAGAGGAGCCAGATAAGAAGAAACCAGCAAAAGCACCCTGACAATATGAAAAAACAAAATAGTTCGACACCCCCAAGAGAATACAATGGAGCTATAGTAGTGGACTCCACCTACAAGAAAATTGTTAATTTAGACAGAAATGGAATTCAGAATATGGATTGCAAATAAGATTAAAGGAGTTGAATAGAAAGTTGGAAACCAACAAAAAGAAGCCAAAAAATATTTCAGGAAATCAATGAAAAAAATGAAAAAGTCACTGGAGAGCTAGACAACATAAAAATGGATATAATAGAACTTAGAGGAATGAGTTATTTAGGGAATTTCAAAATACAGCAGAAAGCTTTAATAACAGGCTAAACCAAGGTGAAGGAAGAATCTGAGAGTTTGAAGACAAGGCTCTAGAGATGACACAGTCATTCAAGGAGGCAGGGAAGAGTATAAAGAAAGTCCACACAATCACTGAGAGAGATATGGGACTTTGTGAAACAAACTAACATGCTAATTATAGGTATCCCTGAGGGAGAAGAAGAGAGAGCCAAAAGCATGGAAAACCTATTTGAGGACATTATTGAGGAAAACTTTTCCTGGTATTGCTAGAAATTCAACATACAGATACAAGATGGAAGATTCAAACACTGGGAAGATTCATAGCAAATAGATCATCTCTAACCTGGCTAAAGGCAAAATGAAGGAGAAAATTCTGCAAGCAGCAAAACAAAAGCATCAAATAACCTACAAAGGAAAACTCATCAGGTTAACTGCAGACTTCTCAGCGGAAACCTTATACCTTTGATCATCTTAAACAAAGCAACTACCAGCCTAGAATTTTGTGTCCTGCAAAACTAAGTTCACAATTGATAAAGAAATTAAGTCTTTTCCAGACAAGCAAACACTGACGGAATTTGCCATGACCAGATCTCCCCTGCACAAAATATTCAGTACAGCACGTGCAAAAATCAGCATAACAGATACCCACCAGTGTAAATTCACCTAATAAACCCCTCAGACTCACAACTCTTATAAAATAATAGAATAAGAGGTAAAACAAAGCAATAAGGGGTCATCCAACAGGATTAACAGACCAATATTTCACATACCAATATTGCCAATTAATGTTAATGGATTGAATGCTTGTCTAAAAAGACATAGGCTGGCTGAATGGATGAGAAAACATCACCCAAGTATCTGCTGTCTACAGGTAACATATTTAAACCACAACAGACATACAGACCCAACATGAAAAAATGGAAAAAACATTCTACGCAAATGGAAATCAAAAGAGAGCAGGTGTAGCCATTATATCAGATAAAATTGACATTAAACCAACAAAGGTTAAAAAAAAAAGATAAAGAGGGTCATTATATAATGGTAAAGAGAACAATTCAATTGTCATGGAGACATAACAATCCTAAATGTATATGTGTTCAACACAGGAGCTCCTAGATACACAAAGCAAATTTTACTAGAGGTAGACAAAGAAATAAATAGCACCATGGTAATAGCCAGGGACCTCAACAGCCCACTGTCAGAGCTCAACAAATCATCAAAACAGAAAATAAATAAGGAAATAATGGACTCAAACCAAACTCTAAACCGAATGGACCTAACAGACATTTAGAGAGCATTCTACACAAAAACTGCAGAATACATGTTCTTCTCAGCAGCATATGGGACACTCTCTAAGACTGATCATATTTTAGGCCACAAAACAGGTCTCAAAAAATTAAAAAAATAAAAATCATACCATGTACCTTCTCAGACAACAGTGGAATAAAACTAGAAAGCAATCACAAGAGAAACACTAAAACCTACACAAAGTCATGGAAATTAAACAACTGCTTCTGAACGATTATTGGGTCAAGAGTGAAATTAAAATGGAAATAAAAAAATTATTTGAACTGAATGACAAAGGGGACACAAACTATCAAAATCTATGGGACACAGCAAAAGTATTCCTCAGGAGAAAATTCATAGCCTTAAATGCCTACATCAAAAAGACAGAAAGATCACAAATTAACAACCTAATGTCACACTTCAAGGAACTAGAAATGGAAGAACAAACGAACCCTAAAGCCAGCAGAAGAAAAGAAATAATGAAGTTCAGAGCAGAACTAAATGATTTGGAAAACAAAAACAAACAAACAAAAATTACAAAGGATTATGAAAACAAAAAGTTGGTTCTTTGAAAAGACAAAATTGACCAGACCTCTTGCTAGATTAACCAAGAACAGAAGAAAAAAGACCCAATAAGCTCAATCAGAAATGAAAAACATGACATTACAACTGATACCACAGAAATACAAAACATCATCCATGAATGTGACATAAATCTCTATGCATAAACTAGAGAACATAGAGGAAATAGTGTGTGTTTCCTGGAAACACACAACCCCCCAAGACTCAACTATTAAGAAATAGAACACCTGAGCAGACCAATAATGAACAGTGAAATAGAAACAGTAATAAAAAATCTCCCAACAAAAAAAGGAAGCCCTGGACCAGATGGATTCATAGCTAAATTCTACCAGACCTACAAAGAAGACCTGTAACCCATAATACAGAAACTATTTCATAATATTGAGAAGTAGAGAATCCTCCCCAACTTATTCTCTGAAGCCAGTACCACCTTCATACCAAAGCCAGGAAAGGACACAACAAAAAACAAAATTAAAGATCAATATCCCTTATAAATATAGATGTAATTCCTCAATAAAATGCTAACAAACCTAATTCAATGGCATACCAAAAAAATAATCCACTAGGACCAAGTGGGCTTCATCCCAGAGAGGCAAGTATGGTTCAACACACGTAAATCAATAAATGTGATTCACCACATAAACAAAAGCAAAAACAAAGACCATATGATCATCTCAATAGATACATAAAAAGCATTCAACAAAACCCAGCACAATTTCGTGATACCCTCAAAAAACTAGGCATAGAAAGAAACCCACAGCCAACGTCAGACTGAATGGGGAAAAGTTGAAAACATTCCCCCTAAGAACTAGAACAAGACAAGGATGCCCACTGTCACCACTTCAGTTCAACATAGTGCTAGAAGTCCTAGCCAGAGCAATTAGACAAGAGAAGAATATTAAGTGTATCCAAACTGGGAAAAAGGAGGTTAAACTGTCACTGTTCTCTGATGATATGATCTTATATCTAGAAAACCCCAAAGATTCTGCCATGAGACTACTGGAATTGATAAATAAATTTAGCAAAGTCTTAGGATACAAAAATCCATGTATTAATACATAAATCAGTAGCATTTCTATATAATAATAACAGTCAAGCTGAGAATCAAATCAAAGACTCAATACCATTCACAAGAACTACAAAGAAAATAAAATACCTCGGAATATATTTAACCAAGGAGGTAAAAGATCTCTACAACAAGAACTATGAAACTCTGAGGAAAAAAATCACAGAGGATACAAATAAAGGGAAACATGCATAATGCTTATAGATAGGCAGAATCATGAGTTCTAACGCCCATACTACCTAAAGTGAGTTATAATATCCATACTACTCAAAGTGATTTATAAATTCAGTGCAATCCCCATCAAATCGCCAAAGTCAAACTTCACAGATCTAAAAAAAATTATACTATGCTTTGTTTGGAAACAGAAAATAACCCAAATAGCCAAAGCAATCTTAAGCAAAAAGAACAAATCTAGAGGCATCATGTTACCAGACTTCAAACTATACTACCAGACTATAGTAACCAAAACAGCATGGTATTGATACACAAATAGACATAGAACAATGGAACAGAACAAAGAACCCAGATATAAAATCATCTACCTACAGCCAACTTATCTTTGACAAAGTATTAATAGAAAACAGTGTACCCTGGGGAAAAGAAGACCTATTCAGTAAATGGTGCCGGGAAAATGGGATACGCACATGCAAAAGAATGAAACAGGACCCCTACCTCTCACCACTCACAAAAAATAATTCAAGATGGATAAAAGACTTAGATCTAAGGCATGAAAACATTAAATTCTAGAAGAAAATGTAGGAAAATTCTCCTGGATAGCAGCATAGGCCAAGAATTTATGACTAAGACCCTAATAGCAATCATGGCAACAACAAAAATTAACAAATGGGATTTGATTAAACTAAAAAGCTTCTACACAGCTAAGGAAACAATCAACAAAGCAAACAGACAACCTACAGAATGAGAGAAAATATTCACAAGCTACACATCCGATGAGGAGCTGATAACCAGAATTTATAAAGAACTCAAGCAAATCAGCAAGAAAAAAAATCTATTAAAAAGTGGGCAAAATCATCAACAGAAGCTTCTCAAAAGAAGACAGACAAAAGACCAATAAATACCAAAAAAAATGCTCAACATCACTAATCATCAGGGAAATGCAAATCAAAACCACAATGAGACATCACCTTATCCCCGTCAGAATGGTTTTTATTAAAAAATCCCAAAACAATTGATGCTGGTGTGGATGCAGAGAGAAAGGAATGCTTATTGACTGTTGGTGGGACTGCAAATGAGTGTAACCTCTATGGAAAATAGTATGGAGATTCCTCAAAGAACTAAAAGTAGACCTACCATTTGATCCAGCAATCCCAGTATTGGGTATTTACCTGAAGGAAAAGAGAACTTTTCATCAAAAAGACATCTGCAGCACAATTCACAATTGCAAAGATGTGGAATCAACCCAAATGCCCATCAATTCATGAGTGGATTAATAAAATGTGGCATATGCATACCATAGAGTACTACTCAGCCATAAAAAAAGATGAATTAATACCTTTTGCAACAATCTGTATGGAACTGGAGACCATTCTCCTAAGTGAGGTATCGCAAGAATGGAACAATAAACATCACATGCACTCACTATTAAGTTGGAACTAACTCATGATCACACACGTGCACAGAGGGAAGTAAAACTCAGTGGAAATCAACCTAGGGGGAGAGGGGCTGATGGGAGGGGTAAAAACCTGCCTAATGAGTAGTATGAACACGATTTGGGTGATGGGCACGCTTATTGCCCAGGCTCAGGCATTACAAAAGTGATCCATGTAAACTAAAACACTTGTACCCTTTAAATATTTGAAATACTCATAGAACAAAAAATTAAAAACATGGAAGAAGATGAATTACAAGGCAATACTGTAAAATAAAGGCTGTGCAGGCCTGAAATGAATCAATGTTTCCAGAAATATTTCAGATATAAAATAACAGTGCCCAGTATAGAACAGATTTCTATTGAATAAATAAATTTATAAATGAAAAAAATAAAATGATCAATAGGCAATGTTTCACTTATAAAACACAAAAACTAAATTTTATATTTATCAAAACTAAATTCTGGTTTAATTACAAATTTGATTAAGAAATTTCAATCTGATATAATTATTGTGTACTGGCCTTTTAACTTGGAATTAGATGTATATAAATGTATTAAAATATATTCAATTCCAAATTTTATTAAGTCAGTTAGTCATTTTTTTTTGGAGAAAGATACAAACGGCTTAGAATTAAACTTGACAAATATTTCATAAAAACTACATGTAAAAAAAAAGTTGTGATCCATGAGGGCTTGCGCTGAAGTACTATCTTCTTTTAGCCACAAGATGGTGCTTTTGCACTCTGTATATCTATTGAGACAGTGGAAAATATCTTTAAAATGGTTGACAAAAGACTTTAATTTAAAAGAATCATTAGAGTTCAAAGCGCTTGTTATCATTTTCAAAAAACATTCCCCACTACACCCTTGGGTAAGAAATGTTAATATGAAGGTGAAAATTAAAAGCATTTTTTTACTCCATAGGTACAATTCATTTGATCTGTTTTTAGGTTGGGTTGTGGCAGTCAGAGTGTTATTTCTATTCATAACTGAGGAAAGTCCCTCCAAGTAACCAACATCTGCACGTCACTATATAATTCCCAACATACGATCATATTTATTAGGACTGCAAAACTGGAACTAGTGAAATGTTAGTCACAGTAAATTCTCTTAATGCAGTTAGGCCTAAAAGTGAAGAGAAGGTGAAAAAAAAAAGAGTCCTTTAAAAATAGAAGTGTTGTGTTTCATATTGAAGATTACTTATTTTCTTTTGCATGTATGCCATTATTTCATTCTTTTACTGTTCATTCTGAAAAGACTGCTTGGTTTGTGCCATACTGAGATTTCATGGAGTCTTAAGATCTGGGAGTTGAAGAGCCTGTAAGTATCTTTCATTTAACCTCTTAGCCAAAGAAGGCGTTCTTTGTATACTATCTCTGGATCATCCAACTCTTGTCTCATCAACAAGAACCTTTCTATGCTGGCTTTTCCCCCCCTTTTTCTCAAAGGCTCTGTAATTGAAAAGATTGGAGAGCTTTTTTTTTTTTTTTTAATTTGCTAATTCTTTTTAAGACTGTATTACCTTAAAAGAGTTTCATGAGTATCAAATGTCTAATAGTTTCACTATCTCTTGCTTTCAAAATGTAAGCCAGAGGGAAATTGTGTTTAAAAGAAGAATAATTATCTACCTCCCTTACACAGTTTTTGGAGACATTGTATCCCAACATTGTTCATGAAGCTTTCAGGAAAGTAGTTACCATTACAAAACAATTCGGAGTTTTTACCCAGGAAGGACTACATATGCTTTCATCTAACTTGAAGTTTCAACCTCAAACCATTTAGAAGTTTCTTGTTTCACCCAAACAGTTTTTGCCTGATATCTCTCAGTGGTAGCACATGAGAACGAATGCTGTTTATGTGAAGCATAGTCTTTTTATTTCCACTTAAGCAGAATCATTATTTTACATTTTGAAACTACAGTTTTCACAAAATTGATAAATTCTTGGACATCTAGCTTTCTTTCAAGCCTTTGTGTTTGAATGAGGGTCTGGACTGAAAAGGGGAGTCAAGCAGAAGGCAAACGAGTTGGGTGTGGGGTCACCCAATTTCCGTGGAGGCAGCAAGCGGCTCCTTTACAACAAATTCACCTTCTATAAGTAGCTCCCTGTCTAAAGCAGCTACTTAAAGCCTCCCAAGGTCTTCAGAACAATTTTGTTTGACCTTTTATTAAAGACCACCTCTACTAAGCAACTGATTTTCCTGTTCCCAAGAGTGGAAAGTTGAGTTAGGTTTTACTGTGTCATATATTAAAATTGTATCAACTCATGTGGTTCTTGTGTAGTATACCATGGAACCCTTGGTAAGCTAAAAGTGGAGGAGAACATAGAGCTACAATTCCAAACTTAAGGATTAAGTTAACTTTGGTGTGATTGCCATCATTTTGAGTGTCATTATTTCTTGAATTCTTTAAAGAGAAGGTTCAACAGTGAGAGCCCTCCTGTGGATTGTGGGACTGGGACTAGTACTAAAGTATCTATGACAAAGGAATGATTTAGGGAGGAGTTCATAAAGGAAACTTTGACGTGATCTGCGTCTACCTGAGGTTAGTAACGCCTAAAGTGCACAAACTTCTTAGGGCTACATGTCAGTGAGAAGAATGCCCTCATCCTTAGTTGCTTGGGTGGACAAAAGGGACTATGTGGCACATATTTCTGAGGTAAAAATAATTCAGGTGACTCTTCTCTCTCAAATCTTCTATGCTCGTTGTCCTGTCATAATTGAGAAGGGAGTATCTGTCACATTGTTCAATACATTTTGATGAATGCGATGACATATTTTCATGAGAAAGTATACTGCATTCCTCTCTTCATGATCATATGTTTTGATGTGAGGATGAGAGAGTGATTGTGAGTAGTGTTACATGCCTAAGCTTTATGAGGCTCCAGTGTGACCCTGAGCTAAGAAAGTACCTGACATAGTTGGATTTTCAATGCTTTTTCTAAAATGGAAGTCTATCTCATGACTATACCTACCTTTTTCCTTCCTCTCTCAAGTTATTTAAAGTGACCCATTTCATGGTTTGCATAACTTAAGGATGCCTACTGTGTGCAAAGTATTGAATTGCATTTCTTGTCTATTTTAAAGCATGGAGGAGGGAGCATTTCCAGGTAATTCTTACCCAATGCTAACTTTGCTAGATTAACTAATTAGTAGTCATTTAGTTTTCAAATATTTTTAACCTAATCAAAGTTAATAGTGTCAAAGGAGGAAGACAACCAACGCCTAAGAAATCTCTCCCCTTGCCAAGAATTAGAATAGATGGTAAAAAGCTGTCCTTGTGTTTTGATGTCATACACAGGATGAAAATCGTGCTGAACAAGGCAGGTGAATCTCGTGAATCACGCCATTACTTGGGCACATAAGTCTGGTGCCAGGATTCAGTTTGAAGGAATGGGAAGGCTTTCCCAGGAATTTGGGTCAGAGGGTAGGTATGGGGGCAGGACAGCTGGGAATGACTACCAGCAGGAAAGATTGATATTGATGACTGGGGCATCTTTCAAATCTAGCCACTGGTAGCTTTTAAATAATGAATTGTGGCCACTGACATCAATTCCAACAGCAATTTCTTATAACATCTGACTAAGTTTGTCAGAGGATAATTATTTACCATTCTGATGAGTCCAGGCGGCCTGCTAATTAATTCTTCAATGGGATGCTTGCCATCCTTGTTGTTCCTTAATACGGCATACTGCGGGTTGTTCATAAACGGGATTGGCACAGGGCCTACCATAATGATTATACAGGTTGAAAGCTTGGTGCCAAGTGTTATTTAATTCAGTTTCCCTGAGGTCAAGGAGGGAGGACTTCTGCTGTGTCATGTATTTACAATTTTTGGAAAAAGCATAAGTGAAAATGTGATTCTACATTAGTCAGTTTTAAAAATTCCTATTTAAAATAATAATTAGGATAAAAAATAATTAGCACTAAGTGAAAATGTATTACAAATTTGCAAATTAGTATTACCTACATTGGACTGAGACTTTGGTAACATATGAACATTCTTACCAGTAAACATAATCACAAGACTTAAATTATCTGTGATTCTTTTTAAGCAAGGACAAGGGGAGTGAGTAAAGGAAGTGGAAGATTGTAACACCTTACTAATAATGAAAATAAATGAGAAATCAGGTTAACACATTTTAAACAAGTTTTTCTTAAAAGATGGGACTGGGTCTGATAGGAATTAGATTTGCCGACTAGCACAGGATTAATTAAAATATGTTTAATTGATAAAGATTGTTGAATAGCTATATTTTCTTGTAATCTCTGCTAGAAAACTCAGATCTGAAGGTATATTACTCTGTTTCATTTTCTATACACTACCTTTCTTAAAAAAATTTCCAACTTATATTTTTTATGTTAAACTACATTGGGGGATGCAAGTTATAAGCAATATTTCACTTAGGACAGACACCCAATTAAGTTGACCTTGTCATTAAGAGAATCATGTGTTTCATTGCTGAATTTAAAGCTTTGATAATCATTTTAATGGTGCTTCAAAATGACCAGAAATCCCCAGCAATAGGGATTTCAAATTCTCACATTTCCCCAGGCAAATATAGGACAAGACAGGCCACCTAGTCATGTTCCACAAGGCTTTTTCCCTTCTTTATCAGATAAGTATTTACGGCAGACAAGCTACCTCTAGGCTTTATCGATGATGATGATAAACTGAGAAGGAATGACAGCTGAAGGAGAGAGGAAAAACGTGAAGGCGAGCAGGAAACCGCTACGGGGGCGTCAGTGTGCATCAGCGGCATGGCCAGCATCCGCGGGAGTGTGGGGGTGGGGGGGGGTGACAAGGAGTATGTGGACTGACTCATTCAGCAACAATGCAGAGTTTAAAAAAATCCCAGGAACATGAAGAAAGCTAAAGAACTCTTAAATCCCACATCTGATGTTTTCTAAAAATTGAGCCATATTTGTATTCCAGATAGTTCACGAGCATTATTATCCTGCCCCCGTTTGGAATACCGTACTTTTTGAACATTATAGCGTAACAGGAACACGGTCATGTAGTGCTAGGATTCAAGCAGTACCTGTCTTCCTTGGAACTCCAGGTCCTTCCTAAATGCTTTCTTCCTCTGTCATGTTCTGCGGAGAATAGGACAACTCTGAAAGTATTAATAGTTAGTTGTTATATTGTTTCCTAAATATTTCACATGCCTACAGGATAGATTACCTTCTGCAGCTAAAACTTGTCTGAACTAACCTCACTGTCCATTCTCACAGAAGCTGGAACTTTCATTCTATTTCAACTCAAGAATAATTTAATCATATTTGCAGTTTCATCACTTTTTTTTTTTTTTAAATCGTTGCTCTTATTTATTTTCTGAACAGACCTGAAAAGGAGGCAGGCAAGGTACAAAGCCTTTCAGGGCCTGCCAGAGCTACAGCACAATGGCATCGTCACAGTTCATTGCAACCTCAAACTCTTGGGCTCAAGCCGTCCTCCTGCCTCAGCCTCTGGAAGAACTGGGACTACAGGCACCACCATGCCCGGCCAATTTTTCTATTTTTTGTAGAGACAAGGTCTTGCTCTTGCTCAGGCTGATCTCAAACTCCTGACCTCAGGCAATCTTCCTGCCTTGGCCTCCCAGAGTGCTAGGATTACAGGCATGAGCCACTGTGTCTGGCCTTTCAGTTCTTGATTTCATGGTCAGTGTATGGCAAATGGAGTTTCGTGGAGATATCACTGGTGTGCTAATGTGGTGGTTTTTTGTTGTTGTTGCTCCCTTATCTTTAAGAACTATGGGCACTGTGACCTATGTACTCTTTTTGATATGCATAATTTCTTTATGCTTGCTTTCTCAACCCAAATCAAAATCTAGTTTACATTGATCACTGGAAACTTGTAGCTTTTAATTGCACACTTCCGAAGACAGCCAGCCCAACAAGGTGCTTTGGAAATGTGCACAGATCCCTGCTATTTCTCCTCTCTCGACACTCTTTCAAGTGTTCCATATTCTTCTTACAGAAATATCCTCCACCCATATGCTAGCCAGCAAAATCCTCTCTGTTAACCACCTTCCAACATACTATGTTAAAATTCCACTTCATAGGTGTCAACAGTGAATGCAACAACCACTTTCCTTACCCAATGTGCTTCTTTACATTTTGAATTTTACTTGTGTCATGTTGAATGAATCCTTAAGCATCACACTACAGCACAAGTGGTCTCCAAACTGATTTTAATCATAAACCCCATTGGTAATGGATCTTTTGAGCATGGATTTACCCTTCAAACTATTAATATTTAATAGACTACATGCAATAAAACTATTCTGTATATTTCATGTTATAAATATAGTATATAGTATGTTAACAATGTAGTAATAGTATAGTAGTAGTAATAATAATACAGTATATTAAAAACTAGTGTATTTATGTAGACCAGTGCAAACTAGTATCTAATATATTATAAAATAGTATAGTTTATATTACATTGTGACATAGATACAAAGTATAGTAAACAAAGAGCATGCTGTAACAAAGTCAATGTAAATATAAATACAAGGCTGATTATTTTCTTTGCAAACCTAATTGGCTATCTTGTACAACACCTGGGGTTCATGTACCACCTTTGCCAACTGCTGCCATATTCTAGCAGAGAACATTAATGAAATTGTTACCACGACAAAAATATAAATTATTTTGTATCTGTCTTTAGAACATATATGACTTGCTGAATGATTTTTTGACTTCACTTGGAAGTCCTTGAGATAATATTGAAAATAATTTGCATCTCCTAGAGGGTACTTGTTTGGTAGTGAACAGAATATCTTGACTAGTAATGAAAAATTGGCATGAGATTAAAAATTTTCTCTGAATAGACTAAAAAGTAAATAGCATACACAAGTGGTTAACTGTGACTTTATGGGGAAAAAATGGAGATAGACTAACACATCTTCCTAAGTATCATGGAAAGAGCCTAAGGCAAAAGTAGGAAGAGAAAATAGGTCCACAAGCCTCAGTGCTCTGGAACAATTCCTTTGGTACTACTTTTGTACTTTCAGTATTTATGATTTCCACAATTGAAGTATATACTTTCATCCCTGTGCATGTGTATAGGCATTTTTTAATAATATGGTAAGATTACTATTTGTCATTAGTTGTAGCCTTCCATGTGAATTTCATATGCCCCAAATTGTCTTCTTTAGATAATCTTTCACTAAGAAATACATATTCAAGAATGAGAATGTGTATTTATTTCTCCAGTTGGCATTTTCAGACATTTTAATTGACACAGAACAATGACCAACCTGTTAAGATAATGTTGATGATGATCACTTTTTGAATATTACCTACACTTTGTTCAGGTATACATTGCCTTCCATGCCCAAATATTATTTCAAAAGTTTTTTTTATTTTTGCCATACAAATTAATGTTTTTAAGAAACCTTTTTTCTTTTAAATATTTTTTACAAATATAGTTGATTCTCTTGAAAATTTGATAAAAACTATGGCTTCTCTCCCAGGGAAAATGTACATATTTACAGAATGACACTAGGTTAAGCCCCTTGCCCTCGTATGATTATAGTATTAAAAAAAAATTCTGGTTGGGCATGGTGGCTCATGCCTATAATCCCAACAATTTGGGAGGTTGAGGCAAGAGGATCACTTGAGGCCAGGAGTTCAAGACCAAGCCTGGGTAACATAAGCAAGACCCCATTTCTACAAAAGATAGAAAAATTAGCCAGGTGTGGTGGTGCTCATGTAGTCCTAGCAATTTGGGAGGCTGAGGTGGGAGGATCCCTTGAGCCCAGGAGTTTGAGGCTGCAGTGAGCAAAAAAACCAACCAAACAAACAACCCCAAACCAAACCAAAACAAAAATCTCCTTTCACACCCCTCAATTCATAGGAAAATTATTTTTTGTAAAGTGAAATTTACTATCTTCCTGTGAACTTTATAGATGAAATTGTAGATGTGCCTCAGAGATAGCAGCTTAAAAGAGTAGAATATGGAAACAGTAAGGAGGAAAGTTTAAGAAGGGGCAATCGTCCCCTACTATGACTGACTGACTGCTTCAGTCTTTGGGGATGGCTGGGTCAGTGAGAGCAGCAGAGAATTTCCAAAACCATGGGATTGATTTCTCAGGCACCTCTGGCTGTCTGTCAAGAGCACTGGCCATGGTGGTAGAGAAATAGGCAGGCCCTAAGATTTGCGTGTTGGGGTCAAAAATAGGGCACATGAGAATGAGGTCAAAGAGTTATCGCGGTTGGGAAAGAGGAAGGGAAATTCCTTCATGAATCAGGAATTAGGAAAAGCCCATGAACTAGAAAAGACTTATTTGCAAAACCATATGAAAGGCTGGTCCAAAACGTAGGGCAATTTGAAAAGAAAACAAGGATTTCTTGATTTGGTCTGACTGAGTCTAAAGGAATTTCCCCAGTTATGAATGAAAATATCAGCCCGGACAGAAATCGTAACTTTTACCAGGACAATATAGAATTTGGATTTTACTGAGTTGATAGAGAATGCTTTGGAATTATATTACTTTATATATTTACAGTCAATTTCAAAATTCCTTGAGCCTTTATTGTAAATTACTCCAATGTTTTACTTGTTTTATTCAGTCTCCTATATCAAATCATTGTATATTGTTTTTCCACATTCTGGGCAAAATATTGGGAACTATTTGTAGACATTGAATGCCTTCAAACACTTTCCTGCCCCAGGGCCTTTGCACTTGTGCTTTTCTCTGCACTCTTCTTTTCTCTGATATTTTTATGGTCCTCCCTCATCTCCTCAGATTTTTACCTAAATGACATATTCACTGTGAGGCCACCTTGAACCACCCTATTTAAGATTATAACTTTCCTCAAAGATTACCTATCCCCTTTCTTTGCTTTATTTTTCTCCTTACCATTTATCATGATGGAATATCAAGAATACTTTATTTTTCATGTTTATTTTCTGTATCTTCATAATATAATGTAATTCTATGATGAAAGAGTGATTGTCTGCTGTTTGCTGCTGAATCTCAAGTGTCTAAAACAAGGTACATAAGGAGGCACTGGATAAATTGTTATTAAATGAATAAATGAATGATGGAAATAGGTAGTTTCATTTATTCACTCAACAAACATTTATGCAGTACCTTCTAAGTGTAGTTTACTGTAGTGATCACTTGGGATACGATAGTGAATAAAAATGACATGGTCTCTGCTCTGAAGAGCTTATAGTAGTATATCCAGGACAATAGGCCCATAAGTAAATAAATATAACAGATGATATAAATGCCGTAAAATACTGAGAGGGTGCAGAAGAAGAAGCTGTTAACTCTTCCTAGGGGTAGTCAGGCAAGGCTTTGCTGAGGGGTTGAGCTTTGAAATGCATTCTTAAGGATGAGTAGGTATTGACTAGGGCTGAAAAGGGTTGGAACGAGACAACAGGTTTCATTTAGCATGTGTGGATATGTAGTTACAGTCAAAGAGGCTGCTTTGGAGGCAATAGTTTCTGGAACGTGAATACAAATGGGAAGACAGCATGACCATCAGTCCTTTCTGTACTGAGTAACTCTGAAGATCATTCTTGGCTAGCGGCATTAACTGCTGGGTACAATATTTCTATCTCTGTGGTCTTCTTTGCCTTAGCCAGTATGATGCTTTTGCTCGAAAAGAGCCACCTCATTCTCTGATTGTTTGATGCCAAGTTGGTGTGTTGCCTATGATTGTGTCCCAGCATTCCACAGCTTGAAGTTTGCTTTAGTGTATCCTTATGGTGTTTCTTATGCCTGCCCTGCTTGCAGGCTACATATGTTGTACCATTTTACACTTGGAGACCTTCCAAAATGCATGAGAGAGAAGGAGACCAAAGTGGTTGCCTTTAACCAGAGGGGGTAGACAGGCAAAGAATCCTGGATTCCTAGAATCAAAGAGTTGAAACAGCCTTGAGAAGCCAACTAGTCAATTTTTTTGACTCTTGGCAGGATTGCAGAAAAACTATTCTGGTAATATCACTAACATTTGCTCATATATGTGGCTAAATGAACTTTTAGATTAATTATAAGTAACAATTGACTATTAAAAATTGAACATCAAATCTACAACCTTGTCTGCTTAGGATAATACAAGTTTCCATTTTTGGTAACATTTATTCATGCAAATAGATACTATGATGCTTAAAAAATGAAATATGTTTTAATAATGGCCTTCCATTTCCTGGCATACGTAACTAAAACTATTAAGAAATTAAAACAACCTTCACTCTTTTGTAAAACATGACATTTGGTAAGAATTCATCTTTGAGAGGTCTATTATTGAAATGAAATTCTTTTTTCTTCACATTGATACTGACCTTTCAGAATGATGAAAATAGTTGGTACTAGTTAGAAGGCAACCTTTTGTAAAGCGATCACATCCAACTTTGTAACTGGGGCGTTATGGAACCCGATCTCTTAAGAAGAGTCATTCACAAGGAGTACAAAACATAGAGATATAGTGATAGAAAAAAAGAAATAATTGGGGACTGATCAAGACAGGGCTCATTCAACAAATATGGTGGATACTATGACATACCATGAAAATACAAGACATGATCCATCTTTTCAAACAGTTCTTGTGCTAATTAGGAAGATTACAAATGTACATCTGAAAACAGTATATGGCATGTGCTCAACATTCTGAACAAGCATTGCAATGACAGTATTGCATTCTGAACAAGTGGCACATGAGCAAGTACTCTAGACATTTGGTGGTTGGAGAAATTGCTGTGGGATGAAGCAGACAGAAGAGATACTCAGGGTAGAAGTGGAACCTGAGGTGGGCTTGAAGGGTAGGCTTTGCATGGATAGGGAGAAATAGCAGGGACATCTTGGACTAGGAACAAAACAAAACACAATATTAATACATGAGTAAATGTGTAAACACAGTCAAGAGTAGAGTATACATGACCAAATTGGAAGAGTCATGTAGGAAGATTTGATAGAGGCCAGAATATATTGAGTCTCCAATGCCAGATGAGAATCTTATTTTATTCTTTTGGAAATGGGGAGCTATAGAAGACTCCAATCAGAGCAACAGCATGATGAAGGTAGAGATTTAAAGAAATCAAGCACTGATCTTAGCCCTTAAGATATTAATAAGGCACAGGATTAAAGTATTGATGGAGAATGTATGTAAGGATTACCTAACATAGCCAGAGCAGTGGACAAGAGCTTTAGAGAAAGACTATCGAGGTTTGAATTCTGGTTATCACCATGTACCAGTTGTGACCTTGGATAAATCAGTTACCTTCTCAGTGCCTCCTTTTCTACATCTTTAATTTATGGGTATTAATAGGGATTCCTTCATGACTTTGCAAATGAGCTGATATGAGTAAGGTTTGTAGAACAGTGCATGGTAAGATTTCAATGAATGTTAGCTACTTTTATTATAAAGGACAGTGCCAACTAGCTTCCATGTAGAAATTATAGATGAGATTTCTATAACATCTCTAAAATGAAAATAATGCCAAGTCCTACATTGCAGAGGTGTGGTCATAATGCAGTGAAAGAATTGCTCTGAAAGTGCCTGGCACAGAATAGGCATCAGTAATTAATAATTGGCTAATCCATGGCCTCTGATCCCAGGGCACAATTTAAATTTGATGTATTTTAGTTCAGATGGATTTGTTTGGTAAAGTTAGTGGCAGAATCCCTGTAGTCTCTGGACTCAGAAGTCAGACTCAGACCAAACACCTTATTTGGGTTTCCTGTAGAATGACGAAGACACAAAAACATGAAGGCAAAGCCTTTGTTTGGGAAAACTTGATACTTTTCTGTTATTGCCAAAGCAAACTCATTTGAACAAATAAAAATTGATTGGGAAATTTTAAAATAAAAATTGCAAGCCAAACAGGATGTAGCCTGGTTAGAAAGGAAATGATTCACTGGATTAACGTAATGAAACAGCTCTATTTGTGCAAAACTTAAAACAATCACTAAGTTCTATCTTCAACACTTAGTGCTGCTGTAGCTGCCCAGCTCTGGTCTATTCTAGGTGGAAAATGAGAAGCTAGAGTGGAAACAACACGTATTTCGTGTGTGTGTGTGTGCGTGTGTGAATGTGTGTGCACCTACGTGCATGCACGCACATATACTTAATGCCTTTGCTGGCTATCAACTTTTCTTTCAACTGTGTGCTTCCAAGTGATTTTTAAATTTTAGTGTGTTTTTGGCAGAGGATAGATTTCCTTACCATGAATAAAAGCTAGTGAGAGCAAAGGCACTAAGTAGAAACTGTCTGAAAGTAGAAGGAATACTGTTAAAGATCTCTCTCCTTTTCCTTTTCCTGCAAAAGATAGGGTAGAGAGTGGCATGTGGCTAGAGGATTTACAGCCACATGATGGAGGACGGGAGAGCTGTCACCTGCTTTGCTACGCAGGGTGCCCAGCTTAACCCATCTTTCTTTGGCAACTGTGCCCCAGTGAGAAAAGCTAGCAGTCCATATGTTGAGTAGGCACCGTGCCATTTTGACAGGCGTGAGTGTCGGCAAGAGAGGGACCATGTATGAGCATCAAATGTGTTTGTTGTGGGAAGGATTCTAGGCCAGGAATATTAAAATAACTGTCTGTCCTTAGCTCTAGCACATATGGTTAAGGAGATATGCTATGATGACTCACATTAACGTTGGAAAAAATATATATAGAATACGCAACCATGCTAAGTAAGTTTCTGGTGTTGATAAATTGGGCCTGGAATCTTCACAAAGGAAGGTTGTAGAGAAACACACATAGCGATAATAGACTCTCTTCTATGTATCAAATAGCATTTACCAAAGACTAAATTCACATACAATTATAGTTCTTCTGAACTGATGAACTAACTGAAAGCTCCTATTAGATTTTTGCTGAGAGGTCCTCAGGTATTTCCTAACACTATTTGAAAAGGAAATGGGATAGAATGGGTTCATTTAATATTTCAATTCCAAAGAAATTAAATTAATGTTAGCAATGTTAGTTCAACTATTTTCCTGCTACAGAGACCATTTGTTTTAAAATCATTAAAAGATTTTAAATGACATTGTCCTGACATTTGGTGTGATTAAATTAAGGGAATTAGTATAAAGACATTTCATCTCTGCTTACTTTTCTAAATGAATAGTACATCTTCCTATGTATAAGAAAGGAATTATCGAGCTATTTTTATACTTATATTTATTTATATATGTGTTTGTTGACTGTATAAACATTTAGGCACGGAACTGCTTCAATTCACAATTGTCCCTTCATAGATTCCAATAGGCTTGTTTAACTACTGGGAAAGGCAGCATTGTATGGTGTAAAGCAGCAGTCCCCAGCGTTTTTGGCACCAGGTACCAGTTTCGTGGAAAATAATTTTTCCACTGATAGGGGTGGAGGGTGCGGGTGGCAGTGGAACTCTGTGGCCTGGTCCCTAACAGGCTGTGGATCAGTAGCGGTCTGCAGACTAGGGGTTGGGGACTGCAGGTGTAAAAAATATAGGATTTAGAGTCTAAAGCCATATTATATGTAAGATCTTACAGTAGTCCACAAGGTGTTTAAACTGAAACCTATATGCACACATACACATTTCTCCCTCGAAACCCTCACAAGCATGGCATTTGTCATTTTTAAGTCTAGAGAGAGGCACGTCTGGCTCGTCTCAGCTCTAGTGAGTTGGCCTCCTAGGGAAATGCCCTGGTAACAATCTAAATATATATCATGGAGGTGTCTCATTAGGGCATGTGTTGTTTCCCAAGATCATATTTTATGAAAAGCAACTTTTAACATTTTATAATTTTCTTATATATTATATTTATTTTTTATTGCCTGCTTCCCCTGACTAGAATATATACAATCCTTGGGGAATGATTTTTGCCTGTTATTATTATTGTTATTACTCTATCCCAAGAACGTACTTAGAACAATGCTGGCACATACTGGTAACTCAGTAAGTATTTTGTTGAATGGCTGAGTAAGTAAACTACTAAGCTTTTCTATGGTGATGGCTAAAACAGCAGATGACCAGGTTCTACTCAGTGGTGGTGCCAAGGGGAGTAGCCACACCGATCTCCATCAGCTCCCTCCATTCCCAAATAAAAACATCACTTTTAATATGGCCAATTTAATCATTTTTATATAAAGTGTGAATAAAAGTTTAGGAAACTTTAATATTGATATTGATCTGTAACATACACAACCAAGTTAAAAAGAGTGTGCTTGCTTTGCAAACATAGCCTCATGGCAAACCTCCCAGCTTCCTCTTCCAACCAGATGGCCTCCCCTCAGCCCTACCCTACATAGAATTCTCAAGATGAAGCTGGCCCTCCTCAGATCCAAATCAGAGTATCTGGGGTGGGACCAGGAATCAGCATTTTCTGCAAGCCGCCCAGGTGAGTTTTATGCAACACTAAGGTCTGAGAAACACAGCCCCCCGGAGTTTCCTATTCTTATGTAAATTCTTTACTCCTTGTTCTCATCCAAGGCTCTTTCAACACTCACTGACTTGCAGCGATAGCTGCAAATCCCAGAGTTTTGTGGCTGCCTGAAGTTGGGTGAAGGCTGATTCCATTATTGTTTTTATGAGATCTAGTGAATGAAGGAGCAATTGTATCATAAGCTTGGACTGGGCAATAAAGAAGTGGATGTTACTTTGCAGACTTCCAGTTCTGCAAAAACTATAGAATTATCCCTGGAAAAACAAAACAAAACTTAATCTTGCAAAGAACTAGGATTTTTTTTTTTTCCCTCCTGGTATGCTTATAGGCAGGACCTTGGCAGGCATCTACAGTGCCTTAATACAAATTAGGGAAAATGCTTTCTCCAAGGGGACAAATTCTGAAAAGGTGCCCTGTACTGGGCATACCAACTATGAAAAGGCGTCTGCATCTAGGTTGACTCAAGGATGGCTGAGAGGAGACTGACCCAGATTTCACGCTACTCTGGTGCCCTCTTGGCTGGTGCCTTATATGGGGCACAATGGCTGAACCACACAATTATATGGGGGTGGAGTTCCTGACAATAGGGTTCAAAAGCTGGTCTCTGGTGAAGGGGCAACAGTGACAGAAAAGAGTGAGTCTTAAGGGGGCCACCAGTGATCTGCTGGGTCCAGAGATGCGCCCTTATCTTTGCTATTCAGGAAACATCCCTGTTGTAACAAGCACCCTTTGATGAAAAGTAATAAATCTCCATAGAGTCATTTATACGGTACTGAGGGGAGGGAAAGGCTTTCAGAGTGGAAACAGAATGAATCCCTTGGCAGCGGGACAAAAGATTAGAGGGAAAATACTTTTAAGTGGAGTAGCCCTTAGGGAGCATAAACGTCTGGATCCCCACCTCTGCTACACACAGGCTATGTGATTTGGAGAAAGTCGTGTCACCAATCGAAAACTAACATCTACTTCTTGGGTGTTATGGAATGCTTTAATTAATGCTTTATAAATCAAAGAGTGTCAAGGCTAGTGATCATTTTGGAAGAGTATATCTTAACATGGTAAGGACTTTGACAAGTTTTTAATGCTTTTTGAAAGCCTGTGTGTATATTTTATATTTCAAAGAAACAACTGTAGACCTTTAAGGTCTGAATTTTTGCGTGTCTTCTTTTCTTGAAATAGCTGCCTTCCTGAGGGACTAATCCAAAAATATTTGTGCATTACTGTCCCAATATAGTAAATGTGATTAAACACGGAGGATATCCCAAAGAGTAAGTGATCCAAACCCCTGCCAAACTAGCATCAGAGATTATGGGAAGACTAGGGATTTTAAAAAATTAATCAGGTGTAAGCATCTCAATGGGTCAAAAGGGAGAATGTAAAATTAAAAAAAAAAACGGAAAATTTTAAGAATTTTTTGAATAGGGAATCTGGATGGAACTTTTTTGTGATTCTCAATGTTTAGTCAGAGTTCATTAGTGTACATTAGAACCATCTGTGGTCTTGTTTGAAATGTTATTCTTGGGCTGCATCCCAGAGGTTCTGATTTAGTAGATCAGGGGTGTGCCCAGGAATCTTAATTTTAATTAGCACCTAATATAGATGGGCTGAAGACCCCACTTTGAGAAATATTGGAGAAGATGATCTCTAAAGCCAATCTGGACTTCAACTTTCTTGAGTAATTTATTTGCACTGAAAGTGTTTTCTTAAGCTCTCGTCAGGAATCTGAGCAAAGCATTTCTTTTAATGACTCACATAGTTGTAGACAAGAAAACTCTTCATGAAATCTGCTCTGCATTTTTTTCTACGCTATCAAATTTGAAAAAAAAAATTGATGTTTAAATAACCACTCAGTATCTCTGATGGTATAACTAATTGTTTGGAAGTGATCCTGTTATGCCAAGAACTATTTGAGGCTTTTGAAAAATATACGCAGAGAGTAGAAATGTGTTATGCTGACATGGAAACACTGCTGATGGTTTGTCTAAAGGATAAGAATAATTTAGCTTTGAAGTTTCTCTTTACTTAGTTTATACTACTGTGTCATAGTATGGGCTGCAATTAACATCACCTGAAAACTTTAATCAGCTACTTATATCTCAGTCCCATCTCAGACCAATGAAAAATAAATTTCTAGCGATGGGGATGAGGTATAGAAATTCTTTAAAAGCTCTGCAGGTAATTCTGTTGTTCTGCTAGGACTGACAGCCACTGATTAAACTAAAATATAATCAATAATACAATTCTAGTTTGATATCTCTTTCCTTTATTTTGCATGTGATTAAGAAAATTTACCTGGTTTCTGTTCTCAATTGAAGGGGAGAGAGAAAGCATTAATTGCATTTGACAAATATTTGCAAAAATGATTTCTGACCCCATGGAATTTACTAATTAATGGAAATAAATATTTTTTCCTCCAAGGACAAGGAGATATCAGCTATAATTCTGGTATATCAGTTTTAATGGTGGGAAACGTTCCTTCACTGGCTAAGGTTGAAATTAGTAGGATAACTTTGCAAAGGCTATTTAGGCTCTCTTTAGATACTACAACTATATCTGATCTCAAAGAAGGTAGTGGTAGCTGGACTATAGCCATAGGATCTGAGTGCTTTGTTTTCCTATAGGCAGAGAGAACAAACAAATACACTGCATGATTTTAAATTCTACAAATATTTAGCAACCATGTAGTATGTGATAACTACAATTTATGAGGTAGAGTGGTTTTGACTACAAGTAACAAAAAGTCCTGATGATAATATGGGGGTTTACCATCTCACAAAACTAACAACCACGATGTTCGCTAGACTCTAAGTGATTCAACACTTTCATGACAAAACCTCTGTTCTTTCTGAACTTCCGCCCTGCAGTCTTAAGTATTGGCCTTATCCTGAGTCTGGCTTTGGTGTTACAAGGGGATGTGGCTCCTCATGTCAAGTAGGCAGGTCTTCTTGTTCAGAGCCAGCAGAAGCCAGAGAGATAAATCTTTTATGTCGAGCACGGAACCACAGAACGCAAGTCTTTCCGTTTAGTCAGATTGGGCTGACTCAGGCGGCACATCTGTCCCTAAGCCAGTAGGAGACACCAGGAGCGCTCCATCTGTGGATGAACCAGGACCCGTCTCTGCAACTGGGGATGAACTCGTCTTTCCTATCATAATAGGAAAGGGTGGGAAGCTGAACAAAATTGAGCTTCTGGTAGAAAGAAAGAGAAAATGGAAGCTAGCTAGTCTGCCCAAATCTTTCTGAATGATAAATTATGTGGTTTTCTAAGTGAAGGAGACATTTTTTATCTGCCTTCAGTAAACATATAATCTATGCTTTTTGCAGACCTGTGTGTTTTTCTAAATAGAACTAATTATGCATAAGTATTATCAAATAATTATTATTAATTAATTACAAATTACTCATAAAAAGAGTGATTCAATTTACATCAAGTTAAGAGATTTAAAGTCATATAAACACACAAAAAGAAGGGATATTTATCCACCTTCCAAAGATTACCATGCAGTATTCAGAGTAAATCTGGATTTTTCTTCCAATTTAAAAAAAGAAACGTTTATCCTAAATTTCTTGGGGTGGTCTTTTGCAGTCAAAAGGGAGTACATTTCCTTTGTTGAAATGCCTTTATTAATCTCCAGACCTTTACAGCTTGGAATACACTCAAAGATTAATTTGAATAAAACATACTTTTTGATTTGGTGTAACGGTAAACAGGTCAGATGCTGTAGTTAGAAAGCCTTTGTTTAAATCCTTCCTGGTCTCTCCCCATCTGTTATTATTTGTGTAATCTTGACTAAGTACTCAGCCATACTGGGCCTCAGTTTCCATATATGTAACAAAGTGGTGTTAATATGATAACAGAACCTACTTCATAGGACTGTTTTAATGATTAAAAGTATTAGAACAGGAACTGTGTGTGTTTTATAATAAGGACTCAATAAATATAAGTTAATATTACTAGTTTCCTCAATAATCTATATAGGTTTATTATTAAAATGATCCTGAAAATTATACTATTATAAATATTCACCATTTAAGTTCTTACAATTATGTAAATCATTTAAACTGCATATTATCTTCCTAAATACAACCACATGAAGGCAATATTATTGTCACCATTTCACAAACTAAAGTTCAGAGAATTCAGGTAACATCTTCTAGTTCCCACAGCTAGGAAATGGTTGAGCCACGACTTTAACTCATAACTGTCTGTTTCTACTCTTACCCTGTTTCATAAACTGATATCACTTTCTTGACATTTTATAGTCTTGTGACAGGGTTTTACTGACTTTTTAGGGGATCTGAGCTTCATTTGACTTTACTCCAAAGTATGTAAAAAACTTTCAAATGAGATAATTGGAAGTAGAACTATGGGCCAAAAGTTGCAGATTTGGCAGTATAGGCCGATCTGGCCTACAGATGTGTTTGGTTTATAAAATGTTTACATTTTTCTGAATTAAATGCCAATGTTTAAAATTGAGAGGTTTCACATAAGAATGAAGGTTTATGGCTTCTATTGAATTTCTGGAAGTTCTGGCAATTTTGGTTCCATGTGCTTACTTGCAAATCATTGAACTGTAGCTAAGGAAGGCCTGTACCCTTTTAGACTGGACCTATACTCTCTGGCTTGACTGTTCCCACTAATTTTAGCCATTTGTTTTGTGATCCTGCTATAGGTGGTGAAAGCTATTTTTTTTTTTTAATATGGCTTATTTTTCTTGGGAAAAAAAATAAAATTAACCTTCCACTTATTTTTCCTGCTACAGACTTAAAATATACTGTTGTCAACAAAAGCCTATTTCCCCATTTTGACACCGGAGCTGAAGTGCTCTTTAGAAATGTGAGTCTGAGAAAAGATTCTCAGAAAGGGGATACCGTCATGTTGTCTGCTTGCTTAATAGAGGGCTTTCTGATTCTGGATTGAGCAAGGATAAACAACCAGCCTTAGAAACGTGTCCCTAAAACAGCACATTTCCTTGACGTCAGATCAGGTTTTCAAGCCATTAGGTCCTTCGTTCAGTGAGTATTTAAGATCTTAACACATGAATCATTCATAGAGTGAAGGAAAGAGCCTGCGGAATATCTTCCTCTGTGGCAGGCATATGGATGAGATGTGGTATTGGAGGGGGTCCAAAACGCAGATTTCCAGAGAGCTTGGCAAGAATATGGAGAGAGGGATTAAGAAGTAGGAGGTTGTTTTAAAGCTTAAAGCATCTGTGCCAGTGGGACAAAAACACCATTACCTTTATATTTTCCGCCCCTGAACTAAGGAAGTTCTGTGGTTGTTTATTCTAGAAATATAGGTGTGCCTCGTTTTAGGGAAATTCAAAGTGCAACACTCTATATTTATAAAAAGAGATTGGGAATTTATGTCACAGAATACTGTTCTTTATAGAATGATTTTCTACTTTTTTTTTTTTTTCAGTAAGTAGGCTTCCCTGGGACATTTATGTCATAGCTGTAGTTATAAAGAATTATAAACAGATGAGAAAACTAGGGCTTAGAGAAGTTGCCAAGTTTTCACAGCAGTCTCTGTGAGGCCCAAGTTGAACTGATCCTGGTTTCCTCGGTTTAGCTGATCCTAGAGTACAAACTAAACACTATGCCATATTCCTCCTACACGTCAATTCCTCTAGCTATCAGTGCACTGTGGTTTCACAAAATAGGTTCACCAAAACCAAGGACCTATGGCTGAGAATCTGAATATGGCTCCACTTGAAACTCAGAACCCTTTTTATATATTAAATATCTTTTACTTAGAAGCAAAGGAGGAAGATACTTGACAATTACTAGTAGCAACATTCTGGCACCTTTGTTCACTGAATTGTCGGGAGGTAGTGCAAATGAATAGCAGATGTGGAAAGGACAATGTTAATAAGGCTGCTATAAATGGAAAAATCCATCATATCTTTAAAGCATTTTCCAGAAGACTGAAGTTTTATACACTTTTTGTTGTTTTAAGTTGTGCTCATTTTGCTCGGATATGTATTTATAATGAGACAAGTCACATTCATGCCAATGTACATGTATCTTTTGGAATCCAGTAAAATAAAAGTAAAAAAATAAATAAAGTGAAATATCATATAAAATAGTCTTTTGGTTTATATCTACTAAGATAGCATCTTCTCTAAAGAGCCTCTATGAAGGAAAAACAACTTTAATAACATTTACTTACTTTCAGTAATATAACCTATTCAATTGTTTCAAAAGTTTGAGGAAGCACAGGATTAGGTAAACCTTAAATAAAATTATGGTTTGATAGAAAAAAGATGTTTGGACTGTTTATTCTTAAATTAAAAAAAATTATTCTTCAAACTTACTTAAATAAAACTTATTTGGTAAAGAGGGTGAAGTTTGTGACTACTAATTCTTTTAGATATGGCCACATAATGGTGAGCTCTCATTTCCAAGGGGTGGAAGGTGAAGAAAGAACCAGAAGCATGAGGTGATAATGAATAAGTCTCTGTGTGCAATCAGCCATAATCATTTCCACAGCCATGTTTAAATTGCTGCATTATGTTTGTCAAAGATCCAACCATGGACACTAGGCAATTTGGTATGTTTAAATTTTGCTTTTTTCACTCATGGAAATAAACAGTCAGCACCTTGATTCAAGAACAGAAACTCTCTAGCAAAACCAACAGCATACCAGGAAGGGGTTTGCACTTTTATTTATTCATTGGGCTGAACGTGAAAAGACTCTTACCATAAAGAAATCAAGTAGAGTAAACATAAAAAACTAAGTTCATCAGCAAATGATAAATATGGAATATTTTAAAGTTTCAATCAAGGAAAATATTGTAAAGAGGTGGCATCTAAGCTTTTAATTTATTGCTAAATAAAATCATTTAGCCTAGTGATCAGCACAGACAACAGGATTTATCCCTTTACTAGGTTATTATACATGTTTAATTGCATTAACTTATGTACTTAGGGGTGTTTTCTTTATTTGCTTCATGTGGCATGAATGGGCCCAATTTATCCAGGCATGCTGTACCCATGTCCTTTGGTTTTACCCTTCACTGTCTCTGCAATTGGCCATGTGACTTGCTTTGACCAGTAGCATGGTACATAGCATGTTTCCACTTCCTGATCCCTTTGCTGTTGGCCACATGACTGTTTATGACCAATGAGATATGAGAAGTGGCGTGTATCAGTTCTGGGGACAAATAATTCATTGCAAGTACAAATTGATCCTCTGTAACATTGGTGAGCAATATTCCACATCGTGGCTGCTTCATGAGCTCACTCGCAGGGAAGTGAGTGCCTGGACAACTCATAACCAACATATGACAGAAGGAGAAATAAACATTTGTGGTTTGACTGAAGTTTGAGCTTTATTTGTTATCTCCTAACAAAATGGATATATTTTCCAAATTATTCTTCTCTGACCTCTGGACGCTCCTTCCAAGACAAATAAACTCTCTTCTATTCTTGCCCTGGGAAGCAGCATAGAACAAAAGGTTTTATGTGCACACTTGGGACTTCAGCTGTTCAGTTTAAAAATGTCGGTTCTACCACTTATTAGCATAGTGGTCTTCAACAATTTATGTGATCTCTCTTGAGAAAACAGTTGTAGGTTTAATTTTCTCTTTTTAACTTTTGCCATGAGAACATACTTAAGCTAGCTTGTTGAACGATGAGAGACACATGACCTAGTCACTGCTGTGACTATAGCCAGCTAACCATGAGATATGCAAGTGAACACACCTAAGACTAGGCCAGCAGATTTTAACCTGATTTTCTGATTTGAAGGCTTGTAAACTGAATAAAAGCTTACTGTTTTGAGACATCAAATTTTGGGGTAGTTTTATGGTGCAGCATTATCATGCAGTAGAGAGAAATATTTTTACTGGGGCCAAAGAAGAAAGACATTTAGAAAGGAGAAAGAAAAATAGTTGTAAATAGCTATGTTCATTGCAATTGATACATAAGGAATTTTTTTAAAGTTTCAATCATGGAAAACATAGCAATTAGATGGCATCTGAATTCTAGTTACCATTAAAAAATATTTGTGTATTCAATTAGTTGACCAGCATTGACCCATGAAAGATTTATTCCTTTATCAGATAGATTGTTACATGTGTAAGATTGTATATCTTGGGTACATATGCCTGTTTTCTCTGATTGCCTTATAAATGTGTCATGAATGTGCTTATATGGTTAATGATGTTCTTTTCATGTGTCTTTCTTCATTTTATGCTAGAGTTCTCAGCAATTGGATTGATGTCAAAATTGGAACATTTTCAAAATACTTGGGATAAAATCAAGGAGAAAGCGAGGTGAAAAAAAATCTGTAGAGGTAAAACAACATTTAGGTTTTACATCAAAATATGTCTATCAGAGAACTGTTGTGATATGGATCTACCCAGATGGGCAAGTATCAGTCCTATTGAAATAGCAGCCTTCTTGATCACTTCCATTCAAATAACATACTACAAATCAACAGAGCCTTTTTCGAAAGGAACATGACATAAAATGAACCATATCTTAGTCTTCTTGTAAATGTAAATTGCCAACTCTGAGGCACTTTGGAAACGGGTGGATGGCCTGGAGTTTTTTGGCTTACATAAGTATCTTTAAATTGGGAAAATTTTAGAACTTCCTGATTAAGGAATACTGTATTCTCATTCTGCTCCTACAGCTGGTCTGGTTGCAGAGACCTTCCTTGGTAAGCCATGCACTTCTCAATTTGGAAAAGATTTTATATATCATCCCTTCCACCTTCATCCTAGTACAGAACTCCCTTGAAAATGAACCTGTAGCCTTTGCTTGGCCATTTTCAGTGGATGACAACTCAAACTTCATGATATAGTCTAGTCATTCTTGTTTGTTGGATGATTCTTCTTTTGTGTTCATTCATAATGTGACCCTCCTCATCATTCACGATAGACCCACACAAAATGTGTCTATTTCTTCTTCAGTGTGACTGCACTTTCAATAGTCAAGATGAATCTTATAGCTACAGGCCCAAATCCTTTTATTTTGCATCATGTAGTGAAATTTTCATACCCAGGGTCATCATAGTCAATCCTACTCTGAACATTATTTTAAAATATCACCCTTAAAATGAACTAAAGGATCTAGGTGTGGTTTGTTTACTGCAGAACACTGAAACTACTACTTCTTTTAATGTAATCTGTTTCCACTAATCCATCAGTGTTACTCAAATTGATTTATCCTTTTTTTCAGTTATAAAGCAATTAGAAAATCAGAAACTACCCTAGGTATTTTAAATGGAAAAAAATTTTAATACAAGGAATCAGTTACATATGCAAAAGGCAAGTTGAGGACAGAGGGGAGGTAACCTAGAGATTGGCCACACCAGAAAGCTGCTGCCTCTACAGAGCTGGAAGGATAAAACTAGGAGGTGATGGAACAGAGCCCAAGACACGAGTCTACTTAGTGGAAGTTAAGCCACAGTGGGTCTTCCTGGTGGAGGATGGTGCCACTATGGGAGGGGCTGCCCAACAGGACTTGGAGCCATGGTCCTGGAGCCCTGGAGGAAAACCATCCACCTGTAGGGAGGGAGAAGGAGAAGGAGCAGGAGCGAAGAGGGGAGAGAAGAGTCTAGAGAGGATGCAAAGACAGAGGAACCAAAGAAGCATAAGAAAAACTAAGAGAACGTGACATTATGGGAAAAGAGAATTTGGCTTTTTTAAAAAATGGAGATAAAATGGGAAAAGAATTAAAAGTATCTACTAGTTTTTGGTTTTGGCCAGAAGGTCACTGATGATATTATCAGTGAAATGATGGCAAGGAAGATAGATTACAGAGTGTTGAATAATGCAAAGGAGAGGAAGAAGTGGAACATGAGTATATACAACTCTTATAAGAAGCTTGACTACAGTGGAAAGGTAAAAAAATATGTCTGGTATCTATTAATTAATATGTAATAATCTGTATGTAATAATAAACTGTTGTAAGTTCTTGATCAGAAAAGAAGTTAGCGAAAATCTCACTCATTCAGAGACTCTTGAAAACATATGTATTTATTTTAAAAAGTAGTGACTTACTCACTGCTTGTCAATTTACAAATAATTGATGATATTTATCAAGCCCTTGACTATATGCCAGGCATTGTGATTCAGCTTTATCTTTATGAATGCACTTAACTCTCACCAAAGGCTGATCTTTCTAGACAGCTCTGAGTTTCCCTTGTCTTTGCTGCTGAAAAAGTAAGTTATTTCAAGCATATCTCTCTTTTTATAGACTCATCCTGGTACTACTTATTCTTGTCTGTCTGTCTCACCCAATAAATAATGGAGAGCAGTGAGTGCTGTTCTCTTCATTCCCATGGTAACCATGATTATGTTCCCAAGTATTTCCAGCTTCTTGCCTTCATGGCATGTAACATCTTTGCACTTCCTGATCCCTTTGCTGTTGGCCACATGACTGTTTATGACCAATGAGATGTGAGAAGTGGCACATATCACTGCTGGGGAAGAGAAATTCATTGCAGGTGCAAGTTGATCCAGAAGTGTCTTTTCCTCTGTAACACTGGTGAACAATGTTCTACATCATGGCTGTTTCATGAGCTCATTCACAGGGAAGTGAGCCCCTGGGCAACTCATAATGATCATATAATAGGAAGGAGAAATAAACCTTTGTGGTTTTACTGAAGCTTGGGCTTATTTGTTATCTCCTAACCAAATGGATATATTTTCCAAATTATTCTTCTCTGACTTCTGGACCCTCATTTCGAGGCAAATAAACTCACTTCCATTCTTGACCTGGGAAGCAGCATAGAACAGAAAGTTTTGTGTGCACACTAGGGACTTAAACTGTTCAGTTTAAAAATATTGTTATTAGCATAGTGGTCTTCAACAATTTGTGTGATCTCCCTGAGTATCAATATTCCCATCTATAAAATGGATATAATGATGGAATTTATTTCAGAGGATTTCTGAAAGGATAAACTTAAATTATTGTATGATGATCAGCACAAACTTGATGCATAGTGATCATTCAAGAGATGTTTGCTGTTGTTATAATTAATCACTGATCCAGAATTCTTCCAATTTTATGCCTTAACTGAAGCTTGCTTGTCTGTACATACATATGTATACATATAATAGATATTTATGTGTTGCTCATTTTTTAAATGTCCTTAGAGTTAGGAGTTCAGACTTAAGTCCACATGCTTCTCAGAGCCACTTCTAAAATCTCTACTTTTTTGGACTTATACTATTTGCCTATATCACAGTTGGCTCATTTCTTATTTACTTTATGCACTCATCTCCTAGGTACTCCTCTTTAACTTAGTAGAAATTATGAAACCTGGCTGAGCTTTTCCCTCCACCCTTAAGTGCTTCTATCATCCTGGAGGATTTCGCATTGACAGGTCATCAAAAAAATGAACAAATCCACAAACAAAGCAACTAAAAAATATCAAAGCCAAAACCAAACAATTATAAAACCCTCTAAACCCAGCGTTCTGGTTCTCAACTACCTCACTGCTACTCCTCTGTGTAAGAACTCAAATTCACGCATGTAAATAACACCAGATAATATTCTTGACCAGAACTGCTGCACTTCAGATAATTTTAAATTCAAATACTTGATTCTTTCATTATAATTCCCTGTGGTCCCAGATTTCTCACTCGGTTACTCCCTCTACACCATGTCTTGATCCTTCAAAGTTTTCAGTCCCTTGAGCCACCCTGTCAGCCTCCTCATGTCCCACTCTTCACTCTGTAGACCACACCCTCATGGTCTATTTCAATCTATCCTTTCCCAGTGCCCTAATCAGAGGCTCTTTTGCCATTTTATCTAAATCAACTGTCAAATTTCCAACTACGAATTAATAAGATGATTTACTTTCTTTGCTATTATAAATGTTCCTAGAAAATATCACACAATCACTCAATTGCTGCCACTACCAACTCATGGTCTTTCATCATTGGGTGGAAATCAGCCTTCATTCCCTTAGCTTTGACTCCCATTCTGTATTGCTTCACACTCAGTGGAATATTTAGTTTTCTGAATCATTGAGAATGCCTCTAACTGCCTGTGCTCCCTGTACAAATGTACTTCAGTCCGAATCCATATTGCCTTCTTGGTTTCTGCTAGAATGAAAGGAACACATCTCTTCCAGTTTAAATTCAATCTCTCCACCAGTGCTCTGGATCCTCCAAATTTGTCGGTCATCCCCCCTTTCTCCGTATCTTAAGCCTTTCCTTCTCTAAATGCTCTTCCTTCTCATAGTCTTTTCCATTAAGTGAATCATTTTATAAGCTGACTTTCCTTGCTAGAGCTTTGCTCTTTCTCCTTTTCACATATTGGATTTTTGAAACATTTCTTAGATTTTTGTTGTCTTTACTTCAAGTTTCTCACATCACCACTCTGTTCTAAGGACATACTTTACCATTCCTTTTCTTGTTTGACCACCTGAGAGCATTTAGTACAGCTGAACACTTCCTTCATGTTTTTTTTTTTCCCCAACATCTTCCTATTACCATTCTGTTCTTTTCTAATCTCTAGCTGTTCCTCATTTTCTTTTACAAACTTTCCTACTGCTGCCCATTCCTTTATGTTTGTATCCCTTACTGTTCTGCCACCCACCACAGACTCCCAGAATCATTTTGTTCTCTCCCTGGGTTTCTGGTATTTTGTGATGGCTCCCCACTGCCTTCTGCATTCAGTTCTGATGCTTTGGCCTGGCAACAGGCTCCTTCAGCTCTGCCCATGTTTCTTCTCCAGTTTCACCTTTCATTCTCCTCAACACTTTAACTGGTTATTAAATATTTGTTGCAAAATTGATGAAAACTCTCAACATTATTTATGAAGATTAAATAAAATTATGATTGATTAAGGTCACTCAGGTGTTAAGTGTCAAAGTCAGGTTTCAAACCCAAGTCTCTCTTCTACCAGAGATGCAGCAATGGTTCAACACACACAAATCTATAAATGTAATTCAACAAATAAATAGAAGTAAAAACGAAGACCATATATGATCCTCTCAACAGATACAGAAAAAGCATTCCACAAAATTCAGCCCCCTTTTATGATAGAACGCTTAACAAAACAGGCATAAATGGGATTTACTTAAAAATGATAAAAGCCATATTTGATAAACCCACAGCCAACCTCATACTGATGGGGAAAAATTGAAAGCTTTCCTGCTTAGAACTGGAACCAGACAAGGTTTCCCTCTATCACTGCTTCTATTCAACATAGTGCTGGAAGTCCTAGCCAGAGAGATCAGACAAGAGAAGGAAATCATGGGCATCCAGATGGGGGAAGAAGAGGCCAAACTATCGCTCTTTGCTGATGATATGATCTTATATCTAGAAAACCCCAAAGATTCTGCCATGAGACTACTGGACTTGATAAACAAATTCAGCAAAGTATCAGGTTACAAAATCAATGTACACAAATCAGTAGCATTCATACATGCCAATAGTCAAACTGAGAACCAAATCAAAAACTCAATACTCTTCATAATAGCAGCAAAGAAAATAAAATCCTAGGAATATATTTAACTAAGGAGGTGAAAGACCCTTACAGGGAGAATCTGAAACACTGAGGAAGGAAATAGCAGAGGATGTAAACAGGTGGAAAACCATACCATGCTCATGGGTCAGCAGAATCAACATTGTTAAAATGTCTGTACTACCCAAAGTGATCTAAAGATTCTATAAACAGACTTTACATTATACCACAGAATAGCAATGTTTAAAAAAAAACAGTGTAGTAGGTTCTATTATAGAAGATATTATTATGATTTTCTTCTGTGGGCAAGGCCTCAAGTTTTATCTTCATTGTATTCTGCAATGTGTCTAGCATGATTTTTTGGATTATTTTGCACCCAACAATTATTTGTTAAATTGATTTTAAATGGATTTAAATGTAGAGAAGATGAGAGTCACTTGAGCTTTTAACCCTGAGTTTATGTCTCTAGAGGCCAGGCAAATAAATTCAATGATTGAAGCAATTCAGCGATTAAAACAAAGATGATAGGGAATGTGGAGGACTGTAGTAAAGTAGAAAGTGTAGGTCCTGCCTAAAGATATTCACATTCAAATTTGTAAAATAATATTTATACCAAACAAAATATATCTCTAGGGTAATATTGACTCCCATTGTTTCCAACCCTTGCTTCAGTAATAGCCTTAACTAGAAATAGCTTTGGCTAGAGACATCAAAACTGCAGCAGAATTTAAATATTACAGCAAATCCTACACTTCTTGGTTCAAGCTGAGAATTAAATATAGTTGCCTATTCCACAAATGTTTGACAAAAGCAAAAATAACCTATTTGAAAAGGAAACCATGATGGAAAAGAAAAGTAATAATATGCAAACATGTTGTCTTGGTATTTTCCTAAAACCATAAGAAAGTATGTAGAGAGAGAAGGAAAGAAGAGAATTTTTCTGACCCAGTCTTTATGCATAAGATCTTATTTCCTTCACTATCAAATATAGACTTCTCTGGGGCACTTGCAAGCAAAGCAGCTAACATAGCATTGCTGAGGTTCAGAACTAAAGACTTCCTATGATGCTCTAATCCAGTCAAGGGAAATAAGTTCATAAAAGGGATATCAGACGCTTGGAATGGAAACCACCACTGTGCACCCAACCCTCTGTATCATGGCAGACTTTGCTAGTTGATCAAAGCATTCCTTCTGGGTGGAGTCCCTTCCAACTCTCAGAATTCTTCTCAGTACAGGGAGTACTATTATTTGAGTTTCATATGAGTTAAGTCAATATTTGTCTGGAAGGCTTTTTTTCCTTTAGAGGCATGTAGTTTTCTAAATGATAACACAGCACCTAGTAAGCACTGACATATCAAAGAGCATAAAGAGAGAAACCTGATTTAGTGATAGAAACAGCCCACCATGAATATGAATCTTTTAGATTGATGACTATATGCTTAATTTTTATGCTTTGTCTCCTAAATCAAGCCCTTATACATTAACTATAACATTCTCCTATCTGGCCTCCTTGAATGCAGTCTCCTCCTTCCCATCTCTCCCACACATTTACTAGATTAATGTACCACAGTCTCCACTGTCATCATATCACTTCCTTGTTCAAACAATAAATTGTTATCTTCTACTACTTCCTTTAGCTCTTTGTGTATGCATTTTATTTATTAAAGTAAAAAGTGCTGTGGTTCGGTAAGTTTGGGAACCCCCGAGTTTCCCTGTAGCCATATTTTTTAGAGAAGTTTATTTATATGGCATGGAGCAGTAATGTTTTATACAAATATAAGTTTGCGAAAAGTTACCACGATGCAGTAACAGACAATTATTCACTTTATGGAGCATTTCCTGATCACAGACAACCTGATAAGAAATGGAATTGTATAGGTTGATAACAAAAATGCAGTCTACAACAAATGCTCTGAAATGATGCTGTGCATTAGAAGACATATTTTTCTTTGCAGTACACTATGACTTGTCTATTGTAATTATCTAAGCCAATTTGGTTTTGATTTTCTTTATTATTTCCTGTTTTTCTCTGATGCTTTAAGAATGACTTCCAAAGCCTTATTTATATTTCTAAATTAATGGTTTGTGTAGGGCAATAGGACCCAGCAGTAAAAGAAGAAGAAGGTAAGCACTCAAAAATGAGTCCATAAATGAATTTCAGAGTAATGTTTGCTGACAAAATTGTGTTGTGATTTTCTTTTCTCCTGGTTTTCCATCTGTAGATAACAATGCCATACGTTTGTTTTTATGGTCTTTACTTTGTCTTTTATAGGGTCTGATAAGCAATTTGAAGTCGGAAAATAAAGATCAACTTTTTGCATTTCCAGGGTGATATTAGGACTTCGTGGTTGTTTGCACAGTTCCACTTAAAGATCACAATCTCGAACACGTTGATGAATAAAAATGTCTTCTCTCTTCCTAAGGAGCAAAGTAAACCTGCAAATGCTGAATTGTATAGTCATCCAGGGAAGGGAATCACACAATTCTGGCCTTTAAGTAAAACTACATATGAATACAAGTGCATGTCTCTAACATGTGGAAACATGCAAAGTAGTTACATGGAGATGTGAAGGAGGTGCAGTCTGGTACGGATGCGGAGAATGGCCCTTGGTACCCAGCATCCCTGGTGCTCAAGTATGGTAGGCAAAATCATGCCCTCAAAGACTTCTCTGCCCTCACCATCATAACCTGTGAATATGTCACCTTACATGAAAAAAGTGACTTTGCAGATGTGATTAAAGTTAAGGACGTTGAGAGGGGGATATTAGCCTGGATTATTCAGGTGGGCCCAATTTAATCATATGAGTCCTTAGAAGTGGAAGAGGGAGGCAGAAGAGTGGATCAGAGAGATGTGATGTGAAAAGGACTCTACTTGCTCTTGTTGACTTTCAAGACAGAGGAAGGCTAGTGGTTCCTTCTAGAACCTGCAAATGACCCTTAGTGTACAGGCAGCAAGAAAATGTGAAACTCTGCCCTGCAACAAGAAACTGAATTCTAAGCTTTACTTCCTTCTTTGCACATGTATGCTCATCAGTTAGTTCCAATTTAATAGTGAGTATGGGGAGGAGGGAAGGGGCAAAAACCTACCTAACGGGTACTATGAACACTATTTGAGTGATGCACACACCTTTAGCCAGGACTCAAGCATTACAAAAGTGACCCATGTAACCTAAAATGTTTGTACTTCCTTAATATTTTGAAATAAAAAAAAAAAAAAACCGAAACTGAATTCTGCCAATAGTCCCAGTGAGCAGGAAACATATCCTCCCCTCGAACCTCTGTTTTGGGAAAGAAATGCAGCCTTCTGTTACCTGGGGCTTCTAACCTGCAGAACTGTAAGCAATACAATTGTGAGGTTTTAAACTACTGTGTGTTGTAATTTGTTGCTGCAGCAATATAAAAACAATGTACCCAGTAACAGAACATTAGAAAATCACACAGGAAAGATATAATGAGAATAAACTTTAGTAGAGATTTTTATAGTCAAGGACTAGATTCCTAAAACCTTAGAAGAAGAAGCAGCTTGCATTCTCTTCTGTTTTATTGAGAAGGCCTTTGTCATATGCACACATATGTCATATGTTTCTGTGCACACCTACTGATGGTTTTCAAGTTTAGGCAGCAAGGACATCTGGGAAAATGTTCGTCCTGGAGGGCTTTTGGTTAACAGCTACTTTTGTTCACATCCCAAGATATTTCTTTATGTGCTGGCATTTTACTGTTTGAAACAGAGTGGCAAGTGTAGTTGAATTGTAAATATTTAAATTTCTAAGAAAAAGCCAAACTTGTTACCAGAACTTTTTTCTCCTATAACAATTATAAAAAATTAATAATAAATAACATAGTCTTGATGTTTTCCTCGTACAACCACTGTTTTTGAATTCTTATTCCATTGTTGGTTCAACTGTTTTATGATTGTGATGTTTTATTTTACATCTGCTTAAAAGAGCCCCAAAGCCAATAGGATAAGTCCTATGCATTATTGGTTTTATAGTAAATATTTACACATCTATTAGTAAATATTTAACCCATCTTTATAGGTCTTGAACTAACTCTAGGTTTATTTAACATTTACCTCTCTCTTGTTACAATCAAAAGATCCAATCAATTCATTTAAATTCATCCAATGAACTTTTATTGGACATTTGCTAGATGGTACACACTGCTACAAGAATGTGGAAGATGACGAAGTTAACCGTGGAATATCTCACAGACATTTCGGGAAGTCACAGCAGTCAACAAGTCGCAGGAGGTTTCTGCTGAGCCAGAGAACCAGTTGGGATAGGCAACATCCACGAGTAAGGCAACCCTCTTCACCGTCTAGTGCCCCTCATTTATATGTGACTAGAAACTTCTAGAGAAAGATCTTGAATTCTGATATCACTACAGGTTAAAACGTACAGGAATATGTGTCAATTTATTTGAATTAGGTTGAAGAGCTAAATTGTGAGGTTTGACTAAAAATCTCTAGGAAAAATATTCCTTAGAGGGGAACTGATGACTGACCAGAGATTCCAGAGTTACCAAGAGGGCCCGGGAGTTAAAGGGGAACATATGTCTCTTAGGGGACTCATGATGACTCAAATACTTGCTGGGTAGTGCAGTGGTTAAGAGTATAGACTTCAGAGCCAGGCTGCCTGGGTTCAAATCCTTTTCTGCCACATAGTAGCTGGGTATCCTTCATTGAGTTATTAATATTTCTGTGTGAAAAATGGAGATGATAGTAATAGCCCTCTATATAACAGAGGTTTTTGTAAAGACTAGATGAGTCAGTAACAGTGATCCCTGGTATCCACGGATCATTGGTTCCAGAACCTCCCTCCCTCAGATACCAAAATATCCAAGATTACTCAAGTCCCTTGTATGAAATGGCTTAGTATTTGCAGGTAACCTATACACGTCCTCCTGTATACTTCAGATCACCTCTAGATTACTTATAATACCTAATACAATATAAATGCTATGAAAATAGTTGTACTGTATTAGTTTTTTTAATTTGTATTTTTTATTGTTTTATTGTTTTATTTTCTTATTTTCTTATTTTTTTCCAAATATTTTTAACCGTTGTTGATGGAACCTCGGGTTGGCAGAACTGGCTGATGCAGAATGGAGTGAGAGGGCCAACTGTACATCTAAAAGCACTTTTTATTTAGATTTCAAAAAAATGCAGCTACTATGAATATCCTTGAAATGAAGAACAGTCGGGCTTTGCTAGAAGAGCAGAGCACATTTACATTTCTTGTGCATTCCAATTTGTGGATGAGAGGGAAGCCCTGAGATCCAGTGGGCAGTAGGGCTTCATTTGGTGGCTTGAAGGTGAGAGGCAGGAGGAAAGCAGAGCTGGGCCTGGAATGCAATGGCATTGGTGGTGCAGGACACAGCTCAAGGAGTCTTTGAGCTGCAGCGGAGAGCAATGGCGATGCAGAAGCAGCAAGTCGAGGCAGCATCAGTGGTTCAGGGCACAGTGATAGAAGTTTGGTGGCATCATGGCCTGCCCTGAGGTGGTGACATGCAGTGATCCTAGCAGTACAGGCAGACTATGGCCTGGAATGGAGTGACAAGGGAGACTGCTGCCAAAAGGAGTAAAAGGCTGTCTGTCTGAGTAGGTTTAGTATCAACCTACTGTGGCTCAGCCTATTGAGGGAGCACCTATAGGACCAACGTCCCACCCCTTGGGGGTTCCCATGGACATTCTAGAGGGAGAAAAAGATCTGTAAAGGGGAGAGGGCAGAGGTTCTGTGTCAGGAAAATAAGAAGGGGCTTTCAAAGCAATGAGTTTGCTTCTGATAATATGACCATAAGTGTACCCACAATTTGTTGAGAATTGGGGTTTCCTCAGGTTGCACAAACTACATATTATGTAATGTGATAGATCCTCTAACAGAAAGGTCAACTGGGAGCTCAGAAGAAGGAACATATCTGGCCTGAACATACTAAAAAGGTTGAAGTAATGAAATGGAAAAATGGTTTGGGGGAAAGTTAAAATAAAATGTGCTAAGACTGTGGGTAAGGAGAAAATTTAATTCATTTCAGTTTTTGCATTCCACTTACGTTGATGCCTTAACTCACAATTGTGTGTGCTTCTATTTTGGTTGCTGAATAAAGAAATAATGTTAAATTGGTCTTTGACTCTCATTGCTTACAAACTAAGGTTATACTGGTAGCTTCTGTCAATCATCTCCATTGATTGTGCATACTTTGTATACCTGATCCTTTAATAAACAGTGAAGAGGTGGTATGCACATGGAAAAATCACATATTCGTTCTTCAGATAGCATACTTTCCAAATGGTTGTAGCACACAAGAGGAAAATGTTACAAATTACCCATGAAGGTTATGCAAATATGTATGCAAGTCACTATAATGCGGCAAACTATGTACACAATAATGGAAGGGAAAATGAAGACATGCACGTGTATGTGTGTTGTTCTACACATGGTCCCTGTTCCCATGATATAAAACAGTGCCAAAGGGACTTGTAGTCCTAGTAAGTTTTAATATTTGTGTCTATTTATAAAAGCTACATTTTAAAATTCATTAGTCACTAGTGCAGACATATAATAAAATACAATATTGGAGTCAGATTCAATCAAATTCACTTCACATTTTGCTCAATAATTGATCATATTCTCTGAATTGGAAAGAACTCAGATGTTAGGTACTTCAACCTTTCTCCCAATGCACAAAACCTTTCTACAGCATCCCTGAGAGATTGTATCTAATATTTGATTGCCAGTTCTATGCTACCGACACTTCTCCAGTTCCTGGTTTGCTTCCAGTCTTTTAAATACCATGCACCCAGAGTAATCCATTTTCTCATCTCTTCTCATTCCTTTTTCTTGTCTGCTCTTCACCCCCTTTTTCTTTTACCCTCTGTCCTGTAGCATTCAAAAAGTAACTGTACATATGACTTTTGATCCATAATTCTATTGATTCTCAGGCTTCAGTCATGAATTTTCAGCTGTCTGATAGATCTTTTCAGCTAGATGTCCACTAGAACCACAGCTTAGCTCCTGGGTCCCCTATTTTAATTGATGTCCCTACTCCTACTCCACTCTCTAGTCTGGGTTCAAAACCCCAGGTATTTTTTTTTTTTTTTTTAAGACAGGGTCTTACTCTGTCACCAGGCTGGAGGGCAGGAGTACACTGGCACAATCATAGCTCAGTGCAGACTCAAGTTTATGGGCTCAAGCGATCCTCCTGCCTCAGTATTCCCAGTAGCTGGGAATACAGGTATGTACCACCATGCCCAGCTAATTTTTTATCTTTTGTAGAAACTGGGGTCATACTGCTCATGCTGGTCTTGAACTCCTGGCCTCAAGTGATCTTCTTGTCTTGGTCTTCCAAAGTGCTGGGATTATGGGTATGAGCTACTGCACCTCACCCAAAACCCTGGGTATTTCTAATTCTTTCCTCTCCCTCGTTCCCTATACCATGTTAGTAGAGAGGAGAGAATCACCTGGGAACTTACAGAACTTGGTCTTGGGTTTAGCCTCACTAATTAACAGCTTCCAGGACCATTGAATAATCCATTTAATTGCTTCAGCCTTCAATTTATCTAACAAATGAGCTGCTTGGAATACATAATTTTCAACATTTTTTTCCCAGCTATGACATTCTGTTCCAAATCCCCTCAGTTCTCTTGTACCAGTATTTCCTTGCATCTATCTCCTTTCTTTCTACCTTTACCTCTATTGATTCCATTCCCATGAATCCATTTGGACTTTAATGTCTTCAATGGACTTTCCTCATTTAGTTATCTATCTTTTCAAAAAATTGTTACCAGAGTAAGTTTCCTCAAACATAATTACGATGAAATTGTTTCTCGTTCACAAACCGGCAATGACTATCTCCTGCGGATCAAATCCAGACTATGGCTTCATCTCTTACGCACATTTATCTACTGTGCTAGAGCTAACTCGAATGCTTTGCTCTTCCCGTACATATCTTTCATTTTCTAGTCCATGCTTCTTTGCTCAATCTGTTCCCTCTGCTTGGAATTCTTTTTCTTTCTATCTCCATATGTGCACATCCTGTTCATTCTTCAAACCTCATATATTTGTAGCTGAGGATCGAATTAGCTAATTCATGGAATGCACTTCGCAGAGTTCCTATCACATTAAGTACTTAATAAACATTACTGGTTTTATAATTTTGGGTATTTTCTTGGCCACAGCACTCATTTGTGTTCTGTCTTTGACTCAGTATTTATTTAGGAGTGAGTTTTAAACTCTTTATATTGTTGGAGTACTTTGTTTAATATTTTACAACTTTAAATTGTGTTTTGCAAGTGTATTCTGAACAATTTCTTTGGTGGAGAATTTATTTCCAATTTTTTCACATCCTTGAGTATTGCCATTTTTAAAGGAGTCCCTGGGTCTTTTCTGTCTGGAAAGTGTGAATTTTAATATATATCAAATTCTTTAGGTCCCTATTCATTTTCATTGAATTAATTTGGCATGGATTGATGTGATACTTTGAGGGTTCATACTATGATTATGATTTTTTAAAAATATATTTATAAGGGTGTTTGTCCTATATATTGTGATTCCGTGTTACTTGGCACATACATTTGATAATGAATATAACTTCATTGAAATTGCTTCTTTTATAAAGACAATATAATCCTCTTTGCATGGTTAATAGTTTTTATCTTGAAGTCTACTTTGGCTGATGTGAACATTGCCATTTCTGTTGCCTTTTTGTTTGCATTTTACAGATATGTCTTTACCTATCCTTTATTTATAACCTTTCCAATTTATCTTGTTTTAAGTTTGTCTCTGGTAAACAGCATATTGTTGAATGTTGTTTTCTACTCCACTCTAAGAGTCTTTGCCTTTTAATTGGGGAGTTCAACACATTTACATACATTGTCATAGCTGATATGTTTGGTCTTACTTCTGTCGTCTTGTTTCATGGATCCTATTTTCTGTGCTTTCTTGCCATTTTCTATGTTTCTTCTCTTGATATTTGGACCATATTTTGTTTGCTTTTGTCTTTTGAAGGGATTTAAAAAAGAGAACTTCTGTTTTAAATTCTACCAATTATACCTTTATGTTTATCTTATACACATTTAAACCAATATTTCTCTAATTATGATATTTGAGAGCAAAATAATATCTTTGGTCTCATCTTGACATACTTTGTTTTTGCTTTTTCTCCCTTCCCATGCCAACTCCTCGTTCATGATGTGTGCTCTTCTCTTGTCTTTGCTTTCCAGCACAAAGTTTTAATGCGAAGTTGAAAATGGGTATATCAAGAACTTCTGGCATGTCTTCAATCCTTTTATTTTTCCTGATAAGTACTCTTCTTTGTAACACTGCAGGAAATTAAGAGAGGCAATGGGGTCAAAGCTGTGTCTACTCAAGCTTAGAACCAATTTGGTGAAATGTGTCACTAAAATCCAACTATGCTCTCCTGACTTCAGTTCTTAGGCATACTAGTCCTTTTTCCTCCATATGTCTTTGACCATGGATTCCTCTGTTTCTTCAAGTCTCCGTCAGAAGGTCTTCTTTAACTAACTCAACAAAAGTATATCTCAATAACCCATTCATTATTTTCTTTCCTAGCTCTCCACTTTTCTCCATAGCATTTATTATAACGTTAATCATGTATTAACTCATTTGCTTGCTTGCTTAACGTCTGTGACCTTGATTAGATGACAAGCTCCAAAAGTACAAAAGCCATGTGTGTTTTATTTACCGCAGTATATCCCAGACCTAGCACAGTGGGTGCTTAGGATATAATCGATGAGTATAGACTGAATTGAGGGCAAAGCGTGTCAGTATAAGAGACTATTCTACCTTTTTTAGTTTTAACAAGAAAGTCTCTACTTAAGCCAAAGAACATCATGGCTGCTGCAGATCTGTCAACTCCTGGAGATATCCTGAGGATACCAACATATTTGTTAGATGCTGAGGTCTCTTTCACTGCTCCTCTGGATGTGGATACTATAGTACTGGAATCCTCATTTTGTAAAATTCTACTATGTTCCTCAGCGCAGCGAGAAGAATGTGTATATCTTCCAGTTCATAATTAAGTTTGTCACGAACTGAGCAGCAGTGTCATGGTCTCCCCAGGTGCCTCAGGTCCTTTATGAAAAGAGTTTTCTATCTTTGCTTGTAAAAATAGCTTAGGTGCCATTCAGTGGGGTTGAGTGTGGAGCAGACACCATGCTGACCTTTCCAGTGATATCTCTACCTGTGGACTAAATATAGCAAAACATCCTCTCCTTCAGTTACAGGAAGATCGACTACAATTGGTGTTCCTCCCTTATTTATCAATTTTTTTCAGACATGAAGTTTAGGCTTAAGATGCAAACTTTATTATATACATAAGAGATAAGTGTTGATGCTGTGTTTTATTGCAGTTAGACGTTTGTGTAAGTTATCTTAGGTCTTCCTTGAAAAGATGCTTTTATTCTCCCCTGAGAAGCGACTTCATTCTAAGATTTAGCTAAGAGGAAAACAAAAACTTTGTGGTTTGTGACAGTGAATAAGATTCTAATGAAGAGAATTGTCTAATAGGCAACAGACTGAAATTGCCAAATCTTTTCCTACAGGCTACTGTGTGAAACTCAGTCTTTGGCCTCTGATGAGTCTACCTTGGTACCTACACCTGCCAGCTGAGAGTGATCTCTAGTCCTCATTGGACTTGGAGCTTGGAAAACTATAGCCAAGCATGAATGGTGTGAAGGAGATTTAGAGGTGTCTACTGAATTTCCACCATAAATTGTCTAGTATAAGGGAGGATAAGTGTGCCTGCTGAGGAAGGGTGGAAGCAGAGAACGGAATCAACTCAGTGTGTCTGTGGAAAGGGACCCCTGGACTTATTTCTACCTTTGCCCCAGGAAACAGGAAAGTGGCAGTTCTCCAATCTATGCTAAATAGATGTAAGTACAACCACGACTTACACATGGAGTAATCCTTCCTTAATGGCAGCAAAGCGTTTTAAGAAAATGTATTGTGGGAGCCAGGATTCTCCTTCAGGGCATAGAGAATTTTGTAGGAATGAAGGGCAATTTTATCATCTTTCTCTTGAAAAACAATTCCTTTACTGTCTCTTGGGCATATTGATGACTGCATAATAGTTGTAAAGTACTTTATTTCCTTTCTAAAGGGAGAAGCAAATGGGGTAATCAGTAGGAGAAAAGAGGTGACAAAAAGATGTACGGATAGCCTCCTTTTATGGGATAGGCCAGTTAAAGGGTAAATAGATTATGTTGTTTTAAGATACTAATTACCATCATTTATAAATAGGAGAATTAACAGGGGAATTCTTGTGAAATAAGATAGTGTAAACCTGAAACTGCAGAGAACATGTGGTCAAATTTCTCTAATTTTTGTAGATGAAGAAACAAGTTCCCAGAAAGGAGAACTGTACATCCATAGTTAGTTGCTAGAAGAAACAACACCAGAACTAAGGTTTTATCTCTCCTTGTCTAGTCCTTTTCCTCCTGAAACATGGTACAAATTGAAATCTTTCACAAAGTGTGCATCTTTGTGCAATTATAATACCGTATTTTAATTGTCTATTGTTGAGTATATCTTCCTGACTAAACTGTTGGTTCTTGGAGGGAGGGACTTAAAAACATCTTTGTATCTCTGGGATATAGCACAGTGTCTGATACATATGTAACATTCAATTAATGCTATTGTATGTGGGAATGAATGAATAAGTAAATGGAGTTCTATGCAATCAAATCCATAATTTTTCTTTCTGTTTTCCAAGTTTGAAAATTTCTGACCTGCAGTTTTGTTCCTTTTGAAATGGAAAACAACTCTAAGGACTAATAATAAATGTAGTCAGGTCTGTATTGTACATAGATAGGTGTATGCGATGTTTCTTTGTGTCACTGGCTCTCAGGCATCTCCTCATGTATTTGAGACTTACCCACTCTACAGCAGAAGAGGGAGCCCTTTTTGATTTATAGCTAAACTCGCTGCTTTAATCTTTAATCCTCACTCATTTTTTTCATCTCATTTTGAATATAATGATGTTTCATTTAACAACCTATAAGGGTCTAATCTGAGAGACTGAGGTTCCAGGATAACCCCAAGGAAGTGCTGTTGTTAATTCCCTTAAGAAAGGTGCTAATTCTGACATAAGTCACTATCTTCTATTTTTTCCAAAAGAGAAAGTTTGCACTATGGTAGAGGGTAAATGTTCTTTTCCATTTGGGGCCAGATAAAATCCAAGACCTTTTGAAGGCAGATTATACGGCCTTGTGAGAATCGCCTAGAGTATGCCATGGAGGAGCCTGTTGTTTGGGCACGAAGGGTGCCTGATACTGGGTATGAGGTCCAGTAAGAACTATTCTGGGCTTTCAGGAGTCCTTGAAGTCCATCCTGGCTTTGCCCTCTCTCCTTTCATTTTGCTTGTCACTGCTTGCATGGACAGGGAGAGAGATGCTTTACATTTTGGCATAGGCTTTTACTTTGGTACCTGGCCTTTCCCAATTTAGGGGGTCTGCTAGTAAGATGTCCTCTTACAAGCTGTTTGATTTTATAAACTATTTTGTAATTTTGTAGGAAGACAAAAAGATTTAGTTTAGATATTGACTAACACCATATTTTAAACAAGCAAGGAATCTAACCCAAGCTACAAAGGTTTTGCATCTCAATTAGCGTCTTAATCATTTTAGGAACTTGGTAAGATTTTATCTATGAAGTTTTAACTTCCTTGCGGTTAGACAGGGAGTTTTCCTTTTTATAGGGAAATACTAAAAATAAGACACTTCCTGTAGGAAACTCTTTTGCATTGTTTTAAAAAAAATCATTGAAGTCCTGTGGTCTTGAAAATTTTTAGTCCATATTTTTCACAGTATGTACATAGGTAGTTAAGTGATTGCATAAAAGATGATAGGTAAGCAAGGTGATGAATATGTTAATTACCTTAATTTAATCATTCCACATTGTATACATATGTCAAAACATCGCATTGTACCCCATAAATGAATATAATTATAAGTATGATTTGTCAAATCAAAAACAGCATTACTAATAAGTTTATAAGTAAAAAAATCTTTATCTTTCTACTATAGATACATGTAAGCATATATGTATATATATTTTACTATGTATACACACACTTGTATCTATTAATACTTTATATACATGTGTACTATATACACATATACACTCTATATACATAAATATATGCACATAGACATAGGTATATATGCTATATCATATATATGGACAGTACATATAAGTGATACATGTACACATGTACATATAACAAATTATATATAACATATGTATGTATATGTAGGGTATATGTATATACCATATGTATATTTATGTGTGTATGTTTATATGGTATATGTGTATATATGTATATGGAAAGAACATATGATATACATATGCATATACATATATGTATATATAACTATGTAGTATATGTGTGTATTAATTTATCTATATGTATTATAGTAAGAAGAGAAAGACTTCACAAAGTATGGTGGCAGTATGCTGTCTCTCCATGGATCTTTTCTTAGGTCATAGTTGTGCCTCTTTGATGAACAACCAATTAGATGCCAACTTCTCAAGTAGGCAATGCCTGTTTCAGACCTTTTCATAGTGGTTACTGAAGACATCAGAATGGAACCTCTTTCATTACCATGAGAACCTATCTAAATCATCTGCAGCTGAACAAATGTGGAAGCTAAGACTTGTGGAAGCACCAGTGAAAACACACTGATTCTTATGGCATTGTCTTCTACAGACAGCTCCAGATTGTGCCCCAGGACCTATCTCTTTCATGGGATTATGCGCTTCTGTTTTTAATAACTAAATAATTCTGTACCCTGCTTGTAGATGTGTGATGACCTGATTTTTTCTAAGGTATCTGTGTATGTGTGTAAGTAGAGAAAAGAAAATAAGAAACTAGAAAAATTCCACTTGGCTACTTTTGAAACTCTAATTGGTGTAGAGAAAATTTGTGTTGGCA